>NC_073729.1:32952080-35943747 GCF_023634155.1 Falco peregrinus | reverse complement strand
CGCAGGCAGAAATTTAGCCCCAGTCTTGGGAAGTATTGCCATATAGTTCCAGAGTAAATGTATACAAAGTTATTTTGAGTGGATGGGAGAAATTGGAGTGATTAATGTTGAGATTTTGAGAGGACTGACAATTGACAGCATATTTGCATGCAGCTAAATATGAAATTGAAAAGAAGCAAGTACAGTGAAGGCAGAATATGCCACCTGCTGTGTATGTAGTTTTTAAAAAAGTATATGTCTAGGTTGTTTTTTTTTTTTGTCTGGAATATTCCTCTCAGCCCTGAACATCATCTTACTCCTGAGAGTGACAAATTAAAGTATTGAGAATATCTACAGGTGACAGCAGTTTCTTCACTTTTGAACAAAGATTTACAATCTTTAAACACATTTGGCTTCTGCACCTGTAACAGAATGGAGCTGTGAAAGGAGGAGCACCTCAGGAGGAAGGGGGGGGGGGGAAGAAGGGAGACATACTTAATGTGAGCTAAGGATAGTACAATGAGGTTAAAAAAGAGAATAATTTACTTTGAGCATTAGGAAAATCTTATTGCAGATCCATGAGGTTATAGAGTTGTGTCCCAAAGGGAATGGTGGAAACTCTCTTGATGGAGTCATTTAGATGGGACAAAATAATTGGCTAATCTGTAGAAGGGAAAGAAGTACTGCACTGCAGGAAAAAACAAATGGAATAATCCACTGCCGGCTTTTTTTCTCTAACTTTTTAACTTTCTTATAATGCTGTTGAAGAGGGGAAAAGAGGAGGAGGTAGAGTGAGAAAAACAAGAGGATGCTGGGAAAGCTTAGCTTGGATATTAGGAAAAAATCCTTCACAGCAAGGGTGGCCAAGCACTGGCACAGGCTGCCCAGGGAGGTGGCGGAGTCACCATCCCTGGAGGTGTAGATGTGGCGCTTGGGGACATGGGCTTGGCAGTGCTGGGGTAATGGATCTCTGACCTTAGAGTTCTTTTCCAACCTAAACAATTCTGTGATTCAGTATATAACAAGTGTAAGTGATGTTAATAAATACTAATGCTTCTCAGCGGTGTTCTTGATTCATCTAATTATCTGTTAAACAGCAGCAGTGTTATGGTGAGGCCAGGGCTGTGTGATTGCCTTATGTCCCCCTCCAAATCTGTATTCAGACTTGATCTAACTGGGGGCAAGTAGGAAGTGCAGTGTTTAAAAAGAAAAAAACCAAAACAAACCTCACTATAAAACCCTGAAACAAAACAAAACAAACAACCAAACACCCAACTGTAAGTGCCACGTTTGATTTGTAGGCACTAAAGCAGCACAGAATATGGGAGAGAGGAGTAATGTTAAACAAGTGATGTCTTATTTCTGCATCAAAGTTCCCAAATGATTCTGGGCGAGTTGTTGAAGCCAAGTTTTGGCAGGTGAGCCCTACAGTTACCCTGGGGGGACTGAGCTGAGGCCAAAGGGCTGAAAAGGGCTTTTGGAACTCACATCTGCAGCTTACGTTGGTGCTGCTGTGTTTCAATGTGGGATTGATGCAGATTCCTGAGGACCCTGAAAATCCCTGGGGGCTTCAAATGGGGAACATGGAGTTAACATGGGTGTCTTCCTTTAATCTGCTTTCGAGTCCCTAATATGGGAAGGTTTGAATGCAGTGCTCGGGGTGGTGTGTGCATCTGTGAATGTTTGTGAAGGAACAGAAATTCTACAGCTGTGGAGAAATCTAAGAGAAAATTAATAATTCTCTCTGTGGAGATCAGTTTGCATAGCACACAGTTAATAATGCATGGGGGCATGGAGCTAACAATAAGAATAAAACAAAATATTGAATAGCTGCTCATTCAGTAAGTACCATCCATCTCTTGCATAGAACAACAAAAGATCCTGTGGCAGAAAAGAGAACGTGATCAGGTAATATTTTTGTAAAGTCAAATCTAGAAGAGGATTGATAGAGGGTTTTGTGGACAACTTTCTGCTAGGGTCATTAATAGCCTTCAGAAAGCTTGACATGTACTGATGCTAACAATACTACTTTTTCTGTAGTCTCCCTTTGTGATAGGGAAGCCCATCACCAGTAAGAGCTGGGCAGTAGTTTGGGGGCTTCTCTTTTTGACTGCCTCAGTGTCCTAGAGGGGGCTTCTGCTGCTTTGCAGTCATGAGCTGGTCTGTGTGTGACTGTGCAATGTGTAATACCCTGCCTTTTCTCTTTTCCTTTTTTTTTTTTTTGTTTGTTTTGTTTTGGTACAGTCTCACCCAGAATTGATCAAGTAAGCATACAAGCAAAAGTTTGGATCCTTGGGCAGTGAGCTGCGCAAACAACTCCTCTGTTGGGTGATTGTGGAGGGTTGTGAGGAATTGTGTCGTGGCTTAGGCTTGACCTGCAAGCAGACAGTTGGACTATAATGAATTGGATTTTGAGGTTTTATGATTGTTTATAAATGTTTACTACCTGATGCTTTATGGTGCACTTCTACTTGTTTGAATGAAAATCAGCACCATGCATGCAATTAAGGTCATCCTGTGCTTTGTTTGCTTTAACTGAAGTAGGAGACAGCTGGGTGGGGAAACCAGTACTGTTGCAATTAAATTGAATAATGATTTGAATCCCATTAAAGAAAAAAGGAGGTGAGAAAATAGACTTATTTATCAGTCAACTTGAAGGAATTCATGTCTTCTGAAAACTAACCTCAATTCTATTCTTTTGTTACTGTTTTTGGTATTTACATTATTGTAGTGTTAAAGAGAACAAATAATGAGTTTCTTCCAAACTTTCTCCTCCTCCTTTATACCCTCAGGCTTCCAATTAATTTTCCTTACTCTGTTCTTTCCTTTTACAAGCTGTATATAGTGGCTGTTTGTTCCTCTTCTGGCTAGTGTCTCCTGTACTGCTCATCGGTGGGGTTAGGTGATGTTCTAGGAATTTATTGTGGTGCAACAGGGTGTGTGCTCACAATGTATGCTTAATAAATATACAGATTGGCTCTTGTTCTGAGGCTTTAAAGGTGAATGGATTTATTTAGGAATCCTCTCCTCTTCACTGCAACAACCCTGCTAAGACGAGTAAAAATAGTAAGAAAAATTAATCGATTAAAAATGTTTTAGCAGAGCTTTTCCCAAGAGAAATTTTCTTACAGTCTTCTGTCTTAAAAGTTAAATGTCACATGTGTTTGATAGAGGGAAGACAGCACTGTGGTGACTTTATGCCATGCTCTCGGTGTGAGGAGGGAAGCCCTAGCAAAGGGCATCTTCTAGTGGTGTTGGGATCTTCTGGTGTCACTGAGCTGCTGTCAGCTCTTGGGTTTTGTTTTCCCAAGGCTGGTTCTTAAGCTCATCCCAATCAGGCATGAGTGCATCACCGGCCTGCCAGCTACTGCTGCATGTTAAAGTATCTTCTGCAGAGAACACACACCCATTGGTGTATTGGAATATCTAAAAATATCAGAGATAACGTGGCCAGCAGGGCCAGGGCAGTGCCCATCCCCTGTGCTCGGCACTGGTGAGGCTGCACTGTGAACCCTGTGTGCAGGATTGGGCCCCTTAAGAGAGGGCAGACACTGAGGGGCTGGAGCATGTCCAGAGCTGGGCAAAGGGGCTGGGGCACAAGGCTGATGGGGGGTGGCTGGGGGAGCTGGGGGTGGGGTTGGAGAGGAGACTTGGCGGGACCTTATTGCTCCCTGCAACCACCTGAAAGGGGCTGTGGGCAGGGGGTCTGTCTCCAGTCCCAGGTAATGAGTGACAAGATGAGAGGACACGGCCTCAAGTTGCTCCAGAGGAGGCTTAGATAGGGAGAAGTTTCACCAAAAGGGTGGCCAAGCACTGGCACGGGCTGCCCAGGGAGGTGGTGGAGTCCCCACCCCTGGAGGTGTTTAAAGCACGCACCGATGCGGTGCCTGGGGACATGGGTCAGCGGTGGGCTTGGCAGTGCTGGGGTAACGGCTGGACTTGATGATCTCAAGGGTCTTTTCCAACCTGAATGATTCTATGATTCTGTGTTCTGGAATAAGCTTGTAACAGGTCACAAAAACTTGGGAGAAGCATGGTGGGATTAATAATTATTTTTTACTGTCACAGGTTTCAATTCTGCTGGCATCTAATTCACACAGGAGGGAAAGGTAGTAGTTTTTTAGAATCTGTCCATGTCAGAACGGTGACTTAATTGTTCACAAATAGATGGCTCTTAACAGTTTTTCTTTTATGGGAACTCAGGACAAAATAGAAGCCTGGAAACTGAAACTGCAGGTTTTTGATAGTTGGTGTCCACAGAACACAGTAAGGAATGGCACAAGGTAATGGGAGCACAAATCACATCTTCAAGATGATACTTATGTAGGGCTTGACCTTGACTGTTTCTGCTCCCTTCCTTCCACTTTAATGTTTTTAAAAGAAAGTAAATACAGTTGTGGAATTATTTGTTGTATTGAATACTGTTCCCCCGGATACCTCTTCTCAGATAATTTTGATTCCAAAGATATTAAAGAGGAGGAGAATGTTTATGTTGCCATTTTATAGCAAGACGAATGGAGTACAAGAACATTATCTCTAATATACATATAATTCCCCAAGGAAAAGGATTTAAAGAAAATGTATTCTAAGATGAACACGAATCAAGGTCTTTCCCTCCCCCAGTCCTTTGTGATACCTCACTGTTAATTCTTCTGGAAGTCAGTACGTGGCAGCCCTCTGCACTCTCTGCTACTGGTTTTCCAGGAGAATCGAAAGCTCTGACTCACCGTCCTTGTGTTTTGTTATCTCCACAGGTGAAAATGAAACCTTGCCATTTTTAGCTATCTTCAGCTTTCCTTGCTGACAAAGCAGCTTATTGAATATTGTACTGAAATTGTACAAATTGTATTAGAAGCGTGCTCCCTGCATAGCACATCTTACACGTGCAGGAATTTCTGCATTGTGGGACACTTGGGCAGTGACTGGATGGATATTTTGTAGTGTGCTGCTTGGATCAGGGAGCTGGAGGCTCAATCTTCTGTTCCAAGCTCTGTCTCTGTCTTGTTTTACGACCCTGGGCAAGTTAATTTTTCCATGTCTCTATTAAGTCTACTGTAAATAGCATATGTGTTTCTTTTCTATCTACCAGGAGTCTGGGGAAACTTAATTAACACGTGAGATCTTGAAGTATTTCACCTGATGAAAGGCAGTATGAGTGCAGCGTGTTTTCAGGCTGGCATCCGTTTCACTCCCAGTGTTATCAAACAGTACCTTCTCTGGAAGGTTTGATAAGATCTTGACTGTCATCCACGAACATGCTTTGAATGAAATCACTAGAGCTACTTATTTTTTACCTTCCAAAATTCTCTTATGAACACGGAGTGGTGTGCAGGTAGTCCTTACAGGAAGTGATACCAGTCCTCTACTAACCAGTTGAAATGAGAACTGGTGGTCCCACTGCTGTCTGGAAAGAAAAAACACATTTAAAAACAAAAAATCTGTCAGAACTTGTATACTGGGCCTTATGTCTTCCAGAATTTGTTCTAGAGTGTGGCAGTTCTGTACCTTAAACTCTTTTGCCTTTTGTGCCTGAGGTCAGGGTTAGAAGTGAAGCGGTACTTTCTTTGTAGAGACCTGTGTGGGAGATAGGTCAGATTTTATGGTTTAACTTGGGATTGTTGGGAGAGGATGGTTATCATTATCTCTGGGGAGCTCTGTTAGGTTGTGCGTGGCCCCTTTAACAAAAGGAATTGAAGAGGTTTACTGGAGGGTATGGATGTCTCGCTCCCCTAGAATGGGTTTTGTGCTTCCTCAGGGAAAAGCCAAGTCCCCTCACCCAAGTGCATGCCCATGTCTATGCTCATGCTGCTTTTCTCCTTCCAGGGAGTCAGACTCGTGTTGTAAATGGCCTTGTATATCAGAGTAGTGCCTGAAATGAATGGTGGAGCACAGTCATGTTGCTTCAAGGCAGGCGCTTGAGGATGTCTCCATCGTAAGTGGATTCTGGAACCTGGCTTTTCAGAAGGGGCTGTGGCAGCTGACAGATGTGTTGAGGCAGGGCAGACATTGATTTTCACGCAGCTGACAAATATTTTTTTAATCGGTGTTTTTTTAAAAGACTGATAGTAAATACACAAATGCTGGGAAGTGAAAGAGGTTTTGTTTTTCATTTGAGAGGTCGTTAGGAATGGATTTTGAGATGAGACCATCTTTTTTCATTTGTGACTGATTTAAGTCTGTGTTGTAGTAAAGGGAAAGTTTAATGCGTTTCTTTTGGACATTGGGGGCACTTGTAATGGACCCAGGTCATTCTTTCAATTTTGTCATGTAGTGACACATTTGTGAGTGGTGAAGCACAAAGGTATTCAGATATGCTGTTGGTTTTTCCTCCTCAGTAAACAAAGCATTTAATCTGACTTCTGGACCTCTCTCTCCACCTCCCTCCCCACCCCCCGACCCCAAATCAGCAATTTGTGGTTCCTCATGCCTTTATCATGTGTGTTTTATGTGAACAGTGCAGATAACCTCCAGTTTAAAATCTTTTAAATTCCCCCCTCCTTGATCTGTAGTTGCTCAAGTATATGTAGAGACCTGTGCAATTTATGTTCAATGGCACTGGTACTGGAACTGCATTGTGAACGGGACGTCTGGAGATGGTCTGGTCTGACCCCCTGCTTGGCACAGGATCACCACCTCCAGCAGGTTGCTCAGAGCCGAGTCCAGATGGGTTTTGACTATGTCTAAAGATGGAGACCCACAGCCTGTCTGGGCAACCTGCTCCAGTGCTTGACCACCTTCATGGTGGAACAGCATTTTATTTTCATATTTAAATGGATTTTCTTGTATTTCAAGTCATTCCCTTTGCCTCCTGTCCTTTCACTGGGTGCCACTGAGAGGAGTCTGGGTCAGTCTTCTTTAGTCCTTCCCATCAGGTATTTATAGACACTGAAAGATCCACAGGAGCCTTCTCAAGGCTGAGCTATCCCAGCTCCTCATGTGTCGGATGCTCCAGTCCCTTAATAATCTTCATGGCCCTTTGCTGGGTACATCTGGTACTTTGCGCCAGTACATCTGTGTCTGTCCTGTAAGACTTGCATCTGCGTGTGCACACGCACAGGTGCATGTTTTAGCCCTCAGCACAGATCAATGCAACTAATGCAAAACCTGTTTGGATTTACGCCTTTTGTCTGTCTGTGTCTTTTTACGCATATGTTTTAGGATTTCTTTTGGAGATAGCTGGATGCATAGGGCAGGATTTCCCAGGTGGTTCGTGTTTGATCAAATTTCAGTGTGTGCTTCATCAAATACTTGGCTTTGTTGAATAAATTGGTATGTTATGTTAGCTCATCCTGATTTCACTGTCACAGTGCTGTCCACTAGGTACAGAAAGGTAATAATCAGCGTGTCGGTGCCGCTGTATTTTCATTTAAGGGAAAACATACTAATTTTTTTCAGACAAATATACAAGAGGGGAGAGATTTGTTGGCGAAATACTAATTTATCTAGAATGCTTTTGCTAGAAGCTGTGACTTATTAAAAGATTATTTAGTTCTTTTGGAGACCTGGAAAGGCTTCTAGTGCTTGGACCTCCTTAGGGGATGGAGGTATCCCTGCTGTCCAGCTGGCTTGGCTTTGCAGAACTAAACTTAGAGTGTGTTGGAATTCTGTAAATTGAAAAAAAAAACCCCAAAGTTAATTTATTCTGTCTTATGGTATGTTGAATGAGTTGGGCTTGTTCCTGGTTTAACTTATTCACTAAACCCTTTTACCGCGAGTGGTGGTACAAAGTGTAGTGTTGCATATTTGATATCTCCAAAATCCTTTTTCTGCCAACACTGTATTTTAAACTTATTTTTGCATTTGTTCACATCTTAAAATAGCATAGCAGTCTTTGTAGGAAAAAGAGGAGGGCTTTTTCATTGATGGATTTAAACTTGACTAAAGAAAACTCTGTGGAAGTAGATTTTTGCTTTGTACTGTGCATATGAGCTACCTGCTCAAGCCCCGTCTCGGTGTAACTCAGCCTGCAGTGGTTCACTCCGGCATGTTTGTGCATGGCTCCAGTGGCACTTGTGGTTCCCGTTACAGGATTGATAGTGCTGCTGCTCTGCCCGATCTCATTAAATTTAATGATTTGCAAAATATGGCTCTGACTACCTGCTTGCAGTAGTCTGTAAACTGCAAGCACTACAAGTAGTCTTGGAAACACATTTAATAGTATTCTAAATGCATGTATTAAGCATGTAATAGAAAGCCCCTCAGGGCAGGGCAAACCTCTGCTCCCAGCTCTCGCTGCTTTAGAGAGGAAAGACACAGGTGTTTATGTAGACTGGTATGTGTAACACAAGATTAATAGTGCGACTTCATTTTAAAAATTTTTTTTTCTCTTTTTTTTTTTTTTTTTTTTTTTCCCCACCCCTGAGTCTGAATGAACTCCTGGTTGAGGGTTATTCTTCTCTGGATCAGCTGATTGCCAAGGTTGTATGGGCTCTCTGGCTGTGGGGAGGCTTTGGTTACTATCTGAGTGCTCACAAGGTCACAGACACCACCAGAGCAGAGTCACCTTCAGTGGTGCCTTTGGCAGGTGTGAGTCTTCCTAAGTGATGGATGTTCCCTGGTAATATTGTCCCATTTTTTAATCAAAACTGGAGAACTCCACACCGTCAGTCCCAACCCTGGGGACTTCCTACCACCCTGGCAGAGAAGGGAACAAACCTCCCGTGTCAGTGTGATCCTGGCTAGTGTCAGGGTCTGTAAATGTGCCTACACCTTGCTCCTTCCTCGTGGCCCACCACACACCTATCTCGGGAAGCAGGTAGCCCATCCATATAGGACTACTGGCGCAGGCAGCACGCCTCGTGCCTGAAGCCTGGGTGGCTTTTATAGCACCGATCTTTGGCAGGGTGATAGCTGAACATGCTTGTGCTTGACCCTGATGGCATGGTGGAGGGCAGGGTGTTCAGCTGGCCGTCGGCACCAGAGAGCTGGCTGTGTTGCAAAATCCAGAGCTGGGCAGCCTGCTAACATACATGTAGCACTTCAGACATGACTCGTGGATGGAGTGACCCGTCTTTGGTTCGGGCTGTAGGCTGAGTGAGTTTCCTTTTGAGTAAGAAAAACCTGCAAATGTGTCGTAATGTTTTCCTCGCATTAAATTACTGGTGATATTGGCTATTAGTCTTGTTCGAGGAGTGATGAAAGGGAAGGAGAGCAGCAAAGAAGTACACATTGTAAAGTGCGAGGGAACATGAGAAGCTCAGGAGGAGGAAGGAGCGAGCAAAGTGAGTGGCGGGAGAGAAACAGGCTGTGCTGAGCTCGGGCGCTGTGCAAGGGGGTGTAAAAAAGGGGCCACGTGCCTCCTTCAAAGCATCCTCTGCTTCCTTCCTCAAAGACCTTGTTACCAGCTGGAGGAAGGCGAGGATTTCTTAATCCCTAAGAAACCATGGGAGGACCTGGGCTGCCGTTGGTCTGCCTGGTGACTTGCTGTTCCTCAGATGATTTAAGCCTTCTGCCTGCAAAGACTTACACTGCAAGAAGCAATTTTTTCCAGACTTGAAAGAATATTCCTTTCCTCCGTGGCAGCTGGGAGGGGAAGCAAAGGTAGTGCTGAGTAGGTCTCTTTTCTGAATGCGTGTTGGAAGCTGCCCTGGTTCTGTACCTTCCGTTCTGAGCACGGCCCGAGACTGAATTACCTTGTAAAGCCACTTCAGGGAGCCCTTAAATCTGATGGTTGTAAGGGGAAGGAAGCAGAAGGAAAACTTGGGGGGTTGTAAAAATGACAGGAGTGGGATACAAATGAGAGGAAAACAGAGTGTGGGGGATGTTTTGGGCTAGCCAAGAACTCGTAATTTTTATTCCTGCCTCTTCTGTGATTCTGGGTGTTCTGAGTTATTTGAAGTGAGCCCAGTTCCCTTGGCCTCTATTCATGGGGCAAGTGCTCCAGTCCTGACCATCCTGAGGGCCCTCTGCTGGGCTCGTTTCCCCCGGTCCTCTGGTCCATCCCTGTAACCTCCGACCTAGTTAGGATGGGTCCTTGTCAGGATGGTGAATCTGCTGGCTTCTCTTGCCTGCTCTGTCAGATGGATGCAGGCTCTTGCTCATGTTCCTCAGCCCTTGGAGGGTCTTGGGGCATAAGAGCCAAAGCTATGCCTGGGACATCAGCCGTGCAGCTGTGTTATATGCAACCTCAGCCATGCAACTATTTCTGTCCAGTGAGATGATGGAATCTCATTCTGACAGTATTCTTGAAAGCTAGCGCTTAAAAGGAGCTGTAATTACAAAAGGCTGTAATTTGTTTTCTCCTGAGTTGGTGTTTCGGGGTTCTAATTGCAAACCCCCTTAAAATGCTTTTATTTTTTGTCTTTTTAATAAGGAATCTGGAGGTGCATTGCCTTGTTTAATGCCTCTATTGTAATTTCCCACTACTGAATTTTTAACTAAGTATATTTTAAAAATGACTGTTAAATAAGCACATTCTTCTTTTTTTTCTTGTCTGCTTTGAAGAATCTGAACAGCTGACCAGGAGCTTTTGGTCAGAACTGTATTTGCTTAGACACGTGGTTATAGGGATGATAAAGTTAATAAACTAATAACTTTTTGGAGGGTCTGGGAAGATGGGAAAAACTGATAGTTTTCACTGTGTACTTGGAGCATTGCTTGATTTTCTTGTTGGAAACTTTTTTCATGTTATAGGATGTTGAAATTGAAATTGAGTTTGTTTTACTGATGAGAAAAAATCTTGATCAATCCTCAATAAATATTTCTTGAAGAGCTTAGTGGAAACTTTTTGCTTTAATTCAGAACAAAATGTTACTCTGCGCTGAACAATTAAAATCTATTGATTTTTAACTTGGAAGTGTTAAAGTAAGGAAACAGGTGTTAAAGTAAGGAAATTAATGTCGGCTTCTAAATTGCTTTCTCTTAGTGCTGTTTTGCCATACAGATAAAGCCTTGCATATACAGCTAACTACTTTTTTCTTTTTTTTTCTTTTTTTTTTTTTTTTTTTGTCCCCCAGCACCTTCCTCCTAATCTCAAAATGTCTGTGCTTACAGCACCTTCCGCCTAATCTCAAAATGTCTGTGCTTAGCTGTAGATATGCAGGGACTTCATGTCAGAGTTACTGATGGGTGTCTGTTTGCATATGCAGAAATATTTCTGAATTTTATAGTAAGAGAAGTGCTTTTGTGAAGGTCTGCTGGCTTTGGGAATCTGATAAACTTTGAAAGTCGGTTTTGTCGTGTTTCTCTGCTACATATGCATCCTGTCCCTGCCATGTGTATTTTCTACTGTGGTGAAAAGTACAAAGTTGTAAACTTTTTCCTAAATCAGAGGTTGTGTCAAATGATGCTCTTGGGGTTTCTCTCTGAATTAAAGGATATTAATTTGTACAAAACCTCTCCACACAAGTTAGTGATCCCTGCTGAGCGAACCAAGCTGGGAACAAACCCCTGTTCCCATGCAGCCATGTGGTCTATGCAAATATGTGTTTTTACTACCTGAAAATAAGAAACTATGTGAGCAAGTTTTTGGGTTTGGGGTTGATTTTCATGTTTCCCCCCCTGTTTTTAGGGTTTGAAACTTAAAATAACGTAGCTGTTGGTAGTTCAAACAGTCTGCACTCTTGTATTTTTACTCTTAACACTGCAGGGTTTTCTGTATCTTCATTTCGCAACTGGAAAGGTTCCAAGGTGTGTGTATATACATTTGTACACATAGCCCAATGCAGAAGAGGGGACAGACGCTTCTGGAGAGGTCTTGAAAAGAGTTCTGTTAATTCTAAAGAAGCTGGAAAGTTGATTAGCAATCTCGTAAGTAAATGCTGTGACTTTGTTTTGAATTGCTTTGCTATTAATTATTAAAGGTTAAGTACAGTGCTAAAAAAGAGTCTGTGGAAAGATTGTAGTTTGGATATGTGGGCCAAAGTGTCTTTTCAGGTAATTTCCAGTGAATCATGGTAATTTCCAGTAAAGCAAGAAGGATGCTAAGAAAAGGCTTTGGGGCGGAAGAGTTGGTAAATTAATTTTTAGATACTTTTTTTCCCCCCCCCAAAATAATCTGTGTTTCTGATCTTTCTTGCTTTCATCGATGCTGCTCACAGATAAAACATAAGCAGCTGAATTTTGGATGACTTCAGCCATATAGAGGAGACATGAAGGCATTCTTTGAATTTATTTAAAGGTTTTCATATTAACAACTGAGCTGCTGTTCTCAAGGGTCTGCTTCCATGCCCATCAAGATATGTGGGAAAGCTCCTGTTAACTTGTTGGAGCCGACCCACAACCATTCCCTGCTCGCATGAAACAGATGAGTCCCAGCAATTTTAAGCCATTTGCTTGTGAACGTCTCTTGTAAGCATCTCTCTGCTGGAGCACTGCATCCAGCTGTGGGGTCCTCAGTGCAAGACAGACACGGAGCTGTTGGGGCGGATCCAGAGGAGGGCCAAGGAAACTGTCAGAGGGATGGAGCATGTTTCCTATGGAGACAACCTGGGAGGGTTGGGGTTGCTCAGCCTGGAGAAGAGAAGGCTCCAGGGAGACCTTACAGCACCTCCCACTGCCTAATGGGGGTCTTATAAGGACAGCAAGAGACTCTGTACCAAGGCCTGTAGTGGCAGAACAAGGGAAAATGGTTTTAAACTGAAAGACGGCTGGTTTAGATTGGACATCAGGAGGAAATCCTTCACTAAGGGGGTGGTAAGGTGCGGGACCAGTTTGCCCAGAGCAGCTGTGGTTGCCCCATCCCTGGCAGTGCCCAAGGTCAGGCTGGACGGGGCTTGGAGCAGCCTGGCCTGGTAGAAGATGCCTCTGCCCATGGCTGGTTGTTGGAACTAGGTGATCTTAGAAGGTCTCTTCCAAACCATTTTGTGACCGTTATTACCAACCGTTCAGCTGTCAGACCAAGCACTTCTGGGAGGTGAAGGTGCTTAGCTCAAGTCCCAGCAGGGACAGAGGCCTTGTGCTGCTTCGATTGCGAATCCTCACACTGTCAATATTTGGTGGTTCTACTTCTCATCTGTTGGAATATTGCCTTTCTGAGAAAAGCAAACATTTGCTCTTCCCTTGTTTCAATATTGGGCTGTGAGAGAAAGGTGGTGATTACTGCTTCATCCCAAGTGCCCAAAATGCATCTAACTGCTGTGTTGTGTCTTTTTTTTTTTTTTTTTTTTTTTAATGCCAACTTGTTTTTCTGCTTGGATTGCTGAAAACAATGCATGTGTGTAACTACTTTGTTACATATGCAGATGGAGGCCCTGACTAACCGTGAGGTTTTGGGAGTAGCTTGGCCCGGTAATAAAAGGATTAATCATATATGTGAAGTTATGCACACAGTTCCACTTTTGCCAAATGTAAAGCTTATCTGGCACCTACAGTATCATATTTGGGCCGATGTCCAAGAACAAAAAATGGTCAATAACGATTGCCAGCTACTCTGGCAAGGAACCAATTATCCCATTCTGTTTCCATCCCTCTGTGCACATGTCAATAAATAATCACTGGGCTGTGATCCTAATCAACTCTCTCTAATAAAACATATGTGTCCTGAAAGCTTCTAAACTGAAAGTGGTAACAAACATCAGAATGATTTTACTCATTTGTATTCTTTTTCGATCTGTTAAAATACTTATTGAGGCCTTAAGCTGTTTGATTAAAGTAGACTGTGGAAAATCGGTTACACATCGTGTGGACCGACCCATATTGATGCAAAAATGCCTATGCACTGTGTGAACCACGTAATAGCGGTGGGAGAGTGCCTCTGTACTGAGTAATGGGATGTTGTGCTGCAAGTAACTCCGTTTCTGGCTGGTTTAAATCTGTTCAACTTTGAAAGTTGTACAAAGTGACTTTGTAGTTGTCCTTGTTTGTGAAAAGATTTATAATAAGCTGTTCTGTGTGCAAATTATGCATCCTCAAGACTTAAAGCTAAGATTAAAAGAATTAGTTTATAAACAGTAGACACATCAGTAGTAGATGCTGATAGACACGAGTGATTTTTTCAAGACTGTGGGGTGATTTTAGTGGTGGTTGTGAAGGCAGCCTGTTCCCGGCATTGCCTGTAGATTTACCCAGCCCACAACGACCTTAATTTTGTTATTTCAAATATTTCAAGCTTTGCTTGAAAACAACGATTGCTTCAGCACTTTGGTCCGTATCGGAGCTGCAACAGGCAGCATCAAACTGCTGCTTGGGCTCTGAAAAAGAGAGCAGCTGTGGCTGTGTGACTTTGAAACAAAGGTGGTGTTTGTGTTTCTCTGTGTCCGTGCACTGTACTGCAGGAAAAAAGGAGTTGTAGAGAAAACTGTGGTGACAACAGTGAGGGTGTTTTTAGAGTCCCCTTGCACGACTAGTGTGCTCACCACCGCTGTAGATCTTGTGTTATGACAGCAAGCATTGTGTGATGCATCTAATTTTGATGGCACATTTTCTGTTGAGTGTTCAAGAGCAGATGTCCTTTCAGTTTAGGAGTTTAACATGTGGATGTTGGAAGAGCTGCTGGAGTAAGAGGCTGAGGCTTTGTAGGCTGAGTATGAAGTTTGCCGGAAGCACAGATTAATGTTAAATGTAAACGGAGGGCTGCAGATGGCATCCTCAGGTTTTAAGTATGTGAATTCAAGCTGCTGCTGAGATCATTTTGAATTGTCTTCCAATGTGGAAAAGCTGAAGCTGCACGAATTGGACCTTGGGTTTTCCTTTGTGTTGAGGAGAACAGATTGCTCATTTTATAACTGACAGCATTTTACACTGAAAAAAAGCCCCAAGTTCTCAGAAAGTTACAGGTGCAAGGTGCCTATGCTACGACAGATTTCTCCTGTCTTACTGCTTTGTTTACCTGATTCCAGCAATGTCGTATTTCATGCATCAGTAATCATTTAATTTGTAACAATCCTTCACTTCCATGAACCCTCTGTGCCCAATTTTCTACCAAATAAAATTTGTTTCTAAAAACAAGAAAGTGCTGCTTTCTCTTGACTCTCCCAGGGAGGGAGAGCTGAACAGTGTTATTGTACCAATTTGCATTTAGTTCTTTCAGGTGGATCTGTCTGGGTTTTCTTTCAGTCCTTGCTCCAAATTGACGCTGAGCAGTGTTAGCGACTGGCTCACCACTGTCCACCTGCATTTTAGTGCAGTGTAACACCTTCAATTTTATAAACCTCTTCTTGGGGTGAATAAAAAAAATTAAATACAAAAGTTACGGTATCGTAATTTGACAGTGACTTGAATCTAGTAAAATCCTTTTCTGTGCTGCACTACAACCTTAGCTGTCAGTGTTTATTCTGCAGTGTTTCTGTTGCTTATCTAAATCGGGTACATACATGTAAATAAACTATTAGAGATTCTGTAACATAATTTTTAAACCATGGTAATTACTAAGGGGGGGGGGAGGGGAAGAGGTTTCTATTGCAGACTTTCTAGCCTAACACCCTTGCATCTACATTGTACTGTTATTTCAGAGATCATTTGCTCTGCTGTATAGCTGTGTTTCGATCCTGATCTCAATTTTAAGGTAGTTTAGCTTGTAATAAGATCAGCCTGCTTGACTTCAACAGGAGTGAACTTGAATATATGAATTCTAGGCAAAGAAAGTAGTATTTAGCAAATGGTTCATTCATTCATCTGGAGCTCCTGCCTGTGGAAGAATTTGAGGTTATTTGGGCATAATCTGGCTATTTACAGGTGCTCTGCAGACTGGCCAGATCATTAGCTTTCACTGAGTTGCAAGACGTTTTGATCACACGTATTATACACACAAAACGAGTGTTACCTAGAGCTTGGTGATGTTAAACGTGAAGCAAAGGTGCTGTTTGAGTCTCGTGCCCGTGCACAGCCCACACAGTATACTTGTGGTGCTTTGGCCGTACTGTTTGTGCATGGCACAGCCTGGGTCAGGGCATATTTGCCCCACTCTTCTGTGAGCTGCATAACACTGGCTTCCAGAAAACCTGCGCTACTGTTGCCAGGAGAGTTTTGCAAGGGGCCATACTTCCAGCGTCTTTGTGCAGTCAAGGCAGAGCTGAATTCTGTCAAGGAAGAAAGAATGCATTAAAATACACTTTTCTAAGGAATAATGCATTTTTGGTGCCTGAGAACTGGTGTATAAGCTCAACTGCATCACAGTGCACAGTTTCCCCTCTTGTATAAGGGATGTGTAAGGGCACTGATGTTGCATTACAAGTATTCATTCATTAATACATTAAGAACCTATTTAATTACTGCTGTGCACTTCTATAGTAAATAACTTCTATATAATAAAATTTCATAACAATAATTTCTATAATAATTCTTATGTGTAAGTAGTTCTTGTGGAAGAAGCTAGAGGGGGGAGTGGTTTTTATTTATGTCCCTGAAAATAGTTGAGCAGTTTAACAAGAGTTGTTTTCAAATTGAGGTTGTCTTTGGTTAAGCAAGATGTGTACATGGTTCTTAAAGCTGTCTCTGGGCTTTGTAAAAGCATGAACTGCCCTCGTATTGGTCTTTCAGATCCTGGAATGTGCATGCTAGCTACTCCTTGCTGTGCTTGGGACGGGGCTCACTGGCCGCCCTATGAGCTTAGGGAAATCTTGTCAACTGCAGCGGTTTGTCCAGCCCAAATGGGCAGAGGCTGCGCTAAGAGATTCGTGTGTGTGGGAATGTGGGTGTTCCAGAGGTTTGTGCACAGAATATTCAAGAAGTTTGACTTCTATTACTTTGAGGCAAGTTAATAGCAGTTGTACACTGAACATGGAAAACTGCATAATGTGAACATACTCTGTGCCGAAGGAAACTTGATGGTGCTGTAGATGACGTGCTCAATAGAAAAAGAAATATGAACAGATCAATAGTTCCAGATGGCTCTTCTGATTCAGAGAGAGGCACAGCATTGATTTGTAAAATAAGAGTATGGATGCAGCAGTTAAAATACGATGCATTAGATAATAAAATAATGTGAAATGTCCTCAGCCTCAATCAAAGGCAGATAGTAAATCATTGAACAGTAGCATGTGTCCTGTCTGAAGCAGGAGGCTATGAAGTGTGCAAAGGAGCACTGGAGCTATGCAGAATGATGTGTCTATGAGAGAGAGAAAATAAAATCCAAAGATATGATATTCATCCATTAGGAAGATGCACGGTCCTTACTCCACATTGTACAGTTGTCCTGCACGATGCCACGGGAGAATTAAAAGTGCTAAAGGATCATAGCAAAGCAAAAAGCAGCATCTAATTTGGTTTGTGACCGTGGACATCTTAAACTTTAGCAAGCAAATTCAGACAACTGTTTTGGGAACTGTGTCAATATATTAATCGGGAAAATTCAGCTTTCTCTCCTGATGTATCCCGCTTCTTGCCAACATAGATACACAGAGAGAAGAGCTGACTTTAACTGGGACTCATTGACGTACCAGAATTTTGTCTGTTCTGTTCTTAGACTTGATTCTGTTTACAGCTAGGCGGTGCACCCTTTCCTAGCCTCTGCTCCCTAGATGGGTACCAGTTTATGGGGACAGATGTTGCATATGATCCCACTGTTAGCAGTGTATGAAGTGGGGAAATCCAAAAGGACTGCAGGAATAGGTAAGGCATAAATAACATGCCTGTAGTGAACAGCAGCAAACCTCTGTGTCTGGATGAGAACAAGATGTTGGCATTAACTAATGTTAGTCTTAGAAGAACTGTAGTATTAAAAAAATAACCCCCTGCCTGTGTTCTCTGGCACTTCAGTGACCCTTCCTCGCATCCTTGTACCACTGTAACTTCAGCCATTGCTATGTTAGTAGGTAAGCATATCTGTTTTAACATGTCATAGGTTATACTGCTTCAGGTTTGGGTACAGCTCAAGCTAAACTAGACGGGGTTTGTGTGATGTGGGTTAACATGTGCAAAGGTAAGTTATGAACTGCCTTTATAAATTTCCTGCTTTGAACACACAACTGAAATTGGGATATGGCACGCTGCAGGATTGCTCAGAATTTAATATTGATCTGCAGGAGTTCTGGCAGTTTTAATTTCAGGTGGGCAGTGATAACTAACAACTAAGAACCATACATGCAGTTGTGATGTGTAGTCTTTAAGGTTTTTTTTGTCTTTCATTTGTGGTTTTGGAGAATGGGGGTTTCGCATCCTGACTAGTCATCTGGTTTCTGAGCTGGGCGTGTTCTTCACTTGCTTTTGGGAAACTTTATAATATTGGTGAGATTTAAAAACTGCAACTTTCTGATTGTCAGATGTCTTTGTGACAGTGGAGAGAATGACTGGCCTTTAAAGGGCAGATATCAGGAGGTTTTTATTTTGTCAGAAAAGGTACAAGGTGAGCTGGGCAACGCCTGCAGGCGTGTACGCCACGCCAGGAGTATGTTCTGGTACATCTGTGTATTAGAGGGAGTGGAAAAAAAAACAACTCCAGACACCACAATCACATGGGGACAATTTTTCTTGTCTGTGTAAGACCAGCCCATATTTAGGTTTGGAAGTGGTACAAGGTGTAAGCACGGTCATGGTTATCAGTTAAGTAGATAAGCCCCAGGTTGGGCTGCTTGATGGGCTCCCTGGGCATCGAAGGAGGCTTCCAAACACCTCGGGAAGGTGGTAACAGCCTATTGCTGCAGCCTGGGCACGGCAAACACCTGGGGGAATCCGTCAGACTGACCTGAGGAGAAACTGTTCTTGAGGGTTTGGAACCCTCTATGCCTGTGTTGATATGATTGGGAAAGTTATAAAAATAATCCCTCTAAAACAATTTCCAAGATAAGCAGCTTTAGTAATTCAGCCTTGCTTTTCATCAAGATGTTAGGTTGTCAAAGACAATGTTGTAGATAGATGCTGAAGTGTTATAAAAATGTTATTGAATTAAGATGCGAGCAAGATCCAGCCCAAGCCGTTTTATAAATAACTTATTGTGAAAGGCTCAGAGATGTTTCTCTTAGCAAATTTAAAATAATCATTAGAATCCTTCAGCAGATTGCTGTTAATTGGATTGAGAATTAAACAGCTTTGTATGAGTGCAAAGTTAATTAATAGCTCATTACTTTTTAATAAGGCAAATACATTTGGAAATAAAAGATGCCATGGAGTTTACCACAGATTTGATATGAGATTGGTAATATTAGTTGTTCTTTTTGTGGGAGAAAAGATTTATAATTAAGCTGCAAAGGTTGGCGGGTGGTGAGGGAAATGGAAAGGAATAAAATTGACTTCCAAGCCCTCGAAAGGCTCGAGCCCCTGAGGTCCCGATGTGTGCGGGGTGCTGCCGTGGGGCAGCGGGTTCTGCTTCCTGACCCCACTCTGCTGCTCCAGGGCTCGGTGCTCTGGAAAGGTGGGACGCTGGGAGCAGCAATGGGAATCTAAGAAGCCCCAAAGTGTCGGATAGTTTAAATTAAATTTGGAAAAGAAGAAAACATCCTTTTCCAAAAGTGTCCTACATATTGAAATGTTTGTGGCTTTTTTCCTTTCCTTGGCAAGTGCTTACCTTTCCCAAGCTCTTTACCAGAACTAGCTCATGTTTCTTCCTCCTTCATCTCCTGCATCCTCTGCCTGCTCCCATCTGCAGCCAGCTCTTGCTTCTATGACTTTCCTAGTCCGTTAAGTTGTCCATAGATCTCCAATGCCTTAAACGTGCTGGTTTAGCTTCGCCAGCAAAGTGGGGCAAAAGGAGCTGCACCTCAGTCTTAGCTGTCTCCAGCTACTTTTATTTACAACTTATTAACTGTACCAAGGAAATGTTTTGTGCCAGTGATCCTGAAGGAGGCCTGGAAAGCATCCAGGCTGGCTCTGGCTCCTAAATTTTAGAGATTAAGAGGGTATCTTCACCACGTAGTAGGTGTGGGGATGGTGCACCACCGGTTCTGCCTTGGTCGGTGTGCGCCGTGTTCTCATGGCAGGCTGCTTACTGGAGCCAGGTGTCAGACCGTGCCAGGTGAAATGCAGTCTGAAGTATCTGTCACCACTTACCCTTACTGGTATTTAGTAAGTTTTTATGGAAGAGATCATGTTAATCTGTCAAGGCCTTGTATTTCAATGAACGTGGGTTTATGGATTAATTTTATTAGTTTTCTTTAGTTCTTTAATTGACCAGCTGATACAGAATTCAATTAATATTTTACCTGGGACTGATGCCAAGCTGACAAGTCTATACTTGTTCAGGTCATTTAATTTGTCCTTTAAAAACATATCAATAAAAAAAACTTTCCACTGCACATCTCCTCTAGGCAAGTCATAGTTTTTGCTTTTTACTCGGTACATAAATCACATCATTTCTTTTTCTCTCCCCCCAGAAACACACAAGGGGTATTTCCGAACTTCATGTGTTCTAGAGCTAAGCTGCTTCTGTTTCCCCATTTGCAGGGGTGATGGTAAGCAGTAGGTATCCTCCTGTGCAGGGAAAGGATTTTGAACGTGTCACCTTTATGTATGTATAAATCCAGAATCTGTTTCCTTTCATGTTCCTCTTTATTTTCTTCTTTGGCTGCAGTTAGCAAAGTGCTTTCCAGTCATGTTGAAATATGATTAACACTTTGTACCATTTATTAAACCTGCTTGTTCTTAAAAATCACTTTTTTCCCCTCCCAGCTGAAGTCAGAATATGACCACCATCTGCTTTCCTCCCTTCCGCCCCTTCTCTCCTCTATAAAATAAAACTGTTGTAAAACTTGGCCAAGTGAAAAATCTATTATGATGGCTACAAAGAAATCTTTATTGTTTCTTGATACATTTGAGGGGAAGGAAATCCCCTTTGTGTTACCTTGCCATAGCTGGTCCTCCTGAGCAGGATCTGGCCATGCAGCAGGACCAGCCAGTTGGTTAACAAGATGTTTTTACAAGCAATAGCTGGAAATTAATAAAAAGTGCAAGTTTGTTAATTTTATGTTTCTTGAACTCTGACTTTTGGGAAGAGGCAGGTTTGACCTGGATTAAAAAAACCAACCCAAAGATAGTACCAGCTCTGAAAGGGGCTTGAGAGGCTCACCTGATACCTTCAGGAAGTGTTAAAACTCCTGAAAAAAGCTGAGCATTCACAGTAGCTATTTTTAGAGTAAGAACAAGGGAAGTAATTTAAATATTAAGAACAGTTTTGTTCCTGAATCAAATAAAACCTCATTAGAATCCCCCTGTGAATCGGTGTGTCAGTTAAGGCATTCTACGAACGGATAAAATGCCTGACGGAGCGTTTTTGCCTGCCTCTGTCACTTCTGGTCCTCGGGACTCGCTGTGCCGTGGGGATGTACCTTGCAGATGGACCCATCTGTGCACTGACATTGGAGGTCTCCAGTCATCAGTGTTTGTCATCTGAAATCAGTTCTTAAAAAAATTTTCAGAGAGCACTTAAAGACGCTTACCATCCCATCCCTCCTTTTATCTGTTAATAATGTTTTGAGAAGCTTTATCAAAATCACTGGGTTAGAAATGTAGTTAAGAATCTCCAGTATTACCTGGAGAGAGGGGAGGGGGGAAATACCCCAGCCCCCTCGAGGCTCATTTAGAAATAATTAGGTCAGAACAAATGCCTGAACCATGCAGCTGAATTTTTTTTCAGCTGTTTCTAGGTTAACGTGGACTTATTTCCAGGACGGAGCACCCTGTTCCTCGGAGTCCCTGGACTGATTTGCAGCGCGCAGGTAAAGCGACGGTCACTGTGTCAGTGAGCCCAGCCAAAACTGTGTGTTATCAAATGCTTTGGATGGAGCAGTTCTCTAATTGAACCTGCATCATTGTAGGCAGCTTGTCAACCTGACCTGGATGGCAGCAGGACTGGGGGTTTTGCTTTTAATACGGGGATTTCACCAGCCTGTGCTCCATCTTTGTTTACTCACTGGGGTAAATGCTGTTTGCCTTTTTCATTTAGCACTCGGCAGTACTCATCACTGCCCACTTTACAGCCAGAAGAGTTGTGATAAATCCTGAGGCGGTAATCCACAGATCTGTAATTGCCATCCAACACAGTCACTTTTTACCTGTTAACCTATTGTTTTGGTTCAGTGGCAGGGAGCGATGGCAGCTCAAAGATCTGGGATGCACCTTGAGGTATGGCTGTCCAATTAGCGTAGGAAGGAGTTGAGGGGTTGTACCTTGGGATGAAGAAAGCAAATGTGACCCCAATTAGTCCTTCAGGCAGTGGCTGTGCAGGCACAGAGAAGTTTGGTAATGCAGCTCTTATGATGTAAAAATAAAAAGACACTGGCTGGGCATCAGTATCACTTACGTGTTCTCTGAGGCATCAAACCTGGGCTTCCTCTAAGCTTTTTTTTTTGTTTGTTTCAAGATATGTTAAAATAAGCTGAAGATGAACTAATGCTTTTAATTTGGAGACTACATTCCAAACTTCAGTGAAGGAGTGGATTTAAAAGAGCTTGAAATAAGAATGTTTCTATTGTTACATAGCAAACAAAATCACTGGGTCTTTAAGTGTACTGGAACAGTGGCCTGAAAGAGCCAGGAAACTTGCTTGATCTAAGAAAACTATTTATTAAATAAAAATCCAGGAAACTCTTAATTTCTGAAGCCATTTATTATATTTTTTCTTTCTGACTAGTCACAAATAAATCTCTTCTGACCATGAAGCCACTGCAGAGCCTACCTTGTGAATAAAAGGGCTAACAGGGTGGCTATTCTCTGTTCTTCTCTGGGTCATGTATGACTGGCCTTAAATACCATAGGCATTCCCAAATTTTGGCTGATTTTGTGTAGATGCAGTTTAGAGGAGAATTTTATGGCTGTTAGTGTGCTTTGTGCCATTTCAAGCACTTGCTGCATCCTGGCTGCTTTTTGGAGCACCTTCTCCACCAAGCATGCCCTAGGGGAGCGGCGTGAGGGCCGGGGATGCTGCAGACTTCGTCGTCTTGTGGCTGAAATTTTAGGACATTCCTAAACGTCCTAAAAGATCTTATAGACTCACTCTGGGGAAGCGATCTTTAATTGAGAATTGGCAAAATAGTTGTGGATCTCGGCATTTTCTCTATTAACATAGCAGGTTCAAGATGACCATAAACCTGCTCTTTTCTGGGGTCTGCTTGCTCCTCCTTGGGTGCTCTCGCTGCTGCTGGGTGGCTGTAGCCAGCAGGTCAAGCTCTCTAAGGGTTTGCAGGGCAGCAGGCATCTAGCTAGGACTGCCAGAAGCATCACCACACCTAACCAACTCGGGTGTAAATGGAACAGTCATAGGGGCCATAGTGAGCCTGCTGGCTCTATTGCCGCCTTTTTTTTTTTTTTGGAGAGAAGGTGGTGATGGTGTGGTCTGGGCTTTGGTTTGTGCTCTATGAGACCTAGAGGGAAAAGCAGCAAAAGCCTGCTTGCTGCCTCTGCTTTAGACAAGACTTAATTTTGTGTGATCAGGAATGGTAAAAAGCAGACATACAGGTGTGCAATAGTCTGCTCCTCTGCGTTGTCTTTGGCAGAACGATCTGTGATTTAAAAAAAAAAATATCTGGGTTACCATCCAGATTATCTCTCAATTTCGAGGGTCAACAAGATGCTTTCCTTGGTGATGGGTGTAAAAACCCGAGTGACCAAAATGAGTTGTTTCCTCTCCATACATGTAGAAAATCTAGTATTTGCTGTAGTTTGCTCAAAGATTTTTTTCATTTCTTTTGTGGTTTTGTGATTTGTGATAAATATTAAGGTAATGATAAATTGGGCTTATCTTTGCTTCTCAGTTTCTTCATTGCAGCTCCTACTAATTTTAGGAGGAACTTAATCCATGCAAGCTCTCTGAAGAAACTGAGTTGCAAGTATTGTTGTAAACTAGAATGCTGATCATCCTACAAGCAAATGAATGGAAACTGAAATAGCAGAAGTTTCTGGCAAGGCTATGGAAGCAGATAGTTGAAAGCTGATGATTTGGTTTTTGCCCTTTCTTTTTTTTTTAAAAAAAAAAAAAAAAGCTCCTGTCATGTTTTACTTTTTACTTTTTAAATACATACACAAGCCACGAGGTGCACGTGTAACATGCATTCTGCATTGGTGTGCAGATAGCAACACTGCTTTTATTTACTTTGGTTTTGGAAAATGAAATACTCTCAATGTTTTTCAAGAGGAATCAGTAACAAATTTGTAATATGTCTCTCTGCCCAAAGCAAGTGTCTTTTAAGGTGATGAATAGCTGGAAAGATGAAATTTGTGCCTTCTGCAGACTGTTTTCCACCACTTACCTCCAGACATGTATAAATCTTCCAATATTTTCCCCTCCAGCATTGCTGTGAGATGTCTCAGTCTTTTATCTGGCACTTCCATTATGTTTCAGGAATGTTCGAGAGCAATTGTATTTTATTTCCGTGAATGTAGCTAGAAGATGGGCTTGGTCACTGGTTTCCTCCGAGGTTAGCCTTGTCTGTCTGTCTTTCTGATCTTTTTTCATAAAATGCCAGCTTTTATTCATTTTAGGGCATTTAAATCTGTATTAAGGAAAACTAGTTTTCATAGATTCACATGTCGCAGCCTTATGCTTATATTGTGCTTGGTTGGTCCAAAAGTGGTATACCAGCTGCAACACCCTGTTATCCCTGGGGAGATGAAGGTGACGCTGGGTGTCAGCTTGACATGTCTGTAGTTTTGGTGGGGTTTGTACCATGGTGCCCACGATGCGTTTTGTTTCCTACCCCTTCTTTCTCAGCTTAAGGGAAAGAATAATTAGTGCTAGTAACGATTGAAGTTGGCAGCCAATATGAATTGGAAAATAGGAGTTCAAAGGCATAAATGGCTCTTCTGCACTATAGGAACCTCGCAGGCAAAGGGAAGTCCACTCTGGCCGTAAGCTGTCGTCTTCCCGTTGGAGCTAAGCAAGTGACCGCAGACACCGCGTGGCTGTACCCAGCTGGCAGCGCCTATAAATTCCGTGGTGTTTCCTGGACTGAGCCACAAGGTGATGTGTAGGGCAAGGCTGAGGAACGGCGTAGAGTCAGGAAGTTAAATGAGTACTTCTTCAGATCTGTTCTGGCTTATCAAACCTCCCTTCCAAAATGGGCAAATAAGATGAATGCTGCTTTCAAAGAGAATGATGGTACCGGGGAAGAGACTTTTGCCTCAAGGAAATACATTTGAATAGGTGCTAGCTTAAACTACTGAATAATTTATTTTCGGAATAAGGCATAATTTTGTCTATTACAAATGTATAATTTTAGTCCTTTTCTTATTTACTTGAATAATAATCATAAATCCCTTGGATTTTTTTTAAAGAATTAAAGGAAACGTTAGGGTTTTATCCATGTCAGGTAATGCAGTGCTGGCTCTGCTAAAAGGCTTAATTTATTTCTCTTGCATATTTATTAGCCAAGCTTGTTTTCAGACACGGGATTCAAGGAAGGAAGCATAGCACGGGTACCTACACACAGTGTCAGACTTCAGTCCCTGGTGTAACCATTTGGCCCAGCTGATGTGACCTCCCAGGCTGGGGTGGGTGGCTGAGGGCTCTCCAGCCACGCATGCATCCAAAAGTCATCGTGGGCTGTTCTCCCACTGCAGCGGCTCCGGCGGGTGCTTGGCTGCCCTGGGAATCTGCTTTTGGGGGAGACGGGCTCTGTGTGTGGCTGTTAATATTAGTAGCCTTAAGGATAGTGGTGGTGTGTTTTTCTGGTTTGAGACACTTCTGTGTCAAACACTTGTGTGAAATCTTGGTGTGGTTTTTGTATGTTTTTTTTAAAGATGTGCTTTTAAATACAGTAGTATTTTTCCTGTCATTTTTTGGTGGTGGTGGTGTATTTGGGAGGGGCGGAGTGCAGGTCATCTGAAAGCTGCACCCAAAGCCAGAGCAGCGGAATCCAGGCAGCTAGTCAGATTTAAAATTGCTGTTTCCTGGAATGAATTCTCCTGCGCTCTGGGATTTTTGGGTGGTGCACAGTCAGTGCTTGTGGTTAGCTTTTGTAGGATGGGAGGTGTTTAACTCCCAAACTAAATAGCTTTCTGAACCAATTTTTGTACAGGTAAGTGTCTTTTGTGATCTTTGTAACTGCTGCTTGTGCGTTTGGTCTGCAGCAGGAACAGAGTCAGGTTCTGGGGGAGAATTCTAGGTGGAAATGAACTTTGGTTGCGGAGTTTCCCCTCTGCTGCACGGTGGCTGCTCGGCTGAGCAGGGCTTCTCGTGCTTGGCTCTGGAACGTGAGCTGAGCGGCAGCTGTGAGATGGGGATGCTTCAGATGGAGCAGCTGTCACTTTTTTTTTTTTTTTTTAAATTATTATTTTGCTGGGCAGGGCAGATCATTGGGTGATTCATGGAATAGAAATGTTGCTTGGAATTCTTAAAGCAGAAATAAGGGGAGTAAAGGGGTTTATTAAATTTAGCACCCTTATTAAGTAGAGATACAAATTTCTTGTAAACTGTAACTAAGCAGTTGCTTTTATAAAATAAGGGTTTGCACTCAAAATGTGCAAGGATGAAACAAGCGATGTTGCCCAGGTTGTGAAGGATCACCAGCCCTTTCCTGTCTGAGATGTCTGGAATGTGTGCTGCCTGAATTTGGCCCCCCTGCCTTTCAGTCTTGGGGTCCTCTGCCTTTGTGACTTTTTTTTTTTTAAGATGCATTTAGGCGTTCAAAGCTGAGAACAAAGCAGATGCTGATTTATCCCATCTGGAAGGGGAGCTGCCTCACTCCTCCTTCTCCCTCATTGAGCTTCCCACAGTGCTGTCTCTGCCTGAATGAACATGTCCATTTATACCTATTTAGCACCACTGACAAGATACTAACCTGCGTTTGATGGATTCTTGGCAATCCCCGCTTCACAGCACCTTATTTCTTCTCTGTTGAAGCCTTCAGTGGTCTAAGGATTTGATCTACCTTTTCTTTCCATGTAGAGCAATTACATCGCAATTCAAAGCAGGCACAGCTGATGCTCTCTGTGGCCTTGCAAATAGGAGTGATGGTGCCAAATGCCTCAACTAAGCCAGCTGATGCAAGGCATGGGTGGCTGTGGTGGGTCATATTTGGTAAGAACATCTTCAGAAACACTACTCTGTAATAGCAGGTTGGATGATCTTGTAGTGTTTAAGCAGACTGTCTTGGGCATGCTGCTGCTAGGAATCCTCTGGTGTGAGCTTTGTAGCTCCCTTGGGGAGGGGAGGAGAATCCCTTGCTGTAACCCTTTGCCAGCCCTGACTTTGGTCTGCAACCCCCCCCCCCCCCCCCCCCCCCAAGCCTCGTGCTGTGTGCCAGACATCACCAAGAGGAGTTGCTGGTTCCTCTCCAGTGGGTGAAGTGGAGGAAAGGAGACCTGCAAGCTGAGCAGAACCTTCAGGAGGGAGGCTCTGGTGTGCATGGGTGAGCAGGTTGGGACAGATGGATGGAGTTTCTGGTTTCAGCTGCTCAGGGGCAAAGACTGCTCCCCTTTCTATCCCAGCCTTTAATTATTGTTGGGAGTAGAACAAAAGCTCTGCCAGAAGAAACATCACATCACTATTTGCTATGGATAACTCAGGAGGGATACTCTGCTGAGTGGGCTTGTAATGTTCCTTCCCAAATGCCATTTAGTGGGTTTGCTTGCTCTTGGTAAAAGAACCATGAAAAGATTTTAATGTAGAAAGCTGGATGGTATGTATTGGGGGTGGGGATTAAATTAATGATCCCAAATTTAAGGATGCTACTTATCTTTCTGCTTCTATTGCAGTCTTGAAATAAATGAAATTCATGAGGCTTATTGGCTTGTAGTTATAAAGCATCAATAATGTTCTCCTTGGCAGGCTTTTATATGTGTGTCTGAGTGAGTGTGTGTGTGTGGTGAATAGAGGGAAATGTAATCTCCAAGTTATCAAACTGTTTTACAGTGTTCTTCTGAACTGCAGGAACCCTTGGGAATATTTATGCCTCTCCTGGGTCTTATTACCACAAAAATTATATGTGTATTTTATGGGATAAGAAATATATTGTATTCCTTTCTGATAATAAACAAAACAGAAATATGAGCTCTTCCCCCCCACCCCCCCCCAAAAAAAAAAAATAAATTAGTGGATGCTTTTGGGCTTGTTTCAGTTGTTACATTCCTTAATCACGTTTTACCCTTGATTCTTGACACTGCCACCCCTGAGACTGTTCTTGGGTTCATTTCTTTCTTCCCCTTTGGTTGCGTTGTGTGAGATGGATGCTCCTGCTCATCACAGCTCCTCATTTGTCATTAGAGCTGCTCGCAGGCTGTGCAAGGGCAGGCAGCTGCCCAGGACCCTCAAAGGAAACTAATGGGTGAAGGGATAGACAGGGCTGGATGCTGACTTCAGGTTTTTCCCCCCGGATAAAATGGTACAGCAGCATGAGAAGAGTCTGCAGATTGCATAGACTTGAAGTGAATAGTTCATTGCATTGCAAGAGCAAGCACTTCTGTCGTGTGTTTTTGCTCTGGGCTCTTCCCTGGGTTGCGTGTATCCTGCCTCTGTGTATGGAGAGGATGTTTAATGATGTGAGGCTGAACTGTGGACCAGGTTCACTTGCCTTTTCCTCACAAGCTTGTTGCCTGATCTTGGATAACAGAAGACTCTTAGAGCTGTCAGAAATGCCTGCAAAGGCTCTCTGTGTTTAGGGACCTGCTTATGTTGACAAATCTGAGCTGTGGTTCCTGTGATTTATTTACAGGTGTACTATTGGAATAAAAGTTCTTTTGTGTCCAAGGATCTAATGTAATTAATAAAAAGACTTGGATGTGTACAGGTGCTGTGGTTGTGGGGGACTACATAATTAATGTAGATGTAACTTGCTGTTGGTAAGTGGCTATACACCAGGTAATACATGTGTTTCCTACCCCAGACAGTATCCAGTCTGAGGTGACTCTGAGGACTGGTGTTTGGAAGTTTCAGTGATGTCAGTATCTTTGAATACCCATGTGAGAGTGTTAAATCGGGTGCAAGGAGTAAGGGTGGTGTGGAATAAACCTGCTCAAGTGATTCCTCTCAGTTTGCCTATGGGCCATCTTAAGTGTGTGACCTAAAAAGCAGTTTGCTCAAATACATGAGCGTGTGAAAGGAGAGTTCAAAACCAGTATTCTCTTTTTTCCATTTTATCTGACAGAAAATCTGCCTTTAATGGAACTTACAGAAATGCTTTCTGTTAACTTAAGATCATAATTATCACTTGCTTTCAAGACTGTTACACTTGCCTGAAGGTTAGGAGGAAGAGGAAACGTCCTCTGCTAGACTACTACTGTCCGCAAGGCAGAGGTGGGGAGGAGTATGAAGTGTTAGCTCTGTACGTGCATGAGTGTGGGCTCTTGTGTTTTGCTTACATATGTAATGCCTGACTTACGAAGAAACTCCAAAAAATCAAAAGTGAGAGTGCACTGTCCTTTAAAAATGTAAAGCTGCTACAGAGCAGACAAGGGAATACAGCATATTTATCTGCCAGGTGTGCTGGTGAGTAAGTCTTACTACTGCACCAAAGGCTATGCTCACTTCTGTTGACATTTTTTCCAACAGACTCTATCTTTTTAATTTTTTTTTTTTGGTGTGTGTCGATGCTGAAATCAAAAGGGGGAAAAAAGCCAAGCCAAAGAAAATTCCTTACCAGAACAGCTGAGGGGATGACCTTCTAGTCTGGCCTGTGGCCCTGAGGTCCACTGGTAACACACATGCACCATGTGCTGGCTGTGGCGATGCTTGTGGGGAAGCTGGGATGAGCCCCTGTCAGAGGAGCCAAACTGGCTTTAGAGAAACCATTTAATAAGAAGTTTACTTAGTTTCTGCTATAATCGGAATACATCACAACATTGGAGCTATACTATCATAAGGACTTAAAGGGACTGCTCAGGCAATAGGGGCTGCTCCTTTTTTTTCCCTTAGCACAGTTTCTCTATAAATATTGTTCAAAGTCCTTTCTTTCCAAAAGACCTGGGTTATTTTTAGCAATTGCTCAGTATTTTCTGCACTACCTTTACCGTGGAAGTGCGGCTATCCAGAGAGTGAAATGAGGTTCTTGCTCTGTCAGTACAGAGCTGCTCAGCTTTGGTACTTGTTCCCGCTGGCTTCAGGCTGGTAAGCCAGCAGCTCTGGGTTGTTCCTTCTGCTGTTGGAAGGTATTGCGTTAGCAATCCTAATTAGGAGTGCCATGAACCACAGTTAAGAACAGAGCAGCTAACTAGCACAAACAAATGTGCAAGTGACAGTGTAATTGAAACTGCAGGGGAGTGTCGCAGGAATAGTTTGCAAATGTCAATGAGAAACTCCACAAGGGCATTGGGGAAAAGTATTACTCTTAAAAATTGCCGTAGGAGTGTTCTCAATGACCATAGGCAGTCCGGACCTCTGCTGAGTCCTTCATCCATTTTTAATTAGCTGTTCCCTTCTGATTGATGTCTGCCTCTTGTAACGCTCTGTCCATGCTGGCTGCCGCATGTCAGCTGAACAGGGCTCTGGTGTCCCCAGCTGTCCCACGGCTGCTCTCCCACAGGTGCCGTTCCTGCATGGTCTTGTGGTCCGTGTGGCCCATACGTAGTTGTTAGTGCGGGTAAGGTGGATGGAAGTTCTGGAGTTTGGTACTAATTAAGTTCCTGGACACGAACTGCTTCACAAACTCCACTTAGAGGATTTGTCTAATTGACTGAGGAAATAGTTTGAAGTGGAAGAACGTTTCTTTCCATTAATGTTCAAATGAACTGCAAATTACAGAACTTTGAAGCCTCCATATTTCCTTAAGATAAAAGCTTTTTAAAAAATGGAAATAGAAATTTGTTTTAAATCAGAAAGATGCATTTATATGTGGTGGGGGGAGGGGTTTTAAGTAATTTTCTGCATGAATAATTTGAAAGCTGCTGATGACTAGTGAAGGTGGGCTGTTACATTTCTCAGTCTTAGACTGGGGAATATATCTAATATTTTTCTTTTTATAGAATGGGAACTGATGAAAGAAAAGAAATTCCCTAGGCTTAGCAAATGCCTCAGCATCTGGGTTGACTCTAGTGTGGAGTTGTTCCCTTAATGCAATTGCAGATAGGAACTGCATCCAGGATCTGCCTTGCTATCACAATATAGCAGCAGAATTAAAGTGTGGCTCGTAGAACATGGATGTGTTTCATATGTGAAGAAATATTGGAAGGGCAGGGGTACGTGGAGGGGGAGCTACTAAACTCAAGATGGGAAGGAAGGGGTATGGCTACCAGGGGGCTGCCTGCTTTCGTCACTCTTTGGAGCAGTGTTAACAGATCTCCAAAAGTCATCTACAGTCTGTGCAGTTAATTTGAGGTCTGATACCTGTTCAGTTAGTGTGTGCTGGCTGTGGGGGTTGACTCATAGCAAATCCAGGATGCTGCGGTATGTCTGTCCCATGGCAGACCCTTAAGCCAGGCTGTATCAACCTGCTTGCCGGGAGTGGAGAGCGTTCACGCGCATCACTACTGTGTGGCAGCCAGGTAAGGCAACAGCCACCCAGAAAGGGGCGTGGGTGATTCTTCCCCTTCACTTCCTGCACATCTTCCCTCTGTTAATGTAGACTAATACAAAGAACAGTAAACTGGCAAGTGTCCTGAATATTAATAATAGCTCTTCTGCTTTTGGGCTATGTTGTGTCTGCTCTGCAGTGACGGCATGGCCATGGGTAAGAGGTAGGTAGTGTTCTAACCTAGTTTGCATATTTTAACCTCCTTTTCTTAGGATTCTGCCATTAAACACAGCTGGCTGTTTGTCTAGAGTGTGTATGTGTTGCAATACGGCTAAACATTGTTAGGCAAGAATATACTTATTTCACTTAATAGGTTGTCTTGTTAAATTGTGTTGTCTGCATATTCACTAGCAACGGACTTTGTAACAGTGATTCCACTACACCAGCTATAACAAAGAAAAAAGAGCTTTGGATCAAAGGATCTATATAAACATATACATGCCTGCAGTAAAAAAGTAAAAAAGTGTAGTCAGTACATTAAGATGGCAATTTTTATAGAAGTACAATTTACACTGACCTTAAGCTGTAGATTAAACTTCTGAAATAGTGTTTTGTTTTGTACATTTTATATTTCACACTGACAGAAATTAGGCGATAGCTTTAATATGTCAGAACCTTCTTCTCTGTGGAGAACTAAGTCTTGCTTGTAGAGGTGGATGGTGGCTGTTTTTTTGGCTCCTGGGGACTAGATTTTTACCAATGTTGATTGCAACAGTTGGGTGGTAGAACCTTGAAACAGAGGACTGAGCAGAAGGCGTATGTTTTTGTGGCAGAGGGGATGCTGGAAATCACCTTGAGGACAAAACAAACATTTCTTTTTAAGAGCATCTGTGATTAACGCATCTGATGATGAAAGAGGTTGAAGGACATGTGGGTATCTCTCCTATGATAAGCTAGGAGCTGAAGAGGTAATAGTGCTTTGGTTTAAGCATTTGGCATGAAAGAACCAAGGCAGGCAGGGGCATCAGTCCGTGGCTGCACTTCTGCAGCAAGAGAGGCTGCCATCAGAACGGGCACATCTCTCCATTCCATGACCCTGTTGTACAGTGATGGAGTAACTCTTGGAAAAAGGCCACAAAAACTACTGGTAGTTTACTGTATTCCCTTTTCCTTTTCATCCACGTTGGATATAGAATGTTTTGAGTGTAAATGCTGCTGCTGTTTTATTGTAAAGGATACTTAAGATCTATTCCATGTCACTTTTAAATTTCTAGAACCTGCAGTATACTTCTACAGCTCACTCCCTACCTTTGTGTAACTATATAAGGAATGGAACTGTTCTATGTAATACGGGTTTGTCCTAAAAATATCCTTCGACTGTTTTTTCCCCATCTGTTCTGCAGCCGTTATGTTTCTGTGCAGAGTCGTATATAAGGAATAGAGTCTTCATCCGCAGCTAATATGGATACTCTCAGGGGATATAAATATCATGACACCTTTTCTGGAAAGGGTAACAGATGGCACCTAGCCACATGCATGCTTTGATTTTCTGTAAGCTGTTTTTGATGCTGTTCTGTGTGGGGGTTTTTTTTGTTGGTGTTTTGTTTGTTTTTTTTTTTTTTAGGGGGGGGGTGGTGGTGGTGGGAAGTTTAGCATGCTGCCCTCAGCAGCCAGAAGCCTTGAGTGAGCTGACCTCTGGTGAGCAACGCCAGAGTGGTGGGCAAAGATGACAGGGAAATCTTTGCACATGCTTTTATTTTATGGAAAGAGGATGCCCTCAGAGTTCTAGTTCTCGGATGTAAAAGGCTGATGGGTTCTCACAACTACATCAGCTCACCCACATCCTTAAAACAAAGATGAAAGTTGTTTCCTAGGGAGAACAATGATGCAGTATTTGCTCAGAGATAGAAAGGCAGATAAAATAAACCACTTTGTTCTTTCCCTACACTCTGTGATGCTGCTTTGTCTTGAAGAATGTTAAAGGAAACTAGCTGTTCAAAACAAAACCTAAACGGGTGAAAGAAAAGATAATAGGGCTTGACTTTCATGAGGCTTATTTAGCTTCATAGCTCTGCTCTTTTTACTATGGAGAAATGATCCCTGGTCTGCACTAAAGTAATGTAGATCTATACTGTGTTAGCTTAATTCTGATCTATAGCATGTGTCTTATTCATCTTTCAAAGCATTTCAGTTCTCTAACCTTTAGAGACTTAGCTTTGTGATACTAGTTTAGATTTATAAATTGATTTTAACCCTGGGTCTGGATGTGATGATTTGACCTAAGAGCACTGCTGGTGTGAGCTGTCACAGCTCTGCTGGTGCCAGTGGAATTGAATGCCTGTGTACCATCGCTCAGGGAGATTATTGGGTTTACAGGGAAATACAGGCTGTGAGTGTGCATACATAAATTGTGTTGCACATATTAAAGAAATTCTGCATGCACTAAAGAAATTCAGTCTTTTGGAATATATTTTGAGCATTCTAAGCATCAAGAAGTAATTCCAGGTAACTGCCATTATTAAAGTTAATTCTCTCTTTCTGTTTCAGTACCCTTTTGACCATTTCCTACGGCAGGCTCTGCCTTCATGCTCGAGACAAGCTCCCTTCAGTTATGCAGCAATTACAGTTTTTTTGGAAGCCTTTGCTAGACTCTGTAATTAGAACCTGGGATCTCAGAGCCACAGGAGAAGTCCATCTTCATGACAGCACAGGTTTACTATGGTTAGATATTACGTATATTGTGTTTAGCAGGCATAGTTTTAGAGGCTTTTATCATTTGTCAAGGAAGAGTTAGGGGGCAAAAATGAAAACTAGTGGGTATTTTCCGATATTGTTAGATACTTCTCTGACTCTGTGTTGGTGAAGACTATACACGCAGTGTTCCTGACAGCATAGGTTAAACACTTTCTGCAACGTTTTTCCAGAATTAAGTGGTGGTCTGAGAGATGTGTGTTATTGGCTGTAGGCTGTAGGGCATGAGCTGTGTGTGAGCATTGCCTGGTCAGACAGAGCTTCTGAACAGATCCTGGATCATACGCTGGGATCTACGGAGGTGATGCTGCCAGCTTCGGGCTCTGGGGCTGTGCTCTAGTAGCACCCTGTGCTCCAGCAGCTGCGTTGTGTGTTTCAAGTCAGTGGTTCCTTAATCCAAACCGGTATCTTAACTTTGCTGAAGGCTTTGAGTTATGATTTTTATCTGTTTGTATTATTGAGGTTTTCTACCAATGCTGCTTTCCTGTCTTTGTAAGAGTGTTACTTGGAGGAGAATGGATTGCCAATTTTTTTGGTGGTATGAGCTGTGAGTGAAACCCCTTTTGTGGCTGGGATTTGCAAAGTTGGTTGCGGTGTTTATCGGAACGAGGAGGGAAGATGCAGGAGCCAGCAGCAGCAGGCAGCTTCAGCTTGAGCAAGGGATCCTGCCTTTGCACTCTGGGTTGTGGCCAAAGCAGACGTATGGCTGAAACCAGGTGTCAGACCTGGCCCTTGTCAGGGATGGAGAATATCCATCAACAGGGTGAGATGCCACCAGCTCTGGTGTGGAAACTTCTCTTGAAGGCTTTTGGGCAGTTTGTACAGCTCCAGAGATAAGCCATTCAGCTGTAACGTAATCTATAGGTAGCATCCTATAGAAAAAAAGTTCTCTTCTTGTCTAACATCTTCAGTTCATTCATCTGTTGAAAGGAAATTATTATAATAATAGCTCTAAATGCCTTTAAGAGACTCTTCTTAGTTCCTGTGTGGTCACACACATCTCATTTTCTCCTCAAGGCTGCTAAGGAAAAGCCTAAATGATAAATCTGCAGAGACAACTAATGGAAATTACATTGATTGTTCTTTCCAAGTGTTAACTTTCTTATATGAGTGGCCTGTGTGTCAGTTGATCATATTCAGGTTGGGCATTTTTTTTTTTATTTATTTTTAATTTTTGCACGTGTTCTGTTACGGGGCCCTGAGGATGTTTGCTGTAATGGCAGGTGGTGCAGGGGGTTGGTGGGAGCTTGTTTAAATGTAAGGTCTCTGTTTCTGAGACATAGCAGGTGATGTCCAACTCCTGAGTGTGCCATTTCTACCTGTTAAGCACCCTCGGTGTAAGGGCTTTTTCTAGCCCTAGGAGGACAACTGTTAGCACTCTTTATTTCAGCTTTTTCTGTTGATGGAAGGATTGGTAGTCTTTCAGGTTGGAAAAGACCCTTAAGAGGCAGTTCCCTCTGTGCCCTGGGGTGGATCCCATCTGGCTCCATGGGCTTGTGTGTGTCTAAGTGGTGCAGCAGGTCACCAGCCACTTCCCTTTGGATTATGGGGGCTTCATTCTGCTCCCTGTCCCTGTCTTCCAGCTTCTGTGCCTTTAGATTCCCTTCTTGAAGAATGCCCAGCCTTCCTGGTCCCCTTGGCCCTTTGTGCCTATCCCCAAGGACTTTGTCAGCCAGGCTCATGAACTGGCCAAGGTCAACCCTCTGGAAGTCCAAGGTGGTGGTTCTGCTGACCCCTCTCCTAACTTCTCTGAGAATCAAAAACTCTATCGACTCGTGGTCGTTGTGCCCAAGATGGCCTCCAGCCGTCACAGCACTCACCAGTCCTTCCCTGCTCCAAACGAGGTCCCATGGGCGCCTTCCCTCGCTGGCTCCCTCCCCAGCTGTGTCAGACGTTCCCTTCCACACACACCAGGGACCTCGCGGACTGGTCCCTCTCTGCCTGCTGTGTTTCCAGTGGACGTCTGCTAAGCTGAAGTCCCCCATGAGAACGAGGGCTAACGAATGTTTTACTGATGAGCACCACATACCTGCGGACGCTCCTGCAGAGACCAAGGCAATCCCTATCTGTACAGTATAACTGCGATATAGATTCTGCTGATAAAGCTGCAGGTTTTTTTCATATCGTTGAGCCCAGTAGGGTGGAGCCAAGTCCTCATGCACAATTTAGCCTTTACCCCTGTGGCACAGTCCTCAGTGTGCACAACTGGTGTCCAGGACAATTGAAAAAGCTGGAAATTAGGCTGTAATGATGGCAAATTTCTGGCTGGCTTATTTGTTTAAGGAATGAAAATATGAGCATATTATGCCTTTAAAAAACACTGCATCTCTCCTTAGTTAGGATTTTCCAGCTCACACAGCCAGCTTACATTGCCACCTCTAGCAACTATGACAAGCAGCGGGGTACATTTCTGATGACAGTAAGCAGCTGAGGTTGACCTCAAGCCTGACTTGTTTGCAGTAGTATCGAGAAGATTGTAGCACCATCGCATTGCCCTTACAGCCTCTCCTGAGTGTCTGTAAACCAGTTAGGTATTGCCTTTTTCTAAATTTGTATTCAGCACCCTTGATCTACTTTGGATGCAACCACAATACCAGTAGCAAATGACCCTCTGCTATCTTTTTGTTGCTGCCAATGTTACCAGAAAATTCCTGCTTTTTCTCAGCCCTTTATCATACAGCTTTCTAAACGGTTCAAGAAAACATTGTGCTATTGCACAATTAGCAAAAATGAATATAGATCTCCTGAATATAAATGCAACGACTTCTTTCGATGGAATAAAAATGATTAAGTTTGTTTGTCATGGGCTGCCCATAAGAATAAATCTCTTACTGGAATTCCTGAGAAGAGACTGAGTAGCACTTTTTTTGTCTCCTTGAAATGTCATCTTTAAAAAGTACTGTCCCATAACTCTGGATGATGTGCTGCATAGCCACTAACATGGAAAATTCGGTACTTTTTTCAATCTCAGATATTATCTAGAACATATGTTGTGAGACTGGTAGAAAAAGCCATTGCAGAGAAGACCCAGTGGAGGCTGTTCAGGGTGGGCTGAAGATGTCATCTCGGATTCACATTTGAAACTGTCAGTTAGTGTAGAAATAAAAATATTTGGTTATGGGGTTTTGAGGGGTTTCCCCCCTTCAAATCTTTTTCACTGTGTTTTTTTGTGAAATTGTCTACTGATGTTATTACATTTGGCATCCTGAACCCTAAGGTTTCTAAAACAGAATTTTCAAGCGTACAATTGCTTTCTCTTCAGTAAAGCAGGCTCTTTGATGTTGTAAGGTCTTTAGGGCAGGTACATCTGTGTTTGCATGCTGCCTAGTACAGGGAGCAAGATACTGCAGCCTTTTCTCAACTACCACAATATAAATATACCACCACCAGATTATTTTGAAGGGGGAAAAATACCCCAACCAAAACTAAAAGAAAATCAGTCCGATCTCCTGGCTTCTGATGCACTTGACCTCTGCAGCAGCAGCTTAATCTCTGAGTTTCAGCTTTTTCTTATACTTTGAGATATGGAGTCTCTGTTTATGCTGCCATATGCAGCAGTCAAGGGGAGGCTCAGGATCTGCATTTGCAGCAGCTCTGGGTGTCTGCGTCCCTGTTCTTGTACTGGAGACATTCCCTGTGTGCTGGAATAGGCCACAGCACTCAGTGTGGGTAGCTGGGCGGGGTGGGGAAATGACCTGTGTGACTGATATCTATAACCTGCACAACTTGTGTGCATGTGTATCTCAGTCTGCTCACTTACAGCAGAAACTCCTATTTTAAGGCATAATAAGTTCCAGGGCAACAAAGCAGTAAATGTTGAATGTTGGTGTTTGGTGGTGTGTTGTTTGGTTTTTTTTTTAATATCAAAGAAAGCATAATTGCTGCAAAATCCAGTGTCTTGAGCCTAGGCAATTTAAAGAAAAGGTGTCCTCAAAGAACTGCGGCATGCTGATGCTGCAGTGCGTAACTGCGGCCCGGTAACCTTTAGCCTGCAGTTGTCTGGCTTGGAGCTGAGCCTGGATCGGTGCGAGGTGGGATGCAGGGCGGCCTGAGAGCCCCAGTGTTTCCCGGCCGCACTGCCCGGACAGTCGCACTGTGTTTCCAGCTCCGGGCGGTGAATACTGGGATTGTGTGGCAGGGCGCTGGCAGGGGTGGCGTGGCGGTGGGGTGCCACAGGAAACCCTCCGGGGCTGGGAGGAAGCCTGGGGGGCTCCTTCCAGGCTCGTGCACACAGCTGGAGCTCATTTGGTGCTTCAGGGGCTGCCTGCGCAGTTTCCACGTGCTGTTGTAGGTGTATGTACCCATTCTGATCAGATGCAACATGGGTGTTACAAGGTTTAAATTCACCCTGTGTTTCCTTATGGCCATTTGGCAGGGAGTTGTTTCCTTTCCTCTTGCCTTAAAACCTCCCAACCTTGCTTTTTGTGTTAGTAGTATCAAAAAATCCTCTTTCATACAAAATATAAACATAATAAAGCAATTATAATCTGTTTTTTCCCCGATTATAGATTTGTAAATGTTATGGTAATGGTGCAGAATGTACTTTTAATCTCTGGTTTAAAGTTTGAGTTAATCTTTTATTTATATATGTATAGACTCAAACCCCCTAAACTACTTCCAAAACTGTTCTCTATAGCAAGTACTATTTATACTTCTTTTTGCATGTGGGGTGAGTAGCTGCATATCTACGTGCTCATCACCACAAGGCAGCTGAATTACTCAAAGGAGATTTTCTACCTCAGAAACGTGGGTTTACCTTGTGTACTAATAAAGAGAGCTCCTGCCATCCTTTCAATTTTTTATGGTTTCTCTGTATAACTGTGGTCACTGAATGCAAGCTCAGCGTTAAACCAATGACAGCATCAAAACTTGTGCTTTAAGTGGTGCCCCTTTGCCTGTGAAGGGCCGGACAGTGTGTGCCATGCCCTTGGGTGAAGGGGCTGCTTCTGCAGTCTGGGCGTTGGGGTGCTGCCCTACCTCCCGCTGCGGGAACACTGTGGTGCTCTTTCAGTTTATTTCTGGGGGCAACTAAAATAAGAAAAGAAAATATATTCAGAATATGCTGAGACAAGGAGGGAAGCTTTGAAAGCCAGGAGAGCTTGCAGGGAGACCAGAAGCCCAAAAGGTTTTCTCTGGGATCTTGGCTGTGAGCAGAAGAGTACACCGTTGTGTGGCTGTACCCTCTGTTTGCTCCTCGGTGGAGCTCCAGAAGAACTGGCAAGTGGGGCAGCTGGGGGTGGTTTCTTTCTAGCTGACTCATGCAGTCCCTGGTTTTACACCTGGGAAATTCGGGAACTGTGAAAGAGCTGTGAAAAAGAGGAATTCATAGCTGAGGCTTGAGCTCATGAACAGTTAATCTTGTATGCTTTTAAGCTTGAACTTTATTATGGTCTGTTTCCATCTTGATGTTGAGATTGGGCTCTGCTGAGTTTGTAGCCAAAGTAACTTAGTGACGTAGTCCTTTTGTGCTCCCTCACCACTGCCCTCATTCGCAGAACACAAGTGCTTGTTTTGATTTTGCTTTCAGAATCAAAGACAACCATATGGGGAGGCAGTATGAAGTCCTCATAATAAACAACCGCTAAAAGATGACATAAAGTCATTTTCTTTAGTAAGAAAAGTCAAGGTCTATAGCAACCTTGTGACAAAAGCAAAGCTAGCATCAGCTATTCAATTTAGCATCAGCCAGCAAACTGGAAATGGGTAATAGAAAAAGGTGACCAGCTCCGCCAAAGGTGCAGGAGCAAAAGGAATAAAGGGGAAGCGTTATGGATCGCTGTATTGACAAGCACGTGGCGACCCCCGTGTCCCCTGGGGGCTGCCTGGGGCAGAGGAGCCTGACTTTGCCCTCAGGTTGCTGTGGAAAGTGATGTTTTCCAAAACTGAGCGTTGGGCCATGGCCAGGATCCGCTTCTGGTGGGTCAGCAAGTTGGAGGAGGAGAAGAAGGGGGTGAGGAAGGCTGCTCCTCAGGGTTACTCAGCAGAGAGCATTCCAGGAACTGGGATTTTCCCAGATACAGCAAGGCATCTCCTGGCTGAGATAGGGGATGGAATGGAAGTAAATACTTCTGAAGGAGAAAATCTGTCTGTTTTAGGGGAATTTTATAAAGAGATTTCTCCGCTGTAATCAGGTTATTAACATTCCACGGATCCTGACACATCAAAGGGACTTGTGTTGTCTGCATGTGTCTTGTTGGGAAGCAAAGCTGTTCTGGGGAGAGCTCGGAAGGGGGAACAAACCCTGGTCACCTCTCACAAGGCGGGTGGGTGAACTACGGTGTTTCCAGTTGAGTCCTGGGCTTGGATTTTAAGAGTTCCATCTCTCCGGTTCAGCTCCCAGCAATGCTGTCACAAGAGGATAAGTCTGTAATACTACTAATTTCTCCTTAAAAAGTAATCAAGTGACTATGGTCTCTCTTTTTTTTTTTTTTTTTTTTCTTTTTCTCCCCCTTCTCCCTTTTTCTGGCATGATTGTGGTGGTTCTCTTGGGGGTGGCCTGTGTGGGGGGCATGCCAGGAGGTGCCGAGGCGGAGGCTGCCCCTCACAGCTGCTGTGCAAGGACGGAGCCCACTCTGCAAGCTCTTCCACGAGGGATTCTGTAAGTCTCGAGTGGAAGCACTTTATAAAAACGTTCAGTGACACAAGGGTAGGTGGGCAAGTGGTTGCTTTCGTGGAAGTAGCTCCTTGGCCAGCCCCACACTGCTGGGGAAGGCTTTCCCTGGGGAGCCTGGGGAGTTGGGTGCCAGTGTCTTGCAAAAAAAACCCAAAACCAACAACCCCCCCCCCCCCCAAAACCCCCCCCCCCCAAAAACTATGATGACTCTCTGAAGTGGGGAATTGTGGGGAATATCTTGTTTTAAAAATGTTTTTATGGTCTTTAGGATAGAAAAGATAAGGAAGGTTATAGCCCTCGTGTGTTGGGATGGCCACATGGGTGCGTTTTTGTTGCCTGTTTTTTCTTTTTTTTTTTTTTTTTTTAACGGTTGGCATTTCTAGGAGAGTAGTAAACAGAAGATAACTTGATCTATTTTTTTTTCTTCTGAAGCCAGAATCTCATGCCCCATGCAGAACAAGGAGGATGGAGAGAAAGATATAGAAAATTTTTTGTAATATTAATGTCCAATACATCTATTTATTATGCTTCTTACCCAATTTTGTCAAATGGCAAACACAGTAAAAATTTTTTATCAAGCATTTACAGCATACCTTTAAGTTCTTTAGATCTTGCGAGTACTGTACAGTACCTATAGCAGACATGCTCTGTAGATCACCATAAAAAGAATATCTAGAGCTGAGATGGATAGTCGTGATCATTTAAGCAGGAAATAATTTTGGTTAGATAAAATGCTAACTTTTTTTTTTCTTTTAAAGACCACTCTAGACAATATTCTGTAAAATAACTTCTGTATATATTTGGTAAAAAAGATTATCAGTTAATTTGTCTGTGCTTCATACTCAAGCATGCAAAGCTCCTAAAGACTTTTTGCCTTAAACATCCCTGGGCTTTTTTGTCCTAATTTATTCTGTATTTCCAGTTAAGCTGTATGTTGGGAAACGTGGGGGAAGTTTCATGGTTTTCCTTTTTTTTTTTTTTCCTTCCTGAAAAATAACTTCCTCTTCTAGTTGAATAAATCCCCAATGGAAGCCTCCTGCAGCCTTTACCGAAGCAAACTTAGAACAGGTTTTCTGTAAGATCAAGTTCTACTCCAAGAGTAAGAAATACAAGATTGCCCTTGCAGAAGCCAGTCACAGATGAAGACAAAGCCCTCATGTGACTATTAGAGCATTTTGGCCTGAAAATTCAAATAGGGAACACTTAAAAAAGGGGATGCAAAAGACAATAGTGTATTTAGGCTTTATTTAACTTTTTGGAGAGAATTTCACCACCGCTAAGCGAGCTGCATCAGTGGATAGTCATTGCAACCGTGTGGTCATGATACAGGTTTTCTTCTTGCTGGAAATCGTGCAGAAGCGATGCTTATGTGTTGTAAGGACAGACTGAAGGGTGGGTTTTAGGGCCAGGGCTTGCCCTTGGGTGTGATGCTACTGTGCGTTATTTCAGAATTTCAGTTCATTTGTTCATTGTGTGTTGTGTGGGGTTTTTTTTTTTGGTTTTTTTTTTTTTTTTTTTACCTCAACCTGCCATTTACATTGCAAATGTGGGAGCTGAGAAAATCACTTTTGAAATATTTTTATTGCTGATCTCTATAGCTGAAGTGGGTGACTGTAGGAGTTAGTTACACATCTGTATGATGCAGGAGAACTTTGACCTTTGCATTGTTCAAGGTTAAGGGTTAGCGGAGGGGGGAAGAGTAAGGGATGACACTGGGTCTCCAGCAGAAAGCGTTATGCTTAAACTGAGTAGGTTTGCAGTACCAGGTAATGATATATTACCGTTCCCCTCCGGATATAGAGCTGCTTTGACTCCCATCGATGGGTATTTCACATAAACCTGTAGCTTTTGGTCCATATCTAGGAATGGTAAAGCCAAGAAGCTAATATCTTGCAAGGAAGTGGGAAAATGGCTCTTGCTAAGGCAAACCCTGAGCTGGTCCTGGGGTGGGAGGACGCGAGATTGAACCCTGTGCTTCAGGGAGAGCGGCACGGAGCTGTGCCTGGCAGCGGGACTGCTCCCCAGCTTCTGCGTGGCTGCAGCAGAAAGCTGTGGTGGTCTCGGTGGTACCACCTGTGCCAGGGTGCAGTGGGTCTGTGGGGAGCTCAGACACAAGTTTCCCAGGACAACCGGTGCTTACCTGTGCCTGAGTGCGTGGGTGTTGAGAGGTTATTGGGGATAAAGCCACTGGAAACCCAGGGCTGCAGTTTCAAAGCGTTTGTCAGCTCTAGCAGACTTTTTTTCCTAAAGCCTGATCCAAAGACATCTAACAAGGACATTGTATTTCTGCGATCATGTGAGTCTTTAATGTTGTTTTAAGATGTGTGACTGAATATCTTCTTATTTTTTAATATAGGTAGTAAATACCTTGTGATTTACATAATACTATCAAACATCTGTACGCAAAGCGAAATTAATTACTGCACACAGCACTTACCAGGCAAAGGCAGGGCACTGTCTTGATAATTACAGTATCACTGCAGAGTAAATATATCTGTCTTCAGTTGACAATATAATTAATAACATCTATTGAGCCATTTGACTGCTGTACTTAGTTACTGTTACAAGAATGATTTTTGCAGTGGTGCTGAGCAGCTGTGGATCTCGGAGCTGTGACTGGAGCTGTTAGCTCAGTGCCCCTGGAAATCACACCAGCAATACTTACAGTTTATGTACTTATCACTCTGATTGATGAGCTATTGAATTCCAAGAGTTGGGATTAAAGTAAACTTATTTTTTTGTAAACCTCCTTGCTCCATCTGAGAGAGAAAGAGGGAGAAATCCAGAAGCAGGAATCTCCCGTGTGAACTCTTGGTGCCAGATTTTTTGACAGTTTAGTCATGGAAGTCATAAATTGGAACACTGATAAATCCTCTGCTGAGGACACACAATTTTAGCCTTTCTGTTCTGACATGATGTGCTGTGCAGATTAAATTTTAAATGTGTCACTGAAGGAACAAGACTCCCTCTCTCTGTTCTGCTGTCCCACCCTGTGTTTCTGAGGGCAACAGTGGCCAGGTTGGCAGCTCGTGAAGACTTTACACCCCCGTCTCACTAGTGGCCATTGGCCTTTGGCCATCAGTGTGATGTCAAGCGATAACTTGCTTGTTGCTTTTGTGCTTACAGCACAAGAAAGGAGGGAGGCAAAAAAAAATCCCAAACAAATGGCACCTTGCTGCTGTCTTTGCAGTGGCTCATGTGTCTTTGTGTTGTTGCCTTCATAGAGAAAATCACGAGAATGGCTCGGACAAACTGCCACGTTTCATAATGATGATGCTTAGGGGGAGTTATTTTGGTTTTCATTTAGCTCTCTGCTTTTATAGAACTCTACCTTTCTGCTCCTGTTTGTCAGGAGTATTGCTTCAAAACAAAACAAACTCTAAAAAAAAGTCCTAAAACTCACTTTACCTGCTTTGTTGGCTGGATTTGGGAAATTTTAAAGTCATGGTAGTATTAATTAATACCATTAAGATTATATTGCCTCATCATTTTTAATTTTAAGCCTCAGGTAATAGTTAATGGTGCTGCAAAGCATATTAATAAAATTACTTGTAGTAATTAAGGAAGAAATGAGGGGTATGTGAGGAGCTCGGAGTGGTAGGTTGGGAAGAAATGGGACCGCAGCCCAGGGTGCTTCTGGCTGCTTGGCTGCTCCCTCGGCACCGCGTGTGGCTGCTCGTTGGACATCTGCCTTCCGGAGCTGGGCGACAGCATCCTCTGCCCCTCGCTCCTGTGGCCGTCCGGGCTGGCTTCTACAAAAAGGCACCTGAGCGATGGGTTGACCTGTAAGTGGTAAGTAAGAACAGGATAGATTTAATTCTGTCTTCATTTACTCACAAGAATTAGTCGTGGATCATTTGTGGTGTTTTTGCTGCGGTAGAGAAGCAGTGTAAAGACCTGAGGATTGATTCCCACTGCTGCTTTGTGGGAAGCATCTCAAGCAGTTATATTGCCAAAGTATCCTCCAGCTTTGGACAACGGCTGTTGTCAACAACTTCTGGCATATAAAGTAAAACATGTGTGAACTGAGACATAAAAGCAAATGAGATTTTGAGCAGTGCTGACTTCCACTGGTCTATTTTGCTTAAATTCTTCCTTGTCCTGGTAACTGGGTGCATGTTTACAACTCATCTTTTAAACCAAAGGGGTTTTGGTGCCCGCATAAAGATTGCCCACCTTGCCATTTGTTTTCCAGTAGATTGTTGTAGTTGCTTATTGCCAAGCTGATCAGTGTGACTGAAGCATGGGATTTTGCAAAGTGGGGATCAAAAGACGCATCTTCTGTCCCATGTTGCTCCCCCTTAGTAAAGCCCAAAGCATTCATCCCCAGCCCTGTGACCATTTCTGCTTGTTACAAACGTTACTGCGTCTGATCACATCCCCTGCTGTAACAATCGGAGAGAAGAAAAGGTGATCTCTGTGTTTTACTTTTCTTTCCTTGACTTTGAATGTGGTGCTAACCAGCTTCCTTTAGTTAGGTGTTAGGGCACAGGAGCTGCCAGTACTGCCTGCTGGAGCGTGGTGTTCGTCAGTACATCTTCCTTCAAGGGTAATGGATGCTCAGATTAAGAGTGTACTGTTGGGGGTGAAAAGGGACGAAGAAGGTGGTTGCCACAAGAAATAGAAAAATTAAAATATTGCCTTTGGATCTGTTTGAGAGAGAGAAGTGGATGGTAGTTAATGGCTGGAGATGCTAGGCAGCCTTTTCTCAATCCCATGCTGTATGTAGCATTGTGCTAAATACCAAACCTTCAGTGACTGCAGTGTTTCATGTTCATTCTGGAAGCTTCCTCTCTATATCTAAATGAATTTGAGCTTTTCTCCTGATACAATAGAAAAAGTGAAGAAAAGCAGCTCCCCTAGGTGTTACATGAATATCTAAGCTTGCTGAATTTTCAAACCCTGTTTTCTCTGTTCTGGCGTTGTTTGTTGGTGTTTGTAGCTTCCTCCCATGTTGTTGCTGGCTGCTTCAGAACAGATAGAAAAGACAAAAAAGGCAATTGGAAGATTAATGACAATTGGAATTAATTGCAGGGAGTGCTTGTGACCCATTAACCAGTTCCCAGCCCTGAGGGAACACTAAGGGGAAGAGAAGCTGCAATGAACAGTTCAAACATGAGTTAATTTACAGTTTTGCATAAAACCTGTTTGGGAATTATTCATCACAATTGTTTTATGGTAGAAAGTGCAATATCTTAAAAGCCAGTTTCCCTGTCAAAGTCTCAAGCCTGGAGCCTTGAACTGAAGCAAGCAACTCTTTCCCTTTCCCCTTTAAAGAAAAGAAAAACAAGAATACTTTTTTCACAGTCAGTACAAAAATACTGGGACTCGGACCAAAGTGTGTGAACTTTTTTTCCCTTGTTTTCCTTTAGAAGAGGAAGAATTGTCTGTAGCTTTATTTTGCTATGAACTCCTGACTGTCTAGGACTTGCGAAGCTGCCAGGAGCTTGGTGTGCAGATAAAAGGCTTGAGCTTCGTCTCCTGCAAGACTGTTCTGGACTTCTGCAGGATCCCCGGGGTGCTGGCGGAGAGGTGGCTCTGCCAGCCCGTAAGGAGACCTGAGCTCTGTCTTGTAGTAGGAAAGCATCGCTTGGTATTGGGCTGGCTTGCAGCTTTGAGAATGGAAAGCAGTTTCAGAATTACCAAAATATGTCATTGAAGACATAGGGGAATATCAAAACAGAGTTTGGCAAAGTCCTATTTTAGAGGTTAAAAAAAATAAAATCATCTCCTTACTCTGATTTGGGATGCAAAGAAATGTTTTCATGTTTGAATTTTTCCTGAGCCAGAAATTTTGAATTTACTTCAACTGCTATTACAGGCTGGCAAAAATCTCCTGTATATTTGATCCTTCTGTTCGTTACAGAGAAATGTTGAATTAAAAAGAGAATTTCATTTTGGTTTATCCAAATGAGAAATTCTTCATTTAATATGGGACTCGGAGCAAACAATCAATGTGAGTGTTTTCCAATATAGATCTATTTCCTCTTTGAAAAAGTAGCAAGACAAAAAAAAAATAATAAAAAAATCCAGATTGCATTATTCTTTCACTGGTAGTAGCCTGAAAGAGTATTGTTGTTTAGCAGGCAGAAAAGCACCAGATGGAGAGGCTGTGGGCTGTGTGTTCAGTTGAGTCCTTGTCTGTCTTATGGCTTTTGGGCAAATCGCTTCTTTCTTCATTTATGAAGTGCGAGCAATAGTACTTGACTCCCAAGAATGCTTAATGCGCTAATCTCTCGGCAGACATTAGCTTCTATCATAGAAATAGAAAAGATAGTAATGCGCAAAGCCAGATTTCATCTTGTTTTCCTTAAGCCTGTCAGTTTAGGGTGGAATTTAAGAAGTACTTGACATGGTCTTAGTTTTTATTCCCCCATGTAAGCCTGTAGCAGTACTCGTGCCAGCCTCATCGCAACTGGAACTGAACTTTGCTTGTTAAAAATCTCCCACTCCAAGTTTCTCTAGTCACGTAAGAAAAAAAATGGTATTTACTGAGTAAAAAATAGAAACTAGTTTTCTTTCAGTGTTTCGAGTAGCATTATGTAGTAGTAGATTAAAAAAAAATATTTCCCCAATATTTTGGGTCTGATTTGGGCAGAAAGTAACCGGGGAATGTCGGTGTAGGTCAGGAGATTGCTGTCTGCGCATTTTAGCACCTGATAGAATATTCATTGAACTGGTAGCAACATTGTACTTCATGCAGTTGATGCAAGGTAGATGAGAAAGCTGGCCCAGACAGTTTTCTCCGAGTCCCTGAGTTAACAGGAATTTGTGAGATTTGTACTTGATGAGATCAGCGGAGAGATGGATAAAATGCTAGAAGTAGCAATGACTGGGATGCTCTCTGCTCTGCCTGCACCTTGTGATGCTGCACCTTGCTGGGTATAATAAAGTTTGGGATAAGGCCTTTATTAGGAAGGTTAGAAAAAACTTGCTAATTAGCCCCGTCTCTTCGAAGTGACTGATATGGATCATAAAGAATGTAAATTAAAAGCATGCTGCTGTGCTCCTGCCTCTGCAGCCGCTTTATGGGCGGCATCGCTCCGGATGGGAAGTACAGGCTTTTGTCTCTTAAATTCAAAGTTGCAGTTTTGATCCCAGGCTGAATTGGTAACCTCTGAAAGTCACGGCCATCTGACAGCTCTCTTGTGGCCCATGTGGAAATGATTTATTGACTGCTCTTCTATGCTGCTTTAAAAATAAATGCACCTGTTTAGTGCAGTGCTATTCTGGTTTGCATTCAGTGCAGAGCTGACCTGTGATTTTACCTCTACATATGGGTTCTCTACTTTTTCAAGTATGTGTTCCACCTTAATTTTCTCTTGTTCCTGTTGCTACAGATGGATGGCTGTTTTCAGTCTCGGGCACGCTACGCTTTTTTTAACCTCTTGGAAGTATGTGCCTTGGGTTGCCTTCTGTGCCTGCTGCACAGCAGGTGAAAGTCTATTAAAGCTCTGTCCGGGGAGTTTCAGATGACTTTTTGTTGTTGCTTTTCCTTCAGGTAAAACAGACGTCAGATCAAGCGGTGAGAAAGGCATTATTTTTTTTTTTTCCTTCTGTATGGAAGCCTAACGCAAGCCAGTAGCCGTGCCCTAACAGCTAGCAGAGATCATCAGTCTCAGGAAAGAAGTCGTAGGCTGAACAAACCCCGTAGCCTGAACTCCGCTGTGCACATAGCTCAAGTGGTGTGAAGCTGAAATATGTCTGCAATGCACTGTAGGAAGCTTCTGGTTGCAATTTTCAGTTCGTAACTTTCCTTATGCATTATTTGGAAGAGGACTCGGCCAGTCGCTTCTACGTGCAGCAACTTCTGAGCTCCCAATTCCCTGCAGGAGGAGAAGAGCCCGGTACAACCTTGGGCTTCCTTGAGAGTTTTGTCACATGTCGAACTCCCCACTGCACTACATCACCAGCATCTTGCCAGCTGCCATTGTGAAAATTCAAGTTTTGGATACAGGGCATGCCTGCTCTGTATTCTACGTGCAGTTCTAAGAACCTCCCTTTGAATGGCCACCATGGGCATCATCAAGTCCATATGCTTATGTAGACTGGCTAGAAGCTTTTAAAGTTGAGGAGACACTAGTGAGCTAAATTTGGAGCCATTAAACCATGGTTTTTCCCCTGAGAGAAATTTTCCTGAAACAAAAATTATGCTTGATAAAGAAGTTCATGTTTGCAATGTGGCTTTCATTCTCTGGAGGGTTATTTCATTAACATGTGACATTCACTGTGGATTTGCAAAGGTGATATTGAAAATGCAGATGATGAAAAAAAATGTAGTTCTGTGGCTATAATGCCCCCATATCTGACAAGAAAGAATTTGGTATCAAAAGGATGGGGTTCTGAGAGATGGAGAGGAGCTTGGGGTTAGAGTGAAAGAGAAGTAGACTTCATATTTGGAGCCTCCTAAGTCTTAAAGGCATCCTGAGTCCGTCCTTCTGATTTTGAGGGATTGAGCTGGGGAAAGAGCTGCTTCCTGAGGGGTCTGCGGTCCTCTCCCTTACTTTCCAGGTGGTGTTGAATAACAGAATTGTTGAGGTTAAAAGGTGTTTCTTGAGTTCCTTCAGCCTACCCACCCTCCTCGAAGTAGGGTCGATGAGAGCTGCTTGCTCTGTGCCTTGTCTAGTTTTAAGGATCTCCAAAGATGGAAACTCCATAGCTTTTCTGGGCAACTTGTTTTAGTGTTCAATCAACCTTACGATAAAAAGAAAGTAATTCTTACGTTTAAGTGGAATTCACACTATTTCATCTTGTCCTTCCACTGGACACCAGTGTGCAGGGTCTGCCTCCATCGTCTTTATTGTATCCTATGTGTGGGTCAGCTGGAGCCGTTGTACCTGGTAACAACACATTCCTGAAGCTGCTCCTTGCCACAGTCCCTTTAGCAGAACATCACGGTGTCTTCATCCCTTCTTGCTGTGCTGCCTAACCCTGTGAATGTGACAACAGATAAGTGAAAAAAAAAACAACCCAAACCCGGTTATCAGGCTTTCTCTTGCCACTAGCTGATCTCTGATTTCTTTTACCCTCTTGTTGGCATGGGGCTGAAAAGGGACTCCTGTATCTCCATTGTGTGTGTTTGCTGCTTTCCTTGGCTCTTTGGCTGCCTGAACCCCCTGAGGGCTGCAGGACCCATATCACTTTGCACTGGCACACACAGTCTGTAGGGCTGCTCCGGTAGTTTGTCTGTGGGTCAGTAAAATCGCCTAAAACCCTTCATGCTGTGGTGTTCTTGCAGCTTGGTCCTGGTGGTTATTGCCTCATTCCTTGGCTTAATTTTCTGTCTTGCAGACGTGCTGTATAAGCCATGAATTCTGTAAAATTGGTGGTCAAATCTGAAAAGAGATTTAGGTAAATGTATGGTAATTGGCATGCTGCTACCAAGTTAGAGTAGGTGTCTGAGGATCACTGTCACACCTAGATGAAAACAGTGAACCAATTTATAGTGTGAATCAAAGGCTGTTTAAGCATGGTAACAGTAATCAGAGTGGTTGTGATACTAAAGCTCGTGCTTCAGGGAGATAGGAGAGAGTTCCCACGGAACAATGCCTGCTTTATCTTCTCTGCCCTTCCTCAAGATATTTCCTGCGTTTTCTTATTAGTGTTTATATAAAATGATTAAAAATGCATTTTAAATAATCAAAATTTAAATCTTTATCTCCTTTAGAAACACTGTCTAAATAAACCTGAGTATTTTAGAGCTGTGATATTACTTACGAGATTTGGGTGCGTTATCTTGGTAACCTTTGAGCTGTTATCAGCAGAGTGCGCAGATTCCCAGTGATGCAGTTTCAGTTCGTGAGGGGAGAGTTAGGATGAGGATGCAAAATCCAACTAATACAAATAAATTAGAGTTCCAACCCCTTAGCCAAAATATGTGGGCATATTTAAAGAAGGATTAGTAAGTAAAATAGCTGTTTAGGATTAGTAAGGGGAAAAAAGCTCTCCAATCCCTATTTTCATTACAAGGTGTAAGACAACTGTTTTCTTGCATTTCACAGCATATCCAAAGCATCTGAGAAAGGAGTATTAACTCTTGCTGTCCCTGGCAAGTCAGAGGGCTAGGATTGTTAATTGCAGCAGGTGAAGTTCAGAACTGCAGAAGGTTCACTGCTCTGACCTGCCAGATTTAACCTGAGAAAATGTCCACAAATGACAGAAGCAACACACGTCTTTGGATCCCTGGCCATGCATTATAATAGCTGCTTCCTGCAAAGTCAGCTTCTGGTCTCCTGTCCTTCACTGGGATAGATAAGTTGGTGGCAGCATCATCTTTATTGACCAGATGTGCCCGAACAGCTGGAGTGCCTTGCTGCGGCGGCTATGTCCATATTTTTCCTACTGCTTTCCCCGCCCACCACCCCCCCCCCCCCCCTTTATTTCCATCGTGGTGTATTTTTAGCTTAATTAGTGATGGCAGTGCTAATCTTCTGCCTGTTTTTTTTTTTTTTTTCCTCTCCTCTCTCCTGGCTTGCCATTTAGAGGCCGTAGTACAGATACGGGAAAAGTAATGGGTCCCTTACTTCAGTACAGTTGGCTGTAGGAGGCGATACCAACCATTTTGATGAAGTCTGGTAAAATGGGAATCTGCAAGAATCTCAGAATAACATGATGGAAGAAAAAAAAAAAATATCCAAAATAAGTTTGAATGTTATATTGAAATCTAAAGTATCAGTAATCCAGGGCATATTTCCACTGCAGAAAAACATTCATATTTTATATGGATACTAAAGAAACATTGAAGCTGTGACTCTGTAAACCATGCCCATTGCCTGTTGTCTTAATATTTTCCAGGCACCGTCTCAGCTGTACCTAACCTGTATGCTTCTAGAGTCTAGAACAGCAAAGTCAGCAGAGCCTAGCTTTGGTAAAATAGGTGTAAATCGAAGACAGTGTATTTGCCATAATGGTTTATAGCAGTTATCTGTCATCTTTAGTGTCTTGTTTCCAGCCATGTCCAACACTTGATCCTTAAGAGAAAGGCAGTGCTCCCGACAAACAAGGTAATCGTTTCGGTAAAATAATTCTGTTGTCATCTGCTTCCTCCAAGAGCGAATGTGAGTGTGATTCTGTACTTTCCTGTCTATATGCTGGGGGGAGGATGATATTTATATCATTCTACTTTGTCATAGCATGAGATGCAACCAATTATTTCAGCTGATGGATCCACTTATCCTCTAGAAGCTATAGTTAGCTCTCTGATGTCTAGTGAAAGTATTTGCCACTTTCAGTCCTTTATATCTTCAGAGTTCTGTATAAACATTTAATTTAATACAAAACCCACTAGTGCTGTTAAATGAATGATGTATATACAAACTTTCACTTACAGCACTAAAAGGCCTTCTCCAGAATTGATGGGAAGTTACGCTTGCTTTGCACGGCCCGTTATGTCTGCAGGCCTGGCTTGTCCCTTGCAGGTGATATACAGGTACATCTTCCTTGGTCAGATAAGCACCAACTAAAACATCTTCCCCCCTCCTTGGCATTATTTGCATCCATTCCTTTTATCACTGTAAAAGACCAGACTTGTTCCCCTATCCAATAAAGTGGATATTCTAGGAAGGGAGTTTGCTGTCCGTAAACTGTCAGCTGAACCAAGTGAAAGCCAGAGCTTCATCTCTAAAAGTGTTACTGCAGATGTGCTACCCTGCTTCAGTGTCCTGACTGCTGTCACCTGTGGTGTGACAGTGTTTCTGGCTCACAATGTGTGTGTTTTGTTACCGTGCTGAAGGGATCTAGTGAAAGGTCTTAGAAAGAGCCTGCGACTTAATTCCAGTGGATTCCTAGCGTAGAACAAATAGTTTTTCAGAGAGAACCTTAGATGTGAGTGCAAGTCCAGGTATCTCTAACAAGTTGCTTCTTTCTATGCTTAATTGCCAACCCTTTGTGTTACGCCAGTGTTGTGAGCCTTTCCTCAACACCAAGTTAGATCTGCCCACAGAAGTGTCTTGATTTCAGCTGCTGCAATCATAACCGAAGCTTCCCAGCTCAATGACTGTTGTCTGCCTTGTCTGAGCAGACACACTCCTGCGCAGGGCTGCGGTTGGAGCCGGCTTAGGTGTGGGATGCACAGTGCTGCGGGAGTGTGCGGTCAGGCTCACGCAGGCAGCAGGGGCAGCTACGCGTTGGTTACAGTCCTGCTGTGTTAATTGCTGCCGATTGAAATGCTGGGTTCATCTCTGCCACTGCTGCCACCCACTGCTGTGCTGAGTGTTTTGGTGGCAGAGGATCAGTTGCAAAGCCTGGTAAAACGGAGTGTGGTCAGTGAGCTCGGTAAGTGGTAGGAACAGCAGCTTATTTCCAGCCAGTCATCTGGAAGTGTTTGACTTACAGAAGTCACACACTGACCAACCGCCAAAGAGTTTCTTTTACCTTAAACCCACCAGAGATGTGGAGAAAGCAGTCTGTCCTCCAAGGCACAGGATGTCTTTCTGCATGGTGCTCAGCTGTGTTTTACAGCTGATAATTTTGAGAGCTATTTTTCTGCTACAGCTTCTGGTAAATAGATACCTACAGAGACAGAGTTAGAGATGAGGCTCTGAAGTGTGGTCAGTGGCTACCAATGCTTTGGCCCCGGTTTTGATGGGGCTGGGCTGCCCGGGAAGGCACCCAGGGTCCTGGGTACTGGAACCTGTCGCAGCGCCGTCTGTGCCTGCGGGCAGCATGGTCTGCCAGCTGCCATGCAAATTCAACTTCCAACAATGCAGATGTACTTTAAATCAATGAAAGGGGGTCAAAGCAGGTGACTTTGAGCATGTGCCAAACAGACATGACGCATGGTATTCCATAACTGTTGCTTTATGACAATTGGTTCTCGGAAGTGTTTCCATTCTCCTGAAAGTGTTAGGTTTGGTGTGGTCTCATAATTAGTGCCTCTGAGTAGCTGTTCCCTTGCACTGTGTTCTGAATTTCTCATGGGTTTGTTAGTAAAAAATCTAACACAAATTACTAATCTATCTTTTGTAAATACCACTGCAAAAGCAGCAATCTTTATACTTATACATCCTTTCATTATTACGGTAATTAATTTCAATTTATAACTAATTAATGCTGTTCTACACCTAACCTGCTCCTTATTAGCAGTAGCAAGAGGGAATCGGCAAGTGTATGAATTGCAGATGCTGGCCTGGGCACTGACAGAGAAGCTACCTGGCAGCAGCCGCTCTGCCAGAGCCAGTCCTGTGACAAGCTGCCGCTTTGAGGCTGTCACACTTCCCTCGCCGAAAACCGTGACGGATATGTTGCGCTTTGCATCCCTGTGATGTGTGAGGAGGAAGGTGAGAAGTGGGAATGTCTCGCAATTAAAAGTAGTAATTTAGCTGACTGAGTGATCAGAAATACAAACCTGTCTTGCGGAGCAAAGAGAGGAGGGGAGGGTATACAATAATGCTGTGCACAGATGCTCTTTGATCTTGGCTGTAATTCAGAGCAGCGCAGTCCTGCTGCAGGTGGCATTTTGTCTGGCACTCTGAAGCAATTAACTTTTGCTTGTTTGTAACATGAACGTGACCAGGTGCTCTTCCCCCTCCCCTTCCCAAAAAAGTGTGTTTGAGACATCCCCATCTCCCAGATGGATTAATTATGGTTTCATCTCCCTCCTGGATCAATTACAGAAGTCTGTGCTGCTGGGTTTGCTAAGGGGGTTTCTTGTTCCCTTTCTCTCTCTTCCCTGTTCACCCTTCCAAAAGGTGCTCTTGAACTGGAATATTTCTTAATAGGTGTAAGGCAGAACATCCAGAAGCTCTGTAACATTAAAGTGAGACCCAGGTAGGTTTAGTTCAAGGGCCAGACAGTTCCTCATTGGCATTTTGAAGGTGGAGGAGGAACGGGGTGAGATGCAGGTGAGGAGAGTACCTTGGGGAAGGAGAGCTGTTCTTGGGGGCAGAGATGCTGCGTATCCTGCTTCAGTGATGTCTGTTATTTTCCAGACTGTCTTTGCTATAGAATACAAATCTGTGTGGCTGTATTTTGGCTTTGTCCTACCTGTGTGCTAGATGACCCTTATGAGAAATAACAATGTGCATTCGGAGCTGCAGCTGGGCCCATACTGCAGCAGCCGGAGTGGAAAGCTGCTCTGGCTTTGTAGGGCAGGAGAGGCAGGTATGATGCTGCTCTGGAAGGTAAACCTGCAGCCCTGTAGACCTAGACCAAAGCCTCACCTTAACCGCCAGCTTCTTGCTTGCCATCTGTAGATGCCTGGCACTGGGGCTCAGCTGAGTGCAGCCTCGGAAGTAGCTGAGAGCAGGAGAGGTATGGTGCTTGGTCAGATCAGCTGTTGGAGGCGAGCTCCTGCTGCAACTCAGCAAATGCACATTTCAAATAAACCTCCTTTCTTGGGTGAAGATTTTCATAGGTAAAGAAATGAGATAACTCATTTTAGTTTCTCACCCAGTTCCTATTTTGTACATTTTTCATCTCAAAGAAGATCCAAGGATCCTGCTGTAGCATTCCCTTAGGAAGCATTGAGATTGCATTTCGAGCCATCACTTACCCAAGTCCTTACCCCCAGCAATTAGTCTAACGAATCAGCTTTCTCAAGATCCTCAGCCATTTGCTGCCTTGCAGCGTAATTGTGCATGACTGTTCCTCATTAGACAGCAATATTTACCTCTAGGGAATAGGGCTTTTAAGCCTAGGATGAATTAAACTTTGGCAAATGTCACTGCTTTTGTCAGGAGTGAAATAAATGAGCTGGCTTTGGGCTCGTGTAACTTTAAGCACCTGGATGTCATGTCACTGGATGCCGTACGCTACTGGAGGAGGTAGCGAAGCTTTGACAAAGCTGCTGCTCTTAAATCCTGCTCCTCTCCCACGGAGCAGGAATACACGACTTGAGCAACTTTGGAGTGTGTTTTATTGTGCACGTTTGGGTTGCACTGGAGACCAATTGGCAGGGAAGCCTGATTCGCACCAATGCTGCACAGGCTGCCAAACATGTTAGCAGTTGTGTTTTAGGATACACACATCTGTGGTTCTGACTGGGATCCAAACTATTAGCCTGTTTGTGCACGAATGCAAGAGGTGAATTCTGGCTTTAAGCCTGAAGGTCACAGTTCTTCCCTACGTTCATTTCTGCAGGGGAAGGATGGGAATTCCCCTTTGTTTAGGGTTTTGACGGAAGAGTGTGTATGTGGGGAAGTACTGCTTTGCTCCCTTCATCATGTCTGAAAGCAACAAAACAAAATCATAAAATAATACATTTCTGCTCCAGACAGTGGATTCTTATCTCCAGGGTCCAAGCAGAAGAAGCTAATGAACCGTTTGATCTCCCGTAACCACTGATCTCGGTTTGAGCTGAATGATGCAACTGCAGCTGCCCGTGCTCCAGCGATCGGTGCACAAGGGGTAGTGATAGGATGGGGGAAGGGGTGGGGGGGGGGGGGGGGGGGGGAGGGAAAGGAGGAGTAGGCAAGGTCACAGAAGGGAAGTGGCCTGAGATTTTTACAAATTATTATTTATTTTCTTCTACCAGTAGCTCATTCTTTAGGATTGCTGCCTTCCATTGAAGCAGAAAGAAGTAGAACAGGAGGGTGCTGTGTGGGTCCTTTGCCCCTACAAAATGAATTTGTTTCCTTTGGGCTTGGAGTGTATTTATAAATAGATATTAGAATATAGTTGAGGCTGCCTGGTGACTGCTTTTATGTTTTCCCTCGAAACTCTGGCAGTGCCTACATGGATAGGTGAAGGATCTGAGCTCCCCTGCCTCAGCCTGGATGCTCCCTGCCCCTCGGGCACTCCTGGGAATGCCTGGTGTGGTGTCTGGCAAACAGAATCGCCATCTTCTGATGCTGTAACTTTTTTCCACAGATTACTGCAATTGTCATCTGCTTTTCACTCATCAATATTAAACAGTATACAGACTATGCCTTATGGACTGTAGGTTTCCAGGCATGAAATAGAGCAGGCAGATATTTTTGTTAGGGTACTAGGTGGCTTGGGCTCTCCTGCCAGTTCAATGAGAAGCATTGAAACTGGTATGGTTACAAACTAAACTCATGTGGGGTTTAGATACTTTGTTTAAAAAACCAGCCAAAGAGAAAGCACTGAAGCCCACAGGGCGGCCGAGCGAAGTGAGTCTGGTCGTGGGAGAACGCAACTGTTTTAAGAATTGAGCTGGTACTTTTAATGCCTTTGTCAAATTTCAGAGGATGGATGGGGTATGTTTGGCTTCTGAACCATGAGACGTGAAGGGTGAGATTCATCTTGCTTACGTTTAGATGTCTGCAATGTAGACAGCTGCACTGGAGTGAGTCTTCAGCTCCCTCTAAAAGAGGCAGTGGAGAGAATAGGTGGTTCTCAAGGATGATACATCTCACCTAGACACCTACATGAGGGTGAGATGACATTCAGCATAAAAGTACCAGTTTCTCTTTGCTAACTGTTAAGAGAGCAGAGATGTTACGGGTGTCTGTTATAAACATCTAAAATTTAGATAAATCCCACCTGATGTACTTTCTGTTCCTCTCTGAAGTTGGTAGGATTTGAAAGCATTCAGTTTGATGCAAGGGATGTTCAACATTTACAAAATCAAGCTTGAACTGCCTGTGTGAGATGTGAAAGCTGTTCCACATTCGTCCTAAACTTCCGTGGGCGGTGAATGCATTGCTTTTTACTCCTAAGGTGGAAAACCATTACTGTTGGGTACTATGACAGCAAGAAAAATATGTATGTATTCTTTTGATCTCTGTAATAACACATAATGTGGAGATTTGGAATGAGCCACTGTCCGGTGATATTTGAGTATAGCTCAGTGTATCAGTTTAAAGCTGAATATATCCAGATATTGAGTATTTTCAAAGATCTTACTTTCTTATACTCATTTTAATGCTTTTCTGGGGCAACATAGTTCATTCTCTTCCTTGCGTTTCACATGCAAAGCATTCAGTTTAAATACAAATTAGTCTGAAAACAATCCTCTTCTTACTTCAAATTTTTAAAGCTCGGATTTAGGTTTTAGGTTCATTAATATTCACAAACACTGCTTAGTTAAGCTTGCTTTAATTTCTCAGTGTGCTTTGTTAACAGGGATTATAGTGATGTTTGCATTTGCATGTGAGACTTTTACTATTGTGTAAATTTTGGTCATTATTATGGAAGAAAGAAATGAAAAAAATGTTGAAAATCTACCTCTGTCCCTCCAGTACTTTCTCTAACTCCTCTTGTGCTTTGTGATAGCTTTGTGAGAATGTTTTTTCCATATTTATTAGGTGGATTTTTCATCTCTGAAAGATGTGTGAGAGCCTTTGAACCCCAGAGGAGAATGCAGGCTTTTGGTCTCCAGGCATGCAGCATCAACAAGGGAACATACCCCTTCAAATTTGGAAAGCAAAGACAGCCTTGGAAGAGTCCCACAGTTGTACAGTCTTTCACTCAACTGAGGCGTTGTAGGCGCTAGTTACCAGCCTCCATTGCCCCAGCCAAATGAGCTGGAAAGCTCAGCAGCATTTTCCTAATGATGCTGCAGAGCCACGGTCTGCTCACAGCAAAACACCTGTATGTGCAGCGCGGGCTGGCTGGCTGCGCAGCCCACCAAGTGTTTACAGAGGGATAATCCTGAGCTGCTGCTTTTTCATTTAGTTCTAAACGTGTTCAGTGTTCTTGAAAAGGGGCAGGTTAACGACTCTGGAAACTGCAGCCTGCTGTCTGTCCGGAGTGAGTGCCGTGGGGCTGTGCCGTGGGGCAGCCCCGTTGGAGGCAGGGGGCTAGTGGAGCCCTTCGGCCCCAGCCCGTGGGGGCAGCAAGTGTCCAGGCACCAGGCGCTGGAGCACTAGAACGGAGGCTGATGCCACAAGCTGATCTTAGACAAGCAACTGTTACTGCTGCTGAGGTGGGATGGTTGAGATCGTGTTCGGAGAAGTGAGGCGACTTCACCTAATTTCAGTGTTGTGTGGTTGGTTGGTTGGTTGGTTTGGTGTTTTCTTTTGTTGTTGTTGGGGTTTTTTTTGGTTGGGTGTCGTGTGTCGTCCCCCCCCCCCCCCCCCCGAGTCACAGCTTTAATGTAGAAACTTCGGGGTTTTTCTGGGCGGTTAGGTATATCTCAGCATTTCCAAAAGAGTCCTATCTCTGTTTTCATAGTGCTATTTTGACACTTAGGGAACTGAAATGGACTTAAAAATTAAGCCAAGTTCTCCCTTTCACTATGTGCCACTGGCACCTTGGTCCTTTGCGCCTGGTGGGGAGGACATCTCGTAAGCGGCTGTTATTTCCTAGGAACTGGATGACAGATAGATGGATGACATTTGAGGCAGTCTTGAAATCTCTGTCTATGGGGTGTGTGTTCCACCTGCCCAGGCTGCTGGGTGTGACAACCCCACTGTCTGGGGAAAGCACTAATTTTCTGTTGGTGTTTGGTCTGAGAGTGTCAATCAGTGAGAGGGAGGATGTGTCATACAGAGGGTGTGCAGTCAGGAATAGATTTGATCTTAAAGGCATAGACTTGCTCTTCTGAATCTTACAGGGTTTTTTGTGTGAATTTTCTTGCATGATAGAGCAGTCTGTAATTTTCTTCCCCCTGTCTCATCAGCCTGACCTATGGAAGTGCTGTGGCATGGCTTTCGTGGTAACTTCCAACCTGTATCTTGTGAAGAAGCAGGATTTGGTGGCATTGTCCTGTACCTCCTGTGTTAATGACATTGACAATTCCTTCAGTCTTTGGAGGAGCTCAGGTTATACACCAAGGGAAAGCTTGAGCTGAGCACGTATGTCCTGCCTCTCAGCTCGGCGCTTGGGCTTGGTGCACGTAGCTTTTGGCAAGCGCAGAAGGGTTGGGGGAAGGAGGAGAGAATAAATGGCTATGCCATATAGGCAGCTTCCCTTGCAGGTGAAGAGTGGGCAGGATGCAGGTCAACGTGCAATGCCGTGGATGATGAAGGGGAGCAGTTCCTCGGTGTGTGTAACTGAGGAGTACTCGGCAAAGGGGCCTGCTGGAGTGTGCCAGGAGATAAGCTTCAAATGTTACTGGTGCCTGTCTGAACCCCAGAGTCTGTGTGGGAGCTCACAGTGAGTATTCCCTTTTCTCCTCTGCTTCCCTAAAATCTCCCAACTCAAATCAGCAGCTGGAGGGAATTAATTCATCTAGGAAGTTCCCATGCAAAGAGACAAATTCCTTTTCCCTGGTTGTTGTGAACATTTATATATTGTGCCTTCCTTTGGCATCTCTGACAATATGTCCCCTCTAGTCTGTAATTTCATGTATCCCTGTAATTTATCACTCATACAGTTTTGGTTTATATAGTGAGAGATGCAGCAGAATCTATAAATTGGATAAAAAAATTGCTGTGCCTGAATAATAAGTAGTACCTATACTTAATTTCATATTTTTTTTTAAAGGCTTTTGGATGTTTTTTTGATGGGGTGGGGCTGTTGAGGGGGAAAAAACTACAATGGCATTTTATTTTCCATTTGGGTTTGACAGGGAATAATTTGCTGAGTACCTCTTCCAGACCAAGGGTCTGCCCAGTCTGCTTGTTTTCTCCTGAGAATATCTGTCATGGGGTGCATCGCAGGAGTCGTCATCATGTAACTCTTAGGGATGCTCTTTTTCCTACTTCAGCTAGAAAGAGGCAGACAGTTAATATGCCTTAGCTAAGATTTGTTTGCTTATTTATTGACGTTCAGTCTGGTGGGATTAGGGCTTTTCCAGTACCCAAGGTTGGTACCTAATCCTCTGATGAATCGGTAGCAGGGTGTTGACTCCAATTTAATAAATCATGAGAAAGGCTGGGGAGGGGAGATAATGGGGAGGGGAGATAATAGTTTCTGTATCTTTTTACATTAGTGTGTTTCATTCAAAGAGTCATTAAGCTAATCTGTCCTGCTCAAAAAGAGGTGAGAATCTGAAGGTGGCTTTAGATTAAAATCTAAGATAAAAAGCAAATAATCCCTTTATTTATTGCATGTACGAATTAAAACTTAGGCGGCATGACAGTTGCATATGTAGTTTTGGGTGCCTTTCTGCATTTGTAAAGATGTGCCTATGTTTTTCTTGCTCATGCCTTTTCGACTGCTTTATAAAGTCAAGTTGTGATTGCTGTTACTGTGGAGTCTTGTAAATTTGTGTAATATCTGTCCACATAAGTGAAGATTGTAGGCTTGGGAAGTGTTGCTTGAAAGCAATATTATCAGTTGTTTTCTGTTAAATTTCTTCACAAAGATTCATTTTCTACTTTTATTCCATAAAATCACTGTCACTTTTTTTCACTGCTGTTACTGCTGTACCCTGACCCCCAACATGAGTCACAGACGTGTCGCATCAGGTCATGCAGAGCCCTGTTGAATGTTTGTGCCTCGTGGGATGGGTTTGGGTTTGGGATTTGTGTATTTCAGAGAATAAACAGATACAACACCTGGTTCTCTTGTAGTTCAAAATGTCAGAACTTTTGGGGATAATATTGCACTAAAAATCAATGTTGGCTTTGGCATTTGTGGTAGAGGTTTTGGCTTTCTGATACTGATTAAGTTGGGGTTTTTGTTTAGTTTAGTTATTTGAGTAGGCTCTAGCAGAGAGCAGTGTTGTGAGAGGTAAAACCCTTTATCCTGTCAAACACACACAGGCATTGCTTGACCCCTGAATCAGAACAGTGCTTCCAATTACGTAAATGAATATCAGTATAATTTTAAAGATTTGGAATTAAACCACAGATTTTGCCATAGTTCACAGAATTGATCACTCCAAGGTAAAGCAGAGCTGCCAGAAAATGATGAATTTTTGCGACTTAGTTCTAAAGTTTAGGAAAATAATGTTGTTAGAACTGCAAAGTCATACAGCATCACCAGCATGGGAGTAATGGAAGAGGCAGAATCACGAGATCTTCCACAATTTGCTTTGCAGCGAGCACTGCTGTGCTGCATCCCACTGAAATGAAGGCGGTTCAGAGAAGGAGACATTGAGGCTCTAAAGGGACCCTGTTCAGACGTGCTTCCTTCGCTCTCACTGTGCCTCTATCAAAACTGTTGATCTATCTTACCTGAATATAAATGAATCACTAAATAGTTGACAGTAATTCAAACTATCATTTATCTAGGTGCAACTAGCCTTTACTGTGTATAGTTTTTGTTGTGGTATTTTGGGGTGAAAAAAAAATCGTCCTAATATTAAGGGATTAATTACCTGAAACTTTACTGCTACAAGTATTTTGTTTTGATTTAAGAGTGTAATTTGTATTAAGGCTTCAAGATTATTATTTGCATCCATAACATCTGAGCATGTGAATGACTTTGAGCCTGAAGCTTAAGGTGTGTTTGTGCTTCTGTGTGAAGCTTCACGTAGCATCAAGTTTTAAGGATTTTTGTGTATGTGACACGTTATTGTGAAAGAACAGAAGGAATATATGAAAAGGGAATTGACTAGAGATCCTGTAAGAGCCGTGAAAACATCCAGTTGCACAGATCCATGAACTGTGAAGCTTAGCACTGGAAAGACAAGGTTGTTTCTGAAAGCACGCTGAAATAATGCATTCTTAGCTTTTGAGACCACAGTAAGTCCCTTCATGCACGTTCCCATTTTAAGAGATGAAGACTGCTAAGCAACAGAGTATTTTAGCTGTGTACTAGGAAGATTTTTCTGATTGCGTAGGAAGGTAATTGCGAAATCACTTTTTTCTTTAAAGAAATAACAGTAAAACATGCTTCTAAACCAAAATCACCATTTTTCTGTACCTAATAATAAAAAAGTTCCAAAGTATTTGTCGAAATAAACCTGAAATAGTTCTCTCTAGCCAAATGTTTTCATTCATGCTTTTTTAATCTCTTCAAATGTATAGTGCCCTGTGCAGGGATCAGTGTTGCCAGGTGTGTTTTTCTGAACTTAGTGCAGCTGTGCCTACAAGCTGGTTTTCTCAAGGAAGCCCGGGCAGGTGGGCTGGGTTAGAAATATCAGCCTGCAAGGCTGGGGGAATTGGAGGTGAGACTCTTGTCCTGGGTGGTGGTGAAGCCAGTGCTCCAAGATGGAAATGGTTCTCTCCCTCATCACCCACCCACACCCTCAGCTTTTGGCTGAGTGAAGTCCTTGCAGCTCAGGATATTTGAACTGCTGTACAGAAGACGGAGCAGATTATCTAGTTTATTGAATCCTTTTTGCTTTCATGCTCAAGCCATAGCAGCTACTTTTGTTTGAAACAAAGGAATAGTTCAAACTCAAGCTATGGCTTATTGTGCTATGATAAGAAAATGCTTGTTAAGAAAGAAAGAATTATGTTATCTGAAATAAGACTATTCTAATATCCTGTGGCTCGGTAGGCTTGAAATCTCAAGTTATTGCCTTAAGATTCTCTCTCACAAAATCCATAAGATCACTAAAAATTGGGTCTTGTTTCAGCGCTCTCAAAAGTGGATGCTCTTTTGGTCCGCTGAAGCATGTCACCATCCCGAGGAGACCCTTGTGAAGTACATTACAGATTACGCGACGTCAAACATTTTGGACCTGACATTTCTAGGGGGGTATCCGTCCAGCTGTCACAAATCCATGCTGCCAGATTTGTACTTACTGTTTGGTTTAGTGGGGTGGTGGTGGGATATTTTCAGCTTTGCCACCTGCACGTTTCCCTTCCTCACTTCTCCCTTTTGTCCTGTGTACGTGTATTCTTTGCCCCGATACGAATTCAGCGCTAGAGCTCATGAGTGGATCTACCCTGAAAATACAAAATAACAGTAAATTGGGCATCTCTGATAAGAGTATGAAAGAGTTTCCCCAGCATCACAGGTTTTATGTGGGCGTATCTGAAATTACTATTGTGTTTTTGTTTTGTGTTGTTGATTTTTTAAATTCTCTATTAACTTTTTCAGTCCTGTGGTATGCTTAAAAACTGCATCTAGGTCACAGACCTGGAGAGAATATTATTGTCAACACCTGTTTTTTTCCAGCTGACTTTTCTTGGAAACTTTGACCGTACTCCAGAGGTAGAGCATCCTTTTTGTCAGCTCTGGCCATTGTTCCAAGGCTATCTCTTCTTGCTCCTGCAGTTATGTTGCTGTTACTCCAACAGTACAAAGGAAGTAACAGGAGCAGCAATGTGATGGAATCGATAGGGTTTTGGGTAGTTTTCCTCTAGAAAAAACCCCAGCATGCTAGCACATAAATAATATTATATATGTTTTGCCTAGATTACTCCCAGCAATGGCTGTATTTATTCTCGGTAGTAAGGTTATGTCTTCAGGAGCGACTTCACTAGAAGATCTTTTTAAGCCTGCTTGTTACATCTTTGGGATTTCCCTTTTACCTGTTTCTTTAAATCAGAGTTGGGTTTTTTCCCCATTATAGTAATCTGAAGAATTACTAGTCTGTGTCTTGCTCCTTTCCTTTGCTCTACTGCTTGCTTGTTAATTTTTACTGAGCTTCTGCCTTGAATTTTAAAACCCTTCATGTAACCAATAGACTTCAGTAAGTATCTTCCTGTATGAGTGACTGCCTTGATTTTTATTGAAGGTCTTTCCCAGGCTGTTTGGCTTCTCCATTTTCAGCAAGACAGCAAACTTACTACTTGCTTCCAGTCTGCTATTTTTAACCCAAAGGAGTTTACGTTAGGATTATGAGTAGGATTACCCAAGGACTTCTTGGTCTCAGCAGTTTCTTTTTGTTCTGTTGAGGTATAGAAAGTTCAGATGTTTGCAAAATCATGTGCAAGAACAGTCAGTAAAACTGAGGTTCACAGGAATTAGGCACAGGTGGGACCAGCTATTAGTACCACATCTTCTTTTAGTCAGGCTATTTTCTCTCCCTTGGAGCCAAGGAATGAGCTGTAACTGTTACCAAAGCATACCTTATATTTTGGCTTACGTGTCTTTTGGAAACTTTTAATCTCAAATACCAAGGTGTGGAGGATACAGCCTGTCCCTTTGCAGTTTACAGTAGTGGTTAATCACCCTTACTGTTAAAAATGTGTCCCTTGTTTCTAATTTGAGATTTTCTGAAATTCCATGGAACAGCAGCTGTGAATCTGACAGAGCAGTGTTTCATGATCTTTCCCTGAAGTGATCTAATAGCATTTAACATCTGTGGACTACTCGGGTTGCCAAGATTTTACAAGCCTGCAAGGAGAGAGTTTGTATTATAAAGGACACCCCACTTTTGTACTGGTTTCATATATGCAACTTTGACTTTTTTTAAGAAATGGGCTAAAGTATTGGTATCCAGGTAGGTACGCAGTAGATTTATTGTGCTTTAGGGTATTATTGTAAATGTGCATTTGCTGCGTTCTTCACCTTCCATCCCTGTATCCCCTCTGACCGTGCGTTGTGTGCTGTCCTAGAGAGAGAGGGGAAAAAATTCCTTGGACAGAAATAGCAATAAGATTTGGGCAAACGTTGCAAGCATTTGCCGATCCTAGAAAATAAAAGTACTGGCTTGTGCTTCAACTCAAGGCTGCTGTTTTATTTTTTTGTTAGGTTTTTTGTTGTTTGTTTTGTTTGGGTTTTTTAAAAACTATCTTTTGTTACTCTCAAATTTGCTTCAAGTATGTTTGTGCTGCTCTATATTGCTTTTCATAAATAAGAGTTTTGGTGGCACTCAAAGAGCCTGTTATTTACTGAGACACATGTATTTGGAGGCAGAATAGAGGATTTGTGCCCAAACGTTACGTGTTGTCTCCACCTGGGTTTGTGAGATGCCCGAAAGAGCCTCTGGTGCAGCAAAGCCGCTTCTAGAGGAGAGCGGCCGAGTAGCTTTCGGGTGGTTATGAGAGATGTGAACAGTGTCTGAACTTGTCAGGAGGAAAAAAAAAAAGTGAGCCCCAGAGGTCTGTCAGCAGTGTGACTGCTTGGAAAAAAACCAAGGGGGAGAGCAGAAGGGGGTGAGGGGACATGAGTCCGGAGCTGGTGCAAAGGGCAAGACACAGCTTTTTGTTTGCAGATGTGTTAACCATTGTGGTGCTTAGTTCTACTTTTGCAAAGTGTTAGATACTAAGGGGTTTGTGTTTTGTTGTTGGGTTATTGTGGTTTATTTATTTATTTATTTTTTAATGGGGGCACAGACTGCTTCAGCACAGCCTAAACCCGATGAAAGGACAGTGTCGCTGGCACTGCAGGCTCCTTAGGGCAAGCGCTGTGCTCTCCGCTTGCCTGTCAACACCGTGCTGAGGTACTCGAGGTGGTGGTGCAGTCATTTGGCGAAGAGGGTCCCCCGCGGAGAGTCGGCCAAGTCACGACAATCACACCAATACGGCTAAATGCCGTGCTCCCTTTATTAAACAAACAGGTCATACTTATAACTTAAACCGACCGCTCACACAACTTTACACACAGGTGATTGGATAAAGGTTTCTGGTCACGCGGGCGTCTGTGCCGCTGAGTGGTGAGCACGCTGCAGGCGCTGGATCCGAGTGTGCCGATGAGAGTGTGTTGGTTTCGCGGTTCCCAGGACTTGCTCTGCACCTGGCTTCTTGTTTGTGCATAGCCTGTTTTCTTTCTCACCCTGCTTGTTCCAGGGACTATTTAAAGTTGCTCTGCAGCTTCAACTAACAGGCCTGGGTTGTCCAACCCAGACAATGGTAACATATGTCCTCTGTCCTTTAACAACCCTTCTACAATTTGGGTCTGTTCTGATGAGTGTAGAAACACGCTGAGAAACTGAAATATGGTTCTGGTCCCAGAATTGTACTGCTTGAGAAATAGTGCCTTTGCTACTCTTATGTTTTCTACTTCAAATTAATTTCTTCTTAAGCTAACCTCTGCACGCTTCTTCAGAGCTTTTGGTTCAGCGGCACAGAGATGCTGAGTGTTTGTACCAGGACACTAGTGCGTGCTCAGTTGTTGGATTGCTCTTGTCCAGCTGGGTGTTGAAGTTACAATCCAGCGCTCACCACCTTTTGCCTTCTCCGTGCTTTCTGGGAGAAGAACAAAAGACCTGGTGGCAGGTAGATATGGGAGCCTGGATGTTGGGTATCTGGATTCAGTTCTTTGATGTCCTCCAGAGGTTTTGTGCAAACTTTATTGAAATTTCAAAGGCGTTAAGGAAACGGGGGGTATGTAGGATCTTAATGCCGGTTGTAGAAAGGTGTTAAGTTATTAGTTCCCACAGGTTTTCAACAGGAGTTATATGCTTGGCTGTGCTGCTGCTTTGAAACTCGCTAATGACCATCTTATAGCTTTAGTTACATTACTACATCTAAAAGCATGTCCTGTGGTCTTTATATCACAGCTTCTCACTCATAGGGATAATGTTTCTTCGTTTCACAATAACGAAAAGGGTGAGTGTGTGAAGAATTGTTAGGCTCTTGAGTTCTGTGGAATCATGAACTATACACTTAAACTAATCCTCTGAACAGCACTTGATCATAAGCAGTTCAGTGCTCATAACTTTAGGCACTTGGTTTTCTCAGCAACACCAGAAAGATTTTTGTCTTTTATTTGAAAGCTGAGTTTTGTATGAAAAACCAAGGTTTTGTCTTCCTTGCCTCTGGAGCAATGTCCTGTAAGCCTAAAACACTGGGGCAGAGGACGTTCCAGAGAACTACAGTTGACACAGAGGAAATAGAGAGGGGAGGGAATGCTTGAATTAATTTCATTTTCTTACAGGGTACTTAACAGACTGTGTTCTGCATCACTGTAATCTCACTGTGCTTCCCGTAGCTTTGGAAAGGATGGGATTAGAGGAATAGCGATTAAGTTTATCCCTTCTTTTTAATGCTTATGTTATGTCTATATTGGAATAGTCACTGATTATCTGTATATGCTGAGTCTGATTTCGTGTTGTCCTCCTAAGATCATGGAGCAGGTGTGTGGCTTTTATGCAAACACATTGTGAGTGTCAGAGAAACTCAATATTGGTTATGAGCTGAGAGGATCTTTCTTTAGGCATTGGTGTGAGATGCAATCTATTTGCATTTTGCTTTTACATGAAAGATCTACCTCTGGCATTGAAACAAAATATTTTGGTCTTTTCAGATTTGGAAGTGCTGGTTTATTGGATACCAGTCCATAATGCATTTAACTTCAAATTATGTTATATTAAAGTTCAGTGAAGCTGAATCTCTGTTTTTATTTTTCTGCCAGTCAAATCAATATCCTTCATCTGTTTGCCAATGGGAGGCAGAAAAAAAAGACTGTTTTGTGTAGGTGGCAGTGGCTTGATAGGCAACGTGATAGGAACAACTAAGAGGAGATAAGTTGTTTTTTTTCTTTTAGTGTTTCTTTGTTTTCAGAGTTCCAGGTATTCCAGTAGGGACTTAAGCAGTGCTGAAAATGATGCAATTTCCTCTTCCAAGGAACACATGGCCTGTCAATGTGTAATTTGCTGTCACTACAACAGAAGGCTCTTCTCTAGTGAAATCACTTAGGACAGTTGCTTGTGCAGGTGTCAGTCTTCCTCATAGCATCCCAGCCAGACACAGCTGATTTCCCTGATGACACCTGGAGACACACTAAAAAGATAAACCTGCTTGGAAAGGAAAGCATGAATATGACCAACTACTTAAATGTGTTCCTGCTTATAAGTCATGTAAGAAAGTGTCTTCAATTCTTGAAATGGTAGAGTTGCAGCATTTTATTATTGCTCTTTTTGTGTCAATTAAAGCTGAAATACCACTTTGATAGGCGGTGGAACAGAGGATAGAAACTAGGATAAAACTGTAGCATCCTTGGTGACTGCAGGCAGGCATAGGACTGGGTGGCAGTACTAGTGGGGGTTAAGATCTTTAAAATCATGCTCCGCAGTGCCCTGGGTTTACTGCTGTCAGGGTCGGTGGTGAAAGTCTCCCTGGCATCATTTAGAGCGAACGTAAGCTAGCGAAGAATACTCTAGCAACTCCACGCTGCAAGGGTTGGCCGTGGTAAAACTGTAGCAGGGTGCTCTTCAAACCTGTCATGTCTAAAGTGCTTGGGCTCAACCAGTGATGGAGTGGCGTGATCTTTACATTTTAATTTAACGCTGCGATTTGTAATCACAATTGTAAACTGGCAAGCAGGATGCTTTGCTTTTTGACCTGGTTATTCTCCCAGGTAAGATTATCAATGGATGGTAAATCCATTTAAAGGTTAATGCGGGATATGTTCTTAGAGCTGAGGTTTTCAGGTTTTCTACTGCAATGTAGATATAAGCACTTATTTAAGCAGGTTTAGAAATTAACATGGTTATGGGTCCTTGGTTTTCTGTGTGGCTCTGTCAGTGGGTGAATTGTGTGTTGTTTTCATTATGTTTGGTTGTTACTTTCGATTTGTCTATGTGTATTTGAATTTAAATTGGCAAAAAAGAATGGTGTTTCAAGACTATTAGATACATAAAATTCTTAAACATACTGTCTGCAGAAGAAGAAAATAAGTTTCTAATAATGATTTACATGATAATTGATTTATTAAAGTAACTATTAATATAAAGTTGAAATAGATGTAATAGGAGCCACGCAGAGACTTCACTTAAATTTGAGTATGACTTACAAGAAATGAGGAGGCTGCTCGCACGGTGGCTTTGACCTGGAAGAGGGGGCAGGAAGGGCAAGGCATGCAGAAATGGGTGAGCAGGGGGCTGAGGATTCCTGTGCTAGTGACAGTCCTGCCCAGATGGGTGCAAATCATTACTCTGAGTTGAGGAATTCTGTCATGCTCTAAGATCCAGGGCTATTTGCCTTTCAAATTCGTTGACAAGTTAGTAATCTTTTCCCTAGCAAGCTGTAATACTTTACTAGGCATCTTTAAAACATTCTTTTGGATGAATCCACACTCCAAATTTTTACTTAATTCCCATATTTTTCACTTCTGCTGGCCTCCTGATCGCCACAAATCCTCTTTATCCTAGTGAATTGTGAATATGTAAAACTTCTTTTAAATAATGCTCTCTATGAGCACAAGATAATTATGTTTATCTATATCACGCAAACCCAGCTTTCACACCACATTAAGTCTGAGAAGTCAAGCAGTATTACAGCTGAGCAGCAAATCTATGTGCTGTTTTTATAGCCACTTCAGACAGCTGCTTCTGCCAGCTCCTTACCTTGTTTCTCCCTGTGATTTTGGTCGGCTTATCTCAAAGGGCTGTCCTTGAAGACAGCATTTCTTCTGTTTCCCCACTTGTCCCTTTCCAGTGCCGCAGAGTGTCTTTTGTAGGGCAGAAAGCAGTGACCTCTGTAGCTGGTGCCCACCGAGCAAATGGGAACCGATTGCTGGCAGGAGGAGCTGATCCCGCATCTCGGGGAGCTCATTCCTGCACGCTTGGGATGAAAACTGCTAGCTCTCTGCTAGCAGTAGCAAAGTTGGATTTCTTTTACTTCAATGCTTGGGAAGGTTGAAAAGTGGCTCTTCACATTAGTTGATGGATTTACCTGTTGGGACTTTTTAAAGAGCTGAGGAGTGGGGCTTGTGAGCAGTTTCCAAATACATATTTCTGTCTGACTTACAGTTTTTATTTCGTTCCGGATAAGTGTAGAGCTTCAGCACACTTTCAAATAAAACAAAAGTCATCTATTGGTGAACTCTGCTCCTGGTCAGGAACTAAATTTATGTGCCTTCTTTTTTTATTTTAAATACAAAGACTTAGGATTGCAGATGCTTTCCCATAAATTTTAAGCAAGGCTGCTGAAGTGGAGTATTTTATACTTTGCGAAACTGCATAGAATGCAAGCACTTAATGAGTTTGGAGCCTGTAGAGATATCTGACAGCCGCTTTATAAAGCTGGTGTGCATACACTGAAGGAAAAATAGTATGTGAAGGCCAGCCGTGTTTTTCAGACAGGTACATCGCTATCACTATCAATTCACAGACACGGGTATCTTCACGTTTGTGATGAGCATCTGGCACAGGTGTAGCTGTGCGTGGCAAGGAGCAGAGGAGTTCTGCCCTTTCATTGACAAATAGGTAGTTAATAACTCAGGCTTACTTACAGGTTCCAGAAATCAATCATAAGGCTTCTTTACCCAGCCCTTCGGTAACTTCCTACTGTTTAATGAACAGGACAGCTGTCCTCTAATGCCAGGACCGTACATCTGGATGAGCATCCCTCCGTAACAGTGGTTGGAAAAGTAAATCTTGCTATGCGGAATACAAACATGAAGATGATCTGTGCCCTGCAGTGTTCAGAGCAGAAATGCATAGCCGGAGGGCATGTTGGCTGTAGACGGTGTCATGAACTGGTGCTGCTTTTGTGTTACCTCAGAGGGAGGAGCACAAGGGCAGAGGCACGGGGTTGCCATCAACAGGTGAAGGTTTTCCTGTTGTCAAGCAAATGCTCTTCTGTGTTGATGTGCCCTCATCAAATGATGCTGTGTGTTGGTGTACAAGAATTCTCTGCAAGCTGTAACTTCGCTACGGATGGGGAAAAAATTTCTGCCTTAGAAGTTTTCCCCTGTTTTGTACAAATGTTCTTTTACCTGTTAGTAGTTACTATGCCAGGTTTACTGTCAATTGCAATGAGAACTGCAGGGCTGCTTGTCCCGATTGAATATGTGATTGCTTGCTGCGTAGGATATATTTTCACTTGGAGGAGACCTGTACGGTATCGGACAATTTTACTGCACAGTAAGCTTCAAACCTGTGCTGGCAGAAGGGCAAAACCCCAATTCCAAGGGAGTTCTCATACTTCCCTTAAATGTAGCTGTGCAGTATTTATATTCTCTGCCTTGCTGCTGCTTTGTGACTGAAATGTTAGTGTGCTGGCTGACTTTCTCCGACTTGTTCTGGAAACAGTTATTCTGTTGTCGACTGCATCTACAGTGGTATCAGTCGAAGATGACTCAAATGGTGTGGGCAGAATTGTCTTGTCTATGAGTTCTCTTGCTGCGATCACTCTTTAACCAATTTCTTATGAAGTTTGGCGCATCAAGTGAAATACTATGTTTGCATACTAGAAAGGAATGAGTGAGATGACAGACAGTTATGTTTGGTTTTCTCAGCCTTTTCCTTTTTTGTCCTGATGGTTTTTAGATATCCTGGTCAACTGAACCATTTGAAAGCGATTTGTAAATTCTGTTGCGGTGGAAGAGTAGAAGCCCTTTTTCTTTTTCTTTTTTTTTTTTTTTGTCAGCTCAAGTACTGTTGGTCAGTAGCTGGGAGAAGAGAGACTGAAATTTGTGGGTAGCTGCAAGAAAATGTAATGTTGAGCAGTTCTGTACTAGGTGGCTGCTGCCTGGCCACTCCATCTGTGCAGAGCTGCAGGCTAACCCCATATACCCTCTGCTGCAGGGCACAGGGCAGGGATGGGAGTTATTGAGGAGGATGGGGTGGTAAACAGAGCTGGTGAAACCCAGGTTTCGTTACAGCCTCTGCAAGTTGTTTGGTGCTGCCTTTACACACCTTTTTCTCCCAAAGCACTAAAACCTCATGGTTTACAATTCTACCAATAAATAAATAAATAAAGGCGATGACAAAAGTATTTCAGGAACCAGACAGAACTTCTCTTCATTGAATAACCAGCCACACTTTAAAAGCAGCACTGTGCAAGAGTGGCAGCTGCTGACCTAATCCTGAGAGCAGTAACGCTGCAGAGCTCTGCTGCGTTGAGTTTATCCAGATCGCATCAGCTGAGGCTGTGGCTCTGCCTTCTGCTCTTTGCTCTCTAGCAGGGAGGTGTTCCAGGGAGCTTTAGATTTGTGGCTTTGGGGACTGTAGGCCCTGGGGAGACAGGGGACATCCAGGTGGTGTCTTGTTTTAGCAAGAAAACCCCTTCTGATTATTATGGGCATGGGAGGATCACTGCCGACAGCATGCATTGGAGCCAAATCTTGTTCTGAAATGCGTTAGTACAGATGTAGAATCACTGCTTAAAAAAATAAATGAAGACATCTGGATCTGTGCTGCTGTAACAAAGCAGAATGGTGTCCTCTGGGGTACAGTTTCTATGCACTGAACAGATAGAGGCTCAAACATTTTAAATATTGAAATGTTATGGTTTTCTTCCAAAGTACTCATTTAGCAAAAACTAACCGGGAAAATACGGAAGGTAGCTGCTGCCTTTTCATGTTCCTCCAAGGAGAGAATCCATCCTCATGCGAGGAGAGCACTTAACAGCTCACCTGGAGACTTAAGAGCAGTCTACTACAGCGTGTCCATGTCCTTTCCCATGGCTGTATCACACAATGCGGGAAAGGAGTTCCTCTGGACCAGTGGCGTTTTTCTAACTCATGCTCTTTGAGCCCCAGGTCTAGGGACTGAGCTGTCGGTGTTTCTGTAACCTGAAGTCTGGCCTCACATTTTGCTTTGATCTGATGCACTTGCTTATCTTCTCCTCACACATATTGCATTATCAACAAGATCGGTAGAGTAGAGTTTGCATAAGTGTTCTTTGTTTGTCTGCTGGTGGCCTTATTGGAATTCATAATCTAAATTGTGTGTTAAAAATAATGGTAAATGTTGACACAGCATCTCCCTTTTTTAATTTCCTGCCTCTTCCCAGCAACCTCAGCATCAAATAGTTGTTTTTTCAGCTACTGCCACATCAGATTTGACCTGAAGACTACTCCAAATGATGTCCTCTCTGTCCTGCCAAGTCAATATTTTGTTTGCTGTTCTGTGCATACCTCACGTTAAGTCCCTTTCCTTTAGTATACCGCAGTGTGCCCTATCTCCCAGGACACAGGACAAATATTTGCCCCTCTAGGATTGCAGTGAGACTCAAATACTAAGAGATACCACTTAAGTGATTTTCTCCTTGTGCCTAATTAAGGTGGATATTTGCATCTCTTTTTTTTTTAAAAAGCCTTATTAGCTGTACCATTCTGTGCTACTTAAGTCATCTTCTGTTTAATTGCATAGCTCGTTCCTTTGCTGGTGTAAAGTGTCCTGTTTGCCAGTGCATTTTTTCATGTCTATTTGGTGATATGTGCTACTTGGTCATGTCTGAGTATTTCAGAAGTATGCCAGCTCTAGAGGTAGCGCTTTGTCTCTGTTTTTGAGAGCATATATTTTGTGTAGCATTCTTGAGGGCATATTCCTGTCCTAAAGACGCTGTGAGGATCAGCCCATTCCAGGTCTTGTTTTATTTACTGGAAACAGAAGAGAGTAGGAAAACAATGGAGACATGGCTGGATAGTGAACCTGTGATAATGAAATTCATCCTCCCTGTGTCCTTGGTCTGCGGTCTCACCTCTGCTTCCCAACTTAAAGTAATAAGAAGGAAATGAAATACTTGACGTCTTTAAAATTTTAATGCTATTAAAATCGCAGCTCTAGATTTAGAGGAGACTTAAGTGGGTCCTCTCATTCAGAGTGGCTTGCTATCAGGATGCTGAGAAAAAACCTGCATCTTCACTAGACACTGTTAAGAGTGATTGGATCAGGCATATCTTGCATTATGTGACCTACCTCGTTATCTCAAAGATCATACAAAATAAACCATTGCATTTTTTATCTATCTTGGGCATGTGGTGTTGTTTTTTTTTCCCCTGTTACTTTCCAAAATCCAGGTATCCTCCTGGGGATGTGTTGTGTGTTTGCCTTGATAGCAAAGTCTACTTCTCCCATCTTGTCAAGGGAGTCAGAGGTGTAGTCCTTTGCTTTCTCTGCCTTTCTTCCGTTATTTCCAGGATATCTGTATCTAAAGGAATGGAGGGCCAAGATAACATGAAATGATTGATTTGTTATTTGTGTCTTGATTTGTCACCTGCAACAAAGGGCCTTTCACACCGGGAAAAGCAGGAGCTCAGTATTTTAAGAGGAACAAACAGCACTGCTGCTTGCAGCTTCCCCGTGATGCTGAGATGTCTGGGGACTTGAAACTGAAGTTTATATATCAGTTAAAAGAAAATCACTGTCCTGATTGGGAAGGACGTGGAAGACTGGTTTATGGATGATGATGATGTCGGTTTAGTTTTCTACAAGTAGTTACTATGTAAACTCAATTTTAGGGTGTGTTTTGTTCCGGTAAATGCAGGAGACTTTTTCTGCCTATTTGAGAATTTGAAACATCAAGTCTGAGTGAAGCACCTTAATGTGATACTGTGTCTAGGAGTACAGTAAACTTTCTTCAGTAGTTGCTGACCTATATTTAGATGAAGATTTAGATGAAGACTTCCTGGCTTCAGCCACTTTATATAGTGGTTCTTTATTTGCCTATTTTCATCCTTTGCCCAGCAAAAATACTAACTGACTTTTTTTCAGTTTATTTTGCTGAAAGCAGATGATATACTAAATGTAGTACTAAAAGCTTGAATAATAATTTAAGCGTTTAAAAGTGCCTTGATTAACCACATCACCCTTCTGCAATTTGGAATGGAATAGAAAAAAATAAATTCTAGGCCTTTTGTAATGGGAATTTTAATTATTCCTGTGTTTTTGGGGTGATACTGAATTGAAGATCTTTTTTTCTGGGTCATATTCGTGGGAGTGGAGGGGTTGTGTTCAGTGAATACTTCCCCCTTCCCTTCACTATTGCTCTATCAAATTCATCTGTTCTTTTAAACTGACTGACCGAGAGCGAAGTATTTGCTCTGTCTGATGACCCTACAGAAGTGATACTTGCACATTAAATTGCAAATAAATCTCTTTGAATGTCGACACTCCAATGACGGAACAAGGGAGGAAGAAGTTAATTTTCAAACTTTTGCACTGTAGTTTGGAACAGGATTCAAAGTTAAAGATGCAGTATTTGGTAATTAGGAATAAATATTGCATAGTACCTTTGTGCAAAAGTAATTTGCTGTGGAGTATGCATGTGCATTGGGCAAGAAGTTGCTTGACTCTGGTTTCAGTGCACAGATGAGGGTATTAAATGTGAAAATGAACTCATGGCTATTCTCTAAAGTGTGCTGTATCTAAAATGTGCTCAAAAGGAATTATTAATGTCTATGTTGAGTGGGAGGACTGTTCTTTTTTTAAAAACACCATTGCTATTATCCCTTTTTGAAAAGTTCAATGTAACTTGAACAGGTCAAGATTAAAATTCCAGCAGCAGAAAGACAAGGTATTTCCTATGCTGCCTGCAGGTGTGGGGGCTCTTCCCTGCTGGCTGCCAAGGCTGGAAAAGCTGCAGTCATTAAGTAAACGTCTTCATTTTATTTGACGTGTAGAGCATGAGCTAAGATGAGAGAAGCTTTTTCATATGAATAAAGTTGTTGTCTTGCATTTCTATATGTAGTTTGTGAAAACTAGAACTTAGACTGTGTTTTTCCTCATATTTCTCAGCCTGTATCAGTATGTCTGTTGGTAAGGTTAGTTTGATTAAGTTTGTTCGCTTTGGTTTGATTTGAAACAATTTGGGTTATAGGCCTGAACGGTGTATATATACACCTTGGTGGCATCCTAAAGCAGAGAGGTTCTGAGAAGATCTAGGTGGTCAGAGCGATGTAGGATTTCCCTCATGTCCATGACGTGGAGCTGGGGTCAGGCAGCTAGCTTGGAAAAGGAACATGATTTTTCACTAAGTATTCAGTTGACTTTTAAAAAGACTGTGGACATTCTAAGATTTCCTGTAGATTTTTATTTCTCATTAAGTGTCAGACAGTGCACCCATGACAATGTAGCAGACATGAGGCGGCTGAGAGGAGGAAAGCAAAGTGTGTTCGTGTCACATTGAATCGGCACAGAGAGAAAAGAACTGCAGGGGAGTTGTGCCATGCCTTTGTGTTATGGGGGACAAGAGGCTGACAAAAGCAAGGTGGATGTGGAGAATTGCTAATGAATGAAATGTCCCCTATGAAAAGTTGTCATCATCCTCTTCCTTCTCTCTGTACCAAAGAACACACGGAAGTGTTGGATGGATAGCAACACTCTCATTAAGTGGAGTAGGGAATATGGAGGGTTTGTCCTGGCCTTTGAGTTATACACAAGACACACAAAAGTTGTATCATTACTGCTAACTAAAGAAAAGCTTGCATTTTTTTGGTGGTGGTTGGTTTTTTCTCCTTGATCTTTTTCCAGGGAGATCGCACAACTCTGCGACTCGCAGGTCGATTCTCTTACCTTTTGCTTTTGACTCGCAATTATCTCTTTCTTGCCTGGGCCTGTTGTTGCCATTCTTTTATTACAAATTCCTTGAATTCGATATTCTGTGAGTTTAAAACGTGGAAGACACTGTATATCTTTGAGATACCCATCCTATTTATAGTTACCATTACTCTCGCTGGTTTTTCCCCTTGCTTGAGTCCTCTGCATTAGCTGCGGGTGTAAATGCAGCAATAGACCAGAGCAGCCTGAGCCAGCGCGGGGTTTGTTTGTGGTCTGCTCCTCGATGCTGAGGTTGAGTTAACTTGAGCAACGGGACTTCTGATCTTTTACTGTAACAGTCTTGCATTAAAATGGGCATCGTTCACCTTCTTTAGCTCTCTTCTATAAAAGCAAAATACTGTCCTGCACGTAATGCAGTCCAAGGAGAAGAAGAAAACCCAAAGCTCAAGGGACAGATGTTCATCACAACGCCCTACTGGAAACTCGGCACTGATGAGGCTGGCGAAGGACCCGCCGCTGCCAGGTCACCTCTGTGCACAGGGGTGAGGATGTGCGCAGGGTGGCTGATGTCAGTGGGGTGGCTCTAGGCTCACACTGATGTTACTGAGCCCCAAACCATGCCCTTAGTCACATTTTAAGTCTTGCAAACTGAAAACATTTCTTCTCACTGATTGCAGTTGCAACATTTAAAGTAAAATCAGAAGCTTTATTACCCCCGCTGCTCTGCCTGCCCCATCCTTTCAGGTTCCCAGGGACCTGAGGGGGGCCCTTTCATCTCCTAATTGAGGTAAAGGGGGATTCTTTTTCTGCTGAATTCTGGTTTTGCTGGCTTAAAAGCAATTCCTCCAGGCAAAGTTCTGTGCACCACTCCTTTAACACCAAGTGACAGGGTTTTTCTCCTCCTTCACTTGGGAGGAATCACAGAAGAAAGGGAATTAGTGACTTCTGTAAAACTCTGGAAGTGGATGATAACTTTTCCATTTTCTTCTAAGCACAGTGTGCGTGTATGAATTTCAGAAAAGTGGATATTTCTTCCCCAAGTTGTGGAGCATGTAACAGGAGAAAATGGAAGAGATTGAGTTAAATCAATCCTTAAAATTTTAGTGGGGTGCACCACTGAGTCAACTTTTAAGCTCCTTTGCAAATCTTCCTCTTAAACCTTTGGGATTTACATACCTCACAAAGAACGCCGGATGCACTTAACAGCTTCTTTGGGATAAACTGTCTTCCTCTAAAATCTCTGCTGTTCAGCGAAAGGTTGCTGCACTCGTACAGCTAAATTGCGACATGCTTATATCGAATACATTTTGTGTCTGCGTTTATGCAACCAATGGTCATCAGCTGCTGGGGGAGAACTTCTTCCCCGCAGCCCCTCCTGCCCTGTTCAAGCAGACGGATCATCAGGGCTCAGCCCGTGTAGCTGCTCTCGGTCTAGCCAGAGTGAAGGAAAGCAAATTCTGAAGCTCAGGGCTGTCCTCGTGGGGTGGATTGCATTGTCCCCGCGCGTATACATCTGTTTCTCTCCACTGCTGTGTCTCAGGGCATTAGCAGAGAAACTGAGCAATTTTAGCTATTCCCAGGAGATTATCTCCAGTTTTCCTTTCAGCAGACAAAATGCTTCATTTTTCCGAAAACCCTGGAGCATTGCAGACTTTAATTCACAGAAATTAGTTTCTTACGCTAAAATTAGTTTAAATCCATGGATTTTGCAGAACTTGAGGAAGCCATAGTGCATAAATAAAACAGGACTGAGTTGAAAGGGGTTGAATGTGGAGGACCAGCAAACAGGTTTTCTGCAGAATTGTTTGGGGCTCATCTTTTTCAAATGGAATTATTCAGCAAGACATAATGTGTTCATATTCAAAGTGCCTTGCATGTGTTCCAGGTTACTCTCTGCCAAATCCCTTTGTATTGCTTCAGGAAAATATGGAAAAACTCTTCTGATGTTACAGGTGGGGGAACTGGGTTGCAAAGTGACTGGTTTGAAGCTGTAAGGAACATCTCTGCCAGAGGTGGTACTAATATTTGAAAATGTGTTGACCTTCGCTTCGGTTTCCTGAAACCAAGCCCAGTCTGATGCGATGCTGGGCATCCTCTCAAAGTTTGTTGCAAATGTTGTTGTTGATGTCAATGAATTTTGCATCAGGTCCAAATAATTGTGTGAAACAATGCATTGAATTTTCATTGGTTTTGTTTTCTTTTAAACATATATCTGGGGATGCGTAAGTGATTTGCTCCGGTCTACAAAGGAATTTTTATACGTATTATCTTGTTGGAAGTTACCTCTTGTAACATTTGTATTAGGAAACAACTTGGCTTTGCAGTGCTGATTTTGAAAGCTGTCTGTGCATTTTCTAGCAATTTTAAATGCCTTGAAAAACCTATCAGTGCTGTTTATAAAGGAAAGGAAGATAGAAACATTGTGTATGCCAAGTCTGAAGTGGTAATCAAAAAAATGTACGTAGCTATAGCAAGTGTCACTTCCCTGTTTTTGTGGTATAGCATTGGTTTGTAAATGTAAATGAGTGCCCCTTTCGAATTTATAACCTTTTACTCTAATTAAAAGTAAAACCTCTTAATTCTAAGCATATAATGGGAATGCTCTGTTCTTCGCTGTTGCAGAGGAATAGGCTTTGGTGAGCACCACACTATTCCTTGGCACTCAAAGGGAGTGAACATGCTGCAAATAAAAATGGTGGAGTGCTCTGCAAATACCAGAAATTCTGCCCAGTCCTCTGCAGCTACAGAGGCTGCCCTTCGGCTTTGCAAGAAAAAGCTCTTTCCTGAGGATGTTTCTTGTAATCCATCTCTGAATTCTTCCTGTAAATGAAACAGAAGTTACAGGCATTCCAGTTGTAGTTCTAGGTTTCAGGAATTTCTCCCATTCTTGGTCTCCCACAGCTGAAGATCTGGCCAATTCTTCCCCACTGTGTGCTGTTTGTGGTACAGCTTAACCAAAACTGCCTCCTAATTGTTTGCATTCACTTTGAAGCAGCTTTGTCAAGGAAGTGAACTTAACCATGAAACAAGGGTCTGCTCTATGTGTGTGGGATGTTTTTCCATTTCTCCTAGATGTGTGTAATAGCTGTGCACAAGACAGCAGCGGGAGACTCCTAGCTGTGATGGGCACTGCATGTCATTAAGGTTTTAGTAGCCAGGACTTGCCTCACTGTAACCAGAAAATAGTGAAGCCTACCGAATATTTATAAATGTAATTGAGAAATGTAGGAGTGGGGCAGGTCACTGACTGAGGCTGGAGCGTAAGTGCAGAAAAGATGAATATATGTGGAGGTACTTGACAGTAATTTGCACGGATCAGGTCTCGGACATTCATTCTAAGTAGATTGTTTGCTATTACCTAAATGTGGGGGGAAAAGCCAAGGTTTCGTGTTTTTTTTCGTGGATGATAGTGTTAGCGAGCTTTTTCAAACTCCTGAACAGTAACAAGATCTTGGCACTCCGATCCCTTCTTATAATACTGTCTTCATAACCAAACTGAAGATTTCCAGTTGCTTGCTGCAAACTGTTATATTTGCATTATTTTATTACCTGTTCTGCTGTTCATTGTCTTTGGGTCCTGTTCCTAGTCGCAGAAAAAGAGCTTTGTCTTGATGTTATTTGATGATTCCAAAGTGTCCTGCCACACTCAGTTCTCTTCAGCATCCCAGTCTTCCTGCACGTTGGTCTCCCAGCCTACCTCCACTTGCTCCTGGTGTTGACCAAACAACCTCCCCATGTCAGTTCCCCTTTCCAAAATGACTTCTGCACTTTTTTTTTTCACCGTGCATTCAATTGATTAACTAATCCAGAATAAAAATATGAATCAGTAATGCTTATTTTTTTGTGCATCTTCCTTATAATGCACAAAAATCCATCAGAGAGAAAGCAACATCTGTGCAGTTCTCTGTTAGTAGCTATTTGCCACTCTTGTAGTGTTGGGAACAAAGGGACATCCAAGAAATTTGGAAGGTAGCATATCTAAAACCGATAAAAAGGAACACGCTTTTTACTTGTGCCATTCTGTCTTGAGGCATTTCAGGAAAATAACTTAGCAGGCTTGGCAAAAGATTAGACATTTGCTTGAAAATCCACAGTTAAATTATGTAGGATGAAGTTCTAGGAGAGAGATAAAGCTGCCTGCTTTAGGACATCAGCCAGCCGTTCATTGCCTGGGGTTAGGCACTGCCTTCCTCCCCAGGAGCCTTGTTAGTGCCTAGAATGATCTTTTGCTGGTCGCTTACACCTTCCTCCAAAGCCAGCTCTCATTGGAGGCCCAGCACTGGACAAGCTGCTCCATTGTTTTAATCCAATATGTTAATCTTGGTTTACCTAAGTACACCAATTAACTGGTCATAAAGTTGTTCAGGGTTTTCATTAATAGGGAGTGTGAGTGATTTACAACCCATGGGAATAATATATCAGATGAACGGTGGAGTTTGGACTGGCTTCGTTCGGAAAGACTCTGTACAGTTATGCCACTTGCATAGCGAAGAGCTGCGCTGCGGCCATTGGTATTCAAGGAGTGCTACCCAAAGGGAATTTTTAAAAAATAATTATGGCGTTTTATCTTTCTCTTCCCCTCTTTCCTTAGCACTTTGCCTACGTGATGATTTTGATGGAGACAGACGTGGCACAGGGCTCCCTCCCCCTTCCAGAGGTACTTTGGGCTGCTTGTTGCTGCAGCAAGGGGAGGCTGTCACTGTGGGAAGGAAGAAGGTTACTAGATCGCAGCCCTCATAAATATCAGATGAAACCAGCGGGAAGGAATTTAGGTTGGGAGTAAATGACACAAAGCCCTGTGTTGGTTTTACACGTGTGGGGAGAAACCTAAACAATCAATCTCTCTGTGCTGACAATTGAATATTTCTTCCCTTGGCTTTGCTACGGTATTTCTGTTTCTATGGCAACTAGGGATTTTTGCAGGCTGGCAAACTCTCCCACAGCAAATCCAGGGAAACAGGTGTTGGCCAAGGCATTTAGTTTTGCCGGGGATGCTTCAGCTACGGTCTCCAGAGGAGGATTTGGCCCGAGTCTGTAGGATGCTCCCTGGGAGCGATGCTCTGCCGCTGCTTCCCGTGGGTCCGCGCAGCTGGCGATTAGCCTGTTGTCTGGGAAGGATTTAGGCTGGGAACTGAAATGAAGTTATCAGGACTGCAGTTTCGGAGTATAAGTTAGGCACACAGAAGGGCTCAGAGAGCCACGAGCTTGGCTGTCATGCACACAGCTCTGTTGTGGCGGGGCGTTATAAGAAATCATTCCTCTTTCACATTAAGTGTGAGTTACTGTGGTTGCAAGCCTGGTCACCTCGTTACCTTATGTCCTCCAGATTGTTCCTAATAAAGCTGCAGTAATACCCAGTGTGTATTATCTCTTGATGCTAAGAAGCATAAAAGTTAGGCAAAATAATTGAGATCCATAGATTGCCAGTGGAATAAACAGTCTGGGCAAGTAAAGTCAGAACTGTGCTGTTCTGTTTTTATATACGCTCTGTCAAGAAAGAAAAAAACCACAAGCTTTTCTTTATCCTGTCTCTGCAGGCAGCTGGTGAGGTGTCTTGCTGACGGTCGTACCAAGGGGAGAGGGAAAGCTTTCCATGAGCACGACTGTCAGCGCTTGGATGGCTGTAACGGTCCCCGCAGCCCTGGGCTGACGGTGGGGAGATGTGCTGTCAGGCTGGGTTCCCTTTTCCACCCCCCATTCCGTAATGTTTCAGCAGTGTAGCCATGTCCTGATGGTTGCTTTTATTGTGAGACTGGACAAAAAGGAATGTTTTTTTAGACTGTAAAATCAGGCCTGTAGACTTGTGTTGCAAAAAGGACTTTGGGATTTCTTTATCTATGTGTAGAGAAGGGTTTCTACATCACCACAACCTACCAGTCATGTATCGGTAAGGAGCTATACTGTGTTTACGCTATGATTGTAGTATTCTGCTCTCCACATAATTTCCCTGCTACTGGACATATTGCTGAATGAGGGGAACTGGGGGAAAAAGGCTGTCTTGCTAAGTGTGCCTCCCCGACTGGTAGCAATGAATGAAGTCTAAAATAGCCACTAAAGCAAATGCTGGTTTGGTACAAAAGGATATGCTCTGTTTTCTTGCTGAGGAAAGGTAAGATGATAAAACCTAGGGATTAAAAATGGATTTTCCTCCCAGTACAACATCCAGTATTATGAATGTGTGAACTGTGATGTATGAACTGGTGTTTGTGATATTCAGGAAAAGCTGGCTAGGTGACGGCAGCGTGGGCTTGCCTCCTCCCATATGCTATCCAATGCAACGTGGTTTTGTAAGTCATAGGTGAAATTAAGAAATTTCTTAGGTAAGCGCTTAAATTCTTCATGTCCACCCATCTCTTCAGACTTGGTCTGGAAGTGTCAGTGGGTATGATACCACCATACTATGGCAGGGCTGAAAATGCTCTGAAAAACCCTAACTGGTGAATTTGGACATACCCATTTCTGCTTCTAGGTAGATTCTGGAGGCAGAGGCTGATGTTTGGGGCGGGGGGGGGATAATATTGGAGCTGTAAGGTGCTTGGTACAAGCTTAGATGTGAGTGTTCTGTGTTCATACCTGCTTGACAGAAGCAGAAAAATCTTGAGAGGTCTCAAAATACCAAAATGTAAATGTACTTTATAAGCAAATGTAACAAGGGTTCTTTATTCAGCCCCTTTTGGAATACTTTTATCACTTGGTACAGTTGCCAGTTTGAATAGTTTTATGTTCTATGGGTCGGGAAAATATCCATCCACAAACGATTCCTGAAGCAGTTCATCCATCTATTCACCATGGCATCGGAGCAGGATTTATTTCTGCTAGACCTGGAGGGCTCCTCTGGGTGAAGTGGCAGGATAGAAACTACGGTGCTGGGAGCTGAGTTCTGTCGAGCAGAGCTGATGTGATTATGATCCTTCTGGATCTTCTCACTCTGCCCGTGCCATTGAGACGAGGGTGAGAACAGAGGGGCTGGATGTGGTACTCGGTCTGAAACAAGCTTTCAGCTAAGTCAGAGTGCTGGCCGAATGAATCAGTAGGGCTATGATTTCTCCCTGCTGAGTAGAAAAGAGATGGAATCAGGTCCTGTGCCAGCCACTTGCCCTCTTCTTCCAGCCACAGATGTAAATAAATGTTCTTTTGTTCCCGTTACCCTGCAGAAATTAGTCCAAAAATTAACCCAGTCTGAGTGCTCAGAATTGCAGGAGGATTTAGTGTTTGGTTTTGCTGATAAAACCTTGAACTCATCATGTAATTGCTTGTCACCTCATTTAGCCACCTGTACAGGGGGGTACTGGAGCTGTTACTTATTAATTTATAAAAATTTTTTAATTGATCATGAAATTAAAGCTGGAAGTTCAGTACGACATTTTTATCAGTGCCTCTGACAAAAAAATAAATAAATAAACAAACTCCAGTGCTGGAGATCCAGGAGCCTTCCAGCCTTCCCAGAGAAACTGGTGCCATTGCTTGACTCTAAAGTGCTTCCAGAGGCTTCCAAAGCTTGCAGCATCGTGCTTGGCCACACTCTGTACTTTCCATTTCTTGCTGCTATCTGCTCTCTGGGCCATGAAAGGTTTCTTTAAAAAAACACACAAGTTTTCCCAATGATCTGCCAGTCACCAGCACCCACTGAAAACTGCTTTCTCAGAAGCCCTTTCTTTTGGCTGCTTTCCCTTCACGAGCTGCAAACTCCAGCACCAATTCATGGTTGCTGTAATTCAGACTGGATTCTGTTTTCATATTCTCAACCACTTCCACTTCATTTGGTTGAGTTAAAGCTAAAGAGCCTCCTAGTTACCTTTCTCTGTGTGTATTAAAAAGTATATTGGGAACTTTTTTTTTTATTTCCAGTTTGTTTGGTTTTGTTTTTGTTTTTGGTTTTGTTTTTTTTTAAACAACAAAAAACAACAGTTGGTGATGGCTTATATTACTCTTCCAACAAAGTGGTGGTCCTATCACTGCAGTTATCCAAGCACTGTCTGTGGTTTTCTCATCTGGGTTAAAAATATTTATGGTTGATTTCAGTCCAAAAGAACCTGCATCATCAGGTTCTTTTTTTGCTCAAACCCAAACAGCATAACAGTGTGCTTGTACGAGAAACATGGTTAGCAGAGCTGTAACAGGCTGTGTAATCAGGGCTGCCCTCTTTTCCTCGTTTTTCCACAGCTGTTAAAGTTGCCTGGATTAGGGAATAATTTCTGTTAAACTGCAGAGCATCTGGATGAGGGATGGTGTATCATTAAGCAATGAACTTTGGGGAAACTTTCCTCCTGCAGCTGGAGTCCAGCACCCATTTGCCCTTCAAAGAACGAATCCTGAACAGCAGCAGCATATGGAGAACGGGTTTCTGCTTGAGTGGTGCGTCCACCTACGGGGTAAAATTAGAAGGTAGCTCAGTCCTGAGGAGCGGTAAGCGAGGATGGCATGACTGGTGGCCTTTGCCCACTGTCACCCAGAGCTAGATTTCCCAAACGGAAGAGAGGGGTTCAAACAAGTACGAATGAGAGAGAATGTCTTGCAAGTAGCGGGGGGATTGGAAGCATCTCTCCTGCTCCGCTACCAGCACAGGTTTCTTTAATGAACATTTCACTCTGTTTGATCCAATTGCAGTTTAATTTTGTTGGGCTCCTTCCAGAAGGAACTTGTGCCTTCTGTCTCTCTCTACTCATCCTCACGGGAAAGGGAGCACCTAATTAAATGTCATGTTCCAGCTTAGGAACGCCCTCCGGTTTTGGCTGCCACTTCACAAAACCGTAGTGAGAAGGTGAGGGGGAGATGAGAGAAAACAGTGGTTCAGGCAGATGTTACAACTTCACAAAGAAGAGGAAAAAAATGGGAACACGTTATCCTTCTCTAATTATTGCAGCATCTCTTAATATCTCGCTTTCCTGGGGGGCATACAGCAAGCTGTAGAGTGCTCGGAGCTTTGATTTTGGGTTAAAGATGAACATCCTTATTCTCAAGAGTGTAGAGTTCTCCTTCTCGAGGCACAGAAAGGGTAGATGCAGAAAACTGCAAGTTACATGAAGTAGACTTGAGACTGCCTCAGAAGATCACAGTATTCAGCTCTGTTTTCACCTTTTCCATCACGGAACGGTCCCAGCGTGCTATTTCATTTCCCAGCAGCTGGGAAGCGCGCCCGTCGCTGCCTGTTAAGTGATGTGTTAGTGGAATTACAGGAGCTTCGTTTCCATTCTTGGCTGAGAAATAATGAACAGCAAGTTTAGGGAAAACCTGCCTAATAAGAGACCTTAAGCAACGTGGGTTTTTAAAGCTATGTTATGTACCTTTAATCTTTCTGAAGATTATAGGGTTGACAGGATTTTCTAGAAATGGGCAGGATTGTTAAAACACTGTGCGGAGATCAGCTGTGAAATGACTACTTTTATCATAACCTCTCAAAGGGATCTCTCTTTATGCTGTTGGGAGATAAGCGTAGGTTGTACCAAGGAAGTTATAATAAATGCTAATTGTGTTGAAGAATTATTTCTAAAACTGCTGCTTTTTCTATTTCTAGGGAGGAAAGAAGGGGAAGAGGGTAGGATTGTGCCTCCTTTGAATGGTGACTGAGCTAATTGACAAACCATGTTATTAGACTGTGCGTGTAAAAATATTTTTCTGTGCTCTGTAATAGATTCCTCTACTTTACAGAAACACGCTTTGTTTAGGAACAGCTATGGTTGCATAAGAACTTGCTTCACCCACCCACATGGCTGAAGACACAAACACATTAAGAATGAGGAAAACTGCCACCATTCTTCTCCATTTTTAGCTGTTTTCATAATACCTGCTGAGGTACATGTTTCCTTTGCTTGCAGCTGATAGCAAAAAGCAAATGTGTATCCTGCTGTCATCCAATATGTGCAGATTTCCTTGGTTACGTGGCTGGTGGCACTGCTCCGGCAGTGGGTTGGAACATTGGCGGTGCAGGTTTGCAGGTCTTTTGTGGTGGCATCCCATAATTTTCCTGCTTTTTAATCTGGGTCATGGGCAACAAACGTGGCTATTCTGGCTGATCAGTTGAGGTTTGGTGCCTGTGAAGCTTTGTCCTCTCTGTAGGTGTGATGAACGGGTTATGAAGGATATATAGGCAGCCTTTAGAAAAAGGCATCACAAAGAATAAAAGGTTGGGTCACCTCATGGCATTGGAGATTGAGGATTAAGAAAATGTCTTGTTGGCAAATTCTGCCTGTCTAAAAGCTTTATGAGAGTGTAGCCTGGTGGACTGGCCTAACTGAGCTGCTTTGTCTAAGGCTGATGTCTTAGACTGTGCTAAAAAAATCTAGTTCCTTTGCTCTCCAGAGCAATTCTGCTGTTCTTATCTCAGGTTCTTAGCTGCGGTGGGATACGTCCTCCCTTTCCTAGAAGCAGGGTAGTTTTGTCCTTCCCAATAAGTAACTGGGTCCATGGCATTTTTGTGACCCTCTATGTATTTTGGTGGAGATACGATCTTGCTCTCTTCTGCTTCCTGCACCTTGTAATTAATTTTGGTCAGGAGATATTCAGCACCACAACAAAAATGTATGTTAGCATTAAAGCTTTTGGGAAATTGCCCCCCCCCACCTTTGTGCTTTTCCAGTCTGGATGGCATGATTGCCAGGAACTCTGCAAATTCTTCCCTTTGGATTCCATGGCTGTCCCAGGAGCAGGCTGTGCTCTTGTTTGTGCTCTCCCATCCTGGGCAGAGGGAAGGAAACTGCATACTGAAGCCTACTTCTGATGGAAGGAGCAGCATCTACAATAGCTAAAAATTCCCTATGGACCTTGACAACTGTTGGGGGAAAGAAGTGTGTGTTTTCTTGTGAAAATTCTACTTCAAGCACATGCAAAAGAAAACGGTGCTCTGCCTCCCATCCTTCTCCATTGTCACCATGCCATCTGAGGAGCTTAACGAGGCTCAGGTAAGCAGAAGGCTGCGAGATGTGGCTGTCAGTATCCCCATAGGTGGAGCGAGCTCTTCTGCCGGCGGTGACAGCAGGAGAGGAGTGTGTTGCCTACCTAACTACCTCTTTGATGCACGTACACTGGTACCAGCAAAGTTTTTTTTTCCTGTAAGTTGGCCATGACACCTTTACTGTAAATGCTGCGAAGCTCCCTGTGGGTCTCGGTGTCTCTCTGGGAGCCAGCATCGCGTGCTAAAGGTTGGAGCTGGTGCCTGCCTTTGACCTACTTCTGAAACTTGTGTTTATAAATCTATCCCATAGTATTCACTCCCCTGGAGCAGACTTCAAGTAGAACGTCACTATGCATAAAACCACTACTAGGGAAAGGGGGGAAATATCAAATAGCTGATGCTAATGCATGATGCAAAGTGCCATGTGCCACAGAAATTTAAGTATTGTCTGTGGGGACTGAGCCTGGCGCTTCCAGGCGTAGCAGCAGCACTCGGGCTGTGGGGGCTACGTCGACTTGTAAGGAATAATACGTTCTAACTTGTAACAGGTAGATGGGAAATTACGAAGGAGAAGCTGATGATGTTGCAGAGGTTACAGACTCCTGCTAGATGGGGAAACTTGAATTACATTTTGCGGGAACAAAGAAGGAATTGCTTAATCCAACAGCTTCATTGAGCAAAACATACGGCAGAGGAAGAGTGAAAGTCCTGGTCACTTGGGGAGGGGTGGAACGTTCATGCTTACAATTGTACCTTCTGGATTCATGTCAGATAAGAGAAAGAAAGCTGAAATCCTGCACCAACAAGTGTGGCTACTGTTAGTCGGTATACAGGAGTGTAGTTTTAATGAGATCCTCCTTTGGGCAGTTACACCTACTGAATGTCAGCAGTGCCATCAGTTAATTACTGCAGGGGTAGCAAAAGCTTTTACATTTTAAAAGTCATGAAAACCGTAACTATGAAGCAGTATCTGTGGCAACTTACAAGTTCTTTGGTTACAGGGAGATTAACCCTGCATGATCCTTTTGGTTTTTATTTTCTGTACTAAAGTCTCACAAAAAAAAAAAAAAAAAAAAAAAAAAAAAAAAGAGAGAGAGAGAGGAGACAGTCGCATGGCATGATAAAACAGCTATGCTTAACTGTTTTGCCAAGTGCAAACTGCCAAAAGAAAAAAACCCTGAGATTGTTCACAAGGCGTAACAAACGCTTTCTGTCGATGCACTGGCTTAGAGTTTATTTGAATTTTTTAACATCATTACGATAGAAATCCCAATCAGCCATGTCTCTATAATAGGAAACTACTCATTACAAGTGGGAAAATACAACTGTAGAAGGTAATTTTTCTCAGGTCTTGAGAGAAAGAGAAGTGGCTTGCAGGGAATCAGGAGAAGAGAGGGCGGGCTGCTTTCCCTGTTTTTCTTTCCTCCCGGTTCACATGAAGAAAATTCTTCAGATGTATTTCTAGGAGGATGAGTATGCTGTGTTACACACAGGACAGTGGCAGCTATGTGACCAGAAGTGTGGTGCTTTTTGAAGCTTATAAACCCTCCAACAGAACTGTTGTCCAGGAGAGAAAATTTGAGACCTGTACGTATTTGTATTTGGGATGCAAGATGTAGCAATAATTTGCAATTTCACACTTCAAAATTCCATTCATTCCAAATCACAAGACCGTGAGACCCATGCCCGTGTTTTGTACTTACAGTAAAGAGAGGAGACGGCATGCCCACCCCAGGAGAGCAGAACAGGCAGGGAGCCATGCGCTCCAGGTAGGTGCCTTTGCAGGTTTTAGAGAACAGACTTTTTTTAGCTGGCCAGATCAGTCATCTTCTGTGACCTACTTCTCATCAAGTAAGAACAGGTCCTCACCTACATGGGTAATATCTACGTTATCAATGTAGCTGCTGATGCTGATGCACGGCTACAATAGCAACATAAAGCATTTTTAGCCTGGGATTCTGAAATGCCACTCCCATGGCAAGTTACCCTTACCAGTGCTGCTATGTTCCTTTTCCCTGACAATTTTTGAGCAAATAACCAACTTCAGCACAATTCCAAATGGGAGTTAGTCTTGAGTAAAATGTTGCGAGGGTGCTGCGAAGGAGACACCAGATGAGCTGGTCCGCAGCCCTGCTGGGTTCTGCTGCAGCGGCTGGGGGCCGTGAGCTGCCGGGGAGATGCTGTGATTAACTTGTGGGGATTTAAGGAGATAAAAGGGACAACACTTCATAGATCTCATTTCTCATGGATATCACGTTGTTGGGGTTTTTTTTGGTGGTTGGTTATTCCTGTTGTTGGCACGTTTTAATTATGATGTTAATCACCAATATAATTAACTTTGCTTCAGACTATTATTTCTAACAGCCCATTCCCCGTGACCCCTTTGGAGGAGCAGCCTCCTTGTTCAGCAGCCATAGGTGTGCCTTTGCGTTTTCCTATCACTGCATGTGTATCAGGCTAAGAAGCGGGAAGGTATTTGCCCTGCTGCTCTCCAAAAGGGTAAGCCTAGCTGCGAGACTGCTTTTACGGTTCCTTTCAATTTAACTCTGCATTTAAATGCTAAGTTGGACCACGCTAAAAATGCAGATATTTGACTTTACCGGTGGAGAGGGTTTGAGCGGAGTGTGCCCATTCTCATGGGGGCTTCTGCATAACTGCTCCAGAAGTTCATTTTGGCAGGCACACTTCAGGCTGAAATTGTGGGTTGCAAGTGTGTGGAACCAGCGATTTATAGCTGGAGGGCTTTTGAAATCACCCCAACAGCGGAGACCTCCAGCCCGCCTCTGGCTGCCTGATGAAGTAACGCTTGCCTTGAGGCAATTCCTTCCTGAAGGTCATCAAAGCTGATGCTGTGGCTGGATCTTTCCTAGCTGCTGGTTCTTTGAAGTCCACTTGGCTTGTCTTAGTGTTTGGCCTCAACCAAACGGAGGAAAAGGCAGGGCAGTCACCGCAGGCTTCTGCTTTGGGTTATGCTGTGCTGTTCCACTCCAGTCTTCAACCTGAAGTCAGGTTGAAGTTGGTATTTTTCCACTGGCTTCAGTGAACTGTTACAAAGGGATTACCACCACCACCCCCACCCCTGCCATGAGCAGAACTGTTTTTACCTGCTCTTGTAATTTTTTCTGGTTTGCATCTCTTTGTTCAAAGGCAGGACTGCTCATGCTGCTTTGTTTCTGAGCTGTGGCTGGACACGTCACCTGTCTGTGCAAGCCTCTAATAACGCTCTGTTTTAAAACCCCCACAACCCAAACCCCCAAGGCTCCTGTCTCACCTCCACAAAAACCAAAGAAAGGATTCCAGGTTGTGTCAAGTGTTGTTTGGGTCGCAGTAGCCTTTTGCCTGTGCATTTTTGGGTGTCTGTGGTTAGGGACATTGAAGGGAGTGGAGAGGGGTTCTGCTTTAACAGCCAGGAGCCTGGGAACAAATCCTGTTGTTACTTTTGCCTTTTGAGCTGGAATTGTCTACAGGCATTGCGGTGCTCGCTGTTTTTGCTTCAGAATCTGTGTATCTCTTTCAAAGCTTGTGCTTATTTGCAATCCTAGATTTGTACACAGTTGATTATTTCCTACCTGAATGAAAATAATCTCAGGCAGTATTATAGATGTAATTTTTATTGCAAGACAGTGTGCGTGTGTAAACACATTTCCAGCGAATATTTGTACACAGCTTAACGTGTTCTTTTTTTGCAAGACGGTGCCAGAAATGACTGCGTTCAAGAACGGTACACCTGGTATCAGTGCGATTAGAGGCAAGATTGTGTCCCAGTTTTAGAAAGAGTTTTTGCTGTTTGCTAACTCGTTGCCTTGGTGGCACTGGTTTTGTTTCTGTAAATTTAGATTGTGCCGCCTTTGTTGTTAAGGCCCCTATCAGCACAGTATCAGCTGCTTCGAGTACAGATTGCTCGAGTTCTCATGGTTTAGATAGACAAGTCTGAAGATCTTGTGTGTCGAATTGGCAGGTAAATGTTTAAGTGGCTTTACCAGAAAACTGCTTTAGCCATGTCTGCCAGACCCAGGAGTTTTAAGTTATTGGTTCCAGATTGCCTCCTTACATTTTTTTATTCACTTCTGGTTTTTTTCAAACAAGTCAGTGCGCCAACCAAAGGCCCTGTTGTCCTCTGAAGAGCAGAGGTCTGGCTGCAGTATGCTTTCTTCTTACTCTGGGCAAGTGGTAGGGATGGAAGAAAGAAGAAAAAGCATTCTCTCCTCTGTCCTCATCGCTTCAGGAGCTGGATCATTTGCCTGAAACGAGGCATGTACTTCATGGAGCTAACTCTCCTGCTTGTAGCTATTACAGAGGAGGTGATGGGGCAACTGAGAAGATCTGGATGAGCTGAACAGTGCGAAATCACAGCAGTGTTGTGTCAACCTGTACGTCTCTGCTTAGCCCGCTGGTAAACGTGGTTAGGAAATTGAATTTGTGACATGGATGAGGCATGGAAGAGTTTGGCTTTGCGTAAATGCTCTAAATGAACAGTGCTAATTTCTGCATCGCTTTTGATGTGCAAATGATAGCAGTGCTTTTGCTCCATTCAGTTGTCAGTTAAGCCTGGAATTCAAAGTTACTTGGGTTGTCTGTATTTTCTACAGTGTTGGAAGAAATTTTGTCCTACCTACTGGCTGTGCCTCCGGGTCTGTTCAGGTCTACAAAGCTTGAAGACCTGGGGTCTGGTTTGCTGCTTGCAAAACAGATCAGGAATATGGCTGATGATACCGATCTGTGGTTGTTGCACTGTTGAATAGAAAGACTGAGGCTTTTAATGAGACAACCTCTCCTGTGAAGGATGTCTGAACAATACAGTTCACAGGAAAGAGAAATTAATTTTCTTTGCTCGGCTGAGGTTGTTTCTTCTTTTCATGTTTGTCTTCACAAAGAATGCTACGTAGCAGAAAAGGGATCTGAAGTAACAATCTAGGGATTTTTTGAGCTGCTAGATGTATCTGGTGCCTCCAGTAAGAGCACTTTTCTCATATTAAGGCTTGCAGCACCCATCTTATCAGTGGGAAAGGAACACATAGGAGTCCCAAATGTCATAAACACCAGAACACTCTCTTTCCAAGAGTTAATCCTACAAAAACATATAGTTTTTGCCTTGTGATTTAAGACAAACTTCAGATTTCTAATCCATTATATTTTCATTGTCACTTCTATTCAGCACCTGAACCAGCTGATCCTAATTCCCTCACTTTGGTTTCCCAATTACTTGTAGCAGCGGGAGGTCTGAGTGATGATCTTCTGAATATTGACAAATTCTGCAAGTGTTTCAGGGTAGGGAAACAATACATTTTGCGACTCCTGAGTTTAGCGAAGCTTTACTGGCTTAAAGGCTTTGTAAAAATCACTGAGAATTAGGAATTGATCTGCACTTCCGTTTGTAGCATGTGTAGGGTCACAGCTGTGAGTACAAAATTGTCAAAGAAAGTTCAATGTGTAAAAACCTCAGAGCACTCAGCAGCTTTATTTACAGTTTGCTGGTTGTTTCTTTCTTGCACTGTCGCTGGTTTGTATAGTAACATGATCTCAAGTTGCACCGGGGGGGTTAGATTGGATATAGGGAAAAAAATTCTTGACGGAAAGGTGTTCAAGCACTGGCACAGGCTGCCCAAGGGGGTGGTGGAGTCACCATCCCTGGAGGTGTTTAAAAGACATGTAGATGTGGCACTGAGGGACATGGTTGGGTGATGGACTTGGCGGTGCTCGGTTAGTGATTGGACTCTATTTTAAAGGCCTTTTCTAACCTAGAAGATTCTATGTGTCTCTAGTGCAGGCAATCTCAGCAGCTGGAGAAAGGGCTGAAGTCACAATGACGCAAGTCGGTGGTGTGTCGGGACAGCGTGTGCTGCTTGGAGATGGCTGACCTTGTGTGGTATAAACCCATCCTCTCCTAAGACAGCCCAGCGCTGGCCCTTCACTGTCTGTTAGGGGTCTGTCCTGCCCCGCAGCTCTTGTGAAGAACTTGCCGTACTAGTACCATGTTTTTTCTTAACCACTGGAAGAGCAAAGAAACGTCTCTGCAGGTGATGTGTTGTGCAGCTTTGCTCCAAGAGACAATTGAAGTTGCCTTACAGATCTCTGGGACAGGTTAGCTAGCTGTAAAGCAGAATTTACATATCCTATAAGCTTAGATGAATTGACCCAGGCTCTACAAACCAGAAAAAGTAGATTTGCTGGAGATTTTGAGATGGAACATAGCATTGCATTTCAAGATGATGGCGCTTTGATTTGTGGGAAGCATGAGAACGATGGAGACTTATCCATTTTTGCACTACTTGTAGAATTTCTTTCAGCCTGGGAAAATCATGGCTGCAGCAGTTGCTTTCTGTGATGTACAGCAGACACATCTATCTTAACCTCTGGGAGGAACTGATGCTGTTTAATTTGGAAGACAGTTTAAAGTGACTTGTATTCCTGTAGAACAATCAAATAGTCTCTGAGGAGTTCTTGAATTACAAGATGAAGTCATTGCTTGAATGCAGTGAGTTTGAGGATATTCCTTGCAAAGCAAAAGCTGCTTGTATTCCTGCATGGCATGAAGGTAGAAGAAATCCTGGCTCTCCTAATTGCAGCTCAAATAACAGGGGAAGATGATCCATGTTCCTGATGGCCACAGTTCTTCTGTGCATGTAGGGGAAGAGTGTGCCAGGCGGGAATGACTGTGGTTATTTCCCCACAAAGCACTCTTTTCCAGATGACACTCAAAGCTGCAGGTGGTGGTGGTGTGTGATAAGCTCCTCTGGAAACTGCAACAAACCAAATGAATGTTTTGCTGTCATGCTGGGTTTTTTCCTCCCAGTACTCCATGATGGTCTGTCTCCAGAGCGCTGCTTGCTAACCGCAGCTGCTGGCTGAAATTTTTATCAGGCCTTTGTTATTTTAAATTCAAGAATCTTCAGATAGTTAAGATGTGTTTATTAAAAAAAAAGAAAAAAAGGGGGGGTACACACACCTCTAGATGCTTAGTGTGGGTGGGGCATGGAGAAAAGAGCATAGGAATTTTAAGCAAATGTATATTTGACAAAGGATGATTCCATCTGAGACAGCAGCATAAGGCATCTTCAAGAAATTCATCTTTATGTTATATTCCCCTGTAGCCCCAAATGTTGCTGTAGTCAGTCCTTAAATGCATAGCAAAAAGATCCTTGTGAAGTTACTCTGTTCCTAGTGGCTGCTTTGTATTTAAGTTACTACTGAGTAGGGTCAATGTAAGCTCTTGTGGGCAGGTGCACAAGCAAAAATTTTCCAAGTCTGTTCAGGTTTTTGCACTAAAAAGAGCTCTGCCATTCTGGTTGTGTTTGTGTGGAAGAGTATTGCCGCTTTACTGCACGCCAGAGTCGGGAAAGGGATAAAAACGCCAGGAGGCTGTATGGATGAAGTAGAGTTTGGCACTTCTGGGTTCTGTTTCATGGAGTTGGCAATTGTCTACTATCTTACTCATAATGCTGGAAAACTCTTTGCACTTAGACTTTTTTTAAAAGTAATTTACCAAGGGATTAAGTGACACTTTTGCTTGTGAAAGTATGCTAAAGCCAGGGACTTGCAGGAACTCTGGGGCAATGCCATGCCACATTCTAGTCCCAGTATCTTATCTACCTGCTGTAGACAGCAGTGGGAACCAGGGGTTGTTTTCTTACACAGTCATGAAAAAATCACTGTTGTTGGGTTTATTTTGCTTTGTTCCCCGCCCCCCCCCCCGCGCTTTGCTCATCAAAGAAGAAATAGAACAGAAGGATCTGCACAAGAAAGAGCAGCAAGTGAGCTTTTGGGTTCGTGCACAAGCCCACATGAACGCTTGAATGGAACAGCAGTGTAGGTGGGAAGGGTGTTAAAGCTGGTAAGAGCCCTGGGATGCTTGATAAGAGTAAAGAGGGAGGGAGGGAAAGGGGAAGCTCACACTGTAGCCTATATTTTGCTTTTTAAATACCAGCTGTCCTTTCCACAGCCCTAGAAGATTTATCAAATTAACCCTCCTCTCTCCCCATGCATAGTTTTAATATGTCCACTTGTGTTGCAGAAAAAATGCAATTAAACGCTTGCTTTCACTAAGGCGTCTGTACAGTGAGAACATTTGTTCATTTACAGTGGTGGTAAGGCCACTAGCTGCAAGTTATTTCAATCTAATTTTTTTCCATTCCTGATTCTATAGTTGACTTTTTAACTGAAATTTTCAGCTCCGTAAATTAAATTTAAGCAGTGACCTGATTTTATAGGTTTTTTTCCCCACATGTGATTATCAGTTAGAAGGGGAAGTCGGGGGTGGGGGGAACACAAACATTGCTTCCTGCTACTATTTCTTGATTTGTATTCTGTGTGATAATGTTAGTATTGGGGGAAAAAACCATGGAAGAGTCTGGAAGGTGAAACCTGCAGCTGTCAGTGCTGGTGATGTGTGAAAGGAGGAGAGATATGATATAGGCTGTGGTCAATTTAGTATGACAGAGGGAAAAGAGAGACAATATGGTTGTTCCAGTGGTAGATAATACCTTCAAGCAGTATTAATTCAACTCAGAGTTTTAGGAAGTTGTATTAAAGTCATTCTTCAGAAAATCCACTGTCAGAGGCCAGTTCTGAAGCTAAACCACATTTTCCTAATACACTGAGCAGTTGTCAAGAGAGATCTTCAAACTGTCTTGTCTTTCCACGTGTATGTCCTGCTCTTAATGTCCTTGGTTACTTTTATTCACCTATTTGTCTAGTTAACTCTCTCTAGTATGTAGTGTTAGGGAGGTCTGCAAACAAGCCCAAATTAAAAGTCAGTCAGTGTTTAGGTTTCTCACAGTTCCATAAAAGCACTGCTTTTATTGCAGCATTACCCTTAATGCTGGCTAAATCTGTGAAAAGGTCTAAAAAGTAACAACACATAGAAGACTCTTTCCCATAAGCTGAACTGATGGCAAGTATTGTCCCCCCCAGGTTGCCTTTTCCAGAAACGCTGCTTTTTCCTCTGGAAGAACAATCTGATTGTTGTTTGTTTAGGCTTCTTTTCAAATGTAGAATTTGAAGGGGAAATGACTGGCCTGCTACTGATAGATCTTGGCCATGATTTTCCAACGCTCAACTAAAGGATGCATTTGAACCATCTGTAGACGTGTCTATCCCAGGATTCTACATTATGGAAGTGTTTCCAACATCGTTTGCCTTTCAGGGAAATTTAAACCTAAATTGCAAGTGAAAGCTTTATAGCCACAGGCACCGAGAGTTTGCTCACTTGTGAATGCAAACATGACAGCAGAGCGTGCATGTGAATACAATTTTATATCAGAAAATAAACTGCGACATTCTGCAGTAATACTTGTATATTAGGTGTGAGCAGAGCTGTGTGTTCTTGGGGTTATCGGCGTCTTGCTGCTGTGCTGTAGAGCAAGAGAAGCATCAAACAAGTTTGGTGGGTTAACTGCTAGGGAGCTTTTGAGCTTGCAAAACCCCAGAAATGGACAAGGGAACGTTTGGCAAGCTAGGCTGGCTTTTCTCGTGCAAATGAACCTGTCTGAAGTAAAAGTAAATGAAGGACACAGGAGCATAGCATTTGATTTATTTGAACACAGTGTTTCATACCTCAGAGGGGGGAGGAAACAATAACACTTCTCTCAAAAGAAGTATTTGTCTTGAAAATATCTGTTTGCTGTTGTGTGGTAAACATTTGAGATCTCAGAGGAAGTTAGTGTGATCTGTTACTTCATCGTTTTCCAGGAGTAGCAGCCCAGAAAGTAGAACATCACTCCTACAACCTGTCTCTCCTTACAGCTGGAAGGGTAAAGGTGATGGTATGAACTGGGTCAGTCAAGCTTTTCTTAAGGCTTTTGCATATTTCGGGCAGAGTGAGTGTGTTGTTTGGGTGAGAGCAGTACCATGACTGTTTTGAAGAGTAATTAAAATATTTAACAATCTAAATTAGGCAAAGTCTGTGTAGTTCTATGTGGGGGAAAGACGTACACAAGTCTTAAGATGTGGAATTACTTTTTATTTTTCCTAATTTGGAGTTGTCAGTGTCTACAGTCTGCCTCCCTGTGCTGTGAAATACTCAAGTCAGAAGTAATCAAAGCAAACACCTGGAGCCTGGTATTTAAAAAAAACCCAAATCCCAAACTGTGACACCCTCATGAATGAGAATGGCTTGCTGGTGGGTGGGTAAATTTAAATTGGGTGGATCGATAGCAATGGCTTTTTTTACTTGTCTAGGCACTAGTAAGGTATAAACTTGGTGGGCCGATATTCTGAAATGGGGAATTAAGGTACCAGCCAGGGGCTTTGTTAAAAGTATAGTATGAATTACTCCTCTGAATGTATTCCACCAACCGAAATATTACACTTTGGGGTTACATATTGGGGTGTAGCTGTAGAGGAGAGATGGTCTATCATTTGTACGTAATGCCTGACTGGTTACCAGAGATCGCTTATCCCCTGGTGCCTGTATCACCAGGACGGGAATGCAATCTGAAAGGGAAATCAGTGGTACATTCAAATGACCTGGCTGTCATTTTTGGCCAGTGCAGCTTCTAAACCATGTTTAAGAAAAGCCATCTATACCAGAAGTAAGGTAGTCTAGAGTTCTTCATGTTTCCCTCCAAAGCATACCCTCCTCGTGAGCGCTGCCTGCACTGCCGTCTGGTCAGACGCAGAAAGCAAAAGGTTTAGCAGGTGAGTTAGTGTTACGGCTGGCAACAGGTCTCAGACTAATGTTTGGACTCCTGGCGTTAATCCTGAACTCCCAGTACATTGCCAGAATCTCCTTCCTCTAGGGAATCCATCCCCGATTCTCACTGTGGGGCTGTACAGTGGAATATAAACTCCAAAGAAATTAAGAGGTTATTAGCACAGTAACATGAATCTGTTCAGATTCTGGCCATTGTTTGGGTCTCTGGGGTGTGATGATAACACAAGGAGATAGAACATGGCATATTCAGCTGGGTATAGTTTTCAACTCTGGCAAAAAGAAAAAGGATTGCATATCCATTCCAGGAGACATTTTTGGAAAAGACCTGTGATTGATAACCTAGCCAGAAAGATGTAAGACTATTGGAAAAGATTTTAAATTTGTCTGGAAATGCTGGTGCTGAAATGCAGGATTTTTAATAATTTAATGATTAAAATAAGAATATAAACATTTATAATCTAATGATGTCTTATTACATGCCTGTGGTGTGGGAGATTTCAAGCAGATCATGCTACTTTAAAAGTCATACAGAAAAAGAAAGCAATTAAAAAACCTTAATAGTAATAAAAAAAGTTAAAGAATGGGTAGTTAGTAAACTGTTCCGTGTATTTCCTGGCAACCTTTTCAACACTTCCTGTGCTAGGCAGTGGTTAGTATGTATAGTAGCTTAAGAGTTTGTGAAGGCCTCAAAGCTCATTAAAAATACGTGAAGGCTTTTGGGCTGTCATAGGAAATCACACGTTAACGGATAGAATGATGTGACTTTTGTAGGAGCCTAGAAATACACTAAGCTAACTGAAAAACCATACAATAAACAAACAAACCAAATCCCTGGCAGACACACTTAATGGTCATACATGCAGATCTCTTAAATGATGTGATGGTAATTAAAAAATGATGTGAGGCTGGGTTTGGTGTGGTTTTGGTTTTGTTTTGTGTGGGTTCCCCCCCCCCCCCCGCCACCTTACAGGAGATTGCTACGTGGAGAGGCAGCTCTACCACTCAAGTATCAATGTGCTGTGGACCAGCAGAGGGAAGCAATTGTGCAGCCCTCGAGCAGGTGGCTCCTTTCTCTAACACAGCTCCCAGTGCTGAGTGTTCTCAGCCTTCTCTCTCAAGAATTTAAGTATAACCTGTTAATTTGGGTGGATCTGTAGTGAAGGGTTGCAGCAGGAGCGGGGGAAAGAAGGTATTATGATAGTGTGGTCCACTGGGATTTAGCAAAATAACCCTAAGAAGGGCTTCAGTTATTCGTCAGCTTTACTGGTTCTGTTACAGCCTATCCCAAAGATCGTATAGTACCACATTATTGTCCTATAAAACAAGGTGTATACCTAATGTTTTCAATGAGTTTGTGGCTTGCTTCCTAAACAAGCCCTCTCGCCTGATGTCCTCAGTAAGTTACCTATTGCCTGCCTGGCATGAAAAACAGAGCAGTGACTGCAATTTGTGTACATGGTTTTTCACACTGCGAAGGAAAAGCAACAGGTACTACCGATCCAGGTGTCGTGTACGTCAATTTCCTGAATTTTACAGTTGACAGAGGAGAGGATGTCTTTTACTAGCTACATGTATGAATATACTTACTTCTAAATATATATATATATAAAAATAAACATTCAATATCAGGGTAAGAACCAGCACGCTTTCTATGCATAGTGCATCAGTGATATCATGAAATTCTGCCAAGATTCAATGAGGAAAAAATCTAAGCTTGGAGTAACTAGTAAAGCTACTTATGAGTTACTAATTCTAGATCATTGATGCTTCATGTCAAAACAGAAACTTCACATTCGAGAAAGTCCAATGGAAGCTTGTTAAATGAAGGGTTTTAGAGTAAGTATACTTGTTCTTATGTTTCTCATCATCGCTTTCCTATCTAAACGCCGTATCAATTTGACAGTACTGGAAATCAGATTCTATTTAATTGCCAATATAATCAGTACCAGTGTGCTAGTCCACGAACGTTCCCTAATATATTAAATCTCAGAGTCAATACTTTTAATATCATAAAGTATGGAACCGGATGGATGGAGTATTGGGGCAAGTGAGTACAAATTTTTTTATTCACTATCGAATCTTGTAATGCTGATTGCTAAAGCTAAAGAGGTTTAACTTAAAGACTAGGTTTTTGGAAGTGCACTCACATAGATCCTAAAAGATAGGCTTTACAAGGGAGTCAGTACATGGATATACTGTTTGACTGGTTGATACTGAAAAATTATGTGTGGTTTTGTGATGCCATGCTAGGGACGCACCGCTACAGACAAGGTAGTGCAGTCGATCTAACTCGAGTTTTATAACATTACTGTAGAAAAAATATGTTAAATAACTGAGTCTAAGACCAAACTGGGCATTATCTTTTTTTGTACCTTTCTACTTTATCAGGCTGGAGGCAGGCTAATTAAAATTAAAGGATAATTCTTGAGATCTCTAAGAATTTTTTCCCTGATACTCCCAACACAAACCCAAGGAATGTGCTACTGTAGGCAGTCAATCGCACAGTTAGTTGGAGGAGGATAAAATTACCAGACTGGAGGAATTAGGACTTTGAAATGTGATGAAATAAAAAAACCTGTAGGATGTAATTTAGCATTACAGAGTGCCAGGTCAAGCATCTCGAGACTAATGAGTTTTTTGCTTCAAGATTAAAAATCAGTTGGAAATGACAAGAAGCTGTTGGAGCATTAATACCAGGAGCTTGAGATGAGTGTCAGAGATCTGCTCCTGAAAAGAGAATGTTTCTCTAAGGTGAGATGGTGAAATAAGAATGCTATTATAGAGATCAAAAAATTATTTCATCTGGAGCGTTCTGTACAACACAGGTACCCCTTCTTCAGAAGGAAGATTAATTCAGCGCATCACAGATGCAAAGAAGGGCTATAAGGATTATGGGTAAAACTGAGAACTTTTCCTGTGATGAGGCTGCAAGTGTGTCTCGCTTAATCCAGGCAAACAGAGGCGAGGAGGTGCACCTTGTGAAAATAGGTAGATGTAAAGAAAGGAAAGCACAGAATGCTCCAGTCGCTCCGGGTTAGAAAAAGAATGAATTGGCTATCTCTCCACTGACCATGAGGATCCAGAAATATCATCATAGGACTTCAGTGTCAGAAGGACAGGTAGCACAGGGGGGTGCCCCCAGGAACAAGAGGCAGCGGCTTACCCTTCATGGCACGTGGCTGAGGCAGCTCAGCGTTTGACTCCGTTGTTGCGTGTGTGTGTGTAAGCTTCCTTCTTGCATCCCCAGCTCTTGTGTTCAGCAGAAAGCAGCCTGTTATGGGTTTGTGAGACCATCTCCACAACTCTGTTTTAAACAAGATTTTTATTCAGTGAGGGAACCTAATTCTAAAACAGCTAAACTTTTGCTGAAGCGAAACTGTCTTGAACAAACCCCTTAGTCAAAGTGTTTTCTTTTCCTAAACAGCAGTAAAGTGTTTCACTTTTAAACTGTTCTGCCCTCACCTTCCAGCAATCCCAAGAAAGCTAGCTTTGATAGGATGGTCCCTGCTGACACTGTCCAGAAAATGGCATGTTACCAAGTGATGCCATGTCCTTGGTCAGAGCTCTCTCAAGTATGTCTATTTTCTTCATCATTGAATGTAGGTTAAGAAGAATCAGATAATTTAGCTGACTACTGGTAAATGCTGTATTTTTTACTTTGGGAATACAACTTATGTTGCCATCTCATGTACAGTGTTCCCAGGGGCCGCTGTCCACGCTAAGTAAAAAGCAGGGCACTTCTTAATAGCTCGCATTTTAATTTTCTTGTTTTCAGAGTTGAGTGTAATCAAATTTGAGGTCTGTGGTAATAGTCCATTAAAGAAGCATTGTGGCAATTAGCTCTACGTACATGAGAAATCTCACCACGGAGGTTACGCTAAGCTTCGGTGGAATGGTGAGGAGTGGGATCACTGAAGTGTAACTTTTAAAAGTTAGTAGTGTAACTGAAAGTCAGGTCAGATGTGTGTTCACACCCGTCGTGCAGCTGAATGCAGGTGATTTATGGTTGTACAGACTCTCTCTGAGGAGAGACTGATGAGGAAAGGGGAAAGATTTTATTACAACAAAATCTCACCTATGCAACTGGTATAATCTTTTACATTTGAATCCAAGTCAATTCACCTTGATTCTTTTTAGTCTTCGTGCTAATAAAACTTTAACTGTTGGTTAAATATTACTTTTTTAAAGTCGATATTAATTGTAGTCTCTGTTCTGGGAAATTCTATTAGTTTTTGCCACAGATGAGTGTTTTCTGGTGTAGTAAAATAACATCTTTATTAGAGCTGGGACCTCATTGTCAGGTTTCTATTCATTATCTGATCTTAAAATAGTCTTAAACTGCTAGAAGTGCTGTAATACAGGCAAGTATCACAATTCCCCACCCCGCCACATATCCTGGGTGAAACAGTGCCTTAGAAGGAGGAAAAAAAACCTCAACCAAACAAAAAAAAATCCTGTTGGTTGATAGCCTAGATAGCCTAGGGTAAAGTCTGTCTTGTCCCAAAGCGCAGAATGTGATTTAAAGCAGTTATGCCTCCTGGGTACAGCCTGGAGGCAGTGTCACCTCCACGGGAAGACGTTGTGCTGCAGCCCCTTCCTCCCCACTGCAGTGCCACAGCAGCACGTGGCCATAGTGCCACTGTCCCCTGTTTGTATGGCCTTGTGTACGGGAAAAAATCTCTCTGCCCTCTCCGTTCCTAGCTGTCCCCATGAAGGTGAGAGCCAGAGGCTGTCAGTTTGGCTGAGATGTAGAAGTCGCCACAGGAGTTTATGGAGCCCAGAAGCACGAGCAGATTCTGGAAACGGTTGGGCACATCCATTGAGAAAGAGCAATCCCTGTTGGTGAGGCTTGCTGGAGGCTGAGAAGGTGTTTCAGGGAAGTTTCAATGGGTCCTCGTCCTGCTCTTGCATCTTTTCTAAGCAATACCAAGCAAACGTCCGACTTGCCTCAGCAAGTCTGTTTCGAAGCTGGCCGTGTGAAGTGCTGTGCTGTCTTTTCCCTTGTCAGTCCCAGGTGCTGGTAATGTGATTGTAAGGGGACCCTGGGGTAAAAAAGATGCTCTGATGCTGTAATTGTTCTACCAGGCTACCAAGTGTGCAGGTAGCATATAGGGATGCCCGATTAGTTTGTTATTATTTTTTACATTCCTTTATGCAATGTGCTAAGACGTGCACCTGAAGGGTTAAAGATTTTAGATTGCCTTAGCTTAATAAAAAGACCATAGGGCAAACACCAAGAAAACATTGCTCTCAGTCCATCTCTCACATTTTTGACTGCAATGCCTAACGTGTAGTTAACTGAAGTATCAATATAACTGCAGTAAGGTTCTAATTGGGTGAGGATATTTAATACCAATTCAGTTGGTCAGAAACGAACTCTAATTTCTGAAATACTTGATATCATAATCTCTTGAAGCATCACATATTTAATGGATCAGATTCCTGCACAGATAACTTAAAATTACAATGACCTATATAAAAATGAACAATGAATTTATTGGAAAATTTATGCTCAGTTGAACTGTATAGCTGAAATTTTTAGAAGGAAACTTTTTAAAAAATCTTTGCCTCTGAGTATCTGCACTTTCACCGGAGGGGTCTGGGAATACATTACATTTCAATGAGTTTTCCTCTGCTGTTAAATACTGTATGCAGCTATACTCACAGACATCTTCCTGTCTACCAAAATCAAGTGGAAAGGTATTTTATAAGGCTTGACGAGGATGGGGTTAAAGCAATAGCACGCAGAAGGTATTTCTGTAATTCAGGGAGACAGTGTCATTCTGTTTCTAGTTTAAAGAGAAATCTTTTAAGCAAAGACAATTATCTTTGTAAATTACTAGTAAGACCTTATTTTGTGAAGAAAATGTCCAGTAAATGAGCTTTTTATGGATCTGAATTGCACTTAGGAGCCCAGACTGTTTCAGTGTAGGAACAGCAATGGGAAGTTTGACTACAGTCCTCCCAAAGTGTCTTGTTTTACACTTATGTAGAAGGTGTTAAGGTAATCCTCCTAGTTTAACTGACAGGACACCAATGTTTTGTTTTTTTTTTTTTTTAGTAAAATGTTTCAAAGCGTGTTTCAAATTTAGATGTATAGAATCTGACCTTCCCTGGGCTGTTAGCTGCACATCCATTTGGACTGAGACATGAAGTTCAGGGGAGCTCGGGGATAAAAGGCTCAGAATACCTAGTTCACGTGTCTCAATGAACCGAGGATTAAATGATGACTGAAGCCGTGGTTTATATGACAGAAAAGGGTTTCTTATTAGAACCTGGTCATTCAGTATCATGAAAAGTGATTGCATTTAGATTCCTTCACCCAGTGCCTTTCAAGTCTTAGAAAGAAATGCTTTAAGCGTTTAATGCTTCCTGGCAGAGTTTAGGCTTGATGCTATTTTAAAGGAATAAGAACTAGGGAATTCAGAAAATCTTTCTTTAAAAACGTTTTCTGTTGGAATTATGTTATTCTAAGATTCAGCCTCAAACTGGACACGGTCTATCCGAGAGACAGGAAAATGGCCTTGGGTGACAGAATAGGGATGTTCTGTGGTATGTTTGTTACCACATTTTGTATGACAAGGACAGCACAACCTGAAACAGTTTGGAAACCAAGCACATAGTTGTTGAAATGTTGGAAATGGGTCTGTTTTACAGACTCGTTTACTGGTGGAGGGTCGATTCTTGGGATCACCTGTGACCTGTCCCTGGCTGCAGGTGGCTGAGGATGTGTCACAGTTACACACTGAGGGGTGAGATGTGCTGTGACCGCCTCCTTGTTTACAAAATCTGAGCTGTCTTTAGAGATAACTGCATTTGTATTAATGTTGCCATAAATTTTCCTCTCCTTTCCCCTGCTGTCCCTCTTTAATACAGAGTTTAGAGCACGGCAGCTGCAGCTCTGCCAAATGCACATTCTGGGTCAGATATCAGAAGCGGAAGATTCATGGCTGTAATTACAGAAGCGCTTTGACACATGTGCTTACATACCGTAGTAGCATATGTGGTTAAAAGGAAAAGGAGCTCTATAGATTTTTAAGAAAGCACATGTGCTATTAGGCAGACATCAGTTTATTCCTGGTGCTTATTTACTATATGTTTTGCTCTTTGGGCAAAGAAGTTACACAGAGGAGTCTGGAGGCTAAAAGTGAGCAAATCTCCCCGTCGTTCCCATGTTTACAGTGTGCTGCAGAGGACAGCAGGGCTTCCCCTGCTCAGTGTTTGCCCCACTTTGCTGCAATTCTGAAAAGCATCCTGGATATGCACCCAGGAACACCCAGGGAGAAAATGTGCATGAAAAATGCAGAGATCGAATAAACAAAATAATAATAATAAAAATAATCAGGTAACAGATTATTGGAATTTGAACCTCCAGCAGATTGTTAGTGTTTCAGCCATCAGCCAGCTGATCAAACTTTGCAAGGTCTCTTGCATAGTCAAGCGTTTGCCCTCGTGCCCCCAGCCTGACTCCGGGGCACCTGAAGCAGAGCAGCTGGCTAATGCTGTCATTGCTGGCGCTGGCTTGCTCCTGACACATGGAATGAAGATCATGGTTTAACTGAAAACAATTTAAAATACCTATCTTCGGATATCCTTGAATGTTGCACTTCATGGTGCAATTTGTATCCGTAATTGTCAGCAACAAGTAAAAGGATATTTTGTAAGTGAAAACCTTGGGCTCAGAAATGTACAGGCTTGTAGCTAGAAGGATTATTAGACCTCGATAAAATTACTTATACAGCCACTCCCCAGGAGCAGCTTCCAATAACCACGTTATTAAATTTAACAAGATATACCAATTGCAATGTTCATTGCGAGTTATTACCATTGTATTAGCCAATTAGATTTTATTTGTTGATACTCAGTAACAGACCGTATCTTTTTAGATAAATTCTGATATTTAACCAGTATATAGTTGAGCTAGTATGTTAAGTATGCTGGCTCAAATATCAAGGAGCAGTCTTTTGAGACCTGCACAATGTCAGAGCTTTAATTGCATGTGTTCTTCAGAAGCTATTTAAAATATCAGTGTTGTTCACCAAGAATCCACCCACTGTATTAATCTTCTACAAGAAAACATTTAAATGATTGGTATTTGTTCTTGGAACCACTTAGAATACGGGTGGCAGGGATGTGTATACACACCTACTTTGCTGTCCTTACGCGTGCAGTGGGTAGTTTTATGTGAGCAGTCGCAGGGTGCTGGGCGCTGCTGGGGGGCTGGCTGTGCCACTGCCACAGTGACTTTTGAGAGCACCCAGCTGCAAACAGCATTGCAGACAGAATAGTGGGAACTTCCAGAGGGATCAGGGGGCTTGCTGAAGCTCAATGTTAACTAAATTTGCTCCCTTTGGCTTCCTTTGGGAAGGCTGTTGAGCTAATGGGACGATTATGAAAATGCCAGCCCAATAAACACTTAATTTCTTCTTTAAAAATTATGTAAGTCTGTTCTAGTTCTGTTTGATTGCAACCAGATCGCGTTTATTTTTTATGCTGTGTTCACTAGTGTGGCAATAAACCAGACATCCTACCCTTATTTAAGCTTATCTTTATGTTTTCTGACAATGAGCTTCAAAGAAAACATCTCAGCTATGCGATCTTTCTTCAAAAGAGGAGCCCCAGCAGCACTAAAGGAACAGCAGTACAGGGAAGGGAGAAAGAGTAGAAGGCTTGTCGATGGTGCTGGAATTCCTGAAATTGTATCTTTTGAGACAATATTTTATTCATCACCAAAGATAATATGAGGCAGTCAATGACTGCTTCTTGCTGAAAGTTCAAACACATTAATTTGACATTTGTATAAAAGCTTATTGAGAAAGATGGGCTTACTAATGGAATATAAAATATGAGAAACGGCTATCTCCAGACAGTTTTTTGCTGCCTTGGTGAATGGTAAAATAAGTACATAATTTAGACTGTGCAGCTGGAATAGTTATTCCATGTGGCACTACAAAATGCTGAAATGACGTAAGTCAACAGCGAGTTCTGACTGATCAAGACTCCAGTGCAGCAGCTGATGCAGAAAAGCACCATAAATGCAACGTTAGATAATCCTGTTGATGTGCTGCATAATTAGACCCAAGGGTTTTAAGACGCTGGAAGGAAAGAAAAGCAGTGTGACTTTTTTTTTCAGAAACACTGAATACCTGCAAATGGGTTTTACTGACAAATATAGGTAAAGCACATCTTCAACAAACATGGCTGGTAACTTAAGTTGGAGTTCTGCAATCCAGAACAGCATTATTATAGGAAAAAATTTGGTCCTGTAACTTAAATTGAAGCTAAGTATGGCTTATCTTTTATTTAGACCACAATAATAGAAGTGTGTAAGTGCCACAAATTTGCATTTTTAAAACGGAATCTTCATTTCATCATACTATGAATAAAGCAGGAGCCTGCTTCAAGGGTGGAAAACCAGTAAACTGATGAATTATTAGCTAGAATTATAAGAAAAGACGATGGGGAATGTCTGTTTAAGAATCTTCTGCAGTTTTGAAAATCAGCATTAATTTTTCAAGTTTCCTTACACTGGGATACATAAGTCTGAAAACCTCTCATGTAAATCTTGGTGTGTTTCAGTGGACTGAAACTAAACTGAACTTGCAAAGTTAGGATTCTTTGGGAAGGTGCGGTGCACTTTGTTCTATAGCTTTAAAAGAAATAATCCAGTGAGATTATAGATGTGTATATACTTACGCTTGAGCAAAGCACTAAAATGTTAATATTGAGCTATTGAAATAGTGATAGCTAAGCTGTCAAAGCAAAAAGATATTCTTGGTATTAAATAAAGGACATATATTCCAGCAAGTGAAGCTAGACGAGTCATCCTAGATTTGGACATACAAATTTAAACAAATGACATTTAGTGTTAGTTTTACTCCTAGGGTACTTCGAAGCAATTTCACTGATCCTTGGTGGATTAAGAAGTACAGAATTAGTAATGAATGTATGAACTGCTATAGGGCTCAAATGGAGACATGTAGGCAAGCGTTTGCAAAGAGAAACCTGTAATAATGAATTTAAGAATGAAAACTTTGCTTAACCTGACAAGTTCAGGAAATACAGCTTAAATACTTTTCCCACATATATTGAAGGTCCTGCCACAGTGCTTGTTTTGAGCACTGTGTTTCCACGGGATTAGGAGGATAACCAATAAACTTTGTCAGACTGCACAATTGGGACCAATAATTTCTGCGGAGAAATGTTGGGGGGAAACAGTTCTTATTACTGAGAGGGCGCTTTGTCTTTAGGTGTTTCACTAGACAAAGCCAGCCCTATTCGATCTATCCCTTTCATAACATGTTATTGCTAATATTCATCATGAAGACCGTATGTGACACCTTATGCAGAGTCAGCACTATTTTGATCATGGCAAGGTTTCTATGCCATGGACACGCAACCACTGGTTATATTCCTGTGTGCGCTGTGTGCGTGTGGAAACAGCGTTCGTGAGCTGCTTCCGCATGTGTGGAAATAGATGTGTAATGATGAACCGGCAAAGGCAGCAATTTGACGTAGAATTTGGAAAGGACTTTCAAAAAACATACACCAGCAGAATGACAGTCTTCCTTAATAGGCTGATAGCACTTGAAATCACTGTGATAGAAAAAATTCCAATCTTGAGCCTACTTTGAGGCCATTACAGTTTGCCGTTGAAATGAAGAGCTTTTCTAAGCTGCATTCAGTTTTTTCAAGGATTAACTTGATTTAGTAAAAAAACCGCAAACCTATACAGAGATATTTTAATCCCAAAGTGATTATCATCACTGCAGTTAGAAACAAACACACACTTTCTGCACACCGTGCCCCTGTTCCCTCTCCCTGCCATCCAAAAGATCTGATTGCCAGCACAGAGAATGTGCAAAAGGAATGAAATTTAGTCAAATGTAACAAAAATTATCATTATATGTTACCAATATCTCAGAGGGATTAGCACAATCTAGAGCGTAGGTAAGATCATCTCTGCTTTATGTGTAAATCTAGTAGTACTCTGTTAGGGGTAATATGGAAAGAAAAGAAACGGAGCTGTCCTGTGGCAGGGGAGTCACACCTTGACAATGAGGACTGATACTTGTAGCAGAAACCAAATCACATACCAGGAATGTGTTTGAGGCACTAGGGGAGTCACTGATGTTTACTTCTAAACCCCAGAACATCTGGATACCTTGAGAGAAGCACTCTTGTGAGCACCCGAAGTAGAGAAGGCTGGTTTTTAGTGGATTTGTGTTCCACTGTTGAGTGACTCATCTGAATTTACGCTAGGTCTAAGCTTAGTTCTTAAACAATTGCCATCAGAAAAAAAGGTGTTATTAATGCTTTACTTCTGGAGTTTATACCTTATTATGCACTGGGGAATGTATTCCTCAGTTTCTCCCAGTGTAGCTCTTCTACTAACTAATGAGGCACAAAAACTGATCAAAGCTTTCCTTGTAGTTTGAGGAGCAATAGCATTTTTCTTTCTCTTGTGGAGTCTGAGTTTAAATACACTGTGAACATGTGGTGCCTTTTCACTCAGTAAAGATAAAGGTTTTTGCAAAGAGAAGGAAGTTTCCTTGAAAATCTGGGAATAAAGACTAAACAGTTGAATAAAATAATAAACTACAGATTGAAGTTGGCCAGTTACAGCATCAGGTTGATAACGTGGTGGCTGAAGGATGATTTTTGGACAAACGAGATGCCCAGATACTCTCAGCCCTTCTGAAGCTTCCCATCGCGTGCTGTGCAGACACCTGAGGCAATGCCCGACGCTAGGCTGTTGCAGTTGGAACTAATGGCATCCCAAGTGACACGGGTCCTCCTCCAGTCCCACCATACTTGTCCTTCTCTGTGGCATGCGGCCTGTGCAGAGCTGAGGCTGTTGGGCAGCGCTCCTTAGGCGTAGGTCCGCTCGGCAGGGTTTGGATCTGCTTTCTTGTTCAGCTTAGCATTATGCGTTGTGTGTATGCATGTTTCTGGTGTCTTCTGTCTTAATCTTTCTGGAAGGAGTAGAAAGCACATAAACCACTAGCTACTCACCCCAATAATCCTTGCTTTTTGCAATCTTAAATCAACACAAGCTTTCCGTGCATAGTTTTGTTCTCTTCCTCCTACTTCTATTAGAATGTGTAATAAAATTTCTCTGAGATATACTATGTGAAGTCTGTGGCCTGAAAAAAGTTATAAATGGATTTTTATACAATAAAGTCCATAATAGAAGTTATTCGAATGAGCCAAACAAGTCTCCTACAGCCCTTTTAAACAAGAATGTTTTTGGAAGAGATGAGAGTGAATGGTCAGGAACAGGGGTGTGTTAATTTCTGGAGTTTTATAGTTCACAAGTCCTACCTCATCACAGCAACATTTGTTTCTTCCTTTACTTGCCTCATGTCTTGTGAGGCTAAGGTCTAAATTGTTGGACAAATCTCAGCTCTCATGAGAGTTTCAAAAGGGATGTTTCAAAAAAAAAAAAACCAACCATTGCATGCTGTTTTAATTTCTGCCCCTCCGCTTTATTATTATTATTTTTAAATAAATGAGGGTAAAAGCCAACTACTTATGCCCCAGAAGAAAGGCCTGGCATGGGATGAATGATACAGATGTTCTCGCTGTCTCTATCCCCTCCCCACTTTGGGGAAGCTGTAAATGCACGATCAAATTATATATGATGCTGTGCTGTTTTCTGTGTGTGTTTAGAAACACAGGATAACTGATGTTTCTCACATCAGGATGTTTCTTTATCCCTTTTTAGAAGTATTGTTGTTTTTTTTAATCTGGTGAGTCCATGAGAGTTTGACATTGGATGACTTTATAAAGCATTCTACTAATTGGATTTGTTAAAATAAATAAATCAAACGCTAATTGGAATGTGCCCTGCCATTATTTTTGCTTACTGAATTAGATATAATGGCGTGAAGTTTTTTTTATCATATTTGTGCACTTTATTTAAACACCCCCCTGGCGCACACTTCTGCAAATTCAATTATGTATTCAAAGGAGGCATTCAATTTATGCAAGGCTGGTTTACATTTAATCCGGGGGCAAGTCTCAGTAACTGATGATAGGTCTGTTCAAGATTAATTAGCATCACTCAGATGAGCAGTGGCATTGTTACAAGCCTGCAGTGTAAAACAAGGGATATTTTATCCTTCATACGTGAGCTGTTATTTGCTTCAATATGACCCTCTTCAGGAAGGGAAAAGCTGCTTTCTTGTTTGGGCTTCATTTTGTGAAAAGGGGTCAACCCCACACACGTTACCTAACAGCATCAAAGTCTATCCCCATTTCTTTTTCTTTTGCCCCACTTAGCAGCTGCAATTGTCACTGTTTAATTTTCAGCCAACGAGGGGAAAGGCTTCAGGATCCCAATTTGCTTCTTAAAAATCCTCGTTCCTGTTGACGCTTTATGAAGACGTAGAACCCCATTTTGGTGAAGGTGTAGATGTTTTCTTTTTTCTCGAACAGCTTTGTGATACTGTGGCTAGAACGATGTAACTTGCAAATTTTTTGAGTTGTATCTTTTTATTCCTGCATAGGTGGTGTGTCTGAGGAAATGCTGAACGTTAAGCTTATGCTGATATCATTGAACATAACACATCTGCTCATTTTAGCCTGTTGGCTCATTTTGGAGTTACTGTCCCCACTTAAGTGGACACTTTAAAAATACATTAGTAGATTTTTAACTGAAATTCATCAGTGAGGACTAACTGAATTTCTGAGGATCTTGTGGCTAGGTACTTGTGTAGTAAAGTGGATCGCTAGATCCGATGAGGTGAGCATGAGGAGCACCTGTGCATGTGCGGTCGGACACGAGATGCACTGTTGCCCTGTGTTTCCTTGCTGGCTTCCTTAGGAGCTTGTTGTCCTGAATGCACACTCGGACATAACAGCGCTTTCACGTCCTGGGCCAGCAACATTCCATGGAAAGGGCACTGTGCCGTGCTTTTTCTCAAACTCTTCCTCCTCATCCCGTTTTATCCTCCTTCCACAGGGACTACAGCCTGTGGGGTGTGCTCTGTTCAGCAGGGTCCACCTGAGGGACCCCTTAGTGTGGGGAGTTCCTGAGGTTCCCCTGATCTCACACTGGCCTCAGGTTGTGCACCCACAAGATGGATGGGGAGCCCACATGGTTTGTCTGGGGTGTGGCAAAGCTGTTGCTGAGGTGGATCCATGTGACAATGGCACTGCGGAGTGTCCCTCAGCCCGTCCGGCTTCTCTTCCAGGGGAGGGTGTGGAGATACCACCTGGCTTGACCCAGGGCTGGGTTTGCCTTTAGAAGGGGATGTTGTTGTTTGCAGGACTGTGTTTGTGCTCCCTGCGCTGGCCGTGGGGCGGGCTGGGGGGTGGCCTTGACGGCAGCTGAGCCCCATGCTGGCCATGCCTCTGGGAAACGGGTAAGAAAGGGAAAAATGCCAGGAAAGGGGGAGAGGAGCTGCGTCAGAAGCCACCCTACAGACAGCAGCATCGGTGAAGGAGGAAGAGCATGGTGGGTCTTGAATTCCTGAGGTGAGGTTGGGTGGGATTTCTACAGCTGCTCTTCTGAACGTGGCTGCTGGTGACTGAGGCTTTCATGTTGCGTCTGCCATGTTTTGCAAAAAGAGCAGGACTATGGCCGCCGGTGATGTGCTGCTTTGGCAGGTCAGGGATGCAAGCTGCAGTGACTGTTGGAGTAACCCTAAAAGCCGTGATATTCTGGGCGTTGTGGTTCTTTCCTTCTGCTCTCTGAAGTTTCTTTCCCGTTCCGTCATATGACGTGCACTGTAACGCGTGAACAGGGGAGCTGCTGGCTTTTCAGCTCACAAGTGAGCATGGCTCTGGGTCCCAGCTGGGTCTTTACTTTGGTCTTCATTCTGCTTTCTTAACACACTACAGCAAGAAACCGATGAAGACTTCCCTCCTCTTGGTACCCAAGGTTCCTGTAGCCAGCCTGCTTGTCTGAGCTCTTAAAATCTGCTGCTTCCCCCCCACCCCCACCCCACCCCCCCCCTTGTGCTCATTTCCTGCAAATTCACCTCTCTGGATTCCAATTCTGTTGCTTCTAGTAAATTAATCCTTCTGGCTTATTGCCCTGTCACTCTGCATTTGGAGGTTTCTCCACTAACCTTTTCGTTCTTTAAAATGTAGGTGTCTTGCTGATATGTTTAAAACTCTCCACCATTTATCCTTTCCTTTCTTATCCAATTGTACTACAAGGTTAGCTTTGACTTTCAGACAAGGCACTTTAAAGCTTCCTCAGGTGTTGCCTCTTAACAGTGGAAACTCCCAATTAATTTAGAGAAGTTCTCACTGCATCCCTTTTCAGCTCTTCCTCCAACTTTACCTACCTCAGCATTTATAAAATCACCTATTGAGCCGATTATCCCAAGACATTGACAATAACATTCCCTGTTAAATGAGGACTGCTACCCTGTATTTTGCTATTGCTTGTTTTGCTTTTGGGACTTTGTAGCAGCATCTGTGCAATTTTCTTTGTGTACGTGGGGCCTCGTACAATTTTCTGGCTTGATCAGAGAATTTGTTTACGATCGCTTCAAAGGAATAGCTCAGAGAACACTGTTCCTGTGCCCTGCAGCATACTGAACAGAGGTGGGGTGGTGATGGTGTCTGTCTGAAGCTGTGCTATTAAAGGGACTCTATCAAAAGTAGAATGCTCCACTTGGAGACTGAGAGCAGAGTATTTGATACCGTCTCTCATACCTGCTCGCTGTGAGAAAGGTGACTTTCAGTTGGATTACTCCCATGCAATCCAGAATACTTTATATTCCCTTACATGTTTTAATGAGCATATTTAATACTTTAAATTTGAACTTTTTCACCTAAATTAAATTTAAAAAATAGCGAAACAGTTGAAATGTAATCTTGTTCGTTTTGACAGCTGGGAAAGCTTCACAAGTACGGTAACTTCAAAGCAAGAATTATTGAAATAGTGTAAAATAATGACACTTCAGAAACGTTTGCAAGGACTCTACTGAAAGAGACAGGCAAGCTTGCAAGGGTCATGAAGTCTGCTATAATCAGGTCTATTTATGATGAAAATATGCAATATACCAAATCAAATTGTTGGGGTTTTTTAGGATAAGTTTGATCTTTAGGATCACTTTTCTTTATGAACAGAGTATTTGGGATGTTAGGTGCTCTACCCAACAAATCCTTCTAGTATATACTTAAATAGAAATAATACATGAAGTTTTGTAGAACAGCTTAGCAAAACAGTTGCAGTTGGAGTGTGCAAAGAATCATTTAGGTTGGAAAAGACCCTTGAGATCATCAAGTCCCACTGTTACCCCAGCACTGCCAAGCCCACCGCTGACCCATGTCCCCAAGCACCGCATCAACATGTGTTTTAAACACCCCCAGGGGTGGGGACTCCACCTCCCTGGGCAGCCTGTGCCAGTGCTTGGCCACCCTTTCAGTGATTTTCCCTAATACCTGATCTAAACCTTCCCTGGCGTAACCTGAGGCCGTGTCCTTTCACCCTGTCTCTTGTTACCTGGGAGCAGAGACCCACAGCCCCTTTCAGGTGGTTGTAGGGAGCAATCAGCTCCCCCCCGAGCCCTCTCCTCTCCAGGCTGAGCCCCCCCAGTTCCCCCAGCCGCCCCCAATCAGCCTTGTGCCACAGCCCCACTGCCCACCCCTGGACACGCTCCAGTCCCTCCATGTCCCTCCTGGAGCAAGGGGCCCGATCCTGCACACAGCTCATGGTGCAGCCACACCAGTGTCCAAGTGGAGCAGTAGGTCACTGACTCTTTCCTCCTGGACTAGGGTGATTCCATTTCATCTGCCTCTTCATCCTGGCTGGGTGGCCTGTACCAGAGTCCTACCAGGATACTTGCCTTGTTGGCCCTTCCCCGTGGACACTCAACCTGGTTGTCACCATTATCCAGCTCCAGGCAGCTGAAGCGCTCCCTGACACACAGAGCTACGCCGCTGTCTCTCCCTCCTTGCTGGTCCCTTCTGAAGAGTTTGCAGCCAGCCACTGCAGCATGCCAGCCACACAAGTGCTCTCCCCACGTTTCTGTGGTGGTGGCCGTGTCGGTTCTCCTGCTGCACGATGGCTTCCAGCTCCTCCTGTTTGTTGCCCATGCTGCTTCAGGTGCTGGCATAGATGGGTTTCAGCTGTGCTATCGATCTCAATCTCACCTCAGACACTGGTGTGCCACCCCCAGGCTCATCTCTGGTGAGCTTGGGTTTATTCCTTTCCCCTTCAAACCTAGTTTAAAGCTGTCTTGATAAGCTCTGCAAACTCCTCAACTCCTCACCTAGAATTTCCCCCCCCTTTGATGCAGGTGAACCCCATCCTTTGCCAGCAAACAGTTCTTTGTTTTATAATATATGTGATACAGTACATATTTTAATATAATATATTATTATAATGTATATGAGTATATATGAATTAGGTTATATTAAAAAATATTACTGACACGGAATATATCTGTGTTTGACATCTATGAAGAGTTCCATGGGAACTGAGACAAGTTTAGGCTTTCTTGGGAACCAGAAAACAGAAAATATAGGTGAAAACTAAAGAAGGCCTCAGCGTCCCTGGTGCTGGATAATCCTTCTTGCAAAGGCGCTGCAGATCGCTCATGTACCAGCTATTTGTTGTCTGCATGTAGGCAATGCAGCCTGTGGGAAGGAGTAAAGAGTCAGGAGCATCTCTGCACATGTAACCCTGATTAGTGTCAAGAGCAATTGGCAGTTTGGCTGGCAGAGCGAGTCAGGGTTGCCTTGAGCACTGTTCGGTCCTTGCAGCTCTGAAGTGTTAGATGTGTCCAGTTGACTTTGGAGGACTAGTATCTGCAGAGAAAAATTATCCTTGCTTCCCTAAGAGAGAGAACCAAAGCACTGCAGAGACACTGTTGGCATTGTCTGATGGATCAGGTACTGAAATATGTTTGGCAGGCTATGTTGGGTGGCGTGAAGAGAAATGTGCTTAAGGGAATGTAAGGGACACCAGTATAGGACTGTCCTACCAGGGAATAAACTAGCTTGGTTTGTCTGTGTGACACAAGCTTTGAAGATCTGCATTGGAATACAAAATTTCATTTTCTTTCATGGGTTTCCCTTAACTCACAAGAATTCGCAAGTGTTCAGGCAGCTGCCAGGTTATTTATGGTAGTTAACTGCTTCCAAGTATTTCAGGAATTGCAGTGGGAAGGATCACTTAGTCAACAGTCTGGAAGGTGTGAACACTAGTTGCCATCCACTTCTTGTTATTCTCTTCTTGTTGAGAAACTAGAGGGCTGCACTCAAAACTATTTACTCAAAAGACCTTGGGGAATGATCATGCCATACAGAGCTTTGTGGTGTTACGCGTAAGAGATGGTCACATTTTCTGTGGGTGTAACCCAGCCTTGTGTAATTCAATGCTTAAAAGTGTAAAGGAGTGAGGATTCACTGTAGGAACAGTGATGCTGTGCTTGTTTACCATTTCCCTTCCTTCTTCCTTTTTTTTAATGTTTGACTTGGAGGTTTATGTGATGAAGTATTGGTTATTGGGACCCAAACACAAATATTCCTGCGTGTGCGCATCATGTGTCCCTGAAAATGTAAAGACAATAGGTTGAAATAAAAGGAAATGATCTAAGAAACAGTAGCATGGAGGGAAGAAAAAAAAGGCTTCCAATGGATACAAAGTGTGCAAAGTACAAAAATATTTCCTGGATATCTTCTCTGCTATCTGAAATCTAATGTGCAGAAAATCAGTTTTATTTACTGTAAAGAGACAAAAATAATTAATACAGGAATATATTCTTTTTTTTTTTCCTTGTTTTTAGGTGGCTGTTCCTTTGATGAGCACTACAGTAATTGTGGCTATAGTGTGGCCTTGGGGACCAATGGATTTACCTGGGAGCAGATCAATACCTGGGAGAAGCCAACAATGGATCCTGCTGTCCCAACTGGTAAGTAGGGAGCCTCAGCGGCAGCTGGGAGGTATGGCTCTGAGAGAATGGGCTGTTACCCTCTGTGGGTGTGTACTGGGTTTGGGTACCCACAGCAAGGGGGTGAGGTTTTATTTGGTGATAACAAGATAACTTTTGTGTTCAAAATAATCTGACAACAGAATTTGTAAATGTGAAATGGCTTTTTACAATGTTTGCCATGTGACATCCTTGCTGAATCATTTTACATTCTGTATTTCTATTTTATTCCTGCATTTAACAGAGAGGAAATGTTTCAAATGCAATATTCTGAGGTTTGGCCTCAGCTATTTGTGTGTTTTAGGATCACAGCGCTGTTTTATCTGAGGAGATGCAGGTTTGAGAGGCTAGAAAAAGTACAGCTTTGCAATGTCTGGGAATACTGGAGTTCCCAGTTATCAATTTAGCTCTTAACTGACTGATTTAAATTCTAATTCTGAGAAAGACAAGAAAATTCCTAAAGAACTAGCCGTAGTAGCTAGTCTTTAGTTAGGCTGGGGTTTCAGGAACTGACATTTTTGTATGCAAGAAAAGCATTTCCAACAGTAAGAGTTACCAGAATATCTAATTTGCTAACATATATTTGGGACATCAAATAATGGCACACTGTTCCGTGTGATACTTGGAACGTTGTCTGAAGAGCTCACAGTAATGGTAATTTCCAAGAGTTTTGTTTTTCATTGGAAGTTATTGTTATGTCATATATGGGAATAAGTTCTCTAGACTTAATAAAAGTGCTGTGGAATGCTTTGTTCACATTGAAAAATAACTTGGTTTTAAGAAAGCACACTAACATTTTGTAAAAATCAGTTTATGTTCCTTGCCACCTAAAATAGCAGTGTAAGCCCCCTTAGCGGACATGATGGCAAACAGACCCACCTGACCAGGCAGTTAAGACTTTGATTTCAGTCCTAAGAAAGAAATATTTGTTCTGGTTAGTGCATTGCACTCTGAGAAGCACGAGCTACGTGGCAGAACCGGAATATAATGTTGTTCAAGAGCTATTCTTATGCCTGTAATTATTGGGGTAAGACACTTATAATTGCTAGCTGCCTGTTAAGGACACCGTGCAGAGCTGATACAACAACAGCTCCTGCTGTAGCTGTGAGGGCAGCCCAGCCTCCATCCCTGTGTGCTTGTAGTCAGTAGAAAATAAGTGCATGAGATACCAGCCTAGCTGTGGCTTCTCTGTCACCAAGGGTTGGTTATTTCATTACTGGAAATTGTTCAGAACAGGAGCTTTCAAAGTATGTAACAGCTAGCACAGCTTGATTTGGCTGTGGCATCCCAAAATACATTAATTGTGAAAGGTGCAGGTCTCTGGTCTTTTCTGTAAGAATGTATTTCATCAGTTCTGGATGTTGTTGCTTTTTTAAAGATGACAATTTTATCTCTGTGGTTCCTCAGCTTCTATCCTGTTGCGTCCTATTCCCTGCCTCTGGAAAAGACCTAGCCACAGAGGCATAGATCTTGGAATTAACTGATCTCAGAGCGATCTAGAGGAATGGGGATCGGTCTCTTCTCCTTGGTATCAAGCAATAGGACAAGAGGAAACAGCCTCAAGTTGCACCAGGGAGGTTTAGATTGGATATTAGGAAAAAATTCTTCATGGAAAGGGTGGCCAAGCATTGGCACAGGCTGCCTAGGGAGGTGGTGGAGTCACTCTCCTTGGAAGTGTTCAAAAACCCATGTTGACTGGGTGCTTAAAGGCATGGTTTAGTGATGGGCTTCACAGTCCTGGGGTAATAGTTGGACTTGATGACCTTAAAGATCTTTTCCAACCTACAAAATTCTATGAAGTGAAACGCAGTTTTGGTGTAATTTGGAAAGCAAGAAATAACTAGGAGGGCTTGCAGTGCGTGAGTTCAGTATGTTGCCAACTCTAAATGTTAAGGTAAACCTATCTTCCTGGTCTCCCTATGAAGGTGTATCGCCAGCTGAAGTATGCTGGAACCATGGAGAAATCAATAGACAGCAGTCTGGAATGGCATGGTAAAAAAAGCCCCAAAATGCAATCTAATGAAAACTAAAAAAACCCCAAACCCATACCCCCTTGCTAAAACCAAACAAACCCATAAAGATAACCCCAAAACACTGTGATGTAATTTATAATTTATAATTTTATATATATAATTAATGTATATAAATATAAATTAATAGAAGGCTTTCAGACTTATTTCTTCTAAAACTAAATAGTTGTGTGTTTTTCTCCTTAGTACATCATTCCATGATATCTAGTAGTACTAATAAGTATATGAATATGTTACAGCACCAGCAAATTTTATGAAGGTTAGACATCAAATAAGAAAGGCAGAAAGCTTTGTTGTAGAAAGACACAAAGGTAAAGCAGCCATCAACTGGGAATGGGCTGATAAAAAAATATTATCTAAAGGGATTTTAAGGAGCATAAGGGAAATGACTCGGTTCCTCATGTTACTAATTGATGTCTTAGTATTCACACAGAATAAAGGTGGAATCGGTAGGTAGGAAAAGATTGACCAAAAGCAAATGTGTACAGAAGGCTCTAGTAACAAAAGCATGTTTTCGAGAGCTGTCTTAATCATGCTAACCTTGAGGTAAATTATTGTGGTCAATTAGACTCCCCAAAGCTAGCAGAGATGTTCAGAGCTGTTATCGAGGGTCTGTATTGCTGGATAGAATCGTAATGCATGTTGTTTCTATTGGTTACTCATTGAAAATCTGTTTTGTGAGAATAAGGGGTGTTTACTTAAAATTCATTAGTGGCAAAGCCAGGAGAATAAACTGATGAACAGTACGTTCCACTCCTACAAGCAGGGACATCTTTAAAACCAGAGTACTAGAACATTTGGTGATTGACTTTCTATTCCATTTAATTTCTCTACAGCAGCTGAAGGCAGCAGGGTGTAAATCCACTGAGCTGCAGGGTGTAAGAGGTGGTAACAAAGAGGTGTTCATGGAATAAGTATCTTCTGGTGGCCAGCCATAGCCAGGAAAGCTGCTCAGCACAAAAAGCGGCAACAGGACCACCAGAATGCGTAGGGCTCCGAGAACAAAAGCAGTAAAAGGTTTTCTTTATCAGGCTGGTATTTTAGATACTATCTTATTTTAGTAGCTGGAAATAGATTAAAATACTACATTGAGGAAATGGTAAAAATAAAAAGTGCGCGTTAGGTCGGTTCAGTGATACTAAGTCTGCAGTGCAGCCTGCCGGGGGGCGTTGGGGAGAAGCGTGGCTGGCCCCCACCCTGGTCAGCCCCCCTGCATTAGCATTGCTGTCAGAGCTGTGCTCTTCTGTGAAATGTATTGGCTTTCACAAGTACCAGCAGGTCCCTTTGAATTCCAGCAAGCCACAGAATTCAGTCCTCCTGAATACTAATGCTAATATCCAGCACTTTTTACAGTATTTTTCATCGTTAGATCTCGGAGTGCTCTTCAAAGGAGGTCAGTCGCATGAATGAGAGCCTGAGCCTACATTGCTGTGTAATTCTCTGCTGACATGCTGCTGCAAAGGTCTCTGCCCAGGGACAACTTTCTATTCTTTATTTAAAAAAAAAAAAAAAAAAAAAAAAAAAAAAAAAAGCAATTAAACTGCTCTATTAGCAATATAGAAGTTTGTAGGCAATTTGTTTTACTCCATTGCTAGCAAATAAACTGTTTTCCATGAATTCTATGATTAATTCCTTAGGGCTGGAAACAGTGTTAATTGCAGGATTAAGAACCAGATGTTTGTTGCTCTCAATAAATGTTTCAAAAAGGCGAATAAATGAATGGTAGGTACCCAATCCTCTGACTTTGGTGGGCCTCTCATTCCACCTCCTTGCATAATAGCAGGAGCGATTATAACAAAATGTTCTTTAACAGATGGGTGTTTACTTAAGCCTGAGTACCCTCAGTGATGAGTATTCTCCAGCCTTTGGGCTGCTTGTTCCACTCTTTGAATTATAAAGGTTCTCAGTCTTCATTTACCTTTTATGGCTTCACCTCGTTATTTTTTTGTTCCATCTTCGACTAGGGAGGATAATCAGTTATTCCTTTCTTTTGTAGAGTTGCGTGCAGTTAAGTCCTTGTTTTGCAGGACTAAACATGACCCAGGCCTTTTAAACTTTCTTAATTCAGCGTCTCGCTTCCTTCCCTCTACCTTATGCCTTTAATCACTGCTTGATTACCTTTTTGGATTATTTACCTGAAGTTGTGTTACCGAGTGAGGATTCAATAGTCTGTGTAACAGTGCTGGTGGGGGACATGACTAATTCTCTTATAGAAGTTCAAAGCACAGCAAGCAGATTTCTCCTGCTTCTCTCTATTTACATCTTGCAGTTTCATTCCCTTTTTCTGTAAATATTATGCCTTTATGTGCTGCTGTTAGTTGATGCAGGATGGATGTTGGATCACAGAAGTTGTTTCCTGGGTGGCAGAGCAGGGCCTGAGCTGTTCTGTGGTTTTGGGGCAGGTACTTGGTTAGTGCAAAGGGACACGTGTTGTGTTGAAACGAGCCAGGCAAAAGCAGTGGCCTGATTTTTCCCGCTACACCATTGCGGTATTCCAAGGACCCTGGATTGCCTGCTCTTGCAGCAGTGGCAAGAATAATAATGGAAGCATTTAACATTTGCACGTTCCAAGTATTTTACCATCATTTGTTAATTAACTCCAACGGGGACTTAACCAGGGCTGACTAGATGGAAGTAATTACTTTAATTTTATTAAATACGATTCTACTCTGAATACAAAGCCATGGTGCCACGTGCCTTTCTACAGCAGCATTCTTTGGTGTGAGATGTTCTGTTGATCTCAATTTTGCTTTTGTGAGGTTTCCCCGTTCCAAGTTACAGATCAGCAATCAGCACAGGGGCTGAAGGTCGGGCCCCATCTGCCCGACTACTTGCTTCCCTTCATGTATGTAAATTGACTCTTATTGTAAGTGCTGCTTTACTTTGTTTATATGTGTGTATATATACATAGACATGTATTTATATGCATGCTCCATATCACTGCTGTTTCTTGCTGAATTGCTTTCTAAGTAGATATTCTGTTTGTCTAGGAAACAGAGATTTAGATATTATGAATTTAGGGATAAACAAAATGTTTGGAACAAAGTTTAGTGTTCAGAATTACAACACTTGCATGTTACTTAGCAAGTGCAAATTGCCTCGCTTGGCTAACTTATTCCATGGAGAGTCCAAATGTTTTCTGCAGAGAAGCAGGACCTGTTATAGACCAAAAGTATTTCTGTGGTAGGAACTGATGCATTTTTACCTTTCTAAGAGCCAAACTTGGTTGTGACGTCTACCCCATGGGTTGGAAGATGCAACGTAGTTGTGGGACCTGCCACTGATACATAGTTTTATGGATTTTTGTGTGTGTGTGTTTCTGTAAAGATTATCCAGTAGCAGACAGGTAGTGCCGGAGCAGTGGCTCAGAAGTGCACACGTAGTGTCTGTGGGCTCCCTCAGCTCACAGGTGAGCTAAAGGATTCAAGCTGTTGTGGTGCTGCAGAAGGCGGTGGCAGGTGTACTACACCTGTAGGCAACGTAGTACACCGTTAGTGTGCGTGGCACTTGCAGTGCTGGTGGGTCTGGTTCACCCCTCGGAGGCGCAGTCAGCGTTTGCTGCATAATTGCCCCTCATGGACTTGGAGGAGCCGCCTGTGCCGAATCCTGTTGATGATGGTGGCCATTTGGAGCTTGTAGATGGCAAGGTTAAGGCACAAATGGCTTCCGAGTGCTGTCTTACGTGAGCGCATTGCACGGCCCGATGAAGGGAACACAGGTCAGGAGCTGTTCAGTGTGTGCAACTCACCGCTCCCTGGAATGCATTGCTCCGCCTCACTGGGAACTTGCAGCGGAATTTCTTTCTGTTCTCTTGCAATGGAGATAAGGCATGGGGACTCTTCCCACATTGGAGTGGGTGTGTTCTTTTGTTCCAGTAACTGGAGGCCTCTCAGAGCTTCTCGCTGAAAGAACAGAAGGGTTATCATCATTAGTGTTGCTTCGTGAACTACTCATTTAGCAGGCAGACATCATAGAGGTGATGTATATATGAATACCAGATGGCTAAATTCTACTTGGTCTCCACTGAACTGAGTGGAGTTTTATGTTTGCCTAATAGGCCACATGCTTCCCGATGTCACCTTCCTCTTGCTGTTGAGTGGCACCACGGAGCTGCAGCGTGAATGAATAATTATGGAACAGCTTTCCTTGAGGAAGGTGATAACCGTCCTTCTATGCCCATGTTGAAGACAGGCAGGGTCCTTTAATTTCATTCAGAAGATAACTGTGTGTTAACCTCTACAAAGAACAGAGGACCTCTGTGCATAGGTCAATCGTTGGTCTTTTTTTTTTTTTTTCTTTCTTTTCTTCAGGCTAGAATGAATGCCAACAGGGGTTAGACTCAATGTTTGTGAATTGGAAAGACAACACAGTAACCTTAACGTTTTCCCGTATCTGAGTGTATTAATCCTTGCTTACAAGAAAATACACAAACTTGTTAAAGGAATAAATTAAGATTCAACTGTGTGCATGATGAATCATGATCCAATTTTGAGAGGGAGAAAGAAATTTGGCTCAGCTGTCTGTATATAATTTTTTTTAAAAAAGAAAAAAAAAAATTTTTTGCACGGGAAATTACTAAGATTGAGTCAAATATGTTTTCCTCCACTCTTTCCATACAAGAAAATAGATTAGTCTGGGGATAGGTAGTGAACTCCAAGTCATTTGTCAGCTTTTAAGGTCTAAGCAGAAAAGGATTACTGTGGAAGCTTTCCCCAGTGCTTTTTTATTTTGCTGTTTACTATGCAGCTTCATGTCTGTGTTTTGGGGTTCTTTATAGTTGAAGTAGTAAATAGTTCTTCCCCCTTTCCAGACTTTGATCCCTATTTTAGCTAACCAGAGTTTTGGGGGCTGCTTGTTTGTTGTCTTGGATTTATTTCAGCAGATGTGCATGCGAATGTTTAGACTGTCGGGAAAGGGTGCTGGTTCGGCCTGTTTATGAATATGGCTTTGGGAGGAATGCAGCCTTGCAAGCAACTAGAGGGGATGTTTTTCTGCCCGATGGCCTTCAATTGCTCTCTCTTACTCTATCCAGTAAGGCCTCCAAAGGCCATTACTGTGATGGATTCTGTGATGGCTGTTCAAACCCAGCATCAGGATTTAGCTGTCCCTCCGAGGAATGTACTGTCACCCTTATTTTTTGACACTGACATATCAGGTGTGGGTTGTCAGTAACTAAATTGTACCTGCATTAGGATAGAATTTTGCTTCTTCAGGCAGGGAAAGCCAGCAACGAAGACCATGAACAATCGCTGCTTCTGCACAGAACTGATTGCAGAAAGGGAACAACTAGTCCAAAGAGTGATTCTTACCAAATAATTTGCTTTCTATCTTGTGTTCCTGTGTTCTAACAGCAACTAGAACTTCTCTTTTGTGATTAAGCATACTAGTTTTGGATGGGATAGAAACAGAGAGGGACCATTTGACCTAAGTACGTGTGAAACTGCAAACCTGTAAATTAAGAATATCGCACTTAAAAGCTAAGTAGGTAGCTAGCTATTCCATGATGTAAGATGCAAAAGTTGATTTAATTAAGAATTCTTGCTCCTCTAGAGACCTTCTGCTGAAGGGAAATTACACCTTGGATTTTAATACTTGTTCATATTGTAAATGTGAGATAGAATTTCTCCTTATGTGCCATTGAGAGAGGTTACAGAAGCGTACTTCCACGTTGATGCTTTGGTACTGAAATCAAACTTTGCAAGGCTGTATAGCCCTCTCTGAACATCTGCGGTATAAAGGCACATTATCAAAGGAATCTGAAAGAATGATTTCTAGAAAGGCCTTTTAATGACCCTGAAGGGATTGCTGTCCGTGGGGAATACACGTGGTTACTGCACCTTGATGTGTTAAGTGGTACATTTGAACTGTTGTCAGTCTATTTCTGATCCTTCCCTGTGAAAGCTGTCAGGAAGAGAGCTGTTTGTGAATGTCAGGACCTTTCCATTATCACCATTAGTGAGACCGTGACACTCTTAAAGCACTGCTGAAACATCATTCAGCATCACGCTAGGAGGAAGGACAAGAAAGCCATCGTTGTGTGTGGTTTGCCGTGGTTTGCATCCATGGTTTCAGTACTGAAGCATATTAATTTTTCTCAGCACCTCTTGGCTCTCACAGGAACTGATGCCTTTCAGCATCTTAGCGTGCAGGCTGCGGTTTTCATCATCTATTATCTTGAGTTCTGTTAAGACATGCTGTCCAGATGCCAAGTGTGTTAAAACTGTTTTTTGTTTGAGAGCCAAACTGGGGAATTGTATGGCCATTTTTCTTGTGAAAAACTTCAAAAGCTTCAGGAGTTGGGGGATAGAGGGAAAGGAGGTTTCTTCCAAGAAGATGAAATCTAGTTTAAATTCTCTTGAAATCAATATGGTTTCATTGAAATAAGGCTAGAATGCAAACCAAGCTTTGACTAAGGTACTTTGTTTTAAATACTTATTTATGTGGAAATTCCTTGTATAGCAAGGATCAGATTGATAATTTAATAACCCCTTGTTCATATTAGAAACTTCAGAGCAAAAGGAGAAGGATGCCTAAGGAAGAACAGGAGTAAACAAGGTGTGTGGGTAGAATGAGGGATACGGAAGGTCTTTCTGGCAAAGAAGGGATACTGAAATTGTTAAATGTGAAGCTAGTGGGTATTAAGGAACAGAGGAGAAGCAGGGACTGAAGTAGGAACTAATGTTTCAGAAGGAATAGGTAGAATCTAGTGGTATTGAAGGAGTCAACAGGATCAGGGATTATTGCAGGTCTAGTGCGAGCAGAGGTGTTTGTCGCAACCTTTCAAGAGTGAATTCTTAAGTATACAGAATTCTGATTTATTTTCTTTCCAAACTGTGAACCTTCTCTGCATTGAGAATTTCTTTATCCTGGAAGGTTGGTTAGCAAGATAGGGATGGAAAAATCTAACAAGAAAGAAGTTCCAAGAGAAGAATGACCTGAGAAGTTTGCATTGGGCAGGTGGCCAAAGCCAAGACAGAGCAGAGCTGAAGAAAGGAAGGAGAAAGGTTATGAATGAACAGACAAATGGTGTCAGATCAGGCTTTACAGAAGGAAAGACTGAGGAAATCATAGGCAAAACCACTCCACAGAGTTGATCCAAGAAAGCAATGGAGGCATTAAATAGGCATCCAAAGCAGAGGCTGGGCAGAATACAGAGAGGCAGAAAGCATAGTTCAGGCTGTTGCTCAGTCCCTCGTGCTTTAACAGCAGATCCTTGCTAAGTCTGTCTGTATGAATTTTCAGCTTTTTGTGGTTGCTTAACATAGTCAGTGAAATTCTCCTGACGTCCCTTAAATTGGTGGGAACTGGGTCTCATCTCTGGCAGCGGCTCGATGCTGCTGCAGTGCACTCTCTGGCTAATGCACTACTTTTTTCCCCAGTCAAATCTCATCTTCTCCTTTCTTACTTTTTTTCCTTTTTTTTTTTTAATTATTTCTATCACAAAACCATCACACCACTTAACAGGGTGTTAACGCAACATCTGTGTACAAACCTATGGTATAGTATCTAGGATTCCAGTGTTACAAGTCACTTAATGCTGTTTCTTTACCATAGTATAGCGTACTGTAAAATCACTGGAAGTCTTTCCACCAGCTTCAAAACAAACAGGATGGAGATTCATAATGAGCAGTGTCCCTGCTCTAGGTTTTCAAATATTCCCTGATTGGTTAGAAGGAGGCAGACTGTTTGGATGGAATGGTAATAACAACCTCTGTTCACTGGTTCCACTCAGAACTGTTGCTGTTGACAATTTGGGGGGGAAGAGGTTTTTTTGTGCTTAGGAAATATTAGCATTTGCTGTTCCCGGTATTAGTTATTATTGCATGTAATTTGGCACATGAAAAATACTGGCTTTAAATAAGTCCATTTTGCAAAAGTAATTTATACATGTACAAATGGAAGTTGATAGTAACAATATTAATATATTTGCATAGGGAAAATAACGTATGCATCTCCTGCATAGGCAATCCAGCCTTGTCCATATCATTCACCTCTTTTAGCAGGGAGTGGAAACTGTTGTGATTGTATTCCTTTGAGATGAAAGTTGTAATATTACAAATTATCACTTGTTTTCACTATCGGCTAGAAAAATAAATGCAATTATGCTTATGAATGTTGAAAATTAAGTGAAATAAAGCAATTGTATGTGTTTGAGAATCTTTTCAAATGAAAAGCTGTATGCAATGAATTCTCACTGGCTCTTTTTCTCGCTATCATGTTTCATGACGTGAACTCTCAATTGATGAGCAGCTGCAGTAAAAATGGCACCAGCCAAGTCACAGGGAATTCACAGGAAAACGAGGCATTTCAGGTTGTAAAACAAGCCCTTTGGGGCCCTCATTTACCTTGAGAAATGCTTGGCTTTTCAGCTGTATAATGTCTATAAATACAGAGAGGTGTCAAGCCCTTACTTGCAGTGCTTGCACTTGGTGCTTTGGGGTGAGCCTGGTACAAAAAGAACAAAGACGCTTCGCTGTCGCTGTAGAGAGGGTTTATATTTCTAATTGTATAAACAGGTTTTTTTTCCTCTGGTCATCCACCTCACCTTTACTTACAGTGCAAGCATGAGGGTAACATGTCAGTGTCAATCAGAAGGATATTGTAAGGGAAGCAGAATAGGAAACCTGCTGTACAGCTCGGGTGTGTAAGAGCCTCCTTGGTTCATCTAATTCTTCTAAAACAAGACTATCCTTAACACTAAAGATCTGACAACATCCCTTTGATCTTTGAAAATACCACCTATTGCCTTGTATGGTTGTTGGCTGAGTCAGGCCGTAATCTCAATGGATTTTTTTATTCGATATTCCCACTCTGTGCCGGTGTGCGCGGCAGCATAAGCCATGTGCCAAAGCTGCACACTGCCGAAAGAGCAGGCTTGGAGGCGGCGAGTGGCCTGCCGTGTTCAGAGCCGTGGCATAGCAGGGCTGTTTCTCTGGTTAATTTTAAGATGCTTTAGAACAAACATTTTATGTACTGAAAGTTTATGTAGTGCTTCCATTTATTAAATGTGCTTCTATACCACATATCTTCAATGCCCCAGTTAGTAACCGTTTAAGCAGTGTGATAAACGTTTTCACAGGATAGTTGCTCGTGACACCTCCTCACGAGCCAGTCGGCCCCATAAACTCAGGCTTAGCTACTCGCCATTCAGATGGCATATGAAAATGTAAACCCTTCAAAAGCTCCTTTTTACTCTCCCCCTCTTTGTTTTCCACGTGTAGGAGACTTTTTTTTTTATTGCTTTTTTTCCTGGCGATACCATCTTCATCTTATCGTCTGCTCCAGTTACAGTAGTGAAGATCAAGCTGTGAAGAACCTTGGCAATAAAGCTCAAATCACCTCCAGCCTAACTATGATATATTCAAAATATTTAAGCAAACAAACAAACAAAGCACACAACATAACCCCCCCTCAAAACGCCAAGCTAAATTAACTTCTTGCTAAATTTGGTGCAGTCTAGGGTGACTGAGTGAAGATGTACCATGAATATCGCTGTGCATTCTCATGGCCAGTTTTACTACTCCATCTGTCCACAGCAGACAAATGCCTTTCCTCCTTTAAGTTTTATAGATTTAAGTTGTTTAGTAGCATTGCTATGGGAATATTCAATGGAGGAATCATAACCTGAAAAAAAAAATAATGTTTTACTTTAGTTCTCATTAGCTGTTCATCTAGAACAGATTGCATAGGATGGTCTTCTGGAGTGTGTCTAATTGCTGCAGCATGGTAATTTAATGGGGACACATTTTTATAAGCTTGTTTAAGTGTGTCTGCCAACTGACCTCGCAGCTTGGTGTGCGGTGATTCAGTTCTAGAAACTAGAGTTTAAATATAAGATCTTATTTGGATGGCCCCCTTTGAACTTCATTCACTGTTATGTATTTGCTTGATTTCTATACGGCATCTGTCATCACTGTGATATCTGAACCAAAACTCTCCACCCTCCCTCCCATTCACCATCCATAAATGTTTGTTGTTCTTCAATTCTGAAGTCCAAACAGTCCTGTTCCCTACATATTTGCTTCTGTTTCCTTGTGTTCTGAGCTTTTTGTCTCACGTGACATTCACGTTCCTTATCTTACTTTGTCTAGGAACTAAGTTTTCCCCTGTTACTCAAAAGGGTTTTTACATAGCAGCAAACCAAGAAGCTTTTCCATTTCCATTTCCAGGTGTCTTTTCTCAAGACAGTGTTTGTTTCCTTTTTTCCTTCGTTCTCTTCTTCTTTGGCCTCATCCCTCAGGATTCTCTGTCACTCGCAGCCTCGAGTCCAGTGGGAGGTGGATCTGTAAATCTGTTTCCTTCTGATTGCCAGGGAAACAGGACACGCACGCTCTGTCGCAGCTCGGCTGAGTCCCTACAGAAAGCATTCCTCAGCCTTAGAGCCTTTAAGGGAGAAACAGGATTGCAAAAGCTAATTTGCTTGTTTTCATACCATGATCTTAATTCTACAAGGTAGAGAAGATGATCTAATCTAATTTAATTTTGCTCTTTGAGAAGAAGGGAGATCGCTTGGCCAGCTGCTGCTCTGAGCAAACACAGAGCGTGCAGGCTACAAGATAAGCTTTGAACTTTATCAAGTCTCTCTCGGCAGCATATGCTAATGTGTGCTGTTGGGAGATTTCTGAAACTTTTGCCTCTGGTTGTATTAATTAGCGTGCTGCTCCAAACGAGCTGTAACCCTCTGTAAAATAAGTAGGAACTGTTACACATAGGGCGTTCTCTGTCCCTGATGCTTTAGTGCTTGGGCAGGGTGGACTGTGAGAATGTGTGCTTGGCCTGGTTTGTGAGATAGCAATACTGCTGTCTGATTTGATTTCCTTTTAAAACTTCAAGCATAATCTCTTCTATTCAAGCTGGTTGTTTGCTAGAAGAGGAAAAAGTGTGTGCTCCAATCCTGTCTTTGAAGAGGAAGCCTTTTTCTCTCCAAATATTTGAACTTCTAACGCATAAGGTAAGGAAGCATCTCGGAGCTTCAGCAATCATATTGAATTTCCCTCTAGACAGTGACAAACTCACTCAAAACACACCTCTACCATAATTTAGAGCCTCAGGGCTTTAAAACTAATCTTCCCCTGAGGTGGATCTGTTGTATTCTTAAAACTGCAATTTCCAGGTGGAACAAGTTTGCCAGTATGTTAAGATATGGTCTCACGTCTGTCACTTTTACAGCAGTCTGCCACCGTTCTGCAGGCAATGTCTCTGCCGCCCAAACTTCCCACTAACTGGTTTGCCATCCTGCTCTTGTCCCAACTCGGCTTCCCGTCAAATCTATAGAAATGTGGTACAAGGTGCGTAGTGTTGGCAGATGTGTTTTACCCATATACAATAATTTGTCATACTTATTTTGGAGAAAAAAATGGAACTTTGTTGTGATTACCATCTTTTATGCTTTTTTTTTTTTTTTAATACTATCTTTTTACCTTCCATCAAGCTAAGGTAGCATCTGTGGAATAAGCAGGCTGTCCTGTCTCTTTACATGTATTGATTTTCTTCCATGTAGTAGTGGTCCAGGCTGTTTGATTGAGACATGCCAGTCTTCAGAAAAATAAAACTAACCAGCATTCAATTACAGGAATTCAGTGCTATATTCTCAGATGTACTGCAGAAGCCCGTGACCATTCCAAGAAAAGTGTCAGTGTCGTAGTGCTTGAGGGACTTCACTGCTGCCCTGTACAGCAAACTAAATACGACACAGGCTGAGAAGCATCAGGCTGTGAGATAATGTGGAGTGGGGGACACAGCATGCAGGACACGAAACCTGCTTACCCAGGTGGCAGGGTATGAACGTACGAAGTTGGTAACTTCAGTCTGTCTCACTCCCTGCATTCCAGACTGTCTTCTGTGTGCACAGGCATTTTTGCAAATTTGCAGTCTGTTAGGACAAAAAGCTTAACTTTCTCTTCATTATATCATTTCAAATATACTAAAATTGCTTCGTGCAACTGGTTTAAATCAAATAACTGATTTTCTCATCACCTGTTGTGAGATCCTGGCAAGTGCAGGTCCAGACTACAGCTTTGCATCTCGTCTGGCCCATTGCTAAAGTTGATACACCACATGCCTGCAGGTTCTAGGTTATATTTAGACTCCTTAGACATCTCTATAAGCAAAGAGATCAAAATATATAGCTAAAATCTTAGTATTGGCTCAAAGATGAGTGTGAACTGCTTACAAACTCTCTTTTGGATCCAGACACTGCTCTGTGAGAGCCTTTCCAATACAGGTAATACCCTGAGAATTATTTTGGCTTTCTTACTCCATTAGCTGTCTCTTTAGATCTCTTTTTCCCTTTGTCTGAGAGAGACTTAAGAAACAGATGAACCACTGACATCCTCCCTCTGAAACAGAGTTGATGCCTTCTGTATTAAAAATAACACATTGCATCAAGTCCTTCGTATGGACTCAACTCAGTCTCCATCTTCTGTGGAAAAAGAGAAGCCGCTGTCATTTTCATCCAAAATTAACTCTTTGCTCAAATTGAAATCGGCCTAATGATTCTTTTCCCCTACTACCTTTTTAATTAAAAGGGATGTGAACAACACTATGCTACAACTCTATACACCTTTGTAAAAATTTTTTTTATAGCTTTTGAGATAGCAGACTTAATCCTCCCACCTGCTTTTCCTGAATACTTTTTCATTATTCCAGAAGTAAAGGCAATAAGTATTATCTCCCTTAATGATAAATATATTTAAGGCTTTCTTAAATTAAGGTCAGATATGACAATGGTGACGCATGCATCAGGGTGGTGAAGGTACTATAAGGTGCAGTAGCCTATATAGAGCTCAGTGAGCTGCAGCAAGTTTTCTACGAGCACTGCGCTGGGTGGTTTATGCACGTACTCCCGTACAGCTGCTTGAACTGAAAGTGATAAGACCTATCAGCTTAGAGCTTTATTTAATAGGTGGTTTAGGGTAGCGACTTCAGTCTTTTCATTCAGTTTACGTACACTTACTGCTGGAAACTCAGCCCAGCCGAGCCACCTTGGGCATCTGTGGTACAAGTGTAATTCCACAGGATTATGGCTATAGGGCTGTAGAAGGTGTACCCAATTTGCAATTAGATTTTTTTCTGCCATTACCTCATTCTGCAACCTGAAATCCAAAAAACAGTCTACATTTTTACCCTGCTGTTTACATCGCAGTAAATAATAATGTTTTTAGAAACTGATTATATTTTCAAAACAACGTGCACAATCACTGTTGCCTTTGTTTATTGTTTCTAACTGAAAGTTTGCTACAAAAACTGCTCTCCAGGACAGTATAACAACTTTTGTTGTGTTTGTTACCTTTAGCTTATGTTGTGGAGGCAGTAGGACAGTATTGCTGTGGCTATACTACATTTGTATTGTATTGCTACCGCTGTTTGAAGTGAGCTCGGGAAATGCCTGGACACAAATAAAAGCTGTGTGATCACTCGTACCAAGAGAGCTGTGGTTGCGCTAGGAGAGGGCAAGTGTTTGGATGTGTAGGTGAAAACTGTAGGTTTGGTAGATGTCTTTAGCAATTAGTTCAGGCATGTGAGAGAATTCAGCTGATTTTTGATTAGCTAAAAGTAAACGGAGAGCTTGGTGCAGAAGTGAAGGAAACAGCTTACTGTGTGTTTACTGAAGCTGGAACCATCTTTTCCATTGTCTTTTCACTGCAGCTTTACTTCAAAATAGTTCAAAGTACTTAGCACTAAAAATCCCATAATGAACATTAAAATATTTTTTTTTCAGAATACTGGTATAACTGCCACAGCAGTCAATCAACGTTACAGTACTGCAATCTTATTGAATTTCTGCCAAGAATGTAAATGAGAACCCATTCTGTTTTAAAAGCTTCAGCTAATATAATTAATTGCATTCATTTTCAAGGTGATGTCTTGCTTGTTTGGGGGAATGAGCAGTACAGAATAAAAAAAATGGAAATTTCATCAGTGATTACAAAAGAGAGAGTGATTTGCTAATTGCCTTTTGCTGTTTCCCGACAGTTTGCATCTCTCACCTGCAAAATGATCTGCCTCAAGTCACTGAAAACATTTTTGTGTTGAGAGATTAGGATAAATACACTACCAACAGTTCTTTAGCAGTAGAATTGTTTTCTTTCATGGGCACTAGATTTGTCTCCTGTAGCCAGTGCAGCCGTTTACCCTGTGACCCTTGTGCTTTAGATGAAAATACGTCCTGAAGACCTTGAGATTTCAGCAGAGCAGAACGTAGTTGGAAGTGGTACTCTTGGTGGGTGCAGTGGGATGGAGCCTCCTTGGCACCTATGCTCTCATGGCTTCAGCTGCAGGATGTATTAAAAAGGTGATTTACATCAGTTGAACAAAGGGACTGCTGCAGGTTTGGCATGTTGCCCCACATGGGTGCCTTTGCAAAACTCAGGCTCCCACAAACTGAATGAATAGACTCAGACTCTGTAGTCTCATGCAACTAGTAGATACACCTAGTAGGGAAGCACTCAGCTGCTGGGATCACTCCCAGTCCTTTATTTCTTTAGTGTCATGAAATTTCATTGTGCAGTGACCTGTGCTAGAGGCAATATGTGGTCTGTTCACAGGTGTATAGGCTCAGACTGCAAAGAAGCAGGTATTTACCTTGAAATCAAGGATTGTACAGTGATGAGCATTGAAGGGAAACGGTCCTTTTGTATGGATGTAAATGCAGCTTCACCCCCACCCCCCACTTCAAAGCTGGGAACCTGGCTTAAGTTTTACAAGACAAATTTTAAAATGAGAAAGCCTCAGAGTTGGAGAACCCTGAGAGCAGATGTGATAGGACATTCAGGAATCTTTTTAAAGCTATTTTAGCTTTGATGCAAAATACATTTGTACTTCTGACACTTACTACATTCACATTTAAATGTTATGCATTTCATAGCTCAGGAAACTACCTGTGAGACGGCTCAGTAAGTCCAGCTTACCACCTACACAGAGGAAGAGCACCAAGAGTCTGGTTTTAATCCCAGCACCTATTTGGTAGGATGGTATGAAGGGATACTGTCACACAAAGTTTTTCTCTACATTGTGGCTCAGAGCCTCTGTATTTCCCGGTTCTACACACCAAGATGAGAGTGGGCACTCCCACCAATTTCTTTATTTCTGGGGGAAGGAAGCCAGACCAAGAGGAAGCTGTGGGATGCTCCAACAAATCCTCTGTTGCTGAAGTAGAACTGGGAGCCCTTGATTAGAGGACCAGAGCTGCCAGGTGTGCTCAAATGCATCTCTATCTCTTAGCAGAAATACAGCTGCTGTGACCGACTACTTAACAATTATCCCTGCTGTTTATTCCTTATTAGTAACTTAGACTAAAAATTGTCAATTGAATTTAGAAAGATTTTTCCTTTTTTTTTTTTTTTTTTGTTTTGTTGTTGTTGCTGCTGTTGTTCTTTTGGTATTCTAAAAGCAAATTCATGTGGACTATAAAGATAAGCAACTTTTTGGTACAGTAGGAGGGTCTCCTAATGCTTCACCCATAATAATTAAGAGTGAATAAAATGTTAGGATGATGATTTTAGTTTACTGAAATGAAGTTTTTGAGAGACAAGAGTTAGTTTTCCATTTATGATTCCATTGCTAATATAGGACAGTTAAAAGCAAGTAAATGAGCAATATACATCATAATATACATCATTCCTTTTGTAGCTGGTAACTGAGGTAAGAAATAAAGTAACTTGCTTTTCACAAGTTGTCAGTGTCCTGACAAAAAATTGTTTGAGAGGTGGGGTCAGAAGCTACTTCTGCTGAACCTTAAGCACATGTTTCCTCACAACATCCTGAGAATGAAATCTGAAAAGGTGGAGCTTTTTTTTTTCTTGAACTTTACAGACGTATTATTGAGCTGCATGAGCTATTAGCCTGTAATATCAATGTATCATTTCTAAGGTGTACACAAGTATTAAATGAAAAAGGAAATAAACGACGTATGTGACGAGACTCTAATCCTCTGTGTGTACAAGAGAAATTAGTGTCTCTAAGGATGGGCCTTTTGTTGCAGAGCCCTGTGCTCCTGGGCTGGTGGTGGGGAGAGGGTGGTAATCCGTTCTGGGACTGCAGCTGCACCCCGTGAGCAGGGGCTGAATCAGGGCACTGGTTTCTGCAATCTTCCTTCTCTGCACTCTGGTGTATCCTTACTGGCAGTGTGTTAATAGCTTGTTAAATTAATCTCTATAACGAGATGTTTGATTCTGTTGAATTCGGTAGAAAACCATATTGAATGTGTGTTGAGTCGTGGAAGTGGAGGCTCACACCGGTGTCTGACGTGTGGGTTCCTTCAGGCATTTCTAAGTTTCACACAGAAACAGAAAATGTGTCAAATTTGTGACCCGAGTGAACTGGCAGATTTGGATCCATGAGCCTGTGGATTCAATGAGGCAGGGACCCTGCTGATGCCAGCAGCAGCCCAGTTCCAGGGTGTGTAGCAAACCACAACAGAAGTTTCTGAAAGATATCAGTAGATAAACAGAACGTATCAGAGCCTGAATAAAAAATAAAGGATTGGACAGCACATGGAAAAAAAAATCACAAATGATGCTTGCTGAGGCTGGTTCACTGAGGCTGAAATAGTTTCCCTATAGCCAATTATATTTGGGAATGAATAAGCAAGACTGCAGGATTGTTGCTTCTCTAGTAATAACTAGTTGACAATTAGGTTGCTTTTTCTCCCCTCTGAAACACTTTTTTTCTAGGTAAAATCAACACAAAAGAGCAGAGGAACTAGAAGTAACAAGGTGTTAAATGAAGTTGCCCTTGATAACTGTGTGCCAGGTCAACCTCTCTCACTGTTGTAAAAGTAATGTGATTCGATGTTTCTGTGATGATGTTGAAATTATCCTGCAGTACTTTGCAAGCTGTCTCTGTTGTAAATTTGCTTCATTTTCACTTGGTTCGACTGCTCTTCTTGAGGGGAAAAAACAGGGCAGAAGGGAGTAAAATGAAATTAGTGCTTCTGCCTCTTGTGGAGGATCCTTCTCCGTTCTGTTACAAGCTTGTGCATTGCCTGTGTCACCTTAAATGGTGCCAGAAATCTGGAACTACTTAGGACACCCATTAAACTCTGAATTCAGCACTTCAGTGCTGTATCCCAGTGGTTGTTACTAGCATTTAAAGCCCCTGAGCCCTGTTAACTGTTGTGACTGTCACCCAGTTGTTTTTCTTTTTTGCCCAAATGAGATGTCTCCCCTGAAAATAACATGATTCTGGGATGCAGGAGGCACAGCTCTCCAATGTTAAACCAGATGGCAATTAGCCTGAGTTAGTCTCTCATTTACATTATACCCAGTTTTCTGAGTTGTTTTGTTTTGTTTTGTGTTGGGTTTTTTTGGGGTTTTTTTTTTTTGGGGGGGGGTAGGGTTTTTTTGTTGTTTTTTAAAGCACTTGTGATTACTGTCATTTGACATTTAAAGACTTGTTTGCTTTTAACTGGTTGCTGAAGTAATTTACTGTTTCTTGTATATTGGAAAGGCAAAGGAATCCTCCTGGGGATGGCAGAGTGGCACAGATGTACAGCAGGGACTTGGCTTGCTTCTCATCTATATGGAGCGTTAACAGTCCAGTACATAACAGGAGATGCTATGACCTGTGTTCCCATTCAGAAAACCAATATTATTTCCCTTGAAATGTTTTATTTGCTATATACCATATTTGTCTGGGTTTGGAGCTTTTTTTTTTTTTTTTTTTTTTAATTGCATTTAGAGCTATAACCTAGATTACAAGTGAGAAGGCAGGAGAGGCTCCCTGCAAGTTTAACTCCAAAAGAAGTAGATTGAAGATGGGTTGTGGAGCTAGAGGCTCTGAAAATGACCATTAGAAAGCTTTGATCTCTCTCCATCCTTCAGATAGGAGATGCTGTTTTCATAGTAAATTTGAAGATGCAGAACAACTTTATTTTAATTTTGTAGAGTTTTAAAAGAAAACCTTTATTTGATCAATGAGATGAATAATGTGGATTTTAAAACTGTGAATACTGGTTTCTGAAATATAAAAATATTGGGGTGTTCTGTAATTTCGCTGCACCAAAGGAAGTTGGCTTGACTGAATCAGGAAAATGTGGAAGAATGTTGGTGCCTCCACGGAATTGTTCTGCCTTTCGTAGTTGCTCTGTGATCAGTTTGGGATTTGGACTGTAAAGTGATCAGGATTGTTTCATTGTGGTACCTTCAGGATGGCTTTCCCAGTTTGTTAAACTAGCAGATATTTTTCTATATGCCTTCTGATTTGTAAACTCACTTTCATTTTCACATCATGGCCCAAGCCCTGAGGTGTCTGAAGAGCAGGGTGATGCCAGGCGACTGTTACTCTGGGGATGTCTGAGGAAGTGGGGGTTCTGTTGCGTAGATCCAGGTTTGCTATTCAGATCACTCTGGGTTTTTTAATCTTCCTAGGAAAAGCTTCCGCTATCTCCATTGATTGCTAGGGGTGACTGCATTGAGTTTCTTTTCTATGCAAGGAAATAATCTCTGAAATTTTTGGGACATACATCTGGCAGGGGAACATTTGAAGTGAGCATTGTCATTTATTACTCAAGATGGTGAGTATCCTCAGCTTCCTTTCTGGCTGAAAGAAACACTGTCGAGCAAAAAAAGAAAGGGGGTGGGGAAGCAGCACCTGAAATAAGAGGATTTGTCTGTGCAGTTCATCTAAGCTTGTTCCTTTTGAGGAGCAGCAGAACTCTGATTCACTGAAGTAACCTGGGCATCAAACCCAAATTTTTGTAGCTACAGCTCCAGAGAGTTTTTACTATCTCTGAGAAATGTTATCTATCAGGGAGATAAAATATATTTCTTCTTTACATACCAAAGTACACTTGATTGTTATTTATATGCTTGTAAAAAAATGTTGACTCAAAGAAATCCTAAATAGAAGAATCCTGTTTCAACCTTCCGCCCTTAATTATTTCTTTTAATCATAGACCCAACATTTGCTTTGATTGATGGTGAGAAAGAGCAGATGATAAATAGGAGGGAACAAAGTTCCTTTTCAGCTGATGTGGAAGCCTGTCTCGTATGTCAGAAATTACTAAAGGCCTGATTATAAGCATTTGATATATTTTTAAACCTGCATTCCAGTGCTGAATGTGCTGTATATAATGAGCAGTTTTGTTAAATATTTTGAGGCAGTTATGAGAATTTTTTCTTTATAAGTTTAAAGATCTCAGAAATTTACAGAACTTTCAATAAGCACTTAAGGGATTCAGGAACTTGATTCCCATTTTCATAGATGACTCAATGTTTTGAAATATAAGTCCTATTGGTATTCTTTGTATCTCTTAAGTACTTTGGAGAATGTTACATATAAAGCCATACTGTTCTAAGCATGTGCAATAAGATAGTGCATATTTTTATTATAATTCCTGATCATAAGAGGCCACTGACAGGTTTCCTATATCATAATCAATGACTAGATAACAGGATCAACATGTTTGAATATGTGGATCCAAATTTTAAAGCAGGAGGTTGGAATTATGAAAATGTTTTACTCTTCTTCCAAATTCTTTCCTCCTTATCCAGATGTAAAGTGAGATACTAAATGGGAGAGGAAATCAGCTGCTGAATTTATTCTTGAATGTAGTTGGATTGAGTAGGCAATAGAAGTGAAAAGTGACGTATTTCTTGTGTAGAAGTGGTGATAAAAGAATAATGAACATAATCTGAAGTAGGGGAAGGAATTGCATCAATCTCTGCAATGAAGTTTGTCTACACAAAAAAAAGCCTAATTACAAATATTTGTGGAGAAGGAGTCCACTGAAGATCTGATATTGGTGTGTGAGCTGGATGTAAGTATGTATTTTAGCCCATTGCTATATAGAAAATTGTCAAAATGATAACTCCTAGAATTGGTGTGTGGAAATTTCTTACAGGGATGTGACTAGGAAGCCTGTAGCAAGATGCTGAAAATACAGAGTTAAGATTTTGTATAAGGGTTATTTATAATCAAAGGAATAAACAGGATTAGGACTTGTTCTAGCCCAGAGGTTAGGACAATATATGATTTGGGAGTTCTAGATAAATGTGAGGCAATGAAACTGTGAAAGCTGAAAACACGGGGAATATAAGTAATCATACAATTTAAAAAAAAAAAAAGACAGTAATAGAAAAAAGGGTTATAAAGGATAAAGCTGATGCCTTTAATACATTGCTCAGCAGCATTAAAAGCACAGTAAAAAGCAAACAAATTCTGGAGTGAATGAGCAGGGGTGGAAATTCTAGCTGTCTCTGCAGGGCTGCTGGGGTGACTGTGTTAAGTGGAGCTTGCCCTGTACAGAAAGGCGGATGGAAAGAAGGTGAGGATGCATAAAGGGACTGTCTGAGCTGGTGACACATTTAAGAACAAAGTGTTGTGAACTGGGAGTGAGAGAGGGCTATGCACATTAATCACAGCTTCTTGGAATAAAGAGAAATACATCAAATAGAGACGTTCAAGGAGAAGAGTAGGGTAAATGCTCTAAGTACTTTGAAAGCATTAGCTAAACTGTACCTCGGCGTGGGGACAAGAGGGAAGTGGCTTTCCACCAGCCCTTTGCTCCATAAAAGTTTCCCAGACTTTCTTTGCAAATGTGTCACGTACATCGAAACTCTTCTCACTTAGCTGTTGGAGCGCGGAGATTTTAAGGTTGATGTGGCTACTGGGATCATTACTGAAAACCCAGGCTGAAGAGTGGAAGAAGAGGGACTCTGAAGCTGCCCTGAAAAATGAGCATCACTTTGGTGTTGTGGTTAAACTGGACCTTCCCCCTGGATCTTTCCGTGTGGCAGGGTTAGAGGTGCAGTAGTCTTTACATTTTCTTAGTCAAAACTTTTCCGAAGGCAGTGGCATCCCAGTCAAAAAGGTACAAATAAGCTTTTATAAACATTCCGGATGGTTTGAGCCTTGCGCTGGACTTTTGCAACAACTGCATGTGATCCGTCTGAGAAGGCAACAGGAGGATTCATTCTCTGGTAGAATAAAAATTTCGAAAGGAACATAATCCTTTTAATTTCAGATGAATTAGATTAAAATGGAAACTTCATTGCCTGAAGTTAATTTCCAGCTGTCCTGCTCATCAGTCCCAGCTCCTCGGTGACCATGGGGTCCCTTGGCAGTGGCGAACGGCTGCAGCCCTGTGGTACCCAGCCTTTGCCAACTACAGAGCTGAGCTAGATTTATCCTGTCCAGCCCTTTGTTAGGAACTACCATATGCAACACTGTAGTAGTGACAAAAGTAATAGGGCTGAAGGCAGAGAACCGAAACAAAGTTTCCTTTTTCAGTGAATGTACACTGTTGTGTGTTTTTGTTTGGTTACCTTTTTAATTGATTGCCTTAACTATATAATAAACATCTTTTTAAGCTGCAGTCGTAGTCAAAACAACGCATTTGGTACCTTCTGTATTTCCTAAACGTTACCTGGGCCAGTCCCTGTGTTCCTCCTGCTGTGGAGGAGCGTCTTGTCAATTTTTGGTGCTAATTTGACCAAGAGACACTCCGCTCATTAGCTTGTCTAGTTGCTTATTGTTTTTTATGTCAAATTTTGCAACACTTCACTTGTACAGATGGCTTTTTTTCAGGCTGGAAGGACATTGTTTTGTCCTGAAGGATTGATAATTGTTTGTTTTGCTGGATAAGAATTAACAAAGTATCTTGAGAAGTAGTAAATAGAACAAAGTTATAAATATTGATCCTTTCATAAAAGAACAATGTTACTTTTTAACATGTTTCCATTTTGCAAAACAATTCTTGCAGGCAAAAAGTAAACATTTAAGCATTACTTTTGTTCATGAAACTGTCAGTTTTTGCAGAAGGTGTGCTTCAGATTCCCAGGCTGGTTTTGCCATTGGTACACAGGAATGCAATTGCTGCACCATAAAATTGCCTGGTGATATTTGAGAGCAGAGAAAACCCAGCATTGCCCGTGCCCCTGCTCGTTGGACACTAGTGGTGGGAATGTCCTTCATTTTCCATCAGTTTGTCTTGAATCACCTGTGTATGTTTGAACATTTTAGCAATTCCTTCAAAACGACTCCAGTGGCAAGTATTCCATCATTTCTTACAGGTGACTTTCACAGATTAAGGTGACTTCTCCTTGAGCAAACATTGCGCGGTCCCCAACATAAGTGTTTCTTGGAATAGTTGCATGTCTGCAAGGTGGTTCTACTTCAGGAAGAAATTTTAAATTTCCTGTATTAGGTGATTTTTTTTTTTTTTTCCTTAATACTGTTGGCAAACGTGAGGGATGCTTACGGTCACCTAGGGTGTGTCGTTAATGTACAGCAGTTCTGCTGCAGGGATTTGTGCTGCTCGGTCACGGAACGTGTATCTCTTCTGAAAAGAGCTTGTATGCTTGCTGTGGTCCTGCCTGGGGGGGCAAGTAAAGTGCTTCCACCCTAGTTTTATTTTGGGAAACCTCTCAGTTTGGGAATGCTTCTTAATCTTCCCATGTGTTTCCATCTCTTCCCCAAAGGTGTGTTGTGAGGAGCAGTTTGCAACCTTGGCCCCGCAGAGAGCTTGTCACCCTCGGCTCCTGCCTCTGCTACTAAGAAGGTGCTGCCAGGGCAGGGACAGGTGGTCGCTCAGACACTCTCAGTCATCGGTGAAGTCCCAGCTTTGGTGGGCTTTTAGTGAAACCAGGACTTAGAGTGTGAGCCTTCAGAATCAGTTTTAGGGATGGGAGTGGGTTGTTTGCAGTCATAGGGCAGTCTCATCACAAACTTTGTTGGCTCTGCCATTTCAGGTCTGTCACTTAGGAGAAGGTCTCAAATGCCATTAGCAAGGAAAAAAAACCTGCACTTGAGAAATGTTGAAGATTTGTGCTTACTTTATGATTTTTGCAAATAACAAAGGCAGTGTTGCATGCTTATGCTGAGCTGAAACTAAATGGAGCTTTTCGAGCTTTTCTGGTTGAATGGTGGTTTTTGATTTGTGGGGGGTTTGGTTGTTTTTGGTTTTGTTGTTTTTTTTTTTTTTTCCTTTTTCATTCTCAAATTTAGGTCTTAACCAACAGGCCAGACTCTCAGATGATGGTTTCAGTGTATCTCTTAACCCCTCCTGGCTTTCTTGGAGCCTGGCCGGTTTGCAACAGTTGAGGATTTATTTTTTTTTCTTGAAAAGAAAAGATAGCGGTAGGGAGTTGTACGGGATTTTTGCATTCCAGTGAAAATGCTTTCATCTAACTTTTGACTTTTTCTGCCATTCTGGTGTAAGCTATGTTCATTTGTTCAGTTTTGCACTCAAGGTAGAAATACTGCGTGTGGTCTGGCTTAATCGCCATGGTCTGACTTCAGTCCATGGAAGAGGCTGAGTTCTTTTACAGCAGCAGGAATTAAGACGCTTTAAAGGGTCACAATTTATCACATACATGTGCTATATGGCTTGCTTCACTCAGACTGGGCTTTCACAGAGTTTTTTGAACTCTGTCACTGTTGGATGCACTTGCTGCTGTTTGGACTCACTTTATTGGGTATCCAAACCATGGCAGTTAAAAAGCAAAATTAAAGCTGAGTGAAAAACAAAACAGCAGAAAACCAGAACATTACAGGAGGCAGATATCCCTATGTGTTTTACAGAAATAGGACTTCGGTTGCCAGAGGCATTTGTTTGTGACTTTATAGCTGAAATTGAATTTTCTAAGCCATGTAAAAAAGTAAAAAGGGATACAGTGCAAGATTTAAAGATGTAGACAAGCACAGAGCTGCTTGCTTTTGTCTGAAGCGTAGACAGGATCTGTGGTATTTTTAGGAATAAATCACCTCAGATGAGTGACATACCGAACTGGTCTTTATACTGTTCTTTAGCTGTGTTCTCTGGTGAGGGTGCAGGCTACATCACAGCCCTTAAGATTTAAGCAGCTACTTAGAAGTATGTTAGAATTAACAACTTATGCGTGTTTTAGAACAGCATCTGCAATATATGCTGGCACTTGTTTTCAAATAGCTATTACAGAAAACTTTTGTAAGAGTTTCCGTGTGTGGTTGCTCTTTTGTGAGCTAACAACATAAATGCTTTTATGTCATTTGAGATGGTGATGGTGGAGACACTTTCAATGCAGACATGGTCTTGTCCACAATCCCCCGGGGTAGCAAGGCACAGCCGCTTGTGATTGTCCCTGTTAGTTCTGGTAGAAATACAGATAACCTTTTTGATGACTTGCAAGCGTATCTCAGCTGAAATAATAAGCTATTGTGTGTTGTTGCAATGGTACTGGGCAAGCTTCTTTTTTGTTCATATTCCAGTAAGTGAGAAGGACACGTCTTCTTGGGGGGGAAATAGTATGGAAGGTCTTAGCAGCCAGGACACTTGTGCACCTTTGAGTGATGCCATGGGCTACATTGGTGCAAAAGCATCAGGATGGGATTAAAGGCTACAGGAGTACTTGAGACGAGCAGTGTGCTCAACAGTATGCTTGGGGCCCCGGCTAAAATGTTCCTTGAAATAAGTTTGGCATTAAGCACTAAATTAAAGATTTGCTATCAGTATATCAGACCCCAATTCCATTAAAATACAAATACTTTTTTTAAGGTGATTGGTAGTGTATCCTCCAAATGCAAAACATCTAAAAGCAAAATAAACCATTCATTATATTACAGTTTGTTTTTTACTAAAATTCTCTGACAGCATTGCTGTTCATGTATGTTTGGAATACAGCTGCTGTGTCAGTCTTCCCTGTGCATCAATGATTATATGTTTGGGTTTTTTTTCCAGATTAATTCTATCACTAAGATAATATTAGTGTTTCTGCTATCAAAGGAAAAAGTTGGTTCAGGAGTTTGAAGAACGGGTCTTTTCTGCAAATACTGCTCCGGTTCCCAAAGCTGCTGCAGTCCGTTCAACACCTGCTTGCGTGTTCTCACTGGCACTCCTGTCGGACCCTGCCTAGGGTGGTGGTTTTCTCAGGATGCTCATCTTATTCTCTTGGTCAAGGCAAAATAAAAGTTGAATCAGAGAGTGCAGGAGAAATATTGGGAAATTAGTCACAGTGTCGGTGGTTTTTTTGCGGGGTGGGAGATTTGGGCAAATGGCTGTTATGGAGAATTCCAGAGACTGCCTGAAAAGATCTGTCTGGTATTTGCGATTTGTTGTGGAGGCAGTTGTTCCTTGCTTGTAAAAAGCTCAGTGATCCAATCCAGGAATAGAAACAGTGCTTTTGTTGCTGAGAGGCACACATTGTCACGAGCAGAAATGAACAGTGAGTAACCCATCAGCCCAAAATGCCACGGACAGGCTTCAGAGTATTACAGAGCCCAAACAAATTCATAGGTGTCAGGCTAGGTTGCTGAATAATTCATAAATAAGAAAAGTGTCCATGTTACTGGTTAAACCACTTGTACAAGGTTTTGCTCAGCCCTTCTCACAGTGGTGATTTATGAGCTTGTGTAATTGTCCTCATGCCCCCACACCAGCCTGTTTTGTTTCTGTTAACTGAATAGCTGTGTCAGGAGCACAGCTGGCATCTATGCCCTTCTGCCAGAATTTCACCAGGAGCTGAGACATGGGCTTCCATGATCTTTTCTTCAATAGGTGGCCTAACAGGCTGAAAAGAATCTAGTTTGTGCCAGGATGGCCACTTTTATTACTTCCCCAAGATCCAGCTTCTATATGAGCAGAAAAAGAGTAATGCAACGCATTTGCTGTCACATTCATGACAAGACTTTGTAGAGCAGTACAGCACGGAAAGCTGATCCAGCACGGAATGCTGGTGTGAAGGGCTGAGTGTTTCTAATGCTTAAACATTTTTCTGTGGGTTTTTTTTTTCCTCTCTGAGATATTTACCAGGAAAGTATAAGAATATCAGTGATTTGCATTTTGCCAAGCACAGGACCACCCTTGCTGAGATTAAATCTCCCAGGGGGTTACTGTTTCATGTTTGTTTGGGTTTTGACGTTGCGGCAATAAGCAGAAATACTCTGGCCTTAAGGGGCAAGGAAGGCAGCTGGCATGTAAGTGGCAGAAGCAGCTGGGCCCCTGAGATATTTGAGTCATTTCTAATGTATTATCACCCTCTTTTTCATTATTTTATTAGAGTTCATTAAAAAGACTTGGTTCTTTGAACTGGTTGACACAATGTGCACTGAAATGTTTTGCCCAGCTCCTGAAACTAGCTTGCGTGTTAACAATTGAAGCTCTAAGCCTGACCCTTGGTTTTGAAATCCTCTGCAGGCTCTGGTAGCATGTCAGTACTGGGGAATACACTTCTGATTGGATTTTTAACAGATATGAGTGTGTTTTAAGTCTTTCTTGAACTCTGTGATAGAACATGCCAGTAAGTAGGGAAGAGGCACATAAACACAGAATTTGGAGCACACTGACCACTTCGTATACCCTAATTTCTGAAGGAATCTCTGGGATGCTCTTCCAGCAAGTGTAAAAAAGCAAGGTCAGACAGTTGCTGGAAATAACACTGGTGGCCACTTTGAATGAAGATTCAAGTGAGACACAAAGGCTTTCTGGATTTTTTTCTTTTCTATTTCAGTATTCAGCTTAGAAAACCAATGTATATTTGTACACTGTATGTGTTAACAAGGTGTTATTTGCAGCATCTAGATGCCTTGTGAGGCAAAAGCCCCAAAGAAAATCACAAATAAAAGTTAGGAGTTTGTATGTTGAGATCAGACAGTATCAGCCTTGAAAGGCCTTGCTGTGAATGTAATAGGATTTGGCTATTGTTATCCTAATGACTTATTCATTAAATAGAAGAAAATCTATATAGACAAAACAAGATAAATCCATGTTTCTTCACAAACATATGCATCAGCACATACTTCAAGTACTATAAAAGCATGTACTCTTCCCTAAGCCTATCATAAAGGACTAAATTATGCTGCTGCGCTGTGTGGTGGGCTAACACGTTTGAGCAGTTCTGATTTCAGAACACTAAGGACATGTCTCTCCATTAATTAGGCAGCACATTCTGTTGCATTTACCTTTAGTCATGGAAACGGCGCTGGCTGGATGCTTTGAGGAAGGACGGACGACTTGTTTTCCTTGCACAGTTCTTGATCCGCTTTCAATTTTGCAACATTTGCAGGGCAGAAAGAGGCAAATCGCCAATGAAGTTGAGATATCAGGACAATAAAACATCGAGAAAGTGTCTCTACTGATCCGTGAAAGAAAGGAAATTCTGAATTTTCTGATGCTGAAGGTGGTCTTCCAGATCCTTAGCTTATTTTAAAACTAGCAATAAATTGTCTGGTAGCATATCTCCAAGTAGCAGCAAATCTGCTGTGATTCTCAGTAGCTGGATAGAATTTATTTTTCTTGTGTTTTTTCCCTGTATAAACTATAACACCTTAAGTTTGAAGGTTTCAAGGTTGATAACTAATTACCCATCCTTAGAAGAGTTTCTGTAAAAGGTGTTATTCTGCAGCTGTTCGGTGTAAAATTTCTTGTACTGTTTTATTTGAATGCATCACAGGCTTGTTAATTCTAAAGAGCAAATACCAGAATAATTAGCTGCTTATCAAATGTGGTATGTAATTTTCTATATTCTTTATCTGACATAAAACCCAGAGCCTCACACTGCTGAAATATAAACTAGTAGGACTGATTTCAGGCTGACCTTAATTTTTGCTTGGTCTTTACTTTGAAGGACGAACTGTTCTCTCGGGTGTTTGTTCGGGAGGGGGTGATTTTTAAGGAGCTGGTGGGAGATTTGTGTGAGGAGGCAGCGGCAGAACTGGTTCCACTGCTGCGCTCCTGCAGTAGCCTTTTGAGCCACTCCTGGTTGTGGGCTGATAGGCTTGAGGCCAAAACCAGTTTGTGGTTTCTCCTGTGGCCACCGTGGCTGTTTTGTCAGCCTGGGCCAGGTAAGGGTCGCTTTGCGCGTTCTTGCTGGCTGCGATAACTAAGCAGCTGTGGAGTGAGGAGTGAGAAACCCAGCCCTGCCGCTGCTGCCCCCTCGGCACGCGGTGCCTTGGCTCTGGCCTCGCTGCGGCCCCGCGTACGGGGGGGCTGTGAGTTCCGACGAGGTGCTGGGCATGGTCTGAGCGGTATCGGCTGAGATGTTGTGGTTTGACCCCGGCCAGCAACCCAGTACCACCTAGCTGCTCACTCACTCCCCCTCACCCAGAGTGATGGGGAGGAGAATCTGAAAGGAATGTAAAACTTGAGGGGTGAGGTAGGAACAATTTAATAGGTAAAGCAAAAGCTGCGCATGCAAGCGAAGCAAAGCAAGGAATTAATTCTCTGCTTCCCACGGGCAGGCAAGTGTTCGGCCATCCCTCGGAGAGCAGGACTCCAGCATGCATAACGGGGACTTGGGAAGACAAACGTCATAATGCCAAATGTCCCCCCCCTTCCTTCTTCCCCCAGTTTATACTCAGCATAACATCCCACAGTATGCAATACCTCTTTGGCTATTTCAGGTCACCTGCCCTGGCTGTGTCCCCTCCCAGTTTCCCATGCCCTCTTGCTGGCAGGGCCCAAGGAACCAAAAAGTCCTTGATTTAGTATAAACATCACCCAGCAACAACTAAAACCATCAGTGCATTATCAACGTTGATCTCACACCAAATCCAAAACACAGCACTGCACCAGCTACGAAGAAGAAAATTAATTCTATCGCAGCTGAAACCAGGTAAACTCAGTGTCAAATGTCTTGTTTAAATGTTTGTGGATACATTGGTGTCTTGGGGGGTGTTTGATGAGCAGGCTGGCTAACTTCCCGGCAGCTCCTGTGGGACCCAGCGGCCAGCCCTGCCTTTCCTTGGCTGGGTGCTCCCGCGGCGTGCTGTCCATGATGCTGGGGCGCAGGCTCCTCAGGAGGGAGAACTGAAGGTGGTAGCTTGACTTATCTGTAGCACACCTTAGACATCAAAGCACTAATAACAGCATCTTCCAAAGCTTGATGAGTAACTAAAATTCATGCTTCTTTCCAAGTTGCAGATCTGTAGTGCGTCAGATTGTAATGCATACTACAGGCACGCTTGAGACTTCTGTTGTAAAATTGTGTGCTCCAGTTCCTGAAATCCTGCCACGCAGTGAGCGTACATGCTTCAAAATGTAGTAAACAGACAAGCTTGAAAATTGTACCTGTAGTACGAAATGTAGTTTAAAGGCGCCTGGAGCTGTGGGGAGTGTGGCTGATGTATTGAAAAGGAGTTACAGTTTTGCTTTCATTGACATTGTTGCAGTTTGTGGTCAGTGACGTTAGTTTTCAGTGCTGTGGAAGTGTTGGTCAAAGTACTTCGAAGCATGTTGTGCTGCTCTTCATGTGGCAATCAGCTGTGCAGACTTGTATTTTACATTTCTGAAAAACAAAAAACATTTTGCACCTTGGTGCTATGTGGAACTTTACATGTTTCTTGATGTTTGATTTCTATCACCATTGTGTATGAAGTGGACTTGTTTGATAGTTTCCTAAATAGCAACTTGTTAAAAGTCTTTTACACTGATGCATATGGAAATATATTAGAGAAAAAAGTAAGTATGATAATGACCCAGGGAATTCCGGGAAGGTTAAAGATATACCCTTTGGAAACACAGCTTTTTGAAAACAGATAGGGAAATGGTTGCATGCTGAGTCTAACGGAATCTGCAAACAGGAAAAAATTGCACTCTGCTGTTCTTCCCAATTGGTCCCCTTGATAAAGGCTGTGTGAATACAAAATAGAAGGTGATCCAAATAGGGCAAATTATCTTACGTCTTGTTAATTTGTTTATGCATTGTCATGAATACACTGAATAAAGAAGTCTCGAACTGTTTAAAATGAAAATGGTCCAATATTGGATCCACTATTTTAGAAGAAAAGAAAAACAGGATGGGATTCTTAAAGTTAGTTTTGGGTTTTTTTGGTTTTTTTTTTTGTTTGTTTGTTTGTTTGTTGGTTTATGCTTAGCATGTGTTATCTACAACACTGTGAAATCAAAGTTTCATAAAGATATCTATGTTGCAAATGTAAACCTAAAGTATGTTACCAGTTTTTAGTGGAATATGCTGAGCCGTTGCCTCACAAGGATGAAACATAATTGTGTGTCCTCAAAGTACAAGCTGCAAGTGGTGTGTGTTCAGAATGGAAAGATATGTTTTAAATGGGCTGCCTGTAGGTTTGGAAATTGGATTCTCCTTACAGTGTAAGGAGGCAAACCTGCAAAGGGGGTTGTCAGGCAGGAGGACTGCTTGAGCTCTGTTCCGCTGGTGGCTCACATCATGGTGCTCTGTATACCAGAAGTAACAGCGAAGACTAAACAAATGGAGAAGAGCTTTGCTTTTTGAAAATGTAGTTTTTACATTTGTATGACAGTTGGCAGTGGTCCATCTCAGGTGCATTCCTTAGCCACTGAAAACGGTATGTTCACAGAGCCATTTTGAGCAGAGCGTTGAGGCACTACATCTTAAGCTATTAACATATTTTAATGATTTTTTAGACAAGGTGTTTGTTTTAATGTAGTATATTCTCTGTGCATTACAGTCCAGAGTTGGGAAGGGAACAGTTCTGTGTGCAGAGCAGGACCAGGCTATCTGTGGGTGGTTACAGCACTGCTGTCCTCTGGGTTATCGCAGATCACTGACACAAATAAGATGCTAACTCGAAGGATTAGGGACAGAGCATTCAGGTTCTGTGTCCCAGTGCATCTCACTGCTTTGCCAAGTAACTGGAGAAGGTAATCTAAAAGCCCTTGGTTTTGGGGGTTTTGTTGGTTTTTTTTGAGAAATTTTGATAGCTTGAGAAATACTTCAGCTATCCAGCATCCAATACCATTGTTCTTGACAAATTGATTATCCTGGCAATACAGTAGGCTTCCGTTACAGACATTGTCATTTAAAGGAAAATGTTATGGGTTTCATGAGATTACTCATCGCAATGAGTTTAATATGGCAGTTCTGCGTGGATGACAAATTCATGAGCAAGTTACACAGGTCACTCTGATTGTCAGTAAAACCTTCAAAGTACAAAATACTGTTGCGTACCTGTCATAAATGTTGAGATTACGTCAACATTTGTTTTTCAGAGGTATACACTTTCTAATTTAGTCTTTGTTAGCCTTCACCTGTGAGTGGAGTGCCATTCTAGTACCTGTGAACAGAGTTATGTATGTTGACCCTGCTCTAGTGCATTTGGAGTTAACACTAGTAGTAGTCAAAGTGAAAGTGTCCTCTGGAGGGGGAGAAATTGCATAAGATCCATCGGATGTTTTTACTGCTAACACTTCGGCCTGTTTAAGTAGCTGCCTATTTTTTGGACTGTGTTGTAAGCTTCAGTAATGGTAATAAATAAGATTTTGTAATGATACGTTTTATGTTGTATACACCTATTAGAGGAAGAGGTCTTATTGTATGATGCATTTTGAGACTTTCTTGTATTTCTGCTGTGATTTTGTCTCCAAAGCTGTCTGGCTGAGAGCAATCTGGAAAACAAAAGTGGCATTCAATTTGGGCTTTTTTTTTTGAGTTGCCTTCCTAAGCAAAGACAGTTCAGGATAACGTATCCTGCTGATTCTTGCACTACCTGTCTCCTGCACAGATCAGAAAATAGTTCTGAACAGTTATTTGACAAATACTTTAAAGATTTGGGAGATGTATCTGCTAAAGCTTTATGGGTAGTTTTCTTGCATGAAGCCATCTGAAAGCTTTACTCACTTCAGGGAAAAATCAGCAGCTTGTAAGTGTATGACATGCACAGACACACATTTTCCAAGAGAATATGCTAAATTATTTCATTACAAGCAAGGCACCTCTTTAATCCTTGGCTTGGCATTGTGAAGACAGCTGAAGGAGTAAGGGAGTAAGTGACACGAAGCAGCACTTCTGGCAGTGGTAGAAGTACCGTGAATATTTGTCACTCAGTGTATTATTTTGATAAAACTAATGTGCACCTGGAATTGCAATATTATTGTCAGTGGATTGAAAAGGCTTGTGTCCAGAGCTGGGGGTGTGCATTTCTTTGTGCGTATGTGGAGGGTGGGATCCGAATTCTGTTCCTTCAACTTTTGGTTTGAATTCAGAAGTGAAAATTCAAATGAATCATCATGGTCTGCCAGAAACTCAGCTGGCCGTTTAACCTGGGTTCTGAAAATGGACAGGCTGTGGGAATCTCTGTCCTCAAATCCATGTCAGAACAATGTGGACCCTTGGAGCTGTCTACAACACAAGTAACTCTTGCAGTAAGGATAGAATTTGAGATAGTAAATTAGGAGGAATTCTGGACTAGATTTCTGTAGTAGGGATTAATGGGAAAACTGGAAAGCTTAATTGCATCCGCATGCTTAGAAGGTTAGCCTGTTTGCATGAATTTGTGAAAATTCTAGTTAACTCAATGTAAATCCTACATAAATGGCTCGTTTGTTTGCAAGGGCTTGAGGAGTAATTATTTTTCAGAGATAGATAATCCTACTGAGAGAAATGTTTGTTAATAATTTGGCACTGATCCTGATCGTGCTGAGTTCAGGGGGGAGGTTCATTTGTCTGGTTCATTTAGAACAGGATCAGAACCTGAAAGAACTGCTCAAGTATATTTTAATTTGAGTGCCATCTACCCAAGGTATTTACAACCTGTCTCAACTGCAAACCCGTGGAATAGTAGGGATAAGCCTTGCCTGTGGAAAAATCTCCGTTCCCTTTTGAAGTCGTGCTAGTACTGAAAATTGCATTCAGGTTCTGAAACATGACTGAATTTTCGCTTTACCTCTTGGCTGTCTGAAATGCTGTGCTGTAATTGCTTAACCCTCCAATCAAGCCTCAGTACTTCGTATTGTTCCAAGACATTTAATTTAGAATTTTAACTTTTATTCCTATTTATGCTGGGAACATTTGCCAGTATTCATTGTTTGGTAATGACTAAAATGTGTAATCCCCTCCCCAAATGTTTCATACCTACTTAAATTAAAAAAATTTTGATAAATGCAATTAGTAAATTGGAAGTTTCAGAGCTGCCCTTTTACTGAAGTACATTCATATCTTGCCATTGGTTTCAATAGAGGAATTAAGACGAGGCCGTACGCAGGAAACTGTACTGTCATTTGTGCTTTAGGTCAGGAGGTGTAGCTTATAGACTGGAGCAAGTTGCTCAACCATTGCTAACTGTAGCATCGGTGGAGTGGCATCTTTGAAGGCTGGAAGTACTGACAGAGCGCCTGCTGGGGCTGCCGTGGCTAGCAAATAAATGTAACCATCAAGGATAAAAATGGCATGATACTTGAAGAAATGAAAAGGAGCCTACTAAGAATAATTTCAAACTGTAGTGTAGACACTTAAATTGAGGTGAAGAGACAACTCAGTATAAGAAAGTAGGAGATATTAGGTTTGATTAAGTCTCCTACTTGCAGGAAAAGAGAACTGGTGAGTCAGCTAGAATAGTAATTAGCAGCTTGGTGAGAAATGTATGCTTTGGATGGTCTAAATGGCTACTGTGCACTAACCTTAATTTTAGACATCGTATCTTGTTTTGGAACTTTGTGCACGGATGCCAGGCAAAGGCACCGTCTGGCAAATGACCGGTCCTGGGTTTGGTGAGGAACAACAGGTCCTTTTTGTAATCTGAGGGAATTTTTGAGTGAAGTGGTTGTTTTGCTAGTGTGGGTTTTTTTTTTTTTCCACAGCTGTTTAATTGGCCACTCAAAAGAAGAGCAGGGACTTTTTCTTCTCTTCAAGGAAAATATAAAGGTTTGATCCTAGAAAGCTTGGAGGTAAAATGATTGGAACAATAGTGAACAGGTGAATCCAGCAAGGAAGACTAATCAGCAGGACAATTGCAGAGGAAAACTATGACTTTCTACTGTACAGAAATTATTTCTGTGGCAGTGTAATAATGGATTAAAACTGGGTTTACCAGGGATTTTGTATCTTTTGAAATACCTCCTAAGAGTTTATTATATAAAGTAATCCTCAGAGGGAACAAAATTCTATGTGGGATTTGAAGACTAAGTGGGGACTGAAAATAGTCAGATGTGGCAGAAGGTTAGCTGATGGGCCCAGTGTCTTTCCTAATAATATATTAAATTGCATTCTGTAAGAGGAAATGAGCAATTAAATAAGTAGTGCGGCACTGACAGAAATATTCGTTGAGAACTCTGATGAACTTAAAACAGACTAACGGCTGGCATACTTGGGTAGGCAAGGGGCTGTGTCTCATGTATAACTTATGATTTCTGGGTAACTTTAGGAACCCTGTTTACTCTAGAAACTAAAAATCTCAGTGTAAACTCAGTCTTGTCTGTAATTTCTAGCTCTATCCATTTAAACAAAGTGCCAAGAGCTGGTGCGATGTTTGTAATGTGCTTATATTTACCTTTTATTTATATGATATCCTCCTAGTCGGTTCAATATGTTTATGACCCATATGAATCAGTCGTTTTGGTGTGGCCAGTACTACATAAAAGTTACGTAGTAGGAGAAAAGATGGATTTAGGTTGGATCAAGGAAGTCACCAGGTACAATATTTGAAGTTTCCATCCAAGCAGTGGTATCAAATCAGTCTGCCATTGCCTGCAGAGCTCAGGATGGGTGTTGTAGTATGCAGCCCTGTTGGTTTTTTCAGCAGGAAAATCTTGACCAGAAAATGTGATTCGGTAGATCCCATTAATTTCTAATAAAAATGTAAAATCATGCATATAACACTGTTAGGTTCTAAATGATTTGCGGTCCATATGAAATAAATCTATATGTACTTTTGGACAATTTAATAAGGATTATTTACACAGGCATCCAGCCGGGCTCAAAAAGGTACATGGGAATAATAATCTGTGTCGGTACTGGTAATCCTGTTGCTGTCTAGGAGCAAAAAGACCAAGAAGCATGTCATAGAATCATAGTCGTCTGGGGTGGAAGGGCCCTTAAAGATCATCTGGTTCCAACCCCCCTGCCATGGTCCATGTCCTTCTGATGTTGGGGGCCCCGGAGCTGGATGCAGCACTGCAGGGGGGGGTCTCGCCAGAGTGGAGCAGAGGAGAAGAATCGCCTCCCTTGACCTGCTGTCACGCTGCTTGTGCTGCAGCCCAGGATATGGTTGGCTTTCTGGGCTGCAAGTGCACATTGCTGGTTCACGGGGAGCTTCTTGTCCACCAATGTCCCTAGTCTTTCTCTTCGGAGCTGCTGTCAATCCGTTCTCTGCCCAGCCTGTATTTGTGCTTGGGATTGCCCTGACTTACGTGCAAGGTCTTGCACTTGGCCTTGTCGAGCTACCTGAGGTTTGCATGGGCCCAGCTCTCAAGCCTGTCAAGGTCCCTCTGGATGGCATCCCGCTCCTCCAGCATGTCAACCACACCACACAGCTTGGTGGTGTTGGCAAACTTGCTGAGAGCACGTTCAGTCTCCCTGTCACTGACAAAGGTGTTGATCAGTGCTGGTCCCAGTACTGACCCCTAAGAAGCACCACTCATCACTGCTCTGTGCTTGGACTTTGAGCCGTTTGCTGCAGCTCTTTGAGTGCAACCATCCGGCCAATTCCTTATCCACTGAGTTTTCCATCCATCAAATCCGTGTGTCTCCAGTTTAGAGACAAGGTTGTCATGCAGGACAGTGTCGAATATTTTGCACAAGTCCGGGTAGATGATGTTAGTTGCTCTTCCCTCATCCACCAACACTGTATTTGTCATTTTTCAGTAACAATCTGATGTTTACTTAAATGATGATTAAACTTTTGTGTAACAATGGGTTTAGTTTAATAGTCTTGAATTGCAACTGCATGGTTTGGGATTATTTTGGGCACAAATACTATCTTGTGTCATGAGCCAGTCACAGAATTATTCATGTTATGGAGGAATATCCTATTTGGATTGAATTAGTATTTAATCTTGGAGGCTTGGGCACTTTCTCTGAATGCTAGTACCAGTTACCTTCAGCAACTGAATTGCTTCAGCGTGGCATTTCCTTTTCTCTTCTTGAAATACAAGTCAGTAACATTCAGCTAGAAAGTGTCCACCCAAAGAGTAAGATACACTTGGAAAAAGAGGATGCTGATAGTAACTCCCCTGTTTAGGTTGCTGTAATTATAACAGGAGTTAGAACAAGCATTGCCCATTTGAAAGAAAAAATCTGGTCTGATTTAGTTCCCATGAGATTCGGCAAATGATAGTGATCACAGCTGGTGAGGATGTGGGCTGGAATGACTGAGGCTCCTTTCTCCGGTGCCAATACGCCTCTGCAGTGGTCTGCATCAGCCTCTGCTTTTGCAGATTTGAGCTGCTCTTTTTGAGAAATTCTTGTGCTGCCATACTGTGTGGTGGCTTGTGAGATGGTCTTTATTATTATCTGAATTCACTGTGCCAAATTCTGTCCTTGGGTATACTGCAGTACATCCAGAATAGCATCACTGACTTCACCAGCACCCAATGTTTTATTGAAACTGAGCTCAGCAAAGTTGAAAATTTGGTGCAAAAATAGCTTAAGCATATAACCTTTAACATATTCTGAGTTTAGAGCTGTAGTGTTAATTTCCTAAATGTGCACATAAGTGACCATATGGTTAGAACACAGTTATGTAAAAACAAACTGCTTGAGAAACAATTTCTCTTTAGACATCATTCGCTCTAGTTGCCTTTTGGCATTACGTTTAATATGTGTTTACTGTCACAAATACAAAAGGTAATAATCTCTCTGCAGTTTCTTATAAAATGTTACATATACAAAACATATGGAAATTTTACACAAGCTGCAGAGGTCATAAATGCTGGCTAGTAATGTTGTTGCATGCTGACTAATGAGATATTTAATTCTGGCTGACATGTAAACCACTTCTGGTAGTCCAGAATTATGTAATACAAAATACTCAGCTATTTGTCTTTAATGATTAAGCAAACAAAGAGTCCAATATATTGAAAATAAATATGTGTTTGAATTACATGGAGTTCCGGACTTCCCAGTAAAGTAATATTGTCACCAAAATACTTTTGGCAGCTGTCTTGCTGGTGCCAAAGGTGATTCTAGAGTGTCTTACAGAAAGTCGTGGTTGGGTCACCCTTTAGGGTCCAGCAATGTAAGATTTAATGTCAGTATTAATTAAACATGACAGCAAGAAGATAAGAGCGGTTTATTAACTTGTAAAGACCAGGAAGCTGCAGACACGGCTGTCTCGCTGGTGATCCCGTGAAGCACTGGAGGCATGCAGCAGGCTTTGGCCGACACATTAACTAGTGCCTGAGAACCCTGGGTGACACCAGGGTAACCACCTGGTAGCACTTAACCTCAGTGGTTTAGAGTAGCCATGTTAAAACAAATTAAATTGAACTTTATTATGAACTTTGAGTCGTCCATCCACACACCTGTCACAAATGAGGCTGCATCCCGCAGATACCTGTTGCATCCTTGGAGAAAGGGGGAAGAAGGCATAATGGAATTTGTGTTCTTCATCTTTTAAAATGTTAGAGGAGAGAATTAGGCAAAAGTGAAAAAACATGTTGAGAGGCAAACCAGGACTGGAAAACAAGATCAACACAAAATAAAAGTAGAGAACAAATGGTACCTTAGAAAAGGACTGTTGTTAAGTTTTTAATGGCTTAACTGATCAACCATTGTACCTGGACAATGTAGAGTGGGTAGTCTGTGAGGATAATCGTGTGTTTTTAGGGGGTTTTGGTGTCTGTTGACCACTACATACATCAGATGTTAATGGGAAAGATAGCTTCTGAAAACAGAAATTTTAATCATAATTTTGTGCATGTCATGCACATTTAGGCATATCAAATCATGTTTCTGTTGCTGGTTTTTATACTGAGAGGCAGCAGACTTTTGACCTTGTCTTCCTGCCCCCTCCAAAGAGAGCTGATGTGATGTAGTGATTTAATTATTTAATTAGTTGTAGTTACTAACCTAAAACATCCTTTCCTTGAGTCTGCATCTACATTAATGAGAGCATTTTATTTTCAGCTGTTGGGTTTTAACAATGTAAAAAATTTTGTTTTTAAAATAGGTACCATATTGAAACACAAAGCTGAGGCATGCATAACGGCAATTATGTTTTCAGAAAAGTCTTTGCTGACCACTACCTCTGAACTCCTTTGTTGTTCGTATTTTGTCCTAAGAGAGTTCTTTAGCATCTAATTATACATTATGCTCATTACGCAAGTAGCTGTATGTCTTAAACTTAAAAATTTGATTAGTTTTTTTCCAGAGGATGTGTATAGAGGCTGTATACTGAAATACTGCCGTTTCCATGGGAGGGGGGCATTAGGCAGCAGTTTATAGAATCATAGAATCATTCAGGTTGGAAAAGACCTTTAAGATCATCAGGTCCAACCGTTACCCCAGCACTGCCAAGCCCACCGCTGACCCATGTCCCCAGGCACTGCTGGGGGGATGGGGGCTCCACCACCTCCCTGGGCAGCCTGTGCCAGTGCTTGGCCACCCTTTTGGTGAAGAAGTTTTTCCTCAGATCCAGTCTAAGCCTCCCCTGGAGCGACTGGAGGCTGTTTCCTCTGGTCCTGCCGCTTGTTACCTGGGAGCAGAGACCCACCCCCCTGCCCACAGCCCCTTTCAGGTGGTTGTAGGGAGCGATCAGCTCCCCCCTGAGCCCCCCCAGCCGCCCCCATCAGCCTTGTGCCCCAGCCCCCGCCCGTCCCTGGACACGCTCAGCCCCCCCCTGCCCCCCCCTGGAGCGAGGGGCCCGATCCTGCACACAGGGCTGGTGGTGTGGCCGCACCAGTGCGAGCACAGGGGGATGGGCACTGCCCTGGCCCTGCTGGCCACACTGTTTCTGACACAAGCCAGGATGCTGTTAGGCCTCCTGGACCACCTGGGCACACTGGGGGCTTATTCCCAGCAGTCCCCCCCAGGCGCTTCCCCGCCAGGCAGTTCCCAGCCCTCTGCCCCCACCCGCAGCTGCCTGGGGCCGGTGTGACCCATGGGACAGGTTACACCAGGGGAGGAGGAATGTCTGGTGTCCTGCTGAACCCCAAACCCTCCTGAAGGATATCTGCAAGAGGCTTTGAGCAGACCATGTCCGACGTCCCTACAGTGCGTTCCTGTGGGAAACCAAGGCTCGGCTGTAGCAAAGCCCTTGGGTACCAAGGACAAAGTTTGCAATGTCTTTAAATGAAAATATTATGTTGAATTATGGCCGTTCCCTCTGTTTTGTTTATTTGCTCATTTAAAAACCTAAACTTTATCAATTAAATCATTTGCCTACATTTTACCAAACTGTTAAGGTAGTGATTGATAGGCTAAATAGCTGTCAGGCTACTGGCATTAAAAAGCAACAAAACCTGTTCAGTTTTCAGGGTTTAGTGAACGTTTTTATCAGTTTTACAAGATGATGAGGTAATGAAGAAGGTGCAATTAAAGTTGTAGAGAATTCTTGTCTATTGTTTGTAGACAATTATGTGTTTATTATTACAAGGTTCCTGTACTTGATAGACTGGTATAGCTCCCTTGCTAATGGAGCTTTTTTTTTTCTTGTAGCTCTGCCAAACGATTTATAAATAATGGAATAAGGACACTCTTGAAGAATACTACATCAGTGACCTTAGCAACATTGAATGCTGGCAATGAATCTATTACAAAAGTTTTTCACTGTTGAGAATTTATAGAATTGTTTCTGGTTCTACAGCACAGACCATTTTTTGTTTGTCAGTGAACCTAGGCTTACAACTGTGGCAATCGGTCTTTTATTAGGGAAACATCTATGACGTCTGGGAATAAAATTCTAGAAATAACTGTGGAGCCTAGAGATAAGCATGAAACATGCAGAACAGGTGCCAGGTAGATGTGACTTTAGAGTAATGGCTCTTTTCTGAGGTTTGGTGAACAATTATTTCTGCTTTGCAAATCAAAATCTGAGTTTGTTGGTAGAGGAAAAAAGGTGGTTTGACCACTAATGCTGTTCCAGCACACATCAGTTGCAAAAGTTCTTCAGCTGATGTGTAAGGAGGGAAGGGCTGTGCTCTAGAGAGGCAGGTGGGAAGCGATGCTGGACATCACCTCGCACCACTGAAGTGAGAAATTTTGTCATGACTCTTTGTGATAAACTGGGCAGTCCCTATTACAGACTAGAACTGTTAGATGTTAGTGCTTTCATGAACTGTCTGATCCAACGTTTAGATCAAGCTTTAGGGGCACCCTGAAGTGTGGTTTAGTATCACTGCTGTGTTTCTGTCTATACAGATGTGAATTAACCTTTATGTGCTGATCTTCCACGCTGAATCTAACAGGTTTCCGTATGGAATACAGGCTACTAGAGACCACTCTGGCCTGTAGCTGAGGCTAGAAACTATCAACAGACAAAAGGTGCTTTTTTCCCCTCTTTTTTTTTTTTTTTTCCCCTCCCTTGTCATTTCTGTAGTGTTACAGTCAGCTGTCCTGCAGTGCCAGGGTTTCTAGCTCAGTGATCATGCATATGTGAGAAATTGAGATAACGAGAGGTCCCTCCTGTACTTAAAAATTTCCTCTTGCCTCTGCTGTGCTGGATACCATCACTCTCCCAAGTTATTCTTTTCATTCCTGTTTTTATAAGCTTCTGCCTTAATTTTTCAGTTTAATTTTCTTTGGGCCAATGAAAGAATCCCCATTTGTTATTGAGGAAATTACAGTCAGAACCTGAAACCTGCATGTTAGCTTTATATTGCAAATATGTCAATCTCTATCATTGGTTGTCTCTGGAAAATGCCACAGAATTATGTAATCAAAAGCTATACATCCATGTTAGATTATAAAAAGACAGTAGAACAGGGAAGAAGCTATTTTGATGTGATGATTTTTTAATATGCTTGTAAGGTTAAAAGTGCATCCCTGTAACAAATAGGGTCCTTCCCTGTTTGTGAAGTGAAAAAAGCAGCATACAGAAGTAATAAAAATGGGCAAACCAGTTTTGGGTGGATCTCAGTATATGTTGCTGGGACAGCTTTAACCCAGAGCAGACCGCAGAGCTTCTGGACTGCACAGAGATCCTGTTGCCTAATGAGACAATCCCTCTGCTGTTAAGAGGGCTGAGGTTCTGAAACTTTTGACAAAACATTTAATCTCCAAGTCCCTGCTTAACAGCCTCTTGCAGAAATCCCATTATCCACCTTAAAGCCCTCTGCTAATTAGGCCCTCGTTGGCTTCATCAGTCATTTGATCTCTTTCCATCTGGATTTCACAGTTGAAGAGGGCTTGCTGACTGATCCACCAGCATGTAAAAGAGGCAAGCCACTAAAGTGTGGTTATTTTTTTTTCTTTTCTGTAGTCCATGATCTATTTTAATCTTGTTTCTTCTGTCGGGGTAGTTTAATGTTTCCCATTTTGGAAGGTAAAGCCCCTGCAGTAGATGTCCTTTACTTCAGCATTTACTTTGGGAGTGAATAAAGGGAAGCTGTCATTTGGCTGGAGGCCATTCCTGGGTTGTTAGCATCTTTCAGTGTCTGTGGGTCACCTTTATTCAGACCTTGGAAAACATTTGTAAAAGGCATGTAGTTTGATAACACCTGTGATTTACTGTTAACAGTGTCTGGATGCTACTGAAAATGCCAGCAGTCATTTATGGCTCAATCAGTGAAATCAATGAAAAAGTCTGTGGTTTGCAATTATGAAACTGTGTGAATCCTGGTTTCCCTAGTTCTGAGCATTTTCCTATATTTCTTTGGTTTAATATAAAGCAAGAGATTTGCAAACTTCTTTCCTCCCAAGGACGTCTGGAAACGTGCAAACCAGACCCGCTTCTGTTTTACACCTAGTCTTTCAGGGAAGATTGTACCATAAATGCTTTACCAATCTTTGCTTTCTTTAAATAATCACAGCAAATGTTTGCAGTCACTGAAGTAATATGGGATCAGTCTTGTTCTCAGAGATTTTTCTTATGACACCCCCTGCCTCCCCAGCAACTTAATTCTTTTTGTGACATTAATTTGCTGAAGAAAAGCTCTTTACAAGTAGTGTTTCTTTAAAAAAATACTTTCCTATTATCCAACAATTTCCCAAGTGAATGAATTGTCCTCATGAATTATACTGAACTCAACTTGCAGTTTCTATTCATATTTATCTGTGAATCAAACTCTCTTTATTTCACTAGTAGATTAATTCGCTATGACCCGTGTTTGAGAAATAAACCCCAGGGGTCTGATTTTGTCCTAATTGAAAAGGGGATAGGAGCTATGAGATACACCTTGTTTGATTTTGAATTTCTACAAACGCTGCTGTCTGTAGTACATTAGTCAGAGGGAAGAGGTTTCTGAGACTTGTTCAGTTGTTTCACATGGGTATGAAGAACAGGGATATGAAAATGTGAGAAGTGTGAAGCAGGTAAGTGTTCATAACTTTTCATAAAATAAAACCTACAAATTAAGTGGCAGTAGCATAAAGCACATGCATGGGAATATTTATTTTCCCCAGCACAATGTGTAATTAAACTGTAGAGCTTGTTGACATAATGCTATTCCTAACTGACTTTAACAAAAATTCTGGGAGGAAGATCAATCTTGAAGCTTGAAATGGGAAGTTCTGCTTTATGGTACCCTGATTCTTATGTTCTGCTTAAAGTGGTCACTTTGTCACTGCTGGAAACAAGTGCAGAGGTAGATGGATTTTTTCTTATATTGTCCTTAAACTTGTTTTTCATACTTAGTGTAGATGCTTTTCAGTGTCTGTTCTGTGGCATTCAGATTGACTCGACAGTATTATAAATACGTGCTTTTCCAAAACATACGGAAAAACATGGGATGTGGAAACCTTACCAGGAAGAATGTGAACTTGCTTAGCTGGCTGGCATGGGTGCCTCTTGCTTGATCTGTCCTTCTCTAAAAATACCTGTGATAAAGGACTTCCAGGTCAGTACATGAGACAGTGAACTGGCTCTGAGCCTAATCCATGTCCACTGGGAAAGACTGAAAGCATTCTTGCAAAGGAAAGTAACACCTCACAAATCTATTGAAATACTCCGATGTTTAAAAAGAAAAAAAAAAAAAAAGGCTATTAAACTGGATTTTATTGTTCAAGTGACTTTCAAAAAAGTTGCAATGGATTTCCAGAAAAGGACTCTTCCTTGAAAGAAGTGAGGCTGCAGTAGAAGAGACAAGGTGCTCAAACGTGGACAGACAAGACCAGCAGTAAACTGTTAGTAGGGGAGGCTGCCAGAGGTGCCCCCCTAGGATCCATGCTGTGCTCTGGAATGTACTCAGCATATCCTTGAAAGGAGGGTGGAAAGTATGGAGGGAAATCACCCCAGTGAAGCCGCCAGTGTCCTAGTGATGGGCTGAGCCATGTCATTGTCTGCGGTGATGAGCTGTCCTCTGTCTTGGCAGCCATAAGCGTAGTCTGTGACAGCTTCTTGTGCATTGGGGATTCATAGTAGCAGACTTCTTGTATGTTACGTAAAACCACAAAGATGTACACTCATTCACTTACATAGATTAAAATGACTGTGGTAGATACTGTGGGTTACTATTCTAATAAGCACCCTTAGAACATTTTTGGTTTGTCGCCAGTTGGAAAAGCTTATTTCCCTTGTGGTTTTGATTAAAGTTTTCAAAGCTATCTTGGTATGTAGTTGAACTGCAGAATAAATCCTGTGTGGCTATCAGAGGCAGGACTTCATGCATTTCCAGGTTAAGGTGTTCTGGTCTGGGTGGGAGGTGGCGGTTAGATGGGTTAAAGCTGCTTGGATGGCAGCTGTTGCTGGTAGCTCTTGTTTGCAGATGGCATCAAACTGGGGGGAATGGTTGATATAATTAGGGGTAAAGCCACCAGTGGGGCTGGAGCACTTCACCTGTAAGAAGAGGCTGAGGAGTTCCCAGAGATTGTTCAGCCTAGGGCAGGGAAGGCTTTGGGGGCACCTAGCAGTGGCCCCCAAGTCCCTGCAAGGAGGTTTTCAGGATACAAAGTTAGGATCTTTGCTGCAGCGAGTATCTGGAGGATGAGAGACAACGAGTGTACATTGAAACAAGAGGTTTTGAACTGAATACAAGGCAAAACTATGAGGGCAGCCAAGCACCGGAGTGGGTTTCCCGTCGGGGATGGGCAGTCCTCCTGGGAGGTTTATAAGACTCAGTAGGTAAAAGCTCTGAGAAACCTGGTCTGACATTATTGCTGACCCAGCTTTGAGCAGGGGCTTGGCCTGAGGCTCCTCCAACTCAGATTGTTCCATGTTGCTTTGTTTTACCGTAACGAGGATAGATGTCAAACATTTTTGGAGATAGAGTTGTTCTTTGGAAATAGGCAAAACTGTGTCTAAACCATGCTCATGCACCTGATGGAGCTGCTGGAAAACCCATTCCTTTATTTTGGGAAGGAATTTACTCTTTGAAAGAACATTCTGTACCTGATTCTGGTTTTCAAGGTTTTGGAAAGCTCATTTTGCAGTTGAACGTTGTGACAGCTTTCTTTTCAAGTTTACATTCAGTCTTTAATGGTTGCTATAATTTCATTTTTAAACAGCACAGTTCTTCAAAGCCAACAGTGAAACAGCATCAACTGAGGTCTGTCTGGCGATCATGAGGGGTTCTCAGTGGCTCATTTCTTCAGCTGTCATTTGTCAGAACACACTCATGTAATCTTAATGAACAATGTGCAAAGCCATTAAAAACTCAATTACGGCTTTCTTTTTACTGCAGACGTGAGAAAATGCAATCATAAAGTGCTGATGTGTAAACACAATAGCCACCATCTGCTGCAGAGTAGCATTTCAGCTCCAAAAAGAGGATATATGTTGCAGATGCATCAATAATAGGACGCTTATCGAGGCATCATTATGCACCAAGCAGGGGAAAAATTGAAATTTATGGCCAGCTAGAGAGCACTTCATGGTTTAATTCCCCAATTTTCAGTGGTATGTTTAATAACTATGTGAGAGTGCCGTTTTATGTTCCTGTCGTTTGAACAGATTTTTAAAAATGAATTTATTTACCCTCTTCCTGCTTCTGACTGATCTGAACATAACATGTTCACTTTTGGTTATTCAGGACAAAACCAGCAAGATATTAATTAATCTAACCTGTTGATTGAAGAGCACTAAATTTAATTGACCTGATATTCAGTCTGCTTTAATAAGTGTATACTTCTGTGTCACATAAATACGAAAAAACTTTTCCACAGTGTAGGTAAAAATAGGTAAATTTTTTTCCTCAAACCTCATTTTTTCAGCTCAGTGTAGACTTTACGGCATTTGAACTTTCTGGATGGAAGTAAACAAAACAATGGGGCAAAATGATTTTTTAAATTTTTTTTTCCTACTGTTATTTTTTTTCAAAATTGGATATGCAATGGTCTAAGTAAGAGTTTCTCTAAGGTATCTTCTGTTTTATTCGGATTCTTGCCTGGAGACATTTACGTGGCTTTCAGTCATCCACTGAACGATAATTTCCATTTGTGACATGTTAATTCATTCCCTAGTTCTTTGTATGAGTGGAGAATATGACGAGTGGTTTGTTGGTGCCAGGTGTATCTATTTTATTTGCATATACAGGCCTATAAATTGAGAATAAGTCGCATCGACTTCAGTTCTGTGTTCAGTCTAAATGAGGCTGTCAGACTGAATCACAGTATGTCATTTTTTATGAAGAATAATAAGGAAAACCACACTTGTCCTTAAAAGTTTGGTTTTAATTCCTTCTTTTTTCTCTGGTGGGAGCAATTTTCCTGATCTCTCACTTACCTCTGAGTGATGTGTCCTGCCCTGACAAGCTTCGCTGGGCATGGACATTTATAACAGGGGAGCGGATCCCAGCTGTGGATCTTGGAGCATGCAGAGCCACCTTTTGCAGGTCCTAGGGGACAGGGGACCTGTTCAAGTTCACACTCTAAAAAAAGTAAAAAAGTGTACCGGGGGGTGTATTTGGAAGCGGATGTATAGAATATAGGGTATACTTTATTCACAACTGAATTCTGTAGATTAGCATGTTCTTGTGTCTGATGTCAATTGTAGTCTTGATGAAAACTATAGGTTTACACTCCCTATAATGGCCAGGTGTGAATGTGCGCTGTGCCTTGACGAGCCAGGGAAAGGGTTTGTTGTGGAAGCTGCCACACGAAGTCTCTGCAGAAATAAGGGATGTGGTGTAGTTAGTAGATGACTGGTTTAAACAATGCGTGAGTACTTTTCTCTGACAGAGATGGCACTATAAGTGGAAATTTTTCATCTTTTCCACTGTCATATAAAATAATACCTCTTATCAGAGGTATTTTACTGGAGACAGTTGTGGTTTTATAGTATTTTTCTCCTGTATTGCTAGGCATACTGTATTAAAAAAATAATCATAAGCTATAAATAAGAAGCTATGAATAATTTGCATAAGACAATTGTTTGTAAGGCTATTTTAGTAACTAGGAGTAATTATTTTGCTAAGTGCTTTTCAGTGGATGGATATTTTACTTGCTCATATTGTCAGTCACTAGATTCAGGCTCCATATACTCTCTACAATTGTCAGCGGTTGCATAAAAGACCATTGTCAAACCACAAATAACTTGTGATTCATTTTTTTTTGTGGGTGGCAAAAAATAAAATTGTAATTATTGCTTATGCACTCTTTATAAAAGCCGATGGTTTTTCTCCCAGAGGAAAGCTTGTTATTTTTATATATTAATCTGTAAAAGTGAAATACTCCCTAACTTTTTCTGTCATTGAAACACCTACCCCAGTGCAGTTCAAGACTCTATTGTGTTAGATGCAGTACAGCTTCAGATAGTTCTTTAGGGTAGCAATCCATGTATTATACAAATAAAATTAAAAAAAGATAAATGAGGGAGTAAGATGCCCAGAAATGGGATGATGCACCCTATGATCTAATCAATGATGTTGCAAAAATCAGTTTTCCTGGGTTCCTACCTGGTGTAGCAGGTACTTGGTCAAAAAACTTTGTGGGTGCACAGCAGCTCTGCTTTTCTTTACTGTTTTAATTGGCTGTGCCATCATGCTCAAGTATGAGATCTGACAAATGTGGAACTTCACTTCATTGTGTCTTGTACTTTTTCGCACCGTGGCATTAAAATGCTGCAGGCGCCACATTTCACAGCAACTGCTGTACTCCTCAGTGCTAGACTACTGTTACTCAGCAGTTTTACAATGGCTTTCCTCCACTTTTCTCCTGATAATCTGGGTTCTTACAACTGTTCTTCTTTTGTTTGTAAGGGAGGATAAGGCAGGTTATGTGTGCTGACAGAGATCGTGGAAGTGTCTTAGCCTTCAAAACCAGGCTGCCGGCTTTCCAGCCTGATGCCTGAACTGTCAGCCTGGGCTGCCTCTTCAAGCCAGTTGGCAATTGTGCTTCGTGATAATAAATTATCTGAGGTCATAGAAAGAGAATCCAAATCTCAGTTTCTTAAAACATCGGGGGGGTTTGGGTGGATTTTTAAGAATAGTATGTATATGGTACTTGCTGGAGAAGGGGATCTTGTGGTTGATTGGGAGCAGTAGATTGATAGCGAACATTTGCCAGGATCCCACCCTATGGACTTGGATTATTAAAGGGAAACTGAAGAGTTTGGATTCAGCTTTTATGTTTCTCAAAGCCCTCACTGTGAATCTTGAATTTCTTGATTTGAGGCTTTTTTGATTTGCAGCATATGAAAGTGAAAGATAGGATTGCCAGAGAACATCTTGCCTATAAATTTTCATATTTTTTAGTACAGCCTCTTCCCTTGCTGTGCTTGCATTGTGTTTGAATTTTCCAAGGTCTCTAGAGTATGTGATTTTTATTTATTTTTTTGAAAGATTGACTTCATCTGCATCCGTGCTTTTGAATCCTTTACAAAATGCATATATATCATATAAACACAGGGGAAAAAATATGTTTGTGGGAGAAAGTTGCGGGTATCTGTTGATATAAATTTAGAATGTATGGCTGTTCACTGCACAGAATTGATCAAAATGTTTATCTGGTGTCACACTGCTACAGCATGGAATAGGGAAAGTCAGTAGGTTAGAAGTGAGGCAGGGCTTTTCAAACTCAATCTTCTGTGAACTGCAAGAGGCCAGCAGAGAAATAAGTTTGTAGCATGCCTTGGCAGCAGCATTGCAACTGAGAGTGTCAGAAGGGCTGTGTCTGATTAAAAATTATCATGCCTGGCTGCTGACACAGATTTCCCTCCCGCCCCAGTCTTGGTGTTCAGCTTTTTCTGAGCGTGAGTGTCTGTACACACATAAAGAAGCTTCTTTAAACAGAATTGAATCAAATAACTCTCATAATGTTTTACCTTATTGCTAACATTTGTCACCTTGATGCATCTGTGAAGAGATGAGTTGAGACACAATGTGCTATAAACTAACTGCTTGATGAATCAAGATGTGAGTTCAACATCAAGAGCCATGGTTAATATGATGCAAGCTTCCAGGTTAACAAACTCATAAATTGCCTTAGTATATATTTTCCTCCCTAAATTCAGCCTGTCCTTCCCTCCTAGAAGAATAATTGTCCTTGTTGCATTATTTCTAGTCAAGATGTTGCTGTTATGCTTACGAGCCTAATTCATCTGGGCTCTGAAAACTGGGTTTTTCTTAACGTATTAAACCTTCAAATGTTTATAGTGCCAAGGTGCAGGGTTCACAGGTACAGACTGGCACCCAGTGGATAGCAGCCACGTAGGCAAACCTCCACTGAGCATTTGGCCCACTGCTGCAGTTCTTGTACTGAATGTGCCTGTGGGGACTGCGTGCAGTAGGAGAGCCCGGGTGCTGCTCAGGGTGTGAGTATGCTGTTGTTTAGAGTGAGTGTTGTATCATGAGGTTATAAAATTATAACAGCAAAATAGTATTTTTATTTTGATTTTGAAGTTATCTAATTAAAGTGGTTCTAGTTGGCACTGAGCCTACTTGTGCATATACCCTGCAATTTTAAAATCCCTTCTCTCTGTTACCCAATAACAAGCTGAAAATAGCTAATTCGAGCTCTTCAGATGAACGTTTTGTTTTCTGGCTTCTAAGGGAATCGCTGACTTTTCAAATGGAACTGTATTTATGGAAAAAGCCAAGCAAAGCCACTCTTTCTTCTCTTTTTGCTTTCCTCCATAGGCTCCTTCATGATGGTCAACAGCTCTGGGCGGGCGTCCGGGCAGAAAGCTCACTTGCTGTTGCCTACGCTGAAGGAGAATGACACGCATTGCATCGACTTCCACTATTACTTGTCCAGCAGAGACCGTTCGAGTCCCGGCTCTCTGAATGTCTACGTGAAGGTGAACGGAGGACCGCAGGGCAATCCCATATGGAACGTCTCGGGGGTTGTTACAGAAGGATGGGTGAAGGCAGAACTTGCCATCAGTACATTCTGGCCACATTTTTATCAGGTACGAGTTTGTAATATTTTTCTCTTTTTTTCTTTTGAACATTTGGCTATGTGTGAGCTAAGCTTTTATTAGCAATAGGTGTTCTGAAAACCAAATCCATCCCCCCCACCCTCCAACTTTTTTTCCTATAAGAATGACTTTACATATAGCAGTTCAATAGTATAAGGGTTATATAGGCTTCCTGACATACCTCGTCCTGCGTCACCCTTTTTATTCAGTTGCTGTCAGATCACAGAGTGATGGATAGGCTGCTGGGAGGCAAATTATTGGCAAGTTAAGAACCCGCTTGTTTATCATGAGACTGGCACGTAAACAGTCATATTGGCCCTACCCATAGCGCTATGTAAATGTAAATACAACTGAGTGTCTAGGTGTGTAATTGAATCTCTGCATAAATTTGCCTGAACAATTTTTGGCCTTTAGTTGGTTCCATAGGGAGGGACATTTGTTCACTCAGCTTTGCATCTGGACTTTTCCTGTGCCTGTATGAAGGGTGTAAGTAGATCAGGTACTAAAAAAATCTTGGACCATGTTATCAACATGACTATACTCTTCACTAGCTCCTCTGTTCCTCCTCTTTTTAGCACTGCTTGTAACATATTTTTAGTTGTTCTGTTAGGAAATATTTTTTTTTTAAACAGGCACAAAGTTAAGGAATGTAATGGGTAAGTTGTTTTTTGTTATATTAACTTTACAGCTACTTTTTAGTTGTCCACTTCAAACATCATGTGGCAACTTAACAGTATTTTTTTTTTAGTTTTAATTAGGTTGCACACAATGGACTCCCATGGTTCTTGTTAGGTGTTGAAGGCATGTTTTTATCTTGTTTTATATTCAAGAAAAAAATCCCCACCAAACAAACAAAAAACAAACCGCCACAACAACAAAACCTGGGAGGTAATTGCACCCTAAATTTTGCAGGAAAAGCTGATGTACATATGATAGTAATAAAAGACATGAGTGAGAAAGAATCACAATAGAATAAACTGTGAAAAGGCAGCAAATAGTCTGTGGATAGAAAACAGCAGGTAGAATTGCTTTTTTTTTTTTTTTTTTTTCTTCTAATAACTGGGTAGGAAGTCTATAAAATCTGAGCTGAAGTAGAATGCTTTAATGTTCTGCCTCTGAAAAAGAGTTGGGGATATCAGCAGAATACAGAGCACACTATGCAGGGTGAGAGGAAGGGATAAAGAGATGCAAATGTGTCGAAAGTGGTGTTTTAAGAGATGTGCACAACTTGTCACCTGTTCTGAAACTGTATTAAAGTGCTCGTACTTCACTCATATTAACATAAACCTGATCATGAACCGGAACTTGCTTCATAGTAGGTGCTCCACAGAGATAACAGAAATGATCTTTCACCCTGATAATCAGTGCTTGAAAAACGTGGAAAAGACAGCCTGAGCTCACACTTGGAGGGAACCTTTTCTCAGATATACCAATAGTAGACTTCCTGAGCCTGCCTTACTTCTTTTGCAAGTCTTTTGCAGGTCAAGTTTGCTTTTCCTAGAGCAAAAGCTCCTTTAAATCAAACAAGAATTGTTCACTGCAGTACAAAAAATGAACAGATTGGAAGCCAGCAGTAACTGTTCCTTCCTAGAAAATACAAGGGTTTTCTTTTTTACTTTTTGTTGAACAGGGGTGATGTTTCCTTCTGCTTATATTTTTATTCTTATTCCTTAAGTGTGGCTTTTAAAGTCTGAGTTCTGTCCTACTGTTATGTGGGATCTAATACACTGATTTATCATCAGTCCCTAATTTTATGAAACAGCTTCTGTTGATGCAATCCTGTGACTTTCTACTTTTAATCAAGGTTTTTAAAAGAGAAACAAAACCAACGTAAAAACCAAACCAAACCCAAACTTTAAGCTTTCAAAAGTGAAGAGGAGAGCACACTGAAGGACTTAGGCTGGCAAATAACAGTAATTTTGACTAAAGCACCACTGCTGGCTAAAGAAGTCCGGAGGCGGTAGGATGACAGAAGCTTGGGTGTGCTGTTGCCTAGGGAGTGTCTCATTTCACACTTACAAGCTTGGATGTGCCATCGGAGTGTTATTTGTCAGCTTTAAATCAAAATTGCATGCCTGGAGAGCTCTTTGTATGCAAAAAGGCCTGAAAGTATGTTCTGTATTTCAAAAGCACCAGGTAACGCAGGAAAAAAATAGCATTTTTTCTAAATAATGAAGTCTGTGTCAGGCAAAATGGGAATTATTATCTTAATGCATGGAAAGCACACCATCTTAGATTGCAGTGTGCATCAAAAACTCAGTTGGGCAAAAAATCTGAAACTGTTTGCCCTGGGTCTGAGGGTTCAACAAGTACTTTGAGTTCTGGAGACGTGACTAGTGGAAAAATAGTAACCAAGCCTATGGCCAGAGTTTGTGTGGTAGGTCTGGCAGTTCCGTGCAAGGGTCATAGGAGTCATCTGGATCCAAAAGCACTCTGTCGAGATACAAATGTGGGGATTGTGGAGGTTTATAATGTCTACCCTAGAGTTACTCGTACTTGGATTCCCAGCCTGCAAATGTTTTTAGTGTAGTGTGAAAAAGCCATAATAGTTCTTGGAGAAAGGTAGTACATGTAATCTTGAATTATTGCTCAGCATAAGGATGAACTTAGTCCCAGAATGCACCAAGGGCAGCACTAGAGTCTGCCAGGAAGAGTTTTCCTGATGTATAGCAAGGAGCATTATTGATCCATGCCTGAAGAAAACTGTTGTACCGCAACAGATGAGCCAGGCTACGCTGCTGACACAGACTACGCTGGTACATAGCAGCAGTGAAAGGTAGGATCGTTTATTGGTAAGGAAACATGAAATGACTTAGTGTTTGCAATTCTCAGCATTTAAGAATGTTTTTTAAGAGTAAAGCTTTGCATTTTGTCACCTATATTAATTTCTGAGGAGCTCCTTAAATAGAAGCATTGTTAAATGCCTACGTCTAAATCTTTATACTACGTTTCCGACTGAAGTTAAAAGGACACGAGAGATGTTTAGTGTGACATTTGCAGAACAAGCCCTGTAAGCATTTATACCTGCTTTTTCCTTATGCTGGGTCTCCATTCCGTTTCAGGAAAACCTGGGTGCTTCTCGCTTTGATAGGTCTGAGGCACTGCAGAATACAGAAAAAGACAACAGTGCGGAAGTCTGAACAAGAATATCTGACTGTAAAGCAGAACAGATAATAGAGTCTGTCAAAACAAGACTGTGTGAATTGAGAGATCCCTCCACTCTTTTTCAGGGGATTCTGCACCAGTGTGCATGGGTTTTTTAAGGGGTGACTCCGTTGTTACTGGCTTAAGTTATATTGTGCTGTATTAAAGACTCTGTACGTGTCAGTTATTAGCAAAGACAGTTCTCTATGTGTTGGTGCTTAATTTTGCCATGCATTAATAGCTAATGCAAATGCCTTGGAGAATTTTCCAAGTTCCTGGCTTGCAGAAAATTGAGAATTAGTTTATTGTGGTTTATATCTTCTCCCAAATGCAAAACTAAAATAAGATTTTGTAGCTGTAATGTTTTGCTTTAATTCAAGTCTGAAGGGAGCTGCAGTAGTTCCTTGCATGACCTTCCCAGTTAGTGTGACTTTCATCATGAATAAAATTTCACTTCTAAAATAATTATAATTTCCAGACTAAGGATTTGTGTTGTACTCTTATTTTATGCAGAACCTAAAAAGCCTCTTGGGAACCTTGATAACACAAAACATGTGTTGATGTTTTTGGGATTATTTTTTCTTTCAGAGACTTGCTTCTTCCTATTGGTCCTTGACAGCCTAATTTTTGTCTACCCTCCTCTGGGGTAGAAATTTGGTTTCCACGTATTGTTAGCAATTTGAATTTTCTTAGTTTATATCTTTGCCTGTTAAGTTTTGAGTTCTACCTGTTTTTATCATGTCTGTCTTGTAATGGATGCATTTCAGATTTCACATTTGGATTTGTTTTGAATTGGGGAAGCAGATCTTAGGAAGTCATGGAAGCATGAGTAGAAAAGACATTCTGGAAGGCCAGTGATGGCAAAGTGATTAACAGCAGTTCTGTACTTATAAAAGACATAGTAATCTACTTCCATATCCAGGGCATGCAGCAATCAGCGTTGGGACAGTTAATTTACTGTATTAAATCTTCTGATTAAGGAGATGAAGAGGCTAAACAGGAACAGACTGGGAACACCAGCTTTTATTTAGAATGAAAATAAGAGAATGGAAAACTGGCTTTAAGTGTTAACTTGGAGTTTTAGTAATGAATTTTAGAGGTTAAACATTATTGAAATATTCTCCTACGAAACAAGTAGCTGCACTAGAATACTGTTACAATAGTAATAACTGTGCCAGCTGAACATGTTAATTAACTCTGTCCTTGAAAACATTGTATACTCATGCAAAAATGAGCAATTTAATACAGTGTGAACATTAGTGAGAGAGAATGAAAATGGGGACATCCCTTTCAAATGCAGAGGACAGTGCTCATTAGATCTCCACCCATAATTTTATTTTTATTTTTAAATCGTGAAGGATAGTGCTTCATTCCTTTGGGAAGAGAATCACAATCTTGAGAGGTAGCATTACCAAGATGTTCAATAATCAGTCTGCATTTTTTTTTCCTATTGCAATTTAACATTTCTAAACATTTTTTCCTCATGGAATCACAGAGTATCTCCAGTCAGAAGGCACCTGTAAGGATCATCAAGTCCAGTTCCTCCCTGCTCCTTGCAGGACTAACCTACAACTCTGCCATATGACCAAGAGCATTGTCCGGATGCTTGTTGAACTCTGCCAGGCTTGGTGCCACGACCACTTCCCTGGGGAGCCTGTTCCAGGAACTGAGCACCCCCCCAGTGAAGAACCTCTTCCCAGTGTCCAGTCTGAACTTACCCTGACACAGCTTCATCCCGCTTCGCTGTGTCCTCTCGCGAGTCACCAGAGAGGAGACCCCACTCCTCCTCCTCCTCCTGCGCTGCCCCCAGGAGGAAGCTGCAGGCTGCGATGAGGGCACAGTCCACAAATTATGTCCTACTATCCTTTAATTGTTGGGCAAAATACACCATATCTAGCACTGTCTTCTGATTTTTTAGTTAGCTTATTTGGCAGTAGTTAACTCTGTTTTAATGATCTGTCAGTGTTGTAGGTTGTTTTTTTTTCCTGCACCACGTATAGCCTGTATGTTTTTAGTAACAGGATACTTCAGGGCAGTTTTCCAAGTAAAATCACAAAGCCATAGGGATGTATGAGTTTTTTCTTCATTGGTAATTTAATATCTGTCTATTCAGACCCAAATTAGTGGAACGCTTTCATTATCCGGATATATAAATAAAATAGAAAGTGCTAGTTAGGGTACCATTACTGTAGAGAAATACTGCATGTAGTTTTTAAAAATGTTCATTCTCAGACCTTGTTAGCTTAATCCAGAGAAAGGCAGAAACAAGTTCATTATATCTGGGAGAATTTTATTTCAATTCAGTAACGAGAATCCAGGGTCATCCATTGTTTGTAATTTGCTCTGTAATACTGCCATGGCATATGTGCCGAATCGAGATTTCCTCCAGAAGAATCCATGCCGAGTTATTGATTCAATAAGAGAATTTTCTCTCACGTACAGCATTCTCCAACTTTGAGGCACGCTAAAAACAAGATGTCAAATGATTATCCACTTAATGTTCTTGGACTGGTGCTTAAAGTGAATATAGGTTTGTATATACACAGAGTATTTTTTACTCTCCCAAGTGAAAGAAGCACACAGTTGTCTCTAATCCTAATGAACGTTGTTCTAACTTTTTGCTTTCCATATCAAACAGATTTGCAATCCTTAGTATGCGTGTATATACTGAATTGCCTTATTATCCCTTCGTTGTTAATGATGAAATTACTCAAATGACTCTGGCATTGGAATAAAACCAGAAAACTGACTGGCCAAATGACTAGTGTGGCTGTTCTTTTTAAAAGAACTTTTTCTTATTTTATATTTCAGGTGATATTTGAATCTGTCTCTTTGAAAGGACATCCAGGGTACATTGCTGTGGATGAAGTCAGAGTTCTCGCCCATCCATGCAGTGAGCACTCTTTGTTTTTGTAACTGTATCAATGTGTTATATACCGGTCTTGACAGCGTAAAGGAGGGCTGTACTAAATTTGATCAGCACTAAAATGTCTTCTTGTATCCCACTGAGACACCTAAAGACAATCAGCTTTGCATAAACACAGAACTCTGCAAGTTGTGCAAAAGGGAAAACTGTGCTCAGTCTATAGTTAGCACCCAGACATCTGTGGAAGGCCCTCTTCATCTCTTGTTATGAACATAAAGAACATAAAGCTGGTTGTTTTATTATTTCTGAAAATCACATTGCTGTAGAAAACAATCTTAAAAGCTTCTGATAATATCCTGTGTGGTTAACTTAAGAAAAGAATAAACAAACAAACAGTTTCAGAATTTCCTTGATAAAGGACATATCCCAAAGGCCTGTCTCTCTCAACAAACGTTAAACCCACTCTGCTCCTCTGTAAAGATATTAAAAACAAATTGCATTCAGACAATACACTTGCACAGGAGTAGAAACTAATGCAGGTTCATTAAGCTGTTCAAAAATATTAGTGCCGCGTTTCTTCTATTTCAGCCATAATAATCAGCTTAGGTTTATTCATTTATTTATTTCCTATTTAAAGAAACCTTGAGCTTCAGTCTTTGAGTCTGAACTTGTTCGGTTTCTCAATGCATCTACACTGTGGCTTGAGGACTTGGTGTGTCTATATTGGCTATGTAATATACAGTTTCTTCTGAAGTTGTTTTGATTATTTTTTTAATAGCCCCTCTCACTTGCGCATAGTTTCATTAAGTCAGTGGTAGCTGCTCACAAAAAAACATGGATCATATCAATGGAGTGATATCAGCTGGTTTTCTTGCAATAAGAATTTCCAAGAACAGCTGCCGTTCAATGTGATAGACATGGTTCTGCTCAAGTTTAACAGGACATTTCTGATAACTGCAGTATGGTTAATTGCTGTTTAACTAAATTATATTTGTATTTACCATGTGCTCATTGCTCAGGCCTTTGGGTGCATTTACTTCATTAAGAAATACTTACAGTCTGTATTAGCCAGATGTTGCTGATAATGGCAGCATCCAAGGAAATCCCCCAAACGGTCTGCGTGCATTCCATGCATGCTGGGTGATGGCTGATCCCTGTACTGGGAAAGAGGCCACCGAACCAACTGGGGCGAAACCTAGACAAGAAAGTTACAGGATTAAAAAAAAAAAAAAAAAAAGAGATGGGATGCTGTGTTACATCCCTGCTTAATCAAGTATTTAAACTGATTTTAAATCCATTTCTCCAAGTATATGGAGGTCCCTCTTTCAAATGGTGTCCCAGGTGACTCAAAACTGAAATGATTCGAATGGTTAACTGTTCCGTTTTGAATCGGCAGCCTACAGAACTGCAAGTTCTCGGCCGTCTTTGTAATTGCTTGTCCTGTCAGATCCCCAGCGTTGCTTTGCTGTTGGGCAATGACAACTGCCAGGGTAAACGTCATTGGAGTGTGTTCCATTGACTTGTACAGGCTTTGCCCCACATATTCATTTTACTATTGTTATAACTCAAAATACAGGGACCACAAAGCTGCTGATGACCCTGGAGGTTACTGAAATTATTGGTGTTATTTCTTCATTTCTGCCTTACCTTTGTAGATGACAGTATAGCAGACAAACCTAAGTATCAGCAAAACCACAGTGAAATGTTCCTAATGACACAGTAATGGAGAAAAATAACTGGCTTGCTGGTGTTGCCTTTTTTTTTTTTTGTCCCTCGAAGAAATGCACTGGAGTATCAATTCTCATTATGCTACGTGTGCATGCGCACGTGCAATCACAGTGCAGCCCTGTGCTCCAGAGGGCAGCGGACAGGGCGCGTGGGGCCGGTGTGACTGCGCTCACCCAGGCTGCGCCGCTTCGTATGTGGAGCTGGCTTACGTCTGCCCACCTTAGACTGCAGGCAGAAATTACTAGTATTAGCCCACAAATATCATGTAGTACATTCTGACTGTCACCCAGAGGTAGTTTTCCAGTAAAATTTGATGCAAATTACTGATCCCCAGAAAGCAGGATGGTACAGAGTCGCTATCTTTCAGGAGCTGTCAGCAAACCGAGAGTGTGGTGAATGGGATACAGAGGCTAGAAAAAACATTTGGCAGAGTGTATGGGCATGTGTTGTCTGTTCAAGTGTCTACAGCAGAGAAATACTTGTACATCAAGCTTCATGCACACACAGATGCAGATGCCCACCCCACATCCCTTTGGATTTATTTGATTCCAGTAGAAAAAGATGGGTTGGTCTGTCCTCTGAAATGAAGTATTTCACCGGTGTCTAATTGAATTAAAAATGTAAAGACCAAGTTGAAAACTTCTGACCTTTAGAGTCTTACAAGGCTGTTTAGTGTGTCCTACTAAAAGTTTTCAAATGGTGCGCAAACTTTCTTCTGGGGCCCAGCAAGAACTAAGTTAATTTGAAAGTGTCAGATTCACTACTGTAATCTTTTTTATTTTCTTGTACGTTAACTTAGAGGTAAATGAGCCTGGTATTTAGTCAAAAAGATAATCCTCTGATCTAGTTCCTCTGTGAACAAATGTGATGTCTGCATTTTAATAGTAGTTTAATATTGAATTAATACTGAATTTAGTATCAACAAAACACTGATATCAGTGATCTTAACCTAATACAGTGATACAATATTGTCTTTTATATATTTCATTTACTATCTGATTTCATATTAATGACACGTTCTTATCCTAAAGGTCTAAGATGTATTCGATAGTCAATAAAATAAAAGGGAAAAAATACCCTTGTGAAAATTCAGTTTGACTCAGTCATGCTTGACAAGCTCAGAAGCATTTGATTTTTTTTTTGACCTTTTTAGAAACACAATTTTCTGAAGAAATTACTCAATTACTTTTTATAGCAAACAGTAAGAAATTGTGCTGATGACCGTGAACTTGTGTTGCGATTTGATCGAAGTGTCTGATTTTAGATGTGCCAGAGCTCTGTATGATCCCTCAGGCCATCCTCTGTCAGATCGATCACCCACCTGGCTCTGCAGCGAATGGTTAAATACTGAGGCACAGCTTTATTTTGCAAAATCACTTTGTCACGGATAGGCATTAATGCTTTGCTGAGTGTTTATGTCTCTGTTGGTGTAACACAGTCAAGTACTGCCTTGCTCTACCCTTGCAATACTTTGCATCTTTTGTTAGGAAAAGCACCTCATTTCCTACGACTTCAGAACGTGGAGGTTAACGTGGGGCAGAATGCGACGTTCCAGTGCATCGCTGGGGGGAAGTGGTCCCAGCACGACAAACTGTGGCTCCAGGTAATGTGCTGCTTCTGTTGGTTTGGGGCGTTTTTTTGTTTTGGTTTAGTTTTGGTTTGCGCTTTTTTTTTAATGGTGGATTTTTTTTTTTTGTTGTTTTGTTTGGTTGGTTCGATTTTGGTTTGTTTGCTCTTTCAAGTGAATAAAGTAGGTAGGGGCAGTCTGGGTGGTGGGGCAAAAATCTTTTCATCAGGAACCTATGAGAACTTAAACTGTTTCTAGGTGAGAGTTTAAGGTGACAAAGAACAAGATAATGATACAGAAGATGGAAAAAATGGCCAGTGACGTTCAAAATTTTAGTTTCAAATAAATGCCCATGTACCTGTAAGGACTCAGTTGTAAAACAGAAGAGGCAAAACAGGTGAAATAGCCCTTCCCGTCTGCTTTATTAGGCAGTCGTCTTTCCTGTCACCCTCCAAAAATGTCCTCAGCCCAGAGTCAGTGAAAGTGTTAAGAAGGAAACCTACTCTAAGGTCTGAGATTACTACCTGGATGGTGAAAACATGCAAAACCAGTTTGTACCCACTGTATTTCTTCCTCCCAGTTTTCTTTGGCTGCATTGATAGCAGCTTGTACCTTTTAGTCTCTCATGAAAAGGCCAGAAGATTCCCTCTCTTAATGTCTGTCTATATTCTCATCCTGCTGGCTGGACTTGAAAGACTGGGTTGTGCTACTCAGGTGGGTGTCGTAACAACCTTAAGGACTCATTTGCTGTTCTAAAGTTAGAAACGGAATATATATCAAACTGAAGATATGGAACGTGTGTTTCCCATTGAAGGACAAAATTATTTCTTCTGCCCTTTGAAGTGCTCTGATACATTCTCTAAAATGGAAATATTTAATGAAAATAGCCTTCGAAACACCCCAAAAACTGATTACTGGAAAACAGCAAAACAGCAGTGTGTTTTCCTTTGAAACTCCCAATAAACTCAACCAATTGAGCAAGTTCAGGTGTTTATCCTGTGGAGACATTGTATTACTAACTAATTCTTTATCTGTTGCTTTTCCAGTTGGGAAGATGTAGTCTGGCATTGATAGAGAGGTTTATTGAGGAATGTTGGACATGTAAGGATGTCTCCCTATCCAACCAATTTCTGTAAATTGGTCCAGAATCAAAGTTTTACATCTAAAAATGTCAAGTTTATAAAATTTGTTCATTTGTAGCATTTTCCCAGGTCTACACGAACCATTCAGTTTTATTTTCATATCCTAGCTGGGCCTCTAAATATTCTGTGTAAAATTGCACAGCCAGAGATGTCACTCTCTAGCCTTTTCAGTAAATATAACACATCAAATGCCCAAGTATGTTTTAAAAATCAAATAGAAGTGAAAACCTAAATATATGTGCAAGGATTTTTAAGCCCTTAAATTTCAGTTCATACAACCCTGTAAATTTTTCAAGGCTATGGCTAGCAGTCCTCTCTTGAAAATGGGTGCTTGTATAAGATCTAGCCTAGTGATGTGAACATGAAGGTCTGAGCAATGTTAAGAAGTATAGCAGAGAATGAATTACATGTGAATGTATGATACCTGTGTCTTCATAACTTGCATTATTTTTGTCTGCCTTTACAGCAGTGGAACGGAAGGGACACAGCATTAATGGTCACTCGAGTGGTCAACCATAGACGTTTTTCTGCTACTGTCAGTGTAGCTGACACCTCTCAACGCAGTATCAGCAAGTACCGATGTGTCATTCGTTCAGATGGTGGCTCTGGAGTTTCGAATTATGCGGAATTAATAGTGAAAGGTAGGTTGCATTAAAACAGCAAGTTTATTCAAGATGGGTATTTCCTCGCAGATGGCAGCTATTTACAAAGCTTGACATCATATCGGACTTTCTTCTTTCATTCATATTGAACTTAAGTAAGGAAAAAATTGTAGAACTGGCATGAATTTCAGTCATTTTCTTAAATGTTTGAACCAAAACTTTGTCTGGATACAGCCCTCTTCATGAGGTTTTGTAGTAATGCGTGATGGCTATGGGTACTTTCACTGTAGTCAGCTAAACAGTTCGGTTGTCAGCTTCATCTGCCTTTCTTTACAATATTTTATAAGGCATAAATAATCTTGTGATGGAGCATTGCATGTCACAAGAGTCTGCTCAGGGCTGCTGGGAGTAAATGACGGGATTGATTCTGCCGATGTCCTGAAGTACGCAGTAGTAACATCAGTAGTTCTTGAAGGATGCTGGGGTTTTAGCCTGTTATTTTCTTTGACTCAAGAGCTGATACTGTGCCTGACACATGCAAGATGTATCTTAATCTTGCCTTCATGAGGCATGCAGTGGAGCGCTATTTACTGCACTGCCTTTTTTTGTGTGTTGGTTGGTTTTTTAAATTATCACTTATTTATTTACCCATTTATTTATTTATTTATTTAAATGTACCCTGATCTGCACTGCAGGGATCCTCACCGACTCCTGTGAAAATGGGGGGCTGCTGTAGACAAGAGATCACTTTTTTCTGCTATACTACAGTCTGCCAACGTACTCTGTCCTTTGATCACTATACTGATGCCTTTACAATGCCTTAAATATAGCGTTGCATGGTGCAGATATTCAGACTATACAGTTTGGGAAGAGAACGCTCCTAGTAGATGCCAAGTGCTTTTAATTCCCACTCAGTGATCTTGCATCTTGTTCAAATCTGGAGGAATTAATTCATGATTAAAATGGAATTGAGTTGCCAAGAGTAGCATATCTAGTACTGTACCATAGCTAAATAGAGGGAAGGCAATCTTCCAGAGCAACCAAACACCATAATATGCAAAGTTGAGTAGGTGCCTGATGCTTTCATGTTTATTGATAGAAGAAAGGAAAAAATAGAAGGAGAAGTTATAAACATAAATGGTTGGATGTCCACCAAGAGAGACATTGATAGATTCATTGCTGGATTACTCAGGCAGACAACAAGGTAGAAAAAATTTTAGCAGTGTAATATTGTTTAGGGGAAGGTGCGCTCCTCTGCTCCGTGTTCCTGTTTAGTGAGCAGGTAAGGTCAAGTGCTTCATTTGAGGTTAGTTTGATGCAGCACTGTGAGATGCTGAGATTGCATGGATGAGTGCTTCCAAACAGTCTGACTAATTTTAGTGTGGATAATAGCAAATTTGTAATGCGTGCACACAGGCTGAAATGAAGGCAAATTGGAATTGTTTAATTCTGAAGAGACGTTTATTGAATTGCAATAATGTACTTGGGCATACATTAAATTAGTCTGTAATTGAAGTTTTGCTCAATTGATAGTCCTGCCCCTAAACCCACTAAATCCAAGCTAATACTCTGCTTCTCATGTGCTTTCTCTTGATCAGCTGAACATAAAATCATAAAGGATTTCTTGCAACAAAGCTTAAGGTTTAGAAGTGTATCTGTGTATCTTTTTAATGTAAAGATCTGTTTGCTTCCCTATGCGTAAGATGTTTTATTGTACTATTGAGAAAGGAAAGAGTAATTTATGTTTCTTAATATTGAATTATAGTATTTGGTAGAAGGAGAGAGAGAGGTTTTGCTTTGAAATACATGTACTTCTACACCCTGAATTGGAATAATAGATATCTATTTCAGCAAATAAAATGATCAATGGAATTAGACATGCACCACCTTCTGCTGCCCACCCCTCAAGTCCTCCCCTTGTCTATGTGGACATCTTTACTAAGAACAGTGTATTATTGTAATGCAATTACTGGAAATTTTACACAAAAGATCATAACTTTATTAGTTTCGAAGTATTAAAGTGTATTTAGTGGCAGGGGCTACCTTTGTAGTACTGTGAAAATGCTTTTATGTAGGCAGCTATTTGCTGTATATGCTAATACTTTTCAGAGTTCTGACTCTGTTGCAGGGCTTGTATAAATGACAATACATTTATTCTTCTCTTTGCACTCTAGAATCATAATAGTCAAGCTAGAGAAACCTATCATTTCCATCTGTACACCTTACCATCCTTTGGTGCTCCAGTGGAAATAGCTCTTCTCTCTTTCTTATCTCTCACTGTTGCACATGTAGTAATTTAATACAATTTTGTACAGGGCAGTTTTCAAAAAACCCAGAGATTCTACATCTTGCTATGCTGATCACATATGAATGGAATGCTTGTCTGTAATTTTCTTTTAAGTAAAAACTGTGTGGCGGTTACTCATTTTCTTAAGTGAATGTAGGTTTTGCTTGTGTAAAGATTGTTTAAAATACTGTGGAAATTGGCTGGAATCTTATAATTTAAGGTCTGTATCAATGATAGTGGCCTTGCAGGACACCTGTCATATTATGTGAGGTTGTGAGTAACATCTCTGTGTGTGTATGGAGGTTTGTTTACATCTGTTGGTTTTTTTCCTGATCCCTTTCAGATATTCTGGATGCTTAAATTAATTACTCAATATGTGGTGGGGATCCATGGAGAGCTGATAAAGAAGGAATATTACAGCATCTGTAACCTATTTTTCACGAGCCAATTTTTCTGAGATTTTGACTCTCCAGGAAGTCCATCAAAATTATGTTGTTGCTACCTGATGCAAATTCTCTTAAGGCTCGTACATTTTCTTAGAGGGGGTCTGTTCTGATACTGCCGGGGTAGGAGAACTTAACAAAGCCCCTCTACGGACCTCCAAGGGTATGTTCTAGTTCTCTTCAGTTTTCTCTTAGTTGATTTTCAAAGTAGTTCCTTAGTCAACACAGATGAAAACCAGTCTGTCTCTTAACTGAGTGGCTTTCTGTCATCCTTGTAATATTTGGGACAGCTTGCCTTTTATCAGTCACTCTTTTCTTGAGGTTTTTAGATGCGAGAAGCCGATGCCTTTGGTGATCGGGGGAGAGGTGATTTCTTTTTTTGGAGTTGCTTACTGTTTTTCTTTAGGTCTTTTCTGGTGTGACGCTTGTGTCACTAATTGCACCATCTATTTATTAATTCACCAGGTACGCAGTGGAAACTGCTCTAGGGATCTGAGTCTTTTCCTAGTAAGTAGACCCTGGAATTTTTAAAAAAAACACAACAACAAACAAACAAAACCAACCACAACAAAAAACCCAAAACCACAAAACAAAAAACCAAACCAAACCCAAACCAAAAACCCCACAAAAAAGCACAACAACCCCCCCATCAAGTTATCAAGTAGAGATACTTAAGTGTGAAAAGCATGCTGAATAATTAGACATTTAAATCTATGTATTTAAGCTTCTCCCATATTAAATATGTTGTGCAAATTCCAGATTCACAATTATAAGGCAGACTCATCAAAATACAGGTATTTTGACTATCTCAGTATTTATTATTGGAGCTGTGTCCAGAATAGTTTCAGGTAATTATTAAACAGCAAGAAGTCCTCTTAGTAGAAAGAGCTTTCTGGAACTTTAAAGTAGTAAGATACAACACCAGCTCCGTTCTACAGCTGGGCCTGATCTTGCACTGGAGCTGGCCCTAGAAATGCCACCATCAGGCCCTCGGTAGGTTGCCTTGAATAAAACAAGTGCAGTGCAGGTATGAGAGTGTGTAACAGGGTGTTCCATGTGTGCTCTAGGGTACAGCTTGTTCCTCGGATGAAAATATAATTGCCTTCAATGTAATTGTTCAGGATGCTCACAAACTCTAAAGTCTTTCACTTCAGATAAAGCAATTACTAAGAGAAGTGGTGGGTCTGAAAAAGATTCTTTAAAATTTTTGTTTGTTGGTTTGTTGGTTTTTTTAAAAATATATTTTCATGCCTCTTGCATAGGAAGTTCTGTACCCCAGGATATTAATGCCAAATGTACTCATTAAAACTAACATAATATTCTTGGTATCACAGGGTGATTTAACAACTGTTTCTATGGTGGTACTCAAGTCCATCCCCATGTTTCAGTCGGGAGGCTGGGGGAGTTGGTATGAAGATTAGACAGTGTGCTGCAAGTATCCTCGTGTGCTGTCAGGATGGCTGGAAGACCAAGTCCATTCCCTCCTTTGGAAGCATTTAGGAGATAAGCTCAGCTGTGGTATATGTGTGGTTTAGATTTTACTGTTAAAAAAAGTATTTTGTCTCGTATGCATTCATAAGTTCAGATAGGAATTTTCATGCCTTCCAGCTACTTATCAGACTCATCCAGATTGCAGAAGTTGCTGGGTAGGTTTGAATTCATCTGCCTGTGTAATGTACATTAATCAGGGTCCTCGAAGTTATCACCTTGCGAACAAGAGAAAGTCTCTCGCTGGTGCTGCCAGCAGTATCCGTAGAGCTGTGATAATGAGGGTCGCCCTCAGGCTGTGTGCTATCTCTTTCTCTATTTTTTCCAGTTTACACAAGTAGATTCAGTCTGCAGAATTTGCATGTAGCATACCATGAGAGGCATAGATTTGATAAAGCATGTAATGATGTTGCTCTTTTGAACATGAAGCTGGCACAGAATGGGTTTTGTGTGTGTGTGTGCATGCAAACCATTTCTGAAGGTTATGCTGCCTTTGAAATTACTGCACAGGGGTGAATGGCTTCATGATCGTAGGGTGCCTGAAAAAGCCACTTACATGCCTTTATTTCTTTGTAGTCACAGTGGTGTAAGGAATGTAATACTCCTTCCTTGGTGTTCGCATCTGGCTGGTAATTACTTGAACTTGTCATAGCTCTGTTTAATCGTCTTGTTTGGTGTAGTCCAATAGCAGTTGCTTTAACTCCGTTTTAATCATTAAGTGGATGTGTGGTGAGAAGAGGGGAGGCAAAGAGATTACAGACTGTCACCGAGAGCTTTAACTCCACTTTCTCTTTCAGCCCAACTCATTATGTCTGTGAAGTGCATGGGAGAGGTGTGAAGGCAAAGCCATTGTTTCATAGAAATTAGGAGTTAGTGTGAATGATTTGTGTCCTTTCAAAAGGAAACATTTCCTTCTCCTTATGTATAACCTCAAATTGGAACTTGGAAATGAAGCCATTTCCTTGAGAACTGATTAATGTATGCATTATATACAGGATCCAATTTTTAGAATTGCACTGAGTGCTATGTGGACTTGCAATCATGTTTCAGCATGCATATTCCTTCTTTCTTACTTTATATTAGTCAACAGGGTATAAATTATAATAAGTGTATCCAGAAAGAATATAAAGCTAGAGCTGGGTTACAAGGAAGGTTCATAAACTAATGGTGTATTGACAATTCAGTCAATATTTTCCCCCATTTTTTAATATCTCTTTCTTCATCAGCCTTTCTGTTTCTGTGTAAAACAATCAGGGATTGCTGTCTTAAACTTTGTCCTGTTTGTAGCCACCTGGGAAATGATAACGGCTTTCCTATCACACCTCTGAGTTAGGTTTCAGGAATTTCTTGGAGGATGATTGGCGTGTGGTGTTTGTGGGGTTTTGTCTTCGGGTTTTTGTTTGCTTTTTTTTTCCCAAGGCAAATATAAGTCCAAAAGTTCTGGCCTTATTCTGACTGAAATTTTACCTGAGACAGGTACAGGGGTAGGCATGGGATGAACTTGCTTGGATTTGTTTGTAAGGTATATATTTCCAAGTATGATGTAGCTGTTCGTGTGTAAAGGTCTTGATTAAATACAAGATATAAATGCAATAATAAATGGAGAAAGAATAAGGAATAATCTTTTTGAAGCAGAAGGAGTTTGAGTGGTTACAATCCTGTTAAATGCTTTTAATTCAAGAGAAGTCTCTTGAGGTATCATCTGTTGCCATACTTGGATGTTGGTGAACAGTCTGGTATGACTTAGGCGTACTTGGACACTTGCGAGAGAATAGTTGGCTATGAGCTGTTATACTTTTCAGAACAAAATATTAACTTCTGTCACAGCAGAAAAAAACAACCTAACAAAGTAGTGCTTTGCTTCATATGAAATGCAGGCAAGATGCATCAGATTTCTTAGTATGAAAGGGTGATCAGTGATATGAGATTCTCAAAGAATAAAGCAGCAAAACAAAGTGTATTTACCATGGTGAGGCCCATAGATCCCATCTGTATAGGAGAACCAAATTAATTTTCAGTGAAGGAAATAGACTTTCTGTATATGCAAATGCTTCAGACCATGTGATTATTGGAACTTGTGAAAATTCTGCAGTGCTAGACACAGTGTAAGAAGCATTCCTGCTGTTCTGTTTCAGAAATGCAGTAGTAATTGCAGCTAATAGGCTTTCTGCAAAGGTATTGTATTTGTTGTAGGGCCGGTGAAGCAAGAAGCTCAAAATCACCTGTGGAAAGGACAACTTATATCCTGAGCAAGGTACTAATGAACTCCCCAGCCATCTTTGCCTTGCTTTAAGCTTTACTCTTTGTTGGCAGCCTACTGTAAATCTGCTGAGTGCGTGGTTGGGTTTCTTAGGATGTGTGAAATGTGCACCCAGCTTTTATTTGTATTGTTTTAACAAAATTTTCAGAGCTAGATATAAACCAGTTAAAAGCAATTTGCTGGTTCCTTACCTTACGTTGATTTATTTTACTTGGCTTTTTTTCCCTTTGTACATCTTGAACCAGCTTTTTTGATTGCGTTGGGGTCTTATCCTTTCTTAAGCAATCTCTCTTGTACTCAGCCTTCTTACAGACTTGCAGGTCTGTGTGTTAGACACACCCTTCTGCCTCCTTTTCTTTCAGCAGAATGCTGCATACGCTGCGACCGATGGACTCTGTGGGTAGTTGTTAATCTGCTCTGCTGGATTTGGAGGTTGGCATTTACAAGCTGAAGCTCTAATCCTCAGGTAAAGAAGGTTGCAAGTTTTGGAGGAAAGAATGATGGAGCTTTGTAAACATCGTTGAGTTCAGAGCTAAGGATATTAGCAGTACGGCAGTTCCAGAATTTTTTTTAGCTTGAAAGTTAGGAGATGACAAAAGTCTTTTGAAGTCTGTTGGTGGTGCTGAATGGAGGCCATTCAGCAAGCTTGGGTTAGGTATTCTGGTGAATGGATTTTTTGAAGTTTGCATAGCATTTGCCTCTGAATGATGGAGCTAAACTGCTCTGCTGTCGAAGCCAGTACAGGGCTAAGCTCCAGGGAGAAGCTGGGTGTTGGTTATGTTTGCATTTGCCCTATCTGAATGAAGCGATTAAAGAGCATGTTTCTGCATTAAGGAAAGCACGATCGGTTTGAAGTTAGTTCCCCACTCAACTGTGAGACTGAGGCAAGAAAATAGCCAAAATTGCAGTTATTAATTGACATTTTGCAGTCCTTCTCCATCTCTACCCAGTTGAAGAATGTTTCATTTTTCTGAGCAAATAATTTCCCAGCATCTGTTCTAGCTGTGAGATGATGGAATACACTTCTCATCGAATCACCACCCTAAAATCTGGTGTGTTGTTTTTTAGCTTTCATCTGATGTGTTAATCTTCTGCCATGTTAAATACCACCGCTTGTTCTCCTCTTGTGCTGGGACACTGGTTCAGATCACACCCTCAATAGTACCCCTGTCCAGCTGTGACTTTTAAAGAACACTTAAGAACTAAGAGCAGAAACCTGCTGAGCAGCAGTTAAATAGGGGGACAATTACAGCAAGTCTTGCAACTATTTTAATAATTAGCCTATGAATTCAAGAAGAAAAAAAGCCACATTTCCTGGCTCTCTATGGTCCATACTGCCTGCTGAACAGCTATGCTCAAACACCTTCAAGGTGAACCCTGTAAACCTCTGGCTTGGCTTTTCCACAGACCTCTCCTAGTGTTGCTGGGTTTTTTTAACTTCCTTTTTATTATGAGTGATTTGAATTTGCAGCATTGTGCTCTGCTACGCTGCATAAATATGTAAAAACCCCTCTCTGAAGAAGTTATTCCAGTCCTCTTTCTTCTTTTTATTCTTTATTTTTTTTTAACCAGGTTTCTCTCCAATGCATCTCTTGCCTGCCTCTCTTTCTCAGCAGGAAACTTTCCATCAGTGCTTGTTTGTATGTGAGGAAGATGCAAATAGCTGCAAGACTTAGGCTATCTCTCTTTGGATCCTATAAATCAGTCTTTGCACATGCTTTACTGTCCTATTTATTAGCCTGCAGCTAATACTGAATTACATGACAGACTACAACTTACAAATTGTTTGTTCCCTCAGCAGGATACAGACACAAATTAAAATGGAGGAGGTTTGGATCGCCTGCTTCCTTAATTTTTTCTTTTTTTTTTCCTTCTTATTATGGCAAATCCTTCTTTTGTTGCTGCTGCTTACAAGTTTTTGACTGACCCTTGTGAATGCTGCTGACCATATCATATTGCCTTTTCATCAGCAGTATGGTATTAATCAGTCTTCTGACTCAGATTGCTCACTAAATAGTGATTTGCCAGTATTTCCATTATCTTGAGGCTGAAACTTTAAATAAAAACACATTTGTGCTTGCTTTTACATTGTTTTCTACCATCACCCTTTTACTTAAGCTTACCTCTGTTGCCCACCTTTGCTCCACTTGACAAGTTTTGCAAATCATTTACTTTTGTTTGCCTTGTGTCAGCAATATGGTACTTTCAGGCTGACCTGAAGCTCAGTGTGTTGGGTTTGTTGCCTGTTGGTTAGGCCATTCAGATAATGCAGCAATTGCCCAGTTTCGGGAAAGTGTTATGATTATTGTTGTAGTCACAAACCCATACGGTCTTGAGAACTGGAATCTTGTAGTGAACAAGCATTTTCTATAAATTTCTATATATCTAAATATGAGAAGTTCTAAGCATAATACTTTTCCAGTAATTTCTTTTTTCAGGATTTAAAGTGAGGGATGTTCACTTGATGTCGATGATATGTGTTCAAAGCTCTGAGAGCATCGGTCTTGGTTTTGTAAATGGCCTCTGACAATGGAGTGCTCTGTGTATTTTCTACTGCCTACTGAGAAAGGACAGGACTACCTTAAAAACTATACAGGTCAAATGACACACGTTGAAGGCAGACTAGACTTGACTCCACTATTTAGAACTGAATTACACTCTGACAGTATGTATTGGGTCTGGCTGTGCCCCATAGCAGCCCTGGTAGTGCTGGGCTTGTGGCTGGCAGGGTGACGATAACACCGCAGTGTTTGGGCTCCTGCTGAGCCACATGGTAATTCAGAAAAATACACTCTTTGTCTGCAAGGTACCACCTTTTCCCCATATGTGTGGTCCTCTCTGAAGCACTGCCAGTTAGATACAATTTAGCATTAGTTAACACTGCGTTTAGTCAAGGAGTCCAAGAAACTCATTCTGTCATAGAATATCCTCAGATCACCATAATTCCTTTTTATGTCGCCGTCTTGGAATGGCAGTATGTTATAGTCTTTGCAGTAGGATTATTGGTATTTCCTGAGCAAAAAGGGAATTTTAGTACTCTTCATTAAAGTTGTGATAGTTTCTGTAGGAACTAGACTATTGTCTCTTCCAAGATTTACTTCCAAAATAGAGCATCTGATTTTTCTGCATGCCTCAGCCCCAGGTGTAGCAGTACTATACTCGTAAGGAAGTTTTATTTTTTTTCATATATCTCTGCTCATTTACAGTTGTAATAACAGAAAGGAAAAATGTTTAATCTAATTTGATCTTTTGCAATATGTAAGCCATAGAATTTACAAGTCATTCTTGCATCACATGCAATACCATATGAATAAAGCAGAATAGTTTTCAGAAGATGTTGATAATGATTAAAAGTTTTTACATTTTAGAATATCTCAACAGCCTTAGGTAAGGTCTTGAAATGCTTAATTATCTTTAGGGCTTATTCCAGTCAAATGTTTCTTGGTTTTGCATCTAACAGATCTTAAATCTTTCTGCTAAATATAACAAGTCTTCAAGTACTGTATGCTTTGTGTTGAGTAGGAACTTGTATCGACCATGGTCTTGGCTTTGTTTGGTTAACTACATGTCTTAAGCATCTTTGCAAGGTCCCTTGTTCTGTTGAAGTACTACTGTCAGTTCTGGGGGAAGTATCTCAAACTAGACTTTCATATATAATTGTGAAACATTCATTTTTGTTTCCAAAATGAATACTTCTCTGTACTATGTTTGTTCTCTTTCTTGCTATCAAATGGGAAACTTTTAAGAACATAGATTTTTATTTTTTCATTTTCCCAATTCTAACACAAACCTCTTCAGCAGTGACAAAGAAAGGAACTATAAACATGTACTGCATGCTTAATAAAAAGCACTTTTTTCCACATGGAATGCTTCAGATTGTCTCATTTGACGTGAGTTGGTCATTGCCTACGTGGTGAACTACTGGAATCAATACAGTAACAGATAATACATTTATTAATAAGAAAGTGTACCAGATGCCTCACAGAATGGCTCATGGAGACTTGATGGAAATTGTTGGTTTTCAGTTCAGGTGTGGTAAAACTTCACATTATTTATTTATTTATTTATTTGGTTTTTTTAATAGACAGCCTTTTGGTGTCAGTCACAAAAAGAAGAAAGAAATGTCTTGTAAGCGCCCAAAAGGCATTTCCATGTCTCTGTTGTGGTTTAACTCCAACTGACAACCAAGTACCAGGCAGCTGCTTGCTTGCTACCCCCACCTCCAGGGGGATGGGGAGGAGAATTAGAAAAAAGGTAAAACTTGTGGGTTGAGATGAGAGCAATTTAATAAATAAAATAAAATTTAATAATAATAACAATTATAATGAAAAGGAGAGAGAGAGGAATAAAACTCAAGGGAATGAAAAAAACCCAAGTGATGCACCGTGCAGCTGCTCCCCGCCGCTGGCCGATGCCCAGCCAGTCCCCGAGCAGTGACCGGCCCGTCCCAGCCAGCTCCCCCCGTTTCCATCCTGAGCACGATGCTCTGTGCAACGGGACATGCCTCTGGCCAGGCCGGGGCAGCTGTCCTGGCTCTGCTCCCTCCCGCTCCGTGTGCCCCTGCTCGCGGGCAGAGTGTGGGAAACTGAAAATTCCATTTAGAGTACGCAGGACTTAGCAAGAACTAAAACATCAGCGTGTTATTGACATTGTTCTCATCCTAAATCCAGAACACAGCACTGCACCGGCTACTAAGAAGAAGATGAACTCTACCCCATTTGAAACCAAGTCACAGAAAAGCTTTTATAACTGGGACATGCAAGTATTTTTGTGTGTGTACTTGCACCACATTTCTAACGTGGCCTGCACACCACGAGGGCTGAGCTTGTTCCATAGTATCACGATGTGTTCCCTGCCATGCTGGGCTTTGGATATTTTGGGGGAATATGGGGTCTCTTGCCCTTACTATCCCTAGCCTTTGGTTCAGTGAATAGTGCCTCAGAAGCCATGTGCTGTTTTATCAACCTTGAACTGGCTAGCAAAAATGTGAGTGAAAGGATAAATGAAGTGATATTGTCTGTGGCCACCTTGCTCCGATAGCTATGAACTCCATCAACGTCATCTTTATTTGTCAGCTCCATAGCATGTTCTATGGATTTCAGTAATTCATCTAGGAGGTAAATTTTCCAGATTTTTAGTTGAATTTTAGCAAAATTTTTTCAGAATTCCTTGTGCTGCTGTATTTTTAACCCCTATAGGAATAAAAAACAGAGTACTTTGTGAGCATTGGCAACTAGTCTGTCATCAGCAACTAGGCGGTTTGGTCAGAATGGAAAATGAAATGCATGTGCTCCTGGAATGAATGAGGCTCAGATCTTTTTTGGTGCTGCCTTTGCTGCAGGAGTATTGTGTGGTAGTTTCAATCTCCAATTTCTCTCAGGGTCTGTGATACTTTTTGTGAGACTTATCACCCATCGTTACACCTCTCATGGTGATCAGCACACCATGCAGTGTACTGGAATTTCTAGCATTTATTGCTGCCTCAAAATGCATTTTGTGAGAAAAGAGAAAGAATTGATCTTTCAGTGTAATACTTTGAGTCTTTCATAGGTAACAACCTAAATCAAGAAGTATGTTTCAAGGCTGAGTTTTAACTGAAAATAAGCAGATACACAGCCCAGGAGAGTTGAAAGATGGAAGGAGTGTTGTGATCTGAAACTTTACGTTGAGGGTCTTAAAACCCTCAAATAATAATAATAATAAAAAAGTATTGAGTGGTGAAGAAAGATTCACCTGGTTTTCCTATGACTTAACAGGTTAGCAGACACTTCTGGTGTGTGTCTGCCTGTTACACCCATGACATTAGATTACTAGCGGTGGTGATAACGCTCTTTGTTGCACTTAATACAGATGAGGTTTAGGCACAAATCCTGATGTTTGCTACAGCCAACGTTTGAGGTGGGAAGAGAGAGGGAGGGTCCTCAGCCAGAGTGATGCCTTCCTGGTTATCACAGATGTTGTAAGGAGATCTGTGTTGACTGAATGGTCCCACTGATGGAGTAAAGATTGTGTGATAACGTTCACCTGTCCAAACCAATACAAGGGGTTGACTAGAGCACAAATATGTTAGAAAGTCTTAATTAAGGTTTACAGTAAGCCTAAAGGGCTTCAGTTGTTAACTAATTAGGGTGACACTGTGATGTGCAAGATAAGGAGATTCTAGCCTTGGCTTAGTCTTGGAAAATTTTGAGTTTATACCAACATTTAAGATGCTGCTTGCTTGCTATAACAGTTAAAGGCTAGACATTTTTTTAAATCTAAAACCTACTGGCGCTTAGCAAAGGCTCTGTTTTTGTCAATTAAGTTTTATTTTTGCTGCTCAAATCTTAGTAGGTTGGCAACCTTAGCTGGTTTGGTTTTTTCTTTCAAGTTTGACTTGAAATTTTCAGATACATAGACCTACAACCTGACCTTAAATATGAGGCTTTTTTCTGTGGCTTGTAATGCTACTTGCTGTTAGTTGAGTAGTTGAGGTAGAACCTCCCTAGCCCTTATAGCTAGAAGATAGTCAAATGGAGCGAAACTGGCGGGGGGGGGGGGGGGGGGGGGGGGGGAAGAACTGAAAGAACTGAACAGATGTATTTACTTGAAAAATACAACTTAGTGCTCGCTATCCAAGCTAGCATATGAATTGGCATATGCACAGCATGGAATGTCTGTGACCTCCCAAAGCATGCAAAACACTCCAGAATATTTTTTTTGCAATGTACTCATATGATTTGCTTAATTCTATAAATTCTAAGCAACCTCAGCACCATCTTTATTCAGTGACAGCTGAACTTACCTTAGGAGCCTGCACCTTGCTCCTGGGCTTTTTGGGGTGGAGGTTGTTCCTGAGTTTTGGCAGAGGATTTTATCTCCTCTTCAAAAGTGCTGCAGCAGTAGTTGAATGGTGGTGATGGATCAGATTTCTCTGAGATGTCAGCAGGGAAAAATAAATAATGTAGAGGCAAATGCATCAACGATGCACTTGCTGCTGACCTGGGTGAGGGCTTCTGCGATGATGCTGCCAGGAAAACATTCTCTGACACAAAGCTTGATCTGAAGATGATATGAGAGCATGAAGAAATAGCCTTCTGATGTTTAATACTGTGCAGCTGGTGAGGTGCTCTAGATGAAAATTATTTCAAGTGACTTCTGTACACTGAATTAGGAACCTCCAATCCTTACTGCATTCACTGGTATATGCTGTACTACCTGCTAATTATTAAAAAAAATAAAAATGGGGGTGAGGAGAGAGGTTTCTGTCCTAGGTAGAACCATTGTACATCTTTGTGTCAGTTCTTACATTTTTGTATGTACCTGCTACTTCTCTTTCTCATTAGCTGCTCTCTAGAGACAGCAAATCAAGTGACAGGCCATAATGTTATCCACTGAATGACATGTCTCTCCACATCAAAATATTTTGATGCAAGTGAGGTGATAATTTTCCTTATATCAATCAAAATTTTTTCAATAAGATCAAACAGATGGCCCTCTGTTTTCTGCAACATATTTATCCTGTTTCCAATCTGAACAATGAAAAATACAGTAGGTAAGTCTGGTAGAAGTGAATGGAGAAAATAACTAATAATTGGCCAGTAAGACACTTGAGTTGCTAGGGTTACTCCAAAATATTAGAGGCTTATTTACAATTACAGCAGTGCAGTCGCTTGTATGGGCACTGCATTATTGATACCCATTGCTTTATATGTGTTCTTGTAAAAAGCAGAAGAGGAAAGCTAGTTTATTTCAAAATGAGTAATGAGAATATTGTACGTGAAATGTTGTGCTTTTGTATTGTTTTTGTTTCCCCATTAAAACAGAATTGCTTGGGCATTGCTAAGCAGAATTTGGTGTCAGATACATACAACTTACAGTCTCTAATGCTTCTTTCTCTTACCATTTGTTCTTATTGAACAAAGTAATGTTCTAGGCAGTTGTACCACAAATTGAGAGTAAAAAGAAGTTCAGCTTGTTACTGAATGTATGAGATACTGTGTTTATATCCATGGGGAGAAATGAGTCAACTTTTATGATCAAACTATGATTCAGAAGTGCTTTGTGGCAAAATGTATTTGAGTAACAAAAAAATCAAAACAAACACCAAAGCTGTATTATTACAGAGCACAAAAGACTCTTGCTTGCAACACAGCTGTTGATTACCTCCGTGTGTTCTTGTCCCACTGACCATTGCAGACTCCATCATCATTTGCTTATATTAGAAGTTCCTTTTAGGGGAAAAAAAGTCACCTATACCTGCCAAATCTGGGCTATGTGGTTATGTGGTATGCAGATTGGCCAGTGGAGTTACCTACTTGTAAAGGAACAGAACACTTAGCTTTTCTGCTGTTTTATCCCCAGGTATTCCTTGGTTGTTATGCAAAAAGGCATGTAATCTTAGAGAGACAGATCATTTTTGTTTGTTTTTAACTGTATTTTTTGATATTTAGCATTCCCTGTCTGGCCTGGGTAGTAGCTCTGATTACAAATACTAAAAAATTGCTTCAGTGTCACAGTAGTATATGCACTGCACAAGAACCTCCTGTGCTTTAAAGGCAAAAGCAATTCTGCGTGTACAGTAGTGAATGAAATTGAGCATTTGCTAGACCTTTGTAAATAGATGGAGAGAGGAGACAAACTAAAAGGTGGTAATTCTGGTGGTGTTTGTAATTCTGTGAAGCTTTTGAGCACAAATTTGGTTGCTAGTTGACAATACCAATCTGCCAGAGCTAAGTACCTAAACTTGAGCAGGTCAGATCTTCCTCTCGAGAACTTGAGGCATCTGCTTTTCTCAACTAAGTGACTAAGGCACTTGCTCTCTGAAGCCATTTCATTAGACCATTAAAATGGATGCTCAAAATAGCTGTACTAGGTATTGCTTAATGTGCATATTATTTCTTATTATTTCTAAAGTGGCTGTAGCTGTATACCACAGTAAGTTTAAATTAGTCAATGTAGTTAGGACAGTGGATCCAGTCATCCAGGAGTACAAGCACAGGTACAGATCTTGCTATGCACTGCATCCCACACGTGAAAGCAAGCACTTAACGCAAATCTAAGCCTGTATTTGTTAACATCGTGAAAAAATGAACCCAGGGGACTTAATGTGATATCTCAATAAATGACTGTGATTGGGGCCCTGAGGCTAATGGCATAAAATGTGGCAGTGCATTAGGGTCGCTTACCTGAAATAATACCTCAAACAATTTATATGTTAAATGATTTGTCATATACCTTGGTAGGGTCTGCAGCCTGCTTTTCATTATAGATATTATTGTATTCCTGTTTGGATCCGTCACTTGGAAAGGAAAAAAAAGAAGCATTCAGTAAAACCCCGCTGGGTTCAATTTTCAGGAAAATTAACAAATGCAAACTTAATTAGAGTAATAAAATCATGAAGGATGGGGTGTGGTTAATATTGCATGAAATACAAATCCAGGAAGAAAAGGAAAACAAAATGTTGTAGGGATGTATCCTGACAACTGTGCTGTTCAAATCTTTGCACATTGCTCTGTGATCCTAGAAGTTAACCCAGCATAGCAGGTGTACACATTGACTTTTTGTTTGAATACGCTCCTAAGACACACACCACATGGATGCACCCCCCGTAATAGTAGGAAAATTTATTTTTTCATTTAGTTATCTCTGGTCCCTTTGCACTGAGGGCTGTTTTGGTATGAGACAGATGGATGTCAGAGGACTTGGTCCGAGTTTCTCAAATTTAATTGACAGTGGTCAACTTCCACCATCTGCAGAAGTGTCAGCCATCCCTAGCTCTGCGCAGGGCTATATATGCACTTAAATCTACCCCTTCCTGCATTCTGTTGCACATCTATCTGAACCAGAGCTTTCTCCATTACTTAGCGTCCTACTATATGTCACCCCTCTTGCCCAGTTCTTCCTGCTTCACTCTGCTTTGCTCGTATTCCTGTATTCTGGCTAGAAAACGGGTCTCTAGCGTGCATTCGAAAATAAATGGATAAGACTTGGAGCTTGGAGTCCTTCATGCCCTTAGGAAGGAATCACTCTGGGTCTTTGTGTAGTCACACTATGAACTGTATGAAAGGAAAAGTAAGTTCCTCTCCTGTCCTCAGCCACAACTCTTGTGAAAGCCAGACATTGTATTTTTACTTGCATCAGTCCTATCTGATGTCCTATGCTGTTTCTGTGGAGTGGGAGAGCTAAAAAGTGATGTTTTCTAGATGAATATTGCTGCTTGTTGAAGTCACTGTATCATCAAGCCACAGGCTTATATTACTGGGCTGAAAGAAAGTTTGAGTTCTTCAGCCTTCCCAAGTGGAAGGCAGGCAGACCGTAGGTACAGTGCCCGGGATATCTTAAGTTCACATCAGTTACAGCCAAGTAGTATTTTACTTAACAATTGAAAAAAGGGATTTCAAATTTAGTCAGCAAAAGCCTTTCCTGTTCTTTAAAGATGGCCTTAGGGAGTGTTGGTTTCACACAGGTTAAAGCTAGTTCATTTTTAATACAGTCAGTTTGAGTGTTGTAACAAGGTTTATTTTAGTGGAAGGCACTTTACTATTGAATGGTTAAAAAGAAACTTGAAACCAGCTTTTTCTCTGTGCATTTTTGGAGGAAAAGAAACTATAGTAAACACCATCACCATCTGTTTTTCATAGGAAATTTTGGCCTGTGAACGTCCTTGCAAAAGCTGAAAAGCCTTGTATGGAATTTTTTAGTAGTTAAAAATTAGTAATTTTAGATTTTTTGCTGTAATTTTTTTGTCGATTTGATTGCATTGAAGAGATGTTTTTTTCCCCTAAGAGCCTGCACCAAATCAGTGTGTGTGTGTGATCCATGCTTTGGGAAGACATGGCTAGCAAGTTTTGAGAGCATGATCTAGAGATTTGAAGATGCAGTGTCTCACACATTTCTTAACACATACTTCTTAACTTAAAAGTAAGTATGGAAATAGCTGCAAACCTGCTATACTACCTATGTTGAATGAGCTTATTTGTCCAAACAGATTTTCTATGTATAATGCACAGTTTTGTGTCTGTCCACTCCCTTTCCTAGGATATTCACTGTGAAAGTAAAACAGCTTTGATTCCAGAAAGTCTTTTGCTCTCAGAGGTAGTGTTCATTGCTATTATATGCCACATGAATAGAGCAAAATCTGTGTATTGACTACAGCAAGTAAAACTTCTGCATTGGTTGGAAATTGCAGATACAATCATGAATGTTTTTATGTATCTGGAAATAGTGTGTTCTTCTAAAAGCTTGCTAATTTTATTTTAAATAGGGAACATAAATATCTGACTCATTCTCTGTTATGTCTGCTATTCTGCTATAGAAAATGCCTTTGCTTCAGTATTCAAGGCATCTAACAATACTTACTCACATGCCACTTGTCTTTCTAATAACTAAATAAGGATTTCTGAATAAGTACCATTAAACAAATTAGTACAGAGCATAAACGCCTATTTTATTATTCCTGATAAAGCAGTATGCTGTATTTCTACTCTCTGGTTCAACCTTTTCTTTTATTGATAAATGTGTTCTGAGTCATCTGTGCTAGCAGATCTGCTTGACCTCTCAAATTTTCCGTACCAAACTGACATGTAGGACTTCTGGGAAAGGATTTTAGTTCTTATTGTGTGTGGTGGATTAAATAAGGATCACTGAGTTTCTGAGTACCTTCTAGGAATTTCCTCTGAGGGAACCTTAAGTATTCTGTGTGTGTCTCAAGAGCTGTGGCTCCTGTTGGATGTCATAGCTGCTAGATTCAGATTCTTCCAGTTGGAGCCTACGAGTAGCAGTGTTCAGAACTGTTGACTGGCCTGTTTATATCAATGGTGCATCTCCAGGCATCATTCCTCTGAACAGCACCTGTTGGCTTTCCGAAAGCCTCAGGTGAAGTGTTCTGTGTGGTTCCCTCTACAGTTCATCTGCTTTGGCTCCTTGATCTCATTCCTTTATTTGTTTCTTATCACCAGTTGTCTCCTAAAGTCTGTTGCTGTTGGTCTTGCGCTTCCTCCCCTTTGTTGATGTGAAGAACTTGCTCGTGGGTGGTCCTCAATTCCCAGTGGTTTTACAGTAGATAAGGCCTATTAAGTTAATGAACAAAGAAATCCATTTAGCTTGGATTATGGTAGTGCTCATCCTCTGAGCTTTGTTGCTGGGCGCAGTAAGGCTGGCAGCATCTGTAGACCGTGCCGAAGCCTGTGGCTGTGTTCTAAGCCTGCTTGGTGAGCTAGGTTGTACCTTGGTCCTGATTTCTCATCTTCCACCTGCTAAGATGAAAGACCCTAGTGCTATCCATTGGGCAGGGTTGCCCATACTTTGGTCCCTATGATTGTGCTTAATGTCACCAATCTCTGGCTGTGTGTTGCTGGTCATGCCATGACAATAACTGATATTTGGGGTCTGATGAGCTTCTAGAAACACAACTTTTTTGATTAAAACTATATATGTCATTATTGTGTGTGAAACAGTGAAATTTTGGGTACCATCTTGCTTATAACATAATTTTATCTTAGAGCTGTTGCCTGGGTGTGTTAATAAGGAAAGCACCTGGATGTGGAATAGTTTTCCTCTCTTATCCCAGTGGCAGGTCAATTAGTGCATCTCTGCTGGCCGCTAACTTTGAGTCATGCGTGGTTCTAGTGCTTTTATTCACAAGCTGTCACTATTACTCTCTAATCTATCTAGTTCACAGGCAAATAAAGTATGCCATCTTTCAGGATTGCATTATAGAATGGAAATAAAAGAAAAAAGATTAGTAAAAAAGTAATGCCCAAACAGTAGCCTTATTCTTCAGGGAGAAAATAAAATACCTGCTGACAGCTCTTACCTTAATGATGTTCTTGATTCTGTCAAAACATCAGACGCCCCATCGTTTCCATTGGCATTTGCAGGACTCTTTTAAAGAAATGCATAGGAAAGCAGAGTGCTTTGATGGGTGCTTTTTTTACTTGGAATCCCTTTCCATAGCCATGGTTTTACTTGGAAAAGGTCCTGTGTCGTGTCTGGCCCCCCTCCCTGTCCCCGTCCCACCCCCGTCCTTCGTCCATCCTCCCCCCTCCCCCCTGGATTGTTTAGAAAAGGCTTTGGGAGCAAGAGGAAGCGAAGGACAGATGAGGTACAAAATGTACCCAAGTCACCAAGTTTCTCTCCTGTAACATAATTAATCTGGGGCAATTGCTCCTACACAGTAACACTGTAATGACTACAGAAAGAGATATTTGTACCTGGACAAGCTGGCAGTGGGGAGCTGGGATGCTTTACTAATCCCAGCCACTCCCGTGTCTCTGTGTATATTTACAAGATACTGAAATTCCTCCTTTGCAGAGGTATACGGTGGTGTGGAGGAGGTAGCAATGTCCACTTGGAGATAAATATAATTTTTCAGCATTCAGGATCAATCCTAGCCTCCTCTCTGCAAGTACTACTGCCCTCTTCCTAGGTAAATTGGACACACTGATTTGGATTAACTAGAAACTATAAAGACCAGGTAAGCAGGAATGGCAGAATGTACATCTTAACTGTTGTGTCTTTTTAGGCTAAAGCACATCACAGGATTTACCACTGACAGTGAGTTTTTGTGCATTGCAGTGTAGCATCGAATCCTGATGATGGGAAAAGAAGGGATTGTAAGTGTGCTGTATATTCAGTTTGCAACTCAACTGTTCCCTGAGTGGCTTGTCATTTGAACAATCATAAATGATCCATGATCACATTTTCCACTGCTGTTTTCCAACAAATGAAGCAGTAGTAGTGTATCCTGCAAATCCCATAATACAGGTAATCTTGGGGTAGAGGTAATAAGAAGATGGTTTTCCCTGTATGAACCATCCTGCAATTCTTTAGCTTCTTTTATGTGTCAAATTATATCCATACCTTGCTAGATATGACTGTATTCAGCTGCTGTGTTTGTACATCCTTCGCCTAGATTCTCAGTCTTCTGTAGACAAGACTTTTTTTAAGTTTGCATTGAAATTAGCTCTGTATAAGAGAGCTGTGGTGTCTTAAGTGTTAGAGTCGTTGAATTTACCTTCTGTGTTACACTAGTCTGTAGTTAATTCTACTGAATAAATTGTAGCAACATTCTGAAAGATGTTTTTTAACAAGGAACACCACAATCCCAGGACTGCCAATTGACGACTCATCACATGCAGCTATTAAGCATTTTTTTTCTTGTTTACGTATAAGAAAATGATGCTTTTAGATTTATTTCACAACTACTTGTGAGAGTCATGTGCTATTATTATCTACAAAAATTACTTTTCATTGGAAAAAAATCTTGCCTGTAAATGCAACAGAGTTTGATATCCAGGCACTTTTAATTGAACAATGAATAATTCTGATGAAGCTGACATCACATTGGGACATCTTTCTTTCTTAATTCCAATGAATCTGAAAGCAAGATAGGCTGCTCAGAGACAAGTAAGCTGATAGTGCTGCTGCCGCCGTACCTGAGCTCAATTGCAGGAGCTGCTTGTCCTAAGAAGGTATTAGATGTATAGATTTTCATCACTGGCTCTTTGATGTCTGCCTATTATGACTCATTTAGAAAATGTTGATTCACAGGCTTAGAATTGTAAGCCTGTACTATGATTTCTGAGGATAGGAATCGGGTGCAGTTCAGTAGTAAATGAACCTAGCCAAGTAATTAGTCTTTATCAGATGAAATTTTAAACATATCAACTGCCATGCGCCTGTGCTCCTTTCATGTGGTTACCCTGGGTCCTTTGAAAGATTCCACTGATTAAAGAGCCAGATACTGCTGTTTCTAGATGTGTGAAGGAGGCATTGAACATAACGTGTCAAAGAAATGAAGGGTTTTGTAACACTCAATTTAAGTAAAAGGCACTTAAAAGATACTTGAAAAGGCCATGTGGGTCAAGTTAGATATTAACTTGTGGATTGTATTCTGGCCAAATAATACAGGCACAAGTTTGGATACCTGCAGCAGTGTGCCATGGGAACGCTGTGTGCTGCTTCCTTTGTGGCCTGTTATATTGCCTACCATCTTTAGACGATTAAAGCTTAATGAAGGTCTTTGCCTACCTTACGTTAAGACAAACTGCGCTACAGCCTAGTTTTATTTCCTCAAAATTTTTTGTTTCCTTGAGTTGAATAATGCAATGAAATGTGTTTGGTTGTTTTTTGTTTTTTTTTAAAATCTTAACGTTTTCAGAAGCTGGAGACCCACTCATAATTTTTGCAAGTGTCTTTTGGAAGGTGTTTCAGGTAGATCTTTAAAAGTCTAGCTCTTTAAAAACCAAACCTCTTGTTTATGCCAGCGGTGAAAACAGGCTTAAACATTTAAGTCTAAATTATAGCAGTAATTCTGATGAACACATACACAAAACCACGAAAATTTTGACTTTCTGATGATTAAAATCTTTAGTACGCTGCAAGCACAAAATTAACAGTCTGTCTGTGGAACAACCAGCAACTAACTACAACTGATTTTGAACCTTCTCTGGCTTCACTGGGTACAGCATTCTTTCCTAGTCCTGAGCTGTTGCAGACTGCTGAAACTCCAACATTTTCTTGACATGGAGTTGTATACGTCATTCTGAGCTGAGTGTGCTCTGCAGAATCTTGAAACCAGTTTCAGTAGTTGTATGTTGTCAACGGTAACAACTGAATGAGCCAGTTAGCGTTGAGCTTTGACTTGACTTGTAGTGATCCTTGAAAATCAGCCATTTCTTGGACCCCTCTTCTGTCCAGAACCCACGGGATTTTTCCAAGCAGAACCTTGAACAGGCCAGTGTCTGCTTTCCTGATTTATAGGGTTATAATCCTGCTTCATTTCTTGTTCCTGCCTCTCAGGATCATGAACTACTGGACAGTGTCCAGTTACTGCTGCTCCTACATTGTGCTGGATTTCCCAACAAAAGAAATAACTTGCCTCTGTAGCAGGGGTAGCAGAAGACATTGTGGGCTGATCCTTTCGGTGGTTGTAGTTCACTTTCTGGATCATGAGGCTTTACCAGTCAGTTCTGCAGATAAGATGTAGGAGGCAGCAGTGTTGTCTTTCTTTTCCCCTCCCCCCGCTCTTACCTGCTGTGGTAATGTCTCATGAAGAAGGACCTTAAAGCCTTGTGGTTAAATTTAATAATTACCTGCGTAAGTCATTTTGGTATTGAAATCCTTTGCCGTGGAACAGAGCTTATTTGTAGCCTCCTGTGTGTTCTTGTTTCCATTATAAAACATTGGGCAGCGTTCCATCATAGGCGCACCTTATTTGGGAGGTGGTATGAAATGTTCATGCAGCGATTTCCACAGAATAACAAGATCACCTAAATACTAAGCAATGGGCTATAAGGACTAGGATCCAAAACTGGTGCCACAGGCAGTTAGGAGTTATAAGTTAAAATTGCAAGGGGTTGTGTAATGGATTGGCAGCTAACGCGGGTACTTGAAATTCATTTGGCATTTACATGCACGGTAAATTCCAAATGAGCTCCTAAGAACCCTATAAAAAGAAAAAAGTGTGTGTGAACCGCTTGTTTCTCCCTGTAACGTATATTATCTTAGTTCTAGATTATAATTTCCCTTTGTATCATTTGGAGACACTTTTAATTTATATAAAGTGAATTACAGTCTTAGATAAAGTTCAGGCATTTCCAATAATATCAGAATAAGTGGACCACTGTTATCTTTGCAGCTGAAGCTGGTACATTCTGTGTGAATTCATTTCAATTTTGCTGTCTGTGTTCCAGGGCAGTTTGCTTTTATGCAATGAATATTGGTAGATCCCAAGAAAATATAGGCACAGATTTTATTAACAATGAAGTGAATGCCTGCCAGTTGCACGGCAGATCACGTTCGAACTGGCAGTTTGTGACAGATGTGTATGTAATGGCTCTAAATCACTGTGTGGACTCACTGTATTCCATATTTTACTCAACTTCCAATAAGAGTTACACAAATAAATTAAAGTGCAGCTGTCAAGATCAGCAGCAGAGTTGAAGGCATACATGTAATATAATGTATTAAAGAGCTGGTGCCTGCTCCTGGAAAATGTCTGAAATATATTTTGCTAGATGAAAGCATCAGATTTGTTTCCATTGTTTGTTTTTCTTGTCTCACATTTAATAATCAAGAGCACTTGTAATGAAGCTGATTCCAGAGGGTTTTGTTACAGTTTTGCAACTAGTTCTGTGTCACTTCCATTAGTCCTAGCGTACCGTTTTCTGGTTATTTCATCACTTTAGCTCTCCTGGAAATGGAATCCTGTCATGCTTTGCTTACGGTATATACTGTCTGTGCATGAGCAACATGCACAACTACTTAGTTGTTCAGAAGATCCAGATGGGTTTGGGTTTAGCTCAGTTCTTCCCTTTTATGAAATTATTCCACACTTAAAATCTTTTTTTTTTTTTAAAAAAAAAAAAAAAAAAGTGTGTGTGTGTGTGTTGTGTAATCTTGTAGAATCATAGAATTGTTTATGTCAGCAAAGACCTTTGAGATCATCAAGTCCAACCATTAACCTTGTCCCTGAGTGCCATCTTTTAAACACCTCCAGGGATGGGGACTCCACCACCTCCCTGGGCAGCCTGTGCCAGTGCTTGGCCACCCTTTTGGTACTTGTTCCAAATACCCGATCTAAACCTCCCTGACATAATGTGAGGCCGTGTCCTCTCGTCCTTTCGCTTGTTACCTGGGAGCAGAGACTGCCCCCGCTGCCCACAGCCCCTTTCAGGTGGTTGTGGGGAACGATCAGCTCCCCCCTGAGCCCCCTCCTCTCCAGGCTGAGCCCCCCCAGCCACCCCCCTCCAGCCCCGCTGCCTGTCCCTGGACACGCTCCAGCCCCTCCATGTCCCCCCTGCAGTGAGGGGCCCGATCCTGCACACAGGGTTTCATGGTGCAGCTGCACCAGTGTGAGCACAGGGGGATGGGCACTGCCCTGGCCCTGCTGGCCATGCTGTTTCTGACACAAGCCAGGATGTTGTTGGCCTCCTTGGCCACTTGGACACATGGGGTGTTCTTGCCCAGCCGGCCTCACCTCAGCTTGATGTCATCTGCGATACTGATGGTGCTCTTGATCCCCTCGTCTAGATTGTCGATGATGATACAGAACCAGCCCTGGCACTGAGCCCTGGGGACCTGCTGTGTGCCCAGCACCAGCAGGATGTGACTCCATCCCCGCTGCGCTCAGGCCCACCCCACGCAGCTGCCCCCACCATGAGCGGCTGGGCTCTCCAGGGGGTGCTGGGGGGGCTGGTGCCAAAGGCTTTACTAAGGCCCAGGCAGACACCATCCACGGCCTCTCCCTCATCCACGGAGTAGGTTGTATTGTTGTAGAAGGAGATGAAATCTTACAACAAACCATCTACAGACAATTCCTTTTAAAACCCTTCTATTTTATATCTGTGCCCCAGAGTCCAGCTTTGGTTATCGTCAGTGTGTGCCTGTCAGTATGACTAGCTCCCCAGCAGTGTCATTTGTCTCTAGTCACTTTTTCTCCAGTTGGCCTTGCTTGTATTGTCTGTGAGCTGCTGGCTCCGCTTTTCCCGGGATTTTCTAGGGAGTGGAGCCAGGCCCTTAGAGGCAGGCTTCGCTCCACCGCCTTGCAACGACTGGGTCTGCCGAGTAGGGTCCTTTCTTGACTAACTCTCATCATCTCCTATTTCCAATTACCCCAGAATCTAATCAAATATTCATGTTGTGGTGAGAAGTATAGGCAGCCATGCAGTGGTTTCTTTTCCCTTGCCCCCAGGTTTCGGCTCCTGGTCGTTGCAGAGTTTTTGACAGCTGTTGATTAATGGAATTAGCATGCTTGAAATTTGTCTGTATTCAGGCCCATAGACCCATCATCATTCAAAAGATTATAGAAAGCATAAAGTATTTCTATCTAGCCGATAGTGTTTTTCCTCTCCCTCCAGACTGTTTTATAGCCACCTGTTCAATAGACTAAATTCATCAAGTCATTTTTAATCATGTTCATTGGACTGTGGAGCTGTGCCAGGGTCCTACTAAGCAACAAATGGGTTCAGAGCAGGCACAGCACAGATTCTGTTAGAAAATAGTTCCCTCTGGTGCTGGTTCTTATCAGCTTGCCTGCGAAGGATAAGAAATCATCAACATTTTAGATTACGGGGGAAGAAAAGAGCAGAAACTTGGCTTATTTGCATCACAGTGGTAACTCAATTTATTTTGGATTTGTACCAGCATAAACTGGAGAAGAATTAGGCACAAAGCCAAAATATCTTTGTATTTCTTAAATAATTAAGCAAATCTACAAGGAGCTAAGCTGATGAATGGTTAACAAATGGTAGTGAAATGATCAGAAGCTATTCATTAAAGCCAAGAATTACACCGTAATCTGTATCTGCCTGCTTTCAACTCAGGAGGTCTTGTACTGTTTTTAAGGATACCTTGCAAAGAGAAACTCTGAGTGAAGCAAGAAGAATTTGGTTTAAATAACCTTACCAAGCAGTAGACTTCTCTGGTGCAAGTATTTTAGGTAAGAATTGACATAGAATATTTTTCTTTAGCTCTCCAGAAGGTTGTGATTATGTGTAACAATCCACTTCTAGTGATTTTTATTTGAGCTCCAAGGAGGGAATGTATGTTTACAAGTTTGGGCAGTAAATAGTTTTCTGTGGAACTGAAGAAAGATCTCATCAGGTATTACATGGAGTTTATTTGGACAGTGTAGGTTTCTGCTTGTAAACACAGAAAATAAATAAAACAAAAATTGAAGAACTGAATACCTTACTACGCATAATCAGGTCAGGTCCTCTTAGACAGTTGTGTGAGACTCTTCTAGATGTTTTGAGTTGCTGTTCTTCCTTACAATTTCTGTGTTTCAGTGAAACACTACAATACTGTTTCATGTTGAGATGTCTTAGAATCGTTAGCCAGGTACCTGACAGGAATTACTGACAGTAGTAAAGGTGAATTTTGACCCTATGCTTATTAATTATGTAGCAATAAAATCACTAACACAGACAATCGTGATGATGTATGTGACAGCTTATACAGTGAGTCCTCTGCTTAAGATTTTTCCGCTGACCTGCATCAGCAGGAATTCCATATATAAAAAGTAATAGAAAAATAAATCCTCATGTGTCCTAACTTTTTTATGTGTGTAGCAAATGCTCTGAAAATCAACTTTTGAAATTTTGCTGTACCATGAAAGATGCAGCTGTATAGTTTAAAACTTGGATTTCCAAACTATGTGGCATTTCCTTGCTGAAGTTGTTTATCCATCAATGCTTCAAATCACAGAAAAATGGAATTGAACATAATGACTTCTCTGCTGAGTTAGGAGGTACAGTCCTTTTACAAAGTGATAAACATTCCTTACAAAGGCGAAAAATAATTTTTGCAAGTCATGGTTTGAAACACTAATGTAGGAAGAAAAGTTTTGTACCTAATAGCATGTTGGTCATTTTGCATTTCAGTTGCTGATTCTTCAGTTTTACAGGATGACATGTTGTTCAGGCTGCTGCTGATTATGTGCTTGCTATTATGGTAATTGACATCTCTCAATTTTGTTGTTATGACTACAAAGTTCCTAGTAACAGGCTGATAATGCAGAAAGATTGCAGCCTGTCTCGCTGGCTGAGACTCATCACTGTGTTCTGGCTGTCCATGTGTGCGGGGTTACGAGCTGTTTGGCGTAGAGACTGTACAGTGCTTATCAGCCCGAGGTTAGAGACATCATGGCAATACGAATGCTGCAGGTGTGTACATACATAAACACATATAATCCACCTCTCTGTCAGCAGTGATCTCAAACCCCACTCTTCAGTAGTGTAGTGCTTAATCAGATTTTGCCTTAAGTTTAAGTAGTCCGATGGTCTTGTTTCAGCCAGAAGGCATGGGTGAATTGCTGTTTCGTGATGATCCTTGACCTGTTTGATAGTCATAATTAGGGAATACTGATATTATAAATTGGCAGATTGTATATTAAAGCTTCGATATGCATTGTCCCAAAAGAGTGACCGACCATTATGACCTGAATCCTTTGTACTATTCTTCATATTGTTTTAAAAAAAGTTTTTCCCGTATCTTAGTAGATTTCCTGTCCTCCTTTCCCCATAGTTTTAGCCTTTGCAGCACATGCTGAACCTCAGGAACTTACTAAATGTATACCTGTAGGGGAGCAGACTACGTAAGAAACACTCAGCTGATTAAATCAGTAAATCCAAATCGAATCTGAACCTTCTCAGGAAAGCCCAGGTTCAATTTGCATTGGTTGAGGAAGTAATAATATACTGTGAGGTGAAAACTCTGGTCAGAAAAGTGTGCTTCGATGAAGAAACTACTAGTAGTCTACTTAGTCATATATGCAGGTAATGCTTGGACATCTGCAGATTCTATTTTAGGAGGATTTGTAGCACAGTAACTTGTCTGCTAGCTCCTCGATAAAATGTTTTAACCTACCATTTCTGCCATTGGAACATAAAGTTTTATAACATGGGTTTTCTTTGAAGGAAACTCATTTGAGGTCTTGGTGAATATGTGTAAACCGTGACGTAACGTGAATCAAACACAGCTTCTTCTCTAGATTAATCGGTTTGTTGCGAATCCTCAAATGCAGGAGGATCCTGTCTGTGCAGGACCCAGGTTGATTGACACTGGTTTTCAGATACAGGACCCATTAAAAACACTTCATTTCTATAGTGCAAACTCCATAGGCTGTGCTGCAGCTCATCCAAAGCCTAAATAGTCTCCCAGATTTGTCTGGTGGTAGGAGATCTTGTTTTTATTAGCTCTGTCAGGAGCAACACAACAGCAAGCAGGCAATATGTATGTAAGAAAAGAATTCCTTAACCAACTGCAGACGTTTTTAGGAATATTGGGAGACTTATGAAAAAACAGTAAAACAGCAAAAAAAAAAATAATAAAAAAAAATATTCAGAATCCTGGATCTCTGGTGGCCTTCAAGTCTAGAGGAAACATCCCGTTTGCTTTTCCTTCGCTGGGCTGTTAAATTTATTGGAGTGGTCTGACCTCTTGGTTAGGGAATTGCTCCCTGTGCTCGGACATGTTTTCCATTGTGCTGCAGCTGGGGAAATTACCAGCTCTCGCTTCCCATCCCCGGTAATTTCTCTACTATTGGCTGCTCACCCAGTTGGTAGCTCTAAGAATAGATGAGTAGAAATGTCATTCATCGTTCACCACTGCAGATTGCTGTCTTAGGCCTTCAATCTCTCGTCTTTAATGGCTACACATAGGTTCTTTCGTACACAAAAGAGGTTTTGAAATGTCTCTTCTATGTAGTTTCACAGGGAAGGTTGTGATACAGGGTTAAGACTCTTGAAATAAAATGGGCTTCATCAGACATGAAGTTCGTGATGTCAACAGCCAGACTTCTCAACTGTCTGCAAGTACACTGCACCATTAAAAGCGTACATGTATCATACGGGTTCAATCCACGTGGATCCCCATGTTCCAAACCAAGCCATACTTCAAGAAATTATTATTTTTTCTTGATATGAATGTGATTAATGTAAGAAGAAATAGGAGATGGAACACAATTTGAATGTAATTTGTATTGTCTTTAAATTAGCAGGACTTTTAGGTATATCTAGGTAATGTCAGATATTTTTGAACAGTAACATTTTAGTAGTGTGAAGATCATGGTCCAAAGCTCTCTTTAACTTATGTTAAGGTAAAATGAAATAAGCAAAGAAAGTATTTGTTGAAAAAGATCCTCATATTGTTGTAGCATAGTTACTAGGGTTGACTGTCAGGTACTCTTTCAGTTACATTCAGAACTAGAAAGTTTGTTCTTTCAGGAAAAAAAACCAAACAAACCACCAGCTGGAATACAGAAGTATTAATATAAATGTTCAGTTCTGGGAGAATGTCTCTGTGTAGCAGGCAGACTTTCTTCTTTTGTGCGTATTTTACACTGGCTGGAGAGACTGACATATGACTTAAAGGTGGAAGAGATCCCTTTACTTTCTAGAAATTGTCGTGGTGCTTCAACTCATTCTTTCTGATGGTTATCTTGCTAGACATGATTCTTTTTTGCCATCAGAGGCAGAGATTCTTGCCATACTGACATTTTAATAAATGGTTAGATTGCTTACATAGCTGTGTAAACAGTGTGGCCACAGTGGCAGCAGAAAAGTTACTGGCAGCTATGTGGAGTTACTGGCAGCAATTTGGCTTTTTTTCACACTTTGTTGCATATTTGTTGTCAGTAAAAGTGGAAGGATGGTTAATCTCTGTGTGGAATTTCTGGGATGAAAAGTACTGCTTTGGATGTAAACCATAGGACACTTTATGTAGTTGGTATTACTGTGAATGTTCTGGAACCTGTGTAAGGAATATTCAAATATCATTGGTATCCAGGTAGCTTCTTTAGGTTTCCTAGGGTGTACATCTGTGCTTCCCCCAGAGAAAGAAGAGAGAAAACTTTAAATTTGGATGAAGCATAGCTGCGATAACAACAAAGCCTGCTCTTCCCTTGTGCTAACCGCGTTCCTCACAGTGTGCCCGAGTATTTAATTTCAGTCTGTGAAGTCAGGAGTGACTTCCTGAAATGGGCACTCAGCAAAGTTCTTTTTAAAATCAGTCAATTCTGATTCATCCAAGTTTCATATGAATACTGAGAAATAAATGGTATTCTTGCTCAGATTAATATCAAGAAAACGTGCACTCAGGTGGCCAGCCACTCTGAGGCTTAGTTGCCTGGATGTTTATTTGATGTTGCTTCACATCATACAGGTGCATCGGTGGAAAAACCCTGAGGGTGCTGCTTTAGTGATGTGGTTCCCCTGGATCCCTGTTGGCACGTTTGCTGTGTGCTATTACAGCATCAGCTCTGTAGAGACTGTTTCAGATTTTACTTGCTTTCTCGTGGTCAGATGTGGTGACTTTTTCACAGATCTGTTATGGGAAAATAAATGCTTAAATGAGAACATTTTGTTTTGTGGGCTGAAAGAGCCTAAATTTGTATGTCAAGTCTGGCATACACTTTTTTTGTAGGGGGTCATAAAGTCTGTAGGCTGGAACACAGGACTACATTCAGTCTCTGGCCGTACAGCCATCCATTAATCGTTCTTTACAGTTACAAAACAACATACTGGTACTTGCTTCACCAGTATGCTGTGAGGATTAACTGTGAGCAGTTCCTTGAAATACACCGTGTGTGCGCACACCAGTATCTTCACTTTTTAAGCTGACCCGGCTCTGGGTACATAATGTATTTGCAAGAGGAGAGATCAGTATTAGCGGTGCAACAGTAGAATGGATGTTGTTGAGTCTACAAGTTACCGCCACGGTGGTATCTCATGTTTGAACTCCAGCCCAGCTATTGCCTCAGTCCTCCTTATTGCTCCTCATCTGTTCTGCACACCTCCAGGTGGTGGACAGGGTGGGAAAGGGCAATGGGATGTTTAATCCCCCACTTTGCCTTAAATGAAATGAAGAATCCTGCCTCAGGCTTTTCCTGCAAACCTAGCAGGTTGCTATGGATTAAGCTACTTAATCAATCCAGACAAACCATTCCATGCTGCTTCATAGTAGTCAATACCTCCAGTCACTTGCCATTTCAGCAGCTTAGAGACTAACAATCCTTCATTCTGCAGACGGAGATGTGCCAGAAAGCAAAAGTTGCTAAATAGCTGCTATAGACGAAGCTATAAAATCTTTTTGCCTTCATCCTTTCCCACCATCATAAGCTGGTAGCATAGCAACTGATGAAGCTGCTTGAACTTGAGTTGACCTGAAATTACATGTTTCATGGTTTATGTGTTTATTCCTTCCTTTCTACTTCTTTTTGGTGCTTGTTGAGTTTACATTTCCAGTCCCCATGGAAGATTAGCAGCTTGTTCAGGCAGAAAGCTGAAACAGATTTAGTAACACATGATGTATGAGCTTAAACAGTCCATGGAGTTAGAAACACGAGAGCATGCTAAAGCTGGCCCTGGCTACTGACTGGTGGAGGGGGACCTTCCTTTTGATAAGAAGTGGATGCACTTTTCCATATCTCTGTACAGAGTTGGTGGAGCCGTAAGAAAGAAACGATGTTTCCAATTGTAGTGTTGCAGGATTAGCTGTTAAAGGAAGCGGTGCAGAGTGTACGTGTGCACAGTGTATAGTAACCCTGTGGTTTCTCGTGAGGGGGAAAGAGAGCGCTGAGACACGAGTTCACAAGTAACCTGTAACTTGAATGCCTGTTGGTGCATACACAGTTGCAGCAGTTTGTGGTGGAGAAATCAGTATGTTTTCACCAGAGCTTCTGGAAAGCTCTAATATTTTAATCTCCCTTGTTGAAGGAGAGGTGATGCTTAGTTCTCATACTTTGTGATATTTTTGTAATTGCTGTATTCAGGTATGTTCTTATGTTAAACCCTAACTTAGTTTTCTTCACAGCTCATTTCAAGACTAATACAAAATGTTAGTTTCACACATATCTGATGTGTCTATCATTAAGGGCAAGTTCCAAGAAATGAGGGAAGTGGAAAAAAAAAAATTACTGGTTTTTGTACAAGGAAAATATATCAAGAATGAGTTTGGAGAACAGGACTTGGTTTGAGCATGCTGGACATGCTCCTGGAGAAGCAAAATGGAGCAGTTAGATGCTGGCTAGACAAAGTCATGATTCTTTTATTTTTACTGGGGTTTGGTCAAATGAAAACTGAACCTTTTTTTTGTGTGTGACGGAGTCTCGACAGATGTGGCTAAGATGCTCCAGCCTCAGAACAGCCTTAGCAAGAGAATGAAATTCTTTCTTTGACAAGCGCTTTAAGTATTAAATTATTAAATCAAAGGGCATCACTGTCACCAGTGCCTGCTCTGGCTGCATATATAAAAGGCAAGTGAGTTGTGCTCAACTTTTCCAGAGAAAAGCATAATCATTTATCTTCATGTGATGGCTTTAGACTGCAGCACCTGAGTTCTGCCACCCTGAATGAAGGCATTCAGAGAGCATTCAGAGAGTGTACAGGTACTCAGTATTTTTTCTTGCTGAGCAGCTCTTTGCACAGCTTGCTTAGTAGACTAATTGGTCTGATACCTCACTGCCTTTCACACTGAAGGCCAGGCGCTGAGAAAATGAGAGTAAGGAGCTAAAATGCATCTCACCTACATTTTAATATTAGTCAAAAGAGGAGGGGATCAGGGGGCATTTAATTTTATTTGTCTTAGATACCTTAAGTACCTTAAGGTGAGTCTATTTCTCTCCATTGGCTATAAAGATCACTAGTACAGGCTTGAACATATAGAAGCTGTATAATAAAAGTCAGGGAATTTGTGATCAGCTCATGGGTGCCTAACTTCTTAAAGCACAAGAGTCTGTTGGGCCTTTCGTGGTTCATGAAAGATCTCTGTAAACAGAATGACATTCCAAAATGATGTCTCATTCCATAAGCAACAAGAAGCATACTACTGCTTTTGTTCATTATGCCTTTTTGTTGTTATTTTGCAGTCAAAAACCTCAGGAAATGACATGCGCTTCAAAAATGGGAGTTAATTGTCCATGATTTCCAGCCCTGGGGAGCTTGTCATTCTCAGAGATCACCTACAGAGACTGCCTCTGCAGTGTGTAGGGGAGCACTCCAGTCCGTGGCAGAAAGGTTGCCTTCCGGCGTTCTCAGTGCACAAGGCTTGTGAAGTGTTTTGCTGCGGTAATGGAGAGTCCTACACATCGATACGGGGCCATTAGGGAGCTACTGGAGAGTCTACAGTCACCATAGTCACCTTTCTTTCCTCTTTTATAGTACAAATGATGACTCAAAGGGAAGCATTCAGTTCTAATCTATGTGAGTTCTTGTAATAAGCTTTACAATTAGAGCACAGAGTCTTCCATCTAATTCACTTAATTTACGCTGGGAAATGAGATACTGTTCAACTAATCCAATGCTATTTTCTTCTTTAGTAGAGAATGAAAGCATCCTCTGAGGCTCTGGTGGGATTTGGGCTAAGCTTCTGAGCCACAAATAGTGCAAAATGTTAATGAAATAGTATGCTACTTTAATTCCCACTTGGTAGTGGTTGCCCCTCTCTTTCAACCTATAACACAATTAGAAGAGTTGTTAGGAGGCAGTGGGCCTGTACCAACTTTTCCTGGTCTCAGGGTGACGTATATTTTTGTTTGATAAGATGACACTAATACAGATGAGCTTTCTTCAACCAGGGTTTGTTCCAGCTCTCTTGCGTGGTGATTGCAGTGCTTTTAGAAAATTATTAGGAGGTTTTCTACTGCTTTATAGTAACTCCTGTAAGCATTGCTGTGTTCTCCTCTTAAAACCTAGACAGCCAAGTTGCTTAATTTAGACTATATGTATTCAAATCACCAAGGAACATTTCCAGTTTCTTAAGGGGAAAATACATATGGAATATTTATTCCTCATTTTTATCAAGCTGCAGCAAATTCTCCCTTTGTATACGAGTGCTACACCTACACTGGTTTGAGGTGTAAATTCTGTAGTCTTTCAGCTCTCAATTTTTGGGAATGTCAGGAGGCAAGCATCCTGCCAAGTATTTGGTCTCTTGCTTCATTGGTTTTCTTTGGTGATACTGATTGCTGTCCCCTGAGATCTGCTCATCTCTTGTTCTTCATTGCTTTGGTGCCGATTCTTTGACCACTTTGCTCAATTCTTTCACATCTTTCTGGATCTTTTCTATTTTCTTCCCTGCTTCTTGTATGCGAAACGTATGGCGAGTCCCTTGTAGACAGAAATGTTAACACTTAAGGGAAAAACAAGGAGAAAAAAAGTGTATGGTATACAGTGGCAAATGAGTATGCTGTATCACAGACTACTAAAGTCACTTATCGCTGTGTTAGTAAATTCTGTGTTGGGAAGAAGCATCAGATGGAGAGTACTGACGCTAAATTTGCTAGTCCATAGATTAGCATAGAACAAAATAGAAGAGCCTCAACGCAGCCCTGCCCCCCCCCCCCCCCCCCCCCTTACTGCTCTAACATCCTAGTTCTTTAGCTGAATAGCCAACCTGCCACAAGCTAAAAGGGTAAATTTCTATTTTTGTCTATCAGTTTTTGATTACTAAGCACATAAGCATCCTGTGGCTGATGTTTCATAAGGATGAATGCAGTGTTGACCTCAACAGGGGCAAGAAGAGACCTGCATATCCACGGGGCTGCATCAGATAGTATGGGAATGCTCATGGAGGGCAAAAGGTTAAACTTCGCCTTGTAAGGGTGATGTTTGCCAGCTGGGACCGTTCTGTTTCATTAATCGGATGCAAACGTGACAGTAAGGGCTTTTGCACCTGTGAAACCATTGTCACTTGTTCTATAGGCTGTAGAAGTCCTGTATCTTACTCTTCTCTCACCTTCCTGGATTTTGCCTTTAATTAAGTATTCAAAATTGTTGATTTCAAAATGGGTTCTAGGCACTTTTCTTTGGGAGTAGACAGACTATATTGTTTGCTGGTGCAATTTACCCATCCAGGTGAATTAATGAATCACTTTATTAATGCCACTGCCACACTCTTCCAGCACTGCTGACATGTGCCACTGCTGTCAGCCTGTTACATTACTGAGAGACAGATCTGAATGTCTCTCCTTCAGACAGAAAAACTATTAGTACAGTGTCAGCACAGTGAAGTAGTCTCATGCTAAGTATTATAAAATAATTGTGCCATTTCTTTGTGCATAAATGGAAGTGAAAGTTTGGACAATCACTGAGGAAAAAATCAGCTGTTGTGTTTATTACAGTAGTAGGAAGTGTGCTAATAAGCAATGCCAATATAAATACCGTTGTTCAGAGCTCAGACTGCTTATTGCTGTGCTGTAAAACTAGACAAGGGTGCTCATGGATGCTGCTCTGACAGCGTGGTGAATCTCTAATATCCAGCAATAAGGTGTGCAAAACAGTTGTGCAAAGGTGACAGATTCTGCCTAAAGGATGGAGGGGCAAAAAATAAGAACAAAAGCATTTTAACATAATTGCAAGTTTTTTTCTTACAACAGCTTTGTATGCTTTTTTAATGCAAATTTAAGTACCTGTGTTCTCAATAGCTTTCAAACTGTAACAGTCTGCGGCTGTTGGGTAGAAAGCTATACACATATGTTTTGTTCTGTATTTTTTTGGCTTTAAAAAGTTCTAAGAAGCTTGGAATTTGGTTTCTTTGCCTCCCAGTCCCACCCTTACCCATTTGGCAAGCGCAGTCCACAGCTGCTTATATAGGATGCTGTGAGAGAAGCTTACAATTCCCATGGGGGGGGGGTTGCGGGGATAAGCAGTATCTTGTTTGAAAATGCAGATCCTCCTTGTCAGGCAAATGTCTTTTGATAGCAGCTCCCATTCCCATCTCTTCAACCCCAAAGAATAAAAACCACTGTCTCTTGTGATCTTATTTTTAGAACCTGTGCTGTATGTCATAGGCATGTGAGAAAGTACAAGGGGGCTGTGTGCGTTGCAGCTGTCTCCCTGCTGGCTGTGTGGGGGGCATGCACAGCTGATGGAAGGGCTTACGGGGTCATCAGGTAGTGTGGAAGGTGCGGGCTGGGTGGCCCAGCCAGATACAAACCCGCTTTACTTCTCCTGTTGTACAGGCTTGTCAGTCTTTTCTGGGTCCCCTCTCTGGTTCTGTTTTCTGATTCTCTTGAGTTCGAAGTTAAGAGTTTATTTTGCTGTTTGAGAGAGTCACGTTAGGAGTTTCATGCCTTAGCATGATTGTTTGGTAACAAAATAAGGGTACAGGTCAGCACCTCAGAAACAGAATTGTTGAACTTTGTGATATACTAGTGGTTTGTAGCATTACGGGCTCTTTTTGTCTAAACCCGTCCATAGGCCATCACAGGCAAATGGGAGTTCATGGACACCTTGGCAGTACATCATATCAGGCGGTCTGGTTATGAACATGGAAGGATTTTCAGAAAAATCCAAGTTTTATTGATATAAAATCCATAGCTTAAGAGGTTTATTCAACTGTTTTAAGATTATATTTTCTATAATGGCTTTTTCTTATGGATTATTTCACAGAAGACGGTGATAACAGCTGTTGGGGATTTTTCTCTTATTTTTAAGTCTTCCCACTTACATCTGAAGGATTCATGGAGCCCATTTTTCTTCCATCATCTAACAATTGCTTAGAATTGCCTTGCTTAGAAAATCACATAGAGAAATACTACAGTAGTAGAGCAGAAACACTCAGGAGCAGTTGCCAAAGAGTAAAATACATGTCTTTTCCACAACGGGAAGTATGGTATCAAGCCTGTCAGAGTTCAAGGAGAGTCTGGATAATGCTCTTAATCATATGATTTAGTTTTAGGTAGTCCTGTGAGGAGCAGCGAGTTAGACTCAATGATCCATACGGGTCCCTTCCAACTCGAGATAGTCTATGATTCTGTTTGGTCTTTTTTGGTCCTTCATGTTAGTTTTGTTTTCTCACAGTCTTTGCATGACCAAATTTTCTGTCCTTTTAAAGCCCAGAGTTCAGCCTTCTCAGCTCTAGAACACAGCTATTACTTCGTCTTCTAACAGGAGGAGAAAAGCACACCCCAAACTCCCTTTGTGTCTGCACAGCTGGACCTGCTTTGCACATACAATAAAATGTGCTAGTGTTCAGTAATTATTTTTTTTTAGCTTGTACTACATAGGTCTTTTGTTTCCTTGAAAGAGGGCACCCAGGAACTACATTTTTCTGTGTCCTTCCTCATGCTGGGATTCAGGCTAGGTATTGTTCCAGTTGCACCAGTCCAGTTCAGATGTCCTCGTTGCTGGGGAGCCTGTGGCTTTCTCCTCTGCACCTGGAGGAGGAGTGAGAAAGGCTGAAAGCGTGCAACAGGCTAGACAAAGCTTGCGATATAAAATACTGTCTGGATCAAATGGGGCTTAAAAAGTGGTTGATCACAATTACACATGTACAAGGCCAATCTGTCACCATGTTTATTTAATCAAGGTCACATCGAGATTTTAATTAAAATAGTGAGCTCATAACATCAGGCTGGTCATCTGTAACTGACAAGCGCGTTTAGTTGCAAAGGGCAAAAAACAGTCTTTATTTATGTGCCAGTTTTGCTAAATAACGGGTAACTTTTTATAGATCACTTGCAGTAATTTGACACAGAGGGATATTAAAAAAAAAAATCCTTCTTCTCTAGTTGGTGCCAGTATTGCCCATTATTTTCAGTGAGGTGGGACTGAACCTCGAAAAGGGAGAATTAACAGGTAGGGAAAAATGGAAAACCACCATCACATTTTTGGTTTTGATGGGGGAATGTTCAGTTTTGGCCTAAAATACAGACGACAGTAAAGCTGGGCGTCATCTTAATTTAAATCTGTTTGGCAGTATTAGTGTCTAAACTTGCTAGATGAGACTTTCATGTCTGTTTAGCAGGGCAAACTGCTCAATTAATTTCAGTCCCATAAATCTCTTCTAACTTGCAATCAAATCCCAAAGTAACCTGGATCATGTTGCCGTTGAAGTCTACAGTCCAGGAGAATGGAGTTTAATATTTCATTTGTCTTCAACTATGATGTGACTTGTAAGATGTCATTTTTGCATAGGGAATAAAAATCACTAAGTCTATCTTTTAATTGTCTTGCACCAATAAACGAGTAATAAACTGTTCGTGATTTATAATAAGTTGTTTTTGAATGGAAATATATCTACATGCATTTATTGAAAACAATTTTCTTGGAGAAATAACCTAAGTCAGAACCTAATCAGCCTGATGTTTCATAGCAGAAAAAGATTCCGGCAGGAGTTGGGGGAACAGTGCAAAATAAAAGCAGAAACAATCATTCCACAAAAATCTTAGCTCGTGACACTAGTTTTTGTTCATGTTGGATACTTGCTGCAATTACAATTCATATTGCCTTTTTTTTTTCCAGAGGCACAATTTGCAACTACTGCAGTCAATCTGAAGGAGATAGCAATGGTTTGTTGTAATTAGTTATCCAGTGGAAAATAATTTATGTAACATTTCAGTTGATCATTTTGTATAATAATGGTTTCTGTGCATTTGTTTCTCTTCACTGAGCAGGTGTTAACCTGCAAGACTTCTCCTGAGGGGAAAGTCCCATTTTCTTCCCATCATGTGGTGCTCAGACTCATTTCTTCCACATTTTTGTGGGTCCTGGATTCTCCCAGTTCTCTGGGTTCTTTGGGGAATCACATTTAAGAGGCGTTTAGAATAACTCCCACAGAACTCTAAAATTAATGTCATGCTGTAACATTTATAGGTTTCTTTTTCTGAGACAAGAGATATCCTTTTTGTCACCTGATTTTCACAAGAGAATAGAGTTTGTGTCCTCTGGGCTGAGTGCAAACCACATTAGAGTGTGACAGAGGGAAAGCTAGATGAGATTAAAGAAATTGCTCATAATCTTGCACAGTTCAGCTCAGGTTTTCAAAATCACAAAGCATACACTATTCATGTGGTTTCCAATATGCAAGTGTTATTTTTACACTGACAGAGAGGGGAAAAAAAAAATGAAAATCAGGCAGGCAGCCAGGGCCCTGTGGATTTTTTTTGTAGCTTTCATCAAAGGTGCTGCTGAGATGTCTTTTATTGCCTTGCTTTTCTTTTTATCACAGAGGTGATATGCAGCAGCCAGGTTCCTGCATCCTCATGATGCTTTTCAGACATGCAGGCAAGTCTCATGCAGACTTTGCTTGAGTACCACTGCTCATGAAGTTAAGCAAACTTTGCAATCAAACCTGACAGGAGGTGTTGATTTACTGTTGCCTTGGAGTTTTTCTTAGTTCTTAGCTACCAGGAGCCCTGCTTGTACTCAATTCTAGTGGTATCCTGACTACTGATATCATTGACCATGGGAAGATCCCCTAGTGTTTAAATTTGCTCGTATTTTCTCAGACACAGAGCTGGTGCTTTGATTAAAAACTGTATCCTGATTTTAACCTTTATTTTGCTTGGTAAAATCACAGAATGAGCAAGTGATTTGAGTTTTCTACTCGTTGCTGATGGTATCATGTTAAGCATTACATGTTGGCTGAGCCACAGGACCATGATTGGTGCTGGTGATAGTCTGCTGCGTCAGGACAGAGGAAGGGCTGTTGTACTGGAGCCTTTTTATAAATGGTACAGGCTAAGTGCGCTCAGTCCTCTTTATTTAAGATTTCTCCCCTGCTACCAGCACCCTCCAATATTATATTGAGTGCTATTGCTCATATGCTTAAAGGAGGGAATAAGTACAAACCTTCCAATCTTTTAAAAGTGGTTTTTATGTTTTATTTTAAATGGGAGTTGCTCTGTGGTTAGTGTATTTTTGCAGGTGTTTCTGGATTGGTAATACTGCTCCCAGTGTAAGAAGGCTGAATTTTTAACGCAAAAAAAAAAAAAAAAAAAAAAAAAGTCACATTCTTTTCAGTAACAGATTAAATTCTTATGAAAGATTTGGTAAATAACAGGAGAAACTGTGCCTGTGTTACAAGAGATTTTGGAACAGCCTTGCTATACATACATAGCCAAAATGTGAACCTTTTGACAGGATTGTCTCAAGCGTCTCATGATTTCTTTTTGTCTACAGAGCCCCCGACTCCTATTGCCCCTCCTGAGCTGCTGGCTGTCGGAGCCACGTACCTGTGGATCAAACCCAATGCCAACTCCATCATTGGAGATGGGCCTATCATACTGAAAGAGGTGGAGTACCGGACGACCACCGGGAACTGGGCGGAAACACACATTGTAGACTCTCCTAATTACAAACTGTGGCATTTGGATCCTGATGTGGAGTATGAGATCAGAGTGCTGCTCACTCGCCCTGGAGAAGGAGGCACAGGACCCCCTGGACCACCACTCACCACAAGAACAAAGTGTGCAGGTAGGGTTTCTCCTGCTTCCTAACACAGCACGGCAGCTTTGGTTCACTTGCTGACATACCAACAAATGGTCCTTCATGCAACCTTATTGTAGATGTGCTTCATCAGTGGTCTGAACTGATGTTATGAATTCTGATATATCCTGGAGTATTTAAGTTTTTCTTCCATAGGCAAGTGTTGAAGAAACTGTTGGTTTATTCACATAGTCTATTTCCCAGACTTTCTGCTACAGTGTATGGCTGCTTTCTGTTGAAATGGGCAAGCAGGTGAGAGTTTTCCAACCAATTCTCCAGTAGGCAAATTATTTTTAAGACTAGCCTATTATAAAATTTTCACCCTATAAGAGCATAACAAAATAGGTGGTGTTCTTGGGTAATCATTCAGCATGGGTTATTAACAAATTGATTGTGCTATCAATTTATGAGTGCAGTGTGGTGAAGCAGGAAGCATTTAATTTTTACAATATGTTTTTGTATTCCGTTTGATGGAACTGATTCTTCTCCTTGCTTCTGACAAAGAAACCTGTTCAAACACTGTGCAGCATCTTCCCTTTGTCTTTCATATTGGAAAATACCAATTTTCATCCAGGGGCAGGAAAACTCTTATCTTCTTTCTAAGCCAATATTGGCCTTCCCAGAAAAAAACTGAAGGATCGTGTTCCTCATGTTTCAGACGTATTGGCTGTTCATCCTGTTGTCATACATTAATCATTACCCATTAAGGGAAATCAAGCTCTGTGCCTTGCAAGGGGATGAACAAAGCAGTTTTCTACCTAGTAGGTTTTTTTTTCCTACTGCACAACTGTCTTCTCAGGGTTTGCATTTTTGTAATTTTTGTAAGGTCCTTACTGCAGTATGAACAAAGGACAGAGACTAAAAGGCTCCTCTCCTTTTTCTACAACCTTCCTTCCCTCCCCACAAATTAGTGGTTCACAGCAAGTGGATTTAAGTGGTGAAAAGCCTATACAAAAGCTTTCTGGTTCCAGTTATTCTTTCTGACCCACTAGCACATCTGAAGTGTGAAGAATGCATGAAGAACAGCCAAATGCCACCCTGGGATGGGATTAATCTGTGCACTCTTCACGTTCCTCACCCACTGTCACAGCGTGAGCAACCCCAGCATCCTCCTCTTCCTCCACCAAGGGAGGAAGCCTGGCAGGCTGAGTGCATTGCAGGGCAGGGGAGCACATCCTTACTGCCTTGCCTTTACTATACAAGTTCTAAAGCAGTGAATGTTTAGTGTCTCTTTGAGAAGAATTGGTTAAAAAAAAATATCTGAGCATGAGAATTTGGCGTGGAGGTGTTTGCTAGATCCAGTACCCATCCATTGGTAGAAGACAGATGTTTGGAGGCTTTTCTGCAACTGGGCGGGAAGCATGAGGTGATATGGATGATGTCCTGGCTTATTTGGGAAATTGGTGCGTGCTCCATTACTTACTCATTACATTACATCTTTTGGCTTTCCTCTCACTAGCATGGTCAAATTCTCTAACTCTCAGCAGAAACAACTGCAGGCTGGGCCTGGGACTATGCATTTACATATGGAAATGTGATGTGCTAAGATTTGGTCTGTAGTTCATGCACTGTGACTTTGCAGGCACACTCTGCAGCAGTCAAACTTGAAAAATTTTCTGTATCACCTGTAAAGAATGCTTGTTTTAGTTTAATTCAAGGGTAAAAAAAAATAAAAAATAAAAGGATGTTGGCTTAATGATATCTTGTACTGGATCCCAAATTGCTGAGTTTCCTTGCTCAGCATAGGTATCGACTGACATCGTGAAGGATGACGTTGATAATGTGTTCAAATTGGCTAAGCTGAGCCGCTCACTGTTGTCTGTCCTATTTACTAATGAAAATGTAACTGGAGAAGGTCATTCTATTAATGTTAGTTGTCATACCGAGCTCGTTGAGATTGATGGTGATGGCATTTATGTCTTGTTTAGGGTATTGGGTGGGAGAAATTGTAATGATCTTGATCTAAGCATGGACACGAAGGCAGGGAGGGACTTGCCCAATATCTAAAGGTGCACAACATCCAGAAAATGCCAACTGAAATGATAGACAAGAAAATACAGCTCATTATTCCAATTTCCATATGTCATGGAGCTCCTTCAAACTAACCTATTTTGAGGATAATTACACAAAACTTCCACAGTAAAGGTTTAAAAAAAATGTGCTGAACCAAGAAACCAGCATTATTTGCTTGATTTTTCTTAGAGTGCCTAATGAATTACATCAATGAAAACTGAGGGGTTTTTGTTTTGTTTTGTGTTTTGGGTTTTTTTTGGGGTTTTTTAATAGTTGAGGGATAAGTGATGCTGCTTTCTTTGTCAAGTGAAATTTTTGGTTCTTTTCATTGATCATTACTTTTTCTTAGCAAGAGGGAAGTACCAAACTCTTACACATTGGTATGTAATCACTAGATGACTGGAGTAGTGCTGTTTTACTGGACTGTTTAGTGTTGGCACTGTGTTTCTTAGGCCTGCTAATTAAGATAACACAAATGACTGCAGAAGTAATAGTAGAGAATATCACCTATACTGTAGAAGAGTAATTTACTTAAATTGCAAGAAATCAGTGTAGCCATAAACAGAGGATGCCTGCAACCTTCCAACAGCAAGAAGTCAATGTTCCTTTTACTGCATAATCTTAGTGTCTTTTCACGTAACCATTGCACACTTGTGTGCTAGGGAGTCGGAGTAACTGCTGGGATAGCCTTCAGTTTAGGCATACTTTGCAATGAAATTCCTATTTTTAATTTTATGGTTGTCTGCTGTGAGTTTCTTGACTGTCAGCCTTATATCAGAGCAAAAGCATGACCACAATGTTCTCAGCGTGAGCTTAGAAAGTCATTGCACCATGACACAGCTCCTATCAAGATCATTCATTATTTTCAGATTTTTGATCAGAGTAAATGGAACTTGTTTACATGGACTCTTACAAGTTTTTCATTATATAAACCCCCGTAAAAACTAATTATGAAAGGTCTTGCTCTAAATGAGCACAAAGAAGTTTTAATAAAATGGTTAATATCTAAATTTCTATAAATACCGTCTGTCTGGGCATCAGTTGTCCCACTGGTGATGCTTTTGGTTTTCTCCAGGACCGTATTACAACACTTCATTTATATTTGATCTTTAGAAATTGTACTGAAAAATAAGTCCCAGCTTGCCACCTTCCAGGAAAAGCCAGCTGCCAGAAAATACAAAAAAATGTGCCTTTTGTAAATGAATAACTTTTGTAGTGGCGTTGGTGTTGAGGGTCTTTTGTTTTGTTGGATTTTTTTTTTTTCCATCGACTGTGATAGGTAGTGACTTGGGATAGGAGAAGATTAAAAGACCTTGAGGCATAAACCAGTGAACTGTCAGTCAGAGGGAAGAGTGGCTCAGTAGGGCACGGGGAGAAGTGAGACTGCTTAAGGTTAACACCAGACACAGGGCTGAGGGGTGGTTAAAGGAAAGGAAGATAAAAAAATATTACTCTTTCCCCCCAGAATAATAAGGAAGATAAGAGGATCAGAATAATCTGTTTGAACACTGTTCCCAGTAGTGCCTGGTGGTTCAGCACTGGTCCTCCGAGTGTGGGGTTTTTTAGCCATCCTCAATAGTTAAACAGAGCTCTTTAAAATCCTTGTTTTGTGGGCTTCATTGAAAAGTGTGCACTTTGGAAAAGCTGTGATTTGGGAAGCTTGGGGCTTCTTTTCTTCTCTCTGCTTATTTACTATTCCTTATATACTATTACTTACATACTGTTCTGCTTATTTTCCTTTCCAAAGTTGCCGCAGAAAGGGAGAATAGTGGAAAAGTCCTTTTTTCCTCTGGTGGATGGGAAAGAGAAGGCGATATCTTGCAAATGAGGTTATTGTTGGAGGGGGGAATCACATCTGAAAAGTGTGGCCCTTCTAGTGGGACAAACTGGCATGAAACGCAAGGCCAAAAAGTAACATTTACATGAATATTAATAATGGGACAGAAATAAGACTTCGCTTAAAAATAATATTTAGACCTGGTTAAAACACTGTCTTGAATGTTAGCTTCTCTGCCATTTTGGATGTGGATGGTGCCAGCAGGTGACTTGTGAGGAGGGTTTTGTGACCTTGAGGCTTGGAAGCAAGAAACTTTCCAGTCTGACAGAGGAATTGCTTGGTAAGGAATAGGATGGGGAGCAAAAGCGCTGAGAAACCCTGTAATCTCCCCCCCTGCCCCGCCACCCCGCCCCCCCCCCCCCCAAAGAAAAGTGTGACAATGATTCTTCATAGAACAAGCTTATGCTAATAGGAGATTTGTCTTCATGAAAAATCTCCCAGGGATCACATGCCATCTCTCTCTTACGATAAGCTGGTAGTGATTTGGTTATTCAGCAGGAGGCTGTGATTTAGCTCCTGGAGAAAGGAGCAGTTGTCAAGATCAATACTCAATTTTTGTTGTTGGCCTAGGGAAATAAGTTAGTTTTGAATGATGTGGCTGAATTCAATACTCCTTTTAAAAATAGTCAGGATAAAGTAGCTGATATAAATGCAAATAATCTGTACATTCAGAGTTTGATATGGTACTGCAAAGTAGTTGGAAAACCTTTTCCTTTAGTTATTATTAAAAGGCAATTTGTTGCCATGAAATCTTGTGAAGTTCAGCAGTAAGCAGGTTTTGTCATTTTTTTTGTTGCTGTAAACCTACACTTTCATATTTTATAGAAATGTTTTTGCCTGTTGCTCTGTTACAAATATTAGAAAAAGGAGGTAGGTGTGTACTGTTATGAAATGCACAAACTGAGTAACCAGAGAGTCACTTTGTGGTGTGCTGAGTTGCTACAACAGGTTCAAGAATATTTCTTTCCAACTTCATGTTCAGGCGATAGCTCCTGTTAAATAGGAAAGATTCACATGTTAATGTTGAAAAATAAGATTCTGGGTTGCTATACTGCTACTTTTTTTTTTTCTTCCTTTTTTATTTTTTTTTTATTTCTAAGCTTACAATAAAAAAACCCAAACCCTGAGAAAAATCTGGTGTGAGTCAAAGCAGCAAACAAACAGCATATTAGGTGATTTGAAAGAGTTCTGTGCGACTGATGTGTAGGTATTTTTAGAATCACTGACTCACAGACTGATAAAACTTGCTGTTACTCTAGACCTTGTCCTCAAACATACATTCATTTCCCTATTAATATTAGTTTAATTTTAATTCTTGGCTCCACTGTCTTCTATAATTTCAAATGTAGACAACAGGGAAAACAGGTGTTTTTTCAGCGAGATTGCCTGCTGTTGAGAAACACTTCCCATAGAATATTAGCAGTGAAGGAAAACTACCTTCTTGTTTTCTGTATTGATAAATGCTGTGAGGGACTTTTCTCAGCTATGATAAGACAAGCCACTGCAGTTCATGTTCTGCTCGTGTTTGGTTTTTGCTCTCTTGCCAAATTCCCCGAAACAAAGGCTCGTGTAGCACAACAAAATGCAGTTGTTCTGCTCCTGGTAGTGCCTGTTCCCGAGAGCCGTGGAGCACTGCAGGTGAGCTGGTGGGAACGGCGGCATCTTGTGTCTGAGCTCCGGTTTGTGGATCCTGCAAAGCCTGTGGGACTTATACCCATTCCAGGGGCTTTGTCTGCTTAGCTTGATGATTGAAACTCTGTCTTCATTCCACCTCAATAGCCTTTGGCATGTCAGCTAGAGAGATAAGGGTGAAGTTACAAAAATATGATATTCCTTCTTTTTGATCCTTGATCCCCAATTTGAGCTTGGAAACAGCCTGGTAGCATTGTTGAAAGGTAGGAACTTCATCTGTATCACATCCTAACAGCTTAAGTCCCTTTGCACATAAGTTGACTTTTCCCTGCCAAATCGATTACATAGATAAGAAATGTATCTTGATTTCTACATTACTCTCTCTCCCTCCTCACTTAATTTTTGACAGGGTAGAAAGACAGTATCTACCCTTTAAAAAACAGCTGAAAGAAAAGGTGAAGTGTTACTTGATTATGTGTGTTTTGTGGCTATGAGTGTGTTGGAGTGGTACGCTTTTCTTATCTCCGTTTGTCAGGTCTCCACTTCTGTCCAGCCCACACTGTGAACCTTCAGGCCTCTCGGACCATATGGACAATCCTTCAATTAAGACTGAGGAGCTCTGCAGGAGGCAAAGTGTATTTCTGGTTTCTCTTCAAGTTGCAGAGGCATGCTTGGTTGCATGTACAGGGGTGTTCTCGGCAAAAGATGTCCTTCTGAGAAGCTGTCTGGACCAAGTTAGGGATGTACTGGCTGTAGAAATAGGGTCAAACCAGAAAGATCCCTTTCAAAGAATGGAGCATAGATTAGATCTGTGAATTAGTTACTGGAAAAGAATTGGAGAAAAGAGCAGCTATGTTGTTTGGGATATAACAACAATGACGACCTACATGCATCAGAAGGAATTTGGGGAGGAGGGGAAGGGGAGGTAATTAAATGGTGAAAGGGGAAGCAGTGTTCTGGTGCGCTTTGGGTGGGTGACTGAATACAGGGCTCCTGAAAAGCCAGATTGTCGGAACTGACAAGATGCTTGGTTTGGTGTGAGGCCATGGTCCATCCAAAGTTCAGGCACTAAATTCAGTCTGTTGGAAAGCAGCAACGTGCAGAGAAGAGGCTGGGATTTACTGCTGGAGCATGTTAGCATGCCATAAATCTGATACTTCTTTCTAGCAGTAGCCAATGCCTGAAAAATCCCAAGTCTAGCAAAGCATGTCCCTTGTTGCCTTTAACCACGGTACATATGGTGAGGAATTTTCTTTATCCTGATCCCTGCAGAAGATTGGCTCTTTGTCCTGAGGCATGTGGATTGATTGCCCTTATCTTAGTCTGCATAAATACAGTTATGAATATAAAGGCAGTCATAATAGTGCTTTGGTTTGGATTTTTTTTTCCAGAGGGATTTTGCTAGTGATGGATTTAAATTCTAGGGATTTACTTTTTATCTGCAAAGGCAGTTTGTTATCCAGAAATGTTTTTTCTAATTTTATTTTTATTTATTAGGATGAAGTCTAGTCATTCATTTCCACATCACACTTTCTGCTTGGTGCTGTTGCTGTTTAATTTAATGGCTTTCTATAATATGGTTTGAATATAGCATTATTGTGAGTGGCCAGGCTGGTCAGTAAGATGACAGCTTTGATGCCAAGAACAGCAGTTCTCACTGATGACGGGACCTCACAACTTCTTCCAAAAGAAGTGAACCTGTCTAGCGCTTAGTTTCACACCAGCTGAATTTAGGACACCATTCTTTTCAATATTTCTTGGCTCCTCAGTTCTGTCCAGGCTTCGTCTCAAACAGCTGGAGTATCCTAATCTGAAGAGGCAAAAAGAGAGAGAGGGGAAAATAACACAAAAAAAAGCCCAAAACAACAACAAACTCCATTCTGTTTTGTTGAACTTGGAGAAATTCCGGAGCACTGGTTGACTTAGTGGTATTGTAGATTGGAGGCAGCTAAACATCTGATGTGTACACAGTACTTTTCTAAGCAAAAAGTGGTTTTGAATGAAATTTAAAGTGAATACAAACCAGTTTGATTTTCCTTTTGTCACGGTTTTTCCAGGCTGTATTTTTATACTTGAAATATGCTGGGCACACATGAAAGTAATGTAGAAGAAGGGCACTGACAGGACAGTCAGGCCCACATTGATGATTTCAGATCTTCTGGACTGGAGCCTGGGCACAAGTGATGCACAGAGAATCTAGAACAAAATTATGTCAACCGTCCTACCAAACCACCCCAGGTTAATCAGGGAGCTGAGTTCTCATCTTTGTGCGTGGCACAATGTTGTTTGAATTTTCTAGTATGCATTCAGAGAATTGTGTGATTCTTCTTTTCCAGCTCTCTTAAATAAATTGTAGAGGGAGGGGAGCAAAATAAGCAGGTATTTGGTGTGTTAATAGCTTTTTTCCACTTTGCTTATGCAGCTTCATTTCAGCATCCTTAATTTAAAGGTGTCTCTGTGGTGGTCCTAAAAATGTGTCTTTACAGGACTATATCCTCGGCTTGTGCAAAACTGGCACTGCTTTACCAAAGTCAGCATTTTGTACTCGTTGAAAATCTGGCCCACAATTTGCAAAAATGGGGCAAGCATTTTTTTCTTGATTGTCACTCAGTCCCCTGCTAAAAGCAATTTATTTAAATTGCATGGTGTCTTTTAGTCTTCAGTTAAGTGGCATCTTTCATAAAATTTCATCCCTTATTACCATATTATTACTGCTTCTGTTAGTTTTTTGAGAGTGCGATGAGATGATCGTTTCCAGATGTCGCTTTATACAAGTGTGAAAAGCCCAGTTAGTGGGAGGAAACTGGAAAGGATAATGCTCTGTGTGTGTATTCTTGCAGTGCATGTGTTAAGCATTGAGCTTCCACTGAGGAGCCACCAAAGGGAGGTGTCTGTTTTCCTTCCCTGTGTAGTAGATGCTAAAACTCATCCTGGGAGCGAAATGACAGACCCAGCCTTGCAAAGCATTTAAGCTCTGTGGATTTGCATAGTCATGATCCTGTCTTTGTCCTGGGACAAACTGCTTCCTGCTTATGTTTCTCTCTTTGCCTTTGCAGACAGCTGAAACATAAATGCCTTTCATTTTTAAATCTATTTTTAATGTACACAAGTCTGCGTTAAAAAGCACTCAAATAATAAGAGACCTTTAGAGTTTATACACTGAAAGTGCCCAATTTTAAACATTTCACATAATAAAATGCACATTGGTTGGCTTTCTGGGAAGCTCTAACATATAACGCAAAAGCAAGGCAGGGCAAAATGGAAGAGCGCACTACATTTTTAACCACATGTTAATGCTTTTAACCCTGAGATATTTTTAAGGCATTTAGAAACCCTCTTGTTCCTTACGTGTTTAGTTGTTTTTACACATTGTCATAAATATTTTACCCTTTTATTTTTTCCCAGTGGACTCTGAAATATTGATATGGGTATGACTTCTCGTTTAAAAGATGAGCAGGGGTGTTGCACTGCTTTGAAAAAAAAACCCAAAAAACAACAAACCAAAAAACTATGCTGATGTCTTAAATCCTGCAGAACCAGCAGATGGAGTATGAGAGTGCAAAACCTTTTTTGTGATGGTGTGTACATCTGTGTGCACAATTACATTGCGTTTTCAAACTGGTAGAGTTTGAAAATGGGATTTTTATTTTTTTTTAATTACCTATTTTGTCCATGTACATTTCTGTGACCCATTATGTTACAGTATCTGAACACACAAAAGCGAGAGAGAAGCAGAGATCTCACCTCCCTTTGGGGGATGCAGGGCTGCCTTTGGTCACATTACACAGGTGGAAAAGCAAAAACCCCCCAGTCTCTCCAGGCGTTGGACGGTGACCCAGATGATTGCCATGCTGTGGGACTGGGGCGGGGTTTGTAAACTGAGTCAATATCTTAATTGTTATTCTACTGAGTATAGTGAGGAAAAAAAAGTCCTCTTAACTTGTTTTTTGCTTTTTAGTTATATAAGCTGAAAAATTATATTTTTTTAAGCTGAGCTTTTTGAAAATAGGAAGCAGTGGAATATTTTATGACTTTAGAAATAATATTCAAGTAGACCATAGCTGTGACCATATCAAAGTACTCAAATATTGCTGGAGAGGCATACAGGCCTGAGCATCAAAATCAGACTGACAGCTGTTATTACAATGTATTTCACTCAAAAGCTGCAAATCCTTATTTTAGCTGCCAATAAACCTTCAAATTATTAAAATAAAATCTTGGTGCAGAGACCACTGGAAGGGGGTTTAAAACAAGACGGCAACCCACAAGATAAGAGTCTAAAAAGCCTTAACGTCAGAGTTTTCTCCCTCTGGCACTTTGAAGGGTTCCAGGCATTCACTGGCGAACAAAGAGGAGGCAGGAGGGAAGTGGGGCTTGCAAACAGATTCAAAGCTCCAGAAGCTGATTTGTCAGTTAATGGAGTTTGATGAAAATCTTTGGTGAGCTTGAAAGATTAGATTATATATCAAGGAAGTCCGCCACTTTGAAGATAAAGCCTTTGAGTGATACATTTATTGAATAATGTTTTTAATAGGAAGATAAACTGTTGGTGTTAAATTTTCTTTCTTTAACAGAGGGAGTGAGGCAGAGGAGTGGGATGCCAAATTAAGAGGAGAAATATGCACCAAAGTCAATCTTACTTGTGAACTACTGAGATAGATATGTATGTATGTATAAAACCAGTTCTTCCCAGTTTATTCTCCTCTGATGGATTATTTGTTAACCTACTCTAGGAGTAAATCTTTCTGTCTGCTGTTCTATAGTTCACTTTGACAATGTTTATTTTTATATTCATAACACATTCCTCTCTAGAAAGATCCACATGGTTCTTTTTTCCTGGGTAGAAAGAATCTCATTGTCACTAACGAAACTGTACCTTGAAAGCAAGTCTCCAACTGCAATGTTTTTTTCTTTCATACAGAATTAAAACTGTGGTGTGCCAATTCAGACAAAGTGGATACCCTTGCTGCTGTAAGAGCCCAGATGTCTTTGAGTTGTTGTCCCATACATGAAATAGATTAAAATCCCATGTAAAGTGTTACATATTGCATCCTACAATGTATAGAAATCACCGTGTTGCATCCTATAATTTGCTTTGTGTTGTGTTGACAGAAGGGGTTTTGGGTGATAAGTTCAGCTTCTTGTCAACACGGATTGCCATCACATCTCAACACGTATATTATCTTTTCCTTTGAAATCACTCAGCAATGCACTCGTACTAGTTTCAGTTGTAACTTCCTTTTCCTTTGTGAAAACTCAACTGTTTTGATTCCAGTCTCTGTCCTACTCTTCTAAAGAAATCAGGAACCACAGAGTTAAAAGATGAACTTTGCAATACCTGGCACAAAATCTGCACAGTGAAAACGAATTTCGTATCTACTTCTGGTGTTCCTGTTTATGCTCTGAATCTGTTTTCAATATTCGTTGCTTCCAATTAGTGTTGTGCATGCGAACTCCAGATAGGCACCTTCTGCCAGCCTTCTACTGTCTATGAAAGGCTTAGGCAATTTATAGCTTTCCCCTGATCCAGCTGGCACAGCAGAGCAAATATTTACTTATTTTCACACAGAAGCAAATACCTCAGTGTAAAAGAGTTGGAATTGCACTCTGTGCAAACAGGTGCTTCATATAATATCGGTACATTATGCTGCAGCTGATCAGGAATTTATATAGAATCTTCCAAGCTTCTTATGCTTCTGGTGCCGCAGTTGGGCTGAGGCTCGCAGGTTAATGTTGATGCTCCCGGGTGATCAGACTTGGTTCATTAGTATGAGTGATAGTTTGTCTATCCTTATTTATCTCCACATATGTCTCAATGTAAGACACTCTTGCTTGTACCAAGAAATAATCTCCAAGCCTCATCATGGTGGCCTGTGCTAAAAGTAATATTATCTTGTTAAAGTACTCTTTAGGCTGTAGAAACATACCTGTGTGCTGAAGGCATAATCGTTATCGGCTTGTTACTCCTGCATTTTCTCTGTCACAGGGGTGTCCCTGGGCAGTAAAACACTGAGATGTTTTAAAAATAAGTGGTGTTTATCGATGGAAAGGAAGGCAGAGCATTGCGTATGATGCAGATGTGTTAAGCAAAGGTAATGTTATTAAAAGTACAGTGCAAGAACCTAAAAAGGAAGGAGTGGTAGGATGTTTTTATTCTGTAACAAAATAGTCTAAAAATTGTTTTCAAACAACGCACTGTTTGCTGGGGTGTATGTTTCCTCTTCTGAATTGCTTCAGTGCTGTTGAGATTCTTTGTTCAGGAAAAGTGTTTGGGCTTTTTTTTTTTCATATTTGCACTTTGTCACCTTAACTGTGTGTGTTTCATCTAACAACAGTAATAAAAAATAAAGGAACTTTTGCTCCTATATTAGCTCTTAAACCATGGCAATTGGGTCCTGTGGCCGCCTCTCATGTGCAGCACATGGCTTGGAAGCATTCACCCTTGGTCTTATTTATCCAGCTCATTAGGGGAGAGTGTCTGCCATGAAGAATCTATAGTGTGCCTGGCACAGTAGATGCTCTTTTTTATTTTTATGAGGGGACAAAAACTTATCTTCTATTTTCCATGCTGGGTGTCTGAAGGCTAATCATCCACAACTGTATTGCAGCATCTGTTCTGCTTAGTAGCTGATTCTAGAATGTTCACACCAGCGACAAGATGCCATGTTTTTCCAAAATGATGCGAGTTAAGGGGCGGTGGGAAGAGCTGTAGAAACTCAGAATATACCTGAATCTCAATTTCAGATGACAGCGTAATGAATTAATGTTAAAATCTGTGTCTGTTCTGTGAAATGTCCTGTTTGTCTAGCAAAAATAACCAAAGGCTTTTTGACCTGTTATTGGCATGGTCGTGCTGCTCATTTGCATATATGCAAAAGGTTGAATTTTCTGTCCAAATGTCGTTTGCCATGAGGCCAGCACTGGGTGAAGTTGGTGGGAAAGGGACAGGTCTCCATTTGAATATTCCTCAGAGTACTTAGGCTTCAGAAAGAGCAATATTTTAAAGAATGGGTAGGGAGTTTTTCTTTTTTCAAATACACTTCCCTCATTCACAGTATGAAAAAGGACCTTGCAAATAGTTTAGCATTTCTTTGTCTGTGATTGCTGTGGTGTGTCCTTGATTACCTAATTTCAGATCTGGCACTGATAGCCTCTACAGAAGTAGTTACAAAATCACAGTTTAATTTAGTGAAATAAAAGGGATTATGAGGTGCAATGCTATTCATTTTACAGAAATATTATAATTTTTTCTTGTATGAGCAATAGGAAGAATAATGTCAAAGCAGTACAGTGCTATACAACCTATTGGGGAGGAGGCACCAGAGGTTTCTGCAGTTGCATCTGGGATCTAGAGTTGTGTCTTAGTTTTTCCAGCCAGAGAAACAGCCCAGCGAAGCAGGGTCTAGCAGCCGGGGGGCAGGTGTTCGGTGTAACTGCCTCACAGAAATAGGATGGGGGTCCAGCTGCCCCCGGTACCTGATGCTAATTGCCCCCCCCTGCCCTTGACACTCTGGTATTTGAATTGTGTGATTTCTCCAAGTGCTCATCTTGGGGAGCTCTGGGCGTACAGCTTTTGTGTTGGGAATGGCCCATCATTCAAAACGCGTAGGAGAGGGTTTCATAAATGAAATCGCTTCTGATTGCTGCTATAAAGAGCGCAAAGACTTAGACATCCACGTATGTTTTTTGGTTCCTCAGTCTCCGCCTCATTCTTAAAGAGGGTTTGTATGTGAGGCTCTTCCAGCTAATTCAGCTCTGCCCTTCAAATGAGGTTTTCTTCCGCTGTCTCCAAGTTCTGAAAGCAGGGTCCACGTTTTCTCCTACGTGACTAAAATCTATAACCTTCAGTCCTCGTAAAACGCTTTTTCACACTCACTGATGTATTTCTCTCTTGCTGTAGCACCTGTCCTTTGCTAACCATCCTCCATGGCGCGATCAGTTTTATCCATTTGACCACTTTCAATTGGATTGCTTGGACATTCTCATTTGCCAGCAAATCTTAACAGTTACTCTCTTAGCCCAGACATGCCTAACTAGAGCCATGCGTTTGTCTGCTGACTACGTATTTCCTATTGCAGGTAAATAACTAAACCCAAGTTATCCTCCAGAGGATAGGCAAAAAAAAAAAAACAAAACACTAGGACAAGATGAAATTGCTGCCTGAGTTACAGACTTCATAAACATCATGCAGAATCTCCTGTGCTCACCACAGGAGGACAAAACCTGCCACACTGCATGAGATTTGCACAGGAATCACAAAATGGCATTGCCTTTGCTCATGTACTTGAATGTGTTGACAGATAGGAATGCTTTTAAACTCAAATACCTTTAAGACTTTATGAAACAAATCCTACCCTAGGTTGTCCCCAGGGCTAAGGACCAGGGTACTACTGGTATACCACCTTCAGCATTTTCTTTAAATCTGTCTTCCTTAAAGGAGTCAGACTGAAATAGCAAATTGTAGCCTGCAGCACTCCATCTGTTCCCTCCTGAGAGCATGAGGACAGTGTGAGATGCTCTGGGCACCCTTCACACCACTGCAGGTTGCCTTGTTGTGTATTCAGAGCACAGAAATAACAACAAGATGGTCATATTCTGGGCAGCAAAGCTGAGCAATTCCCAGATTGTGTTGACAGGTCTATCCTTAAAAATCCTTTATGCTTTGCTTTTGTGATATTTACGCAAGTTACAGTACCGTTTGTCCAAAGAGCTCAAAAATCCTGAGTCAGAAACCAACTATCTCTTTCCCTACTCCATAAGTAGTAGACTCACTAAATTTGGTCTGGTTTTTGTTTGTTTTCAAACCTTCCTTTTGCTTATCCTTTCACAACTATGTGGCGGTCACAAATCACTCATTCATTCTCCATGCAAAACTGCAGGCACTGACCCCTGCTTCCAGGGTGCCATCTGTGGTCCTTCTCTCTGCTCCATCCCTCCACCTCAAGATGGAAAACCTCTCTGTAGTGGCAAAGGCAACAGCTTTCCCTGTGATGGCCTGACAGAGGAAAAGGGGAGTTCATTTTAGTTGTGTGGTGCTGCATGTCTAGTTCTGTGAGTGAGAAGAGTGAAGTAGGGGGTAGTTTGCTAAAACAACTGGATTGGATCTGCTCCCTGTTCGCCCTTGTGTCCAGCCTGAGGCAGTCAACAGATGGTAGGATGTGGAGCCGGGGCTTTGCGTTTGGCTGAGAACCTGGCTGGAAGTGCTGCTCTCCAGCCTCAAAAAGCTGCTGAGAAAGCAGATCCCCTCACTGCCCACGTTTGCTCCTTTTGCTGTACTGGAGGAGAGATGGCAGAAGATCTGGTGCCCATTCCAGACACCCTGGTAAAGCACCAGGACATCTTTGCTGCCACCGCAAGTACCCGGCACTGTGGCCTCTACTGATTGCAATTAGCTCAGACAAGTCCTTTGAGTTTTCTGGGTTTTTTACAAAGGTACCCACCAATTACAAAGCTTGCAATAATTTTAGCTTTGCTTACACTAAAATACTATCCCAGACTATCTAGGGAGCCTTGTTCAGTGTTGTATGTTGTCTGCTTGGAGAGAAGTGTGGGAGCCTGAGGAACTGTGCCAGTCGGTGTGATCAGCAAAGCTTTACATGTCCTACGTTGCGGAGACAACATATGGGTGTCAAGATGCACCATGCTGGAGAGACATTTAGAAGGGGAGGCTTGACATGAAGTTTCAGAACAGCAGCCTTTACGTTGCATTGTACCAGGTTTTTTTGTGTATGGTGGGGTTTTCTGGTGGGAGGAGGAGTGGGGCTTTAGTGTGTGGTTTTGTGTTGGTTTTGTTTTTTTTTTTTTTTTTTTTTTTTAATGCAAAGCTATTATGGTATGTCTGATTTAGGGGGGAGGTACAGTGGGTGTCTGGAATGCTGTTGAGTTCACTGTGGATATAGCAGTGCTGCGCTGAGTGCTGTTCAACTTTTTACATTGTCATCTCTCACTTATGTTTCCTTTCTTTTCTTAAAATTGTATTACCTCTCTTTCTTCTAGTGAAAGAGATGTATTCGAATTTCAGAGCCTAGCTGGTGCTTCATCCTCGTGGGAATAAGAGCTCGGCTTCTCCTCCCTCAAAGCACAGTCTTAGATCTCTGTTTCCTTTAAGTGCTGTGCCAGCTTTCAGCTCTCGAGTGCCTATTTGCTTTGACTGGTGCGTTAAGTGGGTAGCGAGTCCTGCTGCCTTCAGATTCTAGGTATTGTCCTAAGAGGACGAGGCATTATGGAGTAGTTTGTGGGGATTTTTTTGGGTTTGTCCTGCAGATTGTGTGCTCTGTGTAAGACCTTTGGGTTATAACTAAACTTAGGAACTTGCATGGCATGGTGTGCAAGGCATTTTCAAATAGTAATTCAACCGCTATAACGTTCCTTAGAGACAGTTTCATAACTGGGGGTGCAAACTGTCTGAAGACCTAAACTCAACAAGTTGTGTGTTTCTAGGGAGGGGGAAGTAACCTCTGAGTAAAATGTATGGCAAATATCTAACCAATGTCACTTGGTTAGAAGCAGGTTTGGGGAAGATTTTATTATTTGATATTATATGTGTTCTTTATAGTAACCTAAGTTGGGGATGTTTTGTTTCTGCAGTATATTGTATAGAGAAATGGATGCCTGCTCCGTGTGTGTGTGCATACCTATGGAAGTGCTCAATAGAATCTGCCATCTTGTGTGTTTGTGCTGTGAACCTGATCTTTACCTGGGGCTCATATGCCCTGTTATCATGCTAATAAATACAGGGAAGGCATAAAATGTGGTAAGATCAATGTTATGTCATTGCATTAAAATTTGGCAACTCAATGAATGTACTTTGCCCCTTTTCCGTTCTGCATGTGCGTACACAAACACACAACTACCTTTGTGAAAGGGAGACAGGGTCCAATCCCAAATGAGACAATTCAGTGACATTTCTCCTCCCTGCTTCCTCAGATAATCACTGTTAAATTTATAGAGACACTATATAAATATTTATTTATTTATACGCTGAGACCACTGTCTAAAACGGAGAAAGAAATCTGGCGATTGCTAGTGTTTGCAGTATGACTGGGGCTGAAGTAGCAGATGAAAGAGGAGGAATCTCCTAATCATTGCCTGATTCTAAGCATTGATGTTCCAGTGTGAAGTGTTAGTAATTAAAATGGAGGAGAAACAATGAAAAACCCCATTGTCGGAATGTTAAGCTTAACTTATAGTGGGGAGAATATAGAACCTTTCTGTTAAGCTTTCTATGTTAATCAGTACTGAGGAGCGCTTTTCTTTATAATAACATCTGCAAGTATCTATCAATGGTGTGCAAGTGTTGATTGTGTTACATACTTCATTTTAATTAGACTCCATAGGAGATAGTTAAAGGGTTGATGGGGAAAGATATTGTAGCTGTAAATATTATGGCGCATTTGGAAATGGAGAGGGTAAGAACATGTTTGCTTCGATGTTTGATATAACTAACGCTCCGCACTCTGGGACACACTTGTCACTGCTTTTGACTGTAGAAATTTGGTGATATATCGCATTTCAGTTTGGTAAATCTTCCTTAGGGGACTAGTTTGTCATTGAAACACCCTGGCGAGGCAGATGCAGCAAGCCATGCCGGTATTAATCAGCGGTTGCTGGGTCACGTTGCCAGATGAGAGATGGCGACATGGGCCCCTGGTTGAAGAGCAGATCACACGGGGTTGGATGCTGGGCTCAGACCCAGAAGGCATGAGCAGGGGATAGCGCGGGCTCAGCAGCCCATCTCAGCTTGCTGTGACTGGGGAGGCTCCTTCCAGAAGGGCTTAGTGACATAAGGAGCAGCTCGGCAGGCAGGAGGGGACAGAGGAGGGTCTCTGTAAAAGCAAAGATAAGGGTATGCACTCAAATAACCATCCCAATCCTTTAGTCCCAGGATCTGGCAGTGGTGCCTTTATTGCCATTTTGCTTTTATTAATTGATTGATTTCTTTTTGACCTGTAGCCTGTTCAGTGAGTCTTTAGCCCTTTGCGTTGTGCTTTATTGAAATGAAGAGTCCCTTTTCTTGCTTTTTGGATGTAACTCATCTCAGGGTCAGCAGGCTGTGGCCTTTATTCATGCTAAATACTAAACAGATTCTAAAGCCTAATTAGAAAACTGAGCAACTTCCTTCCTATGCCTGCACACAAGAGGGAAAGTAGTTTCAGTGAAATTAAGTAACCTGGCTTAGGTTCTAAAAATAAAGAAATAAGTCAAATCTGCGGCAAATGTGGATTTCTGTCTGACTCCTGGCCCAAGCAGTAACTATCACACTTAAAATGCAATGCAGGTTCTCGTCGGGATTCTTAGTTACTGGTTCTGCCGTCCCAAGATGAGACAAAATGAGGTTTCGTCTTGTGTAGTAGGTGGCAGTTTGAAGCATTAACTGCTGTGCAAGATGATTTGAAAGGCAATTTCCCTTCTCAATTTTCTCTTAAGTCATTAAAATTCATCTTCGGTTCTTGAAACATCCAAATTTCTGTTCTGCTTAGGTATCTGGATTGGAGATCTTACAATTGTTCCCTGCACTGAATATCCCTTAAATTTATGGCAAGCTGTTTGACACCATTTTACAAATAATCTGTGATTCTACAGATTTATCTTTAGAAGTTTAATTTTTTCCCCTGCAAAACTGACACTAATCTCACTATGAACTGTGTTTAAAACTACTTAAACCTGAAGCTACTTCTTTGCTTTTTACTTATTATTTTTGTTGTTATTTTTAGAGTTTTGCGCTGCTAAGGCACTTTCTTGGTACTTGTGTGTCTTCAGGTTGGACACATCCTGTCTCCTTAGTCCTTTGGTTTAATATATTCTGTGGTACTAATCGCTGTCTGCAGTAAGTGAATGGTGTGAGCAACTAGAGGGTCCTGTTTATTTGTCTGTGCCTTAAAAGCACCTATTTAGGAAGTGAGGAGACACAAAGTTTGTCTTAGAAGAACAGAAGAGCATAAAAATAACTTAATAACTGTGCCACCATATTTGAATTTAAAAGATCTCCTTTTTTAATTCATAAAAGCTCATGGCAGGAGTTGTCAGGCTTTGGATGTCAGAAGGGTGATGAATTTGTGTGGGAGTGTGGAGGCTATAAGAATACATAGGACTTTCTGTGCCTCTTTTCTTTAGGAAGCTTGTGGAAGGGGAATAGCCTTTTGTCATACTTGTGTCACATTTTTATTTTGGTTTAAGACTGATGAGAGCAGAGAGAAATCTGGCTGTCAAGAGCAACCTGTCTCCTCTTGCCTGTCTTTTTTTGTTCCTTGGATCCTCAGCTTCCACTGTTCCTTAGAGTACAGAAGAGGCAAAGCTCCAGCTAATCCAGGCAGAAGCATCTGGGGGGGGACAGGGATGGGAGGACACACGGACAATGATACACGCATGCTTTTCTAGTCTCTGATGCTAACTGTCTGTTGTACCGCTGGCTTTCAACTAATGCAGCAATGTACTCGTCTCTCGTAATAGTGGCTCCATGCCAACTTGTTTTTACTAGTGATGTTGAATGCTACAACTGAGTGAGAACTCTGTGATATGTTAATTCACCTGGGGTATGGGAGATGTGTATGGTTTTTATGTCTAGGCTATAACCCTAATAAAGGATAATTTTAAAAAAATAAAGGTTAATCACAACGCTCTTTTCAAGACACTGTGATAATACACTGCTAGGAAATGATACATGGATATAGACAGTATTTATTTATATCCTAGCCATGGCACTTCTCTGTCCTGGAAGAGACTGTTGGCAACTCTTGCTGTCTGTCAAGTATAGCAGAAAAGCAAGGGTATGAGGAGGTTCATCTTGTTCTCTGAAGTTATTTTGTGTTTAAAGGCAGACACTATAAAAGAAGGTTAAATGAATGGTGAGAACCTCTTCTTTTTTTTTCCTTTATTTTTTTCTGCAATTGTGTGCTGCTCATTAAGTAGCCAAAGGCCTTTTGAAAACTCCTTTCATTCGAGAAAGATGCCAGACAGAGCTGCTTGTGAAATAATTATGGAAAATGAGTGTTGATGCATGTTTTGACTCTGCTGCAGAAGTAATTCTGTCTTCTCTAGTTGAAGTAATTACATTTGTTTCTAAATAGAGCAAAAGAAACGGTAATTGTCAAAAAAAAAAAAAAGCATAGATCTGACTTCTATGTTTATGTAGTGGCAGATAGTTGGGAAGCAAAAAACTAATTATTGTATTAGTGTAGTCATTATCGTGTATTATTCACTTAAGTGAGGTACAATTATTAAATACATTGAGTTGTGAAAGATTTGCAGGATATACAGAGTTGTTTTTGCCTGATGGGTTACTTTCTTTAGCGCTGTGGAGTATAAACATCTTCATAGCGTGCTAGGTTAATAATGAATTTTGTGTTGGTATCTGGAGGGACTCACTAGCTATTGATTACCCCCACTCCACCCCAGAGGCACAGATTTTTCAGTCATTGTAAACTAGAATCCCCACACGGGGAAGGGACTACAGCTTGTATTTCTATGCCTGTAAAGTTTCTTCTTAGCTGAGATGGCCAGAGGGGTGAAATTGTGCTCGCAGCTGTGGTGATGCCTTTACTGGTTTGAGTGGAACTGCTGTGTTTTATGTGGGTCAGGGAGCAGCCCCGCTGCTGCTACCCGCAGGCAGCAGGGACCTGGACACGCTGTCAGTCAATTCCCATTTCACCCTCCATCTTTTCAACAGGATGAGAAATATGGCCACTCACCCTGGGACTAGGATCTCTCTGTCTTTGTTGGGTTTCTTTTGCAGTATGGAACAATGTGAGAGCTTACTGCCTTCAGTGAGGACAAGGGTTAAGTATACGTTAGGGTCAAGAATTCAAAAGCACTCTATGGTAAAGCCTAGGGTGCAACTAACTCCTCAGGCTTGCTGATGATGGATACTGCTTGTGTTTCTTGTTGTGAACGTGGACCTTGCAAAAAGCACCTGTATTTCTGGTTTACAAAATAGACTAAAATTCCTAGAAATGTAAATGAACCTACAGTGGGCTTGCCAGCAGCCCTGGCAAAAGAAACCCTTGCCAGAGAATGCTCCTTCTATATGAAAATGGTAACACTATGTCTATCAAAATACAGCGGTCAAAGAAAACATGTTATTGTGCACGTTGCAGGATGCATATCACAGCACTCTGGGACATCCACACGTCCTTGCAATAACCAGCTGGACAGGCAATTACCTGTAAGTAAACGATGGCTGCACAGCAAGGAGTAATTTTTCCTGTGTTGGCTTTCCTAAATGTTGTTGTGCCTCTGTTGACCACAGTGCTTAACCAGGCCTTGATGAGTTCAGAGCTGCTCATGGCTTAATGTCCTGGACATAGAATTGTCCTTCAGACCTTGCTGTGCTTCTTGATTTTTAGCTTCAGTCCTTCACAATCTGGAGATGTAGGGCAGAACTCTCTTCTGGCCCCTGCGATCCTTGTGACTGTAGCTACCCAAGATGTGAAGGTGTACGGAGGGGATCAGAATGTGTCAATGGAGCAGGCTTCATTCCCCTGCGACTATTAGCAATACTCTTACCTGCAGTTACATATCTCTGGAAGCTTAACACAGGCAACTTCAAGATTTAGGGAAGTCCTCTTAACATCCAAGCAATAATCTCACTGGATTTTTTGTAACCTTCTTGCAAAGTCTCTGTGCCCTTTGTATAGTAATGGAAACCTTTTCCTAGGCATAGATTAGGAAGGACAAGATTTTGCTGAAGGCAAAACTGGATAAGTTGGTAAAACTGGGCTTGCAAGACCAGATCTGACAATTGCCCCTAAAACAAAAGCTAAAAATATTCATACTTTCCCCTTCTTCACTGGGGCTTGCTTGCGTGGGTGAGCATTTTCCATGAGGTCTGCACTGGCATAAGGCTTTCACACCTACAGATGTGTGCTTAGACTCGGGGGGTGGCATTCGGGTATGTGCTTTGTGCGTAGAACTGTAGGAACTCCAGCTTTGTGTGTCCAGGACTGTATATTTGCTGAGCTTCCATTTCAGCTTGACCCTTTATAAAAATGTTGGCAGTTACTTCTGGAGAAACCTTCCCACAAAAGTAATTTTACCAGGGAGTGTAGCATTTACTTTGCTGTACTTCCTGATGCTCTTGCCCTGTAAAACATGAGCTGCTTAGTCAAAAATGCTTCTCTCCAATTGAATTTCTTCACAGTCATCCATACCTACTAATGTAAGGGGCCTTGTTTTTCTTTCTTTCTTTTTTCTTCTGAGAAATCAACCCTTGTGGTATTAGCTGAAAAGGTGACCTTAACTGGAGATTAGACCTTCGCTGAAAATTAGGATTAAACATTGTTGGATATGTTTTGGCCCAATGTACTAAAGTCTTATTGGTACATACCTGAAAGCAGAATTGGGCATCCAGAATGCATACTGTATGGTTCTGTGAGTTGTTTAATGGTAGACAATTGTTGAGTATATTGTTAAATATAAAAGTTAAAGGAATTAGTGGAACGATGCTCTAAATTATTGATGAAACACCTGAACCTCTGATCAATATCAGTTAATTTCCTGTTTTCTGGAGAGGCTTCTTATCTCTTGGTCTTCCTAATGTTTTTACTCAACTGGCAAGATTCATTTTACATTTCCAGGATTTGACAGTGTATATTTTACAGATGTACATCAGGGTGGTATTGTGGACTTCAGTGGACAAATATATTGGCAATGGATTTGACCTAGCATGTTTGCATTTCTGAGACCTGTGATGATTGGGAAAATTCGGCATCACCCAGTTGGTCACTGATCGTGGAAAACCTGTCCATGTAAAATCACTTCACAGGGTTCCAAAATTAATGTTGTGAGCTTGCTTTGTGTTTCAGCACGTTTTCCAGAGGACTCTGTTCAGGTTCAGTTTTTAAGGGACAGCTGTCAAAGGTGATGCAAGAATCATCTCTACTTTTTGGACAGTAGAAGGTTAGACTCCTAGGAGTTTTGTTTTGATGTAAAATTTTGATGAGTTAACCAAACCATTGTGCAGACTTGCATACAAATTGCCCCTTAGTGAGTAATGAAATAATAATTTTTTATTTTTTTTTCATTCTTGCTTATGCTGGAAAGCTTTGGAGACACATGATGCTGTCAAGACTGTCAAAACTTCATAGTCAATTTTGGTTCTAAAAAAAAAGAAAAAATACAGCTCCAGTGTGAATGGGAACAGGGAGAACCTGGCAAACACCAGGGAATGAGGAGGGCGTTGAGAGATTCCCCCTTTCTGAGATCATGAGCAACATATGTTCAACTTCTTTTTTCTTGGGTTTGGGGGAGGAAAAGAAAAAAAAAAAAGACCATCTTTCCCCCCAAAAAAAAATCCATGCCTGTGAAAAGAAAACCGTATATGCTAAATTTTGTGTTTGCATAATTTTAATGGGGAGGAATGCCTGTCTCTGTAACTGGCTTCCAGGTCATAGTGATAACATTAAGCTGTGGACTGGAAGGTGTGAAATCTGTTTGTGGGGTCTCCTGGAAGCCTGTAGGTTACTGGACCTTCTTGGACATGCTGTTTTCATGAATAAATTTAATCACCCCAACATCTGCTGGGAGGGCAGCATGGCAGGATGCAAGCAATCCAAGAGGTTTTTGGAGTGTAGCAAGAATAATTTCAGGTTGCAGGTTCTGGGTGAGCCAAAAAGAGGAGATTGTCAGTTGTACCTGCTACTCACAAATGGTCTGGGACTCTGACAGTTAGTGCAGCTTTGGCTACATGGTACGTAAGGTGCTGAGGGAGTGAGGCAGGTGAGTGACTGAATATTAGTTATAATAAAGAGGATGGAGCCAAATCATCTTGGAAATGTGCAGTGAGAGGGCCAGAAGAAATGGACCTGTTTGAATTTTAGAGTTGAATGTAACTTCGAAGTTAGCTGTGCTTTGGGGTGGGAAGTTAGACCAGATGACTTGCAAATGACTCTTCCAACCTTGCATTATTCTGTGAATGATTTTATTCCTTATTTGCCATGGCCTTTGGTGGGGTATATCGCAGGTTATTGCCACCTCCTTTAACAGGAATCTTTAATTCACTGTTCCTGTTGCTCAACAAGGTTGTTCCTCTGACCAGGAGTCCGAGTTCCCTCATCCTTGGTTTTGAATGTTGCAATACCAGCTGTTAGTGTGTGTTGGAGTGGGATGATGAGCAAGGAAGCTGCAGACTAAATCAAGGACCTGAGGATTTTTAGTCGGGGATTGGGGAGAACTGGGGAAGAAAACAGGAGTTTATGGTCATCCTGTCAGGGGGGTGTTGTTTTACTCCAAAGCCAGTCGTTCTGCCAAAGGTGTTATGAATGAGGAGGGCCAAACTACATGAAGGACTGCCGTGGATATCTTAATGCAAATATTTTCCTCTACACTGTTCTTCATGAACCTGCACTATGTGTTTTTAACTCTGAGGGAATGGCATTTTGTGTTAACTCTATTATGCAGCCTTTATAAATTGCCTGAGCTACCAGATGGATCACAGACTACCTAAGAGCAGCTGTATGAGGAGTGCAGTCATTTTACTCAATGGGGAGTTGCATATGCTGGGACTTTGAAAGACTCCATTTAAGGGGGAAAAAAAAAAAAAGATCTTCAAAGACAGCATTTTTCAAGTAAATAACTCTTTAGCTTTGATATGCCTGCTTCATGCTGCCTTGTCAGTCTAGAGGAAAGATGTAAATCTTAAATCAAAGTGGACAACTAAGAATGAAAGCTAATAAAAGATTACAATAAAAGAAAGGTATCCCTGTCAGAGGGAGAAAAAAAAAAAAAAAGCACCCCCCCCAAAAAAACCCAAACAAGGTTTTATATCCATTGCAGCAAACATTCATAGGAGTGAATAGCTATTGTATAATCTGGGATGAGATACTCTTGGTGAACTTTTATCATGTACTTAAAGCTCTGCAGAGTGATGTGAAAAATAATAATGGGGGAAAAAATCCCCAACCACACAGTTTTTCCATCACCTTGCAGAATTTCATAATGTTACCATTATGAAAGAAAAATCTCTAATGGGCTAATACGAGGTTTGCTGAGCAGGCAGGTACAGTCTGCATAAGCACATGGACCAGGATTCATTAGCCTCATGTTTTATAACTGAAACCAACATCATTAATATTTAGCAGAGTGGTAGGGCACTGACCCTTAGCAGTGCTGTAGAGGCCATCATTACAGACCAGGCATGGAGGAGGCAGTAGTACCTTACTGTAATTGAGAGCATTTATCACGTTTAAGGAAGTTTGTTTGAGCTTCTGGACTTGAGTGAGTGTTTCAAACTAGTAATTACTGCTGAAAAAAGGATAAGCCAGTCTGGAATTTACTTCTTCTCCAAGTAGCTGCTGGGTTGGAGTAGGTAGGTGCTTCTAGCTTGAACATATTTCCATGGCTGACTCGGCAGTACAGCACAGGGGTGCACGTACGTTGCTGTAACCCCACGGCAGAATCAGCCGTGTTTTAATGCCTGTGGCTCAGTGTGGCCCTCTCAATGTCATAATGGCTCATTTTGTTTTTATAGGCAATGCAAATGAACCAATAATGGTTTGCCACTTGCTACAGCTAATGCCCCATTTCCTCCATGTCATTGTGTCGATAGCGCAGGAGATCCCGCTGCTGACAGACTGTTGGTCCAACAGAGCTTTTTCTCTAGAGACAGTTTGGACTGGTAGAAATGATGTCTGCATGGGTTTGGGCATTGCATGCCTGGGAGCTGCTGGTTTTTGCTTCCTTTTCTTCTGTGGTCTATCCTACTTTATTGAAAAAAACCCAACAGTCAAGTGACCACCTTGTGTTTGACAAAGACTCGGTTCTGGAAAAATTAAAAGACTGGAACTTAACCGGGGAGTGAATACTGAATAGAGGCTGGGATTCACCGGGTAGTAAAGAAACAAGTGACGGGTGGTACGAGGAAGGACCGCGTCACTGGGGAGAAGCAGCAACAGATGCAATGTGCTGTATACAAAATATGTTATTTCATATTAAGTATTACTCTTTGTGTCAGTCCTTCGATAGATTGGCATGAGCGTGTACTAGGCATGAACCAAGTCCTGTCCAAGCCGATAGATTTCTGTTCAAGTCAGGCTTACGTGATCAGATCCCATTGAAGTCTGAGTTGCAAATCTTCAGGAATAACACTTAGCAAATTCTGGGGCCTCCTAGAAATAATTTCAAGTCATACAATATATCATAGGTGATGCTCATTACCTTGCTGCGAAGCAGTAGATTGAAACTACCCAGTATAAAATGTCTTGGGAAATACTCTTTCCATGCTGTGCCTCACCAATCACACATGGCTTGTTAAAGCAGTCAGGGAAAAAAAAAACCTATTTGATACTACACTCTACTTAGTGGAACTGCCTGGTTTGAGGTATGGAGATAGCGGCAACACTAGTTAAAGGTGCTTTCATCAAGAGATGTTCGTAGGCTCCTGTGTTGTCTGTTGAGAGCCATGATTCACTCGCAGTGTAGTCGGCTGCCAGCTCCCACTGGCTCCTCACATGGGATAACGTGTCCCTGAATTTGCCTTAAGTGCTGCCGAACACTTTAACCTGGATTTGCTGTGCATAAAGGCTTATTTTGAGAGGGATAAATTCAGTGGCAATTCAGATGTATGGCATGACCCCGTATTTTTAAAATCTGTTGTTCTTAGCCCATAATGATCTTAAACCAAAATATGTGCAGTGCTGCAGCATGCTGTGTACGGTGATATACGAAGAAATGCGTGATTGTGAAGTGTTTGTAAATGTTTTACTAAAATTTTAGAAAAAAAAATGCAGTAGGGAAGGGGAAAAGCAAGGAAGGAGAGGTTGAAGCAGCTATAGCAGTATTTTTTTTTTAATAGAGAACTGACAAGTTTAAATGTCAAGGCCATAATAACAATTAATTCAAAATGCTTAATTATCATTTTGTTTCCAGATTTGCTTTTCATGCCACAAAGCCAAATATAAATTAAATTGCCTACTGTTGAAATGCGGCCAGTGAGAGATTAAGACATAGTAGGCATTTTACTTGAGGAACATTGTATAACAACCAGTAATTTTGGTTAAAATAAGGTGGAAACATCTCTTAAGTCTCTATTGTGGTTTGGAAAAAGGCAACATCTTGGTATATCTCTCGTAACTGTGTTTTGTATCAGCCAGCATGGCTAGAGACTTACCTCACAATGCTGGATGTTGCACTGAGGATGAATTTTTGTGGTTAGCTAAGTTTACAGAGGCATACAAATGCTGCACTGCCCTGGGCTTTATGGTGTGTGTTTTGAGTAAGAGAGTTTGTCAGCAAACAACGCAGCATATTCCAGGAGAGCAGGGAAAGCAATTATCTTCCCTGGCACCCTCAGTTCAAAAAACAGCAATATTGTGGGGCAGGGAGCTAATTGCTCCATCTGTTGCTTTGGGCCTCTCCGAGGGAGAGGAGGTCTGTCTGCCACGCTGTCTAGTCTACGACACACTGAACGTGAAGGGTAGGCTGTCCAGACAAGCTGGGACTCGGGAGCAGGCATGAGCAGTATCTTGTGGAAGTTTAAAGTGCAATTCTGCTGTTATTGCATTGGCTTTATTATAACCTTAATGATTTTCAGTACATCATTGCGGTAGCCAGAGTTCTTGTGTGTGTTATCTGTCAGACTGGAATCAATGAGTTTTGTTATTTTCAACCCAAACTTGTACTGGATAAGTTTTTCTGCCTTTTGGTTCAGTATGATCTTGAACAATGTGAAGCTTTCTGTGCGTGCAAATTGCTGCACAAAAATGTATTTTGGTGTCTGCACAAATTGCCGTGGCCCAATAGTACATTTGCAAAAAAAGTTCTAAGCGTACACCAGTTTGTATCGATGGTCTGTTTTACTTTGTGTACAAAATGTGCTTTGGCTTTTCCATCTTCAAATTTGTCCTGCAGTGTCCTTATACATATGTATGATGCTCTGATATATATTTGCATTGCTTTGTAATCTTACATTTATGAACTGCTTGGGGATTCTGGAATGACAATTGCAAGATATTTGTGAATTAAAAATATGAACTGAGCTGTTTACCGGTATATGCTTTTTGTTAGTGTTCACACTACAAGTTAAAATGTAAAAAGGCCTGAATGCACCTTTCTCTAGCTCGCATGCAGGCACAAGCTGGAGCTTCAGCTTTCACCCAGTAGATCAGCACCCTGCCAAACCTCTGGCAGCTCATGGTTTAGGTAGCTCAGAGAAATGAGTACAAAATTCAAGCAGTGACAGGGAGAGTTTGTGGTTATTCAGACTGTGCCAGTGTCAGTTAATAGCTTTTACTGGTCAGTACCTTCCACTGTTTAAAATGCCCGTGGACGTCCTGCTTGTAGGCTGTGTAGTGTCTCAGGGAGTGACTGGGAAGTCATCAAGGAGTTGGATTTGTATCATCTGAGCCATCTTCCATAACAGCACTGCACCCTTTTTTTCTGGGAGCTTCTTGGTTTAAAATAAATTGTAAAACCTAGTTTTATGCTTTTTATAAATGGCTGCTGGCAAGGGTTTTTAGCCATTTGTGGAGTAGACAGAAAAAGAAAGGGAGGGAAGTTATTAATACTCAAATATTTGCTGTCTGGATGGCTTTAACGGGGCAGGAATGTGAGCAGTGGTTACACATTTCCAGGTGTGTAACCTGGTCAAGTTCAGCTGAAGGTATATTTATGTAGACACAGCCACAAACTGCAGTGAGATGGCAGCAGGGTTTCTTTCTCAAAACAAGAATGTCCTTTTGTGGCTATGGATGTAAATATTAGCAGTGAGCCTGATGGGGTAGTTTTGTTGGGGAAAGTGATTGAAGGTGAGATTGAAGGTGACCAAGGGATGTGGGAGACTGTTCATTATCCTGTCTCTCATATGAGGAAAAAGAGCTCATGAAGGCTGAAATCTCAGTTAGTTATTACAGGTACAGCAGTGCTGAAGTAACCAGAGATGGAAGAGCTCTGGAAGGATTGCACTGCTTCTGACAGTGCTGTCTTGTTTTATGTAGAAAATCATACTCTTTTGTGTTGTGTCCTAAAATGATGCGGTTGTCACAAGGTCCTTGCACGGCTGTGGCTTTTAGTTGCATTTTGCTTTTGTTGCCTGCATGATGTGTACCTCTAAAACCTGAGCCAGCTCTGCTGATTAGCTCATCAGATGTACGAACTCCTCAGCACCAAACTTTGATCTTTGCTGTGTTAGATATTTAAATGACAAAGCAAATCTGTAATTTTCTGTTGAGGAGTCAGAAATAAAAAGCACAAATTTAAAGAGCCCAGGAGGTTTCTTAGTAGTCTAACATTGTATTTATGTTACTTTATTTTGCAATATGCTCCACTTAAATCTCTCCCTTTCTAAATACTATTATTGAGCTTTCTGGCCAAAGACACAACGATGTGCTCTGACTCAGGCTGCTGGGGGGTATGTGAAGGGAAAGCAAAACTGAAGCGCCGACTTGAAGCTTTCTTCCCCTCTGGCTGGCATGGAAGATCCAAGGGAGCACCTACCTGCCTTCCCAGCTAGTGAAGGGATAACAGAACTGGCCATACTGGGAGCCGCTACCACTGTTGTTTGTTGTTCTGCTACTTCTCAGCCCCTTGGTGTAGTGGTAGCAGCAACAGTTCAGAGTGAAGGTTGTGTAGCTCTGTCTTTAAAAGTACCACTGGCAGAGGTAAAAAGTACCGTAATACAAGGAGCTGTTACCACCAGGTCCCGTTTGTGGTATCTTTGTCTGCAGCACGTCCTGCTATCCCTGGAAGAGGGTGGAGATGCCTGTTTGCAAGACCAAACTGTTTCTCTGAACCACATGCAGTGCCTAGGTTGTGAATCAGGCCATGATGAAAACCTTAATTTTAGTTTATTGGCTTCCCACATTTTTGTGTTTTGAGGTTGAGAAAAGGAGAAGCTACTTTTCTTATTTGTAAGATTTATTTTTAGAATTTACAGTTTATGTGAGTGTGCTTTTAGATGTGCACTGATATTTTCAACTGAAACTTAAAAAATACAAAAATCAACACTTTAGAGTTGGGGGGGTGGGCAGTTCTTAGTTTGAAGTTAAAGACAATAGAGCTGAGTACAGAAGACAAACCCAGGTTTGCATTTAAGGCTGATTTTTGAGGAATTGTTAGCTGTAGTAAATAATATTGATTTGGTTTTGGAGATTCAAGTGTTCAGAAAGAGCACTTTTCCTCTGGTTTATCATGTACACAAAGGAAAGCTGCTAGAGGGTGTTTTTTTCACCCCCCTCTCTCCTATTCTTGATACCCAGGTATGTAACTTTGACTAAGCTGTCCAACTAAGTGACATAACTGCAACACCTTCTTGGTGCCTGCAATAGTGGCTGCAGCTTATTCTTTTTAGAAGTTTCAAACAACCTTGTCCCCAGGCGATGGGGGACTTCTTCCAGGTCAGGAATTTAGCTTTATTTAAAATATAACAAATATGTACTGCTTGAAATACTAAATAGCCTGTAAGAAAATATATTTAAACTAAAAAGCAACCAAGCCAAAAGTCCCAAAGAGTTAAAATATTATAAAAAAAGCAATGAACACACAAGTTTGCAGATACTGAAAAATTATCTCCCAGATTTTCCCCTACATGAAATCAGTTTCATGATCTTGATACTATTATTGTTTAAAGACCCCTGAGTATGTGTGTACTTACTGGCTGCTACAGCAGGAAGGTCGGTGAGGAACAGATTCCTGAGGCTGAAGTCGCAGGTGCCTTCCAGTAGAGCTGCATCCAGAGGAAGCTGAAGCATCCCACCAAGGTGCGGAGGAGGACTGCTGCCTACTGTTGCTCATGTACTTGTTTTGTTGACACCAGTTTCCACAAGAGTCAGAACTGAATCCTCTTATGTCACCTCCACAGATCAGAAGAAAAATCTGAGGCAATAACAGTCCTTGGTTTGATTTTTGTAGCTTAGCATAGAGCAAACATGACAGGAACAGGCTTGCTCTCTTTTTTAAAACCAAACAAAAAACTTAGGTGCTTGGGCGGTCTGTGAAGATTTATTTTATGTGCAATAAAACATACAACCTAAGGAAGTAAGGCTTCTTGTAAAGCATGGCTCACTGAAGAAATAAAACAGGCAGACATATGCACAGACAGGCACACATGTGCATGCATGCATTCACGTGGACTTTAATAGTTCATTTTATATACATGAAAAGCAATGACATGTAGTAAATGTGACCTGACACACTTTAAATAACTTTGTGATTTGGTGGTGTTCCATGTTCTAAAACTTGAAAGCATTGCTATAAAGAGATTTTGGAATATAGATGATCTTGGCAGAGCCAACCCTGAGTGTTTGATTGGCTCAGAGAATATTGCGAACTAAGTGATAAGAGGAATTGCACAGAGATGAAGTTTTAGTTCCTGGAAGAACCTCGGATAATATAAAGGTGCAGATAATCTGACATTTATCTATTTTGAATTTTGATTCATTTATGTAGTTGTAGATGTTCTGTTGATGGAAGGGTATGTGTGTAATCTGCATGTCAAACTGTAAGGAGGGACTCGTTAATTTACAAAGCTTTCGGGGAAACTTGAGCATCGGGAAGACAGGAGCAGCGCACAGGCAGGCAGCTCGTGGTGAGCAGATGGGGCTCTTGGCTCTCCCCCCCTCCCACTCTCATGCCCTGCCACTCTTTGTGGCAGAAGGACTCTTCCCCTCAGTTTTTTAGCACATGTGCACCTTCACATTTTGATGCACATCACACTGCTGATGAATTCCATCAATAACACTTACCTGCAGTGTTAAAGACCCACATTGAGACCTTTTTGTACTCACTTTAGTGTCAGAACTGGGTATTTGAAGTCTGCTTGGACCGGGCATTAAACAGAGGCTGAGATGAAGGTGCTGTGGGGCAGCCCCCCCACCTGCTGGCCCTTTCTGAACTGGGGTGTCAGCTGGTGCACGGGACTGAAGGCTGCCTCGTGACACTTGGTCAGCAGGTGTCCTGGCAGGTCAGGCCACATGTTTTCTCTGGGCATGGTGTAGGTAGGGGGTGTGGAGCAGTAGGAGCGGCGCTGGGGGAGCAGTTTGTGTGGTCACCCGGTGGGTTACAGCTGGGGGAGAAGGGGAAACGGCATCTTCAGAAACACTCTTTGGTTCTAACGAGATTGCCCTGTAACCCCCTCGCCAGGTGGTATCCTGGATGCAGCCAGTAACTTTGACTTTTTTGAAGTCCCCATATGCATATAGCTTAAAGAATTAGGCCATATTTGCATCTCAGAGTGCAGAGGAAGCAGAGCAGAATATAGAAATCCCTTCAACAGCAATATTGCCTCTGCTTTGTCGTAACCAGACACAGAATAGTAGCTTATCCTCTCTCTTGAAAAGAAAACCCTCAATGATCCTGGATCAGTGACCCTGAATCTGTGGTTGTTCTTTGAAGTTCAGGATGGGGTTTTTAATGGGAAGCACATACGGTGCTAAGGTGATATGGAGATAGGTGAAAGAGGAAGAAAAAAACGGCAGAAGGGATAAATTGAATGTGTCAGTACAGGCAAACGTACAACACTGCAGCATTAATATAGTGCAGTGATGGAGCCGTCGGTAATGGGAATCCACAGGAAAACAAGGCTGGGAAACAGCAGAGCTCTTTTTCACTATTAAGCCTATGAACCTTTAGGCTACTCCCTATTAAGGCCATGCAATAAAACATTCTCGGGTATTTCCAGAGCACATTTTATGGCAGTGACCACAGCAATATAGTGAAAGCGTTGGCTGTGTTTCATATAGGCTTCTGGAAGTGTGAGATACTTGAAAAATACACCAGAGAAATGCTTGAAAATACTTTGGGTCTGCCCTCAGGCCACTACTGTAATGTTGGGCTGCTTACTGCTTTCCTGTATTGTTAATCTTTCCTTTTTCTGTGCACTTGGTTCCACGCCAGTCCTGCAGTATAGAAAATCAAAATGTCATTGATGACAAAGACATTTGAAGAGTGAGTCTGTGCTGACAGGGAGCTGGGTGGTGGCCACCCTGTCAACATCAACCTGTCTCTGTAACTGAAGATCATTATTAAAATAAAATTTAGCAGTACGTTTTCCTAGATTTTGAGGGTGGCTGAAGTTGAATGTATTTTGATGAACATGTCCAACTGAAATGCACTGCCTTGTTCTTTTTACTTCATTAAACAGTTATTTAATCGCCTTTGCAGGTCAGTGTTACAGACTGTTTCTTCTTTTCCATCCATCTCTGGAAGTCATTGCTGAGCTTTAAGCAAGGTTTCCCTTTTCCTGTAGTGTAGTATATTAAATTATGCAGCCAGTCGTGGTCTATTTCCATATCTTGTTTAATGTTTCTCCTAGCAGTTGCATTTCAAACTGTACTTAAATGAAAGGGGCACATCAATCATTTTCAAGGAACTGGCATTGGGTGGGAAAAGGATTTGATACAAGTTCACTGTTTGACAGTTTCAGGTCTTCCTTGCTGGCCTTGTGGCCCCTCAACAAACCCTGTAAATAGTCAATTTTTAATTTTTTTCTTTCTTTGGCTGAAGGCTCTTCTGCTTCCTAAACAGAAACTGAGTGCTTAATATGTTTTTCAAATGTTTGGAAATCCAGTGATGTAAAAACTAGAACTTTTTTAGTGCTGCAGTGTGTTTAATTCAAATAACTGCTTGTTTTCCTTTGGCCACAATAATACTGGTTTAAAACAGTTATTTGTCATGAAAGATGATAGTTAGCGCCTTGTGATCATACTGTTCATGTAGTACAAAATGTAGGACAAGTAGTACAATTTCTTAGAGGACCCAAAAATGATACAATTCAATGCATCAAACATGAGAATAACTGAACTGTTCCTGAGTAAAATAACTGTCATACAAAGTTTGGTGGGTTTTGTTGAGTCAGTAATGTGTATTCAACACTTATCGATGGGAAGTGGTGTCTCCAGTTGAGTGGTGGGGAGATAATGTTCCCTCTGAAATAAATAGCTGATTTCACATGTTTTGTAGTGGGTAAAGAAGCTGGATCTTAACACCAGTGTAGTTTCCTATTTGTCAGTACACAAAGACTCAAGTGACCCTGAGTAGTTCAACACAAGTTGTCCTACCTCAAAGATTAAGCGTGTGAAAGATACTGTGGTCCATATCATCTATATGTGTTCGGTGAACCTTTGTGAACTATACCCAAAGAATTTATTAAGGGTGAAAGCAAAGAGGTCCTAAAGGAATTACTTTAAGAACCTAGAAATTAATAAAGAATTATGTCTACTCCTGAAGATTTTTAAGACTACCCTATAAAATTCTATAGCAGGAATAAAATTCAGTGTTAGGTTCTATACAACGATATGAAAACACTACATATAGAATGTAATAGAAAATTAAATATTTTGTAAGGTACTTTCTCATAAGGGATAACTAAATATCACTAGTCTGCCTGGACCTTTAATCAATACAAAATTAAATTTGAAAGTGAATAAAAGGGGTAACAACTTTTCTGCAAAGGGAAAATCACAATATACCACAGTCCTGGGAATATACACAGTTCTAAAGTATAACAGAAATGTTTCAGCGGCAGAAAATGACAGGGAAAAATGTCCCCTGAATGCTATTTGCACCCAGAAAAGACCCGCTGTCAGAGTGCTCCAGTGTTTCACGGAGGGACTGAAGACATCAACGATACAGAATATGAAATGAGGAAAGGCCAGGCTCCAGACTTTGTAGTATCAAATAGAGGTGATTGATTTATTTATTTATTTATTTTAATCATAGCCTCAATAATTTTACTGGTGTTCCTTATTCGGTTGCAGAACAGTGACTGGTATTTCACACAACTGCACCCAGGCAGACCTGAGGATAGATAATAACTGAAATCACCAGAAACACGCAGACTGCAGAGGTGTAAAACCACATTGCAAATGCACTGTTATTATTCTTTGTGGAGAAGAATACTGGTCGGTTATTTTCTGAGGGCTTACTGGTCACAAACTGTGCTTCTTCAGGTTCTCACTTACATCCATGAGTTTTATTTCATCTCTAATTCCATAAATCCCCAGAAAGTGTGTCATAAACAACATCTAAGCTCATGATCTGTACTATGTTGAAAGAATTGCATTTTCAGTGATCCTTACTCTAAACATGCAGCTCCCTCAAATATTTGCCAGCCAGAGGGTTTTTGTTTCTTCAACTGTTTCGTGGAATTATCAAAATGCTTTTGCTACTAGCTTGAAACACTTAATCATTGATAAAGCATTTAGCACAAAAAACCCTCATTTTTCAGATAGCTGACCTTTTTCAGTTCTGCTTGCCATAAATGCAGCTAATACTCAAGTTTCTTTAGAGCTACAATATAAAGAAATGTCAATGGCATGTAATAGTTGAATTGATGCTTTAAGAGAGACATATAAGAAAGGAAGAAATAAAGGGAAGAAAATAGACAATTTCATAGGAAAGTGCATACTTTTAGAGGTGCCTCTTATCCATGCGTGTCATTGTAGCACAGCCATACTGATGTTCTATTTTGTTTGGATTCCATCATGATTGTGGTAGTTGAGATGTATTTTAGTCCAAGATCTCCCAAATCACTTGATCCTATTTTGAAATCTATTTTTTAAAGCTGATGTGTTTAAATATGATAGTGTGTTACCATAAGGGTTTTCAAATGGCCTTGTGCCATTGACTGCATCTTAATGATATTTCAGGTTTGCCTCACTTTACATTAAAGTTACATAAATAATTTCTTCCTGCACCCTCTCCTTCTACTGTATCAGAAATGAGATTGCTGTGGTATCTGCAGATTCTGGTGGTGTTTGGTTTTTTTGTTTGTTTGGGGTTTTTTTTGTTTTTTTTTTTTTCTTGGAAAATGAAAGCAGCAGCGTTGAGTGGTCAGCATTTCAAATGGAGCTAGTAGCAGATTTCAAGTAGTTCCTTTAGATTTAAAATAACTTCTGACCAAAACCCAGATTTTTAACATTTAGGCTTGTACTGTGAAGTAGAAAATAGAAAAACAAGGAAAAAAAAATCTTGTTTGGGCTGTGTGTGTAGCTGTAAATATTTTATAAAGCTATGGTCAGCCAACAAGTAAATATTCAGTCTGCCCATTGTGACTAATTAGGAGATAGCTGAGCTTTCTACTGACACAGTGCCTCCAAACACAAATGGCTAGCAGCGTAGCCAAGACATATTCCTTATTGACTTGCACAGTTTTATGTTTTTACCTTTATGCTGTACTGCTGCAGACATTAGATGTCTGTCTGCTCAAACAGAAATCTAATTGAGCTTCCTGATCTGGTGTCTAGTTCTAATAATGTTAGAATAGATGGACTAAAACTTATCGGTCTATATATATTTAAAATTAAACAAACAATAAAAAGTGGGCAGAATATCTGTATTTTATAGCTGTAACCTTTGGCAAAAGTGGTGTATGTTTCTGTAAATTCTGTTTGATATTGTTGGTTCTCTTATGTGACAACGTTGAAATGGAAAGAGTATTGCTGCAGAGAATCCAGGCATGAATAACATGCCAGCCTAGTGGCATTCAGATATGGGAAGGTGGCCATAGCTTTGAAACCAAGGTGCTCACTTTGTTTTCCTTTCTCCTTCCCGCAAGACTGGGAAAAATATACTTGAATGATGCTCATTTGCAGGGAGTAACTTGGTGTTTCATGCAACCTTCAATCTTTTTTTTTTTTTCTCCTTCCCTTTCTCAACAAATAAATTGCTAGAGGAAAATGTGGCTGGAGAATATGTTTTTAGATGCCTTTGAAGATGTAAAAACAGCAAATGGAACCTGCAGTGGCATAAACATCAAAGATCAGTCCAAGGAAAATCAAAGGATTTCTTTGAGTATATCAGCTTGCCCATAAATTGAAATGTTTCAACTGCTGTATGTATCCTCTCTGCTGGGCACCTTACTATTGATTTTGATGCCACCCAAACATGAAAGGATGTGCAGTACTTAACAACTGTTTTTTGGTAAAATTCTACATCTCAATTCTAAAACAGTACTTTTGCCAAACTATGCCAAACTTTCTTCCTTAAATCCCTGATTTTGTTGAAAAGTTTGGGAATAGAGCCAGCAACCCTTCTTGCTCAGAACTGGGAAGAAACAAGTGGTTATCATCTCAGAACTGGTCGTGGGTATTGCTAGCAACCTTGGACTGTAATATCAGATTGGCTAGTTGGGTTATTATTATTGTTCTTAGTATGACAATATTTTGTCATCAAACTATATATGTCAATATGGTTACATAGAGAGTGTATGATAAATAAATAGTTCAGTATTAAATGTATAGTAGTAGTACTTATTAGCTGGCTAAATCTTCTAGCTCCTAGTTTCGGTTAACATGTGGGAGGAGATGTGTGCATAGCTTTGCTGAGAGGACAGGAAGAAAGAGGAGTATCTTACTATGAGTTGGACATGTGCAGTACAGTTTGCCAGTAGCATGGAAAACCACCGCTAGCTCCTGCATCCCCATCTTTCCTTTGTCTCCCACAGCTTTCCTTCTGTATCAGGGCAGTTAAGGATTAATATTAATGCCAATAGGACGTGCACGTTATATCCTTTTTGTATGATGAATATTTTCTTCTTTATGACTTTTCAGACTGAAAAAACAAATCGAGCTCTGTGAGTTTGACCTTATATTGCCACTCCTGCAGTGTGTCTCCAACTGAATCTCTGTGTTGGGGACAACAATCTTGTAGGGGCAAGTGCAAGATTCTTCTCAGTATAGTGCAGAGAGTGAATTCCCTGGTATTGAACCTGAGGTGTTAATAGTACAGACATTTGTTTCTTCAAGGAAGGGCAGAAATGATGTTTTGATGCAATTTTATGTAAATGTTTATCTTCGGATGTGTGCTAAACTGCTGGGTATTAGAGGAGCTTTTTTGGTGGGTTATTGGCTTGGCCCTTTTTTTTTTTTTATTAGTTTTGTGAGTTGTGTATTTTATGCAACAGCCACTTACTGTTATTTATTGATTATAATACTAGTTTTATTTTTATATGATTCTGTTTCCTGAAGACAGAGCAGAAAAAAAAAATATTGCTGCAGCTCTGTTCCTGAATTTTTTTAACCTGAAAGACCCTTTACGATCTGTTAGGAAACAGGGGAAGACTCAACGTGCTTAGTCAGGAGAGCAGCCAAGGGAAATGGTTTTCTGAGTATCTACTGGGTTGTAATCCTCCTGTCTGTGTCTGAAAGATTTTCGTCATTGGAGGAATAACATATTGAAAATGCTTTAATAAATTCTAAATGTATATAGGTTTGATAGAGGATCTGTTCTCTCAGTGTAGATCAACAGGTCCTCTCCCTTTTAGGCACTACTCGTAGGAGTTGTGAGCTGTATGCAATGGGGACCTTCTACATACGTGAGTGCCGCCGTGGAATGAGGTTCGGATGTCATCAGCAGTAACCGCAGGTTTTGCATTACATTTTGTTTGGCTGCTGGAGGTGCAGGGGGGGATTTGATCATTTTCCATCATTTGATCATGTTCCTGGAAAATAAAGCTCTTCAGCACTGGTATGACCAGTGTAAGGAAACCCATTTCCCTTTTAGGGTGTAACACAGTTTTGCATGTTACTGAACAATATTAACTGTTCTGTGCTGGAGAGCAACTAAACAGCCTTTAGCATTTACATGTGCCTCGAGAATTCTGGGGCTGGGAGGACAGAACAAAATGAGATGTTTCTGGATAAAACCTTTGTCCTGGAACCCTGATTAGGACATCTTGAGAGGCTTTAGTTTGATACCTATATCGAGGGCTGTGGCTGTGCTGCACATCAGCCAGTGATGCTTACATGAAGCACTGCGCAGTGCTTTTGGCAGCTCTACCTCTTGGGCAGGTTGACCTGGGAAGTCCTGCTGAACCCCTGCCTTACACTCAGGAGAATCTCACCCCAAAGCAGGATGCTTGAAAGGAAACCTGCATTGCTTGAGCTTCAGATACTTTCTGTTGAAATTTTTGTTTCTCTCAATTTTCAAATTGCTTCAGTCTCTGTGCCTATTGCTTAAGTTTCTGTGCCTGCAGCACCACATAGGCAGTGTCAGGGGAAGTTGTTGATGTTAAACTGATAAAAGAGTGAAAAGAAGAAAAGGAACAGCTTTGACAACTTGACAGTAAAATACCAGTTTAATAGCTGCACCCTGCAAAGCTGTGCTCCTGGCTCTCACATAGTGTCCCTGCCAGCTTGGCCTACAGAAGCAAAGCATGGAGTGATCCACTGGTTTTATGTCTACTATAAATGAGAAAATTCCTCTTATGTTTCCCCACACACACCTTGCCCAGAAGCAGCTCAATCCATTTAACACCTCTCCTTTGGTATTAATGGAGTTAGGAAGGTGTGATAGATGGAAAGCATTGTTTGTTTCTCTTCTGCTCTTGCAATCATCCATGATGGGCCCATTACCGTGCGTCCCTTTGTCGGGCATTCATGCGAATGCTAAAAACGTATTAGATGCTTGATCTAGTTACCTTTCTCACTGCCTGAATTGAAAACCTTATTTCCTTTTCCCTGACTCACCTCAAAAAGCTTTTCTCCTGTCCTCTGAGGATTTTATTGCTTTCAAAGTTTGCAAAGAAATGTTCTTGACCACTAGGTCAGAAGTATGTGGGAGTATTTACAAGGGATTGGTTTGGGAGAAAGAGAGAAGATTAGGTGAGATTGGTTCCTTCTGCCAAGCTACATTAGTGGGAAATACCTTTCCAAATGAGCCGGTATGTGTTGGAGCGCTGCTGTGTGTCCCTCCGCTGTCCAGTGCGGTGCTGCTTCTATTAAACAAATGTTATAGTACCTTTCTGAGAATTGGTGAGAAATGTTCTCCTATCAGCTGATGCTCATTTGAGCAGGTGGTTCTTCACATCAATGCACAAGCTACCTGCTGGTTTGAAGCTTTTCTCTTGCACGTAGGTCAAAGCAGAACACCAGACTTCAGGGGTGCTGCCTGCAAAGGGACATCTCCAAACGGCTGCAGTGACAGAGAGGATCCCCATTGCCTCCATCCAAGGATTTCAGCAATCCTGGTATGGTGGGGGGCAGGAATCCCCTGTCATCAGACTTCATGTAGGGTTCACAACTTTGGTTTCTGTGGATATAACCATTTGTGTGCAGCATGTCCCTTTTGTTAGGCTTTGCATGGCCCCCTTTTATCTGTCTTCCTAAACTTGCCTTGATAGGGAGATTGTCTTACTAAAACTAGAGGCAAAGGAATGATATGTAAGTATGTAACAAATCTGAGGAATGTCTGTATGTGACATTATGAAATACTTGATTTTTAGAGCTGCTTATCAAAGACAGAAGCACAACTTTGAAAGTAGCAGTACTGTTCAGACTGTATGTGGAGAAGTATCATCAGCCAAAGCAGATTATTATGTTGCTGAAACATTGTTGTATGGATTTTTTTCAGTCCGGGTGGGATAGGAAGCTAACACAATTATCTAGATATATAAACTGAATTTGGGAAAAATCATCTTTCTTACACCATATGTTGCTAGAAAAAAATGCATGCAATGTTTTGTTCTCATGAGACATAAGACTTAGAAGTGAGAGGTCTTAAAACAAGAATGCCTTGAACCATGGGTGGGGGACTTGCGTGTGGATGCAAAAGAGCATGGAACTAAAATCTGTCTCTATGCCTCTCTCAGTCCGTAGTGAAGGGTGCAGGGAGTTTGGTAAGATAATGTTGTGTGTCTGGTGGCTTTTATGAAGATTTCTCTGAAGTAGTTTTGTCCTAAAGCCACAGTACTTTGCTTTCTCACTTTGTGCTTTATACTTTGGTGTTTACTTCGCTGAGTGATCACTATGATGGTAAAGTCAGCTTTTACGGCTCAGTCACAGTGAAGTGGAAGGAGCAGGAGGTGATGATGAGACCACAAGTGCCCAAGCTGTGGTTGGAACTGAATACTTGCATTAGAAAATGATGATTTAATTATAAATGGCATGATAATTGGTATGATTTTTAAAAGGCTCTTGGTAGCGGTTAGGTTATGCCATTGGTACATGAACACCATGAGTAAAATCTTGGGTAGCATGCAGTGCTGAGAAAGCACTGCCTGTTTTTTAACATATATCCATAAACTTCTAGTAAATGCTATTCTAATCAAATTTTGCAGGCTTTTAGAATCTCCAGGTCTTATGACTGATTAAAACTTCTCTGTAGCTTCACATGCAGGGGTATATTCTGCATTTCTGTGCCTATATGGATGGGAAAAGTTTATGTCACATTACATAAATATTAAACTACAGTTAAAAAACTTCTAGACTCCAATTTTATGCTGCATGGTTTGGTAAGTTTGGAGAATATGTGTTCATTTAAAGAAAGGGATGGGGATGGGGAACTTTATTGCCTGTTGTTTGTGATATAGTCAGCAGTCTCTTACAGAAGGGGTCTTTCTATTGCGTTGGGCAGCTTCTGAAGTGGCCAAAACCATAGCAGGACCCAGCAGCAACATTGTACTTTTTTTTTTTGTTGTTTTGTTTAATACTTTCATGCATTTTGTCTTTGACCTGGAGGAGGTTGTTTATTGTCAGGATCCTGTTTTTAGTCTCCTCTTTCTCAAATGTCCTGGAATGTGCTTTTAGAAATGAAACATTATTATCTATATAAAGTGCCTATCCCTATCAATGCTCGCAACACTCAATCTAATTCAGGGTAGTTCTTAGGGAAAATATACAGTTCAGTCAAGTACTGTTTCAAAGAATGCCCACTGGGTCAAAGACGACAGATCACACATCCTAAAGCAATACAAGGATTACATGTATGATTGCTGAGAGATCAAACTCACTGTCCTATATGGCAAAGTAAATCATCCGAGCAGTTCAAAGAGTTCCCTTTTTATCCTCCATGCTGACTGCAGGGCTTTGAATGAAAATCTCTTTTTAAAAAAGTGTTTCACAAGATTACATTTTTTTCTACTATTGTGTGTTGAAAAAAAAGATGTGAGTACGTGTTTTGGGAAGAGAGCGGTAGAATTAGGAAGGAGGTTTGTATTTTAAATGCAAAACTCATACTATATGCAATCCAAGGGGTGCCATTGTTAGACCTCATGTCTCAAAGTTCTGGAGCTTATACCTGTATCACTGGAAAATGTTTAGGAACTCGACTACATGAGGGAGTCCAGGGCTGGTAAAGTGGCACTAAAGTTCAGTGGGTTTTCTGCTCTGCCTTCACGCAATCTCTGTAATCTACTTTTGCCATTAGTCTGAAGGGTCAGATGCTCAGAGATACATGTGGGTACTTCTACTTCAGGCAGAGACAATACATTTGGGTTTAGGGACTGTTCCTGACTTCTGAGATAAGTTCAGAGGGCTATTAATGTAAAATGCTGGTGGTCACACAATTAATAAAATAGTACTGTTTTTCTTTCTGACACAAATGTGATGGCTCTTGATGCAGTTGGCAAAAAAAAAATAATCAACATGAAACACAAACAGAAAATGGTAATCTACAGATGTCACGGTAGCTGGTTTGAGGTAAAAGTTATTGCCTTCCAGAGTAACAGTCTCATTTGCAACTCTGTACTTCAACTTGCCATAAACTTTGAAATGAAAATGGCTTTTGCCTCTGCAGTAGAAAGTGTGGGCCCTGAAATACTGGGAGAAGAGAGGAAAGGTGTTAAAACATTGTGCTGTGCTTTAGGCAATTTGGTTATGTGTAAATATGGAAGCTTGAAGTGTAGATGGAGAAGGTTATCCTTTCTAATAACCTCAGATGATCTATTGGGGAGTGGTTGCATGAGATCATACATGACATGGAAGTGCCCCATGACGGTTCCTGGTGTCTAGTGGAGAAGTGGTAGCTTGAAGAAGAGGAAGAGTGTGTTCTCTGGTGTAAACTGTACCTGTAGTAGTTATAGGGGCATGGAAAGAGAAAAAGGGATGGTACAGGACAACTGTGTTACTGTCAGGGGTAGATCAATAGCATCTTCACTGATTAGGTAAACCCAACGTGATTTATCTCCTTTCACCTTAAAGTGCTCCTGTTTGGTCTAGTGTGTGAAAATGTGGCTTGCAGTTGTTTCCCCTCATATAGCACTACAGGATATTTGGTGGTTTGGGTTTTTTTTTTTTTTTTTCTTCCAAATGTATCAGCTTACCATATTTTTGAGCCACAAAACATTTGTGTTTCTCTTTTAGTTACAGAGTTGCTAAAACCCCCTCCTTTTTCACTAAATGTAGCCTGAATCTTGCAAATATGCCAAAGTGGGTAATGAGTATTTTTGCCACCACAAACTGAAGGCTGAAGCTCTGCTGTGCTTTCTGCTTTGCCTGACAATCAACCAAAGCAACAGCCCCTTCTGACTCATTCAGTGTTGTGGGACTGCCTGGCTCCATCTTTGGTTAAATATTTTCATGAGCTATTCACTAAATGCAAATCTTCCTTCTGTGCTGTGTTACCTGGGCACACCTGTCCTTGGAATATGCTTGTTATTCCATAGCTTAAATGCTGAAACCACCAAATGGAACTCTTGGTCAGGAGAGCAAGCTGTTAACCAGGAAGGAAGAAAATGAGCATAGTGAGAAGCCCCAAAAGCCAGAAGTTGGCACCTGGTGGCTACAGTTCTGGCTGCGTGTATTTTATGGCAGGTTTCTACAGCAGACTCTTAGAGCTCTTGCAGCAATTGTTTCTCTCCTGCCTAGATACAAGACTTGTGTAACAGCTGAAGCAGATCCTAAAGAGCTAGCATTACTCACTGTAGACCTGCTCTTGAAGTGCAATGTGAAAACCTGGTCAGCAGGTGTTTTGGGAACAACACAAAAATATAAAAAAATTGAGGAAGTATTCCCGCAAGGCTCTCTCCGTATCGCTCTTACTGTCACCTCTTGCTTCAAGGCAAACTTTGGATGCTGCAGTCGTTTAAGAGGCAGTGGAAGTCTTGCAGTACAATGTGTCTTGGTGTGAATTTGGAATATGCTGAAAGAGAAATTATCTTTCTCTCATCACCCGTTTTCCCCAATAAAAAGCTGTTGCCTGTTTTCCAAGCAGCAGGGCTGTCTGAACAGCTCCCAGCTACCTGTGTGCTGGATTGTTCTGTCCTCTGTCAAAGTTTTGGGGGTTTGTTTTTGGTTTTGTTTTTTGTGACAGGGAGCTGTTGAGCAGAGTTTCTCTTAACATCGTTATCTCTTGGCCGTAGCAAGACTTTAATAAGGTTTCAACTGAAGAACCAAATCCAGTTTTGGATATTGCAAAGTCAGGCATGGCAAACAATAGAAAGAGCCCAAAGGAAAGCAGTAAGAACAATCAGGGGTCTGGAAGGCAAGATTTCATCATTACAACAGTTCTGTCTGGGTGACAGCACATAAAGAACACAGTATTCATCAAGAATGTAAAAGGCAAGAGCAGAGTAATCTCTTCCACATGTCTTAGTGGACAGGAATAGAAGTAATCGGGTTAAATAGCAGCAAGAAAGATTCAGTTTAGGCTCTAAGAAAAACTTTTTAATGTTAGGGCTATTGAAGCATTCGACTGGATTGTGTAAGGAGGTTGTACAGATGTCACGTCATTGAAGAATTTAGCCAGCTGCTTGCCAGGAATGACACAGATAAAGATAATTATGGTCTATATAATGTATCTAGGTTCTTTCTCGTCTTGTTTTTCTGTATGTCTTCTCACACCGTGCCATATAGGTAGTTGCAGGCTGCTGATTAGCGAAATTATAGTACTTTTGCAAAGTGAGTAGTTTTATAGATGCTGATAAATCCTAGGAGGGACAGGCTTGGGAGGGCATGCCTCTCCTGTTTGGAGCTGATGCACAGACCCACATCTTCCCTGCGCAGCTCACAGCTCGATAAGTGACTTTCTTCAGCACACCTGAGATGAGCACAGCAGGGCAGGCAGTTCAGAGAAAGGGATTTTCTTCTTGCACCCTCAGGGATGGGGATTCAATCTGCCGGGTGGGGATTTGACAACCTTGCTTTGGATATGAGTTGACTTCACAGAAAAGCTGCTTGAGGAGGACCCTGCAATTTGACGTTAATACATGAAGATCCATTTGGCAAAATTAAACTGTGCTCTGAATTTAATATCATGCAAGAATGAGACGACAACAACAACAAAGATAAATTATATTCTTTAGCTAAGTGAACTTTTTTGGTAGTAATGCTTAGAGATGTGTGTGCTGATAATTAAATGCCCCATTAAATATGAGCATCTCACCTTGATAATTAAGCAATAAAGGCACATCAGGCAATGCATTTCTGGGTGGTTATAACCTGCCTTGGGTGGTACCGTAAGGCATGAGGCCAAAGATTAAGTGGCTTAAACCACCTGAGAAATTCATTAATACCAAGAAATTTTCTGCCTAGAGTGTTCTGCTGCCGTTTAAATCTAGACTTGTACATAAACCCAAGGAAAATAGGTGGTTTTATTGGGAATTTTATGCAAAGTGGCTAAGGCATGGCTGAAAGCTTTAGGGTTCTTGCAACATTAGGTATACCGAATGCTATCAAAGGATCATTTCAGGCTTTATTGTACTAATTTAGGAAGATAATCTAAAGGGACAATGCTGGTTTTAAAAGTCTCAGATGGCAGTAGAATAAATCATTTTGACAATACTGAAAAAAGTAAAAAATATTTCTCCTCTTCATCTGGTTCCCGTTAATCTCTTCTTGTACTTTTCTTCACATTTTTTCAAAACCCACACAACTATGTATATATTCCACTTAATAATGTGCTCCTTGTATATAATAACAAAATGTAGGTGAATGCATATGCATCTTGCAATTTCCATCTTTAATTCTGTAAGACTTCTCTTAAAGTATTTTAAGTCACTGGATAGTCCCCGTGGCTGCACCGAGCTCTGCACGCGTGTTGGTGTGTTAACTTGATCTGGATTCTCTGGGTACTGCTCTGAGATAAACATTAGGCAATAAAGCATAGTGTGGTTTGGTATTAAGCAGAGTGCTGAATTTTTAATAGCTTTGTGATTCTATGTGCTCACTTCATAAAACAACAGACATCAGTCTTTTCTCTTGCATCCAGCTTTCCACCACAGCTCTAACGTTAATGGAGTTAGCCTGGATTTACAGGCATGTAGGAAATCTGAGAAAATCAAGCCAATGTAGTATATTTTGACAAATCATACCATTATATGTTTTGGTGGGGTTTCCCCTTTTCATTAATTCAAGATTTATGTTCTTAATTTCCCTCTGCTCGTATGTGCATCCCCACAATGTCTCTCTAAAATTTTGTTTTCTGATTACTGCAATGTAATGGATTCCTAGACTAGCACAAATACCCATGCACAATTTTGTGTCAGTGGGGACCTGATGAGAGCTACAGAGTTGATAGTTTTGCCTTGTCAACAAAGATGTGATGCCTGTCTATTTATTTTTGGTTGGATGAAATATAATTGCTCTTCCAGTTGACATTAATACGTTGTATTGACTGGAGTGTGTTCTTCTTCCGATTGCTCTAATGAATGACGTGTAGCATGTGCTGACTTTTGACTGTGAAACAAACATCTCATTGGAAGAAAGTAGATTATTAACCTCTTGCAATGACATGATAATTAGACATTATAAAATGGGAGTAAACAAGGGTCATGTGCCTTGGTATTTAGTGATGATGAAATAAGATCAACAGCATGCAAGCTCACTTCATGCTCCCAGGATAGGATGCGTGCTTCTTTTTTTATGCTAAATATTAGTGAGAGAAATGAAGCTATTATGTACAGTACCACAAGAAGTTTTGAGCTGAATCAAATTTATTCAGAAACTTAAGTTGCGCGCTTTCTTTTAATGCAAAACTGGCATATCTCAGTACAGATGTAATTGCTGTTTCAGAATTAGAACTGAGATTTGGGATGCACTAAATGTCTTTGGTTGTATGTTGGCCCAAGTTCCGCTTCATTTGAATAAACAAATTTTGGAAGGGGTTTTGCGTAAGTGATTGAAAGGAAGAGATTAGAATTTCCTTGCCATTTTCAAAAAGAATGTCGTCCAAGCTCTCCCTGTTTCTGCCTGCAGTGTTTCAAACATCTTACTCTTTCTCTTGTGGTTCTGCAATGTTCTGCCTAACGTTCATCTCACTCTGTGCTTGATTTCTAAATTTATTTCCTACTGATTTATTTGTGACGTTTTTCTATGCTTACTCATATACTTAAAATAATGCCTAAATTTGTGCACTACAATTTGTCTTCAAATACTTTTTTTTTTTTTCCCAGAGAATTTTGTGATACTGAATTTTAAAATGAGGGCAAAAAGAGGTTTGTAAATGCCTGTTTCCCAGTGTTAATGGAGTACCTGCTAGCTTCCTTTGTTTTCTCCAGGAATCTTCCTTGCACACGTGTCTCCTGTGTGCAGGAATTTCCTGAAAGACAGTAAACACATTGCTTCATAGGAGCTGAGGCTTCCACTGGTCACTTCACTTCGGTTGTTTTCTGACTTTTCCCCAAGTAGGATGCTTTCATTTGTTGCATTCATTTTACTTTGCAGGCAGAGCACTTAGGGAACACTGCAGATCCTAACATAACTAAAATGTTGGCAATTGGCAAGGGTGTATTTTTTTTGCCAGCTGGTTTCCTTTTTTTTTTTTTTTTTTTTTTTGTGTGTGTGTGTGTGTGTGCCACTTGCATTTAGAATGTTTTTTCACATTTACTCACATTATATTCCAGATACAACTTCTGAGCCTACCAATCTTAGGAAGCTTATCTAATGTTCTGGTTCAAAGCATGAAGAGAGGTGGAGGAGAGAAACTACGTTCCCAAACATGTTGAAGTAATCGTTTGTTACCTTTGAGGTGCTGAAAAAATGGAAGGATTTGAAATAATAGCACTCAGCACTCAGGGAAATAGAAGGAGATGCTGTGGGCTGTAAAGAGGTAATTAGACATACACGTTGTGCCTCTATTGTGCAACAGTTAGGTGGAAAGTAAGGGGTGGGGGGGGAACTTTAGGCATTTGTAACCACTTTGGGGGAAGAATGTAGGATGATACCAAGAATATAGCTATGAATAGCTGAAGTGAGATTAAGAAAGAAAAAAGCAAACTAATTCTATTAAGCCTCAGTCTTGGGAAACGTATTAGAATTAGTAACCTTTTTGCCTGGGGCATTTAAGCTTAGAATGGAAATTACAGTGCCAGATCATTTCCTACAGTATGCTTTACAAAGGCAGAGGAGATGGTCTTAATGTGGTCCTGAGGCATTTCTAAGTTAAACTTCTTTGTTCAATGCTTTGGAAAAGACCATTGTTTTATGTTTTTGTCACCTTTTCTGCTATTTATTACTGTCCAAGACCCAGTAGCTAGCCAGTTAGAAGAATCTGATGTCAAAACTTGTTCCTTTAGGAACAGTGATTGTGTTTCTGAACCTCTTACATGGATGTGACACACAGTTTGAGCAATGCATGATGGCACGTGCCTTTCCTCGTTGTGTAGGTGTACTATACACTTAGGCTTGTTCAATTTAGAGCAATTTTTGAGCTAGAAGCCTTTGGGTTACAAGTGGCCAAAAAAAATGTTAAGGCAAAGCTATGTTTAAAAGTTCATGTGTTCTAATGTGTGGTTTGAGGACTTCTAAACTCGATGCAATTGATCTCATTGGTACCTTTTCCAGAATTTGCATCTTTAGTCTTATCCCTTCTAGTACTGTCTACGCTATTGATCACACATTGAAGGTCAATCACAGGTCAGTAGCTACTAATGATGAAATAATTTTGAATGTGTTGCTTCCTGACCCTGAGGTTTTTGTTCTTTGGTCATGTGTCTGGTGTAATGATCTTGGTACTGTGTAGTGTACATGTGGGCTACAGAGTTTTCTGTTGGGGAAAAAAGCCAGAACCTTAGACCTGTTTGGTGTTTTAGTCGCACTATGTATTCCAACACACGCCTTTTCCATGTTGTTTGGTCTATAGCATAATGTGCATACAAGTTCCTACAATTTGACTGAAGAGTATCTTGTGAAAGCAGATCGAAATAAATGTGTTCAGTTTACATTCAAATGCAAAAGGAAACTATTCAAGACAAATGTCGTACTACGAATTGCATACAAGCAAAGCGATGCGTTCCTGTTTAGTAAGGGAGATTTCAGTGCTTTTGTAACACTGCCTGCCGTAGCAGGGCAATTACACAGCAACTAACCACCCACCCTGGAGCCCTTGTTCTGTGAGCCTAAGCATGTAATTGAAAAAGCCACGAGTACATTGAAGAGCCACCTGTTTCCTCTTAGGATTATATAAGGATGTAAATATCTCACTTCAGAAAAATCTTAGGAACACACGCAAGTATTTGCTGATTCACGAACAATTTATCTCCCAGGTTACCTACCCTGTGCAACAGTCATGCTAAAACACAATCTATGATATTTTGTAAGCAGTGGGAAACCTCAGAAACTTGACAGTGGCTCTCACTTCGGAGCGTATCCTTCAGAGCTTCTTCTCGCACACAGGTATGTCCTTCCTCAGGATGTCCTGCCCTGCTCTTCCTCGTTGCATATGAAAATCCGTAAAGATTGAAGACACCTCAAGGACACGCTCAAATCTGAAGAGCGGTCAATGGGGCTACTGGAGCTGAAGACCATCAACTTTCATTTCTTCTTGAGCAGGCTAAACTGAAATGGTTGCCCTCTGAACTAGGGGCGAAGCATGTTTTCAGTGTCAGCTATTGAAGACTTGAGAGCAGCTGTTTTGAAAGGGGTTTGTCTGAAGGCTGGTTTATGTATTAGGGCTGTGCTAAAGGGCAGACTTGCATTTTTGACAAATGGGACCATTATACTTTTTGAATAACGCTTCTGAGAAGTGCCTTTTAAAAAGCTTCCCATTCTATTATAACCATTTGAGATTTCAGATAGGACAATAGAAACATGCTAATGTCTATGATTATCAGCTGGCAAAAGCTTTGTCTGCTGTGGATGAAATAACACCTGAATATGAAGTTCAGACCTTTCTATTAAAAATGACGAAAACAAACCAAAAGTAGGGTTGCTTAAAATTCAAAGGGAGTAAAAAACAGTACAGAAATGCTAAAGGAAAACACTACTGATATATTAATAAAAGAAATGTTATGGCTTGTCTTAACCTCAGAATTCAATGACAAATACAGATATTTTCAGGGAGTAGCAAGAGGGGGGCTGTGCTGCAAGGAGGAGGCAGGAGCCAAGGGAGGGGACAGGGCATGGGCAGTCAGTGCCCTCGCTGGCAAAGGCACAGTCCCACGGCGCCTGGCCGAGGAGAGCCGAGCATGTCTGGTGATGGTGATGGGGGTCAGGAGATGGCCCGAATTGCCACCAAGTCCATAGTGATGAGGCAGGCCTGTGGTCACGCCAGAGAGCCAAATTGGCAAGAAAGGGTTGGGTCCCGATCCGTGAGGCACAGGCACAGCTGCCACGTAGGTCAAGCGTGGACCAAGGGAGAAGGCAGGAGCTTGGGATGCCTGCTGAGGGCTGGCCCATGGCGGCTGAGCTCCAACGAAGCACTGGCAGAAATTAAGCAGCACCTTCACTTCCTATACAGAATTTCGTTCATAAAAATACCCTTTTGAGGACTGACACACAACACAGAGAAGTTACATAAACATTAACGGCTGTTAATGTTTATGGCTCTCGTCTACATAGAGGGCTTCTGCTGCCTTTCGTCAGCATGACATGCTCATCAAAGAAAACTCTTTCTATTCACGTTTGATTACTATGGCAGTTTTGGAGTAGGGAAAGAAAGTTTAGAGATAAAAGCAGATTATTGCTAGTGAGTGATTGCTTTTTCCCTCCATCTCTGGGTAGCTATAGGTGGATCTTCATGAGCATTGATACTTAAGCGACAAATTCAATGACTGGGCCAGACTTGCTCAATCATTTCAGAACACAGCTTTTTACAGCATAAGTTCTTTCTCAGTGGTGTCCCTTTTGTAAGGGCCACTTCATTCCTGCTGCTTCTGTGTAACAACGAATTTTAGCAATATTCATGAGCTGACCCCTGAGCCTTTATTTTTAAAACTGGAGTTCTCCAGTAGCCGAAGCAGAATCCTCTGCTCTCACATGGTCCAGGGCCTGGAAGGGGAGCAGATCCCCACAGATAACCAGTGTATATTCCTACTGCTTCTTATTCAGCAGTAGGATTTTCCCAAACTGTCTGACCTTTTACAAGAATTTTAGATGAAACAGAAATATCACCAAGTTACAGCAGTCTTAGTGTCAGGGTAAGTTGGAAGCTTCCAAGCGTGAAGTAGAATAGCTGCCTCTAATACAATTATGACAATATTTATTGTATCAAAGGGCCAAGCCTTTTTTCCTGCTCAACCTGAGGAATATTTTCTCCGACTGGATAGAGGCAGAAATTGGAATCTGAGGCCATTTGAAATGTTCCCTTTCCCCATGTCACGCTCACTTAGGGCTCCTGATGGATAGCAGACTTAAGATAGTGTAGTATTTTTCAGTACTCTATTTAAAAGTTCTGGGAAGAAAAAAACAACCAAGAAACAGCCAAAAAAACAAACCAGAATGAGGATTTTTACCTTACTCCTGTTGCGAGAATGAAATTTGTTCTTTGGAGCATCAGCTTCTGAGCATGCAGCCTTCATCTACATCTCTCTATGTACAATGCTGTACAGCTAATTCAGTGTGTTCTTTTTTACTTCTTTTGAAGCATTAGACACAACATGAGAGGGGGAAAAAAGGCAGTTATGGGGTTTTTGTCAAATACGTTAGATCTTACATGCCTTTATTCAAAGCACAGACATCAAGTTTCTTAGTGCCTTTTGCAACAGGCTCAGTGTATTGTAGGAAAAAATACACGGGTCTGCCTTTATTTTCCTAGGAAAACTCTTATCATATTAACATACTGAAGTAGGTTTGATCTGTTTTCTATCTGAATCCTGCAGATCTTTATGCATATACAGTGATTACTTGCGTAAGAAAACCCATACCGTTCTTGAATGAGGCTTCCACTGCTGAGCATCACATCGGATCCGCTCCATGATCAGGTTACTCCTTATTGATGATTTAGTTTTGGAACTGGCATCTCAGAAGCTTTCAAACATAATTCAGGGTACGCTGCTGCTTCTCCTTGCCGCCTCTAAGATGGCGATGGCTGGGAGCTCCGTGCAACTTCCCACCCTGCCCGATTAGCAGACCGGGATTACATGACAAGTCTGGTTTTTATCCCAACAAAGTGTAGGATTGGAAATGCCAAAAATGTATTCTTATGTAAAGGCTGGTATTTCAGCTGATGAGCTAAGTAAGACTGATTTATGGTTATTTCTACCTGGGTATTAATTTCTGCTTAGAATAGAAACGCCAGGCATGTGCTGTCCACTGCAGCTGAATGCAGCTTTATTTCACGTCTCAAAGCCATCTCCTAGGAAGTTGGATTTGTCACATCTTGGATAGGAGGATTATCTTCACAAGAATATTAACCCTGTAGCTGAAAATTTCTGGTTCTTCATTTCTGCTGCTGCTTTGCTCATACATAACTTATTTTCCGGTTGATGGACTGACATTTACAGTGCACTTTTTTTTTCTCTTTTTTTCTTTTTTTTTTTTTTGTCTTTGATGCTATCACCTACTGCTTGTGGAGATGTTCTCAAGTTAAACTACTTGTTGGAAGCATATCCCAGAAGGGAATGGGATTCAACAGGAGAAAACAGCCCCATATTTAACAAATTTAATCAGCAGCATTTGCAGCGTATGTGGCGTTGCAGTGGCTGCACCGCTAAGGGTGTGCAGTCGGTGCGTTGTACAGCTAGGTTGGTATCGGTAAGTAGGGAAGCATACTGGAGAGGTGACAAGCACATTGCTTTGCACCCTTATTCCTGGAGATTAACATCTCCTTTGTCTAGGAACAGAAAGGAAGGAACCTCTCTAAATAAGCTCGCAGCTGTGAGGTTCCTGATGTGAGGCAATTCTTCATTGCTTTGTAGTTTCTCCAGATCACCACCAAAGAGTGTTGCTGTATCCCTGCTTCCTTTTCATGCCGCTTTGCTTTAGATATAAATGGATTAAGATATAACATTAATCGGAATATGTTATGCAGGGGCATGTAAAAGAGGATTTTGCACTTAACAGCAATATTTCTTGTATCTCATCTGACACAATGACCTCTTCGGTTTGCAAGGCTGGTGGTTTATCTTTTGGTGCTGGGAAGTTCCTAGTTTTACCAAGGTGCAGCCTGTGGCCCCCGGCACGGATGGTGTGGAGGAGCTGAGCTCGGTGGTAGATGCTGCAGAGCAGCAAGGTCATTGTCTTCTGTCCTCCAGCGATGCCCCGGGGGGTGTAGCTGGGCACTCCCTCCAGGGAGGCAGCCTGTGGGGGTGCCTTGGTCAAGCTGGCTCTGATGAATCTATTCCAATCAACTGCAAGTCTTGATGCGGTTGTACTTTTAACAAAATTGAAGTTACAAATTCAAACTGCTATGAGTTAGTATAGAAATCTCCTTACACTACTCCCTGTGTAATAACATTAACTTTTCTTCTGGTGTACTTCTGTAGCAGTTGCCATGGAAGTATATAAAGAGATTAGTACTGTATGGGTAATCTATAATTTAGAAAGCGTTCTCAGGGTTTTTTAGTCTCCTTCATTAACACTTCTGTGACCAGCTGGCTTCCTATCAAATACACATCGCTGGAATCATCTTTACCCCACCCAGGCAGTGTACTCGTAGGTACGAAGTGTGGTATGAGAGTAAGAAACATTCAGAACGATGTCCAGCAAAACTGAAATGATGGCACAGTGATTTTCTTTTATTTATTTATATACATGATATTTCAGTTTTAAGCTTAAGCCCAGATGCAAATATATTCAACTTAACGCACATTTTCTTAGATTTATAATGGCACCATAGTTACTGTTTGAGAAAGTAATGCTTTGTTTTTTCTCCAGTGAGTTGCTGCCTGGCACAGTTATTTAACAAAACTCAGCCTGAGCCTCTTCTGTCAGTATAATGGCAAAGGTCATCTTCAGAGCAAAATACATATAATTTCAGTTCCCATTTAAAATAGGTGTCTTAGGACCTGTGGTTTCTTTGTTGGTAGATATGGGGATGGGAACCTTTACGTTTTAATTTTGAGTTTTGCAGTGCCTTTCACCCAGAAGTATTACAAATCACTGCAAACATAATAAAATGCAGCATTCTAATGTGGAACAAGAAATAATAATAATAAAAAAAAAAATCAGAACTTAGTTCACAGAAGAGGCCTGAGCTGTCTCTCATGGGTCTTCTATGAAATATAACCTCAAGGTTTTTTCTCAGGTTTTTTTTTAACATTTTCAGTGCAATTCATGTAACTGGAAACAGTCTTTGCCACTACCAAATCTCATTACCTGTTTCTACCTATTCTTATGTAAAATATTTTTGTCATAAAATTATTGAGGTCTACTTTAAAACCTAAATAGGTTTTTATTTTTTTTTTAAAAATCTACACTTAAATCAGAAGGTTATTTTTCCTGGCATTTGGAAATACAAGAGCTTATCATTTTATATTGTATTGGTTACTACTGACCCTTATTTTTCAATGGAAATCTGGAAATAAAGGTAGACAACTATTGCCCTATCCATCAGCCATCTTCCCCCAGATTCAGATCACTAAATTATTCATCATCTACTTTTAGGCAAGATGCTTCACCAGCAGTGGCTGTTCTGAGTTAGTTGCCTATCAGACAGCTAAAATAGTGAGAGTATTGGGGAAAGAAATTAAGTTTATGTATCCTGATTGATCTTGTATACTGTCTGTCTTTTACATAGACGGTACCACCATTAATCTCTGCCTTTGAAAAAAGCTTTCCTGACTGCAATTACTGGAGGATAAAACAAACAGAAGACATTAGCACAATGTCATACCAGAGATGAAGAGCAGTATGATTCATGGTAAATTATTGGAGATAGCTTGCTGAGTTCATTCACTTTTGTATCTGAAAGCCACTGCTGCCATACATCAGGACTTGCAAACTATTCCCATGAATGTGAGTCATCTCGTGAATGTTAAATATGCTTTGTTGGGTTAATGGGATGTTAGCCAGGACAGAAGGGATTCATAGGCTCTAATTTTCTTGAACGCTTAGGACAGTATCTGCCATGCTGTTTGTTTGAGTAAAACTGGCGTACAAGGATGCTCCAGAGCAGAATTTCTAGCTGAAGAAACTAGGGTTTGCCCATTTTGCATATGGATTCATGCATATAGTTGAAAACTTCACTGAGAAAGAGCACAATGTCAAAAATATGGATGCAAACTATGCCTGTAGATAGATGGCAGTTGGCACGTGCCATATTTGCTCCTTGTATCTGATGCGTACCCAGCCAGCAAGCTAGTGTTCAGGCACCTGGTGCTGCTTGGGCATGCCTGGTAATAGCCCAGGCACTATTTGGTGGGCAGATCACAGATTAAAATCCCAAACCTTGTTCTACTACAGGAAAAAAAACAAAACCCAAAAATATTCTGCATTCGTCATCTCGTGAAGCAGATACACGTAGTGTGTTATTTCTTATTTCACCAAAAAGCCTATTTAGTTGCTTAAGTTACAGCATAAAGTTATTCTGCCTTTTACTGTTTTCTGCTGCTTTTTCTTCACATAATTTCTGAGTAAAATAATTTTGTTTGGCTGATTGATTCAGGAATTTGACTGTCACATTCAAAGCATGACATTTGAAGATGCGTACTAATGGACTTTAAATGTGTTGCTGTAAGTTTAAAAGTGATTATTTTTTTTTTTTTTTAGTGTCAAGGTAGAGCACTAATACCTCTTCAGGTTGCCCTTAGAAACAACATTTTGAAGTTCAGTAATATTCATGACTACCTTCACCTTGTAATTGTATCACTAAAAGAAGACCAAGGTGCTTTACAGGCTGGCCTTGTCTGAAAGAGCTTTGCAAAGACCAGTTTTTTACAAGTCTATTGCAAAAGACAGAAATAGTGCCAGAGCAGATTAATAGCTCAAATGCAGTAAAAATCCAGCTGCAATGGTCTGGAACTCCAGTGCTCCATCTCTGCCTGGTCTCAAAGCCGCTTTCTGGTCCAGCCTATAGCTAACCCTGATGCTGCTGCGAATTCAAAGAGCCGTCTCGTGCACATCTGTGTAGACAAGGGTACAGCCCCCCTAAGACAGTGCAGCTGAATTGCCCTGCTGCTGTCCCGTGAGCACAGCACCAATTCACCCCGAGTCGAGGCATTCCTTGTTTGTTTATTCCAGTTTGTGCAAAGTAGGGAGCTAGGTGGTAAGCCACAAATGCCTGGCTCCCTGATTGTCAAAACTTTACACTATTTATACAGTTTATCATACAAAGACATCAGCCCTCATTGGTTACAAGTTACCCAACTCCTTCATCACTTAGTAGTCATTTTCCTATTTGTCAAATAATTCTCTCATTTCTTATGTTAATTGGTTCTCATGGTCAGCCTCCACTTCTTACAGGTCTGGGGGATTTTTTTTGAGTCAGTGGTTGCAATCTCCCCCTGTCAGAATTGCCTTTCCTCTTGTTTTGCTGAGCTGGTTGCCTGTGATGAGCTTTCTATCGGCTCATCCATCCCATGGAGGAGCTACTTTTGTGAAGTTCCTTTTCTAAACAAAAGGATTTGCTGAAGCTGATGAACACAGTGATTGTAACCTGAATTAACCCTTAACTCACTCACTTCAAGTGTCCCAAAATCAAACCACCACCAACACATTCTATTCCGTCAACCACCCGATCTCATTACTGAACCGTTTGTATTATAAAATGGGATAGTTCCTCTTCAGAGCTGAGGAAATGGGTCTTTCTCAAAAATGCAAATTCGAAGTGCATGTATTTATTTAAATTTACCATATTACAACATATCTACACTGAATAAAACTCTCATTCATGCCCATACAGACCCACGCTAGTGGGTACTTGACTGCTCGTAAGGTCATCTGCTTGATGAGCTTTGAAATCGAGGGTTGTGATCACTGAGGGTACCGCCTGCAAGCTGAACTATGGTAACATCCCTGCCACGTAAAACATGAGGGTGATTCTGCTAGTCCACTATTCATTATAAAATCCTACTGGAGTTTTAAGTTTGGAGTCTATGGACATATTTGGGAACTGAAGCCAGTTTTGTCTGATGGCTGCACAGCAAAGCCCACTTCATGCAAATGGCAAGGAGCACCAGTCCATTCCTTGTTCCATGTGCCTCTCAAACAAGACAGCAAGATTCTGATTCCAGATGCTACATTGGTTGTGATGTGTGCAGCAAAATGAAAATTATGTGAGTCCGTGTCCCACAGCGAAAACAGAGGGTCGGCAATTAAAAATATCTTTTTTTTTTTTTTTTCTTGCAAGCAGAGCATGAAAAGCTTGTAGTGAAGAATGAATGCAGACCAGAAAAATGACGTTTTCATGGTCTCTTGACCACCACCATGCATTAAGCTCTTCAACAGTGCTACAAGTTAGTCATGGAAATTATATGCTGTGTTTGTATTTATAAGTGGTGATACATTACTAATCATATCAACAATTAGCAAGCAGCTCACCTGATAAAAGGAGATGCACTCAGATAGCTTCTGCAGACTGTCACTTGCTCAAGGACAAATAATGTGCTTTATAGGGAATATGCTGCGTTCAGCCAGAATAATTAGAGCAAAGGTACATGAGAGCTGTATGTCTGACAGAGTTACCCTACACTGTTGCTCTCAGAGGGCTCTCTTGAAAATCGGATCTGTAATGGATATTATGCAGATTTGAAAGAAAATTTGAAACATGTGACTTTCTTATCTGCTTTTGATGTTACATTCAGATGCTTTCATCTCAGAGGATAAAAGTAATTGAACAATAATCCCAAAGAGAGTCAAATACACAAATCAATAAATTGCTCTCACAGGAGAATGTATTTTGATGAGTATACTGCTACCTAACACTTCCCCGAACTGTTAGGTTTCCATTAGGTGGCTTGTACTCTTTAATACAGATAGTGATGTCTATGCTGGGAGAATGTAAGAGAATGAATAAGGCAGAAATGCTCTCTGAGTGTCACAAAACAAGAACAGCTTTTTAGCTCCTTGGATTGACATCCTAAATCTTAATTGAGTGTTGAGAGCCAGTTACTGTCTTTTTATTTTTGTGTTCTTTGGGGAAGTGTAATGAAAGCAAAGGGCTAGTGCTTCCATTAGCTGCAGGAGTAATGTGGGCAGCTGTTAGGCAAGCAGTTTTGTGTCCTGGCTGTGATGCACAGAGAAATTTTTGGTTCTTTGTAATCCTTTTCTCTTCAGTGGTTTCCAGTGATCTTGGATCTTATGTTATTTTTTTATCTGTTATTCTTTATTTTCTTAAGTTTTATGTGCATTCTTTAACATATATTTGATAGTCCCTTGTCACCTTTGTAGTTGAGGACTTTGAGAATGGAATAAGTGCTGGAGTGGAGAAAAGACTGGGCTGATGTAGATGGCAGAAACAGCGATAGTGGAGGGTATGGAGCAAGAAAGAGGAGGGAGTAGGACAGGTGGTCAGTAGAAAACATTCTCAACCATAACCAAAGTTAAGTCTTGTGATTCTTTTACTATCTGCTGGCACAGCTGAAGACATAAACGGCTGCAGTCTACTGCGATCTGCTCCTCAGCCCATGAGTGAGTTCACCGAACTGACAGGCTGTGTTAACACTTGCAGCGGTTTCACATCCAACTAAAGATGTTTAGTGCACTTGGGGGGAGGCAGCACTCCTGTGGGGAAACCCACCATTCCACTATAGTAGTTCATAGATGAGAGGCATGAAGATGTCTGGGTGCTGTGATGGTCAAGCCCAACACGTATTTTTACCCTTAAAGGGAGACTTGGGCTGCCATAAGACACTGGATACTGGAGGGTTTAGATGGGCTTGTTTTGAGTCCCCTGATACTGTAGACCCTTTAAAATCTCTCGAAGTCCTTGGGCACAGTACATAGGTACAAATAATACAAAATACCCATTGTTCGTGCAACCTTAATTCTAACTGGACTCAAAATTTGATTGCTTCACTTTGTAGCTGTAACACTCTTGCATTTGAAGTTTCATAGGTGATTTTCTGAAGATAAGAGGGAAAAGAAAGTGGTTGTATCTGTAAATCTTGAGAGAGTGGAGCTGAATGGATGGCAGCTGGAGATCCCTGATGTTTCTAGTCTTCTGCTTCTTGAGATAAATTATAACCATCAAGGGAGCAAATGATAACACATCTCCGGTAGCACTCTTGTTATTTTAATAGCAAAGCAGTAACTATCTTTTCTCTGTCCTTCTTTCTTGCCCTGTGCTCTGAACAGAAGGAAATCATTAATAGCTGGAGGACAACCAGCCATCAAACTGACTTTTTCAGCACTTGTTCTAGGTAGGAAAGTTAGAGGAAAAAGAAGTTAGGAACACTGTATTTTCTTTATATAAATGCAATGGTATATTAAATGAAGAAAAAGTGTGTCTCACCGTAAATGCTGTTACAACTTGCAGACCTGTGGTGCCAAGCTGTGGCAGTAGTTATTGGAATGTTTCACTGACATATTAACAGATCTTTTCTTAGAAACTCTTAGCTTTCCTTAACACACTTTCAGCAAATGGATTTCCAATAAGCATCTACCTCCTTTCTCCTCTCTCCATTTCAAAATAAACTCTTTCAGGGCACAGTAGTGCATTTGTGTGGAAATGGCTTTGCTGAGAAATTGAAAGGCAGGATCTGGATCAGTTCCCTGCACGAGCTTTGCAATATCCCTGAAAAGTGTCGTGATCTGTATTTGGTGCCCAGAGCGTTGCTTAAGGTAGTGAGGGGAAAACTAATCTCTTGTGCTTTCATTGGCAGCACTGTCTCATAGACTGATCCTAATGGGGTGGAAATGAGCTCAGCTGCCTAATTCTGTTAAAAACATAGGCTTTTTTCACACATGAATGCCCATCTACTTCCTTCTAGCCTTGTTGTTAAAGCCACGGCAGCAAAGAATCAAGCCATAGTTGCCGAAAACAAAACACACTGCTTTATTTCCACTTCAGGTTTTTTTTTTTGTTTGTTTTGTTTTGTTATTTTAATATGCAGTATGAAATGGCCAGTGCAAGAGACTCAATTCACCCAGAAAAAACTATTCTAAAGTATAAAGATCTTGATGTGGACAAATGAGCATTTCCCTAACTTTTAGGGCATGACTAACTTGCTCATTAGCGTTGCAGTTTTAAGTAGAGCCGTAAACCTTGTTTTACGGTCTGTGTTTCAGAACGCAAAGGTGAGGGCGATGCGCCCCCAGAACCAGATGTGGCTCTTGGCAATCCAGCTTCACCTCAGCTGTGATCCACGTGCAAACAGTTGGTCAGTCCAAGATCTCCCGTGGGCTGGTGCACGTCTGTGTCAGAGCCATTCGCTGTAGTAACACACAGCCCTTTGGTTATGGTGAATCTGAGATGAAGAGAGGAAGCAGAACTGTAAATCTGCCTCTACATTTCCATGTGCCTGTAAATGAGGACACGAGCATTTTCTGTCACATGAACGGTCCAGGGCTATGCCTATATCTTTAGTTCTATTAAGGTTGACCTTCCTGTACTCATTAACCCAGAGCTTGTTTTTTTTAGTTCCAAGATAAATGTGCCTGTATAGGACTTTGTAGGGAAGCTACATGCTTTGCATGGGTATTAGTGTGCATTACATCCTTCACCTTTTTCCTTTCCGAAGACTGCAGAAAGTTTTCTCCAGGTGGACTCTGAGCTCCTGTAGCTGTTCCTCAGGCAGGGTGGCTCTGTGGTGGGAGGTGTGCGTGTGTGTGGCCATGTTCCCAGGTTCAGGCCAGGAGGTCCCTTGCAAGTCACTTCCATGACTGTTAATGAAATTGTGCTAATGCTCTTGTAAAACTGTAGCTGGCTGCGAATCGCCTGCTTTGCTATGCAAATGAGCTGAGAAGTGGTTTAAAGGCTGTGTCCAGACCTACACAGCAAATAGGGATTAGGGAATGGGAAGTTACAGCTTTCTTTCAGAAGACAGTCTTGAGCAAAAGAGAACAGCAACAATTTGACATTTTTGGGTGAATGGTCCTACCTTTTGGGGGTTGGTTTGTAGGTATGGAGGGCTTTTTGTTGGTTGGGTTTTGTTGTTTGGTTGGTTTGTGTTTTTTTTTAAACAAAACAAGAGGTTCCTCAAAGTTTATGAAGCAAGTGATCTGAAGTTTCCCTGGGGGATTTTCCTGGATAAAATGAGCTCTGCTGTGAGCCTAGTGGAGTTCACCAACTCCTCACCCTTCCCGCAGGAGCAGTACCTTGGCTCCCGCAGGTTCATGCCTCCTGCAGTGCACAGCATGAAACTGAAGAACCCCAAGCATGTCTGAGAATAGAAACCTGTAGCTGTACAGTGGGACCATGTGGCAGAAGGGAGATTGTATGTATTAAGAACAATTTGTAATCGTTTTGAATTAAGTCATTTTCTGAGCAGGCAATTAATTCAGTTGCATTTAAAAAAAAAAAAAAAAAAAAAAAGGCTGCTGAGTTTCAAAAGCTATACTTGGGCTAAAAGACAGACCTGGCTTTCAATGAGACTTTTAAAAATGTGTGTTGGAGGCATAAACAAGACTGCTGTAATCCTGCCCCTGTGGCCTCTGTGTTCAGGTTACACTAAGAGTCCTAGCTGTGTTAGAAGCTTTTGTAGAGCTACACTCCTTTATAGGCTTGACAATGTTTCTGAAGAACTGGTTTATCTGTATTTTTGTGTACGTAATGCCTGTATTGAAATCTTGGAGGACTGTTTTCTTAGTGGCAGACTGATCAGATCTAAATGGTCTTAAAGAAGTGCTGGTCCTGCCCCTTACACTCTGCGTTCCTCACTATGCTGTGGCACAAAGTTACTCTGCTTTATTTTTGTTTGAGCTAAAAGTGCAACCATATCCTAGGAAGACGGCATTTATTGGGCTAAGTGCAGTGACTTTATGTTGTTCAGAGCAAACTTTTGTCTGTCCTCTGCTATCCCAAAGAGCATCTATAGCATTTAGAAATGATCATTTGTTCAAATACGTACGTTCACATAACAGCTAACCATCCATGGCGTTAATGGCATTGCATTGTTGACTTCAGCACCCTAGTTGGAAGAAAGACATGAGCATGAAATTAGAATTAAACAGCTGGTCATAAATTGTATCTAAACCCTTTCTGAAAACTTCTCTCTGGAATACATTGCCATCAGCATCAGCTGCAGGAATTTGAAAGTCTCAGTCTAGGTAAGGGAATAACTGCAAAAAGAAACTGGTTGACATAAAGTTACAGTCTCTGTCCTCTTTTCCACGAGCTGAATTTCCAGCCACCCTCTCTTAAGGATTCCCTATCGGTCTAGCCTTATTTTTGTGGTTGTGACATATTCTACTTTGCTCTAAGTAATTATCCGATCTTAGTGATCTTAGCAACTGAAAATTTTGGTGTTGGTTGAGGGTTTTTTTCTTTCTTCTGCCAATATGGCATGCTGTAGGGAGAAAATCCCTTTAGATGTCATCAAGTACAGGGAATCAGCTAGTCCCCATCACAGAGAGATTCCTTTTTACCCATAGCTGGTGAAAAAGGGAGTTGCTGCTGCTCCTGAATCTTGAGGGGAAAAAAACTGTACAAACCTCAAGTTGTTTAGGGTAAGTAATTAGGATATTTCAACAGTGCCCACAAAGCCAATGTTTCATCAGCTCATAGCTCCTTCTGCTAGATCTACAAGTAGAAATGGGGTATTTTTTTTTTTTGAAAGACAGAATTCTGAAAGACCACAGAGAATTTTTCTTGCAGATTGCACAGACATAAAAGGAAGCCACAGTTACAAATGAGAGAAAACCTATCAGCAAGAGCAGTGCTTTTCTCTGCTGTGCAGAATAATTCGACAGACCCATGGCTGTGTAGAGGAAGCCTCTCTTTTACCTACTATTTTGATTACCTTATTTATTTTTATGGCAGTAATTTATGTTTTGTAAGGAACCAGCTTATATATTATTCTAATCTCTTCTACTTATTCCATTTGAAGATAACAGCAGAAGTACACAGAGGAAGAGGTAATAAAAATAAATGCACATGCACGATAATAAAGCAAATATTTTAAATAAATATTTTACTTATGCATCATAAAATAAATTTCTAAAAACCACACATTTTCCTTTTCCTTGACAAAAAAAAAAAGTGACTTACCTGTCTTTGTAGTCTCACTTTTGTTAGCATATTTAATTATGCTTTTGTATTTAATCATCATAATGCTCAAAAACGTATGGTTTGTTCCCAGCCATGGAATACCACTGCTATGTGTATCCATGATAGATGTTTTTAATAAAACCAGTAATTACCCTTTATTGTTGCTTTAAATTACTATTTTTAAGTTTGTTAGGGAACAATACTTTTAGATATAAGAGGGAGAAAGCTTTCATTTTACCATTTCATAATACAATGGGGGAGGGGGGGGGCGGGGGGGCGAATATCCATTTAAACAGATGCTAGTAAACTTTTTTTTTTTTTTTTTTGAGAAAAAGTAGTGCTTAATTAACTTGAAGTTGTTTACAAGTGGCAGCTGTGCTCTGGCTGTAGGCTGGAGCGGGCACAGGTAGCAGTGCAGGCTGCCGTGTGCCCCTGCTCCGGCAGGCTTTGCTGCTCGCTGGACCTTGGGCATGTGCCAGCCTGCGGGCTTTCGGTCTGTGAGAGCGACAGGTATGTTTTGTAACAGATTGAAAGGTCTGCCAAGTTTCTCAAACATTACGTAGATCTAGGCTCAGCTTAAAGGCGTGTGGTTTGATTTTTCTGTTTTGCTTTTTCTTTTTTTTTCCTTTTTTTTTTTTTTTTTACAAGGTTGTGCTATGAGGTAGGAGGATATTTAATGGGAGTTGTAACGTATCAATTATTTTCCCTTTTTTTTTTCCTTAATCATGTGTTTCTTTCAGTGCAGAATTCAAAGCAACTGAAACAAAACCAGATTAATCAAAAAATGAAGATGATGTGCTGTGAACTGAAGTAAAATGATTGTGTTAACTGCTGGGAGGACTCAGTCCCTGGCTTATCTAAGCACATACTCAATCTAACTTACTTCATCTTTTATAATAGATTCAGCTGTGTGGCAGGGCTCCTCCTTCATTGCTCAGAGAATGCCATAAAATAGCCAATTTTAGTTCATAAGCTGTAATGACACCTATTTCTTTGTGTATGACTTCAGGTTTAGTTGATTGTAGGTATCTCAACAAACAGGTTGGTTGTTCTCTGGTGATTTTATTGCATCAGTCTCATTCCTTTTTTCTCTTTTCTCTGTTGAAGTCTTCTTTCAGAACATGCCTTGCTGTATAGTTGCTGGCTTTCAGTTTTGTCTACACGGTCTTTAGACCAGTGATTATATCTGCCCTGGTTTTGAAAAAAAAAAAAGAAAAAAAAAAAAGAAAAAAAAATCAGAACCCAATATTAGGGAGATATTCTTTCTTCAGAAAAGGGCAAAGCCAAAACACTTTTACAGTATTGAAAGACTAGCAAACTCTGCTTCATCAGTGTTTTTATCTGTCATGTCTGAAAAGGCATTTAAACCTCATTCAGGCTCAGAAGGCATTGAAATATGATGGGCAGCAGCTGTGAGAGTTGTGACGCTCAGCAAAGGAACTCTGTCACAGAAAGACGTGCTGCACTTCAGGGATGGACAGACTTGTCCGTCATTCTGAAATGTCCACGTATAGGACATTGATATGGAAGGTGTTTATGGAACAATTCATCTGTCAGGATCTCTTTGAAGAGATGAAGAGCACACACTGCAGAGTTGGTTGTTCTGTCTTGAAACATCACACACACTTGAATTGTGCATTCCAGGTACAGTGCTTGAATGCTTTTGCTTTCTTTATCTTGCTATGTATTTTAATAGAGGGTATGTTTCTCTAGACTTGTTTCAGCCTGTAGAAATTCAAGGAGGAGGAGGAGAAATAGGGAATAAAGGTGAGATAGAGAAGGCTTCAGCTCTAATCTAATACCTGGAGTAAACCCACTGTCAGACACATGACTTTGCTGTTTGTTTTTTCATCTATAGAACAAGAACCAATATCTTTGAAGACCATCCTAACCGTCAGTGTATCATCATTAGGAGTTTGTTGGTGTTGCATGAAAAATGGCCACTGTCTCAATTTATTGTGAGAGTGAAATATTCTATGCAGTTCGCAATCATTCTGTGATACTACCAAATCTATATTTTGAAAATGCAAATGAATTTAGATATTTTCTGGGCTACAGAGAAGAGGTTGTACCATGCTGGTAGTTGGGACAACACAAGTTTTGGTCTTACTAACTACCAGCTCTCCCAGTCTTTTCCTTGTTTCCCCCCAGTCTTCCTAGGAGGAAGGGATGGAGACCTTACTGGGGTGCCCAGATGTTGGTTGGCCTGCTGAGGTCAGGGTGGTTGGCTGATGAGCTCAGGTGTGGGTATGTTGAGGGGAAGGCAGGAATCAACCTCACACCTATTTTTCTTCTCTTTCTGTACCAGAAAGCATCATCAGTTGAGGACGCAGAAAGCTGTTGTACCTGTCATGCTCATTTTTCTTCCCTTTGCGCAGTCTCAGTCTCTGTAACCTCCTGCTGGGAAACAGCATTTAATCAGTGGAAGCCCGCACTGCTAATAAACTCTGCCTCCTGCTCTCCACAGGGTCAAGAGACATGGGCACGGGGCCTCCAACAAGTATGGACATCTTCTGCTCGATGTCATGTCTTTACTGACAGCAACAATTTCTTGCAATTAGGCTCCTGCAGCAGGTAGTTAATCTGGGGGCAGCAGCTGATTGTCTCTATAACGTCGCTGCTCAACTTGAGCTTCACGTTCAAACCCCAGTGTTTCACCATTGCTTCCTTTCCTCTTTGCTCTTCTCTTGATGGAGGTGTATAAAGCAGAGACAACTGTTATTAATAATCTAAATCAACTTTTGCTTTTTGATACATCACCTTGAGCAAGATGAATACAGTGAACAAAATGAGATCTGTAACACTCAATAAGGAAAGAGCAAAGCCAGGCATAAAAGTCAACTTTTCTGTAAAATTGTGATAGCAGAAAATGCAGTTCTTGGACGTTGCAGGTCACTGCTGGGTCAAAAGTATCTGCTTACCTGGACTAAGGACTGAGAGCTCAGCTGAGGGATCACCAGGAGAGTTTGTTTTATTCTGGCCGCTTGTACATCACAAGTGCTTCAGAAAGGTTCCTGGCCCTGACTGTTTGCAGCACTCTAACAGTAATGATGGGTATTGAAGCACCAGTGGGAGATGTGGTATTAAAAAATATTGTTCAGACCTTGATTTCCATGTGAACTTTCAAAATGTAATTAATGGTTCAAGGAGGCTGAAATAGAAATACAGCATTTGCACAGTGAAATCTCAGACAACACTATTTTCTTTGTATGGGCTCAAGAATAGTTCTAATAGAATCATAGAATCATTCAGGTTGGAAAAGACCTTTAAGATCATCAGGTCCAACCGTTACCCCAGCACTGCCAAGCCCACCGCTGACCCATGTCCCCAGGCACTGCTGGGGGGATGGGGGCTCCACCACCTCCCTGGGCAGCCTGTGCCAGTGCTTGGCCACCCTTTTGGTGAAGAAGTTTTTCCTCAGATCCAGTCTAAGCCTCCCCTGGAGCGACTGGAGGCTGTTTCCTCTGGTCCTGCCGCTTGTTACCTGGGAGCAGAGACCCACCCCCCTGCCCACAGCCCCTTTCAGGTGGTTGTAGGGAGCGATCAGCTCCCCCCTGAGCCCCCCCAGCCGCCCCCATCAGCCTTGTGCCCCAGCCCCCGCCCGTCCCTGGACACGCTCAGCCCCTCCCTGTCCCTCCCAGAGCAAGGGGCCCGATCCTGCACACAGAATAGACTGGTGGCAGCTGTTTCGGTGCTCATGACTCTTAAGAGTTTCCTTTAGGTTTTCCAAAGTCTCAGAAAACAAAAAAATTTACTTTGGTTTATGCAGGTTATATCGATGTCTTTTCATATATGATCTCTCCAGTATTCAAACTGGGCCAGTCTGCTTCTGTCTTGCTTTGGTACTTATTTTTGTACAGCTGAAGCAGAGATACATATTAGCAGTTTTTCTTACACTAGCCAAGTGCAAGGTGTAAAAATGTTCGGGTTTTTTCTTGCATTATTTGGAAGCTCTGATTCCAAGAATACAGAAATACTTTGTCCAGTTTCAAATATATTCACTACCATAAGAGGACTGTAGGTCACTTATAAACAATTTTAGTTTTCTTGTTTCTTTTGGGGGAAAATAAGTCATTATGACATTATGAAAAATGGGTGGTGTTAGATAGTAGAGTCCCAGGGATAGGACATACAGACCTATTGAGATTGTGTACTTACAAAGCTAAAATGAGGAAGGAATTAAATGGAGAAGGTAGTAGGACCACTGTCCTTTAAAAACACCAGTACAAAATCTCACCTTTGAAAATGAGTTTCAATATTTTATGCTGCAGAGGAAATCGATGTGGCAACAGGAAAGCATTTCCAAAATTACGTAGTCTCGGGTTTCAGTAAAAAGAGATTGAAGCTGAAAGAAGGGAGCCAGAGAGAATAAAATGCTTTCCAGGTCCAGCTTCTATTTGTTGATTTAATTCCACTTTGGTTTCTTCCTCTCTGAACCTAAAGTTTAAATAGTTTTTACTTATTTATTTCCCCTTTGCTCAATAAGCTGGTGCTCAATAAGCTGGAATCAAGTCTCTACAGCTGCAGTTGGAGACTTCTCAGGTTTATGAATAATTATGAAACCCGCACCCCTTCCTGCTGCCACGGCGAGCTGTGCAGCACTGGCATCTCATCTCAGTTTTACACTGGACTGAAAAATCTCAATGTTTTAGGACTAGCAGCCTGAGAACCGATAGTTCATGGGAGAATGTGGTACGTTCTATAATTGTGTAGTTGGGTCTGGACTGTGTTTGTATTTTAACTTCTTGCTTGTAAGTCAAAGTTAATAGGCTGGAAACTCCATTGAAAAGATTGTGTTGCAAACCCAAAGGAGGGGCCTCCAGGTGTGCCTCAGAGCATTTACAGTAAAATTTTGAGTAGGATTGGAGACTGGTTGATACAAAGCAGCTTCCAGGACTTACAGTTTTGGGTAAGAAAGGAAAGGTTAAAAGGCAAACAAGATGAAAAGCAAGTTAAAAACTGCAGGTAATCTGCCGTAGTCCGGGTTTTGGACGTATGGCTTGGTGAGATGATGCTGAATCAGAGTTGTTCATCGCCCACTGATAAAGTCAGTGCATCTGACGTCAGTAAACCAAGCACTCTGTAATTGCCCATTCATTCCATAACATGACTGACTTCAAGAAAATAACTGTAATTTAAAAAAAAATAATAATAGTGTTAACATGGAGGTTAATTGCCATGTTCATCTGCATTGTTGTCTTGGCATGAAATGGTTTTGCCAGGTCTCAGCCACATTCTGGGCTGGGGTCTGGAGTTGATCATTTGGTGTAGTGTGGAGGCTTCAGGACAAGCCTCTGCACGTGGTTTTGTTTTTTCTTTCATTTCAGTGCAACTTGGAATGAGGCTTGTGCTTACCTTTACCATTGCAGATGCTGAAAGATTTCTCAGAACTATTTTTTTGTTCACCTGATTTATCTATACAGTTCATCTACAGAAATGTTCTTTTCATGGGTTTATAGTAACTGAATTATTATCACCTAATGTTAAGTATATGTGTGTATATTTATACATGCAAACTCTGTAATTTCTAAATTACAATTTTTTTGACACCCACAGTACTAAAGAATCTTATTTAAGAGGTATTTTCTGGATGCTAAGGGACTGACGTGACTTATATGGAATCTTAAACCAGTTGTTAGCTTTAGACCCCTGGTCCTTTAATATCCATCCTATTTCAGTCGTGGCTCTGTGTGTGTATCTATATAAAGATTCAGAATAGTGTTCATTTCAGAAATAGCTATTTTCACATTGCCGGTCACTAGGGATTTTTTAGAAGTAATACAGAATATCCTGGTGGTTATAGTGTATTTTCTGCTTATGCATTAGCAGATTGAAGTCAGAATGGCTGATTCGTGCTTTACCTTCTAGAATTACTACAAAGCTATTTCTCCACTTTAATTATCTTCCAAAAAAAGCATAACTAGTATTTGGGAATCCTTGTGACTTATTTTTTTTTTTGTTCCCATGAAAATGTTCTGTTCCTTTCAGACGCTGAAATCGTGAGAGAACATGAGAAGTGGGCGAAACACTAAATTGTGCTATAAATCAAGAAACTTTATGTGAAATTATGTATTTTCTAATTACCTTGCTTACATATATATTGAGCAAAAAAGCAAATGAGATACACAAGTTGAAGAAATGTCAGATAAACAAACTGTGACATGTAGTATTATTACCATCTGACATATCTCAAACGCTGACTTTACTCACTCATCCTTCATTTTTTATATCTGCATATCTAGCAGTGCATGCATTTATATTTTATATAAAGGGCAGTGTGTAGTCAGAGCATTTGAGTTATGCTGTTAAAAATAAATTAAGGAACAGCAGGTGAAAATGATTCCTACACATGAATATTCAAACTGTACCTCAGTCAGATACTGTAAAAAGAATAATGCAGAGCAGTGAAACTTTGGTGGGGCCAAGGCATCCGTATGATCTGAAATAAAAGTTTTACTGGCACAAGGCTGAGATGAGTCGGAAGACTTACTCGAGGAGTGGCATGATCTGCTTGTATCCCCCGCTGCCAAAACATTCAAGAGTTTAAAAAACCCAAGGGGGCAGTATCACTGGGATGTTGAAAGTCTGACAGTCAGGCTCTTTGTCTTGATTCTTACACCCTTGTGCTTTATCTCTGAGCAGAATGGGTGTGGGGTTGGCAGGAGGGTGCAGGGGCTGTGTAGCTAAATGCAAAGCTGAGAAACTTGAGTTCACGCCTTCTCTGGCAGCCCTTTCCTGGGTATTTGCATCACTTGGGGCTGGACTCGCCAAGATACTTGGGTACTTTCAAGGAGACCAGCAGCTGCCTTTTTTTTTATTATTTGGTAAGTGGGACTTTCACACCACTTCCCTGCTGAAATGAATCATGCTGCCGTTGTTGGAATCAGTGAGGTTTCACAGGAGTCAGGAGCACAACCACTGGTCAGGGCTCCGTGACAAGGAATTTTCGGGGAAATCTCAGGAGCCAGAACGCATTTGTGGATCTGATGTTCGTTTCCCTCCTGTTTATACATGGTAATGGCAAAAACATTCAGCACGGTGATGTACTTGGATGCTCTAACAACATGAAAGGAAACATATTAAGGAAACACATTAATGGATCACTGACTTCTTTTAGTGTCAAATTATATTGTATTTATTTATTTGTTTGCTTCACAGATCCTGTCCATGGCCCGCAAAATGTGGAAGTTGTTGATATTCGCTCCCGGCAGCTCACGCTGCAGTGGGAGCCCTTTGGTTACGCGGTCACCCGCTGTCACAGCTACAATCTCACGGTCCAGTACCAGTATGTGTTTAACCAGCAAAAATTTGAGGCAGAGGAGCTCATCCAGACATCTTCCCACTACACCCTGCGAGGCCTGCGGCCCTTCATGACCATCAATCTGAGGCTGGCCCTCTCTAACCCGGAGGGCAAGATGGAAAGTGAGGAGCTGGTTGTGCAGACCGAGGAAGATGGTAAGTCACGTTGGGTTTCCTCGCTGGCTTGTTTTTTGGGAGAAGACTAATACTTTCAAGTTGTAAATAGCAACATAACTCCCTGTCCCATCAGACTTATAAATGGCTTCGCTGGACAGTGTGTGTGTTATGCAAGCAAAACTTGTAGGTGTAAATATTTTCCATTTCACAGCCGCATTCTTGAAGGGGCGAGGGTCCCTGAAGTGCTTCAAATGACAAATGCCAGCCTGAGCGGTTACCAAGCACGGGCAGGTTTAATTCTATAGAGTCACATTCTGAGTTGCCCAGCACCCATGGAGCAGCTTCCTTTGTCATACGGGCAAATGTAATCCTGGCATTTGTTGATTTTTTTTTTTTTCTTTTTTTTTTTTGTGCTATCTCATGACTATCTCAAAAGGAAGCATCATGTCTTCTTTCCAAAACGTAGCTTTTCTTAATACTGACCTTCTGGATGTAGCACTTTGTATGTGTCTCAGAAGCTAAATTCATTTGGTGTTGACTCTTCTGTTCTTGGTACCAAAGACCCGGGTTTTTCAGCTTTAAAGCATTATTATCCCATCTGGGCTATTTCAGACCAAGGACTGACATAGCCGACAAGCCTCTGTTCTGTCTAATGTCTTAAAAAAGGAACGTTCCTCCCCTGCTGGGGCTGTAAGGAGCTGCTGTCCGAAGTTTCGCTCAGCTGAGAGTGGCTCTTGCAGCCCAGTATTTCACACACGGGGACATGAGGGGGTGGCAGATCTTTCAGAAAAATGAGCAGGGTTTTTATCAGACTTGGGAATGCGGTTAGTTAGTTATCATCCACAGCATTAAAATTTTGCTTGAGTCAGTGGATTTTTTTAGCTGGCCTTGTAGGCATAATGAAATATAAATCTTACATTGTTACTTTACTAAGGAAATTAATCTTTCGTATCGATGAAGGTGTTCAGCCCAGTAGCATCTTCATGCCAAGGTGCAATCTGGCTGTTTAGGTGGATGGAGATTTGCTGTTGTGTGGGCGGAGAAGGACAAATTAAATTCCCTGCTGCTGCTGTTCTGTACTGGAATAAGGACGTACCAAAATTAGCTTCATGTTTTCATGGATGCTGGTTTTATTTATCACTTGGTGGTTATGTTAGGGTATTCTTATTTGAACCAAAGGCTGGAATGGTAATGCCTTGAAGGATTTTTTTTTTGATTTAGTTGTTATTTTATTTCTGGCTCTTTAATGTTCAGCTTTGAACTTGCTGTCTGGTGGCCTTTTGGTACCTTCTCATGTGTGTGCAGCTGCAGCTGGGGGTAGCTTCTAACACAGGGGGGTTTAGCTTCTGTTTGTTTGTTTTTTTCCGGTAGTTCCTGGACCCGTTCCCTTGGAATCCATCCAGGGAGGACCTTTTGAAGAGAAGATCTATGTTCAGTGGAAGCCTCCGAATGAGACAAATGGCATCATTACACTCTATGAGGTGAGGAGAACAGATTGCTGTCAAGGAATACATGCCATAGGGCCCTCTTCATACGTGTTTAAGCCAATCCTGAGCTCTGAAACATTTCAGCAGGTGCTAAAAGAAGCCTGATTAAAATAGATAAGAAGCTTCAAGACAGTCTGCTGCTAACACTGAAAAAGTTTTCCAGTTCAAAAAAGAAAAAAAAGATTTCTTTACCAATATTTGTGGCAAAATGAGAGCCATACATTCCCCCGTGCCTCAGGTGTTCAATTCCTACCCTTTTTTCTTCTCCAGTGTCTCCAAGGTCTGTGTCCTTTCTGGTGGTTTTTTTCCTGAAGTAAATTTCTGTTGTGTTTTATACCTAAATACTGCAACTAATTTCTATCTGCCTTTGCAGTAGTCATAACACTTCCTGGTAATCTCAGCAAAATATAGCCATTAAGTCTTGTCTTACAGCATTCTTATCGAATCTTTCAACGATACATCTATCCAGCCCAAGCACTTTCCCTGCCACCAAGCAAAATATACATCAGGTTATAGGATAATCACTGACCATCCTATGCTGGATGAAAAAAAAAAATAAATGTGATTTTAGAGTGTATCAGAGGAGTTATTTCTTGTTAAGGTAAGGAAGCATTACTGTTACTTGCTTCTGGTGAGACTACCATAATGTCATGTACACCTAAATATGTGGAAAAGGAATATAATAGGACTGCTTTAAAGGATCACGTGAAATGAGAGACCATCCTATGAGACAAGGTAAAGGCACTTTTATTAAATAGTAGGAAGTAGTGCACCACTGCTGGCAGGGCATATTTCAGTGTATAAGTTCAGCATTTACCACAGTAAGATTAGAAAAATTGAAAAATAATTTTGCATTTATGGTGATGTAAAAATCCTCCCTGTGGACTTGTGTAGCATTTTCCAATACAGAGGGGCAAGGACCACTTTTTTGCTTTCTCTTTTGTGCTGGGTGAATGTACAAACATACTTTGTAAAAAGGTTTGAGTGTAAGAAGCAGCTCTGCCATCACCAGTGAGGTTCTGCTCCTTTCCTCTTCCCATCCACCTTATCAGTTTGGAACAGCATGTCTTGTAACATGTCACTCCTCGATCTCCTTGCTAACACTGGCTGTCTCTATCACAGTCATGGTCAAATGGAAAAAAATCAAGCGGGTTTAGCGTCAATGAGTTCTTACACTACAGCATGAGGAAGAGATAGCAACTTTCTCCTGGGCTTAAATGTAGCTGCCCTTTTAAGTCATCTCTCCAGCTGGCTCACAAAGGGTAGACTGAATTTTTTACGGTAAGACTAAATAAATGAATAGAAGTTCCTTTTGCTAATTTTGTGTCATTTCAGCCATGAGGTAATCCCCAACTAAGCAAGGAGTCATTTTTGGTTGGTCACTATTAAGACATTTGTGGAAATCTGTGCAGGTTACATGCCACTCTCTATAGTAGAATAGAACTAACCCTTGCAATTTCATGTTTTTTGAAGGGTGTACTACAGGCTATCCTGTGTCCATGTAAGGAATTATGCAATAAAGCTGTCTGTATTTTTAAAGAATTAATCTGAATATAATCAGTTGCAAATTCATTGTTTTTTCTGGCAACGCAGGTGACCTATAATAGAACACATTTAAAATAATCCAAGTCAAATGATGCAAAAATAACTCCTTTTAATTTTTAAAGAGGCAGTTTCCTACTAAAATATTGCCTTGGGCTCAGCTCATTGAAAGGACTTCAGCAATCTGAGTAGCTTTTCTGGCTGAGCAACTGCATAGAGATACTTTAATGCCTCCAGGGTAGTGATGCATCATGACAGCGTCTTTGCCCCTCAAGTCATATCATTGCTCAAGTCTCAGTAGGGGCACAAATGATTTTTTCTTTTCTGATAATGATTCTATGCATATTTGGCAGCTGAAGCCAAAGAGAAGTCAAGGTGAATTCAAACTCTTCCGCCTTTTCCTTCTCCCTCTCATCTCCAAGGGATGAAAATCCAAGTGTTAAAAATACCAGGAGAACCAGAGTGCCCAAAGGGTGTCATGAATGGAAATGTTTTCCTTTCCTCTCCCTTCTTACATGTAAAAATTCATACAGAACATTCCCATTCTCCATAAGACCCTGAGATGAGTTCATTAGCTGGAGATAAAAATAAAGATGAGCTGTTCCATATAACCGGGAGAGCTGGCCACAGCATCCTCAGGGGAGCTGTCAGGCTCTTCAGTCTGTACCACAAGCCAATATAAGTGCCCATTTCAAGCCATGGGAGATCCTGGTTTCAAAATCACTTAGTAAATGAAGTACAGGTTTTTGCACAGAAACGTCTCATCCTGCTACCTGCAACTGAAGTTTAATCTTCATAAAAAATACTGAGAATCTTCCAGTATTGTCCAGCTGATTGCATCTTCTGTATTGCTTGTTTAATCCCTAGCCTACTACAGATACTTAAACCTGCACCTTTGTCTCTACTGGTGTTATTTTAAGATTTTGTGCCATGTGTCCAGGACCAAAGTAATTCCTCAGTAGCAATGACCTCCTAAGTGTTGCTTTAGACAGGGTTCAGGCATTTTGCGGTATCAGCAGAGCTTTACGCTGCTTTGACAGAGGTCAGCTGGCCTATTGGTTAAAGGGGGTGGGGGGGAGGGGAAGGCTAGTGGTTCGCCTCCGATAGGTTTTCAGTTCTTTCCTGTGGCCTACAATACCGATCGAGGTAGAAGCAGAAGGCTTTGATGACAACAGAAGAAAAAAAGGTCAAACTATGAACTTGTGCAGCAGTAGTCTAATGAGGTGTGTGTCGGGAGCACGGTTCCTGAAGCCCATTCCCAGCCGTGCTGCTCTGCCACTGGGAGAAGCTGGGAGGCTCAGTGATGCGCTAGCAAAGTTGCAGCTATCAAGAAACTGCAAATGTGTTGCGGTCGTTAGGGAGAAACAAACCCAAAAGCCTACCAACATTTACTGAAGAAAGATTCCCTGCAAAGTACAGTTCGAGAAATATGACTTTATGAATTTGAGTTAGTGGTGTCAGGTTCTACGTTACACCTGGAAGCGTGTAGCTGGCTAGATTCACATGTAGGTCTTGTGCAAGTGATGGTCTCTCAAACTCCCTTGGGCATAAACCTTCCTACTGAATCAAAAACCCTCTTTCTCTATAATAGTTCCCTCCTTACCATCACCATCAAGATCTGACTTGTATCTGGATACTGTATTTTCTCTCTAGTTCTGTTAAAAAAAAATAAAAATATGTAAGTTTCTAAAATGCTTCCAAATAATCACGCTGTCTATTCTACTTACATCCCATTTGCTTTTCCTAGGGACAGATTTTCTTCTCAGATCCCTAACCATTTTTGCAGTTCCCTGCCAGGCAGACTTCCATATCACACAAAGTGCCATTGCAGTTTGCATGCGCGCTGCTTACATGCCAACTGGGCTGAAATTCAGCAGCACAACCTTCAGCAAGTCATTTGGCAGCCGGAATCACTAATTTCATAATGACTGAATGCTTCTAAAGAGCCTAAACAAAATGGAAGGACCTTAATGAACCTTTTTGACTTCTGCAAGTCTATTCTGATTGATATTTATCCTTCAAAATGCTATTGTAGCCTTTTAATAAAGGTGCCCATAGCCTCGCATTTAAAACTGGTTTAAAAAAAACCCCTGTGTTCAGCTGGAGGATTAATTGTTTCACTGGGTACAGCCACAGCTGGATTTTTAAACAAAGGAACCTTCCAGATCCCCAAATCAGTATGTAATTGCAGTCTGTTTCTAGGGAGCAGCAACCTCTTGTTGAAGGGAACTTGGAAAGCTCCGGGAATTGCAAGTCAGTTAATCAGTATGCTGAAAAGATGGGGGTATGAGCTGTGTAGAAAGCAAGCAATGGAACGGTTCATGCCGGGGGTGTTAGGGGAGCACAGCAAAGCAGTTAATAACGTCAGCAGGTGTCAGTTGATCTGTCCAGCAACGACAGCCGTTGGGAGATGCCCAGGCTGCTGTTGCAAGGATGCAGCACAATGGAGAGAAAGCTCGAGAGCTCTAGTAGTCATGTCCCCAGGTAGCTTCAAGGTGTGTAGGCACTTACATGAGACAAGTAGATCAATCTGTGTTCAGAAACACAGCTAAACAGCGATAATGGATTTTGCTGGTGCACTGGTTTGAGTGGAAGGCTCTACAGAGATGTTTTTGCATGTGACGCTCATGAAAGAGGTGTTATTACAGCTGTCTCTCACAGCAAGCTGTGAGTGGCAGAATCTAATAATATTGTAATAAGTCCTGTCCCCCCTTCAGTCTCCTGGCAGACTGAAAGCACCAAAACTTGTTGATATTTTTTTTTTTCCACTAGTCCTGAAAAGCTGCTATGCTTTAAAATCCCTAATAATCAAATGCTACTTATTGTGCTTATACTGTGTGGGAGTTCAGCTTCAAAGCCTTTGTGTACAAAGACATGCAACAAAGATTAGGTGGGTTTTTTTTTAAATATTTTAAATATTTTTTTTTTTTATCCTGAGTGTGTACCACCATCAAACAGCAGAAAGACCTATGCTGTCATTGCACTGCAGGAACAAGCAACCTAATTTAAGGTATGGACCAGCTTTGGCACTTAAATTCTTCTGCTTTTAGGTGACATGAGGTTGTCTCCAGTGTCTGTTCTATAATCCACATTGAAGTGTTTCGGATACCAAGTGTGGACCCAGATATTTTGTGCAAAATTGCATTTTGAAAATGTAAATGAGCAAAACTTATTTATATCTCATTTCCCTGTTTGTTTGGGGAGCTTGAAGCTTATGGGGGCACACTCAATAAATGATGTTGCCTTTCACCTTTGTAAATATATTTTTCATGTGTAACCTATTTTTCAGAATTCTTAGATTTTAGAATATTTTACCTTTAAAAGGGAAAGAAGGGAAAAAAAACCCCAAAACCCACAACCCCCAGACACTTAGCATTCCTGTCTAAAATATTTGTCACATTACTTGGGGGAAGGCTTGTTATAAGGTATTGCGATCCTAGAAATACGGAAAGGGTGGCTACAGTATATTCGGCTCCTTGGCTGGAAAAATGACTCTCAGCCTGCTGAAGTCCTTTCAGTGAGCCATGCCTGAAGGCAGTGTTTAAACAGCAAGCTGTCTTTTTCAACGTTGTAAGGTGTAGTCTTGTAATCACTTATGTTCTCGTCTTTACAACTATTAAATCCCATGTGGGTTGCACATGAGTCTTGGGAAAAATAAGGATGCATTTGCACCTTCTGACTAGCTAGTTTTCTCAGTCACTGTTTCTTGAAATGCCTCTGTTTAGATGCCAGGAATAATAATGTAAGGGACTTTCATACACAATCCCAGCTCTTTAATGGGGTGTTTGGAGCCTAGTTCCTCTAATCCCAGTGGATTTGAGTTTAAATTGCACTTCAGAGTTTACAGATCCTCTTAGTTGCCATGTAAAATTGCAGTCTGCACTTCATCATCTCTCCAGTTGCCAATATGCCATTTCTTCTCGATCACTTCAGTCACTTTTTCTCTGCAGGTGAGGTCATTACACGGGAACTGCCTCTTAGAGGATCATGCATAAGGTCAATATTTGTGGGATGCACTGCCTGCATTTACAGTAGGGTGGAAATAAATTTCTTCCACCTTTGACCCCTGAAAACGCATACTTATTATATAACACAAAGTCTGATTATCTGGTGTGATAGCTACAGCCACTGCATGGATATGCATGCATTTCTATTCTTAGCTCATTTTTAAGCTACTTGGGAAACCTGACATTTTTAGGATAAAATCTTCCCTGCTAATAGGTGTAGCAAAAATAAAGTTTCATGGAAAATCTGAAAGGCTTGGGAAGTCAACTTGGTTTAGTCATTTGTTTATTTAAAGGCTTTTTTTTTTTTTTTTTTTTTTTTTTTTGTCTAAGAGTGAAAAATGGCTCCCACAAGAAGGAAAGCAACAACCATGAAATCTTGCAACCAATTTATATAAAGCTCTACAGTCGAAATAGTAGAAAGATGACAATTCTCAGAAATTGCCTTCAGTGAGAAGTGGCTTTGAATGTTCCCATGAAAATCAATCATGTTACAGCTTCTCAGTTGTATTCTGTGGATGCATGATACTCCTGGGACGCGGCTTTCTCACTTAAGCTCACTAAGTGTGCACTGAAGGAAGTCCATGCTACAACGCAGCTGGCTGCTGCATTTAGCTGAACATTAAGAGAGCATTAAGGAGACACTGTTAAGTGCTCAAAACCCAGGAAATGATCAATTATGGATTGTATATCCAGTGGTAGCTTTATCACTCATCTGTAAGGGCATTTGACAATGCAGTCTTCACACAGTTGCAGATTATTCTCCGTTCATCTGCAGCACTAATGTTGTTTTCCTTTGACACTGGATTTATACAGTGTCTTCTACTGCAGTACATTGTTTGTCCTGAGTCCATGAAAGTCAATTACACAGAATGTTTTGCTGCATCTGGGCGATGTTGAATTCGAATTCTTTAATAACCTCAACTAGCAACGAAACTGTATGGCCATGTGTAATCTGTTCCAAGTTTGAAACTTTGTCAGCCCTAAGGTGGCTACGTCATCCTTTCAGTTACATGTAAGGAAAGCTGTGCATATATACCCAGCTAAATTAGTTCAGTAGTTAACGGCTCTTAGTACAGATTTGCACTGGAAGAGGGCTGGGCTGGCTGAACAAGAATTATTTCTTATATGGTTGCTGACTGTAGTATTTACTGAGCACTTGATGGACAGGTTGGTTAGACGCTGCCAATGGTCTGGGCCCCACTCGGTAAGGATTCAGGCCAGAATGCAGAAAATGAATGGTGCTGATTGTGCTGATTTATTATCTTTTCTTGGCAATTAAGAAGAGCTATAAATCCGAATATTGCTCCCATTCTTAGCAGGTTGGGATGCCGTGTCAGCCACAGACCCTGTTATTCAGTTTCTAGCAAAAGCAGAGCTTAGTGAGACAGCTTTCCAGTGACATTTGGGGAGCACAAGGTCACAAGAAATATTTTTTTTTTTTCAATCAGCAGAATCTCACATAAAGCCCCTTTTCCCCTTCCATGCTTTTTAGTAAAGTAATATGGCTTATAAGCTCCCCGTCAGCCCTAGAATGTGCTTGAGACACCCACGTGCCATAGACAGGGCATCCAGGGTGTCTTCTCTGATGCTGCAAGTGAAGCCTGCTTTACCTGCGTGCAATAACACAGAAGATATAAAGCTGCTGTTCTGGTGAAACAGGGTGGCTTTCCTTCCCCTATGGCGTTTGGAAACATGAAATGCTGTGGCAGGAGTGCGGTGGGCTGGAGCTGGGTTGCTTTAAGGCTGTTGTGGGGAGATAAGAGGAATTAGGCTGTGCTCTGCCTGGGGTGTCCGAGGGCTGGGGCTGCTGGCCCTTGGTGCTTCTTGCAGGGAAGGAGGGTGGCAGCGGGGGATGCCCAGATGCAGGCTGCCTGCTCCTCGGGTGCTAAACCCCCTGGGGAAGAGCCTGCTGCATCTTTGTTGTGGCTGTTTCTCTCCATCCTGTCCCAGTTAAACACTACCTTAAACTTAGGAAATGTTTAAATGACTCCCTAATTGGGGATACTTTTCTGAATAAACACCTTAAATAGCTTTTGAACAAACTTCTTCAAATTATACAGAATTCTTAATTGTGCGCTACTCACTGTTACTTGCAAAATATACTTAGTTTGGAAGCATTTGTTAATGATGCTCTTCCAAATCCTATGGTTTTCAGTAACATCTTGATGAGAAAAATGAGACGACTTCTGAGAAACTCAGATGTCAGGGTTTTTTTAAATGTGTGACAACCTCCAGGTAAGTAGCGTACTGGTGTTATAAATAGTATGAATCAACTGTTTAAAAAAATTGCTTGATCAAGCTTTCCAGAAATAAAAGCATAATGCGGTCCCTTGAGCACAACAATTTCTTTGATTACCTTTTTATTGTTCTTTTGAAGCCAATAGACTTGCAGCAATATAAATCCCATGCAAATAAGAAGATATTTGGCTACAACAAAACTTTTTTAAAAAAACAAACAAACAAAAGAAAGAAACAAAATTATTTCAGTGATTGTTTTGCACTCTTTTGAGACCAAACTAAGTGATAAGAACTGGGGAAAAACACCCAAACCCAAGCCAACTTACTCTTTCTTATAATGCTTATAATGAAGTTCAAATTTAAAAAATCCTTTTGCAGATACTTGAACATCTTGTCTTTCTGCCTTCCAATGCTTTATTTTCTTTTCTAGAATATATACAATTTTATTCTATTCTTCTTTCAGACATGCTGTTGCCCTGTATTGCTTATCCAGGAAAAGAGTTGATTCTTAGTCCCGTTTCTTCCATCTAATATTTTCAAGTGCCAGTACACCTGGGCAGTTATGGTAATACCTGTAAAGCTCTATAACAGTTCCATATTCAGATCTTACAATATCTTGCTTGCCAAAATGTAGTAGTTAACTAACTTGAAAGCAAACTACAGATACGTGTTTGTACTTCCTTCCTAGGTGGTTGGGTTTTTTTCCCCGTGTCATCTTAGGGATTGCTTAATTTAGGAAATAGATAGGAGATAGGATTGAGAAATTCAGAAGTGGTGGCTTTGTCCTGTTAATTGGTGCAACTGAGGGACTGTGTAAAAGAGGAAAAGCCTGTTAAAATGATCTCATCGCCTTTAAAAGGAGGAGATGCCAATATTATGGTTCCTTTCGGGAAATTAATCTTACTGCTGTCCTTTGTGCGTGTGTAGTAGACCCGGTCTTTAACTGCCATCCTGCCATCCAGTGAGTGGGATGGGTTTGGGTTTGCTGTGCCCTCCTCTCACCACCGGCCTCTGCCGCCTTGCCTCCCTTGTTGCTTCTCCTTCTGCCCTCCCTGCTTGTTATTTATTTTTTTCTGATTTCTGTTCTCCCCGCTGTCCAGGTAGCGCTGCTGACAGCAGGGGTGGGACAGCTTTCGGAAGGCTGCTGGCAGCTGCCAGGCTCCAGCCCAGGAGAGCACGTCCTCTGCCTTTTGCTTCTAATTCAACTGCTTTTGTCTGAAATTGTGAGAATCGACTGAGGATGAGGCAGACACTTGGAAAAGAAGAACAAATGGACAGTTTCAGCGTTAAGTGACTAAAAATATATGGTCTTACAATTAACAGCTACAATAATAACCAGGATGGTACTTTATCCTTAAATGTGGCAAAACCATTTTATACGTAGATGGGTCTTGCTTCTGTGACTTTATGCTGTGTAGGGAACAGGAGCCGTACGCGATATTGTTAGTGCTCCATTGTGTTGGCCCGGGGTTTTGTTCACTGCTCACAGCTCTCGCTACCCCCAGTGTAGCATGTCAAGCCAGCTATGAGGTATATTAAGCAGCGCTTTCAGCATCAAGAACTAACTGAGGAACAAGTATGGAGATTGAATAACCGCCTCAGTGCTGTGGTCCTATCAAAGCAATTTCTATAGTTGTCATTTTCTGCTATTAAACTGAACAATGAGGCTCTCCAATAAAATCATATGAAATAACAGCTCATTAAAAACTCTCCTTAATATATAGCATGCTAATTAATGTCAGTGGGGTGCAAGCTTGAATGGCAGAATAGACTATAATGTTTAGAAAGTAGGTAAAATAAAAGAAGATATTTTATCATTAATGACCTTTTAGTAAACCTAATGAAATCCTTAATGGCTTGAATACATTACTGAGGCGCTCCCAATTGCTTTGTTACCTACTCCATTCTTCCTCCCTTTCTCATAGACATTAAACTTGGTTTTATTTATAGAAAACAAAAAGCAATAAAGTCCCAAGGAAAAATGAATGGGAAGGAGTCATCTGGGGAAGGAGAGCAAATGAGGCTTCCCAGCCCTGCTATGCCTGTTCCTGGCCAAGAGAAAAGCTGGGTGTAGGCTCATGTTATATCCCATCTTGTCTATGTGTTGTCTGTGTTTGCATTCGGGTTTAATTGGCTCCATGTTTCTGTGACTGTCAGTAAACAGGCTAGGGAGCAAACGGGCCACTTTTATTCATGGAGTCTCCCGAGGTTAATATTCATATTCATTCCTAGAGCTGTGCTATGGCTTTTTATACTGGAACCAGCCATGCTGTGCTTGTGCTGTGACTAAATTAAAGGACTTTATTCTTCAGGGCTTTTAGTCTTTTGCATGTTGCCAGCCTTAAATATAACTTGCAAAAAAGCTGTTTAACTCCCCCCTAACCTTCTCCCGAAAGAAGAGAAGCACGGAAAAATGAAAGGCCTTTGCTTCCTCCCATTTCCTAGGTAAAATTTAGTGGGCTGTGGAGGGATGCAAGTGGCAATAACTGACTGGCTTAAACTGAGTTTCAAGATGGAAAATGTGCCCAGTCATCTGGTCATAAAATATATTCTTTAGTTCTGAAGTCCAACACTGGAGGATTGTTCACTAACCTGTTCACTAACTCGTTCCTGTTCATTAGAAGATAACTTTCTTCAAATTATTCCTTTTGTGTAACTCTTGGTGCAATTAACTTTATTCTTGTACCCCAAATGTCTGAAACTACCTGATAAGATTGAAACTAATGTCCATCCCAGCCCAATCTGAAGTCACCTGCAGTAGTAATTGTTCCTAAGAAGCACAGGCGGCTGGCGAGTCTTAGAAAAAAGAGCCCATGGCTTGCTGTGTAATCATGTTTCAATCAGCTTTATACAGCCATGAAATTGATTGTCCCCCTGACGTACCGTACACTTCAGAGCAGATACTGTGCCAGGCAAGTTAAATCCTTATTTGGCTCCAAGCACACAAAAGAGGACAGCTTTCTTGCTTCCCCTCCCATTCTCCCAAACCAAGGAGGAAGGGAGCACAAATCACCTTGAAATCAGAATTTGAGAGCGTAGCAGCATCAGCCAGCCCTGTTCTGTTTTCCTAATCATCCAGTGAAAAGCGTGGTGATTTAGGAGAAAGATGCCCAGGCTGTTGGCTGCATACAAGGGAGCTTGGATGAATGACAAACCCAGTGGTGGTGCTGACCAGGTAATCAAAGAGCTATCGGACTTGTAAAAGTCTGACAGAACGGAGAGCTGAGCGAGCGTCTCATTAATGTAGTGTCCTCTTCGATATTGGAGTCAGCTTCTTTCTTCTTCAGGAGCTCAAAAAAAGTAGATGCTGTGAGGACACAGTCTTGAGGCAATCAAGAATATTCCTCATCATATATCTGCACAGAAGGTCTGGCCCTGTCTTCATAGAATTCAATTCCCGTTTTAAACTCCCTCATTTCAGGAATATTTTGGTCTTTCAACATAAGTGAACACCGTTCAAAATAAATCCAGAATCAACCCACCAGTGAACATCCTGGGAGCTCCTTCTTAACCCAGGTCTTGTCTCTGGCAGATCTAATATCTCCAACATCTTTGTATTTTGTGTTGAAATGTTCCCAGTTCAGGGTCACTCCGCAGTCTGAAACACTTCTGCTGAAAGTGCTTCGTTAGTCCTTGAGCTTTCATGGGCTGACTCTAAAGTTCACAAGAAGGAATCAAGAAAAGCAAGGCTGTTCTGTCATCCTTAAAATGTTCATACAAGGCCCGTATCTTGGATGGAAACTTCGAAGGAGGACATAAACTAGAAAATATGTAACAAAAAACCAAACCGAAACAAAAAATCCTGCAGAAAGAGCAAAAGATGCTTCTATCCAGATTTATTTTGTCTTTTAGGATAAACAATCTTTCTCTAAGGCTCACTTTGGTGACTTTTCCAGAGTCAGAAATGTGGTCTGCCAAACTGCAGGGCAAGTTCAGGCTTTTCCTCCCTTCCCCGAGCTCCGGTGCAGGACCACTCCCAGCTGTGTGTCATGTTCCAGCCTGCACCCCACAGCGCTTCCCACAGCAGTGGAGCAATGTGATGCAGGGCGTTTTTTTTGTTCTTTTGGTTTTGGTTGGTTTTTTTGTTTTGTTTTGTTTTTTTCTTTTGCACAGACCACAACGGGGCTTGTGGCTGCAGAATAATTATTAGTTTGTTTATTGGAAAAGAGATATATGAGCACAAGTCATGCACAGAACTCCTGCGTTATTACTGTCTAGGACATTTTTCCTTTTAGTGCTTGATAAAGTTCCTTTTGCCAGTGAACCAAAAGGTTTTCCTGAGCTGTTTGACTTTCTCTGTGACAGTGTTGAACTTGTACTAACTTTAGAGGAAAACAAAATAATGTGTACACAGCATTATTGACTTGGTGTTCTCTTATTTAGGACACAGACAAATTAAAAATTCTTCAGGTTATCCAGACAAAAGTTACCTCCTCACCTACCGATGACGCTTATACTAAGGCTGAACTTTGTGAACTCTTCCATGCTGCCGCTGAGCAAACAGCGCTGCTTTGTAGATGTAACTCAATCCTTTTCCTGGGTACTGTAATCTTTTTCTCTCCTTATATTTTATAAAATCTGTCTTGTACTATTCCAGAAACATTCTCTCCTCTTTCCAAACTTCTCTGTACAGTAGACCAGATTTCCAGCTAAATAAAACCCAGGCTCCTGCTTTCAGAGGAGTGCCAGCAAAAGACAAGGCTGTTGCTCAGCTGCCACTGAGGTTCGAACAACCTTGGCTTGGGCAGGAGTAATGAGACACAGCCCTGGGCTATAAATTACATTGACTTGGGAAGGAGGGGAATTCATTCTGCTTTGCCTGAGGCAAAGGTCTGCTGTGCTGTCAGCTGAGTTTCTTAGACTCGCAGTTTCCTCTGTCATGGTAATAAGCACCAAGAAAGCTGCTTATGAAAGAGTTTTGAGGAAATCCCTTGTTACCTGCTACTAGTTTAACTTGTGTAATCTCAGCAGCAGCAGATGGACATCTATTTTCTAGCTGCTTTACTGACAGGTTTAAAGAAATATGGTGGACACCAAAGACCTTTGGAACAGCCTGGCTGGACCATGAGAAATTCCCTGCAGCTGCAGTGGCTTGTTAATAGCTGTAATGTGAAGAAATGGTATTGATGAGCTGCAGCTCAGTCTGCTGCATGGAGATCTCAGTGTTTTCCTTTGCTACTCTGAGCTCCACAGTGGCATGAGAAGAAAATTATGTCAGGGTGTTTGACGTTTCTAGTAGGGGAAGCATGGTAGCAATGGCTCTTTTTTTCCCAAACAAATCTGAGATAAAGAGGAAGCCCTAGTGAAGCTTTCATGCCTGGGAAGAACCAAGATGTGCAGTTTACCCACTGTTTTTTCATGTCATTACGTAATTGTTTTAGCAGCTTTACTCCTAAAGGGCTCCACGCACATCTCAGTGACCAACTTATTTGCTGGGATTTAACACCGTGCTGTCTAAACAGAGTATCTGTGAACATAATCCTTAATGATATGCTGGGGGCACACACTGCTTGTGGAAGTCTTGCCTGTGATTAATCAATTAAGAAAAAGATAAATCCAACAGTGGCTCCTCTGTTTTGGTAGGTGATTTGAAACATGCTGAAGCTGAGCAGGCATCTGTACTTGTTTGCAGTTCCACATAGGATTTTCAGTGTTGTCTCAAATCAGATAATAATGGAAATAAAATCCTCTGCCAATTGTTGCTGTGCACAGCAGGTCCTTTAAGAATGACAGCATCTGTTGGTTTTTGGGTTGGTGTGGGTTTTTTGGGTTTTTTTTTTTTCTTTTTTTTGGTGGTTTGTGTGTTGTGGTTTTTTTGTTTTGTTTTGTTTTTGGTTTTTGGTTTTTTGCGGGGGTTGGGGGGAGTCAGGGGGGAAGCCTCCTCCTTGCATGAATAATAATATTTTGATGGTACAGACCAGGACAGCAATGTTTTTACACTCTTGCCAAACAGGCTGTGTGTCAGTCTCTATGTAGGTGGTTAGGGGAATGTGTTTTCTGTTTGCTGATCTATCTGTGGTGTAGGGCTGTTTGCAGGTAGAGTCCTGGATTAGATTGGCTGAATTGCCATCTGGTCAGGAGGTTCTCAGAGTTTTCACCAGCCTGTTACAGGGCTTTTCTGAATTTGCTATGTCAGCGTAGGTGAGAAAATCGACAGAAACTCTTAACCGATAAAGTGTTATTGTTGTACTATATTGATCTCATTCGACCCGATTGCTGCACGTCTTTACAGCAAAATGCAGACATGTTGTCCCAGAGCGCTCAAGCGTTTGCATCACGTGCAATGAGCACGTCTTACCTCTATCCTTAAATAAGCAGAGTGAAATAAAATAATTGTAAAAAAAGTTGACAGCTTTGAATTAATTTTCATGCTTTATATTAACTGTTGGAAGAGAAAGGTGGCATTTCAGAAGATGGAGATGCATTTTATTTTTCATTTAGTTACCATCAGAGAATGTAGGAGCAACTGCTTCTGGGACTTCATACTGAAAAAGGACAAGCATTAATTTATGGGAAGAATGCTTTTCTCTGCATCCTCTTCTCACCTAAAGGGATGCAGGATTTGGGCAGTGCACTCTGTGACATGGATAGTATAGCTTTCAGCAACGTGTCAATCTCTAAATTCCCTGTTTATAAATATTTCTGCATATAAACTACTGATCATAAATATTGCCAGCAGCTAAACGCACTGCAATCTGGTACAACCCATTCAGCCTTCTCCGCCCCTCAGAGAGCCGTTATTTTGTTGAAGGAGGTAACAGATGAGGTTACAGAGCTCTTCTCTGGGGTGGCAGTTGTTTTCTCTACTTCTTGCCATTGCAAGCAGATACGTCCCTGGATTTAAATGAAGAGGAAGACATGTTGCCTTCTGTTCAACAGCTTTTCCTTTTCACACTAAAGTCTCTAGAGAGAAATGTGCTTCAGTGGATGGGACTATTGTTAGGTATCATTGCAGTCTTCTGCTCTTAAATGAAGTTTAATGTTACTGCTGATAAAATGCTGCATGAAGGAGCCAATGTTACATTTGAGGAAAGGACAAGAGGTGACCACCCAAGTGCTGGTGGGTTACTGCTGCCTTTTAAAAATTTGGAAACTCAGCTGATGGCTAGATACAGTTTTGTAGCTCAAGAACTGGAATCTCTTTGCAAGCGTCTCTGTAAAAGTCTATGTAAATCTGACTTGAGTCTGACTTCTAGAGAGATTTCTGGGGTCATCACTCTCATTCAGAACAGCTACACTGTAAGAACAGCCTCGGCTATCGAGCTTCTGGGTGAATCTGCATCAGAATTCTAAATAATTATGGTGAAGATAGTCTTACCTAATAACAGCAGAGTTGGAGTTTGATTATTGGTTTTTGCTTGGCTCTTAACCAAGCCTGTCTTTTCTTACCTTGTTTCCTGGGTTATAGCTGTGGCCCCTGGCCAGCACCATTCCTTGGGAATGTTACTGTTTCTTTAGCCTTCTTTGGGTGTTACAGACACTGCAAAGGGAGAACCTGCATGGAGGGCCTTATCGTATAGCTAAATGCCTCTAACACAAGTGTTTCTAGCAGCTGTGTTCTCAGTTCATTGATTTTTGTCAATACGATAGTAAAAATAAAAGTACTGTTCTTGAGAGTTTAAAAAGGGTGACCAAAAAGCCCACGCACCTGCCAGTGTCTGAAATGAAGCAGGTCCTCACTGCTGCAGGAGGGGAAAGAGTGCCCTCTCTGCAGATGAGTTGTGTGAGCAGCAGGTCATGCTGACATCAGAGACTATAAAATAATGACTTTGTGTCAGTGTAGCTTATGCTCCTGTGCTTGCGTTACTTCTCTCACTTAGGTTTATCACGTTAGAAGTATGGTACAATGAGTACTCTATCTGGAATGAGAATGCTTAGCTGTATCCTAATTATAGGAGCTCCTAATTATAGGAGGTATCCTGAGGTTATAACATGCTGAATGAATGCAAAGTGGTACCTTTCAAAAGAGTTTCTAAAGAGTAATTCTGGCTTGTCTTGCTTCTTTTAACATTGTTGGCATTTTGGGGTCAGTCTGCTTCCTTGATGCAACATTTTCCTGTTGCATCTTGATGTGTATGATGCTGGTCCTAGGCATGCTGTGGTTACATCTGTCTCACCAGGCTCCTTGTAATAGTCACCTGAATATTTGAACCTGTAGAATGTAAGTTATGAGTAGTAGCTCTCCATGGATCTACTAATGGCAGTACGTAGCCTGCACATAGCAGGTGGATGTTGCCTGGGAAGGTAGATACAGTTGTGAGAAATGTCTGTGTAAACTAATATTTCTGGAGGGAGTAGGCCCGTCTTGTTCACGGGCATTTTAGCTTCATGTTCTGATGAGTTAAAACTTTTGCTAGCCTTACACAACCAGTGCTTACCCATGGCTCTTCATCATATACTGGTCACGTTGGGTTTGTGTGACTCAGTTCAAAGAAACTGGGTTTGAAACAAGACTCCTGTGCCAGATTTGCCCTGCAGAGCCAACATTAGCACGAGAAGAGTTGGACCCAGTTTGGCACTCAGAGGAACAAGTGGATTTGTAAGGCTGGCAGCTGGAGAGATGGAGGGCTCCGGGTTGCAGAAGCCAGAATAACCAGCTCGTGCAAACAGCCCGACTCCATCAACTCCAGCTTCAGGAAGATTTTCCTCTTTACATCAGCTGAGAATTTGGTTAAGTATTTTCTTTGCCAACTTCAATGTATTTTTTTGTTGTTGTTGTTGTTGTTAAATTCAAGTCATTAAGAATGAAAGTCTGAAATACATTTCTAATTTTTAAGAATTGCTTAAAAATAAGATCATAATTAGATCAGCAGGAGGCAATTTTTTAAAAATTTATTACACCGTGAAAACTAATAGAAACTTGATGAAATAATCAATGTGCCTGGGTCTGTTTTAAGTTATGCTAGTTTTCTCCAGAAATGGCCCATAAAATATTATATTATTTTTAGAGGTTTAATTAACTAAGTATGTAAACTAAAATAAATTTGAATTTTGGAGACATTCAGAGGGGAAGAAAAGACAATATAAATGTTAATTCTAATTTGTATTTATTTCAAGAGTAATTATTTCCTTTGATGCTAAATCACTACTACTTCTTTTCATTCGATCCATGAATTTTTTCTCTGCTAACAGAACCTTGGGGTTTTATTCCCAACACTTTGGCCCTGTCATTCAGTTTTGTTAAACTGGCGGTTTTTTTGAACACTTTAGTTACTCATTAAATTTTACATTTTGCCTAGATGTATTAATCACTGCTTTTTACGGACTGAGAATGTAAATGATCCCTTTGCTATCTCTGCCGTGGGACAGTTTGCCTTTGTAGGAGGCTCCTCAGCATTTCGTGCCATTTTCCTAGTCATGTAGTAAGTGGACTTTTCCCCTTCACAGTAAGATTTACATTGGATCCTGCTTTTCACTATTGTTTTCCACTGAGCAATGCCCCCAGAAGTCACATTTTCATAACGCTAACACTTCTGTGTACGTGCCTCTCTGCTATTAAACTGTGTGTATGCAAATGGAAAAATGCAGGCTTCGGAGCCTGTTCAAACGAGCCGCTCCGTGGCTGGGGCAGAGTAATTGCTTCAATCAAATCCTCGAGGGCTCAGAGCATGTACACGCAAATGGAAACTGGCTCAAGTCCCTTGTGAAAATTTAACTTACTGAGATCAATAACTTGCACGCACGCCCTGTATGCTGCACAAATAGCCTGTTCATGGAGACTAATTTTCTGATTAAATTGCTTTTGGTCTGACAGCAGTAATGACAGCAAGGTAATGTGGTGAAGGCAGGTAAATGTGGTGTACTTCTGGTGTTCTACATTCAGTTATTCACAGCAAATTTTCCCATAAACGTGAATACTTTGTAGCGAGGAGCTCCGGAAAAGATGCTCTTGTCGTCTCAAGAGCCCGGGAAGGGAATTGGGTGTTCCAGTCGCTATTGCAGGGGGAGTTGGTTGTAGGAGCACCTGGGAATCTTGTTCCTTGCCACAGCTGAGGGGAGAAATATTGGTCTTCATCACTAGTTCTATGCCCATCTGGCCCTAGTGGTATTCTAGTTGGATCCTGGAGTTTGTGGCCCTGTAACTCTGGCTATAGGGAACCAGGCACTGAAAAAGAGATGGAACATCTAGGTTAGGAAACCTTGGCTTGTTCATGTGTTGAGGGGCACACGAGTGCCCCAGAGATTCTGTAAGACTGCTGTAATTTCTCTAGCATCAGTTTGTCTGGGTTTATCACTGAAGGTCCAAATCTAACCTGGAAGGCTTAAGTTTCCCCATGAAGCAGTAGATTTCCCTTGGCAAAGGGTTTTGATATAGAAAACACCAATAATCTGGGGACTAAGACCTACATTTAAATGTCCTCTGTGGTAACCTGATTTCCCAGGGGTAGTTCAGCTTTGCTCCAAGTTTCCCAGGGCTAGAGCTGTCAAAGACAGCTGACAGGGGGGTCCAGGGACCCTCTGAAGCTGGATGGCAATTAGGTTTCATTGACTGGGAGGCACAGAGTGGATAAGAATGACCAAATTGCTTCTGATAGATTAAAAAGGGGAGGGGCTTCTCCTGAAGTGCCTAAGGATGGAGTTATCTCAGAGCGAAGTCTTAGCACCAATTAATCGGTTTGATCTCGCTGGACGATCACAGGCTGCAGAGCTGAGTGCAGCACCGTACCGCTTGCCAATGCAGCTGCCAGCGGGGCGAGTTGCACTGAGCAGTGTCTGTGTGTGTGTGTATGCGTAAAATATATCAAAACACACTTAGACTGCTGCGTCTTTAGGCAACGTCTTTCATGCAAATCATGGCTTTTTTTTTCAATAAATTACCCTTAATTTGAATCAATAAAAAAATCTGCCTTTCCATTACTGTGTGATGACTCTCTCCAGTTCCCTAGTGAATTCATAAGTCTGTTTCACTTTCAAGCCTCTAAATTATTTTAATAAGAAACAAGAAGAAGCAGTATAAACTAAGTTTTCCGCATGACTTTTCAGGACCAGGTGTCTGCACTCTAATTTGGCACATTTTGATGCTACAGTACTCATGTTTCAGACTTAGGAGCCTAAGCTGAGCCTCATACAAATTTGCATTCTCATTATTACTATTCAGATTCTGAATGCTTGTTGGTAAAAGGCACTAAAATTGCAGTAAGTCCAGGACCAGCTGATAAGTCTGTTTGAATTATCCTTTGTAGCAAACTCAGAATGTCAATATGGGATCTTTTTCCTTCAATAAAATACCCTGATATTTTTTCAGGGTAATTTTAGGCAGCAGCCACCTGATGGAATTTTATTTACCTTTTAGGTATGGCTAAATGTGATGTTTCTACTCTTCTCCTTTGAAACCTATTGCCATCCTTCAACTGACGTACTAGATTTGGAGAACTCATCTAAGGGGTTTGTAAAATCTTGAAACTGGGCTAGAGAAACCTGGCACAAAATACTGTAGTCACAGCTTTGATATGTCCAATAGCAAGCAGTTATTTATACAATCTTTGGGGCTGAACCACTATAGGCTTGGAGGCTGAAACCATGAATCACTTAAGACAATCACAAAATATAGCCCTGCACTAATCAAGGGCTTTTTGGTGGAAGTTATAACTCAAGCTTTACCGCAAATATGTTGTCATTTAGTTTTTTGAAACCTGTTTTGTGAGTCCTACAGGAATGTGTACGTACTCTACCCATTTTTGATTTGTGGAAATCCCTGTATTACTTCACCTTTTTTTTTTTTTTTTTTTTTTTTTTTTATGTGGGTGCAGACCGCTGTACAGCAAATTTAACTATCCTGGCTGGCTTGTTTTTCTTTGTCACCATTACAATAGCCTGCATCAGGGGGAAATGATGTTAGGATTTGGGAAGCGTACTCTGGATGGATAGAGGGGAGGGTGACATTAGAACAAGCTGCTGCATGGATCACTGTGACCAAGTGTCCTTTACATCCTTGCCTGAGGTTGCTGGATTCAGTGCCTGAGGGGTTTTTCCTGCCTGTTGCTCGCATTGCCCCGCTGCAGTCACCTTGCAGTGCAGGAGGCATGGCTCAGGGCTGCAGTTCGGAAATAGGGGACGGTGTGGGAGAAAGTACAACAAGAAATCATTTGAAGAGGGAGAAAATATTTTCTTCTTCATCAGAGAAAATATCCACTGTTTCTTGTTCTGTGGTCCTCTAATTTTGCTTTATAATTGAAACCTGATGAAGTATGTTTTGAAAAGTGCCGAAGCCTTCAAGTTTAGTTGTACTCTGTGATTCCCAGCACACAAAACTTGAGCCTACGTCTGCAACAGTTAACCTTGTTCACCTCCTCACCGCAACAAGTTAAAAATTCTTGTCTTCCCCTGGTTGCTCATCAAGATGCCACTGCTCTGCCCACCACCCACCCCAGCGCCGTGTCCAGACGTTGACACAGCAGTGGTGGTGGCAGCATGGCTTTGCTTGGCACTGTGTGACAGTGTCCCTGAGCGGCCAAACTGGTTTCTTCTACTTCTGCCCCCTCAAAACACTTCAAGAGCTGGGGGTAAGGAGGGGAGGGAGAGAATCGCACCAAATAGGACAGACCTAGTGCAAGTGCCCGCTAGTGCCCGTGGAGGCCAGGAGAGATCCTTGCCAAGGTGGAGGGCTCTAACAGGTGCAAAGAGCTGAGGTACAGTTTTTAGAGATTTTTCTTCTTATTTATAAAGCAGAGATGGAGCTAGTCAGACTCATCTGACAGCTTGGTGCTTGATTTTACAGTTCATTAGTGAAAGGGAAAGAGCTAGATTATCCTAAAGGGGGAGTTGGAACAATAAATTGGACTATTTTAGACTTCATCTTTTAAGATGCTTTTAACTGCGATGCCTTTTAATGTGACCTAAACCAATCCATAGAATCTTTGGAGCATCACAAGGAATTTGATGATAAAAGAAGAGAGGTGGAGTGAAGACTGCTCAGAATATATCACTGCTAGTATGGAGAGCAAAGAAAAGGAGACAGAGCCAAACTAATGATTATCCAATGGACACAATTTATGTTTGACCATATTCCTACAGGTGAAGTAAAAGGAAATCCCACAGATTATTGAAAAAAGGAACAGAAATGTGTCTTTTCTCCCTCTTGTTTTAAACTCAAGAGCAGGCAAATGTAATGGAGTACAGCAAGTGTATTATGCCAAGAGTTTTGCAAAACGTTTTAAAAGTGCAATAAAGTGTTTTCATTTGGATTGGAAGTTGATTACAGGACCATAAAACCAGAATTGGAGTTAAGAGGTATCTAGAGATCTTAACAGTTCACTTTTCATTCATATGGTGTCCACAACGTGTGCTCAGGAAACAAAACAATATAGCTGAAAAAAACCCTTACAACATAAAATATACCATAACGCACATAATAGAGTTATTTCTGTGCTAGTCAGTGTTTGACTGAATGCCCACATTTTCGCAAACTGAATAAAGAACAAAAATCAACGTACCATGGGGAGAAAGGTCTAAAGCTGGCTTTTGTTTGTCCTTGTGTGAACAAAACGGGTCAGCCCCCACCTGAGCACTCCCTGTTAGGTCTCTGCTGATGTGGTTCCCAGACTTGCTCATTCGGACACGTATGGCTCTCTTTTGATCAGCAGTTATATTTGAAGAACACAGGACTTCAGTGTTTGTGAAAATAAATTGCTTCTGTGTTTGCCCTGCTCAAGTTTCTCACTGGAGCCCCCCGCCTTGTGCAATGATGAGCAGAGGCTGCATCAAGCTTCAGAATACATCCAGGCTCCTCGGTCAGTAACTCGGAGTGGGTGAGTGAGGCAACAGCCCTCAGGAGAGCCAGGCTGGTATCTGGGATGGGGAGGGAAGTATTTGGGCATCGTATGATGGGTTTTCTGTTGACTGTCTGGTGGGAATGGAGATGCACAAGGAACAGAGGCATTTCTGCTCAGAGAAAGCAGCTACGATAGAACATCAGATAGAGAGATGTGTCGTGGTACAATTTTTTTCCCACAGTCATTTTGTCAGTGGGCACTTGCTGTTTTGGTGTTACCCTCTGAACAGCCCTGTCTGGCCAGTTCTTCCCAGCGTCCTGGGCACAGGGTGAGTGATGTCCCCCCGCTGATACGGCAGCACTTTGAAGAGCTGGGGAGGAGCATCGCTTCAGCTTCAGACTTCTGAACACATTTGCTGCACTTAGGCTGCCACATGTTTTTTCTCTCTACAAAGAGTATGTAGTTGTTCAATGAGATGTAACTCACTTTCAGCTAATGGATAGCTCAGAGACACCTTTGTGTGGGAAGCCACTTAAGAAAAAATGAAACATTTTTTTGGTAGGAATTTTTGACTTGCTTTATACACTGTGCATTTTACAGCCTCTGGCTTTTGTGAAAATACAGTTCAGGTGAATAAACCAGAAAACTTACTGCAGCAAACCTGATTGGAGGTGACCTCTTCTGCAATAGTAATAGGACTTTATTCAAGTGGTACCCAACGTGCCTGCAAAAACTGTGTCTCAGGTATTTGCTCTAAAGGAGTTGTGTTCTGAGGAACAAGGGCTGTTGTTTTTCCAAGGTGATGGAGGATTTCCGTCTCTCTTCTGACTTTGGACTCTCCCCAGGACATTAGAAAATCAGGTCCAGGATTTATTCAGAAGGAACCAGAAACAGTGACTTTATTCAGCAAAAGCCATAAACAGTCTGTGTGCAAATGAAAGCCCTCTGGGTATAAAGGCTGTGAAGCCTCTTTAAAGGCTCTGGTATATCAGGCAGAAGATTCATTCCTCTGATGAAATATTTTGATTAAGGTGGAAAGCAAAATCACAGTATAAAGTCACATGCCCCTGAGTGAGAAAAGGAGCAGGGACTCTCCAGCAAGGCTGGGCGGGGGGGGGGGGGGGGGGGGGATGTTATGTGATGATTAGGAATTTGTGGTTTTGGGGTAACTGAATGGGTTTTTTGAATGACAACATAGGACAAATCCTTTAAGGTTTAGGTGATATGAAATGTGTGCAGTTGAGATGTAGAAAGATTGTCAAGCTCGGCTTCAGCACAGCTCTGAGATAGGGTTTTCGCCGCTGTGGCAGCGGGGTGGTGTGTACCCATCTCCTCCACAAAGCCAGTGGTGGGCACAGCCTGGTCATCCCACCGCGTTGCAGCTCTCGTTTGCAGACGTGGGGGCACATCACACCCAGGTGAGGATTGGTGCCTCAGCCATGGCTATATATCTTTTCATGCAGGACTTCCTAATGCCGCTATCATGAGCTGCTGAACTTGTAGGTGTCCTCTGTTTGGGGTGCTCCCTCCATTTCAGGGGTGAAGGTCCTGCATAGAGAGTGGGGTGCGTTCCCAGGGCAGCCCTGTGTGGTACCAGCTCTGCCAGGGCCTGTCCTCCCCTCCTCCCCTTCCCCAAATCCATGGGCCTGGGTCCTTAATGTTTTATTGTGCTGTTACAGCAATATCAGGTCAGCAGGTATACGCTCCAAATTGCAGCTACATGAACAGCTAAGTAATATTAACGAGAACTTCAACCTTGTCTACCGTTGCAAAGCTACTCAGGAAAATATGTTCCATCTTGCAATAAATACTAATATGCAAGACAGTGTCTTATCCACTAAATTCCAAGCAAATATTTTGCATATCAAAATTTATTTTCTTCACTGTTACCCAGCTGCAGAGCTGACCATTTTTCTGCTAGAATATTGCAGAAGCAAGTAGGCTTTTTTTGCTGTCTGTGGCAGTTCAAGTGGATTTATTTGCTATTACTTAGAACATTAAACCAAGGATTTTTACATTGGCTTCATGAAGAGTTTCTTTCCCTCTTATTTATGAAAGGTGCATTAGTGGGGTAGCTGGGTTGTCTTCCCTTCTGTTTTGCATGAATGAATTAGACTTGCAGCAGTTTTCAAAGTCTTTAAAACTAGCCCGCCTGTATTTTTGGGAAATTATGCTAACAGGAAGGGTGGAGGTATTAATTTAAAAATACAAAAATGAGTATGTAAATTGCACAGCCTATTTCCACCCTTCATTTATTCCATACAGCTGCTTTTTAGTCCTTCTGGTGAGAAAAATCCAAAGCTGGGACAACTTGATCGCATAACTTGAGAGACAGCTGTAAAAACTGCAGCCAGAGTCATTGTTTTAACACATACTGCCAAAAAATGGTCGTACCTTCCATTGGAACGTGTCCTGCCTTCCTGGCACGTTACAGCAGCAAGAAGAACAGTAGCACATGAAGAGCATGGTGAGGTGCAGGCAATTGGATTATTTGACAGTTAGCAATGCGTGACCACTCTCACACACCGTTCGTGGGTATTTGGTGTCTGAGATGCCAGTGTTTTCAGTTCTGCTCTAAGCCTGAAAATTGAAAGATTCAGCTGGAAAAAAAAAAAAAAAAAAAAAAAAAAAGGAAAGACTATAAAATGAACATATAAAAGTAAAGTTTGATTTAGGGATGCTTGCGAGAAAGTTGAAGGATAGGCCAAACATTTGGGTTCTGGATTGTGTCAGAACTGATTTACAATTAAGTTCTCATCCTTAGCACCCTGTGATTCCTTCATTAAAGATCAGGTTTTAATTCTTTGTGTGAGTTTTCCCAGGGTGGTCTTAGGAGAGGAATGCAGCTCTGGGCTTGATTTGGTGATCACCTGCCTTTGAGATGAGCATGTAGAAATGCACTTAAAATTCCTTTGGCAGTAAAGGAAGCTAAATGTGTGTTTGAGTGGTTTGCTGGGCTCAGAACATTTGCTTGGGCTCTTCCAGTTGGCGTACTGTGTAACGTATTCTTAGTGACGGTCATACCTTGCTGGTGTGTATTCAGGTTGTAGCCAGGCTTAGGATTTTCATTCCTTATGAATATCAAAACCTTTGTAAGACTTTTCATGTGGCCTGGTTTGGGGTTTAAGCTGTGATCTGACCAGTCCAAGCTGCTTTTGCTTCTGCTAGTCATCTCCTGTCTGCTGCAGGGCTGGCCGTTTGGTGGAAGCTGTGCTCTGTACCTTATTTGAATTTGCTGATCTGGCACCTTTTCCCCCTCTGCCCCTCCTATGTGATAACTTGTTTCAGTAATTCAATGAAAAAAGCACATGCTTTAGTCTGTTTTATGAGATAAATCGAAGCTTTTACCATTTGTTATTTTTTCTACCTGGTGAAGCAAGCGTGTTCCCCAGCATCCCTGGGTGGTACAGGGGTTGCTGCCCACAAATGCACCTCCGTTTCCATCGCAGCATGCAGTCAGGGCAGGTGGGATGCATCCAAAACCTGCACTCCTGCTTTCCTTAGCCTACATCTGGAAAGATCTACTTTCTTGTAATGCCTATAGCTATCAGGTTGATTTGACCATATTAGCAGACGTCACCTCAAGCAATTGGGGAAATACAGCCTCTAATAATTGTACTCTTTTAAAAAGCACATGAGCAATGACCAGAGGGGTGTTAAAGAGGGATTGTGCCTCTCTCCTATTCCCTTCAAGAAAACAAACAGGTTTTATCTAGTTGATAATATATGTGGAAAGGAAGGTGTTCCTTATGTTCTTCATGTCTTATCTTTCATACCCAAGCGAGACTTGCACTGGAATATGAGGGCGGAGGTGAGCTAGCCAAAATATTTGCGTGCTCTGATGTAGCAGCGCAGAGCCGAGTCCTCAACCTCCAACACTCGCAGCTTTGAACTTGAAATCATATGTGTAGCCCGCATCCAGGGCCCTGGCTGTTTACGATTTGCACTCAGCTTGGTATCAGCCTTGGAAATGTAAGTGGTGTTACCAGATGTTGATGTTGTAAACAGGAGTGGGGACTGTGCCAGTTCTCATGTGGCTGGGAACCTGGAGCGGAATCCCTACTCCAGGAGGAGATAAGCTACTTAAAATTACACAAAACAACAATTAGCTTTCACCTTTGGAAAGTAAATGAAAAGAGCTTTAATTGTCTGCTGAAACTGCAGTTTTGTGAAGATTAAATGTAGAATTAATACCAGAAGATAAAGATTTCTGCAGAAAAAGCAGTATAACAGAAGTTTGGGCTCTGTCTCGTGAATCTGTAACTTCTCTTTGCTCTTGGGTTTTAGCTGGCAGTGGTGATAACTTTGTAATTTACTCCCTGTATTGCATCAGCTTCTTAAAACCTTTGGTAGTTGTCTGTGCAGCGGTGTTTTACTGTGGAAGTGTGGTTCTGAGAATGACCCTGAGCAAGAGGCTGTGGGGAAGAAAAGAGCTGATTTTCATTCTTAAGTACGTTTTAGGCTAGGAGAAGGTGTTGGATTGTCAGGTTTGAATTCAGCAGTGCTAATTGTCGTTATTTAGCTTAAGACTTGATCCTAAGAGATGTCACTGAAGAGGAGGGGGCAATGAAATCTTCATTGCTTAGCCTGGTGTGCAGTGACTAGGGAGAAACCAGATCACATTCACTGGTGGTGCTGGACTGAGCTGCGTAAGGAATATGTACATAATTTTAAGAACATCCTACTGGTGGTTTTGTTGTCGGATCCAGAAGGTAGGAAGGGAAGGCTGTGGTTGGGAATGGCGGTTCCTTGCTGTTTGCACTGAAATCTGAAGCTGCTTTTCATGTTAGTTATCTTCTGAGTGGTACATGCTCAGGTTCAAAACTATATGTTTTGGAAACTCAGTATTGATTGTGTGAGAGTAATCCAGATGTAGTATGAACTGAGGAGAAGCCTTGCAAAACTTCTAGAAGGTCAGTGGTGCCTGAAATGGTAGCAAGTGAGATGGTCAGTAAAACACCATCACCTTGTACACCCTCTGAATTCAAAGCAAACATTTCCAGGAGACACCATGAGCGAGAGCTGTTTTCCTTCCGCCATAAAAAGTCGTTTGCATGGCTAACTCACATTGTACATGGCTTCTTAACGCTTGGTTTGGGAGACACTGCTTCCCTGAGGCAGCGACTGGGGAAACGAAGGAAATGTTTGGATAACTTTGAGTTCAAGGATATTTCTGTCAGACTTTAATGCATCAGTTTATTCATGTTTATTTTTGGGAAGTTGGGGGGGGGGGAGAGGAGGAAATGAAGTTTTCTTGTAAGCTTTATTAGAGCATGGAGTGGAATGTGCAAAGCAAGATTTTAAACAAAATAGCTATTGTTTTCCAAGGTATTTCCAATGGTGAAGCCTTTCGGATGGTTCCCCCTCCCCTCCATCTGCGGTGCTGAAGCCTGTGACACCATCCAGCGCTCTCACTGACACCCAGCTCCCTTATCTCTGCACTCCTGTGAATTCCATAATGATTTCTAGCCCTGGAAAACAATGCTTTGCCTGTGACAAACTTCTTTCTCATCTATTTGTGAAGTTTTGTGCCGACCCTGTTATGGAATTGAAGCAAGGGGCATAGGAAAGCGTGGGGGGAGTTCCTGGTTTCTGTAGCCTGGGGGTGCTGGGCAGGCAGGACCACAGCCTGGCGGGCCAGATGTTCTTTGTGATGGAGTGTGGGGGGGGTGCACTTGTGCTGGGCTCCGGACAGCAGAGTACTGAGCTTTTCTAAAGCTTCACTAAGTAGGTCTTAAACACCTCGTAAGTCAGGTTTGTACACTACTGAGTCTGCCTTGTTGTCTTCTGGTTAAATAGAAATTATTCCAACTCGAGAGAGGATTATGTAGCCCAGAAGTAGCAACGTCTCTTTAGTCAAGTGGTTTTCAAAACGAGGGGCCCCTTTAAAACAGGAAGGAATTAAAGCTGTGACTGCTGTGTGGTTTTCATTTTTCTGAGATGCCAGCAGCTTTATTTTCTTACTTAAGTGGGTTTGATACCTGCCTCTCCTACGTGCTGAAGCTGGACAGGGCTGGCTGCGACATGGGGACAGCACGCAGGTCCCGCGGGGTAGGGGAGAGCCCAGCCCTGGCGCGGGGTGCCCTGCAGCTGTGGGGCTGTTCTGGTCCGACAGCCACCTGCCCCCCTCATCTCCTGCTTGCTGAGGAGATGCCACCCGTGAGAGTTGCCAGGGATCCTTATTCCCAGTGCCCCTTCTGCAGGTAGCCCACCCCCTGGGCCCCTGCATGCAGCGTGGTATGATAGCAACCAATGGATAAAAAAAAATCTTGATTCCAGGTCTTGCTTTACAAGACAGGAGTGAGTTCAAAAAACAGCAATAAGTCAGGAAAAGCCTCCTTTTCTTCTGGCTCAGTGAAGTGAGAGACGCTGGCCAGGGTGTCCTTGGAGACCCAGCTTCTGACCTTGGGACAGTCATGCAGGTAGTGGCTATGTAATGTTCCTTCTTCTGGCTCCTCTCTTGTCCAGAGCAAGAGATGGTTTCAGTCTTGAGGCATTGCTAACTGAAATGGGGACAAAAATATAATATATATGTATATACATTGCAGCTACCTGTCAGCTCCAAAGCACCCCCAGAAGCTAGGGGCTGCGTGTGGTATGGAGAGGCAGAACGGGCTGCCTCATAAAGACAAGGACATAAAACATCAATGGGAATGCAGGGGATAATGTAATGGATTTATAAGTTTCAAATGCCTTCCCTAAACTGCTATGCAGGCTGTCATTAAAATGGAAAATAGATGTAAGGTTGCATAATATATCTACAAAGTAGTGTTTGATTTAACAGCAGTACTTACCATTTGCATTGAAACAGGCTGCAATTGCTAAAATCAGAGGGGAAGCTTAAAGTCCTAATGTTTGATGGTGAATATGGCTGTAGAGAGCAAAATTCTGCTGGCCGTGGTTGATTAATTCTATATGACAAAAGATATAAGATAAAGTGGCATGTATACTGGGATCAATTGCTGTGGGAAGAAATGTATGAGCGTATTTTTTTTGCCTTGACTGGCAAGCTCTCAATCCTGAGACGTTAGAGCTTGCTGCCCTCAGTTTTAAGGTTATGAACACATGAAATCCTGACAACTCAGTTATTCATCAGTGTGAAAGCTTACTCGAATGTATCAAACGTATGGGAAGGCTAAATGGATACATCAGCCGTGATTTCAACAGAATATTCTGTCTTGTTAATTTATTTATTTGAGAGGATTAAAGAGAATCTGAACAGCTATCCAGGGTTCCCGAAGGATTTAGTAGCAGAGGGCAAGAAGGACCATTACAACGAAGTGATGAGATCTTTATCACAATTTGTTCTTGTATTAAGCTTAGGGCCTCATGATTGTGCCATAATACATTCTTCCAAAGGAATGTCTAATCCCGAAGGGTAATTTATCACATCGCTTGACGCTTTGTTTCACTGTTTAATTACCACAGTTTTAACAATACGTACCCTTTTTTTCTACAGGGATTTTAATATATTTTTTTTTAACCTTCGGTTTTCAACTACACTTACTGATATTTTTATTTCTGAAGGCATAGGACAAAGCCCCCTCTGCCTTCACCATGCAAAGAAGGAATAAAACGCACCAGACTTCTGTTATTCTCAGTATTGCTAAGCACAGTGTAGGGAGTCAGCAGGCATCTGGGCACAGGGCAGCTGCTAAAGTCAAGGGCCAAATGCTGGATGTTCGTTTAACTTAATGAGAAAATTGTGGAGTCCTTGCAGAGTTTGGTGCTCTGGTTCATGGCTGAAACTCAGGCTGAACAGACATATTCCAGATACAACTGATGAAGCATAGCTGCGTGTATGTATAATATATTATTGTACATATTTTATGTGCAATATGTATTATTGTACATAATATGTATGGTATCACAGTCTCCTTTTGCTTGTGACACACAGTTGTCCATACAAATACGGGAAAATCCAAGTGGGTGAAGGAGGTGTGTGTGTTGATTTTTTAAAAAAATGCTGTCCTTTCTTCTGAAGAATGATTTGCAGTGGAAAATAACCTTGTGCATCTTACCTTAGTTAATGCCTCTGCTACGGTCTTTCCCTTCACAATGAAAGTTTTATAAGTCCTCATATTGTAATAGAAGTTTTACAGTCGCAAATGATGACAGTTAGCAAAGCATTCACATTTCCCTAGAAAATTGTGTTAAAATGGAGTCTGTGAAGGAGAGAAGAGCTGTGCTTATGCTCTCAATGTTATATCTTCATCTTTATGGTTGTTAACATAGTAATTTGTTTGGGGATTTCAAGGAGTTAATATTCCAAACTTTTCAAATGGGTAAAAAACAGAGGGGAGGGTGGAAGATGAGGGGGTGCTTCTGGTTATTGGGGACTGAGCGTATGCTGGTGGAGATTGGATGTCTGCTTAAATAACGAGTGAAATCACGAACCATCCCATTTCTTATCCTGCTCTGTTCTTACTTTATTCTCCATAGTCTATCACAGCAATTATATATCACAGAACACTTGGAAAGGAAGTATATAAAGCCTTTTCTGGTAGTTTCCAGTAGACATGAACTTGTACTGTTGACCTGTTTTACATTTTACAAAGAATTTGGACTCACATAGCTGAATTTTTTCACAGTTGACCAGGGACTTGAATCATTTGTGCACCTGCTGAGCAGGTCATCCCTGTCCAGCTGGGTGGATGCTAGGCTCAGTGTTTTGTCCCTCCTGTTCTGGTGGCAATGTGTCCAGTCCTTATCCTTCTGTGTTCCTTTGCCATCTGACTTTCTCAGTACTTCAAATGTATTGCAGTTGTTGCTTCTGGTTGAGAAACATTTCGTTAGCTCGGTGAAGGAGGTTCCAAGGAAGATTTAGGATTTTATTATCGTGTACTTCTTGGTTTTGCTGTATTATAGCCTGCACTGTTTTTTGCTGTGATTAGAACCATAGCAGGCTACTAAACTTTTCCTTGGGACCATCAAGTTGCCCTGGAGCCGATATGTAAACTCTACATTACATATGCAAACTCCAGATAGCCGTTCCAGTTTGCAGAGGAAAGACAACTTTCAGCTTACAGCAGCTGCCTGCCGAGTAGGAGATAACCAGGAAGCTGGTTAAAAAACATAGAGTTTCACTCTTGTGAGAAATTTCCTCATCTTTCTATTTGCATTTGTTCTGCATCAGAATAAAAACAAATATTTTCAATATTTTCAATCAGAGTGACATTCTTAAATACATTTTTGAGTATTTTCCTTTTTGTTTTCTGTCTAGGTTTTTTAAACATTTAAATTAATATTATTGGTTTTTCTTTTTTCAGAATGCAGAATTATTATATGATACGGCTTGTCTTTAAAATAGATTATTTTAAAATAATTTAGAACAGCTGCTTTCTAGTGATTGAGTCATCTCATTTTCTAGATTAGGATGTCTTGTTTGTTTTGTAATGAAATGGTTTGATACTTGGAACAAGTAATTAAGATAAATAGCATACCAACTAGGAGACCAGGTGGGTTTTTTCAGCATCATTCTTATTCCAGGAAAGTGCTATAGTTCTTCTCCAGACATATTTCTGTGCCTTTATTAATTACTCCAGAGTTGGAAATTTCCATAGTTTCTTCTTGAAAATTTTTCAGTGTTTGATTCCCTGAAATTTCTCTTGCTTCAGAGATTTTTGTTAAAGTCAATCAAGAAGAGTGGCAACTTCATGTCTTCATTTCACCTGGATATAATTTGATACATTTATAGCTGAGAACCAACTTATAAGTGATATATTACAGCACTTTTTTCTTTCTGTAGGAGAAAACTGACACAGAGACATGCATACACATGAATGCATAGGGCGTAGCACTTCCCAGTTATTCCAGTGAAGAAATACGAACACCTTCAGTCAATGGAGGTGATGCTGGCTGTAAGAACCGTTGCAGAGCTGGACGGGAGCCTGGGGGGGCGGGGGGGGGGGGCAGGGGGACTGCAGCTGGTCACAGCTGCTGTGGCTGTGCTGGGGGGCATAGAGGAACAGAGACAGAGCTCTCAGGTGTTAATCCACACTTTGGGGTAACACTAATATCTAAGGGACAACAGATATCTCACTTGGAAGAGAAACATAAGTTGTTTTTCCTGAGCTGGAAGAGAGTTTGCCTCCTTTTCCAAACAAAGGGCTCTGTTTTCAGGGTTACTTCACCTGTTTCACCTGTGGGTTTGGTGCTTAACCATTAGCACTCAGCAATTGCAGAAATCCATAGAATTCCTCAATCACACACACACACACACACAAATGTTTAATTCCTCAACCACACACAAAAAAAAAATATATATAGAGGAATGTAATAGCCCTCTTTTTATAAATGGCAAAATGGAGACGCAGAGAATGTCAGCTTATCATGGCCATGACAAAAGCCAGCAGAGGTGGGCGCACAGCCCGTAGGCTCTCCTGGCAGTGTCCGTATATATCTTCCTCACCACTTCAGTCATTCTGAGCTCTTGCAGAAAGCAGAGAAGAGCTCGATGCTGACTGATGAGAGCCGTAAGCTGGTAACTGGCTGTATCTGAGGGCACCGTTATGGTCAACAGTCCCATGAATGTTTCTGCTTATGGACTGAATGAAACGGGACCATGCGCACAATTTTGTTCTGTTGTTTTTCTGTTCTCTTGTGTTGCATCCAGGTACTGTTCACGCATTACAATGCTGTGTTTTGGGGACAAGGATTGCTTTCTCTGAATGTCTGCACATTACTTGGTGTAACAGGGTTCATATCTATTGGAACAGAGTCTCCACTGCAGAAACAGTAATCTCACAGTTTGGCTATGCCACGAGTCTCTCTTTACTGTAGCTTATATATCCTAAAAAAAAAAAAAAAAATAAAAAAAAAAAAAAATTTGGGAAATACTGAAGTCTGCTCTGAGCAAGCAGTCTTTCTGAAAATTGACCCACTCTACAATCTCAAATCATGGACACACTCTCTCAAGAACAGTTTTCTCCTTCTCCACTTCTCATGGTTGACCCAGGTTGTGTTACGGTCCCGTGTACTCATATTCTCTGCTATAGCCAACAAGAAATAGACTGTTTTGTTTTTCTTTTTTAAATCAGTGACTTTTTTTTTTCCCCTCTTGAAAGCTTTTCTGGCTCTATTTGCCTTCAGGCGATAGTTCTTTTAATGAAGAAAAATAAGTTTTTGTAGTGATTTTAGAAGTGGTGAAGGTAGATGAATACTTTTATTTATACAGAGATCAAGGAGAAGTGTGTCTTCCACTTACATTTATAGCCTCCTCTTTAATGTGCTTGAAAAGAAATACCACTGAATTTGCATAGACTGCTACCTGGACATCCTGCGAGTGCAGTTTTCAGTGGCCCAGCAGTAGGAAATTCTCTTTCTTTTTCCCAAACTCCTATTTTTGCTGGTTCCCCCTCAGAATTTTATAGAATTGCTATTTCTTTAGCACTTGATTTGCAAATAGAGCACACAGATTACATCTGTTCATTCCTACCAACTGGATTAAATGCATTTTTCTTTCTGGATTTTTGTATGACAATCACTGGGTCGTGACTCTTAATTTAATGTGTTTGTTGCTTGCTCTAACTCTAAATGGTGCTTTTACAGATTCCTTTGCCTTGAAGCACCTTGATGCAACCATCAGTTTAAGAAACAGTTCTTAGACTGTTAAAATATTGTCCTATAACATGCCACATTGGATGGTCCTCACCTCACCTTAGGAAAAGGACTGAGTGTAAAGATTTCTCCTCCCTGTATTTAATTTTTTTTGTTTGTTTTGATGACCATTGTGGGATCTCTCTCAGGTTTCTAGCAAGTAATAAAAATTTAAAAACTGGTTGTAATTCCTGGAGAAATTAGTGGGTTTTCAATAAAATCATATGCAAGCTTTCTTAGTTATAATTCCTTTAAGAGTTCTGCTTTTGTAATTTCTTACTGCCCTGTAGGACTAGTTAAATTCATGGCCCTTCTCCATTACACTGCCTTGTCTTGGGTGTCAGCTCTAAATTGTTCTTCTCTGTCCAAATAATAGGATTGACACAGTCACACCCTTCTTTCATGTCAAGAGCATCAGTCTCTGTCTCTTATTTATCCTGTTATTATCAAACTGCACCTTTTTAAACATTGTATATTTATTTTTCCTCAGAATGTAACCTTTCCCTCCTGTCATAAAGCAAGTGACTTACAAGTTTTCAAAGGCTCTTTCAGCAAAGCTGGGAATTAGATTCTTGTGGAGTCCCTCATAAAAAATTGAAGACATCGTGTATTAACATACATTGATTTATTCATAGTGTTTCATTACAAATAAGCGAGGATCCCATAATATCAGGAAAGGTTAGGAGAGCAGTGGAGCATGTTATATTTTATTGACAGCTCCATTGAAATTGAGCTGCCTTTTGGATTGAATTTGGAACGCAGGCAAGGAATTGGCTGGTAAATAAGTCATGAGTTTTACTCGCAGGTATCTGTATATGAGCAGGGATGCCATGGGTAAGCGTAATGCAGCTCGAGCAGCATTTCGAAGGTGTGCTTTCAGCTCAGATTCCTCTAGAGGTGTGTTAGCACCAGCTGCATGTGTATTCGCGAGCGGCACTCCAGGTCTGTAACCCTGCTGACTCACAGTCCCAACCAACCCCCCCCCCCCAGGCATGGGACCACGTGTGAACCTGCCATAAGCGCGGAACAGGGGGAGGGAAATGGTACCCAAAGCTGGCTTACAGGCACAGGGGAGAAGAAGAGAAGGGCTTTTGTCTAAAGACTTGGTGATACTTATTTCATTTAAACATCCAATTTCATTTTGGTCTGGTCTCTTTAGCACAGAAAAAGACTTCCAAAACTTCTGTTGTCAGTAAAAGGCTCCCATTGTTTTCAGCAGCCTTATGAGAAGACCATTTGCCAGAAGAAAAAAAATATAATACTTGATAGAAAATGTATGCCTGTTTGCACCAAAAGTTTTTGTATGCTCTGGGGGATTGTATGGGAAATTCTCATGAAAATTCTGCTGGTTGTGCTGTGTGTGCTCTGGTTTGGCTGCAAAAGTTCTGAGTTTTGGAACAAAAAGCAATTATTTGCAGCTTTTGTTTTAAACCGACACATGCTGAGGTTTTAGTGGCGAGAAGAAATTAGTATTTTCCCTAAGTAGAGCCTTGGAAAATATTGTCATGTTTGTTTGACAGCATCCAAATACAGAACCAGTCACCAGAGATACTGAAATACTATCTGTCATGGTATTTTCAGTGTCTAGCCTCAAGAGATGACAAAATCGGGGAGCGGGGAAAGGCCAGGTGCAGAAGGCCCCTTATCACCTTGTCCTTGTTCTTCATTTGCAGATTACATACAAGGCCGTTGGGTCTCTGGATCCCAGTGCTGACCTGTCCAGCCAAAGAGGGAAAGTCTTCAAACTAAGGAATGAAACACATCACCTCTTTGTAGGATTATACCCAGGGACTACGTATTCATTCACCATCAAAGCCAGCACAGTCAAGGGCTTTGGGCCACCCATCACAACACGGATTGCAACTAAGATTTCAGGTACTGCTTTGGAGAAGAGAAAATAAATTTAGAAGGATTCATTCTTTAGACCCTGCAGCTGATGCATAAAACGATAAAAAGGTCTTTAGCTTAGTGTCTCATAGTTTCATAGGGCAATTTTTTCAAACGACCACAATCCTGTATCGCTGCGTGTGTGGGTTACAAACGCAGTGGTTAATCTGTGGGCGTCTTAAAATATCCACAAGCACCTTTGTGGAACATTAAAAATGAGAGCCTTTGTTAATTCTACAAATGAACTATCCCTATAATAATTGCTGGTATTTTCTGCATGGCTGGGGAAGCTCCTTCAGTAGTGTGACTTTTATTTTCACAATGCACAAAAATGGATGTAACAAAGTAATTGAATTAATAGTGCAAGGAGACTAAAGGAGAAAAGCTGGGTTTATGTTTTCTTTCTAAGGGCAGAGTGAGGGCTTGAGGTAGACAAGTGTATGAAAGGCACTAAAATCAGGAGGCACGGCAAAGAGAAGGTGCAAGTTTCTCTAGGGAAAAAAAGGAAACTTAGGCTAGCTATCAAAATAAAAAGATGGATAAAGGGATGGTAGAGATGATATTGGGCAGACAAATATAGATTTTAATTTCAACATTTAATTGATAGCACTAAAGTAGGTTCTCTAACAGTTTAAAACTGTTATTTTTTGGAATACCTTAACTGTGTTTTCAGTAAAGCCAAAATAAAAGTTTGGCACATCCAGGACACTTGTAATGCTTGAAATTATGGCTGGGTGCCGTGGAAAAGAGTGCACTACAGTGCATATTTTCCATTGCCCTATTTCAAAATCAGTTTAATAAAATAAGTTGTTAGTAGTAAGTGACAGTGTGAATTTTAAGGAAGCAAAAGGTATCCGTTCCCTCCACTAGGCATCAGCGGGGATTGGACCATTAACATTTAGTGCAGAAGCTGGTGTCTCAGCCACTTGAAGCAAAGCCATTAACTGCCCTAACAGCTCTGTGGACTGTTAGGGTTTATGCAGCCCTACTGCTAAGGGAAGGCACAGCGTGCACTGTATTCACTTGTTACCAGAGAAATAAAATAGCACAGTAAATGGCAGTGCTTTTTCTCTCTGATTCAGTTTCTTTGCATTTTATTATTCAGTGAGTGCTTAAATTGTGTTAAAGCCTGTGTGATTATTAGCTGTATGCACACCAATCTTGGCTTATTGTACATTTTTCCTTTTTTCTTTTTTTTTTCTTTTTTCTTTTTCCACCTTCCAAACACCTGATTCACAGTAGGTAGGCACAGACTCCATGCAGGCATTTGGGTAGTCTCTGACATTCGATTATCTCATTGCATGGTCAGTCCGTCAGTCCTACACATGTAATTTGGAAATTACTGTTAAACTTGCTCTGAGAGGCAATCCCAAGGTTAGTAGAGAGAAGAAGGATTTTTGCATTGACTGGAATGTCCTTGTAAGACTATAAAGATTTTAATATGAAAAGTCATCTGTGCTGTAGCAATGTGTGTGTATATGTTTATATGGACACACTTGTTTTTCTCTTAGTCATAATTAAATGGCACAATTCCTAGGGATTTCTCTTTGGGCAGGAGCGGGATCTTGCAGAACAGGCATTAAATTGATGAGCAATGCTTGCTGTTTTAGAGACATCGCTGCCAATTGTCATTTTATTGAGGTACTACACAACTGTCCCATGTTGAGAACACAAGAAAACTACTATATCTTATTTCAGTGTCTTGTGTCTAATACAGTCTCTGATTGCTAAATTACACGCAGTACCATTAGCTAGTCCTGCCAAGATGTATGTTTCTTGCGTTTAGTTCTTGACTATATGGTGTCTGTAAGTAAGATTGCAAATTCTCTGGGGCAGGTGCAGTGTTTTACAGAGGAGATAGCTAAACGGGTCTCATGCACAGCCAGGAGACAGAGAATCATAGACTGGCGTGGGTTGGAAAGGACCTTAGAGATCACCTAGTTCCAACCCCCGCCGCGGGCAGGGACACCTGCCACCAGCCCAGGCTGCTCCAAGCCCCGTCCAGCCTGGCCTTGGGCACTGCCAGGGACGGGGCACCACAGCTGCTCTGGGCAAACTGGTCCAGTGCCTCGCTACGCTCACAGTGAGGAATTTCTTCCGGACATGTAACCTAATCTCCCCTCTTTCAGCTTAAAGCCACCCCCTTGTCCTGGCACTACAGGCCCTTGTAAAAAGCCCCTCTCCAGCTTCCTTGCCAGCCCCGCTAGGCACTGGGAGCCGCTCTAAGGTCTCCCCAGAGCCTTCCCTTCTCCGGGCTGGGCCACCCCAACTCTCTCACCCTGTCTCCACAGCACAGGTGCCCCAGTCCTCTAGACACCCGAGCTAGCATATCAGAAACAATTTATTGCCACCAGTGCAGCCCCACTGGGCAAGAAGAAGCTGCTTTAAGAAGGATGATGGAGCCTACAAAGGCAGAGCCCAGCCTGTTCCTGGTGTCCGAACTGGCCCTGCGACCTTTTTGTAGTGCTGCCATGAGCTGTAGCTCTGGTCAGGGCTGGCACTTATCTTGCTGTGGCACCTCCAGCAGATATGGTGATCTCTGGTATAGAAGACCACTGGTGACATGCATCTTCTTTAAATGACTCACACTGCTTCCCCTTGAAGCAGAGCACCTTTTTCAGAGAAATCCTCGTTAAGGAACTGGCATTCATTCTGAACTCATTGCCAGCTTATTGACAGGGAAGTCAGTAGCTGAGCTGATAATAGCAACCACCATTCTTGGCGGTTTTCAGGCATTTAGATAAAAATTCTGATTGTAAACAGGATTACAGTGGAAATCACTGTGAGAGGATTAAATATGGGGTCCCCCGTGATGCAGCTTGTCCTTGTGAGTTACAGATGAACTATTTGTGTGAATTCTTCTGTTTGCTTTATCCTTTAAAGATATTTCAACAAAACTTGCATCTTTGGAATAAATTTGATGCTGCTCTGATCTCATGATCTCTTCAGTTTTTCTACAGTAAAAATTGTCCCAAACGGATGTTTGCTATTGGGGAAAGAAGAAGTAATAAGTGAAATATTTTTGCTTAGGAAAGCTATCCTATTTTCATGAAATGATCCTAACAGAAGATAACAAAGCAGAAGCAGAAAGTAGACTTTGGTTAAGTGTGAATATACAGTGTTTTCTGTTTTGCTTTGGGGAACACTTCAGCGAAGCGATGGTGGTACCATGGCTGGGTACTGCCCGAGTACACTGTTGGAAGCCGTACCAGCCCGCTGCATGTTGATTCAGCATCACTAAAGCACTGGGGTAAAATGTCATGGATTCGAGTGCTAAGATAACCTGCCTAGTTGGTGCTTCTCTCTTTTCATCTTTCGTGCTTTATAACACACCCTCCAGCCTATCAGGGAGACAGCTGAAGTCTATGTATTAAAAACCCTGAGATGTGAGAGGTCTAATTCAATGTCCAGAACAGTGAGCAAGAGCCAGGTTTCCTGGGTGCTGTTCTTAGCTCTGCCACTGATTTCACTCATCCTGAGTGGTCTTTTTATAATGTCCATGCAGTTTTCTTTCTTCACCTTTAAAACTAAAGGAATGATCCCATCTCAAAGGATTACTAGGTCTTAAAAATTTAAGACAGGATTTTCAAAGCCTGTCTGAAGATTTGGGCATCCAATTCCTGTTTAATTTTAATAGGAAAATAGTGTACAAATAGTTAAGTGGTTTTTACAATTTTGGCCGTAACATTGGGAAGTATTTTGATGTTTCATTTGAGAGATGTTAAACGGTCTCCAAGAAATGTTCCTATTGCGTTGCCATCACTACCAAAGGCAGTAACTGGTGTATAATAATATGTTGCTCTTCGTTCTGCTGTAGCACCATCGATGCCAGAATACGACACGGACTCCCCCCTGAACGAGACTGATACTACCATCACGGTTATGCTGAAGCCTGCTCAGTCCCGGGGAGCACCTGTCAGGTAGGTGTTTTGTCTTCTCTTTTCACAGTTCTCCTCTCTCCTTCCTCCCCAGGCTTCACTCACGCCTCTCTCATTCTCATCTGATAATGCAGCTGCTGAAAGTGAACGCTGACTAAAAGGCCAACTCTGCTGTTGATTCTGCCTTTCACAGTTCCCTTTTATAAACGCCTCAACCTACTTGCCTCCTGCTGTTGACCTCCGGGAAGGATTGCTGATAGCATTGCACGGGGTTATTACCCTTTCAGCATCACTTCAGAAGCCTTTGCAGCGCGGCAGCACAGCAGTGCGTGCTGCTCTGTGCACCGAGCATTGCCATCCAAAGGTGGAGGCTTCAGGTCTCCATCTCCTGCCCTCTCTTCCATGATGTACAAGGTCTTTTTGTAACTATCGTACGAATGCCCCAATGATCTTTAATGCTTGCGGGATGCGTTCGCTCAGATTCTGGATCTAACCGCACTCACCACATCTTCACGTTGTAATCTGGCTGGGTGTGGAATGAAGCAGTGATCTAGTCCAGAAAAGATGCACCCTGGTTCAGCGAGGCTTCGCAAGCTTTAGGTAAGCAGTTTCCACTGGCAGAGGAGAGGTTTAAGGGGCAGGGAGCTGTGGAATAGAGTGGGGACCTTGCAGAAAGCATTGCTGACTGCCTCTGAGATGCCTCCCGTTCTTAGTGATGAGGTGCTGGAATGGGACACAGCTGCAGATCTCTCCCTGACTGTGGAAACACGACTCTCGGAGGTCTGTAAGGTCTGTACTTCATTGCTGTCTTCTGTCCGGGTGAGTTTGTACATGGCGAAAGCAGCAGCACACTCGAACAGACCTCCCTTCCGAGCTGGCGGTGCCTTATCAGCCGGTGGCAGGAGTGCCAGCTGGTCATTCATCCCGCAGCCTCCTCAGCTGACAGCATGAACTGGAATTGCTTACGATAAAAATTGTGGCTGCTGCTTTGCGGGGGTATCCAGGAGCTGTGGCCTCCTGGTAGGCTCTTCAGGCTTCTACCTCCAGTTTTGACAAGAGACTCCTCAAGTTTTTCCTGTGGGTGGTATTTTAAAAACCCGTAGCCCCTTCCTTCAGAAGGACCTGGGTTTCTACACCCCACTGACAGGTTCTTAGTGCTTCTGAAGGATGCCCCACTAGGTATTCAGGGGCAGTAAACTGCCTGATCTAACGGACTATCCTGTTGGTGGCCCACCCTGTGTCACAGGGTTCCCCCAACAAGCATTGATACTCTGAAGGAAAAAAATCTGCTCTTTAAGACATAGCACCATCCTTTTCTGTTCTTTTCTGAGTAACGTATTTTAAAGTTTCCTTTTCAATCTCTGCTACTCCATATGAGCAAATTTAGAAGCCTGTTTGCTGAGTCCTTTAGGGATGTTTTTCTGCTGGAAAAGAGCAGTAAAATCACACAGCTCTGTTTTGTTTTATTTCTTTATATGGGGGAACATTCCTGTATCTCGTTTTACCACCTGCTGTCTTAAAAGTGTTGCTATTTTGTCTTTTTATTGAAAACTCTTGTGATTTTTCTCGAAGTCCATTTACTATACTTTAACTGCATTCAGTGAACAATGTCTTTTCCAGCAAATGCATCTGGTAGATGATTTGGTAGAGATTTTTATAAATTTTCACTCTGGTTTCTTTTAATTGCATTGTAGGCTGTTACACACACATTTGCAGAGTGTGCAATATTTATATGCCACATCTAAGTGATAAGATTACTTCTTTTTAGACGGCTGTTTCATTGATGTACAGACGTGGGTAGGAAAACCAGAATGGATGAGGAGGGCAAGGGGGAGGGCATCTTGGTGAGAATTTTAGCTTTTTATTAACTATGAATGTGTGAATACCTTTCCCTGTGTAACCATATAGATTGTTTTAAGTCTAGCCTCAACAAATCCAGTTACTTCAGCTCTGGATTTTCCCAGCCTCTTCCCTTTCCTTTCAGTCTGCTCTGCATACTCTCCAATTTGCGTAAATTCTCTGGAAATGCCATATCCAAAAGCAGGTAGCATTCCCTTGGAGGCCTCAACAGCACTCATCAGATTAGGAGAAAACATACTGTGAACTGCTTGTGACACTCTTAACACACAAGAATTAGGTGTTTTTTCCTCCTCGGTGGTTTTTTTTGTGTTCTAGTTGGGATCCAATGAATCCTCTTTCTTGTTGTCTGGTTAGCTGTTCTACCTTTCGGTGCATGTGTTTTATTTCTCCTTTACAAGTATAGTATTTTCCATTCTTCTCAATTAAATATAATAAAATTGATTTTCAAAACGCATTAAAATTCTGATACAAACTTAAGTGACTTAGAGCCCCTCTTAGTCTGATGCTGGGCTCTGTTCAGTTACTGAAGGCATTAATGCAAATGCAGATTTGAGACAAGTGACTGGGAAAGCTCGGTGGGAGCAGCGAGGTGGCGTGGAGGTGACGGGGGGATCCCGCACAGTGCAGTGTGCTGATCTCCTGCCCTCCCTTCCAGATGTGGCCACGCTTTCCTAGATCCCTTCCCTTTTCATGCTGACCTTTCCTATCCCAGCCTGCCTGAGATGGGTTTGAAAAGATACTTGAAAGTAGTCTGGAATAGGTTGGGTTTTTTTTCCTCACAACATTTTATAAAACCTCTGATATTCACTGTGCAGGAATAGGTTGACCCCTCATCTCATCAACCTGACAGTTCCTGCTGTGCAGGGCCTCTGTGTTTTTACTATAGTCCTCCCAAAATGAAGATGGAAAAAAAAGTACTATACAATAATTATTCTTTATATTTCCTCTTGTATGCTAGGGATGGTGAGTTGGAGTACATGTAGGGGTGTGACTGTAAACTAGAATCTATACGTAAGATAGTTATGTGACTTTGTCTCGTGTCTTTTCGTTCTGCTGTAGTCTGAGCAGCATACAGATGGAGTATGGTCTGCAAGAGCATTTTTAGAGGAATATTGTAGAATATTTAAAATAAGAGGCATTGGATTTCCATTCATCTGAAATGCATGTACACCAAAGCCAAAGTCACTTTCAACATTAAGACATTTCTGATGTTCCCCAGTGTTCATGATAAATAACTTTAATTAAGTTGTTTATAAAACTAACGATCACAAACTCGGCATTATTAACAATCTATAGATAACAATGAAGACACTTTCATATGATCTAATAGGAATAATATAAACTTAGATCTTCTTTGATCTATTTTGCCTATTGCCAAAATAAAGATGAAGCCTCTGCCGGCATAAATATTCTCCCTTGTGGCGAAGGCATTTCATTCTTGCCTTTATTTTCCATGGTATAACCTGCAGAGCTTGACTTCATGTTGCCCTTTAAAAATAACTTTTAGGTGTTCTCATATCAATCTAAAACCTGTGAATGGTGCTATGATTGATTTGCTGGAGACTGACATTCATCTATAATAGATTCAGAAGAGGAAAGAAGAATGCAAGTGTTCTCAATCTTTACTCTTCAACTCTTCCCTGAAAATCTCCAATGTGATTTTGAGGATAGTTCTGCCTTTGAATCTGTTATTGTCGGGAGGGCTGAGTCAGCCCTTCATAGATTATTCACATATGACATCTTTAGACCTCTATTTGAGAATTTATATCCCATTCACTGCTTGGAAATACCACTGTGAGGGATTTTATCCCGGTGACATGTCCACTGGGCTGGTTTTTCTGTGTTGGCTGTTTGAAAGTCCATCTGGTTTATTAACATGTGGTTGGTTCTATCAATCTACCTATATTACTGTTATGGAGAGCATCAAATTTCCAGAGCGTGTATTAGTTTTGAGGATTTCAGAGTTTAAAGAAAAGCTCACCTTAGGTGTGATTGCCCTGTCGATATGCTGCTCTGTGTAGGGGAGCTGTAGGACACTGTAGAAGGACTTCAGAGAAGAGTTTGCGATTGTTTTGGGGGCTGTCAGACAGTGGAGAACTTTTTTGTTGGAAAAAAGATGAATTTAATCTCCCTATCTTCCTGCCGTTCTCTGAGGTTTAGCCACCTGACCCCTGTACTGTGCTAAATATCAGTATTATTAGGACAGAGGTATTTAATCTTTGCACCTTCCTTAATGCATACAGAAGTTGTTGGGGAAAATATATATATATATATGCTTGCAGTGTAAGTAGCATGTGTAAGTGATCCTGAAGAAATATATTCAGGTAAGAGTCATTTATTGTGTATGCAACGGTCAGATGCCTGTAATCACTTTGGTGGTGAGGAAGGAAGGGTTAGTTTATTAAATGTACATCTTAAAGGAAATAGGTAAATCTAAATAGGAGAATGGGAGTTTAAGTATTTTAAATATATTTAGAAGTACTGAGTAAAGGTGAAACAAATCTTTTGCCATCAACAGCCAGCCAGTAGGAGAAATTAATTTATATGAACCAAGCCCCATGTTACTCGAGTATTATCATCCGATTCTTTGTCTTCCAAGCATGAAATAAAGGAAATATTTTTGGTCTACGTGATGCTAAACAAATGCAGAGAAAACAGCTGTAGTGTTATTTAACAGAACACCTAAGAACGATGGTTTTTTCTGGTTTTGTGCTCAAGCTATTCTCCAAGCAAACAATCCCACTTGATGTATCTGTGTACTTATAAATTCCTACACATAGTAACAAATGAAAATTTTCTGGACTGGTATTGCTTCCATTTTATATTGGAGAACTGAGACTTTGACTAGATAAAACTTGCCTTCCATTTTGTCTGCAACAAAGTAGAAATTGAAAATCTCTGGAGCCATAGGCTATAACTTTAATCTCCAGATAATTCTTCTTTGTGTGCGTTTGTGTTTTATGTTTTCAGGCATCCTCTGTTCATCCTGAGCTTACATTTCCTATATCCCTCTTGCTAGCATCCTTCTTTAGATTTTGTTTTTAATGTACAATAGTTCTTTCCATCCTTGTGAAGGAGTGGTCTACAAGCCTAGTGACCTTGGTTCTGTGGTGGAGGAGGAATGAGACAAGAAGCTATAAACCTGCAATATCTGCTGGGGGTTTTGTTTTATTTTACAGGTGATGGCTTCGGTGTATAGATCTCCATAGCTATATAGGGAGCGATGCTGTTCAGCTCGCTGCTTTGCAGCTTCTTAGTGGCATCATGTAAGCTTGCCTCGGGCATTTATGTTGATAATTAATTCATTAATGCCAAGAAAGGGTGGCAATTTCTTGTTCTTAAAACTCCCACGCAGTGTACCTTGTGTTTGAAAATAAAGACTGGAGTCAAGGATCAGCGAAACGATAAAAAAGGTTCTAATGTTGAAAGCTATGGGAAGCATAACAAATTAATGTGCCCTTGGTAATTCTGAAAGTTCAGCTGCCTTGATAGGCATGTTATAAATACCTGGAAAATAAAACTCCTGGCTTGCTTTTTCTAAATGCATTCAAATGTATGCATCACATGACTTGGTTGATTGAATACAGGGCAAACAGTCATCACATTAGATCTTTTCATTTTGTAGTATCTAATGAGGAATGAGATTATCAATCTAGGCCTCTGATATTATAAGCCTAATTATCTGTATTAATTAACATCTCCTATAATATACCTCAGGGATATTGTTCTGAAATCACTCAAGCTGGGTTTCTCCCGCATGGCACTCTGCCTTTAATTTAGGCCAGAGTTTGAAGGTAAATGAGTGAGTTTCTTTCCTCTTAGCTATTAACCAGATCTGCTTTTTCTTTAACAATGTGTGAATGAGAGAGAATGAGAACTTGGGTGAGAGGCATGGAATCATGGCAGCTGCATAGATTAGCGTGATGATTTTGATACCAAGGACTGGAGCGGAGTTGCATGGTAAGCATTGCCAGGCTTGTCCTCCTCAGCATGTCCAAACCCTGGTGAGCTGCCCAGAGCCTCGCCAGAGCCTGAGCACATGCTTCCGTTTCAGCTGGAGTTGTTGCAGGGTGGCTTTACATCATGCATGACAACTTCAGCAGTTCTTGATGTTATTCTGAATCTTAGAAGTGCTTTGCCTTCTGTTATCAGGAGAGAAGCAGAATGGAGATACAGCGATGCAGCAGGATGCAAGGTGACAACCATAATTATCAGGAAAGAATATTTAGCCTTTTATGTAGTACAGCGTAATTAGCTGAATGGATGTTTCTAGGCTTTTTTAGTTCCCCCTGAAGAGTCAGGTGTTGGCCCTAAAAAGTGAGGAGCGAGGCCATTTGGGGTCTATTGTCTCATCTGGTACAGGACAATGCGGGTTTTTTTACTGGATCAGCGTATGTTAGTCTGAGAATACTGTCCCTTAAAAGGCCCTAAAACTGCATTTGCCCATTTATCAGCCCTCAGAAACACAGCCCTTCTGTCAGCCTGGGTGACCTGCCGTGTCTTACTAACTGTTTCACAGGGAGCTTTGGCAGTAGGCAGAAATGGGAGAGGAAATCCATAAAATCTGCTTATATTTTAATGATAATATTTTAACAATCAAATTACACATAAAGCCAATTCTTTTGTGTCAAGCAGCATTTTATTAGCTCTACAATGAAGCTTTTGCTAACACTTTTTAGTTTTATGAAGGCCTGAGGATACTGAGTGGGGAGTGAATGTTTTTGCATAAATATTTTATGCTGACTGCATAAACTGTCAGATTAAATTCCAGCAATCAAAAGGTTAATGAAGTCTGAACTTTAAGATGAGAATCACAAATGGATGGCTGTTGTGTCACATCAAGCTGTTGGGTGGTAAGATGAGGGACCAGGAGGACAAACCCATGGTTACCAGTGTGAAGGTTTCTTTTTCCAAGACATTTCTTTGCTTCATAGCTCCCAGGGCCAATACGCCCCTTCCTTGTTATCACAGGATAAAAGGGTAATAGCAAACTGTAAAAAAAAATAAAAATATTTAAATTAGAAACTCTGAATCTTGAGGCATACTGCCAAGCCTCCTTTTGCCTGTGAAAGCCCTTGGATCGGACCCTTCGATGGGCTGGACGGAGCTTGACCACAGCTACTCAGGGTCAGAGCAGCCCACGGGAAGGAGCTTGGCTCTTTTTGTGGACCACAGAGAATGATTTACCTAATTGAAGCAGCTCCTTAAGATACTGAAAATGAGATGGGATGAGTCTGGGCACAAGTCCCTGGCAAACGTCCGCCCCTCAGAAGCAGCACACAAGTGTTATCCAAACAACAGTCCCCTCTACCAGGAGAAAGGATGATGAGTTCGGAGGGCAAGTGGGCTCTTTTCTGTTGCATGTGGCTTGCAGCGTTTATGCTAGCAAGTCCCCCTCAATGCACCTCTAATAGCACAAAAACACGATAAAAGGGCAGATGAGTAAGCTCTGCTTTGCTGTTGCAGACTAAGGCATTTCAGGATTTAATTATACTACAGGTATATAAATTCCGGAAACATGTTAATGCTCCCGTGATTAAAATTATAGAGGGCCTAATTGAAAAAGCATAAACCGAATTGAAGAATTCCTAATTATAGTTTGCTTTGAGGTGTTAATTTCCTCCATAATGAATGCATAATTTCTTGGAACTAGAAAAGGGGGTTGCTGCACCGGTGCGTGGGCTGCAGATGGAATGAAGGGATTATCATAAATGCAGCCAGACTATTCAGAAGAATAAACCTCTGCAGCCATGATGCTATTCTGCCTCTCTATAATTTCAGTTCTCCTTGCACAGCGCTTTTCCAAAGCAAAAGGCAGAGCTAGGAGTTAGTGAGGGATTTGCTTAGTGTGCAAAAGGAGGGGGGAAATAGGACTGGTTTAATTAAAAGTAGTCATGGTGCAAAAGAGGCAGGTGAGGAGAGAGGCAGTACATACGGTATTTCCCGTGGAAAGGTCAAACAGCAAAACAGAAGAGGAGGCAACGCCAACATCCCTCGCTGCCCAGCTTGACAGTTCCCCAAGTAACTGTAGGAGCTGATGTTGATGCAGCTTGAGGGAGTTTTCTGCCAAAGGATACACCTTATATGTAATGGTTTCTCTTGTTTTAAAAAAAAAAAAATGCTTAGTTTTGAAGGGAGCTGGCGAACTACAGGATTATTAGATGTAACTTCCTAATGTTTAAATCTGCCCCATTGCCGCTGTGGTGGTGGAGGGTAAGAGATGTTTACAGATTATGACAGAGTAGCTGCAAATTGCTGTAGGGAAGCCCTTACCCTTAGGATTTTCCATCTGGCTTTTCTCCATCCTCAATTTTCCTTCATTCCGGGTGGGAGAGGTGGTAGTGAAAGTTCCATTTAAGACCTCTCCCTGGCGTCAGAAGCATGATGATGTTGCACTTTTTGGAAAGCATAGTGTCCAGAAAAGGTAGAAAGAATGTGGCTGATACGCCTGCAGCTTCAGGTGCTGAAAATCTATATTGCCCTTACCCAGGAGATCTCATCTTTTCTATTGTACAGGGATGGTGTAACGGCAAGCAGACTGTTACCCGACCATCAGAGCCTTGACTGGTAATGAAGTGTGTCCTGAGCTTAGAAACAGAGCACATTCCCTCTTTTTGTCTTGTGCTTTTCTAAGCCTTCTAGTTGGGAGTAAAAAAAAAAAAAAAATAGGAAGAAACCAACAAAAATATTTTTTCTAGTATTCTCTCTTAAAAAAAGACATCAGATTCTTATGTGTGGGTTTTCCCTCTGTGGTCTGGTAGCTAGGGTTGTGGAAAAGGGAGAGAAAGCTTTGAAATCCAAACTAGGTTATTTCTGTGTCCAAATGGACCTAGTTTCATGGAAGCCATTGGAAATACCCAAATTAATTCTGACTGAGAATCTATGCAAATACACCCATCCCCTCGTCCAAACCACCACTTTTATGAAGGACATGGCAGAAGGTATCGGCCAGTCGCAGTAAGCACGTGCCATAGTCTCTCCTTGCCCCGCAGGTCGTTCAAGAACCACTTTGGCTCTTCCATGTCCTTGAATTTTCCTTCTGGTCTTAAACTAGCGATCACCGAGGATGGCGATAAGACCGCAGTCAGCAATGCCTGTTTAATGCCAAGCGACATTAACAAAAAGAGGGTTTGGGGGTGGGTTTTTTTAGTAGATCAAACAGATGGCAGGTGGCTCAGGAGGGAAAAAACACCTCCAAAGCCACTAACATTAGCTCCTGTTGCAGCGAAAGCCGTATCTGTCTGCACTCATTATCTTTAATCTGCCAGCACAAAATAACATTGAACTGGAGAGATAGGGGCTGGGACTGTTCTGCTGGGGAGCAGCAGCTATTATGTCTAATCTGTGTTGCAAGCCAGGTCGGGCTTATGGGGAGATGGTTGAGATAGTGGAGCACAGAGCTTTGAAATGCCCTCTGGTTATTTTTTTTTTCCCTCTTTCTTTCTTTTTTAAAATGTTTATTTCCAAGAAGATTAAACTGAGAGAATTTAAAGCATTTAAAATAATGATGCATAAATAATACAAGTAAATAGATGCAGTACCAGTGTTCTGGTGGTCTGGGTATAGAAAGAAGGTAATTTTTTGAGCTAGAAAGAAGGTAATTTTTTGAGCATGGATAGCACCTTTTATTAGACCAACTGACACAGCTGGGAAAAAATGGGCTTTTAAGCACACAAATCCTTCTTTTTGGTCAGTAAATGCTGACTGTCAATACAATTGTCTTTTTGACAACTACTTAGATTTTGTGCATGTGGCCATGTTTCTTTTTGCTGTGCGCAGACACTGCAGCCATGATTAGACTTGCTCAGAACCAGAAGGGAATATTTGCATTTTTAGGTTTCTTTCAGTAGTTGTCCTTCCTTGGAAAGACGTGGTCATTAGTCGCTCATAGAAGGGTAATGGTGAGTGGAACATTGTGAGGTTTGAAGCACCGATTTTAATATATGTATTTATGTATCAATGCACACACATATGCACACACATGGGTATTTAGATGCACACACATGCACACAGCTGTTTATTTAACTCGTCATTGTACCTGCTTATTAGCACAGCGTCACTACTGGTGTTTGTGGAAGTTTGACAACCTGTTGAGTCTTTTGTGTTGTGCAGTTTTAAGAACGAGGCAGTCTCCAGAACACCTCTTTTTCCCAGCTCCTCCTGCATCTCTGCAGGTCACATCTCTAGTGATGCCCAAAGACGTTTTCTATGTTATTTTGCCTTTTTGAAAGACTCTGTAGGATTAGCATATGTTCAGGCTGGAAACTCCAGACTCCATTAGGCAGAACATACTTGGCTGGTGGGTGGAATTAGGTATATTGTGCAAGAATGTGGGGATTTGTTTACATACAACTGATACTGCCTGATGCCAGGCAAATCACTCATCGCGCTTTCTGCATGCCACTGTTTATACATCTGTTGGGATGAAAGTCTACACACCTAGGGTCTGAGGCTGTGTAACATTACATTTGACATTACATTATCACTTTTTTTCCACCCCCCAGAAAAAAAAAAAAAAAAAAAGAACAAAAAACCAAAAACAACCCCAAACAACAATAACAAAACCAAAAACTCTGTTGCTTTCTAATAGCTTTTTCAATTTTTAGTCAGTTCTAGGAATTTTATGTGTTGCTGCAGTATGACTGCAAAGAAATTTCAGGCAAAGTATTCCGACCAAAGATTGCATTTCATATAGTGATGCTGGTAGGATGCTTTTCTACAAATACTAATATTTTGAGTTTGCTTTTCTTTTTTCTTAAGCTTGACACAGTGCACAATTCCTTAAATAGATGCCACCGCCTGTCCCACGGGTAGCTCATCACAGTTACTGATACTGATTGGGGGAATATGAGACCATACCTCTTTTCCATACAGGGAGGATGCAGCCTTTCAACTTTCTTTTTCTAGAGCCCATTTCAATCACTATAGAAATTTAACAAAGCTTGAAATTTTACCGATAAAAGAATTGCCGTGTGAAATCGCTACCCTTTGTTTCATTAATTTCAGGGTATAGCATGCCTTGGTAGTAAATCCAGACTACCGAACGGAACATGAGATTAGAAGAAAATGTGAAGAGGCTCTTACCAACCTTCTTGATTAAATGGATGACATTATTATTGGCTCTATCTCAGCAGGTTTATTTCATAGCAATGGCAGTAATTGCCATCTCTTCTTTCTATGCCATTTTTACAAATTTGGCTGAATTTGGGTATTTTGTTGGTATTCTTCAACTTCAGTGACTGAGTAGAAGAGTTAATTTATATGAACGTTAAAAGAACACACAAAAATAACTTTGAAATGAAGGATCTGGTGTGAATAACTTCGCAATATGAGAGACTATTTCCTTGAGTAGCATCACTATTATAAGCTTTATTTTTGTGAATGCTTTGCAGATGCGAACAAGCTGATTGATGACAGTGCAGCCCAGTGTTCATATCAGGCTAGCTTTTGAATCTGTGACATAGCCAAGCATGTTCTAGAAGATGACATCGCAGAACAATCTCTTTTTTTCCCCCCCCCCCCCCCTGTTTTCTGCATAAAAGTGTTTATTGAAAGCTAATCTTAACTTCAGCGTATCGTATTCTGCATGGAGCTGCTCCAAAGTGTAATGGGAATAGTAGCAATCTTTAATTGATTTTAATGGGTTTCGAATCAGTTCTTAAATAGACAGAAAATTGCAGAACAGTGCACTGGGTCCTGCATGTACGTCCTAGGTGGCTGTGAAACTCAGTTCATTATGTTTTGTAGATTAGTTTCAGAGCTTCTGATTAAAGGTGCTATTGAAGATATTAAGGGTGACATTTTGTAACATGTGAAGCAGGTAACTCAATTCTCAGGAATATATGGCCAGCTGTTTGAACCCAGAAAACTTTCTGGACTTGGAAACTGTCTGTGGAGTCTATTCCGAGTGCCTGAATGTTGGATTCCAGGGTTCAGGAGGAGCCTGGTGAGGGAATACTGGCCATTATGGCCAAAGGGAAGCAGTACTGTGAGACTCAGTGTGTGCTCCAAACAGCAAGTCTCAGCATCAAGCTTCATGGCAATTACCCATTTAGTTCCTGTAAATTTTCATGGGATTTATGTTCTATAAATCTTTTTTAGAGTTTAGTGGGTTTTCGTTGCATTTTTTACAAAACCCCTTCTATGCACGTTCACGGGAGGGCTGCAGGCGCACTGTAAGAAGGATCTCATTTACTGTCTAATTTCACAGGTTTTTTAGAGTAAGCTTTATAGAGTACTGATCGATTTTTATAGGATATTTCCAGCTTCCATCCCCATTATATTTCCTCAGATTTCCCATTATTTTATTTCTTATTGTTTATGTGGCAGAATTTAGGCTTTTATTTCAATACCTTTATGAAAGAAAAAATAAAGATGTTGACGCTACTCTTCTGTCTCAGTTTGCATCACTGAAATCAACTTGGCCGTAAAACAAGCAATAGCTAATCTGAATTCTAAATGTGGGTGTCAGGCAACACATCAAACCCTTTCCCAATCCAGTATCCTGGGAGATGGCTCCATGCTGTCAGAATAAAAGCAATGAACCTTTATGGATATATACAAATATATTCACATTGGCTTAACCAAATTTGATGGGATCAGAAGTTAAATGGAAAACCAGATGATAAAAAAGCCAGTGTTACATATCTGTAACCTAGATTTTGTGACTTGAATGTTAACTTAAAGAAGAGAGAAAACTGGCTTGTGTCAGGACTGCTGTATTTAAATAACATCCAGAGAAACTGGTCTGAGGGTGTATTTCCAGTGAACATTTCCAGCAGGCAGGCCTGGTGTTTGATGACTGAAGTTATATTTATTTTCTGAAGTTTGTTGCAGAGCTCTGCAGTAGGAAATCAGCACTCAGTGTCTGGGGCTTCTGTGCGATGCTTGCTGAGGGTATGAACTAGTATGCTGACAACGCTCCAGTGGTCTTAAGAGCTTGCCTCTTAAAAACAATCGTGCTGTAAATAAGAGAAAAGAAGCTGAGTTGGTTGTTGGCCTCCCAAATTATTGTACCTTTGACCCTGTTTGTATGGACCCGATGCCTTCTATTCACCTCTGTGCAGCATTAAGTCTTGTGGATTGTCAGATAGCATTTGGGTTTTATTTTTATGGGGTTTGGATGGCCTTTTCAGAAGTGCTGAATCTGTTAATTCCATAGAATAGGTGCAACAACGGCAGTTCAGTGTCCAGCTCCATGCCAGCTGCGACACCCCACATGCCATCAGTCTGAGATGACACAGCTGTTGGAAGATGGTATCTTTTCTATCCTTACTTCATTTGCTCCTATTTGTCCTTCGTCCTTTGTATTAAGGTAACCATTAATAAGGAAACCACTGCGGTTTGGTACCGTCTTATTTCCTGTAGCCTGTCTAACAGTATGCTGGAAGTAACTGAGCTACAAATGAGGAGTTCCCCTGCTCTGTAAGGTGAACTACAAAACCTGTTCACAATAGTCTGCTAAAAAATGCACTGCGAGATCAAGCTGTACTAATTGTCACTTACTTCTGTTCCCCAGGAGAAAATATTATTGAAAATAATATGTGACTGATAATACATTTATGTGTTAAATATTAAAATTAAATGAAAATATATTAAATCTTTATATGATATGATGAAGAAAATTTAGTACCAAAATTGGTCCAGAGGGAGTACTAAGCTGCAGAAGCATTGTTTCTTTTAAGGTTTAATAAGTCAGGGGAGGGGGTCACTGTAAGGTTACAAAGAAATTATATTTGTTTTCATACCCTACTGTTATCAGGGGTATAGTGAAGATTTCACATCGTTGATAAAGTACCATGCCAGGATACCAAAGCGCACTGACCCGATGCTGAATGTTTTATGGAAAGCTCTGCCTCAGCTCTGCCTCTTCACCTTCAAGCACATCCTACATCCCAGACTTGGGTCTGGTCTAAATAGCTGGTTAGATTTGCGGACAGGCACTTCCTCGGTCCATCATCACGCTGTGCTGCAAGCTGCACAAAGAGAAACCAAGAGCAGGGGAAGGAGAAGTCTGAACAGCACTGAGAGATCTCGGTCGCACAGAAACAGGCTGTGATTTGGAATGTTGATTATTCACACTTGTACTTCCACACTGAATAGACAACTCATCATTTAAAAGATTACCTTGCAGATGATGATAAGAGCACATTTTCTTCTTCTGCAGACAGCATTTGTGCTGTGGCAACCATTATGGCTGGTGCCTTTATCAGTCAATTAGACTGGAGCTGTCAAAAGCTTTTTAAAAACTTCTATTAAAAGTAATGGGGATTTATCTATCTAGGACCTGTGACATTTATCAAAGAGCCTAGCCTTGGCCTCCTTTTCTAATAGCAGCGTGCAGCTGCACCACAGGGCAGTCAGCTGCCCAGCCCTCTAGCAAGACAGGCATTTGGTTAGTGGCCCAGATTTGAGAATCTCTGGAAAGCAGAGCTTATGGATATTTGGAAACCCATCCTTTCCAGTGGTTTATAGGGACAGCAGCGTTACTTGACTGCAGTGAGGTGACGTGGAGTAGCTTAGTGCTTGGAAAGCAAGACCTCTGCTTCTATTGCCCTGCAGCATGCACATGTGTGGATTTGGTTTCAGCTTTTGCAAACGTGGCTGAATATTAAAAATTGAAATGTAGTAGTTAGTTTTACTGTGTCATCTTTCAGTTTATTGGTACTGAAGTTGTTATATAGTATTGGGAGTTTTAATGCTCCACTTTTGTTGTCTTTTTTAACATAATTTCAATGTGCGACACTGAAACTTTCTTTTATCCAGCTGAGCATTTGCAATGGATGTATTGATTCCTGCTATGAAAGCAGTGTTAGCTGATGCTGGCTGGGAGCAGTATCTTTGAAGCTTGAGACGGGGAGAGCCCCAGGAGATCCATGTTACTACCTACCTGATAGCCAGAATAAGAGCTATTATAATAGTTTGGATATCTCCTCCTTATTTCCCTTGCCTGCTTCTTTTTCCTTCCCTCTAGCACTTCTTTTTGGAAAACTACTCCTCCTTTCCCTTAGTTGTAAACACACTGCTGTGTATCACAAAATTGTCAGTCGTAACAAGTGGCAAATAGTTGATCGTGCTCAGCGCCGAAACAGAGATGTGACTGCAACTGAAGTGCTTTTGTGGGCCAAAAGGGCAGCTCCTGCTCACGGTGTTTGCTGTGAGTTAGTGCCCAACTGCAATCTTAGGGGTCATAAATGTGTCACGGAAAGTTTTCATCTTCTGAGCAAAGCTGAATTACTTTTCTCTTTTGAGAATTGTTGTGGCAATGCAGATGGTTTGGCCAAACTTTAGGGTGAGTAATTGGATGCTTGTGACTCAGAATTCCCACAGGAATGTCATTCGGACGTAGGATCATTGGATTTTTGCCCCAATGAAAAGGCGAACAGTTATGAGAGCATCATAATGCTAATGGTAGCGGGTGTGGGAGCACTTGGTGTGCCTTTCAGCAGTTCACTGGTTAACATGGAGAAGTTGGTCTCTGAAAATGCCCTAAAGACAGTCAGCAAAATTCTACTCCAAGGTGAATACAGAACAGGAGGAAAAGAGCATAGCCTGAAAAACAAAGACATGGCAGAAAAGAAGAAAAAAGAAAACGAGACTTTGCTAGTCTGTGTACGAGCTAGGGGTGAGCTGTGAATCCTACACTTCTGGAGGGTCTAGACAGGCCAAATTACTGGGATCAAAATATCAGAAAGGGAGACCCAGAAGAATCATTTGATAAGAAAACATCTTCTCAGAGTAATAATCTTCAGTTCAGAGTAATCTTTGAAATCAGTCATGTGCTTGGCTGCTTGACCACTTCCTTTGAGAGTGGCCTCTTGACCACTGCAAAATCGTGGAGACTCGGGGGAAGAGGGGGCTGGAGGGTGGCGGTGATGAGCCGGGCAGGAGCACACAGAGACGAGCAGGCAGTGTCCATCATTGTGAGCTGGGGCACGAAGGGGAAACATGCCAAGCAAGCAGTCAGTCATCCCTGCTGAGTTTCACCAGCATCGGTTTTTTAGGTGGAGGGAACAGTGACAGCAGTGCTGGCTCAGGTAATTGTTTCATAGAAAAGGAGATAGTGTTTGAGCAGGAGATTAACGGGGTTTTGACTTGAACACAAATGGGACGTCTATTACATTTCAGTTGAATGCTCATGAACATAGTGTTGTGCTTCCAGAGCAACTCAATTTATTCCAAAGAATAAACATTAAAGGTAAAATTTCAGGTCATTAAAAAAGTGAGTTATCCCTGTGAAAGGAAGACGACATTAATGGCTAAGTAGGAAAGTGAAAATATGAAAGAATATGGACAAAAGTATCTGTTATGTTCTATGTATCAAAAGTCTTGCTCGTGACAAAAAGAGTGCCTGAACTGGTGGAGCATATATTAAAATTGCTGCGAGAGGAACTGAGAAAGTCTTCAAAGGAAAATAAGTTCTCTAATCATTTGAGAAAAGAGTTCCATTATCTGGCAATTGATGTTGCTGGGAGCTCCTCCTCCGCAGACAGACCGGTGTATTTACAAGACTTTGTTGCTAGCAAGTGGGACAACCAAGAGAATGCGTAGGGCTAGGGGAGGTATCAGGGAGGTAGGAACAGGGAACCCTTGGCCTCTGTGTAGGCTGAGAGGAGGCTAATACATATTTATACATATATATATTTATGTATGTACATAAAGGAAACTTTGTCTATAACCAGAAAATACAAGTATGTGGAATGGGGTAAAATAGAAACCAAGCATTTTTATGTCAGAAGGCATGTGTCAAATGCCCATAAAAATGTCAGCTACAGTTTTGCACACTGCTGACAAACAAAATTGCAAACTTTACCAGTAGTATAGCTTATTATTGTCAGAGAGAAGGAGCAGAGTAAGAATCTGCAGATAGTCTGTTAGTAAACAGTGTCCAAAATGGCAAGCTAAAAGTTTCTGTTGCTAAGCTGATGAGAAGATTTAGGTTAAAGAGGTTTTTGCTTAACAGTTCCTACTAGATCCTCAACGATATTTGAAGTGTTGCTGGGAAACCGGTTTATCTTTTTAAAAATCATAAAATCAATCTCAGAGAAGGTCTGAAATATTTCATTAAAGCCTCCAACAAACTGGAATTGAGGAAAGTCTTCCAAAATGCTGGTGGGACATCATTAAAGACTGCAGTCCATACGTCTGGTAGGTGCTCCTGCTGCGTTAGCAAACGCTAGTAGCAGCCTGTGCAAGGAAAACTACAGTACCGAGTAATTAACGAATTGGTCGTACTTGTAAAGATTAGTTGGTTTTGTGCCTAGCACTGGGAGCCAAATGATTTCCAAGTGATTCACTGACCGCCTTGTTGTTAACAGTGAGTGTGTCAGATACCCACAGACCTGAAGTAACAGTTAATTCAAAAGACTGAGCTAGGTTTTGTTTCACTCCTGCTTGTTGGAGGTGCCAGAACTTCGCTTCCCACAGAAGCGCTGATGAGCTATTGCTCTGCTAGAAATTTTTCAGACCAGCCTTTCTGCAACAATGAGCCTGTGGAAGCCGGGGGAGTGATACACTGCTGGCTATTTCCAATCTTTTAATCGATCTCCCCTGTCTAACTAAACAAAGGACCGGTCTCACAGACAGGTGAGGGCAGCATATGTGAATATCCTGACAAAAAGTAAAATGACTGCAGCCGTATCTTTCTTTGTCAAATGGGTGAGTGGTGTTAAGCAGACAGTAAACCTGCTTCAGCTGTAGCAGCATTGAACTTAAGGGCTTTGTTAACTGCCTGGGGGGGTGGGGGGAACCCAGCAGAGTATATTTGAATGCCTTGCAACCTCTTTGAGCCTTAAATAGTAAGCTAGAAATACCAAGATTGCTATTACATATCATAGAGGCCAAAAGCTCAGCAGAAATTGGAAATAATTAACATTTCAGAGTTGGAAAGAATATGAAGGGTTGTTGTTTCCTGAAACAAAAGTGAATTGGGAGACCTGTAAAGCCACCTGCTCAGTATGTAAGCTAGCCTTTTAGTGATGGAAGGTAGGAGGACACTTGCCATCAGGAATTAATATTAGGGAACTCTATAGCCCAGAATATATCCCGAAAAGAGGTGTCAGGGAGGGCCAAAAAAAGTTACATTCTTAGAAGATGTGAGAATCTTTTTGATTTAAACTGGTTCTTGCACCCTGAAACTGTTTCAAAAGGGATCTGTCACCATTTTCACCTGCTCCGCAAGCGCCATTTGATCCAAGCAAACAGTTCTTGTTTCGTCTTGGTGGCTGCAGAAGAAAGCATCTGCTTTCTGCTATTCAGCACATGAAAAAATCCATTATAAACAGGGTATTTTATTAGTTACTCCTTTCCTCAGAGTGACAGGATTGAAATCTATTTCACCAAGGTTTATCTTGATAATGTTCAACTAAATCAACAGAGCAAGTGACCAGCATCTTACCCACATAGTAACTTTCAGTGGCCGCTGCCACTATTACTGGTGTGCCAGTACAAAACATTGTACGGAACTGTGTTGGCTGTGATGCCTTAGCTGTGTATTTCTTATTTTGCTTTACTCTTTTCTTTTTATGGTTGGAAGTATTCTTTAAGGCTCTAATCTTACCTTGCTCTCTCCCTCCTAGTGTCTATCAACTTGTTGTCAAGGAGGAGAAGCTGCAGAAAGCACGGAGAGCTGCAGACATCGTTGAATGCTTCTCTGTCCCAGTGAGCTACAAGAACGCTTCCAGTCTTGACTCACCGCACTACTTTGCAGCCGAGCTGAAACCCATCAACCTGCCCGTCACACAGCCTTTCACGGTGGGCGACAACAAAACCTACAATGGCTACTGGAATGCTCCGCTTTCTCCTCTGAAAAGCTACAGCATATACTTCCAGGCTCTTAGCAAGGCAAATGGAGTAAGTGCAGAGAAAAATGAACTGGATCTGTACATATGATGTACATATCTCTATCTATCCTCCTCATCTTCCTCCTTCCTTCTTTATTGGATGCCAGTTTAACACCTCCTTATTACCCTCTTACAGAAATTTTATGAAAATTAAGCATGCCATTACTTGTCATTCACTCCAGCCTCTTTCTGATGCCTAGATCCGATGAAAAACCTGTTAGGGAGCCAGTCTCTGTAAAGGCACATGCTGGCATGTGATTTAGAAAACAAATTGCTTAGAATGTGGATATTTTCTTTCCCCTTGCATATGCATGCACGTCAGAGTAGGGGCTATTGTGCTTTTAAAAGACGTAACTGCAATGTACCAATAGTCTCCAGTTCACAGTGCTTGTGAATTTAGAGGGGACATTGTGAGATGAGAACTGCCCAAAGGCTATGACGTTGGATGACCTTGTAGCTTGCATTTGATCACATCGTCATGTAGCACTTACTGTTGGGAGTTTCAGCTTCAGTAAGTCGTACTGCAGGGGAGACTGTGTGCACATCTGCATTCCTCCTTTTGAATACTCTGGACTATATTTTTACATATGCTTACTCTGCAATATTAGGTTTAAAATGGAGACTGCACAGAAAACATAGTCTGCCCTATTCTCAGGCTCAAACACCCCAGCAGATCCCGTCACAGGAAAAGGGAAGGCCCCTTTTCCATCTTCCATCCTCCTATTCCAGCCTAGGGTAGTTCTGATCTCCTTTTTACCTCTGCCGTTTCAGGTCAGTTCAGCTAAAGCGTATAGGCTAGATCCAGTCTAAGCCCTCCTTCACCTTCCTCCCCTTTGACTCCTCTAATTGCTCTTGATTATCACATAACGTGATACAGTTTGACGCTCTGGCCTGATGAAGAGTCTGACAGCATTAACATGGCATCAAGAAGTGGGATAGCAGAGTCTGTTATTGCACATTTGGCAGTGCTTTCGTGAATCTAACTTCAATATAAATAAATTCTTTAAGACATCACCTCCAAAAGAGCAAAATTAGAAAAATCAATCAAAGATGGATGATGTAGGCTTTGGTCTACGCTTGGGGTAGTATCTTTTATACCCAAAACACAGCTGCGCATCATAGAGGACTGTGCGTTGTTTAACAGGCTGGAAATGCCAATGAGTGTTCGCAACATATCTTGGTGTTTTACAGCCTTCATTTATCACCTTTCTCCTGCAGTTTCTCCTGTATGGCTGACAAGCACAAATCTCTCCAATACTGTGCTGTTTTTCACCTTGGTTTCCTTTCTAGTTGATATAGTTCCCTTCCAGCACTACTCAATTAATTCAATTTTGGATTTGCCTTTATAAAGGAAATTGTGAAATATACGTGTCTCTGTGTCTAGTTAGTTCCCCCTTGTAAGACAGTTAATTGCTAGAGAATGGATCCCCAGGGAAGAAAAAAAATTATTTGCTTAAATACGATACGATTTGCCGTAAATGGGTTATATGAATGGGAACGTAGGCTTCCCCTGGCATTCTGGATTAAAGCAGCGCTAACGTGAGCCTCCTGCCTTTTCTGGATCTCTGTAGCTGGCAGGCTGCATCACACTCTACACACAAGATGATAAAGGCTCAAAAAAGAATGACTTGCTTGGGCTGTTCTGATAAGAACACAAGACTGTAAAGGACTTTTTAAGCATAAGTTAATCAAAAGAGTCTGTATGCAAGAATACACAGTCTATGAGAGCATGAGAAGCGTCCTTGCCAGACACAGCACATTCCTATTTGAGCAAGCAATTGCCTCTTGTGTGAATACTTTATGTTGGTGCAGTATATGTTTATATATTCTTGAAGTGCAGTGCTATGGGAAAAAAACATAGAGGGAATGTCTGGGAATAGAATATGGATCTTCAGAGGAGTAGCTGTGATACTTTTTGTTTCTTGCTAAAATCCTTAAGCCCCACACCTCAAAAATCAGGTCTGATTTGCATCCAGTCTTTTGCAGCTTTAAATAAGAAGGTTTGTTTGTTTCCCAGAATTGTTTACAGGTATCATTTGGATTTGAGAGTTCTGGGGTTTTACTTACGACTATAACCTGAGCTGCTTTTACCAGTCTTCCTAAAGCCTATTAATAACTGTGGCTGCAACGCAGCATTTTTTATAATGGGCACCTGAAAAATATCTGAAACAGTAACAGTTTTGCACAATTAAAATACAGCCTTATGTTTTCTTGCACGAGAAACTTAACAGAGTGTTGCTGCTCATTTTTTAATTAGGGTATTCTATAGTTTAATTAATCACTGACAGTTGTGGAAAGATGAAACTTCTTTCCACACCTGGAACCTGCAAAGAGAAACCTTTATGCAGTGAACCAGAACGTCTTCCTTTGGAAATGTAGGACTCCAGGGAGAGCTTAATTTGAAGAAACATTCTGTATTTGGTCAAAAAGCTTGATTAGGAGGAGGTTAGTAGTGTTACAGGAGTTCTGCATTGTTTCAGCTCCTCTGTTCATTGAGAGTTGTGCTCATTTGGTGTTCTTGTCTGCTCTGCAACTATTAGCCGTGATTGTTACAGTGAAAGGAACATAATTAACAGCTGGATGCAAAACAAGTATGGCAAATTGCTACAAAATCAGATCACAAGCTTTTCTGCCTTCTCTTGTGCAATGTTGTACTTGTTTGGGAGTTTGAATGAGATCGCTGTTGCTGGCTGAATTCTTTTCTGTGGGCAGTTGCATGAAGTTTCGTCAATGTGGTGCAGCTTCTAGACAGGGGTCTAAATAGACCATGTGTGAAACAGAATAGTTTTCAGCTTTGTTATAGAAAATGCTTCCAAATTGTGTGAGTTTCTCTCCTAGGGACTGTTGAAAACCAGATGCTGAGCCGAAATGTGTCAGTTTGAAGTAAGTTGGGGGGGAGGAAACAGGAGCTCCAGGCTTTGTAACTGTGGGGGTGACAAGCGCCGTTAGTTACTGCTTAATTGTTAGAAGGAGTTAGCCCAAGGGGTGACACAGGGAGAATAAAGGACAACTGGCTTCTTTCTCCTCTGGCAGGGTCTCCACACATGCTGTCGCAGCCATCCAGGTAGTTAACTGATATTTGCTAGTTGTCCTGCTGCCACCTGCTACAGATGGCTGCCTGACAGAGCGTGAAGTTTTCCTTGTCGGAAAAACCTCCCTGAGCTCAGCTCCTTTAAAACACCAGCCCTTCCAGTGCTTATCCCGCTGAAAGCTGAGGCCAGGGTGGCAATACTGTGTTACTCCTTATCCTCTCTTATCCTTATACTGACATGATAATCAAAGTTAAATGTTGGAGGTTTTATTGTCCCCAGGTTCTTTATCTGGGTCATTGTAGGTGACAGTCTCTGGTTAGTGATCCAGCAACACGCTCAAATGGGGCGAACTCTCCGGCTGCACTGTGAAACCTGCCTGGATTTTTTGAGCAGCTCAGAAACCAGAGCTTCCCAAAAATCCTTCCTGGAGTTGCATTTTACCTCATTGAGCTGAAATGAAATCTGTAATGGCACAGTTGCAATCAATAACTCTTGGCCACTTTTCCTCTAAGTGGGAGATGAGGCAGGAGGCTCCGTGACACAGCTGGAGGTGATGTGGGGACACTGCCAGCTGCTCCTGCAGCTTGGTGCTCCAACAGGTGAATGATGTTTTCAGGCCAGAATTGTGAAAAGTAGCACCACAGGAATCAATGAGAATATTATTTTTGAGGGAATGATAGACTCTACAGAGATTCTTATTGATTTTTTTCCCCTCTCTAATGACTTGTACTACATGCACAATCAGGCAGTTCATTATTATCAGGGGGACTTCAGGCTGGATTTCTAGATGCTGACAAGTCTACTCACAGTACACAACATTCTTCTTCTGGGACGTTTTGGAGGTATGGATAGAGCTGCCAGCAGAGAGGTGGCATTCGTGCCTGTGGAAAAATATAGTGAGGTGCTTCAGTTCAGCATGAACTATGCTCTGAAAAATGAAGTGGCACCAAGGCCACCTGCATTTCTTCTGTGAACCATTAAACAGCTCTGAAGACCTCTCTGTTCAGTGGGGTTTGGGGTGTACAGTTTTGTTCACTTAGATTAACCTCTTAATCTCATGTTGGAGTTGCTGGGGCAGAAATAAAGCAGCTGTGGAAGTACTTTGCTCTTTGCAAGCCCCCGTTCCCACACCTGGTTGGCCATCTTGGGCCAGTGTGTGTGTGGACCTGAGAGTTTTCTGGATAGCAAATATAATCTTCCCCCAGTTTCCCTCACGTCTGAGAGGTTTGTGCTGTGGGTATTCGATGATTGACTGTAAAACATTGAAATAACTTTCTATTGTAAATAATAAAAGCCCTAACTGCTCTGTTAAACCTCCCTTCTCCAAATGACACAGATACTAAAACCAGCTTGTAATTGGAAAGGCAGTCTTAGCTTTTGCTTAGTCTCTTAGACATCTAGCAGTTTCCTTGAGCTGGCAATAGAAATTATAGGGGAGTCCACTGATCTTGCACAGACATATGCACATGATCAGTTTTAAAGACAGCAAACAGTAGGCTTCAGTGTGATAAAAAAGAGACACATGATGTAGAGCTCCCCTGAACTTGGGCAAAATCTGTTAAGGACGGAAAAAAATAACTCCTTAAGATGTTCAGTGGACAGAACCACCGTTTCTATCCTGTGCGGAGCAGGTTGCCAGCAAACATGCTGGGTGTAAAGCTGGGACATGGGGAACTAAAGCTGAAACTGAGGCCAAGTGGGAGGTTGGTAATTACTTGTCTGCACCAGCAAAAGTTCAAATTGTCTGTCCCTGATCTGAGCTGCCTGATGGAGCTGTGCCTGGTGCAGGGGGCCCTGCACGGTGCGCCTGGGGACAGCAGGTCTCACTGCTGCTGGCAGGTGGTTCTTCAGGCAAGGCAAGCATTGCTTAACTAAGGCAGAGTCATAATAATAGTAAAGGAAAGAAAAAATGGTGGGTGTGAAAACAGATGGATGAAAAAGCTCTGCTTCTTTTGTTGTTGCTCGTAGTCTGTAAACAGCAAGCTGTCATTTTAAAAGAAAAGGGGAAAAAAAAAATCATTTGCCCTTTTAGGTTGTGAAGACGCAGCTGTCACATAAACATATGTCCTGCTGCCCTCCTAGCCCTTTTCTGCAGAAAATTGTTCCCATCCAAACACTGAAGAGACAGAGACAGAACTTGTCTTCTTATCATCCACTGTACTTCAGTGAGATGCATGTTTCGGAACCTAAGTAATTAGTAGACAGCATCAGCTCTCTTGCTTTGAAAAAGAAAGGAACAAAGTATATTAAAAGAATGTTTAAAAAAACAAAAAATCTGAAAATTCAGAAGGATGCTATAACAGGCTCACGGTGTGTGGTTTCAAGTCTGCGTGCATGGGCTGTGTTGGCAGAGGGGGCTTGACCTGCTCCTCGGCACAATCTGGGCTCTCTCCAGAGGGTTTCCAGCTCATCCTAACTGCAGCTCCGTGTCTGCCCTCCAGGAACAGTCTGCCAGCACTCCAAAATCCAGTCCTCACGGGACTTTAAAAATTTAGCCAGGGTTCAACCCTGAGTGCAGGTACACAGTAATCAGGTTTTATTCATATAGAAGTAAGTTCTGGAAGACAAACTTATGTAAATATGTTCTAATAAACACGTAGATGGGCTTAATATGCGGTAAGCTTTCTGGATAGAAAGCATGTTGGAAAATGAAGGTTGGATCAAGAGCTGTAGGATGTCTTCATGCAGTGTTTTCTCACTCCACAATCTTGCTTAAAATATGCCTATGTTTTTCTGTTATGATTTGGGTATAAGATATTGGCGGTGATACAGAGCTGTAGAAGTAGTGCTACTGGGATCTTAAAAAGTAAGTTATTCCTGTGACTTCAGCCATAATACAAACCAGATCTCTTTACGCCAAATATGGAGGATCTTGGGTCATTGTCAGGAATGTTGCAGATGTATAAGACCTTGTAAAACTTCTGTGCTGTCATAAGATCAGAAGTTGGTATCGCAGCCTTTGAAAGAACGTTCAGAAACAACACGGAGACTGAAATATGGGGAAATTATTTTTGTTTTTCTAAAATGGTTTTTAGTGTCCTTTATTTCATTATTTTTCTTGTAATTGCTTTAAGCCATCTGGATGGATAATTTAGAATTATCTGCGTTGTTTGTTCTTGCTTTTCTCTTGGCTAACGAGAAGCATCTTGCTTTACTATGTACAGGAAAGCACCTTGTCTGAATCGAAAGCAGTATTTTTCAGAAAATAAGTGTGATTGTGGCAAAATGGTTTTGCTGATTTTTGGAAAAAATGTGCATTTCTTTTGGGTTTTGGTAGAAAAGTTCATACAAACAATTCTCAACATCGATCAAAGAGCAATAGAGTAAATTTCAAGATATCTCATTTTTATGAGACACCAAAGAGATGAGCAGTTGGTGATCAACGAGGTGATCCATGGAATAATCAACCCTAATCAGGAATATGGACTAAGTTCAAGTCTTTAAACTTTACCATCCCTAGTAGCCAGACACCTTGTGTCTGTACAGCTTTCTTTTATCTTTTCCTTTTCAGAAGATGTAATTTGAAATGAAGTTCTCAAGTCCAGATGTCTTGTTCTTCTAGTGATTGATTGCCCTTGCTTTTGGCAGTGCCAGATCATGGTCTTCTAATAACTATGATTGTCTGTGCTAAATGCAGTAATTAGTAGATGTAGATGCAAACAGAACACACTGCATCCTGTCTTCTCAAATTACCCTGTGGGAGGGCAGGGAGCAGGAATATGCACATGCTTAAATAAGATCAGTTACAGCATCATTAACAAGATTTTGGGTTTTGTTTTCTCACCGTTTCTCAGCATTGACTGATTTCTCTAGCTTTTTGTTAGACTTTGAAGCTAGCAGAAAGCAATTCATACACACAAAAATTTTCCTCAACAAAATGTGAGCAAGTATCCACCTACTTTTAGACTGAAAAAATACTATCCTGATTTTTTATTTTTATTTTTCATCGCTGATTTTCCAGGTCACCTTCTCATAGATTGTAAACTACAACAGGATCTGTCTGTCTTATAATTCCCAGCATTATGTGCTGAGGCTGTGCTCTGAAAGTAAAGCTATGTTTTCCCAGCTTCATATATCATCACTAGCAATAAAGATTTTGGATTTCCAGAATAGCTGGCAATTGGCACTGATTATACACAAGGCAGAGATGAATGGGGAGCTGTGTTGCACGGCTATGTTGACTTTGCAGAGCCGACAGCTGAACAGGTTGTGTAGCAAGTTGAATATTGAGGGGGAGAAGGGTTGATGCACCAAAGAGAGGTGCTTCTGGTTTACTGGGGTAAACAGTGCTCCAGTTCCACTCTAGGGCTGTATGGCTCGGAAAGGAAGCCCTTAATAGACACGATATGTACTTGGTGGTCCAGAAGTTCCTTAAGAGAGTTTGAAGGAAAAATCAAAAGGACAGTTTGTCCTTCTGAATATCTCATCATTTCTAGGCTACACACAGGGTTGCTTATATCCAGATGGTGTGGCTGACTGGTGTCTTGAGGAACGCATAGAGATCAGAGAGAATCGCTCTCGTGTTTCCCAGGGGGGATCCTGCCGTTGCCCCCTTCCTAAGTGCAGCGTAAGTGTTAGGAGAAAGGCACGACGATGGGACTGCGTGTTTCTGCTCAGACCAGGGAAGTTCTGTCACAGATGGAACAGTTTTTTCTGCAGGAGCAAATTCAGACTTTCAGAGTTCATCTTACTGCTTGAGGATGGAATGAGATGCTCAGCAGTGCGTTTGCTAGGCTGTTGTTTCCAGAGCCCAGCCAGCATCCATATTAATGTGGCATTGTTACACACGGTAATTTATGCAGTATTCATTACACTTGAGACATGTACAGGAGCATGTAAAGACATAAAGTACTACAAAAACCCTGCAGCAGATTACTGTCTGACAAAGTGGGCTTTTTAACCAAAGCAGCACATTAAGATTTGGATGGCAGTCATTCGTTGGACAGAAGCAGCCCATGCCAATAAGGGCTGTAGAATGAGGAGCTGGGGATACCAGAAAGGATGTGTTTTCAGCGGAGGTGGCCTGAGAGGGCTGCTGAGTTTGAGCTGTTAGTTAAGCCAAATACAACATTGCTGTTCCGATCCAAACTCCTGTTTATGCAGATCTGCAGGCTCTGAGGTGGATTGAACAAAAGTGTTGGGTTTCATCCCAGCTCTGCAATGAAAAGCTGCAGTAGTGTGGGTTGGATTTGAATAGCTCATTTGGCAGAGCTAGCCATACAGCATGCTGTTTTGCTTCACATACATATCAGAGAGATGAAATATTCGAATAACTACCTCAGTATCTGTTTGCCATGTGTTAAATAAATACCCAATTTGCAAAATTTGCAGTAATGGTGCATGAAAATTAGATGTACAGTTGCATGTACTTTTGACCCAAGGCTTGTCCGCCTGTTATAGATCAGGTCATTTAACTGGTAAATGCTATTAGTTAATCAGGCAGTTACGTGGGACCCATCACTCAGACATTGAGTGTGGAAAAACATGTTGTCACTCAACTTCTCAGCAGTTAAAGAAGCAGCTGTAGGCAAGTCCGTTGGTATGGAGTGGTTTATGCAAGTAAAACTGTTGGTGGTATTTACAGAGATGAAGTGTAAGAAAAATGCTTATTTGTTTTAGTACCTTTTTAAAGGGATGTATGTTTATTGTAGATGGGCAAATTACACACCTTGATGTTTTCCTTTTCTTTTTTATTTTATTTTTCAGGAAACAAAAATCAACTGCGTCCGGCTGGCAACAAAAGGTATGTGCGTGTCTCTCTCCTGCAAAGCACAATGCCAGTAATGTAAAAGCTGCAGTGGTGACACAATTTGATTACAGTTAGTAGTCAAAGAACAAACACCACTCTCTGCCCACCTCCTCTTGTTGTTTGTTTTTTTGTTTGGTTTATTTTTTTAAAGGAAGATTACAAAGGCAAAATGACAATTTCCAGAACCACTCTACTAGATGTGTGGACTGTTATTTTTTTGAAAGACAAGGTATCTGTCCCTGAGGTTTCTCCTTTCCCTTGTTCTGTTGACAGCTTTCCAGTCCTGAGGACTGTTCTTGCTATCAGCAGAACATCACTGAAAAAGCAACATTAACTTCCTACGAAATTTGTTTTTTCCATAACTGTATAAAGCAGAAAAGAAGAGATCTCTCATAAGCCTAACATTGAGTACAGTGGGACACAGTTCTTGTATCACACCACTTTCATGGTATAATTCAACAAACTAGTACTGTACGTTCCTTATTTTCATTGCAGTTAGTTCAGAATAGACCGAACTGATAGGTCAAATAGACCAGAATGAGCAAACCCGAGACAAGTCCTGTTAAGATGCAGTGCTCCGATGACCAGGTTGCTTCACGAGGTGTAACTCTTGAGGGACCAATGGTGACAATGCCTGGGTTCCTTGGAGTTCAGAGTTGCTTTTAACAACTCTTCTAAGGACTTCAAAATTATCCCAGGGGCTCCTTTGCCAGCAGAGGTGTCAGAAACCAATTTACTTGTAACACAGAGGAGTAGCTGTAAAAAGACTTGCTCAATACGTGCTGTAGTCTCAAACTGAGCTGTAAGGGAAGGATCGGGTAATTGCCGTGGCTGTGCTACAGGTAGTTCTCAGTTTCCAAAACTTAGGGTTGCTGTCTTGTGCTCTCACTGCTCTGCTGTAATGTGAAATAACTGCATTACTGCCTGTGGAGTCTTCCAAGAGTTAAACTAAATTGGCAGGAACCCATGACTTTCCTGTTTCCTTTGAGGCACCATCCCATTTTTTCCATTCTTATCACTCCTTTCTGTCATGTGCAGTACCAGAAGCCGGTTACTTCCAGGTACTTTCTCCTGATCACCTCTGCATTTGCACTTACAGAGGAGTTGAGAGGGCTCAAAGCTGCCCCAGCTAACAGTTGCTGGATGGCAGAAGATGACTTTTTCCATCTTCTTACGGAGACATCCCCAGTCTGTTACAGAGCGCCACGTGCTGGGGTGGCAGGTGCTGCATGAAGTTCCCACCTGTGCAGCTGTTTCACCGCTGAGACCTGATACACGAGCTAGTGGGTCTGTAAGCAGTTGTGTCACCACTGAAAGCCAAGGAGGGTGAGCCATTTCTCCCCTTTCTCCTTTTCATCTGTGAGAGCCACAGATGCTGCTGCTCCCCATATTCTCTTGTTGCTTTTCTTTTAAAAAGTTCCTCATAAAATCTTTATTTAATTCATTCCTCTGGGTTTACAAACATCTGTGTGTCTTAGTCTCCCCTCCTTCCCCCTGAGTTTTTCCAGCTGCTAGTGATGTGACCATTTCAAATTCTTTATTTTGGCTTTCTGGGGGTGGAAAGAGCTGGACTGGCGAGTCTGGGTGGAATGAGCAACCCCAGGATTTTCCCAGAATATGACTAGAGGTCTCTTCAAGAGATCATAGAAACTGTATTAATTCATTTTTGGAGACCTGTAGTTTCTCCCATTTCAGTTGTTCCATTTTCTGGAGTTGGTGGAAGAATGTTGTCATGCTAGCAGGAAAGGTATTTGCTCTGTAACTATTCAAATAAAAACCACCAACTATACAGCTTGAAAAGTCCCATTCTTGCATGAGCTTTTGATTTGCTTTGTCTGATGTGGGTCCTTCAGAAGAGTGTCACATAAGTGTTTGACCTTGAATTGACTTCTGCAAACTGATTTAATCTTCATTTACCAGTTAGGTCACCAGGCAGAGTCCATAAGCTCCCCTCATTCTGTTGTTTCTGAATGTGGTCTCTTTTTAAAAAAGGATCTCTTACTAGTATTAATTTCATAAGAGATATAAAAGAGAGGGGTAGAGCCTGAGGGTGCCTAGAGCCACTGCTTTTTGGTGATCTTAGTTTTTAGGATTATTCTTGATTGACACAAATGGAGAAGGACAAGAAATGATGGTAGTTCTCGTGTTTATTCTCACTGTCTCAATGGATACGACTTTTGATTTATAGGCAGATATCTGATTTCTGTGCATGCGATGTGGAAATTCCTTTGGTGTTTGGTTTTTGGTTTTTTTTTCCTTTCTTATTTTTCTCTTGTCCTTGCTCTGTGAATTGCCATGTTGTATTTGTCAGTGCCTGACCCTTAGCAAGGACACGGGAATATGCACAACTGTGGCTAATTTTATGCAGTTTTAGCTCTTCAAAGGTACAGTATTGCCTTGCAGCTCACCAGCAAGGTAGCATCACAGGTGGATTTGTAGTCTTGATAACATAACAGTATCTTCCATTGCTGGCATCTGTGAAGTATGAGCAGCTGAGCAATAGCTGAACAATGTGCTTCTGTGGTTTGCAGCTTTCCCATAGTTTCAGGTTTCCACATGTCATGAGGATGAATTCCCACCGTACGATAGCTCCGTATGAGTAGAAGGACTCAGACACTCCACATCCCAGCCCCTGAAGGGAGGTGTCGCAGCTGCACTCTGCTGTGTGGCAGTGGACAGAGATGCTCACGGATCTATAATTACACTGTGAACTGATCAAAGGCTGATGGCTGGGATGTTCTAGATGACCTACTGTGTCTGTGCTGTCTTCTGTCTACTCATTATATTGATTATCTTTAATGGCATTGCCCTGTATTCGCCTTTGTTTGCATTGTTCTCTTTCTGAGGATAGAATGAGCAAACCTGTAGAAAAAAAATCATCAGAGCTGCTAGTAGAGATACCACTGTGGTGTCTTTGGTAAGACTAAGGGGGGAAAAGAACCACTTTTTTGGAATCAAGCCTAATCTCAGCATTGACAACTTAAAAGTTCTGCTTTGAGTTGGTACCAGAGAAGAAGTAAATTTTGTTTTGATGCAAGAAAATAAATACATACTACTGGTGCCAGACTAAACATTCCTTTTAGGATATAGGCTTAAGTTTTCCATCCCTAGACATCTGACACTGCAGTAGCTCCGTTAACATCAGTGAAATGAGTTCTGATCTACACCAGTGACAGGAAGATTAGGATCCAGGCATGTTAAAGCAAGATGAGTGTTGTCTTGAAGTACTGCATTAACAAGGGCACTAAATGTGAGTGTGGGAGTAATTAGCAGTAAAATGTATTAGGCAGTGTGTTACTGGGGGATTATAACACATCTTGGGTGTTGCTGCAGGGCACCTGTTCAGGCGCTGAGTAGCTTTAATCACTTGAGAGATGCATGAGGCTGTTCCACTGCTGCTACTTCAGCAGGCTGGGAGGCAATTCACTCTGTATGTCCCGTTGCCTCAAAACCAAGGCAATGGAAGTAGACAACTCTTTGAAAAGTGTTTCAGTCCATTAAAGAGAGTTTGGGAGTTTTCCCAGTTTTCTCTCCTCCCCTTTTAGCAAGAAATAGACTGTTCAGCTCGACCCTTTTTCAGTTCAACTCAGCTTTGTGCAAGAGCTGCTTCCCACCTCTCCCGCCAGTATGCTCCTTGGTGTGGTTTGCTGCGTGCTGCTCCTGTTTTGATGAACTTGATTGCTGTGGCAGCAAGAAAGACCTCTCAGATCTTGTATATTGGGTTACTAACTGTCGGGGTGGGGTTTGGCATTCCAGAGCACTGGGTCATGACACCAGTGGTGCACCCTCCAGAGCAGAGCTGACAGATGCCCAGCTGGGTCAGCCCTGCTGAGCTCGTTGCCTCCCATCCAGTGGCTCCAGGGTAGGAGCTGGCTGATGCCGGTGGCGGGGACTCATTATCAGCCTTTGCTGTGGTGACATTTGACAGTCCATCAGAAAGCTCGCTACATCTGCCCAGTCTGTGTAGCCATTTCACATTTTGCCAGCATGTTTTACATCCACAAGCGTTATTAACCTTTTGTATGTACATATGTATTTATTTTCAGATTCATTGCTCTCAGATTTCTTACCACTTCCAGCCATAATCATATCTCCCCGCGTGGGCTACTCCTCTTTTTTTACATTACCGGAGTAATGTCGTCTTTCACAGCATTAGTCACTCAGGTGCATATCATTAGCATAAAACACTCCTTAAAAAATAAGTTCCTAATTAAACCCCAATTTACCAGCTCTCTGCCATACAGTTTCTATTCAGACATTTATTTATTAGTTTTACCATTTGGTTGCCTTGATAGCATTTATTTTAATATGTCCCATTCTTTTTGAATTAACTGACTTGTTCTCCCTGTCTTAAAGCAACATATTTATATTGACACTTTATTAGAGAAAATTGTAACCTCTTACCAAGAAAGAGCGATTACATCTTGTATTCTTAAAGTGCATTAAATTAATTTCACAGTGTAATTGAAACCAAGGCAGAGGGCTCATTAATGGTTCCTTATCTCTCTATACTCATTTCTTCTTTCTTTAAAATGTAAGTTCTTGCAAATGAAGGAATGGAACTTTATAATCATTACGAGGTACATTTCCCTCCCCGCCCCCCCCCCGTTTTTTTCTTCTTGTGCATGCTGCCTGGGAACAATTTTCCTTGTTCTTAGCATTAATAGGTAGGCAACAGGTGACCACAAGAAACCCGCCCAGCCTCTTGAGCACAGGTGATTATCAGTTCAGGAGAAGGAAAACTGTTCAAACTTGCAGAAGTCTGAGCAGCTTCATGACTTCTTGTTTTGTATTTGGTTTGCACAGGAAAAGACCTTTACGGTTCTGCTAACCCCAGGGCACAGGGGCGCTCCTTAACAGCACCCATGTTGCACTGAAGGTGAGTGTATACCTGTGCAGAGGGCCACCTGAAGGACTCGGCACCACTCACATCTTCACAGCAGCACTTGAGCATGACTGAGGAGCCCCATGGATCCCTGGCTGGCCCTCTGCAGAGGCTGAATACCTCCCTTAGTATGCATGGAGATAATCTTGCAATTTTAAAATTAAAGTAACTACAGCATTTTCTGGGTCTGGTTATTATGCACATTCTTAGACAGCTGAGTCCTGCTGTTGAAGAAATGATGACAGGAGAGTGAAAACTTAATTCTGTAAGCCCCCTGTACAGAAGCTTCTGCTGGAGTTGGAGATGCTGCGGAACTGAGCCTCAGCAGCACCGTGTAGAGTCATTCACAGATCACTAGTAGGAAGGTTCAGGATTTCTCAAGAGTTTTGCAGTTTCCATCAGAATGAACTTGGAGGTTTGTGTCTCATAAATGTGCCTTATCATACATAACACTGAGAGCAGCACCATTATTTAACTCCAGAAAATTTAAATATACAGAGGAAATCCCATCAGCTTGTGGAAATAGTTTCTTCTGCTTTAGCCTGATGTGCATAGAATGACTTACTGGGATGTGACAGAGTAACTTGTGATTAATATGAAAGGGAGGGCAAAGGAGGGCTGGGTTTTTTCGGGTTTAAAATGGATTAAAATTTTATAGGAATATTCCTCTCCCATTGCTGCATGGTTATTACTGTCTAGCTATGACTTCCTCACCCAACAATTATTTCAACTACACATCAGGGCAGCTGTGATGATACAGGGGCAAAAAGGTGCTGGGATTACTGTGAAGTTCAAATGCTTTTAAGATTGAGAGAAATGGCCCTACTTTCTTGTAGTGCATCAGCACTGGAAGAAGGGAACTTCCTGGGAGAGGAGTGCTTAATGATCTTGAGACCTCAGTAATGAACCTGGCTCTGAAAGGTGACCGGTGAAATCGTGGCAGGGGAGACTGCAAGAAACCAATGGAACATGAAGAGGAAAAAAATTCCTACTGTTCACACACAGTTTTGCTGCACATGAGAACTATTCGCTTGATAGCTCTTGCTCACTCAAATTTGTTTAAGAGGGCTCTCTTGTTTTCTGATATATATTCTGGTTTTGTAGAGAGACAACATCTTTTTTAAACAGATCTAATCCCACTTCAAATCTGTTTGTTATTGCATTTTGTCTTCTGATACACTGGAATGTTATTCCTTTGACAGGTTTGCTCTGTTTTGTGCTATTTATTTCAGAAGGGTTTATCACACATTTTAAGTTGAATGCATGAAAATATTTTTTTCTTTTCACTTGAACAAACATCCGCCTTCTAAAAGTTTTTTAACAGAATTTTTTGTATCACCATAATTAGTTGTTAATAACAGACACATTTAACATTATACTCTTACAAAAAAATATTCCTCACCGGGAAGACAAATCAAACTTCCTCACATGTGGATGCCCATTTAACCCAGTGAGCATCTTTATTTTCACTAAATTTGGTACCAAGACTTAGAGGGATTTCAAATGTCAGCTTTAGGGGCTTCCTTATCCCAGGGAGCTAATGAACCACCTTTGAATTAGTGAAGAACTTGGTGCAGACCTGGATGGGACCACAAGTGAACTGAGTTTGCTAACTTGAGCCCAGTTTCTAGAGAACATCATCTGCTCTAGAGCTCTGCTGCGCTGCCAGACCCTGACCTTGGCTCCCAGTTAAAATAAGCAGTGGGAGGGCAGGGGTAGGAGAAGTTCAGTGTTTAAGGTAAATTTTGGGATGGGCTAGCAACAGTAGACCGTAAAAATATCAGCTCTATAATTCAAAGCATCCACTGCTAGGATACACTGGGTAGCTTTGGAAAAGCAGAGTCTTCAAAAAAAATCAGAATAAAGTTGATTATTGCTGCGTGAACCAAGTCCTCCTGGAATCATAGCAGGAAGGGTTTACCTGGAGTGCTGCAGAGGCTGCCGTGCCCTTTCAGCACCCGCGTGGTGTGAAAGGATGCTCTTGGCCTGGCTGGGGGGTTGTGCAATCACACGTTTGTTTGCAGATAAACCGGTAGCCAGGCAAAGGAGGTAAAAACAACCGAAAAAAGCACTAATCAGACATTACAGCCACAAGTGAAGGTCAAATCAGAAAGGATTTGTTTTGGGTTTGATTTTTTCAGTGTTAATGCAGAGCCCGATGGATGATTAGTCGTTTACAAAGGCTTTTTTTCCTCTCTTCTGCTTGAAGGTTTGCAGGAAGAACTGCCTGAATGTCCCCTGAAGCCTTCTGCACAGGGGTGAGAGCTGGGGCAGAGGAGGGGGCAGCTGTGGGCGCAGAAGCAGAAGGGCTGTTAGGTTTGAGAGGAGAGCAGTGCTCCGTGTTCCTAACGTCCTTACGCTTACACCCACTTCCTTGGGTAGTCAGTATTTCTCCTCTGTTTCTTGACATCTGGAGATGCTTTCTGCAGTGTAGCAGCCGCTGGCCAGGTGCTGTGGATCACTTAAAAAGTTTTTCATAAACAGATTATCATTGTCAATGTCCTTAAACAGCACTTCCAAAGGCATGACAAACCTGAGGCTGTTACAAATACCTTATGCCTCTGTTTCCTTAAACAGATTTTTCAATGAGCCAGTGTCCAGAAACAGGGTTGTTATTAATGCATTAGCTTCTCAGTTTCTTCCAGGAACTGGACATTTAAAAAACTATATGATAGCGTTAGTATATGTGACAATGTCACAAGAGAGGTAGGTGTGAAAGAAACTATTTCATAATACCACTGCAGAGGAAAAGAAGAATAATTTAAGACATGTCTGAAAGTGCTGCTTCAACTTGGCAAAGTACAGAAAGTTTCCCAGTATTTTATACAGCACACGTACAGCATGTATACAGAGTCTCTAATGCATTGGCTGTATGACTCCCTTTTTCCTGTAAAATGGTGAGCATCCTCGGCACACTGCTCAGTCAACGTGGGAGTGAAATCTTACTGGGCACAGCATTTGTAGGCCACTGTGGTACCTCAAGCACCTTTGAACAGCTGGGCTCAAAAGGTGGCCTTTAGTATTCATTGTAATCCCCACCTCTGCACTTTGCTCACTGGTTTTGTAATTTCTGCAGCTGGTGTAGCTGTGGACTTTTAATGATAGCCATGATGTGAGCAGAGCAACTGCTCAGAGGGGACCGGCTGGTGCAAAGGTTAATTAGTTTTTGTTTGCAGGGTACAACAAGTCTATTATACAACCATAGCATTGTCAGGCACAGTAAAATTTTTGCCTGTATCAGTCAAAAGGTGGATCTCCCTGTCTATGTTTAAGACCATACACAAATTGTCACCTCTGTAAATTTGAACTTGTCATAATGGCAATTTTACTTGTTTTCCATTTTTATAATTTCGAGTTAGTTTCTAAATAGCTTTGCAAAAGTGGAGAGTTAAAATGGATACATCCTATCACCCTCTGAGCCGCCGCATCAGTTGTAGGCATCACAACAGCTGCTCTTTATCTGAGCTCTTCTTTCAAGTAAATGTAATAACCTTTCTCATTCTTGGGAGCCATATATCTGCCTTTAGCACAAATTAAGTGCTTCTGTTCTGGAGAGAGAGAAAGAAAAGCAGGAGGAGAAAAGCAAAGCCTTTGTGGTGGATTTGCCTGGAATCTCCAAAATCAATTATTCTCTTAGTGCTATTTTTTAATTCTCATTCAGTTTAGTAATGCTAATCTTGATTCCTCGCTGTGTGTTTATGCTCATCCTCCTACAGATTCAACCTGTATGCCTGATAATCCCTCATATAAATTCTGGTCTGTCTTTCTCTCCAGGACTGCTTTGTTTTGCTGTGCTCTCTGCTTAGAATATGGCTGAAAGCTTGTGGCTCTCATCACTCTTTCCATTTCTTGTGAGCTTTTTTCACAAAATGAGAATGTCTCATTGTTGTCTTAAGCCTGCGCTATTTGCAGTCCTCAATAACTGGAGGCGGAAGATTGGTGTAGTGATGTTATCTGTAGGGATACTGTTGGTGGTATTCAATTTTTTAATAAATTACAACAAAGAAATAGCCAAAGTGGAATCTGTCTTTCAGATTTCATGAGCTATTCCGCTTTGGCTTACAACACGGAGAAGCGCTGGCATCGTGCACAGCTTTTTATAGTCCCAGTACTCTGGTATATGCTGCTGAAGGTTGCAAACTAGTCTGTCTTCTACAACCTGTGTGTGCAGCCAGCTGACGCTGAGGGCATCGCTGGGTAGTGCTGGCTAACAGGTATTCTGCATCAAGGTGTAAATCGGTGCCCTGCCACCTTTACCTCAACATTATCATTCTTACAGGTACTTGTTTGCCCTTGCGTTTCCATATTGGAGACTATGTTTCAGAGATACAGATATAATCAGGATCTGAAAGCATAAGGGAAAACATTTCTACATGCAGAGAGGCTTTAATCATTTGTAGGCTATTCGCATAAAAAGCACCATTAAAAAAGAAAAAAAAAAGAAAAGGAAATCATGTTTACAAGTGATTTGAGAATAACTGTCTTTTGAAAATAAGCCTCTAGGTCTGTTAGGGAATTTTGCATTCAGCATGCTGCCTGGCCACTATGTGCTACAAAGAAATTACACCGATTGAGCAGCTCATTTTAACTCATAATGACTTTGAACCCATTATTTTTCATTAATTTTTCTGGCTTAAATAATGCTTTAAAGTAATTTTTCTAAATGTTTTTTGTTTCAAGAGTGACTTTCTATCTGAAGAATTGTATTTTTAGGTGTTACAAATTGGAAACCAGACCTAACCTTTGCCAGACTGACCTGTCACCTTCCAGGGTCTTTGCTGTCATCTGGCTGTGGCCAAACCTCCCATTGCTTGCGTTGCTTCTCTCATGTTGTCCCTCTCTCATTTACACTTGCACTGCCTTTTTCTTGCCCCTGGGTATTTACCCAGCTGTCCCTAGAGCCATTTTGTTTGCTTTCTCTTCTCCTCCTGTTGTAGTATGGGATGCTTCTCTCTCCTGTGCGGCAGCGCGGCTACTGACGCTACCACTGCCATCGCAGGACTTTGTTCTTTACGCCTCGCCAGTTGGAAATCTCACACAAATACCTGCCTTTTCCTTCTGCCTACGGCTCTTTCGGATTCTTTTTTTCCTGTCAGTTACATTTTTTAATGCAATATTGTAATTGCTGCTTAAAATAAAGAATGTTTGTGAAATAGGCTTTAGAGAAGAAACTTCTATTATCAGTTCTTCAGTGTGCCAGCTCCACAGAGAAGGTCGCTTTATATCTGGTGGCTTATTGTTATAAAACAACATATCTGTGCATATCTTCCGCTTGCTGCCATTGCTGTTTCTCCATCTGGGTCTCCTGTCCCCCCATCCCCATCTGTGAGACTTTGTATTGTCTGATGGAATCGTCACAGGGTGTCAGTCCAGAAATGTCAGTCCTTGGCTCTGCTGCTGGGTGCCTGTGATGCCAAAGGCATATCCTTAATCCTTTCAGATCTATAAAGAAAATAACAGTTTATTACTTACCTTGCGCGAGCATTAGGAGGATTTAGAATACATATGAATATCGCTCTAGGAGTGCGTAGTGCTACATATGAACGCTTGCCGGTAAGTGGATGATTTTTCACTTTCTTAGCATTTTGGGAAGGTTCTCCTCCTCCTTTGTGGTTATGACTTGCAACAATTAAGTTTAGGTTTTTGTAATCACTTGCAAACCATTTTCCAGCTTAAAGTAGCTAAACATGTCATCTCTCTTTCTTTGTGGACAGAAACACTTTCAGCTTAAGAAACGTACTGAAACATTTTACTCTGGAATACAAATGGCAGCCCTCTGTTCGGATATTAATTTTGAATTTCAAAATTTATGTCCTTAAGCAGTCAGCCCTGCAGAGCCAGCTTTAATCATGATCTGAAGCAAAGGGGAATTTAAAAAGTTGAAAGCCACAAGGAGCTGGCAAGATGTGAAACCATCCTGCCAGTAGTTGCACCTGTCTGAACTAGTCTGAGATTTTTTCATTATCTGTGAATCCATGGCAGGATAACCAGTTTAGGCCTTAATCAAAACCTTAATTAAACAATTGATGACTGATGAACCATAAACCTGACCTCTCATGGGCTGATGAGGTGGATTGACTCTGGGAAAGAGCCCATTTGCCCCTGCTCTGCTCTCTTTGCATCTCTGAAGCATCACCAGAATGGTATCCGCTGTGACTGTGCTGCTTGTAACATGTTCCATCTCACTGCAAGATGCTGCATCTCTGGGAATTTTGAAAGAGGTGGAAGAAAAAAGAAAATTAGGTTGGTAGGAAAGGGCTGAAACCTTGAAACAGCTACGAATGTAAAATGTAGTGCTGGGTGAATACCAATGCCTGTGAAAGTCAGCTTCATGCCACTGATCAAGGTTCTGGGACAGTGTGGTTTTTGCACGGTCCATAAATGTGTATATCTGAAAGTAGTAGCCTGGTCTAGTAGGTAATGCACAGACCTGGAGTCCAGGGACCTACGGGCTTCACTCTTCTGGCACTGTCTTCTATCATTTGCCTTCCTTATTAAGAAAGTAAGCTCATGGCACAAAATTGTCTTACTTCATGTTAGTACAGTGTGAAGGGGTCCTGACCTGAGTGGGAGCTCTGGATTCCACTGAAATACAAACAGTAATAACAGTGGTGACCTGTTCTGTATCCTATTATTCCAGTATTGGGTTTCAGCTACAAGGAACAATTTATTCCCGGAAATGTGGTGGAAGTAACCACTAGAAAATACGGTTATAGTTCCCGTTCCCGCCCCCCCCCCCCCCCCCCCCCGCCTTTTTTAATACCAACAGTATATAAACATTGTTTTTCAGAAAGAAAAGCGTGGCCCCTCAAGTACAATGGTGCAGAGCTTTCAAAGTGTATTTAAAGACATTTGTATGAGATGGCCATCTGAGCAGTTTTTATGGGCTTGTGTGCTCAGAGGATTTCAGATCTTCCTGAATGTCCATAAATGAGAGAAACAAAACTGAATTCTAAAAAGGCATTAGTGTCAGGAGCAGCAGAAGTCATCTTCTGCAAGTACAGTAACAGCTCACAGACCTCCTCCTGCCAGAATAAAATAGGCTTGGCTTACCTACAGGTGGTGGTGTGCAGGTGGGGGTACAAACAACCTTAGCAGATGTAGGCATCTACAAGGAAGATACACCAGAATGGCAGGAAAACAGTGGACTTTTGCAGTAATGTTTCACTGCAAATCTTTAAGAATCTGAGACCCAGGAATTTACTGACACTGTCATATTATCAATTCCTAGGAGCTATTAGCTGAGACAACTTACAAATGGTTGGACTAGTAGCCTAAAGGAATTGTTGGCCTTTGCCAAGATAGATAGAAAGAGTTACACAGAAGATTCAAGTGAATCAGTCACCACAGTGTGTAGGTGTCAGGACAGATAATAAGCCTTTATTATTCTCTTTCTAGAACTGCAGTAGTCTACAATGGGATGAGAAATATCAAATAAAAATACACTGACCACACATTGCCTGTAGTAACAAGCAACAGCCTGGCAAAAGCAAACCGATCTAGTGGATTAGAAGATGGAGTTGACAGCACTTTTTTTTTTTTTTTTTTTTCTTTTTTTTTTCTGTGGCTTACAATTCATGAGCATGTTCAGAACATACAAAGACGTGGGGCATCTGACTGTGCTGTTTGTGGTAGAAAACTGTTCTCCAGCACCTGTTATTCAGGGTCATAAGAGTAACTGCAACTCAAGTGAGGGATAATTTGAAGTACTTCTGAGTTTCACTTCAAATAAACAGAGATTTAGCAATTTTCAGGGAAAAAATTGTACCTTTATCATTTACTTTGTAGTGTAAGAGTGTCAGGATTGCCTGTATGATGGTATATAGCTCACCTCTTGGACAGACTTGCTTCAAGACTGTAAGAGATGTTGTCAGATAAAGAAGGTAATATGCAACTGATATGTTATTTTACTTTCATGCTCAGGAGTCCCATTAATGCATTTGAGACATGTAAGCGCAGAAGTTACCAGTGAACTCTTAACTGAATGGGAAAATTGGTGGATGCAGCAGAGCAATAGAGTTGTCAGGGACAAAAAGCTGAAAATTACATACATGTTTCAAATGGCCAGCATTTTTGCTTGGTAAATATTGTATTTTGCTGTGGCAAACTAGATTAACAGTTTAGCTGTAGGAAAAGTGAAATCATACTTTTATTGCTGCATGTGGTGAGTTTTCTTGTTTTACATTTATTGCGTTGTTCTGTGTGTACTCTTCAAGATATGATGAGAGCAGAATATAACACTTTATTCAAGATCAGGTCCTTATCGCTGGAAGACTGTCAGCTAAGACCCTATTCAGAACATACCAGAAAACCCTATGGTCAGTTATACAATTTGATCTTGGTGAGCGTTTGGACTCATCCTTGCAGAGAGAGATCTTTTAAAGCATACACAGTTTAATGTGTGGCAAGTAGGCGAAAGAATAACCCAGTGAGGCTTTCTGCTGTCTCAGCCATGTACGGACTTGATTATTATGTCCCCAAGCAACTGACTTCATGAGCAGAAGTGATTCAGGTTTCCCTAAAGGTCAGCAACAGAGTTGTTAAAAGAGCAAAACATTATGGTCTTCTGATGACAGCACTACACTTTCACCTTTGATTCCCTTTTCCTACTGTGTTTAAGCTGTAAAGGAAGACTTGGCTGACTCCAACCCAAATAAGATTGTGATCTCATGTAATGTGAATTCATTTAACTTCATCAAATGCAATTATGATATTTTTAGTAGTAGTTAAGTATATCAGGAATGTAATAAAGATAGGCTTATTTAGTCTTTAGAGTAGCCACAACTCAAATCTTGTGGGGCTTTCTAAATCAAGGTCAGTGGTTTAAGCTACATCTGGGAAAATTCTGTGCAGCAAGTAGCGAAGTCAGCAGAGCTAAGGTATAGAATAAGCACTATATAAGTAGCCCCAGCAACAGGGGAAAGAGTAGCATTCTGCATTCTGCTCAGTTACGCAAAGGGCAGAAGACCCTTAAAATCAGATCATGACAAGGAAGTAAAAGAATAAATGTGTGGAAATAATGTTCCTAAATACTTCATTTATAAGCGTGTAGGCTTTACTCATAAAAACCCCAAAATTTCAAATAGAAATTATGTTGTTTTGCCTGGGCTGCAGAAGAACTCGTGTATGGAATACATTAGAAGATGTGGAGGTTGCTTAGTGTGTTAGATTACTGCTTGGTACATGCATAATTGTAACCATGTGCTTACAAAAGCCAGGCCTCCGGTATGTTGAGAAATACAAATGTGGTCTGATTTTAGAAGAAAAAAAACTTTCTGCCAGTAGTATTATTGGATATGTTACTGCAAACTTTTATATGCATTATTTCATTAACGACTGTTTGAGATGAAAATTATAACTGCTATTAATTCTCCTGCTTCTGGGTGTATGCTAGTGCTTCAGAAGAGTAAATTCACCATTGCAGTTTAATGTGGTAAAATATTAGAGTCGGTTATATTACACTGGGGTATTATGCCCTATTACTGCTCTGAATTACCTGTTATCAGCCCTTATTAAAGGCAGATTTGGTTAGATGGACAATTGTCTATTGTAATTTAATTGCAAATATGTTGTTAGGCTTTCAAATGAATATTTGTCTACATTCTTCAGTGATTTTTCTACAAATTCTCTTTTTTATATCCTTCTCCCTCTCCCTCCATCTTTTAAGGAGCTTCCACCCAGAATTCCAATGCAGTGGAACCAGAAAAACAAGTTGACAGCACAGTGAAAATGGCCGGAGTTATAGCTGGTCTCCTGATGTTTGTTATTATCCTCTTGGGAGCAATGCTTACCATCAAGAGAAGGTAAGTTTCTGCTTTGCTTCCATCTTGAACCTTCTGGCTAGTGGTTTCTACTTCAAAAAGAAGAATAAATTTAGTAGAGAGAAAACATTCCATTTGTGTTACAGAGGACAGCAGTCAATGCCAATATACGCAACTCTTTACAGTAGTTCTAGCCCCAGAAAAGATGGGTGTTCTGGCAGATAGTATATGAACAACAAAATAATTGTTGTCAAAGTAAAGAGTTAAGGATAAGTATCTGATAATTAATGAGAAGGAGTAGCTCATGAAAAAGCATGGAAAAGTACGAAGTGATAAGGAGGCAGTGGAAGTGGGCATGGGCAGGAAGCACAACAGTGGTCTAATAGAAGACAAGAATTCTTTCTCTAACAGCCAAGAAAAATAATATCTTACAATAATGCGATCAGGGGTCTTGTTCCCAAGTGAGTCTTGATGCGACATATTTTCACACAGCAATTTCTTTGCAACCACTGTTCAACTGGAATATTACATTTTGCTGAGGGTTAGAATCTTTCCACGAATTAGCTTTTGTTTACAAGGGAATGAAACTTGGAAAAATCATTTATGTAATGAAATTTGTTCAAACAGTTCATTTTGTGTGATTTTCTTTGGACCATTTGCACTTACACTTTGAAGTAGGCTATTGTAGTTGCTACTATTTGAAGATATCCACATTTGCAGTGTAATATACTGATCCAGAAAACCCTTTATAGCAAGAGGTTTTCTTGAGAAAATTTGTAGTTGTTTTTTTTTTTATTAGTCACATTTCTGAGGTGAACCCTACTTTGCAAGAGTCATTTGATCCTAAATGAAACAGGACTTAGGTAGCCTGGCACCGCTTGTCTAGGGTGTGGGTAGCATTTCATGTCAGAGCCTTGATGATTTTACTCGGTCTGTTGTCGGGAGTGTAGCTTTTCAAAACAAAGCTCCATTCCTTTGAGATCTGTTATCTCTGTGACAAACAGCCACACATTTCCCAAAAATAAAAGCAGCAGTTAAATCTTGATATAATCTCTATGTTAATCCAGAGCACATATGCAAATGGCATAGCTCTGTGCTGCAGGCGCTGGAGCGCAGGGCTGCTGTTCAGAAGGACGTTGGGTGGCTGGAGGAGCGGGCTGATGGCAGCCTCCTGACGTTTAGCAAAGGCCAGGTCCCGCATCTGGGATGGAGTAACCTATGTTACAGCACTGGCAGGTTTGCAGAGAAGGACCCTGGAGGTCTTGGTGGCCGTGGCAAACATAACTCAGCAATGTGCCCTTGCAGCAAAGAAGGTCTACTGTGTCCAGGGCGGTGTTAGCAGGAGTGTAGCCAGCAGGTTGAGGCAAGTGATTATTCCCTTCTGTTTGCCATCAGTGAGGTTGCTCTGGGCCTGTTCTGTGCAGTTTGGGGATCCTCAGTACAAGAAAGGCACTGATTGATATATTAGAGAAAATCCAGAGGAGGGTTACCAAGATGGTTTGGAGGTGGAGAATCTCCATCCCTGGAGAAATTAAAAACTTGACTTGGACAATGCCCTGAGGGACTTGCTGCAAGTAAAATGGGAGTTTGCACTAGGAGTCCTTTTTGAGTAGCCTTTCCAAATGTAATTCCACAAAAAGGATCACATAGGTAGTACTACTGTGAATTCCTGTTGAATTAACTGAAGGGGTGGGCAATCTAGATTTTTAATCCAATTTTTGTTGTAAGTAAGAAAAATCAAATTTTGTGAACAAATGTGTATGTGTTTTGCATCACATCTGCTGCACTTTTGTTCAATGTTAAGTCCAAACAGCACTGATGCCTCTGGTTCCGCTCCCCTGGGAGCTTTTCAGTTCATAAGCAGAAAAAAAAATCAGATGCCTCCAATGAAAAACAGGGAAAGGGTTTCAGCAAAAATTGAGCTGGATTTCTGGTCTGGTGAATGCACGGCCCTCATACATTCCTGTTAACTTCCTAAAAGCTCTCAAAGAAATACTTTTATTCTAAGCTTGAGAGATAAAACTTATAAGGAAAGCTATCAGAGCAGTGCCACATCTGTGGTGTATTTCATAAGCTATAAAAACTTGATAGCATTTCTGTCCCATTATGTATTATTATTATTAGTCATGTATGTTGCTGGGCAGAAAACAATGATTTGTGATGACCAGAAATTCCTTATTTCAGGGTAGTTTTTCTGTGTAGCCTGCCAACAGCTAAGTCAGAGAGGTAAGTATAATCTTATGAACCAATATACTTTAATATTAAGGAGATAGTATTCGTAATCTCTGTATTTACTGAAATAATGAGTTAAAAGTACAGAATGGGAGGAACTTGGATAATTAGACAGTTTGTCAATGTATGCACTCTTACAAACGCTTCAGTGGCAATGAAGGAAGACAGTAAAACACATGATGGTTGCTCCTATGTGAGAGATGTCTTCCACAGATTCTGATCAAAATGGAAATCCAAAAGTCAAATGTCCTTTTCATACGTCGTAGGTCCATTTTCAGGATTTTCACAATGCTCACCCTCTATCACATGCCGTAGGTTAGAATTTTCCATAAAGCTCCATAATTAGTGTTTTCAGTCAGTTGTATGTCTGGTAGAATATCTCACTGCTTTGTTCACTAAAGGCCTTTTTTCCCTATTTTCAGATTTCACATCAAACTCATATTCCCAAACAGTCTACCACATCTTTTGAAATGTAAATGTGGGACTCTTGCTGTTAAACACTGTGATTGCTGCCAATCTATTTTTTGTATAAATTTGAAAACAGTTAGGAAATTTCTCAGAGGTAGAATTACAGGCTAGTAATTTTTTTCTCCAAACACTACAGAGAAAATTTTCATTGTTCTCATTCTGATGAATGCATTCATATAGAGATGATGATACGTATCAATGATGCAACATCTTTGCTTGATCTTCCATCTCCCACTGGAAAACCAGCAAAAGGCTAAGTTATCAATATGTAGGAATCTTTCAAAGCAAAAGTAAAAATTCACAATTTATTTAGATTATCAGATTATCAGATTTTTTGCTTTTATTTTTTTTTAAATGAACTCTACATATTTTCTGCATAATATGTCAAACTCCTATTAGAGTGAATGAAGCGTTTTTATTAACCAGTGCAAAGAGCAGGAGAAAACTTAGAGACTGTATTATTGTTTAGTTAGAAGATATATAAAATCAATGGATTTTAGCTTGATTTTTTTTTTCTGATGTCTTTTTAACTCAGGTAAGTAAATGATGGGGAGATCTATCAAGTTCCAGCTTTTTCCAATATTTGATTCTTCTGGTGTTTTGGCTGTCATGACCGGTGCCATATAAGTTGATATCTCATAGAGGAACACAGACAAAATCAGAATCAAAAATACTTGTAATGCAGAGCAAGTTCCAAAGGCTAGAGACCGAGGACCTGTTTGCTTGACGTAAAAATTCCCAAGCTCGTGCTGACCTGAGCTGCCCCCCTGTTGCAGTGCACATGCTCTTCTGTGGAACTAGCCTGGTCCCCAAAGCAGCAACGTTTACTGAATTTGGATGTGATGTCCCATGGACAGAACTTTGCTATGTCTGGCTTTGCCATAGGCTCTGTTAACATGGGCATCTTTCTTCAAAATTAAAATTAGAAAGGAGGCGAGCGGGAGTATTAGAAATATAAATTCTCCCCTTTTTTATTTCTAGAGCTGGAAAATTACATTTTCCTCTGTGTTGTTCCCACCCCTGTGCAAACAGGCAAACTCACTGCAGTCCTATCTCTCTTTGCCTGTTTGCTGTCATTTGCAAGGTTACCCACCGGAATACACACTATTATAAGAAATAAACTGGCTCATCGACTTTAAAATCTTTTCCCATTTAGAAGCTATAACAGTGCAGAAAGAGGTTTTGGAGGCTTGCTCTCCCTGGGTCTGTGTAGCACACCTCCAGCATCGCTGAGAAACCTGCTGATTGCATCGGTTCTGGGTCTCCCTTGAACGGGCACCACCAGTCACGTCCAATTGAGGCTTGGAGCTACATATGGACAAGTGTTCCCTGAAGATGAACTTAAGCCTGTCAGACTAATTTCATTTGTAAACTAGTGTGGATTGGGACCAGCTTTTATAAGAGGAAAGGCCGCTTTGGACCGCAGGTTGATTTAAACTTCTGGAGAAGCACAGCTGAAAGCTTGCACTTGTCTGAGAGAACAGTTTAACAATAAAGTTCTCTTTTTTATTTTACAAACAGAAATGTTAGGAGCTTAAGCTCTTGCATTCGATTTTTGCATTAATCTTACTTTAAAAAGAGTTCCTCTTCCCAGTCTGCTAAGGCTAATACTTCAGTGTACAAGGCAGTGTAGTCTTGCAAGGCAACAAAGCAGAAAGATAATTTAATTAGACAAATTTAGAGGCATTTTCTTCAAATGGAGCTGGAAAATATCACAGTGACATTTGTTTATGGTCCAGGGCATCATAGTTCATTGGTAATAGGCACAGTTAAGGATTTCCTGAATGAAGCATTTTTATTAACCAGTGCAAAGAGCAAAGGAAGGAGAGAGATTAGAAGAGACAGAAACACTAAGAGAAGGCAGACACTGGTTTAGGATTAGGATTAAGCAGATCATCAGAAGCTGCTTTTTGTTTCTGTGAGATGCACCAAATCAGCATAATTTTTGGAACCTTTCATACATGAGGCGTGAGCAAGCGTTGCTAAGTCGCTCACGGTTTCAATACATGGTATTGCAAAAACTCTCGTGACTTGCAAATTTCTGGGGACTACCAGTGTTTTATAGGGTTTAGTCAGATGTATGAAGCTCAGCCATGCCAGCCAGAATGTTTATGCAGTGGAAAATTAGGGTTTGACTTTACGTCTCTTATCTAAAAGTTTTAGTTGAGCCCTGGGTTTGCCTAAAGACTGCTAGAGTATATGTATATCTATGTAAAAATTGTGTGTATATATATATTTGTTTAAAATATGACTGTCTTACAGTATCTAAAATGAAAACTATTAACAAAACTTGTTTTCTTGGTTTTGGGTACGTTTGCAGCTCTTGTGTCATCATATGTATGTGGACACACAAATTGCTGCAACATAATTCAGCCTGTTAATTTACAGGTGATGATCAGTGCCTGCATAAGGCAGTACCGCTCTCTTTCATTAATAGATACATACCTTGAAATATCTCATATTTATTGTATCAAAACAATGATAATTCTGTAAGGAGCTTGTTTGTTTGTCCCTTAAATATTTAAATATTTTTGTGTAATAGAGAAAATAGGATCAGTTAGTAAAAATTAGTTGAAACAAGAAAGAAGGTACTTGTAAACTGCTTTTCTGGAAGAAAATAGCCTCTGACTTTGCCCTCCTCCAAAAGGATTAGATTTTGGTCAGTTCTGATTTCATTTGGACAGTTTTAACTCCGGTGTAATCATGACTTACATTTCCCTGGAATGAAGAATGTGACACTTCTCAGGCTTGTGCATTTGAGCGGACAAAGCCTCTACTGACCCTGTTAAGTATAAGACTGAATAAATAGGATCAGACAGCCTATCATGGGTGCACTGTAAATATGTTTTTTAAACTGTGGTTGGTAGCAAAAAAGGAGATTTGGGGCCATGTAGGGTCTAGGTTTAGTTCCTTCTATGAAGATTCAGCTCCTTGTTCTGGATTAGGATTTAGGTTGTTACCTTTAATTAAACAAAACCCAAAAGCCTCTTGAGAAGCACATACCTGAGATATAGAATAGAATTAACAAAGGGATATTTGCACATTTAGTGACCCGTGTCCCATGTCCCTTCTGTGTCCATATTTAAGGTGGGTGGCAGGCAGGGGTTTCAGGGTGTGTGATACATTCTAGGATATGGTCATGTTTTTAGTAACTGTAACTCTGGTGAATTTTACCAGTTTTGAAATATTCCTTAGGAAGTCCTGATTTTAGGTTGCGTATTTCAGGAGAATTTGAGCCAAAATGGCCTGACCAATTCCATATATAATCCTCCTTTGGTTTGTCTTCCTTTATTTTCTATCATTATGGAATAAATCTCTGAGGTTTCCTCTGCAGCCTTGAGGGATACACAGCTTCTTAATGGGAAATAAGAGTCTCATGTGATCACATATGTCTGCTGGCTGAGACATGAGAAAAATGAAAGTACAGCAAAGATGTTCAGCAGAATAATTACAGTTGATAGTGCTGTGAGAAACCTGGCACTGGCCTATCGGAGGGGTTGGTTTAATGGAATAATTTTGGGGATGTAGAGGGGTCAGCTGTGTGGGCTTTCATTTTCCACATCCTGGTGATTTTCCCCTTTGTTTAGAGGTTCAGGAGAACTTTGAATTTTGCAGTGAAGCTCAGTGGCAATCACTGCACTTCAATTGGTGCTTTGCTACGGCACATAGAATTTCTGGGTTTTGGGACATAATAGCATTATATTAAAAATACCTTCAGATGTACCTTGGAATCAGTGTCCTTCAAATAATTTGGTGTATATTAGGAATCTGACCACAATTTCAGGTCCAGAATAGCAAGGGCCACCACCAGGCAAAGCATGCCATTTCAGAGTGATCCTCTTGAACTCTTTTCTCTGTAAGTCTGTAAGTCACTGTCCTTGGCCTAATGTGTGCATGGACAGTGACTGCGCTCAATCTGGTTTCCATGTGTGCTTGGGAAAGGTGTGTTCAAAGCAACCAGAAAAGTGAATGCTTGAACCCTGCATTTATAATATATAAGTGCTTCCTAATATTTGCAGTGCCTTCAAGGATGGGATGTTAAAGTTGTGCAGTAGGTAGAAGTTTGTGTTTAGTTGGTTTTCCCTGTTTTGACCATAGCTGCTGCTTTCAAGGCACCCTCGTGCCTTGCTGTAAATCTGTAATAACACGTGCTACATTTGTTGTTAAACAGCCTTTTCAGAGAAGCCCTTTTCCAATTATAAAAGGGAACAGCATCACCTCCTTAGTTATAACTGATTGTCAAGGCTTGTTTTCCAGCACTGCTCAAAAACAAATCAAAATGTTCTGAAGTGTATTATTGAAAAACTCTAATAGAAAATGCTTAATCACTGTGACGCAGAAAGCTAATGCATATCCCCAGTGATCATCTATAAATATGTATTGATGCTTGAAATGGTAATGAGCTATTTGCATTTTAGAGTTTGATGAAGCTTGATTTATCTTTACACAATTTGCTCATTGTCTAAATATTCCAAAATTGTGGTGTTCTTACATTGTCACTTTCCTATTTATTGTTATTTATATTAATAGCTCTTACATATTTCTTACTGTTACAAAAATCCCAAAGCACTTTACAAGCAAAGGTAAGTTTCATTACCTGTGTCAGTGACATGGCAAAGTTAAGGAAGAAAGAGGTGAGGGCATTTGCTAATGGCAACACAAGTTAGCAGCAGAAGAGGAAACAACCTGTGTTTGCTGTCTCCAGTTCAGTATCCATTCCTCACCAATGTATGGTTCCTGAAAAAAAGCGTAGGAGAATAGTCGCTGAGTACAAGAGGCAGCACAAATATTTTGTATCTTGAAAAAAATTGCAGAGTTCATATAAATCTAATTATGTGTTTTTCTTTTTTCTCCTTTTGGATATTTTCTTCATCTGACTGGCTGTCCATATTTAGAAGAAATGCATATTCCTACTCCTATTACTTGTAAGTACTTGGCTGGGGATGGTGTTTCTTGAGCGTGTTCGCCCTGTGGTAATTTTGTGCTTTGTTGCATTCTTTTCTTTTACCACTTTTTTTTTTCCCCCCTACCATTCCATTTATTCTTCTTGCCTTTCCAACAGAGTGTGTTTTATTTTCTCAGTTTCACACTGTTTTCCCTGTTTTACCATTGCACCTATAACTGTGCCTGCGAACACATAAAGACATAAATGTCCATCAATATGTTGGTTATGGTTTACAGTTCTTCAAATACTAATGGACAAACACAGAGGGTCCCAACTGCACCTTTTTTAATTGTCTGTCGTATTTAGCCAGGCAGCAGGGAAATTCACACCTGAAAGTTGTTGGGAATTTCTCGGCCATAGATATAAGCTTTTTAAAAATGTAAAGTTTCTGTCAACTAGAACTTGACATTATCTCAGCAAATATTCCCATACCTGGAGTTGCCAGGTTCTGAGTGTCAGTTTAGACCATTGCATGATGAAGTGGTTCAGATACTCGGATCTAAATCACCTGTCCAGTCCTAATGACAATGCTGCATAATTAAGGCAGTTGTTAAGGCGCATGAAAATGCTTCACACATCAGTAATTCCAGAGCCATCTGTTGTCTAAAGATTGAGGGGCTGGAAAATAATCAGGGCCAAGCTGTTTCTGCCATGATAATAGTTGTCTGAGGATCCAGGAAGAGGAGGAGGAGTGGATCAATGATCTGAGGAACGAGTTCTGGAAAATTTGAGTTGGATGCCTTTGCTGCCATTAGAGGGTTGGGAGGGATGGAGAAGGCATCTGTTACTGCTGAGAGAAAGAGATCTCCCCTCCCCATTTCTCAGAAACAGCAGCTGTACTTCTGACCTAAACATTTCCCCCAACAGCAGCAACTTGCCAGTTGCCCGATATCCGACATCTACAAAACTGTCAAAAGGGCCACGTCTGCTCTGCTCGCCCCTACTAGTCTGCCACCCCAACAACCTCCTCTCTTGCCTCTTCCTACAGTTCATCTTTGTCTTAATCTTGCAACTTTGTCCTGCAGACACACCTGGCAGGCGTTTAGCAGGTCAGCGAAATGAGCGTGTTAATGTTCTACCATCTCAGTGGAGGCTGGCATGTTTTCCATGCGAGCTGATTTACATGCAAAGAACAGGGCAAAGGAGTTAAGTAGGAGGATCCCTACATACCACCTGTTGGAATGATTCTGCTTCTTGATGACCTATCTGAAAATGATGGAAAGAGGAGCTTTCCCCACTTGCTAGGTGTCTGAGGAGCCTAGAGACACCATAATGAGCCTTGGCTTTGGCTGGTTCTGTAATGGTAAATACAGAGTAACTCCAATTCCTCTGGACTTCACACTGGTTCACCAAGAATGGAATTTGACCTTAAGCAATCAGATTTCAAGAGAATTTTCACCAGGTGTTAAATTAGGGGGCAGTTTTAACACCTAGGTGCTCCTAGCTTTTTACATTTCTGGCTACAGCCTTTGGTCTTCTGCCCCTTTCTTGGGAATGTCAGGAAAGTGCCCTCTGCACTGCTCTGCTGTTGCGGTTTCCTTACAAGCGGTCAGCACCACGGTCAGCGCCGGGTCAGCACCATGGTCAGCAACATGGTCCGTCCCCACTTTTCCATTATAATTTTGTCTTCTTCCAGTAGGCAGGTTGTGGTCAGAATGTTCCTTGCTTTATTTTAGTTTGAGATTTGCGTATTTAAAAAGATGAATCATCTTCTGAGCCCTATGTGACTCCTTACAGCTCCTCAGCAGCATTGCTTTAAGCAGTCAGCTGAAGATTACTCTGCTAGAGAAAAGCAAGGGTATCATTAAGCAGTCTTCTCTGTCTTGTAATGGCTTCTGTGGATCAATATACTATAACTCTTTTTTCTCAGGGAACAGGAGAGTGACTCAGGAAAAGCGAAGAGAGAAACCTCTTGAGGTCACCCAACCCTGAGGTCATAATGAGCTTCTGCAGTAGCAGGAGCAAGTGCTTTAATAAGATTTAATAAGGCAGATGTACACCATGCAGCATATCACAATAGAGAGAAGCCAGAGGTATCACCAGGCAAGCTTCTGCCTTCATAGCTGCCCACTGAAGCATTCAGTGGAGATCTGAGCTCAGGATGCAGAAATCATGTATCTCCCTTGTACAGCACACAAGATTTTTTTGCAGAGCGCTCATTCTTAGCTCTGTCCTTATGGTGTCCCAGGTACCTCATGAAGCTAGCTCTGCTGGCTGGAGCATCACTATGGCAGAGGTAACCCATAAATAGTTGTCACACAATAAATACTTTGGTTTCAGATTGACATTTGGCCTAATCCCTGATCTGGCAAAAGCAAGCTGTGTTGGTTGTTCGGGATTTTTTTCCCTTGAATAGTCAAGATCTGAGGGATGTTCCAGTAGTGAGGGAAGAAAGCAGAACAATCCATCAAGGAACATATGATGAAGTTTTATTGAGATTCACATTTTGACTTTTGCATGAAATAGGATGTTTCATTATGACTGCAGATGAAAATCTTAAATTGCTAAGGACTCTGTAATTCTTAGCCATAGCTGATAGAAATTGCTACAGCCTTTTACAAGCAGAAAGATTTGATTTAAGTTTATTTGAAATGTTGTGAATATAAGCGCATCAATAGGTATATATATAGATTTTTCAAAAATAGAATTGGTTTCCATGCTATGACCTTGTATGAGTGTTTTAGTCCTGAAGCAAAATTCAGTTTAATTAGTTACCAGTACTGAAAAGCAGTTTCTCAAGTAGATCTGCTGGCAGACCTTTAAATACGACCATATGGACTACATCGTTTTATTTTTAGTTTCAGTTTCTGGACTTCAAAGTTGTGCTGCTTAAAGCAATTCTTGTCTGCTTTCAGATAATTCCTCTCAACCCTTTGTCATCTGCTATACTGGCGTTTCTTCTTGTTAGAGACCAAAATCTCCATCCCGAACCCTTCTAAACAATTCTTACTGCTAAGTCTATTGAAGTCAGGGAGGCTTGTTTCATGAGTGTTTTACGGAGATGAGCTATAAGTGGTGATAAACTCTGGACTGGAGTTCTGCCTTCAGCCTGTCTTGTGTTCTGCTGCAACCCAGAACTGTAGAATCTGATTCTGTAAGATGGTTGAGAACCTGCAGCTTTGGTGAAACCAGTCAAAAATATTCATTTACAGGAACAGCTCTTTTAGCTATTCTGTGAATACATAGTTATGGATAAATAGTTGTGGGATTTTGTATAGCATCACTTCATTAAAAACTTCCTACAACATATAAGGACGTTATTGTGGCTGAAACAGAAGGCTGTAGAAATCTTTACTACACTTTAAGTGGAAACAGAAACCCAGGAGGCTTCTGTTCCTAACTTGCTAAGTCGTCATGCAGGATTGACATAATTTTGTGTACATTAGTTTACTCATTATTAAAAGGTAGTTGCTTACAATTTGAGATCCTTGGACTGAGTTTGGTTTTGTGATGGGAAGAGAGGGACGAGGAATAACGAGTTCCCATGCTGGTGCACTTTTTGCATCACTGTCGCCAGGGTGATGAATGAACCTTTTCAGAGGAGTTACTCTGTATTTACACCAATACAGACGTTGTCTCAGGTTCGTACAGAATTGTTAGCTCTGTTACATTGTGCTGAGGTTTAATGCATTGTAAGATAACGATGTGCAATGTAAGATAGCAACCCATCCATACCTGAAAGTTTTTGATATTTTTTTCTCCTAGCTGAAGCTGTAAAACAAAGACAGCTATTCATCTGGTTTAAAGGAGGGTTTGCATTTAATGATAGACACCTCTTTGCAACAGTACTTTCAGCTGCAACAACCCATATCAAGGCTTTATTATTCCCTCACCAGGAAAAGGAATGGAAATATTTTCTGTGTGGGGTTTGGTTGTTTTTGTGTTGTTTTATTTCTTTCGCCTGGGCTGGGTGATGGTTGCAGAATGAAATTTAATCAAGAATGATATCAGACAAGAGAGGTATGTCTGGAAATACATAGATCCATGTATGTGTTACAAGCACTCAGTTTAATGTTATTTATAAGAAAAGGGCACTCAATGGCCAATATGTTGTTTTCCTTTTCTCCTGAACTGACCAGAGTGAGGACATGATTGCAATGTAGGAACCCCCTTCAACTCCCATCGTAATTTCATACCAATTTTAATTATTGCAGTGGTTTCAGCCAGGTGTTTCTTTCCATGGGAGAGATTCTGTCAAAGGTATTCAGCTAAATTTGTACTTGCGTTTTCTGAAATAGTAGAGTTTGTGCTGAATTTACTTCCACCGTCTGTGGGACATTTGAAAAGAAATAAAACAATTTTATTTATAGGCACCGTATAACCACATACATACATAAATATCTCCATATATTTCAATGGATGGTGGGATCTGCCTGCACAGGTCAGCTTGCTAAATCAGAATTTTAAGAAAAAAACTGTTTTTCTCATCAGATGCTGGAAAAACAGAATCATGAATCAGTGGTTATGCCAGCATAATGAAAACAATTGGGGGGAGGGGGGGGACGACAACAACAAACCAGAACCACCCACATTAAAATGCAGAAAGTAAGTAATTGAGATTTTATTTAGAACATGTCTGTGTGGTGATTGCAAGCCTAAACTTTGCAGAGGGCAGTGTTTGCTGTCTATACCAGCATGTACTTATACTGTAAGGCTCTTGTAAGCACCTGTCTTGTCTAAAGTTTATATGCTTGTAAGCAAGTGTCCTCCACAAGCAGTCATTCCTTTGATCCAGTAAAGCTTAGAGAGCACAGCCCTAGCCCTATGTTTTTCAAGATCCTGTGTTTGTTTACACACAGTGCAAAATATTCAGAGCATCTTTTTTTCTTGTGTCTACATTACATCACTTTCTCATGTTAAGTAATGTTTGCTTTTTAAGTAGAAGTGGTGCGGCTTGTCCTCAGTCTTCACATTGCCTCTGCCCTGGTGGATTCCCTCTGCTCCTGCGATAGCCTGTGTGGAGTTTGGCTTCACCATGACAGGCTCTAAAAGGGTGCAAATAAAGCTGCCTTCACACTTGCCTGTAAGTGGCATATTTGCCCTTATAGCAGCTATAAGGAGCAGTAAGCTGCCTGTGTGCTTAGGCCAGGGACTTAATCCCAGCTCTGCTGAGGTTACAGGCTGAACAAGGGGAGTGTGTGATCAACGGCAGTGTCAAGCAGGGCTGTCGGAGCATGGGGAGGAGATACCCAACACATCAGGCTGCCAGGAGGCTGTGCTGCTTTCACTGCTCATTCCTCTGACTCTCTGTTTAAAAACCTCTAGCGAAGGAGATTTCACAGCCCACCTGCCCAGCCGGCTTGAGGTGGGCAGGCTGTACCGCATGGAGCTTTCCCAGTTTAGAATGAGCTGCCTTTCCCATAGCTTACCCTATTACTTTTTTTCCCAGCCCCTATAGAGAGGAAGAACAGCTTCCCTGTGGTGCCTTTTCATATGTTTGAAGTCCTATCAACCCTATTTGATTTTCTTTTCTCTAAATTAAAGATCGATATTTCCTTTGGCCTTTGCTTGTAGGTCATGTTTTCTAGATTTACCTTTCTTGTTCTGCCTTTGTATGTGTCCCTTTGGCACACATCTTATTTGTAGTGCAGTATTGCAGCAGAGGCCTTACCCATCCTCAGTCAGAGCAAAAGGATTACCTGTGCCATGTATAATCCCTCCCTTATTTTTACACCAGCATGAAACTGTTCTTTCAATTGAGTTTGTGATCTGCTACAGGTTCAGGGGACAGAGATCATTTTGAATAGAATTGCTGTGTTTAACCAGTGCTCCCTGTTGGGTATTTGCATGGCTGATCGCCGCCTGCCTTAAATTTGTGCAGATTTAACCATAAATAATATGTGTGCTCCTAGCAGGCTGCTGTGCCCAAGTATCTAAAAGTAGTTGTATTTTGTAGCTTTCTTAAATTGCTTATTGAAAATGAGGGCAATATGCAATCCTTGTCTGTAGGAGGAAATTTCATGTTTAACTTACATGATCTATACCTAATGTCTAAATTACCTGTGCATGCAAATCTACATTATAGTGTATATAATCCATCCTTGTGAAACATCTAAAATTAAATCTGTCAACGTACGTGTACAAGAGTTCTTTAGGAGCGGCAGTTAGAAATTTAAAATTCATGCATGTAAAATTGGTACAAAAAGTTAGAGCAGAGTTTGAAGCTGCTTTTAAAAAATAATCCCTGACGTTTATCAAAACCTCTGCAAATTGGGAAGGTGATCCTGCAAGTACTACTAACTGAAAATAGTGCTTGAGCATTCTGAGTAATGTCCATGGCAGTAAAGCCTTGGTACTTGATACTAAGTTTCCATTCCTTGACTGTTAAACTGGAACTCCCTCAATTTTTGTATAGTGCTTCAGCATTTTATATCTATTCTCCAGTAAAAGTTTCAAAAATAGCTGGACCAAATCTCCATCTTTTGGGGATTTTGTTTTTTGGTGTGTTTTTTTTTCTTTTTCAAAATTCCCACTTAGTTGAGGTTCACTGCCAATAGTTTTTATCCTTGCTTTAGTTGGGTCAGCTTCAACTGCCTAATTATACAGCTAGTTTCATTTTTTTTTATTCTGCTTTAAGCATCTGTCTCATCCCTCCTGTGTGTGTATAGTGCTTGTAAACATCATTTCTTCATTTACAAACTCTTGAACTGAAAAGGGCAACCCAGTAAAACCCATCCATGGACTCTTGTTTTCTTCTTGGCACATTTTCCTTACACTTAAATGTAAACCAGCCATTAATATCACCTTACACATTTTGACATTTTGGTCTCTTCACCCTGCGTTGACTATATCAAACTCTTCTTCCAGATATCTGCCCGGTCCTTTATTTCTTCCCCTTTTCAGCTGCATAATGCATGAGATGGAAGTGCCTGCTCAGTGCTGGTGTCAGGCTGTGCTGGGCACATGCTGACGGCAGCCTGCAGCCGGCCTGTGATTGACACTAATGCACTGATAGCAGTTTCATCTCTGTGTTGCAGTTGTTGTGTTTAGGGGAGGCTGGTCAGTGAGGAGAGCAGGAGCCGTGTCACTGATGTGGCTTGTCAGTGATTCACAGAGATCTCTCAAAGTGCCCTATTTTTGGAAGCAGCATTTCTAGATAAATGCTTTTCCAATTCCAGAGGCATTTTGACGTGCTGGGAAATAAAACTCTGCCTAGCTGTGGGTTTAAGTCACATCCCTAACAGTCTAGAAAGTGCTAGTCATTTGATTTTATAATCCTTTCTATGAATTATAATGATAGCAAGGACCAAATAGGCTTAGTCCTGTGCTGCCACTCTATCCAGACACGTAACAGAGGCAGAGAAGGCACATTTAGAAACTGAGAGCCCCTTGATGTGTCTGGCAAGCTTAGCTCTGAAATCCTCAAAAGAGATCCGTCTTCCTTTTCCCTCTAAATTTAGATGAAGAATTTTTACATTCTTGGAATAGAGAGGGAGAAAGGTGGAAACTGATAACATGCTGTTGAAAGAAAATTGTAGCATTTTCAGATGCCGAACAATTTTCCGTGTGGCTTCTCTCTGAACATGCGTAAGCGTTAGCTGGTCCGCCTGCAAGCAGCCTGCACAGAGGCGGCCGGTTTGTGTGTGCGAGTTAGATTGAGAACTTTAAACTCATGTCACCTTTTCTTTTTAGGCATTCAAGCCAATGTTTTAGGGGCCTCTCTGTCTTCTACAGGACCAGGTAGAACTGCTTTGCATAGGGCTTTTGTCAGCAGGCCTTTGGGGACTGATGGGCTTGGGTTTGGGGTGATTTTTTCCTGCCTAGCACATGCAGAAATGTTATTGCTCATTCACTGAAAGAGGAAAAGAATTTGCCAATTCCAGCTCTTTGTAGCTTGTCAGCATTTCTAAACAGATACCAGGCAATGGGGCTTCCAGATAATTATTGCCACAAATAATTTAATCTGGATTTAATAAGGAAGTCACCTTTTTGCCTCACCATTTTTAAACATCAGTAGTGGTCATCTGTAATGGCTCACCCCAGCAGTCCAGAGTGCTTGTTATTAAGGACTTCTGCATTTGGGATTACTGTTTCCCACTGAGAAATTTTAATTCCTGTTGCCAAAGAATTCATATAGGCATGCATGATTAGCGCATCTAAAGGATTAAAATAACCACACGGCAGAATTAATACACTTCAAGACTGTTGTTGTTACCTCAGATACCACAGCACAAAAAAAGGGGGCTCCCATGTCTGCAGCTCATAGTTAATAAATCTGACTGTGCTAACATTGCTGAACACTGGAAGTAAAGCTTTTAACATCATTAAACACCAGCTTTTTGCTTCATCACTCAAGGATGGTTCCCCTGTTTGCATCTTCATCTGCAGAAGTGGATATACCATGGAGATTTTGTGAGATCTAAATATGCACTCTAATTATGTACCCAGTTTGACTAGTGATGGGTTTGGATTGAAACCACTAACTGTAAAAGGCTGAACCTCAACTGGTTGAGCCGATGAAACAGATGTGTTTGCTCAAAAGTTTGCAGCAAACATTGGCTGTTTCTCCATAAATCTGTGCTCTCCTGGTCTGGATTATCAGCTTGCTTTAAAATAGTCATTTCCCACAGACAAGGCAAAGGTTTAAATTGTCTTTGACCCTTCTTTGCAAATGAGTGTAACTGGCCTAGCTACTCATCTTGTGAAGGGCCGGGGCTCAGCTGTGCGCTTGAACTTGCTTGTAAATGCCACTCTGACATGTTCTGTGAATAAATGAAGCCTGTTGGAATATGTTGCAAGGAACACCTTTTTAAGAATCTAATGAAATTTAAGAGAAGGGTAGTACTTACTATAAGCATGTCATTTAAGTGAAGAAAAACCTCTTCGCAAAATTATTTGCTTGTTAGGATTTTTTTTTCTTTGAGTTGGAGGAAAAAAGAAAACTAAAGCTCCTTCTTACAGTAATCTGTTTTTCTCCATTTTATTTTGTTTTGTTTTCTTACCTACGGAAATCATGTAAGCAAAGGTCTTTGCCGGTGCTAGGGATTTGTGTGATATTTTTTCAAGGTACGGATTGTAGAATGTCACACATTCATTTTTAAACAGTTTTGCTCTCTGATACGAATGAAGCACAGGGCAGTCAAATGTCAATGGAAGCTTAGCAGCTCACTTTCCCTGCTTTTCTCCATTTTCTTATTATTAGCTGTGCTTGCAAAAAAAGGAGCCTCTTATGTTCTTGGCTTTGTTAGTGTTTTCAAAGCAGGAGGTATTTCTGCTTTTGCCAATATTTTTCATGTCTCAAAATAAGAAAAGAATAAGAACAGAGGCATATTTGGACACTTCTAAAAGAAGTCAAGGCTTTAATTTGCACCACCCTTCACTGATTGTCGATCCTCAGTGCAGTTTGGGTGTGTGTCAAAATTCAGCAGAGGCTGCTGTCCTCATTTGCTCTGCTTGGGGACAGGGCAGGACTCCTGCCCCAGCCCTCAGGTCGCATAGACTCAGGTTGCACTCTCCACTGGAGCACTCAAGAAAATCACCAGTGCAAGGTGGCCCCGTGGGATGGATGCAGATGTCCCGTTTACCTCCTAGTGAGCGGTTCAGATTGTTGGCCTCATCCTCTACTCTTTCTGGAGCGGCTCCAGGTAGTGGCTGACACCCGCTTCAGGGGCTTTCCCTATGCCACCCTCTTCAAGGATGACGTAGCACTCCTACTGCTGGGGTGATGCAGGTTGGTGCAAGATAAGTTACTGGGAGGGACAGCTAAGCTCAAAGACTGGTATCACTAGATTTATTGTGCTCCACAACAGTTACATTAAAAAGTTGTGGCATTTCTTTTCATGCGGTTTGTCACATGCCTTGCATGTCTGACCAAGTGGGATAATCATGGTTTTCAAAGTATTCTGTCATTGATTTGTTTTTCATGAGAGAAAACTGACCTTGATTTCTCCCCTCTTCAAAACACCCTAAAGGAAGCTAGCCAAGAAGCAGAAGGAGACTCAGACCAGCACGCAGAGGGAGATGGGTCCCGTGGCTACTTCTGACAAGACCTCTACCAAACTGAGTGCTGTTCACAATGAAGAAGCTTTTTCTTCCAGCTGCCAAGATGTTAATGGATTCAGTAAGTTTAACTTGCTTGCAATGGATATGTCCCCCTTGGAGAGCTCTAGGTTCTTGAAAGAACCTATTCCTATGGGCACAATATCGAGGGGCTAGGAGTGAGAGTGACCGAGATCATTGCAAAAGCTTGATAGAAATCAGTTGTCTGAAACGTCTCTGACACTGCCCCAATTTGAACTGTCAGATAGGTGGGGAGCATTCCTTCTGACTCTTAAATCTGCTGAGAATAGTTTATAAAGCCTGTTCTAATAACTACATGAGACAGTCAAAAAGGCACGTTTATTTGTTCTTTGGAAATATTTTTTTCCTTTGTGAGTAGAAAAGTCGAATCAAATCACTTAGCTGCTTGTAGGATGAAATAACATTTTTCTCTATGAAACTGTTGTGAAAGCAAACATGGTCTTCTGGTTAGAGAACTGGAAAAGACAGGATTTCTTTTGTCTGTGTCCTCGGTTTATTCTTCACACGCGTTCAGTAAAACTAATGTTAGTTAATACTTGTAAAAGACTCAGACCTGTAGCTGGAACAGTTTTGTGGGTAAAACGGCACAAAGTCGTACTTTAGACTCCCTAGATCCAGATTGAGTGCATGGTGGATTGCATGGTGGATCTGTAAACTTTTTCATATTAAATAAATTTTAACTTAGACACTATGGGAATGTCACTCCTTCTTTTGACACTTTAGCCTGCTAGTTTGAACAGGTAACGGCTCTGAAACACAAGTATGTACTAAAACTTTTGTCTTTCTTAAACACCTTTAGTGAAGTGGGTTTTCCCCTAATTACTAACATGGAAATGCTTATGGCACAAAATGTGTTTTATCATTGAAACCTTTCTTTGTAATCTCAGATTGAGTGGGACAGGCTGAGTGAATTCTTCTTTTCCCTCTATCTGTAGGTCATGACAAATTCCATCTGCATATGTTGCTGCTGTCACTCTGTGTAACATACCTGTGAGATGGATAAATAGGTGTTTGGGACCATCAAGGCTAGCAGTAAACATTTCTTTCTGATATTAAATTGACTTGAGTCGAGATCTGATTTACTCAGCTGCTGAGTAGCTATACCTCCTAAAGAGACAGCACGAGTTGTCAGTGGCTCGTAACTTTGAAAGACAGGATAGCCAAGGACAGCATTGTGACAGGCATCCTAGAAACAGCAAAGGTAGCTTCTTCAAAATTTATGGGGAAAATGAAGGTTTTAACGCTTTCTTTAGAATCTGAATTTTTAAAAGTTTGGGGTTGGTTTTTTTTTTTTCCAAGCAGAAATAAGAGAGGAGGCGAGCTTCAAATGTAACCTCATTTGTTTTTTTCCTTTGGTATTTTGAGAGACTAATTAAAACAGCTGAGTCATTTACTTGAAATGGCATCTATAGAAAATACATTGTATCTAATTTTGTAAAAAAGCATCCCTCCAGGTTTTATTTTTTTATGCTTTTTATTTTTAAATCAGTTAATCCTTTGCTTGTCTGACATCACTGCAGACTTGATCACTACTTCCCTCTGTAACACAGCCTGAGTCAAGCCATGGACCTATTCTCATCTTTTTTTCCTTTTTATATCTGTAAGAAACAATTACAAGTAAGTGTTCATGATTTCTCCAATTTTTTTACTGCCAAGTCTGGGATGCTGAGGTGTTGGAGGTAAGTTCTCTTACGTGCAGTAGTGTGCACATGCTGATCTAGGAATTTTTTGGGTAGAAGACTTTCTTTTTAGAAAAAATGCCTTAATAATAGAGTTTAATATTTGAGAGTTTCTATATAGGCCTACTCTAACTTTTGAATAACATAATAGGATTACTTCTTAACCCTCCTGCTAAATAATGGAGTTTTACAGGAGGTTATCCATCTTAGCTTTTGAAATCAGCTGCCTGTCTCAAGCAGCAGTCAAATTCCTTCTTAAATTGTCCTTTTGCCTCCTGACAGCAAATAGCATTTACAGCCACCTCATGAGAGGCGGCCGTCCTCCCCACCCCCACCCTCAGTTATGGGAGCCCGAGTTGGCTGTACCAGAGATGTGGAAATACCCTGCTCCTGGAAGTACGTTCACTAAGAGAAGCTATGTGTTTTCAGTCCCCAGATCACCTTGCTAGCTCAGAAAAGCAATAAAATAAAACAAGACAAGTTGTTAAGTAGGATAGCTCACATTTATTGAATGACTTGTGAACAAGTTTATCTCCAGATGACAGTGTCCTTGCAGGGCATGTGTCCTTGCCTCCAGTTTTTCCTTGCTGTCCTGATAATTTTAATGACTTTTCAGACAGAACAAATTAAAGGAGTCCCTATAGAAGATTTTTTCTCCCCATAGTCTCTCCAGCTTGGTCACTGGTCTGCTTCTGCTGCAGGAGGACTTTTGCTGTTCTTGGGTGACCCCCATCTGCTGCCTGTCCCAGTGCCTTAGCGCCCTGTCACCCTGCAGGGAGCTCCCACCTGGCAGTGCCAGCAACTGGAAGGGCTGCTGCCAGGGGCCGTGAAGAACAGCAAAAATGAGACGTTGCCTTCCTGCTCATCAGCCTCTCCTTTTCTGAGGACATATGGACCTGACCGTCCTACGGGCAACTGCAACGTGTAGGCAGACAGGCGTTGGCGATTCTTTCACCACGGAGAGTTACCGTCCTCCTGCCTCTGCTGCTGGTAAAAACGCAGAGGTCCTCACCTACTCTATCTCAACGTTTAAGGAGAAAATGCTTGTATTTTCAGTATAAACCCATGTGAACGGCGTCACCCATAAAGTCGTGCTTTTTGGGTGCCACGGAAACCCTTTGCCGAGGCCAGCACAGTGCTCAGGAGCACACGGTCCTCTTGGGCCTTTGTAGTTTTGAATTCTGTCATTTGACAGAGGTGTTAGTTGTCAAATGAAATTACATTCTGGAGGAACTACAGCCTCCGTGCTGGCACAGGGAAGCCTCAGGTCTTGCTGAAAAGTGGAAGAGAAATGGACGTTTATCTTTCCTGGCCCGGAGCAAAGCCCCTCATCCCTCTTCCCTTTCTACACTGTTAGTCATTACCCGGGCACTATTCTTACTGGTACATATGGGAGTTTAAACTGAAGAGATTTCTTGGACTCAGCCGCTGTCTCTAACACCATATGGAGTCAGAACAGGTGTTAGCTGAAAGACAGATTAGTCCATAGCTAGTCAAGCTTGTCTGGTTTTACCCAGGGATTATATGAAGGTGAAGCAGGCTCGTCGTAGTTGTTCATTTTCTCAAATATCTTGCTTTTTAAAAAGTACAAATATATCCTAAATCCATTAAAGGCAGATAATGGTACTTGCAGTGTCTGAGCGTGCTGCTCTTTTTGCAGGAGCGTTTGGAAAGCAGTGGCACTTTCCTTCGAGTGGCACAGCACCGTCACGGGTAGGCACTGACTCGGTGCAGGGTTGTTGTGAAAGAGGATGGCAAACTGGAGACAAGGTGGGGCTACAGTTATCCACCAGTATCTGCACTGACCAGAAGGGTGTGCAAGGGGTTGTTACTGCACATAAATGGTGCGCAGTTTGGAGAAGCAGCAGTACATGATCTCAGGGATGATATGATATGTCCTGCACAAAGGAACTGGTCTTTTGGCTTCACAATGCTAAAATGCCGTGGGCTGGGCTTGCCCAGGGGAATGCCATATCACCAGCATAGCCATCTTGACATCCTTATGGGGTTTCTGGAAGGAACAGTTTGATTCTGAGGATTTAATTTCTTAAAATGCAGCCAGTGCTGCTAGCTAAATGCTAGAGACTGATTTATTAGGGTGTGCTTAATTTTTGTGATGTTGCAGTTTGGGAGGAGTCTGCTTTCCAGACAATCTTCCGGACTGAGGCTGGTACATGTTACACAGGCAACTTTAGTGTTACAGGCATGAGCACAGTTTGAAGACAGAAAGGAGCCCTCACCATTCTGCATGACTAGAGGGATCTGTGTGGCCTGACATGCCACTCTAGGGAGTACAAAGAGAATTTTTAATGAAGTCGTAATCTCTACCCTGACATGAAATCATCTCTGGAATGTGCTTGTAAGAACCTCTGGATAGGAAACAGCACTGCATACATGTCTCATTATACCAGACGCTACCGGACTCATTTTGGGAATGAATGCTCCAAAGTTTTGGGAAACTTGTCTTTTGGTGTGAGGTTGGGGTTTTTTTGCCTTTTTTCCTTTGAATCTAGAAATCACCTATTTCACAAATACAGTTCATTACATAAACCTTGGTTGGTAACAGTTTTAATCAGACTCACTGATGTAAGGTGTGTATCTTCAGCAGCCCAAGTAATTTACTGTTAGCAGTTCCTGGAAAGGAATGGCCAAATGAGTTCCTGTATACTTCCAAATTTCAGAAAATCTGAGTCCTGCTCCACACTCTGACTGTTGACTTGCTCTGTGACCCTGGGCAAACAAATTACTCTTTTTAGACCTTGCTTTATATATCTGCAAAAGTGGCCGTGTTCCAAGTACAGTAAAAGGAGGGTCTGGTTTAGGCTGAAAAACACAGGGGAGAAAGTGTAAGAGGTCCCGAAGGAGAGATGCTTTATGGCTTGAAGGCAGCTGGGGCAGAACTCCAGCAGACTAAGCTATGAGAAATTTGATTATTTCAATGTGTTTCCAAGTGGTGTAACTCTGAAAATATAGCAGGAGAATACAGAACGAGAGCATGTTCCTTTACTAGATGATTATAAAGTGCTTAGGAGGTAATTCTGCTGACTTTATGAAACTCCCTAGGCTAGTGACTTCTTTGGTTCACCCCATAGAATAACTTGGAAATTTTAAGTGGTGTTTGCTCTAGAGACACAAAAATTGTTCCTGAAATTACTTTGATGTATACTGAGTTTTATCTAGTTCTATTGGATTATGGAATAGTTTTTCCTGTATTATCTATTGTCATCTTGCCGATGTGCTGAGATTTCTATTAGCTTGTTTCCCAATATTCTGAGGAAGATATAAATAAATGCCTGTAACTCTGAGAGTGAATGTGGAATGATAACAAAAGTATATGCCTTCAGAAATGATGGATTGCTGTAAGAACGTATGTGTATGCTATTGTAGATATAAACCAGCCTCATAAATTTACTATCAAGAAAAGAATCTACTGTGAAGATTCTGAGCCCTGCCTCCTTTCCATAACTATTTGATTAATATGAAAATAATTTGTGGATTCTTGTCCACAGAAAGCTAATGCTTTAATGGGAGAAGGCAGGGATGCTTGTCCTGCTGAAAGAACCCAACTCACAGGGGAAAGGATTATAGGATTTGCTATGAACAGTCCTGGGTTGAATAAAAAGTCCCTTGTTATTTTGTATTGTTTTAACAAAAAAATTGCTACCCTACCTGTGTGTTTGTGTGCTAATAGCGTACACTGTGTTTCAGCAGGCTTATTTTACTGTTAATACTGCATTTGATTCTCTGTAGTTTGTATTTTGGAGGTCGTTTTTAAGGACCTTTCTCCTAGAGACAAAAACGTAGCTTTGTTACTTTGGTTAAAAAAAGGTTATCTAGAGTATAGTCCTATATGTGTATCCTGTGTAGGAACACATTGATTTACAATAACTATAATACTATATTTGGGGTCTGGAGTGCTTATATTAAAGAAAATCCATCAAGATGACAACGTAATAAATGTAATATGCATGTTGAGATGAAAAATATAATTCATTTTGATAAGCCTTATATATATCCCATATTACTGTGTTCTTTGAGGAACATTCTCCCTGTTCTCTTTCTCTCTCTTAATATATGTCTAAAGTCTTTTCCTTATGTCTTTCCTACCTAGCATCACCCTCTCCTTGTTCATTTTCTGTCCAAAGCAAAACCCTTCAGAGCAAATCTTTGTTGAATTCCTACTACTCAGGTACTAGTGCCAGACTTTTCTTTCATTTCTAAGTTTTCTTTGCTTTTGTGCTTTTCCCAATATGACCTGTAGACTGAATCTTCTGAGTGTGAGACACAGCTAACCTTGTTTTCATTTTTTGTAACTTTTTTTTCCTATTGATCTTCTGTTGATTTCCATTGATCCGTGTCGTGTGGGTGAACGGAATTCCATCTCAAAGTATCATCAGACACTGTTCCATCGACCACGCTGTTAGGTAAGAAGACAGGTATGGTGTATTGCGCTTCACTGGAGAGCAAACACACTTACTGTATCTTGAAAATAACTCGGAGAGAGCACCGTTAATTGGCTGGGCTCCAGCATCGTAATCCTGTGGTCATGTGTTACTTGGAAAGCTTTTTGTTTTACTCATGCTTTATTATTGCTATTAATTGCTATTTTCATTTTTAAAAAGGAAATAAGGGTTCAAAAATTAAGGTTTAGGAGTTCTATCAAGTACTTGTTGTTTCGTTTTGTGAATGGGATTTGACATTCTGGGCCAAATTCCCACAGGCTGCCTTGCCTTTGGCTTAGTGTTGATTCACATATGTGGTTGTGCCTATGCAGCTGGCGTGGAATCATAGACCGTTTGGGTTGGAAGGGATCTGTAAAGGCCATCTAGTCCCACCCCCCTGCAGTGAGCAGGGACATCTTCAACTACATCAGGTCACTCAGCCACATCCAACCTGACCTTGAATGTTTCCAGGGATGGGGCATCTACCACCTCTCTGGGAAACCTGTTCCTGTGTTTCACCCATAAAAAAAAAAAAAAAAAAAAAAAAAAAAAAAAAAAAAAAATCTTCCTTCCACCTAGTCTGAATCTACACTCTTCCAGCTTAAAACCATTACCCCTTGTCCTGTGAGTGAGGCTCAGCCACCTGTGCCTCCAGGCTTGCAGATATAAGTGGGGGTTTGCATGTCCAAAGCAGGTAGGACATTACAGGTTTAGACTCAGTGCAAGTATAAAGGTTATTTAGAGAAATTAGAGGCTGGGTTTTGGCAAGTGGCCCCACCTGCTAAGAGTTAAATGCTAAATATTCAAGCAGCCTGGTATAGATTTGAGAGAGTAAGAAAAAGGCAGGTTCTGAGAGGCAGAGGCTGTTCTGCAGCTGCTGGTAACTAAAGACGTAACTTTAGTGTTCAGTACCTCTGAAAACTGGCTTTTCTTGTTAAGATGATAAGTAAAGAATCCAATGTGTGGCTCTTAGCTTTTGGATTTTTACAAATAATACATTTTTACAGTAAGTTAACAGGGACAGCAAAATTGGCAGAAACTGTTAGCTGATAAAAGAAGTTATACAGAAACTTACTGGAGGTGTATGTACCCTTGAAAGTGAGTAATAACAGCTTACAACTTCAGGCTCTCCCTGGAGGGTGCTGCCTGTCGGTAGAATTTGAAGAAGGCAGTTGTGGGCTGCAGCACAAACAGCGTGACCACCAGGTCAAGGGAGGTGGTTCTCCCCCTCTGCTCCACTCTGGTGAGACCCCCCCCCTGCAGTTGGCTCCCCCCTGCCGTGCTGTATCCAGCTCTGGAGCCCCTGACATCAGAAGGACACGGACCTGTTGGAGTGAGTCCAGAGGAGGCCACGAAGATGCTCAGAGGGCTGGGGCACCTCTGCTGTGGAGACAGGGTGAGAGAGTTTGGGGTGGCCCAGCCCGGAGAAGGGAAGGCTCTGGGGAGACCTTAGAGCAGCTCCCAGTGCCTAGCGGGGCTGGCAAGGAAGCTGGAGAGGGGCTTTTTACAAGGGCCTGTAGTGCCAGGACAAGGGGGTGGCTTTAAGCTGAAAGAGGGGAGATTAGGTTACATGTCCGGAAGAAATTCCTCACTGTGAGCGTAGCGAGGCACTGGACCAGTTTGCCCAGAGCAGCTGTGGTGCCCCGTCCCTGGCAGTGCCCAAGGCCAGGCTGGACGGGGCTTGGAGCAGCCTGGGCTGGTGGCAGGTGTCCCTGCCCACGGCGGGGGTTGGAACTAGGTGATCTCTAAGGTCCCTTCCAACCCACGCCAGTCTATGATTCTGTTAATTCTATAATTCCTCTGCTATGAATTAGAAAGATGATGTGTTCTTGATCAGAATCTAACCAGTGCTATTTATCAGCCCTGTCATTTAGGATTATCTACAGTAAATGATCGCTTCCAGACACACTGATCTACCATGGCTGCTTTAAACATTACTCTGAGCCTGTTGAAGGTGCACAGTTAGAATAGGGAGAAATTACAATTGATTGTTTAAGTGCCTTGACTTACAGACTAACCACCAGGACATAGAGGCTTGGAGGGACTACCACAACAGACACATTTATCCTGCTATCTATCAAAATGCTGACGGCAATGACTGAGCCCCCTTTTAATGAGGTGGGGAAGTAAGGGAGTCCTTTTTCCAGGAAGTTTGTTCTTGTTTCCCAGAAAGTCAGTGTTGTCAATAGAAAAGTCTTAAGGTAGACTTACCTCTTGGCTCTGCCTTAGGAACAGGGCCCAGAGTTGCAGTTTGCTGGAAGATGTCAAACTACTCTTGAGGCTGGTACTTGGCATCTGTGAAAGCTGGACCCTCATTTGAGAGCGCTGTTTTGCCCTCCCTGTCCTGATAGTGAGAATTACGGTGTGAACTTCATAATCTGAAGCTCAAGGAGCAATAGACAGATTGTATCTGGACTTCTCATGGGGAAGTAAAAGCCAAAAAAGCCCCCAAAACTTTTGAAATCCTCAATTTTGAAGAGGAAAAAGAGGAAATAGGAATTCAAATTACCTTGTGCTTATGTATTCAAACCTCTTTTAAACTTCTACTGTTATATCTGAGCAAAGATTAATATCCCCGGTTTACACCTGGAAAGTTAAATACAGAGCACTTTTGAGGCGTGATTTACACAGACTGGTCACACAAACACACCCCAACACCCCCCAGTTCCCTCTGATTTTAACAGCCACAGGTGCTGTGAAACAGTCCTTGGCATTGAAGAAATTTTTGTCTTGTGACTTGAAGACAAATTAAAACCTTGGCATTCTGGCGTCTTAGATAGATTCACCAGACGTTGGATGTTGCTGTATGAGCAAAATAAGTTTAATTTTTGATATTTATTAATATTAATTCCTGGGAAAGATAAAGAGATCTTAAAAAGGGCATCAGTTATCGCATTACCAATATCCATCTCTGGACACCACCTGCAGTCCAGTGCTATTTGTTCCCATCTGTTATGCCTTCTGCTAATAAATGCTCTGTATCTGCAGGAGTGGATGACTCCCCAGGCTTGGCTGTGACATGATTTGTTGGTAGTAAGATATAAGGGATTTTAGTTTTGCCTGTACCCTACCCCATGCTTGATTAATACTTTTTTCTGTAACAGATGTTTTTGGTTCCATAATTTTCACTTCCAGTTGTAGACAGCTCTGGAATCAAATGTTTTGCACATCTTCATTAAGAAAGTGAATAGATAATACTAAGAAATAAAGAAGGGAGATTTCCCTATTTTTAACGTTTCAGTAAGGCCCATGTGGTACCAGTACTGTAAGGCATGAAGAGGAGGCTGGGTTTGGAGAAATCATGCACGGCCAGTATCTCTCGAAGATGTTTGGCAGATGTCATCAGGGCAATCTTTTCAGGGGAACCAGCATGTCCTTCCCTTGCATCCATTAACATCTCTCAGCAGTATGTAAGGACATTTACCCTTTTTCTCATTTCAACTGCTCGAGAGGATCCTAAGAACAAGAGTCACTGCCCTCCAGAGAGGGTGAGGACCACAGCACCTTGTAGTTTCTTCAGATGGGCAGAATGAGAAAGCTCACTGTCATGGAGTCTCACACAAAAACTGACTTGTGCTTAAGAAAGACGTAGAATTTTGCCCTGAATTTCAGTCTTCTGTAGCTCATGTGGGCTTTTGCCTGTGCCTAATCAATCTGCTGTGGGTATATCTACAACCTAAGTTGGAAGAACTAAAAAGGTATTAGGCAGCTGATGGTGCTGCTTTAGCGAGTATCACCATTACTGGCTTTTTAAATCACAGGACGAGTTACTTTTATGCAATGGAAGCTTAAACGTTAATGGCTTGATCTGTTCAGCTGTATCTGTAGCCTCCGAGGCCACGTCAGCCTCTAAGGAGCTGTGGGAGAGGCTTTCACACCAGCTCGCTGTGCTGATGTTGGCCTGCAGCAGAATGGGCAGCGGAGGTGTGTGCCCTTGTAGGCTGCTACTTGAGCTGAATTTGTCTCACATTTCTTTCTGTCTGCAGATGATCAGGTGGCTTGGAAAACTCTCCTTCAGTCTTTAGTGGCTCCCAGTTTTGTGTGCTATGTTGAAGCTGCCAGTAGCTTTTCAGCTGTAAGTACTGAAGTGCTCTGTGAGGTCGGCAGATCTGGCAGCCACTTTTCACCAAGCAGGCAAAGAGAGATTTCACCTGGTGAGGTCCACGCGTTTGAAGAGCCACACTGTTACACGAACCCAACGGTCCCAGGTCTTGGCCGACCTCACCAAAGCATCTTCCTTACATCTTTAAGAGGATTTTATTTCAATGCTAACGGATGAAAAACCCATATGCAACAGTTTATATAAGATTAGAATACTCTTATGTACGGTGTTTACCAAGCAGTTCTTAAAAATCTCTTTAGAATCTAGAGAAAGTTACTTTTTCCAGCTTTTTTAATTATGCACATGAGGCTGCTTCATAGCCTTTGAAATGAAAGATGCATCCTCCAGTCTGTCAAACCTGGTGTCAGAAGGTTTTTCTTAAGGAATGAGCCTTTTTATAGCTCGGTTGATATCATTAGACAAATTATGTTTTGCCTTTGGTTTGCCATACCGCTGTTTGTATTGTATATAGCGTATTATAGCTGTATATTTATCATACAATAAAGCCTTGATGCTTGCAAAAAAAAAAAAAGCAAATTAATTTTACTAGCTTACACCACATCCCTGGTATAAGGGGAAGAGACATTAGCCATGCTGTAGTCATCCTGGGAAGATGTCAGATAATTGACAGCCCTTACTGTAGTGTAGAGAGACTGGATGTGTGTGTAATTAAATCTATCACAAACACTGCTAAAAATAGAATTTATTTTGTGCAAAGGATGTCTTACTATGTTACACACTTGTCAAGGCTAAGAGAATAAAAATATAAACAGAGATGATAGGCTTGTCATTTCAGACACAGAAGGAATTTGTGGATATTACAGCAAAAGTTTTGAAAGAAACTTCTCTGCATGTAAAGATGACGTGCCAGTGCAGCATTGCTTTTAGCTGTTTGAGGCACAGGTTAGTTTTCTGGTCAGAAGGCAACAGGATACTCTGCGTCCAGATATATCTCTCTCAGGCTAACAAAACTGTTCATGAAACAAGATTGCATCTGTAAAAGGATCTAAAGTTTTAATCCCCAAAGGTGGTCTGGATGAGCAGGTCCGCTCCCAGCAGCCTTACTGGGATGTTGCACGGGGGTCTGATCATACAGAGCCACTTCCAGGCTGGGAACCTAATTTCTTGGCTGCTCTTCATCTTATCTGTGACATCTATGGAGGAGTTCCTCAGTTTTTCTGTGGAGGGAGACATATTTATTTTACTCATCTGGGTAGCAACAGAAGTATATAATACAAGGTGTTGTAACACCAGGCAAGCAATAATATCTCAGCCTTGCGGTTACTCTTCAAATGGAGAAGGATATCTCCTAGCTGGAGGTGACCACCTGCTTCAGGTGTTCCCTGCACGCTGCACTCTGTTACGTTCCTCTGGGCAGAGTAAGACTTCAGCGTTTACTTCAGCAAGTTCATGATTATTTCTCCAGCAAAGAAGTGTGTCACAGGTGTGTCACACCATTTCATAAGCACAGTGAATTTGTGGATACTAAAAGTGGTGTCAACATTGTTGAATGTGATTATCTGCAGTTACACATTAAACAGAGAAGCTGAGATGCCTAAAGAATTTCCCGATCGGGCTAGTTATGTGGGAGACAGTGAATCATTGATTTAATGTCTTATACAAAATTTCAGGGTACTCTGTGTACTCTTAGGCTAGTAATGAAAGTGCTAGCTTCCCGAAATCAAAATATCTGTGTTGGCAAAGCATGTTGTATTATACGGAGTAAGAGTCTTGCACTAAAAAGGGTTAACAAGATGACAACATATTTTGCTATTGCAAGGTGCTAATATTAGAAATGATCCAGTTTCCAGCAATGTGCAGAACACATTTTTCATTTACAGCTGCACAAAAAGAACTGTGGAAAACTGGAAATAGTTCTAGGAAGGAACCAGAGCCCTGAACACCTTGCCCTAATGAGACTTCAGAAGATCTCAATTGATTTACTTTATCAAAGAGAAACTGAAGAAGTGATTTGATCAGTGCCTGCATGGGTCAAGTTTTCAAATGCTCAGAGGGCTCTTTAATCTAACAGAAGGTATAATAAGATTCTGTGCCTGCAAGTGAAAGCTACAAAAAATCAAATTGCAATTAAGAAATGTTTAGACAGCAAGGGTAATTAACCGTTGCCACAACTTTTGGGGTCAGAATGGAATCACCATCTCTTGGAATGTTTTAATTTGGATTATTTCTTGGAACTGTATCCCATCTTTGGTATGCAGGGAAATATGGTGGTATGTGTTCCAATCAAAAAAATGTGGACATATGACTAGAAATAAGATGTGCATATGAAATAGAATCAAAAAACCCCTGATGCACGATTCTGTATGTTTAGAAGTTTCTGAGTATTAGTGTGAATTATTTCAAGCATCTTTAAAAAAATAATCTCTTTTTTCATTTGCTGTTCTCACTGAAAACTCATAAAAGGCACACATGCTTTAGAAGCAGTGCTGAAACCTCAGTGAAAGTCTCGGCCAATTTGTCTTACAGATTCATCCTCATTTGCAAGGGAATGGAGGCACGTTTGCAAGAAGGGGATGGAGAGAAGGGACTACAGAAAATTGCTGTGACTTGCCTTTAGTGCTACAATTAAAGCAGAAGTCTGACTTTGCTTGAGGGGATGGTATTTTTGTTCCTTTCCAGTAACAACGGTGCCAAAAGGAATGAGATGGGGTTTATAGCTGCAACCTGGGGGAAAAGCAAAGCCTGTTTGCAAGCCCTCCAAAGACCCTTTTGGTTGATTGTCCTAGTGAGAGATAAGTTTGCTGCTACCTCCCCTCCTACCTGCATTTTGAATTGTTCCCAAAATTGCTGTAAACAGCACATCTTGAGAGAAGGCGTCATGCCTTGTGTGAGCACCTCATTAACTATGCTCAGGTTCAGACTCATGGTATGATTAGACAGAGAAGGAACAATATGTTTTTTGTGTCAGGCTTTACTAGCAGACATATGAACGCTAGGCTTGCCTCATGTGTAGCAATTTGTCTACGTTTTCCTACGTAGACTGTTTTCTCTACTGTTTTCCTGGCACAGATAAAACGCTGACGGGTATAACTGACAGCCGTCCTGAGCTGGTGCAAGTGTCGGGATTGGGTTTTCTTTCAGGTAGCGCAAAGGCCATTCAGGATGCATTTGTCATGGATGTCCAGAGGAGATCGTCTGCCTAGTTCCAACTCTGTGTGTCATAAGCTTCAGAGTAGGATGACCCAGATTGTGTGATACTTTTTTTTTTTTTTTTTTTTTTTTTTAAAGCAGAAATGCTTGGCTGGGTAAGGGGCACCCAAATGGTGTGATGCCATGGACCATGCTGCAAGAGCTGTTACTCCAGTCAGTGGGTTTTGTACTGTTTTTTATCTGTGTGATCAAGGAGACGAGAAGCACAGTTGTCACTATAAACTCAAGGGCCAGAGTCAGATCCCTCTTTGCTCCTGAGCAGCTTCTTCTAGTTCCAGATTAATAACATGGATGCCTACCTTGAGGGAAGTTACTCTGGAAAAGGAGGGGACACCACTTTCCTGCCTTTCACCCCTCCCTCTGATACTTCTCTCTGAGAAGAGAGCCAAGTATATTAGAATTAAAAGATCTGATGAAGAGAGAAATTCCTAATTGCCACTAAGGGGCTGACTGATCTGAGCTACGTTTTACAAGTAGCCTGTGCTCTGCATGTGCCCTTACCCTATTAGCACTAGAACCGCACATTAGTTTTAAGACTCCCTCTCGAATAGGGATATCGTAATGTTTTTTAATTGGGGCTGATAAAAATGTGACATTACTTGCAGGTTCCTCAGAGAAGCCAATTGTGAAATTGGGTTTGTATTAAACCTAATGATGGAAAATTAAGCATAGTACGTCTGTCGGAAATGGTCCGCGATAAAAATCTTCTCCTCTCCATTACAGGAGGTTAATAGGGAATAGGGGAGGAAAGATGCACTGGGAAAGCGAATCCAGCTAGGGGAATTAATAAGCCTTGAAATTCCCTCTGTTCAGAGTTCTCACACTGTCATTAGTCGGAGCATTAGGGATGATTATACAAATGCTTTGGATGTTACTCTTCCTTAAATCCCAAATTTATTCACATTCTGTATGTGAACATTGCTTCACTAGGGCCATAGCTCTGTAAAGCTCTGAGCGTCCTGAGAATGTGACTGTGTTTATGAGCACCTGGGATTCAGAAATCCTTAAACTCTGTAGCCTAATCTTCAGAGCAGATGATGGCTTTGTACTAATTTGTTTCAGAGGAAGCAGGACGCATTCAGCATCTCTGGTATTTCTTCCACCAGACTTATTTATCTCACACTGGAGATCAACTTTCCCCTGCAGCAGTGTCCGCTGCTGGCAGTCCTTTCTCCTAGTCGTGGAGCTTCAAAACAGAGCATTTGCCTGTCTTGATATCTTTCCCCTAATGTAACAGTAAAGCAGATAAAGCATTATTTGTCGTGTTTTGTCATGCTGTTGTTTTGCCAGCTGCTGAGAAGGCAGTCTAATGCCCTCATCTGTCTGCTCCTACCCACCTTCGCAATGAGGGACACAGCAGAGAGACTGGCTGCTCCTGATCAAAACTCCACGGCGATTTCTCAAGGATAGCAATGTTTACAATAGCATTTTGGCCATATTTCTGCCTCACAAAATTCACCCTGAAATTGCAATTTGATTTATTTATTCTTTATCCCTTCAAAACCAGGACTGTAGTATTGCTGACAAGGGATGGTATTTAGGCTCTTTGTCAGTAAGCTTACCATAAGAAACAAGCCTTGTGTATGCAATCTTAAGGGTTTTTTATGAACAATGTGAGGGAGATATGTTTTCTGTTGGCTAATAGATTGGTTTGAGGTAAGAGCAGAAAGAATTGATGCAGACTGTTAAAGGCTTGTATGTGCAAAAGAACCCAAGGATCTCAGATGCCTGTAATCATAGGAAAAACCAATGGTTTATCTGGCCAACTATTTATATTTGGTCAACTCTGGTAGGTAAGAAACTGAACTATTCATTTAATCTGAATTTCTGTTGTTAAATATTATGATGGTGAACTGTTTGGTTATTGAGCTCAGCAGAAATATTTTGTTTTCTATATAGAGTTTTGCTGGGGATAGAAGAGGTTACAATTCTATCTGCATAGCAATACAGATTTTTTTTAAATGAATTTCTTTCAAAAAGAAACTTTTTCTGTTAAGTTTATGTATCTGAAATTTAAATTTCCGCATGCAAGATAACTATATGCTGGTTTATTATTTCTGATAATATTACATCATTGTAATTGACCTGTAAATTTTAGGCCTGAACTAGCAGAGCAGTTTAATTTGCCTCCAACATCCCGGCTGACTGATTTGAAATGCTAATTATTTGTTTGCTATTAACTTGGGCCCCTTCCAGTTATCTCATGTTGTACACCCCAAATCCCACTTGACTATCTTGCTCATCTGTATGTATCTTTCAGTCATGTTCTTTGCAGGTTTATGAAGAAAGGTATGTAAATTGATTGGAGTCGTTATGCGGAGCTCACCCTTACTAAATGTGCTACTGAGCTCTACGTGCTGGATCCTCATTAGCCTGGTTGGCTATTTGCTCTGTTCCTATCTCATTGGGTTTGTCTCCTTGACACGAAAAAATACTGGAGTGTCGTTTAGTCTTTTAGGCAGCCGTAGACAAGTGTGTGATTCCTACTTATTTCTTTACTTTCTTTTGCCTGCACCAACCTATGGGGTGGTGGAGAAGCAAAGAAACAAACGGAGCAAGAATGAGAACGGAAATACCAGATAGGTGAAAGCTTGTTTTGCCTCCCTGTCTTTAAAACAGACAGTAGCCATGGAGAGATGACCCAGCCAACCCTGACTATCCAGACCCATCCGTACCGGAGCTGCGAGCCGGTGGAAATGTCCTACCCCCGGGGGCAGTTCCAGCCAGCCATCCGAGTGGCCGACCTGCTGCAGCACATCACCCAGATGAAGCGAGGACAGGGCTATGGATTTAAAGAGGAGTATGAGGTGAGAGGAACCTTTGCTCACATGAATGAGAAGTTGCACTCACGAAGGACAGATGCTTGGGAGGGGAGGATATCTGGTTTTAAGAGCTTTTCCCTAATGCACTTGCCCTCTTAATCCTTTCCTTTCTCCATCTCATTTCTGTTTATGAGGGTAGGATTTTACAGTGCTAGCAATCTTTGGTGGCCCTCTAGGTTTTACACTGCTAGCAACCTTTGGTGGCCCTCTAGTCCAAAGAAAAGGTGTTTACTACATCAGTAAGATAATGACATTGTGCTCATCCGTTAGCATGTGCCCTCTTTCCCATAGAAAGCAGACAGTAAATATTTAACAGGTGCTGGACTCCATGCAGGACTTGAAGTGCCACAGTCCCTTACTTATTGATAAGCTGTCATTGACACTAGCGCAAGCCAGGCTTGAAGAGAAGGAAGGGGGTTTGCTTGAGCTTTTTGGGACCTCCAAATACCACGTAACAATTGATCAAATTAAATCGCAGCATAATGACTTGAATGCAGAATTGTAAAGGCAAAGGCAAGAACCTTGTGTAGCTAAAGTGACGGTAGGGTTTTCTAGTATGCTCAGAGCTCTGGCTCGGAATATGGTAGGCTGATGTACGCTTTCAACTCCATGAGAAGTGAAGAGTAAGCTGCAAAAATGAAAGCAGCCCTCTTCCTTAACACCTCTTCACCCCAAGCTGGAATGACCAGGGATGAAATCCAGATGATAAGAAGAAACACAACACTGGGGAGGAGTTGGAAGAGGAATATGCATTTACAGCAGAGAGAACAGAAGAGGGAAATAGCATCAAACATATGTGAGACTTTGCTCTAGCAAGTGATAATTATAATGAATGTAGTAAGCTTGCGGGAAGGCAATAAGCAATTAATATGCATAGTGGCCTTAAAACTACTTAAAAATAACATAACAGCTGTGAAAAATAAGTTACTTAATGAAAACAGCTCACTTTTCCACCCTGCAAGAGTCCATGGGGTTTATATCATTGATGCTGAGTTTTGCTGTAATTGAGAGGCAATCTTTTCCTGGTTGTCACCAGGGAGTATTTTTTTATTCAGATGGCATCAAAGATTGTCATAAAAAATGTTTTTGGTAACTGTATGTTAACCAGGTCTACTCAGTCATGCCCCATGATTGAGCACACTAATTAAACTATCAATATAAAGAGCTCTGTTTAATATTTAGAAAGTAATAATTCTCTTAGGAGATGTACTTAGCCCCCCCCCACCCCCGGCTTCAATTTTCCAAGAATAGTACCCAAAACTACATTCAGCTCAATTACAGATGCCCTAAGATCTAGTTCTTGATGTTCAAGAAGAAAACAGGTGCTGGCATATATGTAATTTTCTGGCACTGGCATTGGTAATTATCAAAATAGCACATTAGCATGAAAAATGTCAGTGCAACTTTCAGCTCCGCAAGTTCTGCCTTTCCCAGAAAGTGCTATCTACATACGTCTATAATGACGATGACATTATATAGATTTGCATAATTCCTTTCTTTACAAGAAATAGCCTACAGAATGCCACAAGCTCTCAAATCACATGCGCTGTTCTACCCTTCAATCAGGGGTAATTGCCTGAAGTAGCAGTCATTTTCCATGGTGGAATTTGGTTTCCAGAGCATGGGATGCAGGCAGCATTTCAGCTCCAAATAGCTTTCAGCCACCAAAGGCAGGGAGGATGTCAAGGAGTGCTGTAACTCCTGGAAGGTGGGAGGTTTCAGCTGGCTGAGAGTGGCGTCTCAGACTGGAATCTGGAGGAACACAAAGCTGGGTGGTAATTCACAAAGCTGCAAAACTGGCTTTGCAAAACATTTTGCAGAATTGTTGATAAAATCTTGAAAAAGAATTAGGTGTCTCTTTCAAAATGTGTTTTCATACACTAATATCAGTGTCACCTCCAAATATGTTTTTTCTTCTGAGGAGCTGATTTTCTACTTTGCAAATTGATAGCATAAATTACAGTCTATTTAGTGACATGTTACCAAATAATTTTACTCTCATGAAAAATCACTTTGAACAGAGTGTATCAGTCACACGTGACAATCTTTTATCTCTGTACGTTCTCATCTCCACTGAGTAACCTGGAAATTACGTTCAATATTTGTTTAAAGTAGAGCTTCACCTAGACCATTAGAGCCCAGGCAGCACATTTTACTGAGGGCATCTAGAAAAAATGTTTCTGCTGCTTGCACCTCGCATGTAACCCCACCTGAGAGGAAAAGCAGGATGTGATTGAGTAAGTGGTGTCGCTGCTGGTGTGAAATGGATGATAACAGTGTGCGTGTGTGAACGTGGGAACCTGTCAGCACTTGCTGTGTGTGTGTTATTTTGGGTCTGCCTGCTGCACCTGAGGCCAGAGCGGGGCTCGGGACTTTTGGGCTGCTGCTTCTGTTTAGCAATAAAACGTGTAGATCACAAAGGAGAAGTGTGTCACTGGCACTGGGTGTAGATGGCAGTGCTGGGGATTAGGCGTAGCCATAAACATTTAAGGGGGCACGTTTAGATGTCACCTGTTCCTTTTTCAGCACATATCAGCCCTGATTTGTTGTGAGATGCGGGGCTAGTCCCGTCGACTTACTGCGAGCACCAATTACTGGCTACGGAGATCATAAGCTTAAGTATCCAAACTCATTTCCATTATGATTTAGGGTGTTGCTAAAGTATGTTCTCCTGCTGCATTACTGAGACCAGTCAGTTATTTTGGATTTTGTGGCTCCTTCCTCAAGTATCTCAGTAGTGAGGGTCTTGAGTTTATTGAAGTTGCCCCTGGATTTAACCCTTTCATTTCTGGCTGGCTACACATCTATCTGGTCAAAAGAATAGAACAAATAGGTTCAGGCTATGATGTGACATTGAAAAACAGTTGAAAGCAGGGTGTTGCTGTGGATGCTGTCCTTGGGCAGTGTTGGCTTAAGGCTTTGCTGTGAACCAGAATGGAATGGAGTATTTCTTTTCAGGTGTTTTGAGGTTTTTTTAGCCAAAGCAATTTTTAATCCTAGGTCACAGCAGAGTTGTGGAAACAGTTTTGCCACCACAGCTGAGAAGACAGTGACTGCAGGGAGGGGGCCAGGGCTCTGTGATACACTTTGAGATGAGCGGCGAGGCTTTTAATTGATGTTGTTGCCTTTGGCAGCAGTACTGCAGCATCAGGGTGGATCAGTGCAGATGAATGATTCAAGTTTTTGTATTTAAATTAAAAACAAACACTGAACTAACTAAATGCATCCATTGGAAATTTAAATTGGCTTGCAATAAGCCTCAATGTAATGTGAACAATTTAGTTATGTTTGGGCCGTGGTGCTCAGAAAGCTTGATTGAGACAAAGCTGCCTTTTAGAGATCTATCTTTGTAATTTCAGATAAACAGTAGATCAATTTAGTTTAAAAAGCGTCATTGTAACATAAATTCCACTACTGGGAAGATATTTCAGCATAAATTGTACAAAACTTCTCTAAAAGAAGAAAAGTAAGGAACGCCTAAAGATCATGTCCAGATTTTTGAAAATTTCTACCTACTGACTACTGCTAACAAATCAAAGACGGACGGGCAAGTGTTTCCTGTGGAATGCGGGTCAAATACCAATGATCTGTCCTGATTTACCATTGCTGATAATACAGAGAGAAACAGAAATATTAACACTTTTTACTACTATAGAGGTACTTCTTGTACAAACAAAACCTGAAGGAACAAAATGTTAGCTATGCTCCTCTTATGCAACCAAATTATAATTGGTATTTTTGCCTTTGTATTTTTTATGCTGTTTCTATTCTTGGTGCCGCGTTTTCAGTGGTCTCACAGAAAAACTACTCATGCTGTACCACCCATGTACATGCAGTTACTCTGATTTGTTCACCTGGTGTAATGTAAAAGTAGGGGTATGAGGCACACCTCTGCAAAGGCAGTTTGTGTTCCTCACCAGCTTGAGCTGTTCTTCCTTGATTCAGAGGTGGATAGCTCTGTGCAAAGCAGAGATTTCTTTGGTATTGAATGAGATAAAAAACCCTGGACTCCTAAATCTTTGGAGGCTATATCAGGCAAATATAAAAACATCAATTTCAATAGTGAATTTTATGTTCAAATCACATGAAAGGATAGGGTTTGTTGAAAAGGGATTTATTGGACCTGAATGTATTTTCTTTGGCCAAGAGAGTGTCTCCCACATGGAAGTCATATTTTTATTTTTTTCTTTTCAAATAGCTATGATTAGATGTCTAATGACTGTTGCTATTCTCTGGTCAATCTGATGTAATCTTACATTAGTGGAAAAATAAGGCATCTTTTTCCTCAGTCTTTGAAGATGAAAATGAACCTTCCTTACCTCTTTTCTTTTACTCGGGGATTTTTTTTTTGTGTGTGGGTTTGTTGGTTGGGTTTGTGTTTGGTTTTTTGTTTTGTTTTGTTTTGTTTTTTTTCTCAGGAGATGAGCTGCTATTTGGAAACAGCTGTCTGTAAAGGAAGTATATGTGTGATCAAAGCCTTCACCAATTACAGAGTTATTACTCTTTCTCCTGGGCTTTTGAATCAGAACTTGCTGTCCCTGTCTTTTGTCAGCGATGCTCGTGGCAGTACTGCAGTGCCTGACATTTTCTGTCCTGGAACCCCTTTGGGGGAAATGCACAACGATCGGGTCTGCCGAGGGTTTGCTCATATTAAGTTTAATTGTAATGTCAGTGTTGTAGATCCTCATAATTGTGTGTCTCTGCTATTGCATTCAGGCACTGTAATAGACCTGGATGGCTTGTGAAGATGAATATAAATTCATTTTCTAGCACAGCTGTGTCAAAGTACCTGCTGCTTGCTAAGGCAGATATGATTCTACAACGATTGCAGTATAAAACCCCCATAATTCCCTAGGGACTATAAATAATACAATTTACAACTTTGCCATTGTTTTTTCGTAATGTAGGATCACGTTAGGGAGTAGATCTTGGGGGAGGCAGATGGACAGAGGCAATCTGGTGGGAGCTGCTGCTCTCCTTGGCTGGGTTCTCAGCACAGGTCGAGGCTGGGCTGGCTGCAGCTGGTGGCACCCATTTGCCGCTGGTGGCTTTCTGCCCCGCTGTGGTGCTGGCCGTACCCAGAAAGCTGGTGCCGCTGTTGTGCTGGCAGAAAGCACTGCTGTGCCTGCTGCTTTGGGCTGCCTGCACTGACATCCCCGACCCCCCTGAGACAGGGAGGGGGATCGTCCTGCTTACAGGCACCCAAGCCACCTTCCGAGGAAGGCATGGGGTTCCTCCAGCCGGACCCCCTGCCAGCTGCCATTTTCCTGGCTCTGCCATTGAGGGTCCTCCCTGGATGTGTCTCAAGGGGGAAAGCGGCTCATCTGAGTGTGCTTAGCCCAGCAGGAGGGCCAGGCTGCGGGGCAGGGTACCACCGTGTGCTGCCGGCTTCCTTATCCCAGCCTTTCTCAACTAAAAGAGCAGATTTTAGGAAAATTACTGTTTATTTTCATGCTTCAGGAGCATGTTTTGCCTCCTTTTGCCTCTTTTCCATACACATGAGCTAAACCCCTGAGCTTTACTTTTCCCCAAAGGAAACCACTTAGTGATTTGTATTGCATCACCCCATTATTAATATAGAAATAGGTGACAACACTGTATCTGTTTTCAGCTTAAATATGCAAGACTGAGCAGTATGTTTCAGCCGTCTGGGGTTTTTTAGGAATATATACCTGGAACTCCACAAACCCTGTTCTACAGGGAAAACGAGGTTAACCTGTGACTGTGCAGCCAGGACCAAATTCCCCTGATCCTTTTAGATCTGAAGTGGCAGGAGGAAAATGATTCTTCACTAGCAGAAGCCAAGAGATGCAAATGGTCTGCACCGAGCTCTGCTTTTTGCATTAGTGGATGTTGCCCTTTCCTCAAGAACAGCTGTTTGCTTGGTTGACTGCTGAATTATGCAGCATCTTTATTTTTGCCCTGTTCAGTCTTCTTAATCCACCTGAAGGCATTGGCCACGTTTTTATAAACACTCCACTATTGTTTATTTTGCAGGCGCTACCTGAGGGGCAGACAGCATCCTGGGATACGGCCAAGGAAGATGAAAACCGCAATAAGAACAGATATGGAAACATAATCTCCTGTAGGTGTAAATTCACATTAAACTGAGCTTTCTGTAAGATTTTATATGTATCCTGTGGAAAAGGGTGTGTTTGAGAATCTCACTAAACGTTGGTTTAAAGTGCTGATCATTCAGTAGTTCAATCTGTTGGTTACAGGCTATGTTTCTATGATTTTTTTTTATTATTATTTTATGGTTTTTTTCACTGTTTTACGTAAAGTCATTGCATGACTTCACTCTTTTTTACACATTTTCTACCTGCCTAGCTTTGTGCTTAGTGTTTGTAATTTGAGGGCTAAATCCTTTTGTCAGATTTTCGCAGTGGGTGATGATGCCCATTTTCTGTCTATTTTTACTACATAATCCAGAGCTTTCAGTGCCACGAATGGGAGCACAAAAGGAGGTGCAGCTATATCCGATTTTTAGACGTGGATCAGAGATCAGATTTTCTCCTTCCTTGTGGTCAGTAACCAGTGGAGCAGTTGCTGCTTGTCCCCAGAGAGCTGGTTTGATGTGAGGGACAAGCTTAGCTTCTGCCTCAGAATCACAATAAGGCAGCTGAAATTGGACTAAAGCTTCTTAGTTCTACTTCTTTCAGTAACCAGTTACTGTTGATGTTATAGGAATATTGATGCATCAGAGAACTGCAGGGCAGTGAAGGACTCTTATAAAACCATTTAGGTCAGCTTTATTCTCCAAGTCAGGACTAGATTCACCTCTGTCACTTTTATCAGATATTTGTGAAGCCTTTCCTAACGATCTCCAAAGCTGAGCTTTCTGCAAGCTCTCCAAGGCAGCTTACCCCACTGTTTCGTTATTCCTTATGATGACTGGGGAGAGGAGGTGTGAGAAGGAATTCTTTTTAAGGGCTGCTGAGCAGCGTCAAGTTGGAGAAGCCAGGCCTGAGACCATCTGAACAAGAAATAAGAATATACATGAATGTGCCACAGATTTTCATGACTGGGTAAATCTATAGAACTCTGTAAGAGCAAAATTAAGTCACGCCGAGTGATACATTTAGTACTGCATTTTTTCTCAGGTTAAATATGTATTTCCTGGAGAACAGACGTTACTAAAGAATTAAACAAAAAAACCTTGGCCACAAAGAAAGATCATCTCACACATAACTACTCCTCTCTTTCTTTTAATTCTTGAAATAAATGATTCATGTATCAGTTTGAGGGGAACAGCATAGAACAGCTCAGTTCAGGGACCATACGGTAAAGATGAAGAAATGTGGAAATGAAGATCAGAACTTTGTGAGCCCTGATCTGATCCCACTTCTACTGCTGGCTTTCTGTGTTGGTTGTGAGCAGGTCACTAGTTCTAGCTGTCTTTGTTTCTCCATGTAGAAAATGGAAAGGATAGTACTGGAGTTTTACAGTTGGAGAGAACATAGTCTCCCTGAACTTCAGCTGCCTATGAGCTCCACTTCTGTAGCTTTCCTGAATTCTAGTGCCGGAGATACACCTCAAGACTGGGGTTCAATTTACCTGTTTATACGATTAGCTTAGATTAAATTGATTAATTGCTCTAAGTCAGATGAATCATCCGGATAAGAAATGCACACTACATTAATGATGGAAGTGCCATAGAATGATATAAAGAAGGAAATGTGAAAGACTCTTTGTTCCTCTGTGTGATTTTGAGGAAGCAGTTTGTGTAATGTAAAAGTGGAGATGAAAAGAGACGAGACTATGCAATGGACACCATGTAATTTCTGTTGAAGGTGGTCACAAAGAAAATATTGAATTCCAAGTGAAATGTGAGAAGAAATCAAGGAAGCAAAATCAAGGAAGATAAATGGGGAGTTAGGTGAAGGGAAGGTGTTCACAAAGATGAATTGTTATCTAACGAAGAGTGATGTTAGCCTTTTAGCTATAAATATAAATACAGTAGCAGAACAGATAGGAGGAGATGCACTTGAAAAGGGGAATGCAAATTGTAATCAGAGCTAAGGAAGAGCTATCTGCACGGTATGAGACATCAGAAAAGAAGCTCAAGTTTGAGGACTGTTGGGAAAGATTTCAGAATGAAGTTGAGAGAGCGGGAAGGGATGGATTAAGAAAGAAAGGTAGTGAAAGAGGAAGATTGCAGAAGAGTTGAAGAGAAATAACAAAGTTGAGTGGGTTTTCTTCACTTCAGATATATATCAGAACAAAGATTCTGAGGAGGAGACAACAGCTCTTCTAAGAGATAGCAAGGAGAATTTAGTAATGAGCAATAAAGACTGATAAAATGCAGTTAAATCCTTGCTTCATTTTGAAGAGGCTAGGGAGAAGGAAGGGAGGATTCCTAAGGAAGGAGCATGTCATTCATCAGATATTTTCTAAAACCACTGGGAAATTACCGGTAGTGTCGCTGGCTAAGCCTTGAGCCAGACCCTGCTGATGGGCGACGTCAGGCAACTTTCCTGAGTAAAGGCAACAACAGGATCCAGAGTAAAGAACTGATAGCAGAGCTGAGAATAGCAGTAGTTCCCTCTAGGCAGATCATGAAAAGGAATTGTGCTCCGTGGGCACAAACTGTGCGAAAGCCTGAGCAGAGTTGGGGGGTGGAAAACGATCACACCCTTAGCTGCTTTGTTGTGCTAGAATTGTAATTGCTGGTAAAACCCAGAGCATGTACTGATTGCTCCTACCAGTTTATTTTGTAAAAGGCTGCAGATGGCAATTAACCCGATTTATTTAACCACAGTTGCCATTTCATCACTCCTGGAACAAGATACCCCATGCCTTTTGGGGAGTGAATTGAAAAGTCAGGTTTTGATCTAACTTTTGTAACTGCTTCAGAGACTTTTGTTAAAACATGGGTTTGTAAGCTCTTGCAATAAGTAGCATTGCTCAGTGAATCACAGCAGATTAGATCTTGTCTTTATGGCCTTCTGGGTAATAGTACACTTACAGGACTGTTTTACTCGGCTCACTGCTTTCCCAGGGCTGTATTAACATCGTGCCTGTATGAAAACCGAGATCTTACTGCCAGCCCCAACATCTGTTGTTCTTATATTTGCAAACCAAAACTGCAGACGAAGCTGATCTGTTCATGGAGAGGAGATGCAAGGAGAGCTCTAACCTCTCCTATGCTTTAAATCCCAGCTTTTCAGGGTTCCCTTCAATCTGCAACACAGGTATATTTTTTGGAGAAAAGGCAAAACTGAGTAGTGGGCTTAGGGTCTGTATGAGCACAGAAATCCGCTGGTGAGCGTGGGAAGATGCCCTGCAACTGCACAGATTTGCTGTGCTGGAGGAAGCTGCCCTACTCAAACTTTTTATTATATCGGCAGAGTCCATGAGCTTTGCTCCTGCACTTTGGGTATAAAAGCTGTAAACACAAGGACAGTTGTGGAGATGCAAGGGTTTTCTTTGTGGGGAAAGGGTAGGTAGTGAATCCATTTGTGTGCTGAAGCAAAATTATTTAATGTGCTTTAGGGCCTAGATATTGAGGTCTTCAAAGTGCATCAGCAAGTGGTTGTTAGGGGAGGAATGTTGAGCTGAACCCATTACTGAGAAGAGAAAACATCCAGAAGCTATATGGGACCTTTGTGTCTATTCTATTTCTCCCCGTCTTGTCCGGATTTAGACCCATTACATTGTAAGACTAAAAACTCCCAGATGAGAGCTGAGACATAAAGACACAAGGGTTGTTTTGCTTTGCCTTGCAGAGGGGCACTTTCTTTTCCTTTCTTTTCTCCTCCTGAGTGTATTATTAGAGGAGGAGGTCAGCACTGACAGGAGTGCTCATCCTGGTGCTACTTTGGACACATCCCCCACCTGCAGTGAAGCATCTTCCCACTTATGCACCACGGTTGTAAAGTCTTGTAATGGTCCATTAAAAACTGTTGAGTTAATGACAAAAGACAGTAAAGAAATCTGCTGCATTTCCTTTGTGCTCTGAATACCATATGCTTTGGGCTGGAAGGCTGCGAATTAATCAGAGAATTTTGTGGTGGAAAAGGTGAACAACAGAGAGAGATTAACGGAGCTTTCAGCTGAAGCACAGGTGGAGAGCACTTCTCGGCCACAGACAGCGATAACGCATAGAATTAAAAAAACCCACATGTCAGTATTGGATTTAGCAAAGAAGACTTTTCATCTTCCAAGTGGTTTTGTTCCATGGTTTCTTCTGTGGTGCCAGAATTCTTGCTTGTCTGTGAAAAGTCCACGGTACGTGATCCTGAGGTGATGGGACATATCACACCTTGCTGTTAAGCAGTTTTCAAGGCACAGTCCATGATCAGTGGGGATAGAAAGAGGACGACAGTGGCTCCTTGAAAAGGCAAATCATCCTTTTGTACCAGAACTGGGTTGAATCTTTTAAAAAGTTGTCTGTGATTTTCCATTGACTATGCGGGGAACATTGACAGCCAGTTTAGACTAGCTACGTAATATTTAGATGGCGAAAGTTCTGTGAGATTAATCCAGTGCTGGTGACAAAATAAGATGTGGAAAAATTGCAATGATATTTCAAATGATCACTAATGGGAATTTTGACAGAAGTTTGAAATGATAACATTTTTGCACTAAAATGGAAGCACAGTACTTTTTGGTGAAATTCTTGTCATTTTTGAAATCTGTTTTAAGACCAATTTTCATTCAAAGTACTCTTCATTACCAATTCAGAGTTCTGCTAACTTACATACAGACTATAGTAAACAAGGAGAAATAAAATCATTTATACATTTATTAAAATATATTTCTATGTTTTGCAGTTCTGAATGTTACTGACATACAGTTTCATTCTGTTTCTCCCTCCATGTTTAGTTTCTTATAATCCATTCCTAACACATGGTGATACGATGTCTGATAGGTCTACGGAAGAGTTGGGCAACACGTTCATTTCAGTGTGCCGAATATGTAGCTGCCTTGGCTAGTGTAGTCCAGGGGATAGGGTGCAGAATTGGAAATAAATGTTAACCATTGAGAGAAGATATCATGCTGTTCTTTAAAAAGTTATTTAAAATTTGTAGATGAAAAAAACTTAAGTGCAAGATTGTTACTGCTAATAACATAATAAATTGCACTGGGTTTTGCCCCCTCTCAATTAAAAAAAAAAAAGCCAAATCCCAATTTTTGGAGGGAAAAGGGGGATTTATAAGGTAAGTTACTTCATGAACTTTTATCCAGACTGTGCTCATGAACTTATGAACAAAGTTAAAGACACCTTTAAGGCATCGTTAATATTTTGTGTGTTTACCATATACACAGATGTGTGTGTGGGGGGGGGTTCTGCTCCACTGTTCACATTTATAAGAGAAATACATCTTTCACAGGAATTAATCTCATTTTTGTAAAATATGCAATGAAATATTTTGAATTCTGTCCTCCTGAAGCAAAGTTCAGCTAAAAGTACTTTTTATTCAGTCCCAAAATATAATTGGACCTAAACCTGAATGTCTCCTTTTTTAAAAAAAATATTTCATTTCCAATGATCATTTCTTCATCCTTTATTGTTTTTCACAGATAGAATAACCATATTTGACTTAAAGCAAAAAAAAAACCCAACAACCAAAACCACTTTTTACAACTAGAGAGCATCTTTTCTTTATCCGTAATTGTCTTAAATCTGTAGACCTCTCCTGCCATCTCCTTCTCAGGTCTTTCCCATCTAGCTTCCTCAGGAGGTGTTCAGCCTGTCTGTTTTAAGTTTTTAACTAAAGCGTGGCTCAAAGAGCTGAAACTTAATTTGGGGGTTTGGTTCTATGAAATGAAGAGAGGCAGATTCTTCCTTGAGGGCTAGTCACAGCACTTCAGCGACACTCTGTGCACAGACAGTGTCTTTGTCCCACTTAAAAAATCAACCTGAGATTCTTTTCACTTGTCATGAGGGTCATTTTTGGTCTTTCTGCTTTTTAGTTCTATTGTTGCAATAAGTTAAGACTTCATAACGTTAATATATCATGGCATCACAAGAGGAGTTAGTAAATGTTCCCTTCCCAACCATTCGCTCTAGGGAGGGGGGTTCTTTGCTTTTGTTCTGTGTGATTCTTAACTAGCTTAGTTTGCTGCCTTGAATTTCAAGTGTGAAATTGTCTGCAGGAGTTTTTGTGTATTTCATCTACATGTCCGGTTTAATCAGCTCTTTGTCTGTCTTTGTGAATTGCTTTAAGTATAAATTCTTTTGTTGTCTGTCTACCCACATGATTTACTGCAACTCCTAGTGCAGTTGCCTTGAGCGCAGGTAATTGTCTAGAGCTGGGAACGACATCAGCGCTCTGAGAAATATACCTACTTCCACTGCATCTACAAAGGTTATATTTATTAATACAAATATAACAGAGCTTTTGATTGATTCACCTGCATAACCTTTTCTGAATGCAAATACAGTATTTGATAAATGCAGCAATGTGGTTGTATTTTTTGTGTGTGAAAATCTCACCCAAAGAATGCAAAGAATATGAGAATCATTCCTTTACATAACCCAATGAGTGTTTAATATATATCCAAATCTTGGATTTCAGAACTGTGTGCACATCTGTCATTACAATTATCTGTTCCTGCATTTAATTGTCATGACTAACCCCTTTTTGACTGCAGAATCACACCTCATACTTTTATGTTTCATTGCTATGATTCTTTTTAATTGAATGTAAAACATACTTAGGCTCGTATTTTACTAAGTGCTTCTAAACATCAATGTTTAACTGACCAAGGCCTATGGTCTATACAGCTGGTAGAGGGGAAATAAATTTAATGGACTCGATATTATACTACTTTTAAAAAATCCTTTAAAAATGAGCCCGGCATGGCCAGCAGTGACCTCTGTAACCCAGTAGCCTTTGCCAAGCAACTGGCCCTTAAGTAGCAGTTCTGCAATGAATTGCACGCCAGTGCTGGGATTGCCAGACCAGATCAGACCAACAGCCCAGCTCGCGCTGTATCTCCTGTGACAGAGCCCAGCACCAGCTGTTCCAGGGAAAGATCAAAATATTCCCTTGGTGGAACATCATGACATAATCTGCCTGCTGGGGTAGTTCCTTTATGCATTGAGCTGTAGAGCATGCTGGGAGATGAAAAGATTGATATCTAGTATATTATTGCCTTATTTAAAGTAACTTTGAACATCCTCAAAAACATGAATGTTTCTAATTTGGGGGGGAAGGTGTTTCAGGGGTTTTTTGTGTTGTGGTTTTTTTGGGGTTTGTTTCTTTTTTAGCACTGCCTCGATGCCGTTTTGCTGCCGAGTTCCGTGGGCTGGGTAAAGGAACAGTGCTTTGATTGCCTTCAGTGTTTCCTTTTAGATTTCTGGGTCACCCCATTTCTGACTTGCAGGATTTAATTTGCTGGTTTACCCTCCTTTAATTTCCTATACCTCTGTCATATTTTTATCCTGATCTTGACAGTTTTAGCTCTTGCCTCAGTTTCCATAGACCAGATTAAGCCAGGGAGGCTGTTACTTCCAAGCATGAAGATGGCTTTTGTCATGGATATACATCCTGAAAAGATCTGTCCCAAGACCCCCAAACCAAGCAACAATTGTGGTCTGTCTAAAAGCTCTATAAGGATTATGGTGACAGCTGAGAATTTAATGAACACAGAGTATGAATGAACACTGAGCTAAGGATCTAAATGTTATATCTTAAACACAAGAGAAAAGGCTTGTAGGAACAGGAATACCTGTGATATCCCTTTTTTTGTTGTTTTGGGAGTTTTTTGTGTGTTTTTGTTTGGGTTTTTTTGTTTTGTTTTGTTATTGTAAGTATTCAATTACCCTCTTGCAGGAATCACCAGATAAAATAAAACACTTGGAAACTCCTCTTTATCGTTACTGTCACTTTTTTTTCTTTCCTTCTTTCAGATGATCATTCAAGAGTGAGATTGCAACTGCTGGATGGGGACCCTCACTCTGACTACATAAACGCCAATTACATAGACGTAAGGCTCCTGGACATTCCCCCTATGACAAACACTCCTGCTGACAAGTCTGCTTATGAATTTGGTGCATCTGACATATGGACAGACTGGTGATCTGATATGAGTGACAGCTGAACATTATATAAACACCGTGTTGTGACAGGGAGAAGGTTCTCGGTCTCAGTTTATTCTGTCTGACCAATCTGGACAGATGGAGATTTCCTGTATTTGACAGATCCACCAACAGAACTGGAATGTGTGCTAAACGATGTATGCAGAAATCAATATCAGCCCTTTGCAATAGCATTAGTAGATATCTGAGACTTATCTACTTCTTACAAAGTTGTAGTGCAGAAGGCGTGTAAATAGATTGAAATTTATTTTTTTTAGTGTTGTAAAATAACATTCTAAAAGCAGCCTCCCTTCTACACAGGGAATGATCAAATGAGCATGTGTTTCTTGTATGCATCTTTGAAACATTAGGGGCATGACAATGTTCACAAGAGTTTTGTTAAATGATGAAAAATGCACCTAATAAAGTTACATGAGACTGATCCACAGCATTTTCATACAGATGCACATGCATACCTTTTTTTTCAGACAAGAAAGTGCAGCTTTCAGAGTTGCCCACAGCTTAGTTATAGGATTGTGTTTTCCTGAAGAAATCGTAACTATCCTAATCCTGTTTTCTCTTTGGCATAATGAGATCTTATCATTCAGCCTGAGTGAGATACCATCACTTCAGACCTCATCGGGCAACATAGTTGCTTGTCTTCATTCATTCAATAACCAGTGTTAGTACACTGTTAAGAGTGCAGCAGTTGTTGGTACCTGGAGGGTATAAAATACATGGTGTGCTTTGTCTCACCTGTGATCTCGCAGTGTCACATATTTTCTTTTCTTCCAGGGTTACCACCGGCCTCGCCATTACATTGCAACTCAAGGCAAGTTCATTCTTGTATGTCTCTATAGTTGTAAAACCACTGCCGTTTTAAACTGTGGTAAGAGCTGTTTATAAAGTGACGTCTTCTATTTTGGGGAACATCTGAAAACTTGGTAAGAGGTAAGAAGGGAAGGGTACAGGATGTTCCAAGATCTTTAAGGCACTCAAATGCAAAACCTCAGCTACAGGAATAAAAAATGCTACAGACTTAGAGGTGGCAGTACAATCTAGAATGTGTCCTTTGTGCATCAAGTATGAGATTAGGACTAAAATGGACTTTATGGATCTTGGATTTACCTTCTGGAGTGAAATTGCTTGAGGAGGGCGGTATGAATAAACCTGTGACTGATGAACTTTCGGTTACTATGAACTGGTAGGAAATGCATTTGAACACCACCTTCTGTAAGGTAGTTGATGAGTTTCTTAAGCCAGGGAGGAGAAGAAAAAAAAAAAGAAAAAACACAATTCAATGCTGAGAGTTAGATGAAAAACCACCTTAGTCCTGTTCTTTACAACAGGGTGCTGTTTTCCTGCATCACTGGCCAAACTCTTATGCCATGACAGCTTCCTCTACCATTACTTGTCCTCATTTTTTGTGCCTACCTTACCTGCACATGGGATGTTCACACACATGACTCTGTTCTTAAATTCTGCTTTGTGACTTCACTGCTGGCTTGTCCCTGTTTAGAAGAGTAAAGAAACATGTTAGAGTAGAACTGGCATTTGAGGATGTGTAGGTAAAGGGAATGCAGCAAGGCAGAGAACGTGGAGGCTGGGCAGAGTGGGTGGAAGGAACCCATGGGAGGATCTCATTGACACTGTAGAAGAGAGGAAGGAAACAAGGTCAGAGAGAGGCTGTAGGCTAGCAAACCTCTTGTGAGTACTGGCTGTTTGGCTGCTGGAACCTGAAATATTTCTCTATAGGGGAACTTCAGACTCAATGTTTCCTTCTTCCTTTGTAATTAATAAATAAAGTGTGTGGAGGAATTTTAGTGGTGCATGAGGTACAAATTTTGATACAGCCTCAATTACAGAGTCACTGCAGGGTACATCCGTGTCCCATCACTTATACATGATAATCTACTGGAGCCATCTCGAATACTTACAGCGCAGCCATCACCTTTGTTCCCAGTGTGCTAGAACCTTTAACAACCCCTGCAAGGAAGTAACTGATCTCTTAAAGAGCTCCAAGCTGTTTGTGTCTGTAACCCCGAATCGCAGAGCAATGCTGTGAAAGGGAGAGTAGGATCCTGTGGGTACAGGGCAATGGTTGTGGAACAGCTGAAAAAGAGTTGTTGGCATTCGATACACTCTCTTAAGATGTCCTTTTGTCTTTTCTCCTGCCCCAGGGCCGATGCAAGAGACAGTGAAGGATTTCTGGAGAATGATTTGGCAAGAAAACTCTGCCAGTGTTGTCATGGTCACCAACTTGGTGGAAGTGGGCAGGGTAAGGGTACCACTTTCCCAACCTATAAAACCAAACCACCACTGAGTATAAGATGTTCAGGGCAGCTCAGCCAGTGAAAAGCCTTTTGCTTACTGTAGTAAAGGAATGAATTAAGCCACTCTGGGTTTTCCTCTGAAATGTTAGATTTTGTAATACTTAGCTGCTTCCCTTCTAGGCTAATAAGGATCGTGTTCCTGGTGTAAGTCTTGGCTTTAGCAGAGTTATACAAATTTATTCTAGCTGAGAAGCTGTCTCCTTTTTCAGCACAGAAGGAAAAATGTACTTTGTAATAATTATTCTTTATCTGTCTAATTTGAATACATCTCTACCCACAAAAATCTGGAGGGGCCAGAATGTGTGACTGGTGTTCAAACTATCAAAAGAGCTCTTTAAATGACAGTTCAAAGCCCGGTGTTTCCAGTCACTTCAGAAGATGATGTTCCGTGGTGGTATGAGGTTGTGCACAGCTGGATCCTGGGGCCACCCAGCAGCACTGGCCTCCTCAACACCCACTGCCTCACTCTCTTGGGTTCAGATGAGCCAGAAGTCCCTGTTGCAGCACAAGGCAGTTGCTAAAGCCCATGACGGGAGCAAATGTGAATAACTCAAATGACGTAGGCTAGACTTTATAAAAAAAGGCATGTCTGGGTGACTTTCCCCAGCATATTGTTCCCACTCCTGGTGGTCTTTGGTTTAGAGACGTCCTCAGCCAGAAGCTGGAGCCCTTAAAAGTTTTGTCCTGATGTTTATCACCTTCCATTGCTTTGGTACTAAGAAAAATTTCAATTATAGTTTACTCACAGCCGTTAGTAATTCAGCTGCTTTGGGTTTCATTTCCTTTAGATCTCGTGGTTGGATGCCAGCTGGTTCTGTTCATTTATTGTTATTCTATTTTACCTTCTACTGACACTTTTTGAAATAAACACCTCTGTGTAAAAAGCCCAACAAACCTACATTAATCTTTTTTTAATATTTATAAACCCTCTTCTGGTTATGACTGGAACTGGATCATGAAACCTGGTTCACAGTAGCTAATTGCTTCAGCTTTTACAGGTACAGTTCTACTCTTTCATGCTACAGCATTTAATAATTTGGTAGTGTTTGTTAGCCTAAATATCCCTTGTAGACCTTCACAGCCTTGGCTGTAATGTCTACTATTAGTTTTGCACATGGCTTCTAAAAGCGGCTAAGCTTGGGTTATGTTTACTTGATCAGGAGATTTCTTTCTCAAGCCTTAGCTGAGATCTGTGACAGCTGGTCAAATGTCAAATTTGTGTCCTCATCTGATAAGGAAAGCTTACAGTCAAACAATTTTAATGTATCAACAGGTATCTCACAGTCCCTGTGAAGTGAAATTCTTTGGCTAAACAGAGAGAGTTACAGTAGCAATAGCAAGACCCTGGAGTTTTTTTTAAAGGGGATGGTGGTAGTGATGGCCAGCTATTCTGTAAACCTGATGGATGGTCAGGGCATGTATGTAAATTTAAGGAAGGCTATTTTAAAGAAAGGCATCCTCTTCCATTTGTATTGACAACAGAGGAAACGGGGGAAAAAAATCCTCCCTGTGGTTTCTATGTGTGGTAAAAGAATTGTGATCTAATTTATGCAGGTAATTTTGATAAGGTCTGTACATCAGAAGAAAGCCCAATTTGTGTTGGCTTCAGCTTGTAAGCGGTGTAAAATGTAGGTCAGCTCTGACTGAGCTGGAGCCAGTTCCTCTCAATATTTCCTTTTTTCCCCTCAGGTAAAGTGTGTTCGGTACTGGCCAGATGACACAGAGGTCTATGGAGATATTAAAGTCACATTAATTGAGACAGAACCATTGGCAGAGTATGTCATACGCACATTTACTGTACAAAAGGTAAGGAAATCTTCAGTCAGCTGAAATTTTGATACAAAACTTAAAATCCATGTTCAGAAATGTGAGCTCTGGGAAAGATATGCAGAATGCTCTTGGAGATGAGAGCTGTTACTATTTGGACAGGTTTCACTTCAGAAACCTAAATTTTTGACAGAGGTTCCAATTTTGGACAAATGATTTTACATGAACATCTTGATGTAGCCACAAAAGTAGAATCCACAGTGCATGAAGTTTAAATGCATCCAAAAGCTGGCAGACAGTTGACGGTGTGCCAGGAATAATAACTGTCATGTTTCACAGTGGCAAATTACAGATGAAAAAAGGTGTCAGTTAAACTTGATGCCAGGTAGGGTCCCCTTTCAACAGAAATAAAAATATAATAAAGAGAGGAGCGTAAAAATTATCCCCAAATTGGCAGGATTTGTAAGACTTTTGTTACTTGTAATTAGAAATTGGAACTCTAAGTGTCAGAGTATTCCAGGTCTGTCCAAATTACTCTCCAAACACACAGTAAGTGGTTTTAAAGCTTTTCAAAAATTCCTGCTAAATGAACTTCAGCCACACTGGGAATATTGTTCCAGTTTTCTAATACATTAGCTCCATATTTCATTAAATCACTGAAAAACTTGGTAAGAGATGCCAATGCCAGAATCTGACAGTTAGAGGACCTGCTGCTGGATTCCACCTACCTTTCTCATATGATAAAATGTCACAGCCAGCTGATGCTTCTGTGTCGCCCTTTGCAGGGCATGTACAGGTGGTGTCAGTTGTCATGTACCAGTAACAGCCTCACCAGAAAAGCAAAGTGCTGGGTCTGGGTACCAGTTTCTGCCCTCTTCATCACCAGCTGTATTCTCAAAGTGCTTTTTTTTTTTTGGCAGGAGATGGCAGAAAGTCTGCAATTGCCTGGGGTGTGCCCACTCTCTAGGTGTTCATTCCCCAGGCTGTTACTTCATTGCCTCAGAAAGGGTTTAAGTTTGGTGGTTTATGGCCATAACGCTAAAAGAGGCTGGATAAATGCAGCCGTGGTGTGATAGGGCTGAAGTCATCCTTTAAAGTCGTTTAATTTCCTGGGTGTGAATTGTAAGACTGCTGGTTTGAATTGGGAGCTGGCATTCAGCTTTGTAATCCTCAGCTGTGTGTTACCTACTTCGTTTGTAATTGGAGTTCAGCTTGAAATCTCTCGGCGTGAGAAGCGGCATAGCACACATCCCACGTGGAACGAGAGAGAGCTCGATGCTTGCTCAGCCTCTGCATGAGGTAGAGGAGCAGTGAGCAGAATACACTGATTGCCATCTGATAGAAGAAAAATAAGAGGCTGTGTTGTCTCCTCAGAAAGGCTACCATGAGATCCGAGAGATTCGGCAGTTCCACTTCACCAGCTGGCCGGACCACGGGGTTCCTTGCTATGCCACAGGCCTCCTGGGCTTTGTTCGCCAAGTGAAGTTTCTCAACCCGCCAGAAGCAGGACCCATTGTGGTACACTGCAGGTATGCCAGCTCTTTGTCTGAGCCTTTCCTGCAGCGGCTTTTTCAGCTTTTTTTTCATTTTTTTATTCTCATCTGGCAATAATCAACTATGTTTTGTTTGTTAAAGAGTATAATTTGTGGGCTTCACCAGGAAACAAAGTGGAATTTGATTTTCTTTTCTAAAGTGGCAGCTCTGGAGCCTAACTGAATTGGAGATGAAATAAAGAGGTCAGAGAGGGTCATTCAAATGGAGAAGACTCTCTGGTGGCCTGTAGTCTCTTAGATGTTCATAGCAGGAAAGTAGTAAATATCTGGGACAGTCATTCCAGTTGTTATCTACAGCAGACCTCACGGGGCAGAAGGGACAATGCCTACAAAAAGAAAAGGAATTTTAAAGCAACTTTGCTTTCCATAGCCACATGCACTGCTTTGTCCCGGCACCAGCAGCCTTACCTGAGCCATTAGCCTGCCTTGGGTCTAGATGCCAACCGTTGTGCATCCTGGCCTCCTCAAAGCCCAGGAGCTGGAAGGGGAATGTCAGACTTAAAAATTTGCCCAGTGCCTTCCAGCTAGTAAATAAAAGGGGAATGTCAGAGGAATCCTTGCTGCTTGGTTTACAGTTGTGAAAATTCAGATATTGAATCCCATGCGTGCTAACTCCCTGGCTGCTGCTGTCACTGGTGAGGGCTCTTCTGCACCCTTTTCTTTCCACTGAGCTTAAAGCCCAACTGTGCAAGATGCTATATGGATACGCAGAAGTGTCCTTGAGGCAAAGAACTCATCGCGTGAAGTGTGATCGGGCACGCTGTGGAGGGTGGGAGACCAGGCACGCACACAGCCTGGCATCACAGTTAGGTTTTGCAATGATGCAAAATTGCAAGGAAAGGTTTTGCTACAAAACCCAAATTTGGGTTTGTTGCAGCTGCTTCTGCAGTGCTCAGGGCACGTGTCTTACGGCGGAGACGTGGCTGGAGCAGGGCTGTGAGAGCAGAGCGAGCTGTCCCAAAGACTCACCCCCAATACATCCACAGACACTCACCGCTGAGTGCCGTGCTGTGTGATCAGGAAGACGGACAGAATACATCCCACACAGACTTTAGAAAGGAAAATCAATTAGGTCTTACCTTTTTCAAACAGATTTTGGGGTGGGTGGGTGTTTTTTGTTTTGTTTTTTAGCAAGTAGTAAATCAGTTTTACAATAAAATGCAGCTAAGCCTGAGGAGCTGGCAGGAGGGAATTCATTTAGAGCTCAGGGCCTGAATTTGCTACCTTGGTGCAGTGACATGGGTCTGGCCCTGGAAGGAGTCCGAACCTGATACATTGTCACCAAGAAAGCAAGGAGAAATTTTTCATCCTTCACATTTTAATGAATAAATGCCATTTCCTCTCCGTTATTTATCTGCTTTTGAATTTTAATGACTTGCTTTAAGTGGTAATTACCAAATTCTCCCTACCGATGCCTGGCTGGATAATATCGCTGTTCGATATTTATGAAGTGCCAGGATTCTCTAAATATAGAAATGTTATAACTATTTGTTAAAATTCTGAAAAGCTGTGAGATAAAGGGAGAGGAAATGCCACTTATTCATTAAAATTCTACAAATGAAAAATATCTTCCCTCTATTCAGCAGTTGATTAATCTGGTCCATTAATTTATGGTCATTCATATCTCCTTGCTTTCGGCTCTGCTGGAGTTTTCATGCAACTGAAGTTTCCCTGATCTGAGCTGAGTTTTCCTTCTTCCTTTGGAGTAATGTGAAGAGACGTTCTCCTCTCTCTATCCTTCACACCTAAACAACTTGGATGATTTCCCAGGAGGGAAGGAGGGCACAGTGACAACACAGTTTTGCAGGAGATGGTCCAATTCTCACAAGCAGCGGGGGGCTCTAAACTGAAAGTTTTGAGTAGCCTCGAGCTCCTTCCTCTGTAATTTTACAATCCACAACAAGAAATCACCCTCCTCGGGACCCAATATCCTCTGGATTAAAAAGGGAAAAGAAATGTTTGAAGTGGAAGACTGAGCCCCTTTCATCATGGCCACTTGAGTAAACATGTGCATGCCTTTTAAAGAGTCCCATGGCAGAAAATTTCTGGAATTGTGTCTATTTGCAGCCTGGAGGCTGCTCTCCCACATCCCGTGTGATGAGAGGTGTGCAGGTGAAACAACCTGTACAATCATGAAGGTTATTTTCATGGAGGATTTTTTTTTGTTGATAAGAACACAATTTTTTTTTTCCTGCTCCCTGGGTCCATTCCCCTTTCAGGAAAGATTGTTTCACCTCATTCTCTGAAATCCTAAGCTAATTTAGCTACACACAAGAATCATCCCAATAGGAAGAGGGAAGCAGCTTCCAAGAGAAGACAGATGTGTCTGTGATAAGAGTTCTTTTCTCCGCCATAGAGCCCTGCCTCTCTACGGTCCCTTGATCATGCAGACCCTCATGTTTTTTTCTTTTTTCTTTTTTCTTTTTTTTTTTTTTTTTTTCTTAGCGCTGGGGCTGGGAGAACAGGGTGCTTTATTGCCATCGACATCATGCTTGACATGGCAGAGAATGAAGGTGTGGTGGATATATTTAACTGCGTGCGAGAGCTGCGATCCCAAAGGGTCAATTTGGTACAGACGGAGGTAGGTGCCAGCAGGTCTCCTCTGACAAGGTGCTGCTTTTCTGTCAGCTTCTCTGCTCAACAGGAGCCCAGCAATTCATTAAGTCAAAACTTGCTTGCTCTGTGATGTGATTATACAGAACTTTTTGTAGCTAAACATGTCCAGATGTGCACCAAATCACATTCACTGGCAGCTACTCAGGGCCTGCAAGACAGAAGAGCAAGCCTTGAAGTTTTTCTCTTAGCATTGTTGATTAATTTCGTTCTCTCAGTAGAAAAAAGCTATGTCCTGAATCCTCTCATGACTCATTCATAGGTATACTGCAGACTTCAATAGCACCTACTTTATATCAATTGCAAGCTAAACAAATGAAACATCCTTGAATCAAGCTCTGGGTGCTGATTAAGCAAGCTGCTCCATCACGTAGCGTCTAGCAGCTGCGCAAACTGCTGTGGAACGTTACTCTGCTGCACAGGTTGTATGCATGTGCTTCAACGCCTTCCCCTCCTGAGGGACAGGACAATAGGCTGCAACAGAGAAGCGTTTTTAACTTTGTTGGACTTCTCCTATTCAGTTCAGGGAACGAGCTTTACCCGGGATACCAAGAGTCCAGAGGTTTTGAAAAGACAGATGGAGCAGACACGTTAGCGCAGTTGTTTCTCTGGCGTTATCACAGGTCCAAAGCGCAATCCGTTCCTGACCGCCGCCTCGTGATTGTGAACAGAAAAACTTCACACCCTGATTTCCTCCTTGGTCCACCCCCATCTTGTCTCAGTGTTCCTGAGAGTGGTGACTTCCCATTTTACTTGTAAATTTGACATGAATACATGAGACCTCACATTCAGTGATGGATGAAATATGCTCACAAAGCTGTCACATAGCACACTGTAATTTGTCTCCACATGAAACAGAGCCAAATATGCATATTGAGCATGCTTTAAGAAAAAAAAAAATAAAAAAACCAAACCCAAAAACCAAAAAAAACCTGTGATATTTCATGATCTGTATTCATGATCTGTATTGAAAATATGGTTTTAATATCTTTATCTCCTCCCCTGTGCAGGAGCAGTATGTATTTGTCCATGATGCCATTTTGGAGGCATGTCTCTGTGGCAACACGGCCATTCCAGTTTGTGAGTTCAGATCCATATATTACAACATCAGCAGACTAGATCCACAGACGAATTCCAGCCAGATAAAAGATGAGTTTCAGGTAATTTCATATGTCTCAATCATTGCAGTTGCCGTATTAAAAGTGTTTAAATAATTTCTGTGTGTCATTTTACAATATCCAACAGAGCAGAGAAGGAGGACACTGAGCCAAGGTCTGATTTCAGCTGATTTTTATTGTTTTGCTACTGGATAGAGCAGAGATTTGGTTTTGAGGATGGATTTTTCAGCCCTCAGCAAGGAAAAACATTCCCCTTCAGTAGAGCGAGGGTACTAATTTTCATACATAGTGTTGTACTTCTCATTTCAACAAATATCTTGTTGTTTATTTTCTTCTGTAATTTATGCAGAAACATTTATGCCTGAAGGTCCCTTATTATCCGTTCTTGTGGTTCATATGCTGCTTCTGAGTCTTGACAATCAACTTGCTGATGTCCTTCCATACAAAGGAGGATGTGAGCTCGGCGAGCATTACTTTCACTACTACTAATTTTCAATGAACTGAATCCCTCGGTTCACTACAGATGTTTTGCCAGCTACATGGTGATGAGAACTGAAATGACATACAGCAAATACACAAGCAAAATACTGCTGCAGTGCAGTTTGCCTGGAACAAGTGATGAAATGGGAACCTCTCCACCTTTTGCTATCGTCGTTGCTTATCCCTGCCTAATAAATGGGCTTGGGATACAAAGCCATGAGTCCCGTGATGTTGTATCTTGTGCACTGCAGAGGACTCACCCTGCAGAACGCTGAACTAAAGTTTCCAGTCTTATTTCCCATTTATGTGTAAATCCCTTTAGGATTTTCAGCCAACACCTATGTACAGAAAAAAACATAATATTGTGGGGAAATATGGGGCAAGGTGAGTTTGACGGGAAAGAGAGACCAACCTCTGCTGTTTGTTAAGACTCCATTCTTCTTTGTCAGCAATAAAAAGGTGGTGATTCCTTTAATTGTAGGAAATGCCTACCTCCTTTCCCAGCAAAGCATCTTTTGCAGTAAGATAATGTCTTTCTGGAGCCGGTTGGAGTCGGATGCCTCTTTTCCTCCCTCTCTGTGCAAAGGGAGAACGTGTGTTTTTTTTCTGAAACCTTACAGGGAATCATCAGGGTTGGTATAGTGAGATAAAGAATGTGGATCCCAACTGATGACAGTTCAATTAAAAAAAGATCTGGTTTTATCAAGTGATATCAGATCTGTAAAAGTGTTTCTGGTTCTGGATGCTTGGCATGAAAGAGCCAAAGCCTAACTTCATCAAATGCTGTAATGCTATTAAAAAAACCAAGTCACTGCTTGCTGGGCTTATTTTGTCATGAGATGAGATGAGATTTGTCGCCTGTGTGCTTGTTCTTTTGAGCTGCCAGGGGCTGGCAACTCCTGTGGGACGGAAATGCTCCGCTGTACTTTGCATAAGAGGTTCATTCTCTGTCTAGCTGTAGAATCTATTTTTACAGGATTTTGGCTCAGAGCATTCTTCAGTCCTAATTGTCTGGATGTAATGCAAAAGATGGTATCTTTTGCTACAATCTTTTATGAACCGGTTGATCTAACTATAAATCTGCTGGTGCAATTTGTGTTATTTAGATCCCACTGGCCCTCATGTAAGGTTGGGTGTATTTCTCATGCACTACATGTTGTGTGAACATGCAAAAGTTCATTCTAGAGAGTTTTTTTCCACTGAGTAAGTACAGAGACAAGGGAGAGAGGGGGATGGCATAGAATAGACAGGAGTAAATGACTAACAAGTCACCTGCTTAATTATCTCAGAGATCTGAGATTTTGTGTTGCTTCCCCAGCCGAACCAGCTGCTTTCCATCTCTAGACAAAGGGACTGTTATGTAGAACCTGCATAATTTAGAGCAACTATATTATGTCAGATTTTATACTTTGACTCATTCCTTTATCTTGAATTGTTTGATCCTCCTCTTTTTCCCATTCATAACCTTTCTGTGGCAGAAGTCAAGTGCTTGGTAAGAATTCTTGACCCATAAATATTTAGTGTTGCTCTGATGGCTGCAGAGGAGGTCACTGTTTGGCTGCACAGGCTTTGCTCAGGAAGACACTTAACAAGGGAAAGAAGGATGACATCAGAGCCACTGATCTACCACAACTTAAGGACAGTGTTAAAATGTGTCCCCTTTGATTTGCTATTTTTAATCCCTGCTGACCAACCTGGACTGGTTTGTAAGAAGACCTCCGCAATAGATAATACGAAAGAAAATTAGGTTTAAAGACATACAGTTTGTCAAGCTGTGGGAAAGGCAGATAATGGTAAAACCTGACAGAAAGACCTCAGAGATAAGGTATGACTATGTAAATGAAGCATCCTATGTGTCACTCCAAAGGAAAATAGCAATCTAAATAACATATGAAACAAATAGTCTTTCCTGTTAAAAAACTAAATAAATAAAACCAAACAAACAAAAAAAAAAACCAAAACCAAACATGTTATCTTAGGGTTTTACTGTTAAGATAAATCAATAGTTTGACTGAGGAATCATCGGAGGATTTGAACTCAGCCTGACCTTCTGGGCGAGCCAGGTCAATACTCAGGGTACTTCTGCACAGGATCCATTTGAAGAGCAAGAAGGATAAGTGCTTTCACCCTAGGGATGGTAGAAACACAAGGAGGTTTCACTCCATGACCAGGTCAAAGCTGCAACTTGTACCTGTGACAGCTATTTCTAACCTCTAGGAAAGAACAGAAATGTTACCTAACTGCCATAGTCTTTTAAGAGCTGGAAATTGTTGCAAGGTGCATAGTGCCCTCAATTTTTGCTGGAGCTCACTGTTTTCAGAAGAGCACCTTGGGACGATGTGCAAAACACAAGGTATTATAACGGCAACAAGCTCCTCAGTGCTCCTTCTTTTTTCTTTCTCTGTGATCCCAGAGATCTACTAGTTTAAGTAGCTTTAAAATAAAGGTAGTGTGCATCCTTCTTGTGGAAGTACATTCAAAGATACTCAACCTGCTTCTGTCTTTCTTTCCCTTTTTCCCTCCCTGCTTCACAGACTCTCAATATTGTGACACCACGTGTTCGGCCAGAAGATTGCAGCATTGGTCTTCTGCCAAGGAACCACGACAAGAACCGCTGCATGGATGTGTTGCCCTTGGACCGGTGCCTGCCTTTCCTCATCTCTGTGGATGGTGAATCGAGTAACTACATCAATGCTGCACTCATGGACGTAAGCAGCACTGTCCCGTCCTCACTGCTCCTAGTCTGCATGGAGTTCGTTCATTCTCAGGATACTTTTCTGGGAAAAAGGGACCCAAAGCAAAAAACTGTTTTACCTGTAGTTTCTGTGTCTGACATTTCCAACCTGGACAAAGGCACATGAATTTTCTTTCCCTCACAGGAATGCAGCACGTAGGCTGTGATTAGCACACTGCTGTTGTGGTTCTGCCTCACAGCGGTGCAACATTTTTGGCAAAGAAGTTCATGAGCATGCAGCCTGAGGTTTTATCGTAGAAAGGCAGACAGACAAAGAAGTGCTGTGACAACTCTTCCTGTACATTGGTTGCCATATATATTGGAAGAGAAATGTAGAAATGTTTGCCAGGTCAGCTTTCTGAAAAGAATAACTTAAGTGTGGAGCGAGTGATTGATTTGAGCTTCTGTGGTTAAGGAGTACAGGGATCAGATGTGCAAAATACTTTAAGGCTGAAGGACATGAGTTAAGCTGATGTAAGCCTGTCTGAAGGCATTTTCCCTTGCTGTGTTTATAGGCTAGGATCTCACAGCACAGGTCATTTGTGTAGGGTGAATTATGTTGATGGTTTCTTTTTGCTGTGGTGCCTTACTGCCTTTGGACAGAGATGTCTTTAAAGCCACTAATTACTGCAGTTGGAGTATGGGTAAATATGATCCAGGGTGAAATGTCACTATTTTTTGTGTTGGGGTTGGTCTTTTTAATTTTGGCTTCTTTCAATCTTTGGTAAAGAGTGTTACTACTGCATTTAAGAGGTTAAGTCAAATGGTCATAGAATTAATTTTACTTCTTTTTTTTTTTTTTTTTTTCTTTTCAGAAAGATTGTGATGTTTTCCTGCAAATATGCCTAAGGAAACTTTATTTTTCTTCAAAGTGTGTTTTGTGCTTTGGCAAATCTGCAGAAGCACAATCTAGTCTTATCTGGTTTCTTAGGGACTGGGAATGTGTTTGCACATTTCAGCCCTCATTACCTCAAATCACTTTGCTAATATGATGGTGTTTCCCCCCAAAATTCCTGCTACTCAAAATTTTTTGTGCAAAGGGTTTTTTCACCCATCATTGTAATTCAGTCACTATGATGCTCCTGGCTCTCCTTTATCCTTCCATGGAGGTATCTTTTGGGGAAGGTAAAAAAATAAAATAAAATCAGAGGGGAAGAGCCAAAACCCCATGTTTTCATCGGCATCCCTCTTGAAGACAGTCCTTGCAAATTCTTTGTCTTTTCTAGTAGCTTCATGTCTGCATTCTTGTACTAAGCACGGACTCATCCATCCCATGTTGACTTGAACTACCATTAGTTCTTTCATGTGTTGGGGAACACTTGACAATGCAGTCCCAGTGCTGATCGTTTTTTTTACAGATTTCTCATGTTCACCTCTTTTCTAAAAAACTTCTCCCCAAACCTTTTTTGACTTGCAGTTGGCTCTCTGTGTTACATGAAAGCTATGATGGCAGAAGCACTAGAGCAGGCAGGGGTGGTGGCATGCCTGGCATGGGTTACAGCTGGGTTTGGAAGCATGGATTGCAGAAGGGCAATCTGGCAGGCTGCTCTGGACTGTGTCCACCAAAATCAACCTTAGATCCAGAATGCCATTTGAACCTTCCCTCAGGGGGTGAAGCCCTCGGTCTGGGCTGCTAGCTAAAACTGTCCTGGAGACTGTCCCAGTCTGATGACTGCAAAACATTAAAACCCAGCCTCTTCTGCCTTGAGTTAGTTTTTGGGAATACAGCAAAAGGGCTACTGTTGCCCCTGGAGGGGAGGAACTCTTGTCAGGAGATTTCAAGACCTCTGTTGTTTCCTCTCTGTGACCTCTGTCTCCTTCAAGTAGAGCTTTTCTATGAGAATCACTGGAAAGCCATGTTTGCATCTGCAAAATGGTTTGTTGAGAAGAAAGGAGAAATACCATCCCTCACCTTCCCCTAAATCAGTTGAACATGGTCCTTAAGCAAAGAGACTTTAGCCACTTCTCTGAGTCAATCCGTACAGAAGTGGCAATAGGTTTGTATTTAAGGCATGGGGCTTGGAGAAAGGCATGAGTCCATGTCATGTCCCTCTTGTCGTCATTCTCCCAAGTTCCTACACATGTTCTCTTACATGAGTAATTAACTCCATGTCACCATCCCTTTGAAGTAGGACAGTGAACCTGGTTCCTCACCTGTAGCAAAGAAAACACTTGGGGAATTTTTCTTTTTTCTCTTAACGGCAAGACCCACAAACATGTCTTACCTTCAGCCAACAGTTTAGCCAAATTATGCAAAGTGCTATATTGGTGCACAACGAAAAAGCAGAGAAACATTATGATGTTCTTAACTCTAATTAAGAGATAAGAGTCATCGTTGTATTTGCCACTCTCTTGCCACCATTGGCCTGGTACAACATAGCTTTTGACCCGTGCTGGTGCTCCTAGGTTTGAAATACAGAGTAGGGAGAAAGAAGAAAATCCATTCCAGACTGAACATTTTCCAATAAATCGTTTCCTTTTCCTTCTCTCTACTTCATGTCCCATCACTCTTCTCATACTTGCACACACAGAAGCACAGCAGAGCTGCCCTGCAGGCTGGTGCAAAGCGTGCACAGCACCTTCTCCCACTCCCAGCACGGTTTGCTCAGCACTGCCACCCACCTCTGACTCATATGGAGGAGAAAAGTCAAACCCCCACAATGGCTGTCTTAATGCTGTCGGGTTTTATTTATTTCTTTAAGTCTAAAATCTTCATCTGTTTGGGGGTTTTTTGGTTGTTTTTTTTGTTTGGCTTTTTTTACTCAGAAATGTTGTGCCTTTTGATTCAAGTCTGCTTCACAGATGCACAGCACAAAGGACCATGCAGTTTGCAGGCTCATCTAGGCACTGCCTGCCATGGTTGGAAAGCGATAAAGTTTTGAGTTTGTACCCTTTCATCTCAAAGTCCCTCGCAAACATTCATTAACACAGCCCCGCAGAGGCTAGGAGCACAGTTCCTCCCCTTCGTGGTTAGGGAGATTGAGGTCAGAGGGCTTTTTTGAGGTGAAAGAATAGCATCAGAAATTAAATGTCACAGTGTCACAGGCTCTGGATATTGCCCCACAAGCTCTTAAAGGATGGCTGGGATCCGAATGTGCCACCTCTGCAGCACTACATCACCAGGGAGCAATAGGAGACGGGAGGGGTAATCCTTCTGTACTTCCTAGAGTCCATTGCAACAAAAAGGATAGCATTTGCTTCCAGCTGTTTTCTTTCCAATTATTAATATTACTGATAGTAGTAGTAGTAGTAATAGTAGAATTAGTATTATTTGCTGAGTCTCAAAATATAAATAATTGATTTGGGTAATCTCTGCTCTTGTGACACTTCTTTAATGAAATGTCTTCATTGGGAGCAAAAGAATCCCATTATGAGACATTCATTCATTGCAGAGCGATAACAAGGAGAAGGATATGTGATTTGTATAATCTGGTTAAATGGCTCAGATTGCCTAGCCATAGCCTCCTGGGTATAATATTCGTTTGAATAAAAGTTGATTGATTTTTTTTTTAACTAATCTTATTCTTTTGTTAGAGCCACAAGCAACCTGCTGCCTTTATTGTAACCCAACACCCTTTGCCCAACACCATAGCAGACTTCTGGAGGCTGGTGTTTGATTATAACTGCTCCTCTGTCGTGATGCTGAATGAGATGGATGCAGCACAGGTCAGTGATTTTTCGTCATTTCTGTCATGTAACTTTCTTCTCAAATCCAGATGGTTTTAAGAGTGTTTCTGCTGCCATTTTCTTGTGGGCCTCATCCCCACCCCAATAAATAAATGAAGGGGAACTGGAAAGTAATAGGTAACGTTTTGACGTACAATAAAGAGTAAGTCTACATGCTTGGCTCCTTCTAAGGCAGCTAATTCTTAATGCATTTAACAGGGATATCTAAATATGTTGTGTTTGTGGGCCTGAATTTTCCTCCCAAACCCAGTTTCTTTCCTCTTGTATATTTGTCTGTCTTTCGTTCGGAAGAATGTTTTGTACCACAGCCCCAGCATGCTTCATGCTTGTCTGTTCACTTGAGATTTCCAGAATAAAACCACAAGAGGTGCTGAAATCATTCAAAGGATCTTCTTGAGCTCTCCGATGCAATTCTGTAACACCGAGAAGTGTGGTTTGCACAGGTTCTGGAGAAACATGTTGTGCTGTGTTTTGGTTTGGTTTGGTTTTTTTTTCATTCTAGTATCATATGTAAATTGGTTTCTTGGCTACTGAACGCACCATTATTTTCAGGAGTTGAGCTTTCCAGGGGAGCAGCCGTTCAGTTCCTCCTGTACTAGCATTTCCAGCCACCTTGCTGATGAGTGGCAGAAGATAACAGCTTTCAAAAAGGCATAATCATGCAATTTACGTGAAGAGTACATTTGGCATGGCTAATTCACCCATTACAGCACTTGTTAAACAAGAGGAGAGGAACCCTCAAGTAGTTGGCACTTCATGGATTAATTTTTCATTTGCCTCTTCTCTGTCTTCAAAATCTTACCACACTTGAAGGCGGCGAGATTATTGGTCTCTTTCTTTGATAGTAATGCAGAAACCAATCACCTTGTTCCTTGAGAAGATCTCTTTGCAGGGTGAACTCCATGGGATTTAGTTTCCAGCCCCAGTAAGAGCTGGGCTTAGCAGTGGGCACTCTTGGTACCCTGCAGAGTCCCACCGCCGTGCAAGGTGCTGTGCATTTGCTGTCTTCTGTCCAGCTCTCCCTCCCTGATTCTGCAGCTTGGCATTGACTCCAGAGGCAAAGATAATCTTTTCCTTTTTTTCTGATGCTTTAAAGAAAAGCACTGCTTTTTCTGGTAGTGACACACTTCCTTACACTTCGTTCTTGGAAAACACAAACCTATCAGCCTCAGCCAGTGCTATTCTTGTGACTATCTTTCTGCACTAGACTTTCCCTGCTTTGGGTTTTTTCCTAGCAAAATTTTGTTTTTATGAGTCTGTAGGCATGGAAAGGGAGATTTGGCAACGCATAAAGTCACTTTGACAGTTACTTTAGCATGATGTCACCAGCTCAAGTCTGCAGCCAATGCCAAAAACATCCAGCTAGCACTGGAAGTTAAGGATGATTTTAAAGATCGTACCTTATGAGCTTTCAAGGCAAGGTGTGACAGTTTGATATTGTAGAATCATTTAGGTTGGAAAAGACCCTTAAGGTCATCAAGTCCAACTGTAAACCTAACACTGCCAAATCCCACTAAACCATGTCCCTAAGTGCCACATCTACATGTCTTTTAGATACCTCTGGGGGTGGTGACTCAACCACTACCATGGGCAGCCTGTCCAGATCCCTCTTCAGAGCCTTCCCACCCTTAAGCAGATCAGTTGTGAAAGTGAGATTTCTGAAAAGGAAACGTAATGATGTTGCACTTGCACTGCCATTCTGTGGCAATGTTGTAATTATCTAGCTGTTCATCATTGCCTAATCCAAGCGCTGTTACCCTGAGCACTATGAAACTGTTGGTGTACAGTTGCCTGCAGATACTGTATTTGAGTGCATGAGCAGGGTGCGTTACTCATCTCCACGAGCAGAACGCAAACACAAAAATTGCTTATGTAAAAGCTGTGCCTGATCTGTAGAGAGGAAAAGAGCTAAAATGGATAGGTAAGTGAACCTTTAATCCACTATGCAGGGAAAAGGTACAAATAAAACCATTTGGAGGTCAGAGAACATGACAGACTGTTTTAAGCATGGTATATACATATATATCTGGATAGGTGGCCATTCACAGACCTGCTTTATGAAAAGCAGATTTTCAATATTAAGGAAAGGTTTAATCTTTTTCTTCTTTCCAGTACACCTGTTTCCTAAAGTACTTGCTCAGCTCAAATCTCCTTGCCTATTGGGCAGATGCTTTGAGAGGAGATCTGTAGGCTGCTTGAAAGTCTGAATGAAGAGTAAAGACAACCTTCAAAGGAGGAGTTGCTTATGTGGTCTTGGCTGGCTTGCTTAATCTTGAAAAACTAACAAGGGCAAAGATGCATAAGATTGCACGAATATCCCACCCAATTTCAATCCCATATGATCAAAGGAATAACACGAATGCAGAATTAATGCAGTAGCATGCACACACTTGACGTTATTACTGGCAATGATTGAACTTGAAAACCTTGAGATCAAGTTCAAATAAGCATCTGGGTGTTTCAAAACTTAAAAAATTACACTTGAAAATAGGAAGAAAAAACCCAGAAAGAAATACAATCTCAGCAGAAACTGCTAATGAGATCTCATGCAAAATATTTTCTCGCCATGATGTATTTCCAGATGGAATTGAAATACTTAAGATTGTAATTTGTGTGGATGGGATTTTTTTTTTTGCACTTTCAATTCAGTAATATCAGCATAAGAAAAAAGACTTCCAACCTGCTTCACAAACTTCACAGATTCAGGGGTGGTTCACCCTGAAACTGGAGTTGTTCTTGTTGCTCTCAGAGCAAACTCATTCTCCCTCCTCTGCTCGCTGGTGGAATTGGAAAGCTAAAAAAGTTCATCTTACAGAAAAAAAGAAGTTCCACTTTGCTTGAATTAAGATTAATCTTCTTGCTGCATGTACTGTTTCCTCATTAACATCAAACCTCGGTGGTTCCTATGAAATTTACCTACAGACACTAATCTTTTAATGCCCATTTTCAATCTGTACCCCTACAGAAGCTTCATTTGTCAACCACCTTTTCTGTACCTTCAGACCCCGGAATGAATCAGTTACAAACTGTGTTCTCTCTCTCACACGCACACGCACGCACACACACACACAAAAACACACACACACACACAAACACAAACCCAAGCGATATAAAAAAAAATCTACTGAGCTAGAAGGGGGTCTTGTCTGAGCAAATAAATGTAATGCAAGATTGGTGATGGGTTTGGGGCTAGTTATAAATTCAAAAGGAAAGAAAACTGAACATGTATTTCCCTGTTAATAGTTAAGGTGCTTTCTGTTTCTTTTGGTATTTTCTCCAGCTCTGCATGCAGTATTGGCCGGAGAAGACGTCCTGTTGTTATGGCCCCATTCAAGTAGAGTTTGTTTCAGCGGACATTGATGAAGATATCATCAACCGGATATTCCGGATCTGCAACATGGCCCGGGTAAGATCAGTGAAATACCCGATTCCCTGTTCATTCTTAAAAATATACTGTGGCACGAGGAAGAGGCAGAACCAAGACTTACAGTTTTGAGATGCTGTATCTCTCACCTAGGGACAAAATTCCATGGCAGAATTTAGTAGCTACTTCCTTTAACTAACATTTAATTGCATCAGTCTGTATTGGTAAAAGACTCATGGCTGAAATTAGAAAGTGGATGATAGGAGCTGGAAATCTGTATTTTAATGGAAAGCATTTTTCTATGTATATTTAAGAACAATTAATCACTTACTAGCCAATATAAAATCATCAGTATCATAGGAAATATACTGGGATAGTGTCAGCAGCTCTCCATCTGTCAACTACTATGCAGTCTCTCTGAAGACAGATGCAACGTTTACTGGCTAGACTGGGATTCCCAATTGCCACTGTTTTTCCTATAAATAAGCAACGGCCATTTCTATAAGCAGCTCTTGGTCTATACCCCTCAGCCCAAGGATATCTAAAATTATATAAACAAAGTTTATCTGCACACTGGACCCTGGCAATGCAATTTCATGGCTGCGGGAAAGGGTTTCAGCAAAGGATTCTTCTCTTGTGAGTTGTTTCCCAGGTTGATTGTGTCTCCTTTTTTGTTCCTTTTGCATTTTTTCTAATCAGAAATGGGAGCAGATGCCACAAGTCACATTTCCAGGCTGTTTAACACACTACTCTCTGTGTGGTCAGAGCTTGTGCAGCAAGTCGGTCGTGGCATTGCAAAGTGAACCTTGTGGTCCAACCGCACAAACTGATAAATCAGTTAGGTATTCACCTTCCTCTATCCCAGGCCAGCTGCCTCTGAAGCAGGGACAGCCTTGAGGCCGTGTTGCTGCTAAGACTAAGGCTTTGTGACTCTCAGGATGAAACTGGCCCGTAGCTGACAGGGTGGATGCTGTGAACACGCAGCTCCCTGCAGCCATCTATGTTCAACACCAACGGCCTCTGCTAAAATCTTAATGGGAATCCTTAACTGGGGTTTTTTTTGGAGAAACTTCCTTGCCTTTAGTTCTTATAGCACAACTAATCTCCAGCCCAGGCAGCCAGGAAAGACATAATTGATCTGTTTGATCCCAGGCAACCTGGAAAGACATAATTGATCTGTTTGATCTCTTCGCACAGTTTGATGAGAGTTTATTCTCTACTGGGAAAAAAAGAAAAAAACAACCAAAAAACAAAACCAAAAAACAAAAAAACCAATGGATCCTTGCACCTAGTTTCTGTCTAGTTCTTTAATATCTGAAGTCATAATTTTTATCCAGATTACTGGAAAGTCCTTGTTTCTCCACTGTATCCAGTATTCAGAGTGGAGGGTGTTAACGTCGATGATGTCAAATCCAGAGGGGCAGATGCCATGCAGCCAGTGCCCCTTGCTTTACCCTCTCTCTCTGTTTCCTGCCCCACCCCACCCCCTTCTATTTAACATCTTGAAAATACTCTTTGTTTTAGCCTCAGGACGGATATCGCATAGTTCAGCACCTTCAGTACATTGGCTGGCCAGCATACAGGGACACCCCTCCCTCCAAACGTTCCCTCCTGAAGGTGGTCAGAAGGTTGGAGAAGTGGCAGGAACAGTACGATGGGAGAGACGGACGGACTGTGGTCCACTGCCTGTAAGTAGTGCTGAAAAATGTAACCTCGCAAACTGCTGTCTGAAGAGCGCTTATTATGGATCTGGAGATTTGGTGGTTTGCCAGGCTTCGGGGGGGAAATGAAGTTAAATTACATTTATAACACACTTCAGGTTGAATATTGTGCTACATTATAGTATCCTGGCCTAGAGATTTTACTGATTGCGGTGAGGAGCAGCTGAAAAATCTGCTTTCTGCTGTGTAGGTGGTCTCATGGCTGGAGCCCAGGCACAACTGAAGCAGCGCTGCCACGTGCCCGGCTCTGACCGCAGAGCTCCTGTGAGCCCCGGCGTGCGGAGCAGCGCTGCGGTCCCTGGGGCTTCCCTGGCCACCGCGGCAGGGCTCAGCGTAGCCCTCCCAGCCCTGTCCCCTGCCCTGCAGGTCGCCACTTTCACAGACCCTTGAGTGCCCTTAGCCAGTCCTGAGTGGCCGTGGTATGTGAGTGGGGTGACGATGTGCTCTCCCCCCCGCCCCAGCCTCACCTGGCTTCACCTTCGCTTCTTTCCTTCTGTACCCAGGAACGGCGGAGGACGCAGCGGCACCTTCTGTGCCATCTGCAGCGTGTGTGAAATGATTCAACAGCAAAATATCATTGATGTGTTCCACATAGTGAAAACATTACGGAATAACAAATCCAACATGGTGGAGTCACTGGTAAGCTTTTTTTTTCCCTCTGCCTTACCCTACCCAGGGTATGCAGAAATATATTTATATTTATCTATATTTATGCAAAAATATACATTTAAATAATTTAGATTAAATAATATATAATTGTAATTATAATAATATATGTTATAAATATATATATTATTATGCAAAATATATGTCTATATTTAGGGTAGGTAAAAAATGTCACGGCTTAGCCCAGTATGAATCAAAACAAATTATAACATGAAGCCATCAGAACTGAAATCAAACCTCTTTTAGCACGTGTAATGCATCTTCTGGTTCCACTGCTTCTGTCCTTGAGCGGAGGGAACAGCCGCCCTGGCAGTGTGACGAACACTATCTCCCACACCGAGCTGCCTCCGGGAGGTTAAACCCAAATACCCATCACCACGGCCGTGGGGAGGGGGTAGGATTTGCCCCCCTGTGCATGCATACAGCCCAGCCCGGTGTTTTAATGCTGTCCTACACCTGGAAACCAGGAAGGGAGAATGGACTGTACCCCAGGCCTTGCTCCCTGCAGCTGAAGAGATTAAATTGTCCTGAATCCAATCTCATCAATCGATCACACTGAATTTGTTCCTTGCAACCAATGTGTGCAACGAGGGCTGGGAGCAAATAATGAGTAGTCCATACTGTGGCTGTCTCTTTGAGTGTTTTTCTCTTGCATTGACGATACCATCTCTTAGTAATGCTTGTTCAGGATCAAGTAGAAAGGCAATTAATGTTTGTCTGGTCCTGCCAAATGGTGTAAGGAAGAGAGAGGAGGCATTTTTGGCAGCCTATAGAATGAAGCTCGGCAGAATTTACCCATATCCTAATGCCACTGACTTCTGTTCTCTCTTTCAGGAACAGTATAAATTTGTATACGAGGTTGCACTGGAATACTTGAGTTCCTTCTAGCCCAGCAGAGGAAGGGGAGCCTCTGAAATGCCAGACCCCAATCTCTGGCAGATGCTTCTCCCCTCTCCCATACTGGAAGGCAGTAACAAGTGTGGGAAGAATAAACCTCTCCTTCCCGGAGCAAGAGACTCAGATTGCACAGACCTCGCTGGAAGGAGGAGACAATGCCTGTGTTTGCTGCTGCCTGCTTTCTATCAGAACATCTACCGCTTCTTAAATAACCTACTGTAAAAATTAGCAAAATGGGAGACAGGCTGAAAGACTGGACTTTCTAATCCCCTCTGACTTCTTCTCTCCTCTTTTGGATTGTATTTTTGCTCATCTTGCTGCAGAGTGGGGAAGGAATGAAACCCTTAGGAAATGCTCTTTTAAATGTCTCTTTTTAATTTATAATTTTGTTCTCAAATCCCAGTCTTTAATTTTTTAATTTCATGCAGCAGTCATTTGGGAAAAAATGAGATAGCCATAGGGGATATATGAAATGTTTCATTACGATTTGTCTACCTTATCTGTTTCATTTTACTTGTTTTTCCAAATGAAAAGGCCAACAACAGACAGCCACCACCAAAAAAAAAAACCAACAAAAAACCCTACTGGAATTCTCTTCCTATACCCAGTCCCTTTTAGCATGAAAATAGGTAGTAAAGATGAGAAGCTGTTTATGGTTTCACCGCCTCAGCTTCTACGCAAACGTTTCCTCCCAGTTTCTCTGGACTCCCAAGGCTGTGCATGAACCGGTGACATCTCTCTGGTCTGTGTTCGTTTTGGTGCTGGTGAAACAATACTACTAAGGAGTTTCCCAGCCACTTGAACCTTAAGGTTAACTATTTGCATCAAACAAATTGCATTTGTCTTGCAACTTTGGTAACTTTGTTACCACATTTTTCAAGTATTTGCTGGGGTGCAGTGTCTCTTTGAAAAACAGGGTATAAAGTAGGTATTATCGATCATATACTATGTATTGCTATTTTTTATTTATTATTTGTATTGCTGTAGAACTTAGGACCCCTAGTCATGACAGGACCCTGCTGAACTAGGCACTGTGCAAACAGAAAACAAAGAAGGTTCCTGTTCAAGAGCTTAAAATCTGAAGGTAATCTTAAAATTGGGTTTGGTCAAGATTTCCTCCCTATTTCCAAACCGTTGTACAGTCAGATGTAGTTGAGTGATTTATTCAGGTTTACAGACCCTGCAAGCTTCAAAATGGTAACCCATCCAAGCTGTAGTAAAGGTGATGTACATACACAGAAACCTATTCTGACATGTGTTAAGATAAGTGTTAGACCAGCACAGCAACTTCCCTTGTTAAGCAAAACAGCTTTTGTTTTGTTCTGCAGAAATGCCTGTGCAACTCTCCTTCGCTGAAACAAACACCAGCTGTGTTTTGCCATGGTTCTAGATCTCATTCTGACTCCTTAGCAGCCAAGAAATTGCTTTTCTAAATGAGTATGTTTAAGTAGTTAATCATTGAGGTCTGCAGGGTAATCTTGGAGGAAAAAGAAACAACTAAATGAACTAGGCCTTACAATATTTCAGTATTTCAATTTAGCCATTTATTTATCTTGGGGGTGCAGGGATATGAGGTTGCTCTGTGTATAAACTAGATTCTGAGAGACGTAGGTTTCTTCAAATACAGACTTGCTAAAAGATAGACTGAAGGAAAGAGTTTAAGGAAACTCCACTTTTCTACCACCCTGTAGTTTTCCACCCTCAGGTAAATACTTCAAGACTGTGCTGGGAACTCTGTCATGTCAATGCCTGGCGTACAGCATGACAGAAGGTCAGAACATTTTGCTAATTCTGTGTGTAAATTCTGAAGGCACCTCTGCTTCATGGTCATTCTTTTGTCATAAGTCATACCTTTGCCTTGACAATGAAGGATGGAAATGAAATCCGATAAAAGCAGCTCTCGACTCAAACATACCAGTATCTAAGCAAGTAGTTATCATCTCTACCAGGACCTCCAACAATCTAGGGAAGGATGCTCGGAACAGCAATAATCCTCTTCCTGCTAAGCAGAGGAGGGGCTTCATAGAACGCTGAAGCACTAGCTCATATTCTAAGGGGCTTTGGATTCTTGGTTTCAGTGTCACAAAGGTCTTAAATGAGCTTGAACCACGTTCTCCCTGATGTAGTTGGTATGCCATAAAGCATCAGTGAGAACCCCCTCACAGGTGCCTCTGCTCTGTTTCTAGTTGGTCCTTTCTGCTCTCTGCAAGAAAACCTGAAATTGCCTTTACTTTCTAGCGGAGCTGTAGGTGGATGTCTGGTGTCGCATGAAACTACTGGGTTTAATTGTGGGGTTTTTTTTCCCTTTTGTCACTAAGCAACACAAACAATTCTGCAGAAAAAAAATAGAAGATAAAGCAAAACAATGAGATAAAAATGAGAAGAAAAGCGTAATATTAGTGTTTTGATTACACGTGGCTTGCTGTAACAGTGTAGGTCAGGAACTGGGAGCCATTAGCAAAGAATAGGGAAGAGGGAATCCTGATCCCAGAATGGCATTTTTCAACAACTGTGTTCGTGACTCTGCTAACTGCAGAAAGCCAGAGGGAATCACTCCCTGTGGATACTAAGGAAATATTAATTAGTATTTAGCATTCTGTTAATTTTACATGGAAACTAGCATAGTGATAGGTCCCCCTCATGACTTACTGAAAGACTAGTGCAAGCACTGAGGGTGACGGCCAGGATAAAAGGAATAGAGAGGTAAAAGAAATGGCAATAAGACTGAGATGTGAAGTGTGGGAGGTAATTCAAGGCTTGACAGTAGCATGAAGGAAATTAGATTAAAAAGCCAGATGTAAGCCCATAGGAGGGATGTTTGCATGGAGAGAAGGTGGTGTTGGATGAGCAGGGCAGAACAGCACTCGCAGTGGTGGTGGTGAAGGTGTTGAGGTAGGTTTGAATGTGTTTATGGGATGCAAAATGGTACTGAAGGTGCATTTAGGCGCATGTATCAGCTGACCCATAGTGACTCACCATGTGCTTTTAGCCCTCTGCAAATGACAAGTGGCATTAGCGTAAACTACAGGGAAAGATATTTAAGCTAAATTTTATCTTTTCTTTGCAAGGAACGAGTTTAATGCAAATGCAGGTTACCACAGCCCAACTGTTAGTCACAGCTTATTATGTGGTAACTCAGCCATGTGTCTCAACCTCCTTCTAATGTCCAGCCTACAATCCTTGTGGAAAGATGCTCAGCAAACACTACAGGCTACGTTGCCAAACTGTTACCGTGTCATGCAGTTACATTGCTTCCAGGGGACTGACCCAGCTCCGGTCTGTGTTGGCTCAGGGATCTTTATGCTGTTCCTTACTGCGCAATTCAGATAATGCTGAATGTGAATCAATGAAGAAGGGAAATGCATGGGAAAAGAAGAGAAGCTCACTTTAAATAACCTTATTACCTTGAGGTTACTTAAACGCTACAGAACAGCCTATAGCAAAAATAAGTAATGTGTTTGAAGCAAGATTATGGGTGATGGGTTTGTTTTCGCTGGGAAAGAGAGAAATTATGAGATGCGATAAAGGCGGCTTTCTCACTCCTGAAAGGATTAATAGTCAGGGTGCGCTTTCCAACTTAAGCATGCCCTGCCATGGATGGAAAGCAAAAATTTACAGTAGAAAAGGTGAATTCCTGAATTTCAGGCTGAAAAAATATGATATTGACAATATTTGAATGATCATAACGAAGATTAATTTATTCCCATTCAGAAATCCCTCAAGGGTGAGGGAGCACTCTTTATTGATAGCGTAGTATTGGTCTAAAGTTTAATCTGAAATACAGGGCACTAGAAATAGATAAAGAAGGGTGGTTCAGGGGTGACTATCTCATACAGGGAGCAACGAACATCTGAAATTGTTAAGGAATGTAACTGAAGCAATGAGTTCCAGAGCTATCTAGGCTGGCTGCTGGAGAAGGAAGACCTTGAGTTGTCTGCAGGGAAGAGATAGACCAAAACCCCTAAAAGGTACAGTAAGTCTTAACAAATTTTATTTTATTTTATTTTATTTTATTTTATTTTATTTTATTTTATTTTATTTTTTAGTTTTCGGGGGGGGGTTGATGGTGGTTTGAGGGTTTGTTGTTTTTTTTTAAAGAGCTCTGTCTTATGCTGGCTCTTTTTTTTTTTTTTTTTTTTTAACTTCTTCAAGCTACCTGTAAGGAAAAAGGTGTTTTACCTCTATCTGTAAATAGACTTAAAGTACTTGCAAATTAACATAAAGAAAAGAGACCATGCAAAGGAGTACAGTGTACATGTGAAGGTAACTGAGTCGGGACCTCTGGTAGCAAGCAAGCAAGTGGGAATTTGGTGGGTTTATTTATGTCTGCGGTTTGAAATAATTGGTATTCTCTGATCAGGGAAGTCTCTGGGCTATGCTTAGTAGGAGACCTTTCAATTTGCGATTAAAATTCTTCTGTTAGGTTGCGCAGAATTGTCTGCCTTTGACATGCTCTGGTGGTCGCTCTTAATTTATTCACATTTTAGCCATTTATGTGAGCTAGAGTTGTCATTTTGGCCCACCAGTAACAAGCAGTCAGCATTGAAAAGTTTCTACATGCACAGAAAAGATATGAATTTGGTGGCCTTTGATGCCAAGTCGAACTGCGGTTTCTGTACCCCTCTGCTCCGTTCAGCCCCTGCCCATGTGCACACACATTTGAAGAAACTCCTAAAAGGCAGGCAAGAGATTTTGGGACATGGCTGTCATCCCTAATCAGTTAGGTCCACGTAACCGTAGGGCACAGGAGGGAATCCCAAAGAAGAACTTTTGCCTAGAGCAGCATGTACTTGCGTGTCAGCAATTTCTAACTTTTTTTTTTTTTGGATTTGTAGACTCCCTGTTAAAAAAAAAAACAAACCAAAAAAAAACCAACCCAGTGGCAATGTAGACCCCTCAGTAGTAGATTTAAGCCTGCAGGTGGTAGGCTTGTTTTTCCGTTTACTTTTCACAGGCCCTTTAGAAGTAGCTTGAGGGGTTTCCTTTGGGAATCTCAAGCCAGGGATTGCTGGTTGCTGCTCTTGGTGCGCTGTAGAGTCAGAGAGAGGAGAGAGGCTCCCACAGCAGGTGATCCAGAAGGCAGTTAACCCAGTTGCCATCTGGAAGAGAAGGAAAGGAGAAGAAATCTCCTTTGGGAGAAACCAAACATTGGAGAGAAGGCAGATTAAATGGAGTCCTGAAACAGGTAGGAAGCTTGCACCTTCTTCTTTCTCTCCTCCTTGCGCGACTGCTCTTATATCTTTCTTACTTTTCTGAGTTCATGCCAAGATCATAAAAAACAGGTAGTGCCACCTTCCTGCTGTGAAGCTCCGTGGATATGGAGCCGTCAGAGTGTAACAGAGGGAATAAATCCGGAGGGACAAAGATAAAAGGAGGTTTGCTTGAGAGAGAAATCTTCAGATACGAGGTGCCTCCATCTGTCACACTTACAGAATTCTTAACAAGTCCTCGCAGAGCCCGCACAGTCCTGGCGCGGTCCTGGACACGTAATGCAGCGGGAACGTTCCACTCGGAAAACTTCATTGTCCTGTAATAAATTTAAACAATCAGCTCCATGACACTGGTAGCACAGTTAACTTTTATGGTATCTCCAGCCAGTGCAAGGTGTGTCTCAAGAACGTGGTGCGAGCCTGCTGTATTTTCGTTTGAGATAATTTCATTTGCCTTCAGTGTACCAGCTTCAGTCCACCCCAGTTTGACAGAAAACTAAAGGGGGCCACGTGGCAAAAGTTCGTCAGTGTAACCACTGCCTTTGGGTCAAAAATTCCCTCTACCTCCCAGGAGGCTGTGAAATGGTAGGGCAAACTACTGCATCTTCCCTGCATAAACGTTTACAGGAGTAGAAACAAGGGGAGCCAGCTAATTAAAGTCAGAGAGACAGAAGTGAGTAATAAGGATTCTGTTAACCCTCCTGCATTCCTATTTATTTAGATTGCAGTCTCCTATAGCCATACATACATAATATACAATTTAAATGCAAGTGCTCTTTCTTTCCCTGTTCCCAAAAATACCTACAGCTCTTCTTTCATCGAGGGTGAGCCAACAGCATAGCAAGCCAAGCCCACTTTCTGCAGTTTTGGCAAGGACTGCTAGGAAAATCTATCATGTATTATCTGTTCATTGACTTGGAAAAGGTATCAATCATCTCCCTCATATACATACTTGAAGAATGTACAATTTGCTGTAACTGTCAAGAAAATCACACATTTTCATGTCTCAAGATCAAATCCTGGTGGTACTGAGTGTGATGGAAAGAAAAAAGGAAAAAAAATTACTGACTTCCAGTGACCTCTAGTCTACAATCTTTATTTGCTGTGGTAAAATATTTTAAAAGCCTCCCTTGTAAAAAATAAACTATACTCAGAATATCCTACAGTTTCACATTGGACTAGCTTAATTGTGAAAACCTTGCAGCTTTTTCAGTTGGTAAAAACATGAGATCTAAATTAGCCTTTCCATCCTTGTCCCAGTGCATGCAGCAGATTTTTCACCACTATTCTGTTTTCAACCTGAGCCTTAAAAAAACAAAATAATGCAGCAGACTGAATGACAGATGTTGGTGTTCCCATAGTGTTTCCTGGTGAGTGGAAAAAAGAAAAAAAAAAAAAGAAAAAAGAAAAGAAAAAGATAAAAGAAGCAAGAAATGGGAAAAGAACAAACTAAACTGTTTTTCTCACAACTCAGTGCAGCATGAGCTGTTTCTAAGCAGCGTAAACATAAAGTCAGCCCACGCAAACACTTTGTTTGGAGCAAGGCTTGCTTGCTGCAAGGTGAAGGTCCACCCCAGGTGCACCCTTTGGGACCAGTCCTGATATTTTATATGTAGGTTTCCAACAGCGTAGTGGTTACTTTAGTGGAGGCGCCTGACGCAGAACAGCGTTTCAGTGGAAATATTTTTCACTGGGAGATGCGATACCCTGAAATGCTACTCTTTGGGAGACACTGTGAGATACTTCAAATGTGTTGCACTATGGAGATGTATTTCCTTGTGTGAGTACATCACCTTTCAGCAGTGACTTCCAGGAAATCTTACTTGCGTGAAATTATGGAAAGGAGTGCATTTTGGGGGATGGAAGGGAAGTGTGGCTAGCACTTCATAAGCTTTCATGAATTATATACTTTAACAAGACTCCCCAGGACAAATGATGGTCAGTTGTTTGAATTACTGAAAGTCTAACCAGACTTCATGTGCTAGACTTTCATGTACCTGGAACGGACTGGCATTACCACATCACCCCTGTAGCCCTTTCTTATATCCAGCATTTAAACGCTGTACTTCTATGCCAAAAGTTTGAGCTGTATCCTTAACATCTCTTTTAACTAACCACATTGAAAAAATTCATTTCCATATTGATTTAATCCCCGTCATCTCCTCCCTCCCCCCACCAATCCTGTTGGAATTAAAATGTACTATCATCACTTGTTGCCAGACTTGTCACTCCTTCACACAGCAATGCTGTGGCTGCAGCTGGATCGGCAGTGTCCTATTCCAGCTCCCTGGATACATTTTGCCGCAGGGAGGAGTGCTGCATGAAAGCTAGTCTCTGCTGTTGCGATGCCGCCCCCATCTCCCCACCCCCACCCTTCGGCCTTTATCGATTACTGGTGAAACTCACTTGTACAGTTTGGATGTTTGATAGATAAAGCACGTATGAAAAAAAAGGAAAAAATATAAATACAAAATCTCAACACTGTGCATTCAGTGTCTTTTCTTTCTAGCTTAAAAGAAGGAAGGTAAATAATGTCAAGTCAATGAATATCAGATATATTTTTTGACTGTACATTACAGTGAAGTGTAATCTTTTTTTTACAACTGCGAGTCCATCTTATTTATTCTTGTAAATGTTCCCAGACAATGTTTGTAATATGGGCTGTGTTGCAAATCCATAAAATAAATCTGTGATCTGAGATTAATGTTTTACTAAGAGACTCTTGTACTTGTGCCTTTTCTTTGCACTTAGAGGGGACAATGCATTGCAGCCAGTCCTGCTAGAAATGGTGGGGTGATTGCATGGGAAAAAAACGAGACCAGGTTCTTGTCACAGAGAAAGGCAGCTGGCTTTGCATCGTGGTTGTCATTCAGGAGGAGCTCAAGAGCAGCAAAGAGAATTGACTGGGCACTTCAGTCTAGCTGCAAATTTTGAGTCAGTCCTCTCCGCCTGTGTATGTGAGCTAAGTATTTTTGAAAAAAATTACAATCTTAGCAGCATGGGTTAGAGCAAAGCACATGTTTGTGACATTTTCTTTGTAACAGGTATTAATGTGTTGTTTCCTTGGTATTCGGTGCTGAACAGCAATTGCTAGTAGTATGTCACTGAGATTTTTCTGGTATTTTTTAGAGGCAGACACACGAGGGTTTTGCTGTGCAGATGTTGCATCCCAATAGCGAGTGTTGTCACACCTGTACCAGCAGGCTGCCATCTTCTGGTCTGTGGTGCTGGGTCATGAAGGGACACGTGAGGCAGCGTGTGCCAGCCGATTCGGTGAGTACACCGGGCAGGCTGCAGGCACGGGGGCAGGGAAGGCTGCCTTGCTCTGAGGACCACTTCGTTCCAAGAATACGAGCAGGAGTGCATCAAGATTCACAGCTTAGAATGTTAGAGTAGGAGAGCCCAGTCATGCTGTGCTCATACAGCCCAAATGGTAAGAATTACTCGTGCTGACATTGTTAATTAGATTTACTAAAAAAAAATAATATTAAAATACAAGGCATCTTAACAAGGATGATGTAGCTCCTGTTTTTCTTAAAGCATAGTAAATCTACCTTGGAAGCATACTTTACTATTCCTTTCTGTATGTATTCACTATTTTCTTTTGAAAAGACTTTGTTTAAATTCTTCATTGCTATGAAGAGCTCTTTTACTGCACTGGGTATCGGTGTTTGGCTCAAATACGGGTGGCTTTTCATTGGCCTGATGAAGCAAATTCCCCATGTAAATTGTGGCGAACATTCAGCTATAACAACTCTCTATTCAAAGCGTTCATTATAACGAGGTTAGACTGTGTAAAACACCCTTCAATTACACGGCTACTGTTATGCAAGGGAGATGGTTAGAAGGTGATGCCAAAGAAAGCTCCTCACCACCGTATCACACAGAGAGGAAATTTTACCTGTACAGTCCTAGCTGTTCAACAGACACAGTTGTATATTCATAGTGATTAATTACAGTTCATCTTGGCACTTTATCCAGATTTATCCAAAATATTTTTGCTGACACTTGATATTAACAACTGGTTGCATTTATGGAAGGCAAACAGCAGAGACAGCTCTGCTATATTCCAGATGGTCTTATAAAGACACACGTTGAAGTGCCAGCGCTGAGAAACAGGCACAAATTCACCTTTCTGTCCTCCTGTCCGCCCAGCATGGGAATAGCAGTGGGCTAAAGCTGCTGAGGGAGGTCAGATGCAGAAGTCTGAGACCACTGGGGTTCAAAGTGCTTCACACCCTGTTCCTGCTGCTGTGACTGACACGTGCCGAGGTGTGAATCCAGCCGATGTGTTATCCAGGTCAGTCGCTGCCTCTAAGTATCAGCCGCTACTTCCCCAGCTGTACCCAGGATAACCAGTATCATCATGCCAATAGTGCTGCAAGCTCTGTCAAGTCTGACAGACACGCTTTGCCTGAGCTGAAGCTCTCCATTTCACAAGTTAAACCTTTAAATATTGTATCTCACACTGAGCTGACTCTACAGCTGCTGTTTAGCAGCCGACTTCAAAGCTGGGGCTCGTTCAGGCATGGCTGTCTATGTCCCTGGCTCTGGTGAGGGAACGTGGATGCCTCTTGGTGGTGAGAACAGCGTGTCTCCAGAGGGTGAGTGCCTTGGACAAAGCAGTCTAAGGCAGACAGGTTGGGTTGTCCTCTGGCTGTGCCCGTTTTGCTCCACTGAGTTAGCTGGGTGACCAATACTGACTCGGGCAACTGGTTTTGAGATGGCTGCAGTTAGATGTATTCCCCTGCTAGTAGATACCTGCAAGAAAATGACCTGTGTCATAAGTGAAATGGCATGAAAACAGAAGGAACAGATTTAATGCTGCATCTTACGCTTGGAAATTCTCCTTCTGAGCCATCTAGCTTGGCTGTCTTAAGTCCTCTCTTCTGTCAAGTTCCACATTTGAAAAACAATGGCAGATTTATATATATTTTTTAATGCTGTTCTGTGTTAATTTTACTTCTGCGAGGTATAGCTTTAATTTACAGGAACTAAACCAAATAAAAAGACTTGTACTCTTGCTTGAAATGATCTAGTTTTTTGTGAGTTATTTCTTTGTCTTTTTGGTAGTATGTCTTATTTCTTACAAAGACTGTATTTATAAATGGCTTGTAAAGTTCATAATTCATAAAGTGTTTATATTTTGTGAATCAGTAGCTAGAGAGCATTTATGCTACATGTCAGTAGGGTTACTTAAAAGTCTGTAATGTTTACTGATGTGTTTATAAACACCTATAATGTACACTTTATGCCAAAAACAATATAATATTTAGTACTCCTTTATTAACACATTGTAAATGATACACTGTTAAAATAAACTGTAACCTGATGGAATTTTCAGCAACGTGATGAAATAGCTTTTTTTATTGCATATATAAATGATTCCCTCTAAACCAACAGTGAGTGAAAGCCTGGTTTGCATAGAAAAGTCAGTGAAACATGCAGAACTTTATTCCTGAGATGGATAAACCCTCGAGTTTCTGGCAATAATATGTGAGCGGTGTAGGCTCACATACAGGATGAATGTGAGCCTTGGACCATGTAGGATCAAGAGGCTGAAGAGCTTGTACTAAATATCCTTTTATTTGACATTTCCAGAGGTGTTCCTGGAGTATTCTTTCACTTCTGTTTCATGACTGACTGCTGAGAAGGAAGGAGAGGCCACCAGTTATCATCTGAGCCAGTCGTGTAGGAAACGCTCAGCCCAGCTCTCGGCTGCACCGTGGATTGACCATGTTACCAGCAAAGTTATGTTGCTGATATTTAAAAGGTAAGTTTGTAATGGCCTTCTCTATTCCAATGCCTGAGTGTGGGATTGACGAATCTAGGTGATACCTAGATGGATCTTTCTTCCAAGTAATGTGCTGAGCTGTGCTTGAACTGACTCAGGCTTCATCCATCCATAGGGTCCGTGTAGGGCTTCTAACCCAATGGCAGAGCATGCCAAGAGCACCTACAGCAAGAATCTCCACTCAGGATAGAGGTGGTCTGGGTTTGTGCATCACTTTTGCAAATGTGTCTGTTTGATCCGCAAAGCAGGGAAGCAAGTGTGTGTACAAGTGTGTGTGAGTGTGCGTGTTTGCCTTTGTCTTCTGTCACCTCCTCCTCTTCCTCCTAAAAGCTGAGCACAAATATACCTCTAAACCCAGAGCGACTAGAAGGCTTTATTGGCAGTATTTTTACAGTCCATAGTGCTGACAATGAAAGAATGAGTTGTCTGGGAAAGAACTGGTGATGTGCGAAAAACCAAAATTATTGTTTATTCTGGTGCCATAGGAACTATCTTGCAAAGAAAAATAGGCTTTGACAAAGGAAGTAACGAGCAACCCCCGTTCTCTGTGCTTGTGTGTACATGCAGTGGAATTATAATTACACCACACGGTGGAGTGTATGAATACACCACTTGTAAGCGGCCAGTTTCCAGCTCATTTGTACAATAAGAGGCATCGCAACATGTGATGCTGGTTCCTGCGTCAGTTGGGATATGAAGGATTAGCTGTGGCTCGAGTCAAAATTAATACCAAAATCCAAAATAAGCACTTAGTTTCTTTTGTTTCTACTCTGGATCCTAATGAAATTGCTTGTTTTTCAGGGGTTGTGTGTAGAAATTACGTCAGTCTTCACTGACCAGGTTTTTGCATACTCTATGGAGAGGTAGCACTCTCCATTGCCACAGACAGAAACTAAGAAATACGGGTGGTGTAGGAGAAAGGTTTCTTTGATGTTTGGGGAGGGTTTTATTGCTTCCAGTCATGGAGGTCCTTCATGCATCCCTTAACCCAACCTTTGCACAAAACTCTGAAATGTTGCTCAGAGCTGGTTTGTATCCAGATGAAGAAAGAAATAAGTACCGCTATTCTTTTTTTGGTAGCATTTTTACAGTAAAGTCTAGAGCCAGCAAGCATTTTATAATGAATGGGATCTGTTACATATGTTCACCACTTGCTGCGTTACTGGTATATGACCCTTTTATTTTAATCTGGCTCACTCCAGGTTTCGCCGTGTAAAAATGTTTTTGTTCTAGCAGATGTTAAAATTACCCCCCTTACCTCTAGGAACCGAAATGCCTCTTAGTGCAGATGTGCCCGCCCTGCAGTCGGGTCAGGACTGAAGTGTGAATCTGTGACTTGGTCCAAGCTCAGGGTTGGAAAATGAGAAACAAGTGAGTGTGGGGAGGGCTTTGCCCCTGCTCCAGCTCCTTCCCCACCTCTCAGACAAGCTGCAGCCTCTTGCTGTCCTCCCACCCTCAAACAGTGTGCAGGGTCCAAGGCAAATAGCCCCTTCCCCCAGCCTCACATCCCTTTTTAAACAGAATAGCTGCAAAAACATTCATCATGCCATGAACAAGTATTAAGTCAAAACTTAGTTTGGGCTCTAAACATGCAAATAACTCTCTTTGACAAACTCCTGCTGCTGCTGTTGCTTATGTGATTCAGCTTTGCAAGTCTGGAGACTAATTTTTGCAAATTGCAGCTTGGAAATGATAGGACCAGGCTAAAAAGACACACTAAAACTGTGGAAATGTAAAGCAGCTTGCTGAAAGAGAGTGGATGCCCATCAGTATCAGACGTTCTAACCGGTTTTGGTCTGAAAGCATGTTGAAGAATGTCAAATTTTTATATTCATTGGTCTGTGGAAAACACTCCCCTTCTTTTTTGCGTGCTGCTTTTAAAGTCATTTTCCCACTGTGGACCCTGCATGAAACTGCTCAAGTAGTGGCAAGTCTTTGGAAGCAATGACTATGAGGAGATCAGGGATGAATGTTTATTCCTGGGAATCGTACTGGATTTTTAGGGAGATGACTCCGTCTCCTCAGGATGCGATCATTTGCAATTTTCTTGCTCTCTTTCAGAATTCTGAAAAAACGGAAACCCAGGCTTATTTTTTCTTGCAAGTTGAACTTGTGTAAGCACCGTCTTGTGTAAGGACATATACCTTTATGTCCTATATATGTATGTAGAACATATGGAGTTGTATAGACACATAACTTGTAAACACTATTTACAAATATATGTATGTGTGTGAGTAAATAGTTTTTATGCTACTTATATAGCATAACCTATAAATGTGCAACTTGTTATACAGCATAATATATATACACAACTTGTAAACTCTATTTACACAAATATATGTGTGTGTATATATGGAAATAGCTTTTACGCCACTTCATGTGGGTTATCTAGCAAGCCTGAAGCTGTACGCTATCTTGGGAAGATGTTAGCCAGGGAAGATGTGCACTGGAGTGATACCTGGTAGAAGAGGTGGAGTGTGACGGGGGGGTCCTCCGTCATCACGAAGGCCACATTTTGATGTGTTGGGGATTTTCTCCCAAACCTTTACAAACTTTGTTGTTTTGCTTTTTTTTTTGAATGTGACTACTGTTCCCCTTAGCAGGCCCTACGGTGCCATGGCCAGTCGGGTGACAATGCTTTGGGTTTTCTTGCAGACTTACATCTCAGTTCAGGGTGGGAAATTGAAGAGGTCTAAAACCCTTTCCTATTTCTGCTATACCCGGTGCCCAAGCATTTCCCTCAAGCTGAATAAGGAATTCAACTGAATTTATATTGCTCCTGTTGGAGGAATATTTGTGTGCTACAAGGGGGCTGTGTTTGTTCATCAGCATGGCAGGAACTATGTGCTGAGCAGCAGAGGAGGCACCTAGGTGGTAAACAAAAATTTAAATTTCTGAAAGCTCTCTTAAACCTGTTCAAATCTCTGTGCTGTGTAGATAAGGCCAAGCTGCTGTATGAGCTGACACAGTAGGAACAAACTTCTGGCATATGTGCAGCAGTTACAGCATTAGAATTGTAAAGCACCTTTTTTTTTTTTTTTAATCAAGGTAGGAGCAAGTTTGAAGGGATGATTTGTGTTGTGTGCTTTCAGCTACAAACAGAAAAAATCAGGAGTGGTTGGAAAGGAGGTGAGGAATCTGAGCAAACACAAACAGTATGATCTAATCAATCTGGTTGCTGCAAATGTCATCACTGTTTTACCTCAATTACCTTTTAGTCTCAAGATATCACAGATTTTAGTGTCCTTTTAATGAGGGGAAAAAAAAAAAAAAAAAAAAAAAGCCTCTTCCCTGATGCAGTTCTTGCTTCGAGGAAGCATTAACCTAAAATCTGTGCCTAAACTGACTTTTACCTTTATCTTGATGATAAAAATGTATAACGAGGTGGAAGCAAGTGGAGCTGTTTTTCAGCTTAGTGACTTGTTTGGGTTGGTACAGACAGGTGAGAGCAGGCAGCCTGGGGTTCCAACAAACCCCAGCACCCTTCCGTGTAAAGGGCTCCTTTTCTTCGGCTCTGCAGCCAAGTAGCACCTCACAGACTCAAAAACTTTGGAGACACTGATTTCCACCCCAAGGAGAACATGAGCACATTTTTAAATTGTGACTGCTTCAGTTCTAAACCATATACAAAGCGAACATTACTGAGTCATGTACGGATGTGATGTGTGTCACTCAGCAAAACACCTCCTAGCAAACCTGCGCTCCCCCTCTGTCTCGTTTCCTTCTTCCCTACCCGCTCGGCGACAGGCTAATTGCAAAGCTCTGACTTGTGTTTGAAGTGCTGCCTTTAAAATCTGAGTGCTGCGCTCTAGCCCTGCTCATAGTAATGCTGCAGGAAAAGAAATACAAAGTATTCATGTATTTTCTGATTGCAACACTACTAATTTGAAGCTGTCTGAAATACCTGAAACTCAGGTATAGATATGCTTCTTAAGAAATTTAGGAGACAGAATTTTCTTTTGTGATGTTACAAACACCACTTGAAAGGATAAAGGAAAAGGCTGTGCGTGTAAGGTCAAGTACATTGCTCTGTGGTGGTATTTCTCAAAACAAAATACTGGGATGTTCCCAGAAGGTGGAGGGAGCAGTGCAGGACCTGGAAATGCTATAAAATAGAGGGAATCAGAGGAAAACAGTGAAGGGACTCAGAGCAATTTCTTAAGTGCCATGGTCCAGAACCACAGTAGCAGCCAGGCTGTACAGAAGAGCTCCTTACCCTACTGCCCACTGAGCAGACCAGAATCTGGATCCTTTCATAACTGCCTTTGTAGTCAAGTCAGCTGCTGTGTTCAGATATGCTGCCGGTGGCAAGCAAAGCTGCTCCCATACTTACTACCTGCTTCTTTAAAAAGTGGCTGCAGCCCATGGGGAAAGGACCAAATGAGGACCACTGGGCTCTCCTGGCAAGAAGTCCTGTGTGTGAGCACCAACAATGGCACTACAGAGGAAGAGCATCTCTTCAGGCAGCCCTCTGAGGGAGACACCAAAGAGGTGCATTTGTATTTATTAATCTGTAGTTATTTAAAGCACAAATATGCAGTATCTAATTAGACAGGAGGTGACATGGAGGCTGCTCTGGAGCGCCAGAGTATTGCGGTCTGCCCTGCGTGCATGGTTGCTGCTGCCAGTGCCATTATCACTGATGGCGCTGTGGGTGTTATCCAGCCCATTAGTGTCGAGCAACTTCTGTTCATTAAGGGTGAACCTCCTACCTCCGGTCTTGAACTCAGGGGGAAATCCTTGAACTAAATAGAGGAGAGAAGATGCCAGTGGCTGTTTATGTCACACGACTCAGACATCAGCAGAGAGAGAGATGTTAAAAATGAACTAATGAGCATTGTTAAGAACAAAACTGCTGCCTCCAGGCAAAATTTTGCCGACTTTGGTTTTCCTCTCCTTCACCTCAATATACTGATTAAACTATGACCAAAGCAGAAAATGTTCTAGTTTTAGTTTTAAAGAACATAAAGAATATTGCATTTTATAGATGCAGCATTTTCCCTTGGTCCACGAGGAAGGAGCATTTTGGCTTCCTCCACGAGGTGTGGTTGCCAAGAGGTGTTCAGCTGCTGTCCCCACTTTGTGATCCCCACAGCACATATGCCTAAGAAATATAATCCTTCTGCTATTGTTTGCCTGCATTCCTTTCTGAATACGCTTGCAACTGCAGGCATGAAAAACAATTGGAGATGGGAACATTTGTTGGCTTTAAAACTTGCTGCATGACAGCTCAACCTGACTTCCAGCTCCAGTGATCAGAGGAAGAACCAATTCTGCCAGAGAATATGGGGTCCCACATCCAGACGTGAAGGACTCTGCTGAGCCTTGTGTAGGACTGTCTTTCAGTTTCTGCTGATATTAATTTACTGTGCTTGGTTAGCACTGTACAGACTCTGCACAAACTGCTTTTTCTTTTGTCCCCCGTTGCTCTAACTCTGTGCTAAATACAAAAGGGCTCTTGGGAAGAACATCTCATTGGGCTGTTGTGTTGAACAGCCTCTGTATCCAGATGATAATGATGGGAACTCTAGCGTTACATGGGATCAGTAGGCAAGTAAGAATGACTTTTCAGCACGATTCATTGCTTTAAAGCACTGCAAATATCCTGAAATGTCTATATCTGAAATCATGTCCCCCTTTTAAAATATTGGTGTTTGGTGGTGGTGATGCGTGTGCATTGGAAAGGAAAAGTACTGGTAAAAATCAAAGGTTTCTGCCCTGCCTTTCACTGAAAACCCAGGCTGTTTTCCTTCTATTAATTCTCCTGAAAGTCTATAGCTACCTATTACCTTGGACCGCAGTGGCTTCGATGGGGTTTTATAAACCTTTGGCCCTGTCGCTATAAAAACCTTCCACGTTTTTGCCAAACCTCCCTTAGAAAGATTACTTTTACTTTGAAGATGCCAATAAAGGAAATTGCTTTTGCAAGGAAAGAGCTAGGAAGACAACCCTAGACCCTTCATTTGGATTTCCTCCAACCTTAAATTTATTAGAACTGAAGAGCAATCCCAAATATATTATAAAATGCACTGTGGTCCAAGCAGCAAGGTCTCTCTGGGCAGTGCTTAGTCATGTTTCAGTGCCACCTGTTTCTTCTTCAGCTTTAGAGCAAAAGCTTCAAAGAAAAAAAGAAAAAGCCACACACACACACACCAGCCGAGCTATGAAGCGTTTGGCACAGGGCTGCAGCTGTCAGCGGGGAGGTGACGAGCCATCCCGCCGCATGGCACAGCCTCTATCACTCAGCTGCTCGCAGGGGTGACAAATCCCAGATGGCGAGTGGCAGACCTGGAGCCCGTCCCTGCGGGCAGGTGGCCCTGTGCCACTCTGCCATTGCTGAAAGGAGGTTTTCTTCTTTCTTTCTCTGAGGTTTTTTTTGCTATTTTTTCTTTAACCCAAATCCCTTTGTACAATCTACTGAAGGGTAGCACATGCTGCTGGACCACCTGGAGGGCAGTCGTCACCTGGACTGATGGGGCAGAGAAGGGACTGTTGTCTTCACCCACAGAGACATACCAGAGTCTGGCTTAAACTGGAAAAATGAAGAAACTTGGAAAGTTAGTTGGGATTCTATTATTAGCCTGGCCAAGCTGAAAAATGAAACTGTGCAAACGAGTGTGTGTTCCCTCGTACTTCTTGCCCAGATTTCGTAGATGGAGCCTGGAGAGCTCGAACTAGCGCCGGCAGCTCCAGGGGAGGTGAGAACTGACACAGAAGGCGGCCCGGCCGCTGCAGGTGGCACATTGTTGCTTCTCCTGCTGCTGCGGTTTCTGCTCAGTTCTTTCAGCGCTTCAGCAAGTGATCTACGTCAGACAGGGAAGTGACAGTGGGTGAGCACATCTATGGGCCTGTAACGAATGTAAGGGTATCTACTGTGCTGTGTCACTGTCTGTCCTGCCCGAAGCCAGCTGCAGGGACACTCGGGTCACCCTTGCTGCCCAGCCTCCAGCAGCACTCTCCTCTAAAACTGGCCAAGCCGTGGCTGGTCTGACAGAGCATCCAAATGTGGCCTTGGCTGTGTCACTAGGCAGGCGAGCAAGGAATAGATGATACGCCTGTACAGATATCTCATCCCAACCTCACACAGGGAAAAGTGGCCTTAAAGTGGCTTCTGTCTGCATGGCAAGGGCCAGCCAAGCTGGGGGGGGGGGGGGGGGGGGGGGGGGGGGGGGCGGCAGGGGGGAGCAGCTGTGTTAAATCCTTCCTCTGTGCTTGGAAGGGAGAAGCTTGGACAGGAGCACGGGCAAAGTGAGAGGATTATTTGCTGAGGGAAACAGAATAGCACAGCAAAAGATTATTCCTAATCCATGTCTCTCCATCTGTGTATCAGTGTGAGAAACAGTACCGCCTTCTATCGCCCCACCCCCCACCCCCAATGGCAGTCTGGGGCAAAGAATGAAGGAAAAAGTAATATTGCTTCTCACTAATGAAGCCACCAAACTTTGTGAATTTATTTTTTGTTTGTTTGTTTATCTTTGGTGTGGGGAGTGTTTGAATATTCCGGACTCACTTGATATTTTAAAGTGGTTTGTAGCTCTTTGACCACACGAAACATTTTGTCAGCAGTGTGTTATGAAGAGGCGGGGGGGGGGGGGGTTGCTAATACCAGAAGGTGGCCCGCTCCCCGGGCAGGCTGAATGCACAATGAAACGTGGGGTCTGGATGCGCAGTAGCACATCTCGTGCCAAAACAGACATGTAGCTCGATTGCTTAAGGGAATTAAAATGTAGATATAGGCAGCTTCTCTCTTCCTCTCCCCTTGTCCCAAGGGGAGCTGTCATGCAGGAGGCTCCAGTGCACAGGACTGAGCAGGATCGTGCTGGGAGCAGCACAGGTCTCCCCCAGCTCCTGGGCTTTCAGATCTGGGGAAGGGGCTCTTGGAAAAACTGAGCCTGAAACAACAGGTTCAAGTTCAAGGTGAGATGCTGGGAGCTCGCTGGGTGTGTGGGCTCCTTCAGCTGTGGTGACTTCTCTGAGCTCATCTGGTCTCATCAATGATCCAGTACCCTGTGAAGTGTTATAAAAAAGTTGTGATTATCTAAGTATGACCACGGGACAGGTTTGCCTCCATCTTTCCAAAGCACAGAGTAGTTTAGGTTGGAGGGGACCTCTGGAGGTCTTTAGTCCCAGTTTTAATACCTCCACAGATGGAGATGTTATGGACTCTCTGGGGCACAAGTCCCACTGCTGCCCCACTTTTGTCAGTAATTTTTCCAATGTCCAGTTCTTTTGCTGCAACTTGTGACTGTGACCTCCTGCCCTTTCACTGTGCACATCAGAAAGAAAACCTGTCTCCATCTCCAAAACCTCTCTTTAGAACCTCTTTAACCTTTATTAAATCTCTGTATATTTTTTTTTCTTGGGCAGCTGACTCAGTATCTTGATATTTGGATCTTCTTAGCATCTTGAAATTATAGTCTTGTTATTAACTTGTTACATCAAAGCAGATTTAATGGTTGGTCATGCAAAAATATCTGTACCCCTGAGCCTCTGCATCCCTGTGACTTCTCTGGTCCATAGTTGTCTGCTCAGAGAGGCTGTGTGGAGCTGCATGGCTCTGCCTTCAGGGAGCTTTTCCAGAGCTCAGTCCTTTGCTCGTTCATTCATCACATCCCATGTTTTTCTGGTCTGGTTGAAGTCTTTTGAGGCCAACTCAATCAAATCACTACTCTTCAAGATTTCCTAATGCAACAGACAAAACAGGGACCCAATTCTTTTTTGATAACACATTCTTCAGTGATAATAGTGATACTCTGGTATTCCTTGTAGTTATCAAGATGCTTTTCTTTTCTGTATGCATCAAAGCAGTAATGATTTGACTTGCCTTCCTTGAGTAATGATTTTGTCTTATACTTTTTTCTGTTACATTTATCTTCGAGGCATTGATTTCATTCCTTTTTAGATTTGTTAAAGTTCTTTCTCCTTGCGCTTATTTTGTAGTGATTCTGAATGAATTATACTGGCTTTGTAATTATTTTAAATAGACACTACTTCTACGTGTAATGCCCTCCCCCCAAAATGGTAAAAACCTTAGGCTAAACTATTCTAAGGAGAACTTCCCTTGCACCCTCAGAAGGCTTTTAGAAATACAGCTTTGTTAATAGTTTCACTGAATGTATTAACTACAGTAATTGATTCTTTCCTTGTTCTGTGGAATAGTCCCTGTCGTTCTCACAGCAGAGCTGGTCCCTCCGTTGCCTGGGGTGTGGGGGGGTGAGTGTCCAACCCCTTGGCTCCAGCCCACCCTTGTGCAGGATTGATGGGCTCAGAGAGACTGCGTGCACCAGAGACTTATTGTAGATCAGACTGTCTGACTTAATTTTCCCAGATTTCTGGGTGGAGGTTTGAGCCAGCAATTGAGTTTACCGAGTTCTTGGAAATTGCAGGCGGCTCTGAACGCTGCCAGTCAGGGCTTGTAGGGGGGTTGCGAAGAGGAAAGGGTAGCAGCGTTCCCATCGGCGTGGATTTGCTGTGCAGATGTTAAGCTAGCTTTTGGCTCGTCAGAGCAGCAGATTTGCATTCACAGCATACAGCTGATTGTGCATTAAGTCAGTCCCTACAATCAGTGGAATAATTTATTTACATAAGTGTGGTTTGCAGGACTGGGTAGCGATGTGAATATAGCCAGATTAGATGATCTAACTTGGGACTGGAGTTCTGCTTGCTTACACATAGCATCCTATAGATGGTCAAGGTCATTGGCTTGGATATTCAATGTCTCCAGACAGCCAGACACCACCTCTGGGTCCCAGATTTGGTGACCTAGAGGCTGTGCATGGTTGCAGTGAACCTCTGGACTTTGAGGATGGCTTAGGCCATCTATGCAGCTCTAACCATGAGCTGTAGGGGAAATAGGAACTGTTGTGTGAGGGTACAAGCTGCACTGGAGAATGTCCCCAAGTCCTTTTCTTTTGTTGGGTTTTTTTTAATCCCTTCATTATTTTGTTCTTCCATCCTTTTATGTTTTATGTAATGGTTCTAAATGTCTCATTGTTAGCTCTATTTAAACATAATTTTGCACAGCGCAACCAGATGACCACAAAATCCCATCATTTGAGATGTAATGTTCACTGTAATAATAGCTACATCATGTAACTTGTGACAGTGATGGTCCTAGCTGTCATATTAGGAGAAACACAGCAATGCGACAGGGACTGGGGTTTTATTCTGGTAAAAGAAAAAGCTATAAAAAAATGTGTCATGAATTCACATCCATTTGAGTGATTTCACAGTATTACCAGGATTACTAGAAAATTAACCCATTCTGAGCTAGAAAAGAGGTATTTGAAGTAAGACACATATTTGACACCTCAAGACACCTATCTAGACTTCAGACAATCCAAAATACGAGTTTCAAATTCTGAAGTATAGGTATCATGTCCAAAAAGGGGCCTGATTATGGAATAAACTTCCAGAGGAAAGTGGACAAAGCCAAAGTCTGACCAATTTAGGAAATAGCTGTAGCTCCATCCTCTTATGCAGCACTGCAGAAAAATGAAATTGCTTTCAACCTCACTGGAAAGAAGCACACGTGGACTCACTTCACATGGAATTCTGCATACACCAAAAATGACAAAGAACCAGAAACCCCACAGGGACTTAGAGTTCGCTAATCTACTTTACATTTCAGATGTTCTGATACCATGGTGATGGGCAACAGTAGAAAGACCTAAAATAGAGTATAAGTGTTTTCAACAGCTTTTTCTTACTAAGTGCACTTCATACTAACATGAGAAAGTCCTCTTGATTTTTTTCCTCTTTTTCCCACTTCAAATAAATTGTCTAGTACCTAAAAGGTCATTTTGAAGAACTTTGCTTTTCTATAAATTACTGGATTTTGTAAAAACACTGAATGTAAGTGACAAGAGATTGTCTCTCTGTATTTAGTATCTTACTTTTAGACTCCTAAGAGAGATCCTTTAACAATTTTCTCAAAAGGAGTGGGGTGAGGGAGAGGGAGGGAGGGAGGGAGCGGGAGGCTACTGTACCACATTTTCTTTCTGAATTTTCCATGTATCTTGTACAAGAAAGGAATGAATATCCCAGAATAATTAGTGTAATGATAATAAAGAAGGCTGTGAAAAGCCTTATCTTCTAAAAAACGTGTTTGTTGTTTCTCTCCACAGAGCACTGTGTATGGCACCCAGTCCGGCGTGTGTGCAGCTTTTCGGTAGAGTGGCATTTGAATAGCAAGCGGCAAGTTTTATGGGATTTTGTTGATCTTCTAGTAATATTTTTCCCCTGTTTTCTGGAGCTAACCTTATGCCTGACTTCAGTAATTTTGAAGGTATTTGAGATTCGGATGTTCCGTTTGTATGATAGGGTTCAATTTATTAATGCTTCTGTCCACTTGGATCCACGAGCCAATCCCCGTGGTGGCAAAGTGGCGGCCACGGTTCCTGCCGGTGCCGGTGCCGGAGAGGGGACACTGCACGTGGAGGGCTGGCTCCCCACCTGCTCCAGAAACCGAGCCCCTGTACAGAACAGCAAGGGGTTTAAAGGCTAAACTTAAATCAAAACATACCACTTTCTGTTAAAAACGCCTTCTGTCTCTTACCTTTCATATCTTTTTTGTGCCTATTTTCCCTTTACCTTTCAATTTTCCTCTCCGTGCTCTAGATAACTTTCCCTTCCTTTGGTGCCGCTGTGAAGCTCAATGGCCCATTCTAATGCAATATTTAGGTGCCTCCTGGCTGTGGTTTAAAAGTTCCTTTAACATTTTCTGCACTAAAGTGGATTTTTCTTATAGCCCAACAATTCTCAGTTCTTAGCTCCTTAGGCTCCTGTAGTTAAACTTCCAGAGCTGTACCAAAGCCCCAGATCTCTGTGGCTCGTATCCCATTTTCAGCATCAGGTATTTTTTTGCAGTAGCATCTTGCCTTTTTGCATCATTTGGTGGTGTTGGTACTAGTTTTGTCTTATTTTTCAAGTGCTAAACGGCACTAGGAGGCAGATGAGCATTTATATTGAATACTTGGTGTATTACTTTGTGTGTGTGTAAGACAGCAGTATGAGACTCAGGCTTTGTGTGAGGCAGGCGTTTAAAACTTTGCTGGGAAAAGAAGCTGAAAAAACTCTAGGAAAGCAGGAGGATCGTTTCTTTTGTTCCTGTTTAACATCTAACAAATCTTCTTGGTTTTCCATCTCCTACTGAGGTCCAGGAAAGAGTAGAATGAGAGCTCTCAATGCCTGCTCGAGATTATTCCATTTCAGATCTTACTGAAGCACTGCATAAATTGCTCCTAAGAAAGCACAGGATCACTTGACCTTTTTGATGCTCGCAGAGACTGCCTTGTCATCTACTCTTTATTATAATACCATTTTCAGTGGTATGAAGTTTGTAGTAGAACTGCTGCTCCACGTTTGGGGCAGTGCCCTACTTGCTTTCAGGCCTGTCGGTCGTGGCAGGTAAGGGGAAATCTCTGGGGAAATATTGAAGCTCAGACTTTAACAGACTAATCTGCACTGTGATGGAGTCTTTTCATTGCTTTCCAGCCACTTTGCTTCAGACCTTTAACTGATGCAATCTGTGATTTTAAAAATCAGAGGATCTGTAGGACTTAACAGTTTGCATTTCTTTCTTGCACGTGCCCATTCACAGGGTCCCATAACCATGGCAATAAAGTGCCAGTTATGAATTTATCCATGCCAAACCAGGCAAGGCTGGCATATATCAATAACCCTTTTTACAGAAAAGGAGATGAGAAAGATTAAATTTTTCCTGATTAATGCATATGGTATAAAGCACTGCTGGAAAAGACAGCTGAGCTGATGTTGATGATGAGCTCATGGCCACTCAAAGATGTGATCCTTCCCCATCCTTTCTCCCCTTCTGCCAATGCCCCACCCTGCTAAACCCTTGATGAGTCCATTGAGCTTTCTGAGCTGCCAGATCACTATTTTTCTTGATCAGTTTTATGGAGCAAAGGGAGCAGCAGAGTGAAATGAGAGTTCAATGGGCATGGGCAGGTGCCTGGCCAGGGGATGGCCGGGAAGGGCATAACCTCTTCTCCCAGCTGAAGCCACAACTGTGCCGTACTGTGAACCTTAAGAGCTGATCTGTCTTCCCCCAACCCATCTTTTCCAAAGTTCAGAGAGAATTTCTTTATGAAAGGCACCTGGCTCAGGCAAAGAAATTGGTCGGTATTGAGACCCAACTCTTTCTACATCTTGGCATCTTGTGATATGTAAAGTGTCGTGCAAAAACCTCATTAGCTGGTGTCTTGACTTGTTCCTTGAATTACTGCATTACCCGCAGAGTAATTGCTGTTTACCACTGGTGGAGCAGACCATCTCTCTTTGCTGCGGCTCCTGCGGCCACCCAAACCCCTGCCGTGGCCAGCGTGCCCTCCTCCCCTGCCACTCGCCTTGCACCCAGCCACAGCAGCAGGGGGCAAACCAAGGCAGCACGAACACCGCCCCCCAGCCCCCTCCCCTTTCTTCCCCAGGGTGTGAGACAGCCCACCTTTGTGGCAGTATATTTCATGAGATGGCATATTTGTAATCGATTAATTCTGCACTGGAAGCACACCCATCATTCTTGGCAACATATGGCAACTAATCTCTCCTTAAGCAGTTAATTAGGCACCATTTGTATGCACATGTCGCCCTTTGCACGCTGAAGCAGCTGCGGTTCCTGTAGGAAGCTGTTTGTTCTGGGCTGTCTTTCTCCTTCCTTTGTGCAGAAAAATGAGATGTTTCCTACTCATTTCTTTGCGTATGTTCTTTTTAAAGAGCAAAAGTAATGAGATGCTGCGCTGGGGTGCAAGGCGGGGGCAGGAGAGTGATCGGGTCTTTAAACACTGGGCACAGGCTGAGATGAGCAGGGGGCCAGCTCTTGGACTCTCTGTGATTAGAAGGGTAATGGTTAATTTGGCAGAAATTGTCCTCCCCATGTGCTAAGGAGGGGCAGGAATCAAGTATCTTGCCAGAACTAATCAGGCAAGCTTATCCAGAAGGCACTTCTACATTAAACACAATTTTCTAGCTAGCATTATTATTTTTTAAATTGAAGAGCACTAATCTACTGTTTTAAAACTTTAAAGATGTTAGTGTTTGATCTTAACAAAAAAAAAAAAAGGGAAAATAAATAAAATCACACAGTGTGTATTTTGGTACCTGCATGTGTTTTACTGGCTCTTTTTAGTTTACTGTTCACATTGCTGAGCATCATCCAGAGTCCAGAGTAATACGTGAAGCCATTTTATGGAGGTAGAAATAGGTGTTGCTGCAGACTGCAGCTGTCTGAAAACTTTAAAAAAAAAAAAGAAACCAACCAACCAACCAACCAACCAACAACAAAAAAAAAAAAAAAAAAAAACAAGGAGAAAAAAAATTAAGCCATCCATTACAGGAGGCAGACTGTGTGACACAAATTACAATACCCTTCACCCATTATTATCATTTATTGTTTTGTATTACAATCATTTCTTCAACCTCCAATTCAGAAGTCTTCCTTCTTAGGCACTCTAGACCATCTCACGAACACAGTCCTTAATTCGCGGTGCTCATAATTGATATCAAAGGCCATGGAAGCTCAGGACTGGTTCCTGCTTTTCTTTTATGATTAGGGAGGTACAGCAAGAGTAAATGAAGTTTTAGGGGTGAAAATGTGGTCTGGATTCTTGAATGTCAGATCCAATACTGCAGCAAAAAGCTTCCTTTCTTCCCTTGCTGAATTTCTCATTTTGTTATCTTGTGCCTGGCACCTGGGTGGCATCCTAACAACTTCAGAGGGAAAAATGTGTAATGGACAATCGATAAATTGTTTGTTGGGGAAATTTTCTCCCACCAGAACAATAGAATCCGGAGCTGAAAAGGCATGGAAAGACATTTCAGAGCTGTTCGTCAATTATCACTGCTATTTATTTCCCTAAGATTGGAAAGGAAAGCTCGGAGCCTGAGTTGGTATGAAGAGACAGAAAGTGCATGTTGTTCCATTACCTCCAACTTTGGTAAACTCCGTGTAAATCTATGACAAATTAGTAATCACTCTGCAATTTCTCAGCCCTGTCTTGTCTCTATTTTGCTGTGCTTTGGTGTGATTACTACATATCCTATCTCACAGCATCTTGTAAGTGATGTCTCGGCTGGATTGAACGCAGTGTTCCCTCCTGCATTTGGTAAGCCAAGCCCACCCTTGGTGCTCAGTGCAGTGAGCTGCTGGGGGAAAGGTGGGGGGTGGGGGTGGGGCGGGGGTGTGTGAGGGCTGAGCTTTCCCACTCCCTCGGTGCAGGAGGCAGGTTGCTGAAGTTGGGCTTGTAACTAAAAGGGGCTTGTAACTAAAAGGCTCTGAATTCTCCCCAGTAAGCCAGAATTTCTCCCATTCATAATAACAGCAGTTGTGTAGTGTTCGAATAGCTTCAGACTTTCCTCTAGTATTTACTGTCTTCTATTAAGTTTAATGTCCTTTTCTTTTAGAAGCAAGTATAAATGCACTAACTACAAATAACACACAGCCAAAGCAATGATGTAACATGACTGATTTGCTTAATTTGTCCCTGAATGACTTTCCCCCATCACCAGCCTCATTAACCCAACCTAATTTCTGTTTCTTTCCCACTGGGGTTGCTTTTTTGTTGTATACAGCTGATAAATTCCATTCTTGCAATGTAATATATCACGGATTTCTGTATGAATTCTTCAGGATCCTTCTGAGGAAAGCCTGAGACTCAAGGTGCAGCAAGAGCAGGGGCAGCCGTGAGAGGACTTTTCATGATTATTACTCCATTGGTACTCACAAGCTCCACCTGGGTCCAGGTCCAGTTGAATTGGGTACACTACACGTGACAGGAGGGCATCTTCCCCTTTTGCAAAGTCTTTACAGGCTGAGTACTCAGGAGTGTTAAGGTGCAGGGAAAGATAAATTGATGGGAAATCCACCAAGGCTAATTACTGTGAAGTTTCTAGAAGAGTGAGACAAGTAGTATGAGAAAAAGCAACAAGCTACAAACCCACATTACAAGGCACCTTCACATAGTTAGAACGGATAAATGAGATGGAAAGCTTTATTTTTTATTATTTTTTGTTTTTTTACAGCCATCATTGCAGTGTCTCCTGGCTGCTGTGGCAGCAGCTGACTTGCTGCATCAGTTAGCAAGTTTTGCTGCCTTTTGGAGATGCTGCCCACTTTAATGGGCTTTCTGCTCTCCATCACACTCATGCGGGTCCAGAGCAAAGAGGTCCTCTGTGGGGTGAACAGATGATGCTAATGGCCAGCAGTTCACTGGTTTGGCTGACTGTGCCTTGGGAGTCTGAAAGAATGGGACTGTTGTGATGTTTGCTGTGGGGATAAAGCCTTAGAAAGTGACAGTTGGTTAAAAAGCATGTATTCAAGGAGCAGAAGGTCCCTGAGGCCACAGAGAACAACACAAAATCAAGAATCCCCCTTAGTCATTGTAGGACGTACTGTACAAAGGAGGCCGAGTGATTAAATAAGTCTTGTTTGCTGCACTCCTGCAGGAATGAAGATGTGTTAGAAGGAGTTTCAAAGCAACCCAGCCCCCAAGTGAAGGAAACAGTCAGACGGGATTAACGTGGTGATGGCTATTTGTATGCCGAAGTGACATAAGGACAAAGCTAAAAGGCCAGAAGCTCAAGAGAGAAGTGGACTTTGTGCATCAGCTGGGAGAAAAAGAAAAGCGAGAAAGAAGAAAGAAGGGAAAAGGTGGCAGGGGCGAGGGAGCTGAGAGGTTGCTACAGCTTGAAAAGGGCATTAGAAGTGCTACTATATTAAATGACGGAGAGCATCAAGGGGGAATATCCTGCTTTTTCAAAAATTTTGAAGAACTGTACTAATTCAGTAAGGTAAGCACGCAAGGTCAAGGAGGCCAAAAATGAGCAATGAGACAGCTTTGCTGTTCTGACAGATCCATGGCTCTCCACCTGCCACGGCCCAGATGGGGGACAGAGACCTGAAGTAAGAGAATAAGATAAATAGTCATGCAGGAAGGCTTTAAATTACAAGGGATCAATTTCGCTGACATAAATAAAGTTTCTTTAACCTCAGTTCTCCCATGAGTCAGCATTTCCAGTTGGAAATGATTTACGCAAAAACCCAAGAGAAATTAGGGACATGATTGCGAGTGGAGAATGTAAATTTAAGGAAATCAGAACTTAGCTAGGAAGGATAGAATAAGATGCAAGAATTCTGTGGTTAAACAGGGCTATATAGTCATTAGCCTGTGAGCAGGGCAAAATTTGGAGTGCCTTGTTCCCTGAATTATGGTTCCTGACTTCAAGGAGAGTCTCTGCTCATTCTGCCTCCGTTAAAGATCTGTTTTAAGCCAGGCTCTCCAGGGACTGGACTTTCCCAGACTCGTATAGACCTACCCTCTTTTGCAGGAGTGTGGAATGCTGCTGCTCTCCTATTAACCCATGAACTTGGCATGAGCAGGGACTGACCTCCACTGTGCTACCACTTAAGTTATTCAATTTTATCTCATTTGCACACATAATTTTCTGCCAAGGTGACATTATTGAGTTCTCATGATGATGAAGATGATATTTAGGGTAAGGGAAAAAGAATAAACATGAGCTGGAAATCTGAGCTGGAGATAAGGTTTTTTGAAGGGACAACAAAATACAAACCAAAGATGGTTGTAGGGAAGGGCTTCTTCAGACTCTGGTTGAGGTGCCTGTCGGTCGTAAATTTGTGTAGGTCAAACTGATTTTATGATACCCACAGCCTGTTTTTAGAAACCTTGCTAGACATTTCTTTAGGATTTATTTTTCCCATGTAGGTTTTGTTCTGGGTTTTTGTTGTATTTTTCCTTGCTTGTTTTTATTCTTCAGAACTGGAAAAGGACCAAGACAGCTCCCCCAGGCCACTGACTATCTCAGGACCAGTTCAGACTGAGTGTGTAATCAAATTGGGTTTTCTGATATTTGTATGCTGAGGTCTTTTTTTACCTACTATTGCAACTGTAAAAGCCTTGACTACTGTGTAGTCCTTACACATAACCAGCTTTCTCATCTTTGTAGTTCTCATACATCCCAGGATAACGTGATGTGGCAATGCTTTCAGCAGCAGTGCTGCTCTCTGCTGCTCAGACAGTCCTAGGGAGCCAGAGGCTGCAGGCACCCCGATGTGGTTGTGGTGGCAGCATCTCGTATCCATGTACGGAGCGGGAACTTTGCTCAGATGCAGCTTGGGGATGTCTGAAGTGTGAACGGTGCCATAACCAGTACACCGGCTGTCCTCAAGAAGATGTACGGTGATGCAGCATTTGTTCTGTAACTTAAGACAGCTGCTGCATCACAGAGGGTGATACCTGCGGCAGGGTCCGTGACTGGTGAGGAAGGCTTTGAAGCTGCCTCTGCTGAAGGCTGTGACTCTGGGCTTACCTGCGTGGGGAAGGAATGAGCGTGCTATGTCAGGCGGTTACCAGCTGATAGCCAAGCCGTTGTGACCCTCCGCTTCCCTGTTCCTAGCCAGCTGTCACTGCAAGTAAACCACGCAATTTTACTCTACATCCGTTTGCTTTAAAAGCCACGTTTTCCTGTCTGTAGTGTTTCAGCTAGATGTATATCTTTTAATAGCCTTTAGAACCCCAAACCATCTTTCAGCTTCAATGGCTCCCAATGACAGAAAGCTTCAGAGACATTTATACTTGCTGCTCGTGCTACCCCCGTGCTGCCATCACTGGGGAGGTCAGGACAGACACACAGGACACATAGAATCTTGTAGGAACTGCTGGGCTTGAACCTCCTGGTGTGGTCTCAAGGTCAGAAATCACAGCTGTTTCTCCCAACTCATGCTTGCAGCCCTGGAAAGTCCCAGGCCCTTCTGAGCAAGTAGTCTCCTGGAAGAGGGAGAAGAGAGGGGACACGGACTAGAAAGGCTAAGACTGGTCTGCCATTTTTGTATCACTCTGAGCTATAAAAATGAATGGGGGGAAATGCCTATTTTTAAATGCTGAAATAAGTCCCAATAATTTTCTGTATTTCTCTTCATTTTATAGCATTAACTGTGAGTACTTTTAATGAGTCTTTCTATGAAAACCTCTTTTGGTGTGGGGGAAAGTTATTAAGCTTCTTACAAAGGGATTTTATGGTTTTAATTATAAACAGGTAATGGAGTCTATGTAAAAATTACCTTTTGACTTTGCAATAAAACCCATTTCCCCCAAGGTAAGAACTCCATAAAGAGAGAATTACATGGCAAGGGAATGGGGGAGTGGGCTCTGAAATCACAAGGTGCCTGCACAACAGCAGCTTTTGAGAAGCCGCAGGGATCCATCGACCTTAGTCTGTCTGTCTGTCTGCCTGTCTGCTGCAGGCCAAGGAAACCGCAGAGGGCAGTGCAAGGTGCAGGGTTGCCCAGACTGTCTCGTTGTGTTGCATTAGAGCAGCCTCAGGACTTCTTTACCTTAATTAATAGTCACCTATGGATGACCCAAAAACCACAGCCGGAGACTGATGCATAGTGGCAGGATCTAACAGTTCTGCTTCCTTTCTGTGAGCTGCACAGTGAGCTGCCATGGTTGGAAAGATTAACTTTTTTTTTCCCCCCTGGATAACATCCCTAGATTTATCCACCCTGGTTTTCTTGCTGGGCTTTGCCCACTCTGCAGCAGGAATCACTTGCATCTCAACCATGGAGAAAGTCCCTGTACTGGAAAAGCTTTCTCTTTCAGTGTTTTTCACCACAAATAAGTGAGGCTTTTCGGCTAGCCCTGTCCTGGAGAGGTTGGTCAAAGCTTGAGCTGTCCATACAACCAAGGCCAGTAGCCACAACTGTCCTTTTCTCTGTCTCAAAGATAGAACAGTGGTTTTCCTCCTGATGTCAAATGCACATTTTTCTGTTCATTGGAAGAGGCATTTTCTTGGCACTAAGACCCAGTGCTGGCGTTTAGTGCTGAGCTCAGCCGTGCCGGTCTTGCAGACTTCTTATGACCTTGAGCAAGTCACTCAATTTTCCTTTGCTTTGTCATTTCTTCTCCTCTTCCTTCCTTCTTCTCTTTCTGCCTGCCCACAGGGAGGTCAAATCTTTGATAAATGGGTTGTCTTTTTCCATAAGGTCAAGTGAATCAAAGAGACCGAGGTACTGTGACTTAATAAGTTAATTACGTCACTTGTCTGTCAGCAAGAGCTGACTGTGTGCGTGCTCTTAGCTGGCTCCTGCTAGGAAATACAGCTCGTTGTTTTAAAACACCATAAACAGAGTTACTCCAGCCAAGAGTCTACCGCATTTGAAATTAGGAAATCAGAAAAGAGCCCTGAAAGCTAAGAGTCTGAAATACAAAAGTTTATAGAAAATGTGAAACCTCTAGTTTCAGAGCACAACCCTGGTGTCCAAACACTCTCACGTCCCCCTTACAGCGGAGGTCAACAAGGCAATGGCAGGACCCCGTCTTGCAGCGAGACATCTCCTGGGGGACAGCAGGTAAGTCGTGCACTTGGGCCAGCTGTGAATGAACAGCAAAACTAGCAAATGCATAACAAAGCCGGGCGGGTGGCTGGAAATGGGCTGAGTGGTGACCCTCACAGGAGAGACGAGCCAGCCCTGCGCCGATGGGCTGTTGGCAGCACAGGCTGGCAAGGAGCAGCGGTGCCAGCCCCGCTCCCTCTTGTTCCTTCCAGGCATCTGGGTATTACTATAATGCTCTAATCCAGACTGACAGTCTATGCCACCTGCTAGAAGTGGCTAACTATTTGACTAAGTTGATACACGTGTTGGCCAGTTTAAGTTTTAGTTGCTGTCTTTGAGCTGGAAGACTGAGAAAGAAAGAGGTAAAAAGGAAAGAGGCCCAGCACTGGAGACTGTAATTCGCTGTCTTTTAGCTCTCCCTGTATATCATTTATAAGGATATATAGACTGTTATGGCTCATCTGTATCCCTCTAATCATTAATGAGGTGCCTTTCATGCCCTAAAGTTAAAGTCATAAAAGTAAAGTGTGTTTTCTACTGCAGGTCCATTTTAGTCCTTTATACAAATATCCTAGTGCCCTTTATAATGTATTTGCTATAAATCTCGACAGTGTTATTTGTTTTGTTTTCCTATCTAAATGCAGTGTTGAGTGGAAGCAGCCTCATTATCTCCCAATTTCTAAGGAGAATTCACATATTTGAAAGAAGCTGTGTTAACAGCCCGAGAGATAGAAACCCCTGTACATACCAAAGAGGCACAACACAGGCAGGCAGATCAAGCCTCCCCCTTCCTTGGTCGTGTGCTTTAGGTGATGGATGAGTGGTATTTCATTCTCTGTCCTGGACTTGCGGGTTCAGCAGCAAGCTCATCCACACCTCACCTTTTTCCCTTCCTAAAAGCAGTGCCAGATGAAAGATTTTACCAAATCTAGGGAAACAATATTTGGTTTTCACAAACTAGGTTCCTTCTTTGTTGGCTTTGAGACAGTTAGCTTGTAACAAGGCTGAGCCTTGGTCTCTCATTTGGTATAAATCTCATATCATAAATCATATAGATTACAATAGCATCTGACAGTTAACTGAGCCGCCACTGTAGGAGACTCCTGTAGTTTTGTGGCTGTGCCTGGTGCTTCCTTCCTTTCCTGTGGTTTGCTATTACACTCTCCAGCAAGCTATAGTCCCACCAGCCAACATCCATAACCTTGTGCAAATTCCAGGAGGTTCTTCAGGTCACCTTCTTCAGCTTCTGTGCGAGCCAGCCTGTGCGACTGCAGCGTGGGTGATGCCTCAGCCAGCTGAAGTGTCACTACACCTGCCTTACGTCAGGGTGTACGGTTTGCTTTCAGGGAGGTTTAGCACAGCTCATGTCAGTATTTTAAATAGCACTAGGAAAATAAGGTTGGCTACCTAAGGTTTATAAATGTTGGGCTAGATTAAGTGCCACGCTGATTTCTGTAACCATTTGCAATACCTTTCATTCCTTTTTGGGAAGTCTCTCATTACATACGCTGTCAGCCCTGACTCATCTGGATAGCAAACAGGAGGCAGCCCTCTCCACACCCCCTGCCATGCCTCATGGGGTAATGAAGCAGGAGAGTTCACTGGAAAAATCCATTGGGAAACAGGTGGGCATGCAGTTTCTTTTCATATCCCAGATTTCTTCATAGAAAACGTTGTTTCCTGGTGAGAAAAAGAATCTGCTACCAAAAAAAAAAAAAAGTGTTAGAGAGAATGGGAAAATGGAGAGTAGTAAGTAAATGGTGTTTAAGGTGTAAGACCATTTTGACTGTCTTTTTCTTCTGCTGAAACCTGCTTTTCTCCAAGACAGGACTGGCTCTGTCAGCCCAGCTGCATCTTCTCAGCACGATAGGGATGCCTTTAAGCCCCCAAGCCTCCATAAGGCCTTTCCAGAATTGCTTATGGCTGTCTGTTTAGATGGAGCTGATAGCTAATCTCCTTCCTACACACACCCACCCACATGCACACACACCCACACAGACGGCCTCTTTTGTGATCCTCCATTTCTTCAGAGACACTTCACAAGTATGTCTTGGGTACCATTCAATGTCCCTTGAAAGCAAGGAGGACCTTTCTTTTGGCTTCAGTGGGCTTTGGCTGTGGGGCTTATCCTTATTTTAGAGCAAGCTTATTTTTTTTGAAAATCCTCTGAAGATTCTCAGAGAAGGTTAAAATAATGTTCAGCCCTCTGCCTGGGAGGTACAATATTATCATGTATCACCATCAGTTCAATGTTACAGATGTTTAAAGAGTTAAAAAGCGGCAAGTGATTTTTCTAAAGACTCCAGTAACAAAGTCCAGTTCAACAAACCTCTCATGAAGACATTTAAATCTTTTTAATCTCACCGGGAATCCATTACCTGTTTTGCTGAATCACAACCAGAACACCGACCTTCTGGCTCCTACTTACCCAACAGAAAGGGCTGGATTTATTTTCTCTTTTCATGCATTTACCGGAGGTTTTAAAAACCTCTTTGTAAGTGTGCAAGGTCTTGTGGCACAGTCTGTAGCTGGAATCCTTTTGCAGAAGAGCTCTCCCCCTACATGTAGTATATGAAAATCAGAGAATGGACTATATGCTTTCTCTCCCATTTTCAGTCATCTTTGCGGGTCTGCAAAAGCATCAGCCCTGTGATCCTCTTTGCAGAGTTGCTTTGGTTCAAAGAAATGCAGATGGATGGTTGCTTTACTTTGGAGGGCCCGGTGAGCAGGCGCTTCATCTCCTCCTGGGGATGGTTTGTGCCCTCACAAAGTGCTTCAGCACTTCAGCAAACATTTTGCACCAGACAATAACTCTGCTGCCAAAACATACTTTTGATTTGGTCAATTAAGCATATACAAAGCTTTTCTGTAGGTATCACAGAAAAGTGCATCTTGATGGGGAAAAAATGTTCCAAATGGATGTTTGCCTTCCTCCGTCTGTCAATCTTCCTGCTGATAGCAACCCAGCTCATCCAGAGTCCTCTTTTCTACAGACAGAGGATGGCCCAGAAACCCTGCTAATAAGGTCTATTCTGAGGCAAACCTCTTATTTCAATTTGGAATTGCGCTGTCTGTCCCTTTCCCTTTGTTATTGTGAAGGAAGCTAACCACATGTGTAGAAGTGGAGTAAGCAGTTTATCTATTCCAGCATTACATCCAGGTAGATCCCCAAGTGAGATTCTTTCATCAGACAGGAGGCTGAGTGCTGGGCTTTTTTCTTAATCTCGCTCTTATCTTTCAACTCACCTAGTATCCATAGCAAAAGACGTCTCTCCTAAAAGGGGATGTTTACAACTAACAGGCATAATTTTTAAAACACAGCAGTTGCTGGAGAGTGCTGAACGGTGCACCAGATACAGAAGTTTTTCACAGCTTTGGAGCTAATGAGTTGTAGACATTGGCAAATACTGACTTTTTAAATTAGAGGTACTATAGTTCAAAAGAGACAGATGGCTTTATTTATGAAAAACGGTTTAAGGACCACACACAGAAGACTCCGCAGAAAGACAAAGTGTTGTCGGAGAGCATACATCATAAAATGTGATATTTAAAACAGTTCAAATTTCAATTCCCCTTTTCCTCATTGCCAGCCAAATCTGATGCAGCTGCTTTCTTAAATCCAGGAACCTTTGTGCCCCAATAAAAACAAACACAAAACAAGAGGAAACTTAGAGGTCACCTTCAGAGCTGGAAATACTGCAGGGTTCACCTCGGGGCTGATTCAAAACCCTTTGAACTCATTTCTGTTAACACCAGTGTGCTTCTCTTTCTTATTACCTCTTCCATCCAATACCCATCTTCTCAAACTTTGGAGACTTAAGTTGAGTGATCAATACTTTGACCTGTTTCCAGGGGGGGGTTATGCCACATAAGTGTCTGGAGCACAGAATTCCTTGCTAGAAATGCTGCAACAAGAATTGCCAGTGTTGCAGTTAGCCATTACTTTAAAATACAAATTTGATCATAGGTTTAGATGGCCCAGAGTTACTGAGATTCTAGTTGCTGTTTTGCAGCAGAACTCCAAGCAGTAATGGGTAACAACGTGTGCTGTTGGGAGCAGAGGGGGAATAAAGCCATTCGTGTTCAGAAGAAGCTGTGCAGCAACATATCACACAGGAGAGATCAGGAACTGGTACAGCATGGCGTAGGCATTGACAGCTTTTTCATTCACCCACAAAACATCCAGAGCTGCGCGAGGCTGGGCAGATTCAAATGGGAAGGAGCCCCACTAGGGACATGGCTACAAAAGCCACTTCTGTCTAGAGAGACGGGGCGCGATAGCGCTCTGATGGGCAGCAGCGTAAGACCTGTGCTTGATTTCAAATGAGGATCAAATCATAACCCGGAATGGTGCATAGCTGCTGGTGCTCTAAGGGGACGAACTCCTGGTAGGGGAAAATATTCCTCTTCTGCTGCTGTTATTTTCTTCCCCAGCTTTAAGAACTACTCCAACAATCTCTTCACTGTCAGCACAGCATATGTCTTCTCTGCTCTGCTGTTATCTGAACAGAATACAGAATGGAAGCAATTTCCAGAAAGCACAGCAAATATTAAGACATGCAGAAGTGCAGGGCACAGGGGAAAAATATCCCAGCAGTTACTCGGCTCTCCTGAATACAGTGTGGCAGCTCAAATATTCATCAAGTCCAGACTGCTCCAAGCAAGGAGGCAGATTCTGAACCTTTAGTCATATGAAGTGAGTCGTTTATACGTCTTGCAGCCTTCATATCTCAATGTTACTTCTACATTTGCTTGGTTTGGTGCCTACGTCTCCTGGAAAGCTGGGCATCCTGCACTGTTGTGTCTGTGCATCAGAGTCTCTGGTGCTCACATTGCCCTTTGGGGCTATTTGAATGACACAGATCATTTGTGTGAATCATCTTTTGTTCTCTAGAGTATGGGAACAATGTTGACGTAGTGGTGTGAGTCTTGCAAAGGACACCAAAGTAGTCAGGGAGGTTTGAAATCTTCATCTGTGGAGACGTTCAGAAGTCAAGAAGTCCCTGAGCAACATGCAGTGACCTGACCTGCTCTGAGCAGGGTGCTGGACCAGGGACCTCCAGAGCCCCCTTCCAGCCCAGGTACCGATAGCAGTGTATGTCAGTGGCTGAACTCTTGCCAGCCTGCTGTCCTGAACAACACAGCCAAGGTAACCTGTTCTAGAAAAGGAAGGATTATTATCTCATCCTAACCTAATGCATTTATGTCAACCAAGCACAGAACTACCTCAAGCCACTCATTTACGGTGCTCCTTTCCCCGTGTCACCTGGCAGATTTGTCTTGAAGAAAGCATCTGTAGAGCAGAGATTGGAGCCTCTGTGTCAATTGAAACCTCAGTCTTCTAATAGCAAAGGAGATGTCTGTGTCCTGATGGTGACATCTGTGCACCCAGAAGGAGATTGTGGCCGCCCCTGCACGTTCACACAGAACCCTGAGCACCCGTTGCATGGCCGTTATCTGTAGCTTCATATTCTTCAAGCTGTGGTTAGAGCTGGAGCCACCATCCACAGGCAGTGCCTGAGGCCAAGCAAAGGTCTTATTCCTATTTTAAAAGAGGTTATTCTCTTACGCTCACTGGCTGCTCCAGTAACACTTGCATTTGTGAGGCTGAGCTGGAAGATCTTCATTCTCAAACTCCTGCTGTCCATATAGTTACCATGATGGAAGGTTTACAGCCACCTTAGGGCAATGACAGACAGACATACCCAGAGTGTTTGCTGCTAATTAAAGAGCATTTAGGAAGTCCTGGGCTGAGTGATTATTATTCTGTAAGAAAGTAGAATTAATATGTAGAAGTCCCCACTGGAAAACAAGACTCAACACCACAGGGACAGACAACAAGCTGCAAGCTGCTGTGAAAGGAAAGGTCTGTTATGTTTGACATTCTATAATCTTCAAATAAAGCATAGTTTAGTCACTAAATATAAGCTCTTACTGCTTTAATGTTAAGACCAATATGACTACTGGCACTAAATGTAGCTAGGGATAAAGGCAGTAATAAGAAATTGCAGGAGAATAGTGTAATACAGTTTAATTTCCAGCAAATCATAGGGCAGTGGAGGGGGGGTGTCTTTTATTTTAGGATTATGAAGTTGCAGTGGGTTTTGGTTTTGGTTTTTTGTTTGTTTGTTTGTTTGTTTTTTAACAAGATTCCAGCAGAAGAGGATAAATGAAGGCAAGTGGCTGACTCAGGCATTCTGAAAGTAGCACTGAAGCTTTCTGTTGCAGCCCATCATTACTCTGTGGACTTGCAAAGCAAGAAAAAATTGAAGTATTAAGTGAAGATGCCATTAAAACAGACTGTTCAATTATAAGGGCTAAAAACCAACTTGTTTGTATTGGCTCTTACAAATTTTTATTTTGCAACTCATTTCTCATTATACAAGGCATAGCTCTCCAGAGAGAGAGAAAATAGACATATGGAGAACCTACTGACCCCTGCCTAGTATTTAGACTTTCTACATGCATTACTATGCTACATAGATTTATTACATACTAATAAATAATATAATAATATCTTAGATTTGTATAGCACCTTTCTATTCCCAGAGATTCCAAAGCACTTTGAAAACAGCAGGACTTAATTGTCTTCTCACTTTGCTTTTATGCACTCTTGACTTCAGGGGGTTTACTCTTGATTTACACTAAAAATATGCAAGAATTGGTTATCTTCCCTCTGGACCACAGCTAAGAGGAACCACAGCAATTGTGAATGATCACTTAGTAGCATGATAAACCATTTCAGACAGAGAATGAAAACTGGGGGTATTTTTGGCTTAACAGAAAACAGAGTGCTATAGAAAAGCAGAATATTCTAAGCCACAACTGGAATTAGGTTAGGAGCCGTAGCTCAGAACCATTTTTTTCAAAGCATCTCTTAGTCTTAAGTAGCCAGACTTGAGGTGACATTCCATGGGAGACAGGGCGGTTTGGTGTAGTACTGGAAAATCGGTTTGGTGCTTGAAGTTGCTCAGTCATATTTGTGGGGTTTCATGACAATTGTCCCTTCTTGTGTGGGTAATGACTACATGGAGCTTGGATATAAAGTTAATTTCTAGGAAAAGATAAGTTCCTGTGAAACAGACTTGGGAAACAATATTACATTTTTTTTCATTAACCTATGAAGCGTGTATGATCTAAAATGTGTAGTGGAGAGACTGATGTCCTATAAAGAGAACAGTACATACTGCAGTACTGAGAACAGTGTCCTCAGCTGGCAAATTAACATTATTTTATCAAAACATTAAAAAATGCCAGATTTCCCTTTCTACAAAAGCTGATGCTTTAAAAATTTTCAGTCCACAAAGTACTAGTCATTAGAAAAGAAATCAGAATTTTCTGATGTTCTAAAATGTTTTATTGTTTTGAATTTCCCTTAAAGTGATTTTTTTTTTTCCTCCTGCTTGATCTTTGCAGTGATACAGTGCAAATAGCATTCAACCAAAACCAAAATGTAGGGGAAAACCTAATTACTTCTTCATACTGTTTAGATTTTCAGACTTGTTAGAAATGGAAAATTTTTGTTTTGTTTAGGAACACTTTTATTGTTTAATTCCTAAAAAATCCCAAATTGTTTCTGTAACATGGAAATACTATTTAAGTTCTTCAGGTTTGCTATTTGACCTTCAAAGCCAGGAGACAACAATGCCTTCCCTCCTTACCAGCTCAGCTGGGGCTGAGGTATGAAGGGGAGAGAGAAGTGCTCACAGCTAAGGCAAAAAACAGACCGCTGTGGCTGAGAGATGGAGCTTTGCCTCCTGCGCCAGGGTTCTTACCTTCATGAGTAAGCTACGACCAACCTTCGTGAGTAAGCTACGACCAACCTTCGTGAGTAAGGTACGAACAGAGTGAGGACGAGCTCCAAGTTTCAAGGTCTACAGCTGGTCTCCAGGTTATGTCTGGCATTGCCTCAGTTCTGCTACACGGTGGTTTGGTTTTCTAACGTCAGAAATGCAGAGAGCGTGATAAAGATGGTCGGAAATGGATAAAGCTGCTAAGGGCAATTGGGTAACAATGTTCCTGTGGGAAGATCTTTCATTTGCTTGCTTGTGTGCGTTTTGTTTTGCACAGTATTTGTCCTTGGGAGTTGTATGCATTCATAAGCTTAGTTTAGTACAGGTGCAAGCTTGAGAAAAGCTTGCTGTTCATGAAGGACATTGATGCTTTCAGGGCCACCAGGGCTGGATCTGCCCCCTCTGCTGCAGAGAGCTGTTTTGAACTATTGTATGAGCAGAGCCCTGTGAGCCGGGCCGTGCTGACCACAGCCGGGGTCACCTTCTGTGTCCGCTTGGAGAGAGCGATGGTTTCAGTTCAGACATCAGTGGTTTGGGCAGTGCCGGTGCCTTGCTGTCTATCAGAAGATGACAACCCAAGGCCAGCCCCCCTGGTGTCCAGCATTCACTGGTGTGTGTGTGAGGTACCAGAAACTGCAGCGCAGGCTGCAGACACAGGTCATGGACTAGGCTGAGAAACCCACAGCTGCCCGCAGGGCCGTAGGAGGGCACAGGTTGGGGAACCACGAGCATCTGACCCATCTCCTTAAACTGCAGTGAATGAAGCATACGCCCTAGCCCGCAACTAGGCTCCATCCAAGGCAATCTAAAGGGAGGCATCGCAGGTTTTTCCTGTGCACTGGGCCGCCCTTCGCATCTGAACAGCTTCCCCCTCTCCGCCCAACCCCTGGTTTTGCGATAAGGCCCCCGGTCTTGAAGCAATTTTGTCATAAGGCCAGCAAAGAAACAGAAAACGTTTGAAAGTGGGTATTGCATCTTCTCTGAGGGAATTACTAACGATCTGCAAAGTTTACAGCCCAACAAATGAGAGCGAGTGGGTGAGGGCAAAGCACGCTGGCTATTTTAAAAATAGGGTTGTTTGTTCTAAAGGCTGAAGTGGTGCTTTCGAGAGAAATAAAACAAGGATGAGGAAGCAGTAATAAACCAGGACTGTTGTGCAAGTGAACAGTTGTCTTCCCAAGGGAGCACTTACAAGCCCTACTGATGTGTGACAGCATCCCCTGTCACTCGGCGCTACCAGCTATTGTAATAAAAGTGGCCTTATAATGGCTGGATGGGAACTCCTGGCCGGGGTAACGGCCACACTTGCCCAGCCCTCCTGGGAGAGCATTTGCCTTGGACCGAGCACGGTCTTGCCCTAAGTCTGTGTCTTTCTGCGTGCAGTGTATTGATCTCCCAGAAGAAGGCTCCGCTCTGGGTACCAAGGGTCGTTTCTCACTGCCAACTAGCTACGTGGCACAGGGCAGGCGGTAAAGAGAAAGAGCAGACAGAGACTTTAATGAACGCTTCACACGTGAAATAGGATGGTTCTCCGCAAATTAAAGGGATGCTTGTCTCAGCTGAGTGATTCTTGAACCTTTGGCGTTGCACTACTCTGTGTCAGCCGTGCTCAGCGTGTGCCAAGGTGAGTTCTTATAAACAGCCTGGGAACCAAATGGGCTGCAACAGCATCCTTGAAACGTTCTACTTGAAGGTAGTATTAAATAGAAACTGAACTTGCTCTCAGGAAGCATTTACATGTGAATTCTGCCAAAATGTGTTTCAAGGCACAATAAAGAGCCTGATATTTTTCTATGCTGAATGTCAGTGTTAAAAGACGTGGTTAGCTGTAAATATATCAAACTGCTACTTTTCCTGAATGTACCTGCCTTCAGTGGGTATCAAATCAAACTGGCTTGCTCCAGGCAACTCAGCCTCCCATGTTTTTCACGTAGCGGGGGAATAAAATTTGTTATGTCCTTGCTCAGAGCTCTTATTTTCTCATCTTTGTCGCAGGAATGACCTAGAATGGGAAAGAAGTCTTGACATCCAGAGCCTACATGACAGATGTCTCCAAATCCCAGGCAAGCCCCTGGTCTGGCAGCTGCCTCGAGCCCATTCCCTGCTGCTGAGAGAGCACGAGCATGTCCAGGTAGGTGTGTCTCTGCCTCTCCACTAATTGCTGAAGGAGCCTAGGTGACTGAAGCAAAGCTAAGTGGCTAACCTTATGTGAGATGACTCTGTGCCCTGGGGAGCTCTGATAGCTTTCCCAGGCTTTCAGCCAGGCTCTCAGAAAATAAATATAACAGCCTCGAATTATATGTTCACAGTTGCTTTTTGCTGACAGTAACAATTTGCGTTTTGTGTATAGGGAAAAATGTATTTACCTATTATCCCTACCACACTGGGTTGAAATCCTGGGGTTTCTTTAGCAGTTGTGGTGTTACGGAAAATTGCCTCCAGATCTGAACATGCAAGCTAAGCCTGTCTCTATGTGCCAGGTCATGTTGTAGAAGAAAGTCCAGAAATACCCACAAGTGATGCTGTAAGAAGCAGGAAAATTGTTGTGGTTTGGTTTTTTTTCCCAATTTAGAGATGTACTGGTGTTCTGCAATAGCACCAGCATACAGAGTTGTAGGGAGGCTTCTAAATAACTTCTTCAGCGTTCTTTGTCAATATTTTGTTTGAACAGCTCATAAACTTAGTTATCCTTGGGACACCTCTGCAAAGGGAAACTGAGGCACAGTGAATCTGAGTGACTTGTCTCAAATTATATGGGGAAATTAGTCTCGAGTCCTAGTGTAGTTCCCTGACCTCTGAGCCGCCCTCCTGTAGCGTTTTGGGACAAGGCTATACAGCGCTGAATGATTCCTCACAAACTAGTGAGATTTACAACACTTCTCCTTATCCTGCTTGCGAAGTGCTCCTCTTGGAGGTGCTTTGGCTGGAATTCAAAGCTAAGATTTCCAGAAGTGACTAAAAATTTCTGATACCTTGGAGTGTACAAAAAAAAAAAAGGCCAAGAAGTTGCAAGCCTAGGACTTTCTCCTCCCTTAGAGGACAGAACACTCCCTTTTCCACAAGTTCCCATTCATTATTGTTGTTAAAATTGTTATCAAGATAACACCCGGGGAGTTCACATGTTTTTCACTCCCCCTGTCTTGCATCCAGGTTGAAGAGGGCATGGCTGGAACATCTCCTCTTTATTGCTGAAGCCTACAGAGAATTAAAACAAATTTTTTTTGATCAAGTAATTTTGTAGTATAGGAATGATAATGCTCCTACTGAAATAATATTATAAGCATAATTAAAAGAACTCCCAGAAGAAGAGTCAGCAGTTTTGAAAAAAAATTCAACCTTATGCAAACAATGATATGAAAGGGCAGGATAGAGATTTCAGAGTGCTTTATTTTGTGTTGTCTCTGTAGCATTTCTACTTGTAGAAAAAAAGATTCTGCAAAACACTTCTCCGCTTGCATGTCACAGAACTATGTTTTAACAGTTGAGTGTTCAACAGAAAATTGAATAAAACATAGTTTTGTCTCATTCAACCATGGGTAGGAGTGTCACGTACCTACACTGTTAAGGAGGTGTAAGCATCTCCCTGTACCCACCTGACTGGGGGAAAAGATGTGCATGCTGCCGTCACACCACTTGGGCGTTGCTCGTTGCGTTGGGCAGGAAGATGGCCTTCAGCCCTTCGCTCTCCCTGCCTGCCACCAGCTTCACACACTCACTTTTTCATGTGTCCCCACAGCTCACAAGTAAGGCCAAAGGATGTCCTCTGGTGATGCAGCCCCACGCCCGCCTGCGTTGCTGGCCCCCGGCGAGGGCAAGTGTGTGCTCTCCTGGGGGCACACTGGAGCCGTGGGGAAAAGACGAGATCCTGGGGGAGTATTTTTATTCACTGAACCTGAAAGTAAAAGTGACTCTGGAGTAAGATTTATTATCTAGGCTTAGAGAGTTTCATATAAACAATCACATTTTTAGTCAATCAGATAGATAAGGGATGAAAGCTGGTTTTTTTCCCAGAGGGAAAACTTATGTGACTTAAACTTTGTGGCCAGCAAATCCCTTGCAGAAAACTTTGCTCAATCTGCATTCAGCTACATGAAACTGGTATAACATAATGGCTCTGCCAATTTATTCATACATCTGATATTTGCTAATGTGCTTTGATTTATTGGCTTTCTCATATCACAGTAATACTGTATTTTTATATACTTTATTTCCTCCACCATCCCTAGCATGCACAGTTCCTGCTGGGCCTTCACAAATTAATCTGTGATATTTTTTTCCTTGCATCTTGCACAAGCAGAGAGCACCACCCATCTCATTTTGAAATTCATTATGCTTCAACTCTCTGCTTTTCCTTTTTCTCTTTTCTACCTCCCGTCCCACTGTACTCCCCGGTGGGCATGTGTGTGTGCTCACCCCAGCCGCTGCTCACATGGTGTGTCCCCCATGCCTGGTACAGCAGCGGGGTGGGGATGGACCTCTCAGCATCCTCGGTCACTTAACATAGCACGCACTTACTGGCCTCTCTTCTCTGACATTTTTTTTTTTTTTTTTTTTTTTTTTAGTCCTCTCTGCATCTGGCAGGAAAGGCACTGAGCAACAAAGAAAAGAGCTGTCACCTTTCCACTTGTCAGGAAAATAATTTAATGGACTGTAGCCATTCTCAGGCACAATCTGAAACAGGAGAAACCAGTCACACTGTCTGTGTGTGTCTGCACCACAGGCCAAGGTGGGCTCCCATCAAGCTAAGGCAGGCATTGTGCAAGCCCACCAGTTTGTGCTCAGAAGGTCCCTGGGTGCAACTCCTGGGGCCCTAGGCAGGGACTAACGGTGACTCTGCTGCCTTGGTTTGGGGAGGGGGCTACCCCAAACCTATTGGTTACATTTGTGTGTCCAGGACTTAGAGATGCATTTTCAGAGGATGCTCAAAAGGAATTACAGCTTGACTGGGGTGCTGAGAACAGATTTAAATTTAGATGTAATTTTCTCTTTTTGCTTGTACAAAATCTGAGGAATTATAATAACTAGAAAATTGTCCTTACTGTCCTTTGTTGCTGCTGCTGCTGTTGTTCTTTTCAGAGACTTTGGTAGCTACACATGAATACAGTTACTTCAAACAGATCATGGACATTGTAAGCTCTGTAGTAGTTGTTCGGGAGTTTGGCTGGACCAGGCACTTTTCAGCTCTCATAAAATCCAAATAATGTTTGGATTTCTCTGATTACATCTGGAACACTGCCTGCTGTCATGAGAACAAGATTTTACAATTGTAAGGTCCGTTCTGGATGTCCTAGGGATGGAAGGAGGCTATATAGGGGCAGTAACAGAAGTTTTAATTTTGTCAACCATGTTTGAAAACTGCATTCACAAAATGGTTTCATGGAAGGGTTTGGATGCTGGATAACTTTTTCCCAACCCTTTTAGGTGCACTAACTGAGAGAGGGATAATCAAATCTAAGTGACTCTGCTTAATTCACTGGAAACCATATGATCCACCACTGCGACAGCTCTTTTAAATGGCTTAGTCCATTATCCCAAACAGTTTGGGACCCCTGGTGTACTGACTAGCAGAGCCCAGGCAGCGAGAGCCAGCAAGACCATTTCCCAAAGCTGCTGGAATTTTTATGATTGCTGTATTTTAAACTACTTACAAACATACTGTTAATCTGCTCCCAAATACACCTATGTTTTAGGATCAAGACAAGTGCATTTGAATGCAAATGTGGGTTATGCAATGCAAATTGCTTTAATGAAAATGAGGCTGCCTCTTTAAAAGCATTGGCATTACCAAAAGAATACAGGCTAATATAACTTCCCAGAGTACGAGTTTGCTTTCAGAACTAGACACTCACCAAGGAAGGGGCATACAATACATAAAATAGAGGAAAGTACAGTGAAAAGGGAATAGAAAAGGGAATAAAGCTGAGATGAAAGGAAAGAGGGGGAGAGAACAAAGTAAGAGGAAAAGAGGATGCTACACACATCAGCAGAAGATTAAACTTGCATTTGGTCACAAAAGAAGAAAGAACTACATTGGTGCAGCCTAGATACAGCAGTATGAGGGGGAGAGGGAATGGTTTTAAGCTGACAGTAGCGTGGAATGAAAATCCCGAGGCCTGGCCTGGCCCAGATCTGATCCTCAGTTAAGTGCAGGGGATAAGATTTCCCTCCAGTGTTCATGGGCAGGAAGATCTGTCCCTGGTGTTCTGCGTGATGGACTGTGGCTGCGTTGGGAACTCGATCCCCTTTTTAATCCTGTGGCTGATGCCAGGTGTGAAATGTAAATGGGAAGAAGAATCGACACCGCCCATCCTCTCAGCCCCCTGAAACCTGGAATGAATCTACTTGACACGAAGTGAACTGGGGTCTTCATAGGAAAGGCAGGAGAGATTTGGCATGGTCACCAGCAAACAGCAATGTTCTTGTCCCACTGTATTGCTGTGTATGGGAGAAACGGGGAGAAGCTGCCCTGTTTGCTCCAAGGCCTTTGCTGGGACTCTTGTTCCTGTTCCATGGAGCACTAAAGCTCATGTGTCATCCCACTGGCTTAGTGAAAAGGATGCAAAATTTTCCTTTTACTTCACACTTCCAACTCCAGTGATTGAACAAAAGAAGTTTGTGTGAGGAAGTGTATTGGAGAGAAAGAAGGGAGGTACTCTCTAATTCCTGCTTTAGATGTTTTCTTCTCCCTGCCATTTGGTTTCTGCTCATCCTGAGCACCACAAGTTAATCTTTTGTGTAAAGTAGCAAAAACGAGGGGCAGCTGTTGCCAACACCTCTTGCACAGCCTTGGAGAAAGAAGTCTGCTCAGACATACCTTGGAGAAAGATGTCTGTAGGGTATCGATGGTGACACTCTGATGTACCGGTACTTGGGTTACATCTCTCTGAGGGAAAGGGCCCGTCTCTGCCATCTGGGACAGAGGCAAAGACAATTGCAGACTGTGAGGCACTGTTGTGCGGGGTGACATTCTGCTCCACAGCTACGTGGAGCTGTGCTGCAGCAAAAAAAGGAAGGCTTGGATTGCAGCAGGGTTGGCTCGGGAAAGCAGCGACAGGACTGGAACTGCAATGAGGTGCCCTTTGGCCCCTTGAAGTCAAAATGGAAAGAAGCTGAAATATCTTTTCCCTTTTGCATAGTGTGGACAGTAATTATCTACTTGCTATAATGTTGTGTAAGCAGCAGCATTAGAGGAGATAACATTTTATTCTGATCCGATCATGTGTCAGGGTGGTGAGCACAGTAGGTATCCAGTGTCATCTTTTATGGTTTTTTATTGTGTGATGGAGAAAGACTCTCTCCTACTCTCTGCCCATGGGAGATCCAGCACTGGTGAAGCCCTTGATCCCCTGCCCTGCCTCTCTGTGGTCACCTGCCCCTTCCTGAGGCTTTTGGCCTTTCCTGCTAAAAGCATTAGGCTGGGATCCAGCGGTGAGGTTGGGGTGTAGCAGCAGAGTGGATGCCTGATGAATCTTCCTGAACTTAAATGGTTGGTTACACGATCACATGTGACTGCCAGGGATGGACATGAAGGCTCAGGTGGTAATTTTAAGACCCATATTCACTGATCACTTCTTCCCTCCACCCGTCAGTTTTGTGGTCCATGCCTTCAGTATTGTTCCATACAAAATGGATATAAAGTGCCCTGCTGAAGAGCAGCAATTCCAGTGCTCAGGCATCTGCCGGGACGATGCAGAAGCCCATGTTCTGCTCTCAAATGATCTGTGTAGACATAATCCAATAACTTTCCGCCTCTTTGCCCCGGTGTGCCCAGCTGTAACTGAGGGCTATGAGGCATGCAGCATGGCTCTAACGTGCTGCTGGATCCCAGGCTGAAAAGCTCGGTAACATTCAGAGAAGCATAACTGACATTATGAAGTTTCTTCTTTAATAAACTGTCTTTGGGGCCAGGCTGGTACAAAACAAATTTGTGTGAGTCTGGTACTAGACTGCCATTTGAGTCTGGATGGTTTCCAGGGTGCACTGCAGCTCGAGCAGAGGGCTTGGCAGGGTCCTGGTGGTTTGAGGTCAGTGCTGGTATCAGCAGACTTTTAGGTCTTCTCTCAGCTTCCATGGTGATGTATTTCAAGGGCATTTTTTGCTTTGTGTGTCTGTAAAAAGGACCCACATGGGAGTAGTGGGAATATGCATTCCTCTCTTTTGTGTCTGACCGATCTTTTCAGGTCAAGTGTGAGAAGGAAGGCACGGAGCGGGGAGTGTTTGCTCCTTGTGGGAAGAGGGCAGCGAGGTCCCTCATCACCCTGCCCTCTCTGCTCTGTCCACTCAGGCAGCAGGGCAAGCCAGAACAGTGGGTTACCATAGCTAGCAGCTTGCACAGCTATCCCTAAGACAAAGAGCAGTAAGGAAAAGGATCAGATTTTGATCGTGACAGATACGTGGACAGATTACTACTCTGTGCACTCCAGTGGTGATTTGCTTGAAGATGCCTGAGCAGTGCATGTATGAAGAGGCCTGACAGGTGATGGTTCTCATCACCACCACTGAAAAAGAAAGGCATCCCCAAAGAGCACTGCCAGCGGTGCCCTGGGACCCTGCTGCGTGTCTCTGCCCCCAGGCTGGGCTGATTCTGCATGCTCAGATTGAAAGGAGACAAACCAAATCCTTGGTGTGATCTTGCTGCTTCTCTGTGCCGGGTTAGTGTCAAATCAGCCTTAGTGGATTACACTGGCTTAATAAATGCAATCCCATTTCCTTCAGCTCCAAGACTACAACCCAGTTATTGAGAGCAACTTCTGTAGCTCGGGCTACAGACATATTTGACTGGCACTGGGGGTCACAGGCTTAGTCCTTGCTATCATTCATCCCGGGCTTCTCAAGCAAGGCGAGGATGCACTGCTTTAGCAATTGGCAGTCAGTGCAGCAGTGAGGCCCGTGCAGACAGATGCTCTAGCCTTGCATCCTCGACTCGGTGCTTCCCTCTGCTCTGCTGCCTAGCTCAGGTGCAGCCAGCACTGCCTTGCAAATGTCAGTGCCAGGGAACAGATGTTGTGTTTGTTGTAAGACACAGTGCCCACCTTCGGACCTTTCAGCCAGCTAAGGGACTAATGGCATTTCCAGCCCCTTTCATTATATTTTTTTTTCTTTTCCCCCTATAGTTGAGCATGTAGAAGTCAGTGACACAGCAAGAATAAAACTGGCTGTCCTGCTCCCGGGATACACTGCCACTTCCAGCACTGAATTACCTATAGACTGATGGATGAAGGGAGACTGCACACAGCTTTTTTTCCAAAGAGTTTGCCTTAAAATGCTGATTACTGGACAGCAAAACACCACAGATTTCCAGCCGTTTCTTTTCAGGTCCTTTGCTGCCTAGAGGACACGGCTGGAGAACTTGGGAGTCTGGACCATGGTGCTGTGGACTGAGAAGTGGAGCAGGTAAGCACAGGTGGGAAGGAGAGCTCCAGCTGTCCCTTCTGCCCGGGCTGGCAGCCGGAGCCACCGGCACCTCCTGCCCTGTGCCTGCACCGGGAATGCTGGAAGCTGTGTTCTTGAGTCATCTCTGTGCATCCACTCCTGCGGGGTCAGAAGTCCTGGAGTGACATAATCTAGGCTGAAACCAGTTTTCTGCTCTGTTGGTTTTCCTTGTAAACCCTTTACCAAGGATTGAGATGGATGCTTTCCTATAAGAGCTTTACATTAAGGCAGATTCCCCATCCATGTTGAGATTTCTGGGTCTGACCCTCCCTGGTTTCCAGATGTCCCAAAGACATTAAAAGCAACATGGGGAGTGCAGGAGGAGGGATGAAACTATTTCTTTTTTTTTTTTTTTTCTCATTGTTGTCAATTAAGCAGGATTTATGTCTTATTTGTCTGTTCTGTGATTATCCCCTGGGATTTATTTCAGATAGCTTAAGAAAACAATATAGCTCCAGAACTTTCCAGCTGCTGAGAAGAGTTATTGCTGTTACCTCCTGATTGTCTAGTGAAACCCAACTCCCTTCATTACTTGCTTTACCTCACTGAAGCAGAAGAGGGAATACGTTGTAATTCTGTTTCCTTTCAGAAGGGTACATAAAAAATGGCCCTAGACATGTCAGGTACAGTGATCCTCTAGGACAAGTTTAATCACAGAAAGTATTAATTAACCCCTGTGCACACTCTGCTGCAGGAGCATCCCTTGCTAGCCTGCAGAGTTAGACTTTGCAGCAGAGAAGCTGTCATCAGTGACGACTGAAGGCCAACCCATTGTTTCTGATTAAATACTCAGTAATGATGGTCTGGTGCTATGGGGTTTTTATTTTGTGTTCATTTCAATGACAAAAACCAAATATTTTATTTTTCTACTTACACTGTGAAATGTGTGATTGTCCGGCACTTTAAGAGGATATGCGGTTGCTTGGATTTTCTGAAAGCTGAGGGGTGGGAAAAGGATTTGTTTGCATTTGAAGGAGGGCTTGACACAAAAAAAGGAGAGAAATATTGACATAATTTAGGTAACATGCACTGTAAACAAGCTGCTAGGTTTCTTTTATAATAATTTATATCCATTCCTTTGCAGAATGCAGCCTGTGTATTTCTCCCCATCCGAGACAAAGCCCATCACTCTTACTTGCAGGCTCTCCAGCACATATTTCTGCCATATTTGCCCTGAACTTCGGGTTTGACGAAACCCCGTATCAAGTCAAGCTCTGCTGATATCGCCAAGGGTTTACTATGAGGTAACGAATTAGCTTGTTTTATTCATATGTAGCTTTGCTTCATGTAGCTCAGCCTGCTTGCGGCCAGCTTTGGTTCCAGCACGGTTCTTTGGGACTGCAGGTTAGCTGGAGGTCATGCAGGTCTACTGCTGGAGAAGGCAATGCGTGCTAGAAAACATGCTCGGTGGGAAGGTGCAGCTTCTCCCTGCAAATGTAGGTGAGTGATCCCGCCTGCAGCCATCCCACCCGTGAAAGACTGGGTGATCATTAATGAAAATGGTTCAACAGTCACTTCACCTAGGCCCATCCAGGCATAAAAGCAGCTCACACTGCTCGGTTAGGTGATGCTGGACACTCACATGCGTTAGACGTGTGTGCCCAGGGGGGCACTTAGGGCTCAACGTTTTGGACATGACCTAGATTGGACGCATTGATTCTTCCATCTTTTTAAATTGCAGATGGCTGCATTGGTCCCAAGGTGGGATGGGCACGTGTACTTTTTACTGCTGATGCTGCATTAGTCCTAAGGGAAGAGAAGACAGGCTGTGAGGAGCATCCTTGGAAGAGGCAGTAGAACAAATTGCCTCGCTCCTGCCTTTAGATCCAGTGTCCTCCTGCTCAGCAGAAGTATTTCTGCTGTCAAAAGCAGGCTGTAAAGTACTGCTGTGTATGTAAAACCTCCCTCGCTTGCCAGCAGTCGTAAATTACAATGCATCTTATTTCTCAAGTTACTTTGCCATAGCTTGGCTATGAAAAGCATGATATAAAACCAAACTTTTTCTTTTTTTTCCTCAACAGTGGCTTTCTATAACGATCAGGCCCTAAATAGGTCCTCCCCAAGGGGTGTCTACCCAGGCAATATGTCATGAGTCCCTTGAGGCTGCACTGGCCATTCCCCACGGTGAACGTCGCTATTTGCCTTTTTCCTTCTCGATTATTCTTCCTCCTCTTTTGTGACATTCCCATGATTTTGTCTTCTTAATCCCCATGCTGTTGTGTTCTTCCATGTTTTGGAAAGCTATGATCATGTCCCAGAGGGAAAATAAAAATGTAGATGGCTAGGGAGGAAAGAGCTTTACCTTTGTCAGTGCTTGGGGAGGGTTAAAGCAGAGTTTTGCCATCATTGCAAACTCAGGGGGAAGGAGTCCCATAATTTCTGGCTCTGTTGCTTGTTTCTATCAGATCAGCAGCTCTAAAATAATGTTAGCAGAGTTGCTCTTTCTACCCCCAGAAATTCAACCCTGTGCTGCAAAAGTTACACTCGCTGGTAAAAATGCTAGAAATCACAGCAGCTGTTGCTAAAGTTTCCTGCTAATTCTTCCAGAAGACGATGCTCATATTTGTTTCCCATTCTGAATGGAGCTTCATTCAGAACTTCTTGTAACAAAAAGTACTGTTTGCTTATTAAAAATAACTGTCTGTCTTGAAAGGTACCTGGGAGTAGCCAGAGAGAGAACAAACATTTTTTTTTATTATTATTATTGCCAAGTGAAAATGAAAGGTCCAAATTAGAGCTCTGGCATGTTTTTTCTTGAAGTCTTCATAAACAGTGCTCACACCACAATTGAAATTACAAATACCACATCCCTGAGATCCTTCTTCTGTCATCACTGGAGTGTTTGTAATGTTAATGCTTGTTTCTGGAAGTGTTTTTGCTGAGAAGCCTTAGGCATTTTTACTTGTTGTTATTTTCCTCCTAGTGTCAACAAGGTAATAATTTCTTCTGGTTTTTTTCACCTCTCTTTCAAAAGTACCTATAAGTAACCATCAGGCTTTCTGGGGGAAAAAAAATCATTATTTTTTTCATCTAAACAAATACATAATATGCTGGCAGTTTCCAAGTTCCCTTTTAAGACACTGTCTTATACTTTCTTTCATATGGTAACTTCTGAGCCAGATTCCATAGGGTCAAGAGCTCTGTACAATGAAACTGCGAAATAAACAGTACACAATCTATATTGCAAACCAATGAGGAAGCTGACACTCTGAATTGAAATGTTTCCTGAATAGAAAATCTTCAATGGATTGCACCATAATTTCTTCCCTTTGAAAAAAACCCTTTCTTTTGAAGTGAGGTGAAAGAAAGTATAGTTTCCTTCAAATAACCAGCTGTAGAAAAGAGGTTCCTAAGTCCACAACACTCGCATTTCAATGCAAATTTAATTTGTAAACAGAAATTGGATAAAAATAGGTAAAGATTTTCAGAACTCTGCTGCAAATTTAATTTGTAAACAGAAATTGGGTAAAAATAGGTAAAGATTTTCAGAACTCTGCTGCATTTGTCCCAGATCCATCCAGGAGTTGTGGGCAAGGACTCCTCGGTCAGGTCTGGTGAGTGCCTGGGGACGCTGGCAGCTAGCACCAAGAAACACATCACGTGCCAGGCTGTTTCTGCATTTCTGCATTTCGGTCCTCAGGGTCTAGGGACTGTGAGAATTTCCTCCCCTGCTTTGACATTTGCCTTACTAAATAAACAGAAACATTCAGGTTTCTGTCTTCACTCCCTATGTCATTCAAACCCGTAGAGGACATGAATGTAAGAGGAAGGAAAAACCTCTGTCTGATGCTGGGTAGCTTGGGAACTGCTGGCAAAAGTCATCTGCTCTGCCCCAGTTGTGCTATGTGCTGCAGAAGGAGGGTGGATTTTACTGGACTTGCTTCTCATCTGTGTTGTGTAGCCAGTCTGGATTTTCTTCTGTCAGCATCATAGTTTTATAAACACTGTTGGTGCTGAGTATCGGTGGAGTTTGGGTATAGTATAGTGTGGAGGGTGGAAGGAGGCAGAGCTAGGGAGTCCTTGGGAAGCTGCAAGGCAGCCGAAGGAGCTGCAGCAGGAGCTGGAGAGCCACGGGTGGGAATGGCTGTGCCAGGCACGGGTAGCCAGATGCTGTAAATCCGGCTGTCACCGCTCCTTTGGACTTGGACCTGGCCATTGGTCCCTATCTTTCCAAACTAGTGATAGCACTTCTCAAAATGTAGCAGACTTAGGGCTCCTTAGGGAAAATGGGACACGTGGTTTTGCCCCTGTGTCTTTGGGTTCAGCCCAGGATGTGGAGCAAACGGTCCTTTCTTACCTCTGCACCCTGTAACCTGCTGTCGTCGATGTTTCTCTTCGGTAGCAGATCATCACTGAGAGAAATTGGAGCAAATGTTGCACTTGATTTCCTCTCTCGTACGGTGAATTCCTCTGCTTCATATGTTGGTGGGGTGGTTGATGAAGAACACCAGGAGGAAAAAAAAGCAATTATATCCAGCACAGACACTCACAGCTGGTATCACAGCTATGCATTCAAAGTGATGGTTACAGTACTGCTGGAAAGCCGTAACATTTACAGTTTCCAGTCATGTTAAGCCCTTCCCAGTTAAAGTCACAATGTTCTTTATCTTCAGAGTTAAACTCCCAGATCTGTGCTTTATGTAACCCTGTGTCCTGAGTCTCTCCATACGTGCAGGGTAAACCCAGCAGGGAGCATGGTAGACACAGTGTGCATGGCAAGAAAATGTATTTGCATGGGTTCACATGAGACTCGTCTGCCTCAAATATCTCTGGTTTTGGGTAATTACCAGCTTCTTTTGAATCCTTCCAGATTCCCTGCTTCTGCCACCCACATTTAATATGGACAACAGGATTTCTCAGCCTCGGCTGTGCTTGGCTCCCACTTCACATGTTGTCAAACAACTACTCCAGAAGTAAAAAAGGTACGGATTCTCTGCAGCCTATCAAACCATTGTTAGCAGGTAACTCCAAATTAGACTGCGTAGGTAGGCAAAAGACAAGGAAATTTCACACTTTACAGATTGCCATAAAAAAAAAAAAAAACAACCAAACCAAAACCAAAGTTGGTGGCATTCAACAAGGAAGTACAAGCACCTGGAAAAGCATCACAGACATAAAATCCATTACTCTTTCTCCCCTTCAAATCTGGGGCATTTCTCAAAGCCTGTTGGTTGCTTCCACATTGTCTCATCCCTCTGCTCTCCCTTCCCCTCTCTCCCATCTCAGCTCAGTTACCTGGATAACTTAACTTGGCCAATTAAGAAACAGGGGGTGTAAGCAAACACTAAGAAATTTTCTAAGAATGCTGAGGATAGTTTACAATTTCTTGTATATCACTTTGATATACCTTTGGTGGGTGGGCAGCATGTGGCATCTCTGCTGAATGCAGAGAGCTGCACCTGCGGTGCCACGGAGATCAGAAGTTGCCCATAGCCGTGGGCCTGACGGGGCTCTTCCCAGGGCTGTGTGTGTGGTTGTATTCAACTTGATAAAGCCAAGTAGGACCCTACAGCGATGTGTCAGGAGAGCAGAGCTGGGTAGTGGCCTTGTAGCTACAAGGTTAAATAAAGCAGGTCCTGAAATGCATATGTGAGGATTGGGAGTGCTGCCACCGAGGTAAATCGCTGAAGATAACGGTGGCAGTGAGCGATACCACTGCCTACTCCCTTCCTGAAATCCTGCGAGTTTCCAACTTGCCTTGAACCAAAAGGCTTGTGTAATAAATGGCAACACAGGCTCTCGGCTCTGGAAAACTGAGGTTTAACTGATCAGCAGCAGAGGTGAACCTGGAAAGTGTTTTTCCTTTCCCGAGATGACCAGAGCAACCACCCTGCTAAGAATACCCGCAGCCTTCTGTTTCCCCCCAGCCCTTCACCGTCACCGCGTGCCTGCGTGGCTGTCAGGATGGCTTGGTGCAGGGAGCTTCCCAGCCCCATAGCCCCGGATAGCGTTTGGTGGAGCCTGGTGTGCAGGCACCCTTAGGGACCTGCAGGTAACGAACAAACCTGAGAGTTTGGGGACCTGTTCGTAGACAGTTTATAGGTGGTGAAAGGTGATGCTAATCCATCTGTCTATAGTAAATGATTAATTAATTTATTTTTCTCAGACACTGATCTGTGGTGAATAAGGTAAGGAAAAATGCCACATGTGAGTGCCGGCTACTGGGTCTGATGGTGTCAAGGTTGAGGTATTGATCTTCCGCTCCTGACATTTGGTGAGTTCCAGCACCAGGGGGTTTCACCTGGCTGCATGCCCGTAGGGCTACAGGCAGCTTTGGTTTCTACCATCCTGCAGGAAAGGTTGGGCAGCACCAGGGTGTTGCACAAAGCCCAGGTGGCTGCAACCTCCGTTTTTTCTGCTTCAGCTTGGTCTGCAAGAGCATATGGCTATCTGAACCTTGCAACATTAAATTAGTCCAGCCCTTCAGCCTGGGAAGGAGGGATTTGTTCACACAGACAAGTGAATTATTAACACAATTTGCAAGAGGTAACCTCGCTGTATCACTCACACAGCTGCTTCTTTCCTTGTATGTAGGGCTGTAACTGCAGCAAGGTTAATACAGAGCATCCATCATTTCCATTAATAGATGGCAGTGCTCTGTAGATCCCTTGTGTGGTCTGCCTTTAATTATTTTTTAAGGTGGCCTCTGTTTTTGCAGTGCCAATTTCTTTGCAGTGAAGGCTGAAATGGAAAATGGAAGTCAGGTCTGTGGACTGACTGATTAAACCTGCCCATCACACCTTTTGTACAGGGATCTTTCCAATCCAAACAATGCCTTGCAACAGAAGAAATAGGAAAACATGTGTTGATGCAGTCTGTATTTGTGAGGAGGCAGGTTTTGAATAGACTCTTTTTTTGGGTGGGGGTGGAGGGGAAGAGCAGGATTTCCCCCCCTCCAAAACTCAGAGGGAACACTGAGCTGCCTTTTGTGGCTTCAAATCTTAGGTGAACTAAGGATGGAGAGAACAGTGCTGCTATAGGTATCCCTTCTTACTGCCCTCTTAGTGGTCAGGACTGCTCTCAGTACTTCAATTTAATAATATAGTTTATAGTGCACATTATATTTTAAAAGGGTGTAGCTCCTTGAGAATGAAATTACATGCAAAGATGTCTGTTGCCTTTACCTGTCCTCTGGGCATCCAATCGACTTCACAAGTTTTATACCACATGCACATGAAACACAGAAAGTAACAGGGGTTTACCAGCTTCTCACATCTTCCCTGACATATTTCACAGTAATATTAACACACAATAGTCTATCCAGAACAAACATTTCTTGCTTATGTACTTGCTCTGGCCGGGGAGGAAATAGTTCATGTGAAGCCTCTGTGCATACAGGTATGTATGAAAAAGCAAAAATGAGCATTAAAAGTAGCAGCCAAATAAACTCACCCTACACGCAGAAATCTTACGAATAGCATATAAAGAATGGTAGCAGGAGTGGTACCCCTGGCCCAGAGAGAAGGTGAAAAGATTTGGGTCCAGTGGGAAAAGAACTGAAGGTCAAACTCAAGTTCTTGTGGCACGTGTAGCCCCTGTTGTCATCGATTCCCAGTCTCTGCTCTGTTTGCCTTTACAGTGGTCACTGAGGTAGGACTGCATACACTTTATTATCAATTATTATCACGCCAAGGACAAAAAACAACGGATGGCTTCAGGTTTATTCTTGACTCACTTCTGGCACCCAGAAGACCCAAGAGTGTTTGCACTTGTCATCGTGAGTGTGTCTGCCACACAGCCTCGGGCAGTGTCTGCATCTCTGCGCTGGACCAGCATGGTCTGGAAGGCAGGGAGAGCGGAGCTGCACCCCAGGCAGCCGCCCTGGGAACCCCAGCTGCGACTGGCAGATCCCTGTCTGATGTCTGCAGAGCTGGCACATCGCTGCCAGCGCCAAAGTCAGCGTGCTGATGGTATCCCCACTGATACAGGTGTGTCAACTCTCTTTGCCTTTCATCTCTTGTCTTTAATTCTGTCTTTCTGGATATCTATAAGAAATAGTTTATGAGAGAAATATGTGGCTGACAGATAGTTGGTGAGAAGTGTTGACTGCTTTCTTCACATGATGTACAAAAAATGTAATCCCTTACACTGAAGAGCACGAGGAGCTGCTTAAGCTTTTGTGGCTGAACCTCTAGTTATCTCCTGGTATGTTTTGGTTGCTGCAAATTAGAGTGTCATGAAGCATGGAGGAAACTTGTCTGCAGAATGTGTGTCTACTCCACTGTTCTGATCATCCCGACTCACCAGCTACTTGTACACCACCAAATAAATAAATCCAACCTCAAATGAACACAAGCTGCTAAGGGGTCATTAAAATTCCTTCTCAGTTCTGATCATTAAACAAACCATACAAGAGGCAGACTCCATACCTGGAAAAAGTGGCATGTTAATGGAGATGCACCCAGCATAATTGCTGTCATCCATCACCCCTGTCCCGCTGATATTGACAAAGTGCAGCTAAATATTTAAATAAGCCATTTTTCTTCAGAAGCCGAAGGATTAGATGCAGCCAAATTTCTCAGTCTAGTCAGCTAACGATACAAATCCAGGGATTAAACAGGATTTGCTGGAGTGAATGAGAGCTGCTTCTGCATTATGCTTTATGAAAAAATATTCTTTGCTGCCAAGACTGTTGCTTGGGGCGAGAAGGGGAGGAGAGACAATTCTCCTTCTTATTGAAAGCAAGCAAAATAGAATTAGTTCCTCTTTACTCGACACTCCTGATTTACTTTGAGGGTGTAACTGAAGGAAAATGTGCCTTTCCCAAGCCCCATTAGACACCTACACTTCTTCTAAAAGCAATACATTTGAAATGAAGATGTAGGGGTTACAAGGCTCCATGCACCTGTTTTGCTTCAGGGTCAGCTCCTTGGAAGGCCTGACAGGTTACTATCAGTAAAATTGAAGAGAAATGCTTGTTGAAGTAATTTTTACTTGGATACATGTTGGCATGCTGCACTTTTCCCACATTTGGTGATGGATAGATTGAATTTATTGGTAAGATAAGAGGTTCTCATTGAAGCACAACAGGTTCTTGCAGAGGGAGACTAAAGGGGTTTACAAACACAAGAAAATATATTTTCTGGGGCAGGTTCAGATTGTTTTGAACAAAACTTCTTTTCGTTTGGAATGTCTCAGTTCATTAAAATTGAATGAAGTCATTCACAGGAAAAATTGGCATTGATTTTTTTTGGGTGTTTTTTTTTTTTTTTTTAATAATCCAAGTCTAAATTTCTAGGCTTTCGATATTGCTTTTTTCAGGCATAAAATAACTTGGTTTTATTCACTTGTCTTTAACCATAATAATATTATGGCTAAAAAAGCAAAACAGAACAGATGAACAGAGTGAACTAAGCTGAGTCAAATTAAATTGAATATTTGAAATGACCCAAACCAAGAAAGTTAAAAGTCTCCCTTGGAATCTTGAGTTTTCAAAACTAATTTGAGTTTGAAGCTTTATGTTGATCTGAACAGGGGGAGAATTCCAATATCTCCCATCATTCTTCATGGGACTGGAAAAATCAGTTCCTGGCCCCTCTCAGGGGTTGCCTCAGCACTGTTTGGCAACCAACAGGAGTGATTTGTGAATTATTTTCTCTGGAATTGTGAAATCCCCTTTAATCTTGCTTTTTCTGATGGCTGTGTGTTGGTAGGGGGAGGAAGAAAAGATTTATCTTTGAATGTTTGGAAAAAAAGTTTTCATGTCTTAGCATTTTTTGGGTAGTGCCCTTGATTTCTGGGTCTGACTGATTTGGACTGACCAGACTCTGAGCAAAACTCCTGCCCATCAGCTTTAGGCAAGGTACAAATCTCAAGAGGAATTGCAATAAATGAATTGGCCAGAGCTATTCAGTTTAAGCAGTAGTTGGGAAGATCTCTTCTCCCAGTAGTCTATTTCTTTTTGCATATTCACAATAATTTCCTGTAGAATCTGAACTCAGATAACATCTGAACAGAACTCTGTTCGAGGCTCAAAATATTACCTCTTTCACCAGTACATCTGTCCAAGGATTGCATGTGCTTCTCTTGTCAGATCAAATGTTGCATACTTTTTCTCCTTGAATCAATCAATGCCAAGCATCCAAACCTCACGCCCATCTCTACGGAAAGACAGCAGCATTTATAAATCATAGAGAAAAAAATTAAAATGGTAAGACAAATGTTTTTCAGCTCAGCCTTGCAATGGAGTGAAGTGAATATTTCCCCTAAATGATGAGGAACAGAACTGTTCTACCCTTATGTTATAGAGAGCAGGTTTTGGTGGAAATGAAGTAGATTATTCCTTATGACTTTATTGAAATTCTACTAAGGTGTCTAAAAATGCACATGCCTGTTGCCTTGCAAGGGAATTCAGTGTGTTTCATCTTTGTGAATTGATAGTGATACATAAATGTCAGCTTTATTGAACGTGTCTCCACTGGCTGGCTATCCAAACAGTATTAATTAACTCCCAAAGTCCTGTTCCAGCATGCGTTTGAACTCGTTTAAAAACTTGCACTAGAGCAGTTGCTAGACAAATGCAGACTAGAAATATGGTGCACATTTTTTAGTGAGAGTAATTAACCACTGAAATAAATTACCCGGCGGCAAGGTGGATTCTTCATCATTTGAAGTCCTTAGCTCGAGGCTAAACGTCTTTGTGAAAGATATGTCATAGCTGCGACAGAAGTTGTAAGCTTGAGGATGTGCTGTCTGTAGGACACACTCATATATTTACAGCTTCATTGGGCAGGGTCTGGGGGACAGTTACTCACATTCTGCGCCCTGGTTACAGGAACTGCTGGGGGGAACCAGCTCTCCTGCTCGCTGGGGCAGGACCCAGCACCCGCCCGCTTCCCTGGGGGGTCTCGGTACCTGCTACCTGCAGCGAAATCAGCTGGCCCAAGCATGAGCTTACGTTGTCCGCTTTCTCACCAGAGCTGGGCAAAACGCTAAGATCTGTTAAATGACACCTAAAAATGGAAAACGACTCAGAAATACCTTAAGCAGACTTTTTTTCTGTTTTCCCCTATTCTATGAGTTCTTAATTTGACTGAAGAAAGTCTGGCAACCCTCAGTGGGGGTTAGCCTGTAAAAGTTATGAACTGGTAAAAAGAACAAACTTATTTGGACTTGATCTTCAGGAAGGAAAGGGATTCCCCGTAAAAATGTACATCTGGAGAGGGATCAGAAGCTCTTTTTCATGTAGTACCTGTTTGCCTATGCGCATCTGGGTGGAGTGGCTGTACCTGCAGGGGACAGCTAACCCAGGGGAAGGGAATAGATAAATGCAGCAGCCAGGTTAGTGATAACGGGATGTGCATGGTGCAAACTTTGGGTGCTCAGCCTCACATGGAGACTCCAGAAACATCCTGAAACCAAGTGCTGGGTGAAGCAGCAGCCAGGAGGCAGCTCCATATGATCCCCAGTGCAGGTCGATGTCAGATAAGCTTGTCTCAGCCTAGCTGAAAGCTTGCAGATAATGTGATTAAACAATAAGCATTTTGTCACAGTAATGAATCCTGGCATCCATCTTTGTGATATGATTAAATCAGTCTGGAGAGAAATACTTCATTTCTGACACCGGTCACTGCACAATTATGCAAGGGATTTTGTTTTTTGTTTTCTTATATTTTGTTTTTTATTTAAATACTTAGTTAAGCAAGGTGCTACAAGCAGTAACGAGGTCACTCTAAATTAATTTCTGCCTTGGAAGATGGCAGATAGCATGTAGCATTTTTGTTTGCTCAGCTGTGGCTGTTGACAAGTCTCTGCCTGGCAAAATGGTGGCTGGTTTCTTTCTCCAGAGAGGGCAGTCACCCTGCACGCACGCACACAAAGAAATACGCTGTTCCCATTTGCTCGATGTTCTTCCACTCCACTCATTAATAATATCATGCAAAGCCCGGTGTGACTAGCTGAACAGAATTATGCCATAAGGTATGCAGAAAGCTCTTAAAGGGACATATAATTATTGTCATTGATTAAAAGTCCCTTTCGAGGGAGTTCTGATGTTTGCAGGTTAAAGGCAGCTTTGCAAATACACTATCAGCCATTTACAATTAACTTTGTTATTGATGGCACTCCATAAATGTTTAAAAACACTGAAGGAGAAGTAATAAATGGTTGATTTGTTTTCTTGACTGCAGCTGCTGCAGGCTTGCACTGTTTGTATATAATTCTTTATTCCACTTAACACCAATGGATAGATCTTCTCTTGCCTCCCCCCACCCTTTAAACTAGGCTAATGAGATATTTTCTGTATTTACTGCAGGATAAAGAAAACTGCCTGCAGTTCAGCCCTGATTTAAAAAAAAAAAAAAAAAATCCCGCAGGCCAGCACCCAACTTCACCTGTTTGCTTCTCAGGGGTTTAAGGGATTACTCAGATTCCACCTGTGGAGATGTAGGCATGAATCCCACCTTCTGGCACGTCACTTTAACAAACAGTGCTTTAGACCAGAAGTTTTTACCATCTCCTGAAACTTGTTCCCAGGTTTTTCCTTGGCCGCTGTGCTTAGCTGGAAGCTCTGGGGTGATAAACAGAAACTCTTTGCTTTGCCATCCATGGGATGCCTGGCTTGTATTTCTGTTAACTAGTCCACACATACATACTCACCCCTCCTCTAGATACCTTGTAAATCCAAAATCATCTGGTCTTTTCTGACAATCTAACCAAGGGCTTCCTTTCATTCATCATTAGAATCTGCAAACAGAATTTGCACTCAGATGCAAGTCTCAGGAGTTTAAATGTTGATGCACGAATCTTTGTCTTAAACTAGTACCTTCTTTCTCTCTGGTAGTAATTCACACGGCACAGTTTCCAAGTTTGGTTACGTGTTTGAAATGAGAAAAAAAAAAAAAGTAACTGTGTGATCAACAAGAAATTATAACTTTGGTGCTGCGGAATCAGCAGGCAACACTGCTGCATAGCTTAAAAATAGCTGTCCTTGCTCCACGTCCTTTTTCACCTGCAGCAACAGTTTTTAGACTCTTCTAATCACTCATTTGGCTTTCCTGTAGACTGGCAGGGGCATCAGCCACTGTAAAAAATAGTGTATTGTGTGGACTGCATCTCTCTGAAGGACAAAATCGTTCTTTTCCCTTAAAAAGAAAAAAAAAAAATCTATGAAAAAGGGAAATGTTTGCCAAAATTCCCCTCAGAGCTGCTGCACAGCTGAGTGTGTGCGTGTTGGTTTCTGGTGGACTTTCCCCTTCCTCCAGCCCTCGGGGCTCTGAAGGCACCATGCACTGAAGGATCCCCAGCTGACAGTTAGGAAGGAGAGATCAGCAATAGCCACAAGCAATCTGCTTGCAGCTTTTGTGCACATCCACTGGTGGTGCTGAGCTCCTTTTCACTCTTCATTCAGTCTCAAGAAAACCACGGAACCGCGGCCCCTTGTGCCCTCAGTGCCGGATGCGCAGCAGGAGGGGCTTGCCCTGAGATTCCTGTCACATCTCCTGGCTGCCTGCACCTTCCCCAGGCTACTTGGCCCTGTGGAGGTCTGTGAAGTCACTGAAATGCCACAATCTGTGAATGAAGAAACCCCAAATCAGTCTGGTTTACCTAAACAGTCCAGGCTGCGAACTGTGGAGGTTTCATCCCCTGCTGCCCGCAGGAGAGATGCCCAGATGGCAGCCGGGAGGGGTCCTGAGAAAGTGGGGACATTCACTTCGCTCACTTCGGTGGTGCCAGTCTCAACATTCGGGGTTAAATGCCGCCAGTTTTTAGCCATTGTAGCTGGGAAAGAAAATTGCTGATAGACTCACAGAATGGGAGGTTCTGTCCTGGAAGATGGTGGTCTGGGATGGACCTGGGGGTCATCGTGGGCAACAGCAACAAAGTGAGCTCCAGCTCTGCAGCAGGAGGGCAGCCCTGGGTGTGCATGAAGAGAATCAAGTGGAATTAGGGGAGGTACATAACCTCTGTCCTCAGGAATGTAGTGATGGCTGCTGGAGGGCTACATCTGCTTCTGACGTTGCCTCTTCAGGAGTGGCAAGAAGCTCTTGTGCAGACCTCAAAGGAAGGCTATGAAAATGATTCAGGGGATGGGAACCGAGTTACACGACCTGAAGCACAGAGAACTCTATTCATTAGCTTATTAAAAGATAGAGAGGAGATTTTATCATTCATTTTAAGAACACGTATGTGGAGAGGAGCCTTGAGAGTCAAGGGCCTTCTGACCTTGCAAAATAGAGCCTAACAAGAGGGCTGGAAAATGAGTGTGGAGAAATTCAGCCTTGAAATCAGACAGCATTTCTTAGCAGCCTGACTGGGCAGAGCTGGCTGTGGACTTGCAAGGGGATTGTGTATAATGAGATTCAGTATCTTAAAAGCAAAGAATTTCCATCCAGTTTCAGTGAGAACCTCTCCCCCTTGTCTGTCGGTGCTGGCAGGAGCACGGATTGCTGGCAGGTCCCGCGGCACTGTCCCCTTCCCACCACCTGCTGGGCTCAGCTCCCGCATCCCTCCTGCCCCAGCACCAGCACAGGCACAGAGGGACCAGAACATTTCAACTCTGCCTTAAAAAGAAAAAAAAAAAAAATTAATTGAGGTGCAACCCTGGGCATTTTAAACAAATTCAGACTTCTCCTTATGTGGTAGCTGCAGCCAGGCAAAAGAAACAGGAAACTTTGCTCCTCTTTGGAGGCTTTTTTTTTTTTTTTTTTTTCCCCAGCTACTTAAGCGTAGACATGAATGGAGACACCAGGCATCAGTTTAACCTGTTCCCCAGAATGGGTTTGGTAAATAGCATTAGCAGGTAGAAAATGATAGATGTGCCTACTTACCCACAAAAACCTCACTGCAAAGCAGAAACATCATGTACTGCTGTACTGACCTTGCATTGAAGAAAACCCAGGAAGAGAGGCAAGGCAGGTCTTTATTTAGTTTCTGGTTTTGTTCTTTTCCCTTTTCCCTTTTCCCTGCCATTTCACTTGCCCAACAGCTTAGATCTAAACAAAGTATCAATACATCCCATTGCATTACACCAGGGACACTTTTGACCCATTTATTTTTAAGTGCTCAAGCTCTCTTTTTGGTATCTGCTCCAATGTGTGCCGTAAAAAAAAAAAAAAAAAGCTTCATTAAAGCAAAAGGTATTTGAATAGGTGCCTATGTGTAAAAGAACGTATTGGGAGCTAATGGGGGCTTTCAGGGGACTTGACTGTACCAGTGATAATTGAAACAAACAGACCTCGGTGGCCTCAGCATATTCAGTGGAGCTACATTCCTCTTCCTTTTATATTATATATGCAGTAGTTTAGCACTCTCCAGCTCCCCACTGGCATTAAGAGACACTTACAGCTGTTCTCCTCTCCCTAATAACAGCACTCTGTAGAGTTAATGGTGGGCTCCGAGGGCCTGATGAAGTGCTGTGGGGCTCCTACTACACCAGCCAAAGGACTTGCCATATGCCTGGGGAATTTCACTTCTCTTTAGACTCAATTCAGCCGAAACTCCCAAGGTGAAATTCCATTTAGGTCGGTACATTTCTGCACTAACAATTATAGTGATGTGGCGAGCGCTTGCTTTTATTTCTGTTGGGCTGGTGTCTGTTGTATATAACCAGATACGTGCTGCCTTCACCCCTGCCGGGGTGACCCTAATTGCAGAAGGAGAAAGGAAATTGAAATTTAAATGGGGAAAACTTTGGTTAGTAAATAAATAAATAAATAAAGACACAGGGAAAGCCAAAGACTTTTTGTGCTGATTTTCTCTGCTGCTGTGCTCACGGAACCAGGAGAAGAGGAGTAAAGTAGCAGACCTTTGCCTGATACACTCGTATCAGTCTAAGATAAGTTATGGAGGATGTGGGATTTATTCTAACTTTATAGAAAAGCAGAAAAATTATATAGGATGTCTTAGATATATAGAATATAGCAGTATTATATAGAAAATAGAATTTCTGTTGGTCGTGGTCATTGCTAGGCATAAGGAACAATGCCCAGATGAATGAGGAAATCTCTGTGGAAGGCGGACGGACGGCGACTTCCATAATAACTTTATGCCTGTCTCTACAGAGCCTTGAACGGGTGGTGACAGCCCAGCGTGCTGCACGAGCCGGCTGCTGACTCTGCACACCATGCCTCTGGGCTGGCCCTGAAGGGCTGTATCTGGTCATGCTGCCTACGGGGGGGACAGGTCCCCCTTTCCTCCCAGAGTGCATCAACATCCATTTATCCCAGCAGCTGGAGAGCTGCAGGAGCTGTGGAACTTGTTGCTGCCCACCACGGAGTTGCACCGGTCGAGCCCCAGCACAGGTAGTGCCCAGGCTGTCACTGAAATATTCTGCAGTGCCCCAGCGATCCCTTATAGACGGGTATGTTTCTAAGCTTTCCTACACAACCATAGAGCTACAAACTTCATACATTTGTTTGCTTGGCTGCCTCTTTTGTCGCTTTACTCATTGCTGTGTGTTTTTCAGAAAAATGAAGCTCAAGTCTGGATACAATTACACAAATCCCAGTTATCCATAGTTACCTGTGTTCTTAATGAAGCCCTGTGTATTGTAAGATTTTTTAACCTCTAACTACTTAGCTGTGCAACAAATTCAGTTTAGAAGGTTTTTATTCTTTAAAAAACGTGTATGCACCTGTTTAGAGATTTTTCTCTTGTGCACTCTTTGCAGATTGCATTGGAGAAAACGCTGCTTCATTTGGGGCCAGAGGAAATCTTCTCCCCTGTGCTCCGCTGGCTTGTGTTGGAGGGCGATCTGGCTTGCACCAGACCTCTTCCTCCTCTTCCCCCATTCGGTGTCCCTGGGGAGCCCAGGGCATGGGGCTGCAGCTGAGGCCGTGCCAGGAGGAGGCAGGGAGGCAGGTGGAGACAGAGCCCTGCTAAGGCTTGTGCCCGTCCCTGGTGGGTGCTGCGCAGAGCAGAGAGGGCGACGTCACGTTTCGATGGGTGCTGGCAGCGCCCGCTCTCACCAGCAGCTCGGTCAGGTAGTGCTCGGAGCCGAGCAGCAGAATCGGGAGGCAGCTGGCTTTGCAGATGTAAAGACATACGTCACCTTGAGGGGCTTCATCAGTGGGATTTGGGAGCCTCAGGGACTGGATATTGTCTGGGAATGCTGGGTTTGTCGGTGCCTACCTGGGCCCAATGTGCCTGCTACAAACCTGAACCCGCTTGTACAGGCTTTGGAACCTGATGCTGTATGCGGCTACTGTGAGCAAGGAAACTTGTCTCCGACCTTCTGAATCGGTAACTTCTATCAGTCATGTCTCTTACTAATTGCTGCTGCAGTTCACGGCCCTGGGTGGAAGGAAGAGCCTTCCAAAACTGCCCTTGCAAAATATAAATTATTTTAATTACAGTCAACATGCATTTAACGTGAAACACAGTGAATTAAGTTTCCAGCTGGCATTTTAAACTGCATCTATAAAATGCACAAGCATATCTTGGCTGTGCAAAAGCTGGGTGTGCTTGTGGCGGGGGGAGGGGTGCTGAAGCAGCGGTCTGCAGGCTCTGGAGCTCGCACGCGTGCACTCCTGTTGTATGTGCTTCAGTGAGGATTGTCCTTTCATAGAACAGACAGGCTTGCAGGTTTTGCAGATGCAAATAGGGAAGTCCGCTAAAATTGAAATCTGATCTTCAGGTATTTCGTTTCTTTTTTTATTATTATTATTATTATTTCTTTTTGCATTTGTTTGATGCATATCAATATCAAAAGTTTTTCGGCTGAGACGCTGCGCCTAAGTAATGAACTTTCCTGCAGGCTGAAGATAAGGCTAGCTTCACGCCACAGATACCTTCTTTTGGAAATAATGACTTTCCTCTGTAGCAAGGTTCATCGGGAAAGGTGCAGGTACTAACCTAAAGCAGCTGCTAAAGCCCTGGCTTATAGCTCATTCATATTAAGCAAAGCTCTTAAGGATGTTTCTTTACTGAAAGCCTAAGATCTGTGTCAGTCTTTGCTGAATAGGGATTGATTTAGAATTGTTTTTAAATACCTTGTGGAACAGAGGCACATATAAAGAAACATGCAGCTGGAGCTTCTCTTCATTTACACTGATATGAATCAGGCATAAATTCATGGAAACCAGTGCTACATGAGGGAGAAGAATCAGGTCCCAGGCATATTAAAAAAAATATCTGTGAATATTTCAATTGTCTTGCAAAACTAACCCATATTTTTAGGAAACCACAACTATCAGCTGTAGTTCTGCTTTAAAAATCAACCCCCTAGCTGCCACCAACATGGCCCGTTAGCTGTTCCATTAGCCCATATCTCCTTTCCAAAAAGATGCATTTGAATGTTCATGCAATCAAGCTAACATGTTGGCTGAGCATCCTTCAGAGCTTTCTAATATACAATAATATGGCTATCACTTTGTGCCTAATGTTTCATAAAAATGCTATATATAATACTACCTTCTTGGCTTCCTATCTTCTTTTATGAAAGGTTGCAGCAGTATGATTTCCAAATGGTTACTCTACCAATCATAGAAAAGAAAAAAAAAAAAAAAAAAAGACCTGGGATGCTATTGTAAAATGCTCTATAATTGTGATGGTGGGGAGGGAAGTGGATATCTTATTCCCTATAGTACTCAAAAGCAGGAACATAATTAATGTATTATCAGCTATAGTAATCATCACATCTCATTTCTGCAATTATTTATTGTATTTGTGTTTAGATTCAGCGTTTCTTATGTCTCCCAACAAGAGAGATGCTGGTATTTTGGAAAGTCACAATAGACACGCTGAGCCCTTGACTTTGGTGACATTCCTCCCAAGTACTGATTTATGTAACAGAAATGTATGGATATGTAGTAACTGACACAAACTGCTTCCCGAGTAACACACAGACGTGGTGTTTGTTCCTCCTATTACCTGGCTGCCCAGTAATGTTGTCCTGTGTATTAAAAGAGAATCTCTCATGAGCAATTACCTCTCCGTACTGTGCTTCCTGCAGTTCTCAGGGAGAAGCTGAACTCTGGTTTCTGAAAAATAAGCTTGTGGGAGATTAATTTCCCCCCATCCCCCAATCATTTCTGATCCCTGCCTCCCTTTTTATGGGCTTGCAAAGGCTACAGCATCATTTATACTGAAACTTTTTTTAGTCAAATATTTTAGGTACCTGACTTTGCCCATCTCTAATAAGTGGGCAGACATCAGAAAACCTGCTCACCATTTCTGTGGGTTCATTGACATTTTGAAAATGTGCTTCTTTATATCATCTCCAAAATGTCTTTCCCTACAAACATCCTACTTAGAACGATTTATTAGCCTTTCTGGAGATTTCTGCCTTTTAACACCTGCTGGCAAATTTTCCAGGAGCTTGCAAGGATGTCAAAAATTTGCATGGCGATGCATAAACATAGATGTGTGAATATATGAGGGTATATGTATACATATATGTGTATGTATGTGTGTATATAGCCACACTTAGCTAACAGCAAGATGGACTGACCTAGACTTATGAAGAAAAGGAATATGAAAAGTAGACAAGGCAAGAAAAGGACAAGCAAAAACCCTTTCTTAAGGTCTGTGAAGATGACCGATTTGACAATAGATTTTTTTTTTTATTTAGTAGAGGGAACGGCCTTATTTTCACATGTCTGTCAACATTTGGGTCTGACTTCTCAGACCCTGCTGTGGCTAAAGCACTCGTAGCTTTTGTGCTGAATTTCTTGTCCCAGGCTCTTACCCAGCTGAACCAAGGCAACACGGTGAGTCCCAGCAGCAGTGTGTGGCCTCCCAACAGAGACTGCAATGCTCCTAGACATACAGGAGCTTGGACTCTTCATCAGTGGAGTTTTGGTCTGATGTACTTGCTCTTTCACCCAACCAAGAGCAAATGCAGTTGACCCTTTGAGCTAAGGATACTAGTGCTGAAAATTCAGATGCTTATCCATCAGTGTTGGATAAAAAAAAAAACAACTCCCATATGTCTGTCCAGATTTCTTCCCTGTTTCCCAGATGGAAATGCAGATGCTGTGCTACGTTTGCAGTCAGCCCACTAAATCCAAATAAGACATATTTCACGTCTGTAGAAACCAGAATAGCACTACAAGCATTGGTGTGTGTTGTCTGGACTGGCTGCGAGCAGCAGCTCTGCCTGGACTACTGGCTGGCTGAAAAGTGTCTACAAGAGCAGAAAGGAAGTCAACAACTTGTGAAAAATGTGATTTGTGAGCAAAGGGCAACATGTGGCACATGAGGCCAAGAGAGGGCATTTTGGTGAGTTTCTAGTACAATATTTACCTTTGTCATCAAAGCAAAGGGCAGATTTAACAATTCTCTGTGCTAACTCATGCTGTTGGGGTGACACGAAGAGGCAGAGCGTGATGGTGCAGCTTTTCCCTTTCCACATCTCCCCTGAACTACAGCAGTAATCCTCTGCATTGGCACTTGTTTCTGTGAACACTACTCGCTTGCTTTAACCTTAATGGGATTTACAAAGACTCGAAGCTGTCTGGCAGTCTTCTTCTTGAATCCTTCTGGAGATAATCAGGCTGATGTGCTAATCACGTTTGTGCTGTATTTAAAAATAGTGGGCTAGAGCCTGAAAAGTGCTGAGCAGCACTATTCACCTGCAGCTTGTTTACAAGCAAAGCAGAAAGAAAAGAGGTGGTGGACAGCATAGCAAATGGGGACATCCAGATGCTTTGCATTTGAATTAGAAAATAAGCCGAACCCCAATTATTCTCTGGGTTGAGATTTCTTTGCTATGGTGGAGGGTGAGCAGGGGAAAATAGTTGTCTCAGCTTGATCACATCTGAGGATAAACACTTCAGGCTGATCCTTCCTCAGCCCTGTGAGCAGTTTCTGATCTGTGGGATTTATGCTACACATGATTAGGTGTGAAACGGAGAGGAAGTTTATTGCAGAACGCTTGGCATGGGCTTGGGGAGTAAATTGATAAAGACGACATGTACATTGTCAAGTTGGGTGTTCTTAATTTATAGAAACCCTGAGAGCCATTACTCAGTTCCACCCGCGCAGTTCTCCCTGCCAAATCCTACTGTATTTATAGGAATAAATAAAAAGGAAGAACTGGTTGAAGATGAAGAAGCCACTAACACAGACATGCACACACTTATACAAAATGCTCAGGTTTCAAGGTCTGACTGTCTTCTTTAAAGGTCTTCTTTAAAGAGAGCTTTTACATCAAAAACTAGCCAAGGCAGAGATGTGCAAATTGAATTTATTCTCCAGCTTTTTTCATTCGGTGGGTCCCTTGGGTGTAATAGAGACTGCTCTCTCCAGTCCCATAATTGGGTGCAAAAGTGGAAAGAAGAAGGTAATACACTTAAAATTTCTTAGAACCATTAGAGCATCTCACATCCTAACGTGATCACCCTTGGTCTTGGAGTGCCTGCTCGCAAGTGGGTTAAATCTGTTATTCTGACTTCCAGGTGCATTTTAAACTGCTCAGAGAACAAACAGGCTGCAGACCCCTTTCTGCTGCCCTGGCTCGGAGTGGGCACGAAGAGGGAAAAGGCTCTCACCCGGGGGTGCGCTGCAGTGTCCCGCAGCTGCCTCCACCTGCGGCCTGGGTGCCCTCAGCCCCGGCGGGGGCAGGCTCTGCGGGTGCTGTCAGGGGAGCTGGAGACGAGGGCGCTGCGCAGGGAAGGGAAGACGTCAGGACAAATCTGCAACATCTCCACCGCCCTGAGCCTCACTGCAGCAGTGGCTCAAGTCAGAGGAACTTCAAACACGTTAGTTGCCCTTGGTGAGAAGGCACTGTCCATGTTAGTTTGGGATGTTGCCGTTAATGAGTATGATTATTCTCCGGCTCACATGTCTCTTCCCATTAATCATGGCCGTACTGCTGCCTGACACCCTGAACATGTTCTCTTTCTGTTTTGCATCGTGCAGCCTGCTGCATAAATGGCAATGCAAATGTTTCCTTGATAATTTTGTCATACCAAATCTGATCAAATTTATCCGGTGCCATACACACACATGCTCAAAGACATTTGCCCTGAGGCATTAAACCCAACCTCTGCTCTCTTAGTTGAGGAAACCCAGCAGGAAGTTGTCCAGAGTGTGTGTGCATTAAGTGACCTGTTTTAATCAGTTTTATGGGCTGGCTGAGCTTTGTGGTACAAAGGAAGACATGGTGACAGTGCTCTTGCAAAAAAACCCACTGTCTAGTCATGCACAGGGGATGGATTTGGGGACCAGACTTAGCTGTGGCCTTGCACAAATCACTTTGTGGCTCTGCACCTCAATTTGATAGACCTTCCCTATAAATTTATTTACCGGAGGCTTAATTAATCTCTTTGTCATGTACTTTCAGGTGGGGTGTGCTCATACAGTAAGAAGGGTCACTCCTTAGTGAAACGGCATCAGCAGCCATTTCTCAGACTGGAGCTCCCCAATTCCAGCCCTAACACGTGGATTCTCTGAGCAAATGTGGCAGGTCTTGGGTGGCATCTACTCACAGACAGAGCTCCAGTGTGCTTGTTGATGTGACTGCCTTTCTCTAATTTCTTCCCTTTCAACAGAGAGATCCCTCAAAGGCTTTTTTTGAAGCACAGAGCTGTTCCAGACCTTGTGAGATGAAAGCCAGTCTGAGCTAGGTTCTGAGAAGGAGCTCTCAGAGCTTGAGCTCAACTGCCAGCTTCTCCTCCTGACATCAAAGCCCATCTATTCTCATTTGCTATGGCCTCCATATCTCAAAGGGTGACTAATTCCACTTTCTCTAGCCTCTTGAGACATGTAGTTTGCTTCTAGTCTTTTTGATGGTTTGATTTCATATGTAATGTTAGAAAAATAGGTGAAAGCCCATTGTGCCTGGAGACCGCTGGCAATGTCCAGCTTCATTCAACCATTGGCCCCCACCTAGAAAACCATGAAGTTAAATCAAGAAGAAATCAAACACCATGCAGGTAAGCAGAAAAAAACAGTTTGGCTTCCTATGATATGGGGAACAAAATCCAACTCTTTTTGATGTGCAGAAACAAAAGAAGGAAAAAAAGCATTCCCTGCTCAGAAGAGATTTTTTCTTCTTATTTTTGACAGCAGATTTAAGTTTGAAAATTCTCTGCAGTGTGAGCCCTAGCTCTAGGACTCTGAACGCCCAGCAGCTGGAGGTGACATGAACAACGGTTTAGCTGAGACCTCACCCTATGCTGCTGTATTCAATCTAGCGTGGCAGCAGCAATGCTGGAGATAAGCATTGCCCTCTACACCACAGCACAAGCAAAACAGAGCTTTAACAGCTGCTCAGTGTATTGCATCTTTATTTCCAACGCATTTTACGTAAAAAAATTAAACATTAGCAGCTGTTTGCGGGTGAATATGTAGCGATTCTTCATTTGGCATAATAGCCCTGAAGGACTAGTAAAACTTTTATCTGTTCCACTTGGTGACATTACCAGGCTGCCACAGATCGGAACAAGGGCAAGGAAGGGAACGTTATAATCAGAGGCTTATTGATTGCCTTAAAAAATTAAACAAAAGTTTTTATGCAGTGGAAATACGTCCTTCTTGTTAGCCATTAGATGAGTCAGACTGGCAGAGTTCGGGACTGCTGGTCCTGTGGCAGCCTTGGTGCCGTGCCAAGGCGGGAGGCAGCAGAGGCGTGGGGGGAAGATGGCTCTAGGAGCGAATCCCAGAATTTCACAGGTTGTGGGGAAGGGTGGACATAGCTGTGGTGGACGGACAAGGGTGGCAACACTCAGTGCCCTGGAGGAGTGGGAGGCTGTGGGGCCCGGGGGTGTGGGGAGCACCTTTCCCTTCATCTGCCCCCCTTGTCAGCCTTAGGTGGGGATGGCTCTGCAGCCTGACCTGTGCAGGCAGGACAGTTAAGCTGCATGTTCCCACCTCAGCCCACCTTGACAGGAGCTATCTGCAGCAAAACATTTAAAGTAACTTCACAAGCCTTTGGGATCCCTAGGGAGAGGAAGCTCATTTGTGGCTCTCAGAGCTATTTCTTGGCTGTTGGCTGACCCTGAGCAGATCACTCTCTTGATGGCATGCTGGTCACGTTTTAAGTTTCCCTTGTGTCCATGGGGCTGAGGAACAGGCAAGCCTTTCCAGCCTTTTTAGTCTCCTGCAGCTCCTGAGTCTGTTTAACCCCATATGAAACAAGTCTTGTGTTTCTCTCATTGGTGGGTGTGTTGATAAATGTTAATGTGCCTGCTTCTGCCTCTGTCTTGTTCCATCTCCATCACGCTTGGTCGTTGGAAATGATGTCCCTTCTTTCCTTTCCTTTCCTTCCTTGAGTTCAGAGAATGATGCCTGTCTCTCAGTACAGAAAACAGCCCCTGGCTCCTTGGTAAAGACCTCAAATACATAAATCCTTCACGTCGTTGTTAGTGATATGACCCCAAGGAGGTCTCATGGATACTTCACTCAGCTGCTCCCCAAATGATGTGCAGTGCAGCTGTGTCCTTGGAGGGTGGCTTTCCATTCTGGAGGTTCAAAGTGGCAGTCTGAGGCAGTTTAGTTCAATACCTGAATTCCTTTTTCTCTCCAGAGTATTTTAAGCACCGACAAACTCATAATTCCGTCAGATCCTAATACATCTGTATAGTGACAGACACCCAGCCGATGTAAACCATTATATGACAGTGAAGTCAAAATTATGAGCTGGCCAAGTGTTGCATAAGTCTGTGTTAGGCCATTTATTTTTATTTCATTATTTTTGGGGACAAATCTTGCATAGTCTTTTCTAGAGCCCAGGACCCCCCCTGTTTCCCACTTTACCTGCTTTCCCTCCCAGGGCTGAGCGGCTCACTGCAGGCGGTGGAGGGCAGGATCCCGGGAGGGTCCTCGCAGCCTCTGGTCCAGCAGAGCTGAGGGGCAGGAGTCCAGGGCTCCATGGGCTGATGCGCATTCAAAGGCGGGGATGGAGGTGTTTTGAAAAATATACAGGTAAAAACAGTAATTCTGAAAAAAAAAAAAGCCCCAGCGCTGCTTTAGGAGATCAGGATGGGAAAGATAACATGGGCTCCCTCTGCTCTATGCGTTGTCCTTCTTGTTAATTGTAGTTCCTGTTGTGTGCCGTTTTATATACCAATAGTGTATAAATTTTTGCTGTTAATATCCTCATGGAGCTGTCAATGTGGAATGCACAGTTCTGCACTAACTGGGATCCTCTGAATTATGCAGAGTTCTCCGAGCTGCCTCAGCAGCCCTTTCAAGTGGGCTTTTCCTCCCTGATCGGACCAGCTGGCATGCGGCGGTGGCAGAGCTGAGATGGGCGCAGGCTGTGGGGGTCCAAGTTTTACCTGGCACTTCCACAGCTGAGCAAGGGAATGAGAAGGAAAAGCCCTGTCCAAACCCTTCTGGGCTCCTGTCTGGCAGTCAAGATCCTGGGGAAGCATGGGGTCAGATCAGGTCAGCAATGGCACGGGGATTTAATGGAAAAATAAGGTTGTAGGAACATCAAAAGATTGCTGCATCAAAGTGTAGTAATTGCCAGAACAGGAAAGATTTGAAATATGTGATAACTACTTTATGAGATTACCAGTTATCAGAAGGAAGAAAAAAAAATCAGAATTAAAAAACTCATGTGCAGAAAATTAGGAAAACGAACAGAAATGGCAACGTGGCATTCTGGATCCAGCTCACAAAAGTAGAGCATCAGCGAGACAAAGCCAGCACTGAAACTGTAATAGAGACATTAGCAGCCCTTGAGACTGGCAGGAGTTCAAGGATTTGTACATGTCTGATGGAAGGATTGTTCACTTAATATCTATTTTTCTATGAGGAGATGATCCTGGCATCAAATCCGATATCATCCTAGCCCATCCGAGTATTTCTGTTGCTATGAGCAGGTGGAGGCGGTTTCACGGCTGGAGGACGACCACGTTCCCTGTGCACAGTTGCAGCACAGGAGACGACACAGACTTCCCTAAGGAATAAATCCTCCGAAGGAAGACGCAGACACTTAGTGAAACCAGGCAAAACCTTCAATCCATTTATCAAAGAATATGCAGTTCTCATTTCAAGGCAGGTGAGGCATCGGTGGTAACTTCTGAGTGCAGAAACTTAATCTATATCCAGAACATTTTTTAATTAACACTGCAGCTACTAAAGGCAGAAAAATCAGCTGATGACTTAGGACTTTGGTGTCAGTTCTTGGATGATACCAGGGCACAGGGCTTTCTTCTGCCAGTTTTTCTCTCCTCCTGATCGCTTCATCAAGCTGTTCTGTGCAAAGTGAAGGGGTGTAAGGGAAGTGAAACTGTTCTCTGGTTTTGCAGGGCACAAATATCTTTCCCACTCAAGTTAAGGGGGAAAACACTCATGGTGAAAATGACGGTTATTACTTTGCTGTTGTTTCACTGCTCCACTGCAATATCAAGAGCGAAACTTTAATTTTTGTGACTGAGGGGATGGCAGTGAACACATAATTGCTGAATTTACAAAAACAGGGGAAAAATTAAAGGGGGGATGGGAAATATTAAATGATCTCATCCTCCCGAGCTTTAATGGAAATGAATTGAGGCTGCTAGACAGCTCAGGAAGGCAATTACAGGGAAATAATCTGTGGTGTTTAGTGAAGCGGTGATGTGGGGCATGCTGAACATGATGGATCTGGCTGCTATTTCCAGTTAATAATAATGCACTTTAAGAAAAGGAGGTGCTGCGCATGTTTGTGCTTTTGTGTCTGTTTGTGCAGTAGAGAAGCCAGCCAATTTTCACTTCCACCCCCCCACGCCCCCTCCCTGCACTGGGAATTGCCTTGAACCCGGTGGCTGGAGTGGCTTATAGCGCTGCAAGGTCCCCCTCAAGGCAAAGCCTCTGTAAAGCAGTATTTGCTTTTCTGAAGATCTTGGCCTTCTTTCTAACAGTCCAGCTGCTGGAAAATTGTGGCTTAGGGAGCTGTTATGCTCTTTGAAAGTTTGTATGTACCCTGGTTGATAGCCATCCTTGGCTGAAGTCCCTGATATAGGTCAGAGCTAGTTGTTAACAATACCATGTGTGTGTGCCTGGAAATAAATGCACTTATTAATAGAATCAAGCAGGGAAAGGCTTTTTGTCTTCTTAAACCTTAGGTCCTCCTTTCTGCTGCAGGGCTCTAGAGGCAGCTGAACAAGCTGTAACAAAAGAGACTCTTAAAACTGTCCTGAATGATTTACTGAGGTTTGAAAAGTTGGGTTAGATTTCCCCGCGCTTGGTCTCCCTTGAAAGCAGAAGCTTCTTCAAAGAAGGGATGCTTAAAGGCGGACCACGGGGATGTACAGGTCCCAGAGCAAAGGACCAGCCTCCCTCTTGTGGTTCACCCCCACCTGAACCACAACAGGGAGGCTGGTCCTGTGTGACACCATGCTTTTCCTCTGCCCAGCACACAAGCAACTCTGAACCCGGCTTTAAATGACCACAGGGTGCAAGCGAGCCTTGAGGAAAATGGTAATTGGATGCAACGAGTGTCCGTGCAGTTCCTGTTGGAACAAACAAGCTCTCTCTTTCAGCTTTCCTACTTTCTTCCACTGTAGGTTCTAACTCCAGTCTGATTTTTTTTTAACACAGTATGCCTTGTCGAGCTACCCAGTGCAATCACTAGGCATCACTAATTTATTCTGCATTTAGTTTGTGGGCTCTGTCAAACTGATTCAGACTCAAAAATCCTCAGTCTGATTTCCAGGCCAAATATATTCGAAGAAGCCCAGAGAAATGTAATAAAGACAAACACATTTAAATATTTATCTGGAATGAACAGAATTAAATTCCAAACTCTTGAGATTTGCTTGTTGCTAATGATTTGCTAATAAGTCAGGCTGATGCAGGCTGACAAGGAAATACTTCTCCCAGTGTGAGTGGCTTGTGCTGCTATCTCATACTGATTACTTTACAGGAGAGTCCTTTTCACGTGTAGACACCTGGAAGTCAGCTGAGAAGGGAAAGAAAGAATCAACATATGATGCCATGAGAGCACTTCCAGAAGATGCACTGCATTCTGCAAACATAATTCATGTTTTTATTGTCCGGAGATTTATTTATGAGTAATATTTTGTAAACTCTCCATCTCATTCCAGGTCTGGGAATTATATTCATTATATTATATTGAGATATATATATATATATATATTATATCCATTTCCAGTAATGGAAAATAAAGATGCATTCTTTCCTGTTTTTCTATAAAGGTAGATGTGAAGTTAGTTTAGTGCTGGTGAAACGGTGCAGCCCATCATGCCTATAGATTCAGGGCCTCTAGTTACTCAGGCGTTACACTGAAAGCTTTTGCTGTCTGCTCTGTCAGCAGGTCCCGATTCCAACCTAGTGGCAGGTCGGCAGGGAGAAGGGCTGAACTGCTGGTTCCTCCAGGACAATAGCGATGGTACAACGATGCAATGTCCATGCATACTGGAAGCAGGCATCATCCACTACTTGGATCTTCACTGCTCCATAAATAGCTCTAATATAATTGACAGATAAATATATTGATTATTCAAAGCTGGCCTTCTCTAGACTATGATTCCCTCAAGCATGGTCAAAGGTATTTATAAAGGGAGAAAAAACGGCATAAGAATGAGGAGTGGATGGCCGTTTACAAGTGAAAACCAGAGGGGTGAGATTTGTGCACAAAACAGGCTTCAACTCCATGCATACCTTTGGTGGGTAGGAATAAAGGAGAGGTGTGGACTTCGGGACTGTGATTACTTTTTTTTTTTTGACATTTTAGAATGCAACTTTGCAACCTCTTCACTTTAATATAGCAACCATTAAAAATTAACCTTCATCATAAATATCTTTTAAAGTAAGATAACCAGGCAGTAAAACAAAAACAAATTTCTAAAGGAATACTAGATATTGGCTGGCAAAAAAAATATATATATAATTAAAAAGAATATTAATTTTTATTTCATCAAATGCAACTCAATGTAAAATGCACACAGATTTTACATAACTCTCTTTTTTAATCCTGCCTTTAGAGCAAACTGGAAGGTCCATTGTCCACCCAGCTGTAACGAGAAATTGAGTTTGAAGATGACATTTAGTTGATTCTTTAGCACTTCTATTTTTCTTCCAGTTTGCAAGTGTTAAGGTTAAAAGAATTCATCTTTCATCTGGATACGTTTCTACGGAGATTTATTTCATACTCAAAAGATGGGGAAAAGGCAGTTATGCTCACGAAGTGGTGTTCTGAGCCACTGATGGAGAAGGATGTGCCGAGAAGGCAGCACAGGGAGAACAGACCCCATCCGTGTGTGCTGGGTGTGGGCAGGAAAGTGCCTGCACAGCAGTGAAACATCTGAAAGGGAGCTGGAAGCAGGTGAGGAAGGAAAAAGGAAGGCAAAAGCTGGCAGCACGCTGTCTTCAGAACAGCCCTCTGTTCAGACCAGTCAGAAAACCAGACACCCCCAGAAGTACGACTCCCCCCACGGCCACAGTGCACTGTAAGCCATGGGGAAGGAAACTGCTGGAAGGTCGTTCCCAGCTGAATGAAAACAGCTGGGACAAAACCTGCCAAGGGATGCTCAGGCAACGAGGTGGGGAGGCACTGCAAAAAAACGATGGTGGCATCAACTTGAATTCCCATCTCCATTCCTTTAGATTTGCCCTTTGATTTCCAATCAGCCCCTTGATCTGCAGACTCTGCCATCCACACCTGCCTTCCCGCAGCATGGGAGCAGCGAGGCGCCTGTCCCGGAGCCAGCCACACATTTCACATTGTTTGTAGTCTGCATTTCTGAGTCATTACTCAGTGGTACGAGAGTGCGTGCGTCTGTGGGGAGGGGGGGGAATAATTGTGCCATTAATGATTGCTATTTTGATTACAGGATGCAATTGTCACTGCGGTTGGAAGCCAATCAAAGCGTTGTGAGTGGGAGCCCGCTGGTACTTTCCAATGGTCCTTGATTAAAAAGGAAGCTCTTGGCTATCTTCAAGCAGCAGGAGAGGAAACGGCACGGATGAAGGTGAGGCAAGTGCCAGACTCTCACTCCCGATGGATCACAGCTCATTTTCACTGTAGGTTAGTCACACAATCTGCTTTTTTCTCAACTCTGAGGCCTTCTTCCCCCTTTGCTCCCAACCAGACAATGTCTAGAGCAGCCTCTGCTTCTCGGTGACAAAACCCGAGTGCTCAGATCTTTGCTCTGGTGTGTTTTGCTGCAAATTAAATAGGCGGTGTGCCTTCACAACCCATCATCAGTGTATGTATGCTATTGCTTGCCTTTCAACACATCCTTTTTTAATGCAGTTGCAGATAACCAAGTGTCTAACTGGTCTCCAGCTCAAAACTAGTGACAACTTGCAGGTGCACTGGTTTAGTACAGCAATAGGGCATTTTAATTGAAGTGATGGCTGAAGGTGAAAATACATGGTGTTTCTCCCATATTTTCTGTGGATTTTCAGATAGTGGAATTTCTTCTATCCTGGAAATTTCCTGGCACCAGGTGTGTCAAATCTTTTCCTAAGAAGAAATTAAAAAAAAAAAAAAAGCAGGGATGGTGGGGTGTGTTTGTTCTGTTTTGGTTTGGTGTTTGCTGTTGGGTGCTTTTTTCTAAAAACAAAATGAAACAAAGTGTGAAAACTTATCTAAACCTCAATAATTCATCTGACTTAAGGCACTTAACCACTAAGTCACCAGTGCATATTATGGGGACAGGAAGGGGTGGGGAGAGATTTGCACTGAAACTGTCACAAAGTTTTGAATTGTGTCTCTAGGTCCTAAAAATTTGATATAAGGCACCTAAAATATCACCTTACCTTTAGGTGTCATGAATGCACATGATCCTGGATTCAGTAAAGCAGTACTTGTTGCTGAAGAGCACCTGAAATCAGACTGTGTTATGGTAATTGTCCCTCGGTATTTGTGTATGTTTGATAGCTTTGGTCTGTCTCAAGATAGAGGAGATTCATAAAAGAAAAAGAAAGTCACAGGTTCATCCTTGGGTTTCACGCTGCATGAAACATCAGCTGGTTGGTGGTGGCAGGTCTCTGCAAACATTGTGATGTGAGCCTTGCAAGCCACGGTGAAGGCTTATGGGGATGCAGGGATGAAGCGTAAAACTTTACTTAGCACTCTCCCCTGTAAGTAGCTATATGAAGTAGTACTCCCTGTACTGTAGAAATTCCTAGAATTTTTAATGTATATTTGTAGATCAACACTAATTGCTTGTTTCTAATAACTCCTGGCAGAGAGGCTGGCTCTCACTCCAACCCACCATAAGAATGTCAAATCTCTGGTGGAAAACACATGGCCCCTGGTACCTGGAGGGCTCCTGGCTGCCTGGGCAGTTATCTCATCTTGTGCTTTGCCACAGCTAAATGAAAGTGGAGATTGGTTTGGAATTTAAAGGTGTTATGTTCCTGCACAAGCAATGTTAGCCATTAATACAGAATTGAATCTGCCATGTGAAAGGGGCTGTATCACCACATAGCCTTGTGCCGTGATGTTTGTTACATGATATTAAGCACTGGTAAAAAATACAGGGCAGAAACAAACTGTCGCTAAGGCAAACTGCAAACATCAGTAGCCTGTGGCTCTCAGAAAGGGTCTCGTAGCAGCAAAGGGAACTAAAAACACTATTACACTCTTTTCCCCTTAGAAACCCTGCTAATGCATCCATCTTTTCAGCTTGTTAAAAATGGGATAAGGCTAAAAGGTAAACATTCAGATACAATTGTCATAGCACAAATAATAAAAAAAAACCCAACAAATAAACAATTTACAAGCTCTCTTGATAACAGAAATAATTACCTGTCTCCAGTTCCAGGTCTCAGACTGTTTTCTATACCCTTTCATTACCCGACCAATGTGACAAGGCAACCCACACACTCCTAAATGACTCTGAAAAAGCAGCCTCTTATGGGCTGAAGCTGATAGCTAGCACACAAAAGGATGCTATCTTTGTTTGTTAATAATGTACCCGCAACAACTATCAGGGGAGTGGTTTCCAGCAGAGAGCAGAAATATACAGAAGCTTTGAAGAAAGGGTTTGAGTTTGCTCAGGGTAGCAGCACTGAGGGGGGGGGGGTGGGGAGGAGGGTATCGCAGGTCTGGGGGCAGGATGAATGCAAGAACTAACCCAGGCTCAGAGTGGCAAACAGCTCTTGTCTTTGCTATCTGGGCAGCTGATTTGGATCTGCAATTAATGGTTGAGAAAGAGAGCATAGCACTGCTTCCCTGACCATAATCTGCCATGGATAATATTTTCTGGGAAGCGAAGCCTGAGCACAAAACGCTGCAGGGCAGAGCCCCTGTGACTTCAGTGGTCTTTGAATAGGGGCAAGAGCAGGATGTTTTCTGGATGCCCTTCACAGCCAAGCACCTTCCAAAAAACTTCCTCATCCTTTTACAGTATCAGGAAAGGAAGAGCTGGAACTGAGAGAGGGCAGATTGGAGGCTCTTGGTCACAGTGCATCGTCTCTCTTTTTCATCTTGTTTCTTAGCCCCCGTGTCTCTCTATCGATAACCATCCCTGGCTTCCCACACTAGGTATGATTCTACCATAGTCTTGTCCTTTCATCTAAGAACTACCAGTTAGCTTGCTCTATTAAGATGAGGGAAATCTTTTTTTATAGATAGATAAGCAATCTTTTATTTAACTAAACCATTATTTATATGGCCTTATGTTGTATGTCATACAACTGCAAATAGATAATGCAATTCTGGTGTAAAGCAAGGTATCTTGAAGGTATAATTAATGCAATATGAAGTATAAATGGCTATAAAATGCAGCATTGTAGGCCTCCTGCCCCTATCCAGAAATACCTGTGGTCCAGCTCCCCACCAGGCAGATGCAGGTGGTGGGTGTGTTATGGAATTACTCATGTGAAAAGGGAAGAACTGTGCTTCTACTGTGCTGGATCAAAGACCCATGTAGCTCCCTGTCGTGTTACTGACAGTAGCTGATAGCAGTTTAGCTAGGATGGCATCTACAAGAAAAAAGCTAATTTTAAAATGATGATTTTCCCAGCTTCTGAAGTTCAGTGCTTTCTGGGCTTGATAATGTTTGGTACATGTAATAACTATGTGCAACAACAAACAACTTACCTCAATGAATCTTTTTCCAATCTGTTCATGGTTTCAGTCATTGAAATATCCCGTGACAATGAGCTTCTCAAAGTAATTATTTATTTTGTAATAAAAATATATATTTTTATTTGTTTAAACCTGTTGCCAACCCTTTTCATTGGGTACTTTCCTGTTTTCATATTGTAAGAAACTGAATGATCACTTTATATTCATCTTTTTCACACAACTGATAATTTCATAGGTTTATCTCATCTCTTATCCTTCTTCATCGACCATCACTGAATAATCAGCACCTATCTAATGCTGTCCAGACTCCTATAATCTATCCAGTCATAAATTCCCTCCCATTGAATTTCTTCTACCATTTTTATATGTCAGGGGGGCCTTTTGCAATTCTTTGAAATAAACTTCAGATTTGGTTATTGCAAATAGTTTTCTATCCTCAGCAATTTGCCATATCAGTGTTCTTTCCCATTTTGAGGTTAAGCAGAACTGTTGAACAAAATAAGTTCTAGCAGACATTCTTTTACAACCTGGCTGGAAACCAGTAAAATCATCCTTACCTTCTGTTTCTTATTTTATAACCAATTGTTAATCCACAAAACGAGCAGCTCTTTTATCCCATGGTGGTCTCACCTCTTTAAGACCCCTAGTAAGGAAATTTTATGAAAGTCTTTTGGAAATCCAACTACGTTATGTTGACCAATCTTTTTTATTTACTAGCTCATAAACATCCGCAAAGAACTCCAGGAGATTTCTGATCACAATTTGACTAAACAAAACCAGTGTTGACTCATCCTATTTATTCACATACCTACTTACAGTTGTCTGTGTTATACTTCTACAAATTGCCCAGTACAGAAAATTATTTCCCTAATAAAAGAGAAAGAATGGAACAGATTAGTCACCATCCTTTAAATTTAAAGATGAGTAATGTTTTCAGGAAAGCACATCTTGATTTAACACACATTTTTTTCTGTCTGCCATTCCTGACTTTCAAGGAGTAGGAAGGAGAAGGAGCTGCCAGGACTCCCCAACAGAAATACAGACAGTAATACAGTTACTTACACTGGCGTTGTGGAGCTAAAAGTAGGGGAAAAGAGATCTGGAAGGGGAAAATGGTATCTTGCAGTCAACTGAAGAGGATCTTCATGGCATGGGCTGAAGTCCTTTAAAAGATTTTTCTGTATGTGCTCTGGTGGAGATGGTGGTACTAAAGTCAAGGTTTCTCTGATGTGAAAATGCTTGTTTAACTTTTAATTTTCCTTTAACATTTAACTTTTCTGCTTCAGTATATTTATTTCCTGGGTTTAGTTTGCCACCTGCAGACAAAGCGTAAATGAGAGTGCTGTAGAACTTAGCTATATGTGGTGGATATTTGTAGGTGACACATGTTTTGCAAGGAGAGCACTTATTGAACTTGAATTTCATTTTATACTTTTTTACCCAGAAATAAAACCTAACAGTAAATGCTGAGGGCCTTAAGTTCCTTAACTGTCATTGAGTAAATCTGTAATGCACTAATAGGACCAGAGGAAGCTCGTCTTGGTTGGAAAACTGAATTTGATAGTTTTCCATGGCTGTAGCTGTAAATATTCCTGGGTAGAGGGTGCCAGTGTTTACTCCTATTACGGGAGAGAAGGCACACAAGCACAACTCTGGCAGCCCGTACAGACTTTAACCCAAAGTAGTATCTACTACAACACTGGTGTGGCATGAGGAATACTAAATCATAAGCTCAGACTGGTCATCTGGAGCATATTCCTTTTAAGCTACAGCCTGTCCTGCTCCTGTTAAAGGCCGTGACCGTGCTGTGCCCAGTCTTTTTGTTGTTGATGCAGAAAATCGGCTTTCTCAGCCTTCGGAGTCAATCTGGTACCCACACCGCTAGATGTTCTTCAAGAGCTGTGTTTTACAGACCTGGCTGATATACTGTCCTTAAAAACGCCGGCTGTGCAGTGTTGGCAGTGAATGCTGTTACAGCACCTCCTGCAACAGATTCTTCTAGATAAGAAGTTAATGTATGGGGTCTTCTGAGCTCCCAAGCACGACGCTGATAGCAGTGGCCAAAGTTCAACAGAAGAAAATGAGAAACCCTGGCTGCAACAGCGCTGCAGGGACTTGCAAATGCAAAAGCATAGTCAAGTGCCAGAGCTTTAACTTTCTGCTACCGGCAATTTTGCCATGTTTGTGGATGTTTTCCTGCCATGTGAAACCATCAGGATGCCAAAAGCCAATTTACAAGTCCAGAAGTGGAAAGAATCAAATTTGATTTTCTGTGACACCAGAGGATTCACACAGATGTAAACCATCGTTTTGATTTTTAGGTTCAAACATGATGAGAGCAAACAAGAGATCAAATTCAACTTGTTTCACACTAAAACGTTGCAAAACAGCAATTTCCATGTGCTTCAAGAATGTCTTGTAGCAAGGAGCTGCAAAGACAGTTTATGCATGAGCTGAGTGTTTATGAGCTGAGTCGGTCATCCAGACTGAAGGACCAAAAATTATCCTTTCTCCTTAGGAACAGGTACCTATGTTGGAAAGACAAACAAGGAAGCTAATATTAATATCAAATTCAACTAACCTGCAGCACCCAAATACTCTATACGTAGGAAGGTGTTTATTTTTTTAACTCTGATATTAATGTTCCATAACAATTAAACACAATTAAATGGTTACACTTGGAGCCCAACTATGAAATTATGGCATGACTAAAGGCACTGGAAGTTTGTCGTTGAGCAGCTACAGTATTTCTCCCTGTCATCTATGAACATGCTTTGCCTGCATAAGAACTGAATTTGGACACCATTGTGATGGGAGAGCTCATAAAAGAATAGAGGGGGAAAAAAAGCAAAAAGAAACATACTTGTTTATAGGTGGTGTCAGGAAAAGAAATAACCTCTGCAACAGTGTCTGGGTCTCCAGGGCTACGAAGGTGGCACTTTCCACCTGCACAAAATTTACTGGAAACATAAAATCCAACAAGGAGAAATGTATCATTTGTGCTGATAGTCTGCTATAGAGATTCTGCTGGAGAATATTACCTCTTATGACTCTCTTCCTTCTAATGCAGGATCGCCTCCCGTATTTCTGTCCAAAAAAACCAGTTAATTAATCAGGGCCCATCATCACACTGTTGGATTATCCTCTTGTCTTCTCATTTGGCCACAAGGAATTGGTTTCTTTTCCAGGGTGGTATGAATTGAGATTTACGCAGAAGTGAAAAACAGATTTAAAGATAGATGTTACTGTAAGTGAACAATACCCAGTCTCTAACATCTTCTTGGACAAGGCAATTTATCTGAGCAGTGGGTGGAAGAATGCAGAGGCTGGGGCTTGGCCAGAACTGCAGATTCATTTCATCTCCTGTACAGAAGCACAGGATTTTTAGCTAGATTCCAAAAGGACCATTAAAATATCCCAAATGGTAATAGTTAAACACAAGGGATGAATGTGTTAAGAGTTTCGTGGCTCTTCTTCAGGCATATTTTCTATTAGGGATTTGTGAAATTATTTTCCTGGGTGGCAGGGTTTTGTATTTCCCTACAAAGTTTCTAGTTTGATCATTTTCTGAGATAAGTCACTAGGTGAAACGGTCACCGATTCTTATCCCTGCTGGCAATTGTAATTTTACTCGGAAAGATTTTTGAATAACGGTATGAGAGAAAGCGGTGGTAACACTGACCCGCAGCTGCCCTGTCCCAACCCGGCTTTGCGGCGCTATTGAAAGGAGCCTGGGCACAAAGGAGCTGTGCTGCGCTGCCCTGTGCCTCCCGGCGAAGGGCTGAGCACGCTGCTCCACATGCTCTTCTCCCTCCGTTTGAAGACAAAAGGAAACCAAGGGCTGAAAGAGAAAAGTAGAAGGTTACCAGAAAAGGAATCTTATATTAATACAGAAAAGAGGGGGAAAAGCTCTGTTCTGGAGACTACATATGTTGCTATATTGATCTCATCTTGCACTATACTTGCAGGCTGAGGCAGAGCCACAAGCAGTAGGAAAACTGTCTGCCGTGTGGTCCTGCTGCGGGCGCAGCGCTGGGGGTCACGATCGCTCACTAGCTGGCAGTTCACTACCTCCTTCCTAAATCTCGCCACAGAAAACCATCCTGACCATTTCAGAACACTTATGGGGTGGAGATTTACCCAACAAACCACGTCTATTAAACAATTTTGGCCTCTTTGCCTGCACTGTGCCACCCTCTTCCACTTGGCACTACTCCTGAAAGCCTTGTACCACCGTAGTTTTTAGAGATCCATCACTGTTGGAAGAGTGAACCTTTCCCAAAGGAAAATCAATCTTTATTCTTCCAAAACTTGAATTCCACGCTCATCTCCTCCACACCCATATTAATCTACTCAAAAAAAACCCAAACCCCAAAACCAAAAAACCACGGTTCCCTCTTCTATACAAGAGCAAAACATTCTGAGTAGAGGAGATACTGGTGTTGCAGCGATCTGGTTGGAAAAATACAACTGAGATGATGTTCAGCATCAAGCAGGTTTAGCCTTTCTTCCAAGACGCTTTTTCAAATGCCAGGATTTGGTTCTTGGGGAGCAACTTGGCCCTGCAACTCTGCTACGATTTGAAAAAGTGCAGCAGGGAGCAAGGGCTTTTCCTGCACGAGGCTGTGCCATAGCAGTAACGCCAGGGCAGCTGCGCTGCCGGTGCTGCTGGGCTGTCACCACAGGGGACACGTGGAATCCGGTGGAGGTGGCAGAAAGATGCACTCAGAGGTGCTTGAGGTGATTCTTCATGCTTAGCCAACAGCAAATGTATATTTTTTGCTATGTAGAGGCTGCTATTGTTGGAGCAAAGGATTGTTGAGGACCTAGCATTGCCTTGAAGGGGAAAATATATATATATATATGAATTTATGAATTTAAGGGAAACCTTATTCCCTATATAGGCATTTCCACCATGTGTTGTAGAAAAAATAAGAATATGATTGGGAATGTTTTTTAATTAAAAAACTGGATGTTTCTGATCATGGTTATCTCCCACCATCCACCCTGCTAGACAAAGTCTGTCAGGGCAATAGATTTTTTTTTCTCCTTTCCCTCAGGACAACATTTTCTGTTTACTTCTCTCTCCAGTAATTGTAATTCATATCAGATAGGTCGTTATGGCCCATTCTTGATACGTTTGTCTGAAAATGCCAATGATTTTAATGCTAGCCCTTGAGAAAGATGGGTTTGTGATGAAAGCAAGATGCAGGCACTCGAGCTGAATTTGTTTCCCAGTGGTGGTGCAGGTTCCCCCTGGGAGTGTGGGGCACAGCCCAGTAACGGGCAGAGATTCCCAAGCCCGTGGCAGGAGCAGCCAGCACATCTCCAGTGTGTGACAGAGCTGGGTCACACAGTGATCCCCTGCAGCGCTTCCCTCCCGAGCCTAGATACTTGGTGTGCCTCTAATCTCTTTGCATCTCTATGTAACCTCCATAAAATCAAAACAAGGATCCCTTCCTCCTCCTCTTCCAGGTTTGTCCTCTATTTGTGGACAGCAAGCCTGTGGTGAACAGGCGTTCTTGTACTGGGACAGATCCGCGCATGTGCATGCGACTGTGTGTGTTTAACAGATTAAGTTAAAAACAATCTTTATCGCTTCATTTAACTAAAGCATTTTTCCAGACAAGTTCCTCTGCTCGAATGTTCCTTCTAATTATCATTTTCCCTTTACAATATGTTGTGTCATGCTGCTTAGGAGAAAGCTCATAGCGAGAGAGAGCACTGGGGTTGCAAAGGAAATATGTCCTGGCTATTAGAAAGTTCAATGAAGCGCTGACTTTTACATCATCATGTAGGGATGGGTGAAACAGTCCAGAAAAAAATACCCCCAGCTGAGCAGCAATGTGGGGCTTAATAAAAAAAATTGCAGTTTCACAATGTTTTTTTAAGGTTTCTCCATCAGTTGCAAGATTATTTTTCTCCCTATAAGTGTTTTTATCTGAACTGATTGGTCTCAGAGGTGCAGGCTGGGTTAGCATGTGGAATTATAGCCCCAGCCAGGGTGTTTGCCAGGCTGATTGCTTTGTGCCCTGGGCACGGGTGGCTCTGCCCTGGGTGGCGTGGGGGCCTGCTTTGCTCAGGAGGAATGATTTGGAGCCGCCTTCGTTTGCTTTTATCCCAATTCCATGAGCTGTTTGCAGCTGTTAATTTAACAGTTTAGTGCTTCCATCTTCTACAGGCAGGAGCGACTGCTCCAGTGCCTTACACATCAAAACTTCATTTCCAGTAACAGGACTTGGAGGACTTGGAGATGGTAGAAAAATGTTTTTGCTCCAGTGAACAGGGACAACGTGGTGGCCACATAAGTCAACTGAGAGGTATTTTGTAAAATGAGCCTCTGTAAGCTACAGCTCTACAGGGATGAAGCAAGAAGAGGAGAAGAGCCGTGAAAGCAAGGCCGTCTGGGGAGAGCTTTTCTAGGGCAGAGTGTCTCTGCAGTGCCAAGGGAGCTCAATTAGCCCAAACAGAGAAAACATTAGGTATAAAGAATCTCTGCTAATGCAGGTGGGTACATGTCCCTAAATACATATGAATTCAGGCTTTTTCTCAGTGGAAATACATCCAGCCCAACCTAGGACAGACTGTTTTCCCAAGCAGTAGTTACACCAAAGTGCTGTAGAAGAAAGAGTGAAGCTGCTATATGGCATCTACTTATGGAAGAAAATACATTTCCATTTTATATCTTCTGAAGGAGTGATAAACTTTATGATTGTGAAGCTAAATCAAAAACTCCTTACCCAAAGACTGTTCATGAGCCAGTATCACTGAAGTCAGTAGGAAAATTTTCAGTGGTTTCAAAATGAGGGTATTTCCCCCTTTCTTTTGTAGAAAAAAATGTTGGATTTTTTGTTTGTTTGTTTTCCAGCCCCTGTTAACTTGTCAGACCAGTTGTCAGGCTGCAGTAGAAGTTGAAAGCTTAATCATTAAGCTTATTGGTTTTATTTTGAGTTGTTTTACTCTTGTTTTGCAAGGTCTTTTTTCTTATAAAGAGGAATTTATCTCCAACATTGTTGTAAACATTTTTTCTGAATTCCAGTTTTTCAAACACCCACACTTACCATGAGAAGTTCTCCCTTTCAGTGCATCCACAATGCTGCTCTGTCACCCTTGTGTGCTAATCTGAATTCTAGTACCACTAAGAAAAAAACCCGTGTCCAGGATTTCAGTGCTAATTGTGACTTTTTATTTTACTTCAGGACTGAGCCGTTCTACAGCACTTGAACAATATTTTGTACAGTGAATTGTCAGCAGCATTGGGTACCAAAAAACAGAAGCAGTTGGAAAGATTGTGCAATTTGTGTTGGGTACAGTTCAAGGTCTTTTACACAGCCCTGGAAATTGTGCTAATCTTTCTGTTCTAGGGCACTTTGCAGGGTATTTGTACCACACAACTTCAGACATCTAATTTAATCAATTCAGTTAGCTACCTGATCTCCTCTGCTTCCCTCTGTAATCAATGTGGAGCAGGGAGAACTCTCTAGAGTATGACTTAGAGCAGCTAAATTAGGTTCGTTTTTGAAATGTTGCTTCAGAGCAGGCTGAGTTTCTCCTTTAATTACAGAGATACTTGAATTAGACTGGTTAGTCATCTCAGACTGGTCAGTGTGAATTCCTGCCTTTGTACACTTACCTGTAGCATCCAAATGAGAGAAGACTTCAACTCTTACGTCCTCCTTCCTTAAATACATGCCGGATTCCTCTGTGGCTTGCTACATCAGGTAAAAGCATGAGAGTATGATATTGTGAGAAACCTCTTTTAATAATGGAGTTATTTTCAAAAAGTCTTCGTAAAGCTCGATCACGAGAACGTACTGGTGGGTCGCCATGGATGTCCAAGCCATTGCAGTTCCAAACACAACCTTCCATGAGAAGTAACTTGGTATTTCTCACTCTTAACACCCCACTTAGGCAACACTGAGCTGCAAGCTCCTGAATTTTCGCTAATTCAGCTGGTCTAGTTCTTGCCTTTTTCTACACTGGAAAATGTCAACTCAAGATCTCTCTACATTACTTCAAAGCTCAGCAAGCATCGCAAGAGCCTGAGCTCCTAGCTTTATATGATGTTTCTGCATTTGTGTATAGACAACCATTTCCAGGATGTTTATAAAGAAATCGCAATGCCCTTTTCAGAGTCACTGGAATATGTAGTTTTGTCCTCTTGGGACATGCTGTCAGGGTTGTTTAGGATCTCAGTGTTAAGAACATTAGTTTTTCCTCTGATATGCTTGGGAGTTTACCCTGTGCTTTCAATATCAATGTGTTATTTATTGGCAATTCCTTATCCTTCTATAACTCTGCGTTGAATGGTCATTTGCTTTGCTGGCCAGCCTTTAAGTCCTGAGATCAGTGATCTTTCTCATGGCTCATAAACTAAGAGAAGCAATTTCATTCTTTATCTCTGCCTGGTGGACATCCATATCTGGAAAAGTGGAGTAGGCTCACAATTCATTGGTAGGCACTGGGCAACTTATATAGCCTGAAATCAAACTGGAAAATATATTTTATAAATAAGTGTGCACATTTTTAAAGAATCCTTGTGATCAGCAGACTCTTCTAAGTTACATAAATAATCCCCTAAACCAGAAATGTAATATGGATATTCTAGGTTGCCCAGTTAGATGGATACAGTTATTATATGGGTTGTGATACCCAATGGGAATTTCCCTGTGACTATTGATTAAGATTATCTTGGAATACTAGAGTATTTATAATACCTCACTGATGCTCAGATGCAGTGGAATTCAAGCATGAAGCCAAAAAGCTTCTCCAATATTATCTATTCATTCATCTGCCTGACAAACAATGGATAACCTCCCAGATTCAGGGACCTGTGCCTGTTGTTTAACCCTGCTAAGTGGTAAGTAGCAAGCATGGGTTTTCCCGAGTGGGGAACCTAGGGACTGAAGGAACACTTGGCATCTAAAAGCATCTCCCAGCAGAGGGAGGAGGTGGGGGACCAGAAGACCTCTGGACAGATGGGTCACAGAGAGGCTGGGGAGAGTCTGAAGGACCCAGGCGATGAGGAGAAGCAGGCTTGTATGCATCAGCTTATTGCTTTTAACGTAACTTTTCTCTGAAAAGGCTTTTATAATGAATGAGAAAATATTTTGAACTACTGCACAGGCAGTCGCAGGCTGCTTAAAATTTCCTCCATGCTGACCATGGTACAGAGTAGTGCCTGTCGTGTGAAGGGAGCACTGAAAGCCTCAGGTCTGGGTAGGGCAGTGGAAAGAGACACCAGAGCTGTGGCTGAATTGGGAGCTCAGGTGCTTTTTTGTGCATCTGGGCTATTTCTGGGCATTAGGATGACTATTAGACATGCTCGTGGGAGAAAGTGCAGTTTACAGAAATATTCCTAGAAAGGGAGTGTTGAAACTGAAATCACAGCCTTTTTCATTGGAAACCTGTTTCTAAGGTTTCTGTTCATCCCAACAGAGACCGCAGTCATTCCAGGTCATCTTCGAACCTTAGTGAACCAGAACAAGCACTGAAGATCCTAAGCAAACTGCTCGCTGGCAGTCTATCGAGCGAGAATTATTTACCGAGGTTATCCAGCAAATAATTTCAATAGTGAATAAGTACAACAAAATCACCATCTGCCTGTGGATAATTGGAGAACAGAACAAGAAGGCCAAATTCACAGAGTAGATTATTCCTCTAGCTCTGTTAGGAATCCTGAATGGGACCCGCTCATGCTGTTCTTTGACCTAGACCAAATAATCTGTTGCTTCCATGAATGCCAAATTCACCCATAAGCGCCTCAGTTGATTGCAGCCACCTGAACCTGTGTTCTTCAGCTACCCGATGTATTTACACACCCACTCGGGTTACTTGTGAGACTTTTTAATTCATGGACCGTGTTAAAATATTTTCTTACATTTGCTATTCTGTGCTGTTTGGTGTTCTGTTCGCTCTGCTAACTTTAACTGGTGCAAAAAAGGTGAAAGATGTGTCAATTAGGTGACTGTAAGTTAAACAACTGATTTCTTCATTTAAGTGTTCCAAGTTAGGTCCCTGATTTAAAAGCCTGAAAAATGAAGCAAATTGAAATGAGTGTTGAAAATTTAAGCAAATTTCTAACAAATTTACCTGGGTAGACTTCTGCAGAAATTACTGGAGGGAGACGCTTTGCCCTCTCTCTTACAGAGGCGACCCAAAGGAGCAGCTACACGGGTGCTATGGGTGGGAATGCAAAGCAGGAGTGAAGTCTGGGCACGGATGCTCTCTGTGTGGAGCCAAGCCCTGGAGACTGTCAGCGGAGAGAATGGGCTTTGGGCAGATGGAGCTGTAGGCACACGCTAACGGGTATGGCTGAATGAGGACCACAGTTCTGATAAACCCAACTCCTTGGTGCAATTTCCTAATTGGTGAAACTAGTGTAAAGCCAGGGTGCTCACAGCTCTGCACGGTCCCAACTCTACCAGCGCCAGGATTTGTGTAGCACATGGGATTCTCCAGGTCCCCTTTCCAGTACTGGTTTTGACTGTGAGACTTATTCTGGTGGTGAAATTGCGTGCTTTATTTTGTGTGCAAATTAACCTTGACTCAAAGCCTGATAACATCCATAGAAAAAAATCTCCTCCTTTGAAAGGCTTTGGAATTCAAGTTCATAACTAATTTTACTGAATTTAATAGATTTTGTAAGTACACCTATGACTCAAGTCTCCCCCAAAGCCTGGGTTTGGCATTAAATGATGAGACTCCTGGAAAGAACACTTGGAGACTTTTAATGCATCTTTTGGTATTATAACCTTAGATGTATATTTTCAAAGCATTTTCTCTTACATCTGGGTCCAAATTACAGTCTTGATTATTTTTATAGAAGAATAGTGATTCTTATCTCAATCACAAGACTGCAGAAGCTGTGCTTTTGGGGAAAAAAATCAAAACTCTCTCTGACAAGGCAAATGAAATATATAATTGATAATAAAGGACTATAAGCAGATATCTCTTGTCTACCATCAACCAATCTTAAAATTATTTTGATCTGAAATATTTTCCCCCTACAGGTGAAAAGGCAGAAGATTGTATTCTGGCATCAGGAGCAATGTTGTGTGCCTTAGGAGTTGTACATTTGGCTCTGCAGCGAAGGTAACTGTTTTTTTAATCATTGCTATCATATAATCCATGTTTGTGTGTCTGTTCTATAGTTGCCACTGCAGTGTAAAAATGAAATAATGGTTTAATAGTGTCTTCATCTATGGAGACCATATTATGTTACTTATAGGTTATGCTCGTAATATTTTGTCTAAGATAAAAATACTTAGAGAAAAAAGTTAAAGATTACTGGTCAAAAGAAGCATTAGAGTGACAAAGGTTTTCTTATTTAGAGGGAAATTATAATTTGGGGCATCATGAACTGGGAGTTCTTGGAAAAAAATATTGGAATATATAATACACACCATCAGATTGCCAGAAAAAGAGAACACATTTCAGTGATCTGGAAAATGAGGCTGCTTTCTTGAGCTTAGAATTAAAGACTGGGGGGGAGGAGAAAAAAAAAACAAACCCTACCACTTTTTTTTTTTTTTTTCTCCCCACACTTATTCAAGTTTATGTCAACAGTGGTAGTAATAAACAGAAAGGGAAACATCCACTTTGCCAGCCAGATGATCAACCATAATAGTTTATTCATTTGATTATTAGTTCTAGCATTTAAGCAAAGAGAAAGACTTTTGCTTTGTCTATTGTTTCATTTAACAGTAGTTTTGTTTTGTTTTCTTCCCCTCTTTTTCTTGAATGATATTAACAAAAAAATACAGTAAGAGGTTTCCAGGGTTGCATTTTACATTAAAAAACATAGATTTTTATTTGTTTGTCTAATTTTCTGTTCACTCCCTTTCATTGCCATGAATTGGAAGGTGACAAATGACTTTGTGAAGGGATAAGAGAAAGAGCTTCCACAGTGACATTTAAATTGGAACCCATGTTTGATGGCATGCAGATGATTTAAATACATGTCACCAATGTACAGCTATAAAGGGCAGATTTTTAAAATGCTTTTGCTTCCTTTACTGCTACTTTAACGTGCATCTGGAGAGCGCTGCGATCCACTGGAGCCATTGTAAATAAGCTGCAATCATTGTCTTTCAAAGCCTTTTCTTTACTTGCGTTCCTCAGGTGAGCTGCATTGTGGGGGTTTTAAATAATGATTATAATCTTAATGCTTACTATGCAGATAGAGATGGTGGTGTTAAAGTCACCTCGCAGCAAGCACTCCTGACCCTGTTTCTAGGTTTACTGTTCATCAGGGGGTCATAGTGTGCCAGACTCCCATAATTCAGAACTCCACACCTCCTGCCAGCGAACATATTCATCCTTTCTCTAACTGTATGCAGGGGGCAGAGCTGGGATCACTGCCACTGGAAGCAAGTAAATTATCTTCTGCAATCAGCACGTGCCTAATACATGTGCTTGACCTTCTCTCATAGTTCTCAGAAAGGTCTCCATCCTCCTCCGACAGCAAGAACGCTGCCATCACGCCTAAATCCAGGAGTGCTCCTTTAATATCCTCTTTTTTTCTTGTTAGGAGTAGGTCTGAATTAAATTCAAGCATATAGTCACCGCTGGCATTTGGGAACGTGTGGATCTCTACCTCACTGTGACAGCTTGTGCCTCATATGATTTACTGGTGAAGCAGAGGTTCTTTCTTAGGTGGGGTACAGCACGTTAATGCTATTATTCAGTAGCAGCATAGCCAAAATCAAACTCTTGCTATGTGAAAGACCACCTCCAAATTCAGAGCTATTGATGCTTAATTAGCATGAAAAACCCCAAGTTCCCTTGTCATTTACTACATGCTGAAACGTTGTGATTTTAGTAGATTTGCAGACTCTATTAAACAATCTTTATTAAATAAAGACGAACCCAATGATTAAATGTCTCTCAGTACCTTGCATCAACTTACTAGGGCACTAAGAGTGTAAAATCTATTTCCCACAAAACAACGGACAAATAAAATCTGATACAGTTGTGTCTAAAAATGTATAGTTTAATGCTTTATTTTATTTTTTTTCCCTAGCTTCCTCCCTTTAGGGAAATGGGAGATGGAAGGGGAAATGGCAATTGTGCATCAGGAGGAACACAGCTGATACCTGTGCAGCAGCTTTTCTGCTCTCTGTCCTGTGCTGCTGCACTCAAGTTGTGCTGCATGGTGCTTTGACCCCTGTCTGATAAATACAGGTCTGGAAAACAAAGATCTTCAAAATATTTTTGTGGGGGGTTGGATTAAGGGTCAACTTTCCTGTTTGTCTCCTCTTGGCATCTTACTGCTCTGCCCTTCTCCCTTACCAGACCCTGACATGTCAAACGGCTCAGTTCTCTTAGTGCTTGTGTGGGTGGTGATGGTTCCTTATCACACCAGAGCTGTTCTGGAAAGACAACTTCTTCCTGGGGTATTTTCATCCCTTTGTTTTGATGGTAGGGTATCTGTCGATCTATGTAGATGTATGTATTTAAACTAAAATTGGCCACTCATTAGCTGTATTAATCTCATTTTTACCCCTATTTGCAGTATTAAAAAGTTTATAAGCCCCAAAGTTACCTCCCATCTTCATTAGGTAAGAATTTGCCTTTTCTGTCTTTTTAAAGTTTTCACCTCTGCATTTGCTCCCAGACCATCATTTCTACTTTTGTTTTCCATTACTTGTACCATTCTGAATGCATTAATTGGGCTTTTTGCTTTTCATACCTTCTTAGCTCAATCTGGTCTCTAACACAGACCTTTCCAAATCTCCGCTGTTATTCCTATGCCTAGTTTATATATTCCACAGCCCTTTTATTCTCCTATTTCATCAGTGTCTTCACTCTTGGTGTTATACCTTCAGCCATGCTGCCCCTGCTTTGGACACATTCCTCTCCTTTTCTCCAGACAGCCTTTTCTCTCCTGCATCAAATCCATCCTCCAGCTGTCCTTTCCACCTCTTTACCCAGGTTTCCTCACCCCTTCCAACACTCAGCTGCTATCTAGCAAGCTGGTTTGGCTTGTCTGACTTTGCTGGAAGCTCTGCTGGGCATGGACTCAGCCTTATTTCAGGTTATTAATGGGGCTGGGAACCCCTGGTGGGAGGTTGCATTTCTGATTTCTGGGGCTGTATTACAGAAATACAGCATCACCGCCTGCTGTAGGGACCGTGTCTTCTCCGCATTGAGACAACTCAGGACACATTCCCCTGGTCCTGACTTTTACATACAGCAGCAGAGCGCAGGAGCGATGTGAGCGCAGGAGGCTTGCTGGTATCCTTGTACAAGGGAGTTATTTGTTCTGAAGATGGCTCCACCATGGCATTGCCATGCCAACTGGAGCCAGCAAAGGCAATCTGGACCCAGGCTGAAGCAAAATCTGCCAGAATCGCATGGGAAAGGAGTATTGAATCCTTGGGCATCTGGGTCCATGGATGGAGCAAGGACTGGGCGCAGCCAGGAGTGTCACAGAGCAGCATCTGGTGCAGCAACAACAGATAATTGGGATGAGCTGGCAACAGCCAGCCTTGTTGCATTGTAGGGAAATGCTGGTTAACTGGGAGGAGCAGGGAATGAAATTGGAAGGGATAAAGGTGGCAGACGAAGGGAAGAGCCTTTTGACAAATACAGAGCTCGAGATGGCCACTGTGCTTCCCGTCTGCTCAGTACACATGTGTGGCAAGCTCGGCAGGAGCACGTGACCCATAGCTACTGGGCAGGGAGTCAGACCTGCGGTATCAACAAGAAGAGGCTGAGCCCAGCACATACTGATGCAGGACAAGCACCTGCCCTGTGTCACCAGGTTGGGGCAATTCAAAGCCCAAAGTGCCTCGGTCTGCTCATTGTCACAGGTCTTCTGGCTCCCTGGGTTGGTGCTGGGGGCTCAGAGCAAACAGAAAGAACTGGTGCAGATGAGTGAGAGCTTGTGGAGGTGCTAACATTCCTTTATTTCACCCTGAGAAATGCATATCTGGTGCTATATACCTGAATACCATTGGGAATCTGGACCCAAGCATATAACACAGGGAAGGACAATTTGGGGACAACTGCAAAATGCTCAGGAGAAGGATTCATAGACTTGAGGGCCAGGAGGGACTATTATCATCATCTAGTCTGACTTCCTGCATAATACAGCTCAGAAAACCTCAACTAATAATTTCTGCATCAAGCCCATAACTTCTGTTTGAGTTATAGCATCAATTTTCAAGAGACATCCAGTCTTGATTTAGAGAGGATAAACTTTGGGTTCTTTTTATCTGTCTTCCAATGTCTGAGCCTTGAGGGTACACTCACATCTGGTTTTGAGCTTTTCTCTGCAAACATAAAGGCTTGATACTAACTTATCAAAAAAAAAATTAAATTAAAGCTGAATTCTTCACAGTGCTTTTTCATCCATGACTTGGGGCTTTAAATAGTACACCCCAAAAGTCTGAAGTTTCTGATAACTTCTGGCAAAACAGTTATCTCCTTCCCGGAGAGAGACTGGAGTAGGAGTTTCAGAAGGCAACCTCTTTTCTGAAGATTTCCATCCAAGAGGAGGTGACCTGACAGGCAGCCCTTGCCCCATCAAAAAGCATTACTTTGCTACGGTGAAATGCAGCCCTCCGTCCTACCCGAGAGCTGACCAGCTCTTGCCCCAAAGCACCCAGAGCCACCAATTAAAAAGGTATAAAAATGGTCTGAATAAAGCGAAAGTTAATAGATGCTGATGTGGGAGTAACCAGGGCTGTCAGGGAGCGATTAAGCTGCCGAATAATCTTCCACCTGGAGCTGTCAGGCCGGTGTCTAATGTTTCATTCAAAGAAGGAGCTCTACATTCCTGATGAGTAAATGACAGAGATTTCAACTAGAGCTGCTCTGTGACTCCAATCTTGACATATCTGACGGTTTACTTTCGGTTCTCCTGCTGTTCTCCGGGGGATGCCAACCCATTAATAACACATTTTAAGATGTAGATGGGGGGCACAGCTGCAGCTGATTAGCAGGTAGCCATCAGCGAGGAGGGAGGGTGCACATTCCACGAAATGTGAATTGCCTTTATTATAGATATTTGGATGGGGCAGGAAAGAAGTTTACAGCTTCCAACCCGGGGGAGCTGGCCCTGTTCTTACACCTGTGCAAGGGGAGGCAGCTCTGCACCAGCCCTTACCTGCTGTGCCATCAGCACCCCACCAGCCTGGCCCCAGACGGGGGGTTCTACCCGTGGTGAGGCTGCCCTTTGCTTTTCCACCTAGTTCAAAACCAAAACAAAATAGTTTGCAAACTTGTAGTTTGCAAACTCGACTTGTGTTTAGTGCAGGTGCCTCAGTTGAGAGTGGGAAGGTAAGAAAAACTTTTAGCGAAATGCAAAACGTTTTGCTTGCCCATGTTTCTGTTTTTGGAGTTGGCATGAATTAAGAAATGGTTGAGTGTTGTACGAACAAAATGAAAGCTTTCATTCTGGGTCAAACAGGCTGCTTCTGTTGATTGAAGGTGGGTATTTGTTCCTTTTCTCTCATTACAGCGGAAAAAAAATTTCAGATCAACACAGAACAGCTCTGTTTTGTTTCCCAAATGAACTGAAAAATCCATTACACTCACAGCTGTACCCGAAATACCTCTGCTGCTCTACTCCTGAGGTCCCCTATAGAGCTGTCAGCAAAACACAAGATAGAAGGCAGATAAAACTGTATTATTTTTTGTGGGTTTTGCTCGTGTAGAGATGAAACAGCCACACCTCACAAACCTGAACCTCCCCCTGGATCTCAAGCAGGATTTTTAGGAAACCTTATTCCAATGCTTATCTCCAGAAAGGATTCAAGTCAAGCTCAAGATTTTGCCCCTCATCCCACCGCTTACCTGTATTTTTTTAGTGTAAAATAGTATTTGAGGGGACATGGCTTCACCCCGTTACTGCAGCAAACCCAGGTGAATCCACAGGGCATTTCTGTTCCCTGCCTCTGTCTGCCCTTGGGTCACTTCTCTTAGCTGCGCTCAGATGCACGTTCCTGCTGCCACCACCCTGTGCATCACCAAGCTGTTCCCTGGGTCACTGACTGTCAAACTCCACCAATACCCCACTGTGGGGACTGGATTTTCATGCTGGGACACATGGGATTTCTTTCATGCTTTGGTGGAACAGACGTATGTTAGGAAACTCGGACTGGGAATAGACTCTGTGCTTTCAGAGTGGCTGGGTTTGAAGAAAACAACCTTTGGCACAGCTGCTTCGGAAGGTTTGTATGTCATGAGCATTTGGATGCCCCCACAATCTGTGCATGGCATGGGGCAGGGAGGTGCCATCTCATGGGGTGTGTTTGTTCAGTTGGAGAGTGGCTGCAGGGTAAAATGGTAATTTAATAAAGTACGTCCATGCAATAATCCACTGCATCAAGGAAAGAGAGAGATGTCACACATATCCACCTCTCTGCGTTTCAGTGGCTCCTCTATGTCTCCCTACTCTCCCTTGTGTGTATTGGGAATATTTCAGGCTGCAAAGAAGTCAGAATGCTCTTTGCTTTGTACAGCCAGTTTGCACCCTGCAAAGACTTCATTTCTTATGCTAATACACACCAACGCGCTCTGCATCTGCTGTCCAGCAGCGCTACTGCTGCACTCCCTGTACCACACTGCCTGTGCCATCTTCTGCTGAATCCCATCCCTGCCAGAGTGACCACCCTGGGGGCTGCTCTGCCTGCAAGGTCACTGCAACAGGGGCAATGACTGATTGTCTTGTGAAGTCACTGCAAGTGAGGTGAAAATCATTTCCCCACTCTGTTAAACTTGCGAAAAATGGTTCTTAAGCTGTTTTGCTTCTTAAGGAGCAGTCCAGTGTGTTTCTGTCACCTTCCCATTCACCTCAGTGCAAAGTGATGGTAAAGTGGGTGGAAAACACTGCCAGGTGTGAACCTGTAGATGAAGCCAGTCAAAGTTTACAAGGCAGACTTGAAAACAATTTTCTTTTTCCTTTGGGCTGTGAGAGCCCAGACAGGCTAAGAACAGCCTGATTTACATCCTTGTCACTCTTTTCAGCACCCCTTGGTTCCTCCTCATCACCAGTCCCTGCATGCAGTGAATCTCAGGGGAGAAGCAGCAGCTCGTGTTTGGGCTCTGCTTTCTTTCCCGTTTGCACTCTGCAAAGGGGCGCATGAGAAGTGACACCTCTGAGCTGGTTCTGAACCTCAGGAAATGCGGTCAGGAGGGAGCATGATTTTCTGACTTGCTCTTTCCTCTTCGCTGGGCTCCAGAGGTTCCACTATGGATTTACTGCCTTGCTCTCTCTGCTGTCCATCGAACTTCACTTTAATGAGTACCTGGAGGGTCATCCAGCATTATTTTGCTGTGCAAAGGGGCACAACCTCAGTTTAAGATTTATGACCAGAGCCCCCCTGCTGCTAGGGTTGTCCCTCCCGTAACTTTGACTCTGGATAACGCTTACATATAAAATCCTGTCAGGAAAATTAATGTATTTTTTGCTAGCTTGTCATAATGCTGTGCGTGTAGGACCAAAACTCTTCTGTGAGTTTTTAAGTTCTGTCAGGCTGTGTTCATCAGGGGAGAGTAAAATTTGGAGCAAGTGTGCTGTGGAGTTTGTCTTGCACCTCCTGAGCCTAATCAGTGGAATTTATACAGCCAGGGACAGAGATTTCCATTTGCTTTACTCCTCCAGAGCACAGAAAGAGAAAGAGGGAAGAAGTGGTCCGGGGTTTGGCTGATGTCTACATAAGCATTATGAATGAGAATAAATATCAAATAATTCTAGTGATAATTTCTGGGTTCTGGTATTTTTAGAAAACTATTTGTAGAAGTAGAGGCAGAACTGAGAACTTTCCAACAGGCTTCTGGAGACTAAAACCTCTCACATGTTTTAGAAAACAGCAGTAGGAAATGCTTTGTAAGCTTTTTTTTTCCTCCCTCCCCTTCTCATGTCTGCTCATGACACCTTGATCTTGACCTCCATAAGGGCTTCCATATTTTTGGTTTCTTACTTCTCAAATGCCTGCTGTCCTGCTTTTCTTGTCTAGGGCTGCCTCTGCCCTGCTGAGCTATGAGCTCCCAGGCAGGAACGTGCTATTCCACCTATTACATGTGATGAAGTCCAAAGCCAGACCCACTGATAGAAAAGGCCAGTGCATTTACCAGGAGTACACTGGGGTTTTTAGGTATCCCACTGTGCCTTTTCCCAAGGCGTGTTCCCTTCCTGAAGTGAGTGTGTTTCCAGCATCCCCATCGTGTGCTCACACAACAGTCATAAAACGGGCTCTGCTGTCTTCAGCACCATGCTGCTTTTATAAACACTTTGTGATGAAAGGTCTTCATCCCTTGTCTTGCAGGGGAGAGGCTATGGCTAAGATACTACAGTGCGTGGGATGCTACAGGACAACTATACATCCCTGGCAGCTCCTCTCAGGTTTGTGGCAATTTTCAAATCTTATTTTTGTACTCCAGCATGGGGGAGGGACACAAAAAGGCCTTTGAGGCTGGTCTGACAACCAGTCAGTAAAGTCAGGACTGGCTACTGCAGCAACGCTATTGCTCCATCTACACGTCCTGTATTGATGAGGTTTTGTACAACGATGTCCCAGAAGTGTATTATCTTCCTGGATACAAGATGTTGCTGGTTGTGTTTGGGTTTTTTTTTCATTTTGCAGCTCCCTCACACCACACACTGCATGTACCCACTGATGGGTCCAGTCTTGGGGATGTCCTTATAATTTTAGGGAGTAGGATTGGCACTCACAGGAGCTCCCGGCGTGCCTTTCCCTGCGTTTGTGAATGATGGTTGCATTGTACCTGGGAGATCAGCAGCAGATTAGACATAGTGAGGGTTTGTTGCATCCAGTTACTTTGACCTGTCAGTCTGTCCTGCTTGCTTTTTGTGTGCGTCAGCAAAGGAAAAGCAGGATTTATAGTTGCTTCTTGCGGCTTCCAACGGCTGCCTGTGCAGGGGAGGTTTTGCTCCTGTACTCAGCGCCACACAGAGCATCCCTTTAACTGAAGCTGTTACATAGGCTCTAAGTGACTAATGACTATCAAAACAGGCTCTTCGCAGGAAAATCCCAGTGTGAAAACATTACCTAATATATTAATATTTATTTACAATCAGATTTCTAAATGATGAGTTTACAGTTTTTTACCCTGAATATGACATGGTGAAGTGAGTGTTAAAGTGAGACTTTGCAAACTTCAGTTTTATGTTCTGCTTAGTATTTTCTGTGCAGCCTCAGTCAAGTAAGTCCCTCTCTGCTCCTTTCCTCCCTCCCTGCAAAGCAACCTCCTGGCATGTTCACAGCTGGGGAGGCTCTTGCAGAGATGTTCATTAGAGCCTGAGGGACAAATTAACATGGCAGTAATGGAGACAACAGAAGTAACTCAGGAAGAATTACAGGTTTGCAAGTGTGGCTAACTATAATGTAAAATCACAGCTCCAAATACCTTATAATCCCCAGGAGAAGCACCTTGCTCCTACTTTATCTGGTAGCAGTGGCTAGCAGGGACAAAAGGGCTAGAACTAGGGCCAGGTTGAGGGCTTTACTGATGTTATAGGGTCTTGGCTTGGACAGAGCTAAATTTTCTCTGTACAGCAAAGAGTGCAGGGGATGCTCTGGTGGTTGCTAAATTCACAGGCCACAACAGCCTCAAAAAAAATCCAGCATCCTGCAGGGCTGGATGGATGCTTGGTCTCAACCTCCATGGCTCCTCCTGCATCCCTGAGAAAGACAAGCCTTAGAGCAGATGTGACAAAAATCGAGGCCAGAGAGAGAAAACAAGAGGCCAAATGGGAGGTGACATCTTTCTGTCCTTATCTCTCATGTTCTCCAATAGCATGTCCTGAGAGAAAAGCAGAGGATGCATATAGTCATCTGTAAGCAGGGAGGGCAGGGGGTGATCTCCCCAGGGGGGTCCCTGAAGGAAACATCTCTGGGCAGGTTCTCAGGTTGGTTCCCCTGAGTCAGTGACTGGTGTCATTGCTCAGGACTGCTGAGCCTTCCCTAACTTCAGGCTTCTGGGATTTATTTAGAGTTTGATTTTATTTTAGACTGGTGGCAAGAGGATACTGCTGTACAGATGACTCTGGAGCTGAATCAGTGTGCATAAACAAACAGGGAGATGGGAGACATTTTTCTCTTTAATGTCATCTTGAGTCTTTCTGGAGCTATCTATTTATCGCCAGTCTGTAGGTCCACAAGATGATGAGATGGATAAAATGGGATGATAAGCTTACACTAGAAGAGAAACTATCAACAGACCTGTGATTTATTGCCCTTCTCAACTCTGGTGGATTCAGGGGTGAGGGGAGGATAAATTTTCCCCTAACTTTTCTTGCTGCTTTTAGATAGCCATTAACTCTCCGTGGACCATGACTTTCATTTCCCATCACCTTTGAATTACTCAGTCTGGGACTGAGTTGGAAGGTAATTTCAAGAGGCAAAAAGAGGTGGGAAGAAACCAAACTTTTTATTTAATTCTGACTGTGGCTGGCTTAAATTCTGCCCTTTATCAGGGCTTGCATCAAAGACAGGTTGACAGGAATGCTGCTGTGGGCAAAGGGAGATGACAGGCTTGCCTAGGTGGTCAAGGAATTGTGGAACAGCCCTGTAAGGAAATGCGGGTGAACAAAAAAATTCATCAGAGATACAATCAGCATTACCTTCAGGATAAGGACTGTGGTACATACGGCCATATAACAAGCAGATGAATAGTACAGCGCTTTTAGTGTATAACTGTACAGTGAACAGAGAGCTTTTTCAACCATTTTTAATGAAGGCTGCAAGTACCATAGACCCTTAAGCCAAGAGGTTTAAGAACGGGTTTGATTTTTCCCACAAATTCATGCTTTGCCTCTCTCCTTCACCTTGAAATAGTGCTTAAGGACAGAAGCAAAATCACTGCTCTGCTTGGAAGAAACAAATGACTCCACATCTACTCTGTTCCCTCTAATGGATTAAAACCTCCCTCTGAACTGCAATAGAGATTATCTGAGCTGGTTCCCACAGCTCGCCATCCATCCCTCACCCCACTGTAACCAGCATGCTTTCAGGCAGGGAGCTCAGACTCCACAGAGACACCGATTTTATTCTGAACAGAGCTTTTTCTCCATGACCAGATGCAAAATTCTGTGTTACTTTCTGATGTTGTTGACAGCTTTGCAGAAACAGGAATCCGGGGACCACATACGGCATTTGAATAATGGAGAGAACTTCACCTACAATGAGCAGAAAATGCAACAAAGTGATGCAATAAATGAATCGGGAATGGGAGAGAAGGTGAGAGGATATTTACCTTATTCTCTTTTAGTGTTTTCTTTCCCCTCTTTGGAGTAGATTTCCCCTTTCTGGATTGTCTAGTGAAAAAAAAGTCACCACGAGTTCTGAAGTTGCATAGTCTTGCAGCCTGAGGATCTAACTGCACCACCACAGCTGCCTGGTGGCTTGCTGTCCCGACTGTGCTGGTGGGAAAGAGTGAATCCTGGCTTCAAGCAGTGGCTTTCGGACAAGAATGTAGAGGCGCACTAGAAATGAATGTAGCTCATCATGTTCATACTGCTTACAGTGCACATTAGAAAGTGCCATCAGTGGCTCATAGTTTCGTTCAGTGAAATTATGGTTGAAGCTACTTTGCATACACCTGTCCTACTGATTACTGTCCTCTTCCCCTTCCCCAGTTAGGGGAGAAAAGATAAAATTCGTGTTAATTAAAAACTAATTGATGACAAGATGGTAGTAATAATATGGTCAGTTTCTAAATAACAGCAAGCTCCCAAATTCCATCAATCCAATTTAGAAAAAGACTGCATCAACGTTCTAATACCTAAAAACTGTTCTCACTATTTGTGGAACACAATTAGAAGGCCCAATTTGGTTGTTATCCAGGTATGGGATGGTGTGAGGAACCACTGCAGCACCCAGCATGCGAGATGGGGGCAGCAGGTGAAACCCGGCACGTTGCGCACTAACAGCAAGCGGCTCTCTAAAACCCAGCTGGGGGTGCTGACATCAGCAAAAGTGACACCGTGTCCGCATCTGTCCTGTGGGCATCTCGGCAGTGCGGATGAAGCTGGACCCCTGCCAGGATGAGAGGTGTCCCAGACCTGCCCCAGCACAAGGCAGAGCTGGGTGGGGACAGCTTGGCAGGATGAGGTTTGCAGGTCCTGCTGCTGCCGCCAAGCAAGGAGGGATGTGGCAGGGAGTGGTGCTGCTGGGGAGATGCTCTCCACCCCAGAATGGATGTTCCCTTGTAAACGCCAGCCTGAACGTGCCAGTGAACAGCAGGAGCCAGCCGGGCTTTTGTGGGCTCTGGCAGAGGTGCCGCGGGCAGCACGTCCAGGCCGTTCTGGCCGCCGCTGGCAGTCCTCTCGCTTCCCCGAGCGTGCAGCTGGCTGCCGCTGGGCAGAGATGGAAATCACAGCAGTGCTCACGGTCTGTCAGAGCAGCTTTGTCCAAGCTCCCCTGGAGACTCCCTGACCCCCTCCATGGGTGCAAGCCTGGCACATCACCCACGGCGGGGAGGCCAAAACAGTTTGTGCTGCTTGTTGGCTTTCACAGCCCCCCTTCCCTCTGCCAGGGCAGGCAGGGTGCTAGCCAGCATCGCAGGCTGGGACCAGCATGCGCACTGCTCTGGGACCAGAGCGGGGCTGGTTGCCAGCCACCCAGCAGATGCTGTCCTTTTGTCTCCTTGCATGCTGCTCCCTAAGGCTGGGAGCCAGCAGCTCAGTTAGTACAGGAATAATTTCATCCTCAATATAATCTGCAAATTCCTCCTGGTCCCTCCTTGCTCAGCTGAAAGCACCAGGCTCATCACGGTGGTCCTGCTGGCTCTTCAGGTTCTCCTTGCTGGAGATGCATGTGACTGGCATCCAAACCTGCGCAGTGGAGCGGCCCCTGACATCAGTTCTTCATAACAAAGATCCATTACATGAAGGTAATGGCTTTGGAGGACTGAGACAATTGCCTTAAAGAAGAATTGATTCTATTCTTTCTTGATTTTTTTTTTAATTGTGTGAATCTGTATTCTCTTAGTGAAATATCCATGGCTGGTAGCTCTTGCAGCAACTCAGCAAGGCACCCAGGGTTATTGGGGAGGGCTGAGGGTAAATAAAATCTGGGGAGGGCAGACTGGGGAGTCAATGGTCACTGTCAGTTTGGATAACAAATCTGCTAAGAGACCATCCAAGGAAGCAGAAAGACCTAGGTGAAGATGCCAGGAGAACCCTGTAGATAAAATCAAGGCAGAGAACAAATGAAACGTGCTGTGTGCAGCACAAATTTGGTTTCAGAAAGTCCATTTTGTAGGACATTTATGTTTTCTTCGAGTCTAAAAATTGCTTGCACTACTGACTGACTTGGAGAGACTCTTGGCTTTTGGGGAGGAGGGTCTCCAAGTTTTTATTCCCTCCAAAATGATAATAAAACCACAAAAAAACCACCTGCTGGTTATATTTGCCTCTCTGCAGAAGACCAATTATGTAATAACTGAGCCATACATAAACTCTGCCCTGTGACCTGAGAAGATGCCCATGCTGGGACACGACCCATTGACCCTCAGCACTGAGCTCTTCCAGCATCGCAGAGAGGAGCGCACAGGTACCCAGCACCCTCTGCTTAGGTGACAAAATACTCTGGAGGCAGACATCGGGGATGCTGCGGGTTGTGTCAGGACCTGGGAGGGATTGTGGAGTGAGGTGCTTCTGTTCAGCTGGTCCCACTCCTGTAGCTTACTGTGGTTTGGGCGAATTGTTATTTGCTGCTTTGGGATCCAGCGGTGGTAGCACTGCATAAACGTCAAATAGTCATATGTTCTATAAATGTTCCTCACACCCAGGTTTGAAAGTGGCTTCAGAACTATTCCCTGAGGTATTTGGTCAGTGTCCTACAGGTGGGAAAATAATTGCTGGATTGGAACTTTACCATGACCAGGCAGAACCCATGGGACGGACTCTCACACACCGCTCTGATCTAATCCTCATGAAGCCTGACCCTTCCTTTCAAATGAAAACTAATCCATCACACCCTGATAGTGAAAAACATTAACCATTGACAAATGTGGTGTTTACAGTGGTAATAACAGCCTGATTGATGGCTGGGGCTGGGGTGCTGCAGCTGGCGATGCTGCTGCTACAGTGAGCTGGCGGGGCAGGGACGGGCAGCACAGCCACTGCGCCGAGGGTTTCCAAAAGTGAGGTTTAGCACCTATATGGGCAAGCTGGGAGGGGAATAAAAGGGGTTTTCTGGAGCTTCCCTGCACAGGTCAGCATTTTGGCAGGTCTATGCCGTTGTCCATCGGCTGCTATGGCAAAGAGGAATGGCCAGGTGCAGGTTGTGTTTTTTTGCTGAGGTACAAACTCTGTTATATTTAGCTTCTTCAGCAAAGATACATAACTTTGCTATTAGGTGGATTTTCTATTATCTAAATCATGCAAGGAAAAGCATTTACTGACCTCTTCTACTACAAACTATAAGTGGACCTGAATACCATGAAGATGGACAACCTTTTAGAGACGCTAGACAAAAGTACTGCATGCTCTGTTGAGTTTTTCATTAGGATTTTTCTCCCCTGTCTGTTTTTCACACTCAAAGGATTATGCATTTGCATGCGTTATAACGAGAATACCTACATTCCTGATAGATTTTTTTAAAAAATCTTCATATAAAAATGTTATATGACATAAGCAAACTGTCAAAGTTAGAAGGAAACATCGCATTTTTGATCCTGTGTTTTCATGTCTCTTGTGGTGGAAATGCAAAGTGAGCCTGGGCTGCGATCTAAATTCTGCAGGGAGTTGTAGTTGACAGGAATAAACCATGTGGTGAGGGTGCCACATGAACCGAACATAAACATGAATTAAACCCTGCAACTGTGAAGGAACCAGGGCTGTTGGAAAACTAGTACTAAAAATGTAAATTTTAAAGTCTAAAAGAATGGATTGGAAGCAGATTTAATTGCCTCAATAAAGGGGTAACATGAAAATTATCGGTGTCAGAGAAGATTAAACGTACCTCAGAAATCAGAATAGACTGTTAATGTTTGATGGATGAATGGCAGAAGCCTGACAGAAGGCTATTACACTGATGCAATTACGCAGAAAATGTGGGTAAGTGGTTAAAAAAGGTGAGGGGAAGGCAGGAGCTCTTGCTGGGGTGCAGCAGGGACTTTGCATCATGGGGTGACCTTGGACTGAATCTTATTTTGAGCGTATCTGGTTGGACTGATGTCTTTTGTCAGGAGTCCCAGCCTTGCCTGGATTCTGGGAGCTGTGTAACCTTGTTCCCATGGCTGGACAGGTTACCCCATTCTTTGTAAGTGTGCTGCACCGGTTTGTCCAAGGCCAGTGTTAGCAGCCCTCACTGCTGGCAACTGGGACACGGGCTGGGTGTCTCCACACAGCTCTACAGGCAGACACTCAGGTGGGATGGAATCTTCATCACCTAATTTTAGGCATCTCCACCTGCACTAACCATTTAGGCTCCCTTTGCATCAACGGGGGACATATCCCACCCACTTGCAGACTGCAATTCACCTCAGCAGTTTTAGAGCTAAGCGTTGCCATCGGGTGAGGGACAGTTAAGGGATGACTGCTTGGGCTTCCCCAGAACGCACAAGAGTAAGTATGGGAAGGCATATGGTGGAGGTGTCGGCGCTCGCGTGTGTGAGGTTACGGCAGCGGTGTGAGGAGGCCAGATTTAATGTAACTACGGGTAGGTCACAGCAGGACGCCAGTGCCAGCACACCATAACCCTGTTCTGCTCCTGCTGCTGGTGATGTCCTGCTGTTTGAGGAATGTTGTGTGTCGACGTCATCAGAGAAACATCTTCAGTGCTGCAAAAGATGTTCCGTGATGATGTGGCTTCAGTGGCCCTCCTGTGGGCAAAGGACCTGTCACCAGTGCCTCTGGAGTGACTGCAGTGGGGGTGGCACTCAGGCAATGGGAAGTGCCAGAGGTTCCAGAGCTGATGAATCGTCGCCGTGCTAGCAGGCAGAGGCAGATAAATGAAAGGCTTTGAAACAAAATGCAGTTGCCACATCCTCCGCAATTTTTCTAATACGGTTGTGTCCAGCAACAGAAGCACCAGAAAAGACTTTTGCCAGTCATAAAAGAAGTTTTCATGCTATCTCTTATTACTCAATGCTTTGTCCAGCACCAATTTTTCAGGAAAAAAGACCCCCCCACCCCCACAAACAACAAAAATGCATCTGTTAAAAACAGGCATTTCTGAATATGCATGATTGGCCCTAGGAACAAACGGTGATGTTCTGGGGAGGAGTTTTATCGTATCTTACTGGCACACTGACAGAAATCAAAATGCAAAGGTAGCAGACAAGGTACTGTTAGCTCTGCATGTGTGTGTGTCTGCCACAGGATCACAGTGTGACCTTCCCCAGATTACTCAAACCGCGAGTGTCTCGGGCTGTCTTGGTAGATGAAAATACATGTACTTATTTACTCACCATTCAGGGGAGCTGCAGGGCTTAATTATTCAGTGTTTAGGAAGCTTTTGTGCAATGGCAAGATCAAAAAACGATGCTATGCAAGTGCAGAAGTTTATTCTGATTAACTTAACTGTACAACTGTTCCCTGATACTTCCAAACCAAAGGCTCCCAGAGGAGACTGCATCACAGTCTGCTGCTTTTCATCACGTGAACACAAAACCTCTCCCTGTGCACAGCAGGCCGGGGAGTTACCAGAGGCTTGGACTGAGCTTAACTTCAGTAAAGGTGCAAATGCCCAGAGAGCCAAGGTGTCCGCTCCATGGACGGCATCAGGTGGGGGGAGATGTCACCAAGTGAGCTGGACCGGGAGCAGGCACACCTCCCTAGCTGTGGGAACAGCTCAAAAGCCGAAGCCTTCTCGCCCTGCAGGTGAGGTTGCTGTGGCCTGGCAGGCAGAGCCCAGGGGCTGAACCTTCCAGCTGCCTAGGGGCAGGCATCCCTGAGGCATCTTCATGGCAGCACAGGCTGCAACGCGCTTCCACAGCTCATCTAGCAACTGTTCATTTGAAGGGTTTTCATACACTATCAGATGATAGGATTTTGGGGAAAAAAAAAAACCCAAACAAAACCAAATCCCCAAACCAAAATCTCTTATTTTGTTCTCCATCTCCCACAATTCTTTTCTGAAACTACAGGAACTGGCATGCAAACATCAGGAGGCGCATGTATATACTGGCTGTATAATAACTCCCCTGTTGTCCATCCTTTTCTCTTCTGCATGTATCTCCTTCTCTTCGATTTTGGGGAAATCTTTTTGTCTTTGCCAACTCATTTTCTCCATGATGTATGCCATTCCTGACTCCAGTGTGGGCTGTCAGCACTACAAGAGAGGCACTCTGCCTGTGGATTGTCTGTATTCTTCATCTGTTTTTTAAAGCCCGTTGAAAGCTGCCATAGGTAAAAGAACTGCGGGAAGCCATAATTTGGGAAGTTTTCAGAGCTGCTTGCAGCTTTTTTCCCTGCTGCCATGCCTGACAACTTGAACTAGTGGAATTATTCATTGGAAATAAAGCGTTTGAGGAATATAGCTATTGACTGTTATGAATGATTTATTTATTACTTATATTGCTGTAGCCTCTAATGACTCTTCATGGATTGGGGCTCTACAGTGTTAAGTTTTGCACGCAGCTGCAGTAGCGCAGTATGTTGAGCTGAGGATAGTAAAAGAACCAGGATTGGTGCAGGACAGGGAGCCCAAGGTAGGTGAAACGCTCAGATTTGGTGTAGTAAGTGACTGTGACAGTGCAACCTGCCCTCCTTTAATTAAGTATTTTATAGGCATCTTGTCAGAGGTAGATTTTAATGAGATATTTGAAGGAAGACTACAGACTTTTGCATTCCTCCCATGGGCAACATAGTAATATGCCCAAAAAGAAAGAAAAAGCTTGCTGGGAAATATAACCAATGGGCAGTAGAAGCTGGCATCATTATCAGAGCAGAAGGTGGGCTTGGTATTTTTTACCCTGTCCGCGAGCAGGTTGCCTTTGCTCCTGAGCTGCTCAGCTCTCGTGATTGCCTCTTAAATGCTGAAGTCCGTCTGTGCTCTCTCCCAGACATTTTAGCGCAGAGGCTGGCTTGCAAAGTCAGGCTTTTATATACGAAGAGTTGGGGTTTCAGCCCGTGGGAGAGGGCCCCAGCATTTCTCGGTGCTGCTGCTGTGCCCCGCGCGCTCGCTGCATTGCACGCTTGGTCTGCTCCTGCCTGTTTGTCAGTAACTCGGGCAGTGAGCCTCGTATCTCCTGTGAGATTAATGAAGTGAACTTTCCAAGATGACAGGCAGGATTCTTACTCAGAGTACTCTCAGCCCAGTGGAAAGAACTCAGCTCTGTTGAATTCTTGTTAAAAAAAAAAAAAAGTGCCCAATTTTATCCTGGAAGATTAGCGTATGCCCATAGGTATTGCTGCCAGGGAGTGAAGCAGACCCCGAAGTAATAAAAGATAAATGGCGACGTCAGTAAACTGGCAGACTTGGTTTAAGTAATATTAAGGATTATATTCTCTGGTGCCTCATTAACTCTGCCCAGGTGACCAGCTTGTTTGCTTCACAGGTGCTCTTTGAGCAACACCATATAATAAGTCATGTTTTCAATTAAACAACCATATTTTGGATACACAGCAATGCCTCCCACAACTTCCTGAATGTTCAGTATTTTCTCTGAGTTTCATCTCTGGGAACACTCATATGACAATTATTCCCCCTGCATCGCCCCCGGCTTTGCTGTTTTCTTTCAGGCCAGGAGATTACACTGCTTGGCAGGGTCCTTAGTAAAGACATTTTTATTTACATGGCTATTATGTTTCTGTCTTCCATCAAGCATCCATCTGGCTGGGCGGTCATGAAAATATTAATCGTAGGGGTGTCTAGACACCTGCTCCAGAATTGGAAATTCAGAAATTCACTGCAAGGAAATTTTACATTAGATTTCATTGCTTCAAAATGCTATTGGTTTTGCTTGAAGAAGAGGATTGAATGCTTTGAATGTTTTAATGATTTCACCTTTTTTTTTTTTTTGCAGATTTTTGGGTTTTTTTCTAAAACTGGAAACTTTGGACATTTGAGATGGGCTTTCAGTTAAAAAATATCCTAAGCATCCTTATCCTGAGTAAAGCTTAAGCATGAGTTTAACATGCGGAATGAGCCTAGCTAGAGTCAGCACGATGTCCAGCCTCATTCAACTTACCCATCTCTGACCTGGATGAAGGCACAGCACTCCCCCAGCGTGTTGGCTGGTGATACAGAACTGGGAGGAGCAGCCAATACCCCAGAGACTGCGCTGCCATTCAGAGAGTGCTGGGCAGGCTGGAGAGCTGGCCGGAGAAGGACTCCATGGAGTTCAGCAGAGGCAAGTGCGGGGTCCTGTGCCTGGGGAGGGACAGCCCCAGGCACCAGCACGGGCTGGGGGTGACCTGCTGGGGGCAGCTCTGTGGAGAAGGCACTGGGAGTGCTGGTGGGAAGCAAGGTGCCCATGGGCCAGCAGTGTGCCCTTGTGGCCAAGGGGCCAGTGGCACCCTGGGGTGCACAAGGAGGAGCAGGGCCAGCAGGTTGAGGGAGGTGATCCTCCCGCTCTGCTCTGCCCTGGTGAGACACATCTGGAGTGCCAGTTCTGGACTCCCAGTTCCAGATACAAGGAACTACTGGAGGGTCCAGCAGAGGGCTATGAAGATGATGAGGTGACCAGAGCATCTCCCTTGTGAGGAAAGGCTGAGAGAGCTGGGCTTGTTTAGCCTGGAGAAGACTAAAAGGGCAATCACTTTTATTTATAGATGTGTGTGTATATATATATATATATATATAAAAAAATTATTTATTATATTTATATCAATGCATATAAATGCCTTAAAGATAGGTGTCAGGAGGACAGGGCCAGGTTCTTTTCAGTGGTGCCCAGCAACAAGGACAAGGGGCAACAGGTATAGACTATAACACAACAAGTTCCATCTGAATCTGAGGAAGAACTTCTTTACCTCAAGGGTGCCAGAGCCCTGGCACAGGCTGCCCAGAGAGGCTGTGGCATCTCCTTCTCTGGAGATGTTCAAAACACACCTGGACACAACTCTGGGCAACCTGCTCCAGGTGAACCTGCTTTAGCAGGAGGTTGGACTGGATAATCTCCAAAGGTCCCTTCCCACCCTGACCATTCTGTGATTCTGTGAATTTAATAGACTTCAAAAAGGAAGAAAGGTTTCCGGTTTAAAAAAAACCACAACACTATTATTTGTGAACTTCCTCAGGCTGCATACTTTCCAGAATTAGGACCTATGTGCTGAAATTCCATCTAGTGAGTAGCTTAATACAACCATAAAGCCTCTCTGCCTTTTTTACCCCTTGATTTCATGGAGTTACAGCTTAGCTATAACCTTTTATTTTGTGGTTTTGCTTTGGTGTACGTGCACTTACTAAATTGTAGCTATTATTGAAAGTAATATAACATAACTGAAAAGGGATAATACGTCGGAGCTGTATGTATTTAATGAATACCCAAAGGCCACGAAGAAATAATTTTGACCCAGCCTGCCCCAAATATTGAGTTTTGCCTGAGTGTAAAGATAGATTTGAAACATAATTCTGTAGCATCTGTTCCGCTGCTGTCCAGCGGCAGGCAAAGAGGCTTTTTTAAAAAAGAAAAGAAAACAAAACCTGAGGTGGTTGAAAGCAGAGCAGAGGGTGAGGGCAAGGAGGAGGCTGGCTGAGGACAGCTCTCCATCTGCAGGTCCTTGTGGCTGCTTCTCAAGGGTGGGAGCGACCCGAAAGAAAACACAGCAAAGGTTTGGGCTAAAGTGGGGTTGTCACTGGTTTGAACGGCATTGGAAATCTAGCAGTGCTGATGGGAAGGAGATTGTGAGAATACCTCCCAGGAGCTGAGGTGTGAACACCCAAAGATGTAATTTTTTAGCCACAGAAATCTTGTTGTCTGAGAAACAGAAAATAAATGAGAACTGCAGGATAGTACATTTATGTAAAGGACTTAAATGTGGAATCTGTTTATAAAGAAGAAAACCCACAAGTCAAAAGAAAGAAAATACGAGACATTCATAGGGCCTGAGCCATGTTTTAACTATTGCAGACCAAGATGGGTCATGTGGGGTCATTCTCTGGAGGAGAATTATCTCACTTTAGTAAGTGAAGATCTTTGATAGAAAAATCAGGCTTGTGTTGAAAAATTCAGTTTTCATTGAAAAAAGTAAACCTCACCTCAGAATGAAAGACTGGTTAGAGGCCAGTATTCAGTATCCATTCAAGCATGGGCCAGCACTGGTACAGGGCCATAGCTTCATGTCCATCAGCCCCCAGCGCTGGCTTCACAAGCTGAACAAAAAGTAGAGGAAAAAAGCACCACAGGAAAAAAACCCCAACCTTCCTGAAGAGCTTTAGTGCCGAGCCGGCTCAAGCTCAGATAAATATTAGAAAGTCCCAGAGAGACTGATATACAGTGTGTGAGCAACGTGTCTGAGAGTGCCATGAGTACTTGCAGATCAGCCCAGGTCAAACAGAGCAATTACTTCTGTCTCACCCTCAGACCTCCCAAATCAGTTTGCAACCCCAATATCTCCCTGAGCATCAAATCCTCTTTCTGAGTTGGGTGTTGCTACATGGGATCCCCAAAAGGGATGTATTGGCTTACCCATATAGTCTTCTTCTGCTTCCTAAATACATATTTGTTCAATGTTGTCTCTTAAACAAGAGCAACCCCCCCTTCCTAATTTGGCACAGTAAGAATGACGAGTTCATTAAGAGGTGTGGATGGATTAAGCTGTGCATAAGGCCTGGTGTTACAAGACAAGGGTTAGACACCCCATTGTATTGCTATAATTGGAGTTGTAGGAATTATAGTCAAGGAGCACGAAAAGGTAATTTCCAGTTTGGCTAAACCTCCCTGATTCCCTCTGGCCACAAATTATCATATTTCTTCTCTAAAACAGACCTCCCCTATGTTTTTAAGCTCCTGTGAATTCAGGGCTGTTACGGTAATCTCTAATCCTCGCACAGACTACCGAAGTTCTCTCTCTATCTCTTTTTTCCCCTTTTTTTGTACAAGTTTGTTTGTGAGATACTTACTGCGGAGAGCCTGATCTTGGCTTCAGCTCAGCTGATAAGTAGGTGCAGAAAGACTTTCAGATTAGAAAGACAAATAAATATTTGAAACTGATTAAGCCAAAAGAAGGTTCAATCGTGTAATATTCCAGGGCCCATTTAGATACATGAAGTTAAGGAACAGCAGAGAGAAAGTGAATACAGCAATCTCTTTGTCTGCGTGCTGCAGAAGCTAATACACGTGATGTGAGATCACCTCCTGGTCCAAGATGCTCTCACAGGGTGGGGAAAAGGTTGATTTAAACTTCTTCAGTTTGCTTAAACTCGCACAATTATACTGAGCCAAAACAGATGAAGTAAATCTGAAGTATGCCAGTTCTTCTGCCACTGATCTGTTTATTTTGTTGTGCCTTCTTGTTATCCTGAATATATTCTGCACATGCATAGTGTGACAGCTGGCCCTGAGACAAAAGAATAACATATGTTGTAGGAAGAACTTGTGTTTAATACAAGATAGATGCACATTTCAGCACTTAAACTGAGCTTCCACTGAATGTGCAAAGCGCTTAACTGCATCTGCAGATGGGCTTGGTGAAAACAATGTGTGCAGCTAGCACGTGTGATGCAGCATCCAGGCTACGAAATAGGTCAGCTTGATCTATCACTGTGGCCTGTGCTTTGTGCTGGTCCTGCAGTGAGTGGAAAGTTTCCAAACACCTGACATACTGGCTTTTCTGGCTTTTAATACTCCATATTCTGTAATAATAGTGGCAGATACAGTCGATGTTTCTACCGATTTGCATTGCCCTTTGGGGGGAGGCAAAGAAACCTCAGCAACTTTCTCTTTTTCTTGAACAATCACTAACACATGCTACAATCATCCTGAAATGCATTCAGTAAATCATCTCTGATTGCACAGTTAAAGAGCACTACTCTATATTGGTCATTTAAAACATCTTCAGGGGTTTCATTGATGACGATTTTCCGAAAGGGAAGAGGCAACAAGGAAGATCTATTGAATTTTGAGTCGCTGTATGCTGGGTGTTACATTAGAACTTAAATCAGATCCAGCATTTCACAAGGAAACGAAGACAGAAAAGTCAAGTGAGATAAAGGGCTGTTTATCCATAGGAAGACGTGATATGTGTAAAAAGAGCCACCTTACAAAAGGGTTAGCTGTTCAAAATGCCCCCTTAAAGAAGATACAATTAGAGCTTAATCGTTTCTTTCTTCAGTTCAAAGCTCCCACATCTAAGTTAATGAACACGTATGCCAAGTCAGCCCTATTTGTACCTTGCTTATCTTGACCATTTAAACAAGCTGGCTCTTTGCTAACATTGCTGTTTATAGAGATTGCACATCTCTGCGTGGGAGCATCGCTCTTCTTTGTAGATTGGATTTTGCTCCACACAGACTGTTGAGGATCAGGATGTAATTTCTTCCTCCTAAAGAAGTCCTAACAATTAATTTACAAATAAGTTGATAAAAAGCTAATAGATACTAAATTAACCACAGAAGGGCTCCTGATCTGTTCCCTGAACTGCAGGAACATAGCAGAAAATTACAAGAAAAAAAAAATCAATGAAGACAGAAAGTTGGAGCCCATGAAGTTCAAAGAAGGTACAATTGTTACTGGACACCAAATGCAGAGCCAATTAATTTATTAAAGCGTACAATGCAGCACCATGTGTTTGAGGGTGCTGTGTGTTATGGAGAGGCTGCAATGTGGGGTCAAGCTCTCCCAAAGCCATGTCTGTACTGGTGAATTAAACATACCTGTTATTACTGTTTGCCACGAAGGCTGGCCGGCACATCTCCGTACAGTCCAGCTCTCCTCCTTCAGCACAGGCTGCTGTTTGCAGGATGCTTGTTGAAATAGCTCTAACATGTTAAATCACAAATCCTTCATGGGAATTGTCTAGGAATGGGTTTGTTAGCCTAATCCAAAACTGGGGATTGCTGTAAAAATGTTGGCCAGCAGGTATCTGCTGAGAGAGCGTGAGGAAGAGGGTGAGGAGGCAGCAGCAGCAGCAGCATGCAAAGCCATGCTGGGAAGCTGGCTGAGACTGGAAGCAGCACAGGCTTCTCGCTAGGGGCTGCTGAGCACTGATAGATGCATGTTTCTAGGCTCAGAGACACACCGGGTTGTGGTGTGAGGCACAGGCATGGCCCTGCCTCTGAAACTGGCTCTTTTAAAGGGCTGTCTCCCAGCTTTGTGCGTGAGAATTCTTTCTGGAATCAGGGTTTTCCTTTTTCCTCCTCTAAATCAGGTTTCTCTTTCCCTGTGCTATGCACAGCACTGTATTTTTCTCTTCTGCAGTTGCATGTTCTGGGGCAGCAGTGTGCTCAGGCAGGGGTTAGAACTGTGCATGTTCTTGAGGGTATGGTCTTTGATGCTAGCCCATTATCAGCCGTTGGCCTCATCCACTTTAACGTGTGCTGGCCTTGGTGCAATTTTGCTTCAGAGCTACAGGTAACTGAGTACTTCCCTCTTGTTATGCATGTACAAGACATACACACGCACATATACATATGTACACACAGAGATACTCCTGCCCAGGCTGTGGGCTGTCAATCAATTATACATCTAAATGTGCAGGCATCTCACTAGGTACCTCCTCAAATCTATCAGGTTGTTCCAGGTATGGTATTTGTCTTTAAACTTCACTATGGTCATATTTATGGGAGTGTGCTGTGGGTCTTTCTGCGGTTAACTCTCTATTGCCATTTTCCAGCACACTGGCTCAAGGTGGAGCACTGATCCAGCACTACAGAGCACAGAGGTTCCCCACGCGTGTCAGTTCAACACTCACAGATTGATGCCCATCACACTGTTGTCAGACGTGTTGTTGTAGACCCTAGGAGCTGCTCATTCATCTCACAGCCCCAGGTATCAATAACACCTGCAGCACCCAAGGTCTCTTGTAAGCGGTAAAATCCAATCCCCAAAGCCTTGTAGTAGTGATGAGCAGAAAATCACAGCAGCTGGTGCTGGAAAAATAGGAATTCAGCTAAAGCAACAGTACCTTGACAACACTTGGTGCTGCAAACATCACTTAACTTGACAAACAACCGGTAATAGCTAGAGTGAAAATAAAGGGTTAGGCAGGTAGAGAGATAAAGTATGAAGAACATGCTGAGCAAATAACAGCCTTTTGAGAATCAGCATTAGCATAATTACTAAACATAGGTAATTGCTGAAATAGCATTTGCTGGCAGCGTTTGCGTTTCTAAATGCAACACTTTCTCTCTTCCCTACGTAATCTTCTGCTAAGACTAGAGAGTGTGCTTACGCTCTGCTTTTAGCTGAGAAAGAGAGCTGGTGTGGAAATTGGCACCATCTGAAAGCCGAGGGCATAGAGAGGAACAAACACATTTAACACCTTGGAGTCCAACCATCCTTTTTAAAGAAGGTTGTCATATTTGGGGCTACATGCTTTGTTAAAATCTATATGTTACACCATCAACTCAGCATTTTTCCTGGTGCCCTACTCAATACTTGATAAGATTGGACATTCTCAAATCGATTCCTATTGATCTCCCACTGCTGAAATAGGATAAGCATGTGACAGACACAATGAGTGTTTAGTACAGCAGCAGATCAAGCCATTCCAGCACTAGAAAACAACTCGGCTGATAAAAAAAATAAACAAAAACCAAACAACACCCCCCACCAGACACAAATGTAGCAACATGCAGTGCATAAGCAAAGGTCCTGGCTCCAATCAAAAGCATTAGCTGGTTCTGCTTAAGAAGGCATTTGGCCACAGTTTTGATGGAAGAGCAGGTGGAAATTAAAATGGGAAGAAAAAAAAAAAAAAAAGGGAACAGATGAGGTTGCATCTGTGAAGGTTGTAGGGCAGATTTGCAATTATTTATGAGCACTGCATGTGACCTGGGTACTGAGATCATGCTGTACTGGCTTACTGCATCCCTCACTGCATGCTGCTCTGCAGGGCAGGTAGGAAGTTGTCAGAGGCAATAGCTGGCCTCTGCCTAAGTAAATTACCGAAAAATCACGGGAAGGGGAAAACCATCCGCACACTATTAGCTGCGAAGATTCCTCTGGATAACAGAAGTACAGAAGGGACTCAGCCTGGTTTTTTTGAAAAGAAGCGAAAAAGGTGATTTGACAGTAACTGCAGAGAGCAAACCTGAGGCCATGCAAGGGTGGCTCAGGAAGGACAGGACAGCACGGAGACAGCCCCCACTGAGAAGGCTGAAGTAGCGGGGCTTTCTAAACCTTCAACGTGGTGGTAAGATGCAAAAAAGTCATATGCAAAGGCAGTCCTCATGGCTGAAAACATCTTTTTGTTTTTAAAATTGCTGTGTTCTTGCTGTGAGGTCAGAAGCTGATAGCCATCTCTGGGCCGCTGATCATGGCTCACTTGCCAGTCATCACAGATGGACGAGTCGAGAGAAATAGGTGTCATCCTGACATAAACATGGATTGTGGGATCCCAAAGCCTGCAGCAAAAGCACAAGGGCTCCCTTTTACAGCCAGCCCCACAGCTCTCTGAATGCTGCCTCGCCAGCTCCCTGGTGAGCCTCTGCAGAGGTTTCACCAGCAGCAGCTCAGGCACAAGTTTCACGGAGCATGAATTGCACTCTCCGCAGGGGTACCTCAAACCTTGAAAATTTGCACTTGCACATAATTTCCTCAGAGGAAACTCAAAACACAATAAGCGAGAAGCATGAGGCCATTTGGTGATCCATATATACATAAGAGATAAAAAATGGCAGCCCCTTCAAAAATAACCCAGAAAAGCCTTCTACTGCCTAACCCTGTGGTGGCGTTTAGACAGACGTTTCTTTAGGCAAGAAGATCAGTATTTTGCTGTCATTCATTACGGATTTACCAGTTTTGTATTGATTTTGTTGTGGCCTCCTATGTACTTTAATTGCTGCAATAGAAAAACAAGTTGCTATACATGACATTTCCTTTCTGAGAAGCTGGCAACAGAATTGCATGAACCACTGGTAGATTCACTGATTTCCCTTGTGAGTCAGTAATAAAATGATGACTGAAACAGCTTGTCCTTCTTTCTGTTCCAAAACAGCTTTTTTTTTTTTTTTTTTTCAAGAACTCTCACTAGCTATGGATTCAAACCCAGAAATCTTCCTAATTGCTGGATAATATGGTAGACTTTCATATAGTATTTCATGGTTAATAACTCTGAAGATTTATTGATTTATTTTGAGGGACGGGAACCTGAGTGCCTTTGCTGGAGCAAGCAGGTTGCTCAGGTTGTGGGTGAGGTCCACCCAGAGCTGGTCAAGGGCAATGGTGATAATTGGCAAAGTGGTTTCTGGTGCTCTCATCATTAGATTGACACATAGTGCAACTCTCAGGAGTGTGAGTTGAAAAAGAAATGCTTCCTTCCTCTGGGATGCAAGCCACCAGCTCACACTCAAGGCTTCTCACCTGGGAGATCTGCAGCAGCTGGAAACCCATATGGTGTGGGGCAAAATAATGTCCCAGTGTGCTTGCAGACTGAGGAGCAGATAAGACTGATTAAGTTACCTCACCTCATCCTTATAAAAGGCTTTTCTTTGATGTTGTACTTGCTATAAGTTCTTCTAGGGCATTTTCTGTTGTCCCAGCTGAGCAGACTTCACCTTCCCTGAGGAGCTGCCATGCCAGCAGAAGGCATCCCCTCACCGAGCACCTTCAGGCTGAAACGGAGGTGAGAAAATGAGGGTTGTTGTGTGTTCCCTGTGATTTTCTCCCTCGACTTTCAATACTTTCTAAGAACAATGTTCTAATCTTTTGTGTTTAGCCATCTGCTGACACCCTGGCTCTGGGTTTTCATAGCTGTACTCTTGTTGTTGTGCATTTCCAATTCTGATACTTCTTTATATATATTTTTTATTATTTTTTAAGCTGTGACCCTTGCAGAACTGAGTTCAAGCAAGGTAGCAGACAGGAGGTAGTTCATCTCATTGAAAGCTGTGTCAGAATTCATGACAATACCCACTATTCTGCTTAGACTGGTTTGGGTCCCACTGCATGAATTAATGTGGTAAGAAAAGAACCACAGAATTGTTTCCTCCAGCAGCTCGGTGTGTGCATATTTAGGTGCCATAACAAGAGGTGCTACAAGAAAACAGAGATAGATGAAGACCTGTGAGGTGATCCATAAATAAAATACTTCAGTATGTCCATAACTAAATTCTGCAGCAACCCCATGAGGTAAGTCAGTATTACAGGTATTTTTGAGATGGATAAAGGAGGCTGCTGGAGATGCAGCTGATGGTGGGTTTTCCCAGGAGTACATAGAAGCAGAGCCTGGATGATCCCTGGCAGGGTTTTAGAAGTGGCAAGATTGCTGAGGAAGGAAAGGATTTGTTAGGGCTGGTCAATCTGATAAGAAACAATTGTATGCAATTAAGCAAAGTAAAATAAGATCTGACAGCTCTAGGGGTATATTACGACTTGTGTGTGTTTTGCTAAGACACAGCATCTACTTCCTAAAAAATGTAATTGACAGAAGTGGCAAAACCATGCTCAGTGCAGGAAGCAGAGGTGGGCTGAAGGAAAAACAAACAAAAAAGTACCTTGCTTTGCCTTCTGCTGATCCTGCTCCAGATCAGAGCTGCTGGAAAACTCCTCAAGGAGTATTTGCAAGCTGTTCTGCATGGCCATTTCGGCACAGCCCAGCTGGTTGATGCCAGCAAATCTGGGCTGGTAACAGTTCCTGAAATAAAACCCATCTTGCCAGAAGAAGAAGAAAGTCTAAGAACAGAAAAGTCTGGTTGTATTTTCTCTGTCATTGCCTATGTACTTCTCAGAGACGTGTAAACAAAGCCAACTTGTTGATGAGAAATATGTCAATCAAAGAGCTGCTGAATGTTCTGGAGACAGTTATCACTAGATGTTTTGACTAAATGTCTAAGAGCTCATGCTCTTGGGAAATTTCCCAAAAGATCTGAAGATAAACACACAAGCTCTTGGCATCTCTCCTGACTGGATGAGAATATGAGAACTCATAATTATTTACGTTTAACCTGCACACCTTAAAAAACTTGTGGTGTGTGTTGAAGGAAGCACCAGAGCATCTGACAGTGGTGTTTATTAAGGACAAAGTCCCAGGGAATATCTGAATTCTGCCGGACTACTTGTCTACATTTCAACTCGCGTCAGAATAAAAAAAAAATACTCTCATATTCATCTACAGCCACTTTGGTCACAGTTGAAATATGGAGGCAGCAAAAATCAAATGACTGAACCTGTTCTGGAAACCTCTCCACTGGGGGTAACGGCAGCATTTGGTGAGGCAGCAAGAATAAATTTGATATTCAAAACAACTTTCATAAGTTTTCACGTAAGTCAAGTGTTTAATGATCCCCTGCTGCTCCAGTTTTGTGCTGCTGAAGGTCCCTTCAGTGGACACAGCGCTGCTGAACCCTGGGCTTGGCCAGGTGGGTTACGGAGAGGCTGGCTTCCAACGGCAAGGAGATCCACGGCCAGGCACCTGCAAAAGCACCAAAGCAATAAGTAGGGTGTCACTGTTGGTGGTCCTGCCACTCACTTTTCTGCACAACGCTCCGAAAATGGGAATGATCCACTGCGATCCACAGTTCTCTCCCCAGGCAGGAGTGCTCTAGAGCCGTGGTGGCTGGTGCAGCAGCCTGGGATGGCTGCTTGAGCCAGGACATGGACGAAAATATTACCTCCTTAATCTGATCAGAAGGTAATTTTTTTTCCTTCTTATTTTTCTTTTGATCAAATTCTACCTGTAAGGACATAGGCAATGTCCGCTGTGCAGAATCTGGAGGAAAGTCTTGGCAGAATTCCTCGGAAGAAGAATCGGGAAGCAGATTTTTTAATTTTTTTTTTTTAATTAGAAAGCTCAAATTTTCATCTCTGCCAGCCGTGACCTTTCTGATTTGTTTACTAGGAACATGCACAGGAGTGATTCATTCTGTTGTTCTGGTGACAAGAATATCAGTGCATAAGTGGTTTTGTCCTCCACCTACATTACAGGTACACTTGTTTTAATTGTACCTGTTACAATTGGTCTCTCCTCCGTAGCACCCATCTGACTGGCAGAAACACAAGCCCACACAGCCCACTGAGTAGTAAACATATCTGTGAAATGTCACAGCATTAACCAAAATCTCACAGATCAGCACAAGAAATAAATATAATGATGAAAAATGGTTTGCCTGTGAGAATTAACCAGTCTCCATTAGTGAGAGTAAATGACTGACTGACTTTATTCCAGGAGCCTGTAGAGTTCTGCTATTCTCTGTCTTAGCCGTGAGCCTTTTATTGGCTTGCCCAGACTCTGCATCTTTTATGTCAGTTAAGTCAACAAAATACAACCTGGTTCAGAGTAAGCTAATGCAGGTATACAGTGCATTAGCATAAATATCATTGCAAAGTACTGCGGCAGTATAAGTATTTCATCTGATCCGCAAAATAATTTCCAGCCCCCCAGCAGTTAGAAGTTCAGGATGGTCAGTGTGGTGTGCATTGCACTGACCATCTGCCTAACGTGGTCTGGTCAGTGGGGGACGTGGTGCTGATGTTCTTTGTGCCTCCGGGTGGGCGCTGCTCCACTGCGTGTTTGTGTCTGTACTGCATATATGTGTACTTTCCTCTCTATGTATGTATACACATATAAAAAAATTAAGACACCAGCCAGGCTTAAGCCCAGCTCCAGATCACTGGAGGAGAGATTTTAATGACAGGTTGCCTGAAGGATTCGGCTCCCGCTTTTGTACCTTGTTTTCTACAAACACTCACCAATGCGTAGGACTTCTCATAACCTGTCAGAGAACCTCAGCACTTGCCAAATCAAATTAAATATAAAACCTTTATGACTCTGTGCATAGTCTTTGCTTTGGTCATGAGCTCATGTGTTTATAGCAGAAAGGTGCCCACTCTCCAGCCCGCAGGAGCCCAGGGTGTCGCTGGTGCCCACAGAACCTGGCTGCCAGTGTGGGGGCTGCAGCAGACCCCATTCATCTGCTCCAGCTCCAACAACCCACGGTCATGATAACTTCTTTTCATTAGCCCATTCAATCCCTACCTGGAAAACTTAGAAAGGGAGAGGGAGACCACTGCACAGGCTCAGCTAACAGTTTACACATAATATTAATCACACCGTGTCTTCCTATATGTCTTTGCCTGAGGAGACTGGTTCTCGTGTGTGCTCTTCTGCACCAGCTGTGGATAGCATGGATGCTCCAGCTGTCTCCATTATCTCCACAATGCTAGATTTGGATCTTATTCCTCCCTTTCATCTTGAATAATCAATATAAGCTTCAGATGAACAAAGACCAGCTGTATTCCCACTCTTGCAATGGAAGTGATACAACCTAAAGCAAGAGAAGGACACTAAGGGGATTGCTACTCTCTCCTGCATGTTTTCAGTTCTGCAGGCTGCTCAGCCTGCAACCTGAGGCAATGTGTGAGACCATTCTGCTGCTCAAAATAGTCCATATCTACTGATCTTTAGAAGTTTCCACAAAGACCATTGCTGAGAAAAGAGGTATCCTGGCTGGATGTCTACATATTTGTACTGTTTCTGGGTTACTGTTCACTTTTTTATTACGGTGGTATTATGGGAGCAGTTAATTACAATAATTTGTTTGTATAAGAACTCTTCTATGTGCCTAGATCTAAACATATGAGTTTCATAACTCATAAAAATCAAAGTAAACAACCGAAGAACAAACACACACAAATGGTAATTAAGTTTTGATTCTCTTAGCATTCCCTGGCCACTCCTGGGACTTACCAGTCTTGTCAATATTTTAATGTGTTCAGCAGCTCTTGAAAGTAAACAAGTAGCCATCAGTGGGTAAGCACTTCTCTATTTGTTTTTCGGAATTAGTTGCTCAGGTAGGTTGCATGTGCGTGGCAGCCTGAATACATTTACTTCAGAGGCAAAGAAACCAGGCTTAGGCATTTCTAAATGCTGGAATCTTGAAGATGTTCATATCAAGCCTGAGCTCCAGATTATGTGAAATGTTCTCTCTACCAGCTCATCAGCTAAGCACCAGCACAGGGCAGGTGGGAAACCAAGGCTCAGATCTATTAGTCTCCCAGCCCTTTACTGACCTCGAACAATCCTTTCTACTAGTATTTTCTTTGGCAAGTAATGGGCATTTTGCAACATGTACAGAAAGAGTCAAATTCAGTTAGTACAGATTCAGTTTGACAGTATCCCTTAAAAAAACCACTGAGAAACAATATTCTGGATGGCACTGTGGTCCTATGGCTGTTCAGATGAAAACTCTCAGTGATCAGGAGTGGCTGCTCATTTTTTTTTAAGGATCAGAAGTCAGTGAGGAAAAAGCCATCAGAGAGAGATTACTTAGAGCGGGAAGAAAACCACATAATCAGACTGCAGCTCAATACAGGGAGTTATTAAAAGCCTCAGAAGATGGTTTGATGTGGACAAACGGTGATGCTTCTGACAGTTCAGTGCATCTTAGGATATCAGCTGGAATAACCAGTGAGGCTGATCCAAGCTACAGCCCAAGAGCAGCAATCCAGCTCACGCATCTTTGGATAAATTAGCCCCCATCTCCCTTGATGTTAAAGCTCTGGAGGATGCTAACTCAGTGAAGTTATTTCGGGTCCTTTCTGTTGAGTCAGTGCTCTGCGCAAGGCAGCTTCTTGCCCTCCTGCAGGTAGCCTTGTACTCACCTCAGGGACTGGGCTTGGAGGGAGGAGGCTGTAAATGCAAACAGAACACTCTGGATCAGGAATTGCCCTACCTGCCAGCTTGGCTGCACCGTGATGCAAGCAGTGATGTTCGGAAGTAATTGCCACAGTCAAGTCCTCTTAATACCCCTTCTTTTCTATTTTTGTAGTAGAGTGGAAAGAGCTCTCAATTTCCCCTGGGCTGCCATGCCCCTTATGGCCTGAATTATGCCAGATTGTCCTAAAAATGACAAATGATTTAGCCCTGCTATAAAACCCAACCTCATGTTAAATTTCACTGTCCTGCTCCAAGGTACCAGACATGTTTTACCTGGACAAAATCCGTATATATTTGTTCAGAAATATGCAGACAAGCAATATACAGGCTTTCAGCTTACAGTGTAGTTCTGGGTCACTGCAAAGAGCTATAAATGTATAAGCACCAAACAATTACAATAATAAACGGAGCTATTTCACACACATCACCACTCGCAAAAGTCAGTGTCTGGGCTTCTGTAAATATCCTGATACATACGTAATTATTAAAAACAGCAACAAGCTAGGTATGTATGCATATTATATAACTATGTAGCTCCCATTATTGCATATGAGCACATTTTCATAATTGCCGTGTGGAGTTTGCCTCCTAAAATTCTGTGGGTGGTTTGAAACAAAATGCCGATGATTAATGCAGTTTTGAGCTAGCAGATTACTTGTGTAGCTTAGTTTAGCTTTATGTAGCTGTAACAAATGTGTGTCTTGATGATATGTTTAATATTACATTACACTGTACTATTTTCCATTGTGCTGAAATACGTTCTAGCATTTTTCCACAATGTAAGATGACAGAGATCAATTACAAAACTATTAAATGTCAATTAACATCTTTGCAATCTGAATCCCAAATGAACCTGTTAAAACTACCTTGTTATATGTCACTTACATGTATAAATGCTGGTTAAAAGTTTAATGAATGCATGAAAAGGTAATTACCTATTTACTCTTCATGTAGTGGTAAACTAATCCCATCGCTATTAGTTATGTCCACTGGAAAACTGAGACTGAATTTGCAAACTTGAGGGGCTAAAATGGGCCCTGAAATGTATTATTCATTAATCAGGTGCACTTCCATGTAGTGCCTAAATACAGATTTGGGAATCTAATTTTCAGCACTTCAACAGGAATATTTTGGCCTATTAAGCCATGAAGTTATTTTTAGCGTGGTCTAGCCAGCAGTGGTGCTCCTTACGGTAGAGTTTAAGCATTGTACAGCATATAGAAGGCCTTGAGCTTTCCTGGAAAAGGTCATCATTGCATAAAAAATTAATAATTTTTAGCAGTAATTTAGGCTAAAATGTAGTCAGTACAACAAGGTGAACACCTCCACTCATAGGAAAATGTAGTCATTGCCCCTGGGATAAGAACTTTCCCCTTGCAGAATATTAAAAATAGGATTTTTATTTATTACGAGTAGTCAAGACTTTGCTTTGGCATCTCAGCTGAAAAATGGCACCTTTAGGAACACAGCAGAGATCACATTGCCTACTTCACTTATCAATCTCAGTTGTCTTTGCTAACAACCCGCTGTCTTTATCTGGTCTGTAGGAAGCACAGGAGTGCTGGCAAGCATGCCGTGGTGACTGCCGGACTCTCCCTGTTGACCAGGCAAAGCCAAAGGAGATGAACCTCCTGGAACAGGCTCCTCGTGAAGGTGGCCAGAAGTGGGCTGGGGAGCAGCACCCGTGTTGGGGCAGGCCTGTCCCAAGGCAAAGGTACCTCTGTGTCACAGGCCAGTGCTGGCTCTTTCTTGCACAGTTAGAGGACATGCGTGCATTTCCAGTGGGTGCTGTTCACACGCTTCCCTCCCTCTCTGGTGAGTTACCCGTGTGGGAGCAAGATCAGAAGGGCTGATACAAAGCCAAGCCAGAGTGGTGAGCGTGCAAACACATACAGGAGCAGAGCAGGGGGCGGCAAGCATGCAAACCCATACAGGAACAGAGCAGGGAGCTGCCAGCTGGGGACTGCTCCTGCCTCACCCTCCTGCCTGGCAAAGCACAGCCTTTCCAAGGCTAAGCAGAGGATCAAAGAGGGATACTAGACCTTACAGATGATAGCCTGCAGAGAGGGCAGTGGAGAGGGAGGCTGTCAATCATGGCAGGCAGGCAGATGGAGAGTTGGAGAGGAGCAAAGGCTCCAGTTCCTCGGGCAATGTGGGACTTCATGGACAAGTCAGTCCTTGGCGGGTGCCTGAGGGAGCTACCAACCTTCAGGAACAGAATATGTGCAGCTACATCTCTTTGTCCCTCTCAGGCATCCTTCTGTTCTTCCTGGCAAATACAATGTTCTTTGTATTGAAAGAACTGTCTCTTTTTAATTAGAAAATGCAGTTCTCAGGTCCCAAAGGAAAAGTGTCTGCGAGTGTCATGTATGGCAAAAGGGAGGGAACAACCTTGAGAGCATCAGCTGGAAAGATCCCACTACAGGGATACATGCAGTCACCAGCCTGCAGCATGGACCAGGAGGAGTGACATCCACAGGGGTCAGGAGCCTGGACCTGGCTGTGGTGCAGCATGGCAATAGTTTCGAGGTGAAACTGCACAAAACCCACAGCCTGCCCTACCGGACAGCGTGGTCTCCTGGTTGTGGTCTCCTCAGGGATGATCTCTTCCCTGAAGTCTATCCCTTAGGCCAAGGCCAGCCAGCAGCCGGCTGCCTGGGACAGGGTCTGACTTGGCAAGGTTCGTGAGAGAAACTCGTTTAGAGACAAAACGCTTCATCAGAAGTTTGCCAACTCTCCTCTGACGGCAGGCGTTGTTTCAGGCTAATTCCTTCTCTTTTTTGTGCTGGATCATGCCAGATGAAGATGTTATGGGACTTGCTCACTGAATTCTCATTAAAATAAATGCATATTGGCCGGCAGACCTTGCCGTATGGCTCTGCAAAGCTGATCTTCAGCATCTCCTCTGCTTTTTGTATCAGATGACTTCAGACAAGACTATTAACACTAACTGGGTAGGAAGGGGACCAACAGTAGCCTCTGCTGCCAGGTCGTCCCATCTGCAGGTGTAATAGAGCGCCGCTTTTGAGGAGCCTAGAGTTAGTCTTTGCTGTTAGCCTGGGGCAGAACAGCAATAGGCACAGGGGTGGCTTTGCTCCTGAAACTGGTGGATTCAGGAAATGATGTGTTTTTGTGGATGGCACTATTTGTAACAGAAGGAATAGCATGAAAAGTGTTGTTAAGAAGTGAACCTCTGCTGAGAATATCTTGCTCTTCTGTTTTGGAGTCATTCTGGTGGGTCTAATGATAGCAGATGCTTCAATATAATTTACAAGAAAAAATACTGGGTGTTTGGTCTCCCCCCCTCCCTAGAACAGTGTCACAGGGAGGCTTTTTTGTTCAGTTGTTTTAGGAATGCAATTTGGTAATTCAGTTGCTTGCCTGATAAATGTCTGCCCTCTGATCCCAGCTACAGGAGATGGAATAAAATATAACTGGATTTGACAGACAGAATTTGTCTGCTGTGTTTGAGGTACAGCAAAGCAGCCCGGGGAGAAAAACATTACAGCAAATTATGTTTCCTTATCTCCCTATGCTAACAGTGCCAGGTCAGCTTGGAGCGGTGAATGAACCAAGTCTTCTAAAGGACAATATCCACCAAGCTCAAACAACAGTGCTGCACTGGTCTGACTCCAGGGCTGGGGATGTGGGCACGGGTGAAGCTGCTGTGAAGTCCTAGCTAATCCACTTTCCCTTTCTGGTCCCTCTCCTGTGCTTACTTTGCAAGTTTGGGGCAAGAGGTTGCTTCCCAGCAGGGCTAGCACCTGGGACCTTGCTCGGAGCAGCAGCCTCCTCTGGCTGCTGCAGCCCTGTGTGCTTGCACTGGCCTCTCTGCCAGGGTAGCGGACAGAGACAGCAGTGCTACGGGCAGAGAAAGACTCCTCTGGGGTGTTTTTTGCTGTGTTCACTGTTTTTGGAGTGCCCTCACACTGCACATACATCCAACAGCGAGTCTGGCTCTGCAGACGCCCGGACTGCAATATGGATGCCCACATGGCTCAGCAACTGCAGAACAGCCATCATTGTTGTTTGGGGTTTTTTAATTAGCCAACACAAAATATGTTTGTTCTGATATTATTCTTTGGGTCAATTCAGTTCTTACCAGTGGACCAAAGCATCACCACGCACACCCATTAACTGGTGTCTTTATTTCAAACATACTCTAGTTTCCTATGAACTGACCTTTATTTTATGGTAGTGGACAGCCATCAATCAGGCTGGAAAAACTGGACCATCCCTGGCTGGATTGTAACCTGAGCATGTGGCTGATGAGAAAACCCTCTGGCTTTCTGCTTTCTCAGTAGCTCTGTATTTTGGAGGTGGGCAATGTTGAGGTGTGGATGCACAGCACTGGGAAAGTTGCACATACAGTGCATCTCAGCCCAGCACTCTTCCCCAGGGTGACCCAGCTCAGCACCGCTATGCTGGGCTGGTTCTAGCAATAGGAGTCTTTATGTTGGTGGTTTTTTTAAAAAAAGATGTCTAAAATCCTGTTGCAGAATGGATGAGAGAAAACGGCCATGGATCCATGGAAGGACTGTGTGACACAGCACTTGACATGAGTTTGGAGTGAACCAGACTAGGCCGCAGTAAAAAAGTTACTGCAATAATGGACAATGGACAAGGAAGATAAGGAAAAGGTCAATGCTGAGCTTGCAGAAGATGTAGCAACTAACTTTGAGGAAGGCACGTAGAGCACGGAGCCGAGCTACGTGACAAGTTAACTGCAGAAACCGCAAGTAGGAGGTCGTATGAAAATGTAACCTTTAGGGCTTAGCCAATCAACATATGACTAGTAGGCATAATTAACTGAAATTGTATAAAAGACATAATCGCGCCATAATAAATCGGAGCTTGCTTTATCACTCACATTGAGTCGGCTGCTTGCTTCCCCTCGCTCGTCGCAAAATCCCCTAAAATTTGTCTTGCAAATAGCTGGAGTAGGGTGGGTGAAGGAAGAAGTCTGTTATCCTCTCTGGAAGAGGTAAACTTGCTCTAAGGTACTTGCATCCTCATTGCTAAATTCGTATACTGCCATAGGGACTTTTCTATCACTGCGGTGACTCTGATGTATCTTCAAAGTGATGGGGAAAGGAGTTGGAAGTAATATTTTTTTTCTGTGTTCACTACCTGGATCGTAACTATCTAGCCTGACCAGATGTCCTCCATTCCTCCCATGTCAAAGCCTGCCTGCTCCTTTCCTGAAACATCCATCACACCGCAGGTCAGCTTTTCCTTGATTTGTAGAAGATGGTTGCCTAGTCTGCCTCCCCTTTAATCATTACTCTGACAGCAGCTAGAGAGATGAAAAGCTGGGGGGATCTAAGTAATCCATTTCTGAGTGTAAAAAGCCCCAAAAAGCGGGGGGGAGAGGGGAAGAGAGCGAGTCTGTCTGCTGAGCAAACAGACTGGTTACGTCAAGGGACAGGAAGAGCAGCACTTGGAAATCAATACGGATGAGGCTTTGAAAAGGTTGACTGACTGCACTGGATTAGCTATTGATTTTTGTCATTTTCACAGCTAGTGCCATGCTCTCCACCTGCTGAGGCCATTAAGCTCTGAGGCCTTAAACTTCTAATCCCCCACTAATAACAACAAGACAATGGCCCGGCAAGCCAAGGATCTAATGGGATGTCCAATAGCTTCAGCTCTGTGTTTCGAGTGTGCCAATGTCTAGGATGCAGCCGTGGCAGCCCGCAGACACCGCGTAGAAGCAAAATGCACAGAAGGATTCGGATTGCACTCAGAGGCCAACTGCAAATCGGTGTTTATTGATAAGAATCTCCAACCAGTTTCCAGTTAGCACCAGTGACATGGAACACATAATTTTGGCAGCATCTCTCTGAGCACTGATATTGTTAAAATAGACACAGACAAGAGTTTTGTTTGTTTTCAGGATAACTTTGGCAGCAGTACGCAACAGTGTGGGCTCCCTCTCCGGAGACTAAAGGGCATCATGTCATCACCATAACTTTGTTTGTTCAGCACACTCAGCTGTAAAGAAACGCTGAGTTTATTTCGAGGTAGGACTGTGAAAAAGGGATGCTGGAAGGAGTCAAGTCATTACCATATATTCTGAATGGAGACAGAACACAGGAAAGGATTAATGGAAATGTTCTTCTGAGACAGATGGGAAGGTGGCTAAGGACTGTGAGAAGAAATGGGTAGAAAAGATCTGGCTATGAGTGAGCGTTTCCAAGGCTGAGGAACTAAGCCAGCTTCTTCCTATACCACCTTTTATATAGAGTAGATTTGCCAGGTCATGTCTAAGAGCTGATCAGCCTTGTCCCAGCTCGGCTTCCAGAAAGTCTGCAAATACCAGCTGTTGTGTGAATGTTGTCATGGATGTGGCAGCATCATGTCACAGCTGTTCTGCATCTCACTGGAAACAATCTTAGTCTATTTGCAACCTCTGGAGTCTTAAAAGAGTGCCTCAGCACTCAGTCCCACAAGGCACATCATCTGCTTTACTCCCTCAGCTCTGGAGGTGGCAAGCAGATGAGGGCAGCTCACCGGGGGATCACTCGTCCTCTTCTGCCACCCACTGCTCCGGATTGTCTCCATCTCCAGGGCTGCCTGAACTCGGTACAGCTGTGACAGAGTGGCAGAGTGTGCCCAGAAGAAAAGAAAACCCCTTGGAGGCATGCTGTGTGCTCCTTAGCAAAGCCTCGGTCCTTCGCACAGCAATATCGCTGCCTTTCCTTGGCTGCAGCCACCCATCCTTCCTCAGAGCCCATGTGGTGGAGAGTCTGACCCGCTGCATGCCCGATAGCCGCTCTCCTACAGGACACAGCCCTAAGTTCCCAAACACATTACTAGGCATTATTTATCTGAAAAATGGAGAGCTGCGGATGAAGCCAGAGGAACGCAGCAGCATGCGAACAGCTGGGTACAGCTCATTGGGGCAGCACGTCCAGCCGCTCGTGGTGCCTCTATCATAAATGCTTTGCTGAGTGAGTGCTCAACTTTTCCCAGAATCTCAGGCTAAATGTTGACAGTTTTATTTTGCTTGGGTTTGGTATTTATTTTAAGGGCCTTTGTGGTTCTGGGAAACTAAAGGATTATTGTCAATATACAAAACAAATAGATTCTGCCAGATTTCATCCCTTTGGAAGTAGGGAGATAACGCTCCTGCAATAGCAATTGTCCCTGCCCACCCAAACTGGCAGCAAACAAAAGCAGAGGGATGTGCGAGGCAGCAGATAGAACTGGTCCATTCACAAACCTGTGCAAATCCGGACGATGCAATGCTGCGATCTCCCTTGATCCTTTCTTTCAGGCAGCGGGCCAGCTGGCAAAAGCAAGTCAAATTGAAATGTTCTCTCTCATTTTCTTTTCAGGTTGTTGCTTGCTTTTTAAGGGCTGATACAGCGCTTCAGCTGGTGCATTGTGTAAGTCCTCCTGAAGTTTTCCAAAAAAACACACGGAAGGGAAAAGTGCTGAACAAAGCAATAGGGACAAAAGGAACAACTCAATTTTTTCACTTACTTCGGTGCACCTGAAGTACCTGCCTTGAAGTCAATTAACCTATTCAGAGCTAATACTAGAGTAAGTGATAGAAAGCTCTTCAAAGTGAATGTTCACGAGGCTACTGAAATGAAAATAACCCTGTTTGTAGTATGGTTTTATTTTGATTTCTTACATTAATTAATGTTTGTTTTAAAGTTCTGTCAGACTTATAAATATTTTGACGCTTCCTCTCAAGAGTGCCTGGACAACATGTTCATAGTTTTATTAATTCTGAAGCAAGTAGTAGTTTTGTTTTTTTAAAATTTGCTTAGACAATTAAAAATAATAGTTTCATTGTAGTCAAAATTATTTCAGCCATTTTCTCAAAAGCGAAGAAAACAAATCCCTTAATTTCTCAGCTCTCATAAACATCATCCCCCCAAGGCTTAAGCAAAACATTTCAAAGGAAGCATTTGAAGGGATTATTTCTTTACAGCTGATGGGAAGGGTCAGGGTGGGGAAGAGATTGTTGCACAACTTTTCACCTCTTAGGGCTGAATGATCTGGGGGAGTTCCATAGCTGGTGCAAATCACTTTAAGCCTAGAGCGTTTTCAATTAAAAACCAAAAAAAAGGCATTTTATTTAGAAGTTGATTATCCTGAATACATATCAGTTGCCTCAAGGAGAACACAATAAGGAAATGAGTCCCCTGTGCAAGTCAGCTTGCTGCTTTGGTGATGCCATCATGCATGTCTGGCTGTGTTTTGTTGTGTTCCTCTGTATATCTATTATTTTATTTTTTTTAAAACAGAAGTAGCAGCCTGTGAGGGATACAGGAAGAGGGAGATGCCAGCAGCAACCAGGAGAATATGTGCATCCAGTATGTGACAACTTTGTGTTACCCTGCATGAGGAGGTGCATCCCCAGCACTCCTGAGGGAAGTTTGTGGGACAGGCAGCAGAAGGGGCAGCTCCCTCCTGCCTGGGCAACCCCTGCTCCACAGGTGACCAGCCAGGACCTGCGCTTGGGTCCTGCTGCCTGGTTTGTAGCTATGAGAGGGACTGCCTGCCTGCCTCAGTTTGCCTCCAATGTACTGTGCTGATTTGTTGACTATCTATGATTCTTTAAAAAAATAATAGAAGGAAATGTTTATCACAGCTAATCACAACAGACAGCACCATCTCTCTCCTTTGCAGACCACACACGAGTTTGGACCAGAAACCGTCCAGCAGAGACACCTGGTGCATCGCACGGGAAGGTGGTCACAGGGTCTACTACTTGTGCAGGGCTTTGCCAGAGCAAGTATTACCAACGTTTATCTAGACTTAGGTGGTTTTCACCCTGTCACTGTTTCACCATCGCTGTTGTGGTTCTCAGCTCTCTTTGGGAGGAAGGTGCTGGCTGTCCTTGTCCCCACATCGGGGGTTCACGGGCCACCTGGCTACTTGCATTTGCATGTGTAGCCCTGCCACCCACAAGGTAAGAGGAAGGTGCAGTGCACTATTTATTTCACAGGAGGCAGAACACTTTTTTTTGTTTTATCTCTTTCCAGACAGTTGGCTCAGTTTAATGGACTGTCTTTCAGCCTGTGCATAATTCTTCTCCAAATTAAATTCTCTTAGAAGCCCAACATAATACAGACCGTGTTGTCAGCTCATTACTTTTACATCCTTTCTTGTACTGTTTATGTGAGCAGAGGTTTAATTAACTATAATCTACTGTGTAGGCAAGAGGAAAAAAACCCACTCGAAGGTATGTATTTATACTCTATTGTATTTTTTAACAGTTTGGGGGTGGGGCGAGGGAAGTTAACCTATTTGACTGTGAGCAAGGCTGGTTGCTGTATGTTACTATGCAAATGCTTGGGGTAGTCTAAGGCATCCACACTTGTCCGTCACCCTCTCAGTCACCCACATCAGCCCCTTACCCTGTAGTGGACCAGACTTTAACCTAAAAGAATTGGAGACTCTCTCGCCTGCAGCTTCCATCCCCGCGAGCTGCTGTGCAGCGCAGTGCAGGCGCAGCCCGTGCTCAGCCCCGGCCACCGGCGATGGGCTGTCTTACTGGGCCACGCTGCTGAGGCTTCCCCAGAGGGACGCTGGCTGGTGGGAGGCAGCAAGAACTGTCTCATCTCTCTTTGTGCCCAGGAGGCAGTTCAAGTGCCTAGCTGCTTTGTTGTATGTATTCCACCTATAACGTCTTCTATGTCTATGAGGTCATTTGTCTTTGTCTATGATGGCAAAAAGTACAGAAATTCCAGCTGCTCAAGCGAGGCTTACAGAGGCTCTGTTTTGATTTCTCAAACTATGGGTTAAAATGCCGTAAAGGCTTTCATGGTGGCGAGTTTATAAAACAGATGCTTTACTGATGAACATTCATGAAATGATCTATTTCATCCACAAATTACGCTTGAGCCTGGAGAGCCCTCAGTGCCCGAACAATCCCACGCGCTTGGGCAGAAGGGAATACCGCAGAAGGTGCTAATTTTTTGCACAAATGCCAGGGTTACCTGTCAGATTACAGTGGAATTAGAGAGGGCCTGACACTTGTCACTTGAACTAAATTTAGACCTCACCAGCCAGATTCAAATTCCCTCAGAAATTCACAGATTCCATTCGGAAGATAACAGGAAGCAAAATTAGCATCCATTATTATTAGTTTCAAAGACCAAGTCATTAAGCTAAATTTAGAGAAATTGTTCCTAAGCATCTTTTACCGTTGTGTAGTGCTATTCCTGTTTCATGTGCAAAGGAGGGCTGTGGTTTTGAAAGTTTGGTTGGCTTTTCCACTGTATCAGAGGTGGGAAGGAAGGTTATTCCCCCTCCCAGCTCTGCCCAAAGAGCATCAAAGGCGCGTTCCTGCTGGCAGGGGTGGCCCCATCGCACCCACGCAGGCTCGACTGGCAGAATGAGGTTACCAGGTGCCGTCCTGGGGATAGCTCCACAGCCGTCCTGGGGATAGCTCCACAGATGGTTTCCTGAGACACACTGCTTTGTAACTGAAGCCATCTGATTTACATATCATATAAAGCTATGCCATATATTTGAGGATCTTTGTTGTATTGGTTAAATCAGGTTATGTCACTAAGATCACAGAAACGCCACAAATAATTTATCATGGTTGCCAGTGTCAAAGCATCCAAGATATTACAAATATCGACTCAAAATAATTTTAACATTCAGTCTCAGCCTATCTCATAGTCTTGTTGCCTTCTGCCCAAATAACAATAAACCAGTGGCAACTGTGTCCAGGGCAAATCATCCTGCTCCCACGACCACCACAGTTAGCAAAGCTCTTGCCTGATGAGGCCCCTTAGGTGCCTAATTTCTTTCTACCCATCTCACCATAATTGCCAGAAAACTTCAGCTCATCAGATGTGTGTGCATAAACATGGCTCTTACAGAGCAAACAGACGGCACCTACCAGCACTGTGGCTGCAGTCACAGAGGTTGTTTGGCCCACAATGTATTTCATTATGGTTTCCCAAACAAGCAAAACTGGTTAGATGTGACCTGGTGGGATGGGATTCAACAACTGATGGCTGTCTTTCAGATGGTCAGAAGGTCTGTTGCCCACAAGCATCATGTTGGAGATAATTCCCCAGGAAGTCCAAGAGATGCCTGCTACCAGAGTCATGGCCAAGGACACATGTGTTCAAAAGACCTTTGGATAAGGTATGGTCTCTTGAAGGTTTTTTTTTCACTTGAAAGCAAGCCAGGCTCCAGCCACAGACATTGGGAGCTGCAGGTGATGCTTTGCACTCCCATCATTTGCCCCCAGTGGAGCAGTGACAGTGTTCGCCACTAAAATGATGGGTTCATTAACTCATGATGAGCCATTTCTAACAAGGTATCCTTTCCTCCCACCCATACATGGCTCACAAGGTGTCACTTTTCTTCCTGGCTGCTCAGCTTCATGCAGACTCTTCCCTCGCACGTTATTACCATCTTGCAAGTTGAATGTGAGTCCTTAAAGTTTAGACTTCAAAAGCTGGGGGTCGGTCACACATGGTGGATGGAGTTCCCTGTTCCTTGCCGTGGGAGGTTGACCCCTGCAGTGGACACTGCCTATGTTCTCCCATAGGGACCAATACTTGGCTTTCCATTCACGCGTTCCAGTTTGAAATGTTCACCCTCTCAATGGCTGCTGGACCGAGTGTGTTGGTTCTCATATTTACAGAACACCGCTGCACGCACCAATGAGCAAAACTCTTTCATGCCGATGAGCACCAGTGAGCTTGAAGCCAATCATTTTCAATATGAAAGACTATTCATGCAGTTACTTTCTGACATTCCTTTTGCTCTAATTACGGCTACTCCCCCCGCTTCTTCGTTAATGAACGAAGATACTCAAACCTCAATTCACAAAGGCATTTAGGCAGCCGACTCCTGCTGAAATCCCTGGTGATTCTAAACATTAGACACTCCTCAGCTCTCCTCTCGCTCATGAAGTACCACTGGGGACTTGTGTGGTATCACTCCTGATTTATACCAAGCTTGGATGAGTGAAGAATCAGAGTCTGTGTGTTTGTGAGGGAGAGGAAGGATATCTCAGTGATTGAAATCCTAACAGGGAGGTTGATGATGCAAGTGCTATTTCCCAGCTCTGCATCTGACATTGTGAATGGCCTTGAATAAATCACATCCCTCCTTCAGTGTTTCTGGTCATCTAGCGTGTCTCTGCCTCACAGGCTTGCGAGGCTCCATGGTTTCATGCTCACGGATAGTCTAGTCTGGGCTTTCCCAAGAGGACTGGATGTTTATGTCCCTTTTGAGACTCTCACTTCCTTAGTCTCTTTCAAAATGTCAATTTTTGAGATAACTACAAGGACATAGCAATAGGATCCAGAGCAGGAAGGAAGAGTCTGTCACTCAACTTGGCATTCCCATGTTTAGGAAAGGGTAAAGAGGACAGCACAAAAAATTCACAGAAAGAATTATTTGCCTTATGTTTATACTGAGGGATCTCAAATTTCCCCTCAAGAGCTGCTGCTCATCTGCCCACATCTGTTCCTAGCCAGGGCTGTGGGCTCTCCGCAATGACAACGCTGAATGTGCGATGCATCAGTATCTGTAGGCAGAACCTGTTGAGTGGTTACTGCTATGTGTTTCTTCTTGTTGTGTCTCAGTGAGCCTTTCAAGGGCAACACGGTTCGCCAGCAGAAGATTGTGCTTCAGCTGAAAGTGCTGAAGTGTTGAGCCGATCCTCCTCCGTATGTCGCTGCTGTGCCCCCACTGAGGGTTGGACTTCAGATACGCTCCGGTATATGCACCAGCTATTGTTCCTGTCGTGCCCTCAATTGTACTGTTAGGTTGTATAACACTGCCTAGTCATTAAGTCACAGAGGGAGGGGGGGTTTAAGTTTTTGTTTCCCTCCCTTTGTGCTTTTGCCTTACAGTCATTAGTAATACTGAGTCTGGCCTCAGTTTTCTGGAGAACATGACTTCAGAACAGAAAGGAAGCATTGCTAAGCCCCAGCTTGGGGAGTGCTACTCTCACTGAGCCCAGGAGTCCATCAGAACCCCCTTAAGAAAGCAAACATCTAATGGTTGCTTCTGATCTGCATCCTCTATTCTTTTTAGCTGCTTAAGTTTTACTTTATTGTCTTAGTAATGGCATAAGCTACTTGTTTTCCAGCCTCCCCATCACCCAAACAGTTAATTTACGATATCAGATACAGAAAGAAGAGGGTCGCCTAAAAGTCACAGAGGACCAAAGTGCAAGTTTGGAGTGCAATCAAACCCAAATTCTTATGAAAGCCTAACACCAGTCTGACTCATCCTGTCTCAGCACAGCTAAGGAGGAGGCACTGGTCCTGGCGATGCTCAGCTGCCTGCAGCGCTTGGCAGGACGTGGGACTGTCACAGACCTGCAGGAGGTGCTCACAGTCTTGTGAGAACAAGCCATAAATTTCAACCCAATGAGGTTTTTGAGCAGCCACACAAGACAAGGAATGAATTACTGAACCCATTCATGCTTAGTGAGTTATTAAGTGTAAGGCCAAAGACTGCAAGTGCTCTCTATGCAGCAATGTCTGAGTTAATAAACCATCACTCAGACACTGCAGAATCTGAGTGCAGTGCTCAATTGTTATTATGAAATGTATCTCCTTTTAATAGTTGTATTTTTCATTAAGAGAAGATGTTCAGAAGTTCTGTGCAATCCATTATCCTGTGTTATATTTGTCTGTCTGGGTACACACCAGCCAGGTCTGCTCCCCCCGCTCCTGTTGTATGTTTTACAGCCAGGGATGCTGTCTCTTTGAAGAGCCCATGCTGCAAGGCAATTTATGGGTTTGCTGCCTCCTCCGCGTGGAGCGCCATGAAGGCCGTCTCCAAGCATGGCAATCAAACAGCAAAAAGGAGGTTGCAAGCAAGGCTGAAGCTAAGGAAATGACTCCAGGCCACTGTTCGAAAACAGGTTCAGTTAGATCTTTCAGTTTCTCTCCCTCCTTTCAGAGCCATGTGTTTTGTGATTCAGAGGCTCCATTCCAAGACTCACCAATCCATATAGTTATAGAGGTAACCATGTAACTCAGGCTCTGAAAATATTTGTGAAGACTTACTCAAAATCCTCAGGTGTGAAGACATATACAGTGGAGTCATGAACTTTGATAGGACTAGCACTGGAATACCGATAGTGAATAAATAAAAACAGAGCAGAAGTTCTTCAGGCAGAGCATGAATTTGCTACACCCTGCGAGATGCTGTGCTTTCATTATTTTTATGATTATACAGAAACAACAAAAGAATAATTATAGCTTCACAGGAACGTAAGGTCATACATAGGGTAATCAAGGCAGGAAGGACCACAGGAGTCTCCAGTCCAACCTCCCACCCCAAGCAAAGTCAGCTATGAGGCTAGAACAGGTAGTTCAGGACTTTATCCTGTCGGGTCTTGAGAACTTCCAAGGACAGAAACTGCACAGCCTCTCTGGGCAAGTTCCTCTGATGATTGACTGCCCTCATGGGGAGGAATTTTTTCCTTATATCCAGTGTGAACTACTGCTCCAATTTGCACTCCTTGTGCCTTTTGTCCTCCCAGCATTTGCTTCTGTTAAGTGTGGCCTGTCTTCTTGATGACCTCCTCAAACATATCTAGGCTGCTCCTAGATGCCCTGAAGCCTTCTCCTCCCCCAGCTGAACAAACCCTGGGCCCTGGGACCCCCATGTACATATACAGGACCTCACGAGTGTATGCTGGAGGAAGGGGGAATGCATCTTGATGTCCTTAAAACCTTGTGAAAAACTGTTACTACGGTCTCACATTATAATTCAAAGCAATTAAAAAATGAAATTAGCACAAAATAACCACAGACAAAATATGGTAATTAATGTCAATTACCCTGGTTGCTATAGAAACATGACCGAAACAAGCAGAAGTTACAGATAAGTTCAAGGTGAACCACAACTGTAAGTGGCTGGCATGGTCTTTTTTCTCTAGCTGATTAGGACTTTAGCTCTTCTGGCTGACAACCAGTTATCGACAGGACTTAATCCATTTAATAATCCCATAATCACTTTAATCCAGTTGGCTCAAAGTATTTTGCAACTGGTTGCTCTAACTGATTAACAACTGTCTTTTAAGAAATAAATAAAAGCTATCTGTGCACTGCATATGCAGCAGTGTTTAGTAAAGAATTGGTTTCTGCAAGGCAAGATTGAATGTGTAGCAACATCTCTGTAAATTATAAATGCATAACCCTAGGGCGCAAAGGGCTTCTAAGAGTCTTTGATTTCATTAACAAGCACCAATATCTCTTTAGCTTTTGCGATACATAATTGGGAGCATGCAAGGGAAACTTGTCAAAGGACAACCCCTCTGCCAGGTACCTTCAGATGCAAATGTGCAGTTTAGGGTATCAGTTTGAGTGAACAGTGAACTCAGATGGTTCAAGGTGCTTTGGAGGTCAAGGACGTGCGAGACACTGACTTTGTTCCTAATCTGCCCCTATTTTACTAAGAGATGCTGAATTGGTTGACTGATAATTTTCTGGCAAGTGTTGTAATCGTTTTCTTCTGGTTTGGAATGACACTCAGCTATTTGCAAGATCTGTTGTAAACTATAAATTCTTCCCAGCTCCCCACCACCAGCCTAGCACTATTTCTGGAAATTTCATTTCAAACACAATTTATGGCTCAGATGAAAAACAAAGATGTTTTTAAATAATTCTATTTTTGTATGGCATTTCACCATGCGGTAGCAGTACCAAAAGAAGGGGCAATGTATAATGGGACACCTCAGGTTTGTCGAGACATCATTTCCCAATGAAAAATAGTTTAGATGAAAATATGCTGACCAGGTCTGTAATGACTTGTTTTGTCAAGTGACAAATCTACTAGTGACAAAGAGCATTTTCTATGAGATCAGTGTTAATTATTTTAATGATTATTTGTTTGCTTAGATCCTGGACATTTTTGTGGTCCTCTTAACTCAGGATTTATTGTGTTGTGATTTATGAGCCTCAGGATCAGTTATAAATACTGTCTAGCCAGTGATTCTTCTACATCTGTACAATGCTCAGGAGCTCAGAAGCAGCACTCCTAAGAGTTTTGATTAACTACCCTTTGGCAGTTTGTGAAGCTGAACTTGTTAAAATTTTTAAAGAAAAGGATTTCAAATAGATTTTTCTGGATTTGGGCTCTACCTCATCATTTGAGCTTGTCTAAGACAGCTGGCATGAAGGGCAGCACAGAAAGATAGCTGGTGAGATTGGATTTGCCAGCTGAGATCTTCCTCAGCTGTCACCTGTAGTACCTGGGAAGAGTAATCAGCTTGGGGCACATTTCCTCATTTATCTGAGGTGTTTTCACAGACCGCAGAAATCTTTTAGCCATCTCATACCAAGGGGAGCTTTTGTCTGCTGACACTTCTCTCAGTTGACAGTCACAAGGAAATTAAATACTGGCCAAGGTTGGAGTGCCCCACAGGAAAAAATTCAGGGACTGTGTCTGCTTATTGGACTCAATTCCACAAGTTACACAGGCTCTCTCAGGCTGGAACAAATAGAAAATAATAAAGACAACACAGATCGATGACTGACTTGTGTTTACAGCTGTAGGGAGTTTTCGTATTTCATTAAGTTTCCGGCTGAAGTTTTGGCTGAGTCAAATTTAAGATGTGAATGACTCGAGACAGGATTTCATCTCTGGATGGAGGATGGAGACTGGTGCCTGGAAATTGGACCCAAGCCCCTAGTGATCGTGGGCTCACTCTTCAAATGAGATACAGTTCATCTCCACTTTCGAAAGAAGGTCTTCGTAAGCTGTAGGCTTTGGCATGAGCTGGTCTAGAGACAAGATAAGAGTGTCCATAGGCAAAATGAAAAAACAGTACAAAAGAAAGTTTATTCTAGGTCAAAATGAAGTAGAATATAGATTGTGCTTTTGGGTATTTTGTTCTTTGGGAGAGAAAGATTGAATGAAAGTAACCATTTTCTTTGGTGGAAAACCAGAAAACAAACCCTGAATTGCAAATGTTTTGGATTAACTTAGAGCACTTCATCAAACTTAAAAATTGTGGTGTCCTTTTCATTGCTTCAGTATTGATGCCTGCTTTTAAACTTCATAAAATTTGTACCAGTTTTATTTTTAGGAGTCCAAGAAAAAAGTGGTTTTGAAAAAATGAAACTTAAAAAATATTTTTTTACTTCAACAGCAGAAATCTTTGCCAAACTAAAAAAACCCAAACAAACAACAAACAAATCACATGTATAGCTTCCTCCTGGAGCTCCATTTTTCTGCAAAATTTCTACTTTCATAAATTTACCCGATTATTGAAAAGAAACCTTTGCATAGAGAGGGAGTTTGAGTCAAACTCAACTTTGTGCTGTCGCTTCTTTGCATCCATTGCTATTCATGGCAAATGAAAAACAAAGGAGCTACAAGTTTATTTTTCCATGCAATACATGGTTGAATGGGAGAAAATGCCCTTCACCACTGATAAAGCTCTCTTCCATATCTCGCTTGCTGTAGTTAAGACCTATCTATAGTTTGTCTTAGTTCCCACAAATCAAAAGAAATGGATTTTCCTCTATTCTTTTTGTAATGAACATTCTCTGTTTCTCCTTTGGGGGAATTATGTAGCCGAATTAATGGGGCTGTAAGTCCATAAAGTGGAGTACATTTTTGAAGTGGGTTACTTGCACCTTGGTTAGTATCACATACTATTTTATAGATGCAATGATGATAGGGGAAAAAAAAAAAAACCTCCCAGCCAATGCTCAGAGTACTTTCAGGCTGTTGTTGAGACTTGTTTAACATGGTGTTTTATTTAACATATTTGCAAAATAATGAAAAATAAACAGAGTTACATACTATTTAATACAGGTATGGAAAGAAAAGGGCTTGCTTAGGAAAAATCAGTGCAAGGGAGGCGGAGAAGCACAGAAGAAGTCCTTGTTTTGAGCAGCCAGTAAAGTCTGATCTCTGTCCGATCTATTTTGGGTCAATGTTCTGGTCAGTTCTTAGATGATTTTTCCCAGTTTCCACTGTTCCTGAGGACCACCTAGGATAGGAAGGGTGGCATATGGGTGCTTGGGGTCCTACAGACCTGCTGTGTCACCCTCGCTGCTGCTGTTGCCTGTACTGCCCAGAAGGTATGAGCTTGTGCTGCACCTGCATCATGGGGCTGATGCACAAACACCCTTCACTGCGCTAACAGGTCTTTCTGATATGTCATTATCCATTTGGCTGGTTTTCCCCTCTGCAGCTGCTGGTAGTTTTTATACAAAGATTATAGAGTGAGTTCTCCTAGTCAGGAGGATCAGACTGTTATGTAGCTGGGTCACTTTTGTTCGATCCTCATTAATTCCTCTCCCCAGAAACAGTGACATACTGGTGAAGAATGACTGGAAGCATCTCACAGGTGTAACTTTCCAGCAAGTTTGTATTCTGCTTGCTAGCACTTACTAATGCCTGGAAACAACTTTTGCATGAGGAAAGCACAAGGCAGCAACTCTTTGCCCATGCAATTACTGTGATTGTCTACACAAATCAAGTGGGTTTGTATGCAAATGGCCAGTAAGCATCTAGTGGATGCAATGGCTTGAATTTCAATTTGCAATGAATAGTCGCATACGCAAACACATGCAAAAATGTTTATGTGTATTAATATCTGACAAGTCATCAGCCTCCCTTTCAAACAGTTTTTTGGCTTATGTCAGTTAAAAACTATTCGGGTGCCATATGTAACCCCTTGCAAGTGAATAGTGGCTCCTCCAAAAGCAATGATTACTGTTAACTCCCTGCCACTGTGCTTCCAGATACGCTAGGAAGCTTATTCCCAATAATCAGTAATTAGCAGTAACTATTTTATAGAGTAGAAAAGCGTTGATTGCAGTTGTTTTATCAGCTGGTACAATAATAGGAAAAAAGCTTGTATCAGAGAGGGAAGAAAAAGGGATGATTTCAGAAAGTTGGATCTCACTTGCCAGCCGTCCATCACCGAAACAACAGCTTCAGGGATAAGGAATTATTGATTTTAAGGGGATTAACTCTCAGCTACAGATAGTTCAGTTTTAGGGCATCATTTGTAAGCTGAGCTGTAGCCATAAACCAGCTGGCACTGGAGGCCTGATCCAAAACTCCCTCAGATGATTTGGACAGCAATTTCAGGGACACCTTTGGGTTAATAAGTCCCCAGCTTGGGAGGATTCTCAGTTCTCAGAGCATCTGGCACTGGGGAGAAGCCTATTTACAGACAATTTCTTCAAGATGGAAGAAAAATGGTTTCTGAAATGAGGAACAGGTTTCTTCCATGAAAGTGAGCTGTGAGGATTGCACCTGGCATGCATCAGTTCCTGCACAGCCTCTAGTGCCTTTCGAGCTAGCTGAGAAAGTACAAACAGGTAAACACGTTCTCTGCTGACACCAGCCTCTCCCTTCTAATGCTCACCGAGATAATTAATTTTTGCTCTATTTGATTTGACATTCAGATCTGTGATATGTTTGTCCTTCTACTGGGTGTTTCTCCCTATTCCTGGCTTCCTCTGAAAGGTTTAACAAATGGCAGGTGCTTTTTGGGGTGGGCAATGAGCCTTTAATTTTGTACTTATTTATTAATTAAGCTTCAGTAGTATTCGGAAAACAACAAATTGAAACACTGTGTCGTTATTCTTTGTCCTTAAAAAAAATAAAAATATCTTATAGCCACAGGTCTATTATTGCCTTTGCACAAGTTGGACCTAAGATATCTCAAGGATTACATTTGTTATTCTGCAACTAAGGCATATACCATCACGAGTCATATTGCTCCGAAAACCTCCATGGCCTACCGTGGGCTTTCTATGGGGACTTCAAACAATTATGCCAAGCAGCACTAGCTCTAAATGTCCTTGTGCAGACTCAAAATGGAACTTTTTTTCCATTTTTAATTGTTCCCTCCATGTTTCTGTTACCAGGATCCCTTGCTACATGTGGAGGCTGGAGAAGGAGCTCTGTTTCCCACTGGAATCCTGTGGACCTTCCCATAGTACTGGTGCAGAAATGGATACGGCTATTGATATCAAGGGGGACTGTGAGATGGCAAAGACACAATGATTTAGCAATGGAGGCTGAGATGAAAGAAGAAGGAAGAAGATGGAAAATGGGAGAGGTATAAGGCAATGAAAGACACAAGAGAGAAAAGGGGAGAAGAGCTGGGTAGAGGATAGAAAGGAATAAGGAAATAGAGACCAGAGCCAGCGCTCCAAAGCATCTTGCATTGGTGACCATTGAGACAGGACATCAGACAGGATGAATCACTGCTAAGGATCTAGTTGAACAATTCCTATAAACCACAGGCAGGCAGCAAAAACTATAATTTTAGATCTGGTGATGTTAGCAGAAGTTGACAGACAGCTGGCTACCAGACAGCAAGAAAGCTGACTGGGAAATTGTATTTTTTCCCCAGAGATAATTTTTCACAAATAATACTGAGCTGTTCCATTTCCTCAGAAAAACTTGCTCTGTCCTACATATGGGGAGGACTTAAAGGAGTTCTATTTTATTTTATTGAACTGTTATGCCCTAAATTACGAGCACCTAATTCAGCTGTGTCTCAGCCCTGCTCTTCACTGTCCTCTCCCTGGTTTTGTTTATTCAGAAGCACTTTATAAACACCGCCACCACCACCCCCAGTTTGTTAGTCGTCTCCTTTCTCTTTCCTGTCCTCCTCTCATTTTAGTCCTTTTCTATTTCCTGTACTCTCTTTTCCTCTTACTCATCGGCTCCTCTGTTTCCTGACTCCTACACCCTACTACTAAAAAGAGACATTTGCAGGAGGGAGCCTGGGAAAGCACCCTCTCCCAGGACTTTCCTGTGGCTTCCCAATACACTGGGTCCTCTGCAGGTCCCGGGAGAAAAAGGACTTGCTGGGGTCCCCCTTCCACGCAACCCTACTGTTACCATGAATACTGGCAGGCAGCAACTTTGGAGTTCCTCCTACCTCCTTTCACTTCTTCCCTTTCTTCTTATTTTTGCTTTTCATGTTTTTTTCACAGTTGCACAGACGGTAGCCAGCAGAAGTTGTAACAGCTGAAGAGGCAGCAGGAGTGGAAAATGACTGGCGCAGGTGAATGAACAGGTGGGTAAAGATGAAGTTCAAAGGGGAGCAGGGCTGAGTCCCCTGGAGACACCCAGAGGTCCCAAACCAGCCCTCCAAGCTTTACAGTCCAATGTTCTGCACACGGCAGAGGCAAATCTGAGGGTCCCGGTCGCTGCCAGCCCCCTCTGTTCTGGCAGTTCAAAGCAGCTTCGTTCCCCAGCTTTACTCGCCGTTCCCCCGCTCCCATCGGTAGGACTGCCTTCCTGCATAACTCTTTCAACAATATGATGTTTTCAATGCCCAGTGTGTGCGGGGGGGTCTGACCCCGAGCGCTGGTGCGCTTTCTGCTCCATGCCCGCCGGGAACGCACGGTTTCCACTGCACTGCACTGCTCCTGGACGCGCTCAGCTAATCAGCTGATACACACTTCTGTCCTAATTTTACCTAGTGGGTGGCTCAGGCATGGCTGAGTCATGGGAAGGAACATAGTGTTGTGATTGCTAATTGTTCCAGGGAATGTCATGCTTTACTTTTGGATGTGGGTCTATGGGTACGTTTTGTTCCTGGTTTCTGTGGTGTGGTTCTTAAGGTCCATGACCATGATGTTTTTCACTGCCTCTACAGCATTTCCAAAGCAGAGCTGGTCTTGTTGGCTCTTTTTTGCTATTTTTTTTGCCTGCTGGACAGTGTATGTAGCCTTTTTATGTTGGAATATTATGATCCACTGTATGCTTGGAGACTAACAAAGGATGTCTTGAGGCTTGGAGTAGACAGGGAAAAATAATGCCTCAAAATCTGCGGGAAGCTGGAGGGTTTCTCTCTGAAATTTCAGAAGCTGACATTGAGCAATGAGTGCATGTTGCTGGGCTTTTCCAGTACCAGCACCTGCAGCCATTACAGATCCAGGAACATCAGCAAAAGCCCTCAGCCACTGGTGGGTCATGGTGATCCATGGCCCTGGATGGTATTTAATGCTGGTTTACCACCTTTGTAGCACCTTATCCTCAGGTCTCACTGCCCTCTTGCTGTTTGAATCCAGCCAGGGACAGCACTGCCTGATTTACCATTTGTTCATCAATAACAGATTCCTTTTTAGTTCAAAAGCGTGATTTTTTTTCACAGCAATTCACAATATTTCCCTCATAGTTGGGTTACCTAGAAATTGGGCTGTGCATGCACAGCAGGAAGTCAAATGCATCTGCCCTGCTGTTAACACAAGAGCCCACCAACACAGCAGGTAAGAGCCCCAACATGTGCTCTGATGGGAAATAAATCCAGATTTATCAAGAACGGTACATAGGGAGAAGGCTCAAGACAATGTCATGGAGAAAAGGAGGTGGTCTTTGGGTTCTTTCAGCCAAGCAGATGTGGCAAGTGAACAACAGTTGGTCCAGGGCTATGTCTGCACATCACAGCATCCCTGCGGTCCCCCCACACAGAGCAGCCCCGATCTCAGCCTGTGAGCAGTTGTTTCCTTGGGAGTTATTCTCAATGCAAAATTCATGAAGGCAACTAGCCAGCAAATATTGCCTTTTACACATTGCCCTCAGCCCAGGCCCTCTAGGCCCTTCACTGGGTAAATAACCAGCCGCTAACTGCCAGACATGCCTGTTCGCTGGCTCTCTTGGTGTCTCAGCAGCCAGTGCCTCACTCATACCCTGACTTCATCTGGCTTTTGCAGCCTTATGGCAGGATGTAGCAGGCTGTGCGATGGACGCTGGCAAAGATGACCTGTCTTCAGCCTCACCAGGAGCCTCACCACCCCATCTGGCCAGGTAAGCATCTTCTGGCCAGTCACTGGCTTCTTCCTGCGGTGTGGGTCTCTGTGAAGGTTTCTGAAAGCTGGCAGCAGTGGCAAGGCCAGGTTGTAGGGTAAAGACACCACAGAGTTTCTTGCTGGCCTCTGCCCACATGAGAAAACAAGCAGGAGTCTTCTTGCCCCATGTTTTTTCCAGACCATCTTGCACCATCAGCAACTGGTCCCTTTAGCACAGCATGGGAAAGCTTAAAATACTGTCTATAGCTCTTCTACAGCTTTCTCCCTGCTGCCTCCTTGCTGCTTCTACCTGCAGCTCTCCCACACACATGGAGAGCTCCTTCAGCTGACGTCCAAGCACTCAAGTTTTCTCCATCACTCCCGAGGGACCCCTCTTGGGCTGCATGATCTGACTTCTAATCAAGCACGGCACGCATCTGTGCTTCGGTGGCAGCTCCTCCAGCCTTGGCAGCCTCTTTCTGTGCAGAAACTCGGTGCCTTTAGGAGCCTGTTGGTGACAAACCCTGCTCCGTTCTCCATGCTCAGCCCACTCAATGCAGGACACAACCTTCCAGTGCCTCAGACACCTCCTCCTGTGAGTACCACAGCGCCGTGCGAGCTGCCTACGGAAGCAGCACAAAAGCGCATCTGTGCTCACCCAGTGTGGCACAAAATAATAAAGGGGGAAAAAAGATGCAGTCTGAATATTATGCCTGAATTTTCCATTATTACTATATCACTGTGTCAAAATTGAAAGCAATGTAAGATTTCTCAAGAGGGGCCATCCATAATGCATTGCAGAGCTGTGTGTAGGTGGTTTATGAAATGTATTTTATTCAAACCAGTATATACAACACTAACATTATTGAAAGAAATTGAAGGCCCAGTCTTCTTTCCTTAAAATATTCATTATTCATGTTATAGTCCTTTAACAAAAACTAAAGCCAAATACATATTCAATTTTTTTCCCCATTCAGACTTACCTGCTATTCATCTCTGTTGTCCAATAGAGATGAAATGTCCTCGTATTATTCCTGTATTGGCTTCTGACAGTTCAATTTCTCTGAGTGCTGTGTTTGAGACAACCCTTAACAAATAGCCTCATAGGTAATTGCTCTGATCCAAACTTCTTGCCAAATCTTTTAGATCTGATGTAGATCGGAGGCAGTAGGATGTTGACACATTCTGACTCAGCCTTGGCAGCTGCCTCTGTGAGGGTTTTTCTTCTGATAAATATTGTTAGAATAGCTTTCAACATATGCACTGGTTCATTCTTTCCTTCCGAATAAGACTTGCAAAGGTGGCATATCAGAAATGCTCCACAACCTTCTTTCCATCTTTGTTTTGCATTCACAGAAATGATGAGGGTATCCAGTGGGTTTAAATTGCTATTTCTTTTTATCTGAATTCTTGGAAGAGAGATCTTCTCACCACTTCATACAACTTACTAGATCCTGAACACCTCAAAGCTGCTGTTCAAAATATGTTGTAAGATGACTTAATCTCCCACCAGTTTAAGGCTATCCTTTACAGTGTGCTTTTCCTGATGGGATTTAATTTGATAAAGTTCTGTCTTGGAAATCTGTTTCTTGCTTTTACCTGATTTTTTGCCTCTCAAGCACATTTCATCCCAAGCTTCTTCACTAATTTCTGTTAAGAGCAGCAGTTTGAGGTGTTTGGCAAGATCAGGAGCCTTTTGGGCAAAGCAGTGACTATTCAGACAGCAAAAGCTCTCTGCCTTTCACCAGGTTATGGTCTGAAGAAGCCAAAAAGGTTCAACAGGAGAGAAAGGGAACTTCACAATGAGGGGAAACCGAGGCAGGGAGAGATTAAGGGCCATGGTTCTCAAATCACATGTAGAAGTCTAAACTGCCTAATTATTTTTTTTAGTGGTGTCTAAATTATTTTCAGGACCTAGGACTCCAATGGGGCACTTTTCCCAGGAAACTTGTGGGAGAGGTGCAGTGACACAGCTAGTCCTCAATTTTAATCACAGGCTCATTAGCTCTGCTGCAGACTGCCACAATTTTGCTTTGTCCCCCCCAGTGGGGTTTTGTGTTCCAGAAGATTTTGCCTGTGATGAGTTACTATTGATTTTTCCAGGCTGTCATTAATCTTTCAAGCATTTTTAAAATAATAATAAAAAAAATCATCTGGATTATAAACATATGTCTGTACCTCTGTACCACTGAAATATGAGCCAAAAATGCTGTGTCTTCTACCTGACCCCTCTCCTTCACCTTTCCCTTTGCTAGGTGCACTTACATCTATCAAACAAATGCAACAAACCCTCTGGCAGCAAGAGCTTAATAACAGGGTCTCCAAACAGGCAGGACAACAAAAAGAAACACACTCCTGAGCTGCCAAAGCTCCTGCTAGCCCAGGGTTCTGCATGTGCGTGGGGATCCACTATGCCAAACTGAAAGTGTCTTAACTTCTAATCGTAAATAATAGGGAGCTGGATAAGATGAAGAAAAAACACTTTTCCACTGGTAACAGTACTTACCTAGATGTAGCATTTACTCTTCGTCACTGGAAAGAGCAGCTAATGCATGGCGCTGAGCATGGATGAGGAAGACCTCACTTTGCTTTCAACAAGGCAGCTCCTTTGCATATGCAGTTGCAGCTAGATTTGCTCATGAATCTAAAGCCAGGAACTATCTTGCTTTTCCTCCCTCTTCCAGTCTAAAAATGAGTAGCAGAAATGTCTGTATTGAATCGCTATGTAAATATTAAACTTACACATAGAGATGAGTGCTGGTGGGCAAAGCTTTGATGGAGCACAAACTGCATGCCATGGACTGAGAGCCGAGTGTCCATTGCATCGATATCCCAAAACAGTGCCTGTGCAACAGCAGTGGTTTTCCCTTTGTGGTGGTCTTTCCCTGAGAATATTTAAGGACTTCTCTAGTCCCCTCTTTGCTGTCCCTAGCACTGTGAAGCAGCAATGCCATTACAGTTCCCAGTTGCTGTCAAGTTCTATTGTCACTTGAGTGGTACATTGTCAAACACATTGAGTTACGTCTTTTATGATCCTAGGGACAAAATGTATTTTTTTTAAAGAAATATTATTATTTATATGAATATAATGTATTCTGTCAATTTTTTCAACTACCAAAAAGCAGTGGGATACACAAAACCAAGTGGAGGTTTCATTCTTTGTTTTTGTTTCCTCAGAAAGACTATGTGATTTTGGGGTCTAATGACACTTGGGAAGCCTGTTCGGAGCTACAGTAAGGACTCATTTGTACAAGGGCAAATGTGCCTTCTAAATCTGTCTGTCTGAAAGGAAGTAAAGCTTTAAAAACTAATTAAGATTTCCTACAAGTGCCTCATTCACAATAGAATTTCATAATATAGTTACGTTAAGAGGAAATGAATGCCTCTCATGTGAGGTTATTACCACAAATGAATTAAATGAGCAGATACCTTTTGGAGACTGGCTTTAAAATCTGGATTCAGCTCAGAAATGGAGTAGTTCCAAAATGCTCCATTAGTTCAATGGCACATGACCAAGATACATTATACCCAGGTTCTGGTGCCCATGTCAGGATGACCACACTACATATTTAATGAGTATGTGCCGCATATAGCCTGCACCTCATTACCAGTAGCTTTTGGCAGGATAAATCAAATGACTTTATGGGTTGTTTTTGAAATTCATCTGAAATAACAAACTTGGAGTAGACCAAATAGCTCCTAGCCCGACTCAACTGAAATCAGCAAAAGATGAGCGCTAAGCCGATGTACTGGCCTGGATGTGCATGACCAGATCTATTGCTCTCTGGCTTTATTTCACCAATAAGCTCTTCTGAAAAGCAGGTGGGTAAATAGTGTATTGAATCAGGCTATACCTGATTATCTTTGCTAAATATGTTTACTGAATCACACAAATAGAGTAGTGTCAGTGGTCTAGCTGATATGAATTACTCTGTATTTGATAAGAATATATTGTTTTTCCTCTTAGGACGGACAAAAACCTCTCAAAGCTCTGTCGTTAAGGGACCCCTCTTTTGACTTAATCTCAAATATCAAGCCTGCCTGCTTCTCAGCAAGCCAAGACCCTATCGAGGGAAAGGTAAGGATTGCTCTCAAATATAAACCAATCCTTTTACTTACACAGAGACAAACCCTTGGTTAGTCCAAAGGACTATTCAGGGATCCCCACAAGAGACACTCGAGCATCCTCCTAAGATGGTATTTAGTGTATGAGAGCATAGATGTAGGAATTAGCACTCTAGCTCTATCAACAGTCCAGGCTGTAACTGAAATAACCCTTTAAGCTTTTAAACTCATCCTGTGTGCCTCCTGTGCAGCATAACACAGAGGACCTCTGGGTCCGAGGGAGCTCCCAGTCTTTCTGGTCTCCCATGTCATCTCTCTGTTTCCCATGGGAAGACTATCTTTTTCTTTTAGCCTCTGGATGGAGATAAACTCACAGAGCTAGGCTGTAGCCAGGGCTGAATCCTGTGAGCCCAGATTTCACTTGGCCCCTGGCTTTGGCTCGCCCCCCCTGGTCTTGCATGCCTGCCTGGACCAGGCTGACGTGGCATAAGGAGAAAGAGGAGACATCTGGCTGTGCCCAGAGCCGAGCGAGGGGGAGGTCAGGAGCGGAGAACAGGTAGTGGGATACAAAGGAAACAAGCTCAGGACCTCACAAATTGCATCAGAGGGCTTGCTCTGTGCTCGGACTGGACCCCACACTACCTGCAGACAGGACTTGGCTTATTTTCGGAGCTTGTCCCCCAGTTTCTAGTGTGAGCTCCACTCAAGCCTGTTCTCTGGCAGCTGCGTGAACTCACCGTCTCCTCTTTTGAGTCACTTCAGGGCCAGTGTTGAAGCCAGTCCCAAAGAACTGCAACTTGGCTTCCAGAGAGAAGAGCTTCTGCCCTGGAAGAGCAGCCCACCCTTGTGACACCGACTGACCTGCCCAGCCCAGGGGGCTGCAGGCTGGCCCGTCCATGCTGCTGCCATGAAGAGCAGGTACTCTCTTTTTCTCTTCAGATGAATGAATAAATCAAGATCAGGAAGAAGAATATGAGCCTTTAGTGATAGGAAAGCTGCTGTTTTCCAGTGGGACACTCCCTGCTGTCGGCAAGAGGAGCACATGCTGGCACATCATTAGTGCAACAGTAAACCCGTATTCCCCAAGCTCTTGTTCCCATCTGCCTCCCACCCATCTCTACCTTGTGATGGCACAGCTGGGTGCCCTCTTTGTTGGGGGAGTGGGAGCTGAGCATTTCCCATTTTCTCTCCTTGTGCTGCATGCTAGAGCCTGCTCCCAGTAGTGTGGTATTCGTGGTGAGCAAGGTGGACAAAGTTGGAATGCAATTTGTTCAGAAAAACATCTGAGTTTGTAACAGTAGCGAGGTTGTTTTGCAATAGATTCTTTCAGCTTAAAATTTAATATAAAGAATAAATACCTTCTTATGCACTTCCCTATGTGTTCAACCCATCCACATAAGGATGTGCAACCTTCTTAACAATTAATATCCATTCTCCTAGCAGTAAATTCTCATTATAGTAGGCTTTTGTCGTCATACCTGAACATTTTTTAAAATAGCACTTGCTGGATGTACTGTGATTTCCTGAGAAAAGACATTAAGTCTGAATCTTTCACTAATTCTGCAAGGTGATATTTGAGCCACATGCTTTGATGGTATCATTAAAGGTACAAAAAGGATGCTAATTCCTTAGCTGTGTCTGCTCAACACACAGAGGAAAGGCTTTCAAACAAAGGCCAAATAAGTGAGTAAAATACAGGTTGACATGGAGACCAGTTTATTAGTTCCTCTGTAAGTACATCTGTAAATAAATGTGTCTCTTGTGTTCTCTCAATATTTGAAACAAGATGATACAGAGAAGGGCATACAGCCTTCAGCCCCATGAGGCCTGGCTGTTGCATAGTCATAAAATAAATATCTAGCTGTTGCTTTCCACTTCAAGTAGCAACTGTGTGGAAAGGTACATAAGGGCCTACAATCAGTTGTTTAATCAGCTTTAAAGAATAAAATAATAATAAAAAAAACCCCCAGACATTCAGACAACCTATTTGTGCATAACTGATATGCTTGATTTGTGAGAATTATAGGCAGTAATCATATTATCATTTCCACTAGACTTTTTTCTTCCACACTTTTTATAACTCTAGTTATAAAAAAGTATATTCATCTAGTAGATGAATATACAGACAAATACTTCAAAAAAAATTTTTTGGAGCTGTTTATGTTTAATTTGTCACATAACAAGTTCATCTCACCTAATTTTCCAAGAGCAGAGGTTGTTATTACAGACGCAAAGACATATGAAGAATGTCATGGCCATGGAATAGATGAGGGAGGAAACTACGCATGGGAACAGGAGGGTGAAAAACAGCATTGTATGCAGTGCCTGCTGAAGGAAGGGTGCAGTGTGAGAGGAAATAAAGCTTTTTAAACTTCTGCTACTATAGGAACAGGTGTGCAATGCTACGAATGAGGGATGCAAAAAATCGAGGTGGAGAAACAAGAGAAGTTCCTTCTGGGAATTTTATCCTCTTTATATTCCCTTATAGCCTGAGCTTTGGGTACTCCGGTGAGTACATATATAACATGCAGTGCAAGAATCACCCCTAAACGCTGAAAGGGAGGGTTTAGGCATTTTCCAGGTGATACATGCAAGTTGAGAAGGATCTGGTGGAGGTGAGGTAATAACAGCAGACGAGCACCTGGCTGAGGAGCCCAGCTGGTCAGGGGAACACAAAGCTGCCTCACCTGTTGAGGCTGGAGGGTCCCATCATAAGTCATCAAAAAGATCGGTTCCTCAGACTGACAACAAAACCGGTGCTCTTACTCAGGACCTTTAAAGTTGAAGCCAGCAACGATCCCTTGGAGAGGGATGAAGATCGACAACTGGAAACAGTCACAACTCTTTCATTATCTTTTGTGTGAAAAATTCCTAGAGCATTATTAATTTCTGATGATACTTGCAATCAGCAGAACTCATTCATTTTTTAAGTTTCACTTATTTGCAGTGAATAGATCTGTTTCTCAGCTGGGTAGCTGCATTCATTTTGCAATAATGGTGTTTGTTTGACGTCTGAGAAATTAACAATGCAAATGCCTCCGTGTCTTTGTAGCACATTTAAAATAAAATATCTTCTCATACTGAATTGATAGCATGACTGTAAAAAGGGCTCTGTAATAGTCAAAACATTTTTCAAAACCCATTATAATGTTAGGCACTTGAATGTGATGGGATTGTGTCTTGGGGCCTAGCTCTATCCCCACTGAAAAAAAATAAATAAATAAAAAGCAAGCCTGGGAACCACTGTACTATGGTTTCATTCCTTCTCCCACACTTACCTGCTCTTAGGGGCAGTCGTGTCTCTGCTGGCACTCCCTCTCTGCCTCCTCCGTAGGGCACACTGCAGCGGTGGATGTGACCCATGCCTGCTTGCTCCTGGGCAGCATTAGCGGCTTTACCGCTCTCCCAAAGGTGGTGTCAGCTAGCAGATATCCTCCGAGGACCCCCGGGCGCTTTAACTGCGAATCTAGCAGTGTTACACTTCATAATTCAGCTTCATGTACTAACACAAGAGGCGTACTGACAATAAATGTGGTGGGGTTTACCCTTATGTTTACAAATAAAAGTCTGAAAATGTTTAATAAGTACTACAAGTGGAAAAGAGAAGAAGAATAAAAAGTCAGTTGCAAGCAGGCTCTATGCTCACAAAAAAATCTCATTATTTTGAAGCAAATCTTTTTTTAGGCACGGGGAGGCTGAATGTAGTCTGTTGGCACACAGAAAGAACAGTGCATTACTTCCTTGCCCTGGCTGACAGAAAGACCCACCCGGTTCATACTGTGCAGCTTTCTGTTGACCTCATGTTTCTATAACCCATTTATGCCTGCTCATTTCTCAATTCTCTTTGGTTCATAACCATGAGGAAAGCCCTTTGTTTACAAGCCACTGATAAATTGTCATTTACAGGAGGCAATAACTTCCTTAAAAATTTACATAATGTTTTTACTGGTCATTTAGGGCTGATGCATATTATATTAAACCTTAAATGGCAGGTTTTTATTATGCATTAAGCTTCAAATAGTATTACAAATCCACCAGCCTCACTGGAATATTTTCTATTTCCTGAAATTTAATTGTGTTGCAAAGCCAAGGCAGCTCATAAGCTTCAGTAAGTCTCATTACTAAACTGGGATGTCGAACCAGCTATTTCAGATCACTTACATTAAATAAAATGGACACATCGTATTGCCAGCAGGCCTGCAAGGACCGAGGTCATGGGAAAGAGCTTCAAAGACAGACTGAAGAGTAGCCCAGCTTGAAGAGCACTTTAAAGCTTGGCTTCAGTCCTTCCTTCTGCCTCACAAGCACTGACACTGGGAGCAACACATGTATGCATATGTAGCATAGAGAATAAGGACATAGCCTCCAGAGACATCAGATTTCCTCCAGGAGATGCCCTTAGGGCAGAGGCATGACCTGCTGTGGGGTGGTGCTAGGGCGAGCACAGGAACAGCTGTCGTCCCAGTGAGTAGTGGAGAAGAGGATTTGGGGAAAGTGCTCCTTTCCTGGGAGTGTGGGTCACTGGGGCTAGGAAATAAAGCGACACCACCCCACTGGTGGCTAACGTCACCTGAGATCTACTTCAGGAGCCATTAAGTCAATTGAAAGTCGGACATCAGATGGCTTTGAGTCAGAGCCCAAGGTCACGTTTAGCTGAGGTTTACCTGGCAGTGTGATTCCTACTCATAGAAGTAACTGGCCTCAATAACAACTGCTCAACTGTCATGGACCAGCTCACTGCTTAAATTAACTTGCTCAGCTGGACTTTCAAATAAAGCTGTTTTAAGAATGCAGTGTACCATAGAAAGCAATTCGTTCTTTAAGATTTAGTACCAAATGCCTAGGTTGATTTTAATTCTAGAGAAAGCAGCAACGGGTAAAGTGGGTAATTTGAAACTTAACATATTTCTCCTCCCTAAGATCCAAACGCATTAAAATTAGGTGCAAAGTGCTTCTAATTTGTCAATCATTCCTTCTGTAATTTTATTCCTCCAAGAAAATTGCCTGGGAGAGTGTTTCCTTTTTTCCTTCATCTCCTTTCTCCTTTCACCACACTGTTCATTTGACTTGATCCCAGTTCAGGCAGGCAAGCAACACCCCCGCACATACCTTCACGTCGTCTCCCATCGCACCAGCTGCTGCCTCCAGATGACATCTTGCTCTGCCATCTGCGGAATAGCAGCATAGACAGGGTAAAGATAAAAGGATGACTGGATGAGGCTTCCATCCAAAAGACATTCACATCTGCAGTTCGAGTAGCCTTGGTAGGGGAAGGAGTGTAAGTATCCCAACACCTCTGAGTGAAAAACGGTTCTGCTGCTGTTTCCCGGAACGTCTGTTAAGTACTAGAACTGGCCTGAGGCAGCTTCCTCTCGTGGAGTTTCCACCTCGTGCCTACAGCAAAGAAAGTTCAGATAGGTTTCTGATTTAGGGCCATCAAAAGTATATGCAGCGCAACATAAACCCAGAGGAAAACACATCAGTTCTTGGAGTTTGTCAGAAACGCTTACATTTACATCAATTTCACAGAGCGGTTTGGAAGGGTTCATAAAACCTGAGCCCAAGTTTCAGGCCTGTGTTTCATGCAAGCTGTGCAGAGAGGTACGCACTTCACTGCTGGCTGCAAAACGGGGTCACATCAACCACCACCAGAAGGCTGGGCGAAGCTCGATGACAAGTGGCTCAGGGAAAACCTCTGCTAAGCAACCCTGTTCTCCAGCTTTTGCTCCAGCTCTAACACACAAACGTCAGGAGTGTTTAACTGATCCACCCTCTGGAACTGCAAGAGATCAGCCTAACAGTAATGTGTAATTGTGAGAGAATGTATTTATCTACGGCTCAATCATAAATTCTGCTCAGAATTTAAATGCGCCAGTGTTATTTACAATTCGAGACCTCTAAGCCAAGCATGAACTACTTTGATAGCAGCTGTCTTTTCTCAAATGCAGCAGCCCTGGCTCTGCTGTAGCAGATTGATTTCTCTCTGAGAGTGGCCAATATCATCTCTGAGTAAAAATGCCCTGGTCTGCTACTATAGTAACAGGTGTGCAATGCCGCGGATGAGGGTTGCAAAAAATCCAGGTGGAAAAGCAAGAGAAATTCCTTCTGGGAATTTTATTCTTTTTGTATTACCTTATAGCCTGAGCTTTGGGTGCTCTGGTGAGTACGTATTTATAATATGCAGTGCAAGAATCACCCCCAAAATTCTGCACCAGGTTTGGCTGCTTGACCTCTCAACAGTGGGGGTGGGGGGTGGGGGGGTGTCACTGGCTGATTACACGCTGCATGAAGCAGCATTTCTTGCCATCAATTTAGCTGCCATTAATGCCCCTGAGTGACCCTATGTTTCTTGTGTCACGAGATAGGCAAAAAACTCTCTAATCAGTTACTGCCACATTCTACAGGCTTAACTCCTGCCCAGAGGCGGCCTGCCCTGCTCCCCGCCTGTGGCGGTGGGTGATGAGCATGGAGATGTCCTAAGAATCTTGCTACATAGCACCATGAATACTCTTTACTCATAAAATGTCGTGTTTTTTTAAGAACAGAAGTAGAAGAAATGTAGTCATATTGGATCACTAGACTCCTGAACCAATTTCGCTAACCCTCCCCCTTTTTTAGGATCTGGTTGCTTCCTACGTAAGCCAGCATTTATCAGGCAAACACAGCCTTTTCGGTTGGGAAAGGATGCCACAAGGGCAAACTTGGCTCTCCCCTTTCCCTTTCATGCTCTCTACCATTCATTTGGGGAAAGACAGGTCACTTGAGGGAATTCCTCCTGCTGCCCATCCACCGCCTGTTGGCATAAACAAACCTCAACTACCGCACACGCCACAAAGACAACATCGCTGCAGAGGACCGAGCCACCCTCCATCGTGCCTCATGCATCATCAGCAGAACCCATTTCTGCAGCAGGAAGGACAATACAGCTTGGCTTTCAGACATTGGATCTACCCTGCAGCTCTGGCAGAGAAGGGAAAAGAGAGAGGGTGGAAAAAAGAAAAAAAAATAAAGTTTTTATTTTTTAAATGAGGAAATTGATGTGGAAGTCACAGATGGTGAATAAATATGGGGCACAGAATTGTCATTTGGCAGCCAGCTCTCCTGACCAATTTAAGAGGGATATGCTGTTATCTAGTTTGGTTCAGGGAAAATATATTCTGGGCAGCAGTTAGCCATTTAAGAGGCCTCATTGTTTCATAAAATATATTTGGGTTTGATACAAACACAATTAATTTGGCTTTCTAATATTGTGTTTGAACCAATCCCAAAATATGTGTTGTGAACATTTATTCTTTTATGTCATTTGTTGGTTCCAGGTTCTTTTCTGAAGGCTTAGATTTTAAAAGGGATTTGCAACAAAGAAAGAACCGTTGGGGTGACTTCAGCTGGTGCAGCAAACCGCATTCTTATGCACTGTTTTGAGATGTGCCTCCAAATTATCTGACAAATGATACGTTCCAAATTAAGTCCCTCATTACCCATGCTTTTCTATTGCTAAGTGCTGCACAGCATTCTTCATTACTATACCGCTGTATTTTGGGGACTTATTAAGCTCTGCTTGTTGGGTCTAGCAACTGAAGCGGAGGATTTGAATCAGGCATAGCACAGCCAGCGGTGCTGCCAGCTGAGTCACTGCGCCACTGCGTTTAAACTCACGCTTTGGTTTCCCAAGTGACAAGTTGAGGAGACAGTGATCTGGTGAAGAACCATCAAGATCTCCAGCCCTCCTGATCCAGAAGCTTCTGTTTGTTCTCGCAGCTGTCCACACAATCTCCTTGGGTTAGACAATTTGTGCTTTGGATGCTGAAAACAAAGGATACAGTAAATGAGATTAAATGCAGAACAGTGTTTCCAGGTGAAGAAGTAGCTTGTTGTCCCCCACCTCATCCTGCCGAGTGCTGCAGTGGTTTAAGGGACTCTTTGGCAGGACAGGCTGTGCAGCGGGTCTGGCTGTGCACCCAGGTGACTGCACGTCCCTGTTAATAAGACAGCACTTAGTAAGAAACCCATCATCAGTTACTGCTAGTGGAGCTTCTGTGCAACACAGAAGGCACCAGACACCACAAATAAGTGCTGGTCCTCAAGCTGCAAATCAGTCCTGCTTTTCCTTCCCAGAAATGTTTCTTTCTCAGTGGCTTCTGTAAAATCCTGTTTTCCGACATCCAGCACACAAAACTTTCCGTGACTCTGAGCCAGCTTCAGCATCAAACTTCTCGTGAGGTCAATTGCCAATTACTGACACTACAGACAACAGAGGGGAAAAAAAAAAAATCAGATCTCCACTCAGACATCAGTCCCCTCCACATCTGTGCAACTTTAGGGAGGGAAAGGAATTGGACTCACATAACTCAAGACTATGCTTGGGCTTCCCACTCGGGTTAGGAACCCTGTGGTGTAAAGCTGCGCAGCAGAGCCCTCACTGTAACCAAAGCCAACTGAGATTTTTAAAACAAGCAAACAAAGCCTGCTCATGCCTTATCCCTGGTGTGGTGGTAAATCAGGACTGTTCATATGTGTGCAAAACACACCCCTCCATCCCAGACATAAATGCTAATTAGTAAGATTTCTCTTTCAAATTAGTGATGCCAAAGCGCTTTCAGATCCACACATGAAAGGAGCCACAGAGGCCAAAGTGTTATTGTTCCCTTTGGTCGCAGTGTTTGAAATAGGTACCTTAATAGCTCTCTCTTCTCCTAGCAGGTAGTTTGGCAAACGAGCCCTGGTGCCCAGCCTCCCTCAGAAACAGAAGAAGGCATGAGCAGGGCTCTTTGAAGCTCCTCCATGATTACAGCCCTGTGCTGGAGAGAGGGAGTGGGGTGTTAACAAGTTTCAAAATATACATATGAACCAGAGATTAGGACTTTCAGAAAAGCCTTCAGTGAGAATCCTTGTCAAGTCTAAGATACATATCTAGTGTATTCACTATCTCCCGAGATGAAAGCAACTTCTGATGGTATCTTCTCTGCTCACCACATTATCATATCAATGATAAAAAGACCAGTCAAGCTTCCTGGGTTTGGAACAATTATGAATATTGGTCCGGCTTTCCCTCCCTTAGATGGGTGTCTCTGTGAGGGAGAGCCCGAGGAGGGCAGGCAGCTGAAGAGGAGAGAACAGCACAGCAGCACCAGCTCTGCCAGTTGCATTAATGCAACCGCGGTGAGGAAAAGCGGCTCCTGCTCCTCAGATTCCCTGTTGCAGGAGAAGGGGAATGTACTATGCTCTGTGCCAGGCGCATCTTTCACAAGGCACACTATTACCATGGCTACAGGGATGGAGCCAGGAGATAGAGAAGAACAGAGCACTCCACATCGTCGAGTGCTTGGCCTTGAAGCATGTGGCACCAAACACCTTCCAAGGTTGTATCGACCCACACAGGTGAGGCATGTTTGTACCGCTCCTCACTAACAGGTTTTCTGAAGCTTATTGTGTTCACAAAATACCTCAGGAAGCCATGTCAGGGAGCTGCTGCTGTGTCAGGTGGTGTTAATCATCTCTGCGTGATCAGGAGAGGTAGGGGATGCTGCACACAATGGAAAGGAGATGGTGAGATATATGTCGTGCTGCGTCGATAATGCAAGGTGCGAAAAGTGCCTTCTGGAATAAAGAAATAATAGTAGTTAGGATTAATTGCAGGTTTAGAACTGGGGAATCCCGCTGGGTTATACACATATGGTGAGCGTCTCCTCCATTTTGTGGCTGGCAAAAGGAAAACACAACAGAGGAAGAACTGCCTGTAAATGCACACCAGGGAGGATAAAAGAGACAGTAAAAAAGTAACTTTTCGAAAGTGCAATTGGATTTTCAAACCATATGTATTTTTTGGTTTTAAAAAGAAACAAAAAAATCTATTTCGATTCCAAGATTAAACTGTGCAAACTTATCGTAATCTGTTACACACCTTAAACTAAAAATACTTCACTTGGGCATCACATGCTTCTCACTGCAGATAAAAAGATGTCAGACGAACTCACCTGTCTTACCCAGGACTGATGTTGACAAAAGTGTGTAAGCCCATGGTCACTTCTGCAGGAACTAAAGGAATATTTTGCTTGATTTCAGCTTATTTAACTGCTGTAGTAGTGACCAGCCAACTCACAAAGTATCTGTTCAATTCAAGAGTATAAATTAAGGATGAGAAAAAAAGATCTATCTTTTCTAAAAAGATACCATAAGGTGACCAGAAATACTGCCCTCATTCATTGCCTTGTACACTCAGCACTTTGATGCACTGTTATTTAATGAATAAGACATATAAGTAAAATAGTGCCTTTTCACATCCCTAAGTCCCACTTCCCATCCAAATGTGGCTTGAAACATATTGCATGTGATTCCCCACGGGTAAACAATATACGTCACTCACCATTTTTAACACCACAAAACATAAAAAGGAAGAACTGATTCATGTAAGGTTAAGCAAAATGCTTACTTAAATCAATGTGCCTAGTTATAGGACATTCTCCTAGCTAGCAGAAAAAAGAAAGGCTATCTTGAATACCAACCATCTGTTTACTAATTATGTATCAAAACATCTCAAGGTTTTCCATAAAAATATTATCTTAATTAATAGTATAGCTACGCTATAAATTGTCCATCCATCCACAGGCTTGAATTTTTTCTCTGAATACCTTCATATATCCGCGTTGGAAATGCTAATGCCTAGGCTGCACGTGGCTCACACTGTGTCCTGCCTATGTGAGCATCTCGACAAATTCTTGCCCCCGTCCTGTTGCAGGGTGGTCACTGCTCAGCACCATGGAGCATGGCACAGATACACACCCACCTGCTCCGGCAGTCCTGCCAGACCCCTTCCTGCACTTTCCAGCTCTTCAGAGCACTCTGTCTTTTAGTCCTTTGCTCAGCAGAAGCCAAGAGGTACTTAATACCACCCTGTTTGGCACCTTCACTCTGGGCTGCCTATTTCAGGCTGCCAATACAAGCGCAGCAGCTACAAACTCCCCGGCTATGCCAGGAATTTGCTCCCTCGTCTGCAGCTCACCAGCCAGAGGCAAATACATGAACTTTAGAGATTATCTAGAGGGAATATTCCAGGAATTTAGATTTTAGCCACAGCAGCAGGACCATACATCATTAAAGCTGCCTCTCCTGCCAATGTGAAAAGCAAACATCGATGATTTAAATCACGGTTCCCTGGTGGCTCATTTAAATCACTTGGACGGAAATCAGTCCACCTTGTCACTGTGGAAGAGGGTAGAAATAGAGGTTGTGGATTCATGACTCCCAGGTCAATGCTCTGCATCAGACATGGACCAGGTGACAATAAATGCTGCGAGGCACAGTATATAATAAGCACTTTTATGAGGTGTGGCTCTGATGAAACCTCATTCCTACAGTCATGTGTGTTGTGTTTGGAGTATCTGTTGTCTGTAAAGCGTGAGTATTGACCAAAGCTGTTCCTGCAGTCATGATATGCAACATCGTGCTCTTCTATGCCTTATGAGGGTTAAGCTCATTAATAGCTTTTCTTTCTGCGAGCACTTTCATGGGGTCTTTAACACTTTTTTTTTTTTAACCACCTGCCTATTTTCAAGAAATCTGCACAAGATACCAGGGTGGCATTTGCATGTGTTGCAAAGCTGGTACCTTGTGCCTGGGGGGGACACTCGAGGCCCCACAGCATGGGGCAAGGAGCCTTGAAAGGATGTCTGATGGCACCTTCCCAGGAGAGCTCAACCTGGACTTGTGCCCATACACCTCTCAGGATGCTCTGTGCAGCCTGTGAGATGTAAGACCCCAAACAGGCACCTGGCCCCCATCACCGAAGTGCTGTGCAGGACAGACGCATTAGCAGAGGTGGCCCTTGGCACAGAAATAGCTACTGTTCAGCTGGAGAAACCTAAGGAAGATTGGCAAAAGGCAGAAATGCTCCTGTCTTTCTGCAGAAGAACAACCGATGCAAACAAAAACCCAAAAGTTTTCCACATGAACTCAAAGCAAATCCTCATTTCCCTTAAGCAAGCAGAGCTCTGCCAGCCCACTGGCACACAGACTTGTTTAAATTGGTTTGAATTTTTACTGCTGTACAATAACCAACAAGCGGCAGAACCTGCCATGTAACAGATATGCATTGGCTCCACATTTTTCTGCCTGTTTGATTTTTTGAAAGCAGCAGATTTTGTTGCCTGTGTTACCTATAGAAAGAGTCAACATTTAGTACGAAAGCAGAACCCAGCCCCAGATGAATGCTTTGTGTGCAGGCAGTTGCCCACGTTTTGACAAACTCATTTGACACTTTCAGCGCTGGAAAGGTGTTTGAGACAGCTGACTTTGGTCTCCGTGGCTTTGCATTCTAATCGCTGACACTCACAAGTACTGTTCAGAAATCTTCCCGGCTTATAAACAAATAAATAAAAAGGAGAAGGAAAGAAAATAGAAAGATAGAAGTAATGTCACATCAGTGCTCTCTCCAGCACAGCTTTATGTGAGTGAGGGGGAGAAGAAGGCAGAGGCTTAGGTCCTTCTGGTTCTTTTGGCTGCTAAGTTGCCTTATCCTGTTTGATGATGTGGCTGGCTCTTTATTGACAAGGGCTAGGACAACATTTATGTGTCTCCCACAGTATATATAAAGCTGACATAGTCTGCACACCTAAAAGAGGAGAAAACCTCCACTTAAAACAGTATCTTCTGTTAACAAAAAAGATTTACCTTGATATGCCTAGAGACAGCTCGGGAGGAATGATCAGAGGTAGCACAGACAGGCAGGTCCTATAATAAAAATGTGCTTTGTCTGCAGATGCACTTAAGTGGCTCAGCTCCTCATGAACCGATTTCAACCTCTGCTTTTTAAAGTAATAACAGCTTGTTAATGAGGATTTTACTTCCTATTAGGGTAGACAACTGACTCTATTTAGGAAGTCTTCAACCCATGCTGGCTTTCTTTGTTCCACTCAATATTTTTTTCACTCAAATCTTTTCCAGTGGTCAAAGGCGAAAAAAATTATTCCTATTTGTATTATAGCAAGGGCAGCGATATTATACTGCCTTCAAAAGCCTTTTACAGGTAACCATCTGCCTTTCTAAGAGTTTAAAACAGAAAAAGAAGCCCGGCATCAGGCAAATGCCCAAGATCTAATAAGTCACAGCAACGGGAAGGGCTTGAGCACATGAGGAAAAAAAAATGGTGGGTAGTGAGCAGGCTGCATGTGAACAAGAGCAAGAGGAAACATGATAAATTCATGCTGAGACCTCTGAAGATTGGGATAAGAGGGTAAAACAGAGAAGTCTGCAGAAGGAGATGAATATAATTGGGATATGGTTGGAGCTGTGAGATCTGTTAAATTGAATTTCTGTTTGGTGTAACGTCCCTTGTATATGTTAATCGGTATGTGCTCTAGCAGCCTGATTTAGTGTTATTATCAAAAAGGGTTCCTCGGCCGCCTCAGTCAAAGGAAGATTACAAATTATTCCAGATAAGTAATGGAACTAAAGACCTTTAAAACTAATTGGCCATTGCGCAATCCCGTTAATATCCTTTCTTGTCTAACAAAAACTGAGAAGGCAATTAAGGGCAAATACCAAAAAATCTGTACCTGGTCTTTTGCATGAAAATATGATTTATACACCCCTGGCTTTTCCTATCAAGAGAAAAAAGACGGCAAATGATCATCCATCAACAGCCAACACGGCCAAGAAAAATCTAACAACATACAAAAGCCTGAGTCGTTAATGTTTTAAGAACTACACTCTCCTAGGCTTGCTACAGAAAACTGGAATTTTCATAGGGTCTCCATATTAAATAAGGAGCCCTGGTATTTATTGAGCTTTGACAAGCCTGAGGTGTAGTATCCTTTGAGATACAGCTGCTTACTGACAGCCCTGAAAGGATTGTACCTGCCCAGCAGAGTCTTGGTGAGACATGAAATGGGTTAGCAGGACCTGGCTGTGCAAACCTGCCGCATCCCAGTGACAGCTGCTCAGGCTCCATCAGAAAAGGTGAAAACAGACCTTGGAAAGTGCTCTAAGGCCTCCTGGACCTCCCAGTCATCTTTAATCAATCAGGTCCCAGCTGCTACTTGATGGTGTTATTAATAATCACCATTGCAGTCAGTTGGCATCGTTTGCATGGTATTGTCTCTGCATACATCCTTTCCCCAGTCCTAAACGCCCTCAATATTGCTTTAAAATAAAAGAAAACAGGAAAGCAAATGAAAGTGTGAGTCATTAGCAAGTGGGATCTAAGGAAATCAGCCCACTGCTGTTGCTGGTGAAGGGCTGAGGGTGGCAATGGACAAACACCGCTCCAGCTGATGGGAGCATCCCTCCAGAGGCAGCCCTTGGCAGGGCACCAAAGGAATTTGCTCAGTCTAATGCTCAGTTTTAATGTGCCATTAATTCAAAACAGCATTTTCTGAGGCAATTCCTTGATCTCAACAAACTTTATCCTTTCTCTCACCTTAGCATGTTACCTGCTTTGTTCATTTCTCTGACTACCTTAATCTCTTCAAGATAACTTGCATCCTTTGTTAGATTTTTGCTTTATTGAATCTTGTGTTTCATGTTTGCTTGCTTAGTTAAAAGTAGGATAGGGTCAGTCCAACAATTAGGAGCTGGGGAGAAGATGCCCCTTCGACATCACTGCCGAGCTCCATCCTCCAGCTGTGAGCACCTCCCTGGGCAGCTTGCCTGGGCATGAGGATTCAAATTCATGTGTCAGTTTCACACATGCCAGCTTTGGACTGCACCCTCATGGACCACGTGGATGCCACAGTAATTTGCAGGTCTACAGACATTCACAGATACGAGAGGAGGCATGCAGCTCTGGGATTCACACCGAAGGGGCCGTTCCCTGCATCGGGGGGGGGGGGGGGGGGGGGGGGAGGTGGGGGGTGCCAAGGAGGAGAGGTAATGGCTCAGGGACATCACCCCGTGGGCCACCTCTGGCCACAGAGGGCCCTGGTGGACCACCCAACTCTAGCTAGCAGAAACCACCTGCAAGTATAGAGATGTCTCATTTTGTAAATGAGATAAAGCAAGATTAAAGAAAAAAAGATTAAGCTAATACCTCTGCTAGGCCTTTAAGTTGCCTAATACAGCGTTCTTTTCTATTTTATACCCGCAAGCAACCGCAGTCTCCTCCTGAGTCCGAAGCTTTTGCATTTCATCTGAAGCTCTGGGTTTGCCTGATTGATAGCCTGGCTAAAACCCCACCTGCGGGAAGATGCCTCTGCAACGTTACGCACGATCTCTGTCAGGCTGCTACCCTAAACAAAGCCTTAAAGATCTATCTGTTTCTTCCTAAAACATCAGACAGAATTGGTCCTGGAAGCCTGAAGAACTAAGAGCTGGGAGAGAGGAAAATATAAAAGACCAAACAACTATTGAGAAAAGTGCTTCGTCTTGAACGGGGGGGCTGTGGAATGAAGCGTTTAGGACAACATCCAGTGGGAATTGCAGCCAGCTGAATTTTGCCTGGACCCAGAGATGCTCTGAGCCCTGCAGCACCCGAGAGCATTGCAGCGTTGGCCACAAGCTCACACAGCCTTTATGTAGCCTTTTTTCCAGGAAAACTAAGTCCACCAAGTCACTAATTCCACCGAGAGTTAGTAAGACCTTGTGGGTAGCATATTGCTCCCTAAGCACGCCCGCCCACCCCTGCTAACATGTTTTTCATGTTTGCAATAAAAAGCCACCCGTTTTGCTGCTGTATCAGTTGGTGTAAGGGCAAACAAACACCACGTGTTACAGGGAGATTGCTGGGGCTCAGAACTCAGGTGGGCATTTACATCTAAAGATATACTTTTTCTTTAATGAATTATTGCTTCTTGCCAGGATGCATTTTCTACGTGAGGCAGAATTTTCAACCTCCCCAGTAAAAGGGATCTTAGGAAATCTCATTTAAATTTCAAGGACCTCTTAGGGATAGTTGCTAATGGTTATGCTAATTGGCATAGGGTCTGAGTGACAGTTATGTCCTGAAATGATTCGCAAATCACATTTTCTTGGAGCTTATTAGCAGACTCATTAACTGTACAACAGTACATTACTTTCAGAAATCCAGATCTAAGCAGAAAATTAAAATTATTTGCTAAATGACCTAATAAAATTCAATAAAATGTGCTGAGAAAGTGAAAACTGAGGTATATCAGGACTCCAGAATTTGGCTAAAAATAATCTCCACTTACCATTGATGTTCACCCCTCCTCTGGGAGCAGTTGTAGCTCAGGTGAGGCTCGGTTGGAAAGCTGTTTAGATATGAAAACAAACGAGCTCCAACCAACAGCAGCGAAGCCCAGCTCGTCACACCCAGAGCTGGCATTCAGATTTACTGCAGAGTTGACCAGGACTTTATCTGGCGATGCACCTTGTGGTCCCTCCTCCAGGTCTCCATTTCTCCTTCCCTCCACAATTCCCCACGCAATCAAAACCCCAAACAGCCACACTTCCCTGCTTCCCTGATGAAATCCATTTGCAGAGCTATTTCTAATAATAAAAAGTCTTCTCTGGAGTCAGAAGGATTACAGGAAGGAATGAGAGTCCGGGTATTTAGTTTTACTTCCAGGTGAGAGAGGAGACAAGATGAAAATCTCCAACCCGGTTAAGATATGTTATCCAGTCTTCTTCTGTGTGAAACAAGATGTTTCCAAAACTTCACAAAATTCACCTGCAAAACAGTTTAATGAATGTATATTTAACATTTTACAAAACTGTCGGGTTTTCATGCTGTTGAAAAATCCACATTGAAGTATACATAACATATACATGTATTTCCACATACTTAGAACATATTGTGCAATGCCAAGGCACTTAGTGCCAAGCCTGTGAGGGAAGGACAAGCTGATTTACGTCTGTGTGAGCATAGAACACTGATGCTCCAAGTCCAAGTCTGCTCGCAGGCAAATCTTCACACACCTGATAATTACACACGGAAGACCAAGGTCTTCACCCTCAGCCAATGATGTGCCAGGCAGCGTTGCCCTAAACTTCAGCCCTCCAGACCTAACTTTTGAGTGCTGGGTGTAAAATTTCTAGCACCAGTTCTACCCCACTTCTTTTATTTTTTATTTGCTTTTTTGTTTCATGGCTTTCTAAGTATAATAGCAGCCAATAGTATTTTAAGGGACTTTAAAGTCCTTTTTGAGACCTTCAATGCAAAAATCAGGAGGGCTGAGCTGCATCAGATACACTCCTCAAGGTACACGCAGATCAGAAATTTCTGTTAAACTTCCAGAGAACCTGGTCTTCACCTCACATTCAGAATTAAAACCTGTAGTTTCTTTTGGTTCTGGATTTTACTGAGAACTTTTTAACTACCTCTATTTCAGAAAATCTTGAGCTGTAACAGAAATAACTGATGAGTGTACAGTTTTCTTTGCACACTGAAATGCTTGAATTTTTTTTTCCAGTTCACTGTTTTTCCCAGGCATTGTTATGCTCGCAATTTATGTCGGGTTGATTAAAACACATTCTAACTCATGACACTTTTCGGTTGGATTTTTTTTTTTTTAAGGCACATAACAGCAGGTCTTAAATAGACTCCATGGGATTATTTTTTTTTTCACTAAAGAAATCTCAAACCAGAAGCAGCTATTTAAACCTGCTTGTCAACCTCACAACATTTTGTTTTACAAAAGCAGCAATCTGATAAGATTGCAGTGATCTACAGTGAAATATCCAGCTTTTTTTGAACTGGCACATCAAAAGAACCACCCTTTGAAACAAAAGGTTTAAAAACCAGGCACACGCCAGGAAGCACTGACGAGTGGGTCTGGACGAGCAAGCAAAGGTACCACCATGCATCAGACAGGCCTGACTTCTCCATCACTTGTGCAAGTCACAGGTGTCTCCTCTTTCTCCAAGTCCCTTCCCAGACCATTAGATTCAGTGTGGAAAAACATTGACCAGGGCCTGAGGTAAGGCCAGCACGGGCAGATGTCTACTGATGGAAGTAGACTGAAATCTACTGATGTCTACCACTAGTGTCCCATCCACCTTTCCTGTCACAAAGCTATACCTAGATCCTGTGAGGATAATTCCTATTAAGTATAACTGCATTCAAGTCCAGAAACTATGTTTTCATCTCAGCAGCTCCTTTGAAAGCTTTTTCCTCAAATTACAGTGGAAACACTGTTTTACTCCACGTATTATTGTAATATGGTCCAAATTTGAAGTGCTTACAAGCTAGCGAGCTATCCCAATCTGGAGAAGCCAAACAGGCACTAGTGGAAATAGGGGAAAACAGGCTCTAGGTAGATTTGCTCTTTAGAAAAAACCTCTGCTTTCAACAAAATTTGTCATATTTTCCCCTGATAAGCAGGGAAACCTCCTGTAGTAAAGAACCCAGGAGACTGCTGTCACTACAACATAAGGCATTATAGTCTTAGAGAGATAGAAAGAGATATATGTAGTGTGCATACGTATGATATATATACTAAAATATGGCATACTATTTCACCACGGGAAGGCACTATAATCTGCATCACATCCGATTTGTGCTGCAAATCGGTCCCTACCCAGGGAGATTTAGCTGCGTTGTGATAAACAGAAAACAGCGTCTCCAGGTCCCTCTGAATGCTGAGAGCAGTAGGAAGCCGAGTCGCAGGGGCCGTGCGATATGGTGTGTGCTGGGGAGCAGAGCGAGGGCAGCAGAACCGTGTCAGGAATGAACTAACAGCATAGAGGGACGGTGCCTCGGGGTCCAGATGTCCCCCAGCCTGGGCTGGGCTGAGCATGGAAATTTTGGCCAAAGATTGATCTGACCTGCTACCAAAAAAAAGTCAAAGCCAACGTGTTAGGCTGCAGGTCTGAACCTCCCTGGTGCTCTCAGAGCTGGACCTGGCATTTCTGCTGGCTGTCTCCCCAGGCATCGTGAGCAAAGCGCAGCACAGAGCGTGCCCAGGAGAGAGGCATACCACCTGCATGTCCCTACCCCTTCTCCCAGAGGGCAGATAAGAAACAGGAGCAAATAGAAACTCGTGCCCTAGGAGCAGACAGCTAGGAGAACAAATTACAACAGGAGGAAGACTCCAGGTCTTGAGTATGAGACCCAAGAAGCCCAGTCGTGCTGTCCAACACTTGCATCTTTAGACTTGCTTAAGCTTCAGGGGCTGTCTGAATGTCTATGGAGTCAGAGGAACCGCATGACAGAAACTTTCATGCAGTGCCTTTCATCCCGAGCCCTTTTCACATTAGTGACCCAGCTGTGTCTCCAGATGAATTTCCATTTGGCTTCAGAAGTTGCTCAGCATGTTGGAAAATCAGCCTACTTGTTTAGAAAAACGCATGCAAAGTTGGGAACCCAGCAGTACACTCCTGCGCTTGAAAAAGCCATTCTGGCTTGACTACCATTTCCCTAGCTCTAAAACGGGGCCAAAAAACCCTCTAAACCCTGCATAGCTCTCCAACATCACATTGAGTGGGGGAAGCTGGGGCTGGGGCGCTGCGGCTTTGTGGCAGTGGTCACCTCGTAAGCTCCCTTTAGTCTTTGATTTTACATCATCTCAGTTCTGGCACAAACTAGTGTTACTAGTTTGCTTTAGGAAGCCTCAATTTCCTAACATTTCCACTCAAATCTGTAAGCTACAGCCGCTGTTTCAAGGCATTCAACCTATCCACAGGCAGCATTATTCTGATACTTTTACAAGAGGAAAATATCTCAAGCGTTGACCCTTTCAAAAGCATACTCCAAGTATCTGCAGCCCATCCTCTTGGCTGTTGGAGTTTTCCCCTGCAGCTACATCTTTCCACTATATTTCTGTGTCTGAAGTAATAAAAACAAGGCAATAATTTAGCTCCCATGATTGTTGTACCAAAGCTTGTTTTTTATCCTAGTCGCTTATCTTCTCCATTCAGAGCCAACGTATCTTATTACTTTGCAGCAAACATGGTCAGAGATGAAAGATTCTGTCATATATTTTCCTTCATATTAAACCACAAGGCTTTATCCTTCTCTTTCATTTTTCAATCTTGGATTTTATTGTTTCTGACTATCTCTGCCACATGTGATTTTGGCTTTCGTGCAAATGTGAATATGTGCATTTCTCTATTTATCCTCTTTATCACCACCAAACGAGATTGGGAGCACTTTAAAATAACTGGCCACTGAACGCTGTTTCATCAGTTATTCATTGCAATAACCTTACCAGGGCAGAGTTGGGGTTATGCAGATACCAGGATAAAACATTTTTGAAGACTTGCAATATTTCTGCACATTCTTTTTACCTGTTTCGTACATAAGTATGTCACAGCAGGAAAAAAAATATTACCTAGAAGCGGTAGCAGCAGGCGAGGTGCTCCCCACGCCAGCACAGGGGAATGGACCCAGAGGACAAGAACTCAGGCAGGACGCCACAGGTTGCTGTGGGATGGGCTAAACCAAATCACGTTCTCCTCCCCGTATCAGCAGAACACAGCCCAGCTGCAGGTAAGGATTAAAATTCTTGATCATTCAGTAGCACAGTTAATTATTTTCCCCTCTATCTTCTCTCTTCAGATCTCAGATTTTTTTTCATGGTAAAGGGCTGGGTTTGCTCCAGACTCCATGAGCATTATTTCTATCCTGCTGAGAGAGAAAAGGGGGTCAGAAAAACAATCAGTGTTTTGAAAATTATTTAAGTAATAATAGTTCACCTTTTTAATCTGTATTTGAAGGACGGAATGTAAGAGAAACCAGAAAGATCAGGGATCCTGAAGGATTAGTGTCTGATTCGAGTTTGAAGGAGTAATCACATCACCTAATTTAGTCTCCTAATGCCAGAAGCTGTATTTCCCTAGATAACCAATGAAACAAGGTGGTTATTCTAGAAGGAGATTCAAGCTGTGCTTAAACCATGGAACGTATAAGCACTGCCCGATCTGGTCTTATTCCAATTTTTGTTCCTTTTTCACTGCAGTTCACCTGCCTTTCTGCTTTCCAGAAAAGAGCTGGGGCACGTTTCATCCTGATCCTCCTCAGGACAGCCAGCAGGCAAGGACAAGTGCGCACCACTGAGCACAGCCATCTTACCGTGGGCCCTTTCAGCTTGTTGGGATAAGCAGTGGCTAGAGCCAGAGCCTAGAAGTCCTGAGCAACTGTTGGAAGACCATTTCCTTGATCTAAAGAGAGCTTAAACAGTGCAAATCTCCTCACACACACCACCACCACCACCACCACCCCGCCATGGCTTGGGTTGTGATGGCTCTAAAGCAGACAGTGACAATGGATGCACTAATCCAATGTAGCACTAGTACCCCCAACCATAACTACACCTCATCCTTGCACACAAAGGTGCAAAAGCCATGTTCTCTTCTTTGGCAGCCTTCCCATACAAGCACAGAAAGCCAGGTATGGCTGAATCCCTTCTGGGTTGTGTTGGCAACCGCAAGAGCTCTCCCCTTTTTGTACGGAGTTTTCTCAGCAGTGCACAGTCAGTCAGTCCATTGCATCAGCGCGACTTTCACCAGTGCAACTGTACAGAAGGAAAACTACAGTTTTCCCATGGATACAGTATTGACTGAGCCATGAGTCCACCTTTACATGGTTACTTTGCAGATGTCCACCCACTGTTTAGCTGAAACAGTGGGTTGGAATGGTAGAAAAGGAGATCCAACAGGGAACATTGCTGGGTGTGAATTCCTATTCACACCTCTAATTAGCGTCAGTGGAGTCATGAATGGTGTAGTCACATTAATCACACATGAATGACAGCTACAATAGCTTTGAGAATAAGTACAATTTTACTGGAGTGCCAAAAAGGACATACCTTTGACATAACACAAATACTGAATGTATTAAAAAATAAATTGTGATTTAAATATTCTAATATTAAAATAGACTATATTACAGTAGCAATAGAAATTATGGCAAAAAATTGAAAAACACTGTAGAAATACAGTTGGTACTATGCTGGTGGTAATTACTTACCAAAAGTTTCTTAGGAGATGGAGCCATAAATACTTCCATGGTGGTCATTAAGCCTTCCCAAATCTCATCTGGTAAGCACCATCTGTTCTTCTGGCCTTTACTGTAAGAGAGCGTGTGTGACTTGAATGCACATGAACCACTTGCACGATGGAAGCTGCATAGCTCTGCTTCGGTCGGAGGAACCGAGGGTGCTCCACACCCCTCCAGCGCACAGTGAGGCTGTGCACAGCACCAGCACCACCATTCAGCCCACAGCTGACAGAGGGTCTCCAAAGGGTGACTTAGGCCATGTGTGGGCTCAGTTACTATCTCCATTGATCCCAGGGAGCTTAGATGCTCTTCTGACATTGTTCAGTGGCTACGGTTGGGTGGAAGGAGTCTGGGTGGCTGAAGCCCTGTGTCGGTGGAGTCACATGGCGATGTAGATGTATGAGGATGTGTCTTGCCAGAGGGTGCATCTACCAGGCAGTGTGTGTGTGGGGGGGGGGGGGGGGGGGGGGGGGGTTGGTGATAGAAACACAGGTAGACGTGCCTGCAGTAGCTCTCGTCTGTCACAGGCAACAAATGAATGTGCCGCAGCACATCTTTCCCAGCCAAGCCAACTGCAGAGATTTGGAAATCTCCACCACTGGCAGGGCAGGCAAAGCTGAAGTGCTGCCCTTTCCCTAGTTCCTGACTGGAAGAGGACCATTTCCAATTATAGTCCTTTAAGGCCTTCATGAAAAAAAAAAAACTACCCCAAAACAAAAAACCCAACCAACAGCTTCCAAACCATAGAGATCAAAAGTCTTGCCACAAAGAACGTTCTGCCACCAGATGTTAAACAATGTTGGGATTTTTTATTTTTTTGTCCATTAAGAAGTATTTTCCTGGCCCTTAGCATCCCTGGTACTCCTGTGCCGAAGTGCATTACCTCTAACACGGCAAAGCTGACAAGCAGCAAGAGCTGTGTAGCTCCCTGATAGTTAAATCTATAGGAAACCTCTGATGTTTAATGAAACCCCTATGGAGACCTCCATATTAGCCATGGTTTAATGCTTCATAATGTCAGTGAATAATTTATCTATGAGCAACAGCAACTCCTAGTTCTCTGTGCATTAAGAGTTATTTATGAGGTAATTTTAACAGTTTCACACTGGCTGGTCATTATGTTACTGAAGGCTAACTGTCGGCAGTTGTAGCCTAGGAGGAGAAAAATACTTTCCCTGTCACTGGCTAAGAAGTAAATACTGACGCAGGAGCACTTGTCTGTTGGTGTGTGCACAATGGGGAAAAGATGGCAGAAGAAACAGCTTTACAAGAAACCCTGTGAGATCTCCACATGGACAGCAGAGCCTTCTTCTCACCTCACTCACACCAGCTCTGTCCCAAGGTTCCCTCCTGCAGCTCTTATGGTGGCACCTTTTATCTTCCTCCTCTTGTGCCTGTTTCCAACAATTGTGCTGGAGAAGAGGTTAGAGAGCAAGGGCAACACGGGGAACAGCCCAGAGACACCGATAAGCTGGAGAGCTAAGACACAGCATCACATGTAGGAGATTTCCTGTGATCTGGTGAAGGAACAGCTGGCACAGAAGCTACCGAGATGCTGCTGGGGTAGGTAGGTGGCCCAGGACTGTGGAGAACGGTCACAAGGTGGCCAAATGGTGGGGGTAATACCTGCACTTGCTGGAGTATGCAGAACATTGTACAGCCACCTACTTATCATTTCAGCTCCAGGTGTGTGCTGCAGATAGGTTGTGGGACCAGAAATCATGAAAAAAAGAACACTGAGGGCACAGCCACCAAGCTGTAGTACTGGATCTTGTTGCAGTGTGACAGCAGACACAGGGCACTGGCAGAGAAGGCTGGCACTGCAGACAGATGTGGAATGGCAACAGCACAAACAAGCCAGGCTGCGGATGTAGAAGAAGGTCTACTCAACAGCTGGCCAGGAGTGACAGTGAAAATACGAGGTTTAAGAGTGATTAACTGTGGAAGTGGAAGAAAACTACAGAATGGACAGAGCAAAAACACAAATAAAAAAATAGATGATGCCACAGACTAGCACTCTTGTGAGGTTGGGATGTCGGTGGCCTGCAGAAGATGAGGAGCCTGCTGCCAGACACAGCCCTTACCACACACCAGCCATGCTCTGGCCTTGGCAGATCAACAGCTGCTGCCACAAGAAACAAAATAATGAAGAATAATAAAAGGAAGCATGATAGCAACCCAGATGATACTGAAAAGAGTAGGACTGTGGTTGGAAGCAAGAAATGTGCAAGAAGTCGGTCCTTAGACACACAATTTGAATGCTGGTAGTAGCTGTGGCAGAAAGAGGAGGAGGTTTCTTAAATTTGTTGGGTCTTTTCTTTTAAAAGTTCCTTTAAAAAAACCTGGTAACAGCACATAAACGACCGGGTAAGATCAAAGCAGACTCCTCCTGTACTCAAAAGCCACAGGACCTTTCTCCCGCAGTGTCCCTAAGGCTCAGGTCTTGGCTTAGCTCTCTGCTTGCAGTCCTCCTCCCCATACGATGCTGCTCAGAACTAGCCAGTTGCATGATGATAAAAGTGTTTGTCTTCCAGGTAGCTTCAAGCCACAACTTGTCCTGAGTTCATTCTGTTGACAACGTGCAAGCCAGAAATGAAGCCGTCCCAGAGCTCTGCGGGTTCTGTTAAATTATATGGCAGATGTGACGCTGCACAAATTTGTGGAGCAGATGTGCTCACTAAGAAGGTCCTGCAGCTAAACCACTTTTTCAGACTGCAAATTTGCATCTGGAGAATTTACTTAAGGGAAACATAACTCCTCGGCTGTACATATGGATTTGCTGAAGCCAGTTAAAACACTTTTGCTTATCAGAAGGAGCATCATCTGGCTTTCTGGATTCAGTCCAACAGAAATACTAAAAATAAACCTAAACCTCTTGCTTCTACTGTCCATTTCCCCCACATGACAGCGTTCACCACTGCAGAACATCAGCCCAAGGTGTCCCCTTGCCACATGCCAGCTTCCCAGTGCATCTCGCCAGGTGTCTGCTGTGAAAAACCTTCGTCTTGCCCTCTGCCCCCGCTGTTCTGACAGCCATTCTCTCTGCAGAGGATTGAGGTCGAGACACGAAGATGTCAGGGTCCTTAATGCATTTGTTATACCGCGGGCAGAAGTTGCGATGGACAATCCCCCTCCCTGGAGCAGAGCCATCCCCTCTCCCAGCCTGGGACTGGTCAGGCTTGGCAAGCAGCAGGGGCAGGTGAAGCAGTTGGGACTGTGGGCAGCTAAGCATGTGCCCAGCTCTGAGCAGGGCAACACCACATCAGAAGAGCAAATTGTGCTGGCTTTGGCTGGGTTGAAGTTAATTGTCTTCCTAGTAGCTGGGATGGGCTGCGTTCTGGATTTGTGCTGAAACCCCCCTTGATGACCCAGGGGTGTTTCGCTACCACTCGGCAGCACTCGCACAGGGCCAAGGGCTTTGCTGCTCCTCGCCCACCCCACAGCCAGCAGGCTGGGGGCACCAGGAGCTGGGAGGGGGCACGGCCGGGACAGCTGACCCCCACTGAGCCCAGGGACATCCCAGACTGTGTGGCATCACGCTCAGCACGTAGACTGGGGGAAGGCGGAGGAAGGGGGGGGACGCTCGGAGTGATGCCGTCGGCCCCCCAGCCCCCGTTACGATGGAGCCCGGCTGTCCCGGGGGTGGCTGAGCCCCGGGCTGCGGTGGGAGCGGGGAATGAACGCCTTGCTGTGCCCCGCTTGCCTGTGCGGCTTTTGCTGCAGCTGTTAAACTGCCTCTAGCTCAGCCCGTCAGCTGTCTCACTTCCACCCTTCCCACCCTCTCCCCCATCCCACCAGGGAGGGTGAGCAGCCGTGCGGGGTTGGTTGCCAGCCTGTGTTAAACTACAACATATAGGCAGCAAGTCAGGCTGGAAAAGGATTGAATCGGCCCTCAAATACTTTTCCTTTTTTTTATTTTTAATTAGGATTATTCTGTCCTGTGGTTACCTGGTGTGCAATGCACTTCCCCAGCTGGAGCATGGCTAACCAGGGCACTGAGCTCTTTTGTAGTCCCTCAGACCCTTCTGACTCTCTCCCCCATCCCACTGGGGAGGAGTGAGTGGCCATGTGGGGCTGAGTTGCTGGAGGGGTTAAACCCCAACACAAACCCATTCTGTAACTTCAAGACCACAACCCAGCATACAGGCTTCTCTTCCTTCTTCAAACAGCAGAAGACATCCTTAGCACTTATAAAAGAATCTTTTTACCATAGCCCTGTTCACAAAACCAACTCAGTCACTTTTGCTGAGACTTTCAAAAAAGATGCAAATCCAGGCAGGTACCCAGCACACAAAATTACAGCTTAAGCCATTTGTTTAATAGAGGGTAGAAGAGTCTTATAATGGGAAGTGTTGGGTCAACATAAATGTGTGTTGGGGCTTTGGTACATATTCAAGCCGGCCAATATCTAGGCCCATGGAAGAACTCCTTAAGATGCCAATCATTCTATAAGGTATTAAATGTATTGCACTTATCAGGGAAAAATGTGATATTTTGGACATCAGACCTCCTGACTGCAGGAGGAAACTCAGAAATTTCAGCACTTACTGAGCAGATCAATACTTCCTTAACTGAATCCTTAAAATTCCCAGAGAAATCCCCACCTGCTACCCCACGCTATCACTTTCTTCTTTTTTTGATGTCATACCACCGACTTGCCATGTATATAGCTGAAAAGCCATCATATTGCCCTGGAAATGCCAGTTCTAGATTCCCAAAGGATTTTTCTGAAATGATTCTCTACCCTTTCAATAAGAACTGAACTTGCGTAAGTGCTTCCAGAGCTGGACTTCATAATTTTCCAATAATGGAAATGATCTGGCCAGGGATGGGCCAGCATAGAGCTGAGAAGTCCGTCTCCTCACTCACCCGAGCTTCCCCGGCCACAGCCATCCCTTAATTGTCACGATTCATGCAGGAGCACATACATGTTAATTCCACTTCCTCATCCTGTGCCCCACCCCGGGGATTCTTCATAGAACACCACACTCGTATTTTCTACTAACAGTCACGAACCATGCAGCTTACAACGGTCTTCATGCTGTGTCTCGGAACACTGACCACCCCCCAAGGTGCGTAGGAAGCAGCAGACCCAGGAGCGTGCACTGAGCGACACTACCCATGGCAGAGCTGTACTTCTCCATTTACAAAGCCACACCTGGTACCCACTGCATTTCCATCCAGCGCAAGTGCCAAGTTTCTAGAAGCAGCCGACAAGACTGTACTGGTGTAAACCTACCTTCAGAGAGACTAGGCTATTTTATTTTACCCAGAGAGAGTAAAAGACAGAGTCACCTTCCGTTTTCACTGCTTCAGAGAGGAAGATTCAGGAAGACAAGCAAGGCAATGAGAAAGCCCATTTGTGAAAAATCCTCAATATACAAACCTCAGGTTTACCTTCCCTTTTCCTTTGCTGAACATCACATGAAACAGATGTGCCTAGGAGAGTAACTTCCATATCATCCACACATTTGGTTGAGAATTACTCTCTTCTCCTTGAATTCTTCTGGACTCTCTGCTCAAATTCAGGATAACATCAGACAGTGAGGACATGCATCCCGCAGCAGCGGAACGGTGTCAAAGCTGGGTAGAAGGACTGGCATTTGCACAGGCCTCTGCCTAACAGCAGATACCTGGAACAGACTTTTACTGGGAAGAAAAATTATTTCCTGATGTCTTCAAATCAAGCTTATTCAGAAACAATGTTGGATCAATCACATGCTGCTAGGAAGAGTTAACCTTGGAATAAGTTCAGCAAACTTTTTTTTTTTTTTTTTTTTAACTGTGATAGCACAAACAATAGCTCCTTGGTACGTACTTTTAAGAGTTTTAAAGTAGTCAGAGAGAAAAAGAAGCTGCTATACTTGCAGTTTCAATATATACAACTGCAATGATTCACACTTGAAATTATTTATTTACACTTGTAAATTGGGTACTTTTACAGAGCTGACTGTTACTGAAACCAACAGACGTGCTTTGGTGCATTTAAAAATTCTCCTGCCCACCTCTGTAAGACTTCTGGGTTTAAAATGTGCCTTAATCAGAGCTTCAGTTCCATTTTAGACAAGTTACATATACGAATAGGGTGAGAAGTAAGACATATTCATGCAATAAAGAGAAGATGCTCACTGAACATCAGGATGGGGGATATACGGTGTCAGTTTGAACAAGGCTGTTGTGGACCAGGGTTGCAAAGCCCCAGTTGTCATTGCAGCTCTGCTGTACCCCTGCCCAAGCTCACCAGAGGTAAGATAACTCAGGTGTGATTTACCTAATCATTAATCACTCTGATTAGAGTAACAACAGGGCAAACTTGTGTGACAGGTCCCCCTTCTCACCTTCAAACTGCTTCCAGCTCAGGGTCTTCCTGAACTGGAGAGAAATTCCATATACTCTGAAACGCTCAGATTCATTTCCATAAATTCATGGAACAGGGGCTAATAGTAAGCAACCAACCTCAACCCACCCTCCCTGCTATAGTCCCATGGACCTCCAAGTCCTCCTCAGCTATTTCTTTTCCAGGATGTTGTAAAGGCAGTAATAGATGGTGTTAGAAATGATCAGACATATTTACAAACTGTTGTGGTTTTTAAATCTAGAGCAACTACAGCAACCCCTATAGAGCAACATTTGTATAAACTGTTGATAAAAAAAGGAACTTTTATGCAAAGCATAGGAGGAGAAAAATCACTGTATTTCCAGCTAATCAGATGAAAACAGTAACTATAATGTAATTATTGCAAGCAAGTTGTTCCATCTGTACATAGTGCAAAACTTTGCAGCAATGCTATTTAAATCTGCAATTTGTCCTCGCTGCAGATATAAAATCTAACCATGACACAAGAACAAATGAGAAATGATGCCTTGGGGGAGAACAAGTTTAGGCTGGAAATTAGAAACATCCTAGCAGTAAAGGGAATGAAGTATTTGAATATCCTTCGGCTTGGAGGAAGACTAAAAAATCCTAGGTGGTTTTTTGTCGTCTGTTGTTAACTTCATATGATTCAATACAAAAAGATATTTGCAGTGGGCTATAGAAGTTTGAGCTTTGTGACCAAAAGCTTGGAGTCAATATGAGCTGCTTGTGAATCCAAAACAACTTGTGGGCTCATAAAATCAGTTGAGGGAGGTCTCCAAACAGCCCTTCGTGGGCATAACTCAGATCATGGCACAACCTGCAACCACTGTTGGCAGTCAGAGCTGCAGCACAAACTGAGGGATTTTTCCCAAGAGGATTGCTATTCCCAGAGGGGGGCTATTTAAGGCTAAATCAGGGCTTTCATCCAATGTATGCACACTTGAGAAAGACCAGACTGACATTACCTGGACCATATAAGCCAAGCTTTCATTTCCAAGGCTGCCAGTGTTAGCTTTTGTTGGCATGACACTTGGAAGGGAAAAAAGAGCTTTTGCTTTTTGACCTTTGCAGTAGGAGGCAGAACACTATGTTCAACAAAGAAATGTGCAAAACCTTTAAAGCTGGGGGGGGTTTGTTGTTTGGAGTTTCTTTTTTTCGAGTTTGGTTTTTTTAGAGATTTCCTGGTTTGGAGGTGATGGCTTTTTGGAGCTTTGGAGTAGTTCCAGGTTACACGAAAGCCATCTCCAGCTGATATACATAGAGTCCAAAAAAATCACTGCAAAAGAAGAAGAGAGCAATTCTGTTGTATATTTATTTGACCTTATTCCTCTAATTGCAATGGAGAAAAGGCCGCTGGAAATGCCTTTGTCTGAGCTCATAGCTTTTGAAGCAAGTCAGCAGGATGCAAGATGCTTTGTGCCAAAGCAGAGGCACGTGCAGTAAGCAAGAATCAAAATAGTCAATATTTGCTGTGGCAAACATGGGGCAGAAGGCTTGGTGGTGTAGGAGGGCAAGTGCAGTGTGGGAGCTTTTTCACTGATGCTTTTGCTTTAAACAGTCTAGTAATTAACAGTATTGCTAATCATTGCTCTCACAGAACTGAGCTGGCAGTACTTTCCTGGCAGAAGAAAAACAGATTCCCTACTTGACAAAGATAACAGCAAAAGGCAGGAGGAAACCCAAATGAAAGATGGGAGTGAGGAAGGTGCTGGCACAGGCACACCAACCTGCGTCCTGTGCTTCAGAAACAAAATGTATTAATCAGTGGCTGTTCTGAGAGAGGGAGTGATGTGTAGGAAGACTCATCCCTTTGCCAAAGAGGGTAAAAAGGATTCATCAGCTATAGAGAACTGTGCTGTAATGTAACAGCTTTATCAAGGATAGGTTTTTAAGAAAGATCAGTTGAAAACATTGAGTGCAAACACAGATGACCACAGCAAGTAAATAATTCCGCTAACCGTGTTTGGCTATATTGCGCCCACTGGCTTCAGGGTTTTGGATGCTGTTTACTGACAGAATGGCAGATTGGGCTTGTACATAATGCACACCCTGACTATAAAAACACAGAGTATCTTTATTGTTGCTATGCAACATTCCAGCATTGCTATTATTTGACAACTTTGTGCCCCCAATGCCCTCAGTTTGTGTGGCTGTCCACTTGGCCAGACCACCAGCTTCTGCAGCTTCATTTACGTGCAGTCAGCATCACATTGCAGTCACTCCCCTCTGTGTATAGGCAAGGTACAGCTGCCTCCATAGCAAAAAAAAAAAAAAAAAAAGTCCCACAAATACATAAATAATTAAAAAAAACCAAAACGCCAAACCAAAATCCCCAAGCCTCCCCAACCCCATCATCAGTACTCCATTCTCAGGACAAGGCTCACACCACAGAGCTGCTTCCCCATCTGCAAAGCAGCAGTGGTGTTGCCTGACATTGTTTTGTCCAATGACAGTTTTATTACAGGAAGAAAAATGAATATTTGTATTTGCAGCCCTTGTCATTCCACTTGCAGGTAAGCATAAAAGTTACATCAGAACTGACTCAACTGCAGACCAAACCACCCCTCTTTCCTCTCCTGCAGCTTCCTTCCCATCCCTTTCACTCATCCTATAATTTATCCCCTTATTTATCTTATACGCCAGTGTTTCACATTGAAAAAGTTATCTGGGGAGACTTTTAATCATCTTTGGCTGGGCTCCACTGTACAGGGCACAACTGACAAAGTTCTCTTTAGCTCTGACTTCTAAAAGTGAGACAGTTTGAATTACAGGATTATGGAAACTGCTCAATCTATTTCTTTTAGAAATACAGAGGAGAAATCCATATGCTGAACATCTGCACAGATTTATTAAGTAACCAATCACTTAGGAATCTGATGCCATAGATGTAGATAAAGTTTCAGAGAGCTGTAGAAAAGTAGAGCGCATTCCTCCAATAAACCCAAGACTACCAAATGCCCTGTGCTGTACCAAGCTGAAGGAGGGAAAAAAAAAAAAAAAATCTCAAGGAAAGGTCTCTGCAAAGGCATAACACCTTCCCTTGAGTATCCGAGTTGGCAGTTTCCACGTGCAGGTGCAATCCCTGCAGGAACGTACCCTGAGCACAGCACTGTAGTTCATGCTGCCTCTGAGCCCCCCCAGAACCTGCTGTGGAGGCGAGCTGTGCCCCCAGCCGCCGTGGCATGGCCATTTCCTAGCAGCAGAAGCAGACCCAGAGGTTCCAGATCACTTGCAAAGACAAAGAATTCAAGTTGCAGGACTTGAACTCACTCAGAGTTTTTAACAGGGGCTAAAAGAAATTGGCTGCCTTGCTTTTTGTAACAGTTATTATCTACGTTGCCAACATGCCCTGAAATTGCCTTACAAAACAGACCAGGTAGTACTGCCGTCAGTATAAGTAAGCAGACACATGGACAGTGATATTTAGCTTTCCTACCTCCACAAACCCTTTTAGCTCCAACTGGAACTTAGAAGTGCCATGGTAGCTATCAGCCTGTGAGGGTCCTCGGCGATGGAGAAAACAAAGCTAAGCCTTAGGGAAGGGTTTTACATGGCTAAAGAAATAAAGCCTCTCTTTCCACACACAGTGCAAATAACGCTAGGTTCAATGGGGACCCCTTGGGAGGGGAATCAATCCCACCCACAATAAATAAAGTGTTTCCATTTTTATGTTAAAAGAGCATTGCAAGCCAGTTACAGTAATGACCCATGAAACTGAACTCACAGGAACAGGACTTTACCAGCTCTGTGATTTATACCTAGCTAGATTGGTAAATAATGGGGACTCTTGCTGGTTTTTTCTCTTTCTTGTACAAGAGCTCCCATTATCTGAGCCAGAATTGAAAATGCAAAGTAAAACACGTTTGTCAGAGCCCTGGTACTATGGCTCTCTGCACCTTAAAGAAAAAAGGGTAGTATTTTGTATTTAAGAATTTGTCTGTGCAATGTGATTGCTACTAAAAAGGGAACCTGATAAAAGGTCACCAGCCTTCACTGGCATCAAGACACAGCAGTGTCACCCTGTGCTCAGTTCAGTGCCAGAAATGCGTTAACAGCCTAATCATATTTCAGCTGAAATGCCATTTTCTCAGCTACAGTTTGAAGGGCAGCTGCAGCTCATCCCTGCTTTTCACTGTGTCTTTGTGGAGATCCTCATCCAGGGGGACCTCTCATCCTGTGTATGGAAGGGGGACAGTGTCCCGGGGCTCAGGGTGATTCCCTACCTGGCATTTGAACCTCCACAGGTTTTCATATCTGCTCCTGCAACGTCCCCACAGACATGCACTCTGTCCTGGGAAGCAGTGCTAAAGGAGGACCAGGGAACCGGAGATACCTGCCAGGCACAGCAGGAGCAGGCGGCTCTGCAGGAGAGGCTGGGACAGAGACGCAAGGCACCCAAGCAGGGAGAGAGAAGCAGGTCCAGCAGGCAGCCCAGGAGAGTCCACAGGAGGCGAGGAAGGGTTGAGGCTGCTCAGAGGCAGCATAGAGCAAGGCCAGGCTCAGCACGCACACAGCCCTGCTCAGGGAAGGAGATACTCAAAGGTCTGAGCTTAAGTGCAGCCTCAGCCAAAGGCTGAGCCCAGGTGAGGCTCAGCAGCACAATTAGAGCCCGCTAATGCATGCAGAGCCCTGATGACAGCAACAGGAACTCATTTGCATTGCTCCAGTATCACTATCCTAGTCTAAAGGAGTACGCGTTTTGTTTCTGCATCTCTCTGGAGGACTAAACACTTTTCTCTGCGCTGTGTGAAGAAAACCCCTGAGATATAAAGCTCTTCAAATGGATTTTCTCCATGTGCTGCCTGCTTTAGGGGTAGGACCTACACTGATGCAGAGGGGCTGTCGCCTTGCTTTTGGCTCCCCAGGGCCAGCCTGACCTCCTGGCTCAGAGCAACATGGGATCCAGCTATAAAGCTGCTTGTTCCAAGCAAACCCACTTGGGTTTTATTTTTTATGTCTTTGTCCGGTCCTGGAAGAATTTGAAATTCCCTCTTTCTGTAGTCCAGAAGGGAACCATGAGCTACAGGCTACAGGTCCATGTAAAACCCATTCTGCTTCCTTGAAAGACAGACCTTTTCTGGTACTGAGCTCTGTTTTTCCCATGCAGCATGCAGCAAAGAAAGATAGCTGCAGGAAGATGATGCAGGCAAGATTCAAAAGCTGACCCAGAAGCGCCTCGTCCTGCTGACAGAAGGGGATATTTGTATCCTGTTCTCTGGTCTGGACCCACTCTGGAAGTCCCTGACAGGAACCAGATCTCCCTTCTCAGTCAGGCATTTTGTGCCACCAGCGCTGATCAGGCAGGATAAAGTAGAAATGGTCATCCGTGGTGTATGGTGACATGAAGGCATAGACAGCTTTTTTATGTCCGTTGGTGATCGAAGTGAAGCCTCCGGCTGATGTTGGAGGTGACACGAAGGCGGGAAAGAACATCTGTAACATCAGTTTGGGGGTGGATGAGCACCTGCTGCAGGCTTAGTGGCACTTACTTTGGGGGTAGTTCCCAGAATGGTGTTACCTGACTCACTGGGACTTGTGACATTTTGTCAATCGATCAGACTTAACCAAGTGCCTAAAATGCGCCCATGGAGTGCAGCCTGGTTCAGCAGCTGTAGCCCTTGTGGATAGAAAATTACCATCACAAAAGTGGTTTTTCCAAAGACTTTTCATAAGTAACCTAAAAGCACATAAAATTACAAAACTGAAACAACAAAATGCCCAAGAGACATTTTCATGTTTACCTTGTGTGCATTAAAATATATAATAAGGCTTTATGAAATAGGCTGTATTTCTCCTCCAGACATTGCCGATGTGTAATAGGGCTCATTTGAATTGGAAAAAAGAAACATCTTGGAATCACTCTAGACATAATCTTGGGGGGGTTCCAGTAAATTCAATTTATTTTGGACTTTGCATGTGGGCCTGACTGTGCCTTGGAAGGTTCGGGAGAATTTTTTGGAACCTCTGCGTTAGATTTTTATCTCTGTTACACAAGTGGGAGCCTGAAACAGCTGTATTTATAGCGTGAGATTCACTTCAATGTTACATCTGGATGCATTAATCAAGATCATACTCTGGCTCCATCCCTAAATGTTTTCCTTTTTTTGAATGTATAGATGAGAGGGAAAGATGGCGTTACAGCTTTTCATATCTATTGTACCCAAATGACATTTATGTTCAAAACAAAAAGGAAAAATCAACACAATATTTTCTTCTCTTTTAACTTTCTCAACTTGCTCATTTAAACCACTTAAGGTCTTAGGTGATGAAAGAAGGGAGACTGCCTTCCAGTGTCCCCCAAACTTCGAATTGGAGACAGTTGCATTTTCTGCTTTAATTTCTACCAAAGTAGTACATTTTCTCAGCTTTGTGGTAGTCCCATCTCCCTGTCATATGCCAGGGCTTTTTTCTTTTATCTAGTTAAGAATGTAGAGGTAGGCAAAGCACGCGTGTGATTCCTGCATCGCAGGAGCTCAGGGCCTGAGGGAGCCTCAGGAGATCGTCTGGTTTATTTTCTCACCTCAGGGCAGGATCAGGCCTTCCTGCATCATCCCTGACAGGTGTCAGCCATATGCGTCTTCAGTCAGACCACAGAGAATGAAACCAACAGTTAATGAAGTACACCAGGATCCAACAACAACGACTATTTAATTTGAAAATGTCAGCTGTTAGCTGGGGTTGTTTTATCAGAGATAGTATCTTTCCAAAGCTCTGCTGTGAGCAGGAGGCCACATTATTGCCAGCTCAGCCCAGGTGAGCAGAAGTGGGGGAAGCTCACAAGCTTGAGACCGCTTGTGTTATTGCATTCTGGTTTGTACAGAAAAGAAACTGGACAGGAGAGGTAGTGAATGACTACTTTGCCTTTCCCCCCCCCCCCCCCAGCTCAGGTAAAGAGGCTCTGCCTCACCTTTGGCTAGACAAAGAATTTCATCCCTAGAGTCTGAGACATTTCAACAAGCACGTTTATCACCACAAAGTGGAAGACAAGTTGATCAACTTCCCTATTAGGGATTTAAAATTCATTTTCCTTTGCTGGATGTAGTTTACAATTATTCTTGATCACTTTTTACTCTGATAACAAGTTCGGGTGGGATGCCCCCCTTGCAATAGTTAGCCCCCAAAAATTCCCTACTCTTTCTAGGGTGACGGGTACCTTTAAACTCTCCACCGATGCCTTTGCACAAATATAATTGCTTTTCCAGCAGGGAGGTTGCTAGAGAGCTGGGTCTGACTGTCAGGTGTCTGAAGATCTGAATATATTGCCATGGTTAAGAACCAATGTGATTATGCAAAATTAAGCTCTGTGCATGTCTGGGAGTGCATGCAGGCGCGTGGATGAACTGAACGCAGTAGCTTTCCCTGAAACGTGACTGCTTTTTCTAAGATAGTGAAAAATATCTACTGTCAAATAAATGCTCACAGAGTGCTAATGGAAAGTGGAATCTGAGCAGAAATTGAGGTTCAACCAGACTGCAGAGGCTGGACCCATAGTTGGTATAAATCCATGCCTACAGTGGATCTGTCTGCTAGTCTACTGCAGGCTAGTCTCATCCACCCTGCTCTCATTCTTTCCACATCCCCACCAGTGCAGAGGCTGGATGAATGTCTGCATAATCAGGATCCATCCCATTACTATGCCGCCTGCAGACATGGCTCCAAAAATAAAGTGCTTTGTATGTCTCAGAGCAGCCTGGAGTCAACGCAAGTGAAGGCTCCTTCCCAAGCCACGCTTGCTCTCATGAGCAAAGCGTAGTTAGGGCATGTCTCAAAGAGTAGGTTTTGTCTCCCTCCCAGCTCTTTTCCTCCACCACTCACTCTCCCCCCCTCTCTCCCCCTGCAAATATGCCTTGGTGGGACTAAGACAACATTGACATCACAGGAGGTGCATGGACTTGAAAAGTCAATGCTGCTTTAAGAAGAGACTGTGAGAGGCAGAGCAAGGTGGGAGGAAGAGATGAGTCCAAGGCTACCACAAGTAAAACAGACTCATCTCGAGAGCAGCGCTTTTAAAAAAGTGACTTTCCAAAATCTCCCCTTTGCCAAGACACAAGTATTTCATGCTGGTGGATGTGACAGTCCATGAGAGGGAAGGGAAATGCACCAGGAGCTGAGAGCTCAGGAGCGGCGGCAGCCTAACAGGTGCAAAATGAGTGAAAGACACCAGTGGGAAGAGAGGAGATGGGCTGAGATGTGCCAGGATGCTTTGTTATTTCACAGAGCGCCGTGCAACCACCCACGGGTGGTGCCACGTGGGCACTCACTGCTCCTGGCAATTGCGCACAGGCGGGTGGGAAAGCAGGAGGGGGACAGGGAGGGAGGAGGGAAGTGAGAGGAGAAGTTGGGCAGCTTTGGAGGTCCACGTCGGCTCCACTTGGTTGGACATCATTGCACTTCTGTGGAGATCCATTTCACCATATGAAGCGAGGTGTTTTGTAGAAGCAGAGAAAGGAAGAGGTGGAAACAACATGTCAGAGATGTCTGGAACTGTGGAAGCACCGTCGTGCCAGCAGCAAACAGTGAGAGGGAGCAGTAATCATGCACAGCACCCTTCAGCATGGAGCAATATTTGCCAGGAGATCTGACCCCTACATGGTGAGAGCTGGTGGCACACAAACCCTCGTCAGAAAACGTGTCTGGTTTTCCAGCTCTAGCAGCCCGTTCAGTGAGAGACGTTACCCCTGGGACAAATCCAGAGGCCACCATGGCTGTAGCTGCACCATGTGTGCAAGGCAGGCAGCCCCTCACTCCATGTGGACCAGGAGCTTACCGGGCAAAACCAAAAGGGGACAGTGGCGGATTGTGCAGTCCAGCTCAAAGCTCCTACGTTCACACCAGTGAGAGGTTCACCTTGGGACTACCCCTTCACAGCCCCATAACACAGGAGGGGGACCAAACCATGAGGCCACAGCACCTGCCCCCAAGGCTGCTACTGCCCGGTTTCTCATATGCTCCAACTCAGAAGACCTTGGAACAAACCCCGTCTCCTCTCCTCCAGATAGTATGCAAAAGATAATTTTGACTACCTGATGGCTGATTCAGAAGCATATCTTATTTAGAAAGCTTTCCAGGGTCAATAAAGACAAGACTTTCAGTGAAGGTACCGAGGATGAAGTCTTGCCTCCTCAAGGGTTTTATATCTTTACACAGGGCTCAGGAGGGCCAGGATTTCATGCTGCATTTCCAGGGTGTGAAATACTGTCTCATTATTTCTGTGATCCAAACACTGGCTGCATAAGACTACCAGCAGCCAGAAAACGGATCTGAGTAGATACTGACCATGAACAAAAGTGAAATGAATACTTTTTCTTTAGGCATGCAGACAATCCATAAGCATTCAGCCAGCTGAGACTCCACTTAGCGTGCAAATGTCAGTGAGTATACCATGTCCATTTGTTGCCCAGCCGCTTCCACTTTTTGCCACAGGACTCCCCAGCTGTGTTATACCTGCACGGTGCCCCAGGGCAGTCACCCAGGTGGAACTCTTCCTCCAGCCCGCTTGGCTGGATGTGAATTAAATAAACTTCCAATACTCATCTGTTCAAGAATTTCAACGCTCTTTTGTGTGGGCAGCTCTGGAAAGAAACCCTCCACTGCACAGACACCTGAAGAAAGGGGTCAAACCTGAGAGAGGTAGGATTGCATCTCCAACATGCAAAAAAAATGCTTTGTGTGCTCTACCTCTGTCAGTCCCTTTTTGCTGCTTAGCGCAGTGCTTTACTGTGCAGTTGTATCCCAAAAGCTTTTAAAAGCATAACTAAATATCTGTAGATTGTTTTGTTCTCCCTTACAAATCCAGAATACTAAGGGTTATCATACCCATCCATCCAGATTTAAATATTATTTTTATAACATATTTTCTCCAAAAGACCTCTACGTGTTGCGGTAAAAGTGTAAATCAATCAAGTTTCACAGCATCATTTCAGGTAGGTATCATTAACCCACCCACTTCACAGCGCTCCTTTAAGACACACGGTGATTACGTGACACACCCAAGGGCAGAACAAGTTGGTATCTGAGAAAAAAGAGTCCAGAAATCTCAGTGCCAGACTCCAGAATATATTTGAAGAGGTGTGCATTAATGTAAAATTGATGGATATCCATCACTGTGCAGCAGCATCTAACAGTGCTAGATAAGCTGGTAAATAATACACAACACTAAAACATACTTGATTTTGATGGCCAAATGGTCTTCTAGTGACAATAGCTCCCACCAGCAGTGAATTTGGCTCTCTAATCCCAAAGAAGCAAAATTAAAGGAAACATATAAGGAACTGACAGCTCAGCTTCTGAGATTGGACTGTTCTCATCTAGATACAGGTCCGGACTCAATTTGATTATTAGGCATTCCTTGTCTTGTGGTACTTTCAGGATGAAAGGGAATGCAAAGGGAAGAAGTTAGGAGACAACAGAAAATACCGGTGGGTAAAAACAAAAATTAAGATCCTGGAGGTTTTATGTATGTTTTAATCTCCCTTACCACCAAACTCCAAGCTCAGTCATATTCCCCACAGTCCATATCCCAGCCCAGTCTCACCATGCTTTCTCCAAAGGTCTGTTCATTACCTCATCTGAAAAAGAAATCCGTAACTTCTCCTGTCACCCAGCCTGAGCATCAGCAAGGGGCCCTAAATGCTGCAGAAAGCCCTTTGCTTCATAAGTGCCCGTGGGTTCTGCAGGCTGGCAGCGGCGATCCTCCCCCTCCAGCGCCAGAGTGCAGCTGAAGCAAGGATACAACATTTTCAGCAACAAAGACCTTACAGATCATCATTTTTCAGGCATACATTTTTCCAGATGCAGGGGGGGACATCTCTGGTGTAGTTTCAAGGCAGAGGAAAATCCCCAACAGGTTTCAAATCCCAGCTCTAAAGCAAGGAGCACTTTCTAAAAGGAGAGATCACTAGATATTAGGGGTTTTTTTCTGTTAGGATGAGTAAACTGACATATTTCTCTTTGTCCTCTTCCTTGGAAATTCAAAAATCCCTTTGCCTGAACTCTTTCCTAACCAAGTCAGCTGAGGGAAGGCACCTGCTGTAGAAAATTTCAGCCCAAATACTTAAAGCCTGGCAGAATCACGAGGCATTTGCAGTGAGATGTGTCAGGAGCTCAAAGACTGGCAACACCCCTGTGCGAAGAAGGGCTGGAGAGTGGATGGAGGTAGAAAGACAGAAGTGAAAATGAAAGATTGATTTTATCAGTCATTTTAAGGGGTCAGAAATGATTCACCTAAAGGAAGGATGTGACTGAGGCTAGCGTGGTAAACAAATTAATTCAATATCTGTTTATTACATTTTTAAAAAAACAACAAACAAAATACAGATTAAGTAACCTTCAGCTGAGCCAGCTGCCTGGCTGTTTGTATGTGACTTGCCAATAAATAACAAAATCTATCAGTAAAGCTTGTTCACACATTTCTACTTCAGGTACCAATTTCAGCCCAAAGATCAACTCCTGACACTTAATTAGGTGAATTGAGGAAAGAGATGTTTCTACTGATTGAAAAGTCACGGGAAGGGAAAACTAATACCATTATTCTTTTATGTAGATGGAAGAAGCCTTGTAAGACATGGCAGGTCTGGGATGCAGACTGGGGTGGCAGCGAAGGGGGTTGCAGCATCCTTCAGCATTCACTGTATGGAAATACACAGCTGGCAGCTGCTGCGAACGTTGCATCGTGCCGCTGGTGTTAGATTTCACCTGCTACAAAGGGAAAGAGAAAGGTCAACATGTTTTTCAGAGAACAGCTGCAAATGTAAATGATGAGATAATGATTCTTATATTGGAAACATCAGCTCCTGAGGCTGGGTTTGGGTCTCCTTTTTCACAGCGCAAGGTGGTAAATACTCTGTGGATAAAAGGCATCAGACAGCTTTTACCTGGCTGCTTCCCACTTAATACCGATGTACCGGACTTGGGAATTAGGGCTGAGTCTGCAGATGTAGCTGCACAAACAGGCCCCAAGGGGCAGATTTTTGAAAGCATTTAAACCATTAATTCCTTTTTAAATCAATAGGACTTGGCCACCAAAGTATTTTGAAAGGTCTGAGCACTGGCCTGCAGTATTTACTGAAACTGGAGCAAATCAAAGTCAGCCAAGACAGCACTGGTAGAGGGAAGATGGAGTAAGAACCACACTGCATTTATACTACTGGCAGTTATTGGGTCCACATGGGCTTGATGGGACCTGAAAACAAGTGGTTAAGCAGGTGCAGTCTGGGCGTTTTGCTACAAGAGTGCAGTCAGCTCAGTCAGCTCACATCCTTCCAGCCCAGTGAACGCTAGCAGCCATACAACAATTACCACAACACTTACACACCCCTGCATGCCATCTTGGGATCTAGAGAGAGGGATGGAGCTCTGCGTAAATGACAAAGTATCATCATCCTCGGGGTGTCGATGGAGAAACTAAAAGATTGTTAGGGGCCCAAGATCACATCGCAGCAAACAGTGGCAGCAGGAGCAGAAACCGGCTTTGCTGATGCCCGGCACAGTGGCTGTTTGCACAAGCTCAGAAACCAAACGCTGTTTCGGAATAATCTGATGTTTAGGGATTTCATGCCAACCAATGTCTATGAATATCTTTTTATTTCAGTGAATAAAGTCTCCTTTCTCATTTCAGTGAAGAGTTCCAGTGGTGATTATAATGCATTTGTATTATTTATAGAAAACTAGTGAATAAGGAGAAAATAGAAAGGTTGCCATATTCCAAATTCCAGTTTCCTACAAATATGGAAACTATAATTATTCTGAGTCTCGTTCCAAATACGTAAGGATCATCAGATCTTGGTTAAAGACTTAAAAATTAACTTCTTCAGCTAGAGTCTACGTCAATACGCCCATTTCATACCTGTATCTCTGTGTGAAAACACCGTTCTTCCCAAAGAAGGATGGATTTACTCGGTCCTTGGGTAAGAGGAATCTGAGAAGGAAACTTCCTGGATCAGAAAGAAATATGTCTGTGTCAGCTGATGGAACTTCTCTTTCTGATCAGGCAAAGAGGTTTCCCTGAGATCTGGGAAGTCCAGAATTCACACCTCGGCTCAAAGAAATTTCCCATGGGAAAAGTTAGAAGAGTCCCTTGACAAGCCTCAAATAAATGGGTCACCTTGCTGACATGACCTTATTCAGTGAATACTTTCTATCTCAGCATTATTTGCACCAGTCTTCTGGAGCTGACCTTAGTAAACCACATGTCCCATGTTGAAGCCAATCTCATAAATGCAGTCAAAGCCAAGCTGCATCCCTGTACATGCAGTGCTCCTATCTGCTGGCATGGCCATTTTTAAATGCAAATTTAGCTTGATACTGTACATATTTTTCATGCACAGTTATACAACTGCCTTGTCAAAAAGTCTGGCCTGGCGATTCTGCCTGCAAAGTAGCTGATGGTGATTAGATCTGTGGGTAAAAGATAAAGCTAAAAGGTGGCTTGAAATCAGGAAAGAAAGTAACATAAAATGCTGCAGACAAGAGCATCCACTGAAGTCCTAAGATCCAACTCTGCCTAGAAATGCCAAACTGACTTAAACTGGAGGATCACATTGTAATCTTATATAATTAATGTTTGTTATCTTGCTGTAAACTGCCAGATTATCATTAGTTCATCTTTTGTATTTCCAGAAGAAACTCATTACTCAGAGAGTGAAACGTTAGGAAATTATTTACAATTATGCTGCCGAGAGCAGTAGGCTAATTCCATCTACTAATTAGCACCACTTACATAAGTATAGGTAGAGTGCTATAAATAATAGCGGTAATGTGTGCCATGCTGGCACCGGCTCGCTGGGTCTTCCGTGCAGCAGCGGCAGCTACCCCCTCTGGTGGCCTTTTAATGGGATTTTATTCAGACCACGAGAAAGGCTCCTCAAAATTATTCTTTGCCTAGAGTGGGAAGAGATGGAGTGCCTTGGGAAGCAGGTATTTCTGACCTCCTCTCTGCAGCGGGTGCCTTTACTTAACCACCAGCTGATGCTTTCCAGCCTGCTCTGACACTGCTGGGAGAAAACTGCTTCTGTATGGGCCTTTAGGGGAAGCAGTGCTGATAAGAGGGGGGAAACCCCTCTGCTTTAATCTGGAAGGTGTTGTGCAGGTTCCAGGCAGGAACCAAGGGGAAGGAAGGGATGAGATGTTACGGATTTTGTGTCTCTGGTGCCTCCAGTCTCCTTAACTCAACTGCTGAACCAGGACGGAGTGTTGCACATCCCCGTTGTATTGGACTTCTTGCATTTCTCGGCAGCAGCAGTTGCATTGCACATCCAATAGAGATTAGACTTCATAGAAAACAACAACAAATCTGTCTCCCTTCCAGCTGGATCAACTAACCAAAAGGCAGGGGAGATTTGCCTCATTTGCACAGCACATGGGTGTATCCAATCCATGCCTGAATGACACCCGTGCAAATTAACATCATCTGTACTATTATTATTTTTTAATCTGACCTCCACAAACCTACCGTGATGCTACACTGCCTATTTGCTTTCATTCTTGTCCTCCCTCCATGAATTTGCTCCTCTCTATGCAGTCACTTTGATTTAGCAGGGACTCACCTTGATGCACAGCCCAGCCTCTTCTTTGGTGATTTGGAGATTGATTAGAGGTGTGCGTTTCTGTGTGAATAACTAAAAGCCTGACTGATGCTAATTCAAATAAGGAGATGGAAGTACCTTCCTCATGAAAACGTTCCAGGCTGTGGACCTTCCATGGAGAAAAGCAGGTCTGAGACAGGCTCCCTCTGATCCCATATGAACCCTCCTTTGATGCTGTACAGAGCCAGGCATCTTCCTGGGATGCTGGGTCCCTCTGAAAGGCCTCAATGCCTAGAAATAGAAAATGCAAAGTCCGCATCCCTCCTTGGATCTAGGCTGACAAATTGGCACCTGTTTGGGGTAAAAAAAAAAAAGAAAGAAAGAAAAGAAAAAAAGAAAAAGATTAGTGCACACTTGAAATGTAATCCTTTAGTCTAAGCCAGCATTTATTTCATGTGTGGTTTCTTTTCTCAATGACTTTAGGGACATCTGGGATGTTAGAGAGGGAAGATGAATGGTGGTGTAACACCAAGGCGTACACTAAAAACAAGAAGCCCAAAGAGCATTTTGCCTTAAGGCACTGAAATATGCAGAAACGAACAGCTGTCATCCTAAACCACTTTAAATATTAGTGACATAATAAACACTTGTTTTCATTGTTTCATATGGTTTTCAGTTTGCACACTTAGCAACAGCCAGAATTTCCTGACTAAGAGCATGGAATTGTCCAACAGATTCAGCCAAACAGTCTCAGATGTTAAAAGTCCTTATTACAACGTTCCCAGCACCAACTGCCTGGAACCATTTAATAAGATGGAATTGCAGTTTGAATGACACATATAATCAAAATTTTCATTTGTTTTCAGAAAGAAAATCCATCTAATCTCCAGCAGAAGAGAATGGAAGTGGTTTGGAGGCAGGCGGTCCATGTTCCAGTATCAATTTAGGTGCAATTTGAAATATAGGATTTGCCTTAATGGATCATCAGGTCTTAGTATAGAGGAAAAATGAAGGTATAAGAAGGGTTATTGAATGAGAAAAAAGGCTATATTAAAAGACAACAAAAAATAAGAGAGGGAAAATAAAAAATATATTCCTGTGACTGTAACTAGAAACAATTACTACACACGGTATGATTTTTCAAAACCCTTTGGTCATTTGCTATGTCCAGACCATTTTCCTGCTGCAGCAAGAATATTCCCTATAGTCTGTGATCCAGTTTTCCAGGCAGTTTTTCAATGACCCATGCAAGACATCAAAACAGTTCCTACATGGTTACTACATCACTCCAGCCTCCAAGATGAGATCATATCATCTTCACTACAAGGAAAAGCTCCCAACCAAAGTGGCTTGCTTGAAGAAGCAGCCAAAAGGAATAGTTTATTGCTTTTGCTGCTATTTTAAAACATGTAACATTTACTGTTTCCAGCTCGGTGTTGCCTCTTCTCCTCCTCAGTGTCATTCTCCAGGGAAAGCCGGTTTCTTCTTCCAGTGCTCAAATCCCAATGTTTTTTGTTGTTTGCTGTCTGCTCACTCTCACATGTCATATCAACTTTTAATCAAATACATTCTTCAGGAAAAACATACCACCATCCCTGGAGGTATTTAAAAGACGTGTAGGTGTGGCACTTAGAGACATGGTTTAGTGGTGCACTTGACAGGGTAATGGTTGGACTTGATGACCTTAAAGGTCTTTTCTAACCTAAGCAATTCTTTGCTTCTATGTGTGCCCCTGCACTCACTGGCATCACTAACACCCCCTCCCTTTCTTGTGTTGGCATGCAGCTCCTGGCCAGGTTTCCCTTTCCAGATGCTCTACTGTTCCTTGTTGGAAAGGTGCCCAGAATCTCCCAGTTCTTCCTGATGATCTTTCTCCCTGTGGGGCATTTTCCTGATTTGGTAGAGATTAATAAGACCATATTTCCCGATAGCTCACACTTCTTCACTCTTCCCCAGCCCATATGTCCCACAATCCATAAGCTTGCATAGCCATCGGGCCCTATTATGCCTGTTGTGGGATCACATTGTTAAAGATGGCAATAACAGAGCAGAAGCTGCATCTGCACCATGAAAATTATGTGTGCAGCAAATAAAAGCACCACCTGGGTCAGCAACAGACCCCACATCCCTCGGTCTGGGTCCCAGCACAGGCTGCGTGTCAGCCCAGAAGCTACCGACAGGGAAGGTAAAGTTTTTGCTGAGATCTGCCAGGAAAAGCATCTGGCCAGCAGGAAGCAGTTCTGCATGCAAGGAGTTGTACGTACACTCTGTCTTGATAGGTCAAAAGCAGAAATGGCTCTCATTTGATCCTGCTCACACCATTCCCTCTGGGTCAATGGGTATCAGGATTTGCTTTGTTGAGCATCAGGGAAGAAAGCCTGGACCTTGAAAGTTACCTTTATAGAGATGTACAAAACCAGAAATACACAGATGTAGACACATGCACTTTCAGTTGTTTTCCTTGCAAACTTTAAAGTCATCATATTTTTTATATGTAAGATTCAAAGGGCAAAAGTTTGCTGTTGTTTTATTTTTATTCCCTCTTACTTGATTCTGTATTTCCAGCATGTTACAAATCACAGGCTTACACCAGGATGTTAGCCATAAAAGCATTGCCTCATTACACACACAAATGCTTGGGATTAAAATTATAGGCTAGTGGCATATATGAGAGGCAGATTATAATTAGTATCTAGACTCCTGGGTGATGAGTCACAACAGAGTATTACATACCACCAGCCCTGCACTACGTTGCAGGTCAGAAGTTAACAATCCAAGTAATGCCGCTCAGCGCAAGCACGGCAGGGCTGGGTGCCCGTGCTCACATCTCAGAGCTGAAGGGCGACATTGCTTTTTGTGCTTGCCCCAAAACCCAGGGCAGGACTGGCGACGGGTGCTAGACAGACCGCTCCAGACCACAGAGGTCTATCTCTGGCTGCTGCATGTCAGGAGGGATAAAGTAGAGAGAAAGCTGGGTAGAAAGCTGGAGAAGAATGGATAGCTATTAGAGTTGGAAATTCTTCAGTAAATGAGGTTTTTGCAGGAAATTACCCATCTCTTGAAGCTGAAAGTTTCTACAGGAAAATAGAAGCTTTCAGACAACTTTGGTGCTGGGACAGAAGGGCAAGAGATGGGAAGGTGGGCAGGGAGACTGAGCAACTACACCGGCTGGAATAGACTGTCCCATGACTGAGCATCTCCACAAAGCTGAACAGGTTCTCAGAGGCCCCAGTCACTGCTGATTTAAGAAGACAAGAACGAGCAGCTTGCACAACTTGATGACAATGAGGAGATGTAGCACCAGGAAGCTCTTCCAGCACAGGGACTGCCACAGGCTCATCCCCATGTGAGCCCTCTCCAGGGTGTATTGAACACTGACCAGGAAGCCTTGCAACATTGCTGTTGTTTTTAAGCATATTCCTCAGCTGACTGGATGTTTAGGAAGCTGCAGACTCCGTTAAATGCATAGTTCCCTGCTTGCATGCGTGTCATTCCCAGCGCTTGGCCTATGCTTAAAAACACAGCTTACATTCGCACGTGTGTATGTATAGTCATATGTGTGCTCAGGAGACACACACACACAGGAGCGAACATTTCAGTTGCAAAACCACCCTGCATCTCATCTGTCTGCAATTCTGCTCTCCAGGGAGAGGTATGTGCTGACAGTGAGACGATTATGAAGGTGATTGAGCTTTGAAACGTATTGTTGCTCTCTTCAATAGTGCTGATTGGCAGTGGTGATTAAATGACTCAAGCAAGGGGAAGCAGTATTCAGAGGCTGACCAGGCAGATCATGGATTCAATCAGCTTAAGCATCTGAGAATAAGTGCTGGTTTTCTTCTTGGAGAGAGCTGTAGTTCTGAGGCCCATGGAGCCAGGAGAAGATCCCTGTCCTGTATGGCTGGCATGCCAGCAGCAGCTTGGCTAGTTCTCCATTCTTCTACTTCGCCCATTCGGTGGCTTCAGGGGAAAATCCAGGTATTGTCACTGTCTCCTACACATCAGTCTTTAGAAAGCCACAGGTCAAGCAGGACTTTGGGGTAATTCCCTCTCCTTCAGTGCTCTGGAGGAGCTGGGTCTTTGGGTTCCTTCTTCTTTCCCAGCTCAGTCACTGATTCACCCGGGATTTTCTTCCTAGTCACACTCTGGTTTTTGACAGTGCTGGAAGTGCCCAACTGCTAGGGAGAAAAAAGGGGTATTGACAAAAAAATTAAAAAGTTCCCACCATGAGAACACGTAATCATATGATAAATACACTTAGTTTTAAATGCTCCTCTTGGTTCTACCTGGTGGCACCTGAATCCTCTCTACTGGCCTGGAAAAAGTTCTGACCTAAGGAAAATACTTTCCTGATCTTACATGACAACTCCCATCAGCAGCAGCAAATGTTTACTGAGCTGTAGAAAACACCAAAACTGTAAGGGTGAAAACAGAAAGAGTATTTATGCATAATATGACACTCCAAGGAACAGCCATCAAAACAAACTTCTAATTTAGAGAGCACTGTCAAATGCCCAGTAGGGTTACAGCATCACACATCAAATTCCCCTTTTGCAGGTTTTAATTCCTGACTTCTCTCATACGGCAGAAAACAGATGAATTATTTTAACAATTGCTCACTGTAATTATATCATCACAGCCTCAGCTCTTCCCTCAGGTATGACACAGCCACCAGAGCAAACTTCCCAGCACACAGGTGACCCGGTCCCGGTCCCCGCTGGGGGGTGTGCTCGCATTGCCTTGCTGCAACAAGTCACTTATTAACCCACCTCATCCTATTGCATGGTCACATACCGTCATCTGGACTGATTGGAGAGGAATATCTTCCTCTCCTGAGTCGTGGGTCTAGATTTCCTCCATGGCAGATGTGTTCCTCAGGAACCTGCAGGCTAAAACCCTGCTCTACATTTTCTTATTACTTTAAGGAAATTCCAGCGCAGCAGGGAAGGGAGGACAGCCAACCTGAGCAAGCTGAAGGAAGGATTTGGAATATCTGGCATGCAACTAACACTGATTTAGGATGGAAAGCATGTCCTATGCAGGGCAGCACAAGCATGGTGCTGTTCACATGCCTGCCTTGCTTGCCACCCTTTTCCTACACGTTTGCCAGCGCAAGTGCTGGGGAGAAGGCAGTGGAGAAAAGACATGCGGAGAAGCGGGAGCCTGACAGAGGGCTGCAGCCTCTCCAGCTCCTGCGGCTCACTCACACAGCTCCCAGGACTCATTACCAATGGGTTCCTCTTTATTTCTTTTCCTAATGTTCATTTCACAAACTGCAGAAGTAACATCTTTCACTATTAAAATGTAATTAATGATTTCACCACATTGAAATTAATAATTAACTGAAAAGACATTTGGACCCTTTGTTGAACAAAACTCGGTAATTTTATGGTGCATTGGGACTGTCTGGGCTGGTCTGTCTCCGAAGCAGCTATCCCACAGCTGGCAGCAAACCAGGGGCTGCAGAAAACATGTCTTTTTTTTTTTCCTGTCAGAGCGTTTCTGACAGGCCTTTACAGCGCAGGAGCAGCTCTGCTCACAGGCACCATGAGCTCCTGGTTTCTGGATCCTATCAAAGACAGAACAGAAAGAAAAGGTAAACACGACTAGGGAGGAGGCAATGGCCTCAGGTGATCAGCTCCCCACCCGCTATCTGCCATTTGTGAGATGCCCAGACAAAAGGGTTTTAAAAAGAATTTAGAGAGTTCCAGTGGTTTGACATCTGCTTCAGAGGAGGACTTCTCTACCACAGACCAACACAATGAAAGCCACCAGCTGCAGTTCAAGAATAAGGTGTAAGAGAATGAGTACCTTGCACAGCAATGCCCTGTGCCCTTGACTTTGGTCCCCATAGTCCCAGACCAGTTCTCACCCTCTGCACCAAGCTTGTCATTGCCACGGGGACAGCAAACATCCACGGTACGACGGACTCCTTGAGCTGACCCCCGGCACTGCCAGGACTGGCAGATTCTTGTGAACTTGGATGTTTTGTGTTACAGAGGCTTGAACCTGGAAACCTGGCATGGAAACACACTGACGTCTTTAAGACCTTAGACTCAAACCAACGGATTGGTGGAGTGTTTTGGCAACCCCACCACAACTTGAGGCACAGGTCCTCCACCACACCACCACAGTCAGCCTGCAGCTTAGCCAGCACCGTTCTTTGGTACTGAAGCATCTTAAAGTTTGGCTTTCCCTCGAAGCCAACTGAATGAATCAATTCCTCCTTGGCACTGAAATAAAACTCACTTTCTGCTAGGTGGGTCAAAAACACACAATCTATTTCGGCTGTTCTGTTCCCATGAATTCTATTACAATATGTTGCAAAGAGGAAGATTACAGGGAAGGCAGAGCCAGCGGCATGCCTTGCTTTATGAGGGGGAAAAAAACACACACACAATTTATTTTTCATTGCTTTATGATGAATATGAATTCAATTACATGCAGAGGAGAACTGCAGTAGTCAGTCAGAATTATACTCAGCTAGTAGCGAATATAATGGCTTTCAACAAGGAGAGCTTATCATCAAGGTTCAGACAAGCTTGAGTCTGTGTTGCACCTGATGAACCTGCACAAGGCGACAATGACTATCACAGCTGGGAATTAATCTCTCATCTCCATGGCCAGAGGAGGGAGGGGGAAGCAAGGTGTTAGTGGAGCCCCCTGGTCATTGCCAGTCCTCCAGCCACACACATCAGGACAGCAGCCATGGGCACCAGGGAACAGAAGGACCATCCATCAAAACATGAGCACATGCAACAAAAGCAACACAGAAACGTGCTTGCCGCCCTTCTTGTTTCTGTCTTTCTCCCACCAAATAAAATTAATATCTCTCTCGCTCCCTGGTTTCACCTTTCCAACAGCCTGGTTAAGCTTTGCCCACAAAGCTCACCAGATTAGCAGCCATGTGTGCAGAACACAGCTCACCTTCTGCCTTGATTCAGCCGGACATCTGGGAAGGGTCTGTACCAATGGCATCACAACACCCAAGCACCCCACTGCACCAGTGCAGATGTATCTATTTATCTGTGCCTTTCCACTTATAAGGCTCCAGTCACTCTGAAACAATGACCACCTGTGCAGGAGCTAGCAGTTCTTTGAAGACGCCTTTTAAGTCCTTTTCAGTCCTCCTAATTGAGCAGAAATCCACAATCATTAGCACATCTGTGCTTGGCACTAAATGCCTCTTAGCACAGCTCCACTGGAGAAACAAGGGAGGGTGGGGAGACTCACAGCACCCCTGGGACCCCCCTCACAGAAACCGCTGCCCCAGGACAGCCCTGCCATGCTCAGCAGCGCCCGGCCCCTCTGCCCTGCCCCCCAGAAGTACCAGTGCTCTGGCAGCAGCCGTGTTTCCCCAGCTGCCACAGCATCAACAAGAGAAATTCTCAGGCAAATGGGGGGAGGGACAGATGATTGCCACACACTGTGCATTAATCTTATACATGGTGCAACTCTCTTGGGGTGCCACTGATGTCATGCAACATCGATATGTCCAGGTTTTCATTCTCCAAGGTAGCTCTCAAGTTGTTTTTTTTGGGGTGCCTAGCAACTCAGAATCAGAGAAGTAACGTTAATGCAACATGCAAAGCAACCACCTCCAGCCCTCCTCTGGAAGCAGGCATGAAAAGATTATATCTCTTTAGTTATCACTTAATAAAGCAGTACTTAGCAGCAAGTCCATCTAACTTGACATTGCTTGAAGGCTTGAAACACCCAGCAGTGTGTGCAAACACTCACACAAACATGTTGCTGCTGTGCTGACACACACACAAGCGTCCTGCCGCCTGTCAAAGCTGCCTTTGAGCCAGGCACCAGCCAGGCAAAGCAGAGGAGCTGGGGGGGCAAACAGGAGGGCTCAGGCAGCAGTAAGCCAGGCGAGGCTGGAAGGAGATGTCCTGTGTTTTGAGATCCAGCTATTAGAGCCCCCTCCTGGACCAGCAGACATGCCAGACTGCTTCCCAAAGGAAGCTGGGGGAGACAAACTTCCCAGGAGAAGCTGTTCTGCCTTCCTTTCTGCACACAGGCAGTGCAGACGAGGCTTTCCCTGTTTCTAAAGCAAAATGTTATTTTGGAGCAGCTGACTGGAAAGGAATGCTCAGATCTTCCCAATAACACACTTTTCAAATGTCTTCACTATTATTTATCAAAGCATTTCATGGCCATTTCTGCGTTAAGTTTTACTTCTTCAGCATGAAACGTGAGTGTTGCTACTCTTTAAAGATAGGAGAAATAAGATGTGGGGCATCACATCTCTTGGCCAAACTTACGAATCAAGACAAAGTGGAGCTCATACAAACTCCTGACATCTGTGTTCCTTCATACCCATGTATTTGCTCCTTCCCATCAACTGAGATGCTGATGCTCTGAAACACAGTGACTGCCCCCTTACCTGCCACCTGGGGAGTATTTATTCAGTGCTGGAGACATCATCAAGCTTTTGCCCAAACTGCAAAATCGTTTGTTACTCCTGCTGGCAAGCAGAGAGGATCCATGTTTGACGCCCCACACAAAGCACAGTGCTGACACCCTGGGAGCTGCCCCTCCACTTGGGCATGGGAAGGGGCAGTGGCAGCGCAGCACCAGCCAAGCCCCCCTGCCCTGCAAAACCCTGCGCTGCCCCATCTCAGTGCACCCATCCCCTTCCCTCTGCAGTCATACAGCAGGAGGTGGATCCAGCCATTGAATGAGGGAGAAGGTGTTTAATCTCACTTCCACCCAGGTGCAGCTGCCTGGCCGGTGACCCCAGCCCAGCCCGAGCCTCCCCTTGCCCAAGCCCACGCTGCAGCGGCGCGAGCTGAGCTCCGCCGTGAAGGCAGAGACAGCACCAGCAGCCGGCTTCGGGTCTGGAATCAGACTGCATCATTAGACAAAATCTACGGGCTTGAATTCTGCCATCTGCTCACTAGGCTTGATTGAAAGTGTAGGAATTACATTAAATTACCTGATTATGTGAAGGCTGACAAATGATAGTAGATATTACAGCCAAGGCTGAACAAGAGCTTGGCCATTCCTGTCTCTGCTGGAAGAGTGGGAGTTTTGCCCTGGTAATAACAAGCATTGCAAGTTTCTTCTTAGTGCTTTTTTTTTTTTTTTTTTTTTTTCCTGAGGATGGAGAAGAAAACATACAAATTGCACATAATAAGTGGAACACAGAGAAAAAGAGCCAGCTGTACTCACAGATGTTACAATACAACCAAAGGTGCTTCTCTATTTTCTCTCCTCCTAGAATAAGCTGTATACATCTAATGAATAATGCAAGAGATTTCCTCTATAGAATTAATAGCACGCAGTCCTTCTTGACTTGCCTTTAATCACACTCAGGACCCAGTGGGCCTGGGAGGGAAAGTCAGCATTACTCATTTACTCAGGCAAACTCAGTGGTTGTCAGCCATCCCAATCCTTCACGGCTTTAACACCACAGTCTGGGGAACAACATCAGAACCTGTGGGCAGCCCTGTGAGCTTTGCTCCTCACCAGAGGCAAAGTCTGGATTAAAGTTAATTGACGTTTCACATTTCACTTGAACACAACCAGTGTTTACAAATGGTGCGTTAGGAAAAGCCTTTGCTTAATTAGATGGACTCATTCACCCTAATTCATGCACAGTGATGTTTCAGCTTTATACTTATGCACATTCATGGAGATCCAGAGAATTTCACTCACTTAAAGAAGGTAGCTTAGAGGTAGGCATGACTCTATAAATGCACACGGACTATTTATTCTGAGTCTGTTAGTCACCTGTTATTAGCGGTGCAAACGGTACAGTTTCAAGTATCTGTGCAAGCCTACAGCTACAAAAGTATCTGAAGTTTTGAAAATTAGGAGACTAAGAAAAAAGGAGTTCAGATTTGGCTGGATCTGAAAATGCTTCAGGATTTGCAAAAAAGGTTTTGTAAGCAGTGTCTCCTGATCTGGCCAGGGCTGGTTCAGACCAGAAGACAACAAAGTGGGAGTTTTGTCTAAAGAATATCAAGTATGAGTCACAGGCAAGTGTTGTCAGAGAATATTGCAAACTGGAGTTCCCATCCGTCAGCAAACCTGATAACCTTAATGTGTTTTGGTTAGAAACATTTCTACATACATAAATCAAAAAGTTTTCCTTTGCCTTGCTGAACTGTCTGGGCAGCCAAGCTGCTTACCTCCACTCCTGGGCTTTCATCCCAAACGCCATCTCCCAGCCGTCCCACAGAGCATCCTCGGAGCGGCGGCTGCGTGGCTGCCTCTCTGTCCTGCCTGGCCAGAGCCAGCCCCGGGGGGCACAGGGACCACCACTCCAGCACGGCACACAACATCCCAGCTACGGCTCCTGCAGGGCACTGACCCAGCGCTGGCAAACACAAAGAAATGTTGAATTAACTGAAAATGACATGTTTTGATTTGGCTTAATATGCCAAGATAGTTTGATCTGGATCCACTAGACTGGAATGAAGTTACATTTAAATCTTCTTGACAACAGAGAAAAGTCTATCCATTGATTTGATTTAAAATCATTTTTTTGCCATGGAAAAATTGATCTTTCTACAGAGATTGCATTATCCATATACACAAACACTTAAGCACCTCTAATTACCACACGTCGATGAGTTTGCTAACAGACTTCTTGTGATCTATAGGAGCTGATTCTCAATTATGGTAAGGTAGTTTTACACCCTCTTGCTCCCTGTTTACCTACAGCCACAAAATGGATGTAAAAATAGTTATGGAGAAACATTAAAAGCCCCCAGCAAGAATACATTTCTGTCTGCAAACTACAACAGGTAGATGCAAGCACAGGCTTAGGCAAAGGATAGCGCACACCCTGACCCCAGTCCCCCAGACCATGTTTGCATGAGGCTCTGCTGCTGGTCTGCTGGACCTGCAAGGTGCTGAGAGAGGTCAGGCTGATGCTGTGAGCAGGATTGGGCCCACAAGCGATAGCACAACCTGCGGTCAAGCCACAGGTACACCTGATTGTCCTGCCAGGTTTCTTTGAGCCCTGTGGATCCCTCCTTTTTTCTTATTTCCCTTCCAGGTGTCAACAAGAAATTCAGAAAAAAGTCCCAAAGTTGGAAGAAGGTGGAAAGGCGCTCTTAAGTATGTCTTGAAAAAATATAAATAAACTTTCCTACTCCCATGATGACTCATATATTTCTCAACTGGTCTTTATGGGAAAGTGGTAAAGGAGATTTCCAATGCCTTATAGTGACATATATTCCCACTGAGGAACAAAGTTTGAACCAATTTTGGAATTTTAATTATTAAGAGGAGGGATTTTCACAAGCAGGAATTACTGTGTGTGATAGGAAATTGATTTATAGTCTGCTAGTAATTTATTTTACATTCTTCATAAGCATATTCCAAAAAAATACATAATCTAGAGCAGTAAATAGTTCCAAGGACTCTCCTCATTTACTCTCCACACAGCATTCTTTGGACTTGCTCAGTTGCATAGCCCAAGGCTGCTCTGCGGTTTAGGTGGATTTTATATTGTGCCTGTTTAAGAAGACAAGCCATCAAAAGACTGCTGTTTCCTCCCTGCCAGTGCAGGGTATTCTGCCAGCGATGGCTCTCAGCACTCTCCCTATTGAAATGCTTTCTAATAAGCATTTTAATTTGGTCTACACCTGTACCATTTGGGCACTTCCATATCCAGCCTGTGCTTTCCTTCTGAGCAGGCTGCTGCTTTCTCTTCTGGCTTAGGGATGCTTCAGAAAGTTTCCCTAGTGCTACTCACTCTGAATGAGCTGGGACAAAAGCTGAATTTTTAGAACAGGCAAGCAGAAAAACAATTAAACAAGCAAAATGAGCCAGAATGAGTGGATATTCACCAGACATTGAAAGGCAGCAACAGTGACCATGAAGTTGGTCAAGGTGATTAAAATGTGCTGCCTCATCTGCCTCCCTTCCCACAAGGTCCCTGGGGGTCCCATGAGCGGGGCAGGGGGACGACACATTCGGACTACCTAAAGGTATCCACTACTGTGATTTCCAGGCACCACAGTAAGGCAAATAACAAAAAGAAACAAACAAACAAAAAACCACACCAACAACAGGATGAGTCATCCTTAACATTATTTCAGCTGGTAGGTTTTGTCTATATGGATCAGTGAACTACCCAAAGTGTGCAAATATGTATTTCCTTCACACAGAGGGGGCACCAGTTAATTAAATAACATGTTTAAAGTCGTAGTGACAGCAAATAACTTTCATGATTAAATACATGAGATGGCAGCTGCTGAGCTTAGCTGCTTCTGGAAGAAAACCTTTGTCTAAAATTGCTGGCTCATATTAAAACCATTTCTTGCTCATCACACAAACCTTTTTCTCCTTAACACCCCAGGCAGAAAATCTCAGGACCAAAATTCCTGGTGAAAGCTGACAACTGAAAATTCACATTCTATTTATTAATAAATATGTTCCAGATATGGAACATAGTGAACTCTAGAAGATCATCTTTAATTCCTGGCTTTTAAAGCAGTCCAGGGAAGCATTGTAGGGTAAGTAGGAAAATCCCTGAGTTCCATATGAATTCACCAATATTTTCATGTATCACTATTCTATCTTTGCTTTGTTGTTTTGGGACTTTCTTCAAAACCATCTAACATTTCACCTAACAGAGATGGAAAAAAGCATTGGATTTAGATATCTTATTTACCAAGTAGCCTTGAGCCACAACTTTGAAACATCTTTATCTGTCATTACTTGAAAAACCAAAGCACGCAGATAATTAGGACTTCTTTTTCCTCTGCATTGATTCATCTGCAAAGCATTCAGCCACCTGCATTACTGGAAGCGAGAGGGCATTCACAAACAGGATGGAAATCATCCCCAATGCAACAGTGATGCAAGATTTTTCACTAATGATAGATGGCTATAGGAATTTAGGGTTGAAAAAGGCCCTCCTGGGTCATCCTTACCAGTGCCTGTGATGGGAAGGACCGTGTCATCCTCCTCCTGAGGCTGCCAAAGGCCGCTTCAGCTCTGATTTCTCAAGTATTGGGAAACTTGCTCCTTTTTCTGGTGGGCTGTGCCCTGAGCATCACCTCTTTGAGCTGTGCTCCATCCACACCACAGTCCAAGGCAGAGAGACTTCCATGGGGTATGAAGAGCAGAAAGCCCCAAGGACCCCAAGCCATAGCCGCTTCCCAGGCTTCCAAGGACCTGAAGCCAGATTAGCCCGTCGACCTTCTTCTGCCTAACCTCGAACACACTGCACTTGAACTCTGCATCTGCTCTCAAGTGAAAGATCACCCTTGAGGCTCGGCCAGAGGCCAGACCTACAGATGACCCACGCTCTTCACTCGGTGGAGGGCTGGGATGCTTGGATGGCAGCTCAGCTCCCACATCTGCAGGGCAAGCTGTGAGTACAAGGCAGATGGGCCACCAGGGCTGTGTCTGTCCCCCACATATCTACTTTGGAATAGTCACCTGACGAGTGAGGCTGAGGACATAGCATGGCCCAAGGACCTAAAAAAGGATCTTGTTACTGTCCCCTGCAGCAGGGGGTGGTGCAGTGCAGCCTGCCCATAAGGGCAAGACGAATGTGCAGATTTCAGTTTGGGGATGTTGCAGGCTGCAGTTCCCAGGATAGCCGAGCCAAGGTAGTGTTAACATAGCTCCTGTACTTCAATTTATGCCTGCAAAATGAATGCTATTCTCATGGGCCACAATAAAGTTGTAACATGCTTAAATACTTCATTAATGAGGGCTCTGTAAGTACCACAGAGACAAACAAGATTTTAGAGGGGCAGAAGCTTTTGTGCTTTCCCCTTTTCCACAGGGGAGCATTCCAACTCACTGTCCAATTTGCAATTGCTAACAGAAAATTTTGCACATGGAGATGGATTTGCTAGCACAGTTTGTGCCTCCATCTAATTGTTTTTAAACTTTGCATCTTGGGAAGAATTAGCAATCATGCTGTTCTTATAGTCCTCAGGTTTTTTTTTAATTTTCTTCCCATAATATCCCATATGTTTCTATTGCTTTCAGGGGAGCAGAGCCAAGTCATCCTCTGACTAAGACCTGTTAATTCACAGAGCACATCAATCTACTGGACAAAGCATTTGCAGGCTGTTGTAGAGGTTAAGACAAACTTCCCTAGTGGGGAAAATTATACCAGGAATAAATGTAAATCTTGTTAACATGATTATTTGCATTCTTTTTAACTATACACACAAAGATAGATTGATTTTCTTCGGGCTTTTTTAGAAGACAGGAGGAATGAGAAGGTGGGAACAGGAGGATGTCTGATTAAGACCGCTGAGGCCAGGTACTCGCATGGAGCCATTCCTTCCAGCCTTGCCAGCACTGGCTCAGGAGCACCAGGGAAGCTGAGATGCACTAGCAGCTTTCACCACACTTCCTGATTTGGATCCTACTATAACTTAAAAACACTTCAAGGCTTCTTTAACTAATAGTGCTAGGTAACCACTGCCAAGGGCCATGCCGTCATGCAGGATATGCCCCCACCACCCACACTGACAAGCACACCCCCTTGCCTTCTGCTTTAACGTCCCCTCTGTGACCTTACATGTGAGGCAAAGATCTGATCTATGATGGCTGTAGAAAAATTCTGAGCTATTTAAACTGTTGTGCTTAAAACTAACATTGGCTCTGGTTCTGAAGTGTTCTTAAATCCTCCTACTCGGGGAAAAAGGATAAAAATATCCTACCACACCTGCTTAACTTAGCCACTTGTAACAGCCACTGCTTTTGAGGATAGGTATTTCAAGGTGTTGTCCCCTGAACTGCTCTTACAGAGCATTTGACAGGTTAGATATTTTTAGGATTTAGGCAATGTGCACCAAATCAGAGAAATGGCCAAGAACTTGAGGCATTTGTGTCTGGTGGAAGTGCAGCTTGTATCAGAGCCCCACTCAACGCAGCACTGTGACATCCATCCCTTTACTTTGGCTTCCACAAAATCCTCTGAACTAATTTCCTTCAAGGGAAACAGGTTCCCTTTCCATTGCTCTATTGTAGGCTTGTAATCTCAAGCAGGCTCCTAAAAATAGAAAACTACCCTAACATCTGTGTCCTTCTAATGTCAGTAAAAGCAGGGCATGAAGTGCTTTAAATCAGACTCTCATTCTCTGGAATAAGGAGGATCACCCCTCTCTGGTCAAAAGCCACAGATGGCAGATGTTCGGTTTTATTCCCTTTGGCCATCAGCAGTGGCAGATTCAGAGCTGCTACAAAGCACTAAGGCTGTGCACCAGCTCTTAGCTCTGGGAAATCCTGGCTGTCTGCTCTCATTCATTCTCTTGAAGCAATCTTTAATCTTCCCAATGTTCCCTTCAGGCTCTCTATTCCAAGGCCACAGCTAGAAGAATGTCTTCACACAGCCTCAAATTCCAGAAGTGCAATGCAACCTCAAGGCACAGAGTGAAAAAGTGAATGTGAAAGTTTGGGGTTGTTTATTTTTTTTCTGTAAATGAACACAAAATGCCCTACCATTAAAGTGACTGACAGCTTCCCCACTCATCAAGAGACTAAATCTGCTCATTCCTCGGAACATTAAAGCCCAGAAGTCCTGCGCATCCTCCTCTCCTCATCCTTTTTTCCCCTCAGCAAACTTCCTTATTGCAACAGAAGCACCAGCCATGGACCAGATGAACTTCTGGGTTTGCACAGGTGGTATAACCTGTATGGCAGCTGGTGCTTCCCATCTTCTTCGCCTCCCCTGAGCCTGCTGGTTGGCATGCCTGGCTCACACACTGGCTTATCCATAGTAGACTTTATAACCATGGCTTTCAAAGGATCCCCAGGTGCCTTTGGCTGTCGGAAGCTTGGATGGCCATGAGAAAAGGGCACCCGGAGCCCTGGCTGCTCATGAGGTTCTCTGGCCCTTAGGATCTCACCTGCAGTGAAAGGGAGAGGGGCCCTGACGTCTGAGAGCTTGAACACCAGAACGCACTTCAGCACATCTTGCACGCACTTCCCTGAGTGTGATCCTCTTCCTTTTCTGGCTGACCTAGCTGTAACCGACCCAAGGCAAACGTGCCATACACACAGGTGGGAAGGCAAAGGAGACATAGTCAGTGAAAGCAGAGGACAAGAACATGGGGAAATTTTTAAGCTGGTTGATCTGCAGGTGAAAGACAAGCCTGAAGGACAAACCAAAGCTGCTAACGAGACCTTTGGAGTCATCTGAGGTGAGACAGAATCAAGGGAGATTTCATTACTCACAAATCCCTCCAGATGCCTTAAATAATTCATAGCAAACACTGGGACGTAAAGACCAGGAGCCCCATTAGGAGTCACACTGTATTGTTTTTGTTCATTAGAGTGAGTCACACAAAACACATTATTACTTAAAGCAGGATGTCTCATTAATTACATCAGTCTGGGAGCTCTGGGAGACTCAGACCTCTGTCCTTGTCCGTTGTTCCAGAAAGTCCTACAGCATCTCTCAGTAGAAAGTCATCCATCACTCCCACCCCAGCTGTCACTCAGGGTCTGGCTCCCAGCACCCTTGCTCTGACCCTGCCGTGGGTACCAGCATGCATTTCTCCAGCAGTGTCCCCTCTGCCAGGAACTGCCCCCCGAGGACATGAGTCTCCTCATGCCTGCCCCACACAAGCAGGGCACAGCTCCGGCCAGGCGCCCAGCTCCGACACCAGCAAGGGAAAACCCACCTCTGAGCTGAGCTCCTGCCACCGCCACCAGCTCCAGGAATAGAATGGAGACTGAAGGAGGAGCATTTATCGCTGCTGTGTTCGGAACACCAAGGCAGCGCTGCACGGCGGCTGTCAGGGCGAGGGGAACTGAAGCATTTCAATGGCAGCTGACGGTGTTTGCCCATACAGGCAGGTGGTAGCTGTGCCTGCCAGCTGGAAGGGACCCCCCAGGACCCCCCACATGTCCACGCTGGACACCTGCAAACATTCCTACGGGCCAGCCATGCTTGCATGGACAATGGTGCGAAGGGGTGCCATCCACTTCAGTCGTGCCACCTCCAAGTACCCAAGCGAGGGGAACTTGAATTTCATGGAGAGGAATAGAGGGCTGGCTTTCCTTCACTACACAGGTATCGCAGAGCATGAGGAGAGTGTCCAGGTTCCTAGGACCTCAGTCATTTCTATAGAGACAGAGTGAGACCCTCCCTGGGGCCATACTAGCAGCAGCTGCGGAGCTGTAGGCAGGCAGCCCATCCCACCTGTGCAGCCTCTGCCCACCTTTGGAGCTCAGCAATGCAGCTCCCTCCTACCTCTTCAATAAAAAGACTTGTTATGGGAGACATACACCACTTCTCCACAAACTCAATCTTCAAAAACTTACGCCGTCCTGTGGAAGCCCGCTGCAACCTCAGGGTCATGGGGTGGGCTGAGTAAACTCTCCAGGCCCCCTGCAGCCACCTTTCTGCTGCTCTACAGCCTGCCAGGTAGGACTGCGTCCAGTGGTGGATGCTTGTACCCTGCAGTGATGTGAGACAGAGATCAGAGACATGGGTGGGAATTAGATTTCACAGTTTGGCACAGAAGATGATCATATAAGAGGCTCATCAAGGTCTGCGCTAACATAACTTTTCTGAAGAGCATTCACCCCATGCTCAATTATATCCAGACTCTGCACTACAGATATTACCAAAATACTGCTGCCAGGGTACAGCGTTGGTTGCCTGTACAGAATCTATAGAATTTAATGATGGGGAGAAAGGAAAAGGTCAGGGAACATCCTCACACATTTTGCTCTCTAATGGCTGGCCTAATATATGTATCAATATCCAGTAGCAATGACAGGGACAGATGATCCAGAACTCCCTCCCCTGTTTATATCTGGTGAAAGATGAGGCAGCTATTGTAAAAATTATGTTTGCATGTTTAATATATGAAGCTCTAACCTCAATGCACTGCTACTGATGATGCCATATTAAAACACAGCTAACCGTTTAACAAGTCCCACACTGAATAGAACAGAAAATAGCTGCTGAGTTCAAACACTCCCAGATGTTCCACGCTTGGAGATAGGACTGTTAAGATCAGGAGAACAAAACAGATCAAAACAGGAAGGTGGGGAGAGAAAATGCAGTGACAAATGGCAATGGAAATGAAGAAGGAGAAACAAAGAGAAGAGGAAGTGGAGGTGTGCAGGCAGAGTTCAAGGTGTGCCCAGGCTCCACCAACAACCCTCCTGTCAGCCAGGTGGGGACCTCAGCTCCCCCCATGGGACACTCAGACCGTGCTACAGAGCGTTGCAGCACCACACCTCACATCGTGGGAAGGTGCTTTCTGACTGCCCTTTGAGCCTCCATCCCTGCAGGGCAGCATCTGCTCATGCATGCTTTGCCCAAGATGAGCAGTTCACCCCAGCACTTCAAATACCAGATTCTTACCCTGTCACTGTGTGAAACAACTCCACGCTTCGCTCTGGTCTGGCACCTGGAAAGGGCTTTCCTCCCTCATCTCAAGCTCAGACTCATGCCAACAAAAGAAAACAAGCAGCCAGATTCCTTTCCATGGAGGAGGAGGAAGAAAGGATAAAGTGGTGCGAGGACCGAGGGGTCATCCTCCTCCCTGAATTGTGCCTGATCACGATGTCGTCTAAAGAAAGTGTGAATATGGCAGAGCCAGGCCTTCAAGCTCTGTAGTAACCAAATCCCAGAAATACTTTATCCTAAGCTCGTTAACATGGAGTGACTGAGCAACACACGTAGAAACCAGCCTAATGCTTGCAGACAGCAAGGAGTCCAGGAGACATGGGTTTCCTCCTGTTATGTTAAGCTTAAATAGAATTATATGGTCTTTAGTTTACCTTGCCATGCAGGCACATTAGGCATGGATTTCTCTAAACCCAGAACATCACAAGCTACCCAAACCACCCTGTCATTGCAATTTCACGATTTCCCTCTTTTGTGCATCTTTGAGCTCTGACTGCTCTGACTGCAGTAAAATTTCATCTCCTCAGCCCACTGCCATCTGGAGCAAGGTTCAGACTCAGTCACAAGCATAATGGGAAAGGATATTTCTGGAGAATGGTGGGGAGGTTAACGATGAGTATGCTTAGAGCTGGTGATCTCTCTCTGTGTCTCACTGGGACAGTCTGGTCTCCACTGTATGATCTGGAACCACAAAATGGAAATTACTGGGAAGATAACAAGTGCTCTGAGATCTGTCAGGAATTGGGGACTACAAAACCTCAGTCAGCAATGCAGGGAGAGTCTCCCCAAAGGATTTTCAATCTGAAATTATCATGATTCATCCAGGAGACCAAAGTGGGCCCTAGACCATCTGCAGAGCATCAGGAGGAGATTCTCAGCAGCTGCAGGGACTTTGCAACTCCCCACTCTGTGCCAGCTCAGCTCTCAAGGGGAGAAACACAGATGGTGTTCAAATGGGTTAATTCCAGGTTATGTTAAGCTTCACAGGGAACATCAAAACAATAATTATCGGGGCTAAAAATGGACATCAGAGGATACCTTGTAATCTCCTGCCATCAAGAAAACAGGTGGTACCCACTGTCTTGCATAGCTAAAGTAAGGCACCAGCTTTCCAAAGTGCCCTCCTGCTGTGGGCTGGATTGCTCGGTACTGGCTTCAGCAGCACACGGCATCTCCTCGAACAGCTTCAGCTCCCTGACCGTCTTCTTCAGCCATTTCAGTGCTCTTGCCCTTTCTGCTGTGGCGCTGCCTTACAAGGCTACGTTCCTCCAGCACTCCACAAGGCAGAGACCAGGAAGAAGAGGAAGAGAGATGCTAACGCCTTCACTGGTAGGTGTTACAAGCCCATATCAGACAGGCTGTTTATTTTTGCTGGGCTTAGCTGGAGGTGTTTGGATGCTTTTATACGACTTGACATCCACCCCTCAAATAACTGACCCTGCATCCACAAAAAGGCCAGAGACAGACGTATTATTCTCTGATGCTATTTCCAGCATTGTCCAGCAGACACCACAGGGAAGAAGAACAGCTGCAGCTCAGGCAGTTTTACAAGCTGTTACTGGCCCAGCCGTTCCAGGCGATGCCTGTTAGGTCTGAGCTAGCTGGGCTCCAGTAATCGGGCAAAGCTGTTGTTTGTTAGCCCCTCGCGGTCTCTTGACTTTTCATCTTGATTAAAGACTATGCTGAATGATAGAATTAGCAAGGCAGGAATCCTAATCCTTTGGCTGCTCCTGAAATCCAGTTGCCTGCACACGTGCTCATCCTCGGGGCTAGCAATTAGTGGCACCAGCTGCTAGCCTGGGTGCCAGGGCCAGGAGCTATTAGCACACAGACCATTAGCTTTAAAAGGCATTTGGAACTTCTGAACATATTAGGGTTTGTGTGACTGACGTACAGCACCGCCGTATGTGGCTTGCTCTCCTTGCTGTCAACCGTTTTTTCTCCAAAAATGTGTTGGCTTATTGAGGCGATCTAGGTGGAGCATCTAGAGAAAGCATCTTACCAAGAGGATTCAGTAACTGGATTCAATTAAATAGTTGTTACCTGCTTTAAACAAACTTCCTTGGCATCTCTCCTCTGAGTTAGGAATGGCAATGGGTTGTATAAAGGTTGAATATCTGGATTCTATTTTTAGCCCTGTCATTTGCCCAGTTAATGGTTCCAGGGAAGTCATTTCAGTTCTTTATGCTTCAGCAACCCCATCTGTAAGATGGTAATGATAAGTCTGTACCATAGGGTTTTGAGATCTATGCTTGTAAAAAATATAATAAAACTTGGCATTACCATTACTGCCTAAAGCAAGAGTAGAGAGGAAGCCCCATGGGCTTTTGCATATTTTGCAGCAGTACTTGCATGGATTTTTTTTGCAAATCCTGTCCTGCCACGGCATCACACCTGGATCCCCCCTGCTGACCTTGGCAATCACCATTCCATGCCTGGCACAGGTTACACTTGCTGGGGGCTGTCGTGGTCCCAGCAAGCCGTGCAAGTCATTTCCCAAGAACACAGCAGGAGATGACCACAGGGGGTGCTTTCGTTACCTACCTTGTCAGCGACTGATTCATCAACACAGAGAGAAAGATCGAGCCATTGACTTCAGGTTGTTTCCTTCACACTGCCTTCATGGCCCCCGTCACAACCGCATCTCAGAGCTGGGTAAATCATGAGATACCCCGTTTCCATCATTGTCTGGCTCCACTGGCACAGCTCCACTCCCCTCTGACTCTCCCACTCCTTAGCCTTGACTCAGCCAGTGTCCAGCAGGGATTCTGCCATGCAGGACCTGATCTTTGTGAAAATTAATAGAGCTGGACTGGAGTTTGCCCGAGCATACTGTAGCACACCAGTTACATGTTGTTTGAAGCCAATGCAAATGCCAGGAGGGAGAGCCAGAACACCAGGCAGTTTGCTGTGTCTCATGGCAGTGGGTCCCAGGTCAATACAGATGGAGGAAGCCCATCAGAAGACCACCTGGCTACCCAGCCATTAGCTCTGACTTCCAGGGATGAGCCAGGTGGCAAACCAGAGCCTTAACTCTCAAAAACAATTTAAAAGCCAGGTTGTCTTACCAGCCTATCTGAGCCCACTGCAATCTGGCCACAGGGACATCCTCCCGTTTCTTTCCCAGCTTTTAGTTTAAAGCAGAGTTGTCATGGAATTTGGAGTTCAAGTAAAAGATTTCTTTAGAAATCTCTAAAAGGGACTTCATAATGCAAAGTTCTGATGAAATTTCCAGGCCTTCCTCCTTTACATAGCTGGCAAACACCAGCAAAACTATTTTATCACTTTTAAAAATATTTTAACGTTATGCCCCTTAGCTGGATTCTTGACATGCAAACATTAAATCAATGTCATTCTAAGCTGGTCTTTTTATCTTGGGTCTGGCAGATTTTTCAGGCTCAGGACAGTTCTTTTGTCATTTGAAATGACTCTTTCCTCAGTGAGACACACATCCTTCTACTTACCCAGATGGTCTCCTCCTCCAAAATAGAATAATGTATTTAAATTTATCCAATAGTTTTCATGACTCAGATTTCCCAAAACTGGATGGTTTCTAACCATCCTCTGCTCCACCTGTTCAGACATTACAGCAACCCTCTCACTGGCTCCCAACCTGCAACGCTGCAGTTCATCAATGGAGCGTGGTTGCTGTTGGGTCAGGGAGAGGTTTTTAGCTGGTTTAGTCTGTTATCCAACAGTTCTAGGGCAGCTTCACACCCACATAACCCGTCGTCTTCAGCTTGGTCCATGGCAGTCCTGGAGAGAAACCGTGGCTTTTAGAAACTGCTTCAAAGTTTTGTTTCTTCTGGGGAGGAAGGGTATGTCCTGAAAGGAGTCTTTTCAACCTCCCAATCAGACAGATGGAGAACCACTCTTACTCCACCCCCAATCTCTATCCCCTGAATATTTCTCATCAAACTACATATCCAATCCATCAGAAAACTCATCCAGCAACCGTAAACACAGCAACTTCACTGTCTACATAAACAGATAATTTTCTGCTTTGGACTAAAGAAGAGAAATGCAAATACTTGCATACTGATGTTTCTTCATCTGCCTGGATCGCTTCAAGACAAGAGACAGTGATTTTAAATAGCATATAAGTGATCATGGCACCCCTTGTTACTGCTGTTCATTGAGCTGTGAGCTCCTACACTACATAGATCCTTTTGAAAAAAAGTTACTGGTGCCTTCCAACTCACAGAAGTACTTCTGGAGCAAAAGTATTTTTGGAGAAAAGCATCCTAAGTGATACTGACATTCAAAAAAACCTTCGAAACTGCTGGCAGGCAGGAGTGGTGGCTCGTCATAGCCTGGAGCAGCTGAAAGCCAGATGCAGGAAACGTAAGTGAGGGAGGATGACGTGAGATGAACAAGTTCAGAGAGGGGAAGGGTGGGGCGAAGGAACTGGGGCAAGAGGCTGGATACTGGGGTTGGAGAGATTTCAAAGCTGCTTGGGAAAGCTGTTAGATTAGTTTTAAAATGCAGTTTGGAGTCTGAGAAGGCAAAAGTGAACTAGAGGATACCATTCTGCCACCATCTCCCATAGGCTGCTCTCAGCTACCATAGCAATTTCAGGCCATTTGATACACTTACCCTGCCCCAGCCCAGACCCCACAGGGCACCAAATGCTCAAAATTCAGGCAAGAACCTGGCTCCAGAGAAGAACGAATTATGGCCAACAAAGTCTTATTTCAGTAGCCCAGCAACACTGATGTTACAGCACAGTTTACTGCAGCCAGGGGGGGTTGTATCAGCTACCTTCCTAAATACAGACAAGCCATAAAACATCCAGAAACAGAAACCCAAATGAATGAGAGATGCTGCATGTTACAAAACTAAGTGTCTTGCCATAGAAGACAAAACAGGAAGGGAAGATTAGCAAAGACAATCAGGCAAGCAAATAATTACAGAGTAAATTAACTCTCCAACCACGTACATAATCAGACAACAAACATTATAAGCATAAGCCAACAGTTTCAGTAGCAAAATTTTGACAAAATTCCCATATATCATCTCCCAGTTCAGATGACAAAGTTCTGCTTGAATGTGTCAAAATGGAGCTGTTGGGGAGCACCATCACCACCAGAGCCCTTGCATCAGGTCTCTGATGGGAAGATGACCCCGTCCATAGGACCCTGGAGTCATCTGCCACAAAAAACATTAGAAAAATGAGGCAAAAAAGTTCCCAGGGTTGAATGCTCCCCCAGTAAATCATTCCTGCCCAGGGCAGGGGATTGGAATTAGGTGATCTTTAAGGTCCTTTCCAACCCACAGCATTCTATGATTCTGTGGGAAAGATGCCTGCAGCCCGCTGATGCACCTCGGGAGGATGTGTTGTTTTTCCACAGTAGCAGTGGCAAAACAAAACAAATACAACTAGATTTGGGGTTTATTATTTGAAAGCAAATATTCTTTTCCCTGTTGCTTCAGCAGCCTAAGGAGAAGCATGCAGATTTTGTCAATATGCCTGAGGAACATTTACAGCTTTCAACATCAATGTGTCATTTCCCATAACAGCCCATCAGCCGGGCCAGTCCCACAAACAAACCTTCACGGCCATCATATGTGTCTCAGTGCATTTTGCTGTCTCCGACACAGCTCCCCAGGCTGCTCGCTCTGGCTCCAGGCTGCTGTCTGGAGACTGTGAACGAGCAGTGGCTGGGACCACCTCAGCAGTGGCAATGCCAAGGCTAGTGATGGTAAGACAACTCCACTCACATTGCCATCAGAGCCGCGCTCCCCTCGCCAGAGCCAGCCTGCCACGCTCACTTAAATCCTGCCTCCCAGGGTCAGGACAAGCCCACAGCACCAGGGTGACCTGGCCAGAGGGTGCTGCGGGGACACCAGGGGACAAGAACCTGCATGTCTGGGTAAGGGGTGGTGGGTTAATGACAGTAGATGGCACCCAGGAATACGAAGCCATGGTTCTGGGGTTTGGAAAGTTATTGTTTGGCACTACCAACAGTTCCTTTTTTGCAGCTCTTTATGTTAGGGGATTTTTGTTGGTTTGGGTTTTTGGGTATTTTTGGTAGCTGGATTCTCCCTTAAGCCACGGACCAGCACCTCCCTGAGAAATTGTAACTGGACATTGACCAACGTGCCAAGGCCAAAATACTATCTGGTATCTGAAATACAGACATTTCCCCAAATAATCTGTATACTGCTGCATTTCTTCGTTGAGAGAAAAGGGGTTTTTTCATGCTATAAATTTTGCTGGGTTTACTGCTAACATTGCAAGATCAGATCTGGCTCAGGCTCCCACACTTGTATATTGTGGGTTTTGAGAATCAGCAAGGCTTGAACTCCGAGGCATGTGTGTTGGGGTGACGATGCTCCTACAGTGCGTTGCTCTAACAAGTTTTAGAGCTACACAGTAAGAGTCGCTGCGGTCTCAAGTAACTCAATGGTCCCGAGTCCACCTTGAGTGATCCTGGGGTGGGAGCCACCATGCAAGGGACCAGACCGTGGTCTCATCTGGGCCAAGCAAACCAACTTCATCGAAACTACACCTGCTTGAGCCCTGCCTGAATTTGTCCTGGAACTATTCATAATCCAGATAACAGCTTCATCTCTGTGGCTAGGGGAAGAATACTGGAAACATGTAACTTCTCTATAACGAGTTTGGCAAACAGGGTAATTGCATGCCAGTCCTGCAGGTTTCATTAGTCTGTCTCTGTCCACGGCAGGCTGATCCTGCCCCTGTCCTCTGAAGTGGCTGCATGCCAGTGCCATCCATCTCTTGCTGTCCTCTTTGTTGCAGAGACCAGCTTTTTAATGGACATTAGCCTGAACAGATTCAATAGGTGCCTGGTGGAAGGAGTGAAGCTGCATCTCTGAACATCCTGAAGGATGGCTGAGCATTAGGCAGTCCCATAAATGATTGCCTTTCTAAGGTCAAAGGATGGAGAAGCACAGTATCGCCATGACACATTAGGAGAGATCATTAATATGGTATGCACTTAATCCCCAAACATTCTTCATATCTTAAAACAAGATGTCTGGAACGAAGTCCCCACTGCCCTCAAAGCAGAGCTCAGCAGGGTTCAGGTCTGTGCATCTTCAGGAGGACAGTGAGTACATTCAGACCAGAGTGGCAGTGGTGGAGGTGGCCGGAACACATAGTTCTTCATTAAATTGTGATGAGTTAAAGAATTACTGGGGCTCTTCCTGCAGATCAAACTGGAAGTGTTATTTGGACAGGCAAGGATATGCTTTCAAAGTTCTTGCATTTAAATTCCTTCTTTTGCATCTAGGATTTGTGATCAGAGTTTTGTTCTCGTGAGCAGTTTCTACAGCTTTAAACAACTTTCATATCTATTCTCCCTAATTTCTACTCATACCATGAAGACTCATCATATACATCAACCAAAGCTTTGGTGAACATCAAGAACTGAGGAACTTCCTGTGAGAAAAAGAAAGTAAGAAATCGACTTTAAAATGAAATAAAAACAAAACCAGAAGATGAAAGAAAAAAATCCAGGTGGTAGGAATTAATCTAATTTCATCTGAACTTTCCACAGATGGAGAATATTGTTCAAAAGTCAAACACAGAGCCCTATTTCATGTTCTCCAGAGTAACCTTTAGAGTTCAAAATGCTCATCTGCTCATCCCTCCACATCCCCTCACAGTAGCGTTTGCAAATGACACAAACATTTGACTATGATCTGTGCTCTCCCTAATGCAGCCGAGCCCGCGCGTGCCTTGCAACAATTTTCTCTGGAGCAAGTTCAAGCACAATTTGCTCATGCTGGTATCTATCTGTCACAGGATGTGTCAGCCGAATCTCTCTCAGCTCGGGTGGGGAGGAAGGAGACAAAAGGTCACCTTCTACACATGGTATGTTCTCCAGGAGGCAGGAGAGAGGAGAGGGAAAACTAAGGTTTTATCTGCCTGGCAGGAATGGACAGCTTTTTTCCCCCTTCCCTTTGCATTTCATTCCCCACACTAGCAGCGCAGCTCAGTGCCTCTGATAGTAGGTGGATGTGCTCAGAACAGATGAAAATGAACCAGATCCATCAGAAAGCCTGCAGGGTTGGTACTACAGAACGGTGGCTCTGAAGGTTGCGATGTCTTTTCTTAGAGGAAGGATCGCTCCCCAGCCTTTGAATGCTGACAGTGCCTCAGCTCCCCAAGGCTGCACTGAAACTAGGTCCGGCTGATGCAGCCAAGGGGCTTTCAGGAGCCAGCACAAGGCACTTGTGCTCATGACACTGCCCCAGCAGGAATCACACCGTGTTGCTTGGGAGTTCATCCTCCTGTGGGAGGTGCAAGCAAAGAAGATGACTTCAAGTGCGATTCTGCACTGAGAAGAGGTTGATGAAGAAACACCACCTTTCTACTCCTTATGTGTACTCATAACTGCATCTGATTACTGACTGCACACAAGAACATGGGGCATCATGACCCTGGCCCACCCCCTCTGCAAGCTGGCATGGCTTCCGTGGAGTGTGCCAAAAAGACATGCTCGCTGGGAGGAGGAAGAACTTCATAGCCTAAGCTTTAACCTGCATTAGACACAGCTCAGGTACAGGGAGTTTCCTTCAGCAGCTCAACCATTAGGAACCTAAGCTCTCCAAAACAGCAATTCTGAGCATATCAACCAGGTGACTAAAGCAGATCCACTGATAACTGCTCCAGTTAGGCAATGGGATGTCTGGATGCTGCTGCAGGCAGGGCGGGACAACCCTGCTGCTTGCTGGAGAGCACCGGCTCGATTCATAGGTCCTTGGTGGCAGTCTGACACAAAACAGAACAGATGCGATATGGAAACCACTGCAAAACTCAAATCCCACGAAGGGTCAACCCATCTCCTGATATCAGGGCAGGGCTTGCCATGCTCCAAGAAAGCCATGGTCCAAAGCATATCCTGGAGCATGAAACTGGGGTTATCCAGATCCACTTATTCAGGGAGAAGTTTGGACTAGAAAACAAAGCAGAGTGAAACACAGCATGTGGTGTGACCACTGCCCACACAAGAGCCAAGCTCTGTCCCATCACACACAGGGCAAGACTGCTCTGGCCTGGGAAGAAGACAGAAAATTGACTGGAAGTGGGAGTGAAGCCAGAGCATCCATCTCCATTGAAAAAGGATATTATCTTTACTGCAGATAGAACCACAAAGATTTTTTTTCATCCTTGAGGTTTATTTTCTTACTCCTTCTGTATCTGGCACCAGCCAAAAAGGATTCTGGGAAAAATATATAAATGGTACTTTTAGTGCTTTGTAAAAGGAGATGTATGATCTCAGTCATTCAGTGAGAGCAGAAGACTTATGGGATGGTAAGGAATAGAAAAGAGATTGGAGATTTATTTCCCATTAGAATGTGGCAGATGGGGAGGAAGGGGGCACAGACAAAACTGAATAATATGATGTAGAACCAGAGCCAAAATGTGGAAAAAGCAAAAATCATATCGAGACAGGCAGTAAGTTTCCCAGTGAAATGTTTCCCTCCCCCCAAGAAAAGAGGTGTTTTCTACAGGAAGACATGTTCAGGGACAGCCCCCAGTTTTCATGAAATTGTTTGGGTTTTTTTTTCAGGTTGCCTTAAATAACCAACTCAAAAAGGATTAGCACCACCAGAAAAAGAAGTTAAGTTGCAGCAGACTTATTTCTCTTGAAAATGAAGGTGAAAGGCTTATGTGCAATTCTTCCATCAATAAAATCTAATTTTCCAACCATTTTTAAGGCTGAAGTGAAGAAAAAAAGTTAAGGAAAAACATTCTCAGGGAAAACAAGCTAGATGCTATTGACAGTAAATCTGCAGAAACTTTTACCAATCTGGCCGCTGTTGTTACGTGTCAATCTCCCAGAGTCGTCATGTGAAGGATAACCATGTCGTGAAGGACAGCCTGCTGCTTACAACAGGGATAAACTTACACACCCCCAAAAAGGCTTTTTTCCCCCACCCTGGCCGTATCACTTCATCTAATAAAAAGGGTTATCTCTCCCTGCTTTAACACTTAACCCTTACTAGCTACACACATCCAAAATAACCAAGCCTGTTTTGGAGAATGGGAGAGGTCTGCAGCATATGGAGGCAGTGCGGGCAGTCTTGCAGAGGAACACAGCTTTAGCTGGGTCCGAAAAGGAAGATTGCTGCCCTGCCTGCCGGGGGGAGGCTGACAGGGCATCCATTGCTCAGTCCCACTCTGCTTCCAGCTTTATTTTGCTGTGCCTCTAACCATGCTCCCCAAGCATCTCCTCTCTCCTTACTGCATCCCTTCCTGTTGCCCTGTTGGCTGTTTTCAAAGTCACTAAAATAGGAAAATCCAGACAAACACCCACACCATACAAATTTAGTAACATGAATTGGAGAAGAGAGATGATTTTTTTTTTTTACATGCCGGCTGTTACCAGCACACAGCAACAATTGGTGTGAACTGTACATTTTGCAGTATGTGTCAGTGTGCAGAGACCCAGGCACAGATTTTTAGCAGCAGCAGTATCTGTGATGAAGCCGGTTTGTGACAACCAGTGTAAAGTAATGAAGCAATGAAAACACCAAACTATTTTACTGTGCAAGCCAAACTAAATGCATTTTGGCCCTTCATGCATGAGTCTTGTAAGTGTAAACTTTTCACATTAAAAGAAAGAAAATCATCCTTACGCTTTAACAAGAAGAATGATTCAGACAGCCCCAGGCAACAAAGATCTCAGCTGATAAAGACCAACAACCTTTGACTGCCTTTGGGAAAGTATTTGCTCACCTTTTTTCATGTGCAAGGTCTTAAGCTACAAAAGACCCAGAGGTTAATGGCAGGTCACTAGGAAGATGTTATTGTATTGTTTCTTTTCAGCATGCCTTCCTCCCCTTTTCCAGAGGTGTAGGGCCAAATGGGAGGTGGACTGGCAGTGGAAGCCTCGATCCTCACTCTCTAAGCAGAGGTCAGCCCAGCCCTGGGTCTGGAACCTCCTCTATCAGTCCGAGAATGAAATGCAGCATCGCTTTTGTAGAGACTGTTCCGATGCAGTTTTCAAAACCAGATATGCATAGAAATAAAAGCCAAACATCCATCCGCTCCACATGGCTAACTCAGAAACCCAGCACATATGATGGAAATCTGGTAAAGAAAGGGCAACAGAGCAAATATCTTGAGAGTTTTCATTATTCAAGTATCTCAGCACTCCTCATCTCTGAAATAAACCTCTCTGATGGGCAGAGTACCTTGGAGAATTCCCCAGCTGCTCTGGACCTGATAGCAGCAGGTATTTTCTATCCAAAGTGAAAACAGTGCATAGAGAAGACAGTGAAAACAGGTGGCAAAGACTTTGAGAACAAGAAAAGTAACTGAAGGACCATAGGGTGAAATCACGGCCTGTCATAGAATCATAGAATTATCCACAGGTTCATGTAAGTCCTCCTTTCATTAGTAAAACATCCAGACAAGCCCAAAGATTTTTATCAGGAAGGATTACTGTCACACTGTCCATCATTCCTTCCGCAGTTCCATCACCATGGTAGGAGATCAGATAAGGTCCCCTGTTCTGCCAATAGCACTGCTCAGATGTGGAAGAGGCTACAGCTTTTTGACCTTCTCTCCTGGCTATAAGATAAGGTATGGGGCCATTTCATCTCCTGCTTAAGCAGTATTTCTAGCATTTCTTTCAGAATGAGAAGAACATAAAAACCTGTCTCACAAACATGACAATTTTTAATGAATCCTCCCTAACAAAGTGATGAGATGGAATGGAGAGAACAATCTCTTTCGACCCTGCAGAGGTACCATTGAAACTACCATGCATGAGAGCGTGATGCCACCTCTGCAGGCTGCCCTAAGGTCCAGGGAACAGCCTCGGCCACAACCACCACCCAACAGTCCCAGAGTGAAACGAGATACACTGCCCTGCCGCTCAGCCAAGGGAGATGGCTGCTCCAGAGCTTCCTCCCAGCTCTGAGTCATCCCAAGCAGAGGGTGCCTCATCCCCTCCAAGACTCAGAGCCCTGCCCTCCTCTTCCAAAGCCATTTGTTTGGAAAGGGCAAAGAGAGGTCCCAGCAAAGCTCTGACTAATGCCCAGCTAATTCCCAGGAGAGAAGACAAACCAGTTCCCAAGGAAACAGAGTCATGCTCTCCTGACCTAGGCTGTGTCAGTTGAAGATAAAGCTTGCTCTTACCAGTAAAGACAAACGCTTTCCTCATCGGAGATCACAGAGGGTGGCTCTCCCACCCGTGTTACATCCGCAGGACCCCTGGCACAAGGGCAGGCAGCAGGACACTCAGCACACCGAGGGCTTGCAGCAGTGCACCGCTGGGACTAACCTACGGGCAGTCCAGAGGAAAAACGTAGTGTGACTCAGGCCCTAACCTTTTTAGGTGTTAAATGCTGAAGTCATCCGTTGGTTTTCATTGCCACAACCAGGCAAAACTTACCTTCAATCTCCTTGAGTCGTTGTTCCCTACTCTGGGTTCAAACAGCAGAATGTGTATAGTCCTTACCGCAACGTCCATTCCGCTCCCGGGTGTGAGGCCGCCCCCAACGTCTATATGCACCTTCGGTGGAAGCTGCTCCTCCCGTAAGCCGGGGAAGCAGGTTCTGGGAGCAGCAAACAAGCAGCAAACACGGCATTGCTTAATAAACGGAAAATACAGTGCACGCGAGCTATTTACAACACAAAGCAATAAGGCTCACTGAAGTTGAGGAAATATCTATTAAAATGAAGAATACTTCAAAATACAATTTTTTTCCTCTTCAAATGTGTATGTTTTAATTAAATATTTTTAGTGCTTTACGCTTACTACATTACCAGCTAATTTGTAAATTCCAGCTTCTTCACATACTTTTTCAGCTACATTTGTTCTTCTACTGACAATTAATACTTTATTCAATTAATATTTTTACATCCACCAAAGAAGTATAAAACCTTTAATCTCTGAAAAAAAATATATGCTTTTAATGATCTCCAATGTTCTGCTGCAGGCAATATTGTGCAGGCATAGATGGGAGCTGGGAAACAACTACACAGAGCTGGAGCTGCAGATGCTTTTCCACTGCTTGGAGGAAAGGAGGATTCCAGCGCTCAGTAATTTGTCTTTAGGAGGAAAGATGTAGCACAAAAATAACTGCAGTTAATGCAGTTGCTGTTATGCATTTTGCCTGTATGAACATAGGTAAATTGACTCTTTCTAAAGAAATATAACCTTTCTTATTCCATCATTTCACTCTGGTCAGTGTGTAGGAGTAGTGAAGGACCTGCCTCTTAGCACCTAATCCTGGAGAGTAACTTCTGCCTCGGAGAAGCTGCTGTACCTGGGCAGCCCTCTGTGACGGGCAGCATCCATGGAACGGCCCCTGCAACAATGCCTGCGGGCTGGACCTCACTCTGCCCATGCAGGTCTCACCCCTCAGCAAGGGTTGATTTCACGAGTTCGATGGGCTCCAGGGTGTGAGCAAGAGGGTGTCTGTAGCATAACTTTGCAAAGCAGAACTGCAACAGCTCGCTGGGTCTGAACTGCAGAAGGAATTCAGGTTTGAGCGTGTCAGCAGGGAACAGAAGTACCCAAGAGCAGGAGCTACACAATAAATGAGCGATGGCTTTGTACGAAAAAGGGGAAAATCATGGGGTAAAAATATCACAGGGAAGGAAACTATTTTAACCATATAAACGACAGACATATTCTTAAGAAAACAGTTTTTAGTTTAGCAGTAGTTTCTGACCTAGGAATACTTTTCTGATATAGAGGGAACCCAGTATCCGACTTTGTTTTCATGAAGCTGTGCCAACACAGCCCATTATGCAAGAGGGGGCTTTCAAATTCCGATTTGAGAAAAGAGGTCGGACTGAGCTCAAACAGTTTCTTGTTGAAGTGCAGCTAGCTAGCTCAATGTGGAGTTGACTGTCACGCCTCAGTGCCAGTCAGCAGCTTCAGAGATGTTTCTGAGAAAGATTCTTCGACCTTCAGTCTTCTTCATTCAGGGAAGGAAGGTAAAGCAATGAGACTGAGAGGTCTTCATAAAGGAAAAAATCAGAGTCTTGCCATGGAATAGCTGTTAACTAGCAAGTCCAGAAATCCATGCCAGACAACGTGTCTGCTGGTTTTGCTGCTGGACTGCATCTTACCTTAAGGGAAGCAGAGAGTTGTCATCTGCAAGTGAGATGAACAGAAAGATGAAGCCCTGTGTGCTGCAGAGATGAACGTGTCATATCAAAAGTTCATTTCAAGCACAGGTTAGGATCGACTGGAGGGTAACAAATTGGCAAAATATTTTCTTCATCCTAATTTCATGGCTAGGTCTGTGTACGAATGCAGACAGCAATTTTGAAAAGCATCCCCACAATAGTGTTTCTTTGTTGTATTTTTTCTTAAGGCTTAAAACTTGATGCATTCAATCAATTCTACTGCTCCTGTTACATTGTGGATTAGTTAATTGCAGAAGAAAAAAAAGGGTGCCTGATTTATTATGTATAGAGCTCTGGAAAACTACATAAAGCAGAAACCTGGACACGTCATCCAACTCCTCGCTAATGGCCTTCAGCAACAAGGAAATGAGACTAACTGTAGTAAAAATGCAAATAAAAAGCAACATATGAATTCAGGCCTCTGCCTTCATTAAAGAATCAATAAGAAATGCATTAATTCAGACAGCCAAAAGTTTAAAGCCAAAAAAAGGAGAATAAACACCAGCCTTTCACATCTGTAGCCCTGGCAGCAAGGAAAGCTTGCCAAATTCCTACCCACTTATGTGGCAATTTACACCTCCCATCGCCCCACATGGTGCCTATGTCAGCAGTTCAGAGATCAAGCCTCCAGAAAAGGAAGGCCAGTATTCTGGGGACAGGAGGAGCCTCTCTTGAAGTCTCTTCTATGATGAGACCGTGAAATTTCAAGACCCATTGAACTGAACTTGAACGAAATTTAAACTGGAATTTCTGACCAGTCCAAAAGTCCTTGCCACTTCTTCCCAGATGTTTCTTTAGCAGGCACAACGATGCCTGTCCCACTGCCAGAAGGGCTCAAGCACAGTGACAACACCTGCTCTAAGGGCTTCTCGGCCAGGCTAAGGAGCAAGACTGATCATCAGCTGCATGAGAAATCCTCTTCAAGGGTAAGTTTCAGACCCCCAGTCTATGCCGGACAAAATGTGGTACCAGCTGTTTTTGAGGAATCCCTTACGCAGCCCCAGCTCCTGACAGCTCTTGGCTTGTAAGGACTGAACCAGTGACACAGAGGAGAGAGATCTACAAGCAGCCACCTAACCTCAAAGCCCCTTCATGGTAAAGCATCTGACAAAGCAGTAAGCCTGCGTAAACTAAATTTAGCTCTGAGAAAATGGAGCTCAGACATGTACAAAGCTTTCACTCTCTGCATGCACGTGTATCTGTATGAACCAAATTTCTGTACTGCTCTTTGCCAATTAATACCTCCAGATAAAACACACCAGGGAGAGACTTAACAATTTCAAAGATTTTGCATGCTGTCCTGCCCTGATAGACATCATAGCACTTTACTACTGGTTTACATGTCCAAGTAGATAGTTTGAATAAACTGTGTTTTCTCTTAGGAAGCTGGATGAGTCACATTGAAAAAAAAAATATTCCAGAAAAGGTTTACAGCACAACCACAGACAGAAAAATGAAAGAAGTTGGCACTAAACAATGCATCAAGGATAGAAACATCCAGACTATGTGAAATATGAGTGTCCTACAGATTGAAAGAAAATTTGCTAAAAGAGATGTTTCCCCAAACTCAACCTTGATGAAAACTCTTCCGTAAAACAACCAATTGGATATATACCTGCTTTAAACGTAAAATATATATTATTATTTTTCTTTAAATTGAAAGTCACAGACAATGAAGCTCACCAGGAGCAGAACACCTCAGGCTGGTTATATGCCCAGCTGGACTAACTAGACTGTGTTAGGACTGGACACCGTCCTAACATAACCTGTGAGCTCAAGAGTTACTAACCCGTGGGAAAGGCTTGCCATGCCATAGTTAGAGCCAGACCTTTTCTTCCCCAAAAGAGTCTCTGAAACACCAAGGAGTCACTCCTTGAAGCTGTCTGCTTGGCTGGACCACCTTGGTGCTACAGGTCCTGGGTCCCTGCTAAGACAGTCCATGCAGCAAGGTGACTTTAGTTCTGAACCCAGAACCTGCCACACAAAGGAAAACAAACTGGGAGGGGTTTCAGCAGAAACCCACCTGGCATGCGGGAAATGCCCCTGGAAACATGACATAAACACCTGAAACGCAACAAAACCAATGTTTGCCACTCTTCTGTTTACTGTGCTTGTACCACAAGGAAGCAAAGAACCAAGACAGCAGATGCACCATAAGACAGGGTTGGAGTTTTAATTTTGTGTCTCTCAGAACACATTGAGAGCCTTCGTATGCATCAGAAATCCAAGCGGGGATCTAGCAGGTTATGTAGATCAATTGCAAGCATAGAATTAGGGAAGCAAAAAGTAATATTCCCACCATTAAATACAGGTTGGAGCCTTAATAAGACACAAAGTGAGGGAGATGAGAAGCTTTTAAATTGAAGTTATTATGAGGTGCAACAACTGCCAGAAATTATATGCTAATGCCATTCTCTTGCTTTTATTCCTCTCCAGTTCAGTCTCTCCCTGCATCTGCAAGTGCTCCATCTCACAGATCAGATACCACTCTCTCTAGGCAGAGGACCCTCCCCCATTAAAAAGCAACATACTTCCCAAAAATGCCCCAGATCCAACAATTTCAACATGGATCCAGCAACCTCTCTCCGTGAAAACCTCCCCAGCATTAAGCCCCCGGGACTTCCCCATGCCTGTGCCACAGGATGGACCATAATCTGAGGTCCTGCTCCTATGGTTTCTCTCCTACCAGCTGTAAATCCACTGCTAGGAGGACCCGCTTAGCCGTTCAAGCTTTCTCAGCCTTGTATTTCAATTCTACATACAGAAAATAGTAAAAAAACTCAATTAAGACTATTGCATTTTCCCTCCTTCCTGATTTACTTCATTTAAAAAGTAAGAAACAGTCCAAGGTTGGCCAACTGGAAACTTGCAGCATAGCAACTTCCACAGCTTTCCTGCCTCCAGGAACACAGAGGAATAAACCCAAACCTTCTTCCCTCCTGATCTTCAGCTTCTGGCTCTGCATTACAGGTACATTGTGCAGTCACCTACTTTCTGTTACACACACTCATACCTCCGATTAAACAAAAGATTATTTCAGCCTTTGGCTGGTTCCTTCTACTTGAGGACTCCAAGGCTACATCCTTTCTTCTGTTCTGTCCGATCCGCAGTTTGACACACCACCAAGGGCAGGGGGACTGTGTGAGCAACACATCATCCTCCACAATGCTGGTCCTGTTTGGCAGCCCCTGGGTCATCCTCAGACAACTGAGCAGTGTCTCAGTGACGGTGCTTACTGTACAACACACGGAGTCCAGCTATTACAGATATAAACTGGAACTGCAACCAGACTGAAGGATTACCTGGGAAAAAGGGGGTAGAAACCAATCCTGCGGGGCTGTTAGCACCTAGAAGCTATTTAGAACTAGAAATATATACTGTAAGAGTGCCTTGCATTCCATACACATCTACATGTACATGTATGTGCATTTCACATACAAGTACACTGTGCTCTCCTCAGCCCCAGGTAATGTTCCTGCAACCCCTCTGCAACCATCCGTACCTTTGTTTTTCTTATCTGTGTGAACAACTGATGTTCTCCAGTCACCATGGGTACTGGCACCCAAAACCAGACCGTGGCAGAGGTTCAATCACATCAGTAGCAATAAGCATTAAAATGGTTTTACATGAGGCAAACAGCCTGTGGAGAGGGGAAAAAAGAAAAAAGCAACAAAAAACACCACCACAAAAACCATTTAGGGGGAACACAAGACCAAGGTGAAAATCAGAAAGCCACAAGATCACAGGCAATTATGGGTGACTTTCTTGGCAATCACAACTGGCAAATCAAGTCCACCTCCTGCCCCAGTGACTGATTGCCAGGAACAAGTTAATTAACCATCACTAACAAATGCACGTCTAGTCTAGACTTTAACAACTCTGCTAATGCTGACTCCACCTCCTCTTGGCAGCTTCTCGCGACTGACCGCCTGTGATTGCCCACGGGCCAAATGCATCCTTGGGGAAAGTCTTTTTTTCTTTAGCTTTTGTGAGGAATTAATTTAGCCCTGAATATAGGCCCTGGCATTCTCCCAATAACCTAAAGGAAATAATAAAACCTTTCTTTTTATTCTCATTTTTTTTGTGTATTTAACCTTCCCTCCACATCACTGGCACTTTCTGTCTTACTCCAGTCACCCTCATGCCACAGGCTTACAGCCAGCCAGCACCTCTTCTTTTTCAGCTGATATTTGCAAGCATTTATTTGATTTTACATGTTGCTCATTGAACTTTTTCCAGTTCATGTGTCTTATTTTAAAACTACAATTCACAAATAGCCTAATTCTCCAAATGGTGCTGAACTGAGTGGAATAATTACCTTACTTGTTTTAGGCCTCTGCTGGAGTTCAGAATTATACACTTGGAAAATTATGATTGTTTTATCTTCTTTTTTTTTTTTTTTTTTTTTTTTAGTTTCACAAGATGTGTGAAAGACAGGTTTTTATAAAGGACATAAAACCAGCCAAAACTGTAATTACCACAGACAGAAAAGAATTCAGAGAAAAGATGGTTTTATGATTAAGGCACTGGAGTAGAAACTCAGAAATTCAGATTCTTTTTGTGGCTCTGCCAAAAACTCTCTCTCTAACCTTTGCTGAGTAAGTTAATCCCTCTGTGCCTCAAATAAAATACTCTGGCATTTCCCTATTCTACAATAGCTGCTGTGAAAACACATTCATTCACATTTGTGAGATGTTCAAATACACCAATAATCAGAGAACCAGAATGACTGGGACGGTTACAATCATCTGGCTGTATTTAATCAACTCTTGTCAAAAGCATATGCATCTTTAATCACAAGCACATGGGATATAGCAGCGTCGCTCTTGAGAAATGAGCGCCAAACCAAAAGAAAAAAAAAAAAAAAAAGAGCAAAAATTCCACTTTCGTAACAGAAAATATTTTGCAAAGCAAGGCAGCAAATGTTTAAGTGCACATCTGAAGCTTAGCATCTCCCCATTTCAATTCCACCGAAGCAGGGACAGGATCAGGTCTCTTACTAAAAATACTGACCAAAATGTCAATTCATATTCCACTGGAGACATGTGAAGTCAAGAGCCATTATGGCAACTCCCAGGCTTCCAACTTGATACCAAGGAAAAATACACAAAGGAAACACTACTGAAGGCACACACGTAGTTCTTAAAATAACCTTAGAAACAGGATGCCAGAGAAGCTGGGGGTTAGTTGCATACGTTTCCAGGGTGTGATGAGGACACTGCACCTTCAGAGTGAATTTAGTTTAAAACCTCAGACTGGGCAGCAGCTGGGATGAGGCAGGAAAGTCAGGCCCCCGCGGGCTACAGCAGCACAGAGACGTGGGTCACCGTAGGCACGTGCGAAGGCAGCTGCCCTCACCCAGCACTTCGTTGCCCGGCTGGCAGCTTTGGGCACAAAATAAAGCCCCTCTTTGATCTGACGCTGCCACAGTGAACCATGCCTGCACCACGGGCTTGTGTAGGAACCGTTGCCCCCATGCCCCCGCCCCAGGCACCCTGTTTGGGGAAAAGGCAAGCTCACAGGGTGTCTCCCTTCTCCTCTCTCCCTCCCCAGGCACCAAAGACTAGGGAGGCTGCTATGTCAACCGATCCACCCCTTCCTTTTTCATTGCTTTAATAAATTAAGCTGAGCAACAATAGAGATGAGAGAAAGCAGGACAATGTGGTAAATGTAGCAGAAAGAAATTTGAATTGTAATGAGGAGAGCTAATCAGGAAAAGAATGGACTATAGAAAAAGCACTAATGAGTTTCTAAATAAATTCAAAAGGTTAATATTGTTCTATCTAACAAATACGAGAAGAATCCTAATGTGAAATTAAAGGCCTCACTCCAACGCCCTTGTGGCCATATGTCACAGCCATACCACCCACCCGCTCCGTCTGCTGCCCGGCCGCCCCAGCCTCCTGCTGCCTCTCACGGATGGCGCTTGTGAACGGCATCTCCTCAGACCAGCTGCATCCCCCCACCTCTTTTGGTTCTGTACATCACATGCTTGAGCCAAAGTCCAATAAGTCAACGGACAGGCTCTCTTTGACTTTCACAGTTTGCATAAAGATTCTTGTGACTCCTTTGTGTTAACATTCACAAATCAGCCATCAAAATGCAGTTTTTGAACCAGGAGGGACATACATGTGTTTGTGAAGTGCCGGGCGATGCAATGTTCAAACACTTTTATTCACTCTTATTGTCACGTGGATTGCCAGGGTGAGTGAAAAACCAGCGCAAGTTCACTGAGGAAAATGCAAGTAAAAATAAAAGTTTATAAAAAAACAAGAAGCTGGAGGGGTTTTGTTTGTTTGTTTGAATGTATATGATGCCATAGTTCAAAATATATAGTTAAGATTTTCTATATGTAAGAAAAAATTAAAATATTCAGAGTCCTTTATGTATTCTATTACAAAGCACGGTAAAAATTGTATTTCAGCCAAAATATGGTATTTTTTTAGGTAAGGAAAGCAGTCCCTTTCAAGAAAAAAAAAAATTCAATTCCCAGCAAAGTAATAGACTCTTAGGCTTTTCATAAGAATAGAAGATCTGCTCAACTATTTTCTTGCTTGAAGGAAGGAAATGGTGCCATTATAATATTTTACCCTGAGTATAAAAAAAACAGAATGACATCACTCTTAGGGGAGAAGTCTGAGTATATTTGTGTACATGGCTGTCCATCTGTCTTCTGAACTGCACACAAAATCTGGAGGGAAGAGATGAGGGTAGCTGCACATTTATCTCCCTCCGGGTCCCACGATGCCAGGAGATGAGTTAGGTGCAGTCCCAGAACCATGTAACCTCGTTACGATCCAACTTTACCCACACCAATAAATCTATCCCCAGGCATTCCTGTGGGCACAGCTGCACGCTGCCGCGCCAGCAGAGCCGGGGGATGCGCCATGACTCAGAGCTCAGCGGGTCTGCGCGGGGCAGGGCAGGGCAGAGCCTGTCTGTGCTCCTCTGCCTGCCCCAGGAGCTGCCACGGGCAGAACCAACGCGCCGTCCCAACGGGCAGAGCCAATGCGCCGTCCCAACGGGCAGAGCTGCAGCCCTGCAGCCTTGGCCATCCCAGGAGCTTTTTGCTCCTATTGCTTACAGAAAATGAGCAAAAGGAAGATGCGTACCTTTTTTCTTCCAGGCATGTGAATTATTCTATAGCTGGAGTAATACTCCCGTGCCAAGGCTGACCATCCTATGTATTATTCACATGAGTTTTGCAAAATGCTGCTCAGCCACTCACCTGGCACGAATAATTTTGTTTGACAGGCAGGTTAAATACTTTAGCTTTCTAATCCTTCTCCTCCTCCTTGCAGGGAAAGTGGGCATTCGTGCACTGCAGAGAAGCATTGCGGCGAGGATGTTTAATAGAGGCTTGGCAGAGTTCAGACCCTGGCAGGCAAAGACTGAAAGCAAAAAACACTTGGACCCACAAGAGAGGAGGAGTGGGAAATGCATGGAGAGAGAGACTTGACAGTCAAGACATGTAAACTCTTCGCAAGTAACCCTTCAAAAGCCAGTGGGAGGCATGCACTTACCATCACATCAGTTACGGAGAGCTCACCAGAGATCCTCAGTGTTTCCAGTCCAACCCACCAGCGAAATAAGTTGGAAAACCGTGGGGCAGCCTGTGCTCCCGAGCCCAGGGTGGGAGTCTCACCGGCTGGATGCTTCTGGCACTGCTCTGTCTGTAAAACCTCAAATGCAAAAATCTTTCTGAGACAAAGGGCGCTGCGTTGAAATGGCTAACTGTGAGTAAACAAGACAGTTGTGCAGCTCATCATAACCCTAATGATCCGCCCCAACTCATACCAGCCCATCACCCAGATCTATCGGCCACATTAGCAGGCTGCTGAGTGCAGGAAATATGGAGAGGATCATTTTTAAAGGGTTTTGCGCACCACACACATCGGGAACCCTTTGAGATGGAGTCTAAAGCAGATGTTGAAATGGGAAAATTATTCACATTAATTCTTTAGCAGCCTAAAATAAATTTAAAAATTAATGAAATAAGGAAAGCCGCATTCAGTCATGCTTTTGCAGCAGTCATAAAAGCCCCAACAGGAAGAACCTAACACTGCTGCGTTCTGCACCACAACTTTCTGCTAGATAATGGGTTCAAAGGCACAGGAACAGTAATATCCTGTAAAAAAATGTAAGGTCTTCCCCCTTCGTTAGCTATTGTTCAATGACCTGATAAAAGAACAAGCTGAAACAGCAAATAAACCTCACTGTACACAGCGCTAAGGCTGAAACCGTTTCAATTTTCCTTTACACACGTTTTTTCCAGAGCAACACCTTTTGCTTTCAGCTTCTCATCCACTCCACAAACTTTTACATGGAGACATCGTTACCAGACACCCATTTTGCAGGCAGGGAGACTGAATCACAGCTTTCATCCAGAGGGGGAACAGTGAAGTCAGGGCTACACCCTGCACCTGATCCAGCCACAAGACGGAGCGTCCCTGCTCTGCCTGCAGGACCACCAGCTCCTCGGGTGACCTCCTGTAGCCAGACACCAAGGTCTCCTGAGCTAAGCCAACCCCAGCCCCTGCCGCAGTGATGCCAGGACTTGTAGCCTTGGAAGTTTTCCCTCTGAGCCAGAGGACCTGATGAAGGTGCCACAGGGCAACCCCATTCACACAGCAGTGTGTCATACAAAATATTACTTACAGTCTTAAACATAAGAAGCAGATAGAGAACATCTTGGAATTCGTAAGATGTTTCCATGTGAGAGCAGTACAAAGCTCTGTGCAACTGCTGAAAGTGAATGAAGGAGAACATAAACATTTCATACTAAAAATGCTAAAGTTCACATTTAAAAACACTAACACCAAACTCACATAATATTAAGATATAATATTTGCTACATGGAAATCTCTGCCTCAGTTTTTGCTTCTGACACTTCACAGCCCTGTTGCTTCCTGCCTATTTTATTTCCTATTAATTTTTGGCATAATGAGTAAAACCTACCAAGGCCTACAACCACTAGTAGCTCTAATCTGCATTTCTCTAAGCTGCTCTCTGTGGTCCTGGCACTATTCGCATCTTATCCTCTTCTCTCCAATGCACTAAGGTGTGCTCTCAAACAGTGAGAGCTGCAATCAGCAGAGAGCTGCTTCATTAGTGTTTTCCCCATCAGGATAGTGCTGGGTTAAGCAGCCAGCTGTTGCAGTGAATAAACATATGTGGACTTACATCACCTGGACAGACTGCCCTGCCTTGTTTCCCACAGGCCAGAAATTATGAGACAAAAGTTAACACAACTCCAGCACCGCCCACTGCCTGGCTGGAATCCCCTCTGCAGCCCAGGCTTGGGGACAGGAGCCACCAGCAGTGTCGAGGGGGAGCAGGCTCCGGGAGCACCCCCCTCTCACTGGACCCCTCCCCAGGCTCAAACACACTACTCTGGCTTGGGAAGATGCTACACATCAGCTCAGCTCCGGGGACTGCACTTTTGCTAAAGGCTCAATACACACTCCTACTGCTGGCCACGTGTGGCTTTCGCCATCGCAAGGCCACTGTGGTCCCAAGCCCTTGTCAATACTTAAAATGCCACTGCTTCCTCCACTGCAGCAATGCACTCAGAAAAATACTTCTTTCCAGTTTGCATCATCCCCTGGGCTGAGGCTTTCCTGCCCTGCCCCCAGAATGAGGAATCCTACCGCAGTGGGGGAGATGGGAGAGAAATTTCTCTGTGCTCCTCTTGTCTCTTCCCAGCATCCACTGAAAGCTTTGAACTCTGGAAAAAGCACAGCTCGGTAAAGGTCATGATCTGAATGCAGATTATTCATGGACATGAATTTATCTGATGAATTATTCTAAACATATAATTCAACCGGCTCTACTGAGCACATATAGGATACGCCTCTGCAGCTACTCTAAATACAAAGCGGGGCATTAAATAAGGACAGTCACTTGCTTGAAAGCATCATATTTTATTTGCCACAAATATGCTAATTCTTTAATTTTCACCCTCTGTCCTAACTAGAAATACAACCTGAACAAGATCTGGTTTCTTGTAGCTGATTACTAGGCAGCATATCACAATTGATATCTTAGATTTTAAACCCTGAGACATGTTTCCTTAGACTCTTACCTAATTTTGATCACACAGTAATGGATTTTGAGTTGCTTACAAACATGTAGGACTACCATCTGTCAGCCATGTCCCCATGCTGCTCATTACTTGTGCCCACCGAGCAAATTTATTGGCAGGTTTGTCAGAAAACACAGCTCTTTTTCTAAGTGCTTTCTAAATAAATACTAAGAGGCAATGAAGAAACAGCTACTTCAGTACCTACCCTAACCTCCTGATGAGCCTCCTGATTTCTGGACTCCAGTTTACTGTATTCAGACAACAAAAGCAAAACCAGCGACCCCTTATCATTTAACACATCTTCTTCTCCAAAGCTTCGCTGGTCCTGCCGTTAATGCTATGTAAGTCTTCATTATAAAAAGGCTATTTTCTGCCACTGTGATCTCTGCTGAGCACAAGCTGCCATGCGGAGGAACCACAGGCATCATTTTCAATAGGTTCTGGGGAGGTTAGAAAAATGTATTCTGTCTGTCGTAGGTAGGTCTAGTTAGAGCAGATCTAATTACACAGGAATTATGGGTATCGTCTCCAAGGAAGGAGGCCCCCGGCCTTGGTCCAAGAGATACCTCAGTTCTCCAAAGCAAAGCAAGTCCTGCAGTTCACCAGAGCAAGAAGGCTCAGAGACACCCACCTGGGGCTGCAGCACATAATTCGTGTTCAGGGATGCACTCACACGTGGTTAATTACACTGACTTCAAGTGTTTTCCCCAATCTGATAAACGGAAACACATGCTTAAAGCTGAGCTTCAGTGCTTTTAGGAGCTGGGGCAATATGCACATTTCAGCTTGGGCCCATCCCTGGCATCAGCAGCTCTCTGGAGCCATCCTTTTCTTGACAAATTATAAAAATACCTACAGAGGCTTTGAGTCACACGTAACGTTTGTAGCTTCTGTGGTATTTTGCCATGAGAAAAGAGGGATGGGGAAGTTCTCTATTACCAAACTTTACAGACACAGATTTACTGCCATCCCGTGGTGTCTGGGACTGTTGATTGTTTTAGTGCTTGAGTACAACATCAGCAAGAGAATTTTAGGAGATGAAGAAAAGAGAAAAACTGTTTTAAAACCAAGTGCAACTCTTTGAATCTCCTCAATAGTTCAAGTGCATTGTTGGTTTAGGACAAATATTCAATTTAATTCTTATCTTATCCAAACTCCAAATCTCTTCTGTCATCAGTTATTTTCCAAGGCACTGAACAAGAAAGCTTTGAACTTGCATTTAAAAGACACAGAGACAACACAGAGCACTTCTGCTTCCCTCCCTAGAGACCAGCCCAGCCCAGACCCCTGACAGCCTTCAGGCCCTGGCCACATTCAAGCCCAGAACAAGCCAGAATGAAGTTCCAAAATGATGGAAATGACAACAACATCTAAACATTACATGTCATTTTCCAGACACAGCAGGGCAGCTCAAGATCCGGGACTGGTCACACTGTGGGGTGTAATCCTGTTGCACAAGACTGAGAGCTCTCTTTAGATCTCTGTCAAAAAAGATTCAGGGATAAGGGACTTTTTTTCCCTCACACATACTCTCCACCATCTCATCCTGTCACCTATAAAATTGCTTCTCCAATTATTCCACAGATGGGAGAAACCAAAACCAGCAGAATCTAAGCTGGGCATTTTTCTTGGCCATGTCCAAACCATGGAGCTCATTAGAAAAGTTTGATATAATCATCTTTTTGAAAAATACACAACTTAAATGGAAGCTGATCAGAAGATTCTCTTTCAAATGTTTTCTTGATTCGGAAAAAAAGTCAGAAACATACTTTTAAAGCTATAAAAACCACTCAAAATCAGATTTTTAAAATTGTTTTTTACATTGCAGGAAAACATTGATTCCGTTCAAGTAAACAACATTAATTGACTGGTTAGCAAAAATGTCCAGATTCTAGCTCTCCCTTTCTATTTGAAATCTCTGACACTTTCCTGGAAAAAGAAAATAATTTCTCATACTATGTTATCAAAGCAGACATTGCCATCATACTTCTGATTCTTTTCTTTTCTTCATAATCACTTGCTGAAAGCAATTTTCCAATGCTTAGGGGAAGCATTTGGGGGTTCCCCCCCTCCCAAGCACCAGCAGAGACCTGGGTCACTAAGGCACAGGTCCCTGGTGGCTGAGCATCATTTCCACATCGTCACACCACGAGCCTTGCAAGCGCTCACCTTCCCTCCTGCGTTGGTAAATCCTTCCCCAGCAGCAGCATCACCCCGAGGGGCAGCAGGATGCACATGTCACACATTCCCTTTCCATTCACACCCAGGGAGCGACCACAAGTAGACAGCAGCACAGATCCTCAGGATGTTCCCCTCCTGATCCGGTTTTCTGTAAGAAAGGATCCCTGTGGTTCTCTCAGCTGTGAGCAAAATGCACTTTTATTCTAAGAAAAGTAGCCTGGACTGACACAAAGTACCTACACAAAGTCAAAAATCACCTGCACTTTGTTGCCATAAGGCAAGGTTTAGGCACAAAATCATCACCTTTTAAAAAGAGCCTTTCCTTGTGGTCAAAGCACCACCAGCTGACATGGAATTGTAGTGACAAAGTACGCAGAGCATCCCCAAGACCAATGGGGATACTATGAAAAGCTTCAGCACAATAAAATGCCCTTTATTGCCCCCAAACCTACCCAACCTAATCATTCCCACAGCGAAGCCTTCCAAATGCAGGAGGCATCATACCTGCAGACGTGCCAAGGCCCCTTGGACACTCCAGGGGACACCTGGGTCTTCGTGGGCACAGCATACAGCCCCAGCTCGCCGCACATCCCTTGGAGGGGTGGTACACAGCAAGGACCGACACATTCTGGATGATGTGGGACCTGGAACAAAATACCAGCTGTTGCAGCGGAGGGAAGTCCAAAAGCACTGACAGGTTTAACTCTCAGCAGGACACATTATGCTATGGAGTGTACATGTGGGAAATAAAAGATAAACTGGAAAGATGAAACTGCTTCAGACAGCATCTTTATCCAATCAGCAGAAAATCAGCGGCTCAGCAATGGGCTTTGTTGGCTAGTTTATTTGTGAGAGCTGGGCAGCCCCTACCTGGGGGTTTGTACTAAAAATACTCTGAGCAGGGCATAAGCGAGGTGCCTTCAGCACAAGCTCTTTTGGCTTAGCTTTCATATAGGGAAAGGGAAAGAGAAAGGAAACAAATGCGAGCGGAAGGAGTGGGGCGGCAGAGCAAGACGGCAGCACAGGTGACAGAGAACAATTTATAACTTACTTGAGAGCCTCTTCCAAGTCATCTGTTCTGCAGCTCAAACAGCAGCGGAGGTTTGTCCGTGTTGCACAGACACATAAGCACACGTACCTTCAAAGTTGTTGGTAACCATCTCTTTCATTCTGAACTGTGGGACTGTTTCAACAAGCCACCTCTGCGCTGATTTGTTTTCATGCTTAGTGCTGAACAGACAAGGTGGTGGCAAAATTCAGATTACTATCACCAGCTGAGAGGGGAAGCTGCTCTAATTCCATGGAAACTTCTCTCACAATAAATAAAGTAATATGAACTGAGCTTCATGGCTTTTTGTGCAATATGCTACAGTCAGAAATCAAAACCCAAAAGCATCCCAGAGATGCATTTGCACTACTGTTCTGTGCCAGCTTGAGAGAGATGGGCACTTCAGCTCCATGCGCTCCGGCTGCCAGAGCGGCGGGGAAGTGAAGCCCAGTGCAGCATCCCTCTGGATCCTCGTAGAAACCCCCAGTGTTTCAACACAGAGTTTGTTAGCTCGAGTGGCCCCTTGGACCTCAGTAACCACCACGGCTTGGGGGGCACAAGAAGGCTCTCGGGAGCCTCGTGAAACCTACCAACTGCACTTTACATCCCTTACCCTGTGTTTTGGGCCGGGTCACGGTCTGCATCTGCAAAAGCATTTGCTGCTTCTCCCCAGATCCTCCTGCAAAGCTGGTTTGCCTCACAGCAGCACCAGTCCCTGCTGCTGATCAGTGTTCAGAGCCATTTCCCACTCAGGTGACTACTTAACTAGCTACAGTGAACCCACAGAGAAACTAAAAGCAGTGAGTTAAGGAGAAAAACTCAAGGAAAAATTCTTCCCTCGCAGCGTAGCTGTATGGAAAGACATGTTAAATTTACACCCACAAAACCACATAATAACTACCCGGCCTTCTGTTTGCACAGTAATTACAATGACACGGTTTAAGGAGGAGGAAGAGTCTCGCATAGCAGCACGGTTGGTTTTCTAGTCACCTCCTCCATCTTAAATCCCTCTTTCCTCTGTGGCAAAGTCTTGTGACTTGCCCCAGCAATGACCCTGGGGACCTGCTCCACTGTCCTAGGATGGGCCGTGGGGAACTCGGTGTCCCAGTGTCCCATACCCAACCCCTGACACCGGGACCGCATCAGTGGGTGCCGCCACCAGGCAGCAAAGGTGCCATCAACTGTCCAAACAGCACCATGGGCACCACTTCACAGCTGTCTCGCAAATATTTAATGGGTTCTTCAGATCCACCAGAATAAACCCTCATTAGCTTTCCAGTCCCTCCTGCCTGCATGAGAGAAAACTCCTTGATTCCCTAAATCGATGGACAACTGCTGTGTAGGTTCAGCTGGGATCGAGCACAGTGGCTGAATCCACAGAAGTGGGATTATCCCCCACCATCCTGGGTGGCAAACTGGGAGCTTCCAAGCCTGCAGGTGACCCCACCGGGGCCACTGACATGCTTCACTTCAAATGCCAATACAAACTCCCAGCTTGAGGCATTAAAATTTAATTACCAGGGACAGCTGGATCCAGGCAAGGGTCTAACTGAGGATCTGGAGGAAAAAACCAACACTCCATTCAGCAGCAAGCTGTCCGGTGCCGAGGAAATGGACTCAAGCCAAATATTATTTATACATCTTAAGGTCTCACAGATTTCATTCTATAGGCTTGGCTGGCCAAGCAGCCACATCCAGGCTTGCAGCCTGTGGTACACACCCCTGGGGACAGCCCTGGCTCCTCAAATTGGAGGACATGCTTTGCCATCTTTACGCTTTTTGGGAGGGAGCTGAATCCTGCCACGTGGGCGACCCACATTTTAGGGGTCACACGTGGCAGTGGGGCAGGACACAGGCACCTGCACATGCACCCTGACTGAGGACTGGCTGCTACTGCTGGCACCCACCAGCACCACTGCTGGAGCATCCTCCAGCCCACAGCCGGCTTACAACAAGCATGCAGGTGACAGATTTCATATTTTCTGATGGAAATGAAATTCAATCTCACACAAATAATTGTGTTTGTTTTCCCTACAGGTTCCAATCAGGCATAGCTAGCTACTGAAAAAGCCAAATACTCATCAAATTTGCTTCTCATCTCATTTTCGATGCCATAGGTTGCAAATTTTGCTGCTGGATGGGTGTTGCTAACTTAAATACTCAGGCATCAGCTGTGCTCCGGTTTCCAGTGAGTCACACCAGAACTGGGGGGCACAGATATCTGTTACAGGCGCAAACAGTAATTTTTAAACAGCATTTTCGTTGCCACGAAAGACAAGAGGAACCGAGCGGTTCTGGAACCCGGGTTGCAACATGAGCTCGATCTTCTGCTTTGCCCCCAGCAACCCCCCAGCTGTGTGAAGGGCGGCTGGGCTGGGGACACCGCGGGTGCAGGTGGGGGGCACCCAGGGACCGGCCACCCCAAAGCGCGTCCCCCGGCGGGGCACGCTCCTGGAAGGTTTGTTGTTTGGTTTTTCGGGGGGGGGGCAGTGCTGGTACCGCACGTGCCGTGCGCGGGGCTTTGTCCCCCCCTGGTGACGGGCTGGAGGAAGGACAGGGCCGGGGACCCGCTCCCAGCGGCGGGCGGGGGGCGCATGGCTGCGGGGGCGCGGGGAGGGAGGCGGGGGGGGGGGGGGGTGGAGGGGGGGAGGCAAGGAAAAAAAATAAAAATTAAAAAACAAGAAAAAAGGGGGAAGGGGGGAAGAAGAAAGAAAAGGGGGGGAAGAAGAAAAAGAAAAGGGGGGAAGAAGAAAAAGGAAAAGGGGGGAAGATGAAAAAGAAAAAGGGGAAGAAGAAAAAGAAAAAGGGGAAGAAGAAAAAGAAAAAGGGGAAGAAGAAAAAGAAAAAGGGGAAGAAGAAAAAGAAAAAGGGGAAGAAGGAAAAGGAAAAGGGGAAGAAGAAAAAGAAAAAGGGGAAGAAGAAAAAGAAAAGGGGGGAAGAAGAAAAAGAAAAGGGGGGAAGAAGAAAAAGAAAAGGGGGGAAGAAGAAAAAGAAAAGGGGGGAAGAAGAAAAAGCAAAGGGAGGAAGAAGAAAAAGAAAAAGGAGGAAGAAAAAAGAAAAAGAAAAAAAGGAGAAAAAAAAAAGATAAAAGCTCAGTTAAAATATGCTTAGTTAAAAAAGTAGCTCAATGCCACGTAACCTCCGTGGGGCAGGGACCCTCCCCCAGCAGGGCACAAGCAGAGACACCCCCACTCCGACAGGGAGCATACTGGAGATGTGAGCATTAGAGGAGGCAGTATTTACTGAGGGGACTCCTGCCTATGATGCAACCAGGAAAAAAATATCATCTCGCCTTCTATGGAGAATGAGGAAAAGAATATTTTTTCAAATAAACAATTAAAAAAAAAATTAAACCCACGCTGTTCCAGCAGATTCATCAGAAATCCTCCTAAATGTCCTCCAAACTCTTTCCATTCCAATAAAGAAAAGGCTTCAAATTTTTGAAAGTACTAATTAAAAGAGAGAATAGAAAAATTCCACCTTGGAAATATCACGTATTACAGTTTTTTAAATCTTCTGTTGTACATTCAACTTCAGGCCTGAAAAACTTCAGAAGTTTAACAACAACAAAAAAATCCTTTTTTGTTAGAATTTAAAAAAAAAAGCTGCCATCACTAACCACGTCTTATATTCAGGGGTATTTTGCCATCTTGAGGGAAATGCTGAACACCAAATACGGATGCATTTAGTTAAAATTTTTTGGAAAAAATGCCTTCAGGACTGGCACAGCCCTGCCACTCAAAGGCACTGCTTCCCACAGGAAGAACAGCCTCCATGGGCACATACATTTGTGCATATGCGATTTTGTTTTTCAGAAGCAAACTCAAAGCCATTTTTAAAAAGCATTTTAGAGCTAAGTGGAGCATTTTCTTAGATGCCTTTCCATCCCCTGAAATCCCCGGCATTTGGGGGTTTAGCTGTATCAATACCAAGAATAACACGGGGAAGTCAAAGGCCAAGCACAAACCCCCATTGCAACCAAAGCAATCAATGGAGCCTTGCCATCAGGTTCGGCACAGCTGAGATTTCACATGACTTACATAATTTTTGTGGGATTAAAAGATCTTTAGGAAAGCCCCAGCGCTCACTGCTCCTCTGACATCCACAGCACCGCAGAGGTGAAAGCCACATGGAGAAGAGACAAGTTTTTCAATTGGTTTCCACAGGAGTTTGCATTTAGGATTGCAGAGCCTTATGAAATGAGAAGGAACTTGCTGCTCTAAAGAATTTTGGTTTATGGCCAAGAGACCAAGAACAGGGCTTTATGATCTGATTCTGCAGATGCCCCCTTATGTTCTAATACTGTCACAGATCATTTTCCTTGAATATTAAAAAAAAAAATAGCAGCTTAAAATGGGGATTTTTGTTGTTTTTTCACAAGTGGAAGGAATCCTTGCACCTGGCTTGAGTACTGATTTTGCACAGGGGAGATGTTCACATTTGTGTCATCTCCACCCCACACACACCCCCAATTCCTTTGCTGACATCATTATCCTGTCTTTAAATCTTTCATTTGAAAGTTTTCTAAACCTTTCATTGCTCTTGAAATCAATTCTTTTAAGGGGAACCTGCAAGGGAGAGGTCTGCTTTACCCTTCCATCATTTTCCCATGAGCTCTGGAAGATGGAGAGGTTTTTTCCCCATCCTGCCATGGTAAGCTCTCTGTGCAACGTGTCCCTGCTGCTCCACAAGTCTGCGTTGGTCATGTTGGAAAGACTGTCCTGCTGCAATGGCTGAAATGCCGTGCTGAAGGGGTGGCAAGGGCTCACATGGTGAGAAATGTCACCTCACCCCCATGCCCACCCTGCGGCAGCTTCTCCAGGTCAGCGAGAGCAGCTCTGCAGAGCTGCTGGGAGAAGCTCCTCTGGACAGCCCTGGTCCAGCACCATGAGCTAGAAGGATGAAGAGGCATTGCAAGGATTTGTGCATTCCCAACCCATGTCTGCTGGCTAGCAAATATGGAGATGCTGGATTAGCTCCATCCGTCTCCAGGGGAATGGTAGGAAACAGCTTTTCCCCCACCCCTACTCTTTTTCCTCAGTTTCCCTGGGGCTGTGCCTCTGCCTCATGAGGCATCTGCTGGTGTCCTCTGGTGGTTCCTTCCCACAGAAGAAACACCAGCGCCCTTGGCTAATTGATGTCAGCTGCGGTTGTAAAAGCATTTGGAGGAAGGTAAACCACAAACTTTTGACAGGGCTCAAAGGAACAGAAAAACAGATTATGTTCTTCTTTATTTATGTACTTTAAGTTATAGCAAAATTCACTCCATCCTAACACTAAAGGAATTTCATAAAAGGTAACAAACAGGAGCATGATTCAATATTTTTGAAGTGATGGCTTTCTATAAATATAGAAAAAGTCATAAATGGCCAGTAGAACTATTAATTAAAATGTGAAAGCAGATAAATAATGAATAGCAGTGTCATGTATTCATTAAGATTCTACAAATGAAAAATATCTCTCCCGGTTATTCCTTTGATGAATCTAGCCCAAATATACTTGAACTGCAACATAAAAATTTCAGGATGCTCGTATTTCATTCTGTATCAGCCTTTCTCAGATTCTCAAATCTCAAAGCCAAGTACTGCAAACATCTAATCACAGCATTTATACCGATCTCTTCCTGAGATTTAACCTGCCATGATCTTCAGACAAGAACGTCCCTAATAACCCCGACAAAGGTGTTCATGATTTTGTGAAGTCAAGAGACCCTTCTGAGGGCCGCAATTAGCCAGTGGGGGAGCCAGGGCTGCGAACAGAAACACAGAGTTTGGTCCAAGGACTCCTGAGAGCTAAGGCTACGTCCTGTTCACCCAGGGGATCATCTCAGAAAGACAAGAAGGTGCCACATCTCCTGCTTGCTCTGGCTATTTGCTTTATGGAGATCCCATGGACTTGTAACTGGGAACTGGCAGGTAGAAATCTATACCCTTCACCCTGTCCTGCCTCTCAGCAAACACATTTGTTCCTTATATGGTTTTCACTTTGGAGATACGGAGATACCAGCTAGAGCCAAACCAGCTTCACTGCTGGCCTCTGCCTCCCCAGCAAGATCTGCCACACTGTTGTGGTCCACCACTGCCTTTAATCCAGGGGCCTGGTTCTCCTTTACCATCATAACTGCAGGCTGGCAGGAAACAATCCCAACTTCTAGGCAAATTCCTTACATTTTAGAAGTCAAATGATAGCCAAGAGGTGCAGCAAATTATTCAAGTTTCAGAAAGAGCGGACAGACGGCCCCACAGCAACAGAGGGACTGAGCCGTGCCAAAGGGAGCTGTGAGAAAGGGGTGCTTGGACAGCCATTGAGGAGAAGTCTTCTCCATTTATTCTGCATGGCTCGCAGTGGTCCAGCTTCCCCAGAGCCATCACGACAGCATCCTTGCTTTCTTCTCTTACAGAAGCCAGATTGCCACTGCTTATTCAGTCAGTGGCTTTTCTGTTGCAGTTATTGACAAAATCTCAAGCACGGACCATCGCTGGGGAGTCTGTTCTGATACCAACACCTACAACACCTTTTGGAGATCAGCACGTGGCTTCATAGTGAGAACGGCCATGACTGTAGTCCTTGTCATATCACTGTCACCCCCAGGAGGATTTGATCTGAAGACCCAAAACATGACATTTCTCTAGCAGCCTACAACTTCCATCCCCACTTACAGGAATAATCATCTGTAGGAGATGGGGGGGTTCTTCTAACCACTTGTGCTCAGCATGGTACCATCAGTGCACTGGATGTATTTTGGGGCCCTGTCAAGCAAAGGAAGCACATAGGAGCCAGGATGCATAGCACTTCTGGAAGGGGAAAAGAGCTGCAGACCTGCATCTTCCAGAGAAATCTCCATTTGTGCAAGGCAGAATAAAGACAGGAACGACTGGGTCTACCTGCTGTATTATATTTACTTAAAATAAGTCTGCAGAGACATGCCTGCATTACAGACTAGTGTGGCTTCTTTGTTAAAATATTTTCTAATAGCACCTAAGCCCCTTTTGAAGAACCAGAACACTGCGTGCCACTGAAATCCAAGTGCAGCTATAAGCCCTAAGTCACCTCAACACTAAAAAAAACCAACCAAACCAAGCAAAAAAAGTAAAAACAACCCAAAAAAGTCACAAAAAAAAGAAGAAAAAAAAAGAAAAAACAACCAAAACCCAAAGCAACTTCTATGTCACCAGTCTACAACAGAAGTAGGTCCAATGGACAGCAACTTGATCATGGAGCTTTGGCAGTGGCCGTCATTGGGGGTGGTCCTCCTCCCACCCCACCTGTGGGTTCAAGGTGCTGTGCCCTGGGGGAGCAGGAAGGGAAATGGGCACTGAAGCCTCCTGCCATGGCCAGGGGACGTCTCAGCCCAGTGATTCTTTCTGCTCACACAGCAAACCTTTTCACTAAACATTAAAATAAGGTTCCTGAAGTGTACTGGCAGTTGTTAATAAAAGACATGCTTTCCCCTGGGGTTTGTCAGCTCTACACTTCAAAGCTCATTTTACACGCAGGCCAACACTGTATTTTAAAAAACGAATGTTAACATGAGCTCTTTAGTCAGTTGAATAAAAGTATCAGGAGCCCACTCTCCTTCCTCCTCCCATCAAATTAAAAAAGGAAAAAAAAAACAACAAAAAAACCCAAAAAACCTTAGCAGCCTCTGATGGATTCAACATTGCAGTTGTTTTTCTGATACATCTTCACTCCTCTGGTTTGCTCCCTGGACTCGTGCTGCCCCACTAACATCACCCCTCTACTCTCCTCGCTGCAAATTGCCCCTCGCAGGGACAGCTCCTGCCTCGGTTTGTGTTTGAGGGCTCCCAGGCAGGACCCCAGCTGCAGCTTCACAGGCAGCCCAGAGCACTTCAGCATGGCCATCACAAACAGGCACGCATTGTGTGCTTTGGCTTGGGACATCCCCAACACACCACAAAGATCCCAAGGGTGCATTCCGTTCAAGCAGAGAACAGCCGATATTTGCTGGCAGCAAAAATTAGCAAAAATACTTTCCAAGAACAGGGAGGGTGGTCGTATCACCATCCAAGTGCTCTTCCTTCCAATTAAAAGGGAAGTTTAAAGGCTAAGCAAAGAGTGTACTCGCGTCCTGGTTCCTAAACAAAGTCATGGGAAGGTGCTGGGGGGGGGGGAGGCAGAACGCACCCATTGTAGGGGAGATAAAACCCACAAGCTCTATGAATGAGGTTTTTTTCCCGTAACCGCAACACAGAAAACAAGACCAGCTGGCACAGACCAAGGAATGAGAGTTAATAACCGATGTGCCCAAAGTGTGTTTGATATCCTCACTTTTTCTCAATCAAACAAAGGTTGATACTGATATGGGCTATCTCAGGCAGATGTGTTGGAGCTGGAGGCTGCGGCCCAGATGGGTGAGGGGCTGGAGATGCCCATCCCCCAGTGTGCATTTATCTCATGCCTCTTGCTCGGGTTGCTCTGCCGAGGCCATCATCTCACGCTCTTCTTCACCACCAAGCTCCCCAGCTGCTGCTGTTCATAGTGGATACCAAAGGCAACATGGACCATCCCAGCTCGGGTACGGTGGTCCAGAACCATCTCAAACCCTTTGCTATGGGGTTTCACACCTATGGGAGCTCCTGGGCAACTGACATCCAGTAGCATCTCCCAGCCCAGGCCAGAAGAGAACTGCTCTCTCCTCTCACAGAAGATGAATACTTCCACCTTCTCTTTTTAACATCACTCACCTTTGGACAAAGCCACCACAGACACAGGCTCTCAGCTGAAGCACAGCATCAGCACCATGTTGTGCTATCTAGCACATCTGACTTCACCTTTGGGTTTCCTTGCCCGGACTTTTTGGAGGTTGTCTCCCACTCACATTCCCACCAAGATCAACAGCATCTCCATGGGCCTTGTGTTCTGCAAGAAGATGCTGGCCCCAGCAAGCTGCGTCAAGAGGACCCAGCTCTCCGCTTCCATGTTACGGGCGGTGGAGAGGTGGCTCCACGAGCCACAGCCGGGGCGAAGCCACCCGATTTCAGGGCTGCAGCACAGCTCAGGCAAAACGGGCTGAACTACGCACACAAGGAGCCAGGGTCCTTTTACACTGGGGAAGAAACCCCTCCTGACATTAATTCAGGGAGTATAAATTAGGTGCTGCCTACTGTGGGGGATAAATTGAGAGAGATGTAGGGTCCCAAGCAAAGCACAGCTCTTGAAGCCATGAAATCAGAAGACAAGTAAAAGAAAAATCTATTACTTTTAGTTATTTGGACAGTTAATTACAATGATATATATGTATACTAAGCTTATATTTATTGTAATTACTGAATAATATATATCACTGTGCAGTTGACAGAAATCGTATAAAGAAATGAGAATGATTTTAAATTATTTTAAGTGCTTTGATTGTGTGGGAAATTTTTTAAGATATATTGAAAGATTCTAAGTCTAATTATTACACTAAGTTACAGAAAGCTGTTTGGGCTGATTATTTTTTTTCCCTAGCAATTCGAAAGTGGTTGATGATGCAATTACACTTTTATATAAGGTTTTTGCAATTAAGATATTTTTTTATTGAAAAATAATCAGAAAACATAATGTGTGAGAAGTAGTCATATTCAGTTTTTCTATCATTTTTTTCCAGACACATTTTGTAGCTCCAGTGCTGGCCTCTGCACAACCAAAAAGGTAGGGTGAGGTGGGAAAAAAAAAAGGAAGAGTCAAGACAAGCAATTAATGCACAGTAACTCTCCTCAGAAAGGGTTATCCGAGTCTCCATCAGAGGAGTGTGCAGGTAAGGTTAATTTCAAATGGAAGAATAATCTCACACGTTAAGAGTAAGAAGATTAAGTCAAAAGACAGAAAAAAAAATCTTAATGATATTTTGTTTGTTTTCCAAATCCTGTGATTTAAAGATTACAATTCAGTGGGTTGGGGGGTGGCGGTGGCGGTATTTTCTTCCCCCGTCCCCTTTCTTAATTTCCTGAGCTGGCAGCACTATAACTTTGGAACAGAAACCAAAACCTTTTTGCAAAAGCTAGCCTTCAGACAAAGGCCAGGGCCAAGTTCCCTCGCTCAAACCTCCAAGAGTCTGCCCTGACTCAGCCTTGCACCCCGTGGGAACCAAGCTGCTCCCAGCCAAGCCAGTTCGCCCCAGGGGCCTGGGACAAGGAAGGCAAAGGAGGTATTTGTATCAAGGTCCAAAGGAAGTACCTAAGTCACCTTGAAGGCAGTATACGCCTTCCAAGAGCTGGCAGGTTGTATCACTTCTGCCTTCCCCTCTGTTTCTTTCGCTCTTCTGGACAGACCAGACTTCCAGCAGATCCGGGGGGCCGGGCTGCCCAGCCTGTCCAAATGCCAGTCACCTTTGAAAAGAATCAGTTAGATAATTAAGAACAGCTAGAATTTGAATAGTTAAGATTTATCAGTGGATTAGGAAATAGCAGATGAAAAAGCAAAGACCACACTATCACTCACCAATAATAAATGTTCCTCTCTAGAAAATGAAAATCTTATGCAAAAGAAGCATTCATTATCATCCATCATGGGTACTTCTGCAGAGTCAGTCTTTACGGTATCCAAGGACAGCATGATCCCAGAGATGCAGCAGTCTATCACTTGTTTCGAAATGAGCAAATTCTCCTTAAATCTTTATCCCACGCTGACTTCCCTTGCTCATTTATAGCAACTGCATCTCCACTGAATTCCGTAGCATTACCACTGTTGGCTTCCATCAACAGGAGAGCGCTTCAGGATGGCATAAGCCAAGGTTGGGATCTTCAAGGCAGTCTGAGAGTCTCAGGTCTATTTTACTGAAAGATGCAGAGAAGTAGAATAAAATACTTAAGCAGTCATTTGAAGACCAAAGCTCAGAGGATGCCATCAGCTTCAGCGGTGAAGGCTGGCATCAGGCTCCTCTCCAGAACTGCCTTTGGGCTTGCAACCCCCCGGATCTCTCAGGCATCACCACACTGCAGGTACAGGCAACATTTCCTAAAAGAACCATCAGCTGAGGACTGTGGATCCCCTCTGGTGGGTCTAGTTATGCAGAGACCACACCACACCTGCACACTCCATCGGAGCATCCCTTGGCAGTTCCAGATGGCTGAATGGGGATGCTGGGCAGGTCTTGCATCTGCGGACACAAGTATCCCTGCTCTGCAATTCACAGGGAAGCAGTAGCCGTGGCTATAAATTCTGGTCACTTTTGTTTACTGTATTTACAGGCTTAAATGTTTACTTTATCGATGGGTTATTGTGGTTCTAGAACGGTAGTACTCAACAAAAAAAAAAAAAAAAAAGTTGATTCACCAGAATAAAAACCCTAATATTTAAAAATCTAGTTATTAAAAAGTACATCCAGATTTCCACGCCTTCCCATGACACATTCAGCTTTAGTAACAGGGAGAAGCTGTGACCATGGTCAGTGGCCAATGCTCACGTTGTTAAAGCTGGGGAGAAGAGGGTCAACTAAACACACTGTCCCCTGTGCCTTGCAGCAATCATCTCTGCTCCCTTTAGACTTGGAGAGGTGACGAGCTAAGAGAAGTCATGGGAAATTCATACAGTGAGCAGATCAGCTGGGTAACTAGATGGAAGCATCGACAAAATTTTAGAAAATTGTACTGGCAGGAGTACCTGGAAGCACAAGACGGGTACGGATCAGCTGATGTGGATTTAGAAGGAAACATTGAACTTTGAGGAAAATCAGGCAAAAGACAACTAGCATGAGCATGAGGCCAAGTGGAAGGGTAGCAGGGCTTCAAGGAGACAGCCTGGAAGCAAAGTGAGGAAGAAAAGCAGACAGAATCAGAAAGAAGTGATATGTGCAAAGCAAAAAAATGAAAGGACACAGCTGTGCTTTCCACCGGTGCCGGGGTAACCTGACAGCAGCCGTGCAGGCACCGCTTCAGTTTGAAAGGGCGGAGCTGGTGTCAGTGGGATCAAACTCAGGATTGGTTTTAACGTAGCAACAGCACCCTTCAGTATGTGCCTTTGACGTCAGTGCCATGCAACTTAGGAAATACCAATTAAATCCCCAGTTTCCCTTACTGACTCCAGGGGAGATTGCAATGCACAGAGCAGCCCGCGCACACGCAGCAGCCGGGCTGCACCAGGCACTCTGGGGTGCAGCTTCCCTGGTGGAGACACAGGCTCATGAGTTTGCTCAGCACAGATGGAAGTTTGAGACTGGGATTAAATCATGTGTGACCTCCAAAAGCAGCTGCATTTTTTTACAGGTGGCAAATCAAAATGACAAGCAATATTTCTACTATTTATCTGCACAGCAGTATTTAGGGTTAGCAGGCATCTTTCTACCTTCAGACGGTTGCTGAGCTGTTTTCTTCTGTGAGGTTTTCTTATGCACATTTTGTTAGGGAATCTAACCAAATATTTCTGATTTTTCAAACACAACAAAACCCCAGAGGCTGTATAGAGAATGAGGCGTTCCAATAAATTCTTGAAATTAAGTGTAAGAGTGACCTGAACAGCACCTGGAAGTGCTGGCAACCAGAAAACATTTGCAGGCAAAGGAATGATGAGTCAGGCAGTTTAAATGACTCCAACCTTATCTGAATGAAGGTCTGAAGAAGAGTTAGGGGAACATATTTTAACAAATTGGAACAGATTGCCAAAGGATGCAGTAGCTTTTCCATCACTTCGTATCTTTCAAAGAAGATTGAATTTTATATACACATACACACATTTTCATTCCAGGTCAACCAGAAGTTATTGGGATGGATACATCACCGAGTGAAATCCTATGACTTGTGTTATACAAGAAGTTAGCTTGAGTTATAACATTAATCTCTCTGCTTCGCCTGCAATCCTATGACTGAACTAATAACTTCATTTGGAAGAGGGAAAAAAAAAAAAAAGCTTTCATTTTAATTATAACTGCAATTCAGCCTGTGAACGTACTGAAATCCAAGACAAAAGTAATAGCTTTTATATACATTACATAAGAATCTACAACGACTGCAGTTTAAATAGTGTTTGATTGCAACTGTAAATAAATTATGGTGCTACATCACCATTTTAAAAAGCCACACTTGCTACCTTATAAAGAGTACGAGCCAAACAAGTATCTGAAACCTCCCAGATTGCTGAGACAACGCATAGATTTTACAATTAATTCCTGTGAAAAATAATGCCTATTTTATGTAAAGAAAAATATTGAAGATTTTTTTGTGATGTTTGAGAGCATTTTCCTGACACAAAACTAAATACTAATTCTAGAGACTGAAGAATGTCTAGCACACTTTTCATACTTGCACACTTGGAAGTTTTTACACCAGGATTTTGAAGTTTCATGATCTTTTTCTGTAAGTGTCTAGCAGCCTTGAATGGCTCTGGTTCAGATGCTCAGCTCTAGTCGAGCAAAGCAGCTAGGGTACCACAAGGGTCACCATGAATCATAAACAGTTTTACAGAGCATAAAATTTAACAGACCCAAGGAACAGGATGGCAGGGGCCATAGATATAAAAATTAACTACTGGAGCACTCCGTCATCGAACAGGGATCAAGGAACAAGCTAAAAAACCTGGCGCTGGATCAGGAAGCTGTCACAATAATTGAGGTAATTAGTGAAGTGTGGTGTTGACCGGTCTGCTGGCTCACATGAATGTCCTATGCATGAGTTGATGTGCCATGTCGGCTTTGGGCTGCGCGGTCGTTCCTGGCCTCATGTCAACGCTCCTGTTTCTGCAGACGCACAGCCCTCAGTAGCAGCAATTTATGCTTGCAGAAAAGCTCAGGGTGCCGTGAAGATACTAGAGCAAATCACCACATTTTATTAAAAAAATCTACACATGTAAGCTTTCCCTATGTTCCCCGTCTTTGAAAACCTGGGTATAAATTCTGGCATTGGGGAGGGATGGGTAATAGGTGAGGCATGTTCAAGAAACTGGATTTCTTTTACCTGACGAGTTCAAAATTCAACTTATTTGGAAAAGTCTAGCCCCATGGTTAGTCAGATAACAAACACCCAGCTCTCCAGAACGAGCACTCACCCCACAACATTGAGTAGCTGCAAAAAGACAAAAGCTCCATTGTCTGTAATGCTTGAAATGGCACATCTTGACCTGACGAGGAGCCGCACAAAGCGACAGGACTGAGAATGAAAGCATTAGGCTGGGAGACAAAGTCATGAAGTGGCTGATATGATACAGAAAACGTGACTTGCCTGAAAGCAGAGGTATATCCAGGCTGAGATCCTCAAGGCAGGAAACAACAGGAAACCATAAGGAAACAATGGGGAAATAGCATGAGAGGCAGTGGAAAGGAGGTGGATTTTAACCTCTGTCTTGGATAGACGAAGGACGTTCAAATGAGAAGCCAGGACTCGCATCATGCGATGAAGGGATAAGATAGGCATGCTACCCAGGAAAGAACTGTGGGGTTTTCCCTCATCTCCAGCCAAGCTGTGCAGCAGCACCACAAGGAGCATTTTTGCTGTATCCTGCACCTTACTGAAGTTCTCTTCTGCAGCCAACCTAGATAACTCTCTTTCATAGTGAAGAAAAAAAAAATATTTTTTTTTCAAAATGGTAAATTAGGATGTTTACTCAAAAAGTTAAGTTTAGGACTCCAAAAACTAAAGCTATGAGGATCTTTTCATAGGAAAGCCAGAGATCTCAGAAAGCCACAGCTGGTCCAGATCGATTCCTGTGTCAACAGCCACATTCCCAGGCTTCTGGCAAGGAGTTATCACTAAGATTTCCGAACTCCCAGCCCATGCAAAAGCTTACACCATATTCTCACCATTTACTGTGCTAAAAGTTGGACTCTGAGAAAGAAGCATGCTTTCTTGATGCATTAGCTTTTGTTCCTGATATAACAATTTATTGTGCCATGTCTTCCACATGACTTCATTCTGTGGGGCATCTCTTTAAGATACGCTAGTGGAAACTGGGAGGCATCCCATGAAAAGCAAAATCATATCAGTGGAAAGCAGATGCAAATGAAAGCAGAGGAGAAACGCTTACACTGCTGTCGTCTTCTGAAACCAAATAAAGAGTTTTATCAGGATGAAGCACTAGCACCTCAACAGTCTGCAGCACCTTGCACTCTCTCACAGCAGCACCTCGCCACTTCACAGCACTGAGACGAGCAGTGCTGTTACTGCACTCGCTTCTACAGGGGCTGAAAGGACTTGACCAGGCTCACCCAGAAATCCCGAGGAAGAACAGGAGAATCAGCCCTGGGTCTTCCTATAGGGAATGGCCCTCCCTTTTCTCCTTGGTACTACACACCACCCTCCCACATGACAAAATTATTCTCTCTGCCTCATGCTGCCTTCACATTTTTTATACATACAAAACATTGCACATGCAATTTATCTTTGAAATTAATGTATTCACTTTTCATATACCATATGTGTGTATACATTTATACAATCATGTTTCCCTGAAACTATGAAAATTCTTCCTTGCCATTGCCACAAAGCCAAAGAAACATGTGTACCCAGGAAGACCAGGGTGATGTAGCATTTATTTAGCCCAACACAGAGGGAGTGTGCTCCTTAGCTCAGCCCGTGGAGCACTCCCATACCTATCTGCAGGCAGAGCCCAGGCAGCAGTGGGTCCCTTTCACCTTCATGGGGTGTCACTAGCACAGCTCTTCTCTCTCCAGAAAATGTGACGTGGAATTAGGAAGCTGAGAAAAGCTGCTACTAGATCCTGAGGAGCAGGTGCTCCAATCCCACTAGCCAGGAGGGTTCCTTCCAGCCTGGAAAGAAGGCTGCCAAAACCAGCTCCTACATTTGTAACCGATATATACAGCTTCTGCTCCCTTCTGCCTCTGACAAAGCGGCCAACAACGTTCCCCAGCCAGACAGAAAGCAGGTCAAGATGATCATCTGGCAACAGTCCCGGCCCTTTGGGAGGGACACAGAGATGTGCACCAGGCACAGCAGAGACAGACTTAACCCCAGCCAGGAGAGCCAGCCCTCTCCTCGGTGCCCATCCCTCTCTCTCAGGGCTGGAAAGGGGACATGAGGCAGTGTGATGGGCAAACAAAACAGCAAAGGGCAGCGAGAGGTGCTCTCCAGGCAGGATCCCACCCTGCAGCAGGTTGTGGCAAACACACACCATTGAGGAAGAATCATGAGAGGACCCCTCTTACTTTTTAATTGCTCTTGCCCACACACGAATGTATGTGAACAACGGCTCCTGATAGCAAAGGTACGTTCAAGAAACACCTGCAGGTGCTTCTGTATGCAGAGCCTGGTCCTGGGAGCCAGGCAAGCGCTGCCAACACTTTACCCCCTGGGGATGAAGAGGTTGGTCTCCCCACCTCAACACAGCCCTGGGCCAGAGGGAAATGCTCCTTCCTCTACACCCCTGCTAATGGAGCGAGCACCAACTGACAAGGATCAAAATCCTCTTGCATTTCCCATGACCACCTCTGCAGCCCAACATGTGTGGGTCCAGGGGATTATCCAGCACAGTGAATACATTCCCAGCTTACCCTGCCGAACCATCAGTCCGATGCACCAGCTGCTTTTTCTGTTTTGCCGTTGTGCTCTACCTGGGACGATGCCCAGGACGAGGCACCGCAGGACACCTCAAAGGCGTTGCACCACAGGTATGTTTAAAGGGCAGCCTCTGATCTGCCCAGAGATGACAGCTAATTCACACTGGGCACCAAGCGATTACAGTGCAAGCCCACAGAGATGCTGTACTCACTGGTGCTATAAACCTACGGACAGAATTTACTCTTAAGTAAATAAAAAAACAACGCAAAACAAAACAAAAACAAAAGCATGAAAGAAAGCTGAATTTGCGGTGTGTTTTACAACACTCAGGGAGAAAGAGGAGAGATAATAAATCTGGGAGCTAGTAGCCACAGCAACAAATTGCATTTCTCCTCTGGATGGCTTTGCCCCCCCCAATCAACAGCAATTACCGGGCACCTTAGGGTAATATAGCAAAGTTTATGTTGCTTCTATGGCAAAGTTCTTTTCACAAGACTAATTTATTCCACATCTGCAAGGTGCTGATTCATTACAGCACATTACTGGGGGTCTGATCACAACAACCAGTGAAAACACAAAGAGAAAAGCCCTGGACAGAGCTCGTCCTGCTCTGTTGTATTTTTTCTGATACCAATTAAGAGCGCAGCACACCGAGCTTGGGAGAGAGATGCCTTCCCCGACTCTTAGGAACAGGGGAAAGGAAGCAAAGATAAAAGCATTTGGAGGAAGCAACTGGAGGCGAAAGGAAACATAGGCTCATACCTGACATCAGTCTCAATAAAGGTTGTGGTTGAGAAACCACGTACGTGCTGCTTGAAAAAATAATAATGAAGGAATAGCTGTGCTTCCTTCTGCTCTTCAAAGGCTGCCTCCAAACCACTTCAAATTCTTGCTGTATCGCCATCAGGTCTAACACAGGGCTAGGAATCTGGTTTCCATATATTTTATCTAAAGGAACTTTGTGAAGAACCAAGGTTGATTTGCTTTCAAAACATCCATGTGAATACATCACAGATCACCTACCTCCACCCACTAAAGGAGTAGTTCAGCAGCAGACAAGGTGTAACATGTATTGCTCTGTCCTAGGGCATGGTACCACCACTGAAGCATCTTGCCAGGCACTTTGGTTTGAAGCAGAAGCTAACATGGAAGGACAGAGTGAGGACTAAGCCGTGCATGGCAGGGCAGACCCCCCCCAGCTCCGACGTGACCCAGCAGCTGTCACTGCTGGATTTTAACCGCATTTGCTTTTGCTGCCTTTTAGGCCCTCAAGGTTTTCTGTTTCCAAGGGAATGACCTTCAGGTGCCAAACTCCCAGGTAGAGGTGACAGCGTGACAGCACACCACATGCAGGTGCATTCATCTAGCCAGTGGGAAAAGCAGTGGGAAACCCTGCTGCCCAAAAAGGACATTTATCACCCCTGAAACAAAGTCCCTCCAAGACAGCACAGCTTCCAGCACACTCTCAGCAGGCAGGGTCAGCTCTACAGGCTGCAGGTAAGGCACTACCTGTCCTAATGAGGAGGCAGAGGTGGTGGAAAGAGCCATCTCCACAACATAATTATTAAAGTTGGCAGAAGGGATTTGTCTAGTTTTCTAAATATTTTGCAGAGAAGCTGAGCATTCATCTCTGTGTGAACCAGAAGATGATTTCCAGGTGGGCTGAAGAGCTCTGTGCTCACATTCAGCAGCAATCATGTCCTGTCTATAACTACAGAGAGCACAAGACATAGCGGCTGGATGATACACCAGAAGGCTATCGAGCATCATCCGTGACAGCTTGACCTACTTTACTTTCCTCAAACACACTCTTATGACTGCCAATGAATCCTATGCAGCTATCTCATCCTCCCACAGACTCAAAACACATGTGGAGATGACAGGACACACCATCCATCCCTGTCCAGATATGCCACTTGTTCCTCCAACCACATAAGACCGCATAGGAGAGACCACCTGGAGGTACTTGTCGGTGGTACACACACACTGGATTCATCAAACACAGGCTTCACCTGGTTCCCAGAAACCTCCTTCTTTAACCACAACTACCAGAATGGATCTCTCATTTCTTCTGCTTTTTATTATACAGCATGGAAACAAGCCGTTATATGTCAAGCATTGTGATTTCTGCAGAAAAACACTGAACGTTAGCCTAGGTCAGGGTTCTAGAAATACGCCTAACTTGCTAGTGCAAAACATAAGGGCAAACACAGAAGCCTCTTCCCCATTTGAACGGTCTCTTCAAACTACATGCACTCAAGCAATGTTTTTCTGCCAAAAGTAGTTCACTACCTCTATCTCCAAAATTTTTTACACCGCTTTAATCTAAAGCCAAAGCACCCTGCCCTGCTGCTGCTGGAATTAATAGGTGTTTTGCCATTACATTCAGTGGGATGAAAATTAAGCCTTAAGAAAGCCAGACAATCACACGGCAGTCCATACTCACATAGGGAATACTGCAAGCAGGATTTAAAAGGACCTTACATTTATCTTTGTACTGCCTGTGCTCCATCTGTATATAATTGTTTATGTCTACAGACGCTGCAATGCTCATCAAAGCCTATGCTCTTACCCACACTAGGTCTCTCTTTCAAGTGGCAGGAAATTCTCATTGCTTTACAACCTATACACAGCCATTTAGCATTTAATAATTCAAGTTGTAACACAATATTTGATAGAAAATAGTCATTATGGATTTATAACACAATGCAGGTAGCTGAAGTACACAAATTTCAGCATTTCAGGAAATGGGTACTATTTTCAAACAGAGCTAATCGTATAACAAAAAAAAAAAAATCCATAATATTACCCATAATCTTTTCTTGCTGCATGCATCTATGGGTTTTGGTTGGCTTCCTCCCCCCTCTTTTTAATGCTTGAACAACTGAGTTATAGCAGAACATTTTTCTACACTATGAAGCTTATTTACATACTGTAAATAACTGTGAATGCAATAAAATTGTGGTACAAATAACATGAAATAATGCCTCAATTTGCAGTTGTTTTACATCAGCATAGTTTATAGCAGTGTTTACCGTAGACTTTGAAATAAAGAAAGAAAGAAAAGGACAAAGAGAAAGACAAAACCTCCTCCATTCTCCACACCCCACAATGTGGCTTCTAACCCACTAACCAGCACTGAGGTTACTCATAAACACGCTTACATAACATTACGGAACAGACACCACAAATGATACCAGATCCCAACGGGGACAGTGCAGCACAGGGAGAAGGTGACTCGGTTTCTATCCCACATCATGCACAACCTAATGTCCCAAGAGCTACACACTACAGTAAATTTGGTGAAAGTGGGACTCTGCTTGGACCTGGATAGCCTGGATACCCTTCCCCACGTGCCAGGCTCCATGTGTGATTTGGGACAGGTTTCTCCCTCCCTGTGCACTTAGGTTCCCCAGCCACGCTGATATTTTCACCTCTAATTTGTCCGTTTGGAAGGTCTTGCTGGTGTGCCAGCTGCAGAGCACAGGTCACTTCAGACCCTGACCCTACTAGCTCTGGAGTCTACCAGCTTTTACAACATTCTCCAGGCAAACAAACCTGGTGACTAATTCTTACCCTCCACTTTCTTAAACAGAGAGATTCTGGTGGTAACTGACTGAACTATGCTATTTTTGTCACATAGCCACCAGAAGCCATCCACCTCCTGGGAACAGGGATGTCTTGTAAGTCTGGCTGACACCTGATCCAGCATGTAGACAAACAGGATCTAGTATTTCCCTCCAACAACCCACTGCAAATTGGAGTTTCTGATGACATGAAAAACACCATCACCTTCCTATCTGGAAGCTTAGTGCTGGCTTCTAATTTACATTTCTCAGTCTGTTTTGGGTTTTCGATGAGACAAGGTTCCATAGCACCTATATGAAGATTTGATCTGCCTTTTATCTAAAAAAAGAACAGAAAAGAAACAAACAAAACTCATTTTTACACATTAGAAGGACTCACGGGGATCATTTTGGGCTGTCAGCAGGGATTAGCCAAGATGGGCCATGTATAACAGGAAATCTCATGGTCCACTAACTACCAACCCCAGCAGTCAAACTCAGGTACTCCCTGGAACAGAGGGATCAGGAGAAAGACTTCTCTAAATTATTTTTTCCTCCTGGCATATCAGAGAGCCAGAATAGAACCTTGAAATGATGGAGTGCAATTTTCCTTCCTTTAAGCACATACTGAGATGTAAATAGTCATTTCCAAGAGCTTAAAACCCCAGGGAAGTAGATAATAAGCAATTACTCTAACCAGATAGCACTGATGTCTAAAAATTAATTTCTCTGCTGACACCCCACCCCTAAAGTTTTAAATTTCAAAGCCGAGCATCTTTTGAAGAAGATACACAGGTGTACAATTATGCTTTCTAAACATCTGTCTCCATCCATTGTGGTGGCACATTTAACCCTGCCTACTCGGAGCACAGGCAGCCCACGATAGCCTTTCCTCCACGCTCCCCAGGCACATGTGCCTTCAGACAAGAGCTGCTGCTGAAGTATGAGGCACTACATTGATCGAAACAAATTGATCTTGTCACTGCAGCATTCCTGACATGCTTATCCCACTATAGATTTCCTTTTTTATCTCTACCAGTATTTACAAATCAATTTTGTTCAGAGGAGGTTGCTGTTTTCCTCAAGATCTACTCGAGCACTGAGCTGTCTAGCATCTTCAGAAATCACTGAAATGGGACAATAAAGCCATCAAAGTCAAAAGAGTTGGGAACACAACCACAAGAACCTGGTTCCTCCAGGCAGTTCCTCTTCACAACTTGTAGCTCCCCGGCAGCAGTGCTAAGGCTTATGCTGCTGCTCTAGGGCTGCTGGCCCGCAGGGAGATGTTTCACCTTCGTGGCTTTATGCCACAGCAATATTCCTCCCTCTTTCTCTGAATTAGAAGATGTCACCCAGAAGAATGACATCAGGTCTTAATGGTAAACGCTACCTTCTTGCGGCCGTACTTGTCAGAAAAACAGGAGCAGTTAGAGGGTTTCGTATACTGTGAAATGACAGCACTGTTTCCTTCACCCTATATAACCGTTAAGAATAACCAAGAGAAGTGAAGCAAAGATGAAGAAGCCACCTTTAACAGCTGCACTTTGGATTTACAGTACTATTAGTTGGATGTTATTTCTAATAAGCAAGCCCATCATGGTCAGTCTTTCTCTCATCTAGGATCCTCTGAGACATGTACAGATGTGCCTAAATACTCATCCCAGGCACTCTGAGACACCTCTTATCATTTATTTGCTGTCACTCTTTGAACGTAAAATACTGAAAATAAATACTGGGTATCTACATATGGATTTAGTGCCTACCTTAATAAATGCTTGCATTCGGAAACTCCTGCCACAGCTGCCGTGTAATCCTTAAAACACAGAAAGGGAAAGCTAGCTAATCTGTAGGAATTCAGTAAATATTAATTCACAAGTATCTACTAATTTGTGAAATTCTGGAAAAAAACAACTCAAAAGCAGATCCTCTATCAAAGCCCTCCCTGCTCCTTGCCACTGAATGGTATCTGGAAACTGTATTAGTAGTAAGTTCAAGCCCTGAGATCTCATATTTTATGTCATTTGCCAAACATTGCCTTATATTTTTTTCCTGCAGCTCTGAATGTTCTCTGCCCTTCATTTCAATTAATGATGTCATAGATCAGTATATTCTCCCAACAAACTATTAAATTAACTGCCACATTCTTCCTTCATTTTTTATTCACAGAAAGGAAGAAAAAATAACCACAGCAAACTGATGCACTTAACTCTTTATGATTTCTAATAAAAGCCGGAAAAATGATGGCAATGTTTTGCCAGTCCCACAGTTTAGCCAAAAAGCACACAGTACATCTTAGTTATGTCATGTTTTATTCTTCAGCCTATGAAGATGCTGGAGAGTGATGTATCTAGGGTCAAAAAACAACAAAATGAGAAGAAACTAGCAGCAACTTGAAGTCAGAGATTTTTCTGTTGCTTAATGACTCCACAAATAACCTTGTTCGTCTCACTCCTTTTAAAAACAAAGGCACAACACAAGGAAATAATAAAAAAAAAATGCCATACGAAGCTTTTATTTCTAACTCTGTGGAAGTAGTAGTTTTTCATCTTTAGCTTTCACAGTTATAATCCCTGTCACGTCCTTTCCCTGCCAGCCGTGGGCAGCTGACTGACAGGGTGCTGTCTGCATCCCTGCCATGCTGCAAAGCGGGTCAGAGACTGCCCCAGACAAACAGCCCGGCAGAAATTTCCTCTCAGCACCCTCCGTATTAAATATTTACAGGTATCTTTGCTCATGATTGGACCACCAAGGAGAGAAAAAGGTCCACCAGGTGATTCAAACTTCCCACCACCTCTTTTCCAGCTACTCTCCCTCCCCATTCCACAGAGCAGCCCTACCTCCTGCCTTCTGCCCCCTTTCCTTGGCCTCTCTCCCCCCAGGCTTCCCAGCCTTCTCCCCAGAATCTCCTCTGCCGACTCATCCATTCAGCATCAGCCTTTCCACCTCCCACTCCCTCACCTTTTGTTCATTTGTTTTGAGGGAAACTTTGGTCTTAGTTAAGTTAAAAATACAGTAACAAAGCATACACCATCAGCTAAACACACTCCTTGGAAAAAGTGACAGTAAGGGATTTGCTGCCACTAACAAACCCCTACCAGATCTACAGCAAATTTACACCAGTGCATTCTAGAACATTCCTTGTTGATGGGGAGCTGCATCCATTCACCCCACACCTGAACTCAGCCTAAGTCTCTGCTGCTCTTGATAACAAACACAAAAAACTGTTAGGTTCTTCTCCAAAGTCAGCAACCTCTGCATGCTCCCATGCTTTTCACCACCCTGTTTCGCCTTTGAGCACTGCCTGGCAGAGCAGGACCCCAAGCCCTGGGTTCTCACACCACACCACACATGCCAAGCTACTCTGCTGGAAATCTCCTCCGTAGCACCGAGGTCAAGTAGTCACCCATCCAGTCCCACACACCTCTCTCATCTACACATGTGATTTGTTTCCAGATCAAATGTTTCATTCAATTCTGTCAAGAATGGATTTCAAGGCTGTTAAGGGACCTCTGACCTGCCCCACAACCCTGCTCTAACTAGTGATGCACAAGGAGCCGGTTAGGTGTTGAGGGTTTGGGGCAATCCTTGTGCAACAATTGCTGATGAAATTCAGAGACACTCCTTGGAGCTCTGCAAACAGACCTTAATAAGAAAGTCTATAACCAGGACAATGGTAAGGATGTGAGAGAGAAAGCATCAGATAGATTGGGAGTAAAGACAAAGAAAATGAAAGAAATTATACAAACTGCAAAACAATGCAGAGTAACATTGCTTCTGGGTGTCTCACGGTAACCAAGGACAAGGAAGAAAGTCCTGTTCCTCTGCTGGGCACCTTCCCAGGCATTGCAGCAGCCAGGGAAGAGTGTCCCCTCTGCTTCCAGGAGGGGGGACATCCAAAGTCAGGCTTCCCTCTGCAGCACGTTTCTTAGTGTCCAGGAGCAACGACACAATTTGCAAGAGGAGAGGGGAAATATGGTGAAGGGCTTTGCACCATGATCTGCCCTCAGCTGAGTCCACAGAGAACACAAGCAGGAGGACCTGTTTCTTCCTCATTACACAAAGGGGAAGGGGCTGCCGTAGGTCAAAGCCCTTTAAGCTGCACTCCAAGAATAAGCTTACCCGCCCGGGGGTTCCTCAAAAACCCACCAGAGGAAAAAGTGAGATTCAAGTCACAAGCCCCCAGTAATAGTGCACACCTTTGCAACTAGGACTGCAGCACAGGCCAGTTCCAAAGCAAAGGCAGAATTTGGCCACTTCTCCAGTGCTCGGGCTAAAGGAACAGGATGCACAGGACTAACATAAAAATTTCCACCAGCTCCAGGTGATGGTCTTGGCAACTGCATCCCAGTTGGAAAGCCACACTAACCCCAACGCTACAGCAGTCCACATAAGTAGTCTGGACTGAATTCCTGAAATCAAATACCTGGGGACCCATGGGGGTTTGTTTCTCCTCAGGGCCCCCAGATCCCGGCGAGAAAACCCAAAAGTTACATGGAGATTAACCTGAACAGCTGAATCCAGGGATTAAAGAAACCTTAGTTTCCAGTATCAGAGGCTGCAGAGGATGGTTTTAACTATCACCCCTGAGGACTCCAAATAGAAATGCAAAAATATGAATGTATGTGTTTAGGAGAACATTGCATGACTTCTGTAATGCTGTGGAGAGGCAATAGCACAGGATCTGGCCGCAACCACACCGCACGCTCTCAGCACTGACCTTGCTCCACTTTGTCCAGGGAAATTGCCCACCATCACCAGGCTCATTTCAATTACAAGTGCCTTTCGACTTTTTTGTCTTTAAGGAAAACAGGGTCTGAAATCCATCACAGGTGCTCCATGGCTGTACACTCATTATTAGTCCTCCTGCTTTTTAAGAGCCATGACTCACAAGCTGGGTTGTCCTCTGCATGCTGAGAAATGGGCAGGAAGGGCCATGAATCACTCTGGGCACCGTTACCTCTCACGGTGATTGAGTAATGGGACAGAAGCACAGACCCAACCTTGCCCGCAGACTGCACAGAGGAATTAGTTGCTGCTTGGGATTTGCCACCAATTGAGTTACCCACAGAGAAGGAGCAGAGAGCACATTCCTCCAAAAGTCCTGGTGGCAACTATTGCAATGCAGAAGACAAGTCTGATGCCCCATTCCTTTGTTCCAGATGGCATCCAGCCATGTTCTCCATAAACACCACCTCCAAAGGTGCTAAATACTGCTAAAGGGGGCTGTCACACCAGCTTCCAGTGAACAGTGGCAAATATTTTTTCCAGAGCTGACAGATCTGTGATGTGTTAAAAGATTTTTTTAATTACACCCTTCACAGCCCCACTCGTGGCACAGAAGCCTCCATTGCCCTCTCATGGCTGGTTTGCCTCTAACAGAAGCACTGCATTCAGAAAGACCTCTTGGGTCAAGTCCTATCATCTTTTATTGCAGACAAACACATTATATAAGCCCTTTAATAAATGTTATCAATCCTGTCTGTAAAAACTCGTTAGGTTAATGTGGTGCTGTTTTTATTAAAGCTCAGAGAACTTGTGTTTAACAGCAATTACACTGCTTAAAACATGAAACAACTCTAAAACAATAGAAGCCAGAGCTTGGTGTCGACTGAAATTCACAGCCCTGAACCTCATCTCTCAGAATCAGGCTGACTTTTTGGTTCTGCAATTACACCCCCAACTTCCCCCAACAGTAACAGCTATTCCACACTCTTGGAGGATTCAGACCTGCTCCTGAATGAAGGATTTGACTTCCAGCTCTCAGCCTATCCTGCACAGACCCCCCTGAAGCCCTAGCAAATTCAGATGGAAGACATTCCCACCACATCCCCACTCCAACACTCAAAATGGAACAATATTGTGCCCACCAGCATCAAGTACCAAGGCATTTGACTCGGTGTGGCATGTTACTCACCAGCTAACAGCATGAGAATAGTGGTCCTACAGCTAAAAGCTGCCTCTTCAATAAGATCACAAACCTGATCACCTCTTACAGTGGGAAGGACTTTTCTCCCTGAGTTCCCGTCTTGCAGTCCATCTACTTGAGAGGTGTGGGAAGAGAAGTTGCCAGTAAAGACCAGGGAAAAAAACATTGCTGAGTACCTCAGCCTTCTCCTTGTCTGTCGTTACCAGGTTGCCAGCACTGCTCATCAGGCAGGGTATGCTTCCTTTGACCTTCCTTTTCTGGCTGACGTAGCTGTAACAGCCCTTCTTATTATGCTTTGCATCCCTTGCCAAGTTCAGCTCCAGCCACACCTTGGCCTTCCTGACCCCATCCCTACACGACCAGACAATGTCCCTATACTCTTCCCAGGACACCTGTCACTGCTTCCACTGCCTGAGCATTTCCTTCTTGCCCTTTAGTTTGACCAGCACGTTGTAGAGGAATGAAGGCAGTGGGTTGATTAGCATTGATAATATGCAGCTGTGGCCTTGCCTCGAAGGCAGTGGGTTGATTGACATGGACGATGTGCAGGTGTAGCTCCTTCCTGCTAAGTAGTTAAATAGCCCTGAGGACTGTGGAATAATTGGTTGGACAGAGGAGGAGCAGTGTGGTCTGACCTCTGGAGGAAGGAGAAACAGCACAGAAGTAGAATCTGACCGACAGTAAAAGCCTTGTTGCAGCCTACTAGTTTGTTTGTGCTGCAACAGCAGGTCTCGACTCAGCCATACCAGTCTCTTGCCATCCTTTCCCAATTTCTTACATCTGGGTATTGAGAGCTCTCGTGCTCTACAGAAAGTGTCCTGAAATCTCTGCCCCCTCATCCCTGAGGGCAGTATCCCAGGGGGTCCTATTGACTAACTCCCTGAAGAGCTGGAAGTTTGTTTCCCAAAAATTCAGGGTCCTGACTTTACTCTTCACCTGACCCGTACCCTCAGGATTGAGAGCTCCACCAGAGCATGATCGCTGGAGCCCAGGCTGCCCTCAATCTTGATGTTACCAAATCATTCACTTGCATTGGTGAAGGTCCAGCATCGCATCCCCTCTGGTAGGGCTATGTATTACCTGGCTTAAGAAGTTATCCCCAATGTGCTCCAGAAGTCTCCTGGACTGCCTCCAGCTCGCTGTGCTCCTCTTCCAGCAGATGTTGAGGTGGTTGAAGTTCCCCATCAGGACAAGAGCCTGCGAGCACAATGCCTCCTGTACTGGAGTAAGAAGCCTTTGTCAATAGGTTGCCCTTGATCGGGCGCCTTGTAGCAGACACTGCTCTGCTGCAGGCTGGCTCCAGAGCAGGTCCTCTCGGTGACAACCCTCCAGCTCCTTACTGTTTGCTATGACATGGCAGAGAACCTCCAGCACTGCAAGCATAAAGCATCAAGTGTCTTCACCTCTTTCTAGAGCAGACAATTCCTGTTCCTGCAGAGAGAGGACAGGACTTGTGAGCAAAGTGAGACAACTCTTCCATATTGCTCTTTCAAATATCATGAGTAGTCCTAGAAAGCAGACGACAATACCAGTCAGGTCTCTGAACATGCGATAGGAAACAAGCAGAACTAGTTTTTATCTGAACTCCAAAAGGCATTATTTTTCAATAAGAATTTAGATTTTCATCAGCATGAACTTCTTGTAAGGTTGATTCTGTATTCTGTTAATCCCTCCAAAACCTTCATGCTCAGCAACCTGGCAATTGTCACACACATTGCACAACCAAGAAAACAAAGGGCCATAGTTTAAGTAAAGTTGGTGCTGAGTCCTCATTAGTCAGGTGTTGGCAGGACTTTATTAATGGCAGTAATTAGTAGAAAAAAAGTTCAGTGGTGGCAGTGGAAAATTCCACCACTTAAATATTCATTATTATCGACTCCTCCAGCTTCACAGTGCAAGCTGTCTTATTAGCTTCCTTTGGGCCAGCCTCTCAGGTCAGCTCCGCTAGTGTTGTTGGAGCTGAGAGGCTGGAAATGCTAAACTTCTTTCAGAAATCAGCAGAATTATATGCTAAGACAAATGACCACCCCTCAATTCTCTGAGCATCCCCTTCAGTTCTCCAGGGCATAGGGGCAATCTGAGTGTGACTAACAAGCACTGCTCTTAAAGAAGGGAGGAAGACCAAGAGAAAAATGAAGCATTGATTATACAACAATGCACTAAATATAGAAAGACTGCCGCTCCGCAAAGTGCTCTGCAATTGTCTAATAGGACTGATTAATAAACAGGGAAATCTGGAAAGTTTTGTAGCAAAGGCCCTTTAAACACGAAGTGAGAAAATTTAAAAGATCAAGGACAAAATTCTCAGTAATCTCTGCCTCTATTTGTGGATGATCAACTTGGAGACAGGTCTAGATTATCAGAGTAATCTGAGCACTTACACATGCTGAAGTCCATGGGAAGCAGAGGCACAAGCCCTGGTGAATCCAGAACCTGATGTCTGTTTTTCAAAGCTACGCTCCCATGGAACTCATTTTTACTTTGGCCCAGCTGCGGGAGATGAAGGCAGCTCAGAAGCACTGCGGTTTGGGGAAACCCTTTGGTTTTCAATTGACCAAGGGTCAAATGTTCTGCAACAGAAGCAGCTCCACCTGAAACCCTTTGCAGTCAGTATCTCAGCTGGCCCATAGTCTGACAGATGCCATACACATTAAATCCAACACCTCCAACACACCCAATACACAGGCACTGCAGATACATGCATTGAAATTAAAACATCTACTCTTATTCCACATACCCCAGGACTTCTGGCCATGTGCAGCTTCCCCTTTGAAATACACTTCCACTCAACAGCACACAACCTACAGAAGTAAGGCCAAGGACAAAGCCCACCAACTACAGCATGACAGTATTTATCTCCTCCAGGGTTTTACTGAAGAAGGACCAAAAAAAAAAAAAACCAAAAGCCCCCAGATGTCTCAGCTGACAGTAATTCCTCTATCAGCATGAAATTAGATGGATCTATGCCACATTCTGTCAGCTAGAGGACCTCAGAGTTAAATTCTACTGGCCCAAAGCATTTTTGAGGTAAGATCTGTGATTCTTAAAAGCCAGCCAGGTCCTCGGTGGCTTTTTCCCCTACCTATGAACCCAGGATAGTGCTTTGCTGTGTCCTAGCGGTGCTGTATATCATAACACAATAGCTGTTAAAGTGCTAGAAGAGCTTCAGGCTGAAGGGGGAGAGCATAAACCTACAGAGAGTTTTATTGCTTAAAGTAAATGATAGTCTTAGTGCGGCACTTGTAAAAAGAGGCGGAGTAGATCTGACCTTTCTACAGTCCTGCAGCTCTCGCTAAGACTATCCCAAACCCAGCTGGCAGTAAAGCGAACTCATGGTCTGCTGCTACAGCGAAGAGTGGTCAGCTCAAGAAAGATGGTGCTTATTAGAAAAGGCAAGTCTAGGGCTATTTATAAATAGCTGCAGAAATGCAGTTCCTACAGAAAGTGTTGCTGCTTTAAGAAGCCTCCATAAAAAACAAGAAAGCATTTGGTGAGATCATTCCATTCCTGGAGTTGAAATATTTCCACAGATTGAGCTGATTCCACATTTTACCCTTGAAAGTCTCTGTATGTGTGAAGGGATTTAAGACAAAGCAGCTCCATTTCCCATCGTATTAGATGTCCTGCAATATCTTTCTATTTGTCGTTCTGTTTGCAATAGTTTTTTACCTCCATGGTGCATAATCTGTTCTCATTTGTACCTCTGCCTTCATCCCTGCTGAACGTGGTCTGCAGTAATATTTTGACTTCCTGGAAGGTTGGTTTAAACTAAATGTAAAAATGGGAGAGCTTTGAAATCCACATGGTTCTAGCAAATGAAAAAAGAGCTTTCCCACTGTCACCTGGGCTGGAAAAGCGGTGCTCCCTGCCTGGCATTAGGCATGCAGAGCACTGGCAGCAAAGCTCCTGAGACACCATCTGTGCACATAATAAAGAGCAGTGGGATTTTTGTAACATAAATGATTGAATTTGCTTTCTGCTTCCCTTGCAGTGGGAGTATGCCAGCTATTAAGTGCCATAAGAACTTGCCAGACTACCTTTGAATGTAAAATTTATCTTCTCTGATTCATGCCCTCTCCCACCCCTGCAAGTAAAGCTGGTGCTGCTATAGGAAATATTGTAGTCATTTTGCCTAGGCAAAAGGAAGTCTATCTACCTGCCACATCCACCTAAATTAGGAATGTAGCTGTGAACTACAGAAGCCTGAGCTACTTTCAGGACGTGCCTTAGTCTTCATTGACAGTGGGACAAACCTAAAGTGGCCACTGGGTCTCTGGGTCTTCATACCTCTCACAAACCTTTTAATTTCATCATCAAATCCAAGCCCAGTGAGAAGGCTGACACGCAGTACCATCCGTCTTTGTCATGTTATGAGCTTCTGAGGCTTGGTTTACTCCAGCACCTGCCTATCACTTCTCAAATAAGAGGAGAACTCCAGATTTCCAATGTCTGCTTGTATTTTTCTTCTGCAAGAAAATAAATTGTGTTTGTCAGCCACATGCATCACCATCAAGACCAGAAGCACCACATAGTAGAAGTACCCCTTGTTAGACCTGTTTTCATTGGATTATAATGCCAAATCTTCTATGGGATTAGAATTTTATGTGTTGACTGCCTATGTCAGGCTAAAGAGGTTTGAAATATCTCAGCCAAAATGAGTCAAGTATTCCAGAAAACAAGAGAAAACAAACAAAATTATCCTATGATAGAAGATAGCCAAACCAACCAGTGATGCTTTTACTAGGAGCGTTAGAACATCTCATCTTCCTGGAAAGGACATGTAAGCAGGCAGCTTTTAAACATGACTGTGCAATTAAAGATTGTCATAACATGTATGTGCACAAGGCAACTGTACAAACCAGTTTAATTCTGGCCTCTTCCTAACTTTATTATGCTTGACTTTGCTCTCTGGTATCTCGAATGTGTAGTTCATATGGATATATAAACAAACTGCAACCCAGTCAACACATACCTGGACAAGTACTGGCCACCAGGAGAGCACAGCCAAGGTACCCACAGCTACATGCAAAAATTAGGTATAGAAAAACCATAGGGTCTACCTTCTCTAACTGCTGACAAGATCTCCAACTCACAGGAGGAGAAGCAAAATCTTGAGGGGGCAGAGAGGACAAGGTGTGCTCGAAACCTGCCCAGTTCTGCATGAGCTGCACGCTGATGGGTGAGAAAACGTTCACTTTGAGAACGTGATGAGGGACACAGAAGATGAAAGCATCACCTAGGACTCAGAGACAGTGGGATTCACCAAACCCTGCCCAACCTAAACACTGTTCTTGTTTCAAAGCTCATCTCTCCAGCCAAAAGCCAAGAAATACCTGTTTCCGTGCTTGCCCTGAAAACTGCTGCACTGTGGTCATAATTGATATGCACACAGTGACCAGCCTCCCTGCAGGGCCTCGGGAAAAGACCTTCTTTTTTCTTCTGGTAAAACTAGCAAGCTCCCAGCTCTCCCATTCCCTTGTCCACAGCAATCCCAATGCTTGGAAAATCCAGCTCGGCACAGCACCCAGTAGGCAGGCCTCATTGTGCCACAAATAAAGAAAGATTTCTAAAGTGCAAATAAAAAAAAAGCCGCTTCAGCTTCTGTCCCCGTTAAGCTTCGATAAAGAGCATTTGCACTCCTGTGCACACTGGCAAATGCATTCTTTCCTTGCAGTATCTCTGCTTGTCTCCCATCTACCCTTCTCCTGCCCATTGCCAGCCCCGACTGACATTTTTTGCACTTACTTCATTACTGCACCTCCAGAGAGTGGGGGAGGGGTGAGAGGAAAGGAAGAATGTGAAAAGGGAAAAAATAATTACAACGGGATTTCATCGACAAGCAGAAAAAAAAAAAAGGAAGTGTCCCTCTGGGTTTGATCAATAATGCAGCACTTGTTATCTTGATCTTCTTAATAAACCACAAGCAACCCAGATATATTTCTATCTGTGAATCAATTCTTTGCAACGTTTCTATCACAATATAGCCAGTACATGCAACCACACAAAAATAAAATGAAATGGGCTGGTTTATTGATTGCCCAAACAAGAAACCTTGTCGTTTGCATAGGTTATCAGCAGAGAAGAGCTGCCTGCTTTGTTTCTGTTTAATTACTTTGCTTTATTTCAGACTTTCTCGCTCCCGCACTGGGGCCCTATGCATTACCAGGTAACCCCCTATACCATATCAATGGCTAAATCCTTCCAGTTTAACCCCAAAGACATTTTCTAAACCTGCAGCAGGAACCGCTTCTGTACCCATGTCCCCCATCAGAGAAACACTCCGAGGCACCGCTTTTCATTCTCTTAAGTCCGAGTTGTTGGAGGTGTCACCGCACTTCACAGGAGGCAGAACTGGCCCACTGCTCCTTGCCCCAGAGAAGTTTAATTACACAGCTAATTATATGGCTGAGTTCACCTCCTTTCACCTCTTTTTTGTTCCCGTCCGGGAGCCTGCCTGCAAAGTTCATCCCCTCTGACCCGTCGCTGTGCAGGTCCTGACCACCCACCCAAACCCGGGCGCAGCAGCAGTAATTGCCGGGCTGGGGTCACGCCGCAGAGCCCTGCCAGGCTGACCCAGAAAGCAGCTCGGTGAAGCTGGGCTGGCCGCCACGACAGCGAACCCACGAGCACAAGGCTCACAGGCGCTTTGTGTCCCGGTATTTTCAGCTCCCTGCTGTACCCTCTGGACCACGGCGTGTCGGGACCCGGTGCAGCAGCCTGGATGCAGAAGGCAGCCTTTGGGGGACCTGGCCTGGGAGAAGGGCCCCCCACCCCGAGTGATCTGCAGCAGTGCACCCCACGGTTAGCCACACAGCACAGGTAAGGACACCCACCTCCCACACACAGTCTGTCCGGTGCCAGCTTATACTCAGCCGACATCTATAGGCAACCAAAGAGTGCTTTTATCACCCTAGAATGAATTCCAGTGTCTTCTCTACCTTCTCTTTTCTTCTTTTCTCTTTCATTTTCCAGTGACACCTTGAGCCTTCTGCGAAGGAAAACTTCCTTCTGCAAAGAAAAACTTCTTTCTGCAAAGGAAATTTAAGAATAAACCAAGTAAAGCCTTCAAGATTTGGCCAATGAGGAAATTACAAGTTTTCAGATTTTCTGACAGTCTGATGAAAGCAACAAGCACAGAAGGAACAAGGTAACATTTTCTATCAGTTCAGATACTGGGCATGAAAATGTTTCCTGTGGGTCTGGTGGATCCATGCTGCAGCTTGCATTGATCAAAAAAAAGTCCTGAAGTAATTCCCCACCTTTCTTAGCCATTTACCATAGAAGTTTTTAGAAGACAGCCCCTGAATGTATGTAGATGAGCCCCCCTTTCCCGCTGAACCAGCATAAAATCCTTCAAGAAAAAAATGTAATTAAGTTAGGCTTGTGAACGATAATGAGTTTCTATTACACCCTGCTGAGAGTAGCAGCAACATCTGAAAATTATTTTTTGCTGTCTACAACCAGGCAATAGCTCCTTTATTAGAAACAGGGATGGAGCTGATAGCACGGACTGTTGCAGTTCCAGACTTACTTTAAGACAAAACACTTGTGAATGAGGATGCTGTGGATTAAAGCTCTGTAAGAACTCACACACACAACAGAGCTTCGCTGTAGCAGGACAGTGCTGGACATCGCAGAGAACGACACATGCAATCCCTTTGCAGTGTGGTACAGCTCATTAGCTGCACATTATCCATGCCCACACCATACAACAGCCTTGGTCCAGCTCTTCCACCTCCTGCAGCCAGCACTGACCAGTGCCGTGAGGACGTGTGTAAGAGGACCAGCAGTGAGATGTCCCAGGGACTGGTGCTGGGCTCGCTGCAGCCTCTGGCTCAGGGGCTTGCTGAGCTGGGGGCTCTGACTCTCTAGGGTGGGAAGCCCTTCATGGTTTTTTCCTCCATACAATTTTGCTAAGTCAACTTCTTAAATTTAATGGCAGGGGTTTAGTTTTCAATGTTCTATGCCCAGGAGCTCCACACCTCAGCAATCCACTGCCGAAAGTGTACCCTGCTTTGGGGTTTTCTGAACCTGCTGTTTCAGTTTGAGTCTGCATGGGTTGAGAAGAGGCTGAGAATCTCTCTTCCCAATTCAAGCCACTCCTGCATTTCTGGAACTCTGTCATAACCTCCTCTCCACCTTTTCTTTTCCATATCGGACTCGTTGGTCCCTGGGGAAAACCTGCCCTCTGCTCCTACCTGGACATCCTGCACTGGGGAGCCAGACCCGGCTGCTGGGCTGGGAGGAGATCAGCAGTGGGTTGCACAGTGCCATAACAAGACCTTCTGATTTTCTCCGTTTATTACTTGATAATTCCTCATATTTGATTCACCTATTTGATTCCGCATGAGCACCAAGCTTACACTTTCTTAGGAACTCTCTGTTGTAAGTCAGTCATCTCAATCCTCAGGGCACTAGCCAGGTCAAGGACCATCAGAGTATATATATATGTACACACACACATATATATGTACATTTATATGTACGTACACATATACAGTTAACACAGTTGAGGGTTTTTTCCCCTATGTGCATACTTTATATTCACATGTGTTGAATGTCATCAGGTATTGTATTACCACTGCTGTTATGAGGTCTTTGTACTCAGTCCTTGTTCACCTTCAGAATTTGCTGGGTTTTTTAAAGAATGAAATAGAGAAAACCCAAACAATCTGTTGGTCCTTGCAATGCAGGAGAGGGAAGGTTTTTCCTACATAGAAGTAAGTTTATCTACAATGCCAAACACACCAGGATGAAAACCTCTTGTGAATTTTATCCAAGAGAGTTCATTGCCTTAATCCTGGATAATCCATATCTAATCCTTTTTATAATCTTACTCATCTACTTGCCTCAATAGTTTTCCACAGCAGGGAGTTTACGTTTCATAAAAGGAATATTTTCTTCTTCCTTTTTTGAAATGAGTTTTACTATCACAGAGCTTTCTCTTCTGTGAGGGTTCTTCATCCAAACTGAAAAAAAAAAAATATCCTCTTTTTGATGTCATGCCTTGTAAAGGACTAAAGAGTTGCTTTGTTTCCCAACAGGACTTGTAATCCAGGTGGTTAGTGGCTGCTACCAGGTATGTTTCGGATCCAGCAACAGTCACAGACTGCTGAAACCCACGACTGTCAAACACATACTGAATAGTTATATATTCAATATTGAACAGATGATATTTTATCAGAAGAAAAGCAGTCCACAGTATCCTATAATGGTGCTAAAACAGTATCTTTCAGGGCTGGCTATGATGGCGAAGAGACAAGAGATCCTGTCTTCTAGATGGTGTCATATGGGACAACGACACCTTCCAGCTGCCTTTTCCAAAATCTGGTACAAAACAAACATCCTGAAGGCTTTCTCCAAGATGCTGAGCCTCAGACTCCGTCTCTACCAGGCAATCTGGACCACCTGGCCAGCCTGTCAGGGAGCCCTTCTGCCAGTCAGGACCCTCATCAGCAAGGATGCCTGCAGACTGGGAGGCGGCAGGAGGTGTGGGCAGGAGGCCGGTGAGGGCAAGGAGCTGCCCTTCTGCTTGCACGCTTTGTGGTCCAGAGGCAGAAAGCCAAGAGAAATCACAAATGTGGGACCTGAGAGATTTAGTTTTCTGGCCACAGCACGTGCTGGTGTGGCAGACGTGTTGATTTCTGGCTTGAGAATCTGCTTGACTTATCACTATTGTGCTTATGGAAACAAGACTGATGTGCGTTTTCCTTTTTTGTGTGTGTGTGTATGAATGATTTAAAAAAAGGCTACAGAGAAAATGTAGCTGCTACGTATCACTGCTTTCGCATCCTGACAGAAACAAATCAGCCAGCCTTCAAACTTTTGTTAACCACTCAGGATGAAGGGGACATAGCATCTCCTCTGAAGTAAATAATGTGAATCTGGCAAATAGTCAAGGCAGGTATGATACAACACAAAACATGGTATTAAACTGAATAATCTATTAGCGATCAAAGATCTGGAACCAAATCCACACTCTACAAATAATATGCCAAAAATGAACTGCAAACTGTATACCAGGATGGATAATAACTAAGAGAAATAGACACATTTGTCACCAGGGTGCAGGTGGTGCAGCTGTACCTTTTGCTCAGAGAACCTACTAATTGTAACCCTTAGTAATCACCAAAGAAATCCTACCTTTCAATAAGCAAAGCATCCTCACTTGACATTCAAATCTCTGTGCTCAGCTACCCAATTCCTCGTTTTATTATGAATTTCAGAAAGAGCTCCTTTGCCCCCAAACCCTGCATGCCATTTCTGAACCACAGGCCAATTACACACAACTAATGAACATGGTTTGCACCACACCACACAGTGATGCTGGCTTGTGCTAATGAAGAACATGGCCCTCATGGTTGGTACTGGAGAGCAGGAAGGAGAGTCCCCCCCCTTCTCACCCAGTACACGTAATACCTCTCCAAATACTCCTGAAGTTTTTTCAAGTTGTTGCTAATAAAAGCAATTTCCTAGCAGTACTAGATCTTAAATACAAGCAGATCACTTCCAGCTGCTCCTTATCTAATTTCTATTGTCATCCGACAGTGTTCATTTACAGTATATCAATCTAGCTTGGGAATGTTTGAAATATTAATTACACATTGGCCTCAGTTCATTACCACGGATGCATTTAGCAGGATGCATGCCTGTTTACAGGTATCCAAACTGCTGTGCAGAACAAATAATCAGTGCTTTCTCCCTTAGGGTATGTCCATGCAGAACTATTACAACTAGCTTTAACTGAGCCAGCCTGGGTGCTTCAGCCATGATAATGACCTTTGGGGACACACAAAATAGATTAGGATCCACTGAGGATCCTGTACAGCCCCACTTAGAGCTGTGCAGGTACAAGCAGGCTGTACCATGCTGCGATTTCTCTTAGAATCGTAGAATTGTTTAGGTTGGAAAAGAACTTTAAGATCATTGAGTTAGTTTTATTCCCATCCATCCAAACCTGCCTATGCTCAGTGCCCACATCTGTAAGCGCAGAGATGCTGTTACTAATCCCTCTGCCCTGTTACAAGGCAGAGGACCACCATCTGTCCCCCTCACTCCACTAGCTGGGACCCTGGAGGGTGCTGCTGGCATCATTGCCAAGGTCAGCATGGGCTGCTTGGGCAGTACTTGCCCAGATTTCCAGCAGGATTTCCAGCCAGTGCTGAGCTGCTCTGTGATGAGTGGCACATTTAAATCCCACTCACCCACCCAGCCTGCAGCCCCCTCGTAGCAACTTTGCACTGCCTTTTGTCTCAGTCCTTTATGGCAAGGCTGGAGCATGTAAAACATAGCAGAAGAAAAGCACAGAAGTTCTCCACTTAAAAAAGACAGGGCAGGAAGAACCAGCCTTCCCTGGAGGCAACCAACAACAAGACACCCGACAGCACTTTGCCACCACCCTACTTCTTGCTGAGGCCTGGGGCTCTCATCACATAAATGAAAGAACAGGGGCTCTGCACAAGCTGAGCCCCACAGTGCAGCTCACGTGGCCGTGCACGAGGCTGCCTCTCTCATGCACCCCCTTGACTGCCCCCAGCCATGCCCCAGCAGGTCTTTCCTTTTTGGTTTTGCCTTTTGGGGAGGGTGTCAAGTTTTGGGGGGTGCAGAGGAGCTGGAGGGACAAGTCCCGCCCTGCTGTCCCAACAGCACCGCAGCTCTGCCCAAATGCACCACAAACTGCCAGCGTGGCAAGATGCAGGATTCAGCTCCTCCTGCACCTGTATCTTTCCCTGATGAGGCAGAATTCAGGAGCCAGTCAATGAATACACGCGAAGCTGAACACACATGCACTAAAAGCTGTCATTTAAATGCCTGGAAAATAGCCTAATTTCTGCATACTCTGGCTGCCTATTGCCGAGATGCTGGAGGAAGATGGGCCAGTGATTGACAAAGTGAGACATTAACTTCCATCAAGCAGATGGAGAATGGCATAATTATGAAAATAATAACAGTGATTGGACGAGATATGACAAAAAAACCCTGTAGGAATTACTTACGTTTAGGGTTGTTGAGGCCTAATTTATTCTAGTGTTTGAACAGCAAGAGAAAACAGAAATCACAGCTCCTGAAATGCTCGTGTCAATGCTCATAATAGGTAGTATAGCCCAGAAAAACAGCTACCGGCTAAAGTGGTTTAATCACATCTCCTGGTGAATGAAATTAACCTTTATTTGGGGCTGATACGCGCATGTCATCCAACAGCATTTCTCAAAAGGCTCACACTTGCTTCCATCACTTGAACGAGTTCAGTGTGGTCTGGAGCCAGCCAAGCTCGGATGCACTGGGATGCCCGATAAGAGGAATTAAGCTGGACCCAGAGGACCAGCTCTGGAGCAATTAAAGACCTTCATCAGCAAACAATTTCAAGGAGATGAAGAAAGACCAATAAAGCAGTTAGTTTTGAATAAAAAGAACACACATGCTGCAGTTCTGCTTATGCCTCCATGTTTCAAGAGATGCAAATCTGGCCACATATTCGTGGTGGCCAGCCAGGAGACCGGTGACCTTCCCAAATAAAATACTCTCATCTAGGAATTGAAATATGACTGTGAAGATTGTCGTGCTGCCAGGAACACTTACATTTTTCATACTTAACCCTAAATCTTATACCTCTCTGAAGTTTTTCATCAATTTCCCTGCCACTTTTGCTATTTGTCAAAGCTACTTGGCCCCATCTCACCATATTCTCGCCCTTCTGGAGGCAGCGGCGCTGCCTGGGGTGGGTGGGATCAGCTCTATATGTGCAGACCTGCTCCCTCCCCTCGTCCTGCTGGGCTCTCTCCTCACTAATTGCTGACCCTTCCTCCCAGACCCGGGACAAAGGATATTTCAGAATTTAATCATGCTGCTTTATCCACAGGACCCCTGCCTCGTTTGCAGCACAGGATAGACACCACTTGGGGAAGAGGAGAGTCATTCAGTGCTTAAATTCATTGTCATTCAACAGGGAACCTCTGCCTTATTTACTGCACCCCTCCAGTCCTGGCACTTGATTATTCCTGGTCTTTCCAGGGGTGTTCATCATTCTGCCTTACAAATGCTAATCAGCCACTCTGCCTCTTCCCAGGAGAAAGCAGAAAACTGCTCTTGCCCTTGTTGCAAGTGGGGAAGCCAAGGCAGAGGGACACTCACGATGCCCGGAGGAAACCAACTGCACAGCTAGAAAACAAACCTGCGAGGATGCTCCCCACCTCCCTGATGGTACCCCACCAGCCACAGCCTCGTCCCTCGGAGGGTGACAGGTACCAGACACCCCCTCTAGCATGAGGGAGGGCCACACAGCTTCACCAGCAATGGACCCAGCACCACCTGCCCTATTTTCTACACTCTGTCTCCCGTTTGATCCAAATTGTTCATACAGCTCTTCCTTTGCTGTTCAGCCTTCCCTTCCATGGCACCACCACCCTTACTATGGGCAGGGTCATGGGAAGGAACAGCACAGTCCGTGACTACAGGATGAAATAAGCTAAAATGGAGCATTTCTGGATTTCCAGCATTTGCCTCCTCCTGGTCTCGGCGACCACCACTCCTCAGCCAAGACACTTTATTCCCACCTATTGCTAGGAACCAAAGTCCTACCATGTCTTAAAAAAGAACATGAAATTTGAAGAACAGAATCACCCACCTACCCCCCAGAAACACCACACCTTTCTACTCAGAGCAGCTCTCAAACAGATGTCTCTAGCCCCGTCCCACACCCCAGGCGCTGAGCCCTGCCCACGCGCTGCCTCCAGCCCCGGCCACGCTCCCCACCTCTCCCAGCCACGGCAGTGAGGGGCTGTTCTCCTCCGAGGCTGCCTGAAAGCAGATACCAGAGGAGGTCTTAAATTTGACCTTTCAAGTCTTCCTGATGCAGCAGCCTCAAGTTCAGCTGTGGCGGTAAAAATTTCTGAAGTCAAGCAGATCCTGCCGTGAGCTGCCTGCTGCTGGGGTGGCAGCATCCCTGCTCGGCAGCATACGGCTCACAAGCAGCAGAGTGTGGAAGGGGCAGAAGGGCAGGGAAAGTTAAAAGAAAAAGTGAAAAGCACCACTACAAAATGGCCTTTTATAAGCCCCCAATCATGCACAGAAGCAAGCCTTGATAAACCAACTGCAGCCTTGCCGTAACAGAAACCTGCAGCAACCTGACACGGAGCCCTGGCGTAGGCTGTTGCACCTGAGCAGAAATGAGCAGCAACCACAGCATTTATGCACTAGTGCAAGCAGTCCACAACCACTTCATGCAGCAGCACCCGGGCCTTTGGCAAACTCCAGCTTCTGCCACCCAAATGGTTTTCAGCCAGTTCCAACAAAGGTGAAAAACTCCAGCAAAGTTACCCCTTAGAGATACATCACGGTGCCTGCAAAAAACACAGTGCCTTTGCTAGCCCTGTACCTGCTCCATGAATGAGGAAAGAGCGGCAGCCATCCACGGCTGTCACTCTGCTGCCTTTCAGAAACGTAGAATTCACTCGATACACAATTAAAGAAGAAATGTTCATTTTTGTCTGAATTCTTCCCTAGTTAGGTTGTTATGTTTTGCTCCATTTTATTTAAGGCATAAAAAAAAGTATTAATTACATGCTGCCAAGATCTTTGGAGAAAAATTCAATATTATCTTTTACCATGAAGAAGAAATGAATCAAGGCTCCATTCCAAATCCAGCAGCAGTCCTGACTTTGACGTGCCGAGGAAAATAATAACTTTCAGCACATACTAATTGTCTTGTTAACATGGATTATGCAGCCAGCCAAATAAATGTCATTCACACTTTTATGAGGAAGGGCATAAATCTAAAAATCGGAAATGCATAATATTTTTTAATCTTTTCTTTTCTCCCCATTCTGCATTCATAGCCTAAATATATTTACATTTTTAATCCATATAAACAAAGCAAGACTCTGCTGGAGACTTTCAAAGCCTCCCGGGGGGTCCCAAGCTCAAGGTGATCAGATTTTTAAAATAACAAGCCTGGTTCCCATGTAGCCTTAAAGCCAGTTTACACTTTCTTGGCACTGCAAAGCGGTTTTGAAATAAGGATAATTTACACTCTATTTAATTTACACCAAGTTCCCTTTGCACTGCTGGCACAGCACAAACAAGCATGGGGCTAGCCGGCGTAGGGAAGCGAGTGTGCTGAATGTTCATTTTGTTCCTCGGCTGGGGAGGGATGGGTCCAGGGACCAGGAGCAAAGCGGAGCCCCCAGGGTGGTCGATGTGGTGGTGATGGTCCCCAGCCGAGACGACTGCCTGAGCCCACCGGGCTGGTATCTCTCTTGGTTTAATCCATCTCCCTCCCAGCAATGCAATAGCTACTGCCACTTACATGCTTAATGGTGAATTTTCTCTCTCAAAGCCCTCGTCATAACTTCATCTTTGCTTCATGACAGGAGAAGGGGGGAGGCAGAGGTGACGTGACTTGCAAGCCCCCAGCAGTGCAGGTCTGGTGGGCAATGCTGCCCGGGACTCCTGGCTCTGGCACGGCACACCAGCAGCCAGAGCCTCCTGAAAGGCAAAAAGGTTGTTTAAGTGGAGGGAGGAATGGCCGAACAAGGAGACTGAGGCTAACGCAGGACACTGATACACTTCGCTCGTTACATTGCCGCTGTAATTACTAAAATTCAGCATTCATCTCTCCCACATAGATGGAGCCCTGGAAAAACAGCACCCACCAAGAGCACCCACAGCGCAGCCTGGTTTCTGACGTCCCCGGCATGAACCAGGTTCCTCAATAGGGATCATTCCTTGGCCTTTCTTTGATCCTACAGAGCCTGGCAAACAGCAGGGCCCTGGCCCGACCTGAAGCCTGCAGCCATGAGCCCTGGCTGCCTCTAGCCAGCCTGTTCCCACACAGGATTATCCGCTCCCCAGCCCCCTGTTGCCACAGCCACCTCCGGGCTGGCAGCGCACTAATCCGGCCTCCGACTTGGTATCTCTTCTAACACTGCTCCCATCACCCCGGTCTGCTGGGATTGCTTTAATCACTAGCATCCCATTTTTCCTGATCTCTTCTGCCCTGGCCGGCCCACATCAGCAGCGACAGCACTGCCAGCAGTGAAGCAGGACAGACCGTCCCATGCTCTGCGCCACACAGCCACACTTCTCCATCTCGTCCACTGTCCCACTCCGGACACACGGTACTGCCACTAACCGAGTCCAAACCCATCACACAAGTGCCGGACCCCCAGACTGGCTCCAAGCTTGTGCATCTCAGTGCTGCAGCGCTCAGGGATGGTGTCTCTGCACTCAGGGGATGAACAGCCTCAGCAAAGCCCCCAGTCTGGATTACTGAGCACCAAAACCAGCGCTGTGATGCTGTTCTCCCGCGGGGCATGAAGCAAGCTGGCTGGGAGTGGAGATGAGATGCTCTGCAGGCTGGAGAAAAAGCCCCAGGCCATAACACCCAACATGGAAAGCAGAAGACATCCCTGCCTTTCCACAGGAAAGAGGGTGAGAGAGGGATCGATTTTTGTGCAGCAATGAAGCCCTGCCGCACTTCCTAAAAGTAAATCCAAATCTGTTGTAAAAAGCAGTGACACTGTAGCATCACCCAGCCCAGGAGCAGAGCTAGCAGATCTGGGAAGCAACCTCGACAGAGCAATTCGAGCAAAAGCTTACAGACAGACGCAATTAAAATAAGCACTATAGTTTCAATTAACTGTTCTCCCCAGCAGCACAGGCTTGGAAAGGACTCTTAATAGATCTCTTCCACCGCAGTGCACAAACTCTATTGCCATTGCTTCACCGATTATTGAAAGTTAGCAGAGTGAGGCAGTTCTCTCACAACACCTTCAATAGCGATTTGAGGATCTGTCTGTTATTAGCTGGCCATTTCGTGTATGGAGAGGCTAAACAGGGTACGGAGTGTAACCGTTTTTCAGATAGTTTATCTACGCAGGCCCCTGCCCGCTGCCTTCGGGACATGCATTTGCCCTGCTGCCGCTGCCGTACCCGTACCCGAACACGGAGCAACACCCCAGCAGCTGGACCATGCTGCGTCTGTCTTGATTAAATCACAGGAGCATACAATTCTCCCATTGCCTCGGGTTGATTGGGAACAAGGCTCAGAATAATCTCTGATAGATTTTCTTTCTCAGACAGAGAGACATCCTGATGGTTTTAAGCTTTCTTTTTTAGCTTGCAAAATACTCCCCGAGGAGGGCAGGCTCCTGCCAGCCCCACCATGGAGCTTTTGCATGTGAGCTCCTAATGGGGCAGGGAGTGCAGAAGGGATACATTTAGTCAGGTATGAAGGTCAGCCACCTGCATGTCTGGACATTTGGGAGCAATATTAAATTTAGCATCCACAGTGTTGGTATGCAGAGGCTCTGGAAGAAATTCTGGCTTTAGCAGTCAGCAAAGAGCATCAAGGAAAGCAGGGCCATGCATTCATTCCCCATCTCAAAACATTCTGTAAGAAGCACAGGGTTATTTTTAATAGAAATTATTAACCTTTGGAACAACTGACCTAGAGATGTCAGAGGTTCTCTAATTCTACAGTTTTGAAATTAATCCTGGCAGAGTTTCTAAAAAACCTATTATAAAAATAGATAATACCATTCAAGTTTTTCACAAAAAGTGACAGCTACCAATAGCTTCTTCATTTCCTTTTCCTCTGGCTTCTCCTTGACTACGAGAAAATGAATTGTCCTGTGACTGAGGCTCAGAGACCACATCTTGTCCTGGCACAGTCTTTCCATGCCTTTGTGTGTCCACTTCTGTACTTGCAAAAAACTGATGGAAGTACCCACCAATTTCTACAAAGGTACCACAGTGTCCTTGAATGGGAAGTGTTATAAAACTGCAAGTTATTTATTTTCCCCTAGAATTTGCCATACCCGCTATTTCCTTCAAGTCCTGCTGAACACAGTTCTTGTCCCTTCTTGATCCTTCTTCCTATCAATGTCTACTTTAATTTAGGTTAATTCCAATGGTCACCAAGGCCCCCAGGCATGGGACACCATGAACACCCAGACCCCCGTTTCCCTGCCTTTCTTTTCTTTTAGCTGAAAAACAAAGGCCAACACACTTTAAGTTCCTGCATAGCCAGGAGAATTACCAAGCCTCACTTTCTCATGGACAGCACTCAGCAGATTTTTTTTTACATGCCCCAAATTGCACGTTCTTGCTGTAGGTTCTCTCAGCTGAACCCATAGACTAGCCTCTTCTTCATCTCTCCAGCTATTTTTACAGAGCTTTTCAGAAATCTATTACCTTCCGAAGCTCTTGTCTGTCAAATTGCATTGAAATTGGCCAATTCTTCAAAAGTTTAACAAGAACAGTCTGACAGGCAGACTCACATGCATTTGGTATTCCCACAGCCCTTGTTCTCGCCAGTAAAGCGGCACACAAAACCCAGCAAACGTACCTCCTTCCTCCCAGCCAGTCTGGAGAGGCTGGTGCCCCTGGGATTAATGACCCCCAAGCCAGCACAGGCTGCCCCAGACCATGGGGAAAGGTCCAGGTGGAGGCCAAGATCTGGAATCACCCCTCAGGGGCTCTACTCCAAATCAGAGGGAGGCACAGGAGGCAGAGAGGGCTTTGAGATATCAGCAGCACTAAAACAGAGAAGCCACCTTTCCAGTTTGGATCCTGACCTGGATCTCATTGGGTTTTGCACTCTGAATCGGATACCCTGGCTCCATCTGCCTGCTCCCATAGGGACATCGTGCCACACCATGGGGAGCTGGAAATCACTGGCAGCTTCTGAGCAAGTTTGCACACATTGCTGCATGCCTCAACTGTGACCTATGTTGACTTTGTTTGCAGATAGCCTGTGTCCTGCTGCTCCCTGTTCTGGGGAAGGCCTCCAAGATTGAAAGGGCTTTGACAGCAATCCAGACACACCGGAGACCTGCAGCTTTGGTCTGTATATAGCAGAGGCCAGTGGACACTGAGCATCATACTGTTTTGGGGTAGTTACCCCCAAAGCAAAGCCAAACCCAGGGAAGGAACACATTTCTGAACATTAGGTAGCCATGGCTGGATACCTCCAACAAACATTTCACATTGCTTCCAGGTACCCAGAGGGGAAAAATGAACAAGAGATATTAAGTGTGTTGGGAGAGAAAAGGCTTTCTCTTTGCATGAAGGAAGGTGACATTAAGGGCAATCAAATGTAGTTTGATCCTCTTGTAGATAGAGCCTCTCTCCTACAAATATCCCAACACAGATGCACAAAATTGCTGAGGCGTTGTTGATGAAACTTTGGTTTCTTTCCTCTGAAATACCCACCTGTGGTCAGGTGAAATTCCTACATAAATCCCACCTTGCAGTATTTAATTCAAGTTCTCCTGATGTAAGCCCTTTCTGAACAGGATCAGTACCCCTCCAGGCTGCCTGCACCCCTCTGTTTCACATCAGTGCCCCACTCCCTTTGCTTCTCTCCTCTAAAAAACTGTAATGGGTGTTCTCCCCCACTTGGTCGGGATCTATATCTCATCTTTCTCCAGGGGTTTTCAAATATTGGATAACACAAGACAAAACTCCTGTCTTCTTTTTTTTCTAGCTTGAAAGAAATAATTTCACCTGGATGGCTACAGTGAACATGTTGCAATAACAAAAAGTTTTTCTAGAAGGGTAAATTACTTAGTGGTGGTACCAACTGGGAATGATGCTGGTTTATAACATCAGATGTAATCTGTCAGCAACAGGGGGAAAAAATGCTTTCAGAAAAATGCTTTTTGTCATTGGCCACCATGGTGGTAGATCCAATTACACTGCTTTCATTTCAGATCCAGGGTACACAGGTCATAGGAGAAATCAACAGCCACAATAAACACGTGTGGCAGGGACCCAGCCAGCAGGAATTGGAAGTTGTGTGTGCCCTGCTCCATGACACAGGGCACAAAGTCTATCTTATTTCTCCTCAGCCCCTTTTGGGCTCCTTGGAGAAATCTTGAGGCTTTTGGTACCCAAGGAGATGCACACAAAGCAGACAAGTGAAAAGGAGAGAGCCACATCATGTCCTTTATTTGGCAAACTGAGTCAGCACATCAAATGCTGTCTGGAGCCAACAGAAATCTGACCTAAAGACTGTAAGTGTGTTCTGAATCCTGCTGGTCCACTGGCCTTAGAATTTTTTGTTGTTGTTGTTTTAATCTTAAACTCAATAGATGCTCTGCCTGGCAAGGAGCTGATGCAGCACACAGAGGCTGGGCATGCACCGGACGTCCTCATGAGACCCACCATCTCCATTATGAACTGCCTCATCGATTATTCCTCCTCTTCCCACTCCATTGCTCTCCCGTCTGCCAATATTATCTATTATCTTTTCTGTCGTTCTGAGTGATTTCCCCAGATTTCTTCCCCTGCTCCAGACTGGCTGTCAGCATGTAGGAATTGGGTTTGCCAGGTGCAAGTTTCCCTTATGTGGCCACGGAGCCACTGCTGTTGCTCACAGCGAGGTGGCCAGTGCTCATCTCTGGGGCACGTGACACACTGTGCACACAAGTGATATCAACCTGGTGATGTCATCTGCAGCCTTTTTACGTCAGTTGGCAAATGCAGGCTCTGATACCTGTGTTCACAGATATAACCCTCTCTTGGAAAGCAGCATCCTATCTGCTGCAGCAAGAGACCTTCCAGCTCACACCACATCCATGGGTCTCTGGCTTGGGCAAACCAGATGTGAAATGGTGCTGTGCAGCCCCGTAATCCAAAAAGTGGTGTGTGCCCTTGGGGACACACTCATGTGTAACTTATAAAGAGCAGAGGGAGCTATGGGGAGCCTCTTGCAGCCTGCCTGCCCCATCAGCACACCTCCCTGTCTTGCAGAGCGCCTGGGGAGCCGCAGATGGAGGTTTTGCTTTTGAATCCGCTCCAACTTTAGGAAGCTCTTGCTTCTGTAGATACATAATGGAGCAATTTGTGGGGGAAACTGTTGCATAATGTTAATTTCTTTCTTTTCTGCCAATTACTATGATACATTTGCAAAAACATTTTTCCAGTGTTCAGCCAGCTTAACAGGTGACTGAATAATGTACACCAACTACATCATTTGTAATATTTTCCTGTCAGTCATCAACTAATGTATTCAGAAATGAATTCCCTTTCTCCTAGGCCGGCTTTAAGTCAAATTTAGCGACTGAAAACAACATTAGCCTTATTGACTCTTTTATCAGAATCCCACTTGGTGGGGAGAGACATCCCAGATTTTCATGACTAATAAGGCTGATCATACTTTAAAATCACAAGAATCAAGGGGATAGCAGAGCAGGGGCAGAGGCAGCAATTTCCATGGCCAGATTGGGCAGCAGTAAGGTCCAAGCCCTTTTGCCCCACAGCTGAGTTTAGGTCTGGGTTTGAACTTTCCCCCTGATACACAGAAGCAAAGTTCTGATAACAGCACTTGTTATGTCCCACCATGGCCTCCAACTACTCAGTTGTGCCTTCAGACCACAAAGCAAATCCCTGTTAAAATCCTTTCCTTAGCTGCTGCACAACAATTTCCCCATTCTGCATTTGCAGGACTTTCCCTGCATTTAAAATCATAATAATACCTGACTACCCCCAGACCCCCACCCCTTCCCTGGGGCTGCAGGTACTCAGCAAACACCTGGCAAGGGCAAGACAAGAGCTCAGGTCTCCTCATTCACAACTACCAGCCCTATCCACCAGCCCATGCACCACCCTATTTTTCTCCTTGATAAGCAAGACTATCAGGTTCTGCTCTCTGAAGAGTAATGCCTGCCTGCCCAGCAGTCAAAGCTGACGTTCTGCTCGATAAGTCATAGCCACAGCACATTTATCTGCCTTCAGCACGGGTAATCTTCTGTTTGCTGTGCACTGCACCCTTCCTTGGCAATGCAGATGCAAATCAACATACACACAGCTCTGAAGAACAGAAACAAATCATTTACATGTGGTTCCTAACCAGTAGCATTCTCATTTAATTTCCTAGCACCTTATTGTAATCACCCTCTGCACAATTTCAATCAAATCACATCCATCAATCTGCCCAGCCCAAAGCTTAACAAGGGTAACACTCTCCTGTGTGTTCCCAAACGTGGTATGTAATTGCACATTGCAGCAGGCATCAGTTATCTGACCCATGCTCGCTCTTCACTGATAACCTTCTGATCCAGAGATGACTTGCTGTATGAATTTATCTCTGGGAGAAGCTCTCTGCTGTAGGTAAAGCCATCACGTAAATTCTCATATGCACGTAAACTGCAAAAGGAGAGAATTCTCCCACTTTTGAATGTGGAGAGCTGGCAGGAGGAGAATTTGTATCTCCAATTGCACCTCTGCTTCCCCCTGTACACCTGGCTTGGCACTACCTCTTCACTCCAGAGCCACATTTTGCTAGGCAGCTTGCTAGACTTACATCCCTGTGAAGACCAAGGCAGGCCACTTCTACCCCAGACTTCTCCAGGCACCTCCAGGTGCCAGCCTAGGGGTCAGGACCACCTCTGCCTTGTCTCCTCCAGATCCTGCAGTGCCTCAGCTATGGCAGGTCTCCTGGTTTGACCCAAACACAAGCTTTATGCAGCAGACACAACCTGTGCTAGCAGGCCTATGAGATCTCCAAGGAGGTACTTTGTGCTGCATTCAAGACAGTGAAGACAAACTCTATCAGTATCATTCAGATGAGCCAAACCAGAAGCAGCCTCATCTGGGATGGTTTCCTGGGAGAAACAAGGGATCCTCAGGGTCTGATTCATACCTAAGCCTCAGCTAGCTGAGCAACTTCATGGAAACCACCTTCACCCAGCACGTGCCTGAGGATACATGTGCCCACCACAGCCAAGGATGGTTCTGCTCCCTAATAAGAATGGAGACTAAGCTGCACTTGGAACAGCTCTGATGTGTTATTCCGCCCTGGTTAGGAGTGCTGAGGAAAAGAACGGAACAAATTAAGAGCCACATACCAGACTTGCACATGTCCTTGCCCTCTGCGCCCAGACCACCATGTCCATGCCAAGTGGGCCACACCACCTGAATTATACTAACAGAGGTTCAAGCAGTGCCACCTTCCAGCACAGACATGACCCTGGGACACTAGGATCTAGCCCAGAGGACTGCTGCCATGGTTTGCCTTTCCTATGACCCTGCAGGCTTTGGCAAGCACTGTATGCAGAAGCGCAAATCACACAGTCTGATCTGTACATGGATGTATCCCTCTCCTGCCAAGACTGCAAATCACCCCCAAAACTGTCCTGTGAGGAGCAGCCACAAGAAGGAAGCACGTCTGGGCACACAATGTCCAGGCCCCACCACGTATGGACCCAAGAGTATCCTAAAGCAAGAGTAGGGGTGACCAACCCACGTCCCCAGAGCTCTTCAAGGGTGGCTCGCTCTGGCATGGGGCTGAACCTCCTGCCATGGCTTTGAATCTCCTAGAAACACCTGCCACAGCTTCTCAGAGCAGAAAAAGCTGGCCATCGCTCTGCTGAAAACAGCACTTCTCAAAATCAGCCCAGCGTTAGGAGAGAAATCAACTCACTTTGCGATTTTGACAGCTTCAGGTCTTGGCTGCACCTGGACCCAGCACAGTCCCTCCTCCACCCACCACCAGCACGTTCAACACCAACAGGGAGCAGATCTGGCTCTGCAGTAGCACAGCAGCCTGCTGCTAACAACAGGGCATTATACTGCATACAAGTAATGAGAAAACTGGGAATAGTGTGGAAGATAAGAGATTATTAGATAATAAATTATCGATGCACCAAAAACTTCTCTGTACATATTTTTTCACCCTTACAGCTTCCCTAATGTCCTGGGAAAGTGACAATTACACAATTTAAGGAGGTTAAGTTTATTAAAATCCTTTTTTTATTACTTTTCTTTTAATATATGGTCGAGATAAAGCATCTGATTAGAGGAGGGTCACAAAATAAAATATTTAATACTCATGGAAAGAGCCATCCATCCTCCCCTCTGCACGCAGCAGAGGCAGGGTGTCCCAGGGACAACTCGCTGCAGAGGCTGCTCTGCAGAGACCACGAGCAAGCAAGGAAGCGCTGCCAGCAGCCCGGCCCGCTCGTCCAAGTTGGCTTTGCCACATTCTGGCAGCCCTTTGAAATGGGAAAATGGGCCACATGCACAACAAAAGAGACAGGCATCTCTAAAGAGGGCTTACATGGGGCTCGCTAGCATCTCCCTGACCTCAATATCACTTACAAAGACATGAAAAATTACATTCAACAGGCTGGAGGCATGGTGTCCACTCCAGCTCCACACAGACACGGCACCCAGTATAAGAACAAGTGTTTTAAAACTACTTCTGTGCCCCAGCCCAGCGTGTACTCACCCCCCAGTGAGACACCTCACTTCCCTGCACCGAAACTGCATATCACACATCCCTGAATCCTGTGCTTTCTCTGGCCACAAGATTACAGTCTATGTCAATGCCTTTGGGAACCATTTGCACAACAAACTTCATTTATTTTTCTCCCTTTCAAGCATTTAGGGCATTGAAGTTGCTACTCAACAGCATATAACCCTGTCTTAGGAGCTCCTGAGAGGCAGGGAGAAGTTTAGCTTCTAAATCCCCACAGGAGCAGGTCAGGTCACACCATGGGACGAGGGACCAGTCTCACTTTTCTTTTCCACCAGGAAACAGACAAAATCACTGTTCGTAGATGGTCCTGCTGTGCAGATCCCAGGGATGGACCTGATTTCCTACAGGAAAAAGTGCCTGTGAGCCCACCCAGCACCCTGCTACTCCTCCCCACCAGCGTCTGCCTGCTCCACCACCTGCTGCCCTCTGCCCTCTCTCCCCCAGCAGAAACCCTTACCCTAAATTAAATGCTTGTGACATGCAGCCTGACCAAATGGAGAAGGCAACCGCTGTTTATGTCATAGAGCCGTATGTACAGCATAAAGCAGCAGAAGACATTACCTCTGGTTTAGACAGGGCTCCAGTCAGTGAGCGCGATGTGACAGGAGAGAACAGCAGAGTTCCCATCAGGAGCAGCTGAGCCACTAATTAGTTTTCTGTAAAACGTCAATAAAATAATGACTACAGGGAGGCCAGGTAAAACACTTGGCCTTTTTAAAAACCTTTGTCAAAGTCTTCACAAGAAACTGTTAAGGGGAATAAGTGGACCTGAGGTGAGAGGCACAGCCCTGCCGCCCTTTGGGAAGGGACAGAGTACCGCGTGTGGGTAGGACGGGCAGTGCTGAGGGTGGCATGGGAGTAACAGCACGCTGCTCCGCCACCACCGTGTCTCCCAGAGTGTAGCACCAGGGAGACCAAATTTGCAGGTGACACAGAAGGGCTGAGCAGTTGGAAAAGGCTAAAGAGTTAAGCTACGGTGGGCAAGTGGGGTGGTAAAACTCACTTTTAACAGTATGAAATAATGCATACAGAGAGGTACGTTTTCAATTGGTTACACTCACTCCTGGGCTCAGATTTAAATACTATAGATTGGAAGACATCCTCCTGTCCATCAGGAAAATCACATCTGCTTCCTCACCCTGTGCTGTGTGGGTGCTACCCAGCCTGAGTACAACTCCAGCCACAAGCACCAGCCAAATTCTGCAGGGAGCAAAACTGAGAATTCTGCATCATGGCAGCAAAACTGAAAAAGCCCCTTGGCCTTTGTAGCAATCCGCAACCCCTAAGTAGATACCTGCTGCATATTTAAAACCCCATCTAAAAGCTTCTTTGTGGAAAATCAGACATGCCAAGCTTTACTCATTGCTCACCTCTTAAGTAATGATGGCAAACGAGCAGCTGATGAGCTGTATTTAGCTGTCAGACACTGCACACAGCCAAATGTTCAGGACAGGACCCTGGAAATCACTGCCTTGCAGACACATCACCTTGAGCTTTGCTAAAAATTCCTGGGTGGAGCCAATTCTCCAGGGGTCTCCGTACATACATACTGGCTCCCTTGGCTCCTGCAAGCTGGGCTTTCCTTGGACAGTGCAAAACCCGAGAGCTTTGCAGGGAAGATGGATGGCGAGTAACGCGCGCTTTTATGAGACTGAATGTTCTTCCATGTCCAGAGGTAAGAGGTCAGTGACCTACACAATGGCATTGTCAAGCCATCCGGATTAATTTAACAATAATGGTCTCCAAATGCTCCTGTGTGGCAGATAGCGACTCCTTTCTATATACTACTTGCAGTGTGCTGTGAAGCAAAGGAAAAAACGTATATGCGTTGTTAACTATACTGCAGGTGAGAAATAACAGCCCCAGGCCCTCAGAGCTATGTACAAACATTGTCTAATCACTTCTTATTAACAGTCCTATGAGCCAAGTACATACTATTATTGCCCAAAGCCAAAAAATATAAAAAAATAAATCAGTATTCCAGGGGTCAGTAGAAATTAGGTCAAGACTCTTAGGCTAAAAGCCAGGCAGGCACTTACCTGCCTCACGTGCAGCACCCAGCCCCTCCAAGCACAGCCAGCATTCCCCAGCCGGGCAAGTGACACATGGAGAGATGAAGTGACTTTTTGGGTCTTGAACTCCCCCGTTTCCAATCCAGGAGCCCTTCCCTGGCACTGCTGGTTCCTGTGCCTGGGGAAAGGGCTGTGGCTGCCCCTGTGCTGCTGGCACTGCTGGGTGAGCAACCAGCTGGAGATGAAAGTACTGCTGGTAACACCCCAAATGGATGAGATGAAATAAAGTTTCATGGTTAGAGATGGACCGTGCATGGCTTAGCTTGATAAAATTAGCAGACTGGAGATGGATGATGCTGGGAATCACTTCTGAGTTACAGACGTAACACAACGACAGAAATTAATAGAGTCCTTGTACTTGAAACACTGGGGCATGCGTTTTAATTTAGAAGGGCTGAAAGTAGAAAATCATCCCACTGTCACATTTCCAGGTCAGCATTTGACTTACTAATTTCTGCTTTGGGCATAGGTAAGGAAATCCAGCCACGCTCCCTGCAGCTGCCAAAGTTACATAGGGTGTCATTTTTTTTTTTACAGGGTCATTAAGAGTTGCTTGTGTCTGGAAAAGGCATCCAAAAAAAAAAGTATTTTCACTTAATAATCAGGCTTAATCTCTTTAAGTTTTGTTGAAGTCACTTTCCCAGGGCCTTCGGCAAAAATCAATCTTAAAAGCATTGAGGAGCTGTACCATGGTAGTTAGATAATTTATTATTCCATAACTGTGGGTCTTAATCTAATTAGAGATCGTATCTCAGATTTGCTTCAACATCTATTTATTTTTCTGTTTTTACTTGCAAACGTTCACAAAGAAATGACATTGTAAGTGGGGGAGATGGGACATATGCTGTGTTCTTCCTGCTGGGATCCCATATTTAGCTCTACATTTAATTACCAAACACAAAGAAACAATAGCAAACAAGACCCAGACTAAGAGTCACTTGCAGAAATTCAGAAGCTACAGCAAAAACTTGCCACATGCAACCTAGAGGGAAAAAACAGAGAAAATGTGTCCAAACACAAATTTGTCCTTCCCAGGTGACTCCACCATCCCAGCCTCCTCTTTGCGCATCTGTGCAGTTTGCATTACCGTCAGGTAAACACATCGAGTCTGACAGGCCATTTGCCCTGGCCTGCAGCGTGGGGATGGTGCTGCCCACCAGGCCTGCAGAAATCAATCACGGCTGCCACGCTCTGCCCAGGGACTTGCACCACTTGGTAATAGCGCCTCGCTTGCTCCACACCCTGGGGGCATCCTACAGACAAGACATGATTTATTTGTTTAAAATAACTAGTGGTACCTCTCAGAGCCTGTCAGGAACCCAAAATAAATACTTGAGATGCAATAAAGCACAAACGGAAAGGGGAAAAACAAAGCAATCTCATGGCATATATTAACATAAAATCATTGGGGCAGCACAGAAATAAACTAAGGCCCTTACTTCGCGCCATAGTGAGCCCACAAACATTTATTCTCTTCTGCAAGCAGAAATAATGGCTTGGTTTGGAAAGATTTTGCACAAATCTTTGGAACATCAGCTTTTTCTACAAAAACGTCTAAGAGATTGAGTTGACAGTTTTGAAAAATAATAATCCAAGTTTCTTCTGGCCTATGCTTTCCAACAGAAAAGTTCCTGTGTACTGCAAAAAATACCCAGCAGCTGCCCTTGCACGCACAAGCTGGGCTAACAAGTGAACAAAAACCAGTCACACGCATTCAACATCAGCACAAACTTCATCTACAGGAACACGAGACTCCTTCTGTGGGAATGGTCTTGAAAGCCTTTCTACTTACCATATCAACAGATTTAAAAAAAAAAAAATGGAAAAAAATGGACACTTTTAGGAGTACAGCCTGCTCCACTGCCCACCAGAAGGTCACCCAGTATCTTCATGCATTGCTCTCCCCCTCTTGTAGAAGAATCGCTTGGCTAGCCAGACTCCACTACGTGTCTCCTGTAGCTCTTGGAAGGAGCTTTTAAAGCCCCTGGGGAAGGGAGACACTAAACCTTTGCCTTCACCCCGCTTTCCTCTACCTGCTGTCAGAAAGCCCAGTTGGGGCTCTGCAAACCTTCTGGCTTCAACAGCTTTTGCAGTTTTACCATAGGCGTGTGTTCATTCTGCAGCATGTTCCTCGTGGGCCCTTGGCAAGATGATGTACTTGGACCTACATCCCTGGGTTCCCTCACACACCACCACAAGCAAGGAGAAGAAATCAGGCTCAGGAAGGAGCTGGTGGTAGCACACTTAGCAGAAAGGGATGGCTAATTCACACCTCCTTGGATACTAATTGTAAATTCTCTCCTGCACCTTTGTTCGTAGGTCTGCTGCCTTCCTGGGCTGGCCGGTCTCCCCATCAGCTCATCTTTCCTCACTCCCTTACTCAGTCTCCGTGGAGGAGGATGCGTCCCATTTGCTATATTAACTGTCAGCGTGGTGCTGTCTACCTGAGTAATCATGAAAAATGAAGCAGTAACTCATCTGCTTGTGTGTAAAGGCCTTTGGCCTCCTGTGCTCTCATTGCTGAATTTAAATCTGCTGGGGACGTGGAGCCCAGGCGGCGCTGGGGACGGGGATGGCACTGCTGATGCTGTGCTCCCCTGCCTGGTGCTCCGGAGCCCAGGAGCTCTGGGTCACACTAGCCTGTGATCCTCCTGGCTTGCAAGAGCATAACAAAATCGTACCCAGGCTAACACTGTTTACAAACTGGCAAAAGTTTCAGTCAATTTAGAAACTGAAAGCAGAAATCTTTAAGAAAGGTTCCTGGGTCTGTTTTACAATCATCTTTGCCCACGTGCCGTATCAGTCACTACATGGGCACTGCTATAAAAGCACTTACAGCATCTTACACAATTTTTTTTTTTTAAAGGAATAGTTATATCTGCACTTTCACAGCCCAGAATTGTCCTTCTTCACAAATGCATATAAGCACCTATTTGTAACTATTGATATCCAACTGTGCACTTTAAATTAACCATATGCTTAACTACTTTTCCTAGTGGAGACCTTGGAGGACTATCAAATTAATAATGTTGAAACAAGTAAAGGAAGCTGATCCAAATCCCCTAGAAGTCAGGGAAGTTTTCTTTCCTTTAGGTGTGAAAAATGAAGCTATCTTCTGAATGTATGGGAAGGTAGGATATTTCTTAAGCTGTTCTCCAGTAAATCAAGAAATAAAAGCTTTAACTTTCATGCTGCAGTTACCATGCTGTCAGTCTAGCAGTTCACAGCTGCCAGGAAAGACCCACACCTCTGGTGCACCCCATCCTGCATCTTGGGATGCTCCTGGACCCCTCAACCCTCCACCAGCCAATTCAGCTCACCCTTCCTGCCAAAAACTAGTTTTTCCCTGCTACTTTAATGAGCTGAGCTGGCTCCTGGAGGGGTCCAAGGAGCCCTGGAGCTGGTGTAGGGTGAGCTATGGGAGGGGGTGGCAGGGAGCACGCGGTGTGCTCCTCTTTCATCAGCAACAAGGTTATCCCTGACCCGTCCCCAAGAAGCACCACCAGACAAAACTCCAGTCCTCTGGGATCCTGCTGCCCTGCTAGAAGCTAGCCCTCTCACAGCACACAGCAAAATGTGCTAGTGCCTCTACTTCTGCTCCCAGATCTGCCAGTCCTCACCTGCTTCCAGGAAAAAAAAAATAATAAAAAAAAAATAAGTCACTCATTGCCCATAAACAGCTTGCAGATAGATTTCAGCAAAGATTGACCCTCTAGATAGGACAGGTCTGCGCAACAGTGACTTGGCTTAAGGGAAAAAATAAAAGATAAAAACCAGGTTGTGCAGGCTGAAACAATGAGAAGCTGTCCAAAAATTTGCTGTGAGAGTTCAGCTGATGTATGACTAATCACTGCATTTCACTCTGCCATGGGAGCTGCATTAATTATCACAAAATCAGAAAGGGCTTCATCCAGCTCTCCTCTGAGTCGCTAAGAAAAAAAATTAAAACTTATTAACTTCTGTTTTCTTCACTGGCTCTCTTCAAAATCTCATAACAGCCAGAAATCCAGATCGAAAAATATGACACATTCCAATTTCCCTTGATTTAATTTCCTCAAGCTGACTAATTTAATTGCAGTCTTTGCCTGGTACCTTGAGTTCATCTTTCTTGCTTGCTTCCCGTTGCTGAAACCTGCTCCCTAGTCCTGCTCCCTAAGCTTAAATCTGCACAGATGTTTCCAAATTTGTATTTGTTAGAGACTAATTACCCTCATTCCCCGATGGATCATTCCATAGGGATCAGATATTCCGTTTGCGATCACAGATGTAACACACACACATCATGTGGTTATCTAAAAGAGGCTGGGTAATTAGGTAACACAAAAAGAATAAAATGTTTAAAGTGAGACAGATTAAAAATGAAATCTGGATGATTTTTTTTTTTTTTTTTTAGTCTTCCATGTGATACGAGTCGGAGAGGTATAGCTGGCTAGCAAAGCGACTGGAGCAAAATTAGAATTCAGCTTATCCACTGAGAACTCGAATAACATCAATGTGAGGTGATCTTTTGAAAGTCCACAGAATAAAAAGCTTTTAATGGATTTCAGACTTTATCTTTGCCCTTTGTTATACTTTTAGGTTCGAAAATAATAAAAAAAAATAATAGTGGCAGCAGTGAAACTATAACTCAAAATGAGGTCAAAATAGGCAAGAAAGAAAGATGCTCTATTCTTGGTGGGTATCTACCCCCTCTCCACCACTGTACTTTGGCTGAGTTCCTTCCACCAAGCAAAGGCACCGTGGTGGGGACCTGCCCTGGGCAGCACGGCAGTACATCACCCTGCACCCTGCTGCAGCAGCCCCCTGCACCCCCCACCATACCTACACACCTGAGCAAAGCCTTCCCCTTCCCCGAGTTTTATGTCCCTGTGCAGCAAGTTTGTTGGGGACGAATGCTGCAAACATGAGTAATGCTCTTGAGCTGGAGGTGAGTCCTCCTGTGTGCCAAGCTTTTTACGTGTGTATATATTTCCTCGTTCAGGGCTTCAGCAGCAGACTTTCAAAGGTAGGAATTAGGCATCTTAAATAGCTTCAGAGATTTATAGCAAACAAAAGTCGTTAGAGACAGAATACTCTCCTGATGACTAGCCGTCATCAGAGATGCAGCAGAATTTGTCTCCAGACCAAAAGGACTTAGCTCATCATGCACTGGCATGGCAGTGGAGAGGGGTATAGAGCACAAATCTGCCTCCCAGCATTTCGGTATCCCCCAGTTCCACAGCAAACATGCCCAAGCGCTGTTTGTTCAGCAAACCGCTGTTCTGCCCCGCTGGCTCAGCTGTGGGCCCTGCCTTGATGCACCCTGACCCTGCAGCTGCTGCAGATGCTCAGGGCTTCTCTTCCCCCAACCTTTTCCTTGCTGCCTAAGGGCACACAGCTGCAAACACTAACGGGTGCTGCCACATGGGACCCAGAGGAGCATCGATCCTCTCTGTTCCCAGGAACCATCCTGGATTTGTGCCTAGATGCAGGGCCATTGCCTCCCCTTTACACCTTCTCAAAGCAGCAGTGCACTTGGGGTTTTGCACTTTCTCACAGGCAAATTGCCCAGGTAGAACCTGGGCTGAAGGACCACATCATCACGAGACCCATCTCTTAATTGCAGGCGGCATCTCTGTTGCGTCCCGTTTGCTGAGGCGGGAGAGGTGCTGCCGTTTGCTCCTTTGTGCCCTGTTCAGCACGAAGCAGCCCTACTCAGAGGAAGCCTCATGGCTCCAAGAGCATCAGTATTAATAGGAGTGGTCTGTCCATCAAAGGTGAGAGCAGAGAGAAGGAGAGGAATTATTTCAAGATGCTGACAAGAATATGAATCAAAAACCCTGTGCTATTTGCCCAGTCCTGAACAGGACACGGTTGTACCAAGGAAATGAGGATTCTTTAGTTATTCAGACTGGCTTCTGACTATGAACAAGCTGGAAATTACTCATAATTATATTCATTATTATTTTGCTTACAGACCCAGCCAACCTGCAAGCTTAGACTGAGCCCTGCAGAGACCTACAGCAGTAGTGCTTAGACCCAAACCTTTCAAATCCTGCATAACTTATACACAGCACATATCTAGCAGCTTGATGCTGGCTTTAGCAGTTACTCATGAGACAAATGCTCATGCACACACTCATTACTATATCTCTATTCCCATGCAAACACCACAATACCTCACTACGTGCAGAGCCTTAAAAGCTGAAGACTTTTGCACTAGTTGTAATCCTATCAGCAGCACAACAGCAGGCTGTCAGACTTCAGACCGAAGGTGGCTGTTTGAGATCTCAGGAACAACCACCAGGTCACCACAGCTCTGACTCTGTCTTGATGACTTTTCAAAATAAACATTCTCTGTGATTGGATTTGGGCTGGATGAAAAGGGAAGGGAAGGAAGGTTTTACACTGCAGAAATAAGCCTTTTTTTTTTTTTTTTCATAGCTGCAGCTTTTGCTCTTGCTAGACACTTGCATAGGACTAGCCACAGAGAAACTCATGCTTTTCTTTTTTTTTTTTTCCCCCGAGTGGCAATGCAAAAATATTTTTTCCTTTGTTAAATTATGATATAGCTTTCCAAAAGGAAGAAAAAGAATATCATCAAATGATACATTTCTCTTCAGTTTTAGCTCTTGATTTCCCTTCCCTCTGCCTTTTCTGTATTTTGAATTAAAATGTTATTTCAAACTAAAAACATCAAATCTGTCATTTGATTCCAGTCAATTTCCAAAATACTGCCTTTTTTCCCTGCAAAGTTAAGCTGTCAAATCAATGCCATTTCTGTCTGCATGCTGCACATGCAGAAACATACAATTTCATCAAGCCATCTTTAAACATAAATCTTTTGCAAAGAAACATTCAAAGGAGGTTCAAATATGCTGTATGGCACAGGCAGCCAGGCTGGGGCAGAGGTGGTAGGGATCCAGTGGATTTCTGCAAAGCATTACCTCTGCTCTTTGAAGTTCTTCAGAACCAGTCTGTGGTACTCCTATCTCCTATTTTAGTCAGTGTTGTAGGAATACGCTGGTACAGTGCCAATTAGTTACTGGATCATCATCCGTTATAGAACATCGAGGATTTTTTTAAATTATTTTTTTAATGGCATAAAACTAGAGCATGGTGCAGTTTTCCTTTACTTTGGGGTGTTATGTTCACCCAGTTTCCTTCCAGGTCTATCTCCATGGGCAAGCCAGACCATCACCAGCTGTGGTGGAGCCAGGAGGGACCCAAGGTGGGCAGCACAGCCCATTCTGGCCACGGTTCTCTGCTGCTCTTTCCCATTCTCAGTGCCACCAAACCTCAGCCCAGCAGACGGGCCAAGCCCTCAGCTTGCTCTTTTCTACCTCAGCTTCCCCCAAGAAAAGAAAACCATTGAGAGGTCCCAGGAGGCAACAACCAGCAGCATTTCAGAGGCTGGGGTTCCTCGCAGAGAGGAGGTCACCATCAATATTTATTACTTAGGCAAAAAAAAAAAAAAAGAAAGGGCCTATCTTCGCAGCCATAGTGGTAGGGGTGACAGTGCTGTCACATGCTGGGCAGCAAGGTCAGAGCTCTGAGCTTTCTCTTGGTTTTGCCCCAAGGGGAAGTGCCTCTGCAGGTGAGGAGCCACCTGGCTCTGCCACAGCCTTGGGTTCACCAGCAAGGCTCCTACGGAGAGAAAAGGGCTCTTCCTGCAAGCACATAAAGCAGAAGACTGAATGAGTCATGGGAAGAGGCATTTCCCAACGCGATCTGACATTTAGCACCCGTGTAGCCTCTCAGGGGTCACACTTGTCCATGTCGCAGTGGGGGCAAGGACCTGTGGCTTGGTTGGTTTTGTTTCTCATCCAAATTGTCCTTCAGTAAAAACAATTCATAAAAAGGTTCCTTGCTGTCAATTGCCATTAAGGAATTATGATATGAAATGACATCATCTTGCCTCAGATTTTTCATTAAGAATATAATTCCAGAATTGTGAAATTTTAGTTTCAATTCTATTGTACAGCTTTGGTGGGGTATTTTTTCCATTTTATGACAAGTCCACTGTAACTTATAACACGTTACTATGAATGACAAGTTTTACCATGATGGAATGTATGAGTTGAAACACTCTTGACTTTATTTTAACAATATCAGGGACAACAGGTGCCAAATACTTCTTCTATAGAACAAAACATCTCCTGTTTGTTCCAAAGAAGCGAGCTGAAGCAAGTTGACACATAGATCAAAGTGTTGCCTGCTTGAAAACTGTCAAACCATTTCATTGCAAACTAGATGGGAAGTAGTTTGAAACACAGGAAAAAATCTGATGTTTCATTCAGCAAGCCAAATCCCAGCCATCCTTAATGCAAGTAAGAAAAACATCAGTGTGATTTGCTTAACAGGTTGTCATAGTATACAATTACCAGTGAAACCTGCTCTTCACTATTAACAGGGTGTCACAAAATGATGGTAAAACAAGACAAAGATAAAGGTAAATTTAAGTGTCAGACTTCCAAAGTAAAAATTCTTCTAGTCTATTTGAAAGACATATTTTCACCTGGAAAGTTAAGGTATTTGAGAATGACAGCACATTTGCTCCCCTGGCCCTACCCACCAGGGGCTGAGGCTGGTGGGATAACGCAGGGTGCCCACCCCAGCCATAGGCTGCCGGAGCCTGCCAGGACACAGCACAGATGTTGTGGCACATCAGGGAATTTCTACCTTCTCCAGCATAAAATCTTCTCACCTGACCTATCTGGCTTTGAATCTTAAAAAAACAATACACCGAATAAACTATGGAAAAGCATCTAGTGAGGGCCACATCCTGGACCAGAAACAGGAGAATATAGGTTATATAAACTGATTCAAATGGACCGTGTAAATGAGTAGGGCATGCATTTAGGAATTAAAATTAAAAAAATAGGTCAAGTTATATATTGTTGTAGAAGTTGCAAGTAACGTCAATATTAACCAAAAAAAATTAAGTCAAATTGGTAATAAATCAATGGCCAGGAGAAGAGTTCCTCCATTAGTCAGCAGAGCTGTTACCAGCTGCCGTTGCAGAGGGTAATGCTTCTCTACTAAAAATGATGGATTCATTTGTATAGATATTTCAATTGTTACTTGTGACAACAAGGAAAGAATTCAGACTACAAGGGGGAAGCAATAGTCCGGAAGATATTTATATAAATTACATGTTTTCAAATCAGCTGGGTCTGCTGAGATTCACTGCCAGGTACTTGGAAGCGGTGGAGGCAATCTGAGGGCTGTTAGGGCTTAGCTTGGAACACTCAGGGACCGTGGCGAGTCCCAGAAGAGCAGAGAACAGCAAGCATAGCAGGGAATTACGGGCCAGTCAGCTGAACTTCAATTCCCAGGAACAATATTGCAAAAAAACATCAAACAAACACTTTCTAAGCATCTAAAAAATAACAAGGCATTGAGAAACAGCCAACGCGGATTTGTCAAGAACAAATAGCAAGTCAATCTCATCTTTTTCTATGATGGGGAGCTGGACTGACAGAGAAGGAGAGGTGGTCACTGTTGTATATGGTGACCTGAGCAAGGCCTTTGGCATCGTTTTAAGTGACATTGGCTCAAGCAAGCCACAGAAGTGTGATTAGGTAAAATTAAGGTGATAACATGCAAGGTGGAAAACACACTCGGAAAGCAGCTTTCTGTGCCTTGTTGTCAAACTGGAGGAACATACCTGTATGCAGTCGGTGAGGATTTGCCCTGGGCCACTATGATCAGTAATAATAGTGAGCAAAACCAGTACGTTTGGAGACAACATCAGCTGGGACAATGGTGCAAGCAAATGGGAGACAACAGGCACTTGAACCAGTCTTGACAAATGAGGGAAATGCTCCGCAGACACAGCAGGCTGTGGTCAACGAGAACCTGCACAGAGATTTACAGGTAGGAAAGACGCAGCATGTGGCCATTGGCCAAGGACCATCCCGAGCCAGCCTAGGACCAACAGCGAGGAAAGCAGGACAGGGTGAGCCGTGGGTCAGTGAGGAGGCTTTCAGGCACCTGCAGCCTGCCTGCTGGGGCACTGCCACCCAGGGAGGGAGCGGAGGGACTGGGAAACCAAGACGGGGCAACTGTGAGGGAAGATGAAGGAGCTGGGATTCAGTTTAAAGAAAAGAAGTTGTAGAGGGAAATTAGGATAAATCCTCGTGTTAGAGCACTGTAGCTTCTAAGAGGGAGATAGGCAGATCATCCTCCATATCTGCTATGGACAAAGTTTGAATGACCACGTTTGAATTGCAGCAATGCACATTTAGGGTCAGCATCAAAAGAAACTGTTGAATTTGAGGGGCAGTAAGGCACCAGAACTGACTGTCCAGAAAGCATAACAAACATCCATGGCTGCAGTTTTGAGGAAAGGTCAGGCAAACAGACACTGAGGATGAAATCAGCTAAAACGTCCCATTTGGAGGGATGGGCGGGCAGGTGGAGCCATCCTGAACTCCCCTTCCCTGCACCCAGCTGCCTGTCTGGCTGCCCAGCAAGATGTGCACCATACACTGTATATCAGAAAGATGCTCTTTGTCTTATTTTTTTTTGTATTATACTTCATCAGTTTTTATTTTTCTTCAAGGAAAAAATAATCTTGTAAGAAAGCACCACACATCACTATTAGTGACTCATGAAAATACTACCTCTGTGAACAGGACGATTAATTCTCCACGATGTACTCTGCCATATAGAGAGATTCATTCTAGTGTCTAATGAAGATGGTACTAAACAGAAAATAAATAAAATACACTTCCATAACAGCCACAATAATCCAAGTTCATTTAAAAAGAAAAACAGAACGTTGACATTTCCCACCACCCTCAAAAAAAAAAAAATATTTGGGCCAATAATGAGGCACTTGTCATTTTCATGCAGAGCCAAAGCTGCCAATTTTCTCTTCACATTGATTTCTCTAAAGTATCACCTACAGATTATGCCCTCAGAGGAATAAAAAGGATGTTGATACAACATCAGAGCCAGGAGCACTTACACAGCTGGGTTAGCCAAGGGGAGAATGCATGAATCGCACCTTAGAGGAAAATCAAATGGAGCAGAAAGAAGAGTGGAAGAAACTGGGATCCTCCTGTTCCTCTGGACAACAGCAGGATCCAGCCAGCCCTGAACAAACACAGACACACCGTTTCCCTAATGGCACTGCAAATCCTCAGGATCAAAGGCATAAGCCAATCACCCACTTCTGTCAGGCCAAGAATTAATTCCCCCTATGAAAAATATCAATCAGCTGGCCAGGTGCACTAAGTGCTGCACTCAGACACCACCTCCAAAACCAGCACCACCAGAACAGCATGCAAAACTAAATTGAATTAATGCTCTTTTGGTTTTTTACCTCCTAGTCTGTAGGCTCTTACAAAGTGTAATTCCCAGGATGGAGCATTTTGCCTGTATTCTGGGACTTGATGCATCTCCTTCTCATCCCAGAGCCCACACCAACTCAGTTTCCTTAAAATAAGATATTCCTTAAGCCAGGACTTGCAGACAGATGCTGGTAAAGCAGAGTTGATGTCCTCCCGAGCCTGTATGCAATCCTTAAATAATAAAAAAAAAAAAATACAAACCCACACACCAAGACATTTCAAGTACCTATTCATTTCACTTTTTTTTAACCAAAAAAAAGACAGAGTCACAGCAGCAGGGCGCAGCCTGCAGCAAACACAAAATACAGATCAGTTTATTTTGGCCCTGTGCATGAACGTGAAAAATATTGGGGCTTTATCAACTCTTTGCCTTCTGCTGATCCCTCCCAGGGACCTGCACTACCTGGAAAACGTGGGTCACGCCTTTACATTGCATTGCCTCAAGTCCCCAGATTTCTTACCTGCATCAGCAGAACCCTCTTCATTCCTGACCTTGGGACAAGTATTGCCCTGAAAACAAAATTTTAGCAGAGTAGCTGCTAATACAGAGTAAGTACTTGGCATTTCTCCAGCTTTCCATCATCTGTGTGACCCAAAGTCTGATAGCAAGTCTATGGTTTTAGCCCATATCTCTATGTTCTTCCATTTAATTTATACTTCTCTTCCCAACATTTCCATCCCATCTGAGCTACTACCAGCTTTGCATTCAGCAAGTCATTAATTCCAGGCAGGTGCAGTTCATTTTCTCTTCCCATGCTAAAGAACACGGTGGTTCCTGCTCTCAGCCACCCTGCCACAAATCCCAAACCACTGCCCTGACTTCCCTGCTGTAATGCCCAGGCTACAGCACAGAGATAAGGCTGCAATCGGGCTCTGCAAACGCAAACCAGATGTAAAATGCAACCTCGAGGGCAAGGTAGTGAAAAATTCAGATCGGTAGCATTTTATCCCCACTTAGTGCAGGTGTAAACGGCTCCATATGGAGAGAGGCAGAGGAGACTTGAGTCCAGAGAAGGATTACTCAGCTGCTGAGGTTTATCTCCATCCCCCATAGCTTACCAAGCTCCTCTTACAGCGATTGCCTAGAGCTTGTGCTGGGTAGAATTTAGACTCCTGTTGGCTGCGTTACATATTAATAATTTAAATAGATGGGACAATATATCAGATACAGTTAAAATAGTACAATCTTGCCATACTTTTTATGGTATTTTAAAATTGATGGTCCTTGGTTTAAATACAAGAAAAATCTGAAATAAAGTTAACGCCTACCATACTTTGCTATTATATCCATTTTTAATTATCAAGAACACCAGCCCAAGTCTGCAATATTTTTAACAGAGTTTTGTGTTGTCACAAGTACCTAAATTATTGACGTGCAACACATTTTATTAAGCATAGCATTTCATGAGAACCATGTTTCTGGGATATGATTTTACTAGAATTAAGCCGCTAAGGCAGAAGGAGAGGCCTCCAGAGCAATTCCTGAAAAGGGAGGGGAGGTGGGTGACAGCAAGATCAATTTTGCACTTCTTGGTGTTTTGGAGGACAAGGACCAAAGGACCCCAGCTCCTTTTCCATGGGAATGAGAGAAGATGGGAGGGCAGATATCAACCTGGTTCTTTCCCCTTGATGCTGAAGAGAGGTCTCCAAAAGAGCTGCAGGTGCTTCCTCTAATTGAGGAAAGGACAGAGGAAGGAATTTTCCTCCTTTAAGAGCAACCATTCCCTATAGCTATACCTGGAGCAGGTAAAACTGGATGGAGCACTACAAAACCTAAGGCATCCCCTCTCACCCTAAGCACCTTTGGCCTCCCAGTCCTCCAGCAAGCCTGATCAGCGCCGTACCAGATTTAGACATGGGCAGCTGAGGCACACAGACACCAGCTGGGAAGCCTCAGCGATACGTGGAGCCAGAAGCAGAATCAGTGAGGGTGTCCCCAAACCACACTAAAGGCAAGAACCACAGAAAAAGTGCTAGACCAGCTCTTGGCTCCTTCCAGTCATGTACCTACATAGAAACTTCTGGTCAAACATAACCTGGAGATCACAACAGACAGAAGAATGACGTGATGAAGGAGCAAGGCTGAAGCCAGGTAGAGTGGCTGAGGCTTAAACCCAGCTGGACAGTCCTGTCCCAGTGACAGCACATCACTGACAAAAGCCACAAGAGGCACCAGTGCCACTCTTCCACGCTGGCTTTTCCCTGTGGTGGGTTGTTTTGTTTTTTGTATTACTGAATGGACTGGCTCTGCCGGGCACAGTTATTTTTCCTACGCAACTGAAGTTTGAACGAGCTGCCCTGGGGAGCAATTTTGGACACAGCTGCAATGTTTATTATCAGTGCGGGCAGGCTTTTATTCCTTTAACAGCAATCTATCATGCCCCATTTGATTAGTTGCTATTTTTCACTGTTTGCCCACAGAAAGGCTAGAAACCTTTCTTTTTTGTCTTAGAACTGGAGAAAACATGGCCATTCCAGCTCTCGGCACCAGGGACCCCAGCAGCATCCCCGAGGTCCATCCCCTGCCAACCCACAGAGAGGCACCATGCAGAGCCCTTGGTTCGCACCGCTAACAGAGAGCTCTTTTGATTCCCTCCCTAGCAGGGATGGGTTGATTTACATAAAAGTGTTTTGATTCAGCAAGCATCCCTGGTCTCAATCCTATTTCTGTTTGTACTTTTGAGTCACTCTTGAGCAGAAAGGTTCATTCTCATTGGTGGGAAATCATTAAAACATGAGCTGCAATTAAATTTAGCCTTTCCATTCAATTCACTGCTTCATCTGTACACGCTTAAGCAAATACAGATACCTGCATCCATTCAGAGTCTGCATTTTTCCAATTTTTTAGCAGTATTAAATAACGCTGTAATACTTTTACTATTTACTAAATGATAGTTTATTTTTCACTTGTATCAAACCATATTTGAGCAACTAGAACTGAATGAAAATGTACAAATCAGCATTTCAAATAGCTTCCTACCAATTACAAGTTCTTCATGTGTGCTAGGTACTAAAAATATTTTTATTAAGACATGTTTTGCATTTAAATCTGATTTATTACACAAAAGTAGTATTATATGCGGTCAATAAAATTGAACTGATTGTTTCCAGTAACTGGGGCGAAAACCTTTGAGATGTTAGAGCTAATAGATGTCATCTTCTAGCACCTGATTTTTATTCTGAGGTTGCAGAAGGAAAACCACTTTCCTGGACTGGTTTTTTATTTTGTTTTTACCATATTTGAATGAATTTTTGAGCTTTATTATTGGATAAAACTGCTATAAAAAAATAATTGTTCTTTCTCCAGCTCCTGAGAACACCTGCTTTTAAAGCCAAGGCAGCCCTCTAGCAAGGCTCACTGCAGGTGTTCAGCCAGGTTACATTGATCCTTTCAGCAGTTTGACACATCGGAAAACTTCAGCAGTAAACACATTGCTTCAGCATTTTAATTTAATAGAAGTTATTTAAACATATTAAATCAAGACCCCAATATAAATGGTTAGAATTTCACACTTAATTTTCTACTTTATAAAAAAATCTGATTAAAGTCATTTATTTTTATCTGCCACATCACCTATAAAGATTCTTTTGCAGGCAGAACGTAAATCAGGGTTTCCTAGGGAACAAAAATTAATGCCCACAGCTGGACACAGTGAATGTTCATCCACCACATCAGCTGGGGCCACACCTAGGCCTGGAGAGCTCACACGGGTGCAAAAGCTCCTGAAATTTTAACATACAAAATGTAAAGGTTTGGTCCCTCATCCTGCAGAGCGCAACGCTGCCTTGATCTCTGCACGCTTTGTTTCTCCTGCAGCCCACAGGGGTGCAAAGATGAGGAGGGGGTGGATGCTGAGGACCAGGTGTGCTTCAAAAGCTGAACAAAAGAAATCACAGCAGCTCCCAGGCACGGCAAGGAGCAAGAGCTTTGCTTTCCTCCAAAAAAACACTTGTTGGTACGTTATTGCAGCCTTTTCCGGAGTGGTGGAAATCAACAGACAGCCCGTTCAGACAGCAAGCCCTACTCTGCACACTGCTGCTGTTATTACACCAGCCTGTTGTGACCTTTAAGCAACAGTGTTAAATCCTGATTGCCTTTTTGCCAGATCATTGAGATCAATCAGAAAAATAATTTCCACTCACATCAAGATATTTCAACTAAATTTTCAACAAAAAAGCAGCCAACAAGTGTCACTGCAGGAAGATTCCTTCAGACCTTGTTCCAGAAGCTGTAGAAAGTGCCTGACTGCGCACAGTCCTGGCAATGTGACAGGTGACTGCAGGAATCAATGCTGATACTGTCTTTAAAGAGAAAATTAAGCAGACAGGACAGCAAATTGATTTGGACATAAGTAATTACTTATTAGTGTCCTTCTCTGTAGCACCACCTAAAGCAGAGGCGGCAGGGAGCTCAGGAAGAGCCTACAAGGCGAACAGCCACAGCGTGCCCACTCCAGGTCCAGAGCAGCCTGGGACCACTCAGACCCTCAAAGGGCTCTTATAACTTCAGTTTGCTGGTGATCCTGTCCGTGCACATCCTTCCTCACAAGTGCAATCTGGTACCTGAGATGTGGAGAGCAACAATTTCTTCTAAATGGGAAAACAGCTTATGTTGGAAAAAGCATGAAAAATATGAGATGCATAACGGAGGGGACAGCATTTGCGAGTCACAGTATGAGCAGGCAGAAGATGCCAAATACACAGACGTGGGGGAGAAGGCTTCTAGTCTGTGCTCTTTCCGGTTTTTGTGATTATAGCTATAGAACACCCATGTACCCACACAGACAAAAACCACACCATTCTGCAGTTTTGGCAGCCCCCTGTGGTGATGCACCACTGTTAATGTCACCTAGCTTGGGGACCAATTTCGCCTAGAGAGAAAAATCAATTTGTGATGAGTTTAGTGTCCCCTCCCCTACAGCTTCTTTAGCGCCTGTACCCACACCAGCAAGAGGAACCTTTTGGGCTTTGTGCTCAGATAAGGGAAAAGCTCCAGTACCACCGACACAGCTTGCATGATGCTCTCTTCTCACCAGAGCTCAGTAGTGCTGAACTCCCTTGTGAAAAGCATGTTCCGCTGAACATTAGGGGACACTGGGGCTCTGCATTCTGGTGGTCGTGCTTCAGACACATCACCTTATTGATGGTACAAAGACAACGCATCCATCCCCAGCACCACCTCAAAGGGATGTTACATGGTGCAGGGAGGATGAAGTCACCCAAATAGATTCACACAGATAGGAAAGAAACAACTGAAAAACAACTCAAAACACAGGGCACATCTTCAAAGCATTGACCAGGAGGCATGGAGTCATTTGGTGGGCAGCGTAGGCCAGCCCCCACATGAGGGACATCAGTTTTTCATAATCTATTAGAATCATAGACTGGCGTGGGTTGGAAGGGACCTTAGAGATCACCTAGTTCCAACCCCCGCCGCGGGCAGGGACACCTGCCACCAGCCCAGGCTGCTCCAAGCCCCGTCCAGCCTGGCCTTGGGCACTGCCAGGGACGGGACACCACAGCTGCTCTGGGCAAACTGGTCCAGTGCCTCGCTACGCTCACAGTGAGGAATTTCTTCCGGACATGTAACCTAATCTCCCCTCTTTCAGCTTAAAGCCACCCCCTTGTCCTGGCACTACAGGCCCTTGTAAAAAGCCCCTCTCCAGCTTCCTTGCCAGCCCCGCTAGGCACTGGGAGCTGCTCTAAGGTCTCCCCAGAGCCTTCCCTTCTCCGGGCTGGGCCACCCCAACTCTCTCACCCTGTCTCCACAGCAGAGGTGCCCCAGCCCTCTGAGCATCTTCGTGGCCTCCTCTGGACTCACTCCAACAGGTCCGTATCCTTCTGGTGTTGGGGGCCTCAGATGACCTTCCCCACTCTTGATATTTCTAACCTTCAAACATATGTGAAGGATTTCCCCTCCTGTTCTCCCACCAGCTGCAGCTTGGCCCTGCTGGACACAGGAGCAACTCATGGTGGGTGGAGAAGTGTCCGTGGCTGTTGTAGAGGCCAAGCTTGACTATAGAAAAGAAGTAGGAGTCCTCCTTAGGATAGGAAAAACAGAAATAATACCCCCCATGAAGAAAAAGTGCTGTTTGGAAGTGAAGAAGTGAGCAACAAGAGGAGGAATTTATCTTCAAAGATGCTGTCTTATTTTAATCCATCACACAGGGAACTCACCTCCTGCCCCCAGCCTCGGAGACCGCCTATCTTGGGCGGACAAGGCAGAAAGCATCAATAAGTGGGTGTTCCAAACTTGTTGTTTTCTCAGCTCAAGTATTTACCACTCCATTCTGTGCAGATGAGAGGCGAGATGTAAGAAGCCTCAGGATAAAGAAATGAAAACAAGGAAACCCCCAGTCCTGTTGGAAGAACAGCAGGGGTTTTTTGTTTTTGTTTTTTTATGAGGATTACACTAAAGGAAGCAGCAAACTAACAATGTTTATACCAGCCTGTTAGATAGAGCAAGAGTTTCACTTAATACACATTATAATCTCTGCTCAGTCTACATCTCACAGATGCCAACACCTCACAGGCTCTAGCCGTGCTGTTTAACACTCACATCACACGCGCAGTTTTAGAGAGCATCGGCTGGAAGTGCCACAGCCCCTTCAGGCAGCTGGGCAATGCTGGCTCCTGGCTCCCATCCCCACCACCAGCTGATGCCACTGACGCCTGTGGCAGCCCAGCCCAGAGCAGAGCTCCAGGTCTCCATCTGCCTCCCCAAAGGCTGAGGAGGGGGTACTCCCCGCTGGGTTTTCACAAGGGAGTTCACTCAGGTTCCCATCTCCAAAGCAAAATAGTAGCTGCCAGAGAAAAGCATGGGGGTTTTTCCTGCCTTTATGGGTTTTTCCCTCCCCTTCGAAGATTAAATCATGAATCGTGGAGCACCATCTTCTGAACATGCTCACATCCACTGCCTTTGGAGCAAGGACAGCATTCCCAACTATCCCACATCGGCAGCAAAGTCATCGATGAACAGGTTCTGACCCTTCAGCAAAGGATGAGCTGCACCTGAGGTCCCACCCTGCTCCATACCATAGGAACACCCAGTGAACTCACAGCACAAGCCCCATCTATTGCAAGTCTCACATAGATATCGAGACTGTTTTGTACAAGTGTCACCAAATCACAATTTACAGGTTCCTCCAGATGGTGAAGGATTCATCCTGGGGACATATAGAGAAGAGTCCCCCTGCAACTGAGGCCAGTTTTTGAAGAAAACATTCATTACAAGAAGCACTAACCTTTTGGAAGTTTGGAGGATCACTTCTCACTGTTTCTAGGCAAGACAGCAAGATCTCCCTTGCATCTGAGTGCCAAATACAGGCTTTGATTGCTGCTCCCTCAAAGGACACCTGCCATTAACCAACTGCGTATCTGAACCACTGCTACATTTTGGTAACACCAGTACAGCAGCCCCCATGCATCCAAGCACAAGGTTTCCACATGCAGAGTCATTTCAGCAATGCTCCCCGGGGCCACGGCTCCCAGACCTGTTTCCCCACTCCCTCACACATAAATGACGTGCATCAGCAGCATTTAACCCCTTTGGCAGCAAGAGACAGGTATGTTTGCCTCCTCCATATGGCCCATGTGCAAATAACCTACACACGTGCCCAGGGCAGCTGCAGCAGCATTTTGGTCTCTGCTCCTGGCCCCGCTCACACAGTGATGGGAAGCACAGCGTAAGGCAGCTTTCCTGTAGCATGGGGTAAGGAACAGACCTGGAACCTCTGTAGCACACAAAGGAAGAATTTTCAGTCACTTCAGCTTGAGATCAAAAGCAAAAGGATAATATTTACATGCTAAATTTGGGCTAAAGCCCAAACTTTGATGTTGAAGCTCCCTCTACATGAGAGTCCTGGGCTAAAACTGGCTTCCTAACACCCCACTGTTAGGGGCAAGCCTGACACACTTGTCCCCATCCCCTCCTGCTTCCCACACCAGCCACAGCTCACCCCTCCCTCGGGGCTGGACACCAGCAAAGGGTGTCAGTGAGCTGGCATTTTTGTTAGTTTTGTGGGCGTTTGCTTTTTTTAAACCACAAAAACAAAGTGAGTGGCAGGGAGTAGGTGATACAGAAAAGCTTAAATCAGTAACGCCAACAAATACTTCATATCAGCCAATATGCGGAGTGACAACAGCCCTTTCACAGATGCCGATGTCTTAATTGCCAGCTGCTCTGCACCAGCAGCATTCAGACTTCTCTCAGCATGCCCAGGAGCTGGTATTTAGGCACCGAAGGAAATTTGCTGCGAGAAATCTGCAAGAAACCCAGGACTTGAAACCTTGCCAGGGTCACGACAGACACAGAAATAGCATCCATGGAAGATACAGAGCCAAAATACCAAGTCCCTGAGCACCCCGCTCAATGAAGCTTTCACCAGGCTACAGGGCATTATACAAGAAAAATATTCCTCTTATTTGCTTTATAAACAGATTGCAGTTGCGTTCATTACACAGACTGGCATCTCTATTCAGCCACAGCACATTAAACGCAAATAAAAGGGGAATAAGTTAAGTTGCAGTTAGCTGCACGGCACATTGTAGGGGAGCTTACGCTGATTAGGGACTCGCAGAAGCATTTCCCAGGAAAGGAGCCAAAGCTCCCTAACAGCCCTCAGTGCAAATTTCTAACTGCTTCTGCAAAGCTCACAGGGCTTTTCCTTCTTTCCCTTTGTTTTTGGAGCTGTGAACATAAGTCATGTGAATAATTATTTCCCACATTAGCAAACAGCCACAGAGCTGGTGTTGTCCACTGTTAGTTTTTTTCTTATTCATGGCTAACAAATTAAACAAGGAACACAATATCAGCTATTAGACTAGACCTTTACAACATGCTGAACAAAGCTGTTCTGCAACGTTTCCAGCAGCAGAGAAACATGAGTTTGAGATACAGCATCCTGAGAAGCCAGCAGAGTAACGTCCAGAGGCGTGAAGGTCCGTGGTGCAGCAGACCTGAAGGAAGAGGGTACGGGATACCAATTACTCTCTGCTGCAATGGCACAAAAGTTTATAATCTGGTGATGGGGCATCCACAGCAAGTGACTGCAAACCCAGTGGTCCTCAGCTACTTTCAACAGCAAGGCAAAGAGCTGGGCAGCCTGAGGCGCTTTGCCCTTTGTAGCTGCCCATACCAGATCTCATGAAGGCTGGGAAATAATTTGGGCTGATCATGATGGAGGTAGGAGCTGGATGCCAAAGACGTTCTTAACATGACCGCTATGGAGACCCTCGCTATCTGTGCGGGAGGGCATCTTCCCCTCCACGAGGCCCACCGGGCAGTGCCAGCTCCCACCAGCCAACAGATAACGCCCTCAGCTGCCTGAACATTTCCAGTTCAGCACTATTTGAAAACAGAACAGAAAAAGAGACTTACACATGCATCTGCATCTTCCCTCTGTAGTCTGTGCTCACTCTGTCCTGCGGTTATTTTTAATTATAATTCACTCCAAAAATAATTTCCAAGACATTTATCTGCTGCTCACTGCCATGATTACCCAGCCTGTGCTTTGTTGTAGAGCAGCAGCAGCTGGCCCTGGAGCAGATCAGCACTGCTCTGCCCGGCTCAGTCTGTGGGGCCAGATAGCCACCACCCCCACACTGGTCAGAATCCTTCTAAATACAATTCTTCAAAGGAAATTTTGGCTTTGCAACAAATCTCACTGCGGCATAGAGGCAGTAAGAGGATCCAGCAACAGAGGCAAAGGGCGCACATTATTCCTTGTTATTTCATTTGTAGTTCAAGGATATGCATGTTTGTCAGAAGCCTTTCCCTCCTGCCCTCTCCTCCTTCCAGCTCTTATCACCAGCCTATAACTCCTCACCCTGATGCAAAGCTGATCTGTGCAGGGAAACCATCCAGCCTGGAGCATCTTTGGTTCACATCCGTGGTTCACAGCCGCATTGGCAGATGGTACCTCCCCACACACCAAGGAAGACCCCACACTTCACCACCACCCCTCTCCTCCACATCCCCAAACCTCCCATGGTTTACCAGCAGGGCAGCAGCCCAGGAAGGGCCCTGCTCAGCCGCTGCACAGGAGCGGGGTGGCTGGGAGCCCCCCTCACCTCCCACAGCGGATCAGCTCGCTCCAACAACGGAGAGAGAACACAGATAAAAATTTTAAAGTGTCAGGATTTTTAGATTCTGGAGCACGCTCCACTTTTTTACTTTAGCTTCCCAGCTCTAAGAGAATAAAAATACTACGGTGCTCGATAATTATTTTTTTATCTTAATTTTCCAGATTAATATAGAATCAGGGAGATTTGCTTTCAAATGCTAATTTTATTTTTTTTAGAAGCACGATCCTCTGAGCTGACTGTCTCTGACTCTTTGAAGGCTTTGTTTTAAAATTAAACTTCCCTTCATATAGATTTCAATAGCTACAATATTTCCATGGCTTAGGTGAGCCAACAGCAAAGATGACCCCAAAGATCAGAAGCAAACTGAGCTGGGCTTTGCTTTGTGCACCCAGAGGTAAGAAACAGCCTGGAACTAAGCTTGCGGAATGGAAGGCAGGACAGTGTCTGGCAGTGTTAGAAAATACAAATGCACCAGGGAGGGCATCTCCTGCATAACTCATCTGCCTTCCAGCATCAGCTCAGCAAGAACAACTGCACGTAGCTGGAGCCAGCAGTGAAGTCAGCACACCACAGCAGCCAAAAAAAAAAAAAAAAAAAAAAAAAGCAAGCTGGTGCAAAAAGAAAGGATTTGAGGAGTCTTGGGTATCCCAGATTATTTTTCTATTTTACCCACCTAGAAAGGAATAACTTGGAAGGGTGACCATGGTCCTCTCTACATGACAGCACCCTCAGCACCCAATTCACACATCCAACAACTTCTTTGGTTTAAACCTCCCCCCAGACTGCTTAAACCCTTGCAGAGGCACCTTTTGGTACCACGGCACCACCTGCTCTATCCAAAGAGAGAAGGTGGAAAACTGAAATTGCACAAACTGCTACAGACAGAGAGTGGCCCATGAATGGGAGCAGGGTCCTGGCTGCAGGAGCTGGTCTCAGCTGTTTGGATTGCTGCAGATCATCTGTGCAACCTTCACCAAATCATTTAATTTTTCTTTACCCCCATACACTGTCTGTAAAGTGCATGTAATTACACTTTCCTACCTACTGTGGATTTTGTGAGCATGAAGACACAACCAGTGAGGAAATCACATATTCAAGCACTGAGAAATGATCTTAGAGCCACTCTGCTAAATAGCTTCCAAAGAGCCAAGCTGTGCTGAGACCTCTCACCAGCAAAAGAGTGGGTCCAGCAATGATCAACCCCAGCTCTCAGAAAGAGATGCTGTTCCCTGCAATTAAAAAAATACCGATAACAGTTTTCAGCGGGCTACCAAAAAAAGCTCCGGAGCATTTAGAGGAATTTTAATGTTGCTTATGCAAAGACACACAAATGGTTTAAAGAGCAAGCTCTATAAAGCCATCACACCAACACTTCTCTCCTTTTCTTGGCAAGTCATTGGAAAGGCTTGTCTCTTTGCTTGCCCTTTGCACATCCACTCCACAAACAGCCTACTGTATAGTAAAATGCAGGCAGTCTTTTTGATATGTTTGCAGCCAGTGGACAACCAGAAAAAACAAGAATCTGTTTTACCTATGCTTTTAATAATGCTCAGCAATTACAAGGACCTGGCCAGTAGTGCTGGGAAATCCCACATTACCTTTCTTTCACTCTAGGGATTGACGGCACACAGAGCCTCTTCCTTGCAAGGCCTCTCTGCAGGTCTGACAACGAGCAGGCTGCAGCACGAGGCTGTCCCATCAGTAGGCTCAGGAAGCCGGTGGCCTCCATCTCCATTTGCAGTGGGAAAAGCACCAGAGAGGTGTTTCGGGGCTAGCACACCATTGCACACCCCCTCCTGCTGCCAGGCAGAGGAAGGGGAAGGCATTTGCTGCCAGTGCATGTCCCACAGGTAAAGGCAAGTGTGGATCCCAGCGCTGCATACACCAGCACCACATTGCCTGGAATGAGAAAGAAGAAAGAATTTATATTTTAAAAGAAATAAGTTTGCTGCTGTTGGTTCTGTAGAAGTCCATTGTACAGAGCCCTTAATTACAAGTATGGGACCATCACAAGCCAATTTTTTTTTTTCCTGCCTCCCAGTGGAGCTTTACAGCGAAGGCACATTTCTGAACAGAATCCAGTGCATTTCAGTGACACTTGCCCCATTACATGAAACACCACACATACGTGCACACCCCCCCTCGCTTTATACAACCCTGCATAGAGCCCAAAGCCAGCACGACAGCCAACGCAGAGATCAAGGATCATTCCTAATGGAGACAGTGTAATAGAATTCATTTAATATTCTCCTTTGATTCAAAATAATAATATTGTCAACTAAATAAAAGTCAAGCATTCATTTGTATGTAAAACAGTTGGTTATATCAGGCCTATTTCTGTCTGCTCTGCCTTCCAGCTACAAAGATTCATGACTGAACACCCAAGGGACCTTTATATATCTATCCAAATTCATGCATTTTTTTTCATTAACCTGTGTGCTGGCATCTTGTACAACATGGCATGAAACAATATAGATTTTTTTTTATATATATTCAGGCAGAGGAACAAAAAGTTCCTGCCAATAACAGTAATAATGAACTCTGAGCTGGTCCGTCATATATACAGATTTGTACTCGTATGTACACACATGTGTATACAAATGTATGCACACAGACACGTTATGGACACATCGATGTCTATACACCCACACAGAAGGGGCTTCTTGTGCTCCCTCTGCCTGTTGTTCTCCATCTCCCATTTCAATTCTTCCCAGCCTTCCCACCTTCTTGCAATGCCAGACTTGCGCTTCTTTCAGTATCTCCCTGGTAACAGGACAGAAACAGCTGCAATAAATTACTCAGTGTGCTTTTCCCATTAAATATACTTTTAAAAGTGAAAGTTTGAAAGACAGAAGTGTATTTGTATAGAGTAAGAACAGCCGCCTTTATAACCCCAGGAAAATTACTGCTGGATGAAAGAGGTGGAGATCTGGAGGGTATGGAACAAAGCCCAGCTGCTGCTAGGACTAACAATAACAAAAACTTTTTTAGCTTGGCCACTTGTTTGTTTTTTCTAGATCTCATCAATTAAGGCTGACCATACTACTTGCATTGTTTATGTTTCTAGCCTAGCACAGCTGTGCCACTAGAGACTTCACACCTGAAATCCTTGGCAATGAGCTGTGCCCTGAGGATGGGAACGGGTCCCAATCCCATATCATATTTGAGGATCCCAGGCACTGCTTGAGCGGAGCTTCACTAGTGCTTCTTGGAGAGGAGGAAGGGAAAGTAAGAAAAGAGTCATCCATCTCTGGGTGACAGGGGACAGCAGCAGGGCATATTCTCAGGTCATATTGGGGAAAACCCCCAGGCTTCCTCCCCAGAACAAAGCACCCATCAGCAGCAAAAGTCCAGGATCCTCACTGTGCACCAGGGCTAACAGACCCATCAGGACACCCTCTACTCACTGCAATTCCATCTCTAGAAAATGCCACTTTTCTGGCAAAATGCTTATTTGAGGTGCCAGCAGAGCAGCCGGGATAATGGCAGCAGCACAAATGCCTCCCAAAGCCCCACAACTTCCCTGCTTCCTCCCAAACCTGCCCATCACAAGCAGCCACTGCTCTCTATGCAACTCCTGGTTCCTGCTGGCGCCTCACACAGACACCCCTGAGACTGAGGTACCGTGTGTGGGATTATTTTGTGATGGAAAAAGAGCACTCTGCCTTTCCCTCCAGACTTCTGGGAGAACCCAGAACAATTTTAAGGCAGCAAGGAACATACTGAATCCAGAAGACATACATAACTCAGATCCTATTGCCTATTGAATTGCATTAAAGTTCAAATTTTCTACTTTAAATAAAAAAAAAAAAAAAATCACACAAAATCCCCAAGAGAGTCTTATTCTTCTTTCTTTTCCACTAAGAACTGCTAATGTTTGTTCTTTGAGGTTTGGTGGGGGGAGGCAGGCAGGAGGCTGAGGTCTTTTTGGAACAGCAGAACATCCAAGCAGCAAGAGCATTTGCATCCCACCCATCCTCAGACCTAGACTTTCACCTGCCACACACGCACTAAGAGGGCTATTGCTGAAATAACACTGCCCAATTACTGTCATCCCAACCAGCCCCTCTTCCTTTCCACCAGCAGCCAGGAGGCATTACACCTCACCAAAGCACTGTGCCTTGTCATTTAGGTGACAGGTTTCTTTCCCACCCTCTGCCTCCCTCCTCCTCCAAGGCATAATTGAGCCCCTTAAGTAAGCAGTAAAACAAATACAGGAGCTGGGTGGAAAAGCTCAAGTATAAATCTTTGGGTTTTTATACCAGAGTTTATTCCCTTGCATCCTTGTATTTTTTATGTTTAATAACACATGCTGAGGCAGAGTAATCAATCTTAAGTGAAAAGACCAGCCTTTCCAGGAGTAGCTATGCCTGCATAGCACTTGCTTTCACGCCTGAAAATTTCAGAGTATCCTGAATTTTTTCCTAGAAGTGGCTCCTTGGTGCCCAATTTTTAGCTAGGCTTCATCCCACACTCCCGCTACATGGGTGCAAGCCAGCACTGTGGCATCTATTTGCCACCTGGTGCCTACAGGGAAATACAGATGAGAACCAGTGCCTGGATTTGAGAGTACAACAGAATCAGACCATTAGGATCGGCTACTCGGTTGTTCAGAAAAAGTGCTTCCCATCTCCACGGAGTCTCCTAGGAACCTGGCTCCCATACAGCAATCTGAATCAGGCCCTGACCCGTCATCTGTGGCTTTGAGAAGTCTTCCTAGCCTTCACAACTGCCACCAGTTGCTTACAAGTACTCGATATGCTGGATACTTTCACGGGTCTGAGCAGGGCTCTCAGAGCCAGTGGCGGGTTATACAACAGCATGGAGGAATCTCACCTTTACACTGCCACCAGCCAACTTCTCCTCCCATGGAGAAGGTTTTGGTCGAGAGCTCATCCCATAAGCCACCTCAGGAATGATCAGCAGCACTGCCTCTTGAGAGATGTTCATGTGTCAAGCTAATGAGACTATTGCCCAGAAGGACTGGTAACCCATTTGAGTAATGAAAATTAAGTACTACATCTTTCCTTGATAGACTTCCTTGCTCTGCAGGCTGTCATAACTATTCCCCACCCATCACAGAATATGATATTTTGTACACTAACTCTTGGAGATTAAATTGGGCCTCGAGGGGAAACTTCAGCCTCAAATTTAAATATTCATTACATAGCAAACCTGCACCTATGCCTGTGCTTCCCTGGGCTAGGCTGGTGATGTGATTGACTCAAAGATTTCCTGCTCTGCAAAACACTACCTTGTCACTAGGACAGCTGTAAAAAAAAAGCCAAAGTTGAAGTCCCTCCAACAGCCACTTACCCCTGCAGGGTGTCAAAGCATGCAGCAGTTAAGGATGACAACATACCATCCCTGGAGGTAGCTTTGTTGTCCATCTCAGGATGGCTCCTGACTTGATGGATCCTTCTCGACCCAACCTCCCCCTCGAGAAGATAGGGCTGCAACTGGGGAGCCTTTGCTTTTGTCCCTGCCTCTCCAGTCCTGAGACCACAGGCAAAAACCACCACCCCACATCATCTCTACATCCTGCACTTCGTCCAATCACTTACTTAGACTACAAGCTAGGAAGATCAGAGATGCTCTGTCTCTCCATAGGCAGCCTGACACAAGGGACCATCTTGTTTGCCACCGCAGGGCAGGTTTTTGCTGAGCTTTGCTGTGACAGGCAGGCACTCCCTCGTAGGTTACATTTGACAAAGTACTAAGCATCGGGAGTGTTCACTCCCATGAGATTTAATGAGTTGGGAACACAGTCAGCAGCTAGCAAACCATTTCTCACCAGACATTCATCGCAAAAATGATGTCAAGGGTAGCACAATTCCTACTCATTAAGAGAAATCAAGTCCCATCGCCTAGAAGACACTTGCCGGTGGTGACGGGAAAGAGCCAGCATACAAAGCACATGAGAAAGTGTCCGCATCCAACAAAACACAAGGTTAGCATTTTACAAGTCACATTTGCAGCCTTCTCAGCTGCTCCTCATGTACAACATACCTGAGAGACTTGATAATAAATGTGCTTCACTGTTCTCTGGTGCAGCTTTCCAGGTGCATTGAAAACAGTGATTTTAATGACTAAATGGATGGAAGAGTTGCAGAACATGATGTCAGCTTGCTAAGTGCCTCATCTCAGAGTTACACACACAATTATTCTCTCTGCAAAAATCAAAGGCGATCCATCAATTACTGTCTTTTTACCCTACCTGCTTTTCTATTATTTTGTACTTTTAAAATATTGTGTATTAACTAAACAGAATTTACAGCACACACATTGATTTTCCATTAATCTTGCTTTAGCTGATTCTAAAAAAAGAAAAGTCAAGCCACTTTTTTCCATCACAACTCAAGCACGTGCAATCATTAACAGCAAAATTGAACTCTGTAGACCACTTGCCAGCCACCAATGGCTAACAAAAAACCTATAAGCAAATGAAACTTCTGATATTATGTGAGTGTATCTATAGAAAACACTGGAAAGATGCATTAGAGACCAAATTTTCAAATGCAGACACACAAGCACTGTCATGTGTATATGCCTTTCACCAGAAACAGTGCTTTGGGTAGGGAGCAGGAGTAAGTATTCAAAGCCAGGGATTAGCAAGGAAGGGCCTGGCTTCCCCTTGGGCTGTGCAGGCAGGTCTCTGTGCAAGCCAGAGCCAGGTTGTTACGCACACACAGAGGAAGGCAGGTTCACCCAGCCACGTGGGAACAGGCCACAGCCATCCCTGACAGCCCTCCACGTGGTGTGGGAACAGGCACCCGCACCCCCGCAGTGATGTTCCACACCTCCCACACCATCACGGCAATGCATCTCCTCCCCTCACCAATTGCTTTGAGGTTTCTAGATAAAAAGCTGTTAATGTAGGTTAATGCATAATTAAACACGTGATTTGCACACACAAGCAAGTTGGCATAACTCCCGCTAATCCATAAATATTTTTAAATGGCCAGGCACAAATAAGACAGAAGTAACACAAAAACCTGCTGCTTTTGAAGGTTCCCACCAAAGTTGATGGTGCTGCATTCCCAGAGCCACCCCGCACCTTGGGACACAACTGTGCCACAGCTCGGGGACACAATGCGGCAGCAGGATGGAGCAGCGAGCAGAGCTCGGGCCAGGCTGGACATGGTCTCTGTGACCACCCAAGAGCTGTAGTGCCAGCAGGGACAGCGTGCTGGCTTTGGCTGGGACAGGGTGAATTGTCTTCCTAGTAGCTGGGATGGGCTGCGTTCTGGATTTGTGCTGAAACCCCCCTTGATGACCCAGGGGTGTTTCGCTACCACTCGGCAGCGCTCGCACAGGGCCAAGGGCTTTGCTGCTCCTCGCCCACCCCACAGCCAGCAGGCTGGGGGCACAAGGAGCTGGGAGGGGGCACGGCCGGGACAGCTGACCCCCACTGACCCCAGGGACATCCCAGACCGTGTGGCATCACGCTCAGCACGTAGACTGGGGGAAGGCGGAGGAAGGGGGGGACGCTCGGAGTGATGCCGTCGGCCCCCCAGCCCCCGTTACGATGGAGCCCGGCTGTCCCGGGGGTGGCTGAGCCCCGGGCTGCGGTGGGAGCGGGGAATGAACGCCTTGCTGTGCCCCGCTTGCCTGTGCGGCTTTTGCTGCAGCTGTTAAACTGCCTTTAGCTCAGCCCGTCAGCTGTCTCACTTCCACCCTTCCCACCCTCTCCCCCATCCCACCAGGGAGGGTGAGCAGCCGTGCGGGGTTGGTTGCCAGCCTGTGTTAAACTACAACATATAGGCAGCAAGTCAGGCTGGAAAAGGATTGAATCGGCCCTCAAATACTTTTCCTTTTTTTTATTTTTAATTAGGATTATTCTGTCCTGTGGTTACCTGGTGTGCAATGCACTTCCCCAGCTGGAGCATGGCTAACCAGGGCACTGAGCTCTTTTGTAGTCCCTCAGCAAGTGCCACCTGAGGAAGCCCAGCAAGGAGAGGGCTGGGGGGCACCTGAGCTTCCTTGGTGATGCAGTAGGGACATTTGCTGAAGCCTGGGCAGAGCAGGGAGTCTTCCCCCGCTCACACTGGTGAGTCCAAGAGCAGCAGGTACCGTGACTAGCCTGCCGTGCTGAGAGCTGCAGCACACCTTCAGAATGGTGCAGGTGGATATTTAATGCTCTTTCTTGCAGTCATATTACTCCACACCATCATTAGGATGGATGGGGACTGGGAGAAAGTCAGAGAAGGTTGCATCTTTTTGCTCCCCTGTGTGCTGAAGATTAATTTAGAACATATTAATTACATTTGCATATGCCTGAAGGCTAGCAGAGGAGTGAGCAAGTGTCCTGAAGGTACTTGACAGCACTACAAGGAAGTTACTTCAGCAGATTTTTCTTTGCAGGGATTTGCATGGGGTTCAGGTGCTGCAGCAAAGGGACCCATCCAACCCCGCACAGCGATCTGCCTTCTGAAGGGCTGACACGGGAATGCCTGCGAGTGCACTAACAAGGACATCCATCCTCAGGCGTCCTCTATCAAAACATGCATGTCACTCATACAACTGCTCTCCTTATTACATTACTACTGCTTCCCTTTCGCTTTCAAAGGATCCCGAGATCAAGAAAACCTGGTGAAAAACCTCGTCTAAACCCAGCTGAGGCTATTGCTGAGACTAGGTCAAGTCTACATCCCATTTCAAAGCAATTCACCTTCTCACCCACCTCTATGTATTTAATTCCCTCAACCCAGTCCTCAAACACTTCCCATGGAGCAGAAACATATGATAGAAGAATAAACTAGATTTTGTATCTGTATCCACCAGGTGATTTTTTTCTACATCATCAACCATCTCACAGGTTTGGTGCACCCTGAGGTGCTCTGCAGAAGGGAAGACCGTACCAGCCTCTTAAGTCTTACAACGTTCAACCCTCCCAGCAGCCTTTCTGCTAAGCAGGGTCCGAGGTGAGACTTCAGTGCTTCTCTGCCCTGGGTATCCCTTGGCACATCTCTCGTTTAACTCTGCTGGGTGTTTCAAACACTGCAGCAAACAGCTGCCACATACTCCAAGTAATAATACGTTGAAAAAAAGATATCAAGTCTAGTTCCACTCTAGGGAGCTTTTTTTTTTTCCTCTAAGTGCAGGTTAAATTATAACTTCTATAGCAGCTATAATAAGGAACATAACACTTCTGCGTACTGGGAAGGCTGCTCTTCTCCCTTAACCATTGAATAGCTGCTTGGATTGAGCAACCCTCCCAGCCCAACCGCTCAGGGGATCCATTTGTCCAGGAGCAATTTTAGCTCCTGACCTGTGCAGAAGAGCCAGAAACACACAAATTGGCATCTTCTCCTTAAAAAGATCTCTCTGTCACGATAGATACAGAACCCATAGTATCTCATCAGAGGCATCAAACAGTTGATTATAGTAAAAGTTTAGCAGAATTAAGCCAGGCTCGCTGAGATCCATCTAGCGGTCTCTCTCTCCCCTGTGTCAGAGGACTGTCCTGCCCAGTCTGTACACTCCTGCGGTGCTGAGCAAGCCCGAGATAATTTTTCAGGAGCAATCGGTGCCTTTGGTCAAACTACTTTACCGAACACTGTGTCTACAGGCTGAAGAGGAGGTCAACGTTTCAGCTGCATTTTTTAACTCTGCAAATTAAGGTATTGCTGGTAGAAACTACTTCCTTGTCTGCCTGGAAGGAAAGGCTCGAGGAGGGATTTCCACAGCTCCCTGTGGCAGAGGGGTTCTTGCTCCTCAGACACTGTCAGCGCTTCCTTCTCCCAGCCCCAGCTCTGGAGCCCAGTCTCCTGGGACACCCAGCACTGATGCTCAGAGAGAGCTTCAGCGGAAGAAAACTGCAACTAGGGTGTGAAAACAGAGGGCAGCTCCCAGCTTTGGCAAGAGCAAACTGGTCCAGAAAAAAAACCTAATAATCATGGAGTAAATTGATGTCTCTGCTCTCACTTCCTCCAAAGAGTCAACAAACCCAGTGCTTCAGTCCTGCTAATTTTCAAAGAAATGCACCAAAAAACAAATTCCCCCATTAGGCAATGTAGTGAGGTGTCCGCAGCCCTTAAAGCCAACCCCCAGCGCCTCGTTATACTAAAATCTAAAATCATCTGGGTGCCCTTCTGGGGGGCCGAGGGTGACTGGGCAGGGCTGCTCACCCCAGCCCTCCGCCCGAGCAGGCACAGGAACCTGGGAACCTGCCCTTGCACCAGGGCACAGGCCTTCAGGTAACATTTAATTAATTGTTGCAACAAAGTAGCAACATTTACCAAAACAAAATTAATTCACCCCAGCTTGCTATGCAACAAAGTAGCAACATTTACGAAAACAAAGTTAATTTCCCCAGTCCACCAAGCAAGGACCCTGCTCTTCAGGCAGAAGCAAGCTTTGTGTTTGGCAGCTACTTAGTCCTTTCCTGAGCTGCTCCAGTTTTCCAAAATTTTCTTGAATTTTGTACAAAAGAAAAAGTTCAAACTCTCCCCCTCCCCCTCATTTTTTGACCTAAATTCATTTATCAAATTGTGACTAAAAATAGAGCAAACTATGCAGAAATGGCTTGAATCATTTTTGCACTTTTTCTCTTTTACCATCTATTTTAAGGCTGCTCTGGCGCTTTTCAAAGCTGTGGGTAAAACAGATGAGGGGGTTGTGGGGGATGGAAGAGATCATGGCCACCACACCGGTGAGGCCACTGGTGGCCCATACCACAGCCGCTCCCCCAGCTCAAAGCCTGAGCCCCAGCAAGAATTGGACCAACACGACTCCTGCTCACATCCCAGAGACATGCTGGAGGCCAGCAGCTGCAGTTTGGAAGTGCTCGTGTTTGGCTTAGGTGGTGGCTCTGCCTCTCCCCAGGTGCAGCTTGGGCAGAAGCAGCCCTCCACCCCTGCTGCACCAGGGGCAGTCTGTTGGCACCTCGGTGCTCACTTGTGGCAACCTCGAGCAAGCAACATTTCTCTGTTGCCGCCTCTTTCAGTGTCACGGGGCTTCCACAGCCACCAACAAGCAATGGGGAGCAGGAATCTCCCTGGCAAAGCAGTGCTCAGCCCCAACAACTTCTTAACATCACGGCCCACACCCTGGACATCTCCTCATAGAAGTCCTTTTCCAGTGCAGAAATGAGTGTAACACAAGCTTTCATCCACACTTAGTGAAATTATGGGTGAAGCCATAAGCATTTATCTGGATTTTAGATGAAGGAGGAACAGTTTATGGTGCCTGCCCAGGTCTCACAGGCCAACCCACAGCACATTTGCAACCTGTGAATGAGTCAGCTTGCCAACCATTCTCTGACAGCAGAAACCTGTATTATTTTCCTGGAGTGCTAATTTTTTGTGTGGAAAGCAGAAACAGGAGGATTGCCACTGACCTTGCTCAGGGAAGCAAAACCAGTGAGCATCTGACCACAAAGGCTAGAGGGAAACTATTGGAAAAACACGTTAAAAACAAGCACGTTGCATGGAAAGAATTGCAGACAGTAAAGCTGAGCTGCTTCACAGTAAAGCAGCTGCTGACCTGAAGCAGAGGAGCTCCAACTAGCCCATTACTGGTCTCCCAGCTCTTCTCACCCCTTTTGCAGTTGGTTTTTCAGCTGGTGAGAGAGCACAGCAGGAGGATATCAGCTGCAACAAGGCCTGGAGGAGCAATAAAGTCTGGAATGATCTTACACTTATACTGCAGCAAAGTGCTCAGTGCTCCTGTTATCGAAGCTGTGCAGCTGGGACTTTTAACCTTTTCCTTTGGTTTCAATCACCTGGCCACTGTTCCCAATTCTTCACATTCCTTGAGAGCTCTGGGCTGTTCCAGAGATGCAGAGGGAATCTGCCAATCTGCTGCGTCTTGCAGGAAGGAATTTGCCCTGCCACTAAGCACAGCTGCTTTAGCCAGTCTCAAGGATGGTTGCAAGAACTAGTCAGCACCTTGGTACAGCCATAAAAACACAGCAGATTTCACCAAAAAGCACCTCAGCTAAAGGTTGAAAGATGCGTTAGAGCAGTATTAGCCTTGTTGCACACTCAGCCCCACTGGGTTTGATTGCAAACACCCACAGCCCTGCCCACCAAACCTTCATTTCACCCTGTCCAAGCCCAGACCCTCTCCAGGCTGGCAAGAGCAGCCTCCCAGGTGCTCAGCCAGCAAAGAAAGCAGCCAGAGCAGCAGCCAGATTTGGTAACCGATTACCAGGCCAGCACGGGAGAGAGGGAATTAAAGTCAATTTCAGAGTCAGCTTGAAGCTGATACAAGCAGCTGTGGGTATTGTTCAAGGCTATGTGCACCTGAGACCAGCCAGTGGAGGGACACCCATGGCTCTAGCCAGGAGAGAGGGGCTCACAGAGGTGCAGCAGCCCAAATGTCTGCGCAGGGTCCCTGCCCAGCATACCTAACCTGGCTGAGATGTGTCCAAGCAGCCTGCCCAAACCTCCCCGCTTTAGGCCATAGGGCATCTCCACCAGAGCAGGCAGGACCAGTGCTCCCAGCATCACTGGGGAAGCAGACACCACCATCCAGCCTGAGCCTCCCACGCTCGCCTTGGAGTGCAGCTGCTCACAGAAGTATCCACAGCACGTAAAAAAAGGGCAAGTTCAATAAAGCACTGTCAGACAAAAAAGGAAAGCTGGGGGGACCGAGCACCCTGTCAGAGCAGTCTCCCACATATTATTATAATATTTATTTAAAGAAACCAACCCATTCAGTTAGCAGCAGGCAGCGTCTCATTAAATGTGTTGGGTTACCCAGTGCACCAAGCAGCTGCTGAAGTGTTAGCTTCTTGTCACTTTATTACAGCCCTCTACCAGCTGCTTCCAGTTCTCCTTCCCTCCCCTCAGCTCATCTTTATTTTCTCACTCCGTGCTCAGCTCTTTTCCCTAGTTGTACCCATCCCTCAGTGCCCCCCATCAGTAGCTGTGCTGCAGAATGTATCACAGGCAGCCTCTGGTGCTTTAAAACTCTGCCAGCTGCTGGGAACAGAGGGGGATCTTGCTCTGAGCCCTTAAAATCAGCTCCTAAATCCTGCAGCAGCCTGGCACAGCCAGCCCCTCTGCCTTCAGAGGTTGCGAACAGCCAGAAGAAAATATGGGGGAAAAGCTGAGCAAAAAACTTTCTTTACTCTGGGCAACTTCTGCCTCCCACGCAGCAGGATCTGCACAGCATCAGCAAGCATTGCTCACCTGGAAATGGCCCTAAGGGCACAGGCAGCTGCCAGTGTTGTGGCAGTAACACACGGACATTGCAACAAACCCCCCTGCGCAAACCCCCACACCTGCCCCCTCCTCAAGATCTGCATGGACATTTTTACTGCTGGGGGTGGTTGCTCATCTGTCCCAGCAGTAGATGACACAATTTCAGAGAAAAACTGCACTGCATCTTCATATCTGCTCTTCCATTAATAAAAAAGGTTACACAAAAATAAAATAGAACAAAAGCTGACTTACCTGGGAATAAAGTGCTATGAAGCGGTAAGAGGGGGCTGCTCTGCAGAGGAAGATGAGCCAAGGAGCCCAGGGGGACAGCAACCTCACCAAAAGGGGCTCAGTATCAGGGCAAGGAGAGCCAGTTTTGGGGCAGCGATTGTCATCATGCAGATCTGCGGCAATGAAGAAGGTCCAAGGGCAGCCCTGAAGCCAGGGCCCAGGAGCAAGGCAGGGTACAGCACCCCCACGGCCCACCCAAAGGAAGGGAACAGGCTAAGAGCCTGAGCTTAAACACAGCCCCGGGCTAAGGGCTGGAGGTGGGTATGTGGGTGGAATCAGGTCCCAGGTGAGGCTGGTCAGGGTGATTGGGTCCTGGAGAGGCATGCAGACCTCCAGGAGAGCTTTTCTTCTTGGTGCTAGGGGCCTGACCCTACCCCAGTAACACTGATGCTGGGACTTTACAGACCAGCACAGGGCACCCACCATGTAGTGCATAACCTCACCTGTCCCGTCTTTGACCCTCTCTGTAAAAAGCATTTAAAGGTGATTTTACAGAGATCCCCCACAGCTACATAGACAAGATGCAGTTTTACACCCATGCCCTCTCCCAGGAGCCAAGGTACCACAGCCACCACTGTGGAAGGCTCCGGGAGACCATTAAGCTCTTCTTATACTTTGAGAGTTGGTGTGCTCAACCCCTGTGGTTAATTACAGCCTACTTGCCCTAATTACACACCCAAATTCCAGGGTTAGGAGTTGAGAAATTATCAGTGTAATCTTTGCAAGGCTGTCCACAGAGTCCCGCGTGGACAGGAGCACATTGCTCCCCAGCCAGTGCTGTCAACCCGCAGCCACCAGCTTTTCCCAGCCAGGAGCCATGGGCCAGGGCTGCTTTTAAATGCAACACGCCACAAGCGGAGGGGATGGTCCCTGGGCACATTTTTAGTCCCTCTGCTGCCCATGCATTGTTGGAGCAATTGCTCTCCGTGCCCATGCATGGGCAGATGCAAAGCCCCGCTTCTCCCAAACCCAAATGTTCTCTCCCAACCCAGTCAGGAGAGAGCACAGACCCATGGGTGGTGTGAGGGGGGCGAGGGCTCCAGCAGAGCATCCCTGGCACTGGCAGCGGCCTCAGCCCCCAGCAAATCTCTAAGTGCCCCATCAGCACAGCTGGCCCAGCATGGCGGGGGAGGGGGCAGAGTGAGGACCCTCATCGCCCCTTCACCATGGTCATTCATGCCACTCCGCAGGGCTCTGCCCGCAGTGGCACGCTGCTGAGCCCCCTTTCCCATGGACACCTCTCCTCTGGCCGGTTTGTATTCATGCTGATCATTCCCACTTGTGCCAAACTTTGCTTCTTTACATCTTTTCTCTCCTTTGCTTTCTGGGCCCCATGAAACATCCATAATAAGCAGCTGTTGTTTTTCAAGCTGCACATTTGAAATAAAAACAGTCCAAACTCTCCCTCCTCCTGGAACAGAAAATAAATAAATAAAGGGAAACAAAACCCTCCGAGCACAGAACAAAATAGCTTTAATGGGAACAGCAGGTTTCAAGCAGACTCATAGAAACCACTCCAATTTCTCGGGGTTGGGAAACAGGTCAGGAGGGAGTTCGGGCTGGGGTCCCCGCACTTCCACCAACCACCCTCCAAAGGATCCTGCAGCTCTTAATGACAGTATGAGAACATGAGGCTTTGTGTTTAGAGAATTGTTTCTTTTCAAACCCTTCAGGCGCTTTTAAGGGCTCTAATTCATTAACCTTTCCTTGGCTGAGACCAGCAAATGGATATCCAGAAATACAAAAAGCAATTAGACAAATTCATGGGGAAAAAAGTCCATCAACATTATTAAACATAGCCCCTCAGGAGCTGCAGGCAAGGCGAGTGGCTGTGGGCTGGGGAAGTGCAGATGCTCTTTTCCCTAAATTCAGCCCATTCCCTTGGCCACTTGTGGAGGTGAGGGTGCTGGGGTAGGTGGATCTTTGCTCTGACAGGTAACCATCCCCAAATGAATCTCTTATTGGTGGAAAAGTCCAGGGATGGCTGACCTTTCAGATCCCTCAATCTATAAAGAAAATCTTAAAATTTTCTTAGGGCCACAAGACAGCTCCCATCGAGAGGGAGACCTGCCAGAGAAGGTCACTTCTGGGGTGGCTGGTCCAGCTCCTGCAGCAACTCTGCAATGCACAGCCTGCATGTGGGCATTGTGTGTGGGCAGGGATGCCTTCTGTGCTCACTCAGACATACCTGACAGGCATCTTCAGGCTGGGCCTCTGTCTTCCTCAATACAGGAGAAATTTACATCCACAAAAGTGGTGTGAGCTGGAAACTCTGAGATAATGCAGGTAATGGTGACAGCACTAATCCTATCTGAATGAGCTCTCTCTAATGCACAGCACCTCTCCAAGGAGACCCTTTAAAAAGCAATTCATTCATGGAAATGGGAACAAATGAGCAACACTGAACATGAACATGAGCCCTCAGCCCTGACTCAGGGTTCTCTTTCTGTATGTATGTCTTTCCAGGACAAAATAAACCACCTGCAAATGCACAGCCTGCTCTGCCTAAGAAACTCAACCGTGATGGACCTGGGATGTGTGAAGAGGAGGGGGACTGAAAATCAGGGGGATTTCTAAGGTCCTTTATGAGCCTTTTTTGAAGCTTGTCTACATGTGATGGTCTCCAGGGAGACCAAGCTATTATTAAACCAGAACATGGCCTCCTTCTTCCAGGATGCCCAAACTGGAATTCCAGATTTAATGTGCCAGGTACCCGGTCACTGTGCTGTGACCTGTCTCCTCTGGCAGTCAGTGCAATGTGGAGGGCATGAACGTGGCAATCACAAACACTGGAGCCATGAAAGCTCCATCTTTAGCCAGCGAGAGATGGAGATCCCAGCTAAGGTTTCTGGGCTGGCACCTACCAAATTGTGTCAGCTCCCTTGCACGGTGGGCACAGATTCCTGCCAGCCAGGGCTACGTGATCCAGCCTCCCTGAGGAGGGGCTGGCCAGATGCTTCCTGAGACCTCCTCCTTCACTCCATGTTTCTATACTCCCCATTTATTTTGCATTGCTCAGCAGTTTTTGGCCGGTAATACCAGATATTCATCTGCTTCATCCAAATCTTTACTCAGATGGTGAACAGATAAGCATGCACGGAGGTGAGTGGGAAACTACATCACTGGAGGCTATTCCGGAGGTTGCTAAAAGCTGGTCAAGAGATGTGGATCTCTGCCAAGGGATTTCTTGGGCAAACACAATAATTAATAGCCAGCTGGGAAAGAACTGACTGGGTCCTTCAGATGAGTTACATCCCTGTGATGCTTTAGAGAGACCTATGTAATCATACCAGGGAGGCTGATGGCCACTAAAGGCTGGGGCTGTGGGAGAAGTCTTCTGATTGTAGGTGAAAGGGACTAAAATTGGAGAAATACAGATCTGTGGATTCGTGGAGGAAAGGCTGTAAGGAAGGAGCTGCTCCTACCAGGATACAGCTGCAGAGTGGTAGGCACTGGTAGGGTGGCAGGAGTGGAGCGAGATGCAATGACCTGCAGTCGGTCCATGGGGTACGTGGCAGATGTGGCCACAGCTGGAGGGAGGCTTTCAGCCAGCAGCTCTGCACCCCAGACAAATTCTCTGCCCCAGCTGCCCAGCCTGGCAGGAGCACAAGGAGGAGGGAGATGTCCACCTTCTCCTGGCTGCAGCCACCGCCTGGGCAGGGGCTGCAGGGACCGAGAGGAGAAGGAGGAGGAGGGCTGATTACAGTCCAAACCCAAGCAGTTAGAGAGTATCAGAAGGGCATTTTCTGAAAATGCTTGTGTCGTTATTTAGCAGACACAGAAGAAATGAAATCAATCAAACTGAAAGCGCAAATTAAAATGCGCTTTGATGTTGAAATGAATTTTTTACAGTTGTATCAAAAAGGCTTTCTGGGAAGAGGTACACGGCAGTGTCAGCCCCTGCTGTCTCTTTCCCTGGTCAGGACGCATGTCCCCAGCAGCAGTCCTGCTCTCACCCCAGCCAGGCTCAGGAAGGCAGGGCACAGGGTCACATCGCCGCCTGCCAGCTGCACTCCAGCTTCGCTCACAGCTCGCTGTCAAAGCGTTTAACAGTGTGGCTCAGCTCTGCTGCACCCTCATGATTGTTTTTCCCTCTTCCTTCCCCATTCCCCACTTTACATTTCCCCACTTCATATCATTCTTCCCCCCATTTCTTATAAAAAATGTATGAGTTTAATTTCCCTCAGATGCCCTTTTTGTATCACTTCAAGATTTCTTATTAGGCATTCGGCATCATGTGTATCTCAGCGCTGCTCCGGAGCCGACCTCCCTTGGTGCTCTCAGCAGCTGTTCTATCTAGATACTTTTTTCCAAGTTGAGGTACAAGCACATACTGGGTGGGCTGGTGTTGTGGTTGTTGGGGGTTTTTAATCATAGTTTATGAAACATCTGCTGTTTATAAATTATTTCTTTTGAATGTCATAATCTTTTCAGTTGCATGAGCCAACAAACACCTCTGAGCAGCAGAACAGTGCTGCTAGCACTTGGAGTTGGCTTCTATTACAAACGCTGCGCTCGGATGAGATGTGCAGACCCCAGTCCCCAAGCATGCACGGTGCACACACACGTGCGCACCCCTTCTCCCTGCCACGGGAAACTCGTCAGGGTCACCTCCAATCTGCAAGAAGCCCCAGAGACAACCGCCCCATGGGCACAAACTCCAGCCTCCAGCGGTCCTGACACCCAGGTCCAGCACAGACATACACAGTGAGCCAATGCACACACACACACACACACACGCACACACATTTTGGGAACTCATCAAAACATCGCAAAGACTTTATCAGACAGACTTGACCCAGAGGAATGACCCCCAAAGCAGATCCCCAAAAGCCTCTGGACATAAGCACCCAGCCAAGAAACAAAACCCCCATGCCCAGCCCAGCTCGTGCTCCTCCGTGCAGGGCTGGGAATGCCCACGAACTGTCGTGGAGCCGTGCCTCTTACTGAAATCCTGCCTATGAAAAGTTGGGAAAGTGCATACAGGAAAATTATAAGGAAAAGAACCGAATCAAGTAACTGATGCATTTGAACATCAAAGCACTCTCAGCCAGCTCTACCCCATTATTTACGGTTTACTCATGGGCTTAATTTTTCTGCTTTGTTTTTTTTTTGTTTATTTGTTGTTGTTATTTCCTTGAGAGAACGAGAGGAACAAGAGAACCCTCTGGGGGATCAGAAGATTTTCTCATTCTGCTTAGTGAAAATTCTCAAATGATTGTAAAAACAAGTCAAAATCAATAGAGGACCATTATCTGCAGCGATTCAGCCGCTCTCTGCCTGAGTGACGGTGGCAGCTTTGCCAGACTGTCCCCCCCCGACGTTGGCTTCTAGCTCCAATACCCAAGTGGAGAGAAAAGAGCGAGCACTCCTTTTGCACCAAAGAAAGCATATTTTAACTCTCTTTTAACTCTGGACACAACCAGGAGTATTTCAGCCCCAGATCACAATTTAGACCAGCTGTCCGCACATCACCGCAGGTGAAGGATGTAAAAGCCAGCTGGAGCTTACACCAGCTGGTAAGAGCTGGCTGAAGTTAACTGGCTGGATCTTACACCAGCTAGTAAGGCCCAGGGTGTGAGGGTCCTGTAGAGGAGTCAGTAATTCGGCTACTTCTTTTAAAGGGCCTCTAACTTCCTCTGCAAAGGCAGCTGGAATGGGGGATGGAGAATCCATCCCTGCACTTCCAAACATCCCCGCTCCCAGTCACACAGGCTGCTCTGTGGGTGATCTCCTCGTTTTGTTTGCTTTTCTGGGGGGTGACCATTTGTGCCTTGTGAACAAAGACCAAGGTGTCAACAGGCAATTGCTTCTGGGAGGCAAGAGCAGATTCTGCTAATGCAGGTGGATTCTTTAGGGGCAAGGACAAACTCAAGTAGTTAAACACCTACTGAAGGAGCAAAATCACATTTATGCCCTAACCCTAAAACTCCTGTCAAGGAGTTGTCTAGAGCATGTTCTCTAGACACACATCCCTTTTGCAGTGTAATACTGTCTCAGGAGCCAGTCAGACAGGGTGAACACAAGAACAAAAGCAGATTAGAGGACTTCCCTGTGGGCAGGGGGGGAAATTTCACACTCTAAAGGCCAGACCCCCCAGTCCTTGCTCCCAGGGAGGCTGAGGAGATGTTTGTATCAGCAAGGACTCTTCAGAAAAGAAATGTATGCAAAAAAAACCAAACAAACCACCAAACCCAAAACAAGTCTCCTGAATGCTTTCAAATAAAAGAGACTAAAGATATTTTACAAATAAAACAATGAATGAGAAGCGGGAGGAGAGGTGATATAACAAATAATTAGACAATTAGGTTAATCCTCAGGAAACAGCTAATTCCCAGGCAAATAGCAGCTGGGGATTGATTAATTGTTCTGCCCCAGGAGGTACCACACAAGAGACAAGACCTGCTTCAGAATTCCTGGCCATGGGCTGTGGAAAGTACATCCTGGGGGCTTGTCCTCTCCTATTGTCTCCTGGGAACTGGGGGGCCCTGGGAGTCCTGCCAGACCTCAACCCTCCTGCACTGGTGGGATGATGGAGGGGACGATGCTGCAGGAGGTCACTGCATGCCTCTGGAGCCAACAGGAGCAGGCAGCAGGGTGCGAGCAGTCCCTCCGCTTAAATGAATACTCTGTGCAACCAGGGTTATAGGACCAGAAAGCACGTGTCCAGCAGGGATGAGGCAACGCTTCCCCTGGACTAATGGCCACAAAAAACAGTGGCAGCACCGTCTTATTATGGACATAATAAAAGTGGAGCCTGGCAGTCAGGTACGAATTCACCACGTCAGAACTATGCTGTGTTATTCTTTATTGACTTCTTGCATGTCATGATTAAGCAACATTATTTTAGTCTTTTACCCTGAACACCATCTCTGAGACAGATTCTTTGAGCTGTTGTGATTTTGTTTCAGTTGATTTCTGAGGGTCAGCGCAGATACACAAGGAATAGGCTGCCCAACTCACTGGGAAATCTGCCAGCTGGGTCTTTTTCTCCATTAGTCCAATCATGAACTACTGATTAGGGCCCCAGCCCACCCAGCTAGACAGTTTGGATAAACAAAGAGACAGCCAAGTATCTAGAGCAATTCCTGCTAGAGCTGGCAGACATTCCTCTGCTCCCCTGTGGAGGTCCCAAAGCACACAGGGAAGCAGCAAAACGCATGATACAACCACCAGGGTGAGGTTTTCTGTCCCTTCAGGCAGCCAACAGCTGCCAGCCGAGGTGGCTCCTTGTTAAATTGCTCATTAACATGCCAGGTCTGTGCACTGCTCTGACTCCTGCTCACGCTGGGGCCATAGCACCCTCCTTACCTGCTCCAGCGAGACCTCCTGGCTCTGCACACCTGGACAGCAATTTTTAACCTTTTTTAACTTACCCATCACTACTTTTCCCCACAGATGGAGATCTCTGTAAGCAAACTGAAGCTCCTGGTGGTGATTCTGCTTTGCTGCAGCTCTCAGCACGCTCAGCTGCCTGCAGACTAGAGCACAGGCTCAAAAGTGGAGCTCCAGCGAGGGTTTGCTGTGACAGCGATGCCAGGTGTCACCATGCTGGTGGCATCAGACACAGCCGAAAGTTTGGCCAAGGTTGGCCACGCAGCTGCAGCCGACAAAACCTGTGTGGCGAGATGTGCTCATTGCAAACCCATCCTCTGCGGGAGCTGCCAACAGTTCGGCTCCTCACTAATGCAGAGAAGAAAAGGCGAATATTTCTTTGCCCCATCACAAGGCTGAGAATTAATTCTAACTACGATATAAACTACAAAAAAACCCTGTAAAATGGCTGTTTGGAGGAGAGGGAAGGCTAAGGCCAAAGACACATTAGCTCATTGCACCTGCTTTGGGTGTGTGCTGTGCTGCTGGCCATGGGCACAAGCATCCCTACATGAGCTCTTGTGTTTGATACAGCCATAATGGTCTGAGAGATAACGAACACATCTTTTCCAGAACATGGGCTCCTACATATTTGATAGTGATGTTGTAATATTGATTATTTTCCATTTTTCCCTCTCTCCCATTTGAATAGCTTTCCCTTGCACAGCTGCTGAAAGTCTATCTTGGAAATCTCCAGACACTGTGTCGAGAAGTGTGATAGAAATTGGTTTGAGTTAACACCTGACACAGCAGCCGATCCCATCGGTATGTCAATGGGGTAGGTCTTGTTGTATTTACATTCATTTGCATAAGGTCACCCAGAATGCCAAGCATAGGGTGATGTTGCTGTTACCCCACAACACCAACCAACAGAAACCAGGTACCACGCTTAAGGCAGCCTGGGAGATGCACGGGCAGGGCTGCACAGCCAGCCTGCTCCAAACCAGCGAGTGGGAGGCCACCAAGCCTCCCTGGGCCTCTGCTGCTGGCTCGTATGCCCATGAAAACAGCTCTGGTTGCTGCCGATGGGTGCAGAGCTGATGCAGAGAAGGTTTTCACAGACTCCGGCAGCTTTGCAAAGGAGCCAGGATGGAAGGATGCGGGGGCAGGAGAAGGATCTGGGATTTTGACATGGTTGCTGGTGTAAAAAGACCTGCTTAGAGGTGTAGGCAGCTCTTCCACTTTGCATTCCAATCCAGAAACAGAAGTCTTACCTGAGCTTTTCTGCCTCAAATCAAACTGCATCCAGGCTTGCAACACAAGCAGGTGATTCCCCAGGCCTTCAGCTGCACCCTGGGACCACCAAATTCACCTGTGCGTCGTCTCAGCTTGACAAGAGACAATACAGCGCTGGGAAGGAAAATCCACTTGTTCTTCAAATATGCAAAGACAGCAGCACACCCCCTCCAGCAGCAGTGCCACCAGCTGTACTACTTGAGGCCATTATAGATAACAGTTTGATTAAGAATTTATACATGTGTTTTACCTTGTTTCTATTGCTGCTGGCAGAAGCAGCCCTTAGCTGAGAGCTAAAACCTCACAGCAGAGAAAATTCACGTTTTAGCTGAAGGTAAACTCACTTTGGTTAGAAATCCCTCCAGGATGGAGGCTCTGGATTGTCTTTCCAAGGGGAAGGGAGGTCTGCACCACAGCCCTGGTGATCCAGGCGGGCAGCAGATGTGGAATGTCCTTCTCCAGGGGTTGTGGGGGATCCCAGAGCCTCCCTGTCTCACCCCCCACCCCATCTGGGCAGGGGAAAACCTGGCCCTTACCTGTGCCTGGATGCAGCAAGGATGCAACTGGAGAATCGAGAAGCCAAATAGGTGGTTTGACAGAGTGCTTTGTCTTGCCAAGATGAAAAGAAAAAAAACAAACACAGACACACACAAGAAAATTCAATAATGTTTTTTTTCTAATGAATGCCAGTAGGCTTGCTTTTATTTGGTACTTTAGGCATTTACATATAAATTGCTCTGTAATGGCTCTGCCCTCCTTCTCTCCAGCATTTGTTGTTAATGAGCTGTACAAAAGGTCAGGGGGCTGAGCTGAATGCTGCTGTGGGGCTGGGGCTAATCCTGTCCTTCAAACTGAGCTGAGTTGCGGGTCCCATCCCCCATCCCTCCCCACTGCCTGCTGGCTTTCTGGGCACCCAGGCTACCAGGCACCCAAAAAAGCAACGAGTCACCTCAAAGATGGAAGTCTTTTCCCAGTAGTGGTGCGTTTTGCATCCCACACCCAGTGAGATTTGGTCCCACCTTGTAGATAACCGTTATAGTGGCATAGCTGGTAAAGGGGCTTGGGCTTTGCTGCCATGAGTGGCAAGGGGATTCATTCAGTTTTTTAAAAAACTCCTAAAGCCCAGCATGCTCATTGCTGACAGCCTGATGAACCCCATCCTGACAGCATCGCAGAGACCAGTGCCCCCCTGAATGAAGATATTTGCCCCAAGATGACTCGGGTCACCCTGAGATAAGAGGGAATGAGCTGCTGGCTGTGCTCAGCACTGGAGGATGCAGGAGGCTGCTGGGTCAAAGACAGGCTGCTCCCCCGGGCTGGGGGGGACCCCAACTGCCTGCAAGTAGAGCCTTGCACCCAGGGCTCCCCACAGGCAGGAGCAGGGTGGCCGGCAGCCCCCCACGGGCAGGGGAGGCGGGAGGCAGCCCCGTCTGCCCGATGCCGAGCACCACAGAGCTGACCTAATTTCTGCCATCTCCCTGGGATGCACTTGTCTCTGGGACTGGATAAGGCTCCCTTTGATCAAAGGAAACTTGTGCTAAAGTCAGCTTTTGTCCATAAAGAATTAAGGCGGGGGGTGCAGGAGGGAGGGGGGGGTGCACTGCAGTGGGAGAAGCGGGTGGGAACTGGCTGGAGAGAAATACCATTAAGGGCGACAAGCTTTGAAGTGACAGAGCCAGAAGGCCTGTGACACTCCCCAAATGCAGAAATGCCTCCAATGACAAGGAAAAAAGAAATAAAAGGAAAAAAAGAAATAGCAGAGCAGCTTCATCCTGGAGCCTAAGCTGGAGATCACCTCGGGGGGGCGGGCTGCCATCTGCAGCAATGGGGCACCCCCGCTTCGCCAGCATCTCCTCAACAAGGGTGAGCTGGTGCCTACAGCACATGGAGCCCCGACGCCTTCATCATCCAAAGGCTCATGGCAAAGCTCCTTCTCTGCACCATTTCTGTGTGCTTAAAAAGGGGAATAAATCCCTAGTGGGCTGGAGAGGAGGGAAGGTATTGAGGTTTGATGGCATGGGACAGGGTAAGGGTGTATTAGGAAAAGGCTGTGTTGCTAGCCAGTGGCTCCAGAACCCTGGGGCACTGGTACTTGTCACATGTTAGGTCTTGCAGATGACCTGTAACTTCAAAAGGAGGCAAGAGGCGGTGATCGCAAAACCCAGGGTTTCAGCATTACTCTCAAACTCCAGCCAGCTTTACCATCTTGCCACCCAACCACACCTGCATGGCTGACATGGTCAGCACAACTCCATCACTCAGCCAGGAGTCCCTGCCCAGCCCAGGGAGGACCAGGAAACACAAACAACCCCTCTGCCATCAGATGAGGAGGTTTCCGGGAAACTCCTGCGTGGACAGACAAGTCCGACAGTTCACATGCTTAGTTGTGTCCCTTGAACACAAGGTGCTGCAATGCTCACGAGATACATAACTGCAGAGTATTGAAAATTCTTGCAGAGAATAAAGATATTTTTTTTAATTGCAACACTGGTTTAATCTAACACCTGTATTTGGTCAAAAACACATACCCTGTCCATTTAGATGAGTAAGTCTGAACTGAAGACAAAACCCCTAACAGCAAAGCAGCAAAGGAGAGAGAATATCCCTTATCCTCCAGAGGGAGTGTTTGGCCAAACAAAAAAAAAGTGAAAAAAGGCAGAAAATATCTTTTTTCTTCTGCTCTAAGCCTAACTTAAGCCCCTGGGGGGATTGTGTAGGTGTTCCTGTAAAAACACATGCCAAAATGCTACTGGCCTCTGCTAGGAAGGCTGTCTGCAACACAGCCAACGCTCTTTCCTCACACTGCGAAGGTTTATAGCAGATGAGTGTGATGGTCTGTGAATCCCAGGTTTAAGATCAGAACTTTTAAGAGTGAGCAGGACTGCTATGGAAAAATTTAGCTGTCACCCTAGTATTTTCTCCAGCTCACCTGCACTGGTCCCATTTTCCCAAATGGAAAGTTTTTTGCTTAGAGATACGCCCCTGTAGCTAATCAAGAAAAAATATATTCTGAATTCTTCCATACCAGAATACCCAGCTTCAATACTTACTGGCAAGAAAAAAGAAACAAACTCGGACTAAAAATAAAATGCTGGCATTATAATAACAAAAAGACTGTCATCCCCCAAACTGAACAGACTGAACAAGGACATGAAAATTTTCATTATCTTTTAACAAGAAGATGGAACTAAAACTTCCACCTGAAGAGGTGAAAAATAAAAGAGTGTTTTCTTTTGTTTTCAGAGAGGAGACATAAAGCTGGGATAAAATTACTATAATAACTTGAAACTTCAGCTGAGAACTGCAAAAAAGACAAATGGCCAGCAGGAAAAAGGCCCATGTCAGTGCTGAAGGCCCACACTGCTTCAAGGTTCTACTGCTCATTCCTAGTGAGAGAAACCTGCTGGGGTGGTCAAGGGCGAGACCTTGTCCCTGTCCCCCGGCACAGCACAGGCTGCACAATTCCTGGGCTCTCCCTCCCACATGGATGTACCATGCACGGGGCTTCTTGCTCCTGATAGCTGCCTACAGCTGCCCAGAGGGCAGTTTCAAAGATGATTCTTCACTGTAGTGGCAGACTGTAAATATCGATATATAAAATATAATGTCGGGCTAAAATCTAGGGAAAAAAGGTCCTGTGGGAGACTGGTGTAGCTCTGGGACGGGTCACCAGAGCCGGTGATGTCTCTACCCTTGGAGGTTTCCAGGATTTGGCCACACAGAGCAACATCTGCCCAGATGTGGTAGTAGTGGTGACAGTCCTTCTTCAAGTGGGAGACTGGGCTAGAGAATTCTAGGTGATGCTTTATAGAACCATAGTTCTATAAAGTTCTATAGAATCACAGAATCTTTCAGGTTGGAAAAGACCTTTAAGATCATCAAGTTCAGCAGTTAACCCAGCACTGCCAAGCCCACCACTAACCCATGTCCCTGAGTGCCACAGCTACACATCTTTCAAACACCTCCAGGGATGGGGGCTCCACCACCTCCCTGGGCAGCCTGTGCCAGTGCTTGGCCACCCTTTTGGTGAAGAAGTTTTTCCTCGGATCCAGTCTAAGCCTCCCCTGGAGCAACTGGAGGCTGTTTCCTCTGGTCCTGTCGCTTGTTACCTGGGAGCAGAGACTGACACACACACCCACCCCCGCCCCAAGCCCCTTTCAGGTGGTCATAGAGAGCAATAAGGTACCCCCTGAGCCCTCTCCTCTCCAGGCTGAGCCCCCCCAGGTGCCTCAGCTGCTCCTCATAGGACTTGGGCTCCAGACCCTTCACCAGCTTCATTGCTCTTCTTCAGACAAAAATTTCGTTATGTTTTAATTTACCATTTTTTTTAATCTTTCACCCAACACATCCATGAAATAAGTGAACCAGAAGGTTGGTTAAAAAGTCTGAAAAAATTAATTGCTGCAGTATTTAAACCAGGCAGTACAGGAGGTATCTCAGAGATGCAGCGCTTACGCAGTGCCTTGTAACTCTGCTACGGGTAACTTCTGAGTTTAGGAAAATAGGGCAGAGGCAGGCAGGAAAAAGAAAACGTATAAGAGATACCTGCTCCTTCTTCCTTGCCAATAAAATAGAGATGCCAGAAATAGAAGCTCCCCAAGACGTGCCAGGGAGCCAAACACACTGGAGAACAACAAGGGGACAGCAAAGGCCAGGTCCTGGGATCCCAACCACCTTGGGGTGCAGAGCTGTGGTTTGGGGGTGGCTCTCATCCTCCAGGACTGCTCAGCCACAGAGCTGAGCATCCCCAAAAGCAGTGTCTGGCAGAAGGATCTGTAAACAGCAGATTGCTACTGTATGAAGTGAGAAATATTACATAAATTACTACCAATTTAGTATAATTTAGAGGACAACCTTGTCCAAGGAGACAATTAATCATTCCTCAGAACAAAAAAGGGAGGTAAACAGCCTGAACAATAGATTCCCAAAGCTGGTGAGAGTGTGAAATCCCTCTTTTTATTAGTAATATCACAGTATTAATTAAAATAGTTGCCTGAAGAAAGGAAAGGGAAGTTTGAACCCAGCCCATTGGATGATGCTACCACAGCTCCGGCAGGACACAGGGTCTCACTGGAAATCCAGACCCTCAAAAAGGCACCAAGTGACCCCAAGTGATGGTGATTTTCACCACAGGCAACGTGGCCAAGGCGGTTACACAAGACCCCAGGAGAAGCCGCCTGCGATGGCCATGGACACCTCAGCCCACCCTGACAGCAGGCAGCCTGGGCCAGCTAGGGACCCATGAGCACCCAAGGCAAAGGGGTGCTTTGGGTGACCAGGGACATACCAGTTACAGGCTGGTGAAGGATGCTCACCTCTCATTATCAGTCTCCCAAACCCTCCCACCTCTCAGCTGATTAGCAGAAAGCTCCTTTGAGAGGATCAGGGCTTCTCCCTCCCTCCCCCTGCACCCTCGCAGGAAGCAAACCCTCTTTGCTATAATCGAGGGACACAATTCACTGCAATTAGTATTTCAGCAGCAAATAGTTAACCCTCAGGGCAGAGCGTGGTTGTCTCTATTTGACTTGCTCTGCCTGGCTGTGAATTTAGAGCAAGCTCTTTAGATTAGTGTTTGCTTGCTGAGCCATCAGAGCAGGCAGCCCTCTCTGCCCTTCCATCCAAAGCAAGCTCACTGCTCAGGGCAGCAAAATCCCTCAGTCCCCCTTGGCTGCAGCAGCCAGCCCAGAAAAAACCCTGGACCATGATTGCCTGCCTGCTCCTGTAACAAGGCTGAGGCTCTTTCCCTGCTAAAAGGAACTGATACAGGTCATAAATGCAGGCACTAATGCAAAACGCCTTAATGGCCCCAGCATCCAGGCTGATATTTAGACAAAAAGTGATCTATTTGTCCTTTAAATTCCCAATAATCTGCATTTATTTTAATTGGCACTCATGGCAAGAGCATTTATGGACAGCAGCTGGGAAGGTATAATCATGTTACTATCTTAGGCATACGTACAACCTGAGTGTTGTCTGCTCACAGACAAAAAAGAAAAAAGACAAAAAACCAAACCAGAGACAGAAGATGGACAGCCATGCACTTCTCGTGATCGGGACCGGACCCAGGCCAGCGTGGAGGGCTCTGCACATTGCAAAGACAGAGTTCCCAGTGCTGGAAAGGGATTGACATCTGCACGGGAGGTGACAGTGTGGCAGAGAGCCTTGCAGGGCTTAAGAAATGCAGGGATTTCCCTGGAAATGGTAAACATCTTGGGGGCTTCTTGAGGAATCTGGAACAGAACCAAAGGCAGTGGAGAGCTCAATCACACATTGCAGGATTACAGCAAGGAAGCAAAGTTTTGAAGGCAAAAGGTTGGGTCTGGGGGCTTTGCAGTCCCCTCTCTACCATGCGCCCCCACCCACATGATGCTGTTCTACAAGATCTCTCACTCCCTGAGACTGGGAGCACAGCATCGACTCAAGCACTGTCTGGCTCTGGAGAAAAGTGGCGGTCGGGGGAGAAAAACCGCTAGCCATGCATCTGCAGATGCAGCTAACTCCCCCACCGCTTCGAACCCTAGTCCTGCTCTCCAAGACCCCTGCAACCCTCCCCGGCTTTGCCTCTCCTGCCTGTTAGTGGCAGCTCTTGCTGCCCACGCTGCCCCAAGCCACCCGCAGGATTTCATCACGGACACGCAGCCCAGACCGGCACTGCTCGCCTGTGATTCCCGCAGCTGCACCGCCAGTTCACAAGTCAGGGTGAAAGCACCAGCACCACATCCAGCCTCACGGCCCCCCACTGTGTGCAGGGCACAGAACCAGCCCTGCTCTTCTGCCAGAGGTGCAGGAAAATACCAGTATCTCCAATTTCTACCTCTAAAGTGTGGCTGTACGCTGCTGGCTAGACAACCTCCTGCTCTCCTACAGAAACCACGCAAGCCATGGTCCTCCCCACCGTACAGACACTGTTCTGGTGGCAAAGCAAAACTGCCCGTAGGGAATGTGTAGCTCAGAGGTGCTGCTGCCTACCACCACCCTGCTCTCCTCCCTGCAGAGCTGTGCTGTGGCGTTTTTCCGGTTATTTGACTGGAAAAAGAATCTTCAAGCTTTCCAACTCATATTTTCCGAGACCTTCTGCATTGGGTGGGATGCCTGACGGCATGCAAACACATTGTGGCATTTCAGTGGGCTGCTCTTCGTCAGTTGATTTCTCTTGCTCCAAATACAAGGGAAAATGTATTGACTTTAAACTTTAGGGAAGGCAACTTAAGCCAAGACCTTGTTTTTTGCAGCTGGGTTGGTCCAAGAGCACGCACAGAGCCCACGTGGCAGCTCAGCACCATGAGTGGCAGCTCACTGAGCTGCTGTTGCCCAAACCGCGTTTAATTGCATTCATACTTCTCATATTCTAGTAAGAGCTTGGTATTCTCCCCCTGACCCCGCATCCCCTCAGAAAATAATTGGCCTGCCTTTACCAGCTGAACTCTGTCCTAGAAAACTTTTTGCTTGTGAATAATAATTTATTTCCACAGGTTGTTTTTAACAGTATCACAACACGCCTCAACAGCTGTCTTAAGTCCTCTCAGTCCTGGATATGATGCAGCTGAAAGCCAGCCTGGCCAGGATATTTAAAACTCCAGCGGAAAAAAGCCCCAGGTAAAAAAAGATCACCCTGGACAAAAGTCATGGACCAAAAATAAACCACCACTTGCCCAAATAAATGAGAAGCAAGTGCCAGAAAATAAATGGGAGGGGATTACCTGCACAAATTGCCTCTAGCTCCACCATAACAGGGCAAAGGCAGCCCCGAAGCTCGAGGCTGGCACAGTGCAGCACCGAATACTGGGGCCAGCCTGCTCCAGGGGGGCAGCAGTGATGCCCCGCGTTCCCAGCCTCCCCCTCCCGCCAGCTCAGGCATCCTTGTGCCACTGTCGCGATGCCAGCCGGGCTCAATGGAGCTGACTTTTAAAGTGTAATTTGTTATTCTGTTACGGTCATTTTCTATATTAATGTTATGCGGCATCAAAAGCCCTTTCATATGTTAAACTCTAATTCATATGCTAATACCCAATTTATGGCAAGGTAATTATTTTTCGTCAAATTTATTATTCGGCATTCATTGAGGAAGGGAGAGGCTGGCAGCGGGTGAGTTTTGGCACTGCAGTGTGGATGGGCAGGACTGAGCCAGGTAACACCCTCCCGCTTCCCCAGTGTAACTGGGGTAGGCACCCCCCCCCATTGCCTCCTGCCGAAACCCACTGCTGTCTGACATGGGCATCCCAAGGCTGCCTACTTATTTCCTTTTTGGTGGCATCTCCGGCAGAGAGATGTTGGAAAAGTCTGCTCTGAAGCTTTGAAAAGGCACCACTGAGCCCACCAAAGCTGTCCCCCTCAGGCCTTGGGCTAGGGACTTGTCTGACCACACCAGAGTATGTGCCGGGGAGGCAGGGATGGGAGATTCACTGAGAGGATGGGATTTTCAGAAGAGAAAGTGGGGAGTAGCAAAGTGACCCAGGTAGAAATCAGACAAAAATGAAACAGGCACCCACCTTTGCTCACAACAGCCACATTTTAGCAGCTTTGTACAATAGCTATGGAGCAGTAGCTGCAGATTCCCTGGAACAACTGGCTTTCAGCTGCCCATGACAGGCAGGAGGGGATGGGGACAGCCCAGGATGCCCCAGTCCCTGACTCGAGCACACAGCCTAGGTGTGGCACATTGCTTTACCCTCTCTCCCACCCCAGGAAGAGTTTTGCGCATCAGCAAGAGCACCAACAGCTCCTCCACGAGCGTGTGATCAGAGCTGCGTTCAGGCGGGCACGTGGGAGAGGCTCCCATTGCAGCTTGCCCCCGTTTCACAGCCCCCCATCGCCGCGACCCGCCCCGGGTGGCATCACCCACCCCGGCACCACGGCAAGGGGCCTGCGGGAGCCGAGTGAGGAGCTGCGCGGAAGGGGCAGTGGAGCAGGGATGGGGAGCATATGCTAAACATAAAAAACACGATAGCGGTTTAGCCTTCACTGATTTTTTTTAACAGTCTATTTTCTGCTTGAGGAAGCAGGTGCATTTCCCATCCTTGCAGCATCAACAGCCGACAGGCTGTCGGAGGTGTGATGGCTCCAGGACAGTTACGCTGCCTCGGATTTCACATTCCTGACACATCCAATAATTATGCCAAATGAGCTCACCTCATCTTCAGCCTTCTGAGCTGCACATATTAAATTAAGTGAAAGCTGTTAGCATCGCAGTCAAGAATGGCAGGAGGGAGAAGCACGACACACCGTGCAATGGGGACAGGACGCAGTCCCCACCATGGCTGCCTTGGCACATGACCCACCTAAAAGAGCGAAGACCAACGCTCTCCTTCCCCCAGCTCAAACCGCCACCTCATCCCCATCAACACTGCCCATGGGAGAGACCCTGCAAAGTGCGAGAGCACCAACCCCGCCGCTCTCCCCAGGAGCCAGGCATCGGCTTCTCCCCATCTCCCCATCTTTCTTTTCAATTAACCCTTTTTCTCAAATCCTGCACTTAATACCCCAGCCCATCCAGGGGATTTTGCACATATATATATTTTTGGCTCTCCATCTTACATTTTTAGCATAAAAAACCCCTACGATTTATTCCAACGATACGAACGCACTGCACTAGGCAAAATGAAGCTGTAACTCCCTCAAGCTAAACTCCAAATTCATTTCATAATCCTTAGATAAAAAGCTTAGGAGCCAGAATATTCATTACCAACTTAGGCTTCATGAGCAGCTGGGGTAGTAATGGAATGGAGCAGATTTGACACAGGGGATGTTGCTACAGAAATTAGCCTGTCATAAGATTACAGGGACTAAGTGTTATTGGGTGATAAGGTGTGATGTGTTAATATTAAATTATCTTGCCAGTTAAAAAAAAAAAAGAAAAAAAAAAGAAAAAGAAAAAAAGGCACTGATGAAATTCACATTTATTAAAAGCACCGAATATGATATTAAAAGATCTCAGATAAGCCAGTTTATTTCTGTGCTGGAGACCAAATTGAAAGAATTCTCCAGAAGGGATTTCTTTGAATGGAGCATTACAACAATAAAACAAAAAAAGAACCTTCAATAACTGTTGCAAGACTAAAGAAGCCTTAAAAATTCCAGACTAATCTCTCTGGGGAGGGTTCATTAACCCTTCATGCTCTTTCTTGTTGTATCTAAACAGGGATTAACTAGAGAGTGTTTCCATACCAAATAAAGCTCCTTACATCCCATCTTCTCTCTCTATAGCAAGAGGAGATTAACTCCGCCACTCCATGCGACACAAGGCTGGGACAGGATGGTAACAAGGGTTTCTCTCTCAAAAAAAAAAACAAAAACAACAAAAAAAACCACAACAACAACAAAACCAACAAGAAACAAAACCACACAAACACAAAGCTGAAGTGATTTGTCCAAGTCACCAGGACCAGCAAGATAACCATAGGGCCATATAGTATCTAGTTTGCTTAAAATTTTGATTTGTTGCCATCAGAGAGCAACAAATATCACCGACACAAAACGCTCATCTGTTCCAAAGCCACGTGGCTACATCCATCACGCACCATCCATACTTGAGCGCCCGCCACTTTATGCCAACACTGTGAAGCCCAGAGTGAAAGGACAAGAGCTAAAGCACAGCAGCATTAACGGGGGCACGAGGGACGGGAGGGATTTACGAGGCAGCCACAGAGCAGATGGGCTGCTACGAGGGGACGGTGGCAGCGAGCCTGGGCAGTGCTCCGGGGAGCATGGGTGGCAGGTTCTAACCCAGATAACCCATATATACACATGGCAGCGAGTGCTGCCGGGCTCTGCGGGGGCACCCCCTGCCCTGCACATCATGCAGGGAGCTCCCGTGGGCACTGGGGGGCACGGGCCTTGCTTTGCTGGGGGCATTTGGCTGGAGTTACATCTAGGTCAGAAATTAGTAGAGGTTCTGTAATCTCTTGGAGTAATAGAGCGAGAAATATAATTAGCTTTAAAAGGCTGCTAAGTTCATTAAAATAAAACATGAGCCAGTACATTCAAGTAGAGGATGGAAGCTCCACTGGTGAGGTCCCCAGGTCCCCAGTCCCCACAGGCACTTCCCTGTCTCTTCTGCTACCAGCAAGCTGTCATCCCCCAGGGCAGCTGAGGGATCTCTGGGAAGGGGTCTCTAAAGGGAGTCCTTAGCCTAGATGCCTAAAGGGTACCTCTAGGAAGGGGTCTATAAAGTCCTGAATGGCAAATCCCAGCTGATTTGCTTCTTCCCCAGCATGGGTTTCCCCCGATGCTTGAGGAGGGAGGTGATGGTGCTGGGCATGGTGGAGGTCGCTTTCGTGAGGGGCACCCAGAGCCGCTCCCTCCCTGCCCACCATAAGCTGTTCCCACCAGTGCAGGGAGCCCAGAGGCAGCTGGGTTTTCAGGTGGGCATGCAAATTATTGCATCTACTTCAGTTCCTGAACCATTAAGTATTTTGTCCTGCTGTCACCACCACCTGGTCTCTCTGCCCCATCTTGTTGCCCTCTTTTTTTTTAATCCCTTGCCATTGTACAGAGTCACACTGAAGGCACAGACCTCTCTCTCCTGAGAGCTGAACCCCCCTCGGTGGCACCTCTCCCCCCACCCACACCCACTGCAGGCTGCCAGTAGGGACCACACGTACCAGTATCCCTCTGCACAGCCAAAGGAAAGCCAAGGACCTTCCCCCACCTCCTGCCCCGGGGTGAATCGCAGCCCTCAGGCATTAACACAACTTCAGAGGTACCACAAGTAGCACGTTCTGCCTGTGACCCAGCCAACTAAATTATTCAAATCTTTTTAAAATCCAGCTGCATTACATCTCACTTCTCTTTGCTCTGATGCACTCAGCACAGCTCCGGCTTCATGTGAAGCAAGGAAGCTGCAGAAATGAACTTGCACTACTCCTTTACCGACTTCTGACCCATGGATTATGCCATCCTGAACTGTCCAAGAGCTGTCCTGAAATCAAACTACTAGGAAAAAGAAGAGAAATTTTCTCCCTAGTTACAGCAAATTTTACAGCAGTGGGATGTTTCTGTTCTCTCTGTACAAAGTATCACACTTCTTTAAAATATTCTTTCTGTGAAATCTTTTGTGACCTACAAGCAGTATAAAAATACAACTCAGGGACGCCGAAGAAGGCTATACATCCACTGGGGGATCTGGAAGCGAACACAGTGTCGGCACTTAACAAATAATAAATAACCATCATTAATTATTGATCACAACCCCAGCTAATCAAGTTTCACCCCTGTGGTTACCATGATATCAACAGACCCTTTGATACAGCCTGTGAACAGCCTTGCCATGCAGCTCTCCTCCCCTCTGCCCCGGGAGCCTGCCGGCTGCTGAGCCGGGATTTGGGGAGGGGGTGCGAGCTGTGCCCCCCCACTGACAGCCCGCCTGCCACCGGGCTCCAGAGGATGTCTGCACATCCAGAGCATGCAGAGTTTCCAGGGAAGCAGAGCCATCTGCAATAGCATCCTGGGGCACGGCGGGGCTGCCATGCGGTGGGAAACCTGGAATCACGGGAGATGGGCTGTGCTGCCGAGCTGAGCGCCCAGCCAGCACCGCTCCGGCTGGGCAGGGGTCTGTGGCTGTGCAGCCTGGGAACGCGTCCGAGAGCATCCCCACGAGAGCAGCACCGTCACCTCGAGGGTGCACAGCGCAGCCCCAGCGAGGCTCTGCTTCACGGCCAGAGCCTGCCCCGGAGCCCCAGCCACACCATCCAACACATTGCTTTTGGGTCAGGGCAATGCCCCACCACGAGGTCAGAGAGGGATTTTGGCCCCCAACACCTGCCACAGCCAGGCGAAGCCACTTGCCCTCCGCACATCCGTGGCAGCCAGGGAGCAGGAAGGGACGGCGTCCCACTCCACCACTGCCTGCCCTTATTTCACAAGCAATTTGTGAAAGTGTAATACAAGAAAACTACCTCACAGTCCTGACAACAGATGACTGCCTGCTCCCTTTACGGGGGTGTTAAATCCTGTTATTAAATGCAAGCCATTATCAGGATGTCACCAGCACCTCTTGATGAAGCTGTATACCTACGTAGACAGCTAGCCCATGTTAGCTTATTTACTATTCATTATAAATTCTCTGGATTGATTTTCCTCATCTTTATCTCCCTGTGGCTAGAGGATTTATTTTCTCTGTGTGAGTCCAGGGCACTAGACCTTGCTCCCTCCTCCCCAGGGACGCGTAGGAATGCAAAGCCTTGCCATTGCCATCCTGCCCCAAAACTGCCCACTGTTTGGGCAGCTTGGAGAACCCCGTTGCTTCTGCTGTTTCCCTGAACCCTTGGTTGTGCAGAATTATGAGTTAACCATAGATCCCGGGTTGCTTCCAACCGGTATTTAAAGCTAATTCTCACACTCTGTCCTGCAAGTAACCAAGCAGCTGCTGCCGTGTCAAGGGGGTGGTGGGACCACACAGAGGACACTCACCGTTTATGACAGGGGCAATAAAAAAAGAAAATCTGAGGGGTTTTTTTCTCCTGAAACCTTACGTCCATGTGGTTTTCTTCAGGGACAAGAAAAACCTTGAAAAAAAATCAGAGCTGGAAGTCAGGAGAGCAAACAGGGTCTTACCAGGACCAGAACGGGGACCTGAGCAACAGGACATGCAGCCAGTCCACCCCTTTTCTTCGAGCTTCCCAAGCACGCCAACTATTTAGCAAATAAGAACAAAAGCCAGAAACGTTTGCTGAAGGAAGAGTTAAATACATACTGCAAGTCCTAAAAGCAACATTTCTGGAAGCTTTGATAACTCTGCAAATAGAAGATTGTGCGAATGTCTTACCCACATCCGTATTTCCCAGTAGAAGCACCCGTCCCCCAGCCAATTTATGAGCCCTCATCCAAACCAAACATTCATCTTTCTTTCAATGACATTATGACCCTTCCCAAAATCTCTTTGAAAATGTGCCTTTCAGTGACTCTTCCTCGCTGGAAGCAATAACGCCAGTTCCAAGAGCTAAAATCCCATCAGACCTTCCCAAAGTGCACGGGATGGGGTTTAAAACCAAGAGGCTTTCACATAACTTGCACAGATCTTCCCCTTCAGGACACCATAGGAATGGGTTGCTACCAATCCCAAGTGGGGATTTAACCTCAATCAGTGCTCCCCACTGCCACCCCAGCCCCAGCCCCCCTCCCACAGAAGCAGCCAGGGCCCCCCTCGCCCCAGCTCTGCCCATCCTTACTGCAGTGCTGGCAGGAGGCAGCAGGGGAGACTGGAAGGTGCCCGTCCTCTTCTTTCCCTCTTACAGGAAAGGGCAAAGGCACCTTGCAAGCCACACATAGTTTTTAACCCTCCTCTACTCATTTTTTAAGCACCCACTACTGCTTCTCTCGCTGGGGAGCCCTCCCAACACAACACCAACTACAAGCGTGGCCACAGGTTTAAATTTGCTTTTTCCCAGGCATTTTGGGAAGCTGCTTCAGGGGTACATCCCAGCAAGGGACCCAGATGTAGTGACACAGGCACCTCCAAGAAATCAGGGCAGCGAGGATGGCTGTCTCTGGGAGAAGACCTGCTTCCTACATTATACAAGTTTCCCAACCAAACTTATTCCCTCCTGCTCAGGCAACACACATTTGCTAATTTGTGCTGGAAAGGAGGGAATTAACTATTCTCCTCCCTCGCTGCGTGGGGAATAGCCCAAATTTCCCAGAAATCTCCCCTGACTTGTCCTTTAAATAAAGCTTAAATAATGCCACACTGTCCTTTAGGCAGCTTATGGCAGAATATTAAGAAATATGAACAAATATGTATTCATACAGACAAATATATAGATATAAAATACACTCCTTCAAGCTGCCCAGCAAACATAGTAGGAAATCACACCGGTCTTCAAATACCTACAAAGGCATATTGTGGGACAGGCCATTAACCCTTCTTTACCCCCACAGGATCCCAGACAGACACTCTGGAGAGATGCTCCATTGCCACATTCCGGCCCTGAGCAGCCCCATCCCCACTCTGCCTCTCCACACATTTTTATCCACAAGGTCAGGCAAAACGTTATCAAAAATGTTCTGATTATTTCCTGGGAGGGAGTGTAAGCAGCCTTTCAGCCAGGGTGACCTTGGGGGCTTTATCTTCCATCAGATAAGTAATCCCCCTGGCTGAAGCAGCGTTCAGTCCCACAGGGGAGGGAGGCTGCAAGGGACCAAGACCCTCCTGCTCTACAGAGGGGCCCGTGGTGACCCCCCACCACCCTCCAGTCTTTGCAGCTGTGACCCTCCTTTCTGATAGCTGCCAGTGGTTAAAGTCCCTGTAGCACCCCACACCTCTGGGTCTCCTTGTAAAGTCTTCCCCAGCGTTTAACCCCACGGTGGGAAAAGCGCATCCCCATCCCTGCAGGGGAGGAGGAGGATGCTGGGGGCATGGATGCCTCAGGGCGGAAACAGGATGGGGCTGCTCAGGGACCAGGCACCATTATGCACCACATTCCCACCCAAACTGGAGCATTTTATCCTCCGTAGCTGGCCAAGCAGGACTGGGAATTTTCCCTCTCCTCACGCCTTTGGTCCATGGTGCATCCCTGAGCTCCACAGATCTCACATCGCTCCAGGGTTTAAGGCAGATTCTCGCTGCCTGACTCAAGGGATGTAGAAATAAGCACAAAATGGGATTTAGAGAGCAAAGCTGTTACTAGGAATAACTGAGAGCAGAACAGGGCTTCTCTTGAAGCCAAGGACCCTGCCAGGGTGTGCACTGTGCTGCTGCCTTCTTATACAGGGCATTTCACACCGGTGTGACAGGGATGGAGAGAAGGAAGAAGGCATCCAGGAGAACATTTTCCCCCAGCCCATGGGGCTGAGCATCCCTTCTGCCCTGGTGTCCCCTCTCAGCTCTCCCCTGGGGGCCAGGGACCCCAGCCATGGCTCCCGCAGGAGGAAAGCAGGGAAGAACCTGGCACAGACAGGCTCTTTTCTCTCAATGGCATCGATTATTTCTGTAATCAGCACCTCGTTGCCGAAACTGAACATCCATTATTACAGAATTCTAAAACAAAAATAACCCAAGGGAGTGAAAAAGATATAATTCAGAAGCTGTCCTGCTCCCGAGCCATGCGCGTTGGGTCAGTGCCATCTAGAGGCTGCAAACCAGCCAAAAGCACCCAAAGCACCCACAGCCCGGGGTTCACCCAGTGCCCGGAGGCCGTGTGGCACCGGCACCTCAGGGACCGACACCCCAGAGGGGATGCTGTGTCTTGCCCCAGCGATGCGGAGCCACCAGCCCTGCTGGCCGCTGCCCCAAGGGCCGAGCAGGCAGGGAGGCACGCCACAGCCTGGCAGCATCGCACCCCTCATCCCTGCCTGGCACGGGCACCCACGGCCCCACACCACCAGAGCGGGATCCAGGCGTAGCTGAACGCCCTCCCCACTCACCAGCAGCCCGGCTATTAATATGCATGCAGCTGTATTAATAGAGCTGGCTAAACACCGCCTCAGGCCAGAGGAATATTTCAGCATTTCGTTTTCATCCCAAATTAGACTGAAACGGCTAAACAGGAGCTGGTGGTTGTTTTTTTTTTTCACTGATAGAAAGTTCAGGAAAAATACCAAATGAGAAAATGAGAGACTAGCAAATACCACATCTCTCCCGTTGGTGGGGTCCAGGCTGTGCCACCCTGCCCAGTGGACACCATCAGCTCCTGTCTTGTGCTCGCACACCTTTAAGGTGTGGTGCCCTTATTTCAGTGTGACAAGTCTGCCCATGGGACCAAACCAGCTCCCCCAGCCTGGCAATCACCCCCGAGATGGCTACAGCCACCCCTGGGGTTTATAGCCAAGGCTGGGACAAAGCTGGCACGAAACCCAGCTGCAGCTGGGAAGGGTGACACCAGCTCCAAAACTGGGAACAAACCCTGTGCCATCACCAAGCCCAGAGGAGCCTCCAGCACAGCCCCATGGCCCCTGCCTCCATCCCCCCAGGAGCAGTGAGGGTCCCCGAAAGCATCTCTGTGGTACAAACCTTTGCATTCACTTTTGTTTGCTGCTTTTTTTTATATTAAAAAAAATATACAAATTTATCTTCAACATATTTAAGAGCAAGTAGCCTGCATAATGAAAGAATAAAATTGCCTTCCATCCCTGGAAACCCTGCCCTATTTTGCAATGATTAACTAACTGTATTTGCATACTGTCCATTCCTGGTTAAAGACTCAGGGGGACAATTTCCAAACACTTTCTAATCTTGCACAGAGCCTGCACGCAGTGTTGTCATTTCCTGACAACCCCCAGCGTGGCTGCATCTGGCAAGCTCCACTTCTGCTTCCTTTTATTAATATTATTTCACATTTCCTTTGCCAGCTTGCCCACAGCCAGGGCCCCACCGTGCTGGGTGCTGCACTAATGAGAAGGATGATGCCTTCCTCACGTGGAACATTGCTGCATAAATCAAGTGGTGTTTACACAACCAGTGGGCTAAGACCTGTGCCCACACAGGCACATGAGGGCATCATGGGTTTTGCTGAGGTTTTATGCCCATGCTCCCAGTTGGGGTATTAGCGTCACCGGGAATTGCTGCCACTTTTCTACCTCTGGGGTTTGCATGCAAATGTTTCCCAGGACAAGGTCTCCCTGCACACACCAATGCCAATGGGCTCTTCAAACCACCCAGGCATCCCAAGATAGCACCTGCTACTGGTACCTATCAATGAAGTAGCAATGGGTCAGCCCATACAACCCCAAATTACACGATAGAAACCCTAGACTGTTCTTCAGGGGAAATGCAGAAACTCTGGTGGCTTTGGGCCTGGGAATGCAATTGGAAATCAAAAGGTGTGGGGACTCAGTAATTACCATAGCAGGGTTTTATTAAGCAAATTATTACTGAGCAAGTAAATAAAGCAGCGGGAATCAAAGTGGCAATCAATAGTGGTTTGATCCAGGGCAGCCTGAGCATGGCCTCGCGTGCCATCCTACAGAGCTGCCAAAGCCGGGTGCCGCAGCCAGCGCTGAGCGGGGGCGCACCCCGTCACATGGGGGTTTGAATGGGAGCCAAATCCAGATTAAAAAAAATAAACACCCCAAACAACAGCTAGATGAGCGCAGGCTGGGATAGGAGTGTCTCAGGGGTCTTTGCTGTCTTTTACAACCCACTTGTACGCTGGCCCCATCACTGCCTTTCCCGCGATACACCCCCGCGTCGTGGCAGTGACACGGGGCAGCACGTGCACGCTGCAAGCCCTTGTCTGCTCACAAAAGCACCAGCAGCACTGATTAGCTGTCCTCTGCTACAGCCCCCCTTGGCACCGTGCCGATCCCTCCCAGCATAAAGGGAAGGAGCCACACTGCAATTTGCAGAGCTTGTAATCTCCCGCAAAGGTTCACGTGTTGCACGTTCTCCCCCGTGCAGATGCAGCAGCCAGCACGGAGCACTCAAAAAGGCTCCTGCGGGGGAGAAAAGTGCCCAGCGAGCACCCGAGGGAAACTTTCCCATCTCTGCACTGGGTTCATCCTGTTTGCCATGGTCAAACTGGGCTACAGCATCCTCGCATGGTTGGACCACAGCATGGGGCTGGGCACAGCGCATTGCTTCGTGCGTGAATGGTTTCCCCACAGACAAAAAGCATCCCACAGTCACAGCCCACTTCTGTCCAGTGGCCCCAGGGCTGACCCAAACCCTTCTGCCGAGGACAGCACCAATGCAACTCCCCTTGGCATTTATTTATGGAACTGAATAAATGCCTAATATTTGTTAATAAAGCACGACAGAAGCGAGACGTCTCTCTGCCCCAGTGGGGATACATCATCGCTCCCTCTGACACCTGGAATTTATGTGCTTGATTTGCACAGGCTGTATTACTCATCGGGGGCAACACAAAAGTGTGGCCAAGCCCAAGGATATAAATCCAGACACTTGGGAAGGCTGCATGGCACTGACCTGTGCCCATGGGGAGCAGCCCTGGACAGGGACTGTGCTATGGCAGGGGAGCACGAGCGCTTGCTGGGGACATGTTCACCCTTACGGCCATGTACCCACCACAGCCCAGCGAGCAAGTCCAGTGCTTTCCACCTCCTTGTCTTTTTTTTTTTTTCCTAGCTTTTTTTCCCCCCACCTCTTTTGGCTGAGACCAGCAGCCATGATCTCAAAGGAAAAGGGTCACTGTCTCGCTCTGTGCATGCACAGAGAGCCCTCCTGGCCCCGACACGCACAGACGGCCCCATGCTGCTTGATGCTGCTGGAAAGTGTCGGTGTCCAATATGTCCCAAATTTCCCGCTGCACCAGCCCAGCTGTAATCAGCTTTGGATTACCATAGTCTTCTAAAGTACCAGACTCTGATAACATCCCTTCTGTTACTGACTCTAAATCTCCCCAGTCACACAGATGGTTTTCCCCCAGCAACCCAGCATCAATTACCAGGAAGTGAAAAGAACCCCAAAATAGATCAAAAAAAAAAAGTTAATAATCAGGTGAAAGCCAGACTCTGTTGCAATGAGCAGCCAGTGGCTGGTTATTTGCAGCAGCACAAAGACAAGAGGATATAGAGCAAGATCAGACAGCAGTGAATTTAAAACTGACCACTTTCCCATAACATACCATTAACCTCTGGTTTTGCTGCTGCAAATTGTCTCTGAGGTTTCAGTGGTGCAGGGCTTGCGCTGATAGGATGTTCAGATTGATGGCAAGAAAAGCCACGGCCACCTGAAACACAAGAGAAAAAATGCCATAGGAGTTACTGAGGTTTATCCTTCAGGACATAGCCCAAGTGTTGTCTGAGCACATGAAGAATTCCCCTTTTATCAACAGTCACCATTCTTTCCCATCCTTCCCTTGAAGCTGCTGGCATGTGTGGCAGAAGGCACATCTTCCTCGGCAGCTGGTCCTGCCCCAGTGTTTTGAGCTGCCTGGTGCGTGCTTCTCATAACTGATTTTCCAACAAGTCCCCGGAGGCTCCTCACACATCAGGATGCCCTTTTGCCTCCAGCTTTCCCAAAGGTGCCATTTTCTAAGCAGAGACACGCTTTGGTGAGGAGCCCATGCACCCGCAGGGTCACAGCACACAGGGGCCAGCTCTTCTTCCCATCACGCATTGGAAAGTGGAGATCCTGAAAATCAGAGATTGCTGTTCTTCAACAGTTCTCATCCCACTTAATTTTGGGTTTAAACAACCTTTTGCAGAAGGGTTTTCATCAATCTAATTACCTCGAGTGGTAAAACTCAGGTCATGCGGGAACGCGATGGGGCCCAAAAATAATTGCAGCAGCCAGGAAACAGAAATAGGTTAGCAAATTTTTTTTTTCAAGTTTCCATCTTGCTGTCAGCGTGGTGCCCAGGGCATATCCCACAGCGCAGCCAGGGGCAGGGGCAGCTCCATGCTGTGGCAGCCCCGGGGTCAAACAGTCCCAGCAGAGAGCGGCACAAAATCAAAGCCTGCCACCTCCCACCGACCCAGAACAAGGGTAGCGACAACCGCTTGTTGTCCCCAGTGACCACTTTTTGCAGCACTAACTGGTATCCAAAAGCCCCCGTGTGCCTGTATCCCCCTGCAATGCTTTGGGAGCCCAGACCCTCAAGGTGCTGGTCCGGCTTGTTGTCTCCTTAGCACAGCACAGTCACACTGGGGACACTTCGGTACCCAGCACTGCAGAAAAGCTTCGCCTCCCACGTCGCTCCGGTGCCCGTGCAGACACAGCGAGCAGCACGGCCTGCGGGGAGGGCCACGTGGCAGGGTCACCACTAACAAAGTGCAGCACGTCCCGGGAATGCTCCGCCAGTGACCCCGCGCTGGCCATTTGGCATCTTTGCTGAGCACCGAGGGCAGAGGGCAGCCGGGAACAGAGAGGACTTTACAGCCCAGCCAAGTGCAAAGGAAATAAAGGAGGGGAAAAAAAAAAAAAAAAGAGCTGACAGAATGTAGCGAGAGAAACTTTATAGGTTCTTGCTTTCATCCCTTTCCTCTCGCTGTACCGTGACTGGGAAAGGACAAAAAGAAAAGCTTGGTGCCTCTGCAGGGATGCTGTGTGCTGGCTCTCGCCGTGACACACAGGCATCGGCATTGCTGCCACACATCATTTTCCCCCGGCTAAGTCAGCTGGTGGCTTTAAACTCTTCAACGTTTTCAAAAGACCGATGAGGTAAATCCTCCAGGCCCCGAGCAAGGCTCTCACTGGACCCCACAGGAGTTTTGCCTGCATACTGCAGGATTATTATAGCCAAAATGTTTCTGTGGATTCAAATCAAGCCCTTTCATACACAGCCTGTAGCTGCAAGTTTTGTTAGCGCGTGGCCCTGGTAAAGCCTTCCTGATTTTACCCCATTTTAATGTAATTGGTATGTCTGTCCCTGTAACCCAGACAACTCCTTTTCTATGCCATTTCACACCAGCACTGAGGATTTACTTTTTTCTCACAAAAGGGAAAAATCAGTTTCTCCCCCCTGTGCCCCAAATGCTCCTTCTCTACCTGAACAAGTCCCACTGCTCTCAAGGAGCTGAGACGGATCCAGGAACCCCAAAGCTGAGCTGGGAACAGACCAGTGACCTGAGTCCCGCTGCATCCCATCCCATCTGCCCTGCTCCCAACACGCTGCGAAGCACCTCCGGAAAATCAGGAGAGACTTTTGTATGCACCATCCACAGGTTAAACTGCTGCCCAGCAGAGCCTGGCCATGGCGCTGGAGGCACGGGGCAGCCCACGATGGGGCTGGGAGCCTGGGGAGACCCCAGGAGCTGCGGCGCTGGGTGAAGCACCCCGTCCCCCGAGGCTCGGGGGCAGCACGGTGACAAGCCAGCCCTGTCTGGGAGGACAGGGCAGAGGACAGGGGCTCGCCACAGTCAGCAGTCACACGCTGCCACAGCTGCCGTGGGTTTTGCAGCCAGCAGAATTAAGTCTGTCAATGCGGCTTAGTGCCCTGAGCAGCTCAGCGGCTTCACCAGCTCTTTGTGCCGGGCAAGAGGTGAGGGCTGGGGAGATTACTGCCCAGCAAGAGATGCTGAAGCAGCGTCTGGAGGAAGGAATTTCTTGGTGGTGGCATCTTTCAGGTCATCAGCATTCACGACACCTCCTCTTCATGAAGTCCTGAGAGATGCCATCACCCAGCAAAGAGGGGAAGTGTGGAAGTTTCTTTAAAATATTGCCACCTCCTTCAAATCCCTGCTTTCTCTGTGTATGACTGCCAGGTGATACTTCAGAGAGGTTTCAGCGGGCGCACTCTGTCTCCTACGGATCACCACAGCGGAAAATTGAGCCTGAAAGGAGGAAAATAAATTTCTTTGCTGGGACAGTGCTGTGCTGCACCAAGCTCCATGAATGAGCTTTGTCCTGAAGTTCTGAGCCCGGCAGGGGATCACGCTGCAGCCTGCCAGCGCTACCCAGCTCCCCTTCCCGGGGCAACGGGGAAGTGGCTTCTGTCAATAGAGCCAGCATAGCCCCAGAGCAAACAGAAAGGAAGAGGAGTGAGGCTGCAAACCCCAGGTAAATATCTAAATCAATAGCACAGCAGCTCAATAGCGTTTCCCTACAAATCCAGCAAGCCACGCTTACAAATGCCTCCAATTTAAAGGCGGATTTCTCATCAGCTCAGCAAACCAGCACTCCTGAAGGTACAGGTTTGTCCTGAATGGCCTGTGCCTGCTCGGGTTGGGAGAGAAATAGCAGCCGTGGCCACAGAGATGGTCTCAGCAGTCCCCAAAGCTACCGAAGTACAAAACTGGAGGCAATCCTAATGTTCCTGCCCATCTGTACTTCGGTGCTTGGCCCTCGCTTCTGCCCACATTGCACAGGGCCATCTGGAGACTGCCTGTGTTAGCTCTAGAGAAGGAAAAAAAAGAACTAAAAAAAAAAAAAAAAAAAGACTATCCATAAAGGAAATAGCGGTTTGGCTAGTTAGTAGTTTCAGCCAGGCTGCTGCTCAGCAGGGCACATTAGCCCAGACCCACGGGGCTGCGCAGCATCCAGTCCCCACGCTTGGTCTGCAGCGGGGTGAGGTACCACCCAGCATCGCGCCGAGCAGCACAGCGCGTCCCAGGGAGCCAGGGTCTGGCACACAGACCCCTTGTGTCTGCGGCAAGGGGAGTCAGGGCCAGTCCCCGGTGCCCTCCTGGGGCAGCCGGCACGCCATCCCTCCCCTCCCACTGACCGTGCCTCCTCACCAGGTCTTCCCAGCTTGTGGCAACCAGATTCAGCTTCTTGGTTCAGTTTAGTTTCAGCCCTTCTGTGGCTAGTGGTAAGAAATACAATGCTCTCCTTCCACCTGTTAAAAAAAAACCAACATAAAAATCAAACTCCAGCTATCACTTAGATTTTTATATTCCCCCACATTTCCGAGATGATGAAATACAGCCACCGCACGCCAATCCCCATGGAGTGGGTGCCATGCTGGATGCAGCATCATCCCTTTGCCCATGAGGAGCATTTGCTTCCACTGTCCAGGGAGCCATGGCTGTGAATGAAAGCTCCTTGAACTTAACAACGTGTTTCAGCCTTACATGTATTACTGCTATGCTTTTACAGTGAAGAGATGCTACAAAAACAAAAGTGCTGCGTGCTCCAGGGCCCTGCCTCTGTGCCTGAGATCCCACCCCCTGGTTTCCACCCATGTCCCACAGGACATACCTGCAGTCTCCTTCCCACTACCTACGTTTGCACTGAAGAGCCTCCCAGAAAGACACACGGGATTTGATGTCGTATAGTTGGAAAAAATTATTTGAAAAATTGGAAATAAGCAACAACAGGTGCCGCAAAGGGCTGCAGAACCCGGTGTGCTCCAGAGGCTGTGTGCATGGTCACCAGACCACCGAGTCCCTCCTTGGTGGGCAACTTTGCACCCAAGAGATGAGCTATGACCACCAAAACAGTTGAGGACATAACATCTAGAAAGCTTGAAGTTTGCTGGCTGTAAAATGACTCCACACTTGTCTAAAGAATCTATGCACAGCTTTGCTTTCCCTCAGTAGGATGGGAAATCTGCGGTTAATGACCCCCTGCAGCAGAAGGTCCTTCTGTTGATCTGTCCTAAAACTGCCCATTTGCTCACTCAGTTTGCACATGTGCCCACTGGAAGGGACCAACAAGAACAACCGGGGAGCCCCACCGGGTGCTGGCTCCTTCCTGGCAGGCGGATGGGAGGGGAACACACACTAATTATTTGCTACATCTGCAAATGCACCTCAGGGCCATGAGGTCAGGGACCCCACACACGAAGCAGCACAGTCCCGCCCTGAGGAGCTGGCTGGTGCACTGTCAGCGACCATCTCTGCTGAACAGAATTCATTTTTTATTTGGTTTTATTAATCTTCACATGTTTAGACACAAGGGCTACGATTTATAGCTCACACACAGGAAAATATGAAATTTTTTCCACATCTCCCTGTTTAAGATATTTGCAATCATGATGTGCACTCTATCCCATTATTAAATGCTGGTCCCAAACCCACCGATACAGAGGAAGCAATTCCCTAGAATGTGGGAGAGCCCAGCTAACCTTCCACTTCAGCATCCAACACACCACCCTCAGCCTGTCTGCAACACCTCTGTGCATCACCCTGCTCAGCTGTCTCACCACCCTGGGACATAATCTTATTCATGATCTTGTTCCTGGTGCAGGAAGCCATCACATCTGATTTATTGCATTCAATAAGGAGAAGGAATTTAAAACAGAAGGTCTGTCCAGATCTAAGTTTTGAAATTATTCTGCGCCTCTACCTTTGCCCCTACCATCCCAAAAGCCTGTAACTTGTTTCGAGTGGAAGAGGTGATTCGGGGCAGTTTGCAGCTATCCCTGGGGTGCAGCAGAAGCCAAGAAGCTAAGCCAAAATGCACCTTAACGATGCAGCCTCATGCAGACTTTTCAAACACCTGCATCTTAATTACTCCAGAGAACAAATTTCTGACACTGGAAATGCAGCTGCACTAGCTGCGGTGTCTGTCCTGCCTTCCTAGCTCATTTTGCCACTGCTTCCTTCAAAGCAAGCCGTAAAGCCAAAACCATTTCCTTTAATGCACTTGATAGAGGTTTGATGTGAGTGGTGGGCTCTCATCAGCTGCTTCTTCAAAAAAGGATGTAGATAAAAAGATGAGAGAAAAAGGAAGCCCTGTGTACATAAGTATTGCTCCAAGACGCTCCGCGCTTGCCCCATCAGCACAGCCCTGGCGCTCACCCACCGCGGCTCCAGCTCACGCTCCAGGCAGGGGGAGCCTGTCTGGGTGGCCTTTCCCATGGGACAGGGCTCCTCCGCCACAGCTGCCTGGGACATCAAAAGTAGAGCCAGGATGAGGATAGGGCCAGCAGGACAGGTCCCCAAGCACCTCTCCACTGCAGCTTGCCGCAGTAATACAGCAGAGCTATGGGGGCGGGGGGGGGGGGGGGGGGGGGGGAAGGTTGGGCACCATGGGCCCACCCCAAGCAGCTTGGGCATTTCCACAGCCCCTCAGCACCCTGCTCGCCCGGACCATGACAGCACAGCTGGCAGAGCGGGGACCCCCAGTCCCTGATCCCCTCCACCTTCCCCCACAGCCTCGCAGGATTTCATTTGCAGTTTACCCCCACTTCCCTCGCGGTCTAAAGGTTCAGCCGAGGTGGCAGGAGCAGTGCAGGCAGCTGGGCGTTGGAAGGGGGCTCTTTCCTCCCTCTCCTGCCACGGAGCCAAGCGAGCAGGGCCAGACAGCACGAGGAGACAGGGCAGGGCACCATCCCTGCTCCAAAGTCTCGCTGCAAGGGCTGAAGCATCCTCTCACGCCTCCCTGCGCGCCCAGGGCTGGTGTCCCCACCTCCCCACCATGCACACCATGTGCACCAGGCAGGATTTCGAGCGTGCACACAGCAAATTCATCCTCACCGTGGCTTTCGAGCAACACCCTGGGCTGTGCGCATGCCACCTGAGCCCAGCAAAGGCTACAGAAAAAGGGGCTGCTTGTTTTCTCCAGCCTGTCTGAGCATTACCCAGCCACCAGGGAGCTGCCATCTACCCACTCACACTTGTGGGTACCCACCTGCTGCAAAGAGAGCATCAGCCAGGGCCAGGTACACGTCTCTCCTTCCTAGGAGCAAAACAGGGGAGGGAGAGGAACAAGTAGGAGAGGAAAGATCAGGGTGAGAAGATATGAGAGTTGACAGCACTCTCATCTACGACCACAGATGTTAGCCTCAGTGCTCATTAAAGCCCTGGGTCTTCAAGTCCTGCAAATTAGAATTGGTTAAAAAAAAAAAAAAAAAAAAACCAAACCACAAACCAATTTCTAATGGAATGGTATCTTGTAGAACAAAGAAACAGCAGTTCTGTCAAAAAGAAAAGAAAAAAAATATCTGTTTTGAGTTGAAAATCTTCTGCTATTTTAAGTGAAACAGAGAGGTAAATACATTTCATTTGGGTTTTATCACTACAACTCATTCTGACATTTACATTGTATTAAAGTTTTAATATTAATACTGTGCTGCTATATAATATTTAATACAAAAATTAAATATATATATTTAAGTTAATATTTCATATGCTAAAAATCCAAATGGCAAAATCCCTTTGCTCCATCAAAGATAAAAGCACCCAGCACTAATTAAAACCTCTCTGATGCTACTGAGGCTCAGGACCAAAAGCAGCACCAAATAAATCCCCTGGAAACAAGTCGCAATGATGCCAGTAATGTTTGCAAGAACAACTCAGGGGCTCCTCACTGACCTTTATGATGTGGGGACTGAGTAGAAAATGACCCTGTGTTGTAGTTTAACCCCAGCTGCCGACTGAGCCTCTAAAGCTCCCCCCTGGCAGGGTGGGATGGGGGAGAGGGTGGGAAGGGTGGAAGTGAGACAGCTGACGGGCTGAGCTAAAGGCAGTTTAACAGCTGCAGCAAAAGCCGCACAGGCAAGCGGGGCACAGCAAGGCGTTCATTCCCCGCTCCCACCGCAGCCCGGGGCTCAGCCACCCCCGGGACAGCCGGGCTCCATCGTAACGGGGGCTGGGGGGCCGACGGCATCACTCCGAGCGTCCCCCCCTTCCTCCGCCTTCCCCCAGTCTACGTGCTGAGCGTGATGCCACACGGTCTGGGATGTCCCTGGGCTCAGTGGGGGTCAGCTGTCCCGGCCGTGCCCCCTCCCAGCTCCTGGTGCCCCCAGCCTGCTGGCTGTGGGGTGGGCGAGGAGCAGCAAAGCCCTTGGCCCTGTGCGAGCGCTGCCGAGTGGTAGCGAAACACCCCTGGGTCATCAAGGGGGGTTTCAGCACAAATCCAGAACGCAGCCCATCCCGGCTACTAGGAAGAAAATTCACCCTGTCCCAGCACACCCTTCTCGCTTTTCACACTTTAGTGCATCACACACCATGAAAGCAGAGCAGGAACAGTGCTGCAATGAAGATGTGGAGAAGCAGGATGAGGAGGGATGGTAGATGTTATTTTGCGGGAAAAGCATTAGCAAGTCTCCTCCAGCCATTGCTCAGCAGCTCTGGGCTATTCATGCAGAGGGTCAGGGCCCCAGAGAAGGGAGTGCTGCCTTGGGGCAGCGGGTTTGGACCAGACACCACCACTGTCCCCATTGTCTCCCCCAAGCCATCACTGAGACGTATTTCTTAACCATACCCATTAATAAGGTGAGCAGCCATGGAGCCCACACAAGAAATCAAGAGGGGAACGGGGCAGTCCCACAGTAAATACATTGCTGGGCCCCAGGCCAGCCGGTCCGCCCCATGCACCATCGTGGCCAGCAGAAAGGGAGGCTGGTGCTCAGAGTGGGGGTCTCAAACACCCAAACCACAGACCCCAAGCCAAGCCATGCACAGATCTTTGGGTCTTAGAAGACAGGTGAGCACCCACATTTCCTTGTAATCCACAGCTTGTTCGATACTCAAACACCTTGGGGCCATCCAGGACTTACCCACCATGTATACAACTGTCCCACCCATGGCACAGCCCTTGGTCCTATCCAGGTCCAAAGAGTTCGGTAGTTACAGCCCACTGACACATCTCAAAGTCAGAGAAAACTGAGGGGGATGCAGGGTACCCTTTTATTGCCCCAATTTCTCAAGCCCCTGATCCAGTCGGCAACATTCCCCAAGTCATAGAACTATTCAGGTTAGAAAAGACCCTTGAGATCATCAAGTCCCACCATTAACCCAGCACTGCCAAGCCCACCCCTGACCCATGTCCCCAGGCACCACATCTGCACATTTTTTAAACACCTCCAGGGATGGTGACCCACCACCTCCCTGGGCAGCCTGTTCCAGTGCTTGACCACCCTTTCAATGAAAAATTTTGTCCTCATATCCGACCTAAACCTCCTCTGGAGCAACTTGAGGCTGTTTCCTCTTGTCCTGTTACTTGTTATCTGGGGGAAGAGACCAACCCCCCAAACTTGTCCCCACCAGTAAGCATCACCTCACAACCTCTCCTGAAGCCCCCAGCCTCTGGTCTCCACCAGCCTGGAGACCACCCTAGCTTCCTTCACGCTGAAGCATCAATTTGGGGTAACTTGCCACGTGCAGGCAGGGCCACGAGCACCCTGCCCATGGCTGGCCAGGGGCTTGGTCCCACCAGTGAGGAACTGCAGATGCACGGAGCTGCTCCACAGGTTCCCCTTCTTCCCCTCCAGCTCTGGTTCCCCAACTGCCTTTGCATAATTGGAGACCAGATTTCAACTGCCTGTGTTTTACCAGGCCTAATCTTCAAACTGAATATATTTAATAGGGCCTGATCTTCATAATGGCTCTGTCTGAGGCTCTGGATTTCAAAGCAGCTTCACTTAACAGGACTTTGTCTGGAAGCTGCAACCACATAATAGGGCCTGGTTTTAAACCAGGAGTGTTTAATAGGATCTGATGTTTAAAGTGCACGTATCTAATTGGACCTAATCTTTACAATCCTCTTTTCCTTCCCCCTTTTCTGGCATTTCTTCTCCTTTGCTGCTCTCCCTCCCTCCAGCACTAAGACCCCCATCCCTGCCGTGGCAGACCCCTGCCTCCGCCAGCAGCCCTGCCAGGGCCACGAGCTGCTCTCACAGGGACCATCCCAAAGCCTTTGAAAACCCTCCAGGGTCTCCCAGGGCAGCTCCTAATTCCCACTGCACCTCCTCTGCTCTCACCAGCTCACCCAGAGCCGACCGGTCCCAGGGATACAGGCACAAGCCCATCATTAAAGGCTTGTTTTAATGGGAATACAAAAAGCAGCAAAAACACCCAACACCTGATTTGGTGAATGGAAAACATGTGGGTTTTTTCCATTCCATTCTGCAAGAATCACCAGCCTTGGACTACTTTCTTTCAGTATTGCCTTCCCCACTGCCATGAGTAAGTTGCGCTCTTTGGAAGGAAAGCCCTCTCCCAGGAGTAGCCAAAGATGTTCCATTTTAGAGAACTGTAACTAATTGGCTGAAGCAACAATTTCTTTTGCCCCATCAGTTGTGAAATGGGACTATTTTTTTCCCCAAAAAAGTTCAGGCACGAGGAACGAGCATCTCGGAATTCCAAGCAAAGAAGCCATAAATAGACACACACAGGGTTTCTGCAGCAGCTCTGAACAGTCCCATGCCCATCTACATCCAAGTCTTAATGTGCCCACCCCTCTAAGGGCAGCAAACCGCTCACGCTGCCGGACACCGCACCTGCCAGGACCTGAAGTCATGCAAGTTGCCCCGTACCCATCCATGCAGTTTCCATCATACACAAATATTTCAAAGCACTCTCCTTCCATGTGCTTAGAGTCCAAGCCCTCAAAATAACAAACCACGGGGCCACACTGTGATTTCTTCACGCTGACAGGTGGGATGGGCTGTGCTCTTGGTGGGTACAAATCGAAGGGTCACAGGCACGGTGCCCTCACATCGCCTTTGTGCTGCTGGCATCCAATTCCAAAATACCTCTGGGGTTACAAAAGCTTCAGCAGTCAATTTTAATACCTGTGTTGATCGTGCCTTAAAGTTGTACTGTCTGCAGGGCAAGAATTTTTTTTAAGTATATCTCACATCTAAGGAATGACAATGTAACCAAGCCATAAAGTTTGCTGTCCCCAGAGCTCTCAGCCAGCTGTGGATCACAGCTGGAGAACAAGGAACAAAGTTTGATGGGTTTTGCCCCCTGCCCAGCCTGATCTCTGCCACTAACACGCCTGGACCCACGCCTCAGTTTCCCCTGCAGTGCTGGGAGGGGACAAGAACAGGAGGAATTCTTGCCCTTCTTCACAGCCCGTTGCTGCAGGACGTTTCAGCAATGCTCCTCAGAGCCACCTACCCGCAATGCAAAAGAAACAAAGAAAAATATTCTTGACCCCAGCTTACCAAGAGAAATTAAAGCAGAGATGAACCAGGAGGTTCGAAGGGCAAGGAAGGATGGAGCGCGCAGCAGAACCGACATGGGGCAGCTCTCCTCCAGCACCTGCACAGCCTCAGCGTGAGGACATCTCACATCTACAGTCTTTCAGATGACCAACAAACCCTTCCCTAGAAGCATGCGTTTCTCCTACCTCCCGCTGCCAGCCCCAGCACCTCCCTGGATGGGGCAGCCCAGCTCGAGCCACACCACAGGGTTAGGCACCCGCATCTGCCCCGTGCTCGCATCTCCGCCGTCGTTCACCACCCGCTGGCTACTCCCGCGGAATTAATTTGCCACGTTTGATTTGCAGTTGCATCAGGCTCTGGCACTGCCCTAAAATTTATGCTTTATACAAGCCTTACTGACAGACAGCAGGGTTGGGAGGTTAGGGAAGCAATATTTCCAGAATTTGCATAAAACAAGGGCATTTCATAATTTAGCTGATGTAGATTTGGATAAGATGAAATTGTTGGCCATTTTATAATTAGATGGCTAATCATAAAATAACCTTTGCGAGTCATCAAAAACCATTATTATACAAATGAATTCCTGCTTGGTACTAAACTTACTTTACCCTTGTCCTTGAGGATCAGAGACAGTAAAAAAAAGACCTTTTTGGTAGAATTCATTCTGCAGCCAGCCCCACGTTGTTACTATGTTTTATGGATCACAAATGCTTAATCAATAATGCAGTGCTTTCGGGAATGATGCTCTTTCTTATGTCTTTCTGTGGCTGGAATTGTTTGGCTGGCTGCTCACAAATCTTTTGATGTGGATTCATTGTTTTGGAGATACCCTTCTCTGCATCTCAGGGCAGATTCATCAGCTGAGTGAGAAGAGGTGGGAAAGTTTATTGGGGTAAAAAGAGACGTCCTGGCAAGAGCAAGAATCATTGCTCTGGGTTCACTGGTCGACTTGTCAGGTTAATGAATGGCCCTAGGAAACCATTAAGTATGCAGCAGCTGGAAGATCCCTTCCTCAGCAAATAAAAACAAAGCCAAAGAGCCTCTTCCCACATGCCATGCTGCTTTTTGCAGGAAGCCAGGCTAGGAAAGGCAATTGATGCAAAGGGACCCCCTCTGAGCTGGGGACCCCTGGGCATGCCTCGCTCCCTGCCCATCCCATCAGGAATGCTGCTTTCCCTGCAGCAGATATCCCTGCCTGCCCCAGCAGAGACCCCATGCCAGTGCCTGGATGAGAAAATGATGTTTTCCAGAAATTCAAGTTTGCCTCCCCCCAGGGTTTTCCCTGAGCTCGATTTTCTGCCCCATTACAGAGGGCTGGTGTGTTGCTCCATAGCTAGAGCTGAAGAACAGGGGTCCAGGCTCCCACACACCTCATGTCCCCTCATACCATAGCATTTCTCCACCTCCTACAGCTGACGTGATAACGACTCCATTAAGCAGCTGACAAAAAACCCCTGTGCCAGCACTGGGGGCTTTCCTCAGCTCCAGGCCAGCCCTGGCCCAAAAGTCCCACTGAGCTCCAGCAGCACCCTGGGCTCCTGCTGCCACGCTCAGCCCTGCACCAGCATCTTCTGCCACTCAGACTTTGCTGCAGGATCAAAGCTTGGGGGAATGTGGCACTTTGCTCAGGCACAACTGCTTGGGCGGTGGGAGAAAGATCAGTGGAAAATGCTGGATGTTTATGCATCTGGAGGCAAAGCAACTGCTGTGGCTTGCAGGGCACCCCCTGCCCAGCACAGGTGGTAAGAAACTTCCTTGGGAACAGTCTCTGTAAAATAGAGAGCCACCTAACTCCTGTCTGCTCTGTTTAATTTTCCATGCTCATTAAGGGTGAACTACAATAGAAAATTCCTCTTATAATTTGTGTGCCAGTCTGTTTAACAGGTGTACTGACCATGTTTGACTTTGCCACCTGAGTAAATGTTGAATCTGCTCAGACCTCATGGACAGACAAGAACGAGAGAAGAGTGAATTGGGGTCTGGCTCATTACACAGATCATCGAAGACTACATCTTTCCTCCAACGATCTCAAAGCACTTTGGCAAACAGTGATTAAATCGAAGCCCCCCAGACCTCCGGCATGCAGACGGGGGCAAGCAAACAGCCAGCTTGGTACCGCAGGAGGGGCATCGCCAAGGAGCATGAGAGGCTGAGCCCCCCGGCCACCCCCTGCCACCACCAGCTCACAGCCCGGCCACTGCCCCCCGAGCCAGTCACCCCTCTCCTCCCTCCCCAGGCACCACAACCAGCACCTTTAGACACCGTTTCAGTAGGATGTGAACCAAGACCTTACCCCTACTCTGCCACAAGGGCTGCGGCTGCTGGGAAGAAGCCAGGTAGGAGCCCAGGGCTTCCTCCGGGGCTGCACAAGGAGCACCAGGTCGGGGAGCCAGCAGCAGCAGGGCAGCCCCGTGGGCTTCCACATGTGCCACGCAGAGTTACTGTAGAGCATTAACTGCCTCTCATCAACTATGCAAACAGTGCATTTCAAGGTCCATTGCACAAGCACCTTCTCAGAGCAGTGTACTTATATTTTAATTAGCAGCTTATGTGCTGATTACCCTATTGGTATCCAGCACACCATGCAACGTGGCTGGCTCGCTCCCAGCAGGCAGGCAGGCTGCCCGTGCTCACTGCACCCCTCGCCATGCATCGCCTGCTGCTCTGGGGTCTTCCCTGAAGGTGCAGGTAAGCTGTGGTACAAGACAGGCAGCCAGTCTTTGCTGGGGATGCAGGAAGGAGCTTTCTCAGAGAGGTCGAGCCGGCTGAGCTCCTGTCTGAAGGATTATCCTTATGCTGCTGAGGTTAACAGTATTCACAGGAAAAGAAAGAAGCAGCTGGGAAGGATAGGGGGAAAGGAAAAGGTGATGACAGTGACCAGGAGATGAAGGGGGTAGGAAAGGCTTCATGACACAGCTACACAGAGGGAAGCGGGATGTCACCATCTTTCTGTTATGACAAGTGGCTTCAATTGCAGCAATGTGAGGAGACTCCTTGACCTCCACCCACAGCCCACCAACGGAGCAGTGGCTTGCATTGCATTAGCCGTGTCAGCTCAGGCAGCAGGATGAGAGCAATTACCCATGCCCAACGTAGGTTGGCAAAACTTTGCAGTGTTGGGAAATGATCAGGTAAGCCAGGCTGGAGGTGTCTCATCCAATCTCCTGTTCATCGCAGCATTAGCACTGGCGTCAGACCAGGTCAGGCTGGTGTAAGCATCAGACAGGTTAGGAAGGCGCTGTGCCAGCCACAAGGTGTTCTACCCTTACACAAACACCATCTGCAGAGCCCAGCACTTACAGCAAGCATCTTGCTGTGTGCTACGAGACAGGAGGAAGACATGTACACCCTGGTTCAGTAATTAGATGCAGACTCCCAGCCAACTCATCCAGATGATTTGTCCCCACATCCAACCACCTTCAGAAAGGACAACACATTTAAAGCCAGTCCTGCTCCATCAGTTGCCTGCAAGGAGGCCACCTGAGACCAAGGGGCTCTCCAGGCCTGACTCTGCAGGTCCTTCTCTCGGCCTCTGCCATGGCAGATACTCCAGCTGTCTTCTCCATGGCTGCTACAGGGCTGGGACCCTGGGCTGAAAAGCAAACTGAGGGGTGCTACTATTATTTGGAACTGTATGGTCTTACCCTAAGTTTGTAGGGAATGCAAGGCTTTGAGAACCTTCCCTTCCTCCAAGGTCACTGCAAAACAGCCTTCAGGCACAACCTTGACAGCAGCAAGAGCCCAAGGTGGGCCAGTGCCCACGAGGGTATCACAGCTGCCTCTGCAAAACAGGACATCATGGGTTTCCTGAACCGCAGCTCACACATGGGATTCCACTGACCTCCGAGCCTCAGCAGCCCTCTGTGGATCTGCTGGGACGTGAGGTGTCACCAGCACCTCAGCTGCCAATTCATTCCTGAAACACATCAAGGAAGCAATTCATAAAATAATGTGAACTTCAGGGGGCTGGGCCATCTCACCCAAAAGCTATCATTTACCCGATGAAACAAAAGTCTTTTTTTTTTTTTTTTTTTTTTTTCATCCTAAATAAGAGGGATTTAATAAGTTGGGGCAGGTAGAGGAAGAGAATTAAGTCTGTAGCCTCTTTTAAAAAACAAAACAACTTTAAAATGTGGGCCATATATCATTTATCGCAACTTACTGCCTACGGCTGCGCATTGCAGCTCAGACATGCACGTGATCCTCCTCGAAACCTGGTGCTAATCCTAAAAGCCTAAAAACAGTTGACCCATCATTATTAATTAGCTTGCTGTTACCAAAATACACAGGATAGATGATGATGTTATTAATTTCTGTGCAACCTGCCGTGATGCCTTCTCAGGCGGGGGAGCCTGACAGAAAGACTACCGAAGGATTTCCCTCCCACGGTCCACCAGCACCTCGGGAATCAGCTGCTCGCCCGGAGCAGGATTTCAGCTTGGCTACAGTCTCATCCACAGCGCGGGATAGTGTGTCACCACAGCAAGTGTGTAATAAACATAATTATAGAAGAAACTTATGATTATTCAGAAGTGTGTGTGGGCAGAAGCAAGCACTAAGTGATGTAAAAGCATTTCAGTAAGCACAGCCGCTCTTTCAAAATTTCCCAGTTCCATATTTTATCAGCAGAACAGGGGAAGACATCGGCGGAAGATCTAACAGACCTCCCCCTTTAACCTCGATGCTGCCAGCAAAAGCTCAGGCTAAGCAGGGTTTACTCGCACCTCCTGATGGCACTCAACTGCTTAACCCAGGTTTGCTTCCAGAAACTGGGTTACTTCTTTCTGAGAAAAAGATGCACTGATCCCTTTCCACTTTGCTTTGCCTCTCCCACCACCCAAGAGCGAATTGCCGATGGAGAGCAGGACAAGCAGCCCGCAGATGTCCTAGTAAAGCTCCTCAGGGAGGGTCTCCTGCCTGTAGGAACACCAGGCTCTGTCACACAGCCCCAGTCCTCGCTGGAGCCCACCCAGGCACACTGGACCACTTTTTGGCCGGTGGCCTAAGGCTGCCTGTGAGCCCAGGCAGGCTAATGTTGTGTTTGATTCACATTATTTATGGCTTGGGTGATACGAAGCATTACCAGACATATCCTCTGCGACATCAAGAGCTGATGTGCAACGCCTGGGGCGTGTTTCCTAACAGAGCTATTACGGATTTAAATGATAGCATTTTCCAAGCACTTGCACCAAGATGCTTTCAAAAGCCCCATGTGCTAAGCCTTAGCTGAATAGCTGAACGATCTCTTGCAGAGATGGGGACAGAGAAAGGAGGAATTTAGTTGATTCCTTATCAGCAACACCCAAAATGGCTTTTTTTTTTTTTTTTTTTTCCAGGAGGAGGACTTATCTTTAGAAACAGCAGCTTTGCTTTCCTTGCTTTTGCTGGCTAATGCAGAGTTGCAGCTCTTTGTCCTTATGGAGTTATTCTGCTGTGTTCTCACCAGATTCCCACCCTGACCTGGCTCCTGGTCATCTCCGTCTCCCAAAGTCATTCTGATGCCCTGGCACCACCCTTGTTCCAGGGATGTGGCCCCAGGGGCAGGAAGAGAAAGCAGCCAGCCCAGAGCCAGATAGATGGGCACCACTAAAACTCTCAACTAGAGTCTTAAGTAAAATAAGGGAGAGAGATGGTGAAAGTTTTGTATCACATCCTGGCTTGTTCCTGATAAAAGGAGACTCAGCAGGTCTCCAGCCAGCCACAGAATACTCTAAAACACCCACAACAGACATAGTATGGCTTTTTATCAAGCAGAAAGAGTTCTTCTTCCTTCACTTCATCTTAAAAGATACCTCTCGATGTCACTTACTCAGAAAAAGCAACAGAAGGAATAACACAAACATTTTATGCTTAAGCATGCTTTTTCTAACACAAATACGGTGCACAAATCCCTGCCTGACACAAAACTAGGGCAAATTTCTCAGTGATGATTGGCACAGAGCACCCAGAGAGCATCTCCTGGGCCATTGACATTTGCAGCCCAACATCTCAAGGCAAACCAAAACCAGCACGTGGGGAGCCAGCTAGCCTGCCGCCCTGGCACAAGCCACCCTCTCTCAGGTCACAGCCTCTGCTGGGGCAGGCCAAGAGCCAGCATCGCACCAGATCAGGCCTTTCTCCTTGGGATTTCACAGCCCTCCCTCCTGTCGCCTGTAGGTGGGGAGGAGGAGGATGGGGAAGATATAGGATCTCACTGCCTTTTCCTGTGCATCACACAAAATGAATCCAAGATGGATTGGTGACCTACTTCGTCTGAGAGGCAGTAAATAATATTAGTGCAGCTGATCACCTTTCAGACCCACCAGCCACGTGTAACAGATAAATCTACCTGGGCAAAGGAAGGTTTCCCACAGTACACCATGGCCAGAGCACAGCCCTGGTCTCAGAAAGCCCCGAAGAATGGACCGATCAGAGGCACGTGGCAGAGACACGCAAAGCTGGAGATGCTCAGCAGGTCCGGGGTTGACTGATGTGAGCCAGGAAAAGGGAGGGGGGGCCGAAGGCAGGCATCTGCCCCGCAGGCACAGAACCAGCTCACGGGGAAGCTCAGCCGATCTGGCATGTTGTCACAACTGCTGTGCTTGTACATAATGGCCTGACACTTAAATAAGGTTCGTCAACATAAAAGAGCTTTTGGCAGAGGATGTATGGTACCCACATGTAACATAGCTCACACTGTCTGGGTAACGCAGAGGAAGGCACCGCCACAAAGCTGCTCGTGAGTTCACTGGGCCTCCAGAAAGGCTCTGTGGGATGCACTCACAGGGGTTTGAGAAAATCAGAGGTAGTCCCTAGAGAGATTGCCTTGGTGACTCCTCTCCGGACACACCACAGCATTACCAAATCACTGCACAGCCAAGAACCAGACATGACCAAGCTGGGTGGGCAAGACAGAGGGGCTCAAAAGTCATCCACAGATATGAAGCCTCTTCAGGGAGCTCATCCTGCTGCCACCAGCCAAAGCGGGGCCCTGCAAAGCCCAGCAGGTCCCAGCACAGTGCAGCACCCTTGGCCACAGCACCATCCCTGGTCTTCTACCTCCCGCAGTGAGGTGCCACCACCCTGGCTCGTACCAGCCCAAGCTGCTGCCCAGCACCACGTGCAGCTCCATTGCAGTGGCTGCCCCAAGCCCCACACCCCAGCACAGCAGCCGAAGGGCTGCTGAAGCCAACCAAAGCCTTTTCGGGTCAGATCAGCCCCTTGTCACCTGCATGATGCTGCTCCGTGACTGGAGCCACAGGGACTGGGCATCTCCCCCACCTACAGCCAGCAACTGCACTTTGAAGATCTGCCTGGGGTTATCCCAGCTCCCAGACCTGTGCTTAGGGAACGTCCTGATCTCCGGCTGCCTCTCCTGCCTATCTAGGGCAAACGCACAGGAGCTGCCGCTATCCTCCCACTCAGACGCATCATGTCTGCACTGAACTGCAGGTCCTGACATTTTTTGCAGAGATGAGTGGATGTGCTTGCGTGGCAGAGGGAGACTGGTTTCCACAGCAGAATGAACATGATTCAGCCACTCTTTTACAGCGTGGGAGAGGCAGAGTGGGCATGGAGAGCCCCAGGCCTTCAGCAGACCAGCTGGGGCAGCCACTGAGCTCCAAGAACCAAGATCTCTGGGGCTGGAGGAGCTCCCTGCTGTGCAACAAGAGATGCTGGGCTATAGGACTCTTTTGCCAAGCTGCAAGGCAAAATCCTTGTGCAAAAACGGGTGCAGGCCCTTGCCAAGCAACCTCACACCTTCCACAAAACCCTTTCTTTGGGTTAAGCTCAAGGCAAACACAGCTGGAGCAGCTTCTTAAATAGGGCCGCAGGGACAGGACCAAGGCTGAGGACCCCTCCTGAGCAGTCACTGCTGCTCCCGGTGCCAGAGGGGGGGTTGGGTGAAGAAGGGTGAGATAGGTGGGATCTGGCTGGGTTTGACCTGCAAAGTACTGGTCATACCAGCCTGGAGGAAAGTGCTTTGTAAGAGTATCATTGCTGTGATGGCACAAACAAGCCATAAATGCCAGCCCAGACACAGGACGAGGGCTGGAAGCAACCAGACCCAAGTCTTTGGCCAGTGGGTCCCCAGGTGGCATGAAGGGGGAGGCAAGCCAGAGCCCTGCCAGGTCTGCTCCCCAAATCACAACCGTTAAGAAGCCTCTGGGTGCTCAGACCCAAAAGCAAGCCAGATGCAGCCAGCTGACCCCTGAACACCAGCAACCCCAGGGCAAAACCCAACACAGAAACCCAACCAAGGTTGATGAGGTCTCCTATTCATGCAGAGCAGCAGCAATCATCATAGCCCTTCATTTTACACCAACACTGGAAGCACCAGGAGGCTGTGCTTGAAGGCAGAATGGGATTATGGCCCTTTCTCCCTCCTCCTCCTCACTTCACCTTCCCCAGGAGCTGGAGGTTTCTGCCAATGCCACTGCTTACATGTCAGCTTTGAAACAACCCCTGGCAGAGCTCGCCTGTCCAGTTTACACGGGGAGGAAGCAACAGAAACATGTTTCACAAAGAGCTGGCAGATTTTCTAACCTGCTGTATTTTCCTGCCCTCAGGCTGTGCTCCCATTTACCCACTGGTGAGATGGATACGGCAGCTCCTTCCCATGCAGCCGCCCAGCACGGTGGGATGAGCTTTCAGTTTCACGGACGGGTATTTATAAGATGTTCATGGTGGAGCCTGTGCTTCACCTACCTGTTTTATTTTTAACCTTCATTTCATAGAGCTCAGACAATTCTTTCAAGGTTCCCATGAATGATCTTTATCCCTTTTGCAGCTCATTCCAATTCTGTGAATAAAATCCCTGGGTGTCCCTAGAATAAGAGAGAAAGGATGACATTTGAAATGAAATAAGAAACTGAAAACAGAGCATATTTTCAAAGAAAACTCTCAGTTCTAACCTCAGCAAGCCATAAACAAGCATGTTTGGCATCTGTAGATCCAAAAACCCTTTGCAGGGAAAGGTAAAAAACCTAAACTAGATGACTAGGATCATATGCATTTCATAGGCAAAGGGACTGGGGTCCTAATGAGAAAAAGGGTTGAACTGCACATACATATACAGTGTGTCCCACAGGGCAGGGGAAAAACCTTGAGGTCAACTTGAGCACGTAACTTATGACATGAGCATCAGACCAGTGCCTACAAGCAGAGATCCTGAACTACCCTACCCTAAGGAGCCACTGAGCCCCATTTTTAGCTCTTCTGCAGGTGGGGAGGGACCACTTCCAGAGCAGGCTTTGGAGCATTTTTTTCTCTTCTTGATCCTCTCGTTCCTGCAGCAGGAAAGGTCGTTTCACCAGACCACCAAAAGTTCATCCACCCACCTGCATCCTCACCGTGCCTTCCCAGCTCTTCATCAGCATCCATCCCCCTCGGGCTTTGAAGTGCATCGTGATCAACCAGCCTCCCTCACCCCACGTTATCAAACCCATCAGGCTGCAAGGGTAGGATGACATTTGCCCTTATTGTTCAAGACAGGTCTGAAATTTGGGTCAGCTCCCTACTTGTCAAACAGGAGGGGACTTGCCCTCCCCTGGGTGATGCTGTGGCCAGCCCTTCCCTGCTGCCCACCCCCGGCTCCTGGAGGACGGAGCGGCTGGTCCTCCGGTCCCACGGCCGCGCTGCGGCGGGGCAACACTCCCCCTTAGCGGCAGGAGCCGAGAACAAGCCTTCAGACCAGACAGCACTCTACATGCGGGATAAAATGATCTGGCTCAACACGGGTCCGGCGTGTAAACCCGGGCATCAATCCGGCTGCGTTTCCACCGCGCGGTACGTATCGCAGGATGCCGGGCATCGGGGCAGGGGGAAACATTTTCTTCCCTGGAGGGAAGGATGCTGTGCGCTGCCCCGGCGGCGGGCAGGGCTGGTTTTGCAGGAAGGATTCAAGCTGCAGCCCAGCAGCCCCAGCCCTGGGGTAAGGCTGGCTTTTCACACCTTCCCCCTGCCACGGCAGCCCAGCATCACCAAGCCGGGGGGAGCGTGGGGCGGGATGCGGCCCCAGGGCAGGGAGGTCTCTGCAGAGCCGCAGCTGCGGGGATTGTTAGGCAGAAATTAATCTGTAAAGAAAACTTAGCAACAGTTAGAGCAAGTATCGATTTTGTGTTTGTCTGCTTCTGCAGGGCCTGAGAAATGGCAGATTTAGACATTAACTGGGCTGGTTTGGCTTTATTCAAACCTCGATTTACACTAACCCTGGGAATAGATGAGTACATCTGTGGAATTCAATCTAAAATTATTATTAATTTTTTTTCCTCCTTATCTAGTCCTTTTGAGCAGATCTGACACCAGTTTTGGCACCTGTTGCCTGCTGCACAATTAGAGATAACGGGCTGTATTTTTACAGGGCTGCAGATTCTAATTTGATAGCGGAGTTTTTAGACCAGCAATCTCCCTGGATGGAGGCACTTGGCAGCACCATCCCTAGACACTTGCGCCAGCACCGCCACTGTGACAGCTTTGCAAACACAGGATGGTAAAAACACAGTTTTATGCACCAGACTTTGCACTTGAGCTCTGGCTGCTGTAGCGAAGTGGAAAGCAGCGGGCAGGGAGCAGCTTTGCTCGCCTACAGCGTGATGGTGAACATCAGCACGAAGTGCTGGAGCATCTGCCCATCCAAAGCGAGACACTGCCCTGGGTCTTTGCCCAAAGCACTTCCAGGCAATGGGCTTTCCCTTCCCCAATGCACAGACTCCAGTGCTTTCAGCAGCTCAGGGCCCCTGGCCGACAAAAGAAAATTGCACCTTACAAAGTATTACGTAACAACAGTGATGCCAGGCATCCCTTCTCCTGGGCTGGCTACCTCACTCAAAGCTGAAGCTTTGGGTGAGATTTCCAAAATTGAACAAAAAAACCCCAGGGGAATTAGGAGTGCAATTCCTATTTGTTTAGTATTTTGAAAAGAAAAAGAAAATCCTAATGCATTTACGAATCAAAACCCCTATAAAGTATTAATTTTGCCTTTCACAAGCTATTAGGTCACGTATGATCCAGGTGATGGCTTTGACCACTGCCAGCTCTGCACGTACAAGCCAGACGCTGCCCGTGGCAAGGGGAGACGAGCCTGCGCTTCTCCCCCAGGCTTTCTGCTGAGTCTTCACAATGGGGGTTTTAACTCCCTGAAACCTCTAACGTTTTCCAAATGGAAACATTCATTTCCTCACTCTGAACCCCTTGGTTTTCACAGCAAAATGTTTTCCCTGACCTTGTACCATATTTTAGTCTTTTATTCTTCTCTACTGGTGGAGATGAAGAATTGCAGTTTCCTCACTCCAGAAGCAGGGAAGGATTTTAAGTTTCTAAAGCACAATTAGTTTCCTGTCCAGCTGCAGCCAGCTCTTAACACAAGCTGTCTCCATCTCTTGCAAAATCCAGGAGCTACTCAGCTAATCCTTGGCATGTATCTACCAGGCTAAAATTGTCCTTTTAATTTCCTAAACCTCTAAACACACAGGTTAGAGTGTCAAAAGAAGCACATGGGAAATTTTACAAGGTTATTGCTTAGCAACTGCTCAATAAATACTATAAGCAAAGGCAAGAGAGGCAGCACTTTGCTGCTTTGAGTAATCCCCAAGGTCAAAGCACTTTTTGGCAAAACAGAAGCCCCAGACACCCACTCCGACCTCAGCACGCCCTCGCACCCATCACAGGGTCCAACACAGAATCTAAGGCAGCCTCCTTTCCTGCACCAAGCTGCAATAAAGCTCATCAAACTTCGAGGTGTAACCAACTCAAATTTAGCCAACAGTGGGAATTTTTTATTTATTTTTTTTTGTTACCCCAACACAGCACACCCACAGCCCCAGTGGATGCACAGCTCATGCGACCCCGCTGCCCTGTGCGGGAAGGCAGGGGAGTAGGGACGGAGCAGCACGCCTGCACACCAGGGAGCGGGGACAGCTCCTAAGCGGAGCTGAATGCTCCTGGTGCAGCCAACAGCCCTGCTGTAACGCGGGATCACACCGCTGCTCCGGAGGGCAAACCTGCCAGACACCCTCCATGCACGCTGCAGCCTTGCCGTGCTTCTGTGGCAACACCAGGCAGTGGCAGGTTACGCTACAGCTCAAACCTTCATAGCACTGCTAAGCAATTATTCACCGTTTCACACTGCAATTTATTTCACTCCATGCCATCACAGCACAGTGTACTGCACGATAGCGAGGTCAGGGGGCCAGTCTGTGTTACGCCAGCAGTTGCACGCAGGTCAGCAGCTCCTGCCGCAGCTGCGGGACTTGGCAGTGCCACCCCGGCCAACCCAGCCGCAGCTGCAGAAAGCCTCGGCGCGGGAGCAGGCAAAGCCCTCACTTTACCAGGGCTGGTACAAGGGTACTTCAATTTCCTTTTTCTTTTCTTTCCTTTAACTACAGGAAATACCCAAAATTGGAAAAGCTACTTGATTTGCTGTTCGCATCCCTCCACGGCTGCACGCAGGGACAGCTCTCCCCGTGGGTGCCATGCCAAAAAGCCCTCTGCGAGCAACCTGCTGTTTGCACAGCGCTTTAGCAGATTTAGCTGTGAAAACAAGATAAAAAGGCTGTGAAATCCCTCCAACCAGCAGGAACAAGCCCAGCAGCCCAGAGCCCTTTGAGGGACACACAGCAGCTCCCACGCTGCTGGCCGGCCATAGAGCTGTGTGAGCTCAGCACTGCTTTATGTCACCCAGCCCCATCCTAAAAGAAGCTTGCCAATAAAAAACCCTAGTGTTCCTCTCTTTTTTTCCTCCTTACCCCAATATTTTTGCTCTCCCCAGCTTTTCCAAGGCCTGTCCCAACTGGAAGCAATATCCTGCTTGCAGTCAGGGCACCACCATGACCCAGGAGCTCCAGCTTTGCTCTTTCCCTCCCATCCCCGATATAAATCAATCTTTTTTGTGTGTGTGTGTGTGTGTCTGGGTTCAAACAAAGGGCCATCTGCTCTGTTGAGGAATGCAAAATACCAAAAGCAAATACAAAGTTTAAAATAAAGCAGCAACCCAGGGTTTCTGCAGCTTTCCAGCAAGCTGGGCCACAGAAAGGCATTCCTCTCCCACACGGCAGAGGCTCCTGGGACTCTTTCATCCTGCTCTTTCATTTAAAGCTAGATTAAATTTCTCTTTGTGCGTGAGGGTTGTGCAGCCTGAGAAGGCTGAGTTACTGCAGAGGCTTCTAAGGGACAACAGCCAGGGACATGGAGCCCCAGACTGAGAGGGGTCTCCAGCAAAACTCCTTCCTGGGGCCTCTAGTCCAGGGGCTCCACCGCCAGCCTGAAGCCCAACCTCTACGAGATTTTTATTGGAAATAAAGCAGAGCACCCGAATCAACAGAAAAATGAAGGAAGCAGGGCCTTTTCTCTCCACCTGCAGAGCACTGCCTATTCCCGAGCCCTGAGACAGGCAAACTGGGCTGAGCTGGTAACATCCACACCAGAAGGAACTTCATTTTCCAATTAAAAGCCAATTGCCTTTTTACTCGTTAACTATGCTAGGCCTTGCTCATTTTCCTCGGTATTTTGCTGCCCCTCAATCTTTCTTAATAAGGACTGTGCCATGCAGGACACCCAGCCCTGCCTGGATTTACAGCATCAGAGCAGCAGTTAATGCTTCTCAGCCCCATAACCCTTTAACTTCGGGGCAGCCCCCAAACACAGGTGCCAGGCTCACGCACGGACCTACCCTCCGTCAGACCCTGCCTCCCTGGGCTCCAGCTCACCCAGCTCTGGGAAGGAAATGCAGGTCTCTGCTTGGGCTGTTTTAAAGGCACCTGGCGCGGGAATAGCCAAGCCCACTAAAGCCCGAGCGGAGAGGGATGGGTTTATGACAATTTCCCTTAAAATAACAACAGAATGGAAGCAGCTAAAGCCAGGCCTTCAGACAAGCGGGCCCAGCCATCTTTCCAAAGCAAACATTGCAGTACTGAGAAATAAAAATTATTTCATAGATTTGCTTTGGCCCTGAGCCTGTAGAAATGAAAAATGAGCTGGGTTTCTAAAACTCATAAAACTCCCTCATTTCCCAGGATCCAAGGTTTTATTAACAAATTTGTCAGTAAGGCTTTTTTGACTCTATTGCCAACGTTAAGTCACAACCTGAAATGAGATTTATACGGCCCTGTTCTGTTCTTCCACCCTGCAATGGGACTGGGGACAGTGACCCTGTTGAGAAGCATGGGAGTGAACAGAACCCTCTCCCCACATCTTTGCTGTGCAGCCACCCCCAGCCAGAGGCAGATCTGCCATGGCGGCTTTGGTGGCTTGCAAAGGACAGCCCAGCCTAGCCCCAGACAGCTCACCAAAGAGCTGTTCATGCACTGGTCTAACTGGCAAGTTGCTCTTCAGTTTTCTCAGCACCTTTCCAGTTGCTGCGAGTTAACACAGGGCTACAATTGCTACATTTCATCCTTGGCTACATCAAAACAGGACACCCTACTACTGTTACTGCAGCAGAACAGCTACACAGATGCAGCTTTGGCCTCCAAAGGAAGAGCAGAAGAGGTTCTGCTACATCACACACTCCTGGTGCTCTTCTCCAGCCCACTGCTCTCCACATCCATCCACTCCTGCAGCTTTGCAGGGATCCCAGCCACACTAAGCTCAAAGACACTGGCACTTTCCCATGAAGTAGCCAAAATAATTTCTAAACAGCTGATGAAACTGTTAAGGGTTGAAGCGAAACAGTCCCTTCTCCCCATGCTGAGAGGCTAACAGGAATCCAGCAACTTGCCAGGAAAGAAGAGATCCCACATGAAAACCAGTGCTTTGGGGCATCGCCGACCCCAGCACGGCACTGCCTCCCTCCAAGCATTGAGGCCCTGGGCAGAGTCAGAGTCTGAGTGACAGGGTGATGTTAGCACCATTGTTTATTTGAAAAGGGAGCACAGTCCTGGGGAGAGCACCTGCTGCTCCCCTTCTGCGGCACAGCAGTATAGAACAGCCCCACAGGGAGCAAGGGGCCAGCGCTGACACAGGTCACCCCCCAAAGCACATTTCCCATGAGTGTGCAACACCATCCCTCCTCCTAGAGTGAAGGGGGGCCACTCCACCCCCCAGGGAAAACCTGGAGACACAAGACATGCAGGAACTTTCACAAAAGCCATTCCTGAGGTACCAGAGCAGCCAACATGAAATCCAGGCAGGCTGCAAAGCCAGTCTCCACTGCATGCTGCACATGCTGCTCTGAGGTGGAACACGGCTACACGCTTCTACTTTTGCAGAACTCAGGTCTTTCAGAGAGAGGTCTTGCTGTTAACTCTCCGCCCCTCCCTCATTTGCCTTTCCATAATGATCCCAAAGCTTGCATTCCACACATTAGCCAGCAGTTAGCCCAATTTATTACAATATAGATCTACCTGGGAAGAAAAGGGAAAAAAAATCCACTTCCACACACTAAGGCCTGGCAGAGGATATTTTTTCCTGTGGTTCTCCCTCCCCTGCACTTATAAAAAAATTAAAAAAATAAAATAAACAAGCAGAACAATCCTTCATGATAAGATTAAGGTCCTTGATGTGTGACTCTGTTTCAACAGGCCCAAAAACTGTCGAGCTTTCTCCTGCATGAAGAGTTGGTCTCGGGTTCCACCACAGGCTACCACTTTCCAAGCCCTGGTCATCTACAGAGGGAAAAGAAAGTACACACACAACACAGTTAACTGGAGGACAAACACAATGTCAACATGCAATTTTAAAAGACTGCAAAAATAAATAAAACTAACAACTATCTGCGACCCAAGGGAAATAAAATTTCAGACTTTGGAGCACCCATCTTGCAATCAGGAGGAACTTGCACACCACCAGTTACTCATCACAGCTGAGAATCTTTTCTAGCAAAGAGGGATTACACTCAGCAGTATCCCAGGTGAGTGCCCCATTTCAGGATGACCCACATGCCCTCCCAGGGCTTTCCCTTACTTGGCTTGAGGCAAAAACCCCAAAGCACAAATCCACTAAGGCTCCTTGTGCTCTAGAGGGATGAAAGAGATTCAGGAATAGCTCTGGAGTTTATTCCCATCCAGTTTAATTCCTGAGCTGCTCCACCCCACGTCTAGACTGGCCAAAGACCATTCTTAACAGCAACCTGGTGCCTTCAGTTTCAGCAGGGCCCCACAGCACACAGGAAGAGCTGAAAGTCAGGTGTGGTTCAGTCACCATGCACAGAAAGAGCACCCACAAGGTGTTTTTGCACTTAAGGAAAACCCCTGTGAATCCTCTGAAATGCAGCCAAGAGATACGTAGTGTCTTGAGCGGGAAATACCCACTTACACGCACTGTAAAGAACCACAGCTCGAGCTTCAGCTTTTGCTTACAGTAACAACGTCCCACGCAGCCACAGCACGGCTTTGGGGCTGATTTAGGTTCAGCCCACAGCTAGGTGAGCTCCTTAATAAATAACTGTCACTGCTAGAAACAGCAGTCCAGCACAATAAATCCCAAGAGCCCAGCAACACCACAGACAGCTCTGCTGTCTTTGGGCAATGGGATTTCATTGCGCACCTGTACTCTGTCACCACACAAGCTGTCTTACTGTCACCTTCAACTCACTCCTAAAGCTTTATTTATATGGATCTATTAGCTCTCAGAGCAATACGACCCTGTCTAGGACAAGAGGAGAAATGGAAGTGCTTAAGTAGGGTTTATTTTGAGAAGGGGAAGGAATTACTCTGGCTAAGGAGTACTTATTTGTCAGAAGAAAGAGCTTTCACAACAGACAACTCTAATCCAGGGACAGATGCAACCCCCCTTGCTGCAATGTTTCATGAAGACTGAGCCAAGGCTGCTCAGCGAAGACAACGCTGCATCTGGGCTCTTCCTGGGAAGAGTAGCTACCCCCACAGCTGCAGTTTCACCCCCCACTGAGGAAAGCATTTATTTCCATCCTCATTCAAGCTACGAGAGCTCCCATGACTCAGCCCAAGCAAATGCCTGCAAAATCATGGTCCAAATCCCCCCCTCTAGGCCACACTGCCTAACAAAGCAAGGGTACCTCCTCTACTAACACACTCTGCCTGTAAATATACCATTTTTTTGAAATGCGAAGATTTTAAAGAGAGCATTACAGCCCAGCAGAAAGGGAGGTTTTCCAAGAGACAGAAAGAAGCTGCAGTGTGACACTGCTGGATCAGCATCTCCAAACCTTTGTACAAAGACAGCCCTGACAGTGTATGTATGCCTATGCAGGAGCGCACACAGCTTCATCCCCTCACTCCTCCTCCCAAGGAGGGACAAGGACTGCACTACCAGCTAACCTCCTAAATGGGAGAGCAGTGGCTGCAGGACTTACTGGTGCTGGTGGTCTGAAATGGCTTGGCATTTTCCTGTAGGACATTTTCTCTGGCTGCACTTGCACAAAGGCTCTGTTGAGTAAACCGCTGTCGTTCTTCCTGCTGGAGGAGGAAAGATTCAAGGATCTTGACAGGAAATTCACAGGCTGTAAAGTGGGAAAAGAAAAGCATAAGGAAACAAGCTGTTTTGCCCTAACAGTACTGATACTTGGCCTGACCAAAAGGCCAGCTACAAATCCAGCCCTTCAACCACATTCACATGTCCTGTTCAAAGGCAGCTGCAGGTGGCAAAGCTCCCACCGCTGCTTGCACAGGGTTTCTTCAGAGCAGAAGGCAGCTCTACCCCTGCTCCGCACACAGTACCCCTCACCTGGGCTCTTTTGAAACAGACAGTCTTGGGGAAGGCAGGCATATTCTGTGTCGTATCTTCATCCACAATATCCAGTGCCAGAGACTTCCGGACCTTCTTGATTGGACTTCTGCGCAACTGGGGGACAGAGAAAAACAAGTATCATCATGAATCAAGCCAGTGAAGTGCCATCTTAAAGACCCCAGGGTGCACACCAAACCACATCACCCCAGGTCTGTATTGCACCAGCACCTCAGGAAGAAGGCATGCTACAGCCTTCCCCACCACAAGGCACAGCAGCTTCTAGTGCTCTCCTCCTGGCTCCAAGAGCCACCAGTTTAGAAGAGGAAGCCCCCTTCAGTAGGAAAGGAAGGCCACCACAGAACTGAGCCAACAGACTTTACATGCCAGCCCACAGGCTTCTGGGAGCCCAACTTGCCATAGATGCTCCAAGTGTGCCATGGGTCTCTCCTGTAGGTTAGGGACACAGCACCTCCTAGCATGTCCTGCATTCAGCATGAGCCAGGACACAGCTGGCAGTATTTTAAGCAGGCCTTAACCTCAAGCACCTCTTGCTGATTAAAAGACAGCAGCCATAGGCCAAAAAACTTTTTTGCATCAACAGTAGGGTGATCAAAACCAGAACACCCCTTAACAGCACAGGGTAGCTCAGCAGCAGGTACTAGATGCAAAAATAGCTCACCCCTTGTTTCCTCTTCTGTTTCTCAGGTTTCACATCATCCTCTATGATAAGTTCGATGCCAGCTTCACTTCGAAGTACCTCTTTCAGGTCTTCTTCCAGGTGAGGAGTCTGGGGCTGGTGTGAAAAGGTAGAGAGAGCACAAGACAGTCAGAATCTGTATGCTGTGCAGGCTCATGAGATTCTCTCTTAAGGGATAATGGCATCAGGGCAGCCCACACACAAAGACAACTTATTTACCTCCCAGCTGCAAAAGATAAGACAAGATTTCTGCTAGCCTGACAATTTACAGGATCTCCAGGCCTAAGAGAATCTTACCAGCTGAACCCCAAATGTGCCACCAAGAGACCGGTATGCACAGAAGGCCTGGGATACTGGAAGCCACCATTCCCACAACACGCACATTAAGAGACCCAGTTCTTCAGGATCTAGGTAGATTTCTTGCTTTTCCTCAAGGTCACCAGTAGCCAAGCACTACAACCCAATTCAAAGGCAGGTTTTGGCACTTTTAGCCTCTGGTTTACAGAGGAGCTAGAAGTCCTGTGGCTACCTATCATGACATGTTCATCACGACAAGGTCCCCTTCAATCCTCCTCATTCCCAGCCTGGCACTATCAAACTGTACTTTGTTATGGTACAGATAACAGTTGGCTGACAACTCTGCTGCAACCCACCCCATGTCCCATTTGCATTCATTATGCTTCTGCCACAGGCAAGTGGCAGACCTGCCCAATAATTACCAGAGGCCTAATTGGTCCATACTTTTCCAGAGCATTTTTAAAGGGCGTGGGAGTGTGAGGTGTGTTGTCCACCACATACTTCTGATCTGGTGTGACAAACCTGGAAGCAGAGAGCAGGAAAGACCAAGGATCATACACGCTGTAACACACACAACGTAACCCCTGTCCTTCCAAAGCCCTCTCATAGCATGAGTCACCTGCAGAGTCTCACATGGCAGCAAGCAGAAGCACCTCCTGGCTGGACTATTCCTGGGGTGCAAGCAGGGCAAACAGGCACGGAGGAGCCTTTAGTGGGGATACCTTTCCCATGTGCCAGCTATGCTGCTCTACCCTGCCAGCTACAAGCACCCTTGTCAGAAAGCAGCACAGCACCCTGACGCAGGCCACATGCAGCTCTGCAGGGGCCAGCTCTGCAATGCTTCTGCTGGCAGATCTGCTCAGGCCCAGCCTGGGCTTGTGACAGTCACAGCTGGACCAGCAGAAGTCCTGGGTGCAAATGCACTTCGAGCAGCCAAGCCAGCTCACACCACCCGGACAGAGAAGCTGCTCTGGGCTAGGCTGACAACAGAGCAGTTTTGCTAACACAGCCAGCACCCCCTTACACTGTGCTGCTTCAGTCTGCCAGCAAAACACTCCCTGTGCAGAGCATCCCCGCTCGCCTGCCTGGTACAGCGCCTTGGGTAATCACTGGGGTCAGGCAAAGCAGAGGGTGCAGAGCTAAAGGGATGGATCCGAATAGCTCTTGTGGAAGAAGTCAAATCCCTGCCCTGCTGGCACAGGGCTCACAGCACAGCAATGTTTCCCAGACAAAGATGTGCACAGAAGGCAAAGCCCACCCAGCAGGTGAGCACAATAGTGGTCACTTGGCTGCAGCCCCAGTCAGCCTGGACACTTGTTCCCTGCAGCTCATGGAGGAGCTGTCTTTGGAAGGAAACTGATTTAAGGAAAGCCCCAGCCTGCCCTGCCTCTCACTAGTGCCAGTACTGGTACTGGGGGAGGTATGACTGAAATGGACCAGACTCCTGTGCAGAAAAGGACACTGCTCAGGGGAGAAGGAAGAAAAGACTTACGCCGAGCTCTTCTGGAGCAGAGGGGTTTTGTCCCTGTGCAGAGGAGTGGTGACAATCACCTTCTGACTGCACACAGGCGTGGAGGTCAGAGACGGGTTCTCCAGTTCTAGTGTATCCTGTTTGGTCCAAAAGTTTAAGAACTGCACAGCAAAGAAAGAAAAGACACTTCAGTCTCAAGCATCTCAGCACAGTGTCGTAAGTCACTGCTTTTTCCTAAATATGAGGAGAAAACCTGAGGTAGAGACAATCCTCCCATACCAAGCAGCACCAGAGGGATCTGTCCCAGTATAAACCAGGATGACTTACAGAATCATGCAGTCCTGTACATGGACACACATGTGAAAGTTGCCAGAAGGTGCCTCATACCTATAAACATTATTCACTTCCCATAGGGATAAGCTAATATGACTACAGGCAGCTACAGAGTGGGACAGAGAAGTCTCTCCTTGCACTGGTCCAGATAAGGCCAAGCAAAATGGTAAAGGAGAGATAATCCTAGCCCAAAGGTTTATTCCAAACTCACAATGGCAAATGTGAGGGAAGTCCATGTAACACAGCAGCATACAAGTTAGCAGATTTTGTATTGAGCTGTCTTCAGCCTGAACTGTGAGAAAACAACAAACCGTCCCATCTCTGCTAGGATTTTTCCTCACAGCTAGTGACAACTTTACTCCCATAAGGAACAAAGTTTGTACCCAAAAACCTATCAGGAAAGAAAAGCCCATCTGTGTTATATTCACTAATGGTCGAAGCTCAGCACGAGAGGCAGGACATCCCTTTTGCCTTCACAAATTTACTCCAGGCCTTCCAGCATTTTACACTCTGCAGAGCTGCACATTTCAGGTCCTGCTCTGATTTCCCAGTTCTTGCTGGCCTCGCATTTGAGGTCTGCCTGAACCTGAGTGTCAGACTGTCCTGTGGCGCACTCCCATGGGCCACCCCAGGCTGCAGAAACAGCAGAAATAAAGGCCTGGAAGGCATGGGTAGGCAGGGTCTGAACAGAGCAGCTGTGGAACTGTGATGGAAAGCACAGCAACATAGCAGTCTTTACTCTGTTTTACAGACAGAGCTCCACAGCAATATACGAGACACCAGCAGGTTTGACCACCACAGCGCTCCCAGATGATGTACGCTAGAGATCATTTGTGCACATGTGTGTGAACACTTCAGGAGTCACAAGGCTTGAAAGATCCCAAATCCCTTTTGCAACAAAGACAAGTTCAGGACAATTTTCCTAAGCACAAGCACCTCAGAGATCCGCAGAAGGCGTGTGCTGCCAAGCCTGCCTGCTCAACTTCACTGGAAACAAACAGGGAAAGCCCCTTTTCACTATTGCCACTCTGCTACCCACAGCTGGGTCAGCATTTCCTCGGTGACAGAAGCATTATGCTCTCCAGCAATCCTGCAGCACACAGGCAAGTAGATCTGCACAGTGGTGCTCCTTCCTCATAGTGGGCAAGTGCCCACCCCATCACATAGCATAGCTGGGCTCCCCTGACACTACAAGCACTCCCACAGGCAGACACAGGAAGGGCAGCACTGCAGAACAGCAGGGCCAGAACCCAGCTCTGCACCTTGTTAGCAAAGACACACACCCTGAACACTGGCACCACCTCATTCAAGGGAGGAAAACCACAAAGCTGGCAGAGCTCATGGGATTACATAGCATTAAGGCAAGTAGACAGAGCACTAACATGCTTATTAGCTCACAACCAAGCCCAAGCAGAGGTGCACAGACTGGGCTCTGTCACTGCTCCATACCTGAGATGGAGAGAAGGGCAGTGTCTTGACAGGAGTGCTCTTGGGCGTCATGCTGTTGCAGGAGTCAAGGAAGGAAAGGCTGGTGCTCGTGGCATTCTCTGTGACAGGGGAAAGGGAGATCTTCCTCTTCTTCTGCCTTTTCAGCACTGAGGGTGGCGTGCCAAAGCTGACCTCTGCGTGCGGAGAGATGGGGATGAGCTCTCCTTTGCTGCTCTTGCTTAGGTCAGAGATGGTGTGGCCATCCAGGCGGTACTCCGTCACGTTGGGCAGGGATTGTGTTGCCTTGCTGGGGGTTTGCCTCACCGGGCTGTTGCTGCTGCTGCTGCTGCCGGCAGAAGGTTCCTCAGGCAGGTCAAACTGGGTCAGATCACACCACCCATCTGGGTCCTGCACACAAGGGAAACCATCAGAAGCAGCTCAGGAAGGAAAGTTGAGTAGCCAACTGGTGCAGATGCAGATATGAACTGGGAGGTGAAGTAAGTTGGGGTGTGATTGCACCTGCTTCTGCAAGGAGCCTGGCTAAAGAACAGCTCAAACCCTCCTCTCCTCTGCTGCCAGCACAGTGGAGAACCGGAACAGGGAACCTAACCAGCTGAAAGCTGATGCCTGCACATAGGGCAGATTTTTCTATTTACGCAAGGGTGGTTTCCCAGTTCAGCTCACTGCACAGCTGCACAAACAGCTGCACCCCACACAGCAGGGACAAAACAAGCAGCTGGGCGTAGGTCTGGGGACTGAATGAAGCAAATGTCACCCAACACCAAACCAGTCTTGGGCACATCGATACAGCCGGACACAGGGCTCTGCTGTACCACACACTGCTGAAAGCAGATTAAACATAACTAGACCAGTTCAGAGATCAGCTGCTTCACAGCTCAACCCCACCAATACACAAAGCACCATACAAGCAGGCCGCTAAGGACCCGTGGATGGGCCGTTGAGCCTTGGGCACAGACTCTCTGTTCTCCTATACACATACAAAGTGGATCATTCACAGATAATCCGCTCATAAGCTTCTGAGTCAGGCTAGGGGTTGCCAAGACATTTCCCTCTACTGGTAGCAAATGGTTCTGTCGATTCTAGTCAGCCTCCTACCCTGGTGTGCCTCCATCACCCTGGGGATGTCAGTGCTACTTGACTGGCCCAAAATTACTAGTTCCAGTGAAGCTACCGCCACTGAAAGCAAATAGCAGTATTTATCCCAGCGTGAAGGGGTCTGTCCTGCATACTACAAGTGGGCCTGGCCTATTCCCGGTCTGTCCTATCCTATCCCACCCTGTAACAGGAGGGAAAGGAAAGCTCATGAGCATGGGCCTCAATAGTTACAAAAAGGAGAGAGCCGGGGCCAGGGTGGCTGATAAAGGAAGGTGTGAGATCAGGTTTGCCAGCATCTACAGCCTCCCACACCCGCAGAGCCTATGCACAAGGACAACCACCTCGGGGAATCTGCAAGCCCAGAGTAATACTGGCAGAGCTGTAAAGGCCTAATCCAGCCCTGGAAGAGACTGTGGGAAGCCACAAGTCAGCGACAGACCCAGCCTTCCTCAGGATACCCATGGTGATGAGCAAGGGGACACAGTAAGTTCACTCAAGGGAAAAGGGTGGGGGTCAGTCTCCCTACATTATCTGGAGGATCAAGGGTTTTTTACTTACGGATTCAATCATGTCCAGAGCTTCATTGAAGGCTGGCCCAGATGTCAGGTACAAATAGTTGGCAGCTTCGACGACCCATTTGTATGGTGATGTAACGAGCGAGGCATCCTCAGGCACCGCAACATCCGGAGTACCCTCAGCGTTATGCTCTGCCAGTTCAGCAGCTGGCAGCTCTGAGGGTAGCTCCTGTACACCCGTAACCTCCTCGTCACTGACATCCTCTTCTTTTATTTCAGAGATATCAACTGGCCAGTTCGGCAGGACATTCTTTGTGCATACAACAAAGAAAGTCCAGCCATTAGTAGAAACCCAGGGAACAATGTCAAGTCCTGGAGACAAAGAGCAAGAGTCCCTGGACACATTCAGCTCTACCTGCTCTCCTACCTGCCATTCAGTTTGTTTCACATCCCTGTTCTCCCTCACTGCTCTGTCCCAGACACCATCTGAACAGAAAGAAATCCATGCAACATAACAAGCACAGGAATGCTTAACTGGAGATTTCACTTAATATCCCAGGAGAAAGTTGAACAAGGGCTGAGCAGGTAGCACTAATTCTGCATTCCCCACTTTCCAAGAGCTTGCCTTTGACAACTACATGCTTTCTTCATGAAAAAAATAATAGGCTGTACTTGCCCTGCTTCCTTTTTTAGAGGAAAGGAACGCAATACCTCTTCACCATGCCCCCCCACACGGTCTGGAGCAGCCTCCTCCTCCCACCAGCAACAGCACAACAGAGCAAAAAAACCCTTCAGTTTCCAAGACAGACCTGATGCTGGGACTGGCAAGATAACACCACAAGCAGACTGCTGCCCCCCACCTGGATAGCGCACTGGAGCTCACATTAAACCTCTAGCTCCTGGAGGGAGAGATCTCTCAAGAGTCAGCCTCAGAAGGCTGGGGGGAGGCACAGACTGGCTATGTAGACACCAGGCTGTGGCAAAGGCAGCGTGAGAGGCAGCAGAAGGGTGGATGAACAGCTCTGATACGCATTAGCAGAACAGGGGACTGACCCAACTACCTGCTGCAAATGTGCCGATGCAGTACCTGGCTCTCAGCTCTAGTCTGACTTTGGCTCTCCTTGTCATCCACCTCCACAAGCAAGTACAGTGACTTGGACTCCTTAGTTTCATTAAGGAAGCCTCCTGTGTCCACCTTCCGCTTGATGGTGGAGTTCCAGTGATTCTTCACGGCATTGTCAGTCCTGCAGAGAAAGCAGAAAGAAACAGAAATGACCATTTACAGCAGCTCCAAAGCACAGCTAACAGCTCCTACACAGCCTCCAGTCCCATCCTGTGAGCACAACACATGGATTTCCATGGGCCACCCAGAAGTGAAGGCACCAGTGAGCAAAGAGGTCCTACCTCCCAGGCAGCAGCTTGGCAATCTCTGCCCAACGATTCCCCAGGACCTTGTGGGCCTCAAAAATGATGCGATCCTCCTCCTCTGTCCACGACGACTTCTTCACCTCAGGGTTCAGATGGTTATGCCAGCGTTCCCGGCACTGCTTCCCTAACCGCCCTTTCAGGTGCTTGGCTATCAGGGTCCATTGTTTGGTGCCGTATTTTTTAACCAGTTCAATTACCTTTGAAGAGAGCAGGAGTGAAATAAGGAAATGGAATAAAGGAGGGGAAGGTCAATACAGTTATCTTCAGGCTTTGCTCTTCACCCGTCTTGGGACCAGGTAAGGGCAGATAGAAAAAGGCTCATTAGGAGAAAAAGCTGGAGGGATCCAGCACTGACAATCAGGCGTACCAACACTTGCAAGAGCAAGCTGAATTTCTGAAAGAGGCTGTTTCCACACAGACATTTTGCCACGTGACACCTGTGAATGCTGATGGGTGCTCACAGAAGATGGGGTGGAGACTGGCAGGTGCACCAGGGGCAGACGGGTCCAGATTGAGAAACACATGCCCATTTCTGAACAAGGGCCAAGTGCCACATGCTCCAAGGCTTCTCTCTGCCCGCCCTCCTACCGAGGACCTAACCACATGAGACCAGTCCCCATTAGCTCTGCACTGGTCTGCCCACTGGGCACAGCCTCCCTTTAACAGGGTGTCACACCAAGACTAAGCCAGGGCTGCAGCTCCATGCCCTGCTAGCACCAGGACACACAGAGAGAGCACCACAGCAGAAACAAGCCATATTCACTCAAGAGCCACCCACTCTGCCAATTCCCTTTCACCCAGGGCTTTGTCACTTCTGTTTGAGGCTCAAGGCAAATGCTTCTGTTCTGAGCCTGTGTTATGTCCACACCACAGTCAGGACAAGAACAATCCACTGCACACAATGTCCAGTGCTCCAAAATCTTAAGAGAGGAGGCTAAAGGGTTCTCAAAGAGCATTTCTACCCTGGCCAGTTGAAACATGTGGGTACGTAGGTGATGCTTGGTGCTCTTGGCCCTTAACAAATGTCCCTGCTGCAGAAACTTGACTACCAAGCCCAAATGGACCAAAGACATCAAACTGAGGCACAGGCCAAGCAGCTGGAGCACTTGCTGGGCAAAGCAACATGCAGTGCCAGGAAGAAAAAGCTGGAGCTCAGCCTGGCCAGGATGGGTAGGCTGGCAGCATCAGGTCATTCAAAGGGAAGGGGAAAGCAGGCAGCAACTGCTCTGCTGTAGGAAAGCAAAAGGGCATAATGAAAAGCTTCTTTAGGACATGCTTGATATAACATAGATGGAAGGCAAAAAGTCAACTGTTAACAGCCTGTAATGGGACCAAAAGAGAAAGAAATGGGGGAGCAGAAGTGTTACAGAGATTCTGAAGAACTAGGACTTTTTGCAGCAGAAAACCTTGATAAAAGCTGCAACGAATTCCAGCTTTTAAGCACGTCAAGATGAGTGTCTGAGCTGGCTCCTCTAAGCTCACTCTGGAATCAGCAGAGAAAGAGGCTCACAGAAGTCGTGATTCACCTAGCTGACCTCAGACATCCACTTCAGTCTGTCTATTGTGGCACAGGAAATGACAGGTTTATTTTCTCTTAGGTCAAACACAGCCAGGTCATGTAGAGATCTGCCAGCAGGCAGATGAATTAATTCCCTTTTCTGCTCTCTCCCTTGGCAGCCTTCTGTAGCAGTACTGTGTGAAAGGGAGAAGCTGTTCAGCTGAAGAGGCCTAGACCTGCTGCTGCACTTCACAACCACGGCTGCATCAGGCTGCTCAGGACAGGTCAGAGTGCCACTCTCGTGGCCGTCTACCACTGGAAAGAATTACCCACAGCTGACAACAGACCCAAGGGTCTGACACTTCCATGCTCTCTACAGACAGTCACAGTCCAAGACTCAAACTCTCAGCCCCAACTTACTTTTTGGTCCTCCTCTTTGGTCCAAGGGCCCTTAACCAAGTCTGGATTCAACACTCTCAGCCACCGGTACTGACACTGCTGATCACTGCGGTTCTAGGAAGAAGGAATGAGAATAGCCACGTGTTAGACCAGAGCCTCCAAAAGCCCCTATAGCAAGGGCAGTCCCCACACACAAAGGCTGGCCCACGGAAAACCTGCAGAAGCACACGGACAACACATACTATGATGAGGGTACCAAGCACAGGACAGGAACCTCCATTTCTCACCCCAGCTCCAACAGACTCACCCTTGAAAGTCCTCTATACAAGAAGGATGTCTCCCTGCCCTGAAGGAGCACCATTTTACAGCCTGAAGCTGCAGTCACAGAACAGATTCCCACTGTGCAAGGTGCTGCACAAACACAGAGAACCAGCGCAATGAGCACAAGAAGCAACATGCAAACACTATGATTCCCAAGTGGGCAAGGGGTCACTTACAGGAAAGTGACTGGCCAGGAACTTCCAGTCATTCTGCCCGTAATGCCTTACTAACATCTTCAGCTGCTCATCCTGCAAAGAACAAAGACATCCACTTTCACATACACTGAGGCAACACACAGCACAGGCACCCCTGGGTTGACAGCATCAAGAGAACAAGCTAGATACTTTGAACTATCAAGAAGATTTTTTGGGCATTCTGTGTTCAGGGGAGGAAAGTAGCTCACACAGCCCTTCAGCAGTGCTCCAGTACCTGGAGCTCCACTGGAACAGAACATCTGGTTCTGGGCTCTGTAATAGGACAAGCTCATACAGAGAGTACAAAACAAGAGCTCAGCTCTGTTCTAGTATAGTCTGGTTCAAACCCTGTGGCCAAGGCTACCTGCTTATGCAGCCCCAGTACACCTCGACCAGACAGTCCATCTCCCAGCTCAGCCACTGATTCTGCCCAGCCAAGAGAGGTGACTGGTTTAAGTGCATCAGCACTGGCCTGGTGGTCTGCTGTGTTTCAGTGCTACAGGGCTCTACAGCAGCTTTCTTGAACCCTGCTATAGCCCAGGTGTGCCTACTCTTACAGCTCACAAAAAGCTTGCTATAGGTGTCCCTGCCTGCGTGCTCTGGCTGGGCAAACAGAGGCATGAAGCAGTTCCCTGCCCAACATGAGCCCAAGGCTTTCATCCTTGCACAAAGACAACCTTACTTGGTGTTCAGATCCCAAGGGAGACAGGACATCTTGTAGTTTTCACACAGAACAAAGATGACTGAGGAACTGGGAGGACAGAAGAGAATACCCCAACTAACTTTAGGCTCTCCACCAGGATGATCAAGCTACAATCCCAACAGCCTAGCTCCCTGCTTTTGATAAAGAAAAGGAAGGATGTTTCCACTGCACAATTCAGCTAGCTAGAGGCCTCACCCATCCTCTGGAACCCCTCTTTGCTCACAAGAGCACTGCAGGCAGCAGATGCCTCGCTCAGGGCTCACATCCTTAAACTAAAGTGGCTGGAGCTGTCGCTGTCCATGCTCTACTTCAAAATCCCCTGAACCTCCCAGCCTCATCAAGGCCCCAGCTCACATCAGGAAAACCAGACACATGGTCTTCTCCATAGCAAGGCAGCAGGAGGTGGTGTCGTGGCCAGCAGGTGAGGACTGAGGTAAAGGTACCCAAGCCCCTGGTGCCGTGCCAGATGCCTACACCAAAGCATCTGCTCTCAGCCAGTGCTGGGCTCTCACTCACCTCTTCTTGCGTCCACTTGACTTTGCACCTGCCATCCCGCTGCTCCGGCACATCCAGGTCGGTATCCTGGTAATGCAGCTCATCCTGGTCCTCACTAGAAATGAGTAAATTAAGATTATAATTTCCACCTCTGACAAAAACACAGCAAAGGGAGCAACTTCAAGCATGCAGAGCAGAGCTCCAGATCTCCTCTCTTCCAGCACCAAGCCCCAACACCTCACAGACGTTAACTCAGCCACCCCAGGTCTGACTGGTCCCCAGGTCTGAGTGGTCCCTCAGCTTCGGGCTCATGGCCCGTGCCAGCAATTTTGACGTTACCCAGAGGAGGGGAAGGAGCGTCTCGACTGCTGCTCCCTTCTGCCCCTCTGGGAGCACTTTGCACCTACGGACTGGAACCATTTCCCCTCCTTACAGCGCACCAGCCTCCCGGATTGCTGGAGCACAAAAAAGGGATGCGAGGAGCAGCCGAAGGGCTCTGCCATCACCCCCCCGGCCCGCCCTGTCACCCCCCTGCCCCGAGCAGGCAGAGCCAGCCCCTCGCCCGGCTCCCGGGTGGGAGCAAGAGGAGCCCTCGGCGCGGGGCCCGCGCAGCCCGGGGCCGCGGCCCTGCCCGCAGCGCAGCCGGAGAGCGGGAACGGGCCATCCGGGGGGTGGCGAGGGGCGAAGCGGAGCCCGGAGCCGCCAACCCCCCCCCAGCAGCCCGCCGGGAAGGCGCGGGGCCGGCACACGCAGCCCCGGCGGGGGGGGCCGCACTCACCCGCGGCTGCGGCGCGTCATGGCGGGCCCGGCCCGGGCGGCAGCGGCGGCGGCGGCACTTTCCTATCTCGCGCCAACGGCGCCCCCCTCCCGCGCGGGGCCGGGCCGCGCATGCGCGCTGCCGCCTCCCGCCTGCACAAAGAGGCGCGCGCGGGAGGGCGCCCGCCCGCCCCGTCCCCGGGGGCGGCCCCGGCCCCCACCCCCTCCCCCCACACCGAGCCCCTCCTCCGCCCCGAGCCCCCCCTCCGCCCCACCGAACCCCACCTTTGCCCCAAGCTCCCATCGCCCCCCCCCTCCACACCGAGACCCCCAAAGTGAGCCGCAGCGGGCAGCCCAGGGCGCAGGGCAGGAGGGTCCCACCCCGGGTGCCCCTCACGCTGCAGCCCCCCGGGAACGTGGCTCCGGGCGGGTCTGGGGGGCACAGCTTGGCTTAGCTCTAGAAAGCGGGCTTGCTCCTGCAAGGCACAGCAATGGTCACAAGCCACAGGACCCCCAGCAGCTGCCTCCCATCCAAATGGGCAAAAAAAAAGCAAATTAAAATGAAGCACCTTCCCCGCGTTGCTTTAGCAGCACCTCACGCCAGGGGTGCACTCCGGGGTCCCGGGGCTGCGCGCAGCTCCCACGCTTCCCACCAGAGGTGGCTGCCATGGAAAAGCTCAGCTCTTCCCTGCGTCCGGGCAGCAGCACTGTCACAACGCGCACGGAAAGCGGGACCGAAAAAGCAGCAGGAGCATCTACCCCGGTGACAGCCAGTCCCAGACACACTGGGACTCTGCACACACCATCCTGCAGTGCTGCTGTTTTCACGGTGCATGCTGCCTGTGCACACAAAGCACGCGCACCTGCTGGTGCCCACACATCTGTGTTCCACCTATGCCCACAGATGTTCCTGGCCTGTTTTAGAGCAGGCAAGACAAAAACTTAAGCAAGATGCTACCTTGTGGGGACCCCACCTGAGGGGCTCCAGGCAGGAAGGCTCCACGTGTCCCCTTCCTCCTGCATTAGGGGAGCACAGCCCCTGCAAAGACCCCTCTGCTCTCCAGGCTACCTGCTGACAGGGTCCTAACAGCCAAGCCCCCACAGAACCCCCCCTGGCCTTCAGCAGCTAGCCACAGCCCACAATCACTGCCTCGTGCTTAAAAAGAAGCAAACAAAAGCCCCTCCCTCTCCCAAACTAGCTTAAATAGGAAATTAGCTTGTTAATGAATTACCAGAACTATAAAACTGCTACAAGCATCACTGGCAAAAAAAAAAACAGTGGGACTTTTAAAGAGAGTTTCTATAGAAGCTAAAGGTAAAGAATGTTTCTTAGTCTATTCTCTTAACATGTACTTCATATTTCTCACATACCAATATGCTTAAATTGTGTTTAAGGAAAAGGTAATTTAGTCTCTTAAAGAAGACTTTTGTTTTAAACTGACCATATAGTCCTCTATTGCAGTAACTTCAGGAGTTTTTTTTTTTCTCTACTTGTAATGTATTTGCTCTAAAAATGGTTTTAGGTCACAGCAGTTCTCCTTTCCCTGTGGGGGTGGCTGGAAGGCAGCTGCTGACTGAGCTAGTGGTGAGAGCTTCCCTCCCAGCTAGAAGGGGAGCACGAAGGAAGCTCCTGCCCATGGAGGAGAAGGCCAACGGTGTGTCATATGCAACCTGCTGGGGGGCCTGTCCCCAGGGACCTTCTCTGGCGCCCTGTGAGGGCTGCAGGACACCACAGGTCTGCAGGTGGAGGTTACCACATGTGGAACTAAACATAAGATGAGAGCTGTTTCTCAGTCTCTCCTATCCTAACCAGATCAGGTTTATCCTCAAAGGAACTCAACTCTAACTGGGGTTAATAGTCCTCTGACTTGAGGAATGAAGATAAAGTGTCTCATCTCTAGGGAAAACAAGCACTATCTTAGTACCACTAACTGCTGGAAAGGTTTACTAAGACTCTCTATACCCCATACAAAGTTAAGAGTAGTGGTATACAGGCTGAGGCTGAATAAATACAGCTATAGAGAGACTCCATGATGACCTCCAAGCAATGAACTGCCTGTGGTACAGTGGTGCTCTAGAAGATAATGACAGGCTGGATGCTCACCTACTTGTCCTAGATCCTGCTCAGCTCTTCATTCTCCCAAGTAAGACTAAGCCAGGATTTTGCAGAGAGCAGTCTTGCTACTTTAGGTGCACAATTTGCTAGTGAACAGTAATAAACAGAAACATGTTTATTCTGACAGGGGTGTTCTGGTTTCCATAGGCCTGACAGTGGTGGAATTCTGCACCATGTCTACCAAGAGGGACAGTACCAGCATCCCAATCATAAAGGATATCCTAGAAAAGGGATTTATGGCTGGGGCCTCCAGCCATTCCCATTCTTCTCCTGTCCACGCTTACTATGTGGACTCAGACACCTGGGAGCTTCTCATGGACTTGGAGAATGCAACAAAAAGCAGCTCTCTGTGTGCCGTCAAGCAGTCAGAATCTCCGAATAGCTGTGTGAAGACCAACCTGCACAACCTGACCCAGGGCATCTCTGACCCCAGTCTTGTCTGCTTCTGCAAGAACCACCGTGACCTGGCTGCCTTTGACCTGTCTGGTTTGCCCTGTGAGCACCCCAGCAGAGCCGGCTGCCTGATGGATATGGTGTCCCGTAACACCTCCACACCATGCAAGAAGGAGCACCCCAAAGAGCTGGAGAGCCTGCTCTCCAAGAGCACCGACCTTGCTGGTGACCTCTCAACCCTTGGGAAGATACCAGCACCCGGATGGGAGATCTCAGCAATAAAAGCCCCGCTGGATACCAGCCTGTCCCTTGATGCAAGCACCGAGGAGTTACGGTTACAGGACATGCCAGCCCTGGAGACCTCTGTAGTAGCTCCTCTGGCTTGGCCTGGTGCCTTGAAGCAGCACCCTGCGCTGCTGCACAGGCCTGCCACCCTGGACACCCAGCCGGGTGACCCTGAGCCCACCCCTGGGTGTCTGCACCAGGCTCCGTGAGGCCTGGCTCAGCGCGGCGGGGCTGCCAGCCATGCTGCGGCACCGCTGCTGGGCCCCCCTGCCCTGCCCGGGGCCGCTGGCATCACCCGCCGAAAGGCTCAGCCTCCCACCCTGACCCTGCCAACTGCTGCGGGGCAGCCCAGGCTGGCGATGGCCGCCCCTTCCCCCAGCACCGTATTTTTGTAGTAACGCAATAAAGGTACGCGTGGCGCTCCATGTGCAGGCTCGGCTGCGCCCTGCCCGGCCTGCGGCTCGGCTCCGCGGGCGCGGGGCCCGGGCCGAGGCCGCAGCTGCCGGCAACACCCCTCCGCGGGCGGCCGGCGCCTTCCCCGCCCGCGGAGAGAGCCCCCGGCGGCCCACCGCCCCGCTCCACCCGCCGCGGCCGGCTGAGGAGGGGCGAGCCGCCGCCGCAAGATGGCCGGGCGGGGAGCCCCGCGGCAGCCGCCGGCCCGGCCCCGCTCCCGGGTGCGCGGCCCCACCCGCCCCCGTTACCTGGCAGAGGGGCCCGGGGAGGCGCCCGTGGAGGAGTGGCGGCGGAGCGCGGCCCCGGCCCTCGCCGCCGGGCCATGGCGGTGGAGGCTGCCGGGGCCCGCCGCTGCCCACGGGGAGCGCGGGCAGGGAGGCGGCGGCCGGGGCTGGGGATCCCTCTTCTGGCACGCAGGGAGAAACACAGCCGGGGCGGCTCCGCGCCCTCACCGGGCCTGCCCCGCCGCGAGCTGGGCGCGCAGGGCCGCCACGGCCGCAGCCTGGCCCCCGCGCCGGGGGAGAGGGACGAGCCCCCCAGCCGCCGCCCCCCCGGCACGGCTCCGTGAGAGCGTCCCACCTCCCACCGGCACTCGCTCTTCCTCCTCTCCCATCACCGCCTACAGCCCTCGCAAAATCAGGGAGAATTGCCGGCCAAAACCACCTTCCAGAGCATCGCTGACAAAGCAACGCACACTCCTCGCCTTTTAGGGACAGATTAAGGGGTGAGCAGTCATGTTGCGTGAGAATAGAGACAATAAAAGAAAGCAGCAAGGGTTGCCTGGAACCAACTTTTGTGAAGCACAGCAGTAATTTCATGAATATATAAACTCCACGGTAGCTGCGTGCCTAACCTTGCGGTGGGCTAGCCTCACTTCTTGAAAGCCCTCAGCCACTCATACTGCTTCAAAATTCTGTCAATCAGCCATAAACTATATGTGTATCATATTCCCACAACCAAAACAAGCACTTCTGTTTACAAAACAACAGTTTAAATACTTCCAGAGGGTGAGGGGACAGCCTTGAAAGATACGAGCCTCCATGTGTGTTTCACACCAGAGCTGGGCAAAAAAACCCATCCATTCAGCAAAAAATGTTCTTCAGTTGTCAGAGAGGCACCTCAAACAGGGAGCTGCTTGTACTCTTGGGCTGCTCAGATGACTTTTTTTCTAAAGCGTGTTAAAACATCAGCAACAGGTGACAAAACTCAGAAAAAGGGCCTGGAAACAGAAAGTGTTTACAGTTTTAAGTATAAACACCACAAAACAGTACAAACCAGATCTGTAACTAGCAAGAGGACCACGGGGTTGTTTGGTTCAGCCGCGTCTGTGCTGGTTGACTGCTCGGTATTGATACTGCAGAGGAAAGATTAAGCTTATTGTGTAAACCTGTAGCTGGAACATACAAAGTACTCTGTGTGACAAACACAACCACATCCTTAAATAAAAATAAATGAAAGAGGAAGAAATGAAAAATTTCAAACATGCTGCTGTGAAAAAAGAACGTCTGCAGTGCAAGAAGAGATACAACCATTTCTGCTAGCATGATTTTAGCACATCTCAACTGGTCAGTAACTTCACAGGCACTTTGGGGCAACTCCGTTAGAAAAACCTGTGCCAAGCTGACAGGCGAAACATGAAGCAACATTAAAATGAAAACATTTTTTGTGGGAAGAAAGTAAATCAGATCTTTTGCAAAAAGCAGATTTGGTGTTAAAAAACATGGCAGAGCAGGACAGAGCATAGGCGTCATAAAGGCTGCATAGAAGCCTTGAGTGGAGGAAGAATTTGTTTTAACAGTTGTGAATGTCAGACTGATATCCAAAAAACGTATTTAAAGTGCAATATCAGTGTTGATATAAAAAATGTCCTTGCAAATAAGACACGTGGTGTTAATGGTATCGACAAATCTCTTCTCACCACTCATATCCTTGGTTTTGCTGTGTATTGAGCTTCAACATTTCATGGTCAATGAAATTCACTTGGATTTCCATTCTTGTGCAACACCTGGCTCACTATCGCTGGGAATGGGCTAGATATCAAATAACTGTAAGTAAAACTATTCCTGAGTTTCTGCACAGTATCACATTTTCTTAATAATGATCCATTAAAGCTTAAAGTCTTTTTCGTCCAAATGCTGTCCCTTCTTTTCAAAATTATGTATTTCCAGTCTTACATGAGGCAGCTTTCTGCAACAATGCCATTATTGCTTAATTTCAATTCTTCCACTCCCTTGGAAGAAATGTTTTCCTTCTACAGTAACAAACCCACCTCTGCTTGGTTCACTTTGGCAGAGAGACCAAAGGAGGCTGCCTCGGGGTGACAGACTAGCGTATTTTCAGCAGCTCCTGCATTTATAGCTGTATTTTATTTTCCACAGTTCACAAACCAAAGTAACAATCTTTCCCACAGTGCAATTAAGGACTATGTATGCACCCGGAGAACCCACAATAAGCTTTACTACAAGAAAATAAATACTAGAGCCAGAAAGAAGGACCCAAACCACTTTTTCTTAGTACAAGTTTTTTTTCCATATATAAAAAGAATTACAGTTTCAATAAAAAAGTAGAAAAATAGGAAATTATTGGAAAGTGCTTGCAAAATACAAGCGCTTCCTCAAAAGGCATTAATTATGCAAAATGACATGTAAATGATCCAAACATTCAGTGAACTACTGAGACAGTCCCAATCAATATACTGAACACAGAGGTTGAAAAAAATGGAAAAGTATGTTTTTATTAAAACATCTGTCTCAAACTGAGAATAGCCAGGTCTCAGTTACCATTCTGGAATCCAACTTCACTTGTGTCAGTATCATGTTCCTTAGGCAAGGGGAGGAGGGGGAGGGGAAAGGGAAAAAAAAAAAAAAAAAAGGATTTTAGCAATAGGGTAAAAATGTCCAATTTTTGTCTTAACTACACTATTTCAGAAACAGACAATACTCATTAGCAGAATCAATTCATCTGCCAAAATGCTCCAAACAGATTCTGAAATATCAAATTTACTATGAAGAATTATTACAGCACAGTACTGCTTGCGAGTAACAATGCTGGTTTCACATCTACATTGTAGCACCAGTGAGCACTGTGAACATTCAAGAGGGCACGCTGCTTTTACTCAGTGCACCATTAATGAACTCTGTTTAGCTGAAATTACCAAAACCACACTTGCACACATTAGTCCCCCCAATTAAAATAATGAGACAGTAAATGGAGCACTACACATTCTATAGAGATTAACAGTCATAGGTGGTCTGGATCACACTTCACTGGTCTAACTTAATGTACAACAAATGTCTTAACTTATCACTGTACCTCTTGTCTGTGACAACTGTCGCTGCTACAAAGACACATCAGCCTCAGTGCTGATAAAACCAAACTAATCACCTGTAATTCTCTTATTACAAATACCTGATTCAGTTTCTTAAATTCAACCACTTGGAAGAAGATGTGCTCCAGGATATGTTTGGCATCTTGCTTCTCCTTTGGGAGTTTACTTGTTACTCCTAGGATATCGCCGCATTTTCGTACGTAAAACTCCAGGTCATCATCAGTACCTAAACAAGCATCCCAGGGAAGAAGGCAGTTGAACATCACACATATCCATATCAGCTGGGCAAAAGCTTTAATCTCCATTTGTTGTTGGCATTCTGGGACTCCTGTAACTAAGTTCAGTGGACTAACCATGACATATTCCTGCAGCTTGTACTTTCTCATCTTGTTTAGACTTGAAGTGTGTTTAGAATAATCTTAACAACTTAACTTCAAAGCACAAAAAGATGCGAAATCAATCAAGAGTGCATAAAGCAACTTATGCACGATATAGGAAACAACAGGTAAAAACATAATAAAATGTCACGTTAACAAACAAAACAAAATTTCACGGTACATAATGTCATGTTATCAGTTTCCAAGGCCTTCCAGTTTCTTGGCCTAGGGCGACAGCAGTGGATTTTCATAAATGAAGTCCATTTTTTAAAACTAAATATAATAAAATTTTCCTCCAAAAACTGGGACTTTATATATAAATGTGTGAACAATCAGTCTGCTCCACTTACATTTATTTGTGATCTCTGCAAGACGAGCTTTCTCAGAGGAAAAAGTTTCATCCAAGTCAAACAGCTCCAGAGGGGGAGGAGGCAATTCTCTGAAAGCAGGTGGAAAAACCTTGAAGAGAAGAATTAGCATGGTTTATCGCCACGTATTTTTCTTACACTTTACAGATCTTTAAGATGATAGCTTTGGACTTCTAAGTCCGATCTATCGGACTTAAAGAAACCTTTTATAAAGTCAAATGCAACTCCACAGCCCACAGTACAAAGGTATACCTTTTTAAAAATTCCACTTAGATTTTGTAAAAATAACTGAATATTCCAAAAGAGTTTAGTCACAAGTATGCCAAAACTATCACCTAGCATCACAACTAGACATACTGCATTTACAGTTTGTTTTCAGTTTTGCTCCGTGAGATCCAGGTGATGGTTGAGATAGCTGAGGTATTAAGCTCACTGTAACAGCTCACCTTGGAAACATATTCACATCAAATCTAGTAAAAGTATTTTCTTTTTCATGCAGGCATCATTTATGTCACAAGTTGGACTTGTGTTTTTAAAAAAGCAGCACATGAAAAAGTACTTTCAGTTGCACCCCTGCAGCTAATAAGCATCCCAGTAACGTTTCCTCAGTGGCCAAGGTAAAGAAGGATGGAGCCACAATGGCAAAACTCAAAGATACTCAAAGATACTTGCTTTGCAAAGTAAGTTTGACACCACCATAGCTCATGTTGTTGCTGCCAGCCCAAATCTCTGCTGGTAAAATTTTGGCCAGTCCTTGTGGTAAAAGACCAATATTCTACCTTCTACCTCCCCAGAGGCTGTGGGAGATGTAAGAGGGGTGGGACAGACTGGCTCCTCCCCTGGCAGCAGTCAGGATGTTACTTACACCCCCACTGCTTTCTGAAATACCACATTCTGTTTCCACAGCAAAGGCTGAACCAGCACCTCACAGGGCTGGGAGCAGCCACTCAGCTGAAGGATTCCATACACACAGCGTTCCTATGGTGCCAGATAATACATTCTCAAGCTCTGTTGATAAAATTCAGAAGTGTAAATAAGTGCTCTTTCCTAAAAGACAGTTGCTGCAATGTATTCAACTCCCAAGTGATCAATTATTACTACAGCATTTCTCACTTTTCTCTTTTTGTTATTTTGTTTTGGTTGGTTGGTTTTGGTGGAGATTTTTTGTTTTAAAGAACTATGGAAATGACACACAGGTTTTACATGAAACAAAAGGGTTCTCCATGTGCTGTATTAGCAAGGGGATCACTCACGGCTGGCTGGAGAACAGGTAGTGGAGTCTCAAATTGAGGCTGAATGAGTTGGAGGGGTTCATGTTTCACATTCAGCTGTTCATAAGCTCTGCAGCACAGAAGACAGCAAAGTACGAGAGAAGAAATGATATAACATCCATTTCTACTTGCAAGCTATAGAGATGACTTTTTATGAAGACACCAGGGTCAACATTATGCACAGGCATAGCATTAAAAAAAAAAAGGGATGTCTAATTTTAGAAGGACCCTAGAGAACTACATTATCAGTAATAACTGATTTCTACAGCAAGCAAATTAGTTAAATTATGACAGAGAAGAATATAACAATAGTTGGGTATATATGATAAAAAAGAAAGAAATCACACTTAATTCTTCAAGCAACTTTTAAAGGGATGAACATGCATGAAGAAAAAGTGATCGAGTTCAAAAAGAGCAAACTTGGGATTTCAGAAAGGTTTTTCAGCAAGTCCATAAGCACGAGGTATTTAAAAAAATTATTATGGGATCAGAAGGGAGATCTCACTATGAATTCACATCTAGTGAAAATAACAAGAAATGTAGAGTAAGAAGAGACAGTGTCTGCAACAGAGGGGAGTTTTATGGAATCTGTGTTAAGCCTGCCACTATTCAACACGTCCATACATGATGTGGGTAACAAATGAGTTAGGGACAAAGCTGCTAGTGATACAAAACTGGTAAAACTGAGCAGCAGATAAATCTCAAGACACAATTATTGGGAAATGCAAAGATGAATGAAATGCACCTTCAGTAAAGGCCAAGCAATTCAAATGTGGAACCACCACCAGGCTCTCAGTTATCACTCCAGGAAGTACCCAACATCACTGCAGAGAGTTCTACTAAATGTATCAGTTCACTGAATCAGCAGTAGTCATGAAAAAGGAAAAAACCAATGCCAGAAACTACAGCTAAGACAAGAAGAGGAGAAAATGTCACTGTCACACTGTACAAATCAATCTTCCAGTAGGTCCGTATTCAGAATGCTGCCTACAGACAATTCCTTCTGCTCTTAAGTAGACACAGTTAAGCACAAAGAGAAAATGCAGAATATGGAATGGAATATATGAATAATAATAATAATAAAAAAATCACAGCTGCTGACTTGATAACTGAAGGGAGGGCAGTTGTATCCAGCTGATAGAGGGATGTATCAAACAGCTTTGTGAAGTCTCTTGGGTTCTCATCTCCTTCTTGCAGGCAGACTCGCAGTTGCTCAGACAGTGCAGCTGTATCTGGTAGCATGGTATAGTCTGAAATCTGAATAGACACACACAGAGCTATGCACACCTACGGTTTAAAAAGACCAACCCATTTACATAGGCTCTTTTTGGTTTAAATCTCACCTAAAATCTCATCTAGAAATAATTATGCCACTCTTTAACAGGTATGACCCTTTGCAGTACAGCTTATTAGATTAGTAAACTGCAAACTATTCTCTTAGCTGTAAAGCTACTTGCCAAATGAACGTTGTATCCGGATTTCTGTTAATTCTTTAAAATTCTAAGAGACTGCTTACTAGTCAACTGTGCAAGACTGTTGCTCTTTTTATGCACACAGAGTATATAGTTTTATCACATATGATATTTCCAAATAGAAATAGCGTTTGCATACACTAGTTAAAAAAACTAAAATTGATACACAGGTTGATCCCTACTCATATACAAAACATCTGTCTTCATGCACGTTCCCCTTGTCTGAGGGCTCAGTGAAGGGCAAAGTTATTACACTGGAGCAGCAAATGATCTCATAAACATCAGCAAAGGGGAAAGAGACTTTGACAAATTAAATCTGATAATGAATAGCAATCTAAGTCTGAGAGCTACAATACCATTACTTTTCATGCCTAATCCATCTATCTACTCAATCTGAGACCCTGAAAAAATAAACAGCACCCATCTAGCTGTTAACCATTTTGTGCTAAATACACAGTTTGCAAAAACTGGTGCTGCTAGATCATGTTATTATTGTCCTCTTTGTGATGGATCTCTCTTACCTCAGGGTCCTCCATATCCATCTGGTTTAAATGGATATCCGATGTTGTGAGCCACTGAAAAAGCACATCCTGGAGAAGGGCAAAACTTAATTAACTTCAGGAGGGTCCAAGTAATCTTATATTATGCTTAAACATTCATATTAAATCTATTCAGTAGCATACCATGAAAAAAAAGGGGAAAATGGGTAATAAATCAAAGAATATCTATGAAGAAAATGCCAACTTGATTTGTATTTACATATGGAAGCAATGAATCATGGCAACGAGCATCTTTGTATGAGGTACATACTTTCAGAAACACCTCAGCAGGGAACTCCCTTTCTTACACATAATGTTACATACCCTGCCTTGGAAAGTGCATTACAGTCTCCAGGTACCAGGAGCTATATATGCAAAGGTTTATTATTAATCATAGCCATAACCAAGCGCTGAAGAAACTAAGAAAAATTAATAAAAAAAACCCCGCTATACTTAATATTTAAATGTTAATAACAACAAAGTGGTGAACAGAAGTAGAAGTTTTTCAGAGTCCTATCATAAATAATAAACCATATCTTTAAAACTCCTTCTTGCTAGCTGTGCTGTAACAAATTCCTCAGGATGTTATTAATGGGTTAGAATCTCCATACTGAGTCTGCTTCATAGCTGTCTTGCTCTAAGATGTATGCTCAAAGTTCGCATTGCTTACTAAGTGCTGTGAAGATCCACTAAGGTGTTTTGTGGGTTTTGGTTTTTTAAAAAGCAAACAAACAAAACTTACCATGATCTTACCGTTTTCTTCTTTATCTAGATACTGATCACTGAACATATGGGAAGATCCCAGCGCTGCCATCTTTCCACCTTGACTCTATCAACAAAGAATAAAGCAAAATATCCTTCCAAATTACAGTTTGAGAGGCAATTGTTAATGCCATCTAATTACAAAGTGATTTAAAGAAACAGCAAACTATGGAATACATAGTGACAAAAGCAGTTTCACATTTGGTAAGCTCACAAGAGCATAGCAGCATTCAAGCGTATATGCTTTCAAGGCTCATAGATTTATCAAAAATACTGATCTGCATTTCATAAGAGTAGACAGACAATTGGCTGGCAATCAAAGAAAAAAACCCACCAGAGAATATCAACAATAGCTGCACTTAGGTTATTTTTGCAGAACACTTTTTCAATCAAGTAAAAAATCAATTAAATTAAATGAATGCATTATTAACTTTCTGGGACCTATTCTTCAATGTTCAGAACACAAGCCTAGAAGCCAGCGACATGCACACATGTCACAATAGCACATATCCATGTCAGCTAATGAGAGAAGAGTTCGGTAATTCCATTAGTTGTAAGATGAAATGCAAAACGTGTAGGTTATTATATTTTGATTTAGCTACATTAGACATGCATGAAAATGCATTCATGAACCATCTTTGGAATTCTTCTCTATAAGTACTCCTTAATCCTTCCACAAGGACTGACATAAGAAACAGTAAGTTCTCAACAGAACCAGAAAGCCTCTAACGTTCCCTGCACCAACTGTGAAACTCTTAGCGTAATGTAACCATGAATACTGCTGTTTCGAAGATACATCAAACAGCTCCAGTTTAACAAACCTCTGATGTTTCATACCCCATGTTTTATGAGGTTTTAACCTGAATTCCACATGCTTCACCCACAACAGGATAACTGGATAGCATCCTCTGCTCTTATTTTCCATTTCTTCACCTTCTTTTCTTTTTTTTTTTGGTGTGGGGTAGGAAGAGAACGCATGGTTTTTTACATGCAGAATCATACCTCATGCTGATAGAAAGCAAGAACAGGCCTGTTGAGCGGGAAGCAGACAGATCCTGTTGACAGAATAGCCACTGCTGGTTTCATCACATTCAGGGTGGCACCAAAAGGATACACGAAAGTGAGAGTTCTGCAGGAAATACAGAAACTCCCTAAGTACCTGCATGTATCAGGTGTGCTGGACATATTTATAAAGCTCAGTCTGTCTGCCTAAACTGTGAACTGTATTTGTGCACTGGTGGTGGTGCCAAGAGGCATGCTTTTGCACATTCAGATCATTAAAACATTTTGGTCTCTTTCTACCAGTCTTTCCAGGTTGACAATTTCCCTTAAATACAGAACAAAGAACACTCAAAATTACTGTTTGCATGTTGCTGTACCTGAGAGAAGGGTAGGGATGTTTAATTCCCAGATGAATATATATTCTGGAACAAAACTATGTAAGATATTCTTAACATTTTTCCTTGTAATCAACCACGTGGTCATTTATTAGCCTACAAAGTAGCTGCAAGGAGGAATTCAAACATTTATATTTATTTACAGAAAAGCTGTATTCTTCCCAATGCCTTTTCACTCCTCTGCAGCACAGAGGGATGGAAAACTAAAAATTGCAATAATTTGTATAATCTTATCTTGAATTAAGACTTGTTAAAAGTAGTAGGGCTGATCATGCCTGCAGCCAGACCACTCGCTATCTAGCGATTATTCATATTTACAGTTTCATAAAATTCAAATCCACAGACTAGGGGCAAAAGAGATCTGGTCAGGAGAGTAGTAGTAATACTCTTCAGAACTGTACCTCCTGCCCCTTCATCGGTTATCAAGTACTACTAAAGAGATTCTCCTTTCCAGATATAACCTTGAGGGGCAAGAAACTGACACAAGAAATACATTAGAAAACCTCAACACAAGCACAAAACACTCCTGCTAGATTACAAACCTGCTAATTCTGAGTTATTCTAAATATTTTCACATCAGCTTCCTCAAAGGAAAACACTTACTGTGAGTCATGTTCACTTCCATCTTCATCTGTTGTCTCAAGCACTGTTTTTCTTACAGCTTCACTGATTCCCCTACAAGATGTTGAAAAGCAAAACTTACCGAAAACAACATAGATTATAACGAGTTTACTGTAAAGACTTATATACCCCAAATATTTACCTATTCAAAACTCCATCAGAGATCAGTGCTTCTTTTGGGTGGTGGTACTTGTAATACACATTTCGTACTACAGCATCTTGAAGACAGAACAAAAAAAAAAAAGAAATTTACATCTTAGCTGAGCAGTGTGCTAGATGTATCAAAGAAAAATGAGTTTAGCTCTTGGATTCCTTGGGTACTTGCTTCTAACACCACAAAGCCAGCATGTGGCTCCCAAAAGAATTCAAATCAGCCTTTGCTACCATTTCCTTTTGGACATACAGATTTAGAAGATGAATATATTTGCAAGTTCAAATAAAAATACGAAAAATAAGCACATCTCCATGTCTTCTGCAAAGTGGAATAGGCAAAAGGATGATCCAGTTAAGAGAATACGTATCAAGTTTTACAAATTCTGATTTTCTTTATACATCTTCCAAACACATGATGAATCAGACACTGTTGATGCAAAAAAAGGCATAGTCTAGAAATGCCACCAAAGACCCTAAAAATATTTTATGGACACTGAGACACAAATGGTTTGTTGTGTTTCTTTCACATTTGTAGTACAAAACCTAATGAATGGCATTTTATTGGTCTGCTAAAGAAAAGTGCCACTGTTTATTCAGGGTGAGTATGAAGTGATTCAATCCATTAAAACGCATAGAAAATTGTTTTAAATGAAAGGCTTTTTAACCAAGAAATGTCACTAGAATTAATTTTTGTTAGTAAATACCATCAAAACTAACAACTACAGCAAAGTAATGGAGATAGCTAAGCTGTTATCAAGGCACCCTGCCCATGGAAAGCCCTTAGTGTGCTCCAGTATCACATTATGTACACGTAGATTTCAAGAAAAAAAAATCTCTTAGACCAAAAGGTACTCGGTGAGAGGGATCTGCTTGGCTTGTATTTACAAAGGCTGAAACTGCTTTTTAGATTTTGCTGAAAATGGATGAATAAAAGGTACCAGTGAGCCTCATTACCATTATTGAAAATGATCCCATATTCTTCTAACAAAAAATTAATATTTGTTCCGTATCGGGACTCTCCGCCTTCTCTTAGCATCACCAGAATGGCTCCACCATCCTCCAGGAATTTCTTCAGAACCAAAAACTAGAAGATAACAAAAATTAAAAAAAAATACATGTAAAGGAAGCTACACACAAGACTGCAAGAAGCTATACTGAGATGAAGGAAGGTAAATGATTGACTGCTTACAATTAACTTGATCCTATGACAAAAGCATTCAGATTTCAATTTGTGTAACTTCATTTAAAGCAGTACTATTGCAAAGTCGTCTATGTTGTTCTTTTCTATTTCACATTAAGCAAATCTTAAAACATAACAAATCTGCAAACAATTACGGACTTCTTACCTCAGCAGCACTGAACTTTTCTCTTGGCCCTGCTGTAATCCACAATTTTACCCCAAAAAGTTTCTCAGATGTGATCTCATCTTTTAAGCTACAAACAGATTAATAATGATATATGTTATTCTTGGATATAGTGCTGAACCACAACATTAGAAGGATTGCATTGCATCCTTTTATCTGGGTTTGAAGCTGCCAACTTGAGCAAAAATAATCCTTACAAATTTAAACCCACTAAATAGTAGCCCCTCTAACAAGGTACTATGGCAGATGCAGGAGTGCTATAAATTGTCATAGCTGCTATTGAACTTTGCAGCTGATGAGCTTCCTCTCAGTCTTTTCTTATTTTTTCTCTGGGCACATTTTGTAGTGGACAGACAGGCAACATCATATGCACAAGGGCTGTTTTCTTTTTATCCCAAGCTCTGAATCATGTTAAGATTCAAAAACCTGTATAAGAAGTTTCATCCTTGTAACTTATGCTTTATCTCTTCCACTGATAAGACGGTTAGAAGCTCCGAAGACAATGGTGCATAGCATCCAACAGTGAAATTACAGCTAATCCACAGAGGTCAATCAATGCAAAAGAGATCTTAGCTTAAGATATACATTCCCAAAGACTACCGAGTTATTCAGTGTGGACCACACACCAATTTCAGGCTATCTCTACAGATGCAGGTGCCACGACCCCCATCCCGGGGGCTGCACGGGGTGAGGGTGCAGTAGCCTAGCCTCTCCGTTCAGGGGTGGCCAACCTCCCCCTCGGGGATGAGGTGGATCCACACAGCCAGGGCAGACTCAGGGAAGACTCTTCTCCACTAGCTCCAAGAAAACTAAGTGTGCCTTCGACCCTGCCTATAAAGGATTCATAGAACATTTTAGGTTGGAAAAGACCTTTACGATCATTGAGTCCAACCGTTACCCCAGCACTGCCAAGCCCACCGCTGACCCATGTCCCCAGGCACTGCTGGGGGGATGGGGGCTCCAACACCTCCCTGGGCAGCCTGTGCCAGTGCTTGGCCACCCTTTTGGTGAAGAAGTTTTTCCTCAGATCCAGTCTAAGCCTCCCCTGGAGCGACTGGAGGCTGTTTCCTCTGGTCCTGCCGCTTGTTACCTGGGAGCAGAGACCCACCCCCCTGCCCACAGCCCCTTTCAGGTGGTTGTAGGGAGCGATCAGCTCCCCCCTGAGCCCCCCCAGCCGCCGCCATCAGCCTTGTGCCCCAGCCCCCGCCCGTCCCTGGACACGCTCAGCCGCCCCCCGCCCCCCCCTGGAGCGAGGGGCCCGATCCTGCACACAGGGCTGGTGGTGTGGCCGCACCAGTGCGAGCACAGGGGGATGGGCACTGCCCTGGCCCTGCTGGCCCCTCAGGCCACAGAAACGCGGCTCCTCTCCACGCCAGCGCTCCACAAAAACGCTGCCCAGCGCCGCCCCGAAGGCCGCCCCCACCTCTGTATCTTCCAGTTACCGCGGAGCCTTTTGCGCAGGGATTTGTAGCCGCTGGCGAGAGTGAAAGTCTCCCCTTTGGACGCATTGAAGACTATGGCATTCCGCAGGCCCCTCTCCATAGGGTCACCCGGGGCTACCGCCGGGGACCCCGAAGGAGACGAAGCTGCGGGCCCGGGCCGGGGGTCCCCGCCGCGCGGGCGGGCAGCGCGGAGAGGCGGCCGTTACTAGGGCCCGCTCCGCCTAGCAACGCGGCGCATGCGCGGAGGCCGCCGCCCCCGGTGTCGCTGCGGTGGTTTGCTCCATTCCCCGGGAGGGAAGGGGGTCGGGACGGTACCACTGAGGCGGGTTGGTGGGGGAAGGGGGCCTGGACGCCACGGCCCGCGGAGCCGCCCCCTCGGCTTCCTGGGCAAGGCCGGCCCTCGGCCTGGGACCCGCCCCACCGCCCCTCAGGGCCCAGGCTGCCGCGCCTTGGGCCCGCCTCACAGCCCTCCCCTGGCCTAGAGCGGGGAATGTATTGGTTTGAATTAAACTTTTAGTGACTTTCTGTATGAAGCCACCACCCACCTCCCGGCTTTCCTCACGCGCCCGCACCCTTAGACAGAGGGCAGAGAGGGAAGCACATCCGTGTATGCACTTTAATATAAACCATAGCAGATTCAGCATGTACAAGAGAAAAGTCTGATAAAAAAAACAACCACAAACCAACATTGTTCCAGCACAAGCTTCCCAACAGCGTGAGCACCACAACTTCTAGAAAGCCCCTTCTTTATCCCCGTGTTGCAGTTAGCCCCCTTTCTCCTCCTTGCAGCAACAGAACAAAACAGCTTTAAAAAGACAAAAAAGGGGGCAGTGACATACAACGAATACATCAGCATTTAAATTAAGGCAGAATAAATAACTTGTACATCAGTGACGCATTTTCAGGCAGGCGCTGGGGCGTGGAGCGCCGCTGCTGCTCTCCTCACACTCACACTGCGAGGGGCCGGTGCTGCCCGGCCTGCCCTGCCGCGGGTCCTGCTGGCACTGCCCTGCGCATCACCGCTGCCTGCTGCCCCGTGCTCCACATCATGCTCCTCACGTTACTGTTGGCGTGCCTCAGGCAAGTCACACACATGCTGTGAAAGGATCCCCCAGCCCAAGCAAGGTTTAGCCATAAGGTATTTTCCAACAATTCAGCCTCTTCCCCACCCATTTTATCCAGGATTTTTCTCCCACACAGTGGCTCTTCCATAACAGCTTCCTTGTTGCTTCAGCAGCATCCCAATCCTGGACCAGAGAGATGATCCGCTCACAAGCACAGCTTGGGATTTACAGCCCTGCAGCTGCCCTTGGAGCAACAACCAGATAGTTTCTCAGCCCAGGATGAGTAGCTTAAATGGCACCGTCCACTTCAAGGACAAAAGCTATTGCTCTTGGAAGTGTGAAGAGTTTCCCTCTCTAGTGGGAAGGCAAAGCAGTTGGACGTAGCTGGGTAGTTAGCTCCACCAAAAAAAAAAAAAAAAGTGGCCAGTTACAGGGACATGGCTGTTAATGTGAATGATGGTACATACCTCAACCATAAATACAACCACAGAGTGAATACAATTCTGCCAAGTAGCACAAGACACTTGGGGGCGCTGGGGATAGTGGTGGGGGTGGTGTGGAAATCATAATTGGTGTCCCACTTTCCCTGCCAGTGGAACAGTCCTTTAGAGGGACATCCACCAAACAGCAAGTTAAGAGCTTTGTTCCATTCCAGCCAGTTAGTATATTAGTCCCAATTTCATTAAACCATGAGCAAAAGGACATTACCAATCCTTTCCAAAAAAAAAAAAAAAAAAAACAAACATAAAACCGCTTAGTTAAAATCTGGCTTCTGAAAGCCTTTATAAAACCTAGATGCCCTCTTCAGCTGGTGCATAAGAAAATCCTAAAAATGCATCTGAGGCACTGGAGCTGCTGGCTGCTAGGTCAGGCGTGTGGGTGATGGAGGCGGAGATCGCTTCTTGGGTGAACTCTGGATCAAAGTGTCGCAGATCAGCTGGACCAGCCTAAGCCAAAGAGCATACGCATGGTCACGTGGAGTGAGCAGACCCCAACCAACGGCTTGTGTTCAGGTATTCTAACACAGCTGCTCTTCCAACAGAGTTCTCACCGCTGCGTTTGCAGTTCCTAACCTGCACTGCAGCAATGCCCAGTGCCCACACAAGACATCTGGAGAGCATTCCTTTTGTAACGCTGTAAACCAGATACCAACAGAAATACCCACTTACCACATTGGGGTTGAATGGAGGAGTAATCCTCTTGTGGTACAAGTCATCCCAGTTTATTGGGCTGAAGAATACATGGTTCTTTATCTCAAGCTGCATAGAAAGCAGGGGGAGAAAGAGTCAGTCTTCTGCCAACCCTCCTTTTCCAGCACCTGCCAGCTGGTTTCATACCATTAGGTGTTTGGAGCAAGACTTAGAGCTACTGCATGTTCATATAGGGGCCATGTAGCAAATCTTTAATACATGAGGGTCACAGTCCAGTAATCCCTTGAAGGGACATGAAACCATCACGCATTGCTGTCCTAACTTGTCACCACACCTTTCCCTTTGGAAATTCAGGTCAACTCTATATGCCTCTTTTAGGAGACTGGAGAGACATCAAATTGCATGCAAAGCTTTTTCACAGGGCATGCTGTTATCATGAAAGAAAGGCCCTGAACAGAAAAGTTTCCTATCCCTCCTCCCTCCTGATTGTAAGGGGGGCCACCTACAAAGTCTGTCTTGGCCCCCAGCCTCCTCTTCTGGTCCTTGTGGAGGAGTCCCTGGAGGATGTCACAAGCTGCCACAGTCTTGCTTCCTTGGATCTGGAGTGGCTTGTGCAGAATGTTGTCATACATCTGAGAGACATCCCGGCTGTAAAAAGGAGGCTATTTTGAAAGAGAGAAGAAACAGCCAAGTAAGACATGAGCTACCATAAGGAACCTCACATCACAGGTCAAAACGAGTCCTGCAGTGAGCAGATGAGGGAGACCTGCTATATTGCTGTGTTCAAAAGGGCGATGGTATGACTCAACCAGGTCATCCGATTCAGGATTCAGTGGTCTGTCAGGTACCACGTGAACACCCAACCAACCTCACACCACAACTTTTGAAAATTCTCCACCATGTAAAGCAAACCAGACTGCTTCCAAACTTACCAGTCCAAACAGCATTTCATAGAGGACAGCTCCTAGGCACCACCAGTCTACTGTCCTGTCATATGGCTGCTTCTTTAGCACCTCAGGAGCCAGGTACTGGGAAGAGCCAGAAGCAAATAATTGAGTCAAATTACAAAAGGAAGGGCTCTGCCCTCATAAGTATGCAAAGCTGGCTGTAGTTCAAGCTGAGCAAACGCATTAGGAAGCACACAGATGCATTTTGACTGTTCTTTTATAGACTTTCCACTTGCTTCAGAGCTATGGGTTTGAAAGACACCTACTGAAACCCCCAACATGTTTTTCTGGGCTACAGAAGTTTCTCCTCTTACAGAGGACTTGTACAAGGATCTGCCACCCACAACAACTCAACCAGCACACCTGTCCTGCATTGACACGTTACACCTCTAAAAGGCTTCTGTGGTTTTAAGAAAGCTGCAGTTTTTCATCCCACTAAGTCTGTTCAAAGCAGCAAAACTACCAATAACCACCACTAAGGAGCAACACACAAGAACTCAAGCAGCCTGCAGAACAAGCAGCACATCAAGCCTGGTCTCCCACAGGATTGTCTCTGTGTGCTGTCAGGCTCCCTTGTCTAGGGCAGGGGAAACAAAAAAACCACAAAAACCAGACACTCACCAAAACCCACAAAACAAAGCTCAAACATTCCTGCTTGGTTCATGCTGTACTGTTGCATAAGTAGGTCCCCACTGAAAGCAGAGGGCTACCCCCAGGGAATTCCTGCACACTTCTACTGTGCTTGAATACTAAGAGGAATATACAGACCCTTCTCCAAGCTGTCCGAGGAAGGGCAGCAGAACAGCTGCATTACTAAGGCCACAGTGCTACCAAGATCCCCAGCTCAGTAAGAAGCAAGAAGAAAGCCTCCAAGGCAGCAGATTGGAGATGGGTTTTAGCAACACCCAGCTGAGGTGCATTGGAAAGAAGGCATTTCCTCCCCTCTGAGCAGTGCTCACATTCCAAAGGAGAGCCTGGTGCTCTCCTCCTCACAGCGTGCTACACAGGAGCTGCAAAACAAGTACACAGAAGAGCCCAGCAAGGTCCCATGTATGTCAGTACCAGCAGGCTCCCTGTTCTGCAGCTCCAAGGTATCAGAGCAGGTAAACAGCCTGCTCATGGGCTGCCAGGGTCAAGGTTGTCTCCATAGTCACCTGGAACAGTCCCAGCTTCACAAGACTGGCCATTTCCAAGCACAGGGATCCCTGCCCCTCATAGCACAACAAATTTAGAGTACTAATCAGTTGCTACAGGTAAAATTCTCTCTCCTAGGTAGGGTAGGCCTTATCTGAACTCCAGCTTTAGGCTGACAGCCTCAAAGAGCCCGAGACGGTCTAATTCACAAAGCCCATATTTTGAGATGCTGAGCACCCATGTAAGTCTGAGATCCAGGGCTGCAAGTTTCTGAAGGCTTTCAGTCCCCAGATCACAGTGAAACCCCAGCACATGCCGTACCTCTGGAGTGCCACAAAAAGTAGAAGTTGTCTCCTCTTGCTCCATTCCTTCTTTGCAGAGTCCAAAGTCTGTCAATACTATGTGTCCCTAAAGAAGAGGGAGAAATTTCAGCTTGGCCCGCTCCTAGAGGAGACAGCATTTCCCTTCACATTGCATCTCATATAGTGTTTAGTTCCCCACTGCTCATCTGTTTCCCCTCCCTCACCTTCTAGGCATCCTATAGTACAAGTACAGGAGCTATAGAGAAAGAGTCTAGATTTTTTTTAATTTGTCTACAACTGCATAGCAATTAAGAGATTCAGCACTGCTGTGCTTTGCCTCTGCATTGTCCCAGAGCCAGTTGATACAGCAGTCACTATCAGAGTACCAGCAGTGACTTGCTTTTAGCACCCCCGATCCCCGACCACAAGTCAGGTCCCAGCTTTTGGGAATGAGGTGAGAGGGCTTCAAGCATGCAGTTCTGCAGAGGAACAGCTCACTCCCTCTTGCAGTACCTGCATGGAAATGCAGTGGTGCATACATACAAAATCTATGCAAGGAAATGAGCTATAGCCCAGCTTGCAGGACCATAGCCCTCTGTTTGTGGTCTTGATGCTTTTAAAGGCAGAAAGAAGACAGCAGGAGTTGTGAATATACCTGGCAATCCAGGAGAATGTTCTCAGGTTTTAAGTCCCTGCAAGACAAAGAGTGCTGTTTGAGCAGGTTTGGCCAGATATTTAGAAAAGCCAGATCGGAAACACCAGCAGCTAAGAACAGGAGCTAACAAAGCTTCCCAATCCAGTTCACCAAGACTTTCCCAAAGTGCAGGTTCCCATCACTGTGGGGTATCAATATACACACATGCAAACACAGAAAGGCTGCTCATACAGATCAGGTGTTAGCCTGCATTTCTATGCATAAATTGTTACTGAGAAAATTTCTTACCTATTGAGCTAGATTTATTTTTGGTATTTGCACTTAACCATTCTCTGTCCTTCCCACTATCAGGCTGGAAGTATTTACTGCCCATCAGGTCCCGTGCAGACCGTATCCCTCTTGCAGGATAAAGTGCCAGCAGCACATTGTCTTGTCTGGACTAGGATGTTCTTCAGCTACTCCAGTCCTACATTTTGCAGGGCCCTGGTGAAGCCCTTTCCCTCCCCAGCACTGCACACAGCCTGGCTGGGCAGGCTACATGCCCCTGCTCTCCCCAGCAGATGTACCTTACCTGTAAATGATGTTTAAAGAATGCAGGTACCCAATTGCACTAGCAACTTCTGCAGCATAGAATCTGGCCCGGGGTTCACGGAAACAGCGCTCCCTTTGCAAGTGGAAGAAGAGCTACAGGCAGATGAGAAGGTTGATCATTTCTTCTCTAAAAAACTGAAGGATATCTGGAGCAAGCCTGAAGGCCAGCTACTCAAGCACAAACCAATTTGCAGCAAGTGACACATGAACAGCACCAAATAAGCCCTAACCACGTTACCTTGAGCAATCTAAACACATTTGTAGAAGTTGCTTCATTTGTCCTCCTCTTACATCACAATCTCACTTAAGAATTCATTCCCCAGAACACTGTTATCTGCTGATCTAGTTAAAAAAAAAAATCCTAAAAAGAAGTTTATTAGAACTATTATAAAATTAGGATTGCTACATCCCACAAGCTGATTATAGTGGTAGTATGGCCATGACAAGTGGCATGCAGAGATCTGAACCCACTAAGATCCCCAATATAAAATCTCTTTAGGCAAGACATTCATGTTAACAGTATCTCCCAGCCAGTTTCAGAGAGCACAGAAAAAGACAGCTGAAAAAAGTGAGCATCTACAGGACAGAAAGTTGTTTAGCAAACTGCAATGGCCTCACCCAAGCACTGGACTAGGACCCAGAGCTGCCTCACTAGTGGGTTTTCCCTAAGACTCACCAACATCTGTATTTCCCATATTCTCCATAGGATTTTAAGATTCCCCTAACACACACTTTTCTCAGCATCCTTGCCTTGGGAATCATCTGACTCTGGTCAGCCAGCAAGATCTTCATTCAATTTACAGGTGAGATAGCATGCCAGCCACTCCTGGCTGGTCTTTCCCAGCAGTCAAAACAGCATTATACTTCAACATCATTATCTTCTGACAAGAAACAATTTTTGGCAATAAAAGCAGCATGTGTGGGAAGGACCAAACAGAGGATTGAAATAAAGCCTGTAAGTGTGCACTCACCTCCCCTCCATTTACATAGTCAAGCACAAAGTAAAGCTTCTCTGAGGTCTGAAAGGAGTAATGGAGTCCCACAAGGAAAGGGTGCTTGACATTTTTCAGGAGCACGTTGCGTTCTGCCATGATGTGGTTTTGCTATCAAAAAGCAGGCAAGGTGTTAACATTTCTGGCAAGGGTCCAGTCCAGCCTCCTGTAGGGGCTCACTGCTGTTTTCAAAATGGGTGGCAGCTGGGAGCCCAAGAAGGTTATCTCCAGCCCCTGAAAGGGAAACACTCTCCTCTCTGACCAGATTCATCTCATTTCTTCTCCATGTTCCCATGGCAAGAGAAATCCATGTTTAACATGTGAGATGTCTACATGAATACCAGCCACAAGATACCTTGATTGTATTACCAGGATACCTTATACATGCTGACCACTATTCACAGAAGTAGCCAAGGAGAGCAGACATACCTCCTTTTTCTTCAGGATAGTTTTCTTATGCAAGACTTTCACTGCATAAAAAGTCCCATCACACTTGCGTTTGGCCAGGAGAACCTGCAACAGAAGGCCCTGGTCATGGGTTTCAGTCTCACCTTCTGCTCATGGTTGGCGTTTCCTCACAGAAGCTCAACACTCTTGTGAGTGATTATACAGAGTGTACAGCTACACAGGGTCAGGTACAAAGTTTTAAAGACCAAGCTCCAGCCCTCTTACTTCCCAGAACTTTCTCATTGCTGGAAAGAAGCACACAGCATCTCCACATCCATCCCTTACACACCCAATAGAAAATAGTTTTGGAGCATTTGGGGACAGTCCCATTTAAAGTGAATCCTTGCTATTTCACAAGATACAGATTTATCTCAAGATCTTTTGCCAGCTGAACAAGCCTGAAACTTATTTTGAATCAAGTACTTCTCCTTACCATCCCCACCCTGAACATAAAACACCTTACACTTCTGTCCTTAGAGAGACTGCAGGACAGCTCAAAGGACAGATGATGAAAACCCTATCTCAGGCTTCATCTGGTCTCAGCCCCACTGAGGCCAAACTCCCCAGGAAAGGTGCAAGCAAAGGACGCAGCTAGGCATGCTTTCTCTTTCCAAGCCGCCTCTGAAGAGCTACAGCCCACCTGTACAAGCCCACTTACTTTTCCAAAGCTTCCTTTGCCAATAACCTTCAGGAAGTCAAAGTCTGTTGGCTTGGCACTGTTGAGCAAGAATGGAACAAGTTAATGTTTCTGGGAGAAACACACACAACAGCAATGCTGCCATCAAAGCTGAGTTCCTTCTTGGAAACACGAGTGTTTGTGAAAGCGATTAGAGGGCACTGGACGGGTGACCCTCGCTCCCAGCCAGCTCGGGATTCGCACTGCACATGTCAGTGCGCCCAGCAGAGGAGGAGCAGTCCCTCAGCAACCCACCCGCTGAACACTGTGGCAAGTGAAAGCATCTGTCAGGACCAAGCAGCACCTTTGCAGGGAACAGTTTATCCCCATTTCCAGAGAAAGACAGTCAGGGAGCCAGCAGGGATGAGGAAGATCTTCCCTTACTACCTTTCAAGAGAGGTGTGACACAGTGCTGCAGGCATGGACAGGAGAGGATTGCTACCACAACAGGGATCAGCTCTAGCTGAATGTCTTGAAAACTATGCACCGGTGATACACATTGTATTAAAGGACAAGTAATGTAATTGTTGGGACTTTCACAGACACCACCCATGTGAGACACAGGGACCAACTGCATTCCCCTACCAGATCCCTTCAATGCGTGCTCCACACCCTACCTGGCTTTTGCAGGGAGCTTACTTTGGGTTTGCAGAAGGTCCAAGGTTGATGTTGTCAGTTGTGGCTGGAGGCTAGGGAAGATAACAATGTTAGTCACAAGGACCACGCTGCAGGTTGTGCTTTCCTTTCCTCAATACAGCATCACTTGCACAGAGCCATTGGTAAGCACCCATGAGCAAGAGACACAATGGATGCTTTGGCAAACTTTTAACTGATGGTGGAATAGTTTGGGTTGGAAGCAACCTTGAAGATTATCTTCCCCTCCCCAGACTCCGGGAGCATTATGCCTCTTCCAAAAGGCTATGTTGGGCCTCTCTGCTCTCCTTTTTCTTCTCCCAGCATCACCCACAGGGACAAGGCAGCAGTAAGACTCCCAGCAGGCTAACACAGGATCTCCTCCTTGCTTTTTCTCCTACAGGCACCAGCCCCTCTCCATCCCAAAGGTAAGAACTTGCTGGCTCAGAGCCATGGTCTCACCTGGGTGCTTTTGTCTGGGCTCCGGGAACGATCCATTAGAAGAGCAACTCGTTCAGCACTTGGGAAAAGAAGAGTAAGCCAGTATTGAAAACAAAATCCAAGAGAGAAACAGCTTCACACCATAACTCAGCAGGGACCAGTGCAGACCCCAGTGTGTGCTCTCCTCCATCACGGCAAGCCTCAGCTGAATTCCTCAGCTACCCCCTTGGTAGCACTGCTACTCCCAAGGGGTGGGGGTGCACATGCTCTGGGGGAGGCAGGGGACAGCAGGTGCATACTGACAGATGGAGGGGGAAAACGTTCATGGGTGCACAAGTGATTCAAAGAAGCACAAGCAGATTAAATGGTACAGTTAGCCCTTGATTTGCAATAGCAGAAACTAGGCAGGGCACCAACATGTGAAGACCAGTACAGCCCCAGCAGCAGCACAGCATCAGGGCCAGACAAGATTGCAGCCCTCCTGGCTATGGCCAGCCCCCTCTCCAGGCAGATGCAGCCCCCAGCCCATTGCATAGGGATGCTGCAGCCCAGCAAGTGTCCCCACAGGGAGCCAGGGGAGTCCAGCTGGGTCTGACCACCACATGCCTTCCAGGCTGGCAGCAGACAGAGGCCATTCCCCCAGGCCAGGGCAGATCAGGGCAGTTTGGGGCTGTTGATGTTGCAGAGGAAAGGGGCTGGCCCGTACTCTGTGGGCAGAGGCATTAACACACAGGGCTCTCATCCAGGCAGCACAGCTGCTGCTGGGGCTGGAGGTGCTGGACTTGAACATCAACACTTGTTGGTTCAGATCCACCCTGCCTGGGCATCACTGGGGAGGGATGGGTCCTGCCACCCCAGGGATTCCTCCCTTTGGTTTTAAAGGCTCCCCCACTCTCCTTGCAAAAGTTGGGATTAAAAAGATGACAGAAGGTGGAGTGGGGGGAGGCAGCTCTGTTCCCTTCTTCCCAGTCCCAGAGAGCTTCTTCCATTCCCCCCTCAGCCCCACCAAGCTCTCACACACCACAGGGAGGCTCCGAAGGCTCTCATCCCCCCAGCCACCCTCTGCTGTGCCCCTTCCAAAAAGGGGGCCCGAAGTTCCCACTGGTCTCCCACACATCTCACCTGCGGGTGCTCCCTCTCTCCGCCCCCACACACTGTCAGGCACAGACCCCCGGCCATCCCGGAGCCGCCCATGGCAGGAGATGCTGGGAGGCAGCGGGTGCTGGCAGCTCTCCCTGGGGACTGCCCACATCTGGCCGGTGCCAGCCAGCTCCATTCACCGCCGGGCCAGCACGGGGGTTATCAGGCTGAGCTTTTAAAGGGCTCTCATCCCACTGGGAGGTTTTCATACTCACTACGAGCAGAGCCTGGAGCCGGACGCCTTGAAGGTTTGTCCTATCCTCTCACGGCCGTGCTTGATGAGTTCTGCAAGGAAAGTTGGAGCACCGAAGCCGATTAGCTGGCAGCATGATTTCAAGTGCACAGAGGCACGTTTGTTCTTCACTGACCTTGCTCTTCTCTCCACAGCTGCCCTCCTCCCACTTCCACCCACGTACCAAAATAACCAGGAAATTATAGGAACCAGGACAGCTCCCCTCCCAGCCCTGCCAGGAGCCCTCAATAGCTCACAGGATGGGGATGAGTGCCACAAAACAGACACTCTCTCCCATGGCAGAGGGCACTCAGGCTAAAGCAACCCCGTCAAGCCTCCCTGAGCCACCCCTTGGTCCCCAGGAGGGACAAGGAGTGTGCTCATAAGGACGATGTTGTACTGGAATACGTCACACACTTGGCACATCCACTGCCCCTTTCATTCAGGACTCTGAGTAATTAGGGACATGAATGAAACCTTTCAGGGCCCTGCAGGAGGTAAGCCAGCACACACACATCGCAGCAAGTAAGTGACTTGCCCAAGGACACAGCCAGTGCCAGAAGCTGGGATTCCCACCACAGAGCATCCCTCATGCTCAGCTGTGCAGGCAGTTGCCACCACCCATCATCATCACCACCTCTCCCTTCACAAAGAGGCAAAGTCCTGAGCCTGCTCCCTAGCGCACAGGCCGAGCAAAAGAAAACCCTGGGAAGGCAACGTCTATGGAGGAGTTCCTTGTTTTGCTTAGGAGTAAATAACAAAAATATTTGAAGACTCAGTTTTACTCCCTGGCTCTGCCCTAGTTTTACTACTGGAGGGAAATAAAGAATTAAAACAGTCACAAAAACATACACTTTCCACTGCTTCCCCTAAAAAAAAAAGGGGGCCTTTGTAGACACAAGCAAGTTGTCATCCTGGAATATCTCTTCTACAGACCAAGGAATTGGCAGCACCAACTGCCAGAGCCCAGGCAAGGAGTTTGTAGGACAACAAGTTTTGAGGTAAACACAAGCCCATTTAGAGAACCCTTCCTGCATGGGTCTTCAGATCTGCCAGGTGGAGGGACCTGCACGCTCCGGAGAGCCACTGAACCAGGCTCCACCAGTGATCCTGGGATCTGGGTGCGTATCTGATGAGGACCCGAAAAAACAGGCTGTGGTTTCAGAGTCTCCGAACAGATAAGAAAGGAAAAACAGAAATTTAAAGTGAAACCCACAAACCACTCAGTGAGAGAGCTTACAACATCAGGCTGGTCCGAGACCCTGACCTTGTCTGATACTTTGCTCTGCAGCAGGTACAGAGCCTGTCCCAGCAGGCACCCACCGGCAGGGACAGCACGCAGGCAGCACCCAGACGGATCAATCCCCATCCCCTCCCACTGGGCATAGTCCTTATTTCCCTGACAGTCTGGCTCTCCCTGGCTCACTGAGGTCTACTGAAGGTCATCCAACACCTGCCTTGGGGCTGCACCTGTCCCACAGGCTGCTAGACAGGCTGGCCAGGTACCACGGTCACAGCAGAGGGATGTCAGCCCTGCTGCCTTGGCACAGGCGACACTCACAGCTCAGGGCAAGGGAGGAGGTTGGCACAGGGGATGGTGAGAGCTCACAGGTATGTGTAACAGGCCCCAGGCTGCAAATGGCAGCAGCAGATAGAGGAGCCAGGGCTCCCACCCCTTACCACAGCAACCCAACCAAGCCCACACAGTTACCACCTCGCTCCTGCTCCAAACAGGTGACACAGCCTGTTCCCTACAAACCTGAACCCCCACAAGCTTGGGTTTGGCCCCACGGTCTGTCAGTGGCAGCATACACTGTTCTGATCTCAGACTCGGGGAGGGGGTATAACAACTCGGGCACAGGTGGACATGTCACAGCTTGGGCACCTTGGAGCACACAGGCCAGCCACAGACACACCTCCACCTGGCCTGGAGGCATTTGCTGGCAGCACAGGATGCAGGACAAGTCCCTGACTTGCTCTGAGGGGCTTGGACAAGGCTGCTTTAGCAAGGTCTCCACAGCCCGCAGTTAGGCAGCAGCCTCTTCCAGGGCCACAGCCTGTTCATGCTTCCCCCCACCAGCCCCGTTCTGCTCCACTGCTTCTTTGCTGGAAGTGAAGCTACGCAACAAGTCCCTGCTGACCAAGGGCAGTGCTTTCCAACAAAGCTATTGCATTTAATGTATTTGCTCTGAGGCAAGAGTCTCTCTCATCGCACTGAAGTACCACACACGTTTGTAGAATACATACGTCCTCATCCTGTATCCTTTTCTATTCAGGCTCAGAGCCACCTTGCCCAGCCTCAGTCCACCTTCAAAGCCAGGTTAGTTTTTGGTTTAAATCTCCTGATCAGTCAAACTGGCTTTTCCTTATCACTAACAAACCCTACTCCCCCTAAAGCACAAAGATTTCTGAGTGCACACATGCTGAACAACAGAATCAGAAATAGGTCACGAAAATACGCTGGAATCCTTGGTTATACATGCCCGGCTGCATCCCTCCTTGTGCCTGCTGGGGCAGCAGGAACGCTCTAGGCTTGGCCAGGGCCACAGAGAGCATCAGCAAGCAAGTCTAGGAGTTTCCTGATACGATGTGACTATCACACACTCAGAACACAACACACTGCACCGTATCACCACCACCACTGCCCCCCTCCCCAAAGACCATTTCACCCCCAACACGCAGGCCAGAGGCATCCCTCAGGCAGCACGCACCCACTTGGCCAACACAAAGCTACTACTTACAAGTTGGAGCAGTTCATACAGCTAAATCTCCCCCCACCAAACATCCCTCAGTAACATACATTTTCTTCCCAGCACAGCACAAGCAGCTCCTTCTTCCTTCAACAGTTCTGCCAGCGGTGACCCACATTCCCATGCTAGCCCAGCGTTATTTGCTACAAACACATTACTAATGCAACGCATACCTTGCACGGAAAGGCAACCTCATAGACTCGTCATCTGCAAGCTGCCTCCCACCCTCTTCCCTGATGTCACCGCTCTCAGCATCATTCCCTACCTAACCTAGATTGCAAACCCCTCCGAGCAAGTGCCTCGTCCTCTCCTGCTCGAGGAAGGGCTAGTTGCCAGCATGCGGAGGCAAGGAGGCCTGGCAGGCTGTCACTGGGATAGCAGGTGATGTTTTGGAGGCAGCACAGGGTTTGGAGGGGCAAGGTTGAGAGAGGGGCACCTAAGGCAGCCCACAGCTTTTGTCCCTCGCAGGGGCTGCACAGGGTGTAAGGGGGAGATGCCCCAGTTTCAGCTCAGAGAAGGAGCATAGGGAGGGGCAGGAAGGAGTATTCCTGCAAACACATGCTTTTCCTCAATAAAGGAGGAAAAAAAATCCAATAAAAACCCACGGAACTCAAGCTTTCCTCTGCTACAGATGCAAGAGAGAGCTCCAGGCCAGCACTGAACTCCACTTTCATTCCCATTGAGACATTATAGCATGCAGCTAATCCAGGAAGAGGTTAGGAACGACTTTAAAAGACTTCTTCACTTGGGGAAGCTTTCTTAGCTACCCTCTGCAGAGCTTCTGCTTTGCCCAATTTTCTCTTGCAGACCCTTTTCCCTACACCCCAGAGAGACTGCATAGCAAAGCAGGAGCCCCAGCCAAGCAGCCCTGGCTCTGAGCAAGCTGGAATCCACATTACAAACAACCCTTTGGATTTTGGGGGAAAAACTACATGCAAGGCTGAAAGAAAACAGCAGGTGGCTAAAAGCTTGCAGCATTTTTTGCAAAAAATAACCCCATGAAAATAGAGAACAAAGCATTAAACACACCTGGGAGCACCTCTACAAGCAGAGGCTGCGTCCTGATGCATGGGAAGCAACCCACAGCCAGCGAGCACAGAGACCCCTCGGTCCCCATCCCCACACCAGCCCCCTCTGCCTCTGGCTGTCCTGGCAGAGCAGAAGCCCCAGGCACTTTCCTAAATCTCAGAGGGGAATAGCTTTGCTTCCTGCAGCACTTCATTTAGGCTGTGAACACAAACACCCCTACCCTCCCAAGGTAACCATCCCACTGCTGGCTCACTTACAGACCTTTAAAGAGAGCAGGAAAAGCTGATCAGCTGCAAAAAATGAAGAGACACCTGCTAGATATACCGAAGGAGTGAGAATTTAGGTGGGGGTGGTAGTTTTGGATGAGGAGGGAGTGGTCTGGGTGGTGGGTTGGAGCAAATTATACCCTGGCAGGCATCTCAGGTGTTCAGAACATCTTTTTACACATTAGTAAGCTGAAAATTTGTCTCCTGTCCTGTGGTGGGGAGGAAGGTCATGGCTGTCATTTGGTTCAGGTCAAACCCAGAAGAAGTTGCTCCTTCCCATGTCCTCCACTAACCCAGGAAGACTGCAGCCCAGGGTAGCCAGACTGGTGCTTTGCAGCAGTATTAAATGCAAACATAAACACACATGGACAGGAAAACCTGGCATTGCAAGCATGCAATGATTTGAGAGAACAGAAGCTAAGCTCTGAGAAAAGGGAAACATTGGAGAAGGGCTCTCTCTTCACTAAAAATAAAGCAATCGCTTTTTGCTTCCACTATAATTTCCTATAAAATCTCCCTGTGTGCAGCTGCAACAGGAGAAAAGCCATCTTACGGTGCAAGCTAAGGAGTAAGTGCAAGGCAGTAAAGGCAGAGGTCTGGGCAGCCTTCCCCAGGGGGAGCAGAGGGGCTGATCGCTGTGGGACAGGTCCCTAACCCCAGACTACAGCCACCCAGAGAAATGATCTGAAACACCTGATGTGCTCATTGCCATGTGTGATGAGAGGGGAAGCAGCATGTTGCTTGAAGTACTGTTCTGTCTCAGGTCAAAGCCTGAATTTTTTTGCTCAGCCAAAATCCTCAAGCTATTGGCATCATCAGCTTTTAAAAATATCTCCTATTATGTTCTGATTTTCTCCAGTTTTGCCTCTACTTGCATTGTAATGGTCAAGTTTCAAAATACTTTCAGCAGCTAATTTACATTTTCAAATCAATATCTCCTGCTTTTGTTCCTTTCAATAAAAAACTTGGTATTATCAACAAAATCTGCTTGATTTTATTTTCCATATAAAGGCATCTTTAATTAAAAACCCATTTTCTATCCAAAGGAGAGGAAGCAGAAGGATCCTGGAGGGAAAAGTTTTTACCAGCTAGAATGCATAAAATATCTAATCTGGAGTGCAGCCAGGAACAACAATAGATACCGACGGACAAAGCGAAGGTTGGGTTGGTTTTGCCCATCATGCCCCCTCCATCTGTAAGGGCTGCTGACACACCAGGGCTGTGCACGCGCCAGGTGTAACTCAGGGCCAGGCGTGCAGCGTGAAGCTGCCGTCACCCCTGCACACAGCCACCTCCTGGGTCCTCTGTGGGTCCCACGGGAGCCGGGCTCTGTGCAGCCCTTGCTGGGAAGGGCGAGCCCTGGCTGTGGCATGAGCCAGGCTGGACCCCACCTGGAAGGTGTGCAGTGGGGCTCTGCCCTCTGCCAGCTGCCCAGCCGGTGGGAGACCTCCCTCTGCGGGGAAGCTTCCTCCGTGCCCTCGCCATCCCCAGGGGGTTAATGACACAGTGCCAGTCGGTGGGAGCATTACCCTTCGTCTTCCCAAGGGCGGTAGAGGAGGGCTCCATCCAGGCCATGTACATAAAAGCCAGACGAAGTAGTCCCTTCTCCTTAGGGCTGGGGCGAGAGCTCAGCGATGGGCAGCAGGCATCCTCGGGAAGCAGAGCGTGCAGATGTTTCTCCAGCTGCAAAGGTGAAGGGCACAGGAATCAGGCTAGAATCAAGCCCTCAGGCGCAGCGCTGGCTGCCTGCCAGCCAGGCATGGCTCTGGGATGTGGGGCTGGCTCCCTTTGTGGCACCTACCCAGTGCTCGGTCTGGGGGGGATCATTAGGGTGCTCTGCCACCATGCTAGTGTCCCTGGCTTTGCTTTGGGACACGCCTCTAAAGAGGGTTGGGACTGGCAGGTGGGGGGACACTGGAAGAGAGCTGAGTGGCACTGGTTGGCTGTTTGACTTCTGTACAGCAGAAGAAATTTACCCTACAACTGTAAAATTCACAGATTTCTGCTCTCGGGAAAGGATTTGGGTTTTGATGCTTTTGAGCACCTGAGACCCTATTCGTTGTCCCTGTACCCAGGGTGACTGCCCTGGCACTAGTGGCTCCCTGGCACAGGAGGAGACATTCCCTTGAAGCACAGGGACACATGGACCCCCAGTAAGTCCCCAGCATAGTGCAGATCCTCACCTGGGGGTTCAACAGCAGATGCCAGCGGGTGCCTGGGGAAGCTGCCGAGGGCTTTGCCCTGGCGACCCCCATGCATCTCCCTGGAGAGGTGTCCTGGGCCAGCGGTTGTCCCCGTGATGGAGGACATGAGTGGGACAGGTAGATGTGAGCAGGGTCAGGCTGCAGTGTGCTGCCCACCCAGGCTGCCCTCCCCTTGTGCCAGGGGTGAGGGTTTCCCCTTGCCCTGCCCCTGTGCACCCACAGTCATGGCCAGCAGCAGCTCCTGCCCCTTGCCCAGCACTGCCCCTGCCCCACGACAGGACACGTTAGTGCCATGTTGGAGGGGCTGCTGGATGTGGGAGCCCTTGCAGGGCACGTACATTAGATAGGCACACATCCCTGTGGCCACTGCAGGTGTGGCCATGCACCTCTTACACCCTTGGCCCATTCCCCTGCCCAGCACCCGCACACTCCTAAACACAATTTAAAATTTTAGTGAGGCTGGAGTCCTGCTGGTGTCAGGGTTGTGTTCTGCCAGCGTTGCTGGTCTTCCGTGCTGGGGCAGTGTTTCCCTGCCCTCCAGAGAGCACTTCTGTGCCAGGCAAACCTCTGGCCGGACCTGGGGGCAGAGGTGATGGGCAGCTGTTGGCCAATTTAACCCCTTCTGTGCACATCTCCTGACTGGGATGGACTTGGTCAGCTCATGGTAGGAGCAAGCCCTGGCCAGAAAAGGTGATTTTTTTCAGCTGCACTCGCACAGCTCAGAGCCTCCAGACATTGGCAGTGCTTGGAAGCATTTTCCTTTCCCTCCCGGGGGAGGAAAGCTGCCTTCACTCGCACAAGCCCTGTAGGGGGTCGAGGGCTGTGTGGTCCAGCTGAGCCTGGTCCCCGCCAGCAGGGCCAGCCCTGGCCAGTGCCACTCACCCCGGGAAAGCCACATTTGCACAGGTCCAGCCCGTTGTCTCTACATGCAGAGAGTACCCCTGTCTCTCCCTATTAAAATGTTTTATATGCAATGCATATATGCTATTTTATAGGGAAAGGTGTACTATTTTAATCTCCCCATCTGGCACTATCTGTAACCGTAATCATAAAAGTATTGCTGCAGTGGAAACACACAGTCCTGAGCAATTGTAATTGCAAGGAAGGGTCCAGATAAGATTAAAACAAATATTTCTCTAGAGAGCACAAAGCAAGTTTCCATCAACCTGCAGTGAAAGGTGACCTAAAATGTTTGACTATTCAGTTATCTCTGCTGGGTAAGGAATAGGACAGGATAGGATAGGATAGGATAGGATAGGATAGGATAGGATAGGATAGGATAGGATAAAAGCCTATTTCTTCATCTTAAGAGGATTCATGAAAGACTAAATAGACCACTGGTGACCACTGGGTTTGTTTAAATTATTTTTTTCTCTCTACATTTTTCTTTTAGCTTTAAAAAGCCAGGGCTCTGCCTCAGGCATTGCCTTTGATTTTGCCAAGGAGTCCCACATGGGTGCTGGGAAGTTTTGGTCAAAAGAGCCAAGAGGAGGCCACTTGGGGGCAAGTTTTTATTCCAAAGCACAGCTAAAGTGGGTTTGAGCAAATCTCGAGCATTCTGTGCCTCCATTTCTACAAATACGAACATGACAGAATGCTACTGGTCTCTTGTAAAGCCTCTATATCTGCAGAGGAATAAATGACTGGTCTTCCTATTGCCATTAAATTAGTTGGCTGGGACTTTTTTGCTTCCAAGTGCTTTTTAAGTGTAGGCACAGTCTCTGAATAAATAACACAAAGCTGGAAGCAGTCTGACTCTAAGCAACCCTTCCTCTCCTGGCTGGCCAGCCTTGTCCTTGGGGAAGGTGCAATTTTCCTGCTTCCTCTCCTCCCCAGCAGGACTTCAGGATACATTACAGCCTATGTTTTAGAGCCTTTCTTAAAAGAAACCAGCTGGTTTTGGGGATGAGCACCTCTTTTCTCCTGCAGTGCAAGTCAGTCTGACATAGGGTGCACACTCAGGGCCACCACCCACGGCTCAAGCCCCAAGTGTGACCAGCCTGGCAGGGACAAGGGCAGAGAGGCAGTTTCCCAGCCGGATTGAGCAGGGCTTAACAGCTTGGAGACGGCTTGGAGAGCTGCACTGCCCGAAACCAGGCCCCTCACTGCTGGCACAGTGCTGGGTTCGTTAGGAAAGCTTGTCTCCCCTCTGCCCTGCTCCACCCCCATCCCATCCCTGAGAGCCGCCGACTCCAGCTCCACCGTATGGGATATATGTTTTTACCCCTTTTTATCTACATGCATGGGAAGCAACTGGGGCTGGCGCAGCTGGGGATAGTCTCTCCAGCACAGCTATATGTACTGGATGCAGTGGGCAGCCCAGTCCAAATTGGGCCAAGCACTGCTCCAGGCATTGTCAGGACCAGTGAGCCCCTGTGCAAGAGCAGCAGCTCTGCACTGAAATCTGCTGAGCCCGTCTCTGCTCCCCTGCTCTGGCACTGAGCAGGAACAACCCTCCCTGTCCTGCCAGCGAGGAGGTCAGGGATGCCCCGTTAGAGGGATGCTAGCACCCCTGAGCTTTGCCAGGCCAGCCTGGCTGCAGAGACACAGCCCAGAAGACCACAGCCAAAATGACCTGAAATTTCTGGTGCAAACCTCACCCTTCTGGTGCTGGCTGCAAAAGGCCAGTGCAGTCCAAGCCTCCTTTCCCTGTGCAGGTAGCTCAGGGACATGGACACACACATGGCTGGTCACCAGTTGCCTCTGCTGATCTGCCAGCTCCTGAAATTACCCAAGGTCAGAAACACTTGTGGCTGCTCCTAATGGGACCTAACCCAGGGAGGTGAGGGGCTGCGGACACAGCAGGGTGATGGAAGTTCCTTGTGATGGAAGTTTCCTGGGGAAGGCACAGTTAATGCAAGAAACCTTTCCACCTAGTACAGCATTTCCAGAGGGAGCAAGGAACTGTTCGTCTCCTCTCTGGATTCCTCCACAGGTGGGAAACAAACCCACTGCTGGAACTCAAATCCCCTCCACTTCTCGCTGCTGACCCTGAGCCAATGCCTGGGGAGCAGCTCTCCTACGGGCCAGCCGGGTCCCTGGCAGCAAGGGACGAGTCCTTCACAAAACCCCCTGCTTTTCCCAAAGGGGTTCAGGACCTCATTAAGAGAAGGGAAGGTTGTGATCATCCCAGAGAAAGCAAATCGGCATTACCTGCACAGCGCGAGGCGTGGGGAGCTGGGCTCCTGGGCTCCGGCAGCAGAGCCGGCGGGCACTGCCCCACTCCAGCTGCGGGAAGCAGCATGTACCACTGTCCCTCCAGTTGTTTTTATTTTGACGATTCTGTCTGAAGGTCGAAGGAAAAGTCCGAAGGAGGAGCTTGTGGCAGGAAGTAAATGATTACCCTGCCAGCGCTCCCGAGGGGACCAAGGCACAGGGAGCTGGGGTGGGAGAGGAAAATCCCTCCTTGGGGGGATTAGAGGGCAGCTCACCGGCAGGGAAGTGCAAAGGGTCAGAACAAAGTGCTTTGTTCGCTGGAGGCTGTGCCAGGTCACATGCTGGGTCCTAGCAGAGGTAGTGAGGCATGGGTCACCTCCCAAACGCCAGCAAGACCTCCTGGATGTGGACACAACCCATTGCCCATCCACCAGCAATCTGCGGAGCTTGCCAGCAAGGAAGGAGCTGGGCGATGTGGAGCCTTGTCCCCTGGCAGCACTGTGTCCGGGGCAACAGATCCAGGGACTTTTACATGTTTGAACTGTGCAGGCGTGACAGTCCTACAACCCCACTTCTGCCTCCTGTGTGACCCTCCCCTGGCTCCATCCTGGGCTACATGTACGTACAACAAGCACCTGAGCAGCCGGCAAGGACTGAACCCCATGGGCACATCAAAACTGAGGCCAGAGCAGCCCTCTGGGAGCCAAAATCGACTGCCCTCCATTCATGCCATCCCCTATTTGCTCCCTGTTCCTATCCCTAGGTGCCCAGCACCACTGATCACCACATCCCTGTGTGGGTGCCCAGATAAGGCTTTGATGGGTGTGTTGGTGGAGTCACTGGTGGACCCTCAAGCTCCTCACCTGAAATACAAACTTCATGCATGGGAGGTATTTTCTGATTGTGCAGGAAGATTCCTTTTACCCTCAGAAGCCCTTTTGCACCTGCCCCTCTCGTGGGAGTTGACCATGATGTAGTTGGCTGATAGATCCCACAGCTCTGAGAAAACCTGAATGGCAGCACCATTCCTTGAGTGTTTGTCAAGCTACTGACCTCTTGCCATTGGCACATGCCTGTTCCAGCTAGGCCTGTGAATCCCAAAGCAGAGAGGAGAAAGAAAAAGGACCACTGCACAAGGAGGCCATTAAGAAAGCAAAAGTGTGAGCTGAGGCAGGATTTGAATACACAGATGGGTACAAAGATGTATAAAATCAGATGATGGAGAACACTGGTGCCCCCATCAAAATAAGCATTTTCTGAAACAGTCTGGAATATGTGGTTTGGAGCATCCAAGGTTCGTGAGGCCACGACAGCCAGCTGCCACTGCAGCCAAGGTCTTCAGCTCCGTGTGTGTGGGGAGACGGCAGAGCCATACCTGCCCCGCAGTGAGCTCCAGCACCAGTGGCAGCGCGCAGAGAGGAGCAGGCTCAGCCCTCACCTTGCTCCAGCTCCCACCCACAGTCCCACCAGGTGGCATGGCCGTGCAGATGTGTGAGGGTAACAGAGGTTTGATATCACGCTCATGTCTCAGGGAACAAATGCAAATAGAGGTCCCTATTGTACTTCAGGAACCATAAAGACACAGAGGGAGAAATAAATAGATTCCCTGCTAGCGCAGAGAGGGCCTTTGTTTGTCTCATTTTCAGAATCAGAAGGTTTAGAGGATTGCTGCAGCACATGACCAGAAGCTACGAAGCTGCAGACAAAAGGCATTTGGAACAGAGATCAGACTTTGCCATCATGCTGGCTTTTCAGATTCCTGCTTTGTCCAAGTTAAACCTGCTGCTATTTTGGGGTTTCTTTTGCTCACTCCACTGCATCCCCTACGTTAAAGGCTGCACATGTCCCACAACACTGCGTTCACATACGCTTTCACTCACATCAGCACAGCATCAGAATGTCTGCTGCGGCAGGTTGGAGGGGGCTGCCTGTATTTCAAGCCCAAGTCACGAGGGTTGCACCCACAGCCTCACTCATTGCAGCCATGGACAAGTTTAGAGGACAAAGCCTCAGCTTATCGCTCTGGCCTGCTGAGCAGGCTCATTTCGCAAGCTCGTCGCACGTCAGCCACGAGCGTGCGTCGACACCCAGCAGAAACACGGAGGAAAGTGCTTGAGCAGAACTGACAGCGAGACAAAGCCTGCCGGGGCTCTCTGGATAATTGCTGGCTTTACCGCAGCTGAAAACTACAGTGAGCCAGATGCTGAGATGCCCTGTCATCCCTGGGACCCACGCAGCCTCTGCCAGGCATCACGCGGGAGGCAGAAATGCCTGGCAGAGTCCCTCCAGCCAGGCGGTATCTGCTCCCTGGGGCGCAGGGGCCTGGGGGGGCTGTGCCTGGGCAGGACCTAGGGGTTGAGCTGCCCTTGCAGGGGCTGGGGGACTTTCTGCTCGTGCTCCACTGTTCTGCTCCCTGAGGGATAGGAGCAAGGAGCCCTCAGCTGCCCTGAATTTCCCCACCGTCACAAAAAAGGCACAACTCATCTTACAACCCCAAATACACTCCAAGACGGAGCCATTTCTGTTTCCAAGGGGGGGGGGGGGGAAAGCGCTGAATTAGATTGAAAACCTCTATAAAGTTAAAGCTTCATAGAATGGTTTCCATCCTCATGTACCCTGAAGCGGAGAACCTTTGACCTCTGAAAAACACAAAGACACAGGACAGGTTAGTGTGTGAGCGCCCAGCAGCCCCGCACGGGCCACTGCCCGCAAGGAGAGGCGAGTAAGCTGTGCAGCCGCTGCAGCATGGCAGCTGTCCTGGCTGCATCCCTCCGCTCCCTGCGGTCCCAGGGGAACACGGGGAGACAAGCACCCCAAAACCACCACGCACACAGCCGATGCCAACGACAGATGTGCAGAGGAGCATGTTAACCTGCCAGAGCTCCTCAGCTCTCCACATCCAAGATCCGAGGGGTTAGCTCAGCCCTGCTGCTGATGGTTCCGACCAGAAGATGGGCTGGTTCTCCCATGCCCGTCCCCTGTCAGCACCCCAGGGAGAAACCGCAGTTGGAGCGGAACGTTCCCGGCAGGAGCCGCACCAGCCGGCGCCTGTGAAGGGGGAGCGGCTCGCCCAGACCCTCCGGCCGGGCTCGGTGCCCGCACCCCGCCGGGCCGCGCCGTCGGGCGAGGGCGCTGCGCCGCCGGGCTGCGGGCGGGGGGAGCCCCGGGGCGGGCAGGGGGAGACCCCCGGGGCGGGCAGGGGGAGCCCTGGGCTGTGAGCAGGGGGGAGAGCCGGGGCGAGCAGGGGGGAGCCCCGGGAGTGGGGCAGGGGGAGACCGGGGAGACCTCCGAGGGCGGGCAGAGGGAGCCCCGGGGGTGGGCAGGGGGAGACCCCCGGGGGCGGGCAGGGGGAGCCCCGGGGAGGGCAGGGGGTGCCCCGGGCTCTGAGCAGGGGGGAGCCCCGGGGGCAAGCAGGGGGAGACCCCCGCGGCGGGCAGTGGGACCTCTGGGGAGGGCAGGGGGAGCCCCGGGGGCGGGCAGGGGGAAACCCCCGGGGAGGGCAGGGGAAGCCCCGGGGACGGGTAATCACGGATCAGCTGCGTCGGGATGGGGCGGAGGGTGAGGAGCGGATGAGAAAGATGAGGATGGGGATGAGGTTGAGAATGGTGATGGGACACAGCTGGACACCCCCAGGAAAGGGGGCCAGCAAGGAGGGAAACGTGGCTACTCCGGGGGCCAGGCGCCCCACCGCGAGGCCCCCGCACACCCCCACGGTGCCACACATCCCTGTCCCCACGCGGAATAACCCCCTCAGCTGCCCTGCGCTTGCCTTTCGGAGGCTGCCCGCGAAACGGCCCGAAACGCTGGTTTTCCCGGGAAGGAACATCACCCCGTCCTGCCCGCAGCCCCGTTCCCCGGCTTGTGCCACCGCCCGCACCCCGGTACCGCATTGCGGAGCTGCCCGCTGCCGTCGGGGGCAGCTCGGACCGGGCGGGGGGGACCCCAGCCGCTACCCGGGGCTTGACACCATTTGGGGGGTAAACGGAGCCCTACGGGGACCCCCCTCTGCTGTGCCCAGGCTGCGGGGATGCTGCCCGTGGGTCCCGTCCATCCTCATCCCCACTGTGCGGCGGCAACGGGCGGACAACGAATTAGCTGTTGCGGGTTTTAAATCGCTGTAAATCGAGGTGTTTTCGGGAATGGGTGCGGAGCGGGGGTCAGCAGGCAGGGCAGGGCAGAGTTTGGTTCAATCGGGGGTACCCCCAGCCCATTATTTCGTTTATTTCCCTCCTCCACTGCATTTGCTTGTTTGTGAGGCTGGGGTTTTTTTTCCCCCTCCTTCACAAGAGCGAAAATCTCGGGGTACATCTGCAAATTCCATCCAACCCCAGAGTCTGAGCACTACGGGGTAAAGCAAAACTGAGGGGGTGGGGTGGGGTGTGAAAGCAGCCCCTTTCCCCAGCTGTAGGATGGCCCCTTCTTGAAATACGTGTCCTACTTCTTGAAAACAGTTTAATCCCACCGTCGGTGACAACCCAGCGCTGCCTCTCCGTTACCACCGAGGATGTGCGGTACCCCCTGACACAAGTGGGCACAGGCAGGATGAACCCTCTGCCCCTGCCCTGCTCCTCCAAGCCCCCCCACAAACCAGGCCAGCCTCATCGACTATGTTTTCTCTTTATTGTTCGATATATTTATGTACCACATTATATGTTAAAGATAGATTATTTTTTTTTTCTGATATACATTTTTCATCTTATTTACCACAATGACACCACACGTACATTGGAAACAGCTCCACGGATCTGGTAGATTGCACAGAATGAATTGTGTTGTAGTTTTGTTCCTGTATCCTGAACAACGTCAAATCCAACAATATATTATTTTTTTTAAAACTTTCCATAATTTAGAAATAACAATTGTTAAAATAAAACAAAACAAAAGTCACCGAGAAGCAGACTCCGGGTCTGTGATTTCAGCCAGAGGCAAAACATTGTAACCGATGGGAAGCACGGTTCCTCGGTGTGAATTCGGATGGAAGAATTAAGCAGTCCTGACATCTATGTGACTACGGTGTAAACATTGCAGGTAACTGGCTTTGCTGGTCATCAGCCGCTGCTTGGACTTGTTGGGCTGGTCATACAATCTAGGTCTCATCTACATCCATCTCACGTAGCGTAAACTGAAGGTCCTTGCTCCCAGCACCCACGGCTGGTTTGCTTCCCTCTGTGAGCGCAGTAACACAATCCCACAGGATCGGCACCTGTGTTTCAGCTCCTGAAACACTGAATTGCATATCTGTAAGGAGTATTGAAAACTGCAACTGTTTCCCAACAGGTCATTTGTGGGGGGGCAAGCCTCAGGCAACGAGTGAGGAGATAAAGGTGGGGCACTGGATAATTCCTTCAAAAAATTCTAAACAACAAAAAAATATATTTAGATTTTAGCTTATTTAAAAAGAGAGCAGGGCACACACTTTCATCTCTTGTTATTTCCTTTAATTTTCAGATTCTATGACGTAGAATTTGTTGGATGCACGTAACGAAAATAATGACTCTTTCCATTAAAAGGATGCAGAATTATTTGGCTATGCGGATGTTTGATGCAATTCTCTTACTGCAGCTGACTCTGGCCCCTCCTTAGTCTTCAGCATTGGTTCTGAAGGCCTCTATGAGGCCTTCTAAAGAGTGGATGAACCCAGAGACACTGCAGATACCACCTATAACGAAAATGGCGACATCAAAGAAGACATGGTGCCATAAGAGCTTCCGCCACAAGAGTTTGAGGTGGAAAAGACTGGGGAGCAGGAAACAGAGCCCTGCGCCTGTGAGGCTCCCAGTAAGACCCATCAGGAGGGCAAAATGTGGGACATAGATAGCCATGAGCAGGGTGAAAACTACCAGGGCACATCTGAGGGTGAGTCCCCAGGACTTGAGCCGCCCATCACCCCCGTAGCAGTTGGGGAAGAACGCCCTGTTTCCATCTTGGAAAAGGGACCGCTCCAGGACTTCCACAGCCGCAAAGAACGGCAAGGGGTACGAGAGCAAGGCTTTGGCCACGAGGAAAATGTTGACTACTGCCCTAATGGTGGGTGGCAGGTTGTCTGTAATGACTTCCTTGGTGTCATCAGCCCAGGTCAGATAGGCGACCAAGGCAAAGAGTCCCTTAAGGATGCAAGCTGCTATGTGAGTCCAGTTCATCATGCAATGGAACTCCTTGGGGTTCTGCATGTTCCCCTCCAAGGAAGGCAGAAAGATCTGAGAGGTGTAGCTGAAGACAATGATGCCAATGGAGATGGGAAACTTCTTTACATCAATGTAAAACTTGACTTTGTCCCAGGCCCAGTCACGTGCCCTGGAGAGGCAGTAGGCGATCACCAAGATGTTGATCACAAAGTGGGCTAATGTGCAGAGCAAGCTGAACTTGGAGACTGCCTTGAGGTTCTTCAAGAACGCACAAGGCAGGAGCACTGCCGTGGCAATGATGGACCACGACTTCTGGGAGACGGGCAGGTTGGGGAAGCTGTTGTACATCAGGTTCCCACTGACCACCACATAGAGGATGCAGGTCATGACCAATTCAATGATCTGAGCCACGTTCACAATTCTGCCTCCGAGAGTGGGGAAGCGGGGCGCACAGCACGCGTTCGCTATGTCCACGTAGGAGTCTCTCACCCTGACTATCTCCCCATCCTCATTCTCTTCATAAAGACAGGCAATAAGGATTTTCCCAGTGTAGCAGCAAACCACTGCAGCGAAAATTATTAAAAAGAGTCCTAGGTATCCACCATGAAGGATGGCATAGGGCAGGCCCAGAACAAACATCCCCTAGAAAGAGACAAAATGGAAACCGTGTTGCTCGTCTCACAGAGGGGACCAGGCAGGCGCCGGTACCCGGGCACACGCAGTCGCACAGTTGCAGTCACATGCACGCTCGCTGTCTCGCTTGCACACCATCACACCCACGCAATCGGTCACACAGTCACACCACGCAGTCATGGTCACACACAATTACAGCTCCCCCCCCCCTCGTCTCTGATGTACCACCCCCCCCCCCCATCACACCCACACACTCACGCACACCCACATCATGTCGCCCTGAGCACCCACAGCAAGCCAGCACAGTCTCAGCACCCGGGCTTTGCCCCTAACCTCTCTGTCCTCAGCCCCTCTCAGTGCACCGAGACCCCCACAGCCAGGGGACCCCCGCAGGGGTCAGACCAGGCCCACCCCGGCACAAGCTCACCACCGGCCTGGGGTCCCCTCGGGGTCCACCCTCGCCCCTGACCCATGTGCTGGGGCAGCCTGCTGGCCCGGCCCTGTGGGAAGGTGCAGAGGGATGGGGATGGGGCCTGGTGGCCCCCCCAGCTCCATGCCATACTCTGGGGGAGGGAGGCAAAGCAGAGATCCAGGGCTGGACTTTTTCCCTTTCCATTTTTGTATAATTCTTTCTTTTTCTCTTCCCCCCCCCCCCCCTTTGCCCTCTATCTTTTCCCCCTATTTTTTCTTTCTTTTTTTCCCCCTTTTTCCCGAAGCGAGTTTGCAGCCAGCCTGGGGCTGCCGGGCCAGCGGGCGCGGGGTGGGCGCGTGGCGGGGAGCGGGGTGCGCTCCCCGGTGCCCGACACGACGGCAGTCGTACCTGGATGGCGTTGGTGACATTCCAGCCCGCCTCCCAGGCCGTGATCTTGGGCTTGCCCTGCCCGGAGAGCTCGGAGCAGACCCCCGCCTCTTTGGAGGCGGAGGGCGGCAGCGGGCCGGTGCCGTCCCGCTGGTAGTGGATGTCCCCTTCCAGGGGCGTCTCGCCGCCCTCCTCGCCGCCCTCGGACTTGAGGATATCCATCTGCAGCCCCTGCCGGTGCTCCATGTCCAGGTCGTCGCAGTGGGCGAACCCCACCGCCTCCTCGTCGGTGGCCGCCTGGAAGCCCATCCTCGCGAACATGCCGCTCATCTTCGCCTGGGACTTGTTGGACACCGAGGTGGCCACGTTGGAAAGCTTGCTGCGGAGAAGGGTGGCCATGGTGGCTGCCCGGGGAGCTCCGCTGCTCGGGGACCCGCGGCGATGGAGAGACCCGACGGGGCGGGGGGGCGGCGGGGCGGCGGACGGGAGCTCGGCGCCCGGCGAGGGGCAGCGGCCGCTGCGGGGGGCTGCTCCGAGCCGCTACCTCCGCGTCCCGGCGCAGTGCGAGCGGCTCCGCGCCGGGGGGGCCCAGGGGCATGACACCGCTGCGGGGAGGTGCGGGCCCGCACGCCCCGCCGCCCGCTCCGTCCGCTGCGCGCTGCTCCGCGCCGCTCCGCCGGCCCCCGCGGCGGGATCGGGGGGCGAGCCGGGCGGGGATGGGGGGTTGTCACCAGCCGGCGGCTGTCACCAAGCGGGCAGCGCAAGCCCCTGGCAGAGCGCGCCGCGTCTCCATCGCAGTGCGCCCACCTCGCGGAGAGAAGAGGGAGAGGGGGGAGAATTGCTGCATTTCTGGGGGAGGTACCAGCCTCCCCGGCCAAGCCCAGCCCCCCCGCCCCCGCCCCACCCCCCGCCCGCCGGGCCCCGCCGGCAGCGCCGCAGCGCGGACCCCCCCCCCTGCTCCGCAGCCCCTGCGCTGCCCGCCCTGCCCCACACCCGCGCCGCGGACCCCCGCCCGCCGGCCCCTTCCCCAGGGCGAAACAAAAGAGCCCCATCGAAGAGGCGGACAAACGGCTGTCGAGGGGCTCTTAACGGAATTTCCCCTCTCGCACCCCCCCACCCCTCCGTTTGCTTTTTTCTCCCCTCAGAAACGTGCGGCCCCTTCGGGGGCTGGGGACAGCAGCGGGGGCAGCGCACCCTGCGGCAGCCCCCGCGCAGGAACAAGGGTTTAGCGGGGCGACAACGACCCCCACCAGCTGTTTGCTCCCAACCCAGGGTGGAAGGGGGGTCCCCGCTCCCGGCCGGGGCTCGCAGCCGGCGGCAGCGCCTCTGCCCCGGGGGCCGCTCCGCCACCGCGCTGCAGCGGGGCGCCCGCCTGGGATTTCTCCTCTTGGTCCCCACCACCTCATGTAGCAATTCCGCTTTCTTCTAAAAAAGAAAAAGCCGGTATTTTCATTTTGCTTCTAACTTATTTGTAATTAAAGAGCCTTACGATTTTATTTTTTTCTTTATTAAAAGTATTTGCCAGGTGAGCAGCCAACATAGCAAACAACGGCAACAAGACATCCCTGTGTCCTGTGCTGTGGCCCAGACAATGCGGGGTGGCAGGGGGAGCACTGGGATTTTGGGGTGCTCTGTGTGGGAGCACGTCCGCTCTGCTGCTTTGAAATCGTTGGAATCGTCGTTTTATTAAAAAAAAAAAAAAAAAAAAAAAAGAAAAAGAAAAAGAAAAAAAATATTTTCCCTGAAAGGGGGGTGGCAAGGAAATCTGTGTTTCGTTTGCTGCTTTGGAAGGTAAAAAAAAAGAATATTTTTTTTTACTACAGACGGGTGGAGAAGCCAGTGCTGAATTATTTCCTAATATCGCTGTGAGTGAGCGGGGAGGGAACGCTCGGGCTGCGGTTGCGGGTGGGATGCGACACCCAGCAGAGGTGGGGAATGACCCCCCGGCTCCTAGAAAAAAAACCTTAAACACATTTTTTTTTTCCCCCTGTTAGAATCCGAAAGGAATTTGGGTGCAAAGTGACTGAAATGCGAAAAAACCCCCAACCCAAAACAAAACAAAAAATACCCCCGGTGAGGGCTTTCCCCCTAACGGGGTCTCTCGGCCGCTGCTCCCGGCGCGGCGGGGGCTGCTGCAGCAGACAGCCCCCCAAAATGGGGGGGGGGGGGGGGGGGTCTAGCAACCTTTCCCGTGCGAGGGAGGCAGGCGGCTGAGCGAGGCTGTCCTTGGCTTTGCGGGGGAATTATTACATGTCACTGCACAAATGGGTCGAGAAAGCCAAGCGGGGCAGCCGCCGGCCTGGGGTTCGCCACGACCCGTGCGCCCGGGGCGCCGGCCCGGTGGGCTTCACCGGGGCAATGCAAACCAACGGGCGGGGGGCGCGGGGGGCCGGGCCGCTGCCGCTGCCGCCTCTGCACGGTGCTGGAAAACGATGGACACCTCGGGGGACGGGGTTAAGTCAACGATTTCTGTTTTGGGTTTTTTTTTTCTTTTTTTTTTTTTTTTAAGCCTAAGACAAGTTCATTGTGAAAGAAGACGCGAAGGAAAGCTATTTCTGGAGGCTGCAGGGGGCATCAAGGAAGAAGGAACGAAAATTCACCCAAACCGCTGACTGGTGCGTGAATATTTCTTAAATTCGCCCTGACACATCCCCTCCCCTGCCCCGACCCCTCCGCCGGGGCACCGCGCCGCACCTCCCCAGCACCCCTCGGTGCCGGGAGGGGCAGGGGGTCCCAGACACCGGCATCACGCCGAGGGTGGAGGAGGCTCATTGAGCATCCAGAGTGTTAGGGAAGTGCCGGGCTCGGGAGAAATCATAAGAAAAAAATTTACAAACAAGCCAAATTTAAACAAAACAAAAAAACCCCACCCAAACCCAACCCAAACAAATAAACAAAAAAAACCCCAACCCACCAGAAACCCAACACAAAACCAAACCAACCAACCAAAAAAAAACCCAACTAAAACCCACAGGGAGCTGGAAAAGCAGCCCCGGCTGGGGGGGGCGGCGTGGAGCCGTGCCCCGAAGCTGGGGGTCCCCTGCGTGGGCCGTGGGACCCTCCGTCCCCCGCCCGCGGCCTCGGACCGTTTCTCGGGGGGGTGTGTGGGGGTGCGTGTGTGCTCTGCGGGCAGGGGATCTTTTTTTTCTTCTGCTGCATGCTGCAACGGACCCTCCTGGCCGGAGGGACCCCCGCCCTGACGTCCCCGGCACAGCCCCAGCTGCCCTCCGAGCCTTGGCGCACCCCGAGGCGGGTAGGACACCGGGGGGTGCGGGGGATGCGCGGGGATGCCGTGGGGATGCTGAGGGGTCCAGAGACAGCAGGGAATCCGAGGGATGGAGGAGCTGGGGGGGTGCCGGGGGTGTCTCTGTGCCCACTCGGTTAATACCACAGCTGGTTTTAACGGCGGGGGGCTGAGCCCGCCCCCGCCGCGTCCCCCCGCGCTGGTGGGGCGCAGGTCGGGGCTGCCCCCGGCAGCACCCTGCCTGGCTGCAGACACCCCCCGGGGACCCTCTGCCCCCGCTCGCTCCTGCCCCGTTTCTAGAGAAGGGAGAAAAAGACTTTCTGCAGCAGCGGCTGGAAAAAAAAAGACGCCCTGAACTTCTACCGACGGCTAAAACCGGGGGTAAAGCATACAGAAAGGGGGACGGGGGGTGCGGAGGATAGAAGAAAGAGGCAGAGAAAGAGAGGAAAGCGCACCCCGGGGAGGTGGAGAGGAGGGTCGGGGCAGTTACCTCTGCTGCTCTCCCCATCGCCGCCCGCAGCGCGCCGCTCCGCCGGGGAGAGAGTGGGGGGTGATGGTGGGGTGGGGGGTGGGTGGATGGAGGCAGCCGCGTCACTCCTGGGCTCCCCCTAACTCCTAATTAACCCAAGCAGGATAACGGTGCCAAACCTTATCCAAAGGTTAGCGGCTCTCCGGGAGGCGTTTCAGCTGTAAATCATTCCACGTGAAGCTAAAGAGGAGAGAGCCAGCCTGCAAACGAGCCGCAGCCCTCCCCTCTGCCATGGGCTGATCTTTCTGGCACTAACTGCTTTCTTTGCAGCCACTCCTGGGCTGGGCTGAGGGTCTCCTCCCCACCCTGTTCCTGCGGGGAACAGCTTGCCCAGACCCCCTCCATCCTTCCCAGTCACTGGCAGATCCAGCCAGAGGAGCAACTGCCTTATCTCCACAGAACAGGCTCAGGGGGGAGGAAGGATTGTGGCTGGGTCTTCTGATTAATAGACTGTGGGAAAAGAACTATTCATGCTCAAAAATCATGTAAGGAAAGCAAGAAAGGCCAGCCCCGGGTGGGTTGTCTTTCTGTATACAGCCCTCAGCACAGGCCCTGTCCCAGCTACTGGGCAGCACTGTGCCACGGCAGTTGCATGAAGGTGTGACTATTTGGGAGCGGGACAAGCATCACTCCTAGTTCACTGCTCAGTCAGGCTCCCAAACCCCAAAGGATTTGGTTCTCATGGGCTTCAGTGGGCTGTGAAGTGCCTCAAAGACGCTATGCTGCAAACCATGTCCATACAAAAAAGGGGACTTGCAATTCCCGTGTGCTCAGCTTCATCCTCTTCTGTAATACTTACGAAAAGTGTGGGCGTCTGAGTGCAGGTGTGTAACCCTCTGATTCCTGCCGAGCCTTCTTGCTTGTGCCACAATTATTTCCCGACACCCCTTAAACCTGCTGCTGGGCATGGACAGCAGAGCAGGCAGCTGCAGAGACAAGAAGGCTGGGGGGGCACCTTCCCCCTAAGCAGCCAAGAAGCTTCCCCAGCCCCGTCTGCCCAAGGACCAGCCTGCCCAGAACAGACCAGGTCAGCCCAGACACTCACTCTTGGAGGAGCAGCCAGCCCCCCCCCCCCGGACTAAAGTGTACCTAGAGTGTACCTAGAGATAAGATAAGATAAGAGAGAATAAGTGTACCTAGAGATGCGATTGCGGGAGTCAGAAGCGGTCCACCTTGCCCCCAGCTGTTGCTAAAAGCACCTCCTGGGTTTATGGCCCAGGCCGTCACCAGCCCCGCAGCACCAGAGATGCACAAGCTCATCCTCTCCATCACGAGTGGCTGTGCAGCAGCAAATTTCATCCCAGCTCTGCCTCCCTGTCCCCCCTCCGGCACCACGCAGGGGAACTCTGACAGGATAATAAAGAGTTGCACAATATACTATAAAAAGGCAATTAGATAAACTGCTGGATGGGGACCAGCTCCTGTGACCTAGTTAATAGCTCTGGGAATTTCGGGAGGGTAGGGAAGGAAAAGGCAGCAGTGTCAGTACGCAGCACAGGGTGAGCAGGTTTCAGGGGGGAGGAAGGGCTGTGGTCTGCAGCACAGCACCCTGGAAACGCCCCAAGAAAGCAGCCCCAGCATCATGTAGCAAACACCCCTGCCTTGCACTGCACCTTCTCCTTGCCTGTATTTAGAGCTTGCCATCAGCTTTTCAGGTATAACGTGAAAGCACTGAATACAGAATCACACAAACTGCTGTTCGGTCTGTGCTCTGGGTATTGAGGCTGGATTCGTGCACGGTGTGCTGTTCAACACAAAGACAGCTGTGGACAGAATGACAGGTACTTTGCAATAAGATAATTCTAGCAGAGGAAAATCTGAAAGCAAGGTCTCCAGGAGAAAGCCTGCAATGGATGTCCCCTCTGTATTTAATTTTTTTCACTGAAGACAAAATGGCTGCCTGAATTATAGAGACATAAAACAAAGACAGAGCATATAAAGGGTTGGAATATCATCATTTTAGCTGAACATGTCTTACCACAAGAAAATTCACCTGGAGAATACGTAAAAACTAAATAAAAGCTGCCTGATTTAACTTCACTATTTGCAAAATAGACAACTTCTGATCTGGAATTTGGGAGATGGTTCGTACACGGATTTCTGTGATTTTCATCTCCCGGAAGGGAAAAGCCTGCTAAACCATTATCATCTGTTAACTAAAAATTCATTTTCAATTGGACCATTACATGTTCTCAAAGATATTTCCAGTAAGTTGGAATTAAATTTAACTCATAGTTTGTCTTTATTGTTGACATAAATATTAAGTGATAGCCATTGGTTACTTGCGATGCCAAATTCCCAGCTCACTACACTAGTATTGTTCCCATGAGCTTAACAGCATTTTCATTGACAATATATAAAGCTTCATCACTGTCAAATTAAATATTCATATATGTACATGCTCCTGTATTTCATAGGGAACGATTATGGACTAGGAAAGGAAAGTGCATACTTCATAGATGCCAAGCTTTTTAATGTCAAATTTCCAATAAAAAGCTCTTCTGTAGAGCCTAAATGCTGTTTTTCAAAATGAGATTGTTGTGCTCCCCAGTCCTAGATTGACTGTTTTCCTCCAGCATAATGTTATTTTTTGGGGTTGCTTTTTTTTTTCCTTTTTCTTTGTCATTTTAAACAAAATCAAGATCAACTTGCAATGACCGTGCAAGGATTGGAGGGACCTGAGCAAACCTGGCGCGTTCCCGAGCAGAGCAGGAACAAGGAGCCTGCCCGGGAGGATGCTTGTTTGGCCACTGCTCGGTCAAGGGGCAAACACTTACGACGTCCCTTGCTTGCTCTGCTGACCCCAGCCCTGCTCCCTGCAGAGCACTCAGCTCCTTGCACAGCAGCTCCAGACTCTGCAATTGCTGCCTGGATCTGACTTGCCGCGTCCTGGTCCCATACCCGCTCGTGTTCTGGCTGGTGAATGTTGCTTCAAAGCACAGAATAAAAGCTGCTGTAATGAACTGGTCTGTATAGGAAATTTCCCCCTAAGCAGCCTGTGGTCAGATGATGCCCCAGTACTGAAGAGTTTTTATATTATCTGTATTTTTTTCATATGTTTTTTCTCTTTCTTTTAAAATATTATTTTTTCTTAATTTTATTTAGCCTGTGCAGGCTGTGAGGAACGGCCTCCCAGAGCAGAGTGAAGGCGCTGGCATCCAGCTTGCCTTCAGGGTGTTTCTTGTCAGGAAGGCTGAATCTCAGGCAGCTCCATCCCCCATCTGTCCTTTTTCCTTCTCCATATTGTGTCCATTTCTGATAAAAGCAGGTCAACGGCACAGACAGTTACTTATATCTCTTGCAAACATCTCCCAGCCCCATCCAAAAGCCAAGATCAGCACATTGGGAAAACCTGGCCCCCACTTTGCGGTATTCCTGGCAATTCAGCCAGGGCTGACAAGGGGGGCAGCAGGGACACCCTCTGTAGCTACCTTTAATAAGGACCTTGCTCAGTGTTTTGGAGTGATGCAAACAGGGTACACCTAAGCCAGGGACTGGCACTGCCGGCAGAATCACAGCCGGGTCTCTGAACCCAGCCCCTGCATCTCTGTGGAGCCTCATGCACGGAGGCTGCGATTTCCGGAGGCAAGATTTGGATGTGCAGTCTCTGTGTGCTGATACCATCAATTACTTTGGTGTTTGTTGTTGTTTTTTTTTGCCAGAAGCCAAAAATAAAAGCCACATAAAGGATACCGCCAAAATCTGAGCTGAGCAAAACAGCGTGGGAAGGAAGCTACTGCCGAGTTGTAAGGAAAGCCAAAGGGCAAGGTGCGGTACATCATTGCTCCATCCAAAGGGAAAGACAGCTCAGCCCACAGCAACACTCCCAGTGCCGCTGCATCTGCTGCTGGAGAGGATGGGACAGAAAACCTCACCTTGTGCTGGTGTTTACGGGTCCTTTGCATGCCCACTGCTAGCTACCGAGACGCTGGTGCGTGTGGGCAAGCACTGGATGCTGCGCTTGAGTTGTCTGCCTTTGCTGTGCAGTGCGGGCGGAGTCCTGCTCCTAAAAAAGAAAAAAAAAGAAAAAAAAAAAGCACCTCTTTTTGCAGAAAAGACCTACACACATTGTTCTTTTTCATCCCACACGTACCGGTGTGAGCGCTGTGATGCGCAGCGCTGGGAAAACATGTCACAGCCCAGGGAGGGTGAGAGCGCAGGGCTTTCTGCAGCAAAAACAGGGCTCGACATCGGGCAGAACCAGCCTCCCTGGGACTAACGTGCACCTGAGGGTAAATGCAAGGAAATGCAGTTTACCTGTGTCTAATGTAAACAATACAGGACCTGCTTGTTTCTTACAAAGGTATCAACTAATCTCAGTGTCTTAATTTGCTGTTGCATCCTGCCTCCTCCAAGTGCCTGATCGCCAACAGAACAGAGCCGACAGCTCAGCTCCTGCATGCTGACTCTGGATCCAGTCACGGGGACAGCACATATTAATTATAGTCTAAATGTAGCATTTCTACATAGTTTATCAAGTGCTCTGACCTGGAAAGCTTTCCTGTCAGCACTTCAGATTGGGAAAACTGGGATGGGATAATATTTATTGTCCTCACAGCTGTGCTGTGGGAGCAGCTCCCTGGCCGGAGGCACCAAGGCACCCAGCCCACCCTGCGGGGTCTCAGCATCAACCCCATACGCAGAAGACCAGACCACTGCAGAAAGGCTTTTCTTCTTTCATCTAGTCTGATGTACAGAAAGGAAGCAGATATTGGGGCAGGACTGAAATTATCCCTATAACACTGAAACTCTGCCATGTAAATGCCTAAATTAAAGCTGCATTTGATTTGATCTGAACTGCTAATTGTGCTGGCAATAAATCAAGGTATCACTTCTGTTCTTTACAGGGATCCAAGGGTCATTAGCAAATACAGTAACCAATGTTTTAGCCACCTTTGTAACTTTTCATCCATTTCTATTGCAGCAGTCCAGACCTCTGTAAATGCATACCAGAATATTCATTTCACAGCGGAGTCTTAAGCATGCTCAAAGCCTTTAAACTTTGAGGAGAAGATAGCAGCCTGTAAACTCCAAGTATTGCTATTAAACAAACAGTTCTTATAATAAACCTTTTGGCATTGTAACACTATCTTCTTTTAATAGAACAGTACTTCTTAAGCAATTTAGTTAATTTGATTTATAAGAAAAAGAAATTTGGAGAGTGCAAAACCTTAGGAAAAGAACAGCAGGGAAGGTAGCTCTATGATTACCTCCCCCTGCACACATGTAAACTGTGGCTGAGATAAATTCATAATGAGATTTAAAGTTACTTCTCTATGGAGCATATCAGAAAACTGAGTGAAAGAAGACTGTGAGGCTGGGAAAGGAGGGGCTTTGAGAGCAGGACTGTGATTCAGGAACTCTCTTCTAGTGCCAAACCACCTCATCCAAGGATTCTTTTATTCAGACATGTTTTGGTGATTACACTGTGTAGGAGAACCTCAGGACTTGTTCCTCAAAACTTGCAAATGACATTGGACTTACCAAGCCAAGCACAGCACCCGCTCAGTCTTTTCAGGAGGAACAGAAGTCCTTCTTGCCATGTCAGAGGTCTTTGGCTGATAAAGCTGGAGGTTTTCTTTTGCCAAAAACTCCTTTCCATGGTACAAATGTGGGGAAGGGGCAACCCAGACTACCAGCTTGTGCAGAAAAGCAGAGATTAAACTTCCTTGTTCCCATTTCCGTCACTGGAGCTTTGTCACTGTAGATAAATCATTTGAGCCTGGTTCAGCTCACATCCCAACTGATAATGGGACAGAAGTGCCTGGAGGTGTAGTTAAACTAGAGGGTCTCACTTTCCATGGTCTCTCTAGGTTTAACTCTTTCTGCAAACCAGGATGTCTTTCTGGCCACCTGATGACCAATTTCCCTCTGATATTCCCCCTGACACCTTGCTGGCGCCATCCCAACAGAGCCCCTCCGCAGGGATCCCTTCCTCACCCAGTGCTTCTGCCTGGCTCAACCACTAAAGCCATGCTGGAGGCATCTGCAAACCCCCGTTCATCCTCCCCCCTTCCACTATCAGTTCTTCTCTGCCCCAGGAGGTGCCATTCGTGGTGTGCCAACCCCTAACCCATGTGAGGCGACCTGAGTGACACTGCCAGACTAAAGGGGCCAAAGGTAGCACTGACTGGCTCTCATTAACAGGTAATTACCGAGGGGTCTGAAGCTTCCAGATCTGATCAACGGACATTAAAATATCCCTTATCTTCTTCTGTTTTTCCAGTTTCACTCAGAATGTGGCTCTGCTCACCGAGCCCTGGCCTGGGTGGGCTGGGGGTTACCCTCTAAGTCCCCGTATCTCAGAGAAGCTGCTAGAAGTAGCATCTCTTGCTTTGAGTCAAACCTAGTATTTGTTCAGGTCATCACCTGTGGTTTCTCAGTTGTGTTTGTACCCATCAGTCAAATCTTTCTGAGGAAATTCAATCTTTAAAATGTTTTTCCCATAAACCTTCACCGTAGAGAGCTGCCTGAAAGAGCAGTAAAAAGTCACCTTTGAAACCAGCTCTCAGAGCAACCAAACAGCAGCTACGGGGCATCTCCCTGGGGCAACGCGAGAGGTTTGGCAGCCAAGAAGTGATCATTACTGAAGGAAACTTCTTGAAAGCAGTTCCAAAACAGGGAGGAGTTCAGCGCAGACAACCCTATGTTCTCAGGTGCCCTGCAAGGAGACAAGGGCGTCTGCAGAGCCATCACTAGGGCTGAGAGCAGGGAAATAAGTCAATAATTGCGCAATCAGTGGCATCTTACTTTTTTGTAATGAACCTGTAGGACCAGGATTGCCCTCCCTCTCCTCTTTTCCCAGAGCTCATCTTTCACTTTGTCATGCAATTCCCAGCTGGCCAGCTGCAGCCTGCCTCACTCCCTTTTCCATTACACACTCGGCTGAGCTGAGGACGAAAGGGCCCCTGGATTCCAGTGAGAAGGTAATTAATTGACTTTCTGCTCTCGTTGCTATGCGGCAAAGGTGGAAGCTGCAGCAGCTACAGTTCACTTTTAATCCTGGAAGATTAGTCACAAATGGCATCATTATGGAGATCATCAGCTGCCCACAGTAACGACACTGGCCCAACCAAGGGGTGCTCTCAGGACGAGAAGGGCTGTGATGAGGAGACCAGGAGCTGTGAGTAACACACCCCCCGCTAACCCATCAGCCCGGCAGCAGTATTTGTAGCTCCTCTTTTGGGTAGTCTTTCTCCTTTTCATCTTAAACTTGTCTTTTAGCCGCCAGGTTAGGCAGAGATCAGAGCCACCACTGCTTTGGTGGCTGGTGTCACCTCCAGCCACACGCTCCGGGTAGGAGGGGAAAAAAAATAATAAATAAATCACTTTCTGGAGCTGTAGGTAAAATAAGTGGCTGATTCAGCACCACGCCCAGAACTCAGGTGAGCACCTTTCCCCAGTGTGACAGCAGTGATGTGCCCGTGGAGGCACAGACATTGCCAAGATCAGCTGTTTAGCGTGATGGAATGGCAAATTCTACCAACATTTGTGACAAGATCATTTTTCATCTCAAAATACTAAAAACTATTCTGTAGCTGAGACAGCAGGACTACTCACACACAGAAAACGACACAGATGCTGAAAATATGTTTGAATTTCAACTCTAGACTCACACTGGAAATGAATTCCTCTCTCTTCAGCAGCAATGAGTAACTGCAAAAATAAACCCATTTTATGGAAGAAAAACTATTAACCTCGGGGGATGCTTCCATTCTAAGCTTTATGAGGTTTATAGTAAATCTGAGTAAGAGAAACGGTTTTGTTAATTGTGCAAAAGAGCTTCTTACTCTTCTAGAGTTATGTATTTGCCTGATGAGTTTCAGCTAAGCTGCTCTTCCCTAGCTGCTAAGTCGCTGCTTAAGCGTTTTCTCAGTAATTGTGCTCCAGATTTAAAGCAATTTGATAAGGAGGAGCTGCCCACAGAGGTACCCCGCCAGCAACACCCCGAACCTGTCCCAGTGCCCCCCCTCCCGCGGCCGGCACCAGTGGGCAAAGGGTGGGCTGCTTTGGACAGCCCTTACTCTCAGAATCCAAGGGGGTATTTTGGGGAACGTTCATCCAGATAAGGGCTTCTCACTGCTCTGGAATTTGGGGAATTAATCCTGGCTCCCCTGAGTAATCAGCTTCTTCTCCACAGCCATCCCTGGCTCTCCATGAATCCCCATTGCCTGCAGTGTGATACCTCCAGCCCCGCGGGGCCCGAGGTGCTATTTGCCTGAGAAGGTCAGCAGCAGAGCAAATATTTGCCCTTCCTGTGTCTCATTCAGGGCTTTATAAGAATTAAAGTTTCATTTTATGATCAAAATCTGTATCTCTTTCTCCCCTTCCCCCCCCCCCCCGCCCCCCCATTTCCTTGTTACCTTAGGACCGTTCCCTTTGATTTCCAGTTAGCACCAGTGCCCTTCTGCCAGTGCACACACACAAAACCTTGCCAGCTCTAAATCTATGCCTTCGTGATAGCACAGAAAAGCGTTGTTTTAACCTAGTATTTCTGGATGTCAGCAGCAGCTTAAGATTTGAGCCCTATACACAGCTTTTATGGCCCGGAATAGAAGCAAACCTGCTTAAGCAGCAGCACTTACACAGACGCCCCACGGTGCCAAGACTACGGCAACGTTACAAACAGGGAGCAAGGGGTGTCAGGTCAGACTGAAGAAGTCATCGCACCATGGGTCAAATTAAGTGGGTTACTACGGTGGTGTAAGTTACTACGTATCACCCACACCTCAGCAGCCAGCTGTGTGGATACCCCTAGCCCCCTCCTGCTGTGCAACAGAACTCGTGGGCTTCAAACATCACCGCTGGAGACCTGATGGTTCAAAAGCACCTGCAGGTGCCTTCAAGCCACTCTGCATGGCTCTCTGCAGGGTGGTCCCTACACGGAGCCAGACCCCACACCCACATCACTGACCCCAGAAAGGCTTTTGCTACTTGTGTGCCTTGTCCCCGACACTGAGCTCAGCCTTTTCCACTCGTCGGTGCCCTGAGACAGACTCACCTGCACGTAAGGGCTAATTTCTGGTCAGCTTCCACAGCACTGCATGAGTAGGGCACAGGGGCTCGCTGTGAAACATGCCAAAGGAAGGGCAGAGGGAGGGTTTACTAGCCCTGAAGTGAAAGCAGAGATTCTCTTCGTGCTTCTGGTCTGGGCCATCACCAAATTTACAATGCTTGTAAAAGCGCAAGGCTCACTCCCCTGCCAGCGTGCCCAGGAGAGCCGTCTCATCTTGCTGAGGTGGCAAGTGCTCTCCCACGGGGACCCGCGCGCAGACATCTTGCATGGGGGGGGCTGCGGAGGGGTCTCAGCTGCAGCAGCACCAGGAGTAAAAGCACACTGTCAAAGGTGTCAGTTTATAGCACACAGCTGGGTCGAGGTGAAGATTCATTTTCACCTTTCTGAAATCGTTGCAGAGCCTAAAAGTAATCTCTCTCACTGTTTGAGCATTGTGAACTGCCCTCTTCATCCCTATGTGGTGTTTACTCTGAAATTTAATGAAGGTGACCTGTGTCCATGCTACTTGCAAACAGCTGGTTTTCCGTGATCCTGACAAACCAAGTGGGTGGATAATCACTGGTATAGCAGGCGGATGTGTGCAGACATTAGCAGCATCCCAGGAAGCTACTTTCAGATGTTCCCAACTCCCCTTTTTCCGTCACTGTGTCCAAAGGATTTCTGCTTGTGTCATCGATAGCATTAATACGCTTACCTGTGTAATTGCTGTGCTTCCCCTTTCTCCTCCTCAGCAACCTGCTCTCAGAAACTGGAATACAACTCTGGGGTGCTCTCTAGAGTGATACTGAAGAAAATTCAGAGCTAAAATGTGGTTTACTGTTTGAACATATAACACAGATTTCATCCGCTTTGAATTTACAACCCCCTGCAAGTTTCCTGCGCTTGAAGAGGCACGCCATGAGTTGTGGTTCACATCCAGCTGCAGGAGCGGAGCACTTACCTACGCCCGCCCGGGAGCTACTGTGCTCTGCCCCTCACGTGTGATTTGCATCAGCAAAACCAAAAATGCCTGAGGTTGTAAAGAGGCTTTTCTGAATGGGCACACCCCCTGTGGCAGAGTACTGCCGTGAGAAAGCAGCAGGTTTATTGCCTGAGCCATAGGAAAATTAATTGACTTTTAAAACGTGGCGGTGGCAAAATGTACGGGTATGCGGGTATGCCCTGTGCGTAGACATAACTGATACATATATATATATATGAATACAGTGTCTACAGTAGGTCATCTTTTTTCCCATGGAGTTACAGCAGGGTGTGATTTGGCTCATTTGCCTTATGCCCTTACATTCCCTCTAGGGCACTTTTCTATAGGTTACTGGGCAGATACCAGAGGTACAGCCGCTCATCAAAATCCATCCAGACTTACTCCAGTTGCCCCTTTGCTCAGGGAATTACATGGCTCTTTGGGGGCCGCTAACAGAGGAGCTGCCAGCTCTGACTCTCACCTTTCAAAACAGTTGAGCTGAGCAGATTCAGAGCGATGAACCCAGAACATTTTGTTGTGCGGCTGATACGCTGCGTGGGTATTGTTGTGACGGACCGCCAAATGCTCAGCGTACACCGACCAGGGGGCTGCGATGATGTAGATAGGAGGCTTGAAGCAGCAGGAGGCAACAGGGAATTATTCCTTGCCTTATCTCCTTCGTTCAGCATACGTCATCATTCCTGTCGTTCCCCGAGCTGGCAGGTCCCAGAAGGACGCATCTGCCAGTGCTGCTCACCTGATAAGAGAAGCTCCATCACGCACATTTGTACGGTTTCTTTCCTTACACACTTTGCATAGCCACAACTGTTGTTCTGCATTTCTTAGATGTAAGAGGATATGGAAGAAAGCAAATGCAACTAACTAATGAAAATGCATATATTGGCTCTGCTGTCACAGCATTCACAGTGGAGACCAGAGCTGGAGGCCTGATATTTGCATGTTACAGCATAAAATGCAAATGTATGCCAAACGCCATGATATTTGATGGGAAGCAACATGATGACTACCCCAGAAAAAATTGTCTGCATAAAAAGGTGTGGTGCGTGTTTCCCTCCCTGTCTCTCCCTTCACCATATTTTAACAGCAGAGGTGGGACATACCATAGGCATTTGGAGATGCTCCGCGCAGAGCAGCCCATCCTCAAGGGCACCATTTCCCTGCACCACACGCTCAGTCTGAGCTGGAGCCTCTAATTTCCTTCTGCAATTGCATTAAAATGTAAATAAAAAGCAGAATAGTTTAAGGTACTGTAACCTCTTCTCTTGCACATTCCTATGGCCAAGGTGGTCTCCATCACCACTGACCCAGATGTTGAAGCCGAAAAAGCAAGATAAGGAAAGGAAGGTCAAATATGAATAGTTATGGACATACGGAAAGCTTATACACATATGTGCATGGGAATATTTACATACTTACCCAGGGATATACTTGCCTAAGGCCATCAAAATGCCCCTTGCTACAGGGGATCTGCTGTGCCCCGCAGGGGATGCTCTCAGCTGGTGCAAATTGTGACTGCACGCAGCGGAGATGTCTGCCTTGCATCGGTTGGGATCTGCATTTCTAAGAGTCCCTGTTTTGCACTTAGGGAATATCCAGGAATAGAAAGGGTCAGCCTGTGATATCACCTCAGCTGGAAAAGAGGGAGACTAGGAAAGGAGTTTCCATCAGCTCCTTTAACGGCCGATGCCTGAAACACAAGCGCGGCTGTTCTCAGGCTGAAGCCCCTGGTTAGCAAACGCTGTGTGGAGCAACGTCAATGTCTGCAGCGTCAGGCGACAGCCTTTGTGCTTCCTTTCTGAAAGGAGCTCAGGGTGAAACCAGGACAACATGATAAGAAGTCAGAGCTCCAGGTCTCATTTAAATAAGAGCTGATGGCTGGGGAAATGCACAGTGTGTAACAGCGGGACATCTGCCTTTCAAAACTCTCCATCTGAAACAGACTAAAAGCAACTTCTAGACTTCAAATTTGGGAAGCAAAAGCTCCAGACAAATCAGATGTGCCTATTTATTCATAGATAAGAAAAAGTCCATATTCATTCACTTTTAAAAAAAACATGGTAAAACACCCCACATCTGTTTCTATGATTCAACATGCCTAGTCAAGAAATGGCAAGGCTAAACCTTATTTTATTCACAGGTTTTGGGGACATTAAGTATTTTCATCTCTACCTTTAAATCAGCATGCCCTCAGGATTTCTTTCCATGTGCCCTGCTCTGTTCCCATTCCCAGAGGTGGGAGAATTTCTGTTGCTTTGAGGGGGCGACGGATCAGGCCCATTGGGAATTTCAGACCTTGTGTCTCTTCTGCATTTTGGGCCTGTGTATTTAAGAATTGGCTTATTGTCCAGACTGCTAATGTTTTCAATTATGTGAAGCCCAATTCAATATCTCTACCTGATTGGGAGGCAGCAGGAGTTGGCTTTTTGTGTTCTCTGACCTAAAGCTGACTCCATTTGCTGCCTATCTGACTAACTAGTGAAGCAGAAAATGCACACAATACAGCACAATTAATGACAGAGTCTGAAAAACACACCAGATCCCAGCGGAGAGGAAGAAATTAGGCTCTTGCACAGTGAAGGAGTTTGTTGATGATGTTTTTCTATTTATAACATTTTAAAGGGCAGGGGGGATGAACTAGGCTTAGTGGAAAATACTGACTATTTATTTTTTCTAAAATTAGCTTAATTTCTTTTTTTAATTGAAGATGATAAGATTAAAATTCACACCAGCTGTGTGGCCCTACAGTGCCAAGAGAGGGACAGGGTTTCTCTGGCCCTTAACAATCTGTCTTTCTTGGCAAATATGGCAAGGTGTTTAAATCTGCTTAAAGAGAGAAATACTCCTTAAAAATAATTGTCAAGTGACACAACTTGCTCCTCTACTATGCTAATAAACTACCATTAAACAGGATTTTATAGCAAAGGTATATGAAATACACCATAGTTTGACCTATTGCTTTTTTTTGCCCATCCGAACTAAACCAGAATTACAAAGTTACATCTACTTTTGTCCTAAACACTGTGTTTGCTGTGCCATATTGGAGCCAGCCAACTGTTTATCATTATATACCCTAGAAAAAAGGCTAACCTCGTGCTGTGTTTGCTTTGCTGAGTTACACACATGCAGCCAAGCCTTGGCCAGATGCAAGAAGAGACGTCGGCCACAGCTACCTCCCATCACCACGTCTTCAGCTACAACTCACTATAAAGTCAGTTCAGTGTGAACCAAAACACTATCACTGTGTTAGCAATCGCTAATGTCATTAAATTCACTAATGGGATGGGCCTTTTTAACCTCCTGCTCTTTAGCTCTTGCCTACAAGCTTTGAACACTGTGAAAGAACGAGTACGAGCAGCATAAGCTCGTTACTGTGATGACAGTAGTATGAACAGGACCCAAGGTATCAGAACAAGGCGTAACAAGGGAGAGAGCAGACGGATGGAACTATCTCAAGACACCTTTGTAAATCAGGAATGTACCGATATATTTACACTATGCTTCTTCTCAGGCTACTTTATGAGGAGTAACTCCTAATTTTGCAGGTGTCAGTGAGACACAGATAGTCTTTACTAATCTTTTTTAAGCACTAGTTGCCACATTTAAATATTCAGTTTAGATTTTAACTTAATTTTATCTCCCTGCCCTGGAATGCTGCCACATGCCCTGTATCGTCTCATGGCCAGGGTTTCCTTAGCAGGGCTGTTCCCATGCTCTGTGGTCCTCACCCACCACCTGCGACACCTTAGCACAGGACATGACCTTTAGAGGTCACCCAGCTAGCACAGGACCCTGCGGGCTGCAACAGCATCTGATCTCTACTTCTGATGGCTCCAGCGTAACAGCAGGATCTAAATGAGGAAGCTGAAAACCTCTCTGCAGCATCTTCATCGCTTATCCCAAGGGGCAACAATGTGTTTCACAAGACCTATAGCATTCACAGAATCATAGACTGGCGTGGGTTGGAAGGGACCTTAGAGATCACCTAGTTCCAACCCCCGCCGCGGGCAGGGACACCTGCCACCAGCCCAGGCTGCTCCAAGCCCCGTCCAGCCTGGCCTTGGGCACTGCCAGGGACGGGGCACCGCAGCTGCTCTGGGCAAACTGGTCCAGTGCCTCGCTACGCTCACAGTGAGGAATTTCTTCCGGACATGTAACCTAATCTCCCCTCTTTGAGCTTAAAGCCACCCCCTTGTCCTGGCACTACAGGCCCTTGTAAAAAGCCCCTCTCCAGCTTCCTTGCCAGCCCCGCTAGGCACTGGGAGCTGCTCTAAGGTCTCCCCAGAGCCTTCCCTTCTCCGGGCTGGGCCACCCCAACTCTCTCACCCTGTCTCCACAGCAGAGGTGCCCCAGCCCTCTGAGCATCTTCGTGGCCTCCTCTGGACTCACTCCAACAGGTCCGTGTCCTTCTGATGTCAGGGGCTCCAGAGCTGGATACAGCACGGCAGGGGAGGTCTCACCAGAGTGGAGCAGAGGGGGAGAATCACCTCCCTTGACCTGCTGGTCATGCTGCTTGTGCTGCAGCCCAGGATATGGTTGGCTTTTTAAAGTAGAAATGCTTTTTAAAAAAATGCAACACATGTAAATTATACAGAGCCGAGATCTCACACAGCATTGGGACTATTAAATAGTGGCTGTGCTGCCTCCTGAATAAACACACCAACACGCTACCCATTGGCTTTCACAAGGGATGGCACTCGAAGCCCAGCACAATTTTCTCTCTAAAGGCAGGGAAGGACACACAGACCACAGCCACAGATGCCGGTGACTGTTAGAAAATGAAGCATGCAGGAACCCAAAGCATCATAGTTGAACTCATTCCTACAACCTTAATTTAGCATCAGCCAATACTGTGGGTCCTGGCTCACACTGTGCATGGAGAGGGTAACGCTCCAGAGAGAATAAATAGCAACATTTTCATTTATTTTCCCTGTTCACTCTGTGGCCACAAGCTTTACTCGTTGCATAGACGCTCTTCCGACGTATGAGTGTCTGCTTCCCCAGAGGCCATTTTTCATGGCCAATAGAACAAACGGATTTTTCAAGCGCTAATAAATATATCTGCACTGTGATTCAGTAGGACACAGTAGTATCATTCCCACCTTACCTATGAAGTACAGTGCTTGATTGTACAGTCAGCTTGAAACACAATGGATATCATATTTTCCAATGGAATTTAATATTCTTCTGTAACTGGTATCTTCAAAATCCAAACTCTATTGGCTTTAATTGCATCCTGGAGGAGTTGGACTATTGAAAAATCACATCTCAAAGTATCAAGCTGTGAAATATTAACATAGCTGTACGTACGTTCTTTAATGGGTATTTTTGAAAAATAAATACTCTTCAGCTTGAAAACATTGATTTTCATGGGAATATATCTTTCATTCATCCTCTCTGGGGAACAGACAGTGCAAGCACTCAGCGCCGTGCCAGGCCAGGGCTCTGATGAGCAGGAATGTGTCATTTGTCCCCTTTGAACATCACAGCACTGGCATATTTCGGCAGTGATTTTCAGATTCTCTCCTCTTTACAAGAGCCATAGAAGTTTGTTGAGGTTTTTTGTTTGTTTGCTTTGGGGTTCATTATTCTGGTGTGTTTGTTTGTTTTAAACTGCAAATTTAGTAATCAATTATTTATTTTAGTACAAACAATTTGAAAATATTTCAGAAATTCCAGTTTCCCCACTGCTTTTCTGCACTTTCCAGCTGTTTATTAGGGAGACATCTCACTGGATCCAAGTGGTAATACATGGCCTTGAGAGAGCTTGCAAATGGATTCTAAATTGATGTTTAAAAGCCTTGATTTTTCTAAGTGGGAGAGGCTAATGAATTTTAATTCCTTGGAAGGTCAGCTACTTCAGTAAAAAGGGATTTTTTCTATTAGTAGCAAGCCATCTGTTTTGGAGACTTGTTTACTTATTTATGTATGTCCTGACCAAAAAGCACTTGATTAAGGCTGTGTTTTGTCACTCCAGAAATTATAAGGAGTGCTGCTGGAGCAGGTTTTACTTTGTAAACATTCAAAAGGAAGGACAGGTGGAATGGAATAAATATATTCACTGAAGGCCAAAATGTGAGCATTCCTACCAGCACCCTGGTGTACAAACAATTTTCATATGCTCAGACTGCTGAAACCCACACCGAGTGGTTTAGGGACTACAAGAACAGCAGCCAGGTCTTGCTCCTACAGTAAAGCCAAGAATAAAAGTTCAGATTTCAATGTGCAACTTGGGCTCTTTACCTGAGCGTTACCACACCTGCCCATGGTCCAGGTTTGCAAACCTCACATTAATATCCAACTCCTCAAGATTCTGCTGCAAATTATCCCAATCAACATCACAAGCTAAAGGACCACCAGAGGAGAAGGCAGCCTCAGAGGGACAAGATGCACAGCCCTTTTCTAATTCTCCCTGAACATTTAGAAGTTGGACAGTCCCATTCTTTATTGTTTAAAAACGCAAAGCCAGAAAAACTAGTGTCCTCACCAACACGTAGCTAGGCAGAGGGGTTCCTGATGCATGCAAGAGGAGAGGCTGTGAACTGCTGCTTTTTCTGTGGAGATCTTGCAGCCATTGCACATTACCTGCTGTTCTGCCCCAGAATAAAAAGGTGGTACTATTGCTTGGTGGAATGATGCAGTTCTGTTCAGCCATACTCCAGCCAGGGGAGAATAAGCTGTTTCACTGGTTTCCTCGTTCTAGTCTAGAGAGGATCAATCTCCCCTAACCTCAGCACCATCCTTTACAGAAAAACATCCCCAAGGTGTGAAAATTTTTCCCAGTTTCAAGAACAGAAAAGATGACACCTCCACCTCTTGCCACCTTCCATGAGAGAGAACCTGGAACATCGAGTAAAATGGAGAGAAGAGAGGAAGAACCTTCTGTCCCCCTTAAGGAATGGTGAATGGCTCGATGGTCTGGCCAGCTTTCAGCTGCTGATGGAGCACAGGAGTGCCATGAAGAACGCTGTAAGGGGGGACAAAGCCCGTGATAACACATTGGCAGAAGCAGAAAAAAAGAACAAACTTGAGGGAAGGGTGACAACCTGTGCTGGAGCCCGCAAACCCTGGGGCTGTCCCCCACTAGAACTCCCTCTTGATAAATGTGGTCCTTGCAAAGCATCAAAGCCTTGGTGTTCCTTCGCAGACACACTACAGCTCACTGCCACCAAGGATGGGATGAGACAAGGTTTACTTTCTAGTCTCTGTGTCCCCAGAGAGCAATGCCCCAGCGATAGCTGAGCGCAGGTAGAGGCAATGGCAAAGGTGGGAGAGACCGTCCATGGACCCCTCCCCACCAGTGCTCACCACATGGCTGCTGCGCTCAGCATCTTGTGGCCATGGTGCTGCCTGGTGAGGACCCTCCGTACAGGGACAGAGGGTTTCTGCTGGGTGCCATCCCCTTCCTTGCATAACCGAGGAGCTGCAGGGGAGAAAACCAAAACTAGAAGCCTCTGGACTGAGATTTATTGCTTAGTTAATAACATCCTTCCCTTCCCAATGACCCCAGTGCAGAAAGGAAGGGCTGAGTGGCTTTATCTTTATTCAGTGCCATGGTCCTTCTGGGACACTTGAACGTGATCGCATCATTTTCAGTGTCAGACTTGATAAGACGCTGATTGTGTTTCCTCGTTGCTCTGTGGTCGAGGACTCCCCCGGCAGCCTGGGCAGTTAATGGGGACTGACTGGCTCCCCACGCTCACCAGCCCCGTTCCCTTTGGCTTTCTGCAGCAGCACATTAACACAACAAATTAACATTGTAATTGCCTTTTAACTATTTATCACTGTGGAAAAGGGGGGGGGGGGGGGCGGGGAGAAAATAAAAAGGGAAGATCACAGGCAAGGACCCTAGAGATAGCTTAGAAGGGCAGGTCTCTCTCTGCACCTCCCTTTATTTCTATTTATAGCCAGCCATTAAGTTATGCTAATAACAGCCAACCACAGGGTATGGCAAATCCCTTGCTCAGGCACAGAAAAAGCACGGAGTTAAATATATTCAGTTTACCCAACTCACAGGACTGGCGCGACTGCTACCAAAACCACGGGGATCTAATAGCAGCTTCAGCAGCTTTCATTTAGGTCTATTCACACAGCAGAGCCATTGCCAGAGTATGTACGTATTTGGCACATACATACATGTAAATCAAGCACAGAATAAATAAAACAAGAAAACTCAAAATACCCAGTATCGATGACTCAGACGTAACCAATTATTTTGGCAAAGGACAATTCACTGCAGTTCATAAATGGATTCATCTGGGAGAAAACAGCCCTTTTAGCCAAACAGCAGCATAATGCATCTGCCACCAATTTCTCCGGAGCAATTGCGTCAAAAATAGTATTTATTTTAACTCTCCCTCACATACAATTGGTTGTTATGCCATTTTCGTGTATATGCGGCAGTTTCTAATGGGGATTTCATCAGGTCCTCACATAACCTATATATTTAATCAGATTATCCAATTAAATAATACAGCCTTAAACGAAATCTGCTGTTCCCTCGAGTAATTCTGGGAAAGCTTTCATTGCTTGTTCTTGTGCTTAAAATGTACTAAGAGCACTGTCTTCTGCAGCTATTTTTAGGCATACAGACATTTGTAAAACACGCATAGTTAATTTCTAGATACCAATATCTTGTTTTCCTCATCAAATTACAGCAGGCAGAAATGTCACATTAACCTATAAAATCACAGAGCACATAAAAATAACGATGGTGGCTTTATCTTTTCTGACTGTGAGCAAGCACAGGGTGAGGAAGTGATTGCTGATGGCAGGGTTTTTGTAGAGAAAGGAGGGGAATCCCACCAGGGCGATGTGACTGCTGTCGCTCCCACACAGGGCTGAGCCTCGTGCTGACCGGCACCCTTTGAAATGTGCCAGCACCTGCCTGGCAGAGGGGCAGCCACGGAGGCTGGGTACCCTCTGGAAGCCCCTACAACTTCCCCAGCAGCCATCACGATGAGGTGCTGCGTGATGGATCCAGTTCTTGGGGCAACTCGTCACAGTTCACCCCTGGCTACCCCATGCTGTCTGTGGGACCACAGCAGCCCTGCTGCTGAGCTGGTGGGGCAGGAGCCAGCGCTGGCTCCAGCTGAGCAGATGCTCTAGGTTCGAGTATTTCTATAGCCTTTGAAGCAAGCATATCCACGCAGGGAAAGGCCTTTTAAAGTGCTGGAGCTTGCAGATCCCCAGGAGGATTTCACACGTGGAAGGCCACCACAATGCTCTGCCACAGGGATTGCTTCGTCCTGCAGCAAACCCTACAAGGATGGTAACACCTCTGGTTATTTTGCCTCCCAGTCCCTATCTTGGTAAGACACGTTGCCTTACTTATCAATTTACAGTTTAATCCAACATCTCCATTTATTTTAGCAATTATTAAATGGGTCACAAAATACTACCAGGAGGAAAGCTGGGAGGTGTTAGAGCACAGCGGTCTCCGGAGCGGTGCAGGAAGCAACGTAATGGCTCAGCACCGCAGTTAAGTGAACACAGACACCAAGTGTTATAACACAGTGTTTTCCCAAGGGCAAAATTGGGGAAAAGTGACAAATTCAATCTAGGCTGAGCACAGCGAGCAGACTGGTTGACAGACTCTTCTGGCTACTACAGCACTAAGCTCCTCCAAAAGCCACTGGCAAGGCGCAGGGATGCCAATGCAGCAGCTCCGCTGGCGTGCCCCAATGGGACTCCCCTGCGAAGTTCTGACGGCCAGTGCTTGGCGCTCAGGGTTTCTGCCAGCCTGGCTCTGCCAAAGTGCCCAACTTGGGCAGATTTGGCAGTGCTGGTCAGAGCCCCAAAACACGTTCTGTGCTCAGGCACCAGGTGCACCACAACTCTATGAAGAAGTCGGTTGCCCATGTATGCCTCTACCAAGTCAAAGAAATTATTACCTATACACTTTCCTTCATCCCTTAAGGTAATAATAATAAAAATAATTAGTTAGTTAAAATACCTATTCTATTTCTTTTCTCCTCTCTGCCGCCCCACACCCCAGTAAAGCAGGTGAGAGGCATCCACCCCTGCATCAGCTCTTGGACATCCCCCAACTTCCCAGCCCTCCCCTTCCTCCAGAGGGCAATTGGTGGAAAGGGGGCTATTTTGTAATCATTAAAATTTAATTTTATTTTTAAGCGGACATGCTGCCATTTCAAAAGCTCCCTGGTGAGAACGGGATTGGCAGTCTGGGGAAGAGAGAGCAGAGGTGGCGGGGGGCAAGGATGCGGGAGGCATTTAACACAGCAGCTGTAGGAGCAGCGGAGATGCTGCCGGCGCAGGGAGGGGTTGGCTTCTTGCCAGCCTGCTCCACACTCTGAAAAACAGCAAAGCTAATAACCTCAATTACAGCCCGGCCTTTCGGGGGGTAGCGGATGGGGCCTTTGTTTATCTGAATTCCAATGTGAAAGCAAAGATTGTTTTCTGTCTGCAGGGGCACATGTTGTACAGACGCCGGAGAAACAAGCAGTATGCTTAAGGAAAAGGAAGGTCAACTATACTTTCTTCCAAAATTCACCTTAGATGCTGACAGCTTTAACACCTTAAATTCATCTCCTTTGGGCTCCCAAATATTTTAATTTGGCAACTAGAAGGCAGCAAGTCACCTGGAAGGTGGCTATCAAAGTTTGAGCCTCAGCTGAAACAGGGATGGGTTTTCACTGCGGTGGCTGTACCACTGCCCGCACTTCCACTGCAGCACTCATCGTAAAAATGGGTCTTAGGGCTTTTTAAAGAAGTGTGGAGCTATTCTGTAACAGTATGTGGTGACTGATTACCAAAATATTTATTTTACGAATACATTAGTTAGACAGGGATGCCTAGAAGGAATAGGCAGAAAGACAACAGCCACCTCTGTTGAGATGGGGCTCTGTCAAGCCACATCTCAAAGAATATTTGAGACTTGGGCAACACTGCTGGACTTCTTGCCATTTTCCTACCTGATTACAAATCTAATCTACATTCAGGAAATCTGGAAAGATCAGGTAGAGAAATCACTACCTTCATCATGAGACCAGGGACCAGAAAACAGAGTATGGCAGCATCTATGCAGGGTCAAGAAAAACACAGCACGTTGTAGAGGCAAGGTCTGCCTATATCACCATTGGAGAAAAAATAACTACAAGAGATTTCATGGAAAATAACTGTCACTTTAAGACCCTTTGTCATATTTAAGCACCGTTCCTGCTGATAAAATGAGCAATGCTTTTGTTCATGCATGGTTTCCCTCCGCATGTCACTGGACACAGAGCCCTGCAGGCTCAGTGATTCAGTTGGGACTGCCAGATGGTCCATACGGATGGTCCTACGTTGCAGTTTTAATGCAGTTTACTGTGCTAGAACTTCATTTTCACGTGAAAATCCATGTAAAGGCTTGTCAGGATCAGCAAAGCCTGTGACATTATTCAGTTACAGGCTCCCCCTCAGTCCGCCAGCACACCCAAGCACCCCGCTACCTATGATGCTTATAGCAATATGCCTTCAGGCTGCATTTGTATAAATTTCAATGGGGGTGAACTCACATAATGGAAGTTAAATTTTCTCAATTCCCTTACGAAGCAGAGGCAATCGGCCAGCACTCACAGACACGTCACACGTCAGCTCTGTGCCCTGTATACACACACAAGAAACACAAGCCTTGTTCACCTGCAGTGGCATAAATCTGAAAAGACATCTAATAATTCCCAGTTCCCACTCACCAAATGCTAGATGCAGAGAAACAAACCACTTCTTCTCAGTGTCAGTCAGTAAAAGGGGAATGCCACCCATTTTTGGCAGCCCGAAATCGGACAGACTATAGATAACGTGTTACCAGGGTGTGTTAGATCAGGTTTACACAGGCTGACTAAAATCCATCACTCCTTGCAGCAAACAAGGGTAGTGAGATTATGCTGTCAATATGTTTTGCCTATGGAAAACCAGAATCTAACAAGCAATGTAACAGCTCAGGTTAGATACCCCTGCCTCAGGCTAGGAGTTGAGTATTTCTTGGCTAAGAGAACCTTACAATTTAACCTTTGCCTGATCTCACACATGACTGGCTCTTAAAAAATTACAGCAGCAGAACTGTGAAAGACAGAGGGGGGAGTTGTTGTACCTTTGACCTTGTTTGCTCACATTAAATAACAAGACACAGAAGGGTAGAGGCTGGGATCTAGCACAGCCAGGCTAAACCTCACCATGGGCACATGCTGGTTTGCATTAACCACAAAGGCACTATGGAAAATTCATATGAACCAGTCATACCAGACCCACAAACCAAAGCAGATGTCATTGCCTTGTCCTCACTATGGAACTGAGCATCACACGGTCACACCGGACCAGTGCTGCATTGTTCACCAGGGACTGGAGCCTTTACAGCCTGACACCACAGGCTGCACCTTCAGACTTCAAATCATTTCTCCCCCTTTAAAGACAGTACAAATCACACAGAACTTAGAGCTGGAGATTTACCCCACACATATGACATGATTTTTCAGTAAAATCACCAAAACACAAACCACATGCTTAGGTTCATCTGCCAAACTCTCCTTGGACACCTCGAAGTCCCCCAGACCCAAGTCCTCTTCTGCCCTCACTCTCCTGCAGAAGCACTTGCTATTCCTGCCATGTTTTGTCACAGTGATGACAACTGTGATATTAATGTCCCAGGCAAAGGCAGCCAGAGCAGCAGAAGAAATAGGAGTGGCAACAGGAATACTGAAAGAAAAGCTGAGTTTTCTTTGTGTATTTTTTTTAAACTCAATAATTCAGGGAACATCAAGGTCAACAGAGGCTTGAAAGGGTGCACTTAGCACAGGTTTGATACCCCAGTTCAAAATACCAGAGTGGGCAACACACCAAATGTCAATTTGGCCTGTTCCCCTGCAGAAGACTTAGTTCTCACTACAGCATCTTTACTTCTGTCCTTCAGTGAGGAGCTACAGTTTGTCATACCTGACCCTCAGCAGAGGTGCTGAGCTCCGCAGGGCACCCACGTCCCAGAACCAGGTCGCCAAAGTACTTGGCACTAACAAGAAGGTGACCCAGAGGTGACACCAAGCAGCCAACAACCTGCCTGGGGCTCCAAGGGAACAGGATTTGCAGTACGGCCCCTAAAGCAGTGACAAACCCAGGGTGGAAGTAGGGCTACCCCACCGAGCTGGTGTCGCTGGTGCCGGAGGGAGATCTGACCTTAATGTCTGAAGACTGCGTGGATAACTGTGTGCCCCGTAACTCCAAATTTAAGTAGCTCAGTGCTTAAAAGTAAGGTTCGGCTAAATGTCAACACAGCAACTCAATGAGCATAACAAATTGTGCTTCAATTTTTAAGCTTAGGGAAGGAACAGACAGTAAGAGATGCTCCCCCCACCCAATGAGATAAAAAGGAAAGAAAGAAGAGGGGACAACGCAGATACTGTTGATGTTTCTGGGAGATCTGTGGGCTCGAGGTTGATTAGCAGTTAACAGTGTCCTTTCTGTGTCAGGAGAAGATAAGCTGGGAGCAGAACACTGCAGGCAGCTGATAGCAGCAATACCCAGATCAAGGCTTTGGGGGGCTGAGGATGCGAAGCAGGAAAGATTTCCTGGAGGAAACAGCTTGTGATGCTGAATGGTTCTGAAGTTTGCAAAAAGTGCCTTGAGTCTACTAAATAAAAACACACCACTGAAATCTTCTCATCCCAGAAAACAATTTTGTTTTAAACAGAAAGCAGCATCTCCCAAATTCAAGCCTAGATAGATTTAAAATGTAATTATGTTTGCCAAGTAACAGCTGCTCAGCCATCACTTACAACCCCAACTACTTAAAAACATGCAAGTTTATTCTTGAAAACATGATAAATCTTACACTGCCTCCCCATACATTACCCTCATTAATAAAGGGAATTCAAACAAATAAACAAACAACAGGAAAAAAAAAAAAAGTAGTTTTAAAACAAAGCACTCACTCATGAAGTGTCTGGAGGTTTACCGTGGGAGTGCGGGTGACTGTAAGAACCCATACATATCTGAATTTTTAGCATCTTTTAAAAAAAACAAACAAACTTTAGCGTGAAGTTGTTAAGGTAAAATTAAGCAGTATCTTTGTAGACCCTCACTACTGCACAGGGGTGCAGAGTACCTGCTGACAGTTACCAGGTGATTGTGAAGAGGTCTCTACCACTTTTTATGTTTCTTTGCAAGGATACTGTACCTGTTATGGTATTTTATTACAATCCAGAAAATTTAACCAAACCTGATACCCCTTTATACACACACATACCCCAGCAAAAGATCTTGTAATATGCCCAGACCAAAATACATCAAAGGAATATTATTATCCTGTTCTATACATGGTGTCAGAGATGCTGAGAGGGCCAGTAATATGTTCAAGGTTGTAATGACTTTTTTAATAAAACAAAACAAAATCCAACCCTTGTAACTCATCAGCCTCATCCCATTCATCCAACACCGCTCTCCTGCACCTGCTCTGCTTACTGGTCCTGCTGGACCAGGACCTTGTCAGTCTGAGCTAGGTCAACTCAAAGTTTCTTTCCCTTCCTTTGGCTTGGTATTTCTGAGCTTTTCAAGGAAAGCAGCAATTCAGATCATTCAAGCCCTAGCCCCACAGAGTGCTTCAGAGGGAAGGCACCAGCTCAGCCCCACAGACTGGGGAAGAGATGAGTAACTTGGGCAGGCGTTTGATCAGCCCCAGGGATGTAACTACTCTCCTGCATCAAACAAGCTCTTCTCCTGTTCACCATGGCCAAAAGGACAAAGAAGGAGCCCTAGCAGCTCTGTGGTCACGCAAAGTACTACAAACCCTTTGTTGTCAAGGAAAATAAAGAGACAGAGAGTTTCCAAGCCTCAAGCAGAACCATCCTCCACCAGCCAGCTGGGCAGCAGAAGGGCTCTGCACTTCAGACAGAGCATCAAGCTCATTTCTGAGCAATAGGCCTATAATTTAGATATCAAGCCAGGCCAATGAGGGCTTAGCAGCCGCAATCATTGTGGTTTTAGCCATCCAACCTAGCACAGAAACCCTTCTGTAATCCCCTTTTCCTAGCACATTACTTTTAATCATAGGCATAATAGAGATTCAATTTGAGCCCTCAGCTGCATTTTCTGCCTTATTATTCACAGTGCTGTATTTTCCTCAGCAATAAACAATTTTGCCCCCATTCCATTTTGTACTGATCTGCCTCAAAGTTCAAAGAGAGTCTTTTAAGGTTTTTATAGCCCTACGCAGAAGCTCCTGGCCAGTAATGAAAATAGAAATTCAGGGCTCTTACCCGGGAAACTGAATTGCACAAAGGAACTGCCAGGAGAGCACCTGCTTTCTTTGTTCTCCTTCAGATAACATTCCTGGAAATTTGACAGTGATTTGCAGCCATTTGCCAACACCATTTTCATCCAAGTGCCCAAATCTCACCATCCAGGGTTTCTCCAGCACGTGCAGTGGCTGTTCAGACTGATGCTCTCCCAGAGCGGAGTGCCCACCTAAATGCTTTGTTACCAGAGGTCTGTGCCTCACCTCTTTCGTCTGGTACCTTCACCAGTACTTTCTGAACAAGCAGCCTCTTTAAGAAATATCAGTAGTCTCAACTGTTTAAAAAGAAAGTTGCCAAAACATGAAATTAATCCAGGCTGTGTAAATACACAGTTTCCCCTTAATTGACTCTTTAAATGCACCTGTGTCAATGCAGGCACCCCAGCGATGTATCAGCTTGCAGGACTGAAAGGTCTATTCCCCCCTAGAGGCATCTGAGCTAACATTTCATAAATTACAATCATGTTTTCCTTTTCTGTTAATATTTTCATTCCAAAGGTCATTTACCACACACACTTACACGCTCACAGAACAGGGGAAGGTGATGGAAGCTGCTTGATTCCCAGACTTGGGAATTACAGTCGCTCCACTAACGATGTAAATCTGCAACCTTACTACAAAGATAGATGTATCTACAGTCAGTGCCCTCACCTAGAAAAAGCTCTGTTCTTTAGCTCTGCCTGCCTATGAACTCCAGGCTACGGGAGCAGGTGTGAGCCACTTCCCTCCATGTACCATGGGCTACTAAAGATGTCAGACCATCTCTTCTGAAGCTCCGTGCTTCAGCTGGGCACCCTCACCCTACACTAAGGCAACCAACCTTCAGTCACCAGCCTTGGAAAAGCAGCAGCTGTGGCCAGCCTTGCTCAGGAGGGTCACACAAGTGATGTTTCTTCTTCACTGGGGAGCAGAAAAGACCAGGCTACACAGCAGCCGTGGACCAGTACTGGGAGAGGGACCCCAAAGACGATGGGGTACCGAGCCTGCTCTATTGCCCCTGTGTGAACTGGGGTCTCTGACAAGGGATGCTTGATCCTGGGAAACCAGCCATTGCCTGAGCAGCACTGGGGTGAAGAGAACATTGTTTATACACCCAGATCCAACAGCCTTTGCTGAATGGTTAATTCACTTACTGAAACATCGAAGGAACATAACATTTTCTCTTACTATTATCACATTAGCCTGAGAAGGTTTGTGTGCCCCGTCCAGAAGCTTAATATTAATTAAATAGCAGATTTAAGGTTATTTCTCATAATCACAGCTGTGATCTGAATTATTGCTTGATGATATTTCACTTTTGCCTGCTTGCTGCTTTTGATTGATTATTTGCATTTGCTGCTTTATAATGTGCATGTATTGCTTCAAACAGAGGCATCTTTTTTGATTCTAACTGCATTACATTCTCTGGTCAGATGATGGATTGGACTTTCGAGCATACCATAAACACCAGCCCATTCTTGCCAGCATGATATGTATCTATATTCCATATTCACTCTTCAGTGTATCCTGTATTCAATCATCCTTATACTCATTTCTCCTGATATTATTATTATTAGCCTTGGGGAACTTGTTTTATAGGCTATTTAGTTTGAATTAAGCATGTATGTCAGTCATTTTTTGTTTCTAAAATAACACAGATGATAAATGATAGGATTTATGCCTAGACTGAGCTTTGGACTTAGATATAGGTAAAGATGGAGACTAAGTATTATTACTGTCAGTAAAACAACTGCCAGAATCTTTTCCCAAAACCTTCCACGCACACATTTTCACAGGCTTTTTAGCAGATTCATGAGGCACAATTGGAAATTGCTTTTTCTTTCTACCAACTTTCTTGTTTAATCAGATATCGCCTCAAGAGAAAAAGGTCTTTTACCATTTTTCCCCCTACAGGGCTCACTGCCACTTCCCAAAAATGAATTCAAGTATGGATCAAGATATTGATTATATTTCAACTATGTTGCATCTTCATTTTAAGCTGTCTGTACACGGAGACCTGTTTAAATTTCAGTTGTTTTTCAATTAAACACACTTGGTCATCTAGGAATGATTGAATGTGTAGACGCTTACTTGGGATAAGTGTCTGACCATTCTTTCGTTCAGCTTTAACGATACCAAGTTGGTGTATCGCTGCTGTGGACAAATATGCATGCAGAGTCAAATGACCACATCTGCAAGTTATGATGAAACATTCAGACCTACAATCAGACGCTCCCCCGCACTGCTCTCAATGAAGCTTTGTTAGATTGCGATGCTTTATCCCCTTCCCACAAGTTTTGTAGTAAAGCATACTTCAGATGACACGACGCTCAAATTACTCGCCATCATCTCTGTGCTTTTGCCTCCCACAAATGACTCACAGAAACATCTTGGGATTTCTTGAGTAAGTGGCACCTTTGCCACAGAGGCAGCATGCCGCTGCCTGCCGTTCCGCACCCTCTGGAGCAGGAGTGAGTCACCGTTTCCCATCTCTGGCTCGAAGCCCACAGGTTCCTCTGTCACTACTAAAAACCATCACGTTGCAGATGGATAGCACAAGGAACGTCACTCCTCTGCTCTTTCCCTGGTTACTACACAAACTCTGTGATTTCTATTTACTGTGACTCATACAAAAGTTTTTCAGGCTGCTATCCATGGGGTTTTGTAGCTTTTTCCTTCAAGTTTCCAACTTGTGCTAAAAATCACAGTGATGCATTTACATCCCTTCGACTTAAGCCGTGACAGCCAGCGTGGCTGTGTCACACACCGTCGGATGAAGCCATACATTAGTCAGCCACAGATCTCCAGAAATAGAAGTGAGCAGCCTAATGCACAGAAGCAGATTATGAAACTATTTTGTCACATCTGCACTGGAAGATTAAAAGCTGTCAAATAATTATCATCATGGAAATGGGTTCTCTAACAAGGTGAAGATTGGAAACAGCTGGGACACCACCAGAGCTGAACACTGTTAAAGCTGGCAGACATCTCCTTTCTGCATCATTTTTACTTAGCTTCCAGCCACCTGACCAGAGATTAAGGCAGGGAAGCCTTAAAGCAGGCACAATTTTTCAGGTAGAAGTTTTCCTCAGCCTTCAGTATGCAGCAAACAGGATATTTGGGAAGGGGAAACAGTCATACCCCTCCGAATCTAGATAGAGAGCAAAGCACCTGCAAGCCAAAACATGAACAGGGAAGAATAGAACAACATAAGCATCCACAACCGGAGGCCATGCTTGAAAATATTACAGTTTAGATAGTAATTCTTGCTCTCTACAACTCTAAGTAGCATATCTAAGCAAAACGAATCCCCGCACAATGCCAGAATGCCTTTAAATCAAAGGAATAAAAAAAGAAGCCAAGAAGCAGTCAGCAATGCGTGTTCCTGGTCTCCTGATGTAACAGCGGGCATCCCTTCACGGCACACTGCAACCCTCGGACGATGCTGGGGACTTAGTCAAAGCCCCTGCAGCCAAACTCATCAAGCGATGACTCAGAAATGGCTTTGAGAGCAGAGACATCCTTGCGGATAGGACTGCGGGAGGATGAGGCATAATACATTCTTTCCGTTTAATCCTTGCCAGTGTAAGCAGGCTATAGGAGTCAATGTATTGTGGTAGCTTTAAAAAAATAAAATCTTTTAATGACCAGAGAAGCAGTACTGGTCCCCGCGTATTGCACCTGCATCCTGCTGGAGGCACCCACACCTACATATGCCCGTGGCCCAGCAGCGCGGGCAGAACAGGGCAAATTGCGTGCGCTGAGCAGGAGCGGTGGAGGGGGTGCAAGGTCAAGATGGATTATATTTCTGCCTCACTAGCCTGCCAGCTTCTGGTGGCAGAGATACTGGCCAACAGCCCTGATTCACAGAGATCACAGGTTTTAGGACAGAGGGGAAGAAGGCGGCAGAGGTAAAGATATTTTATACCTGACCTTTCTTAGAAGGTCAGGAGTTAGGTGTTTGTTTCTTTAAAGATCCAGGTCTTGATCTCAGAAGCAGCCTTATTGAAGTGCTACAGCACTGACAGCATTTGTAGGTACCTGTGCTTGTAGGGTAATGACACACCAAGCGTCACAGGCAGATCACCATCCAGTATAAAAACCCTGTAATATTTTTTGTAATAACATAGGTTCAAGTCAGGAACAGGCAGTGATGGACCTGAGTAGAATTCCTGTTACAGACGTATTTTTGGATTTGCTCACGTACTGGGTCTACGTGGCAAGGTTTTGGTAGCATGGGGGGCTACAGGGGTGACTCCTGTGAGAAGCTACTAGAAGCTTCCCCCATGTCTGATGGAGCCCGTGCCAGCCAGCTCCAAGAAGGACCTGCTGTTGGCCAGGGCTGAGCCCATCAGCGATGGTGGTAGCACCTCCAGGATAACATATGTAAGAAGCGGTTGGGGGGGGGGGTGGTGGCGCGTGGGAAACAACTGTGCAGCAGCAACTGCAGCAGGACAGAGGAGCAAGACTGTGAGAGCAGGAGCCCTGCAGCCCCCCAGGCCAGGGCAGGAGGGGCAGGGGGGGCTCCAGGACAGGAGCAGGTTCCCCAGCAGCCTGTGGTGAAGCCCCCAGTGGGGCAGGCTGTGCCCCAGCCCGTGGAGGTTAATGGGGGAGCAGATCCCCACCTGCAGCCCAAGGAGGTCCCCATGCCAGAGCAGGGGGTGCCCACAGGAGGCTGTGGCCCCCTGGGCATCCTGTGCTGGAGCAGGTGGCCCCATAGCAATGGAATGGGCACCCCCTCTTCCCTGAGCCCCTGCGCCACTCCAGGGCAGGAGAGAGGGAAATCGAGAGTGAAGCTGAGCCCAGGAAGAAGCAAGGGGTGGAGAGAAGGTATTTTTAAGATTAGGTTTTATTTCTCATTATCCTACTCTGACTTGATTGGTAACAAATTAAACTAATTTCCCAGAGTCAAGTCTGTTTTGCCCATGACAGTAGCTGCTGAGGGATCTCCCTGTCCTTTTCTCAACCCATGAGCCTTTCATTGTTTTCTGTCCCTGCCCAGCCGAGGAGGGCAGTGACAGAGCAGCTTTGGGGTGCACCTGGTGTCCAGCCCCGGCAGCCCACCACAGCTGGTACCATTACTCACACAGCCACTGGAGACAGCATTACCCATAGCTCCAGTGTCACCCCAACCACCACCGAAGCTCCTGTTTCACATCAGAAACTCCACATGCAAGTTCATCGACAGGCAAAAGACCCCAAGGACCTTTAGTGCAGTTCTTTCTCCCCAGCTGGAGAAGGGGAAGGTCACCATGGCAAGCCTGCTCAGAAACAGTACATCAACCTAGGTCCTGCAGCCCGCACTTGGGAGCTTTGATTTAAGGTATACAGATAAATAAAACATGTCAACAGCTCCTGGGGATTCAGAGTATCTGAGATACTCTAAAGAGAGCTTCTAACAAGTGACCACTCAGGAATATTATGACAAAGTTAGGATTTTTCATAAAGTTTTCAAAAACATTCCTGCTGGGCGCCTGAATTATAAATTTACCATTCAATCAAAATAAAAGCAGAGCCAGCACAGCTCGCTGGCCAGCCACAGTGAAACCTCAACAAACAGCAGGGACAGCCTGTTCGATTACTCACACAAATTATCCAACAGGTGTGTCTTAAATATTAGTGAGTTCAATAGCATTTTAATCGGGCTCAATATTCTCATTAGCAAGGAACAATCTGCAGCACTTCACAGTCCGCAAAGAAGGGGGGATCCTTCCACCGGGGAGTAATCCGAAAGGAAACTTCACCAACAGAAGCCAATTTCCCACTCCCTGTATATTAATGACAATCTGGCTATTCCAACCCTTTGAAGCTTATTTACACTTTGAACCTGCTACCCTGAACGTGGTAAATGCAGAAGAAAAGACCTCCCTGAGCTGCAGAGCCAAAAGTTTGGGTAAGTAGAGCAGGACACAAAGCAAAGCCATTCAGCTCAGTTCTTAGCATGCTCCATGCTTCAAAGGGAGATAATCAAACCTAAACCCACCGACGAGTCTGCTGGAATATCCACGGAGGGAAGCAGGAGACAGGTGAGTGTTGTTACACATTCAGGTCGACCTGCTCAGTGTCCCACATGGTTTGTAAAAGGTGTTTTCAACAAATAGTATTAACTCACTTTGTTTCCTACAAGATACTGATTTCCAATATTTTTAACAAGTCCTTTGAAACACACTGTGATGTGTGTATTTATTGCTTGAATAGGTCTGAGGTCTCAGGTGCAAAAGACTGCCTGGGGCTACACGCCTCTCGCCACCATGAACGTGATTAAAGGAAAAATCCAGACTGATACGTAGAATAATTCTACTGTTACAAGCAGCAAAACTGCTTGGATGACAGAGAAGCAGAATTTTCTCCCTTTTGCCATATACATCTCCAAATTTTCATGTGCTGCTAATAGTTCAGCAGGGAAATATTAATTATCAGAATATTTGGCTTCTCAAATGAGCCTTTAATTTGGCGGACCTAAGAGCTACACTTTTCTCTGCACTCCCAACTGAACTTGCCTGTGTTCTTTTCTTTGAAATGAGCTCTTGCCATGCAAAATCTGCCACACTGCCTTATTTATTATTGACCCGTCGCAGTTTGGAAACATAGCTCGAAATAAATGAGCCTGAATGCCATGGCTGTAGAGTTATTAAACTGCCTGGAATTGAGGAAATTGCTTTTCACAAACATCCTGAGCTCCTATGTTGGGTTTGTTTGTTTTTTTTCTTGAAGTGTTAGAGTCCGAGTTAATCTGAATCAGTCTGCAAACTGAATTGCTAACAAGAAGGGAAAATGTATTATTGTTCCATATTGAAAGACTAAAGTTAAAGCAAAGAAAGGAGTTTCACAATATGCAAAGAATATTCTTTCCACTTGCTGCCACTTGATGCACTAATCAGTGAAAGAAAATGCCTCCACTTTCTTAGTAGGTGAGACTGCATGGAGGATGTTCATTTCAGGTCTCCTCCTTCACGGATCCCAAACCTCACGGCCAGTACCCAGCACCCTTCTGCTGCTATCTGCACACCCTGGCAGTACAGACATTAACAGGTGAACAAAAAAATAGAACAGCGATTTGCACATTACCGTACAGAGCCACAGGCGCACAATAAATATTCTGCAGTTGTTAATTCCCTGTTTAATATCTTCCCTCGGTAGCGCTCAGGCATGCCCTTTCTGTGCTAGCACTGCCTTAGGCACCCAGGGAGGAGCGTACAAGGGTAGGTGCTCCAGCCCAGGCAGGTTTGTGTGGAAAGCCAGGTACACTGCCCCGACGAATGGCACACTGATAGCGTGCTTCCTGGTACCTAGTCACCAAACCTAGGCAGATTCATGAGGGATGCCCACGTGATGCCTCGGCAGCCCAATTGCTCTTTCAGGGCAAACTGCCTCAATCCCCACCCCTGTTATTACAATACACACCAAAGCTGCAGATTGAAGTTCTTTGTGCCCCTTCTGTGTGAGACAGCTAGAGCTGCAGCAGGGCAGGGAGATGATGGGATGTCCTGTCCTACCTGCACACTCGGCGATCGCACTCCTCAGTGCTGCCACTCATTTTTTACCTGTGCCACATAATCATGCTGCTCTTCAAAACAATCCTGGCCAGTCTCTGTCACCTCAATCTCACCATCTAGAATTCCAGAAAAGCAGCAGGTTGGTGAATCTATTTCCTATCCATGCATCCAATGGTCCGTAACACCTCACAGGTGTTACAGCTTTGAAGGGGCTCTGAAGCCTGACCACTTCTCCAGCCTGACATGGAGATGCAGCAGCAGAACCATCCCCCTTCTGCGCTTCACTCTCTAAACAGGGCTCGGAGGGAAGAGGGAACACAGTCACCCTTCTCACCAGTAATAATCAATGTGATACCAAGGAGGGCTCCATGGAGATGCCTTTACATCAGGTCTGAAAGAAGCCATGAAATCTCTAGTCCTCATCCCGTTTTGAGCACCAGCAGGACAAAGGGATGGAAAAGAGCAGCTGAAAACACAAACAGAACCTAGATTGTCCCAGGCTCATTTAACTTGTGAGTTTGCACCTACACGATGCTAAAACGAGGCCAACATCGCCTGCCATATCTTTACGAGATGTAAAACCTAAGTGAATCCTTCATCAATAATGAATTCCTGTTTGCGATGCCTCTAAATTGAAGAAAATTATTATTTCTTTTTTCCTCTTAGAAAAGCAGCACGGTACCCCAATCGGGGTTGCTACGCAACCACCTCCTGCACATGGCTGATAACACTCACGGCATTATTTCCCCGCCTGACTGCACCGTCAGAACAAAGCCCGGCTAATGAAGCTTTCAAATGCTCTTGGCTCTGCCTTTGACGGTTCAACACGGGTTTTCCTTGCATGTATATGACAGTTACAGCAGCGACTCGCCAGCCCCTCCAGCCAGGGACGTCTCTGGAGCTGGACAGAGGAAATGCCCAATGGAGAGCAATGGACAGCATGGGAGAAGAGCAGCAGAACACCTGACAGATGCAACCAGCCTCCAAAACACGGGGCAGCCACACACACCACAGAACAAGGCAGTGACGACGAGGCCCTCTGAAATGTTGAGCCACCAGCATTACAGACCAAGCCAGACGTCCCTGGTACCCATTTACCCATCAGACACAATACCCTTATCACGCTGCAGCTGCTGCCCACCTGCCTGTGGGAGTGGGTACAGCAAGGATCAACCTCCCCACTGGCATATGCAAAAAGGGATGGGACAAGGACGACTCACCAGGTTAAGCAGCTCCAGCACCCTGAAACAGTTACAGATTATTCTTTTTAACAATCAGTTGAAATAAATTTGACCATGATTTTCTACACACCACACAAAAAGAACCTGCTCTTCTGCTAGACGATCAGGCGTAGTGAGAACCACCATCATTGCCAAGGAGCATTAGCTTCCCCTGTAGACATCTTCGTCCTCCTGTAAGACAACCAGCCCATGTCGAAGAGTCCCACTTTATAACTGGGATAGTCTCTCCCTCACTCACCACCAGATCTGCCCTTCTGAGTCTGCCACAGGATCAGCCCCACTTCTCAGAGAAGGCACTTGGTTTCCCTCCCCATTTTTGTACCAGTGGCCAGAGCTGGTTTCTTCTGTAGTGGATCTACCCTTTATCAGTTCATTTCACAGGAAAGCAGAATACAGTGAAATGAAGAGCACCTCCTTGGCTCGCCAGTGTCTTGTCTGCTTAACAGGATCACCTTAAACACACATGTGGATGCCACACAGTCCTGGCGTGACAAGGCAGCTAGGACAGGCTGCCGACACCTGCAGCAGGAGCTTGCCAGGGTGCACAGACACACCTCAACAGCTTCAACAGGGACAAACTCCCATAGCCAAGTGCTTTCTAGACACCATGTGGCTCCAGGTGTTGTTTCCATTAGGAAACTACCATGAACTAAATCAGAGCATGAATTCAAAGCCCAGTGACTATGCCGCACCCTGTGCTATTTCAACACGCTCATGTCATGCTAGGTGCAGCCTGTGAGACGCCGGCATAAGGGGTGCCTGTCCCACCAGGGCAAAGCTGCAGCTGCAGAGCAGTTATTTAAATCCCTTTCCCATGTGAGGATCTGCTAGGAGGTATGAAACCCCTGGAAGAAGAGCTGGGCACAAATTCTTCGCACAGCAGCATGGTGGGAGGACTGGCCAGGGCTAGAAGCATGCGTGCCCCAGGACAGCAAAGTGACACAAAGAGCAGCAGCTGCGGGAGTCAGAGCAGGCAACATCTGCCAAGCTGAGGGATTCATCTTGCTCTCAGAGACATAAGTTCTGCAAACAACCAGGTAAGAGTCACAAGAGAGCACAGCACCCAGGGAATCCAGCCCACCCCTGCTCGAGGCTTAGGCTACAACAAAAGAACCCACCTGGCTGTTCACCCGCTGGGGCTCTGCCGGGCTGGGCTGAAGAAAGCACAGCGTGAGCGCTTTCTGTTGGAGACGAAATTATCTAACAAGAGACAATTATGTGACATTATCATTAAAAGCAGCGTGTGGAAAAAAAAGCTTTAAGCCTGTGTATCCTGATGTCTGCAAACCCCTTTCTCTACCTTTGCACTAAATAGGTCTCATTTAGCCCATTTGTTCCGTCCCAGCCTGGCAGAGTGAAAGTAGGGTTGATCGATTTGTTAATTACAGTAATTTTACCTTAAATACAGACAGCTGAGTGTTCATCAAGTCACAAATTTGCCTGTTACTGAGAGACCTCCCCCCTGCTTAATAATTAGGATAACAAGCGGCTCATAATAAATGCAACCCACAACAACACGCTCCGAGAGCGCAGTGCAGAATCACGAGGGCTATTAGGGAACCCCCAGGTCTATTTCTCCTTTGGAAGAAAACAATGCAATATCTTTAATTGTCTCTCTTGAAACCCCAAGCCAGCTCTGCTGGTTTAAGTAAAAGGCAATTATTCCACTTTCTGACTGCCTCTTGTGTCCAGAAAAGGCTTACTACAGAGTCGCCAGCGCAGATATGAGTAACTTTCTCTGCCTGCACTGGCTAGGCACATACGAAGAGCTGAGACAGGAGGTAACACAGGTGGGTTATGCATAACCATGCTCCTCAGAACTTCTAAAACTCTCAGAACGGCTCAGAAGACCCAGTTTCAACACAAGCAGCCCATGCACAGCTTGAAGCATCCATCCACATACGTGGACCAACATGAAGTATGTTCGGTACTGAAGGCTCACCTCGCCCTCCTGGCACAGAAAGGGCAAGCTGGTGAAGGCTGCAGGCAAGGGAAACCAGCCTCTGGCTTTCAGCCTGAAAAGGATGGGGAACCACTGATGGAGGTTTCTACTGCAGCCTGCCAAGAGCGATGTTTGGGACAGACGAGGAAAGGACAGCAGAGCTCGTGTGCATCTGTGTCTCTTCCAAATCCTGCAAAACAAAAAACCAAAAGAACAAACGACCCGCACACACCTACACCCTCCGTTTCTGTTTTAATTCCTCTTTTCCTCCTTTATCCCCTAGGCAATTGCTCCTTCTGCTCCACCAGCCAGGCAAGTAGGGACAGCTAAGGTGACAACATCACCACTTCAAGCTCCCTTCCACGGACCAAGGACAGAAGGAATGATGGCCCCCACCCTTCCTTAGGCCAGCCCGTGGCTAGAGCCAGAGAACAGAACCCGGCACCTGGACAGAAGTCTCAGCCCCTTGAGCTCAGTGGGTCCTGCCAGGTCCAGGTGCTGGGGAGAAGCCCCCTGGCAGGTGGGGCACCATCCTTCCCCTGGGCTGGGAGGAACGGGAAGGGATGGCCAGCACCGAGCTGCCTTCCCAGCTGATGGGTCAGCACATTTTCTCTCCTAGTAACTTAAAATACTGGACAATGGCCTCCCATCTTTTACCTCCCTCAGGGTGAAGACATATGCAACCCTCACGTGCAATCAAGATGAGACAGGACTTGGGAGAGAACTTTCAGCATGCAAAAACACAGATATCATTTGTCTTGTTTTCAGCACTGGGGAGTGTGCCAAGGGAAAAAAATAGGTTTAATCAGTTGCAGCCATATTTTTTTTACAACAGTACTTGTTGCCATTTACTTACTTTGCTCCAGGAAGTGCATTTAGTTGTTTTCCTGTGGCATTTCCCTCCAAGAGTTGAAGCTTCATTTGTTCCTGTGAAGACCCTGTATTTCTGCAAATATTTTTTCCTAAAGCAAATTACTTTTTTTTGTGTGTGTGTGTGGTATTTCAGTCCCACTTCATCCACAAATATGTTTAACGAGCATTTGCAACATTCTTTTATGCTACGTCCCGTTATCTCAGCACACCCGACTTCAAGTTGCATATGGAATAAATACTGGGCTTTTGTTCTGAGCCAGGGAGATAGCTGTGTAATGATCAATCAAAAAAAGCCCTTGGGGATGGAGAGAGATTAGCACTTTGATACTACTGAAGATGAATGGGTGAAATGAGTTTGATAAACTGGTGTTTTCCTCAGATAATTGCTCTGAAAGCTTTCTAAAGCCGCCTGGATCCTCCTCCCTTTCCTTTTGTTTCTGGATAGGGTAGCAAGTCCTGCTTTTCTATCAGCAATACTAGACAGGCTGCTGCTCTCACTGCTTTTAAACAAATCACAGTGGATTTATGCCACATTTCATCACTGACTATTGAGCATCAAAATATCAGCCATAGTTTAACCAGAGCTTCAGACTGGATTCCTGCTATTCTTGGCCAGCTTGGCTAGTTCTCCCAGCACAGACACCCTTTCTCAAGCTTAAATCTTTAACAGCAGCTCTTTTTCCTTCCAAGGTCACTAATCCTCAGTGCTCACAGACCTCCAAACCCCCGCCAACCTTGCTCTGGGCTGCCTGCAGCCAACACTGACCTCCTCTGCCTCCTCCTGCATCCTTCTTTCACAGCCCCCCCAAGGACTGTCTGAAGAGGAACTTCTAAGGTTCAATGCAAAACTCTTGTCAAGCTCACTCAGACCCCAGGGTACATCCCTCTTCAGGCAAAAGGCAAATCCTCCTGCCATTCACTGTGCTAACTTATTCTCAGCTGCTAATGAAACTGGAGCCAAAAGATTGTACTATATTTTTATTGTTTCACTGCATAAATGAATTTTAAATACAGAATTAAAAACTTGTAAAAAAAGTTATTAAAAGCCAGCATTCAGAAGTAGGTTGCACATCAGTGACTGAAAAATGCACACTTACTTTTTGGTACAAAGATAGGAAAGAAAAATTAAAAAACCACATCCATCATCTGGAAAGAGGTGATTTTTTTCTTTTTTTGCATTTCCTTTCATATTTGAGAACTGATACTTGTCTCATGAGTGTCTCCCACCAGCCTTGTTTTCCACAGCACTGATTCACATTGTTTGGTGTTCAAAAGAACCCACTCATCTGTTGTTTACAGAAGCAGTGATGTAGTGTTTCCCCCTCATATGTATGGAAGTCACTACATTTAACAAAACACCCAGCATATGAGAGGTGGGAAAAAATGCAGCATTATGTGATTTGCAGGGATGCAATTTAGCTTACAAAGGATCTTTGAGCTTACACCGATACCTTCATATGTCAGGTATTTCTTAGAGTATCACATCTCTGGCATTTGCTCTTTGCTAAGCTCCATCACTGCAACAAAGATTTCCAGAAGCGACGAGTGGATAGGTACCATTGATTTCTAATGCCCAATTTTAAAGCAGCTTGGTCTTTCAAGAGACACAAATCACCATCTTCAAGGACAAGAATCAGGCCCTTTTTCAGCACAATTTAAGCCCTGTAAAACAGAGGCACATCAAGAAGTCTTGACACTGGGGTTCTGGGTCAGAGTTGGGAGGTGGGGGTTTTTTTGCAAGTTTCTATGATGGGTTCTTAAAAAGACAGCCTTGAAGATGCTCCCACCAGTCAGTGCATCTGCATCACTTCAACCAAAAAAAGCAGACTCTCTAATGTATGCATCATTTCAAGGCATCGGCACCACTCACACAGTATCCGCAACAGGTTCAAAAGAATATGGACTACGGCTCATCTGTTCCTTGAGGATCTCAGTTACCACGAGGATATAACCACAACAACAGACAAACCACGGAATGAAGTGCCCTCACAGTAGAAACTAGCTCTTTGAGATAATGAATAGGGATAGCTACGCAACAGCCTGGGCACAAAAAGCAGAGGAGGGAAACTTCAGATTGCAATGGAAACAAAAAGTCATTTAACAAAAGTAGTAATACTGGAGATTGTCGCTAGTGCAGCTAGGATTTGGCAAATGAAATACTTTGAGTTTACACTTGCAGGGCAGCCCTGCTTCTGCCATGTGAATAAATATCAAACAGTGTTTAAAAATGGTATATAAAAAAAGACATCAGGATTTTCAGAAATGGTTCATGTTCCATCCCCTGTAACTGCATAGTAGGCTCCCTCACATGAGGTATTTCAGCAACACCACAAAGGAAAACAATACTCCTGCATGCTCTTCCACGAGCCCAGTCTGAGCCGAGTGAGACGGTTATGCAGTGGTGCAAGGTGCACACGTTCTGCTCCATCCTCGTCTCTCCAGACCACAGCCACCACGCGGTGCTGCATGGGATGAAAACTTGCAATCAGAGCGGCAAAGCTCAATTCAGTACCCACTGTGCGGCTAGACACAGGCACAGACCTCTCGTTTCAGCCACTGCATATCTTAGGGGGCTTTTTGTCTGCCCCTTCTCTCTTTTTTTTTTTTTTTTTTTAACAGACATGTTCACATAGAGTCTTCCAAAAAGAAGTTTAGTTCATGTGGCCAGGTCAGATTACTAACCTCAAGTTAACTTCAGAATATTTCCTTGGTTATCCATTGATATATAGGTTGTCCAGCATAATAAATGCATGTTTTACCTTCATCGGTGGCAAGCTATACATTTGGTTTTGCATTACCAGCAGAGCTGTATGGGACTAGCATCCTTTCACATGGCACATTTGAAAGGCTGCTGTCCATCCCATACTTTTTTTTCCAAGGAAAGTTATTTTCTTGTGTTACATATATATATATATATATAAATGTAGTCATTAAACACAGGATGTTGGCTTCACAGCCCATCTGGCCTTTTTGGAAGCATCCTTTTTCATTCTTCAAAGAACGTAACAGCATGTTGCTAGTGAAACCCAGGATCACAACTTCTTCTGGTTGCGTGCAACAGTTGATGGTGGATCTTACCAAAGGGACGTCATTAGTACCACTGCAGCATCTGACCGTCTCTCCTCCAAAATGTGGACGTGATCAAAAGAGAAAATCCAGAAGAAACAGATGTCTACCATCCTCTTCAAGAAGGTGTTTCTTCTCTTACACTCCATCTTTGCCACACAATCGCTGCAGCTTGGTTTGCAGGGTGTGTTTGGGGGGGCTATTTTGTTTAAGAATAATTATACTCCCTGCAAATTCTGCTACATAATGGTAATTGCTGCTTGTTATCAACTCCCCTGTTAGCATGTCAGCTAGTGTACTCTCACAGCCAGCTGTCATGGAACTAGTACATTAAGCTGGTTTTCCTTCAAAGCCAACAAGCATCACCCAGTCTGTGACTTTACCAGGAACATGTCTATAGCTTTTCCGTGACTTCCAAAAACTTCAACCAAATGCTTTGTTTTGCTCATGCTTTCCTTAGAACATCCGAGGATAAGATGGGTTTTGCTTAATTATCCACTCAGCATGGGGATTGATGTGGTACAAATCTAAGAGGTAAGTGTCTGGGTCCAGGCAACGTTCACCTATCAAAACAAGAGATTCAGAAAGAAAAGCATTTCTTAGATCCTTAGTCCTACAGTTGATAGGTTTTGTGGGGGCTTTTTTTTTTTTTTTTTTTTTTTTTGCTGCTGCTGCTTTTTGGGTTTGTTTGTTTTTTTCTCCCCTAAAACCTGGGATTTGTTCATATTAATTTCAATACCACAGCCGATCGGAAGCATTTCCACAAATCTGGAAAAGTTCTGGTCACTTATGTTAAAATGAATGTATGTTTCTTAAGATTATACTAAGGCTAAGCTTCAGCCTTTGTGTATAGGTATTAACTTTAACACCCATTAACTTCAGCAGTTGAGAACCACCACGAAATAACGTTGGCTATCAAATGCAGAGACCAAACTGTTTCCAACGACAGAGCTTTTCTTCTACGGATGCTACTAAGAGAAATACAAACAGGCAGCCAAAGCGCTCGCCAAAGCACTCCAGTAAGCAGCAGTCACCAGCAGCAGCTGTAACAGGGCAGAAGAATTCCTTTCTGTTTCCAGACACCCTGAACTGCTGCTGCAATCATATTATTTAAGTCTCCTCTCCATTTGATGATGTTACCCTACTGACGAGTGGAACTTGGTGATGGGCGATCATCAACTTGTTTAAGTACATAGTTGGAGAAACTTCCACCCAAGTTAGCACGGGTTCTTTTGTCAGAAAGTTGGCGAAGGCAGACAGAAGCCACGTGCCAGCCTACCATGCTTAATTCAAGCCCAGATAAGCAGCACACTATTAAAAGCCTCGTGGTATAGGAGGAAGTTTCCCTTTATTTAGATTAACGTAATTTATGGTTTTAAGTTCTACACTTCATTCCAAACATGAACTTTTATCATTGAGGGGAGAGGGAGTTTGACATGGTACATTTAACAGAATGGGAGGTTGGTTTGTTTTTAAGCTGGACCCAGTTTTGCATGTCTCTGTCCTCAAGAGTTTTGGATTTCTGAGTTTCTGCTTTTCTTGACAGGCGGCTTCTGAATAAGATCCATTAATGTTATGTATTTTTGGAAGTCCAGGCTTCAACCTTCCCACATACTTGCACCATAAAGGCTTTGCAGCAATGGGTGGAAGACACGTGAACTATCAACCCAAGAGCTTTGACAGGTGCTGCTCGCTGTGGGTGGGGTCAACCCACACTTGTTTGTTTGTCTTCTAACTTTTGGAGCCTGCCCTCCAAATCTCGTTCTTTTTATAACTCCCTCCTAAGACAAGTTCAGCACAAAAACTGGTACCAGGGTCCTTATTTTCAGTTACCATCCAGGCTTACCAATATTGCCTCCCACTTCATACAGGAGCAAGTTTGTGCACTCCATGGAGTTGTTACTGCAGAAAGAAAAACATATTGAAGTTAAAGCTCTGTGAAAGTCAGGTCAGATAGTTCAGTAATGTTTCTTCCAAAAGAATTGTCTATGGTTCAGAAACCAGCAATGGTTCAAGAAGATACAGGCCATGGCACAGAGAGCTTCCCGAACACTGCAGCTGTTGGAAAGGACACCCAAAATTGGAAAGGACAAAAAAAAAAAAAGAAAACAAGGCCGGTACTCCTCACTGGTAGCAAGAAGCACACTATATGCAAACACTAACTTTTCAACAGGAAGACAACAGGCATAAATACCAAAGCTAGTTGGTGCTATTCCTCTAGCACTGATGGCCTGCTGAAGAGCAGCTCACCTACAGGAAGACTTTGGCATCTGTAGTAACTTGTTAGTGAGACACCACCAGCTGACCCATATTCAGCCAGCTTCCCATCCACCCTCCTCATCTAGACATCTCCTGTCCACGGACACAGTCAGGGGATGCACTAACACTTTATCAACTAAATTCAGCCTACAGGCATGGTGACAGGGGGCAGGAATTCTTCTGTTCATGTTTTGGGTTATTTCAGCAATTCAGCACTGGAGCATAGGAGGGAATTGCAGAGCTTATTTTAGGAAGTGCCTATATTACCGTATGCATGTTGGACATACTACCCCAGGCAAATAATTTGCACGGGCGGTGTTTTTCTCCAGAAGAGCTAGAAAGGGTTTCTTTTGCAGGGTCAATGTTATGCCACTTTCTCTCCCCTGCAGCAAGGCTGCTAAAGTTCCCTTGTCATCCAGCAGCCCAGAGGGGATGACTGACCTCCTGGCAGCCCAAGCACAGTGACAGAATCACTTCGTTGAACTAACATTTGCCTGTCCTGTCCAACACACTATTTCCAAAGCTTAGAATAGAAGAGCAGAGAACAGTCTCCTAATGCTTACTGTGCCAGAAGACAGAAAAGAGCAACTAGACAACCTAGTGGTACTGTTTTTACATTTAAAAAGAAAAAAGCAAAGAAAAAAGCCATTTACCACTTGAGGAGGTTGACAGTGTTAACAATATTCCAGCCATTCTGGCACAGGTTCTTTTGAAACTGCCTCAAGACATCAGCAGCTCTGGTTGCATTGTTCAAACGCACCTCCAGCGAGTCCTTCAGGAGGAGCGAGGCGTGGGCTTTCACAACCTTGGAAGGCTGAACGAGGCAGACAAAAAAGAAGAAAGTACTTAAAGAACAACTTTATTATCAAGCTAAAACATCACGTTTCAAAATAGATGTGAGTGTGAAGAATTAAACCCATCCAGCCAGCTGCTCAGAGAATTTAGGTTTGTTTCTTAGGAAGGCTGGAAGGTAATAGAAGCATCAAGAGGAGCGTTATAAAATCAATACTTGGGTGTTGCGGCTGGGGAGAAAAGCACCGCTCTCCATCAGTGTGCGCTGGTGCTCTCTGCTGTTCAAATACAGCACCGGCAGCAACACAAGCTTTGATGAAAATAGGATTTGTCAGAATAAATTTTGACAAACTGTTTTGCACACGTCTGATAAAGACTTCTCTGGAATTCATTTATGTTACTGAAAAAGGAGTTTAGACAGTTGAATTGCAGAGTGCTGAATTTCAGAAAGGTAGTTTCAAAAAAAGGAAGCACTGAGCCATCACAGAGCAGTCAAAATGCTATTTTTTCACGACTGTTTTCATCAACTGCTTCACAAAGCAACTCCTCAGAATTTTTGTGGAGAATGTTGAGCTGTTCTACTGGGGTCTGATCTGCAGCAAGTGAATTTTGCAATCCCAAATCCTCTACAAAACCAGCACAGAACACCGAGAACAGTGCTAGGAGTACTTCCTAAGTGTCGGGTCATCTGCCTGCCTGCCTGCCCGAACAGTAGTTGTCCTCTCTGAAGACACAGCACCTTCAACAGTGACATGTCGCCTTAAGAAGCCAGATTTCAGGCAGACATCTCGGTATCCCAGCTCGTACAGAAAGGCAGGGGATGTACTGGTGCATGGGAACACAAACTCCTCTGGGTGTGCAGATTTAAGTTTTCAGTGTATTATTTCTACCTGCAGACTCCATCTAGCTCGTGACCTTAGAGCATCCCAGTTGCACCACCACTGCTATGCAATACTTAAAATCCAGCGCTGCATGATGTAACCTGGCTGCTACAGACCTACACTTATTCAACTAACAGCAGTAACAAAAAAGAAAAAAAAAAATGCAGAATGACTCCAAGGATCCTTTCCAGACTTTGACAGTCAAATCGATCTGGTAGTAATATCTGTTTCAAATTCTCAGTCTCCACCGACACAAGAAGTGGAGCCATTTCATTTGTCAGGGAACTGACTTCTAGTCAGTGGCAAGAACCTTGACTTCAAACTCTCCCCCATACATAGATCAGTGGCATTATGGAACAACAACAACAACAAAAAAAAAATCACATGCAAAATGTACTTTTATACTGCTGTAATAGCCTAAATTTTTGCTTTAAGTTCATAAAAATATGTCTGCCTTTATCACAGCAGATATATCCATCTAAACACATGGGACAGAAGAGCCATATGAATTCTGCTTTTAACATGAGGTAAAGACCAACATTTCTGCTCCTGGTCTCTCCCCACGCTCACCTGCAACCATGCAGCATCTTAACCAAGTGTTTTGCAGCCTGGAATGTATTTGGTGCTCTTGCTGTTGGGATCAGTTTTTGCCACAACTTTACCAAAAGGGTCTGGAAACCTGTTTCACATTGTTCTGCACATTTTTCTCCCTTTTGCTCTTTAAAGAGCATCACTCCTTACAGCTTTCCAAGTTCTCATAAAAGCATTTGCCGCCACTATGAAAGGGCTCAGTTTTTCCCAAGCCCTAACTCACCTCTGCCTGGTTCTTTTCCACCTTGTCTTTATCAGCATGAATCTTCCGCAACAAATTTTTAATTCTCTTGTCACAGAACTGGTACCTTTTGCTATTGCTCTCATTCAGCTTTCTCACTTGAGCTACCAGAAAAGAAGAGACCTGGGCAGGGGAGAAAGGAGAAAACAGGAATTAAAAGAAATCAAGCAGACGTGAGGATGCCATTTAAGAAACTAAATGTCACTTTATGAAGTTCCTTAAATAGACAAAATATCTATACACCTTGAAAACAAGTAGTCTTGGAATTCAGCCAGAGTTTTTGCCCACAGACATTTAATTCCTCTGAAATTTCCAAGGCTATCCCTTCCCCTAGCCCGATTCTAATGAGACCCAGACACTGCTACACCACACCACAAAACACCTGCACTGCTTACTGTCCAAAGCAAATCCTGGTAATGGATCATCATCCGCACAACATCAGCTGCCCCCTCTGCCAGCTGCTTCTCCTTCCCTTCCGGGATCTTGTTTGGCAGCCCCTTGTGCATGAAGAGGTTTGGGGCCATGACTGTGGAAACGTTCCAGAGGTTCATTTTGTTGTTGTTCTCCCTGGCAACCACTTTGCTGAGAAACTCAAGTATAGCCTAAAGAGAGGGGAAGAGACTTAAGACATCCATTACCAATAAGCTCAAGAAACTACCGCAGCAGTTGCTGCAGATATCATTTAATTAGCATTTTTTGTTGATATCCATGAGCAAATCCTTATTTCTCCAGTTAGGAAGTTCAGTGACCAATTTCTAGTACTAGGACAGCAACAAATAACAATACCGAGCAGAGAAGGAGTTCCTCCAGCAGTCACTGATCAGGAGAGACAGTCTGTATGGGCAGTAGATGAGCTCTTCTTGGCAGGTGGCAATGCGCAAAGTCCAGTTATAAAAGTTACAGAATCAAAGATGACACCCCCCTTCCCCCCGTATCCCCTCAAAGCTACTCCCAGATGTGGAAAAACAAATCCTTTTGGATCATCTGTTCTGCCTCATGACTCCACCAAAGCAATGATGCGTGACAGATCATCTTTGACTGGATTGTGTATTCCAGCACTCTAAGTAAAGCCTGTAGGGTGCTAAATCAGCCTTGCCTTTATTACCTGGAAGCTGAACTACTCAGGAGAGTAAAAACAAGAATAAAAAAAATAATAAAGAGACAGCAGCAGCCACCACAGTTCTCATAAAGCACAGGAAGGCAGAGATGCAGCACTGCCTGCAAAGCTGATCCCATCAGCAGTTCTTCTTTCAAGAAGTAGTAGGTGAAAGGATTTAAAATGCCTTCTGACCAGAAAAGGGCAGGAAGTCATAAGCTTAGTAGTTTCAATTTTAAAATAAATATACAAAAAGCTATCTGTCATAGATGATGGCAATACCCACGAATCAAGACTGAATTTCTTTCCCTATTCCTTAACAGGCCTACAGACAAAGTAAGACCTAGAGATCTTCCACTCCACAGTGAAGTGGTTTAACACACTAAAGAAAAGCAGCATGTTTCCAGACAGGATACTCCAAAACCACAGGGATCCCTGCTGCTCTTCAGCTTGTCCCCAAAAGGCAGGCTGTGCTTACAGCTTACGTGCACTGCACAGCCTTGAGGTTTGCCTGCTCCCCCCATCATGGGTTTCCATTCTCAAGTTGGTGAAATAAAACCAAAAAGCACGATGTATATCATTTGCAAAAGCCGGCAAGGGTTTCTCCAAATAAAAACTTGTAACGAGATCATGCTTTTCCAGTTAAATCCACAACAGATAGTTACCTTTAGAGTGTTTCTGTTGGGCTCTGGTAGAATCAGGATCAGGAGGTTTAGAGCTTGCAATCTTTGCTTAAGGTCTGGAATATCTGGAGAGGGAGAGCAACAACAGGACAGAGGATTCAGGCTTCTGACACTGTTCTTTTTGAGCACGGGGATCCCCCAAGGAATAAGACAATTACTGTAGCGTTTGTCATCTAAGATTGGAGGCCTTGTTTTACAGAAGTAAATCAAGCTCATACTGCCCTTATGAAGTGAACTACCTCTGTTTTAGAAGACTGGCTGATCTGCTGCGGAATACATGGTCTGCCAGCAAGTCTGATGCCCTTGAAGGGCATCAAAAGACCCCATTATTCCCCAGTTTTTGAACAAAAAAGTCACATACTTAAGCAGTTAGCCTAACCCATTCAAACCATCTATTGGGGCACAAACCCCAAACTCAGGTGCTTGCAATATATTGCATTACTGGCAGGCAAGCCAAGCTCGTGCAGCCTGGCCAGTTGCCACAGCTCAGGCTGCACATCATTATTTATCAGCTTGTCTTAATTCATGGCAGCCTCAAATGACACAACGTGATTTAAGACCCCAGGACAGTCTTCCTAAAGAAAGACGTATGCAACCAAGCGCCAGTGACCGTGACTCTCAGGCTGATCTGTGGGTACACACGGCACCCAGCACACGGAGCGTGGCTACAGCTCGTGTCAGGCTCTCTATTCCCATCAAATCCACGGGCTCCCAACACACCTGACGGGAAAGCCCTAGACCAGCAGAGCTTTGCAAGAAAAGCACAAACCAGCAAACTGATGCTAAAGAGCCAAAGCAGGGACTCACTTTGCACAGCAGCAAAAGCAGGGAGGTACTCTGCTGTCAGCAGCGGGGCCGGCAGCTCTCTTATGAACCTTTTCAGCAGCCCAGATACATCGTTCTGGTGGACTTCATCCCAGCGGAAAAGGCCAGTGTAGAAATCCCTTTCCAGCTTCTGTTCCAGACTCTATTAAAAAGGTGGAATTTATGACATGCTTTAATAAGTAAATACAAGGGAAATTCCGTAGCTGAGCACTAGGGGGGCAACTCGTCAAGTCAAAAGGGTGCAGAGACCCTCCCCAGCAGACCCTGGGAAATTTATGTCTGGGGAAACACAAATTTCCCAGCAATATTTCTAGTTGCAGAAATGTAGAAATATGGCATTTATAGTTGTACTGGGAAGGGAGATGAGACAATTCAGGTTATTTAGATGCTTCAGCAACATGCTCCCTAACCACCCCTGACACTTCAAACACTACTAAAGAGCTCATACCTTGATCCTGGTCTGGGACCCAGAAACTCTCAAAATGCCCTCTGTTTCAAGTCCTCTCTTTTCCAAGCATGACAGCAGCTATTAAAGGAGGGGGAAAAAGAAAGCTCTTAGGCACGGAGGATGAGAAGTCAGCCCTCCCTTCTCACAGGTTTCCCGACTGTGAGGGTCAGAGGTGTGAATGAAACCAGAAAACTTACTGCCTGGAGTAACAGAGGGACCTTGGTGTTAGGGAGCAGTTTTTGGTCATTTTCCAACAGGGTGTTGAGCGGAACTCCAAAGAGCCTTTTCTCTACAACAGAAGCAACAGGTTATAAATCTGCATCACCTCTGATACGGACGTAAGTCTCTGGTGGACGGTATACCCCTAAATGGCACATTTTGAAAGAATAGATACTGGAGAAAAAGAGAGGAATAGTTCAACTGAACAAGTGCATTTGATAGTCAGACATAAATGCGGTGCTAGGTCTTGATGTCAGGACCCAGTGACTTCCAGGACAAATTCTGATCGAGGAACACACACTTATCACAAGGTTTCTTAGCAAAGACCCTCTCCGTTCTAACACTTGAAACACAAACCTATGAGAAGATCAGTGTAAAAAAAAAAAAAAAAACAACAACAAAAACACACTAAAAAAAGGGCACGCAAAAAGATTAAGATGACATACAACTAACCTGTTGTTTTCAGTTTTGCTGCTTTGTTTCTCTTCAGCTCAAAGCCCAGAATATCACAGAGAGCTGTTAGCTCAATAAGGGCCAGCGTGGGGATCTTCTTCATGTCCTGAGCAGATAGATCTCCGATCCTGGTCACTCCTAGTCTGCCCTTGGGGATCTTAAATTTCTAAGGGAAAACATACACCCCCAAGACATTCAGTGCAATCAACTACTAATCCTGCTAGTTACCAAGTTTTGTTGCATTTTTTTCTTACTTACCGTAACCAGGCATCTATTAATTCTTCTGTTTTTGACACCAAAAATATATGCAAAACTACTACTTCCACTCAACCCACAGTTGAATAAATATTTTTCCTTTTCAGTATTGCTCTTTAATCACATTGGAGATCCCAATTTATCTAAATTAAAAACAGCCTGATACCCACCCTAATCCACTTGAACTTTGGAAGCAATCCAGTACATTTACAGAGAAGAAAATCCTTAGAATTACAAGAAGGAAAGTCCAGTTATTCTCTTTTTTTCAGTGGAAACGACTCAGCTCTGTACCAAAATAGCTAGTTTCACACACAAGCCTTACTTCTTTTGACCCTCCACTAACACAATGGTTATCCTTGCTCAGTTCTGCAAAGGTAACAGCACTGCCTGTTCAAAACCACCTACCTAATGTAGACCTAACACAACACTATCCGTTGAGGACATTTCCAAGAGTTGATCGTACAACTGAATTGTCTCGTACCCTTCTCGACAAGAGGAGACTAATAAGTTCTAACAGTAGAGATCCCTTCAGCGCTTACAGTTAGGGCATTTCCATCCTTTAACTTCCTAGATTCAGACAGGAACGATCCCTTGAGCAGGACAGCCGCTTGCTCCGAGTAGGCAACATCCATGTTGAACACTTCCTCTTTTCCAGGGTTCCGAACCGTACAGAAGTATTCCTGGGTTTCTGCTACAGTGGAGAAATTGCCTTGAATTTCAGAAAGCCAGAAGGGTGAAGCTTAAAATACAAGTGTGCTAAAAAAGCGGTTTGAGACACATTTGGGTATCACTGCTTCTAAAAAATCCTACATTAACATTTGAAAACAGTGTTCTTGCAGGCAGTCCTGAGCCTGATCAATAGAGTAAGATGAGCTTAAAGCCATTAACATGGCTACAGTCACCAGGCCACTGGTAAGACACGAGCATGGCCTTAAATTAAAGGACGTGCCTGTGGCTAACTTCTCTTTACACAACTGCATATGGCGTTTATAGGGTTTCACTACATGATCTTCGCTGGACTGATTTTATTTGCATCTTCTAGTTGCTTTCCAAAAGAGTTAGTTATCAGTTTGAGCAGCAATTCCTGACACTAGACCCTGGAAAAATTTACATCCACAACTATGGATAACCATGTATTTAAAAAAAACCCACACACCGCCACCACCCAAAACCCCCACCAAAATCCCCCAAACACATACAGGGCTGATGTTTCAGAGCCTAGATAAGCATGACTTCCCTTCCAGTTCCACCCTCCTCCAGATCCTTCTCCACATCCAAACCTTCCTTACTTCGCTGTGCACTTGAGGTCCGTAGGTTGTGCCACAGCTGATCTGGGCTGGACTCCTCTTTCTCTGCTGCTGTCTCCTGAAAAATAAAACAGAACATGTTTACCTACACAAAACAGAAGTTATCGTAAGGCAGCCTGTTTTTGGCAGACAACACACACCTGACATCACCTGCTAGTCTAAGAAAACGCTGCTCGAGCTCAGGGCTACAAGGCTGTTCTGAAATTAGGAACCATAATTAGACGATCTGGCATACAGGTGAAAAACAGACGACACTCTCATAGACAGTATTTGTGATAGATTTGCACATCAATAGGCCAATTCTTCCCTTCACAAATCATTAGCCATTTTTCCCCTTTAAGTTCACGCATTGAGGAGATCACAAACAGTGGACCAGGCAAGCTGCGTGGGATCCACCCGCTGCCTGTGATCACAGTTTCACAAGAAAGAACACGCTAAGAAAGCGGCAGTCAAAATCTTCCCTTTGTGGGCTTCACAGTAACCTACCTCTCTCATCTAGAGAGAGAAATTAACCATTAGAAGCGTAAGGAGGCATGTGGCAGATAATTTTGTTAATTAAAAACCTTACATTTACTAGAGCTAGTTAGAATATAGGAAAGCTTATTCCATTACCAAAAATTAGTGACTTTCCAAGAACCTGCTTATGGCACAGAGTTGCGGATGGAGGGCTGAAAGTTAAAGGGACCTGTGCAAAGTCAGTGCAGGTGGACACACGGGTTAATCTGCACAGAAGATGTATTTATCTTTAGAGTAGGTGCACGACTGATGGGCTTGCCATGAGAGCAGAACCAACTCTTTCAGCATCTGCAGCTAAATCACAGATCATGGAATGAATAATCCCCCAGCATCTTCAGATCCAGCTGCAGTGCAAACAGCCCGCACAGAACAGTGACACGGGAAATATGTGGAAAGGTTCCGACAGAAATGCCAAAACCTTTGATGCCTGAGAGCAGCTCGCAACAGAGGTGGACAGGAGGCAAACTGCAAAACAGTCCTGAAACACCGATGGAAATAAAAACCGAAATGACTGACAAATGACTGCCTGCATTCTTACAGCCTGAACCACTTCCACTCCAGTCACAGCTGAACTGAATTAGCTTTAAGCTCAATCTGCTGAAAGAAAAATACAAGTAATTCTGTATTGGAATTTTTTTCAACTCAATTTGCTGAAAGAAAAATATGAGTAAAAGAACACGTATTCTTTTGAAAGAAAATACAAGTAATTCCAGCAGTGTTACTGGGGTGGGGAGTGGAGGGGAAAGAGTCCAGGGATCTTGCTGGATGCTGATCTGGATTTTTCACATCTGATCAAACTAAGGCTATTTAAAAAGACAAATTTAGCATCTTTGTACATGCTTTTGTTACACTAAAATGTAATTTTAAAACATCAGATTTAAAGCAGATGCAGTTGCTTATCAAATGCAAGTATTAGCGATCTAGTGCATGGACACCTAAGATTAAGAGCTCAAAAATCCCCATTCCTATTCTAAAGACAGTACAATTATTTTAAGAGATATAACAGGCTTCTATGTAATCTGCAAGTTTAAAAACTTGCTGAATTTCAACTGAGGCACTTAGGACAACCTTGCAGCATTATTACTCCCAGAAATGTCATCTTTTTGCCACCCATTCAGGGAGGAACACTCGGAACACTCTGCAAAAGAGAATCAACCGTGACTGTCCCAGCGCAATTCCCAGTGAGGAAGTTATCAGCACCTCGGCACCAGGCAGTTACCAAGAACGTAACCACAGCAGCTTCCAGTGATGCTGCAGGCTGCTAGCGTCATTCCCTTAAGCATCCAAGGGATTCTTTGGGTATAATTAATCTCATTACAGTAAAAGAAGTTGTAAAGAGGTTCAGCCTGAGGAAAAGGAGTATTCAGTTCTTGTAGAGAGCAAGGGTCCCGTGCTGCTCAAAGAGGTAGATCTTAGTTAAGATCTTCTGCCTAGACACTTGACTGAGTAGAAAAAGTCACAAGGAGACCAGATTTGGATACTTTTCAACGGTCCCTAGAAAAAATAAGAATGCTGCACCTTGTGGCCACAACCAAGACAGCTGCAGCACAGCAGGGAAGCAGGCGAAAAGGTAATGGTTATGTATTCTCTAGCAAAAAAGAAAAAAACCCAACAGGCAACAGCTAGTCTTTCCTAGTCTTTCTCCAGGATTACAAGCTGTACAAGGTCAGCTTATCAGAATTGAATTTATTAAGTTCTTTCTTTTTTTTGGTTAATAATGATTTAACACATCACTGGAATGAAGAAAACACAAGAGGGCTCCAAACATGCTCTGCAAGGCTGCAGCGCTGTGGGCACTGCACAGAAGCCTTCCAGCAATCTCTAGGGAGCTCACGGGATCTGCACGTTTTGTAGCAGCCTCAGTGCTGCAATCTGGATGCAGAATTCCTACAGTCTCAGCTTCATTTCTGCTCAAGAGATGAAGTCATCTATTTGGAAACGACAGTAGCCCTAAACCCAGAAAGCCAAGTCACCTCCCACCACGCAACAAAGTCTTTCAGGAGACCCCATTCAATTAACATACCTCCGAGCTGACCACTCCAAAAATGTCTCGGACATCACGCACAGGATGCTTGTTCTTCCTCCTCCGTGACCGGGAGTAGGTGTCCAGCCGCCGCTGCACGGCAGCAGCCTGGGTCTTGGTCAGGGTGGAGAGCAGCACGATGTTGTCATTTTCCGAGGCATGGTCCCCAAGGAGGTCGGACAAACCTGCGTCTTGGAGCCACTCGGCTTCAGCTTCTCCCTCTGCGAGGCAATGGATGAGAAGGTCGAGCGAGAAGAGAAAGGAGAACAGCAATTTGAGTGTTTGCAACACTTCAGAGGTGGAAAACCAGAAGGCCGAGCCATCCCGTCTCTGGGGTGGCAGTGGGACATCGCTGGAAGGGAGCCACTTCTGTGCTAGGAAGCCACAGCTATTCTCAAAATCTCAGCCCTGTTCCCAGCTGGGTATCAGGGTGAAACCAGACGAGAGACAGCACTTGGGGCAGCTATAACTGCCCACACCCCCCCTTCCCCTTACCCAAGACAAGGGAAAAGAAAAGAAAAAAAAATATCTGTGGAGGCATGGGTGTCGCCAGGAACACAGGCTCCCAACAGCTGGGCAGAAGAGGGGGCATGAGCCCAACTCTGCTCAGTATTTCGCACAAGCACTGCAACAGGAATGGAACCCAGCAGGGGCTTTCACAGGACAGGGGAGGAAAGTCTGATGCATTTACTTAAATCTGCCTTTCCACAGCCTGCCTGTGCAAAGGGGAGCTCTGGCAGCAGGCAACGGCGCCCAGCGAGCTCCCAAGGGATGGCAGTGCCTCCCGTGCACACCCGATCCTTCGGCAGCTTTGAGAGGGGACAAAAGGTCTGCAAGAAGCCACAACACTGCACATCTGGCTTTTTTACTCTTCTCTATTTGGCTATTTCTTTTAATTTTTATTCATCTGTATGCATACACCTGTGTATCAACAACTTTTTTTTTTTTTTTTCTTCTCTTCAATATCCAAACACTGATCTGGTAGATTCAACTGTATTTTAATAAAGTTGCAGAACTATTTGTACGCACCACCTCTGTTCTTTACCTTTTCCAGTAGGCTGTTATCCATACAGTCATCCAACAAAAGCAAAAATGTTACTCTGTGCATTTGCTTGCTGTCTGTACCTATTAAAAACATTAAAGACCATTCCAGTTCCAGAACAAAGTGTGAGAAGCCTGGAGACAGTCCAGCAGCATTACTCAAACAAGCTCAATTCCATTTCATTTTTCAACATATATAAAGTTGCACATCAAACACAGAAGACAATTCTTTTCCTTATGGGATACACCCTTTGTGCAAGCCAGAAAGTGCCTTGAGCCAGGCAGCTACTTGAAATCCAAGGATAAAAGAAGCAATTTAGCAGGTGGCTTCAACTTTAATACAGCGAACACCACAAAGCCTTTATCTTTTCAGTTCTATGTGCCACATGCATTCACTGCAGGCAGCTCCGGCATAGCTCTGCCAAAGGTTATACTGGGAAAAAACTGTCACAACTGAACTGCAACGGAACAGTTCATTCTTTCCTATGAAAACTGCCGTCTCCTCAGGTATCACAGCTGCTCAGGCAAAGCTCTGTTATTGCTGTATCAATAATAAAAAAGCCATGCAGCTCTTCTTGAGAGATAAAATAATCTAATTTTTCCAGGGAAACTTCTGCATTCATGCCATTTGCAAAACATATTGTGACTCCATTAAAACTCTTTCCAGCCTTCGGGGGATGCTCTTGGTGGTGTTAGGCACTCTAATGAAACAGGACTTTTTTTACCAGTACACCACAATAAATACAGCTGGACTTGAAGTCAAGTGTTTAATGAATCATCTAGCAAATTGGCTAGCTTTCCTACATGGTCTTGAGTTTTGGCCTTTTCCCATGTCTGGTTCTACAGAAGCTAACAGGTAGAGCATCCCAACGGTGCTGCTCGCTTGGTTACAGCTGCTCATGTACTTGTCCTGCCCATGACTCCTTCCTTTATGCTTGTCCTACATCCGCGGTTTCACAGCAGCACGGCGAGCAAAAAAAAAATTCTGGTTTATTTTGTCTTTGGGAACTAAAGGAAGTTAAGTGTATTGCTTGCAAATTTTGAAAATACCCAATTCCAGTCATAACAGGAAACTAATCTAATACACAATACTAAGCTGCGGGCCCTAAATCGGACATCCGTGTAAGCCTACTGCCCCAGCTGATGCCAAAGCACCAGATTTCAATTCCTTTATTTAATATTTTGGCCCAGTTGTGTTTGCCAGTAACACAAAAGAAAACCAGTAAAATAAGTTATTTATGGGGAGAAGGGGGAAATCAGAGAGAAATAGGTCAGACCTGAGAGGTCCACAGAAGCTGAGCTACAGGTTTAAGCCTGGAGAGCCACTAAGATTTGCCTTGTGAGTTCCAGACAAGCAGCATTTGGGGGAATTGGGCACTATTAGGAATAAATTTGCAAAACTGAAGAACACCACTTCTAAAAAGTTACTTGAAACACAAGCAAGCCACAAAAAAAAGCGCTTATAGTAAAGCACTTGGTTCCCAAACAGTTACAGGACAGCTATGGCATCCTACAATTTCAGACTAAACACTAAGCACAACTTCCTACATAGTTTTCAAAGGTAAAGAAGAATCCCTCCTTGCAGACACTTCTCAGATGTGATTACATGCTATAAGGATGCTGACAGGTATTTTAGTGGCACTGCTGCAAAGCACATACGTTATCAGTCTGCTGTACTGTCAGACCTTGGAGAGAGCTGGATGAACAGCAGACAGCAAGGGAAGGACAATGCTGCTCGTATTTCAGAAAAAAACCTACTTTCTGCTCCCTTCGACTGTTAGTGAGGCCACAAGTACCACCAGCACCTTCCAGCTGACCCAGTTCTGCAAAGTTACATGCTGGCCTCCCACCAGTACCAGGTCACAAGCAGCTTCCCATTACGCCACCCTTACACAGGGCTTGCACAGGAGGCCAGCGTTTTCCAACTGGGTCAGCCTTTTTGCAACGACCTACCCACGCGTAGCCTCCCTGCTGTCCCCATACTGCAATTTTGATCAGCTGTTTGCCAGGCTGAGCCGTGCCACCCCCGGACGGAGCCGTTAGCTGCTGTCCAGGCATGACCTCTCGGGCTTCACGCGATGCGTGGTGGTGCCTTTGGCTCCGAGGAGCCCAGAAGCCCCTGTGCCGCGTTGCCACCGTGCAGTGTCCCAACCACACATCGCAGAGACGCGAAAGCCAACAGGCACCAGCCAAATCCCACATCCATGCCATCGGGAGTCCCCCCGGCCACTAACCCCTCTGGCACAATGCTTGTTTGACCGAAGCTCCTTTACAGAAGGCACCAGGAGGCTGAGCGTGCCGCACCTCCTTCCCCAGCTCAGAGCATTATTTCAAGTCTGTCTGGTTTCAGTGGACAATTAAGCAGTCGGCTCTTGCCTGCTAGATTAATATACAGCATTAAGACACTTTTCCTTGTGTCCCTGCTTACACACAGTAATCGAATTGCCTCTAGCAGATCAGTCTTTTGTATATCCCAGACAGCCTTTCATCTCATGGCACGGACTCTTTTCCAGAGTCTCCTTCCTGGCGCACTCATTTTCTGAGTCACTTTTGCATCTCTTCCAGTTCTAAGAAACACATGTATGTCCTTTATGTAGGGGCACTAACAGCAGGTCTTACTGTTTACCGTGTCTTGCCTACTACAGCAGACACGGATGGTGGTTGTTCCACCCCACCCTCCAGAGCCCCCCTGTGCACCCAGGACAGCTATTCACCCAAGCACAGCAGCACACTGGGACTGTCACTCAAGCATTTCCCCATCACACACCTGGATCCTTCTCAATATCAAGCCAGCACAACAGCAGGAGGCTGCACAGCTGCAAACCCGACCAGTCAAGAGGATGCGCAACCAATTAAATCCCATTCTTCAAAAGGGACCTGGGAAATGCACAATCCCACTCTGCGGGATCACTGGACACCTATCACCATTTAACATCCCTCCAGCACCCCAGGGTGTTGTACCTCCCGTGTCAAAAGGCAATCAGTCCAGATTCCAGTTATTCCAAAATACTGGATAACATCAGCACTACAGAAAGCCCAGTAGAAACACCCCATGCACATGAAGCAGTCTTCACAAGAAAGAGAAAAAACCAAACCAAACCAAAAGGAGGTACATAAGAAAAACCTTGTGTGGACAGACTCAAGTCATTCTGGATGTTTATTATGATTTCTTGAATACTGAACTAGAGGAGGGAGAGTCTGCCTTCCACAAAGGCAGCTCTCAAAAGCCACTAGGATGAAGTCTCAGAACCACGCACACAAACAAGCCTTCCCAAACACCACCAACCGTCACAGCGTGTTTACCAAACAGCCTCCTGCACGGGGAGGGGGAGCCCTCACACTTGGTGGGGGCTGTCTGAAACGCCCTGGAGCCTTGAGCATATTCCTGATGGACCTTTAGCATCAGCTTTGTTTCAGCAGCTGAACGTAGACCAGGCCAGCACTCCTCTTCTGCAGGGCACTACCTACCACCCAATTAAAAATACAGCTCTCTGATCTGACTGGTAATATTCTAACCATATTCCAACAGGTTTCCAAATCATTCAGGTGCATAAGCAAATTTTCTCTGTAAGATGTCCATCTTCCTCCCCCCACTCCCAACATTTTTGGCAACCTACCCTCTTGTGTTTTGATATCTGCAAGGCTGCATTCCTCTTGCTCGGCTTCAGCGCTCTGCTTAATGTTCTCTACTTCCAGCCAAAAACTGTCCATTGACAAGTTGTCCAAAGACTCTACCGTGGAATTCGTGCCCTCTGACACCAGGGATGCCAAAGGGCTCTTCAGAGGAAGCTGGCTCATTTTGCAAGGGCAATTTCTGGTACTGAAAGAGGAAGAGATAAGGAGAGAGAGACATTAAGCTACACGTACTCACATACGACATTCACATGCAGCGGTCTTCATTGATTAACGACTGCAACAAAAGCCAAACAGAGGTAAGTGCTAGACTTCCTTTGGTTAGTGTTTAGCACTAACAGACAAGGTTGGGATCAAATCCACCAGGGAATGGGAAAAACTGCTGTCCAAACAAGCAAGAGGATGCAGTATCAACATGGATTTTCCGATGCTGTCCTTCCAGTGACCTCCGAGACACCACCTACCACTCCCACCCTTGCTTCCAAGATCCCCTGCAAACTCGCACAGATATCCTCTACAGTCATGGACAACCGAGATGCTTCAAGCCTGGTGCACACGTGCTGGGATTATCTGGCACGCACAGCAAGCCCAACAGCTCCCCGCCGCAGCAGGCTGAACCCAGCAGCCTTGTCCTTCGTTTGCAAAAGCTGGCACAGCTCCATCTCCTGCATCTCAGCTTGTGCAATAAACAACTCTGATGCGTGAAGCCCTCTTTTCCTGACCAGACCAGATTTTTCAGCTGTGAAACAGCACAAGTGTCCTGGGAAGCCCAAACATACAGAATTTTCTTACCAGTCTGCTGATTAATTCATGGGTGGCCGAAGTCCCAGCCCGGCCTCCTTTGGCTTTCAACCTCCGTGCAGAAAGCTGTGAGGTTCTCAACAGCTCATAAAACAATGCCTCTCCTAAAATTAATTTTAATTTTCTTCAAAGGGTTACAAGCCATTTAAACCCTGCTGTGTATCTTTTTCAAAGACATTAAAAAAAGTGGGGTAAGCAGAACCTACTTATGAAGACACCTCAACGGCTCAACTTAAAAATACTAAATTAAAGAGATCGCACACTACGCTAACCCTGGATGGTTTTAAAACCACCTGTGAACAGCCACCACCACCACCCAGACCAGAACTGCTTTCCAGTTTCACAATAAAAAAAGCGCAGATTGAGTCTTATGCCTTGAAAACCATGACAACACAACACCCTCAAAATGCAATTAAGCCTCCTAACTCCAGAAGGACTTACAAAGTTATAGATGGGAAAATATCTGGAATGTTTTAGCTCCTTTTATTCTGGAAAGCCATTACTAGCAGTTCTGGCACCAACTTGCTTCTGTTAGAAGAAGCATTTCAAGTCATAAAGGGCTAAGTCTGAAGAATCTAACAACTAAGAGGCATATGTTGTAGGATATTCTGCACTTACATTTACACATGTGCAAGCATATTACATTCATACCTTTTTCTAATATGCACGTAGTCAGTCCTTCTCTTCCAAAGGTCAGAACTAAAGCAATAACCTGGTTCCAGGATCGTCTAGAGCCAGACATGGTGTTGAGAATGAAAATAAGAAGGTTTTTGTTTGCTTGTTTTACAGGAACATAAGAGTGAAAGATTGAAAAGAGCTCCGATGCCACTCAGCCCACCTGTGACAAGGGCAGAGGTGATCTGCTTGTTTACTACCCATCCCCACTTCTCCCACCTTTCCTATTCCTGGATACCCAAATAACAGGCGCCCAGTTGAGATGCCACTTTATAGCCTGGCAGAGCACTTAAATAGTCAATCTAAGATTTTAACAATTTTTTTTTTATCTGCATAGCTCTCTCTGTCCATCTCTCTCTGTTCTACTACACCTACCATCCCAAATCATTATTTCCCCTTTCAAATTTTTACTTACATCTTCATCCAGTAGGAGTTAACACTTTAGATCGCATCCTCCACGTTAACTCTTCATCTTTAGTACTCCTTTCCATTTTCTCACATTTGCCAACAGCCTTCTTGTGAAAGGATTAGATTTAAGTGAAGCCACTTTGCTAGCATCGAAAAGACCATTTAATACCTTGCCTTGATATCTCACTAGAATTCTACTACACACCAGGCAACAGAAATCATCACTTGCAACATGAAACCCACCAGGAGGTTTTTAGATTATCTTGAGGGACTTGGGTTTTGGCTGTATCAGCACTAGAAACGCTGGCAGCCCAACTTGCACTGAAGAGCAGCCTCGCAGAGCACACCATCATGTAGGCTAAGGAAGCACCTTGCCAGGTCTCCTAAAGGCCCTCAGCAGGCACCCAACTGCTCTTCTTGACCTCAATTATTGCTCTATACTACCGTGGGACCTACACTGCAGCTCTGAAATGCACCTTTCCTTCATGTTCAGCTTGGTTTAGAGCCTGCTCATCTAACATCCCAGAAATCTCCATGGATTCATGCTAAAACAGAACTAAGGTTTGCAGATCTAGCAGAGCCTACCCTAGACCTGAGCAGCAGCTTGCACAGCCTGCGTCACACATAGCTATGACAACCCCCTCCCCACACCTGCCTGGAAATAAACCCACAACAAAACATTAAGCCAATGTAAATACAATCTTCAGCTTCTTCAGAAGGGTGGCTCTTGACTTGCTCTGGATGACTTGTCCAAATACCAGACCCTGAATGCAAGTTTTAGTTCGGGAGATACTACAACTAAATGGAGTAACACTTATTTAAGGCATTAGGGCGTATTCCTGGTGCACATATGAGAAGGGTCACGCCATCCTTACAGCCCAGGTTCCAGGCTACAGCTTTGCCAGCAGTTAATTTTGATCTACCAGCACCTTCAGTCCATATGGAGACAACAGAGTACTGGTGCCAGGATACAGCTTTGCCAGACAACAACGGGTACGGTACCGTGATCCTACTCCAGCTTGTGCTGCCGTACCACCCACAGTTATTTTCCTTCCTTCCACAGCTGGTAATACAGATGAGCTGGCAGTGCTTGCACCGAAAAGCTCCACAGGAGGCACGCTGTATGCCTACTCTTGGAGAGCAGTATTTGAACTACTTGTGTCTCAAACAGCCCAAAAGCCATCCTAACTTGTTTTCGACCCCACGGGCTGAGGCACTGAAGCCTATCTCACCAAGGTGCAGGATGCTCATGCCGCGCAGCAGCAGCAGGATCCAAACCCCAGCTCTACAAGTCCTAAGCTAGCACTGCTGTTCCTGTCTCACGGAACACCACAGCAAAATCAGGCCTTCACCTTTAGAAAATCTTTTATTTTCTGGCCTTTTTTTTTTTTTTTTTTCTCTTGAACACAGGGCACAGTGCTTTACAAGTACAACCACCCAGGTGGAAGGCTAATTTTAGATTCAGCGCACCTAAAAGACTGTTCTTCCTCATTGCATTCCCAAGTCAACGGAGGGCAACCTGTGACGTATAAACATAGCAACAGTTTAGATTGAAAGTGTAGATTGTTGGCTTTAAATGTTAATTGCTCAGTTGTGACTGGGCAAGGAGTAGGTGGAATAATCAAGTTCACATAGTTGCACTGTCAGTGTAACAAAAAACTTAAGATTATGAAGTTTTAAAAATTAACCCCCCCCAAAAGCAAACTGGCAGAAAGATCCAGCTAAGGACAATGGTAAAGGAATGACTCTGTGGAAAGGCTGACCATCCTAGTGTAACCTTCTCGGCTCGTTCAAGAGCAGAGCCAGTTTTAGTGGGGCTCAAGATCCATTCAGCTGACTCGCCTAACACCTTCAGTCGAACCCTGACTTAACCTTTAATAACACAGTTATGAGAAATGAGGCTGGCATGGACCTTATACAGTTAATTTTCTTATTATTATTTCTTCTGTAAACCCCCTCTTTGAAGGGCACTGGTAGCCCTTAGCAAGACCTGCACAGACTGACTCCGAGTGACGGTGGCTCACCCATCCTGGGCTAGGATACGCAGTCTCAGAGTAGTTTTTTGATCTGATCCTAGATACTCTTAACACATGACAAATACATTGCAAATACTCATGCAATTCTTGGCCCTCTTGAATATCAAAATAAAATAAACACTGTTGCTACGCATTTGATCATGCCAGGTTTGAATCATTCCCAGCACTGAGCTTCTCAAAGGATCCCTAGCTGCCTTAACTACCTCACCGCTTGCTCAACATCCTTCCCTCATTGAAATACCTCTCGAACAGATGAATAAATAAAGAGGTTCCATCTCAAGCACTTCAAACAGAACAGAAGGTGACAAGTGTAAGCCAAGAAATGGAATTCCTTTAATATTGGTTCCAGAAAAAGCTAAGATGAGAAAAAGGCAACGGGAACAGAATAATTAAGTTATACAAGGCAGCCCTTCCATACAACAAACACCTAGTTTTTAAAGACATTTCCAAAGATCTGGAGCAAGCACAAAGGCCCACATGAAACAAAGAAACAGATGGAAGGAGTCTGAATTAACCTAAGCGCAAGTTAGGAGCAGCACACCAAGGCACAGCATCATAGCAATTCAGACCACTAGCAGGAAACACAAGCACTTTTGAAAGAGGAAAATATAATAAATTATTCTATCAACTGGCTGCAGCATTTTGACAGATGAAGACACTAAGTCAAGGAACAAAAATATGTTAGCGTCACAATATGCACACAACTTACCAGCTTTCAATTTACCTCAAGGTCGAAACCGACTGATGGGTGGTACTAAAGCACAAGATTAAAAGAAACAAACAACAAGGTCTATGTGGTACAAGTCTGTCTTCACATTGCTTCCAAGTTCCTACCTTAAGCAAGCAGCCTAAACCGAAATGAAGAACAGTGTAGTTAATTCTGGAGACAAATAATGACCTAAAGATCAGCCCACCACAGTTCATGATGATAGGTTTCCTTGTTTAAAATCACATAGTAGGATGAAGGCATCCAGAAGCAACAGACAGAAGTATTTGAAAAACTGGAGCAAAATCTGAAGCAGTAAGTCACATATCTATAGCTATATATATATATAAAATATACATAACTATAATATAGATACCTATAATATGTAACTATAATATAGGCACCTATAATATGTAACTATAATAGATATCTATATGAAATATAGATACAATTTGTTCACCGAAAGTATTGGAAGTTTAAACCTCAGTCTTGCAAAGGCATCAATGCTAATATAAGAACAGGTCCCTGTATTGAAGAAGTCAAACAGCTGGCTGTCAAAATCCTACATGAAGTACACATAAGTGGCTATTTCATCCAGACACACAGAATTACACAGAACTGTATTCCCAGCACAGATGGCAAATTTATCCAGGAGATGCTTTGTGGACAAAAGCTCCACAACTTTTCTACCAAAGATCTAAACCAAAAGAAAGCTCTACTACAAAACTTTAATGCCTGCCTTTGTTGCCCTTACAATCCCCCAGATTTTGTACACAAAGCACTACTGAAGTTTACTTTTAGGAGAAAACTGAAAAGCACATGGCTGCTTCACATTCCTTGGACCAGAGCATAAAAGCCAAGACATACAAATTATCAAATCACTGCAGCAGCAATGAACAGTAACTCACCCAATTACTCTTACCATGCTTTACTTTCCCTAGCTTAACTAAACAACTAAAGAGCCAGAATTAAAGCAATCTTAGAAGCAGGCTGCCACTGCTGCCATACATCTTGGAGTACCTCTAACCATTGAGGATTTGCTCCTATACCTAGTAGTTTCACCAAAAGCATGCCCTACGAGAAGTCACCGTGCCTTTAGCCCAGGCTATGCCATACAGTGCTGCTGCCAGCCGTCACTTATATTCACATAGAGGCACTTTATCAAAGACTTTGCACCCATGGGACAGCACACTTGAAGGTCGGTCGGTATAGCACCAGCAGGAATAGCGAAGACGTCACTACTACAATTTGCTAATAAGATTACAGCTTGTTTTCAGTAACACAGCAATCAGTTCATCAAGATCTTCTATTATGCAAGCAGCTCAGGGAGCAGCGTCATGTAAGGTTGTTTTGAAGAAGCCTGTTCTGCAAGTGATAAAGAGGACGTGCCAGATAGCTCCGCATGCGTGGAGTAATTCGTACTCCACACAAGCTCCAGCTTTCCCCTGCTCCAACAACAACAAAGCGCTCCCCAGCTTCTGTCCTGGCATCCCCAGCGACGCCAGAAAGACAAAACAGCAATCCTGTGCCCAGTGCTTTGTGGAGGGAAAAACGTGAATCCTGATGCCTGTGCACAGCTTAGCGCCTCCATCATTTTCTGTGCTGGACGCGAACTCCAGAGGTTACCCCCGCCACAGCATTGGGAGTTTTAAATAAAACATAGGTTATAACTTACCCGACAACAAGTGCTTCTATCAAAATATTGAAGGGCAGAGAAACTCCATCTCAACATTGCTGTCTCAGGCCTTCATCTGGAACAGATGTGCCTGCACTGGGTCTAATAAGTGTCTAAAAAAGCAGCTAAGGGGTAGTGAAAGCTGCCTGTAATTACAGATGTGCCTGGAGGTGTCTCAGACCAAAACTCAGGGCAGAACACACTGGATTGGTAAGCCCATGCAGATACAGCCACATTAAAAATACTCAAAGCCATGTTTAGCTTAGTCTATTAGCTGGGTGTCTGTCCCACCATGCCAGGGTTTGTTCTGGCTGCAGAAGACATCAGCCACGCTCTCTGTAAGTGGCCTTTTGTTTCACTGTAAGGTCACTGCAGACGAGGCTGCTGTTCACTTTCCCTGCACCGGCAGGGTAAGCCAAACAGGAAAGGGCTTTCGTTGACACGGAAATCCGGCTGCGGGAAAGGGGTACCTGGCCAAAGCAAAGCTTTAGTAGTACTGCCATCTTTAATGCAATTACAAATTGATAAGCCTGATCTACGGGATGATTAGATGAGAATCATTAATTAAGAGGTGGCATTCCCATCTCTATTTCCAACCTCACACACTCCACTGAATCCACAGTCATCTAAACACACGGGCTTCGTCCATCCAGCAGCCCCAAGGACCTGGGCTGCCATTCACATCCCACCTATTGGCACAACACCAGGATGCCAAACCCAGAGACCCACCAGCGTGGGGCTGCAGACCCCAGAGACCCGCCAGCTACAGACGGGGGCTCCCACATACTTGCTCTTACCCACTCCTCCTCCTCAGCTCCCTGTGGCTGCCGCGAGGCTGAGCCTGGGCACAGGATTCCCACCAAGTGGCAGGCAGGGACTCGCTGCCCTTCGGTGACTTGGCTGTCACAGCCTGTAGCACACGCTGCCCGGGGTTTTGCCGAGGCCAGAATGAGTCAATACCTCCCAGTTACTAAACGCATCCTTAAAACATGCTACCGTTACGTCAGACAAGACGCCCTTACTTCATTTCCATCACTGCTGTGACTTCAGGCGAGATGCTCAACCTCTAGGGACCTCAGAGGGACAAAAGGGGTGAGGGACCACAGGGCTTTGAGAGGAAAGGCTGCTAAGTGTGTCTGAATCCTTTATAACAGGCTGTGAACTTACGATTGTTCATGAACGCAAAGGCTTTTTACAAAAGCAGGTTCACACATACTAAATATTTGTTCTACAACTTCATTAATGTTGAACTTGGAGTAAAATCAGGATGACAGGATTCATTTTTATTTCTTCTTGTAGCCCATTCTACCAGCTACACCATTACAGCAGAGAATCAGTAATGATAAGTTGCTGCTCAGCTGTATGGGAACAGGAAAAAGACTTTGAAGAGGTCACCAAGAGTAACTTGCTGACCACAACGTATGGAGGGGTTGCGAGATGTCCTGGCATCCAGCTATGCATCCAGCTGTGTGTGAGAGGTTTGGGGATGCAGGAAGACAGGAGGGACAGTCATAAGCTCCTTGCTTGGATTTCTCCGGTAAGAGTTATTACACCCAGTGCTTGGCTATTACATTGCCATAAAAAGCCTGCCCTTGGTTAAGATTTATAACTATTTTTATAACTAATAACCAGAGCACTGCTGGCAAGCCCAGAGCCACCAGCCCCAGCCACAAGCCACCTCAGGTGCCACAAGCTTTACAGCACCGAGAGGAGGAGCACGAGGGAGGAAGAGCTGGCTCAGCAATGGCTTTTTCTCAGCGGTGCTTTGGAGGCATGACACCTTCGCTGCCGGGTAAGCCGGTGTCTTAATGGGAACCAAACGAGCATGCCACAGTTACTGCTGCAAAAATAAACAGTCATTAAAGTCAATTAATTAGAAGACCAGGATGGCTGGCATATCATCACCTTATTGTATAGGCATGTTTTAGGTGGCTTAGCTACACATATACATAGGGGATGTGTTTCACCTGCTGGTGAGTCCTGAATGAACAGCTGCCCTTTGCCAGTTTTTAACTAGGAGTTAAATATTTTGGTAAATGTTACTAGGCAAATTTGGGGTTCCTGCTGCAGTGCCTGGCCACAGAGCTGTTTGGCACCAGTATGGCCACCGGAATTCAACTAACTTGTGTGGCAAAAACCTTAGAGCTGTTACTGAATATTTTGATTTTTACCAAAGCAGCCCTGCAATACTCAAGGTGTTAGTCTAGTTCTCTTACACATGGGTAATTTTAAAGTAATTTGCCATATCATTCCTGTGTCAGTCCCCTTAAGATTATGATTTTTTCATATATATATATAAAATTTTTTACACCTCAAATTTTGACTAGGATCTTTTAAATACTTCCTTTCTTGCTTCTACACACAAAGTAAAAGCAAACTAGGAAAAATGAGAAGCCAGAAGCATGAATATGGGAGCTATGGTTAGAAACTAAATCCCTGTGAGTACATACACACAAAACCAACAGGTTTCGTTTACTGCAGCAGGGAAACCTTCTGAAACTTGCTGCAACATCTAGGCTGAAGCAAATACATGTTAGATGAGTCTGAAGTCACCTAGCATCCAGTAAGCACACACACAGTACTGTGTTTGTCAAGCAAAGTAGTTCAGTTTTCAGTTCTATCTTTTAGTACGCACGCTTTGCATGATATTTATAAATAACCAGTTCTTAACCTTCGTACAGCACTACAAATCACTGAACAGCCCTCAAACCCCGTGACCTGCCAGGGCAGCATTACCACTGAATCACAAGGCAACAGCCTGCATTTTAGCCCCCCTCAGCCACACATGCACCCCCAGGTCCCACTTCCACAGCTTGCTGTGCTTGCCCCAGTTAGAGAGTGAATTAGGGGAAAAAAAGCTGGGGGGGGGGGGGGTGGAGAGGGGGTTAGTAGGCTTTATTTCAGGATCAAGGCAGTCGCAACACCGTTTTAAAGAGCATGTTATAGCCTGCTTACCTCTGGAATCTTACCTTCTTTCCACCTACCCTGCCTCGCCTCTCAGCCCTGCCTTTGGCAGGGAGAGCGGCCACCCCCCCAGCACACACACCCCCAGCACCCCGCTCCGTACCTGCCACTGCTGCCTGGCCAGGCAGATGCCAACACCACCCAGGGCCTGGGGATCCCACTTCTGGCCACCCCGGAGCTGCACGTGCGATGCTTGTCCATGTCCCGATGGGAGAAGAGCAGCAGCCAGCCTGGCCGTGCCCCTCTGCCCACGAGCCTCGCGGCTGATAACAAAGAGCTGCTCCTTGTCACCCCCGCGGTGCTGACTGGAGGCCCGTGAGCATCCTTCTCCTCCCTCCCCGCATCCACCCGCCTGTGCGGACAGAGCAGGAGTGGTGTAAATCCACCTGAGCCTTCAAGGCAGCAGTGCCCGCGGCTGAGCCGCCCACGCCTGGGACGTGGGCTGAAGGACACAGCCCACAATCAGCATCCTGCGCTCGGAGTAAGCAGAAAATAGCAAAGAGTTATTCCCAAGCCTGGGCTGAAGCTGAGGCTTGCTAAACATTAACTCAAGCCTCAGCTGCGTGAAAAAGTAACTCCCAAAAGCAGCACCGGGAAGGGGGAATCAAACAGCGTATTTGCTCCTAAAAATTGTGCTTCTCTGAAGTAAAAGAACATGAAGAAAAGCACAAAGTATCTGCCTGGGGATTTGAGGGGGGCAGCAAAAACCATGAGTGCTTATTAAAAAAGCAGATTCAGTGTTTCCTGCCATAGTTGAACGATGAGCAAATCCCAGCTGGGTGTAAGACAGTGGTGTTGAAAGAGCAGCATAAACCCATAACACCCACAGAGAACATTTTGCAAGATCCAGATCCTTCTCTAAAACCTCATCAACCAACCAACAGACACACGAGCAAAGGGTTAAAGCCAGCAGATTCCCCAGCCATCCCTAACAGGTTTTGTTCTTTCCTTGTTACTCCATCCACTAAACCTCCTTTCACAAGAGGTAACTTCCCTCTCATTTAACATTCACTATTTTTAATCCCAAAGTCAAAGGGACAAGTCATTTCTTTAAAGTTTCCTTAATGAAGGCGTGCAAAGCTTCTCCAGCACAGGTAATAACCCTGCTCTGTGTTTCCAATATTCCCAGTAAGACTGGATGTATGGCTCAGCCTGCCCTGCCTCCAACAGCTCAAAGGGCAGCAGTAGCTATTTTAGAGACAATCCCTCCTAAAAGCCTGCAAAGAAGCCAGCTCGGTTTTGTTTCTTACCCCTTAACACAGCTATTTTTCCAGCCACCGCTTTAGCCCAGCTGCTTCCACCCCACCCCACGAACGCGCAGCCAACCTCCCGCGGAAGGAACGCTGCCCGACTGCCCAAGCTTCGGTCCCCCGGGGCAGGTAGAGGGAGAATCTGGGATGTTTACAACTCTCCACACTAAGTATGCAAAAATATTAATGGGAATTTCCCCAACCCCTCAATCTCTTTTTCTCCTTACCCTCAATTCCTGAAAAATTTTATTCCTCCCCCCAAAATTCTGGACACTTGTGACACAAACCAGGAGGAAAGCCCGCCGGCGAGAAGGAAGGTGGGTCTTGCTCCAGGTAACTGAATGTGGCTGTGAGAAAGCTCCTCTGCCCAGCCGGAGCTCGAGCTGGCTTCCCCCGTCTCGCCCCGGCTCCCAGTACACCCGCTGTACAGTGGTGCACAGACATTCTGTGCTAGATTTCTTAGATTTCTTATATAGCTTGTTCACTACAAGTGGCCCTAATGAGAATCCTAAGGGATCAAATTCCAAACTCGGGTTATCCATTTAGCTCTTCCTATCAGCTCCAAACCCAGGCAACCTGCAGAACACACCAGCTTGTGAAATTCAGTTATAACCAAAGCTCACCATGAGCCACAGCTTTACAACAGCACTGTGTTATCCATAGGCAGCAAGCACATTGTCATAGAACAGGGTCAGAAGGGACCTTAGAGATCACCTAGTTCCAACCCCCGCCGCGGGCAGGGACACCTGCCACCAGCCCAGGCTGCTCCAAGCCCCGTCCAGCCTGGCCTTGGGCACTGCCAGGGACGGGGCACCACAGCTGCTCTGGGCAAACTGGTCCAGTGCCTCACAACCTCACAGTGAGGAATTTCTTCCCAATATCTAATAATAAAAATTCATCCAATAATAAAGACCTTAGCAAGGTGCAAAAAGCAAATTAAACCAATTCTGATGCTTTTATTCAGGTACACAGACAATGGTTCCTGCAAAGCTACATCAGACAGAAGCGTACATCATCACGTGTGACCACCCAAACTGCCCAGGGCTGGAGACATGGGAGGGGAGAGCAAGGAGAGACGACAATGAGAATATCTACAGGAGGAAACGTGGCTGCTCTAAGCTTTGCTGTTTTTACAAACTCGGGAAAGCGTTCTCTCTGCCCAGGGAGCACCTAGCCTTTCCAAAAGCCTTCCCACCAAGTGTGCCTTGCCCTGGAACAAGCAGCTGGGTGTCAGGCCATCCCTTCTCCTGGACACAAAAGCACATCTAAGCTGCCAGTACTGCAAGTAGACGGGCACAACAGCCCACAACTATATTTCTTTTATTTTCAGCTACGTTCCTTCTCATTACATTTGATAACTTCAGCCAGCTGCTTGTACTTTTTGACTCACAGACTTTCAGACAGACAGGCTGCCAGTCCCTCATATGAGCGAGCTTCATCTTCACAGGTTTCTAATGCAGCAGTAATAATTCAGCCAGGCTTTTTGCCCAACTGAGACAATTTTAAAGTATCCAGAATGAAAACAGAATTCTTTAGTAATATATTCAGCTTGGACTACTCATCTAAAGCAGTACACAAGCACTACTGAAAGTTTAAGATCTCTGTGGATAATAACAGCTGCACTACTACTACCTACAGCCTTTCAGACTCCTGTCTGGACTTTGGTTATTCATATTATTTGAGAGAAGCAAGCTTATTTCCTAGCTTGGGAGGAAAAAAAAAATAAAAAGAGGTGGAGGAATAGGACATGAGGCCAGCTGAGTCTGCATTTTCGGACAAAGTGAATCAGGATAAATATTCCAGCTCTAGTTTCGAGCTCTCCAGCATGTTTCATGCTCCAGGACAGTCTTCCTGGCGTCATTAGAGATGAGCCAAGCTCACTAGGACGAGATCATCTGGATCACAGGAGCTGAATCTTACTCAAATATGGAGACAAAGAGATATACCAATGTTCTCAGCAGCCAATTAGTTCAAATGAAATCACTGATACAGATCCAGCGCTGTTATCATCACAGCTCTAATGCACAAGTTATTTCTGAAGGTATCTACACATCCTGCCAAACTGACACAACTTGGCTCGCTCAGTAAACCTGATATTTTTCAGGACCAAAAAGGAGGGGGAAAAACTTCGAACATGCTTTTGGATAATCAGGAATTTCAGCTGGGCAAAGCAGGTGCTGGCTGGACACCTAAAGACTACAGGAATTCTCTGCCAGACCGCAGGGATCCCAGCAGGCTGGGAGACCTGCCTCCAAACGCTGCCTGACAGAGCTCAGTGTCAGTGCAGTCAGGTCAGCTTGAACACAACGTTCATAAGCTGCATCACAAGATGCTATGGCAGCATTATGTTTTTCAAGTATCCCCAAAGTAATCTGTTACCATGAAAACCAAATGCAACTAAAGACATGGCAATGTGAAGTAGAGAGGAAGAACATGAATGTAGCTGAAAGCTCTGTCGTGTAATTCTTTTTTCTCCAGCAAGTTTATTTTTACAGAGTACACAGTATTAGGAAAGCCTGAAAATAATATATCCCCCCTCAACCCCATCAGATAGCAAGAAAATCCTCAAGCAGCGTTACCTATCCATCACATGGACCCATTAAGATTAAGAGATTATTACAGTTTCTGAGTCACCCAGGCGGTGAGATTACCCAAGTCCCAGCTTGTTCCCAGTCTGCCAGAGAGGCAGCACCCAGGCCGCGGCTCGGGGCAAGGTGCTCCATCACAACCGCATCTGGCTAGCAGACAGGGCTCCCAGCAGCCAGCCCCGCACAGCCACTGGCTCTGCTCTGCCCGGAGCCCGGGGACCAAACAAGCACCTCCGGGCTCAGCAGCTGTCAAGCTACAGCCACAGCAACGCTCAGCCCCTGCAAAGTGCTTCTGCCCGTGACCACTTCACAAGGCGAGACCCAGTGTGTCAGCCTGCTGGGAGGGACACAGGCATGCCCAGGGGAGCTGGGGTGTCAAGCCCAGTGCAAGCGCAGGGGCGAGGCACCCCCCTCCCTGACTGCCCAGCATCGCCCCGTGACCCTTCCTGCTCTACCCACACCGGGGTGGCTCAGACCCCACGCTGAACGGTCAGACCTCGCCTTACTGTAAAACCCAACCTGCCTGCGGCCGCGAGCTGCACCTCGGAGCACATCGTCTGCTTTACTGCACCCAAGCAGTAACAAACAGAGGATTAGGACTTCAGGCAGCAGACAAACAGCAACAACAGATGCTCCTTAAGATGAGATTGTTTGTACGCAGATGGCTGTTAATCTCACATTAAAAAAAAAAAGCACCAAACCCAAACACTGGGCAAAGGAGGGATCCCTGGTATCTGGCGGGATGCGATGCTGTAGCAGGACTGGCTGGCTGGCAAAGCCAGCGCCACTTCATCACGTTTGCATAGGGCCAGCAGCTGTGAGCAGCCATCTCCACCAGGCAGGGCAGAGCTGCGTACACAGCTGCCTCAGCTGCACGCCCTGCTTCAGTGTCATGGCTTGGGAGAGTGAAAGAGGCAGGGGGGTGCAGGGAGGATAAAAAAAAAATTGTATACTTCTTAGACACAGATGTATATTCAGATAAGTGAACTGCAATGTTGCTTAAACCTAATTACTACTGTAAATGTAATTTAAACCACTCAAAACATTCCCCTTGCTCAAGGAAGAGCTGTAACAATAAGAGGAAGCACTAGGACACAGCAGCTATTCTTAATACTCAAAAACACTTATTCTGATGAATAACCAAGACTTACTAATTTAAATTGAATATGTTTCTGCCTCCTGGGCATTTTCAGGTGGTATAAAATTATAAGTCTTAGCAGGTTTCCAAGAATTACCTTGTTTACCTCCTTATTCAAACACGTGCCTGATACCTACCAGGTACCGTGCCATGCAAAACTGTACCTTGCTGGACACTAAAGGCAGAACGAAGTGACTGGCACCAGACTAATAACCAGCAAGCTGCTTGTTCACTTCCTTCAAACACCGGGAGCTATTACCACTGCAACCAGCTGACTAAGTGCCATAAATGCCTTCTAAGGTGTGATGGGAGACAGGCAGATGGGGCAAAGGATCAGCAGTCAGTGCCCTCCCGGGCTGCAACAAGTAACACCATCTCATGCCAGCCCAGCTGCACCAGTCCAGCTCACGTGGGACTGGAGCCCGCGCTGCAGAGCTCACCTCCAGCACCCCCTTCAAGGAGCACTTTGCACCTCCTTAATGTTCACAGAAAAAGGAATATGCAAGAGCTCAAATTCCCAAGCTCACATCCCAGCCCATTTTGCAAACCCCATTTTGATTTTTGCAAGTTGGATTTTCTGTTCCCTTCTGGGAAATGGATGGCGCAACAGAGCTACGGATAAGACGAGTGTCAGAAATGGATTATCTTACTCTGCTGCCCCAGTTCTCAGCCCAGAGACGTGATAGATTAGGTTGTCATCTTGTTTATTTCCTGCACCATAATCACAAGCAGCAGGATGGGCTCCATAGGCTGAAACCACTGTGAGTCAGTGTGTTTTTGGGCATCCATAAGAGTTACTGCCCAAAGAATGCCAAACATCCACTCCTGAAAGAAGTCATGCCCATGGCACGGCCCCACGCTCAGTGCAGAGCAAATGGTTTGGAGCTACCAAGGGTATGAGACAGCTGAACAATAGCTGCTGATAGCTTGACTCAGATAAGCTATCAGGGAGGATGGTAAGACAGGGGGAGGAGAAAAGTAGGAGTGACTGGTCATAGCTACACAACTAAGCTATTTATTAAATTTAAAAGTGAAACACCTAAAGACCAGAGTGTGGACTAAGTACAAGTGCAGTTTTCAAACCAATGTCTTGTTTAGGGTTTTTTTGATAGGTTTTAGTATCTTACAGTTTTAAAAATCTCTCTAGAAGTTTTTATGTTGGGTCAGACTGGCTGAAACTACTTCAGAGATCAGGCTGGAACCCCTCTGTGTTATCGAAGCTTGTCTTGTTGAATGATTGCAATAAAAACTAAATATCTAAATACTCTGAATTCAAGATCCAGAGAAAAATACTTACTAAATAGGTCCCCACACATGTGGGTGTAGGGCATTTATTTGGGGATGAAATGCCCCTGTGCTCATGTGTGGGTAGGACATCCATCTGCCTCTGAGCAGGGGAACAGAACAATACCCCCTCTCAAAGGGAGCGGTGTTTTTACAGATCCCGATTGCTCAATCAAGTACTTCCAAAAATAAAAATAATATGTAATGCAGCCTAGTAGCAGAAGTTCCTATTTAGCAGTCAGGCAATAGTAAGTGCCAATTATTCCACTCATAAGCAACAGTTGTGCTTGTACTCAAAAGTCTCATCATTTATCCTAACACATTTCTGTTCTGCTTTGTCATCTCTTTAGCAGCAACAAGCCCACATCACAAGAAAGCCAAGCTTCTCTGTGCAGGGAGATTACAGGCAGCCCATAATTTGTATTTACGGGCATTCTCATTTGTCCTCTAGAAGAGAGCTGAGACAGAAACAGAACTGGGCTGCTGCTTTAAAGGCTCAGAAGTTAAAAACTCAGCTGTCACTATTTTTGCTACGCTGGCACCCGGCTCTGAAGTCACCATGCAAGAGCTTGTCTGTACTAGTTTTGTCTATAAACGACGCAACAGCTGGAACAAAAGTGGTTGAGATGCTGAACCTGATTGCACAATACAGCTCACAGCTCTTACAGAGCTACTAGGAGTCAAGAGGTTGTTAACTCATTAGAAGAGGGCTTGTTTCTCCAAAATATTAAAGACAAAGTTTAATCCCACGAGTCTTCATGAAAACCAGGATGAGAAGATTTCAGGCATCGTCTAGGACTTAGGGGCCAATGAGGGGATACAAGAACTTGCTGCAGACATTCCCGAACAGCTTTGTGGTGCAGGATTTTGAGGAAGAACACCACAGGGCAGGGTGAGGTTAGTGGTGCAAGATCATCTCAAAGGTCAGTCAGGGACCAAACTAGTGCCTGTAAATCCCCACATGCTGTTTACTCTTGTATAAAAACCCACTGCTGTAAATGCAGGGCCAAAGAGGACATCAGACATACAAAGTCTCAGGTATCAATGTCAAGTGATGTCACAAGACAGATTTTTATTTTTCAGTTTGCACCTGGTGTGCAAGTTCAGAGTAATGGAGTGCAGTTGCAAAGGAAAGAAGATGACACCAGTTGATCATCCACTGAATAAGCACTCTTGAATCCAATATGTTAAAAAAGAAGAATTTCAATTCAGGCTCACAGGCGAGTTGAAAACTGCAAAGATTTCATAGAAGTAAATCTAAAGACACATATACAAGCAGACAAACTATAGCAACTATGTTTTACCTCACAGCTTTAGTTAGTCTGATGAACTCTTGTAACCCAGCTGATGTTCAGGACTGTATGTTTTAACCAGGCTGGTCTAAGCAACTAAACTTTTGTACAAGGGTCCTTTTCTGACACAGGCATCACTTGACCGGCTGCTGACGCAGCGCCTGCTCAGGTTTTGGCCCACACACAGCTAACGCTGATAGAGCTCAGTCTGACCTGTGCTGGGAGCAGCACCACTGGGCTAAAGCAAGAGCTACATGTACACCAGGTACAAAGGAAAGGGGGAGATAAGACCTGCCATCCTTGCAGCTGTGCAAAAGCAACTGTTGGGCAGTTTCTGGTAAGACTGAAACTCTTCAGAATTAACTGGAACAACCCGCAGGAATGGTAGACACTAGACTTCCACGATGGAGGATGTAAGCCCATCACCTTACACAAGAAGCTTTCAAGCTGACCCATCAGCATCCACACTGCTGAAGCTCCCAGGCTTCCCCCTGTGATAGTTATACAGTGACAGAGGAGGAAGGATAAGCATGCTCACCATCAGCTGGGAAACTGGCTTCCTCATAAGCACGCGAGTTAGTGAATTTGTGAATCAATGAAGCAATGAATTAGAGAATGAACAAGCTGCACAAGCCCACCAAAAGAGGACTGAACCCTTGTTTGTTTCTTACCTAATAAGCTCATGCAATAAAGTTGGACTCACAGTGTACATCCTCCTGTAACCTTGGAAAGGTCCAAATGAACCGTGACACTTTACTACTGTCAGGAAAAGTACTCGTATAGGGTGAAACGATATTCACAAATCCCCAGCTACCAACAAAGCCGCAGCTTCTTGACCTTTATAAAGACTAGTTTTTCTTTCCCATTTGCCTTGTTAACTATGAGGTAATGCTAAACCATTACAAAATTGCACAGACCTCGCTAGCAGAGTTCAGAGGAAAGCCTTGAAGCAGCAATTCCTGGTCCTACTTAGAGATTTACTTCCCAGTTAGGCTTTCTTTCAGTTAACACATCATTGCAGCTAGAATAATCTTCGCAAAAAGCCGTTCTCCAAAATGATTTTTCCGGGATGTGTGCTGGTATTTAATAAAGCCTTGAATCCTTGCAACAATCCCAGCAGCTCTGTGCTTGCTCCAAACTTTTCCTGGCATCCAAACATCCGGCAGCTCCCTGCCTGCTTTACGTTGGCCAAGAGCGTAGGAAGCGCGAAGTGAATGAACTCTGAAACTCTTGGACTAGGAATATCGTTAGGAGGACTGCTCCCAGGAGGTATCCTTCCTCTCCTGTTAGTCAAAGGAAATGCTCCATCTAAATACAGCTGTTACCTTTATCTGCTTTGACCCTTCTTATGCAGAAGCTGGAGTGAGTCCAGGATTCTGGAATATTTGACCAAAACAACAGTATCTCGGATCAGCTGCAGGGATGTATATATTGCAGCCTTATGTCCACCTTCCGCTATGAGGCATGCAAGGATTTCCTTCCACTGTGTCAGCCCTGCTGTTTTCAAACATTAACATTGTCTGAGCTTTACCTTGACCAAGAAAAACAACTTTCATCAGCAAAGCTGTATTTATTTGTTGCCTAAAGAGGATATCCTTCCAGTTCCATTATACATTGGTCACCTGCTATGGACCTTGCAAGAGTTACAGGCTGCTGTTCCCTCAGGAGCTTTTACCGGCACCCTCAAGGCAAGAAATACTGTTTCCATGTCCAGTGTTGGTCACTTGGTTAGGGTTGTCAGGAATACCATCAGGCAGGAGAAACGGGGATTCAGGCATTGCCAGCACGCTCAGCTGTGTACAGAGACACTGAGAAACCCGAGTGTCCCCCAGGACCCCCGCATAACTGTGAATGTGGCAGCAGTGGAGAAAAAGTTTTGAATGCAGTTGAATGGCAAGAACCATCAACAAGACAGCCTCATACACCAGCTTCAAAGCCATCACACAAAGTCATTTTCCCAAACCAGCAGAGCTACAAACAGCCCTCTAGATGCCCGGCACCCCAACACGCAGCCTTCCTTTCCTCGTGTGCATGCTTTCTGCACACACCACAGGTTTACCGAGAACTGAAGGTTAAGTTAAAATACATCTGTTACGCCACCTCCTCTGGGAAACAGGCACTAACTGACCTCACCTAACTCAGAAATGAGCCCTTGCAGAGAGAAGAGTGCAGAGGAGGGAGTGAAGACTGCTCTGCATTTGTGTCATTCCACTGTTTCTTAGTTACAGCGATATCTCCCATGCTTCATTAGGTGACCCGGGCAGGGATAACTGAGAAGTATAAACCAATAACTCCTGGTCAGGAGCCCGCTGTCGCTGATTCATTAGTACACAGGCTGCCTGCTATGCTACTGTGGTCGAGCTGGCTCCTGCCCCTGCCCTCACTACCTCCCTGGGCAGCCTCTTCCCAATATACACGTGGCAGTAACATGTCAACACCAGCCGCCACTGCTAACCCCAAGCCCACCATCCTAGAAGGAACCTTCTACAAAAGGGAAAAACAGGACAAACTGATAAGTACATCAGTGCCCCAAAATCAACAAACAGTTCACCCCCTGGAAGTGTGCTTGGGTCTCAGCCAAGCTGGACGCCGAAACACGAAGGTCTCGGCTGTATGTTGTATTCAGGGTCACTTCCTATGCTCAGGCTCCACCACAGGACGGGAGTGTACCTGTTCATTGGACATCTCACAGACCATAATCCACAGTGATCGATTCAAGTAGCCAGAGACATTGCAAGTTATCATAGATGGACAAAATTTCATACTATATAAAAACTAAACAACTCTCAGGCAACTAGTGAATTAATAATAGGCTTGCCAGGCATCACACGTGAATATGAGGGTCCTGACACTTCTCCCTCTAGCAATTTGAGAAGACATGAAAGAAAGACCAGAATATTATTTTAAAAGGTCCTCCAGTGCGGGTTGCCCTATTATTTTGCTGTATGACAACAGCAAGGTTCCCTTCATACATAGCTAGCACCGAGGATTTCCTGAGAAAGATCCTCATTTTGTACAAAAGACCCAAGTTTTGCAGACAGCTCAATGGTACAGGCACTAGCAGCACAGGGGCTGACGGAATAAACTATGCAGATGGAAACAATTATTTAGGAGGGGAAGGACTCCTGCATGCATGGAGCAACATCTCACTAAAACTGAAGCCTCCCACCGACACATTCCAGACCCTTGGAGTAATCTGCTTTGGGGAATATGCTTTAAACTACATCAGCTTTTGTATATCTTTCTCCAAACTCCTTTGCAATCGCAAAGCACACTCCCCTGCAAACTGACCTAACAGTCTTACCAAACAGCAACAAATACCAGAAAGTATTATAAACATCTGAATCTAAAACCTATTTAGAGGCCAAACTTTTCAAGCAACAAGCTCTGATTTCAGACAAGCTTTTCATGATGCAACACACCTGGAAGGCCTTACCCACACAATTAATGATGCTGCAGTCAACAACTTCTGCCCAAAGTCCATGGCATAAAATAATGAATAAATCATACAGGTCATATTTGATGTGTAGAATATCAAAGTGCTTATATAACTCAAAAATCAGGTTTCTTAGATAAAAACAGAACTACAGAAAGGAATAGCACTAACTGATTAGAAATATCTAATTAAGGGTAGTCCTTTCAAAGCAACCACATTAAGAATATTTCATATACGTTGCAGGAGAATAATAATCCCAGCAGGTTTCAATTAAGACTCACTGCCATATGGATTTTACATCTGCAGCAGGAAGGCTCAAACACCGTGTCACAACTAAGACATTTTTATGTCTCCAACTGAAAGCACTTAAACTGCTTGGAATAGAAGCATAAGGGCCATAACATCCCTAATTAAGCAAATAATTTGCTCAACTAAGAGCCTAAAAGACCTATTAAGCTAGAATATACTGTATTCTTGGTCATGCATTTCAGCCTCTAACTTTTAAAGGATACGAAAAGCTAAGAGTGCTGAGCACGTACACTTGCAACCATTAGCATCCCCCTCGCCCAGCCAAAGGAGAAGACCCCAGTGCAAGCCACAAGGATTTTTAATGAGGCACTAAAGGGATGGGGGGCCCTTTACTGCGAGCAGAGAAGGGCAGTGCTCCCTGGAGCCGTTCACATGCACTATCACAAGCACAGGTGAAGGGCTCCTCAGGTCACCACCTCAGCCAACCTCCTGCTTAAAGCAAGATCAAAATGGAAGCCCAGACCAGGATGCTGAGGGCTTTGGCCAGTTGGGTCTTGTAAAGAAATGGGGTTTGTGGCACCTCAGCCCAACACTGCCCTGTACTCGCAGGGAGGGATGTTCTTCTCTAAGGCAAGCTGGACCCTCACCCATTTCAACATATAAAGCTTTGAAGAGTGACACGATTCTCCATCCACCTAATCAAAGACGCTATGTACTAGAAAACAACACTTATGGGTTTTTCCTTTCAGTATCAGAAAATGTTTTAATGAAGCCAAGAGCTACGCTGCGGCTGCTGCGCCCTCTTGGGGCACACGGGCCCACGAGCCAAACCAAAATAGCGAGAGTTATTTTTCTACATGCAGCTGGACCCAAGAACCCCCATTCCTATTTACTAAAAACACATGTGGGCCAAGTTAAATCATCCCATGACTCGTCCGGGAGAGGGATGTAAACAGCCACAGCTCACCCAGCTGTTACCAAGAGGGGGCCCGCTGACAAGCTGGGGATCCCAACGTGCTGCACGACCTTATCCCAAAATGCTGTGACATACTGCTTTCAGACATGTTTATCACTTAAATCCATCAAAACACATCAGGTCACTAGAGTTTACACTAGGTTAGGGTTTGGGTCTTTTACCAACTTCTTCCAGAGTTTTGGGCTAAGGGGTACCTAGGTTTTCCGATGTACAATGCTTCCCAATGGAGTCTTAATGTTTAACACACCCCACCCCTGTAACATGCTGGCAAAGTAAATGCTTTACGAATAAGAAGGTGGTGGGGGGGGAAAAGATTAAGTGATGTGCAAAAGGTCACAAAACTTCTGCGGTACAGTTTGTTATATAGACATGCAGGCTTCTGTCTCCCAGGAGGCTTAACCTGAGCCAAAAGAAACTACCAAAGTGCAGTTCTCACTCATGCTGTGCTCATTTTTTTGGTTTTTTGTTTGTTAGGTTTGGTATCAAACTTTTTCAGCTAAGAAATCTACACACTTGCTACAGTATCAAACTGCCCTGGGACAGAGGGTGCTGGATGCAAATGAGAAATAATGCTTTGCACCAGGTGAACAAGATATGAATTAAATCCAAAACTATAAAGAAAGCCTTCATTTAAAAAACAAACCTAAACCACGTATTTGCAATCACTGCAAACAATCACACTGGCAGGAGCTCTACTACAGTACCCGAGTCCACAAGCTCCAACACTCCTGCCGACGCCCAGAAAACACCTTCTGCACACAACAGCAAACAGAAACTAAAGCACAAAACTCACCGATGCTACTCAAGCGCTTGCGGACTACAAGGCAGCTGAGAGGCGGTGCTACATTCGCACCGTGAGCTCCAAATGCTCAGCAGAGGTAGGCACGGGGGGCAGGCATTTGCAGCTAGAGTCAGGGAATAACGTGTTTTAACAAAGGTGGACCACAACACGAGGTCTACACGGTTCAAACGGAGTCCCCACGTCCGCAGGTCTGGGCCCATTCTCCAGGTCAGCCTCACACATCACCAACCCCTCGCAAGAAGCACAGACCCACAGCAGAACCAGAATGGCCTTTCCACTCTACCTTTACACAAATCCCCACACAAAAGCTTTACTCTCAACAGCCAAATATTTCATTGTGTGTTATTCCTCATAGCTCAGAGACAGAAAACCCAGGTGTAAACCACCAGTGCCACCAGCATAGCTGTGGTACTGGGGAGCTCTGCAGGAACTAGCAATCCTTACAGTAGGTTTCTGAAGCAGGTTTTGTGCACTGGCACCAGCCTCCTGTTATTCCAGTGCCACTGTACGGGACAGACAGCCAAGACTACAGCTGCTCTGGGTGTATTTACACTATTTTTTTTAAATTTTTATTTTTTTTAATTAAATGAATTAAAAATATAATAAAATAAATTTTTACTAAAAACTACCCAGGACATGCATAGATATATATATATACACACACATACACACACAGAGTCTGGTATCGCCAGGCTTCCGAACATCCCCTTGCAACCCAAGAAGCAGCAATATCCTGCCAGACCTTCAGTTACTGACTCACCTCAGTTCATCTACTTCTTTGCAGCAATGATCGTGGTAAAACGTGTTTAAGTTGAATTGTGCCGGTTTGGCAAATGCCTCGCGATAGTAAGATTTCTTGTTACACCGAGATGAAGGGTCGAACGTACTCCAGCAGCCTGACCAAGTGAAACCCCACCGAGACAGGAGGCATGCCCGGCGACTCAGCCACAAGATGAAATCCTCGCCAAGGTGTTTTGAGGCGCACACAGACTCGGTAGAAAAGGAAAAAGGAAAGGGAACAACCGGGAGCCTGACAGCCAGCGCCCTGGGCGGCCCAGGGGAGCCAGCCCCGCGGTGGCACCAGGGGGGCTGCAGCTGGAGCCGCTCCCCCGCCGGGCGGGAGGAGCCAGATTCTGCGGGAAAAGCAGCGATGCAGCCCCGAACCACACCAGGGCACGTCCCGCACCCGCAACCCGGGGCAGCGCCGGGGGCCCTGCCGCCCCCCAGCACAGCCTACCTGCTCGGGTCCGCGCGGCAGCGGGAGCGGGGAGCCGGGAGCTCTCCCGGCCCCGCAGCCGCTGCCCCCGCCCCAAACCGCCCCGGAGCCGCGGGCAGGCGCGGAGCGAGGCGGCCCCCCCGCCCGTCCCTCCTCCCTCCGCAGCGCGCAGGCGGGCGGCGGGCGGGCACGGCCTCCGCTTTGCCGGGAGCCCCGAGGCGCGGCCCGGCCCCTGCGCGCGCTCCCGGGGGAGGGGAGGGGAGGGGGGGGGGGGGAGGCGGGGGCAGCCCCCCTCGGGGCCGGTCCCCAGCATCTCTCAAACACCCCACCGGTCGCTCTCCGCGAGCGGACGCGTCCCCGGAGAAGAAGCGCCCTCGCCCCCGCTACCCTCCGGCACAGGCGGAGGTTTCCGCGGCAAACGGCTTGCTTTTTTTTTTTTATTTTATTTTATTTTCTCTCGTACTCGTCCCCCCAAAATAAAGCCCTTGCAAAAATAAAAATGTGGACAAACAAGTTTTATTTAAAAGCATCCTGCTCTGGACAAATATTTGGGCATGGGGAGGGAAAGACAAACACAAACAAGGCATGCTGCGGAATTAGTGCAGCCCAGTGTTAACTAGCACACCGAGTGCCCGTGCAAGACTCTGGAGACAAGAGACAGTTACTTCACACGAGGAGCAGAGACAAATGTTTTTCACCATGTGCTCTTTGGGATGAAACTTCCTAATTTGTCTTAAATTTTTTTAAAAAAACCCACAAAACAGTTTATTGAATGTGTGCATCAATGCCAGGAGCAAGCAGCTGTTCTGTTCATAGCCTGACGACCGGATGAACATTTAGGCCACAAAATTATGGCTCATCCCAGTCCCACCAACCTCCTTGTGGTCCCACCAACTGGTTAAATCAAGCTGTCAGTGAGTGCCTGTTCAGGCTGCAATCTAACCTTTATCAGCCAGGCAGCTGAAAGGCATATCCTCACCAGAAATGAAGGAAATTCTTGCTCAGTATCTACTAAGGGCTTAATTATTTCTTGTTTAAAATCTTGTTTCTAATTAACCTCTTGTTAACTGGAGGTAGGCTTGTTTCATTTGTTAAACCTGAGTGTTGAAATGTTTCCTACTTTGAGAACTGACAAGTTGGACATCAGAAAAGCGCTGACTGCAGTAGGAATAAAATCTTCACTGGGCTGTACCACATTTAACCTCCAGTATACACTGCCACCCAGAGTTATTGCCCTGATCTTATTTGTTTGAAATCAAATATTAGTAGGGATGAACAGAGAGTATCACTGGTGCCAGTGTAGTGTTTTTTTCCTTATAAAAAAAGGACTTCACCCCCCCATCAAGTGGAAGAGGAGCAGGGTACACACCCAAGCACTGTGCAAGAGGCTGGGTGCTGTCACCCATTTAATATTTAGCCAGTCGATACTGTTCACTCTGAAAGTAGCTGTAGTGATCTGAGCAAATGTTGACTTAGTCTTGAGTAAGTTTCCTCTTCAGAGAATTAACCTCCCTCTGCAATGCTGCAGTATCCCTCACTGATGCCAAGCGGGATTGCTGCTAATGGTTGTGGGACTACCTGCTTTATTTTCACCCTGAGGTGGTTCTCTGAGCATCACCATTCTGTTCCAGTTTCTTCCCCAAGACTGAAGCCAACAGCCCTCTGCCCTCCAGCCTCAGAGAATCCAGGATTTTCACAACTTTTTCACCCAGCAAAACAAACAGCTGAGCCACGTAGATAATCAGAGAGGATGGCAGCAGTTGAATCTTCAGGACATTAGAGATCTGGAGCAACTGGCAGACAAAGTTCCAGGTGAGAGAAGAAAGCATGGTGCACAACAGCTGGTGAAGAAAAGAAGGAACAGAGTTGTCATGGCAATATTTTCAGAAGAGATTACATTTTCAGTAGGATATAAATGATTTGAGACCACAGGTTCTCGTTCCTTCCCTCACCTACCCAACACAATCAGCAAAGTATAGACTCCTACTCAATAAGAGCATTATGTCCTACAAGAGACAAGTTTAAACCCCAGTTCTTCAAACCGCTGTGTTTGAATCAATACTTCCGTATGTGAAGAGCTCTAGGAGAACCAGACGGTAGCCTAGGCAAGGCCAAGCTCATTCTTAGCATTGTTTTTCTAGCCTCTGAACAACAATGAAAAGAAAAGAGAGAAAAAAAAAAAAAAAAAAAAAAAGACTTGGTAAGGCCTTGGTGGTTTTAACGACGTCAAAAATACTCTGACTTGAAATATTATTGATTCCATGGCAAAGCTCAGCTTCAGGGTGTGCTAGTCAAACAACTGCAGCAATTTAAGACAATACCAGTCCTTAGCTACTCTAGCCTAACAAACGTTACCGCTCCAGCAAAACTGGTAGAAGTAAATGTGAGCGAGTACCTCGGTTGCTGCAATTCAAAAATCCCAGCAATGTAAATGGGTAGACAGGACTGTGAATAGTGACAGTGGAGGCACAGGGCAGCTTTCCCTTCTGAGCCCCTTCTGCAAAGGAACATATAGTCAAGGCACAGGGAAAGAGAAGACACACAGGACACTAAGCCCTTCCACTGCTTCAAATATACCTTTTGGGATTAGTATAAAGCCTAAGAGGATTGGGACAGCCATGTTTGCAAGAAGACTTCTGGCTTCAGCTCTTATTGAGCAAGTGAAATGTATCTAAGTTTTAGTCACATACTCCACTGTAAGAAACCTGAAGTAGCTTTTAAAAATACATAAGATCAGCCATACATAACAGGAGAGTTTCTATATACAGTTGAGGTAAATATCCTAGAGGAACAGGTAGCAATAGCCACTGCTGCAAACACAGTTCTCAAGGACTTTAAAAAAGCATATACATACATGTAAATATACACACACACATATTTATACAGTACACACATATGATAGTTACTCTGCACAATTTTGTTACGTTTACCTCATCTACAACAGGAGTCATTCCAAATAGGGAAGATGGAAAAAAGTCTCATTAGTCATTAACCAAGCAGGAACCAATCTTGCAGCTTTCCCTTACTCAAGAGGCTGGGGAATCAGGCAGAGGTGAATGCAAATAAGAGCTGAGGCACAAAAGCAGCAGATATGTAAAGAGGTAGTCTAGGCGTGCTACTCACCATCATGACGTTACAGCAATTGCTCTTCTCAACAGAGGAATACCTTACATTCTGGCTCTGAGACCAGCTGTCTGAGATTACAGCAAAAAGACTCTGCTTTTGGCTTTTTGGATTTGAACTCAGATAAGCAGGCTTGGGCCTCAGTTTTTCCACAGATCCACTAGATTGTGTCTCCTCTTGCGTTTCTGTACTGGATGTGTCATTCTGGCTTTCTTCCTCTGTTGGTTCGTTCTCAGATTTAGAGTCTGAATCAGGCTCATCAGAAGATTGTTTCTTTATTTCTTCTGCATTGGGCATCTGCGCTAGAAATAAGTTAAAAAATAACATTTAAAATACCCATACATGACCTTTTCTTCCTAGCTGCAAACACTGTGTGTTCCACCTAGGGGGTAGGCAAGGCTCTTCTGAATCTTTTTCAGTTGAAATAAAGGATTTCCACAACCAAGCAGGCAATAAGAGGCCTATACAAGTTTTGATTTTAACCAATTAGCTCTTAATCAGCAACTATATTAAAAGAAGAGCTGAAGGGTGGGTCATTTCTTACTTATGCCTGCTGTAAACTAGCATAAAGTACGTAGATGTCCCTGAATTATTTAGAAAGTTACTATAGTGAGCACTGGTTCATTTTTCTCTTTTTAAAGGAATTGAGAAATTTAATGTCCTAATCTTGTGAACACACTAGTATGTAAAAAAATTAGTCTTATGAAAATGGAATTTGGAGCGGTTGTGGATTGGAGGTCTGGTGCTAATAACAGTTATTGTAGGACAAGAAATTGTGAAGGTAAACGCAGTAGGCATACCTTGAAAGTCTTGTTCAAAGCATCAAAAAATTCCAGAGTTACTTTATCCCTGCAAAAGGCTGACACTCAACTGAAGTGTCACTATGTAGCACAGCTACCTTCTGCTTGTGCAAAATGGGTATTTTAGTCTGCTTTACAGACACCAGCCTAAGTCATGCCTATGTCACTCAGAGTAGCTTGTACAACTGTTACAGCCTCTCATAACCCACACATTTTAATTACTGTGTTCAGTTACCCACAGAAATGCAATTGAGTCTGTCTTCCCTCTGTATACGTCACTACTGAAGCAGAGTGTATGGAGGGAAGATGCTTTACTACTGAAGCAAGCAGAGGCTGTTATGAGTTGTGCACAAACATGCAAAGTGGGAGCTGATGGTACAAAATCCAGTGCACATATACACGCAGGACAGGAAAGAAGGGAGGAGTACAAGCCTTCGCTGTGGTGAGTGCCTCCTGTTCCTCTGCTGTCTGTGGTTATTGTCTCGTTGCTGTTCCTATGGGATGTATTATGGGACTGGCTACCACGTTATTAAGTAAGAACAGAGGGTACAGAAGTAAAAGTTTCTTATTTTCCTTCCTAAAGCTGTTGTGCAATGGCAGAATCACTGCTTTTGGCCTTATGATTGATTCATCAGCTGGGATTGCTTATGCTCCAGCATTAGAGCAGACTAGCAAGGTTTTAGTGTCATGAGTACATCAACAAGCCTATTATTGGCCTAAACCAAAGCCTGTTATCAGTCACTGACATGTTAAAAATAAGAATCAGTGATGGATTGGAAAGGGGCACAAAACACGCAAATAAATGAAAATGCACGTCCTGTTCCCTCCAAAAATTTTCTATTGGCCTCAGCATTGATAAAATGATCCCTTAACAGCTCCTCCAGTAACACCCCCACCCCACAGGAAAAGACAAGTGTAAGAGAACTATAATGCTAGAGGCTGAAAGTGTTCAAAATCAGAGGGTTGGACTTGCTCTCTGGGCGATCTTTTTACAGAAATTTACAAAAATTACTTGTCTCTTGCCTTTCTTAAATTATCTATCAGAGAGAGGGTAAGGCAGAACAGCAGGCAGCAGCCTGTCATCTTATAAGCATTTTCAACAGAAAAGCCTAATAATTTGGGTCAGGTTTTCCACATGCCACCAACAGTACTAAAACACCCTTTAGTTTCCTTCTGTGACAAGTAATGTTAGACTAAAAATAGCTAGCAGAGTACTTTCAAGATAAGCTAACAGACAAAGCCTTTATGCAGGAGCATTTTATCTGATCAGCTGCAGAACTTACCTTCATTAAGCAGAAGCTGTAGCCAGATAATAATCACGATCAACAGCATTACAAATGGCAAACAAAACCAGAAGAAAAGAAGAGGAAAGGTCAGTTCATTCACCAAAGGAACCAGAGGATACCTCATTGCTTGCTTCAGGTTACACTAAGTTTACAGCAGCTTGCCTGCTCCGCTTTTCTAACTACCTTTTAATAACTCTTATTGCACCACTGTTAATCACAAGAGGGCGGCTGATGCATAGCATGGCTAGCAAAAGGGACAGCCCTCCTCTATGCAGGGAGGGGCTAATAAGGATTACAAAAGCGATAAAAACAACTGAGAAAACATCTGATTTGATTGTCCTTCCTTTGCCTGCTACTTAAAGGATAAATACAAGTTAGGAAGCTTTCAAGGTTTATGTTAAAAAAATAAAGGTATGTTTATGTCTTGAGATAGGGAGAGGTAACCAAGCCACTTTAAAGCTGGGTAGCCAGGGTTGCTTTTGAGAAATCAATAGAACAGGATCAACCCTGCAGAGATGTGTAGAGGATGACTAGCTAAAAATTACTTCTCCCAGGCTCTCTGATTTGACATGGAGCACAAATATGTCCCATATTAATCTAGACTCTATTTTTAGCCTACTCTCTCTGTTTCTATCTACTAGTTCATCCATTAAGAAAATAAACCTTTGTATTTTAATTGCCTTTCTATCTCACTTCCCTCCAAGAATGGCAAGCTAGCATGTTTCATAGGGTATGTGTCTATAAACATATTGCTTAATAGCAAACATGTTCAGTAGCGATCAAAGTAGGAAGAGATATGTGACTTTGTAATTTGATATTCACCACACACAGTTTTTCTCCTTCAATAAAATAAAACCATTATCTATCACTTACCTCACAGGGGGTTGTTTGACTAAATTAATTGTTTGTGTAGCTCTCTGTAAACCTTAGAAGAGAACAGCTATGTAAGTGCACATTATGAACGATTGCATGCATTTAATGTTCTCGCTTGTGTGCATGTGTTTGTTTTTACGTAGTAACAGCCCCTTGAAATGAGCCTTTTAATCCCAAGATCTAAATGAACTTTGCAAATTCTTATTAATTCATGTTAATCACACCCCTGTGTGATAAAAGAAAGCTATTATCCCTACTTTGTGCATTGGGTAAACAAGTGAGAAAAGCCATTAATGACCTGAACTTCAAGGATGCTAAATATGTGCAGTCCCCATGCCACACGGCGGAGGCTGCAGGTTGGTGGCACTTCTGAAAACGCGGCTGCTGGGGGTTTGTCTGCAAATGCAGCGGCGAGGCGCAGGGTCCCGAAGCTGGGATCTCTTCGGCTTTAGAGGCGAAGTGTTTGTCATGGCCATGTCACTGGCCCCCCACCGGGCCCGGCCGCCCCTGCAGCCCCCCCGCCTGCGGGCCCGCTGCCCGGGGCAGGCCGCGGAGCAGGAGCCTCCGGGACGAGGCGGGGGCGGCCCCCCACGGCCGGCAGCCTGTGACGGGCAGGGAGCTGCGCACGCTGAGGGGGCCTCGGGGAAGGGTCTCCCGTGGGCTTCCCGTCGTCCCCCCGCAGGTCACAGACACCGGGGGGGCTCCCGGCTCCAGGCTTAACTCGGGAGTGCCAGCGGGTGTCCCGGAAACGGGAGCCGGGGGGTACTGCACCCCGCTCCGCCGTTCCTCCGAGGGCCGCCGCCGCCTTGCCCGGAACGCGTGTGGCTGCCCGCGTTCCCGGCCGGAGGGAGCCGCCGAGGGCACAAAATGGCGGCGGCCTCGCGGGTGTTCGCGTTCCGCGACGCGCGGTGGGCGCCGGACCCGGTGCTGGAGCCCAGCGCGGCCGTGCGGACGCCGCAGCCGGTGCCGCTGGTGATCGATAACGGCTCCTTCCAGACACGGGCGGGCTGGGCCTCCGCCGACCCCGCCGTCCCCGCCGAGCCCCTGCTGCGGTTCCGCTCGCTGGCGGCGCGCAGCCGCGGGGCCCGCGGCGGGGCCGGGGCCGAGACCCAGGTGGGCAACGACCTGGGGAGCCCCGAGCCCCTGCGCTGGCTGCTCCGCTCGCCCTTCGACCGCAACGTGCCCGTCCAGCTGGAGCTGCAGGAGCTGCTCTTCGACCACGTTTTCCAGCGCCTCGGCGTCGCCTCGCAGGTACGGCTGGGGGGGGCGCCGGCCCGGGGGAGGTTGTGCCTGGGTGGGCGGTGGGAACGGGGCTCCGGCATCGCCCCTGGCTGACCCAGGACGCTGTGGTGTTGGCTCCCTCCTGGCAGAGGCGGCCGGGGTGGCTGGGCCCTCAGCCCTGGCGAGCCCGGCCGGGGCAGGTGCTCCCAGGGGTGTCTTCTGAGCCCCACTGTTCTCTTAATTTCTTCACGGTTTTGTGGTAAAATGAAGGGATACAGCTGTAGGGTGAAAGGTTTGGACTGCAGTGTCTTGTCAGGCTGTGGCCAAGAACCAGCGCCCAGGATCAGTTTTTCGAGGATGTTAAACGTTACTAGTTCTGTGTAGCGCTCGTAGTAGTGGTGCTTGTTGTCTGCTTGGTTTGTATACACTGCCGAGTTGAGAGTTGCTCCTCAGACCGTTGAAGCCTCTTGCCTGTGTGACACCAGTCTGAAAGCTCTACCTAGTGCTGAATTAAACTTCCACCAGTTTTCAGTCACACTCACCTCACTGCCTAGATTTTGGTTACTTGGATTTTTGATAATTTATATATGCGTTTAAAGATCTATTCTCTTCCACCCTTAGGAGTTTGGGTTTTTTGCTGAAATAACACTGGAAGCCTTGCTGTAGACAAGACTTTGTTGTCTACCCCCTTAAGCACTAGACATAACTTACGTGATTAATAGCCTGCACATAAAGTGCTTTCTCATTGCTGTTTTGGAGGAGTTCTTGCTGGTATTCAAAAGAAGCAGCAAGGATAGGTATCCCTGGATTTTTCCCTCATACCTTTTCTCTTGTCTCTTACAGGGTTGTGTTGATCATCCAATTGTTTTGACAGAAGCAGTGTGCAATCCTCTGTATTCAAGACAAATGATGTCAGAGCTCCTCTTTGAATGTTATCAAGTGCCAAAAGTGTCCTATGGCGTAGATAGCTTGTACAGTTTTTACCGCAACAGGAGGCAGAACTGGCCCTGCAGTGGTTTGGTAATATCTTCAGGTTATCAGTGTACGCATATTTTACCAGTCTTGGAAGGCCGGTGAGTTTTGGGTGTCTTAAGTACAGTGCAGCCTACCTTTGTCAGTCATTGACTTTTCAAGACATGCAAACACCCGTTCCTCTAGCATTAAGTATTCCAGCTCCTACAGTATAAGCTCTTATCAGGTCTTAATTTATACCGACAAGTTAAAACTAGGTCTGCAGATTTTGTTAAGTTCTGTTGAATTTTGAATTGAAGAAGCAGTGTTGTCCTTTTTAGTTACTGTTCGTGCATAGATCTAGACTTTCAAAAGTCCAAGGGGATATCTGCCCCAAGTAGGATCAGGCATTAAAAAACATATGTTAGGTTTTAAAGCGGCTTTGGGATAAAAGAAAGTAGTCTGTGAGATTTCTGCTTTGTTCTTGAAGCTTTGACAATTTTGGTTATGCTGCTATGTTGCTCTACTTTTTTTTAAAAAAAAACATACCTTTTTTTAATCTCCGCCCCCCTGTCCCCTTTTTCTTTAGTCCTTACTGCAGGCAAAGGCTTTGTTAGATTTGGTAAACATCTCAAATTGTCAAGGGTTACACCTGGCCAACTGTGAGATGTTACAAAGGTGAAAGGAACTACTTCTAGCTCCACTGACCCTCACTGCCCTTTCTAAAATAGAACATTTCCTTGCTGTAGCCAAAATCATTTGAGGTCTGTGTTTTTTTGGAAGCAGAACAGAGTGTTTCAGAAAGTGTCTACAGTAAACAAAGCAGTGATTATGCTTGTTGCCTGAGAGAAGCAGGTGTGTTAGATTCTCTGGTAACTGAATCTTGAAATACTTATCTGTGGATATTCGTCTGTCTACTTGACCATATTAGAAATTAAATAATATTTGGGAAAGCAGGAGGTCTGTTTTGGGCTGAACTTGTGGATCTCTCCAGCCTCAGTTGTGCCTCTTTGGGTTTTCAGGTTAGATGCTAAAAACTGCAAACGTATTAATCTTGGAGGGTGTCAAGCAGCTGTATATCTCCAACGCCTCCTTCAGCTGAAATACCCAGGACATTTTGCTGCCATCACTCTCAGCCGCATGGAGGAAATACTGCACGAGCATAGCTACATTGCAGAGGACTATATAGATGGTAAAACCAGCTGTAACTTACCACTAGATAGTGTTCATCCAAACTTAGTTTTGTTGTCTATATCCCTTGTTCTCAAGCTGGCTGGGATTCTGGCAGAAATACTCTTACTGCTATTTTACTTTCTTTGTAGCTGTCTTTCTGATAATCTGCCTCGTGGGAAATGCTTGACAGCAGTTTTGAATTTACATTAAGATAGAAACAAAATTAAATTACAAAAAAAAATCTGATTAGTTCAGATCTCTCTGTGAATAAATATGTGAGTTATGGCAGAGGAAAAGAATTTTAAATTAGTTTATTTTGTTAGTTACTTTATACTTCCACAAAACATTAAATTGATTAGGACGATTTCTGTATCTGGCTATGTTTCTTATCTGCTTTAAGGTTTCCAGAATTGCAGAGGACACTTCTCATGACTTTTTGTGGATTAAAAAAGTTTTAAAATTTCCATGGTGTCATTAAGTAGCGGCCAAAAAAGTGTTTTCTTAAATTTGTCACTTATGAAAGAGCTTGCAGGAGTCCTTAGAAATGCATGAGAATTCTCCCTTACCTTGGGAAGACAGAAGGGACATTAGTGTGCGCTTCCCACTTCTTAATACTTTGTGTTTCCTTCATGCTGGAGATCAGAGCGCTAAGAACTGAACTGTGTGCACCGAGCATGTGATGGGAAGGTAGTGCTCTGAGGGTGTGGTGAAATATGGGGGCAGCTGCCGAGAGGTGACAGAATCCCAGCCTGGACTGGTGTTGCTTTTTCTTCTAAGTCTGAATTTAGCGTGGAAAGCATACAACATACAAATCATCATTTTCAGCCTGGCAAAATAATTATTTTGCTTTCAAAACATTTAGAGCTACAGAAGTGGCGGTCTCCAGAGTACTATGAGAACAACGTGCACAAGATGCAGCTGCCTTTCTCTAACAAACTGCTGGGAAGCACACTGACATCAGAGGAAAAGCAGGAGAGGCGGCAGCAGCAGTTACGTCGACTTCAAGAACTCAATGCACGTCGTCGAGAAGAGAAGCTGCAACTTGACCAAGAGAGGCTGGACAGGTTACTATATGTGCAGGTAACCAAGGCAAAGTTTTCTGTGTGATCTTTTGGGAGGAGGGCAGGCTGCCTTTGCAGCTTTATGAGAAGGTCATACATCTCTGTAAAGGAGCTATGACTGTCCTGTGTATTTTCTGATAGGAGCTTTTTAAGGTTACTTGAAAGATAAAAAGGAGAGATTGTTAATGTAGCGGTTGCTTTCAGGTTCTGAACAGTACTACTTTTGAGAAATATTTTGAATGCTGCCAAAGCATGCACATCATAGTATCTAGTAATGATGAAGGCAAAGGGTCTGTAAGCATGCAGTTGACAGATAGTTGATTACCCTGTGCTGCTCATTACAGCTAACTCTGATCTGTCTGTAGGAACTCTTAGAGGATGGTCAAATGGATCAATTCCACAAAGCTTTGGTGGAGCTGAACATGGACTCTGCAGAAGAACTTCAGTCCTATATCAGCAAATTGAGTTCGTCTGTTGAACAGACGAAGCAGAAAATCCTACAGGCGGAAGTCAATATTGAAGTAGATGTTGTGGACAGCAAGCCAGAGGTATAATATTTTCACCAAGTTAATCCTTTTCTTATTTCAGAGAGAATTAAGTTTCTATGCTTGGAAATGAGCCCTTTCAGACTTTTATTGAACTAAGCTTTTCCTTTAACACATTGCAACTCCTTGCTAATTTAGCAACTGCCTCTCTCTTATCCAGCTTTCCTATGCAGCTACAGAAAATGACAGCTTTGATTGTATAGAGTATACCTGAAATCAGTAACCCTTCGTCTGCTGTTGTGCACTGTAGTTGTAGTTATATAAAATCAGTAAGTTTCCTTAAAAATTTCTTGCCCATCTTTAAGAAGTTGGAGAAAAAAGAAAATAGCTGTAGTGGGTCAGAGAAGGTATCACTAAAGATACCACTGCTTCCCTTTGTACTTAATTGTGGCCACATGTGGTGGCAGCCGCTGTCCTTATTTAAGGTTGACTTGCTCAGAAGTTCTAAATGCAGCAGGTAACATAATGGTTGTGTTCATACTTTAAACCAACCTTTAACTCTGCTTTTTGCACTAATTTTGGTGAAGTGGACCTGGTATGTGAAAAAGACTTTTTTCAGTGCCTGCAATTAAATGACATGAAGTCTTACGTACTTAAGCCTCAAGTGGTTATAATCCTAAAACAACCATCCTTAAACATCAGTAGCCTTCTATTAAAGATATAAAAGAACCTATCAATCTTTTTGTTAAAAACAGTATTTGTTTCCCTTTCTGTTCTCCCCTTTCCAGTGCAGAGAACTTTATGTAAACAACTAGCCCTTTGCCTTCATTCTGGCTGTCTTTTTTTTTTTGGTGCAATTAAGCAGCATGTCCTATTTTTGTTTACTTAACAATAAAATAAAAAAAATGTTTGGTACACTTGGTTTTTGGAGCAGTCTTGAAGACGAGAAGCTTATTTGTCTGCTTTGCCAGACTAATACAGGCCCAGCACATAGCAGCTGCTTCTAAGAGATAGTCTAAAGCTGTTAGTGCATTTACTTGTAATTGCCTTTCTTATAGGTTACATAGAGCATTTTTACTTATATCTGTCTTTGCTCAGGAAAAGGTAGAGAGAAAAACAGAAAATTAATGCATAGAGGAGAATCTTTTAGAGAACTTGAGTTGTAACAAGAACTAGCAGGTGAACCGGTATCTTCTAGGTGTTTTATTTTGCCTATTCTTGTCAGTAAAGCTTGTGTAAGAATCAGGATGACTGTGTTTGAGTGAAATTGAGGTGGATGATGGGCTTACCGTTGTGGTAAAGAATCATTCTACCTTCTGTCAAAAGAAATTGTTCTAGAAAAAGATAATTGAAATACTATCGCGGCCTTGTAATTTTGTTCAGTGGTTCTGCCTCTGTTCCAGCACGTCTGTCTTCAATCCCACTCTCCTTTACCAGGTGTAGTCTCAGACCTTGGAACAAATCTGCAAGCCTTGTTGGGCCTGTGCTCTGTGAGAGCACCTACAATTATCACCAAATCCATTTGTGAAGATAGGCCATCCCTCTGTGGCTGTGTAGAGCACTCTAAAAGATAATTATGTTGTCTTAGGGTCTGTGCCAAGTCTTCAGCTGAGTCCTATGTTTCTTTCTGTTGCTGTTTTTGTTGGGTGGTGTGGGGTTTTTTAAGACATCAAAAGAAATTGATGTAAGCCTTAAGTGTTGGAGAAAACGCCAGGTGTCTATTGTTTGTTTTTTTGTAACAATGTAACTGCTTGAAGTTCAGTTTGAGCAATTGCTTGGGTTTTAAATAGATATAAGCTAGATAGTTTGTTTGAATTAGCTTAATCTCCTTGTATTGCTCTTAGACATTGCAACAAATGTATCAAAGTTAAAATAACAACAAAATCCCAAAGGTAACATTGTAACACAAAATTAAAGGCGATCATTAAAAAGTTGCTTCTGTTTCACAACAGTGAAGTACTCTAAGGTTCTGAGTGAGCTTTGGGAGCGCCTTCACATCTGTGTGAAATACAAGGGCTTTTGGTATATCCTGTGTGCAAATGCTAGGTGGTTGAAACTGTCAAAAATTGTGTGGTGGCTTTGTAGCTAGCAAATATTTGTTTTCCAGTCCCACACAAGCAAGGCAGGGAATTTAATGGTAGTTACAGAGCATTTAGAGGTGCTGGGAGTGCAGCAAGTATTAACCAATTTAAAAAGCTATTTTAATATGTTTTAGTATGCTATGTTTAGGACATGGCTGGCTGGGATCTTGGCAGTCAGCCTGCTGACTAAGGCCTTAATTTCTGAGCTGGCATTGCAATAAATTTATTGCAAGTATTCGGTTTTTATGCTTTGAGTGAATATCTATCTTAATTTCTGTTTTCTGGGTTGTTCACCATTTTGACTTCTGTTGCCAGTGCTGGAGAACAGCATATTTGGTTTCAGGCATGTTTAAAACTGAGGTTTGAGGAAATGAGTGTTGAATTTTCCAAATGTGTCACCAGAATTGAAGTCATATGTGTGCCTAGCACACCTGAGCTAACCTACCACAATATGCCTTCTCTGTTTCCAGACTCCCGATTTGGATCCATTAGGCAGTGAACAGTCACTGGAGGATGTGGAAAGTATTAATGAGTTTGAACCTTTATTTGCTGAGGAACAGCCCGAAGCTGAGAAGCCTGTTGCTGCAGTGCAGGTTTGATTTCTGTATCTACACCTAGTGCCAGAGGTTGCTGCTTCCTGGTTGTCCAGCTAGTCTGCTAACATTTCTCCAAATACAAACATTCTTTGCCTGCTTTTGGAAGAGCTGCTTAAACCATTTGAACAGGACATGAAGAGAGGAGAGGTCCTTGGATTCTTACTGATGGTTTAGAACAGGGGTCCTCAAACTACGGCCCGCGGGCTGGATATGGCCCCCCAGAGTCCTCAGTCTGGCCCCCGGTATTTACAGAAACACCCCACCACCCCCGCTGGGGGTTGAGGGGGGGGAACCAAGCAGCCGCAGATATCTGACTTCCTGCCACTTAATCCGTGTGCCGGCCCCCTGTTTAAAAAGTTTGAGGACCCCTGGTTTAGAACATGAATACACCTGCTTGGCTCACTCTGCAGGCAGTGCCTGTTGTAGCAGTACCATGTTATTAGGGGGAAAAAAGTTCCGCTCAGTTTTTTTTCTGTGAGCCTAATATTGCATCCCAGTGGACACAGGTTTCAACTTGCGAGGTTGAGCCTTAGGATTGAGTGTCATGAAAGAGAAAAAAGTATAGGAAAAGTCTAGCTTCCTTGGCCTTCTGGAGCCCTTTACAGCATGGCCCTTTATCTGTGGAAGCATTAAAGTCTGGTTTTTGTACAGAATTGTTTGGAAACTTTGCTTGTTCTAGAATATTACTGTTCTTTAATGTAACTTCTCACTACTACTCAATCTCATCTTTTCAAAGCCTGTGTTTAACCTGGCAGAGTATCACCAGCTTTTCCTTGGCACTGAAAGAATCAGGGCTCCAGAGATTGTCTTCCAGCCCTCTCTGATAGGAGAAGACCAGGCTGGTATAGCAGAAACCATGCAATATGTCCTTGAGAGGTGAGTTTACAAGGCTACTTGGCATTTACTTCAAACAAGCTAGTCTTGTTTTGATACCAGCTTTTGCAATACTGGTTACTTAATAATTTGAGAAAATACATTTGAATAGTTCTTTTTGGTGGGGTTGAGCATTGCAGTTTAGACATGCCTTCCTGTTCTGAAAACCCCGTGTAACTCTGCTTGTCTGAAGTCACTGGTCTCCCAACTTTTTGAACAATTATCCCATCAGTGAAAAAATTTTGAGCACACATCTTCAATATATCTATAAAATACATACAACTACTAATGAACCAATGTTATGTACATTTTAAAACATACACAAAAAATAGAAATTAAAAAAATGAGAAAAGTGAAATACTTTTAATTTATTTATTAATGGTACAAAAAGTATATTCTTCCTGCACCCCAGTGGATTGTCTTGCAGACACCCCAATTTGGAGACTCCTGGTCCAGCTTGTTACAGAGGAAAACAAGAAACCCTTGTAAATACCCATTCTGTGAAACAATGAGCTGGCAGTCTCTGTTTTTGCAAGACCAAAATCAGAGGTGACATTTTTAAGTTATGATACAGGCATGCTTGCTGGACAACTAATTCCAGACAACTTAGAATTGGCAAGATGTCACCCCTGAACTGTATCAACGTATGAGATTGCGTTTTCTGAAATGTAAGAATTCCAGCTCTACTGAGCTGTTGATTTAGAGGGCTTTAAGGATTTTCTTCTGCCACCCCTGAATTTCCAGAAAACAGATGAATGCACGTTTTCATGCTAGAGAGATGAAGGAAGCTTCTCAAAGTGAATCCTGAAGACAAGTATTACCCATAGTTGTTCAGCTCATAGAAGAGATGTCCTTGAGGAAGACTGAAGCTGGTTTTTGTTCCTTGTAGGTATCCAAAGGAACAACAAGCTATTCTTGTCCAGAATGTTTTTCTCACTGGTGGAAATACAGTGTACCCTGGACTGAAAGCCAGGGTCCAGAAGGAACTCCTTGAAATGAGGCCATTTCAGTCATCTTTTCAGGTACCTGTATTGACATGATGTGTGCATGAACAGCCTGTTCATCTGTGTTCAAAAGTATTTTGGGTTGGGAGAGGTGCAGAGCGGGTGTACTTAAAACATGAGAATGGAGACGTGTTTCATGACGTGACACGAAGTTAAGCGAAGATACAGTTGCTTTTTCTGAGGACATTAGAAAGAGTAGGGTGGATCCCTTGGAAAAGGAAAACCTGCTTCAGCTGAAGGATCATACACAAGTATGTTTGGCTGGAAATTTGCAGATTGCTTAGGATTGGGACAGTTACTATGTGGAACAAGTGACCTTTGTTAGGAGTAGTTGCTGGGAGAAACTGTGCTTCAAAACTACGTTACATGTTCAGTTCATTACATGTAATGGTTGGCCGAGACAGCAGCAAGAGAGATTCAGTGAGTATCTTGCAAACCTGTGATCCTTTGCAACTCTTTTTAGTTGCAAGCACAGTACAAGCTGGGGAAGTCCTAGAGTTTGTAATGCGTTTTGTAAGGAGACTTTCAGGAGTGTCTTCCTTGCTGTTCTTAGACCACTGTGTCTCTTCAAATCTACAGTCTTGCACATTAGTGCAGATATGATCTTGTGATTCCACAACCCTTGTTTTGCACAGTTATTGTATGTAGCTCTGAGTCACGTGCGACTGACAGGAACTTAGTTACAGCCATATACTTGGTAGTTCTAGGAAGGATATTGGTTGCTAAGTTTGGAGTGTGTAACTTGTGTCTGTGGGAAGAAAATGAGCCCATTTTTGTCTGCTTTTAATGTTGCTGCTTGTAACTGATTAAGAGCTTGCTTCCTTTCCATTAAAATATGGTCCATAGTGTGGTTCCCGTCAGAAGTCTGTCACTTCACAGATACCATGCGTGGGATTTACATGGTGTCTAGTCTAGCAAGCCCATAGCTGAATCAGGAAAGCACTTTGTGCTACAGTAATAGAAGTAGTTTAACTGGAAGTATCAATCCACACCAGTGGAAAGAGCATGTGTGGTTCTTTCCCACATACTGTGATTTTTTGAGCTTGCAGTATTCCTCCCTGCTGCTACAAGCAGGGAGGAAGTTTTGCTGGAGTACTTGATGCTTCTTTTGAAGTACCATCAACTCTTCCTGTACTGGTTTCCAGCTGTGAGGGCTGCTGGTAGTGAATGTGATACACCCATGTGCTTTCTCAACCTGTAGAAACAAAGCAGGCTCGTGGAGAATTGATCTCAAGGTGAAAAAACACTTCAAACCCATTCCTAACATTACTCTTCCCCAGAGGCACTGAACAATCAGCTCAGATTTCTGAAATTCAGTGGCTTGTGTCATATACCACTGTAATTAGGGTAAAAAGGGCTTTTCTCTCCTGTGTTGAATTGACACTGTTGTTCTATTTTCCTTCCATCCAGGTTCACCTTGCTTCCAGCCCTGTTTTAGATGCCTGGTATGGGGCTAGGGATTGGGCAGTGGAATACATGACCCGTGAGGAAGGCTGGATAACCAGAAAAGACTATGAAGAAAAAGGGGGAGAATACCTCAAGGAACACTGTGCTTCAAATGTCTATGTTCCCATTCGCCTCCCAAAGCAGGCCCCACGGACAGCAGAGGCGTTAGCACCTAGCAGAGCGCTGACATCCAGCGCAGGCAATCCTTGTGAGCAGGTGTAGCACCGCGTCTGTCACAGACCCTCAGATGGAGATAACGGTGCAGAGACAAGGAGAGTTCCTGGTGTGCAGCATGAGCTGTGCGTGGAGTGCAGGCCTCAGCCTGGCCTTGCTGGCTGCTCAGAGAGTGCTCAGCTTCTTATCCGCTCACTTGAACGAGGAGGAGAAGTGCTGGGGCATCCACCGGTGTGGTCGTGGTAGCACTTGGACCGTGTGCTTGGACTTAGTGCTGCTCAGACATAGAGCACGCATCAGCAAGAAGGAACACAAAAGAAGTGCATTCCAGAGAAAAATACCATCTTATAAACTCTCACAGTAAGACTCAGGCGGTTTTGAGAGTATATGGTTTACAGCTTTTTTTTTTCCTTTTTTTTTTTTTCTTATTTCGAATTTAAATGTACTGGTTTTATTCTGCTTTTGTTGCATGATCCAGAAGCTGGGCTTGTATCGAGCAGCTCGGCCCAGCAGGCGTCTCCCTTGCTCGCTGCAGGGAGCGCTGGCTGCTGGGGGGCGTCTGTGCCGTTCCCCCTCCTGCACTCCTGTCTCGTTTCATTGCCTGCCTGCTGCAGACCTTCTGCTAAACTTTTTTCAGGTTATCAAGTCAGGGATTTCAGATACTTTTTGACTTCATTTATGTCAGTAATGTTGATGTCTTGGTTGAAACTGGAGACCTGGTTACCCAAAGCACTGTCCAGCAATAAAGACAGAACCTTCCACAAAGCGCGGTCCCGAAGGACTGCCAAATCTCCTGCAGCCCTTCATTGTTTTCACAAGGCAGCTCTTGACTGATGGGACTTTATCACAAGTTGTTTTAGCAATAAAGCAAACTTTTTGCTTTACCACTATCTTATGTGTTTCAGTGATTTCACCTCTTTAAAGACTACAGCAATAAGGATGTAGTTGATTGATTGTACCTTACTGAAAAATGCAGGTTTGCAACCAGGCCCCTGTCCTGCTGCACAGCGTGCTCTATCTTGAGTTTGACTGGGGATTCAGTTGTCACACAGAACAGTTTGCTATTGCTTTCCCAAAAGAATAATCAATACTAAATGTTGAACTGAAACCTGTACAGACTCCATCACTTTGGCAAAACCTGTGAACTACTAGGCTGGAAAAGTTAAGGCTATGGGGAAAATATCCAGACAATAACTGGTATAAGGAAGGTGAAGAGGTGGTGGCTTGCTGTCCCCGAGAGCCACAACTCAAGATAAGTTATCACCTGGCAAATTTAAAGCAAAGGACATGAGGTGCTTGTTGGTGTTGAAGTGAGGTGTTTGTTGCCACAGGATGTGATACACAAGTTTCTGGATTCAAAAAGTATTACCCAGATCTATGATTTAAAAAAATAAAAATCTGCTGTCAAATGTGGAGCTGTCACCTGTGCGTAGGAGGTCCTGCAGTTGTGTGTTCTTTGGCAAGTGTGTGAGGGAAGTGTTGTTACAGACCCACTCTTACACAGTTCCTGTGGCACCCAGCACTGGGTGTGCTCAGTGGGGTACGGGTCTCGGTGGCCCTTTGGCTAGGTCCTGTTGGGCAGGGGAGCAGGAGGAGTAGAAGGGAGCTTGCTGGCTTCAGGTAACCTCAAATCTGGGCTATTGATCCTCTCCCTAGCCACCTGGAGGCGTGCTGGTTTTCAGGACCATTAAGGCAATTCTATGGGTGGTAAAGAATGTGGAAAAACGTGCTGTGCTTAAACACAGCAAAGTTACACCCCAACATGTCTTTTCTGATCTCAGTTCATACCAGTGACCTGGAGTAGAGTATATGATGTCCCCTTGCTGTCTGGCCCCTTTCTGACACATCTTTAGCTGTCATGGCAGAGTGACTACTTGAGAGAGAGAAATCTGTTCCAGTACTTGGTGCTGGTTGCTAAATAGGTAAGAGGGTGTTGTGCATAGAAGTGTTGCAGAATGAAGGCCTAAAAGGGCATCCATAGTGGATGGTTATATTACTTTTAAATGTTTGGCCGAGTTGTGCCAAACACTTCAATTGCATTAATTCAAAGCGGGGCTTTCTGATTCTGTACAGAGATGCCAGATCGGCTGCTCAAGCAGCTTCAAGGAAGCATGATTTTATAATCTAGCTATTAGCTGTTCATTTGTTACTTTATCCCCACAATAGCTGGAGTAACTAATGAACCTGGGCAACGTGATCACAGTCACAGACTTGAATGCACTGGTGCACATTCACTTGCTTGGAGTAGCACCATGAAAAGCAGGAGGAACGTTGCAGAACAGGATTAATTTTACCCATATAAGTTCAGTTTCCCGATACGATTTGCTGTGGTGCTACATGGGCATTGGTGCTGGCAGGAGAAAAACAAGAGGAGTGCGTGGTGTGGAGGGCAGGAGGGTGCAACCCTGTTACTTTTTACAGTAGCGTTGGCCAGAGTCCTTGTGAAGCTCCACCACTGTGACTGTTGTGGCAAGGTTTTCTCACACCCACGTGCAGAATTGGCACAGGGCTCACTAAACCCCAAAGGAGCTTGGGCTGTTTCTTCTGTGCATTGGCTTATGCCACCTGGGAGGGGAGCAGGCTGACAAGGCGCTTGCTGGGCTCCTTTTTCATGGGACTTGTGGCTGCGTGAGGAGCAGTAGGAGGAATTGTTACAAAGAGAAAGCAGCGTACTGGGTTGGGGCGGAGGGGAGAAGAGCGTTCTGTGGACGGGAAACTTGAACTGACGCTGTGAGGGCCTTTGCCAAGTGGTCGTAGGGCTGCTGGTGGGTGAGCTGCTGTGCAGTCAGCCTCAAAATCTGTAGTGTGTTTATCCTGGCGGGTGTCCTGCAAGCTGACAAAGCGCAGTTGCCAGTTCATAGGTGGCCAAGTGGTTCCCATTTGGTCCTCAGTATATTAAGTTCGAAACAACCTGTAACCGTGTTACACAATTCAGTTATCACCTAATTCAGGTCAAAGAATACAAAAGTACAGGTTGCAATTTAACTGGCATGGTGAGCTCGGTCTATTTAATCTAAAAGAGAGCTCAAACTGGGTTTCACCTTTGCAGGGTCCCTAAGACCTGCTCCGAGTGGAAACACCACGTCAGTGAGAAGCCCTGGAGACTAAACATAGATCACGTGTCTAATGTCCCAGATTTCCGTTTGAGCTGCATACGAGCCTTGCTTTTGGTCTTCAAGGCTTCTTATGTTTCCTGTGCCATAGCGACTTCAAACACTAACTGTTCTTTGCTAAATCTCTGCTAGGACACCAAGATTAGAACTCTTTGCTCCAGTTATTAATCTCCAAAATACTTAATGTGCTGTGTAAGACGGCATTTCAGAAGAAAGAGAAGATGCCCATGAACTGTCACTTAAAATTTAGGATTATCCCTCCAGAGACAGCCTGCAATGATCCTCTAGCAGCTAGTCATAAACCAGAAGTTTTGAAGCTTGTGTGGGATGAGCAGGGGAGGGGAGAATGCTGTAATGGATTTAACATTATCCCCAAAGTCATATGGTGGGATTTCCACCGCGGTTCAATACATCAGGCACAGAGCAGCTGTGCTGAATCCCATTGCTCGCTCCCACGGCTTTGTGCAAATAGCAAACCTGTCCCTGAGCATCAGCTTCAGCAAAACTTCTCAGTCTTAAGGGGCTCAAACCCCCGCATGGTTTGCCAGAAGTTTTTCAAGCTTCTCTCGCTGCCTCTTTTCAGGTGCTCGGTTTCCTATATTTAGTTGTCAAACACCTTTTCCCCACCTTGTTCATCACATGAGCCCAGCCCTACCTCGTAGGGTGGCAAAGTGCCATAGTTTCAAACCTAGGGGTGGTTTTGTGTGGTGGTGTGGTTTTTTTTTAATTGTATTGGGCTTTTTACATCCTTAGGGATCTTTTCTTCTTTTTGAGCAGTGGGCTTGATTTCCATTTCCTAATGCAGCAGAGACGATGACGAGGGTACTGCACGGAGAGTCAGGTGACCTGGATCCATTTTCGTGTCTGTTTACTCACGACACTTCAGGCTGTTTGCTCTGATCTCAGTTCTGTGCCTCAGCATCTGTAACGGCAAAGCTAACCCGAGCACGGTGCTAGCGGAGGGTTTCGCAGGGTGCATAATGACTGTAGAAGACAGTAAGGGACAGTGGGAAGCCTGGAAAGGGGTTTTTGGGGAAGGAGGGGAGGTCAAGCAAAATCGTGGAGAATAGGTCCATCTATGCTTAATACACAGCGGGCCAGGTGGAAGGTCTGCAAACCACTCGCTGCCTGAAGGAGTACGTGACGGGGCAAGGATCATGCCGTGCAGGTATGCTTTTGTTCTTAAGCAACTGCTATTGACCGCTGTCAGTTAGGATATGAAGCAAGTTCGATTTGTGGTCTGACTCAGAAGCTTTTATGCTCTTCAAATTCCCGGGTTTAGGCAGGGCAGTACTTTTTTTGGCTTTTTATTTATTTCAGAGCTGAGGTGAAGTACAAAGCAGCTTCTCCCTTCATCTGTCGGGAAATAAATGTGCTGTGCTGATGGGGAGAGCATCTTTGATGTTGACAGTGAGGTTCAGTGAAGGCATCCAGGTTCCTGCACTTCTACTGGAAGCCGTAGCCATAGTCAGGAGGAAACTTGTCCCTGGGGAATTCTGGTGCCTTGCTCTTGGCAAGTCTTGCTGGACAAATGAGCTTCCCAATATGCAAGGGAAAAGTGTGGCTTTACTCAAACCTCTGTCAAATGAATTCCAGAGGAGAGACACCTTTGGAAATCATCCTAGCTCCTCGTGTTTGAACTACTTGGGAACAAGTTGGATGATAGAGCACTGGAGAGCAGGAAGACCACAGTGCATTGGGTACCTTCCTTTCTGAGATGAAGGGCAAGGGTGTGTGGTGGACCTCTGGGTGGGAGAAGTTTTGAGGGGTGATGGCAACCTGCAGCCCCAAAAGCCTCGTTGCTGCCATGATGGCACATGGGGGTGGCACACAGGGCTGCTGTGTAGGCATGTTCCCAGGTGCCGTGGTGCGCAGGAGGGGTGGGAGGCTGTTGGTTGCAGCTAAACCTGATTTTTCTCCTTTTCTTTCCATCGCTGTTTCTGCACCTCTTTCTGGAGCATCCTCCGTGCTCCTAAATGGCTCTGTGTGCCCAGTAGGAAAACTGTCCCGTTCAAGCATGGGAGGCTGGGGACTCACTGCCTTGTCTGAGGCTTGCATGGTGGGAAGCTTGAGTCTGTGCAAAGAGTTTTTGGGTAGTCTTGTCCTTCCACGAAAGATTTTGATGTGGAGATTTTGTTCTTTAGGGTGTTCTCGCTCTCTTCAAAGGAGAATAGTTAATAAGGAAACCTAGCCTGCCTCACTGACGTTTCTACATTGGAACAGCAACCCAACTGCATCCAGATAAGAAACAATCTTGTTGATCTGACCTTCCTGCTCTGCTTTGAGGGTTAGCAGGGACTTGCATAGGGCTCCTCCACACAGCTTTTAGAAATAACTTCAGTAGCGGCTAGAACGACCACAAGTCCCCTGGGGCACACAGGGCCCCGTTCCTTGGGGGTGACCTCCCCGTCACCCCTTTCACCTTGAGCAGCAGGTGCCTTCCAGTGTTTTGTCTGCTACACTTGGATAAATCCACCTGATCTAGAAGCCATCAGCTAACGTGCTGTCAGCGCTGCAGAGGCAAAGCACCTTAAGAAGGTCCCAAACTGTTCTCTTAGGTGTATCCACAATGACATGTCCCTGGAATTCCACCATGCGTGCGAGGAGGGTTGTCACAAGGTAGGTGCCATCTGCTAGCGCTGGGTTTGAGCTATAAGTAAGCTTCTTGCATAACACCTTGCATAGCTTGTCTTTGTCTAGTATTAGGAAAAGCACCTCTGATTTCTGAATGTGGCAGGGTTGGGGTTTTTTTGTCATCTTTTAACTTAGTTTTGTGTCCCTTGGGTTAAGTTAAGCATGTGCATTAGCACAACGTTGCTGGCTGGTGTTGCTTCTCAGTGCTGGGAAATATGTTTCATAGCCTGATCTTTAGATCCCCTTTTTTTTTTTTTTTTTTTTTTTTTTCCCCCCACACTACAGCTTGCTTAAAACATATCCCACTCCTCCTCTCACCCCAGATTCCTGCCACATACCTGGCATTCCTTCATCCTTAATGAGAAGGAGGAGTGGGGGATTTCACGCTCCTGGAATTTTAGAGGAATACTAAGTGGATTTCTCATGAAAAGCCCTATTTAGGGTACAAATCTCCCTGAAAGATAGTCCCCATATGGCAAACCTTGCTTTTGTTGGTAATGGTGAACAGAGTTTTGAGTTCCTTGTTCAACAGCTTCTTTCCGTTTGGGTCTTGCTGTAAGTATTGCCATTGATGGAGACCGCATTGGAGCAAGCTCCTGCTGTTGTGGATAAAGCAGAGGAGACTTGCTTGCGAAGGTCGGCAGGGACACCTGTGCAACTCCTGGGCTGTTGGCACTTCAAGTTTTACCAGTGGCTGCAATGTGGACAAAATCTCCATATAGACAAGGCAACATAAAGGCTGTTAAGTCAAAACAGTTTTCTTCCAGGCTGTCATTAATTTACCCAAATAAACATAAAGCTGTGTTGGATCAAAGGTTCCTCCAGCCTGCTCCTGGCAGGGACTTCCAGGAGATGTCGAGGGAGGAGTATAAGAATAGGAACAGTAGCGATATGTGTGTAAAACAGGAAGAAGATTGTAAATAATTACAGCTGGTTAATACTACGTAGCCAGGGAGGCATGCGAAGGCAGTGCTCCTGGTCTGTCTTTAGATGTGATCCATCACCATCACAGGGCTCTGCCCTCTTACGTGTGTTGAAAGGCCAGGTTAAGGTGTCTAAATTACAGAGCTCTGCAAGGTTGTGGATTTTGGAGCAGCAACAACATGCCAGACTGGGAACATCTGCTTTGGAGGCACCGTGCCGTGTCGTGGATATTCCTGAGCTGTTGCCAAGCTGCTGTGGTAGCCCCCAGCCACGCTCCAGCGGGGAAGGGCTGGGACAGGACATCGCACCCAGCCAGCCCGGCTCTGCCTCCTGCTTTGGGAGAGGGGCTTCGCTGCAGCTTCGCGGGGCACCGACGATGGCAGCAAGAGCCCAGGGTCCTGTTGCACGGCGGCCCTGGGTTGCTTTCAGCCACCCCACAGTGGCAGAGGGCCACGGGCTGCTCTGGCTGCTGAGGAACAATGGAGAGGAAAGCTTTGATTTCCCCAGGGATGGACACCCCCCTGCTCAGGGGTGGTGCAGATGGAAGGAACTGGGGGCCAGCAGCTTGGGTGGTGTTTTTTTTTTTTTGCTTTTATCCTTTGTTAACCGCTGGTGACTTCTTGTTGTGGGAACTGCTGTGACCTCCCTGGGTTTTGTTTGTGCGCTGGGGCTGACATTGTTCGTAGCAGCTCTTTGATGCTCGGCCCCGGGAGCCGCTGGCCTGGGAACAGGAAGGTTGAGGCCGGCTGCCCACAGGCTCACTCCGGGCTGGCAAAGGGCTGGTGCCCTGCCATGGTGGCATCGTGTGGCAATGGATCTTTGCATCGCCCGGCAAAGGCAAATTAGTCACATACTGTAATGGGCTGTCCCCAGGTTGGTGACTTGTGCCCAGATCTGCCCTCCTTGGCCACAGCAGCACCCCGTGTCACAGCAGGCGCAGCCGATAGCTCCTGCTCAGGTGGGAGCAGCCGATGGTGCCGTGCTGCCAGTGGCTGGGGAAGATGCAAAGAAGAATCGGGCATTTATCAGAATTTGTCATCTTTTTCTAGGAAGCGAAGAACTAGGAGGCTGCAGAGCTTTTGTACTGGGTTCAACTGCAGATTCATGCCAGGAAGAGCTGGGACATGCTCAACATGGGTGATCTGTGGGAGCTTTGCTCAGGCCTCCTGCCCGCGGTGTCCTGGGGGTGTGCTGGCCGCCCCACTGACCCTCTTGTTGGAGCTGAGCTGGGGCTGGAAGGGATGATTCCCTGGCTCCCGAGGGCTTGATTTCTCAGTGTGCTGTCAGACGGGCACATCCGTGCCTTTTGCGATAGTTCCTGCTCGCAGGAGGCTTTGATTCTGCCCCTCGCTGCCTAGATCCATTTGTCTGGGTGTTGAATGAAAATAGCTTTTATAATGATGCAAAGATGGAGGGAATAATTCACATTTATACTACCCCTGAGCCCATTCTTTGAAATGCATTTCAAAAATCACAACGAATACTATTTTTCACCACACAACAGCTTCCCCAGGCAGCAAAGACAGCAATTCCCAGGAGCCATAAACCCCTTGAGCGTGTTTACCCAACTGAAAATGCACTTTATAATATTGGATCACCTTCAACCTACTCTGCTATTTTACATGCTAGGATCTGAAATACGTATATGCAAGCTCTGGTTGTGCTGTGTGCCTTACAGAGAGATTGGAAATGAGTCCTTAATTGCAAATTTAGTGAGCTGTGGCTGGCAGTTTTTTACAAGCAGTTGTCATTTCAATCATGGGAGCCAGCAGTCACGAACAATTGATTTTTATCAGGTATCGAAGTACACCCTCACAATCTGGGAAGTAGGGCTCATCGAGAGAGGGTTTATCTCAAGCTCCAGCCTTTATGGGGGAGGTTTAAGTAGATGGTCACCATTTCAAGGAGGACTTGAACTTTCAAGTATTCTCCAATACCTGCTGCTTGGCCTGGCAGCAGAGGGGCTGAGCTACACAGAGCCACGTGGGAATGGAGCTGGTTCATGTGTGCATGTCCCTGTTTTGCAAGAAGCAGGTAACAAAAAAACCCAATAACAAAAAACCCAAACAAACCCAACCCAAAACTCCACTGTTCTGATTTTGAACCCAAAGCAGTGATTTGTTATTCCTCACAGAAGGAACCTACCACCACTTATTCTGAGCAGCTATACTGACAATTTCCTATTTTTCTTCCTTCTGGAAGGAGGCCATTGAACTGAAGGAAGTCTTTTCCTGAAATGCAGACAGAAATGCTCCAGGGTTTTCTGGCTCAGGAAATCATTCCTGAATTCTGAGGCTGACTTGTTTGGAGCCATAGACACCAGAAGTCCCTACCAGGCTGGTAGAAACCCAGTGAGGCAAGTCCGGCCAGAAGAGATGATTTCTGTTGCTCCAGCCTTGCAGACTTTATGCCCTTGGCGTATTTTTGCTTCGCGGGCTTTGTCAGAAGATGCTCAGCCAGACTGCCCTTTCCTTTTTAAAGAAGGCACTGTAGATTAAATTTAGGCAATAAAATAAAAATCTAGTTTTGTTTCGTAGGCATCCTAGAAACTTGGAAATTAAAGCAAAAGTATATATATTGAAAGTGTTTTGCTGCTTTGTGTTTCTACTTGAAAATAAAAATGTTGTAGCTCCCTAAATGTTGCATCAGCTTCTTTTGAGATGTATAATTTAAACATTTTGAACTTAAGTGCAAGCTTTTAATGTCGTAATTTCTCAATACCACTGTGACAACTGTTTAGACATACAAGCCATTTGATTACAGTTTTATGTTAAATGAGGAACCATAATTAATACAATCATGTTTAATTTTTTCCTTACTGAATATAAAGATAGAATAATTTCTCCAGAGAAAAAAAGTTTCCTCAAATGACTAGATGGAAAGATTAAAAAAAAAATTTAGCTTTTAAAAAAAGAAATTTTAAGCTGTTAGATAGGAGTGGAGCAGGATATAAAATGCAAAATGCCTTGCTTGTGACTGGGGAGAGAATCCTGGGGAGCCTGAGTCCTGCCTGCTGTATCCTCCTTCCCGGTGTCGTGGTTTAACCCTGGCCAGCACCTAACCCCGCACCGCTGCTCACTGCCCCGGCGGGGTGGGATGGGGGAGAGGGTGGGAAGGGTGGAAGTGAGACAGCTGACGGGCTGAGCTAAAGGCAGTTTAACAGCTGCAGCAAAAGCCGCACAGGCAAGCGGGGCACAGCAAGGCGTTCATTCCCCGCTCCCACCGCAGCCCGGGGCTCAGCCACCCCCGGGACAGCCGGGCTCCATCGTAACGGGGGCTGGGGGGCCGACGGCATCACTCCGAGCGTCCCCCCCTTCCTCCGCCTTCCCCCAGTCTACGTGCTGAGCGTGATGCCACACGGTCTGGGATGTCCCTGGGCTCAGTGGGGGTCAGCTGTCCCGGCCGTGCCCCCTCCCAGCTCCTGGTGCCCCCAGCCTGCTGGCTGTGGGGTGGGCGAGGAGCAGCAAAGCCCTTGGCCCTGTGCGAGCGCTGCCGAGTGGTAGCGAAACACCCCTGGGTCATCAAGGGGGGTTTCAGCACAAATCCAGAACGCAGCCCATCCCGGCTACTAGGAAGACAATTAACTTCAACCCAGCCAAAGCCAGCACACCTGGCTGCAGGTGAGGTGTGGGGGGAGCCGCGGGATGTTCCCAAGTTGTCCTTTCTCCTCCTTCCAGCACCATTTCATGGAAAACACAGAATGAAAAGCCTTTGGTTGTCAGAGGTCTCCAGAAGACATTCTCCACTTTTCACAACTCTCTCCCATTTTTGCCTAAGCTACTTTTACTAACCATTTTAGGAAGCAGAACATTTGTAGAGAAGTGACCCTTGGCCTGGCCTCCGAGCAGCTCGCAGCGGGCGCACATGCCCCGTCTCAGCCCAGGCTTGTGCGAGCCTGAGCGCTCCGAGACATTTTCACCCACCTCCAAGTACCTGCACATCAGTGTCAAGCCCACCACTGTGGCCATCCAATTGAAGGATGGTCTGGAAAGGTGTGTTGGCATATTTTTGCACTCGTACAAGCCTGGGAGACCCCCCATGCCAGCTGCCCTGCCCGCGGGTGCAGCAACCCATGCAGATGGCACCCCTGCAACACCCCAGTAAATCCCATGGGCTTCACAATCCTAGCAATGATACCCCATGCCTTTATCTTCCATCCAGCACATCTTCTGTCATCAAGTCCTCGGGCCTGGGAGCATTTATCTTCTCCGGGTGGAAATTCAGCGCTAGTGACTTCAGCAGGAGCAGAGTCATGCAGCTGAATGTCCTTCATCCACACCCCGACACGATGTGCCGTAGCCTTGTCTGCACATTGCTAGTTTGCTTCCAAACTCTTAGCCACCATCCCCAGTTTTCGGTGCAATATAAATACATTTGTATTTTCTCTTTCTACGTAGCTGCATGCTGACACCCACTTGCCCACCTCTTTGGAGGAGAAGGCCACTATTTACGCTCGTGTTTCTCTCTCAGGATAATACAGCTGAGCAGGGTGTCACCAAGAGGGTGTTGAAGCCACTTGTGTTCTAGAACATGACCTTCAAATTGTTTACTTAAACTTCTGAGCATAGAGGGAGGAGAGTTTACTTCAAGCTATCTGTTTCTGCAGGGCTGAAAGAAGAAATAAGCACTTATTTCTGCCCGTGGTTGCTCCCGGAGCTGATTCCCAGGGGTACTTCAGTATTAAGTATCCCTCCCAGATCTCTGACGACATTATTAGCAATAACGGCCAATTAGGTGTACCGGGAAGGGAGGAAGAGCGATGAACAGAGATATCAATTTTAGCACTAGCAGAACAAAAGAAAATTGGCGTTTGCTGAGCAGAAAGGATTTAAGACCCTAGCAGGGAAGGGAGGAGAAGGAAAAACTGTAAACCTTTAAAGAAGGAACTATAGAAAATATTTAACAACGCTTTTTAGGGCTTGCCAAACAAGCACAATGCATTACAGCATTTTCACCTGCTGGCTTACAGATTTAACTTTTGATTCACAGTTATATAATGTGTTTTGCAGCCAGGGTTTAAGCAGGGCCCGGAGGTAAGTGGATCCGGGGGCCATTGTAGCATTGGGGAGAGGAATGTGGTTCTGCGCTCTTGGCAGAGGTGGAAATTTGCAGCAGGTCAGGTCTGGGCTGCTGAGGGATTAGGTCAGTATCTGCCCTCCGTGCTGCCTTAAGGCAAACTGAATTTTTCACATATAAGGGAAAGATGAAGAACAACCCCCCCCTTACAACTTAACTAATCACCTGCTGCTAAATAAGGCAGTATGAGTTATTCACCACCTCCACTCTGCTTTATAACATTACTGCAGTAATTATGTGCCATACTTGATTGGAGCGTTTCTAAATCCTTGCAGAATAAAAGGATTCTGCCCAGCTGTGCCTGTGCTGGGTAGTTGGTCTGGTGGGTTGGAGTTCTCAGGGGGTGGCTGGCTCAGTTAGTGGGGGAGGTGTGGATAGGCAGGGGGTTGGCACTGGGGGATTGGTTTTGGGGGGTGGGAAATGAGTCTGTAGGATGTGCAGCTGAGTATCACAGCTTTATCTCACAATGGTTTTGTTATTAATGAGGTAATCTCAGAAACTGTGGGTCTTGATTTGTGTTTGCTGATGGCTGCTTTTGGAGAGGTAGGCGAGGGGCTGCTTCATCCAAAGCAGGTACTGGTCCTCTCTGTCACTTGTTGCTTTTCCTTCTGCACTGGGGTAACCCCAGGGTCACCCCACCCCAGGTGCTCCCAAGGAGTGCTCTGACTCCTGTTAAACCTCTGGCTCAAATCCCTGCTTGGTTTGAACTTTGTGGGATGGGTGGCTGCTGAGGGTGGGGGTCAAGTGGTGCTTTTGCTGGGCAGGTGTTTCTGGCCTCTGGCTCCTGCTGAGCAGAGCTGCCAGCAGAAACCCTGCTGGGGCTGCAGGCTCCTTCTGCTTTGCCTGAAGGAGGTTCACTCCAGATAATAAACCACATTTTTCCAGACAGAAGGCAACAGGGAAGAAAGCTGCAGGCACGTCTGAGCCAATGTTCTGGTAACTCTTGAATTAAGAGAAGGCTTAATGATGACTCTCAGTGTTACTGTAGCTCCTCAGAGCAGAGTTCCCAAGAGAAGAAGAGAGGGGAAGCATCTCACCAGCGATCACCAGCATCAGGGCAACTGACTGTTTCCCAGCTCGCAGCTGGCTGAAAATACTATGTAGCATGGAGCCTTCTGTGTGATGCTCTCTTTCTCCTGAGGCTGTTGATCTTCACCGCCAGACACCCTCCCACACTATTGCTGTAGCTGTGTACGGCCAGGCTGAGGGCTGGAGGTGGATAAGGGTGATGAAATGGGAGGAAAAAAGTCAGAGAGCTGCTGTAGCTTTGCTTTTCTCCTCTTGCTTTGACTGGTCTGTCAGTGTGGACAACAGCCTGGTGGCCCCACAGAGAATTAACGTCCCTATTGCAACAGCTTCGGCAGCGCTGCTGAAGCCAGCGCCTGTTTCTCACGGGCTTGGTGCCAAGTGATGCTGGGAGGTCAGGGACCTGTCTGTTAGTGGTGGTGTGGGTATGTTAAGGCTGGGGCTGACACAGAGTGTTCAGGTTGAACAGGTTTAGTCAGGCGTGCCCGTGACCTGAGCACTTTCCTTTATGGCCCTGCCAGTTTTCCTGGGGACGGCTGGCCACCGCTGCTGGAGGGAAGGGACTGTCGTCTTGCATGAATGCCTGTGAAAGGGGGACGCTGCAGAGGGCACAAATGAACTATTCAAGTTCTCTTCCTGCTACCAGTGCCCTCTGTTCTGGATGCTGGCTTGATATATAATGATGTATCTGATCGTGGGTGTTTTTGGTGACACAAATGTGATTTGATGGCCTTCTGGCCACGTCGTGGGCAGCATCGGCTGGTTGGACTTTAAGGAGGGGAGGTGAATGAGTCCCTCAGTGGAGGAGAGGTGGAAGGGTGCCGGCTGAGTTCTTGAGGGGTTAATGCTGCTGAGGCTTCGTTACGTTGTGTGCAAGGCTAGAGCACTTGGAGCCTTGAATAGCGATCTTTTTGGTTATTTTTAAATTTGCAGCGACCAGATGTTTCCTGCAGCACTGGGCTGAGATGGTCAGAGGATGAATGAGGCTGATAGCCAGGGCAAGCCTGGGGCCAGCCAGGCACACACCTCCAGTGTGTCTCCACCTGGGATTCCTGCCAACCCACAGCTGTGTGCCTGCAGCACCCCCGGCAGGGGCAGGTCCCATGCCTGTCCAAGGTTACTTCAAGAGCTCTTGGTTATCTCTGAATGGGGCATCCCCCAGGCCATAGTGCCACTTGCCATAGATGAGCCAGGGCCAAAAGAAATCATGCCAGCTTTCCTAACACTGCTACGTGCCGATGTTGAGGGGAGACAGTGAAAGCATCAGCTTTCCAGAAATAAGGAATTTATAACAACCTATTAACTCAAGTTCTTGTCTTAAAAAATGAGACAAGAGCTGCCTGCTTGAATTACTTAAAAAAAAAAAAAAAAGACAGGAGAGGATTTTTCTATATCTTTTCCCACATTTTTTAAACTGCCAACAGCACACCTCAGTGCTGCAGCCCTCACAGTCCCAGGGGAGCACTGCAACATCTCCCCAGCTTCAGGCTGGGCTCTGAGAGGCAGCTTCCAGGGCTTTCTTCACATACTGGGGCACAATGCCACCAAGCCAGGAGGTGGCCAAAGCCTGGCAGCCTGGTTTCCAAAGGGAGTCCCAATATCTGCATTCGTGAGAGCTGCAAGATGTGACTGTTTGTTTTTAAAGAAAGTCAAACCTGAAATTTGTGTTACACTCCATGTGTATATGCATGTTTATATGTATACACACACCTGACTGAGGACTTCAAACCTTCCACATACAGCAAAAGGCAAGATTTTTGCCCCTCGCCACAGCAGAGTTGGTGTTTCAGGACTGGGCATTACTAGGTGATTTATAAGCACTCAGTCTGATGAGACAGGGCTTCTGTTGCTCTCTGGGGGAGCAGACTTCAGCCACTATGCATTGCTGTAGGAAGCCTTACTTCCTACTTCATTTCAGATTTGGATTATTTTTTTCCCCCCACTGCTTCATGGTCAGGGATGGGAATACCTGCTTGATATATATATATATGAATACCAATATTATAACATCAGACTGCTGTAGTTGAGGTATCACAATTATTTCTTGGAGCATGATTTAAAGCACATCCCAGGAAATAACTCATTGGGAATATTCACCACAGCTGTGAGACTTTCTGGATATAACCCTGTATTTCTGGTGACTTCACTTATGCCTCCCCTTCTGTATGTCTCCAAAACACGATCACCAAGAAAATTTAAGACTCTACCAAAGAAGCTTAGCTATAGTGTTTTACGTTCTTTAGTGTCCTGAAATGCTGAGTAGAGGCTTCTGAGGAAGAGCTGGGTGGTTTAATCCACCACACCTGAAGGCTTTGGTGGCTGTTTTGAGATCCTTCATCTCAAGCTGGCAAACTTTGCTGTGGAGGTCTGTCAGCACCAGGCAGCCCAGAAGTCACCCACTTTAACCGCTGCAAGTGCCCGTTGGGAATATTTTTAACAGGGATGCCAAAGCATCTTATCCAACTGAGGAACATCTTGTCTGCACTCCAGCCTGCTGAGAGCCAGCCAGGGAGACACCAGTCCCAAAAGTCTTCCGAAACTCTTCAGTAAAGAATCTGCAGAGTTTCTCGTGAGTATGAAAATATTTTAACTCCTTAAGAAATTAAGAATACTGAGATTAAGCACCACAAATTCTCCCTTCGTTCCTTCTCCTCCAGAATAATCCTTCTCAAAAACCCTTAGAAAATGGGTGGGTTTAGGGTGGTTTAGTTAGGCTTGTGAGCACTGGGGGCAGCCAGGTCCTGCTGTGAGCTGAGCCCTTCCCTTTGGGGTGTTTAGTGCCGCACGTCCCTGGTTCAGCTTCTGCTGGTAAGCAGCACTGAGTCATTACACCACTGACTCTGCACTGAGTGTGCAAGAGAACTTATTCCGAAAATTAGGGCTTTAATCCTTTGCCTGTGGGTGAAAGTAAAAAAAAATAATAAATAAATTAAATGCAAGTTGCATGTACGTTGTAATCATTTTATCCAATGTTATTTTATTTTTCTGTAATGCCATCTTCCCTTTTACACTTCTATTTTCCTGGGAACCTGAGCAGTGTGGTAACTTGCTGTTTATGTCCTTGCTAATGAGTCAACACCTCTAACACTTTCAAAACGAAATAGGCATTTACGTTGCAGATGTCTATGGAATGTCAGTGGCAAAGGCTCGGTTTTGATAACCTCATCCCTAGTGGTGTGAACTTTCATCCGTACAGTCACCTTTACAGCCGTTGAATAACTGTGTAGTTAAACTCTGTCACCATAAACAAGCAGCGGTAGTGCCCTGCAGGGAAGGGGGGATGCGGGATATCAGTAAAAACCTCTAAGTGAAGCCCTCTGCGGTCTGCCTGGTCGGGTGGCAAACCGAGATGGAACTAGGAAGTTAGCTGTATTTCTTAGGAAACGGAGGAGACCAGATCTCGCCTGTGAAACAGCCATCATCGTGCTCTTTGTTCCTTTTTTCTTTAGTATTTATTTTTCCCGTAAGTTCATCCTTTTGTCAAAACATATTAGAAAGACAAACCTTATAGGAGAGTAATATCTGTTGCCAGACTAGCTGGTGCAACGGGCAACCAGACCTTTTATAAGCACTTGACCTCTTGGAGTAGGAAATTTCCAATTAATATTGATTAGAAATAGTTTTTCTCACTGTAAATACTGCAGCACAGTATACATTGTCATCAGAACTTTTCTTGTTACAGCTATAGTCTTGATTTTTATTTACTCATTAGGATCTCAATGGAAAGATGGTCTTTCATTTATTCTATAATATTAACAAAGCTAGTTAACTGGAATGCATATGAAAGCGATTAGGAAAATCTTGACCTGCAATAGATGCAGAGCCATGGTCAAACTGACTGCTGAATTCACTAAGAAAGAAGAAAGCATTCCTCTGCCTTGCTAAAAGCTCAAAGTAGGGGAAAATCTGGGATGCTGCTACAAAATAAACCCCAAGCTGGTGGCAGGAGTGACTTGTGTGTTCCTGTAACCATTTACGTACAGCGCTCGTTCTCTGCGTGTTCTGCTCTGGTACGTTGTCTCAATACAGCATTAAACCAGGTCTCAATAGCCTCGGGGAGGTGGGGGGAAGAAATCCCGGTGTTACTTTTAGTGCTGAGTTGTGTAATACTGACTATACAATTAAGGCTAAATACCTTAACCTTGAGTCTGTGTTTCTAATGTCAGGTAACCTTGATAAAGGTCTGAGCTCCTGGTGCCTCCTGATGGGTCTGCTGGTGTTGCTTGGTTCTCACTGTTCTTAATTGCTGATTGTTTAAATGTTCATTTATGGATTTAAAGAGCAAAGGCATTGTTTCCTTCGGAAACACTGGACATGCGTGGTGGGCTGGACTCCAATACTGCCAAGAGCATAACCCTGGTTATCCGAGCGCTGCTGCAACAGTCTCGGGCATCTGTACAGTAACATCACCAACAGGGCACCTGACCAGGAAAGCCACCCTTCGTATGAAGGAGAAAGTTCTAAACGTGGAATGTCTGTGTTAAAATCCCTACAACCTGGTCCCTGATTCTCGCAGCTGTATGTCCCAGCTGTAGCTTTTCTTGCATGTGGCTGCTCAGGCCCTGAGCCCAGTCCTGCTAAAATTAACGGGGGGACTTTCATTAACTGTAGAAACTAGATATGGCCCTGAAAGATGGACAAAGGCTTCTGACATTGCTGCTCCTGGTGAGGCTTTTGTGCTTTCAGCTATCAAATGTGTACTCTGCTGAGCAGCGTCATTAAAGATGCATGAACTGTCAGGATCCGTTTCCTGATGGGGCAGGCGCGTGTGCTGCCCAGGGCTCTGAGCAGCAGCTCCAGCATTAAAAGTCTCTTTGTGCTCTTGTGCCTCACAAATGGTCAAGATGTGATGAACTTGGAGCATCTTTGAAGTCAGACCAGCCAGGTACAGCTAGCCGGTACACTGGTGTAAGGAGTTGCTTGGCACCAAGGGAGCGATGCTGGCTGTTCATGGGCTGCTCCTTGGGGTGCTGTTCCAGCAAACCAACAGTGTGCGGTTGCTCTTGGGCGAGGAGCAAAACCTGAGTGAAAGCACCAGAGCCGTGGGAATGGATGGAGAGAAGGTCCCCATGAACCGGCTTGTCTGGAAACTGGAAGATGAGGCTCCTCAGACAGCAGAACCAGGGGGCTGAGTGGGCTTCAGGATGTAGCGTGGCTGGTTCATCTCAAGGGTTATGTGAGGCAAGTCCCAGACCACACCGAGGGCTGGTTTATGGTTCAGGAAACCTGTTCGCTGTTTTTTCCATTCCAAAGGGCTCTGAGGACAAGTTTCTTTCAGAGACTGGATTCAGAAATACATTGAATAGTTGTATATCTAAACAGAAATGCCAGACACACCCTTAAACACTTCAGCTTGTCAAATACCTGAATGCCACAGAGGATTTTGTGGCTAAATGTTCTGGGCACTTAGTGTAAACCAGATTATCGTACAATATTTGCTTAAACTGGGGAGAAAGCCACAGACAATGACAAAGCACTGATGAGTTTCAAAGGCAGTGCACAAGGGATGTTTTAATTAATTGCCAATCAACAGCTGTCCAATAGAAGGTGGAAGGCCCTTTAATGGGGCCGGTATGTGAGAGCTGGGTAGAAAATGTCATGTTCTCCTCTGGTAGTGCTCTGACCTTCCCTCTAACCACCACAATCCTCTGCAAAAATGACATTTGCTGTCAAAATTAGTGTTGCTCTTTATATTTACCACTGGACTTAATAACGCTGTTACATTCCTGTGATCCCCAGATCTGTTTGATCTGGGCTATTTCCATACACTTTTTTTAACAGTTTTAAGAAACCAGGGGTTAAGGAAACGTGTAGTGCTGGAGGTGTTTCTTAGGGTGGTGTAGACCCCATGTTGCTGATGTACCAAACTTGCCAGTGCAGCTCTGCTCTGGATGTCTGTGCAAGTCTCTGCTTTCTCGAGGTGTAGACCCCCAGGCTGAAGAAGGGGAGCACAGAAATTGTTTTCTAAATCTCAATCAGCTTTGTGAAAAGTAGGTGAAGGGTCACCCCTGTTCCACAAGTGAATTATGGGCTGGATGATTTCTTCAAGGCCAGAAACTGAGAAATTGAAGGACCCTACCAGGAGCAATGAATTCTTTCAGTCAAGAGAAGAGAGTGGATGTGGTTGCAAATAAAATGCTGTCTTATCTGAAAGCTAAACCATCCTTCAGTAGTCCAGCGCTGAGATGTTTTAGGAGCATCTTGCTTTGCCTAAAGTGATCTTTTTCTTCCTTTCTTTGCCTTCAGCACTGACCTCAGGGATTTTTCAGGTAGCCAGAGGGTCTTGCTTCTGATTCAAAGTCCTTTTGAAGGCTGTTTTTTAAGGTTCCCCTCCTCATGAGTTGCTGTCACTTTTAAACTCCCTTAGACAGCATCTATTGCTAATGTGTTACACAAGGAGCTTGTGCAGTACCAGAAGTGTGCTGTGCTTTTTTGTTGTGACTGTAAGTTGTATCTAGCCCTTAAAACATCTTCCCCCCTAAAGCTTCTCACAAGCACAAAGATAGCAAGTCAAACAGACTCACTTCTGACCTTCAAAATTTCCAGCCAGATGCAAAGTTTTCACCTTTCTAATTAATCTTCCAAACCTGCTGTGAAGATGGCAACAGGCACTAACTGCCATCTGAGGACTGGAGCAAAGAAACAAGATGCAGAGCTGTGATAATGTCAAAAGTTTGCAGCCCCCAAATCATAGGCAGAAAGAGATGCTGTGCTGGCCAGGTTGTCTTCCCCCAGAAACTGCTGGAGGTGGCACCTACCCCACAGGTTGCTCTGCTCTGCTGCAGCAGGAGGGAGGCCACAGCAGCGGACTTCAAGCATTAGAAAAGATGTAGGGATTAATTATGAGATTAAAGCCACTGTTACTGAAGGTCTGCCGCTGCTCTGGTGGGCTCCGCTCTGCTGCAGTGTAGTTCCCACTTGTTACTGCAGCATCTGTGTGGAGTTAGGAGGAGGACACCACCACCAAAGCAATCCTCCCCTCCCCTCCCCCGCCCGGCAAAGCAAGCCCCCATAGGAGTTCATGCCAAGCACTCAAGTGACCCTACGGGCACGCTCACCCAAGGCAAGGGCACTGGGAGTACCTGTCGTGAACGCTCTCGGCACTGGTGAGTGGGTGGGCGAGGGGTGGGCGAGGGGTGCCCATTCCATCAGCAGGAGGCAGAGGATGAGGAGGAGCACGCTGCTAATAACAGCAATGCAGATTCACGCTCGCTCGGCGCTGGGCAGGCGGCCAGCTCCTAACCACAGGGATTTTAACTTGCAACCTTGCGAGCTGTGGATCTGTGCCCACCACTCCGTAGCATTTCTTTCCTGTCAAGGCATGAAATTTTTCATAGGTCAGCCTGGTCTTGGCTCTTTATGCGTTTGGAGAGGTTTACTCTCCAAACCTGCTCCTTGGCTTTTGTGTCTGCAAGTGGTCTGCCTGGGAAAGCCCTGGATGTTAGTGCTGCAGCATCGCTTTGGGTGAGTGCTGCTGCTGGAGCTGGTACTGAACGCTTCGTTTGTAGCGAGTTGGCCTTTGTGCCTACAGAAAAGAGGAGGAGTGGCAGCATTTGATAAAGGTAAACTGTACAAATCTTGGGGGCTGATTAATCGATTTTTTTCTTCTTTTGGTATATTGACAACGTGCAAACTGCCATTGGCACCATCCCAAGTCTTAATTTTTCTGTAGCAGTGAGGATACACTTGGATAACTTGTTGGACTGTTGGGAAGTCGTTGTGCCAGTTTACTGGCTCATGCCCGGTTTGGCATAGGCTTTCCAAAGGCTGATGGAATAACGGTCCACGAGGTCAAGGCCCCGCCTGCCAGCCTTAGCAAAGTTGGTTTTTTACTGATTTGATGCTCAAGAAGGAAACACGAGTTACTTTTGACTTCTCTTACTACAACACTTTTTGTTCTGCTGTACCATGCTGGAGCCAGATCTATGCACCCTCTCTTTTTGCCTCCTGGTTTATTCTTCACCTAATCTTTGATTTTCTCTCATGACCTTCTACCGAAATCAGCACAAATATCCCAGATCTACCCCTCTGTCTCTTTTAGTCCCACATTTCTGCTGTTACTTTCAGCTTTCTTTTGGTGTCCTCTCTTTTCTTACTGATTTCCTTCCTCTAATTTTCCTTTTCAGTCAGCCCCCAGTTATTCCATGTGCCCTTCTGTAAGATATCTGAGAGCATTCCCATGGCTTCAGTCTTTCCAAGCCCTTGAATCTGGTGTTTAATTCTTTGGGTTTTTAACAGAGAATAATCAATGTCAGTGCTCTTGCTCTTGTGGCTTTCTCTAAGATAGTGTTTTGCCACTGGCAACCCTCTGGTTTGAGCATCATTTCCTTTTCTTGTTCCTAGTTGCTTCCTTCTAGACAGCCCACACCTCACAGCTGAATCACTCCTCCCCTGCCACCACCCCACCACTCATTTCCTCCCACTCTCTCTGTTGGGAACCTCTTGCCCACACCATTAACACTGCAAGATTGCCCATTTCCTTCTGTTTCCCCACCTCCATCTCCCACCCTCATCTCCCACACCTTCCCAGTGCTCTCCGTGCCTCCCCTGCCCCATTAGCTTTACCTCCTGCCCTGGGAAAGCCCCAGTGCTTGAAGCAGCCCGTCTTCACCAACCATGACCAACTTCTGCCTTCACTTCTTGTCTCATGGCTTGTTTCTTCTCCCCAGCCCTTGCTGTGCTGCCAGATGTTGCCCACGAGCACTGCCCAGCGGTGCTCCGCCACGCAGGCACCGGAGAGTAGAGGGCTCCTCCGCTCTGCAGGGGCTCCTGCTTGTTTGCGGTAGGTTTAAGTATGGATGTGGTCTACCTGCTTGCCATCAGCCTTGCTTCTTAGTGACAGCAACTCTTAGCTGGATTGAAATACTGCAGGAGACCTTGAAAGATCATGAGAAGAAAACTTTGCCAGGGAATTAAAATGGAGGAGTTGGAAGTGTAAATTGGAGAGAGGAAAAACGGGGCTGCAGCACCTTCAGCTCGTGCATGGGGCTGCTGGCACAGCTCTTCCTCCGGCACTCGGCTCCCGCTGCAGCCTACCTACGCTCAGCTGTTCTGTTTTGACAGGCTGTCACCACGTGAGTGTACGATGAAGCAGCAATTGCAAGCGCACGTGCTCTGTACACCTGCAGAACAAGGACATGATCTCTACTGTCCCCTCGCTTCTACGTCTTTAAACTCCCAGCATAGCCCAAGACTGGCAGCTCCTTCTGTGCATCTGAGTTACAGGGTCTGCTCAGTGTCCTTCAGCCATTGCAGCCTTCTACTTATTTTTTTAATCCAGAAGATTCAGTTGGTTGCCAGCACCTAGTCTGACCGCTGAGTAACTTAAGTATTATAAAAGCACAAGAGAAAAATCCTGTTCTTAGGCCTGGGTGAAATCTTTCCAGCAAATAGCGTACTTCCTAAAGAAAGGAATTTGAGGGTCCAAAACTACCTGTGAGATCAGATTGAACACTGGATCGGGAAGGAGACACTAGGAACTGCATCTTTAGAAATGCTAGATGTTTTAGTAGTGCTTTTTATGAAACTTGAAATATCCTTCCTCTTAACCTAGATCTCTGTAATCTTTTTAATCTGTACCCAATAAAAAAGAAAACTTGATACAGCCAAAATTCACTGCATTAGAAAACAAACAAACTGTATTTCTATTCTAGCTCCAAATTTTTGTATTGGCAACTGAAGCAAGAGCTTTGATTTGCCAGCAAAAATGAGGATGCTGTGGATGCCTGCGGGCACTCTCTGAGGCACTCACCCCTCCCGCTGCCCTGAAGGTCTCCATCTTCTCCATTCCTGGGCTCTGGCACTCACCGCAAGAGCCTGCTGATGTGGTAGCTGTCCTTGTCTTCCCAATCACAATGCTCATGCCCACATTTGAACAGAAAATGAGGTGTGGGGGTTTTGGGGGTTTGAGGGGTGGTTTTTTTTTTTTTGTTTTTTTTTTTTTAATTCTTTAACTGTTAAGATGCGTTTCAGCTTTTTACGCTGACTCACTGGTCTGGCACAGAGCCAGTTTATTTATGTGACTCCCTCCATCATTACCATACGTACCTCAGAAAGCAGCTGTGCTTACAACACATTTTAAAATAAACAGAGGACTGAATTATGGACTTCAGAGACTGGTCCAAAGTTGCTCAGCTCTCCAGTGCCCTGGGCTAAGGCTCCAGCTGCTAGACTCGAGCTTTGGAAAGCCTCCTCCACCCTGCATAGCCCAGGGCCGCCAAGGTCTCTGGCTGGTGAGGAGCCAAGTCTAGTCCCAGATCGGTAACTAACCCTTAACTCAGTTGAAAACTTTCCCATTCCTCCCATCCTGCACCTCCACCTCTGTGACTCTAGTGAAGAGGAGGACATGGATGTATTTTCTTCTCATCAGCTTTGCTTTCCAGAGTTTTGCATGTACAAACGCAGCAATCGGTTTGTACAGTTAGGGCACATCTCTGTGCCACTCGGTGACTCTTACAACACGGTTCTGCCATGTGGCAGCAGTAATATGTGAATTCTGGACAGAGCTCCCGGACTCTCCTCAGGGTAAACTCTCACCTCCATCAGGCTGTCGCACTCTGGATGCTCTCTCACACTCATGTACAACTGCAAAGATCCAGGTTTTTTACCCGCAAACACTCACCCACACTGTCCTGTTCAAAGGAGCAAGTCCCATTTCAAACCAAAAGGCACTTGTTGAGCTGGAATGTTTCAGTGCAACTTCGAAGGACACCCCACAGCTGGATGGCTGGAGCTGTCTCCCCGATGATCTGCTAGATCTGGGTGGAGGCCCTTTCCCAAGGAGGAACAGGTCCGATGGTGATTAATCCTCCCAACCTTCCGAAACCTATTTCACCCCAGAAAAGGCAACCGATCCCAGACACAGCATCTGACGGCAGCGTGAGGAATCCTCCCTGCTGGGCTCCCCGCCGTGCAGGACGAGCGTGGGCCCAGGAGCTGCTTGGCTTCTCTCCCAGTGCTGCTGGCTGGCTCTGGCTCCCGGCAAAGACTCTTATCTGCCCCTTTGTCCGCCTGTGAAAGGGGCATGAGGCATCCTTCAGGAATGGTGCTCCGTTCTCGCATCACTCACTGGGCTTTACAAGCCTGACAGGGACGTTGCGTTGCATCGGGGGCGGCTTTGAGTTTCTCCTAAAAAAATGCTCCAGGATCCCGTCCCTAGCACGGCCTCGTTCTGTGGCAAGCAGGAGCCTGCTGCCGGGCTTGGCGATTCACGCTGGCAGAAGGGCAAAAGGATTTCCAGCCGGGATGCCCTTGGCAGACCCCCCAATGGCAGCGCGGGCAGCAGCATCCTGCACCTTGCGCCTGGCCAGATCCCCCTGCTGCAGGGTGCCCAAGCCGCAACCTTCCACCAAAACTCGAAGACCTTTTTTTTTATTTATTAATTTTTTATGTACTGGTTCATTTATTTATTTATTTGTTTGTTTATTTATTTATTTATTCACACACACACCCCGCTACACAGACAGCCCCGCCCGCCCCGACGCGGTCCAGCGCCCCTTCCCGAAGGGCCGCCCCGCAGCAGCCGCTCCCGCAGCGCCCCCGGGATGCGGCCGCGCTCCGCGCCCTCCACCTGCCGGGCGGGGCCGGGCTGCTGCGCGCCCCCTCCGCGCCCCCTCCGCGGCCGCGCCCCCTCCGCGGCACCTCCCCGGGGCGGAGCTGCGGCCGCAGCCGGAGGCGGGCGGGGGCCGGGGCTGCGCGGCGCCGCTGCCTGCCTGCCTGCCCGCCCGCCTGCCGGGCCCGCCGCGCTGCGCGGAGCTGCCGCGGGTGAGTGCGGAGCGGGGCGCGGGGCTGGCGCGGCCGGGGGGCAGCGGCAGAGCGGGGGTTGCGGGAGCGGCGCGGGGTCTGCCCGGCCCCCGGGGTGGGGGGTGGGGGATGGATGGCGAGGGGAGCGGGAGAGCTGTGCCAGGCCCGCGGAGCGCTGCGCGGGTGCGGAGCGGGGTCCCCGCCGCGGCTGCAGTCACGCCGCGGAGTTTCGGTAACTCCAGCCCTGCGCGATCGCATGCGGGCTGGCGAGGGGCACCGGAGCACCGCGGCCGCTGCCTTCCCGGCGGGTGCGAGGGACCGCGGGGGGCTGGGGGTACCCCGGGCCGGGGGCGAACCGCGGAGGGGGCGCGGGCAGCCCCCGCGGCAGGTGTTACGCCGTGGAGCGCTGGCGGGGCTGGGGTGCGCGTTGGCGCGGTGGGGCATCGTGCAGGAGCCCGGACGCTGGAGATGGGAATTTCCTGCGTTTGTTCGTGGATGGGCTTTGCCTATCGCGTTTAGGATCCCTTCCCCTTCTGGCCTGATTCAGGGTGGGAGAGATACACCGGGTGGTAGCAGAAGTGTTAAGCAATTGTTATTCCTGAAATGGCATCAGGATTGCAGTTCCTGGTTTCTGTGTGAGATGAAGGTCTTTCTTGGAGAGAGTCTCCTCCAGGTGCTGGCAGACCAGGCAAACTTCAGCCTGAACTTCAGCCCCTTGCCCAGCCCCAGGGGCTGCGGTGGCAGCGGTGGCAGGTGGCGATGCTTTCGGTTGACTCTGTTGACAAGCCAACAAGTTCATGTTTATATCTTGGCTTACTTACCATGAACGGGTCTTTGCTGTGCTGTGATAACTGCTGGAGGAGGAGGAGGACGCTTCCAGCTACAATGGAGTAGCAGAAAAAGTGGCTTTTCACAAATTGTCAAGGAAAGCAGAGGGTTCACAAACCTGGATAAAAGCCCAAACCCATCCCTGAGTCGTCCTAACAAACGCCCAGGGAACCTCAGGGGAGCGGCGGCCCGGGCTGCCCTAGCTCTCCCCTTGACCCAGCCTCCCCGACCCGGTGTCCCGAGCCCTGCCATTGCTGTTCCCGGCTTTTTCCCAGGTGGAAGGGCCAAGCGCTGTTATGGCAGAAAGCAGAAGGGGTTTTTCTGGCTGGAACTGAATTTAGTCCGGAGGGGGATCGTTTTCGTAGTGAAGGATCTAATGCATTAAATCCTGAATGTGAAGGATACTGTTTCATTTGTGTTTTTCCCTTCCTTCTTTAAACTCTACGCTGTGGGTTAGACCAAAAGCTGTGGATGATATTGGGAATACTCTTATTACATTATTTTTATCGGGTTTGGATCATGTCCTGAGATCTCTCATGAAGCTGGGGTGTGTGTGGGGAAAGCTTACTTTCCTTCTGACTGGGAAAACATAAGTGACTATTTCATAAGAAAAATAAGATTTAAAGTGTTGAACTTCAGATATCTATGGTGGATGTGATGAAATGCTGAGATATCGTGTCTTCTTTCTGCCATCAAGACCACGTGTCCAGGCTGCCCATTTCTAACAATGTCTTGTTGTCGAGTCCATCGTTGCAGGAAAAATGACTCTGTGTGAGTGCGCTGGTACCAATTGTACCGGCTCCTTGGTGCTTCTGCATTGCTTCTGCAGCCACTTTGTTGGAGCCTTATTTTCCCTTGGTTTAATAATTAATAAAATGCCTGTTGCCTCAAGGCACATTTCATCCAGTAAGAAGAAAAACATCAACCAGTGTTTACTGGTTATGGAGCCTGAGGTTGACAAATAATGAAGCTTTTGTGGATGAGAAGATGTCTCATTTTTATCTTGCATAAACTCGCATAAGTGCAGGGTTTGTGCTAAAAGTCTTCTAAGGATGTTACTCTTTTCTTATCCCCATCCTTAAAAAGGTCGCTTGCCCGCTGGTGACAAGTGGGTTTTAATTGTGACCTGCCCTAACCTGTTTATGGGTGGTCTTCTCCTTTTCGCTTTTACCTATGCCTGGCTCAAGTTTGGCAGCTCTTGGGTATTTAATGACTGTAAAGATAGCAAAATCAGGTCCTACATCTTCACAGGCTTAGCTTCTTTGGTGTGAAAGAGATCAGTCTCTTTTGGGGCAATAAATTGCCCTCACAAATCCTCTGTCAGATACTTATGAACCACTATCATTAACTGCGTTTTGAATCACTCGTTGAGCTGGAGAGGGAAAATTGGCCTGCAGTTCATCTTGTCTCCTTTCAAACTGCTAAATGATGATTTGGAGAACTTAGTGGGCAAATTATATCACCAGCTAATTGGCCTAAGAAGAAGAACTTGCCTGATATCAAACAAGCTGGCTGCTGCTGTTCTTCATCCTGAAACTGTCTGCTGCCTCAGGTGATGCCTCCAGCTTCAAATACCTACAGGGTTTTTGTTGTGGCGCTGGAAAGGGGACATGGTAAATTCTTTCTGTTAACACCTGTGCATGGTGTCCACTCCACCTCCAGCAGATTTTGAAGTATTGTCCCTTAAAGTACAAAACCTCAGCATTCCAAGCTTGCCTTCCCCTGCGGGTAGCCCTCTCCTCTTCTTCCTCAGAGGGTGAAACTGCTCACTGGGCTGTAATGTTTTTGGAGGACTTGGCTCTGCTGGGGATCCCCGACAGAGCTGAATTTGGGAAGGAGGTGAAAGCATGATGCAGGGACCCTGCTCATTGCCTTGCCATCCGTGTCCCTGCTTTGGCAGAGACCTTTTTAGGAGTGACATGCCTCTCCCCAGACGTGTCTGGCAGCTTGGTGGCCCGGTGCTGGGAGCACAGGTCAGGATTAGCCCCTGCGTGGGCAATGAAACGTGCCGTACAGCTGGCTGGGGCCGGGGTGAGCAGGAGGGTGTGCTCTGCCAGCACCAACGGTCAGCCCGACCTTGCTGCTTGTTGAAAATAATTCAGGGCTGGTGGCTTCTCTGCAAGGAGGGCTGTAACTGCAGGCGACTGCCAGTGTAGAAGCATCCAGGCACAGCAGGTTCAGCCCTCCTTGCTTGAAGAGCTGCAGGCGTGAGCTGGGATGTGTGAAAGGGGTCAGCTGTTGGCTTTTTGCGAGGCTGTTAGTCGAGTTACAGCACCTCCTAGGATGGCCTTGCCAGCTGGCTCACCCTTTAGGGAAGTTTAAAGAGGCTTATCACAATCTTACTAGAAATCTGTCGTCTTCTATTAATCTACTTGTCTCTCTTCATCTCCTTTCCATGTGCTCCCTTTGCTCATTCATCTCGACAGCACCATTCTGCCTGCACTGCTGCTGGTCGACACCAGCTGTGCCATTTGCCAAAGTCTTGTTTAGGACACGTTCATTTGTAGACTGTCACTTTTTGCTGTCCAACATGATTTTTCTTTATATATATGTAGAGATACTATACTTTTAAAATGTTTGTTTTTGAAGGTGGCATGCCTGAAAAGGCAGCAGAGCCCAGGTGCTTTGCTGGCTGGGGTGGAGATGCAGGAGAGTGACGGTACCCAGGAGCAGACTCCAGCTCTGAGTAAGTGAAAGCCCATCCTACGCCAGGTCCCGCTCGGCAGTGGGCTCAGTGTGGAGCACAGCTCACCTTGCCACTGGCAGCAGCGTAAGGGACTGGTGATAATGGATGTAAATCACTGGCTGTCTGCACCTTCCCTACTGAAATCAGAATAGTTCCCGCTTCTGGGGTAGCGCTGCACTTTCCTTAATCAATGAGCACAGGTGAAGGGCAGCGGAAAACACTGTCAAGGTTTGGGAGGTGAGAGGAATGAACGCTACACCCCGAGTCTCATGGCAAAGCAGGAAAGGGCCCATTAGTGAGAACTGGTGATGCTGGACCGAGCTGGAACTCGACAGCACACCTTGGCACCTCTGGTAGCTGGGGCAAATGTTACTTTCAGAGTGATGCGATTCTTGCCGATGGACCTTTTCCTTGCAGGTTTTACAGGATTGTGTCAATACTGGGGTTAACAGCCACATAGACACCAAGGGGGGAAAAAAAAAAAAAAAGTAGCTTGGGGAAGGCTAATCCTTAATACCCATACAAAGCAAACAAATAGTATATCATTTGACATGTATTAGGTGAGCTGGGAGATCTCTGGCTCTAGAGGCCTGGGTAGGAAATGCAAAGCCTTTGACAAAGGTGGCTTGGCCACCCCTGCTTCCAGCGACAGCATCTGCGTGCTGATGCAGGTAGCGGTGCTGCCGGGAGCCGCTTATCTGCCTCTCCCGTCGACTTTCACAGGAATGCTCTCTCTCCTGCACAACACATTGTTTGCTATCCTTGAATGTTGCTAGTTGGCAGGGAAAGAGATCAGTGTGTTTTTTTCCAGAATAGTCAGCTGATTTCATCCCATGGGAGGTGGTTGAAAAGCAAGAGACAGGTGGGTTGGCATTCCTGCTTCGTAGCCTTCCATAATTCCAGCAGAAGGATAAACTGGGAAGTGCAGTTGCTGGGTACTCTTCTATGTTTGCATTTGAAAGAGCTTGATAGGCTGGGATTAATGAGGCTAAATGGAAGCTTGATAAATGGTAAATTCAAATGAACCTGAAACAAAAATGGCTTTATAAGAAGGCATTTGGGTATGTGTGAAGTGCAGATTGTGGGTTTCATCTGTTGCTGGTTGGTTGCTGGTTGGCAGAGCGCGCTGCCTGGGCTGCCCCCCTGCTGAGGCATGTCCCCCGTTCCCCACCCTGCCGTGTGCCTGCCACAGGGGTGACAGGTCCTGCTCGAGGGGTGGCTGTGCAGACCCTCCTGCAGGCAGTTGCTTCTTTCCTGGTTTAGGTTAATATAACGTTTCCAAATGTGGGCTATGACATCTGCATCCTGGAGCCCCCTGTGTCCCCGTATCCAGGCTCTAATTAAGGATGCTCTAAAAGCAGCAGGCCAGCTACCATGGCCTTGCAGATCAGAACCATTGGCCTAATCTATTTTTGAAGTGAATTAAACTAGAAGAAGGTACTGCCACGCTAGAATAAGAAGCCACCTGGGGAGTTAACCCAGAATAGTTGTTCTGCTTTGGATTTGCACCCTGTCTTGTTTCAAAATAACTTTCCCGTCTGTATGTACAAGCTCCATCAGCACAGAATGCAGGGCAGGACTGAAGATCGCCCAGCAGAGCTAGGAAAACATCTTGTTTTTCCCGAGGTCTTCTCTGCATTGCCTCCCAGTGAGCTGCACATGCTCCTTAACATAGGCATCCCTTTCTGTAATAAATCTGCCCTGCTTCTTGCTCGATCCCCTGCAGAGGTCGGTGCTCCTTTCCTACCCACCCCCCTCTGGCTTGCTGTAACCCTGGCTGCCAGCTTCCCGCAGCCACCTCTGCCCTCCTGTCCTGTCCTCTGCCCAGCCTTTGTGCTGGCTGCACCCAGTGACACAAGCATCCCGAGCGCTGTCTCCCCAGAGGTCCACGGCCAGATTGCACAGAGAGCTTTTCTTAGGCTGGGTGGGACCTTATCGCCTTTCTCAGTGAGTCAGTGTGAGCGCTAGGTAAGAGGCAGCATCAGGTGCCTTTTTCTAAGCTGGGGCTGATAACCTGAGCTGGACATAGGTGGCAGGCGTAAATTATTTGCAACAGCTGCCCTAGGTACTGCTCTTGTGCTGCTCTCGTCTTGCAGCATCGGCTGCGAGGAGGAGTGGGGATATTTGCATGATCTTTTGAGTTGTGCTGAGACACTCTGCTGTTACACTGCTCCTTTGGATTTGTCAGGCTTAAGTTAAATGTATATAATTTTAACATCTCATGATTCTTTGGGGGCTGACTCATGGTTTTTTGGCCTGAGTGAATCATAGCTCTTGAACTCCATTGCTAAATTCATTATGCAACAATTACAGGGTTGGAAATGCCACCCAAAGTGCACACAAACAAGCTGGCAGCAATTTTCCTCTCCTTTTCTCTCACCCTGTGTTGCCAAGAGACCTCACCTGTGAGTTTGCTCATTAGCTCTTGCCTGCGCTGTGTAGGTGAGGGTCTGCACGGCACACCGCATCTTGATGCTTTGCCCTTGAGCTGGAAGGGGTAGGAGTTGCAGGTTGGGTGTTTCTGGAAGAGAAGAGAGGGGACAGCCTAGGAGGGGAGGCTGGAGACGCGCAGCTTTGCTCGTTGGTGCCAGTTGCCTTAATTTTGTCACAACTGCTCCATGTGATGTTATGGCATAGTCATGGCATCTCTGATGATCCATATGGGAAAACCCCAAGTATGAGGCGCTGCTCTGCAGTGGCTCCATGTGGCAATATTGGATGTTGACAGCATTTCACAGGCATAAATTCTGCTTGATTACTTGCTCAGCAGCTTAAAGGTCAAATACCCATTCAAGGAGAAAGACCAAGGAAGGTGTGAGCCTTGCGCTGGCTGTCAAGTGTCTAGTAATACCCACCGTCGTTTTCTCTGCTTTGTGGACTAAGCCGAGATTTGGGGATTTGTATAAGGCTTGGCTTTTTATTGCGGAGGTTTTGTGCAAGAGTTCATCTGGTATGTGAAATTAAGAGGGGCTTTGTACCAGGTGGGCTTTGCTTGCCGACTTGTTTAACCCACCAAAGCAGCTGGTGGGAGCTGTGCCGTAGATCTGTCGGTGGGATGCAGAAGGGCCATCTCCACCATCTGCAGGATCGGATCAGGCATTTTCTGGCTTTAAAATGCCCCTGCTACCTGAATTTCACTTTCACTACCAGAACACTGATTTTTTTTCTGCCATCCAAAAAAACCTGCTTCTCAGAGCGAATACTCGGCTGAGGCACGTACGGAGTGGCAGGCTGGGTACCGGTACCTGGGAAGCCTCCAGAAAGTCTCCCTGAAGAGCAGCCAGTCTCTTCCCTGGGCAGGGCTGGCTGTTTGCACATCCAGGCCTTGGCTGCACGTTGAGACTGCAGGGGAGGGTGGCTGAACCTTGTGCTGGTGGGTGAGTGAGGTTCTCCTTGGTGGTTCTTGGCCCGTGGCAGCAGAGCACTAGTGCTTGTAATCCCAGAAATGGCAGAAGCAAAGTAAGAACTCGATTGACAAGGACAAGAGCAGTACCAGCAATTCTGGTGCCAAAGTTCATAGTCAAGTTAATCTAAAGTATCCAAAATCATATTTTCAGACTAAGAAGTGGTAAATATTTGATGAAACTGAATGTCAGAACAACTGCGTTGTCAGAGCAGCAAGTCAAGCCAACGTACCAGCTCTGACTGTGGCCAAGAGTAGATGCAGAAAACACAAAAAGTAGGGCATGTATGGTGACGTGCGGGTTGATAACTGAGCCTAAAAATAAGGTACTTTAGAAACATAAAATCTGCCTTGCAAGCAAGGCAGTGGCAAGCTGCTCTGTCTGATTTAAGACTGAAACTGGTGATGTTGGCACTGCAGAAAGCTGTGCTAACGGTTTGTTAGCATTTTGCTAGCAAAACATTTTGTTTCAATCTGATGGTTTGCATCTAAGATAAGGCAAGTTACTCTGGAGCCGTGCTTGGGCAGAGGTGGAAGTGAGAGGCAGTGGCGGGGCTGTTGGCAGAGATGCTTTTCCTCAGCCAAGCCCTGCTAGCAGCAGCCTGCTCCCTGTGCAGGGTTTCTGCTGATCTGCATTTTAAGGAGCTTTTGTCCTCTTGAAGTATTATGGTTCGACTTTCTAGAAGATGCACTTATAATACTCCTGCAGGCTTCAAGGGAAAACAGTCTTGATTGCCCTGCAGTAGCAGTATCTGGTGATGCCGACCTTTGAATGGGCTGGCACTGGCACCCTATAGCAACTATATGATACTGCTTGTTGGCATGCTGCAGGGAAGCCTGACCTGCTGTGCTGGAGGTCTGTAGTGTCAGATCAGCAGCCTCGGGACCCCCTTGCATGCTGGTGGCTGACCTTGACCTGCAAAGGCTAGCTGGACAGGAAGATGAATTTTTTGGAGTGGTGGGGTGACATGTGCATAATTCAGCAGTGAAATAAGTAAGTCATTGCGGAGTTCACCAAGGTGTAAGGGCTGTGCCTTAGACAACAAATCCAGATGTTTGGGCCATGTGGAGCAAAGCAACTCACACTGTAGCATGGATAATTCATTTTTCCCAAAGCCTGACCTCTTCACCCTCCCAGCAGAGCCTGCGGACACCCTGCTGGTCCCTGCACAGCAGAGGCAGGTGAGCAACACCATCCTGAGTAGATGTACAGGCTCCCTGATGGATGCAGGATGGGTCAGAGAGCACCTTTTTGAATAACTTGGTTAAGATCTTTTAAGGATTATTGGAATGGTTACAGATATGCTCAATAGTGTCTGTAAACAGTAGCGTTGAAAGCATTTTGTTAGCAATAATTAAACGCAACTGCTATTTAAAAAGGTTAAGTCAGACTGTTGGGAAGAACAGCGTCCCTTAAATCTCCCACAAAATCAATATTCCTCCTGTCAGGTATGTAGCAAACACTTTCAAATCCTGGCAGTTGTATTCAAGCCCACCACAAGGCAGCACATCATCCTGACAGCAACGCTGCTTACCAGTCTCTCGGAACCTCTCTCCACGCTGTGGTGGGCCGCTCAGCACGTTTGGCTCTGGCACTTGGGGGCTCCGAGTTGGTTGAGGGTTCTGCCCAGCTGGTGACATCTGTCCCATGGCTGGAGGCAAATGCCTGCTGCTAGAGGGCTACATGGTATTTGCTGCTGTGGTCTGGTCACCTGGGGACCTCTTCTGGCTTCTGCACAAGGTGATGCATCCCGCAGGACCTGACCTTGGATCACTGGGTGCTATGGTCTAGGTGATCAGCTTGGAAGAAGTTGTTGTCTCTTGGTGGCAATGTTGGTACAGCGAACTCCAGTATGGGTGTGCAGGGATGAATCTTCTCTTGCATACCAGCATCATCTCACAGCGTGAACCCATCACGTGTTGTCCCTTCCTGCCATCTGATGGTGGTTGTGGTGGCTTTGTTGGCTGCTGGCATTGTCACAGCAGTGCCACAAAAGCTGGCAGAGTCATGCTTTTGCTTTGAAAAGAGAAGAGCGAGGCAGGACTCTCCTCTGGTGGTGAAGAAACCAGAAAAAAATCAAAAAGGGGAATGTATTCCCATGGGATGGTAACGCCCTGCTGTGTCCCCCAGCCTGCTGCAGAAAGGCAGAGCCCCGGGGCTGCACAGCTGGGTGGGGGCAGGTGGGATGCCCGCTCCTGTGCAGGGGTGCATGGCCCAGAGGTGACAGTGAGGGTGGCCATCCCCTGGGAAAGGCACATCCCTGTCGATAGCTGAGAGCCTGCAAAGCCCCTGCCACTGAAACATCCCATGTTGGCACAGTTTGAGGTGCCTAGGAGCTGTAAATGGAAAATCCAGGCACTTATCTAGCTTGTTGCAGTGCCAGAATAGGGCAGTTCCCAGGATTTTTTGTTTCCCCGTGGGCCAAAATGTGTGTAAGTGGCTTTAAACAATAGAAGGATTTCTGTTAAAAAGACTGGGGTGCGGACGAATAGGGCTTTAATTTGTACCTTAAGGGAAGGGTGTGGGCTCTTGCAATGGTGTTTTTGCGATTCTGTTGGAAATTAGCTGTTTTTTTCCCATGTCTTATTTTAAAGCCTGTTTTGGGGAAAGATTTGTTGTTGTTTTTCAAATTACAGATCTCTGAATGTGTAGTTTAAAATGTCAGGAAGAGGGATGCAGTTTTGGAACACCCCACACATCTGTCTGTTGCAGGGTTGATAAAAACAGAAGCTTTAACCAGAAAAACAAAAAAAAGAGGTAGTATCCCTGTCATAGATGGGTCAGGCTGCTTTCCCTTGCAGGTGTCTGCATTGCAACCCACACTCACATATAATGTGGTGTGGAAAAAATAAATGGAAAGCCGAATGAGAGACTTACACCCTCAATTAATTTTTTTTTTTGTTGTTCCACATAATCGGAGCTGCTGCATGCCTTTCCTTCAATATTTAACTGCCTGGCTCAGAAGATGGGGCTGCCCTTGTGCGAGGGAAGTTGGGATTCAGTTCATGTTTGCACAGAAATCCCGTTCTGATCTTTCTTTCTTTGCCTAAGGGCAGGGATCCTGCTGCTCCTCTGATGCTGGAGATAAATTTTGTTAGCAGATACTTTTCTTTGGGAGAGCAAAGGGGAGAGGGGAGTGGTATGTAATGAATTCTTGAAGGAATAAAATTTCCTTCTCTTCAAGCATAGTCTTCTCTAGAGTCCTGTGTGCAGCTCGAGCCTGTCTGCACTGTCGCCGGTACAGTCAGTGGGGAGCAGAGGGGAGAGCTTTGCGCATGGTTTGATGTGAACAGTTCTTATCTAAGGAAAAAAAAAATGAATCGGTACAATTAGCGTGTGCTCTCTGCAGATTTACAGGCTGTTGAATAGTTTTCTCTGTTGCACCAGGCTAAAAGGGGACGGTGTGTTTTGGTGTGTAGTTTGACACCGAGTCCCAAACTTAGTTTCTGATTTTTACCTCGATTCAAAACCATGTTTAGATTTCCAAGCTCACACTAACTGACACGTCCCTCTCCTTTCTCTGTGTTGCAAGCTGATGGCCAAGAGCCCCGGGCAGCTCTTTTTACTGAGTCACCCATTGACCTGAAAGCAGGAGGCAAACCAGAGGTTTCACCCTTGGACAGCGAGAGGGGGCTGAGCAGTTTCTGCAGCTCCAAGGCACCCTCCAAGGGGCACTGGGTGCCCGGTCTGGGGCGATGCCTCATGCTGGGGGCTGGAAGAGCCCGGTCTGCCCATGGGTGCGGAGGGAAAGCCAGCGAGAGCAGAGCTCGGCTGCCTGGTTGCTAAGTAGGATGCTAGGGAACAAAAATGGAGAGGCGAGGAAAAACCCTAAACTTGCAATGAACACGAAAACTATCCACAGAAAAGTTTTGGATTTGAAAATCTACCTGGGCAAGAAGAGTTCAGTGCAGAAAAATGGCAGCCTTGAGAGAGCTGTGTGGAGCAGATGTAGAAAAGAGCGTTGTTCTACAGAACTTCTAGATTAAGGTTTTCTAAAATGCCTCCGAGCCCTGCTGCCCTGCACTGGGGATTGGGCTTAAGGAGCAGCTTTGTGCGAGACCCATGTGGAGGAAAGCAAGCGCTGGGCTGGGCTGGCTTTAACGCTCTGCCTTTCTCCTAAATCATGTGTGTACGTTGTGCTTGGGCTTGTGTCCTACTGAAGCAAAGCCCTCCGTGGCTGCGGCCGTGCCCAGCGAACCCAAAGGCTCAGCTCTCCAGCTGTGCATAGGAGCCTGATGCCCGGCGTGTGTACGTCTGGGGACCACTGCCAGACTTGTTTTGCTCACCACTGAGGTGCTGCTGGAAAGAGCAGCGTGATTCCAGGCACACTGGTGTGGGGGAGGACTGCTTGGCACAGAAGGTCTTCTTTATTTATTTATTTATTTTTTTAAGGAAGCCCACGTTGAAATATTGATAGGAAAAAGAATGTATATTGTGTTGTGTCGAGTGTTTACAGGAAATATATAGTGAAAATACTGAGGGGCTTTCCTCAAACAACTGCCAATATTGTTAGGAGTGGAACAGTTGGGAGGAAAAAAGAATGAGGCACTTAAAATTTTCTATTACCAGCATCAGCTCCAGAGATATTTTTTTTTTTACTTGCTGTTTCACATTTTTCTTCTTTCTCATATTTCATTCCCACTCTTAGGAAGGAGCTCACTGAAGAGGGCGAGATTATCTAGAACTAGAGATAAAGCGGCCAAACCAAAATGTTTTTAGTTCTCTGGGGAAGAATTTAGCTTTAAATTTTGAGCTTTCCATTCAGCTAGAAATATAACATCGGTTGATGCACCTTCACCACCAAACTTACCTCTGCATCAAGCAGCAATGAAACTTCCTTTACTGCAGATGGGTAAAACAGTGTCTTCACTTTAAGAAGGTAATTGGGGCACAGATTAAATTACTTACTTTGCATACAAGAAACCTGTGGGAAAGCCAAGAATCTCTCCTGAAGCTCCCAATTTCTGATGAGATCTCTCACCCAGAAGACTTCTGTACCTGCTCTTCCTCACCAGCACTCCAGGGCAGGCTGTAGGAGTTGTGCTCTCTAAGGGGTCTTGGCTTTTTTTTTTTTCCCTTCCCCTCCCCCTTTGTATGTTTTTAAGTGATGTTTCCTTACACTTTCTCCTTCATTCCTTCAGGAGGAACCATTTGTCTAGTAGTGCTGAGCATCTGCTGCTTAAAATGCTGCAGAAGCCTTGAGTGAGGAAATGAGCTGTTTGTTTCGAAGAAACCAGTGAAATTAAATTGTTGCTGCATGATTTTCATAATTTTTACTCCTCCGTGTGGTTAACCTGCGGGTGCTGTGGGGCTCGCAGCAGGGTGCAGGGAGAATCACATGGTGCGCGCGAGAAGAATTTGCTACCAGAAGCAATAGCCAGAGCTGAGGGATGAGCAGGGTTTCACCAGTACCTCACAGCTGGAGCACAGGGCTAGAAATAACAATCCTGAGGTGGTGGTGTACCCCTTACAGCCAGCCCACTGCCTGAAGTCAGGCGAGTGACCTTGTTCTGTATTCATCTGTTAATCAGTGGATGCTTCACCTCTGGGGGAGGGTTTGTTGCATGTTATTTTGGAGGTACTGGCTCAGGTGTGGGGCTGGGGCACCTGCATTTACCGGTGGCAGGTTTCTGACGTCAGCTTTGCTATCATCCCTGACATCCCGGAGGAGATAGTGGTCAGGGTCCCCCTGTGTTACAGATATCCAGACAAGGGAGATGGTACAACCTGTCTGGCATGGTGTGATATTAGAGAAATAAAAATTTTGGTTTCAGAAAGGAAGCCCTTTAGGAGGCTGGAAACACTGCGTTTTGGTTTGCTTACCACTGCAGACATTCACCGTGGGTGTTTTTGTTCTCCTCCTCCTCTTCCCCTGGGCTTTGCAGGAGAGGTGACTGTCCTGCAGGTGAGAACAAGTGCTTCAGGGCCATGATTGCTCAGAGGGACAGGCGACTTTCTTGTGGTTTGAACTCCACTTCCCAGTTTGCCATGTGGTCGCTGTTGGTAACTGACCCTCTGTCTTCATTTGGAAGCCCCAGTGGCCGAGTCCCCTGTTATAGGTGTGTAAGGCTGTAATGGTTTGGGTCATTGGGTGGTCAGGCTTGGTGCAGTGTCCTTGTTGACGATGCTCTAATGAAATGTTTTTCCAAAAGGCAGGAGGCGAGAGAAGCAGTTATAATAGGGAAAGACACCCTGGTTCTAAGCTATGGTTTCTTAGCATGAAAGAGCCTCTTGTCTTGATCCAGCCTGTACTAATTATGAAAAACCAACAACAACCCACCCTACAAACCCCAAGAGCTCTTGGTCCCGAACAGAGCTCACTGTTCCCATGAGCAGGCCAGAAGAGGGGTTTGGTTGCCCACCTTCCCGAAGGTGCTGCAGATTGCTGCAGGGAGCAGCCTGCGTGTCGGTGGTGGGGTGGGGAGCGCCTTGGCAGAGCCGGCGCCGTTACGTGCTCGGCAGTGACACCGTTTAGGAAATGACTTGCAGCATGTTCCTCTCTGGGGAAGGTGGGAGGGGGATGCTGCTGCCCTTCTCACCCCCGGTCTGGGCTGCGGGGAGGGAGGGAACGGACCTCAGCTCTTTGTATGGTCAGCCCCATGACACATCCGTGATTTGGACAGCCCCGCTGGGTCCCCCACCTTGTTCTCCCTTGGGGACAGTTGAACTCCTGTGCCCTTCTTTCCCTGCCGTTCCTGCCTGTCCCTTAATCTGTCACCTTCTCGTGGTGGCTTTCTGGCTCTCTCAGGATGGTGTTACGGCTGCTGGGCTGCCATTGAGCTCTTTTCCCTCACCAGGGAGCAAGCAGCGAAGAGCTGCTCTGCTGCATCCTCCAGACCCTGGGGAGATCCTGGCCAAGAGCACAAACTGCCACACAGAACATGCGCCTTTGGCCGCTTTGTGTCACCAAGCAGTGACAGCCCTGAAGGTGATGCCTGAAAGAGAAACGCGGGAATTCTTCACTGGTGCTCGCTGCCAGAGGATGGGTTCAGCAAAAGGGCTGCAACGGGCTGGTCATCTGGCTCTTTGTGGGCAGGAATAGCCCAGACTGGCCTTTGCCCTCGTAGGAAGCAGAAGGGGTAAATGTGGCAATTCCTCACCTTGTCATGGTGCAGGAGTTGACTCTTAATGAAATAAATGAATCAGCCGCCGCCTCTGCAGGCTGCTTATGCGCTCAGATCCCCGCTATAGGCTTTTGTGCTCGGTTTCCAATTCCAGCTGAGAGGAGATTAGCTTGGGGTGGGGAGCAGAGGGCTATTTCTGTCGCTTTTCATGCCACCGACTTGACTTTATGCTGCAGGCACTTCATCTAATCAGCTGGGCCCGATCCTGCGGGTGCCTCCCCACGAGCAACCCAGTGAATGAAAATAATCTCCTTGACTTTGGAAGCGGCTGCTCACTACCTGGGTCTTGAATTTTACCTTGCTGGAAAGATGCACGATTTAGAAGAATTCTCTACTTGCCGAACTATTTCATTGCAAGGTGTCCCACTCGAGGGTTGCTCTTCCATGGTTTGTGTGTTATTTTTTTTTAAGTGGAATAAAACTGAAATCAATTGATGACACTTAAGTGAAGGACTCCTGTAAGTGTTTGTGTTCTGCTTCACCGTCATGCTGTGCTTAAAGTAGTGCCTTGGGGAGATGTGATGGAGGATTTGCAGGGCTTAGCTCCAGCTTCATCGTCTGGTGGGGAGATGAGGAGGCTCTCCAGCATCACTCAGCGACGTGGCTGTCTTAATGGATCCAGCTTCAACCTCAGCAACATTATAGCAAAGTGTCTGCAAGTTGAATGCTTTGTAGGAAGGTTGAGGGGGCCAACTTTGAGTGTGTGCTGGAACAGGAAAACAAACCCGCTCGGTTTGGTCCTTAGAGGTTGGTGCTTGCATCCCACGAAGGTGAAATGGGAAGTGTGTGTACAGGAGATGAAGGACCCCTCTGGGCGGGGCTGGTGGTACCTGGTAGGCAGCTTGTTGCAGCTGCTGACTCAACTAAACTCTGACTTCACAGAATCGCCGTCTCTTCTTGTATTGTGAGTGAGTAACCAATGCCCTGACAGTCCTTATGAGCTTAGCGAGATAGATCTTGCGCGAAGACAAAACACACAGGAAATGCAAACTGTTTTAAAAAGAAACCATTGTGGTTGCCAGCGCTTGCCTGCCCTGTGTAGGGAGTGAGCTTTGACACAGTTGGAGCGGGTCTTTTGTGCTGCAGCGCCGAGAGGACGGCGATGGCACAAGCGGGATACAATAGAGAGTGTCTTGCCTTCCTTTTGGCCCCCGAAATAGCCGCCTGCTGTCCCTGCGGGGCCGGGGGCCGCATGTCTGGCAGGATGCGCTTGGCATGGCGGCAGGCAGATCTGCTGAGCTCATGGAAACTGCTCAGTCAAACACGAGGGACAGCACTTCCCCCCCCACCCCCCCTTTTTAAAATAAAACAGAAACCAAAATGTGATGCCTTGCAAACCACAGACACCCACACAGCCAGCTTCTGTGGCGCTTTGCAGGTAAACAAATGCTGGGGCCCAAAACCGTGCTGTCGTTAGACTGACCAGTCTGTGTGAGGAGAAGTCAATGTGCTGGTTTTTTGGTACAGGGAAGAAACTAGGTCATTGGGAAACAGGTGGTTGGAGTAATGGAGCCAAAGTCTCTCTGAGGCTCTGGGGTCTTTGGAGGGTGCTCCAGGACTTGTCTGGGGGAAGCTGAGCTGTGTCCCTTTCAGGAAGACTTCTCAGGGTGACCCCTCTGCTCCTTTAGAGGTTAATTTGCTGGTTGGTTTGAGGAGGTGCTGGCATCTGGTAGGTCCATAAGATGTCTCTTGGTGTTCGTGGACCTCCCCTCTCCATTTCAGTCTCCTCTGGAGGCCACTCAAATCTCCCTTTCATTCTGTTGTGAGAGCAGAGGAGCTGCTGGAGGACGAGGTGCATGCGGGAAGGCTGAAACGTGGCAAGCAGAGCAAGCCGCGCTTCTCCTCACCTTACAAATCAAAGTCCTGTTGCTCTTTCCAAGGTGCTGTCCTAATACCGCCAAGAAAGCTTCCAGCTTTTTTTTTTTTTGGTAAACAGGGAGATGCTGAAATAAAGTTTCTTTGCTTTAATAAACCGGCAGAATTAGGTCCTCGTTTCTACTTCAGGTGTATTTTGGGAAACATTTGTTCATCTTTCAGCAAACAATGGCAGAAGTGGCCTGGAAAAGGAGCAGGGTGGGAGTGTGCATGGTATGCGGAGAGGCATTTCCTACCCTTATCTCCCCTCCTTCGAGGTATTGTAAACGGGGCTTCAGATCTGCAGCCTGTGTTACTGGGGCAGCGATTGCCAAAAATGATACCTTCCCCGGGATGCCTGCAAGGGGCAGGAGCCGTGCTGTGCGGAGCAGGGTTCAGGAGAGGTGGTGAAGAGCTTTCCAGCCAAGCGCCTGTGCCTGGAAAATGCGTCTGTCCCAAAATTAAAAAGTTTTTTGCAAAGTGGGCTGCATTTGCACTGCTCTTGTTGGCAGGGTTTCTGGGGGCCGTGGTGAGTCCCGGCTCGTGGGGGCTGCGGGCAGGGGTCAGGGGGAGCTGTGCCATGGAGGAGCTGTGGCACGCTTTCCAGTGCTGTGCTAAAGCCATGCGTTGATGTTCTCCATTTTGGGCAAGTGTTTGAATTTCTGGGTAGTATCTCTCTTATGAAAAGGTTTGTAAGGGTTTGGATTTGTCCCTGTGTGGAACTGAAGTGTTTATTTTGCAATGTTAAGTTCTTACAGGATGGAACAAGGGTTTTCTTGTTCAGGTCTATCTGAAACCCTCAAAATAAGGTTTGCAGGTGCTGCTGAAGCTGCCCTTGGCCTTCTGATGGCTATTTACTGGATAAAGCGACTGCCCAGGACCTGCCTGTATGCTCTGGCTGAGTTTGTTTGTTTTTAGTCCTCAAACCAATTATCTTGCAGAGGAAATGATGTGCCTCACTGTCAGTCTGCCAAGATATTTATAGGTAAGGTCAAACATCTGTGGAAGGTCTGTAGCAGTGTTTGGAAGGAGCAGCTGTCTCATCCTGGCAAAACTCACTGGGATGTGGTGGATGTGCTGCGTGGCAGGGACGTTTCCCTGCAGCTCCTCGGAGTAATGCCTCCCTGACTGGGCTGCTTCGCCTCTGAAGAGGGACAAGCAGTGGCTTTTCCTGGCTTGGCTGGAATGGGGTAAGGTTTGGTATCCTCACCACGTCTCTCACCTGGTTCTGGCTACCTCTCTTCTGCTGCTTCTGCTGCTATTTTTCCCACAGAGGCTTTGCATCCATCACTTAGGAGACTGTTGCTTGCTCTGTTTTGGAGCAGGAGAGTTGAGCAAGGAATGGCTTCAGCTGCCCTGTTGGAGTTTTCTCAGGTGCTTGTGAATACTTAAGCTCTCCACAGTCTCCCTTATTCCCCGTCAACTTCCCCCCCCTCCCCGCTTCAAGTTGGCTGAACCATAAGAGCTCTCACCTCATACGTGGTTATTTGCAGCATACCTCGGTTTGGCACGCTCACCTTGCCATTCAGCATGCTTCGTGCCAGTCTGTTTGGAAAGGACTCATTCAGTTTGCTCGTGACATTGGCTTTATTTCAAACACACCTTTCCCTGTTGGACTGCTCCTTAAATCTGGGACATGTTTCCTCCTCCTGTGCAGCAGATGATTGCGTGGCTGCCCATGGGTTGCCCGGTTGATCACTCTGCAGGTAGCACTGCTCAGAGGTCTGATGTCGTGGTCACATCGAGAGTCTGGGGCTGTGATTTAACTGCTCTTGTTGCTGTGCTTGTGGAAGCCCGTACAGCAAAACCAGAATGAGATAGTGTGTGGTGAAGAAAAAACCTGAAGTAAGAGAGAAATGAACACAAACCCCATGGTTTTAAGTCGCTGAGGTGTTTTAAGTGTTAGTAATACAGTAATACCTCCCTGGCAGCCACATCCTACCCGACTGCCCTCAGCTAGGGCTGGGGTGAGAAGGGGCTGATGGATGAAGTAGAAGAGTGCAGATGCTGCTGCTGGTGAGTAGAGCTTCTCTGGGAAAACCTGCCTGGCCTCAGGGCACTGGACAGGTAGTCCTATGCATCTCCAGCTTCTGGGTTGTTTCTGCTGGGATGGCCTCGTCTGGTGTCAGGGCTGCCCTGGGCTGTGGCACTGCAGCTGCGGTCCCCTCTGCCCTGTGCTTTGCTGCTCAGCCCGAAATGCTTCAGGGAGGCGGCTGCTGGTGTGCATCAGTGCGGCACAGTCCCGGCTGCGGTGTTGGGGACACCTCTAACAAGGGTGCTGGTTACGCTGGAAGGGGCCAGCTGGAGGGAAGGATGAGTCTCGGTGCTTGAATCTGTCCTGAGCTGTCTGAGGAATGATACCAAATACCGTGGAAGGTCTTTGCTCATTAAGACTTTCTTCTGCTCATACGAGAGGGCTACCTTGAACTATAGATGTGACTGAATCGTACAGTAAAACTGCTGCTTTATCAAGAGGTTTTTGCTTGGGTGTTGGGGGTGGGTGAAGGGTGGAACCACAAAGGCTAGTGAGAACAATGGAGAGATTAAAGTGCAGTTGAGTGAGCTGCCTTTTGATATGGTAGGTGTTCCCTGTCGCATTTTCCAGTGGGCTGATCTTTGTTGTTTGTCTGCACAGGGTGATGAGACTTGATCCCTCACACTTTCCTCCTCATTTCAGGTTTCCACCATATTCTCGTTGGACACTGCAATGGGCCCTTCCCAGTTCGGCCTCAGGATGCTCGTATAGCAGCAGGTAGCTGCAATCCAGAGGACCTGTGGTGGGACATTGTTTCCTGCTGGGACATCCTTCGCTCCCCCTCTCTCAGCAGAAGCAATGGATGCCCATGTGGACCTCCTGACAGAGCTGCAGCTGCTGGATAAGGTGCCCACGCTGGAGAGGCTGCGGGCAGCCCAGAAGCGGAGGGCTCAGCAGCTGAAGAAGTGGGCACAGTATGAGAAGGAGATGCAGCACAAGAAGCGGAAGCATGAAAAGAAGAGAAACGCAGTTAACAGAAAGAAAGTGTCTTTTGAGGCCAGCGTTGCGCTGCTGGAGGCTTCTCTGAGGAACGACTTGGAAGAAGGTACGGCACTTGCACTTGGCGGTTTCTTTTGTCTGGTGTGTGTGAGGTCCATGTAGCGCTGTGGTGTGCAGAGGCATTTGTGTTGACATCCGTGGACTGGACTGTCCTTGAGGTGGTGTTGGTCTGTAGAGTGTTGCTCTCTGATACAGCTATGGGGTTCTCAAAGCACTGTGTGACACCAGTGTCACCTAGATTGACATCTAGAGTGGGCACACAAATGCCAGGATAGGGCAGGAGTTGTGACTGGAATTTGGGGAAAGGGAGGCGGCTTTCATCTCTTTTCACACTTTCTACTTACAGCAGGTGTGAAACACTTCTTTGCCTGCTGGATGCGCCTCTTCTAGTGGGCTTATAGAAGTCTGTCGCAGGGATTTACATGTCAGTATAAATCTCTTCTGTTTCCCTGCAAGGCGGGGATGATTGAGAGCTACATGGATGTATGAATTTTTTTCCTATTCAAAATACTGAAAAGCATGGCTTTGCTTAATGCTTCCTATGGAAGAGAACTGCAGATTGTTCAGAAACTGGTGTAATTGTACCATTTCAAAGTGAATCAAAGTGCTTTGCTTTTGTTTCAAAATCTGAAGGGAGTTAGAAAAAAGAAAAAGTCTCAAAGTCAACCCCTGTTAGCCTCAGCACAGCACAGGGGAAAATCCGTAAAATCTGAGGAGCTAGAGCTCGCTTCTCTGCAGAGAAGTGAAAACATTTCTTGGAGGAGACATGGAGTAGCCTTTGGGGTTGCTGCTCTGCCAGGTAGCGAAATCAGTGTGATCTCCCTGATCCCTTGGCACGGCAGAGGTGAAGGAGATGCATCTCTACTTGCCAGGTTTCCTAAGCATCTCTGCTAGTGAATGTTGCTCTACTTACCAGCATCTTTTGCAAGAAGCAGTACATACTTGCCTGGTATGCGGGTGGAAGGCAAGGACCTTGTCTTGTCTTGTCTTGTGAGGAGTCTCCTCAAAGTCGTGTCCCTGTTTCTGAGAAGGCCTTTTTTTTGCACTGTAACTTGTCCTTGTGTGTGTGTTTTGCCCCCGTTTGGAAACGCAGCATTTTGGTGGTGGACAGTGATGCCTGCCTGGGTGTTTGCCAAGCCCTGCTGTGTGTCTGTGGTTTTGTGTGAGTCTGTAGCCTCTCTTCGGAGAGCAGACCTGTGATAATGCCCTGGAAACTGCAGGCTTTTATTTGTTTCTTTCGTGCTGTAATCGTTTAACAGTGGCTTCCAGCTCTTCGCTCCAGTGAACCTGTGTTTCTCACTCTGAGCCGTTGTAGTCTTCCAGGAGAGCCCTGACAGTGAAGCCAGCTAGAGCCCTGCTGTGAAATAGCGTCTGTTGGCATCGCCTGAGATGACAGATTTAACTTGTGTCGCCTCTGCCTGTGCTGGCAGGTACTTGGCAGGGTATGGCTGTGGGTTTCGTACCCAGCTGCCCGCCTGTAAGTGACAGGTCACAGCGCCGGGGTGGCTAACGAGCGTTTCATCATCTTCCTCTTTGTGTGGTGACGGTGCCTCTGCTCCGCGCTTGGGCCGGAGGGTGTGATGGGGCCATTGGGTCTGAGGGAGGCATGGCCTTCTGCCCCTTCTGGCTTTGGGTCTGGGCAGTTGGAAGGAAAGCTGCTTCATTGTCTGCCTTACAAATATTTTTGTATTTTGTGAGAGATGTGCAAATGGCGGAGGAGTTTGCAAACTTGGCACTGGTGGAGGGTAGCGGTGCACCCCGATGGCAGTGAGCAGGCAGGGCTGGTGTGTGTTCAGGCAGAGGCGTTAGCGTTCTGGCATCCGAGGTCCTGTGGATGATGGTCTTGCACCACCTGTGGACATGAATACTTTGCTGTTGGGGGTGGAGGGATTGAGCTTTCAGCTCACGGCTTCGCTCTTTTCCTCCTGTAAGGGAAACCCATTGCTGCAGGTCTCTCTCGGTACTGTAATTGTGTTGGCCTCTTTCTGCAGGCAAACCCAGGTAATGGGCTTTAACCGTCGGTGCCCCTTTTCGATGTGATGCTGGTCACACCAGATGTGATAAAGGCACTTCCCTGCTCGGTGGAAAATCAACCTCTCCGCCCACCGGAGAGGGCAGGGGCAGCATCCCTGGTGCCACAGGTGCTTCCCCTGTGCAGCTGGATTTTTCAGATGCCTCAAGTTTTGTGGTCAATTAATTTAAGCCCTAGAAATAGTGTGTGGGCAGGTCCCGTCCCTGCTCTGCCCTCTCTGTGCTGTGGGACCAGTGTAAAGGGGAGGAGGGGACAGAGTCAAACCCAGATGCCAAACTGGGAAAATTCCTTATTAAGTACCCTTGGCCAAAGTGAGGGGATTTGTGGGCTTTTGGAGGTCCTGGGTGATTATTTTGGTGTATGAATCATCTTTTGTTTCCATGTGGGAAGTGGAGGGGGAGGTGAAACATAAATGATTAAGACATTGAGAAGTTAGCGTGAGGAAGGTTAGAGAGCTGGGGGCGCAGCTGGCACGCGTCACCTCCGAGCTGCCTCTGAGAGGGTGTGCTGTTTCCATTCTTTGTTACGTTTCTCTACTTCTGTATTTATCTTTAACATTCACACCCCTGGAATGGGAAAGAGGATGGAGTTATGCATGCTGTGCAATGAAACCAGGGAAAAGAAAGCGGAGCTGGAGGCGGTGGAGCGAGTGCTGTAGGGTGGAGTCAGTGGGTGCAAAACCCTGCCCTGCTCTTCAGGGAGCAGCCCCCTGTCCCTGAGGACCTGGATGTGCTGGCTTCACTGTCCTTTGCTGTGCCTTGCCCAGATGTAATTGAAAGATCAGCGTTTTGCTCAGCCTCCGTGCACTCGCGGGTATCCGCAGCACCTTCCCTCCTCCCCGTTTCCTTCTGCCATCGATGGCACGGCCACCGGGCTGAGCCACCCTGGTTCCCACCTAGCCTCTGTCTCTGCCAATGTGACAGCCTTGGAGAAAAGGACTTCTTCCCTGTGTAAGAAAGAAATGCAGGTTTGTCCACAGGTGACTGGGTGTGATGCAGAATTGCTGCTCTCAGCGTGGTGGTGAAGCAGGACTGAAGGCAAGAGCTCCCAGGGAGCATCAGCACTGGCGTGGGCAGGAGCAGCGAAGGGGTGATAGCTCCTGCCTGCTTGTTCCTTGCATCTTTTGCAGCAGATCTGTCAAAATATCCCAGGTTTAACAAACAAGCTGCTATTAAAAGCTCCTTTGTAGCTCTGCTGAAACCAGGGTAGGGAGCACGCTGCAGACACGCTGGTGGCAGATGCGAGCGGACAGTCACGCTGGGGAGAAGTAGCGATGGGCAGCGACCCCAGACCAAGGGCAGTGGTCCCTCTGGGCTGCGTTGTGCTGGCCAGGACCTTTGGTTAGGCAAGACAGAATATCTACAGGCAGTTAATGGGTGAGCTCCAAGGCAAGAGCAGAGCATTCCCAGTGGACCCGCTCCGCTTTCCCCTGTGCGGGAGCTGGGAAGGGCACGCTGTGGAGGGGCATCGCACACCATGGCTGTTCTAAGTGGAAATATGTTCAAGCCCTTACCCAGCTCTAGGTGTGATCTGAGCTGGGTGCAGGGGGATGGTGCAAAGGTAAGCTCAGTCCATACACAGAGCTTACAGGGAGCAGCAGTGCGGTGTACAGCCTCTGGGCTCTTCTAATGGCTGTGAAGGACAGCTGCTTTATTAATGCAATAAAGCAATGTTTTATAAGCTACCCTACTAATTGCAAAGAAATTGTGAGGGCTGCTGAAGGCCATGGCCCTTCAAGGCCACCCTGCAAGGAGATGGACTGAAACTGTGGGGAAGAGGCTGGTCCTGCCATTCCCGGGGCAGCACCTCGTCCCCAAGGCAGCCCCGGCTGCTGCAGGGCTGTCATGTCCAGGTCTTTCTACATCGCTGAGCTCCTATAAAAGCAGCCCCAGAGTGCGGGGAGAGGAGCTGATCTTCTGTAAATCAACAAAAGAGAACCCAGAGGTGGATGAAGCGGCTGCCTGTACAGATGTGTGGCATTTGCTGCCTGGAAGCCCCTTTGCACACCCAGCCTGTTTGCAGGGGGAGCTGCCGCTTCAGTGGCAGAAGCTGGAGGTGTTTGCCTTAGTTGTGTTCTCTTCAGCAAACCAACGGAGAAATAAAGCCCCTGAAGGACTGATTCACCTTCCAGCAGTGCTGGAGGTGCCCTGATTTCTCCGGCTCTCAGATGAGAGCTGCCTCTCCGCGGGCGCCCGCTGGCCCCCAGCCGTGGCTCTGGGAAGCACTGCTGCAAAGTCCTTCAGCTCCCACCTTCTGGCACTGCATCCTGCAAGCAAAACTTTGTCACATCCAGAGTGTTGCATAAAACAGCGTTTCTGCAGAAGTGTAAGCATGCAGATCCTTATGGCTGGTGAGCCAGAAAGTGAATGACAACTCAGATTTGATGATCTTGGACTTGCCATCCAGCAAAATGGTTCCTGTTAGCAGAGCAGTGGGTGCAAGTTGGGGCTCACTGGGTCCTGTGCTGATACGGATATTTCCCTGGGGAGGGTGTAAGTATTGCACAGCTTATTTATGTAAATACACCCCCATGTTTCCCTTCATGCCAACCCTTAAATCTCCTGTAAATGTGCGATAATGATGAGTGTGGTAAACCCTTTTAGGAGCCATCCCCAGGCAGCTCCTGCTGCGCTCCCTTTGCACCTTTCTGGAATAAACCCAACGTTGTCGTTTGCAAAGGCACTTTAAAAAGAGGCCCTAATTAGTGTCTATAAATTGCTTTCTTTAACCTTTCCAAGTTGATGTGATCTGTTCCCTTGTTACTGAAAACCTTTTATGAGGTGCCTTAATTTTCCACCCACATTATTAGTCTCCTGAAGCTTTTTACATGGGGTTCCTGTGTCCAAGTCTATGAGCAAGTGCATTTATCTGTCTGAGAAGATTTTTCTCCGGGGTTTCATGCCCTTCGAAGGGCTCTGAAAAAAATATCTCTTTTATTGCCAATAGTCTGAGTGCGTATCTGGGTATTTGGGGAATGATTCAAGTCAGAAATGAAGTTTCTGTTCAATAGCAAAGGTGGTTCTTGAGTTTGAAACTCCATAGGTGTGGAAATGAAAGCCATCGTCTTTGGGAAGCTGCGTGTGGGAGCCCTTGGCAATGATGGATTTAGTTAATTTTGTTAATGGCGGTTGGTATGTCTTCCAAAAGCAGATTCACATATTTGGCCACATTTAACTTGGCTTTTTCACGCAATCTGGATGTGATGCCAGTGCGGGGTGGCTTGCATATGGCAGCTAACTAGATGGCATCTGGGAGCACGAGCAATATTGAATATGCAACTTTCTCTGTTGTCATAACAAGTAAATCTTTTTTTTTCTTCCTGACTTCACGGAATTTCAATCAAGTGGGAAGATAATTTCCATTTTCATAACAGCTTGAAATGCCAACTTTTCCGTTTGAAAATTAACGCTGGAAGTCCATCTCTGCTTTTCCTGGGATGAGGCCCTCTCCTTCCCCAAATCTGGAGTCAACTTACACATTTTGTTTCCAATCCATTCTTTAGACAAAAAAGTTGGACCAGAAACACGTCTTTAAAAAAATTTAAATAACAAAATGAGATATTTCCTTAACGTCAGGATGTATTTGATAAAATGTGACACCAGGTGTTGCAGGAAAGCTTTGGTTGCAGTGGGTCAAGCCTTTTCTTAATCCCTTTCAGAGGGATCAGGGTGTCTGTTCTTGGGTCACTGGCGGTTGCATGCACTGAGCATCGCTGCTTGCTGTTTGAAGATGTGTGAGTTGAGACACACTCTTGCCATGCCTGCAGAACAGAAATTGTGCATCTTTTGAGTTTCTCTATTCACAGCAAGGCTTGTAGCACAAGCGGTCTCTTTCCTGCGCCCCATGCAGTGAGCAATTGCTTTTCTTGACTAAAACAAGAACTGAACATGGGCGTGCAAATATGCTTTGACTGTCCTTGCTAAGAAACGGTGAGGTAGGGATGCTGGCTGGAATTTTTTTGATCAAAACTTAAACACCACCACCCTGGCCCCAAGCCTTTTACAGGCTGGCTGCCCCCCCGCCCCCAGCTCCATGGGCACATCTTCCCACTCGTGCATTGTTCCAGCAGAGCGCCCGTCCTCGGCTTGTGTAATGGAAATGGGTTGGTTTCACATCGTTTCGGTTTCTGGCTTTTATGTGGGTGCCAGCTTCCGCCATTTCTGATACCACTGGAAATATTTCTTACGTATCTGGTAATAGTATTAGAAGATAATGAATAAGTACTGGATTAAAACTACTTGTCCCTCCAGTAAGGATTGTCTGTTTGGATTCAAGGTGTTTTAAATCTAACAGGGTTTGGTCAATGATTGTTGCCAATCCCAGATTTTTGTTTCTTACTCGAAGTGGCTTAAGTCACTTTTAATCAGCTTCTAAAATTTGGCTACAGTGTGTTTTGGAGGGGAAACTCCTTGACCGCATGTACCCCTAAATAGAAACTGGGCATTTCTTCAGTTTATTGGTATTGCCGACGGTTGCTTCTTAATGCAGCCATGAGTATTCCCTTTCCAACAGAGACCTGGGCAATGAGGAGTAAAGGCTGAAACTCTCGGGGCTGTGCATGCGAGGTGCAGTAGGTAGGATATGTGAGGTCACCATCTGCTCTGCAAACCCTGCCCGGCCAAATCACAGCAGGGAGAGCTCAGGGCACCACGGCCACCTTTGCTGGGAACGTCAGGACTTTTGTCAGTCGAAGGCAGATTATCGATGGGACCTTAATTCATCCAGGTACCCAGAGATGTTTGTGCATACAACCAAGTACTAAATCGCTGGTGTTTAACCTTTCCCTTCCCTGTCCTGGCTGCTCTGCCTCCGCTGACATGGGGGCAGCCTTGGATGGCTGTTTATTTTCTGATGACTCTAGGCTGTCAAATGTCAAAGCCTTGCTTGTTTGGTTTGTCCCCATCTGAGCCTGATAATACCTGCTGATACATTAGTGGCTTTTTCTAGCCAGTAACTTGCCAGCTTGGTTGGCCCTGTGATGTCCCTGTCATTTCCCTGGGGGGATTGTTGTCTGCCATCCACACAAAGGGGACCAAGGCATGGAAGTGCAGTGATGGCCATCGATATGGGTCGGATCAAGCACTGAAAGCAGCATGCCCGGCTGCCTGCTCTGTGGGATAACGGTGTGGAAGGGCTGACGCTACAGCCCAGCCAGCTCCTTGCTCCGGGGGGGCTGTGACACGGGGTTTCTGCAGGCAATGTGTTTGTGGCCTGCCTGGCTGCCTTCCAGGTGTGTGCTGTTTCCTACGCTCCGATTAACTGTGTGTTTTGTCCCACTCCAATAACAAGAAACCAGAGAGCGTAAATAGCAGCTCCGTCAGGGACCTCTGGTATCTTCTGCGTAATAAGCAGCAGCAACTCAGAGTGAAATATCGTCTGTCTTCCCACCTTGGCCGTGACCTCCGATAGCCAAGGCTCTGTCTTGCTGCAGTGCTCTGTTGTGATATCTAACTCAGTTCTGCCAAAACGACGTAAGATGTTAGCCTGATCACTCCTGAGAATCGCTGGTACCTCACGTTCTGCAGCATCATTCTGTTCTTAAGTGTATTTCGTCAAAAATAAACCCCACCATATTCAACCCCAAAACAACCCATAACAAAAAGCACAGTTCTGCAGCTAAGCGTCTAACTCTTTGCAAATCAGTATTGGTGGGGAAATGAGTGATTTTGGAGGTGAAGCCTTCTTGCAGGGCTAAACCTCATGGGGCTGCTTTACCCTGATGCAGTTGCAAACGTGTTTCCGGACAGGAAGAACCTGGCTGTGAGCTGCGGTTGCAGCTCTGCTTTCTGTCCCTTCTCCTGGTCAAGGAGAACTTGAAAAGTAGATTAAATCTATTTATTATTTTTTTTTCCCTCCAGATTTAAATTCCTGTCTTTCTGGATTTGGGCCAGCTTAGCTTAGCTGGTGTAGATTTCTTCCTCCTAGAATCATGGAAAATAGAGGTTGAGAGGGCCTCAGGAGGTCATGTAATCCACCTCCTGCCCCAAGGCAGGATCAACTGTATCTAAAATGCTTGTTAATGAGGTTGGAGTTAGGTATCTTAGTGTATTTATAGGCAGCTCCACAACTCAAGAGCGCATATACCTGTGCAAATGGCCCTGCTTCTCATCCAGTTCTGCATTTTATTCCCACTGGCTATTATTTATCATCCTTTATTTGCTTTGCATCCCACCCTTATGCTTATTGACTGCGAGTTTTCCTACTTCCGTGAAGAACGCTCTAATTCCTTCTTTAATAGCAGTTGCTATGGCAGCTGGTTCAGGCGGTGCATTATAACCTAGTGCAGAGCTGCTTTTACATACGCTTTCACTGCTTGTTTTTTCCTCTGGAGCCTGGCCAGATGTTTGGGAAACCTTATCACCCACCGCAAATGTCTTGACAAAATAAAATAAATATTAAAAAAAAAATAAATCAGATTCTGGCACAACTGTTAAAAACGTCTCCGAAGCCTTGCCATGCTCTAAACCATCACCCAAAGGATGCTAAATAGGCCAGGAAGCAAACTGTTTAATTCTGTCTGCTGATGCCTTTGTAATCAAGAGCCAAGATGCAATCAAGCACCCTGCGCACTTTGAATTCAGGGAACAAGAGTTCATGTGCAGCTACTAGCGAGCGGATGCAGTTTCCACGGAGGTCCCTGCAATTTGCAACTGCTTATTGCTGAACTTGGCCTCTGGATTCCCCAGACAGTGTGAGGCAGGCTGGCTGTAAATGTTACTCATGTAGGAAACTGCCTTTTGGTGCTCTGTTGTGTTTCTCTGTAGCAGCTTGCAGCATCTGTCAATTTGGCCAAGGATTTCAAGTTAGATCTTGACTCCCTTTTTCCCGGTGGTCTCATCTGCTCTGCCTGGCTTTGCTTTCAAAGTGGCACAGAGGAGAGGTCCCTGCCTTGAGTGTAGGAGCACCCAAGCTCTGAATTGCAATGGGAAACTTCCAGTGTCTCATCTACCTTTGTGTGCCTTTACCTGGGCTGACAAGGGAAATCCTATTAGGTAAAAAAAAAAAAACATCCACCAAACAAAAAAAACGACTTTTATTTTCTTTTTCTCCTAAGGGCTACTGCTATTTTGTTCACCTCTAAAAAGGGGAGACCAGAGCAGGAATTAACCTGAAAGTCACTCCTACACTGTTCTTACTGGTTGTACCAGCCCTGTTTTAACCTGGTTGGCAGCTGATGGTTTCCACAGCACAGCAGCATTATCTGCACACGGCTTGTATTTTGTTCTGTGTTACACCTACATCTGTCTGGAAACATCCACATTTTGAGTGGGTGGGGGAGATTCTGGCATCTTCTAAGTATTTCCACTCTGATCTGATTCAGAGCAGCAAAAGTTAGAGATCAAGTGCTGGTATTTGCATGGTTCCAGTTGAAATGATAAGGCTTGAGCGCAGTGAGACACGATGGCTTGGTGTATTCAAAGTCTTTCAAATTATCTAGTCTAAAGGATTCTGTCTGTCAAAACCATCTGTTTCAATGTTACCAGCAGATTATTACTGAATGAAACCCATGAGGTCCTTGCATAGGAGTGGGGCAGCTCTGCTGCACTGGGGTTTCATTGCTGCAGGACATCTATCAGCCACCCAGTGGCTTGGGACAAGGAAGTCCCCTGGAAATCCGTACCAGCTCTCAGCCTCTTAGAGCTGGAAAGGAGCAATGACCCTGCAGTAAAGGTAAAGGACAGTCATTTCACACACATTAAGGACATGGGCAGAAGAGCCCTTTCTGCATCTGTCTACCAACGTTGGGTTCAATTCTCACGTGGTGTTGGAGGAGACAGGTGAGATTCAAAGCCGGGGTGCTGTGATTAACCCTCCCGGGGAGTCTGTCACCTCTGCAGAGATGAGGACCTAGCTCGGAAACCTGGGGCTGGACAACATGCAGTGCTCTCATGGAAAGCGAGTTTCAACCTACTTAGTAGCTCCTGACTCTTCCTGTGACTCTCGAACTTTTCAGACCTGGTTTCTTTTTTCACTTCAGATCCTGTCAGTTTGTCTTTAATTAGCAAGGCTAGAGCAGGGCTCCAAGGGAACTCAAATGGGACTCTTTTTTTAATTAAAATTTTGGTTTGGTAGCCTGAAATAGCAGGTATTAGGAAGAGCCTGATCTCCAGCGAAGGAGGACAGTCCCCATGGATCTGCAGTGACATCCTCCTGGCTGTCAGGCAGCTGATTATGGGGGTTTTTTTCCTCTTAAAGCTGATGCTGTCAAAACAATGATGCAAGTCCTGAATGTGATACGAAGCGCCAGTCCAGGCTGTAACCAGTCAACTTCCAACCTGCTGCTGGATGCTGTGCCAAAACCACAGCATATCTGGGTTGGTAGGTGACAGTGGGTCATGGAGAGATGCTGGAGGTCCATTTCCTTTTATTAGAAGGGCCAGTGAGTTTAAAATTTCATCTTAAAGGGCATCTAAGTGGAATTCCCTGTGTGCTTTCACAGTAAAGTTATTCTTCCGTAACTTTAATCATGTAGTTGTGAAACAGCTATGAAGAAGCTGCTGCTCTGCCCCCTGATCCAAATTATTCTCGTCTGTAGCAGTTTTCCATTACTCTTCAAAGCAAGGAAAACTGTCATCTCAGTACTGGTCAACACCAAATCTGTAGCATGGATTCAAGATTTGAGTCATCATTGCATTGTATTACTCAGTGCGCTCAGATTTCCCATGCATTTAGTAACGGGAATGTATGCAGCATTCATCTGTCCAGTTACCCTACGGGGAACAAGAGAACGGGAAATGTTACTTAATTCGCTTACATTCGAAGGCTTGTCTTCTAGCTGAAGGGCAATATTTGTTGACTGATTTCCTCCTGTGAAGTGGGACTGACAGCTTGAAATGCAGCTGGAGGTGGAAGGAGCCATGCCCAGAGCAGTGCAAGGGTGACAAGAGGTCTGACCATCTGGCTTTGCATGACCCTTGTACATTCTCTTGGGTCTGAGAGCTCCCAGAAACACGTGGCTCACTCAGGCTTCCTGGACCAAGCTCTGATAAGAGCCCGCTCAGCTACCACTGGCTGGGGCCTTCTTGTGAATCCCTGAACATTTTGGAATGGATCTCTAGAGATATTTGGACATTTGAACTTCTACCAAAGTCGGTTTGGTTTGGTCACCCAATGCATTCGTGCTCCTTAAGAATAGAGTCCATCTGAAAAACACCCAGCTCCTTCCTGTTGGATGGTGATGTGAAGACCACCCGGTTAAGGCACTCCTGCCCCATGGTATTAAAATATACTAACATGGCATTTTGTCCCTCTGGGGATTGCTCCGGTCAGTACCAGGAGTTCCCAGCAGCAGTGGAAACCTCTCTCCTCTTTGCTGTGGGGAGGAGCAGTTCCCTGGGCCAGCCATTACCCAGCTCTGGAAACCGACCCCAGCGCTGTGGGCTCCCCACCCTCCTCCCTCCCTTCCCACAGGAAGGGCCTGTGGGTTTTCCAGCCATGGAACAGGAAAGAAATGGGGATCCTGTTTACCTACCCACTATCTATTTAAAACTTCTCCATGTAACGTGCTGCTTATCGCTGTGGCACCGTGTTCGCCAGCTGTCCCATCCCCACTGCGCCCTCTGGAAAGAGCTCCTCCAGGGAGCATCATGTGTGGAGGTCCTGGGGTGCCGCAGCATGGATGTGGGGAGGGCTTCAAGACCCAGTGGGCTGATGTGAGGGGTTAAGGCACCACCATTAGCTGCTGTGTAACTGGGAGATGAAAACAGCATTTTTGTCACCCACAGACCACGGGGGTCTTGGGACTGGGGGGCAGGAGAGTGATATTTATTCACGTTGCAGTAGGTGAAGTTGGTCTTGCGGTTTGCTCTGTCCTAAGACAGTTTCTGTGTTAGATCCTAATAACGTCCAACTCCATGTCGGCTCCTTGGGAGGTGTCAGATAGTATCTGACCTGTGCATGAACGTGGAGGTTTGGTGAGACTCGTGCAAAGACTTGGCTATGTTTGTTCTCTCTCACTAAAATAAGAGGATGCTGGGCACTGGCTGTTTTGTTGTAGACATCCCTTTGTTCTTGTTGGGAGGTCTGAATTCTCCACAGCTGCAGTAGAAGCCTGCTGTGTGGGACGCCACCTTCCCACAGCAGACTGGTGATGGCTGCGAAGCAGGAGGACGAGGCGTGCCTCCCCTGCACGGGAGCTGGGGGTCTCCTGTGCTTCCGCCGCTCCCCCTCCTACAGGAGGGTCTGGCTTCTGCACGGGAGCAGTGTGCCTCATGGTTACAGTGCTACGGGCTGTTAGCAAAGGCAAGCAAGGTGGCAGAGCTGTGATGGGGGACAGTTTGCTGGTGAAAATGCTTGGGTAAGCGAAGGGAAGGCTGGAGGTCTCCTTGCCAGAGCAGGATGCAATCAGTGCAGGAGCAGCCTGCCCCTGGCTCTGGGACATCCTCCCGCAGTAACAAAAACCTCATTAGATTTGATTAAATTTGTAGTGTACAGGGTGATTGTAAAATGCTGATTTGTAGGCTTAGGCATTCAACCTGGGCACAAGCATCACAGGCTGATGGGGTATTTGCTTTGGAAGGAAAACGCGTACCTGTGCTTGTTCATCCCCTGGGATGCATGCAGCTCCAGAAAGCAGCGGGACTGGCTGGAGCATGGGGGCCAGGGCAGCCTCCTCCGAGACAGCTGGTGGTGGGAGCTTTCTGCACAGCCATGGCCCTGGGGAGCGAGTCATTCCCGAGGGACTGGGGAGAGCGGCTGCGCGAGGCACCCTGGGGGAGCTTTTAACCCTGGCAGCCCAGGTGCATCTCGTCGTGAAGATGCTGCCACCGCCAGGCCCTGGTGTTAGGGAGAGGCTTGGTAGCTGTGCTGGGAGTGGTTACAAGTGACTGGTGGAGCTGGAGCCCAGGCACCCAGCAAGTTACTGGGTGGTTGCATTTAACTACAATTAGCCCCTTGTAAACAGCGGTGGCAGCTGTGCATAACAGTGGGCTAATCTCATGGGGGAGAGGATTTGCTGGAGGAGGTGATGCCTCCCGGGTGCCCTGGCTGGTGCAGGTACTGGGTTTTGGGATCTGTATTGGGCTTCCCTTGGGAAGGCAGGCACGGTGCCTCTGGTGCGTGCATGCATCGTGTTCCCGCATCCGGCACTGCGAGCATCCCCAGGGCAGCACCAACATGCCCTGCCTTAGTCCGAAGGCTGGTGGCTTGTGCCAGGGACCGTGTAACTGCACTGGTGTGCATCCTCGGAGTGGGATGCTTGGGGGCCTGTGGATGGGCGCAGCCCATGCTTGAACCAAATCCTTCCTGCGTGGCTCTTCCCACCGGCTGAAATGGGCTGAGCTGAGAGCCTTGGTGTGGCAATGCGGCTTTGACCTGCCTGTGATCAGAACGAGCTGCCTGGTGCAGGGAGAATGGCGCTGCCAACAGGCAACGAGCCTCGCTTACTTCATTTAATTGAATTTGGGGGACTTTTTTTTATGGCCTATATATTTTTTTGACAGCTGCCTAACTGGAGAAGTAAGCTGTGGTGAGGGAAGCTGTCCTTATTTAAAAGGGTCTACCCTTAGCCCATAAATCTGGGCCAGATCTGCTGGTACATGCTGGCTGCTTTGTGTGACCCTGGTAAGGAAAACAACCATAAATGTCACTTTATAGCTGTTCTGCTTTGTTCAATGAATCTGGATCAGTGCCTCTCTCCCTCCTAATCGGGTTTCGTTTTCTATTGATCTACCTCTTTAGGGGAAATCTAAACTGATTTAGTTATTCCCATCCATTTTCCATTTACCTGATAGCTCTTTCCACCAGGCCATCTCAGCTCTACCCTAATTACTGTTGAGTTGTCTGATGCTGTAGCAGGTGACACTCTGCTGTATAGCTTTGTAAATCTTAGCCAATATTCACTGGGAGGTTTTTTGCCAGATGTTTTGTTTCAGTTTTGGACAGATTAGTTTTAAATTGGCAAATACACTAGATGTAAGGAGAAGATAATTGCTACTAGCTGTCAAAAAGAAAACACTAATTATCGATCATGTTTTACTGAGCCTCTGTTGTACTGATTTCCTGTAGAAAACATCATTTTCTCGTACTCTATCTTCATGAAATCTGATTTTTACAAGTCCTACTCTCTTGATAATGGGGATGTATACTAGAGCATAGAGGAGAGAAAAAATTAGCTCAGGATTAAAATCTGTGCTACCCTGGAATTTAAATCACCTGTTCTGAGGAGCATAAAACCATTATCTGTGCTGGTGTGCCATAAAATCGTTGCAGATGCGCGTTCCTTGTTTCTGCATGTAAACCCTGTCTACACACGTGATTTACAGCGCTTTCCTGGACGCAGCAGGGTCTCGTGAATGCGGTGGCTTGTTTGTTTGCTCTGAATAAGCCCCGGTTTTGAAAATGAGCCTTGAGTTACTGTGAGACAAGATAAGAACAGTTTGGGGAAATTTCAGCGTTCCTGCCTCACTGCAGGGCTTGGCTGCGGCGCTTCCCGTGACTCAGAGCGGCAGCGAGGCACCGGCTTCCTCGGAAATCACCCAGGCTTTGCAAAGCGGCTGGTGCGGTTGTTAAGTAAATCAGGTTTTCAGTGAGTTATCTCCGCTGCAGTTGTGTGTGATGGCTAAAATATATCTCGCTGTGCTCCTGTTGTCTCCGACGCACTCGAATTAACTGCCTGGCAGGGCGGGTGGAGGCGAAGGGGCATCTTTCAAAGATGCTCACGTAGTCCCTTCCTGACTCCAGACTGGTTTCGTTTTTCTCTTGTGGTAAGTCGAACGGGGGTCAGCAGCTTTTATCAAGCTATTTTTCTTGTGAAAGGGAAGCATTATCTGTGAGGGGAGATACGGCACCCTGTGTGATATGGACGCATGGGAGCTGATCCAGAAATGTGGCCAAATAGGACCCGTCAGTGGGTCCACGTGGCCTGGCCCCTGGCCCTTGCTGCTGGTTTAGTCCTGGGGGATGCCATTCACCAACAGCAAATTTCTCCTTATTTCTAGTGAGAATATCGGAAAGGAAGGGATTGCCAGCCAGGAAGCTGGGGAAACCTTGTCATTCAAATCTAGTCTGCTCTCTGAAGAAGCTCCTTGATTTAAATACTCTGGATGAAGGAAGGAGGGACCAGACAGTTGCAAAGCATCTCAAAACTGCTGACAATGTAAAGACCTCCTTATAAGAGCTCCTGCTCTTCCCACAGTTCCTTGAAGAACCTCTTTCTAATGGTCCTGAAATTTTACTGCAGAATAAAAACGTCTGGGAGGGTTTGCATATCTAGCCCAGCTGCTCTGGGGCTCAGGTCTACCTGAATTCCCACCTGACTGGGGCTCTTGTGGCTGGTGCTGGTAGGCTGGTGAAGGAGACAGCTTTGCTTTACATCTTGTCTCCTTCCCATGGTGACTCTGCAGATCACAGCTGCCGTGATTTGTTCCTCTCTGCCTGCAGTGAGGATAGCCTTGCCTGAACCTCGCCTGTGTGTGCTGGGTGTTCATCTCCACTTTTATGGGTGTTTTATTCACTAGAAGTCCCTGGTGCAGATGTTCTCCTTTGTAACCTCTTTGATGCTGTTGTGCATTACAGGCATAAACCAATTTGGTTTATTGCATCTGGCTAGAGGAGCAGCCCCCCTGGGGAGCAAGGCTTCCAGCAGTGACGAGGTTAATACAGTCTGTCCCGAAAACTATCTGTGCCTCATGCCGAGGCTGATTGTCATCTTGCTTCTTCTAGCCCCCGCAGACGTTCTGGCCCCAGAGCGGCTGTATGTGGCCATTTGATCTGTGAGGGATGGATGCACGTTTGCTGGGAAGCTGTCCCTGGCTTCCCAGCTCCTGGTGCCCTGTGAGGTGGGAGAGGCAGCGCCCAAGCCTGCTCTTCTGTGCCCTTCAGCCCCAAGCCCGTGGTGGTGCATGGAGATCTTGCTCAGCAAAATATGCTCTGTCCCCTCGTTATGCAAGCAGGGCCCATTTTAATGTGCTTTTTGCTGGTGATCCCCTTCTCCCCACGTGTGCCAGGTGGAGGAAACGTAATGGTCAAGCCAGAGGTTACAGCCCTAAGAGCTGGCACCAGCCAGGGCAGAAGCAGCGTGCTGCCTCCACACGCTCACTTTCCAAAGGGGAATGGATAGAATTTGGTTCAAGGTTTGTAGGTCAGGTTTCCATTATACAACTCTGCTGGTTGCAGCTGCTCACGTGAGATCCAGACCTCGTTGGATGCTCCTGGTTGGTGGGCTCCTTTCCCCAGGAATTGTTCTTTATGATGAGATGTACAGAAAGAAACAGGATTTCTCTGTTGTGGCTCTAACTGGGGTGGCAATAGAGGCTTGGAGTGGGATTTGCTTCCGTCTATGAAATGTGGGAAACATCTCACAAACATTTGCTACAAACAGCTGCGTAGAAAGAAATACATTTTTTTAAGACTGTGTTCTTTCAAAGGTAGGACCAAAAACAGTCGAGGAGGGATCTTATAACTGATCACAGATCTAGTAATGAGGCTCAGATCTCCTGCATCTCCCCAGACAGGTACGAGTACTCTTGGCACAAGTCACACTGCCCATGTTTGAAGGACAGGACTGCTTGTGTGAGGAAGGTTATACCCCTGGTTTACTAAGCGGGAGTGCAACCCTCCCATTTCCTTTCACAAGGGATAAAATGGTCCACGATGTCTCCAGGAACGAGAACGCTTTGATTCCTGTCCTCACAGTGGTCTGTAAGGGCCCTGTCACCCTGGCTAGCCAGCCCTACTCCTGTTCTTGAAGGACTTGCTTTCAAAAAGTGCTGAGTAAGATGCTACTGGGCATCTTCTGCTGGATGTTGGTCAGCAGAGAAATACATGTTCTTTCACCAGAAGCTACCACTATGCTCAGTGCTAGAGACAGTGAATTTTGGGTTTAGCAGCAGGAAAAAGCAGGGGAGTGCTGGATCCAGCCCAAGCAGTTGCATGGGACTGCATGTCCCAGTACCGTGCGTGAGCCTCAAGCCGACTGTGGCTTCCCTGCGCTGTCACTGGGATCCACCTCTGCAACTTGCAATTAGTGCTGTCAGCAGGGCAGTGTAAGCAGCCACTTAAGCATTAATTGCTTTAATGAACTTACTAAGGTGTGCTTAGCTACGAAAGCATTTTGTTGCTAGTATAAATTCTTAAATCAAAATATTAGACCGTGGAATGGCTGGGAGATGACACAAAGCTACAGCCTGGCTTTCCTTTTGTCTTGATATTCAAAGTGTGGGGGTGTTTAGCAACTTCCATCATGCGGTCTGTTCTCCTCAGTCACGCAGAAGCAGCCATGGCCAGCAGCGTGGCAGGAGAGCGTAAGGAGGCTCTCTCCTGGTTTGCTCAGAGGTAGGTGGAGGATGCAGTGAGTACAGGGCAATCTGCCACTCAAACCCAGAAGATGGCTGTCACCTTCCTTGCATTGTGACAGCTAAAAGGTGGCCCATGATGCTTGGGCTCTTGTAGTGTTACATATGTAATGAAAAACTCCCTGATGTGAGGGATCTGCTGCTGAGGGAGCTCTCTTAGAAGCAAACAGGATGGAATAAAACGGTTCATTAACAAAACTGGGTTTAATATGGAAGTAAGCAGTTTTCACCACTGTGGAGAGGAGAATGGTCCTGCCATTGCTAGTGGCAAAACTTAATGGGGAATTTTAATGACTTAATTATTTTAAGAACTGCCTTTTTCCTTGGGAAATGCAATATACTTTGGCAAACTGAAACTGTTCTCCGCTGTTGCAGAAAGGAAAACCATAACTTCTCTGAGCTGACTGACTGATGAGGGTATGGGAGGCACTTGACTTGCAATGCTGAATGTGGGGAGTTGGACAGGGTCTTGCATCCCAGGACAGAACCTCTCAAAGCGACTAAGGGAGAGAAGTGGGGTGATTTGCTCGCTCTCTGCTTCCTGCTGTTGCCTGCAACTCCTTGCTCCCAGCATCGAGGAGTTATGTCTTCACTGTTCAGGGATACTGCTCTGATAAATGGGATGCCTTAAACCTGCACAAGAGCTGTAGGAGTTATGTATTTTTTTAATTTGCTGGTTTAAACTATGTGTTTTGCTAGTACTACTACTAAGCTCAGCGTGTAAATGTAAAGCAAAGAAATAAAAAAAAGTCTCTGTATGCGCTGAGACTAAAGCACTCATCTCAAACAGGATGAAACATCAGTGACATGGTCTGAAGCACTACGGCAAAGCACTTTCTGGAGGAGAATTTCAGCCCTTTTTCTCTTTCCTTTAAGTAAAAGACTCCTAGACTGACCCCAAAGCCTGTTAGAGCAGCTGGGAGTCCTGAGCTCAGGTCCCAGGTGGAAGCTGTGCCCGCAGGCTCGGACCCCAGACCTCCGCTCCTTGTTCCTCTGCCACGATACACACAGCTCCGCCGCGGTCAGTGAGAGGGAGCTGGCTTTCTCTCTCTGCCCAGCTCTGATCTGAAGGGTACTGCCGAATCCAAGCCGTACTCTGCAGGTGAAAGTTTCAGGCTGGCCGAGATGGCTTTGAAAGCGAAGGAGCTGCTCACTACAAAGGAAAGTGCTCCTGACCCCCATGCAGTTTCTTTCTTTACAGCATCAAAGTGCAGGAAGCTCAGCCGAGGAGAGCTGTCTGGTTTGGAGTTTGCATGAGGCTGGCGCTTTGGTGCCTCTGGATATGGCAGGGATGGGTGAAGGCAACAAGTTGGACTTTTTTTTTTTTTTTTTTTTCCTTTTTCTTTCTGAAAAGTCTAAATGACCTGTCAAGCTTTCAAGCTGCTTCCCACACATGGGCTAACCCCTCAGCACCCGTGAAGCTGTACTGCATCATCCAGCCTGGCAACGCTCAGCTGCTGCCTGGGGTGGAAGAAAGCAGAAATCGCACAGAACGTGAGACAGAAGTTTCAGAGTTTTTGATTTTGTGTGATGGAGCAAGTGAAGTTACTGTTAAAACATGGTAGGCTGAATGCAAAGCACTTGACAGTCAGGTTATAAACCAAGCCAGGCTATATCACTGCATGCCCACTTGTTTTGACCTAATTTAAAGGTCTCTTATGCAGTCTCTGAGGAGTTGTAGAAGGGGATTTCAAACCTTCTTCAATGAAATTAGGCAAGGTTAAGGAAATTAACTTTTTGTCCACTATATTTATTTTTTTTTTTATCGTGGATGCTCAAGATAATGGCTCTTAAATTTGGATTGCACGACTAGCAACCTGCAGTGAATTTATACTGTGACCTCTATTGAACAGACCATCCTCAGCTGGATCAAGCCCAGGGCCCACAAGGTGGATGGTCTCCAGCTTCAGCCCCTGGCTGGAGGGACCAGCGTCCCCTGTGCACAGCAGCCATCACGCAGTTCTTTATATACCTTCTGTCAGGCCTGTCTCATTTATTGTAAGTGTTACTGTCGCTGTGAAAAACCTGCAGTTCTGCCAAGCTGAGGTGCTAACTTCTGGTTCAACTCCTGAATGTATGAGCTGGTTTCCATGCTGAACAGCTTAGATGATGATGTTTACGGATAAACTCTCTTGACTTCTTCGACAAGGGTTTGTTTGTTGCCAAGGGCTAGGAGAGGAGCCTGTGTGGCTCTGTAATCCTTTTGGTTATGCCGAAAATAAATTTGCAGCATGCTGAGTTGGGGTGTGTACATGTTTCTTGGAGATGCCCCTGCTCGGTACGTGGTAATGCACAGACCACCCATGCCTCCTGGCCAGGTCCCCCCAGGGCAGTGTGCCACTATCTGTGGGGCTCTGTGCAGTTGCTCGGTGACCGGTGACAGCTGCCCGCTGCCCCTGCGCCCCATGCCAGCATCGGGCCGCTGCCGGAGCTGCGAGGCAGCTGCTGCACGGGGGTGGTGCTGGCACAGGGGGTTGCTTTGGGTTCAGAGGTGTTAGACCTGGAGAGTGGGTTGAATGTGCTTTTTCATTAATACAAAAGGGAAGGTTTAGGCAATGTGATTTGACTTTGTGGTGGGCGCTGAAATGAGTGGAAAGTAGTTTGAAACTCTGGTAGAATAGTGGGATTTGATCAGTCCCCAAAATGGGCAGACTTCTGGGACTTGGGCTTGTGAGAGGGGGAGATAAAAAAGAGTTTGTCCTGGCTGGGTTGCTGGTGAAGATCGGGGTGGCTGTCAAATGTAGGCTTGGTGACCAAACGTGCTTCATCCTCCACCTTGGTGACAGCATCATTCCTGATTTAAAATCAAACGCAGCGTGCTGCCGTGCTGCGAGCCCTTGGGGTGGCTTTGCTCCCCCACCTCTTGTGACTCGCTCTCCTCGCCCAGCCCAGGCCCTCGATGTGGCCAGCAAGCAGGTCCGAGCCCAGCGGTGGGTTCCTGCCCGAGGGAGCAATACTGGCTGCGAGTCACTGCCGAGCCATGGCTTTGGTTTCTCTTTTTAAAATACTGATAGACACAATTACCAGACCTCGGTCAAGTACAAGGTTCACCTTGGGGTCTGGTGGCTGTCAAAGCTGTTAGTGCTGAGACTTCAGCTGCTTTGCCCAGATCCTCTCAGCTGGACGACCGGGAGGACAGGGGAGAGGAGAATGTTCTTGTGCTTAAAGGGTGGAGCTGGGATGTGGGACTCGAGGGCACTGTCGCAGCTGTGCCATGGACTGTCACTGTGACCTTGGCAAAGAAACTTGAGCCTCTGGAGTCTTGGTCTAACTCAGGCTGAGATGTCACATCTGTGAAAGTAGGAGAATACTGATTGTAAAATCCCAGGAGACAGCCTGGAGCTCGCTCTCGGAGATCTCTGAGTGAAAGGCCTCGTTGAAATTCAAATCTCTGAATTGTATAAAATTTGCAGCTGAATAATTACAGGTTGCAACAACAGAAGGGCTGCTAAGGAACGGCTGGTGCTTCTCTGGTAAAGTTCAGGTTGCTGCTAAATTTGCATGGAAGTTTTCATTCTGTAGTGTTTGGTTTTTGAAAGGAAACCACCATCTCTCATTATGTGACCGAAAAAAAGAAAGGGGAGGACTCTTCTGCTTTTATAGACATTTCCCTTGGAGTGCTGCACAGCAATGCAGCATTTCCAGTAAGAAGCGGTGGTGTTGAGCAGGGGGTGATGTTTTAGCAGATTACGCTCTAAGTCCTGGCGTGCCCGGTGCTCTCCCGTGGGGTGTAATGGTGTGAGACACATCTGGCCTGGGTGCAGTGTGGGGGCTGCCACCAGCTCCTGCTGCTGCCCTGTCATGCGGCGCTGGTTTTCAGAGGGCTGCACTGGGAGCGTGTCCCATACCGTGCTTCTGCCTTTCGCAGGCGCTTAGGTCCTGGCTATGTGGCACCCCGTTTCATGAACACAGTCACCCGTGGGAGCAGACCTACGGATGTGATTTGGTCCTGTGTTTCTTAAAGCACTTCATCCCCAATGTATTCATCCTAAAGGGAGACAAAGTTGGAGGAGGAAAAAAAACCCACAAATGTGCTGATTGAGGGCAGAGTGCGTGCTGCTGAGGGTGGAGAAAGTACCGAAACAGCCAGAGCAGCTGGACCTTCTCTAAGGGCCGGGTCCGATGCACAAGAGAGAAGAGGGGTCTCTAAAGCAGGGCTGGCTGAGGAGCAGGGAAGGGGAGAGCCCGGTCTGCCGGCGAGTGCCTGGGCTGCCATCAGCAGGCTGTCACTGTGGGGAATTGCTTGGTATTAATTCAGGGCAGCTTGAAAAGCAGGTATGTGTATTTCCCCACTCCTCCACCAAAACCTCTTTTCCGTTACTTTAAATAGAAAGTTTTCTGGTTTATAATAGAGACCCTTAAAAACATTCGTGTGGTTCACGTCAACATACAGCTGCTTAGCTGAGGCCATAGGATGCCTGAAATATGAGCTGGGGCAGAGGCTGTTGACTCTGGAACCTAATAACACTTTCAAATGGCAATATGAACTATTTCCTGCTACACAGAGCATATTAGAGTATCCTCTTGCAAATACTGGCAGGCTGGCTCTGCATGGAGCTTGGGGGGTATTGCAGTTCTGCTCCTCGGATCACCTGTTACGTTACTATGATAATGTAACTGGGGGAGCTCTTCATGTACTGGGACAGCTGCAAAAGTTTACTTCCTGACAACATTGCTCGCTTTTATCTAAACGCTTCTTAAGCTGTCATCTCCATTAAAGCCAATTATTTTTTTTTGCTGCATTTCCTTTTTGGTACCCTGCAAGATTTGTTTTCTAATAAGCTTAGTATAGACATCACAGGTGATGACTGCTGCATGTCTCTGTAGGTAGGTTTTGGTCCAATACATCAAAAGTAGTTTCTGAGCAGGTATATTAAGTGGGACCCTCTGTGCTACTCAGATAAAAGGCTTTGATGTTGTGTTGTCTGAATGGATTTGCGTCTGTTGTCATGACTTCCAAGAAAAGCTTTTTTTAGGAAGAAAGCTGGAAGTAGCCAGAGCAGTAGGAGAACAGCAGGTCCTGGTCGAGCACTTCCTGACTCTGCAGGTGCCCTGCGTCTAACTGCCTGAAACACGAAGAGAAGTGAAATGTGTTGCCTGCTTGCACCCGCCAAACCCAACATTTCAGGTGCAAACTCAAGAAACAGGGGGTGCAAGTTCTTATCGAGCCACTGCTGGGGGATGTGGCTGTCCCTCATCCCTCACTTTCTGTTGGTGTTCCCTGCTCAGGCCACTGGCTCGTGCGGCTCCGACCACAGCAGGATGATTCCCTCTGCGCATTGTCAGCGCCTTGTGCTGAGCACCATTGCACCCTAAGAGCCGGCATTGCTCTGCTCGTTGCTGCAACTGTTGAGTCATCCTTGGGCAACTTGGCCTTGGTCTCCCTGATTCATACCTCCATAAGTCTGACTTAATACTTTTTTTAGTACTCTCTAAATCAGCACCATTCAAATACCTACTCCAGAATGCCTCTTGAAGAGAGAAGAGGCTCTTTGGCAGCCCAGGTGTCCCAATGGTATTGGGGAATCTGCTTTCCTGGCTCCCTGCCCACAGAAATCCTGCTGAAGGCAGCTGAGCCTGAAGGTTATATAAAACACTCGTCCCTTTTAAAGCCTGTCATCTGTTTAAAAACCATACCAAAATGATTTATTTATTCTTCCAATAGCAGATGAGGAATGGGAAACCAAGGAATTAGTCTCTGACTTTAGTTTTCCTTTATGTATTTGGTATATCCTGTGTGGACCAATTTCACTGTTAGTCTGAGTAGGCGAAGAGGATGAGGATGCTTTTGAACATGACACTGTGTCCTTAGAAAGGCTTGTTAGATGGTGACATCCTCTAATTTTTATTTTCCCTGTTGAAATGAATTTGGCTTTGTTTCTGCTGCATCCTTTGAGCATTGCTGGTTGCAGATGGGTAACTTGCACATGGTTACTTGAGTAATTCCATGTGGATGGCAGCCATTAAAGAAAGATGCTTTAGCATCACTAGCACTAAGTGGATTATCAAAGCTTGAAGTCCTGTAGACACAGAACAAGAAAAATGTGGGATGCAGTAGGGTTTGGGCGCCTGGCTGTGGCCCATTCTTCCAAGACACAGCTGTAGGCAGCTGTGCCCTTGGAGCGTTCTTCTTAGTGCTCTGGTACTACAATGATGGGTAGGAGTTAAAGCATAAAGCAAATATTGATTGAAAGGCACAAAGAATGGGAGAAAGAATGGACCCTGTGCATGAAATAAATGGCTGACAACTTTCACTTGCTGTCAGAATAAAACTTGTGTATGAGCTGGGCACTGAGCTCTGCGGGAAGAGCCTGCCGTGCGAAGCAGGCTCCTTGGGGCTAAGGAAGGGTATGCCCTCTTAAGCAAGAAGCATCAAATTCAGAAGGAGATTTTCCTTGAAGGAAGCAGCACCTGGGCTGAGTGTAGCTGCGTGAAATATCCCTGCCCGTGTGAATATGGCACGAAGCAGATGGGACACTGCTGGCTTCTTTCCAGACTTCCCAGATTTTGTGGGTATATTAGAAGGGATGTGTGTGCCCAGCTATAAACTAGGTAGGAAGTGTCTTAACAGGCTTTGAACCTTCCCAAGAAAGCTTGGTGATCAATCATGATGGGATGTCTCAGCTGCTAGCTCAGCAGGAAAACTGGGCCATATTTATTTTTAGGTGTACTGAATGTTTGTAGCTATCTGAGTATGGGGGTTTGTTTTCTGTGGGCTTTTTTGTCCTTCAAAAAGCATTAGGGACCTGCAGAGTTTATCAGTGGAGCAGGACGAGATATCAGTTGTACGTTGCAGGGAGCGGAGGATAAGGCTGAGTAAGTTCATCCTGTTATTGCTCAGGTTTTAGGTACGCTTTTAAATCTGAATATCATAGTATACTGTGTTAGGAAGCTGGATGCTTTGCTGGCAGAGCACTCATAGCTTCAATGCTCTTTTCCTGGCAACGTTTCTCCTGTGTAATAAATATCCCTGCAAAACCATAGCAGTCAAAATGCAGCTTTGAAGTGGCTGAGCCCATCCATAGGACTGTGCCTGGTAGGGGATCTGTCTCTATCTAGACCTTTGCCAACATACCTGTGTGGCACAGACACCACCAGTATCTCACTGTAAGTAATGCTGGGAAGAGTTTCTGCTATGCTGGGTTTTTGACTAAAGCTACATTTGGGTGGAAGTGACTTCTAGCAGTGTGTAAAAGCATGCATCTTCATCCAAGTGAAACTTCTTTTCATTTTATTTAGTGTAATTAGGTACAAGCATACAAGAATTTTTTCTACTGCTGCAGAGACCTCAGGGAAATACTAGCTTTTAAAGGTGGCCTGAGATCCAGAAAGTGAACTAGAAGAGTTTAAATATTTAAAAAAAAATAATCATTGAATGCAAAGGATCAAGAGAAACCTGCATTTTTAAAAACTAATGGCACTGTGTGTGTAAACTTGGAGCACATAGGTGAGCCTGCTTACCAGTATGGACAGTTTGCCACTATGTATTTTTGGGGAGGAATCAGTACCTCCAATCAGAAACGTTTGTTTGGGGTTTTTTTCCCCTCCTTGGTATCCATATCAGTTTCACTTAGCTTCTTCTGTGGTGAGATATTAATACTTGAGGTATGCAAACACTGGGTATAGATGGGCGTGTAATAATATCCAGAATTTTATGGTGTAGCTAATCGACTTAGGGGGAACTGCACTGAGGAAGGCATAATTTTCTTTATGGAAAAGTCTTTGTCTGCTTTAGGAACTTTTCTGGAAAAGCTGTTTCTAGTGTAAACTCAGTGGGAAGTAACATTGATGAAAAATGATAGTGCTGGAATATCTCTTCAGATGAGAGCTGATCACCCTGCATTGAATTTTCCTTAGGGCTTTTGCTTTTTTTTTCTTCCCCCTGATTTATAGGTTTGGGGGAGAGTAAGTGAGGGTTGAATAAGCCTGGGAGGAGAGGGAGCTCCTGAGAAGTGCGTTTGTTGTGTTCAGGGAGGACAATCTGTCTAAGGCTGCCCTTAGTGATGTGATGGAGGGTGACTTAAAACCTAGGATGTATTTTCACAGCTGTTGTGGGAGCTTTTTCCATTTAATACAGCACAGATGTGAGTGATGAAATATAAATTGAAGATTAATGTACGTCATCTTGGCATGTGAGAGGTTCAATTATAAGCAGAGCAAGCAGAATAATGGAAAATACATTTGAGTGATTGTTCAGTTAATACAATTTGCAATGAATTATTCACAACAATTTGTTCACCCAGCTCTTATTGTAATCACTCCCATTCCTTCATTTGCTATGCGTTTGAAACTGCTTCCCACAACTTGTGCTTGACAAGTAATAAAGCATATCCACGCATCCAGCCCCTTCTCCCCACCTGTCCCCCACCTACATGCAAAGAAGGACAGATTTCAAAGAGCTCAGTATTTGAGGCACTGAGCTCTCTTTAAGAAATTAATTGCAAATTAAAGTTATGTTAATGTGGAGGCTGCTGCTTGCTGAACCTGCCGGTGTGATTTATAAAAGCCCATTTGTTGGGCTTGGAGTGCCTGGGGCTCGCAGAGGACCCGGTTCCACACTTTACCTATGGTTCCAGGTGTGTGGGGCATCTTCCTTTCACAAGTGGGGTGCTGAGGCTTGAGCTGACAGGAGGCGGTCAGCTGGCATCGAGTGATTCATCTGCATCTTCGTGAGCGGAAGCCTACGCTTCCTACCTGTGTAGCATCATTTGTGCCTGGAGGTGGGAGGAGAAGGTGTTGGGCTTTGCAGCGAGGCATGTGGCACTGGCAGGCTGGAAGAGAAGCGCTTTGCTTGCTCAGGTCCCTGCCCCTTACGTTGTGTGTTAAGCAGCAGAGCAAGTCAGTGGCAGGGCCACAGCCCTGGAGCTGAGGGTCTGGCTTCCAGCACTGCAGAGCATCGCGGTTGTGCCCTCCCTTTCCTATCCTTAAGGCACTGGAAAACCCACAAATGCACATTCCTCCTGAAGTTTATGAGAAAGGAGGACTTGTTTTTCCCAGCCATGTGGGAGGGAGGGGCTGTTCCTGGGCAGTGGGCTTGGGGAAGGTGTCCACGTCCTTTCCCCGTGTCCCTCTGCAGGCACGGCCGCAGGGAGCGAGGGGTGATGAAGCTGCTCTTTGCCACCCTGTGCCCTGCTGCTGGGGGTGGTGGGGAGGAATCGGGGCTGTGTTCTGCTACGAGCTCAGTGGGACGCTGGGTAAATCCCCTCGCTTGTGAAAGGGGGCATATGTAATAGGAAATGGCAGTTTCTGGAGACTTCTGCCTAGCTGTTGGGATTTCTTGTCTGTAGCATGAGGAATACTGAAGGCAACATCCCTCTGACTTGAGAGAAAAGAGCCAGGACTCACTGCTGCCCAGCCCTGCGCTCCCCCTGCCAAACCCCAAGATGCAAACTGCAGCTTAGGACTGGTTGGAAAAGGAGTTTGATCTCTTCTTCCAGCCATGTTTGCCTGGGCTCATTGGTACCACATCCATACCTAGCTTCATTAGCTCACTTCTCTGTGCTCTTTTTCTGGTGCCCTGTGGTTGTCAGTCTTCAGTGCATTGGGAGATGCTGAGAAATGTTTTGAGGGCTGTGGTGAGCTGGTCCCAAGAGCAGATGGGAGCTAAGGGGAAGTGCACCGAGAACATGAGGGCTGCTGCAGGGGTTAGTGGAGAACTCAGAGCTGCTTTAGGGTAAGATAATTCCTTGTTTGAATCTTAACCCTTCAAGGACTCTTACAAGCTCTGTCAAGCCATGGTTGCAGAGGCTTCAGCGCAAACCCCCACACTCTGTAACAAGCTGGGGTTTATGCTGCTGCTTCTTCCCATGGAGGGACAGCACTTGTAAGGTTAATCTGCCGGCATCTACTTGTCCAAATCTCCATAATCAGGCAAAACATGATTACGGAGCTGCATGTCATTAGTACACAATGGCTCTTAAATGACTGAGATTGAATTAAAACCCTAATGGCAAAGCATCCAAAGTAACTAAGAGACAACCAGATCCACTAGTGAATGACTCTCCTATCACTCAGCTTGGATTAGGAGAGCAGGAGCTTGAGGCTGGCCAGAAACAGTAGAAGCACAGTCATTAAATTGGATATACTGGCTGGGGTTCAGCGCTTTTATTACTGTCAAGCATGCAAGTGTCAGGGGGTGTGAGCTGGGTGTAGGCGTGGGCTTCCTGCACTGGCCTCTGAGCTGGAAAAAACTCCGGCTCTTTGGACTCGCCGCAGTGCGGAACGAGTTTTGTTCTTTGTTGTATTCTGCTTTTTTGTATCTGTTTCATTGAACAGGTGTCAAAGCCTTGAAATTATTTCCAGCAAACGTAAATGCTAACATTCATTTCTGGTTGAGTGAAACAATCGTGATGTAAAGTGCTTTATTTCACTTCTGTCTGGTTTTGCCTTCCTTTTTGCTAACGTCAGACCACTGGTTTCCAAACAAAATTTCACTTTGGTTTTGATTTGCCTTTCTTGCCTGTTCATTTCCCAGATCTTTTAAACAATGCTTAATAAATCAACTTTGATGTCATTGTAGACATGCTTTCTGTGTTCTACTTTGGATGCCAGAAGTGTTCCGTCCCCAGGGCCAGCCGGGTAGGTTTCCCTGTTGATGTGTTGGGGAAAGAGCTCCCTCTAAGAGTGGGACAGTGATCAGTCATGAGCAGCAGAAGCAGAGGCTACAGGATGCTTTGGGAGTGACCAGTCTTGCAGTCGTTTTGATTGCCAGCTCTGAAGATAGTTATTGCCCTTTTAGCTTTGTTAGTGTTCCTTGTTTTGCAGCTCTGTTTTCACTTGACGGTCGCATCCATGCCATCAAATAAGATGGGACTTGAATATCTGTTGCTACCCTGGCCCCAGGGCGATGATTCTGAACCTCTGGCTTCTGCCTGTGCTGTCAGTGACATTTGAAGTGGGGAAAAGCATTAGGCAGTGGAATCTCGAGAGAAAAAGCAGGGAATGAGGAAGCAAACAACAAAAGATGTGTACAGATCATCAAGATCTGTCAGCAGTGTTGAATCTGAAGAGTTCCTGGTGTTTATATGAATTTATGTCCTCTGCCAACCTTATTGCTGTTACTTTGTGCAAGATCTGTACCTCGGAGAAAACTTTGTTTTTCACCTAGGGGCTAATAACTTCTCCTGTGCTTCCAAAATGTGCATTTTAATGAAATAAATCTTATCCTTTCCCCCCAGAGCAGCAATTAAAAAATGAAGCCTCTGGGAAGCTTTCGTCAAATACCCAACAACGCATGTGAGGTGTCCAAAGCAACCCCAGTGTATTTTAGGTATAGCAGGCCCCTGAACCTACTGGGCTTCTTGTCCCAGATTGATGACTTCTTGAGGCAAGACCTCATCCCTCCCACAGTGAGATCTCTCTTACGGTTGTAGCTCAGGACCCCAAAATCACCGATTGCCTCTGAGCTCTCCGGGGCTGCAGTGTGCAGGGGCTGCACTCAGGTGTTGCAAAGCACAAGATAAAATTTGTAGACTGTTCCAGCTCAACTTATGAAAATGATAGCTGCAATAGCAGCCTCCTTTGGAAGGAAGGTGAAGGAAAATTGTATGCTGGTGCTCTCTGCTGGATAAAACTAAGAAGGCTTTTTTCTTGCTGCACTGTGGTGGCTGCGGGTTCACACCAGCGCTGAGCTCTTGGCTACGAGGTCTCGTGCAGCTCTGCCCACACTGGAACACCCTGATGGTGTGGGTTGCCTTTGTCTTGAACTGGCCAGGGCTAGCTGAGAGCAAGAGATGTGTTAGGATTACTGATCTGACTCTCCTTTCCTCTCCTCTCCTTCCCGTACAGTGTGTTACTTGCTGAAGAGCAACATCAGCCCAGACCTGTGCAATGAAGATGGATTAACTGCGCTGCATCAGGTGAGGTGTGGGAGGAGGTCACAGCTCCCTGCCGCTCCACACTGTTGCATCTTCCCGCTGCCCTCTGAGCAGACCTGTCAGGGTAAACAGAGAGAGCTCTTGTATTTCTTTCCTTTTTAAATTTTATTTTCTCTCAGTTACAGCAGTGAAACTTCACCATATTGTGCTGGTGGTCCTGTTTCTTGGGGAGCAAACTGAGATCAAAACCTTCTCTTGCTGTATCCCAGACTTTGTTCAGTGATGATAACAGCTCAGGAATCTGGGCTGGATTTCAGACGTGAACATTTCTCCCACCCTTTAATCTTTTCAGGGCTGGGCTGTAAACTACTAAACTAAATTAGCTCAAATTTAGAAACTTTGGCAACCCATGAGCTTTCAAACTGGTGTAAATAAATGACGTACAGGATGGTTGGAGAGCCTGCTGCTGCTCTCCGAGCTCAGGGACTTCCGAGAGTCTGTATGGGATGGCAGCAGCTGATCGCCAGTAAAATACAGACTTGCTGTGGTGATGTGGGAGTCTGTGTCCTTCCTCAGAGCCTCTGCACTGATCCCATAAGGGGGTTTCTATTCTTCTTCCTAAGGCCCCTGTCCCCACCTGTCCTCTTGAGTCCTGATTTCAGTACGCGGCTCCCCGGGAGCCAGCCCGTGCCTGGCAGCTGCTGTGACGCACAGAGCCATGGTTGTCACACTCGCTCCGAGGGTGGAACAGGCACTCATGGGGCGTTTGCCGTTAGACCCTGCTGTAAATGCTCCCATTGACTTGGGATTTTGGATTCTTCTGCAAGTTGCTTGCTCTCTTCAAAGCTGGCTGGATGTTTGCTTGAAAATGCAAACTGGCTTCTAGAGGAATAAAAGGTCCCTGTCACACCACTTCTCCAAAGAGATATTAATCTGCACACAGAGAAATGCTGACAGCCTCATTGCTTTCCCCACTAGGTACTGAAGCCATGGAGTATCCTACCCCGCCCACTGAAGGATCAGTTATTATAAAGGTGCACTTGGGAGTTGAGGTGGGAATGTTGCATCCACTAGAGTTAATTGAGCCCCCGAACAGAGAGAGGCTCCGAAGTGTTGCCCATTAGCAGTGGCTTCCAGCGAAGGATGCAGTTACACTTCTGTGATAACTTGGCTGTGTGACAGGTGTGATTTTAACCTCGCTTCCATATAACAAGTAGTAAACAGAAATAGAAATACATGAAGGGTCCTTGTCACTCAGCCGCTAAAATGCTTGTTGTGGGTTGTAATTCAGCCCCATTACAAGCTGTGAGTCTCCTGTGTAGGTCTGCAGTAATGCATAGGCTGCAAACAGGCTTCTTGTACAAGAATGAATCTTATTTTAGAATCTTTATTTTTATCTTATGAATCTTTATATTTATCATATGCACGTTCATCTCAAGAAGTGACCACAAGATGGATCAAAGAGCAAATTCCACCTTCCCCAAAGGAAAGCAGTTGGGGCCCTTTTTGCAGGCTGCCTCGGGGACTGCGGTGTAAATGCATTGAGGATGCTGGGGTTTTTTTTCAGGAGATGACAGGTGCACTGTCAAGTACCTCATAATTCTGGGAATCCAACTTGCAACTCTTCAGATAGCTGCGGTAGGTAGCGTGAGATGCTGAGAAGACTTTTACTTGTCACATGCCAGTGTGTGGGATTTTCCCTAAGAAAAGGGAATGTCAGCTTTTTAGCTCATCCCTTGGTATGTGGTTATACCGGTTATGTTGAATTTCTGCTGTGTTTGCTCTTGAATATGGAAGACCCAGTAGAACAGAAGCTGTTGAGTATTTGCTGTTACTCCCTGCTGGTTCTGCCCCCAAACCAGGGGGACCTGTAAAACACCAGTGACCTTCAGTCTGTCCGCGGTAGGTATTTAACTCTGGAGGTGCTTTGCCAAACACTGCAGGATAAAGTAGGTTTCCACATCCAGGTACCCTGGTACAACTGAGCTTGCATGAGCCCTCATCTTCCCAAAGTTTAAAAAACCCCAATCTGTATCCCTTCCTCACCAGTGCTGCATAGACAACTATGAAGAGATAGTCAAGCTTCTCCTCAACCACGGGGCCAACGTCAACGCGAAGGACAACGAGCTGTGGACTCCACTGCATGCAGCAGCTACATGTGGTCATATCAACCTGGTGAAGATCCTCATCCAGCAGTAGGTGGCTTTTTGTGTCTGTCCCTTTCTGCAGATCTGATTCCACCCACAGCTTCTGTGGCTGGAAACCGAGACTGCCTAGTACCTTGCAGGATTGCAGCGGTGGTGGTTGTTCCCTGCTTTCAGGCTATTCATGGGACTTCTTCCTGCTTGGGGGAGAAGGGGGTGGAGGAGGAAGAGCAAAAAGGCTGAGGAGGCACAGCAAAACCCTAGGTGACTTAGTTTCATGAGGCTTCCGGAGACTGGGCCAAAATTTGCCACTTTTTGCCCATATTCTGGTGTGTACATGTCTGTGTTTGTGCTCATTGAACTCTGCTGGCTTGGTAGAAATAGGAGCAGCCAGCAGGATCCACCCTTAAGCTCTTAAACACAACTTCAGGTCTTCCAGCCACAGTCAAAGAGACACTGATGTAGGAGGACAGCGGCATGTTTGTGTAGCTCAAATGCTTGGGTGAACTTTGTGACCTCTTACTGGCTCTTAATTAGTAACCGTAACTAGCTTGTGGTCGTGCATTTGTTGCCCAGCGTTGTGACACAGGGTGCTTGCACTGGACCTTCCACTTGACTTTACCAAGGCTCAGGTCTTTTCCAGACTTGCCAGCAAGGAGGAGGAAGCCAGATGTGTTTTGAGCTGCACCAAGTGCAGCATTTAATGAGCACCTGCTGCAAATCCTCTCTGGAGCAGATAGTCCTGCTGTCTGGAGCCCTCTCCTCTATTTCCCGGGGTGCTGGGGCAGTGAGCAGAGTGTGCTTTGGGAGCGTTAACACGCTGCCTTGAACGGCAGTGCCTGCCGCTTCTGCCTTGGGGAGGGAGGCTTCTGCCTCTGTCACTGTCACCGGGGAGACTAGCACTGAAAATCTGGCCCTTGTTCTTTGGCTGTATAATGAAGGAAGCGGAGCAGAGGATGCAAACAATCATCCCATGGAGGATGTTCCCACTTGGGTTAGGAAAATTTTGGGTGGGGGGCATAGAAATGGAGCAAAGCAATGTGGAACACCATAAAACATATCTGACTCTTAAATGACCATAAGGGAGTGTCATGGGATGGCGGACAAGGTGAGGAACTGGACCTTCTAGCCTTAGTTTTCGTAGGCTGCCCTGTGTCAAGTAGTTGCCAGCAAATTCAGACTCCAGTAGCCTAATGTCATGATCCCACGCTCAGAAACAGTCTTCCCTGGACTTTTGAGGAAGGGGGTGATGTAATTTGTTGCTACAATCAAAGATGTCCTTTACAGGAGATCTCACATATCAAATGACTGGTTAAATACTGCCACTGGAGGCCATGTTACTGGTGATGGGACCTGGAACCCCTGGAGACCAACAGAGGAAGTAGCCCACAAAAGATGTCCAGTTCCTTGCTTTTTTTATTTGCTGATTAAACTAATACTGGCACTTTGCAAATATGAATTTCAGTGTAGTTTTTTCTGCTTAGGCAGAGGGGAAAAATAAATAAAGAGGCAGGAATCTAAATGCAAGTGGATACTGTCTGCTGTCCTTCCAAGGCTGGTAACTGTCAAGGTAGATCAGGATTCAGCTGAAACTGGCGGCTAGCTAATATGGCATGGTTCATAAGGCACTGGAAGTTTCCTACTACGTGGGAATATGGGGGCAGTGATCAGTTTAGCTGGCAATTTCACTCCCAAATAATGACCTCCTGGAGATCACCAGAAATGCCTTTGGACAATCAGAAAGAAAAATTCACCAGGTGACAGAGTATTTTTTTTTTTATTACTATTTTTTGCTGGTGTGCCCTTGGCTAGATGGAAGGCTCCCTCTACCATTCAGCCCTGATCTTTCCCAACTTTTCTGGCTCTTGCGAACTTTTCATTGAAGGGCTGCCAGACGCTCAGATAACAAGCACCTGGTAGTTGCTTGGTATTGTTTTCCAGAAATTCAGCAAATAAATTGCTGCTGTGACTGAGAAGCTGCCAGTCTGTCCAGTGCCAGGATCAGAAGAGGACAGGAACAGCTCAGTTGCTCATGTGCCCCAGAGCCCATGAAGGAGGTGTCGCATGCTGCCTTTCATCCACTTCTGGAGTTTATCTTCCCCATGAATAGCTCCATGGCTTTGCTTCAAATCTTTCTTATCTCTTACATATCTTGGTGACATTTGGGCAACTGTTAGTTTTTTCCTAAGCATTTATCCCAATGTTTGGCGCTGTCTGCTCTAGGGTATCTGAGGTCCTTTCCTGTGTAACTCTTGTTTTCTCCTTGCAGTGGAGCAGACTTGTTGGCAGTAAATGCAGATGGCAACATGCCGTATGACCTCTGTGAAGATGAGCCAACCCTGGATGTCATTGAGACTTGCATGGCCTATCAAGGTAAGGAGACTGAGTTCATGTAAAGTACAAAAATGGGTCGATACAGTGCTAAAAATTACCTTGTTTCTCAGCTCTTGACTTGCCTCTGGAGAAATGCAAAGACCTGCTGCCTGGCATAATTTCTTGGAACCTGACTCTGTCTAGTTTCTCTGATTCCTAAATCACGATGAGGGTGAAGGACGGCTGACAGTCCCCTCGGCTACATAGCCTCTGGAAAGGATGTGAGGTTATATCAGCCAGGAATCATAAGTCTAATCTTTAATCAACTAGTGGAGACAAAGACCCTTTCCAAGCCTTCTGTATCTAACTGGAATTTTAACAGGGATTACACAGGAAAGAATCAATGAGATGCGGGCCGCTCCGGAGCAGGTCATGATCTGTGACATTCATGACATACTTGCAACTGGACAAGACCTCAACAGGACTGATGCCCAAGGTGCTACGCTGGTGAGTGGAACTGCGGTGGCTTCAGTTTTGCCTTCCTTCAGCCCGCAGGTTATGAAACCTGCCCTGTGGCAGGACTTACACAAAATCAACATGTACAAGTCACTGAGGAAGTTATTTTGATCTTTTTGCCTGTTTTAGTTTATTGTCGCCTAGGAACAGGCTATGTCCATGAGTACAGCTGACATAACTTCAGTGTCTAACCCTACGCTTTTTGAAGCAAATCCCTTGTTCACGTGAGCTCTGTCAGTTGTCCAGCAGCTCAGGTCCTGCAGCAAGGCTGCCGAGCTCCTGGGTCCCGTCTGACAGTGGCTGGTACCAGCAGCTTCCAAAGAAAGGTGCAAGTAATCCCGCAATGAGGAGCTGCAGAACACAGCCCTTCTGCTGACATCCAGGGAAATGGGGCTGAAACACCTCCTAGAAACTTCGTGCTTCTTGCTCTCGTAGTCTGATCTGACTCCTACAGAGGAGACGTGAGAGTCCTCCGGTTTTCATGGGAGCAGGCTCTGGTGTTGGGCGCTCTGGAGACTTTCTGCTTCCTCTTCTTTCTGCTTTGCATAGCATCTGGCTCACACAGAGGAGGCAGTTCTGTGGTTATTCACGTCGGATGGCTTCTGCCCCTGGGCAGATGGGAGCCCCCAGGGCAAATGTACAGCACGGAGCAAGCTGGCATCTAATTTGACTGGGCAGGGACTGAGAAGGCTGAGCAATCCTAGTCCTGTTCCTTGCTTTTTCACCTGCAAATGTGTCTCTTCAATCCTTGCTTGCAGCAGTTCCAACTTAGGGAAAGTTCAGCTATGTCATACGTGTTGGCACTTTCATACGACCTTGGTTGTTTGACACCTGGGTCCAGACATAACTGATGTACAGGCCACTCGCTGTCATTTGTTTGATGGACAGACCATGGCAGTGCGATCAGGTTTCTTAATCTAAATTGTCATCTATAGCATATACCAGATGCATAAGGGGAGAGCAGGCTCCCTCCAAGATAAACTTAGATGACTGAAGTTTTTATTGCAATTTCTTTTTTTGACACATTTTCCCCTTTAACAAGGATTATATATTTAAGTTTAAGCAGACCTCTTGGCTTCCCTTTTTATATTAACTCCAAGTGATTCCTTGTTAATTCATGTGGCCTCTAGAGGGTATAACCCAATACCATAATATTTATGTAGAAACTAATTGAATTGCCAGAAAGTATCAGAATTTATTTCCAGATTAGGGTTTAATTTTGTGTAGTGGAATCCACATAGAAAATTTTGGAAAGAAGCTTTCATTCTCCTCCTCAGCCCAATTGAAATAGGATGAGCTCTGAGTGGAGTTCACACCTTCAGAGCTGTGCATAGGTCAGTGTTTCGCTCAGAGATGTGACAGCAGACTATAATTATGAAAAGCTTCTGAGACATGAAGTGTCATGGGGGACTAAAGGAGACTATTATTGTCTCCAAAGTGGTGGTTGTAGTAGGAAGGAAGTAGGTTGTAGGAAGCCATTATCTGAAAAATCATATTCCCTTAACTAAAAGTAGCCAAGGATTAAAATGTTTTTGATTTTCAAATGGTAAAAGTAATTATAGTGTGAGCGGAAGCGCGTTGCACGAAGGGAGTCCTGACTGAAGCAGGCTGAAAAATTGATCAAAAAAATCACATCCACAGCTCTTAAGCAGGGAAGAAGAGACATTTTTCTGGCATGAGGAATGCGGAATTTACAGATGATGTTCTCCATTGCAGGTTTGCATTTTGATGGTGCTGTTTCCCTAAAGATTGGGAAGCACTTAAGAACCCTGGATTTAAAATGTGAAAACATTTTTTTCTAACCTATACATATTTAAAGTTATTTTAAGAATTCTTCAGCAGTTTCCTCTCCAAACAGAATTACATGCAAGTAATACTGAGTTTTAGTAATGGGAACAGCTTTAGACCTGATAGCATCTGCCAAATGTTGAATGTGCTGCCTGTCCAGATCTAGACTTAGACATTATCTAAGAAATTACACTGAAACTGGATGTATAAAGCCATTTGTGGTCCTTGCAGGTGTCTCATGCTCTGTTCTTTATCTCCTAGCTGCATATAGCTGCAGCCAATGGTTACCTGCATGCAGCTGAAGTCCTTCTGGACCAGGGGGCAAGCCTGGATGTTAAGGACTGGGACGGCTGGGAACCTCTTCATGCTGCTGCTTTCTGGGGACAGGTAATGATTTTGTTACAAATGTCATGTATGAGGGTGACATTTCTTTCTGCCTGGACAAATTGCAAATGGAAGAAATCTGTTCTAGGGCTGGACTCTCTGGGCAGCATCAGATAAGGTCTGTGAGGTTCCAAAAAGAACCTGTTGATGAGAAAGTTCAGGGAGAGTATGTCTGTGCAGGTGAATGGTGGGAACAAAGTTTAACATCACACATGTGCCAGAATAATTTGAGGCGAGTTCAGCATGCATGCCATTGCTTCCTATCTTATTCCAACTTTTCAGCTTTGAGGAGGAAAGTGATTGCCCAGAATACCTCCGTTAACTTGACTTTCTTTCCCTTTCTTTAGATGCAGATGGCCGAGTTGCTTGTGTCCCATGGGGCTAGTCTGAGTGCCAGGACATCTTTGGACGAGATGCCAATAGGTGAGTTTATTAAGCTTAAAAAAAAGAAATTGCTAAGAAAAGCTTTCCCCCCTAAGCAAGCTGGAGTCTTCACATGGTACTTTCAGAAGCATTAACATAATTTTTCAGGTTTCTTTTGAATCAAAGTCGCAGTTACTTTAACTGGAACTGAAGTTTTGAAGCATCTGCTTTGTTACTTCTGAAAACACTTCTTCCTGCTCATAAAAATAAGGGCCAAGGCACTTGTCCAGCACCAAGTCTTTCTCCTGTGTGTTTCCACCCATGTTATCCCTCTGTACCTGATGACTGCAAAGCTGAGCTCTCATCACAATGAGCAGCTCTTGTTTTCTGCTCCTGTCTAGATATCCAAACCTTTCTGCCTCCCCTAATTTGTTTAAAGATTAATGTGCCTAAACACATTCTGCTTAAATTTCCCTTCTCTTCCTACTAGCCTTTGTAGTTGTATGTACTAACACAGTAACATGGTGTTAATGGTACCACATTTGAACTGTCTGATTAATGGCTTGCTTTGTGCGTGCCATAGATCTGTGCGAAGAGGAGGAATTCAAAGTATTGCTACTGGAGTTGAAACACAAACACGATGTGATCATGAAATCTCAGATGAGGCATAAATCCTCCCTGAGTCGAAGGACCTCCAGCACCGGCAGCCGGGGGTGAGTGCATTGTTCCCTGTGGGTCACCCTTGCATTAGCTCAGCCACCCTAATTATATATAAAAAAACCTAATAATAAATGGTTGGGGAGCACCCTGCAGTCAGCGCATGGGGAACAACCCGTCTGTCCTTTCCAAGTGAAATCTGAAAGGCAGAAGCTGACTTTCAGTTGCTGAAAGCAGAGCTCCTTTGGAGAGGGTTTTTTTCACTAGCAAAAGGTGGGATTTCTGGTGGGGGAAAATGGCTTTGTGCTGTTGGGGTTTGAGAACTGCTGTGAGCAGAGGAGACAGTGGTGAGAATTTACCCTGTTAAACCGCTGATACTGGTGTTGGAGAATCAGTGCTTCCAGTGGATCAACTTGAGCTTCTCAATAATATGCCTCATGGCCAAGACGCTGTGCTCAGGCACGGTTTGCACAGGTCTTTATAAGATGTTTATTAGACACCAAAGCAGTCCTGCAGACCACAAAACTCCATAAACAGCCCGTGGGCTGTTTCCCTCTATGTTTACTCCATTGGTTGCAGAGTCAATCCATTAGGAGAGCTGTATAACCTCTAATGCAGATTTGCAGTACTACTTTAAAACTCCTTAAAATTCCTCCCACCTTTACTAGCCACACTAGTGGCTCTGCATGGGTGCCAGGAAGCTAAATGCACGTTCCATTCCATTGGGAGAGGCTGTGAAGCGCAAGGAGGAGGTGAGAAGAGCTACAAGGTAAGAGGAAATGTCACGTCCTGCTCACAGCTTCGATGCCCCTTCTCCCCGTCCCGCAGGAAGGTGGTGAGGAGGGCCAGCCTTTCCGACCGAACAAACCTCTACAGGAAGGAGTGCGAGAAGGAAGCCATCGTCTGGCAGCAGCTGGGGGCAGCAGAAGAAGGAAGAAACTCGAGTCTCATGGGAGAAATTGGGGAGACTCGGTCTGACCAGGAGAATACAGACCCCGTAAGGAATCTCTTCTTTATTACAGGAGTCACCAAGGCGGGGGCCTGGTACCGCAAGTTCAGTGGCAATGGGTGCCCTGGGGTGGAAGGTGGCTGAGAAATTTGTAAACCTTGTCCATCAGATGTTAGCAAAACACCAAATTCTCATTTGGCATGAACTGGGATATCCCACTCAAGTGGAAAGACTGTTTTGGATTTACAGCTGCATAAATAATTTTCAGATAAGGTTCTAGTTGAACCAAGAAATTCAGAAAAAATAGCATGTGTATTTCTCTTTACAGCTAACAAACCGGTAATCACAAAAGAATTGTAATCTTGCTTTGCAGTTACTTTTTTTAAATTCAGTTATTGTCATGTTATATTAATCTACTTATCTCTCTTTTTTTTCTTTTTTTCTTTTTTTCTTTTTTTTTTTTGTGAGTCCTTCTGAGTTCCATGTTGCTGGTTTGGGCTCAGTGTTATAGGGTCCTGTTAGTTGGGCGAATTCGATGTTTGTGCTGCAGCACCTGTCTGAGTGTGAGCAGGCTTAGGAAGTTGTCACAGGAGTGAATTGTGCTGTGGGGGATGGGGGAAGATGCTCTTCTTTCATGTCTTCTTGTTACAGAATTCAGTGTTGGAGAACTCTTCCCTCCTTCCGGAGTTAGCAAACAAAAGTACCCAGTGTGACTCTGAAATCCCCCTCCAGAATGGACTCATGGCATCTGCCAGCACTTACCAGTACACCTTTTCCAACGGGGACGTTTGGAGTATGCACGCGGACCCTGACAGCAATCCAGGCCACATGCTGCCCTACGGCAGCCCCGGGCTCCCTGACACACAGCAGTTCTGGGGTGCCTACAAGGAGCACAACCATCAAACGCTCTCCGAACTGAAGCGGCAGCGGGCTGCAGCCAAACTCCTCAACCACCCCTTCCTCAGCACCCACTTCGGCAGTGGCATGGGAGCAGTTGCCGAGAATGGGGGTGAGGCCAAGTCGCACCTAATCGGATCCAGGACTTCTCCTTACAGCTCCAATGGGACCTCAGTGTATTACACAGTGTCCAGTGGTGATCCACCCCTCTTGAAATTCAAAGCTCCCATGGAGGAAATGGAAGAGAAGGTGCACGGGTGCTGCAGAATTTCCTAGTCTCATCTGTTTCTCACCCCAGAAGAAACAAGACGCGGGTGGGCTGGCTGGATCAATCGCAGCGGCCAGGTTGTTTGCATTCCAAAGGGAGAATTTGGTCATGGACATCCTGACTGTGACGGCCTCGTTCATCATGAACTGTACTTTACCCTGCCAATTACTTCTATTGCAGTTGAATGCAATAACGCAGGTGGAGCAAGGCTCTTCGGAGAGGAAGGGATGCGCATCAATATGATGTAAAAAGAGTTGCCCTAGTCTTGCTCCCTGGGTCAGAAGGTATGGTGCACTGCCTCCCCGTCCTTGGGAAGTCATGAGATGCCTTGGAACAAAGAAAGGATCTGAATTAAAATCTTTGCATCTGAGCCTCTTGCTGTCAGTCACCAGAGCTTCTGGAAGGTGACAGTTCAGACCTGAATTTTCACTCCGGGGCAATGCATACATCCTGGAGGGGAGATCAGCACCCCCACCCCCGAGGTTTGCAAGAGTGGACAGAGCTGGTTTTTGTACAGCTGGATCCAGCACTTACAGGGCCTGACCAACAAGCAAGCATCAATGCTGCGCTTGCTTTAGGAAGTTTGCAAGGTGTTATCTCCTTGCAGCAACAACTCATCATCAAAAACTGTGCACTGGTTGGGTCCTGTTCTGCTCGTGTAAACTCATCACTGCAGACTGCCATCAGGTTTGAAGCAGAACTTTTCTCAGATCAGGCTTCACTCAATAGGCTTTAAAACTGATGTTGCAATAAGGGGCTCTGGCAATAGAACTTTACTGCAATAAAATACTGACAAAGGTCTATATTGGGATAAGTAATTTAAAAAAACATATTTGTACTATCTAGACTCTTAATTTGTTAAAACTGGAAAGACTTTTGCTGATCTCACTTTCCTATTGATTTTGTTTGTTTACTCTGTACACTCAACACAGATACTAGGGGCAGTATGCTTTGTGTTCTAATTTTTTTCTGGATTTCCAGAACCACAGGGCTCGGGAGGGATGAGGAGGAAGGGGCTTGCTGACACTAATCTAGAAACACCATGAGAGCATTTCTAATCTCCCTAGATGTTACAACATGTGTGTTTATCTGCAGTCTTTGGTTGATAAATAACTGTTAAATCATTGCTGTGGTAGTTGAACGTTTCAGCAGGGCAGGAGATTTTTCCGGTCTGTTTTCCAGCTTCCATGCTGAAGCCATCAGCAGTGGTTAGTGCTGTCAGAAGATTTATGTGCCTGTATGTAAAGGGAGCCACATGGCACCATGCAGGACACGGCAAAGTCTCTGTGCTGTGGAGCGGTTGGCTCACCAACACCAGTGGTTTAGTGTAGTTCATGCTAGCTCTGACAGACCACCCGAGAAACACTAGCACGGTGTAACCTGGGGGTTTGGCACAGCTCTTCAGCAAGTTAAGGCTTTGCATACCTGGTGTGTGTGTGTGTGTGTGTGTGCAAAAGGAGAGCGCCCTGTGGGAGACAACTCTGAGGAACAGGCCACAGTTGAGTTAACAAGTTGTATCTGCAGAAGTAACTGTGAATCTTCAACTGTTGTTCTGCACAGAGGAGCTAGCGCACACATAACTATTCATGCCTGCATGAATATGTGTCTTCTTGGGCAGTTTAAATTCCAAATTCTGAAAACATAAGCCTGTTTGGGTCTCTGTAAGCCATCCGTGGATTAAATCCAGCTCACGTAGTTGTGCTTCTGCCATGCACCCAATGCAGATTCCACCCATCTTCCTCTTAGCTGGCGGCTGTTAGACATCGATATTACACTTCACGCATATGCTCCCCCCGTGGGAATCCTCACAGCCTTTTCTTTTTTTCTAGGCTATAAAAAGTTGACTTAGGCTGCTGGTGAGTGCTCAGTGCTCTGCTCCCCATCCAATCTAGCCCATCGCTGGGGCTGGGCATGTTACAGTACAGGGCTCTGGGCTCCTCGTCCTCGGCTCTTCGAGGCAGCAGAGGTCCCTGTGTGTCACCACCACAGCCACACCGTGCAGGAAACACTGTTGGACGTGAGGTTGTTACTAGGCTGATAATTTACTCTTTTGAACTCTGAAGATGCGGTTCTCGCCAGTTTTTACAATTCTCTTCCCTCACCAGTTTTAGCAACAAATCATAAAATGGCAGCAGTTGATCTAATTTGTTGAAAACTTCTTTCTTTTTTTAAACCTCTTCTTTGTATATTTTGAAACGTTCAGAGAAGTAGGGCTTCCTCCATTATTGAAATGCATATACTAAATAAAGACTAGAAAATACTTCTTGTGCTTGACTTTACATTAAGGGATTTTAAAAGTCATTCTCTAGTAGAAAGAAGGTGATTTGGTAACTAGAGAGACTTTACTGCAGCTGTGTGTGGTCAACAGTGGGTCGCCTGAGTACCCTGAGAAACTTCTTCCTCCTGGGGTACCCCCAAGTGTAGCCTGGGTAGCATTGTTAAATTACTATTTAACATATATAAATGTTATATATATTTGAACATTTATATTCAACATGCAACAGGGGGAGATGATCTTGCAGATGCCTCTCCTGTCCCATGGTGGTGAGGGCTGTCTCTCCCCACCCATCCTGATGAGAATTCTGGACTCAGTGCAATAAATCACGGTGCTGCTGTCCAATAGGTTGTGAATGGTGCAAAATTCGGGCCCTGCTGATGCCTCCCCTCCCAGGGAGGGAGAGGTCAGGCCCTTTTCCTTCTCAGAGCAATTTTGTGCTATTGAGTGTATTGAATCCCATGTAACTCCAAGCAAAAAAAGACTGCCGAATGCAACTGCGTTAAGCAGTTTGAGGCTTGCTTTCACTGAGAGTTGTTAACACATTAAAACTGCAGGAAGCCAGTTCATTTTAGACAAAAAGCTTTTTGTCCATTGGTATTTCACTCTGTTTATATGTAAAACTCCAGGAACTTGTTGCTCTAGCTGTGATCTCGAGCAAACCAACAATTGATTTACTATCAGGCAAAAGATATTACAGGTTCTAGATGACAAAACATCCCCCTAATAGGAATTTGTATTGTACTTGTAAAATTGGCTGTAATACAGCTCCTGTGGCTTTATCACTGCCAGCTAGCCTGCTCACCAAAGCCTAGTGGCGTCTGATCAAATGTAAAAAATTCTTATTCAGATGAGAGAGTCAGTAATCAATAAATCTTCCGGGATATATTTCCCAGCCATGCCAAGTATTTGTCTACCATTGGCTTTGGGTTGAAGTTGCATCAGAGTGGGACTTGCAAAGGCTGTTAAACGGTGACCCAGAACACACTCATGCTTACGTGTTGGTGGCATTTGGGATATACTGGCCACTGCCCATGGGGCACCAGCACATAGGCTTGGGGAAGGAGCTGGCAGTTCTTGCTGCATGCAGAGCCGTTGGCTGTAGGCCTGGGATGAGCAATTCTGTAAAGTGGATATTTAACCTACTTCTGGTAAACTATTTTGTAGAGACAAACAGGCTTTTGGGGGAATAACAAACACATAGATACTCTTAACGTGCACTGTAGGAGCCCACTTGTAGGAATAAGGCTTTTTATTATAAAATTTAGCACTGTTACATCAATACTGGTTTTTTATATCTATGTTTTAAAGGCCATCCCAGTGGAAAGCTCCGAGGTACACAGTGGAAGGCACTTGGTTGTTCCATTAGACCTTAATATTGCTAAAAATCTGTAGAAACTACAAATCATGTTGCAAACGGTATATGTAGCACTTGGCTTATTATAGGAAGATTGGGGGGGTGGGGGGTATGCTATACTCAGTGTTTTTAGGCTCAATAAACATCTAAGTACAGATTCAAGGTCAGGTTAGAGTCCCACTCTGTGAGCAGTAAGCCAAAGGCTGTAGCTGTTCATACAGACCATGCAAAGATCGGAGAACGTGGATATATCGATGGGTCTGTTGTAGGCAGAGCTGCACATGAGAATAACCCTTCTGCTTGCAAAATCTTCCTGTATGCTGAACTCATACTGTTTCTAGCAAACTGACTGGCTGATGACAGCAACTTTATTTTCCATGTTGAAAGACTTTTTTTAAATGGAAAGAAAAGTGTCTCTCAAAACAGCATCTCTGTTTTACTGAGCTCAACCAAGAAAGTTCCGGCACTGAAATGTTAGGTAAGGGCTTAAGTACCATTCTTTGCTGGGATCTATTTGACATCAGACCTGGGTCCATATTTCACTTATCAAGTGATGCGATTTTAGCCACTTAGTCTCAGTTCTGTGGTGTTCCAGAATCTTAAACCCCTCCAGATTCTGCGAAGAACTGGCTCTAGCTGATGTGTTTTGGTACCATCTTACAGGTGTGGCTGAAGAGCCACGTAGATGAGGAACTCCTAGTAGGGAAAGAGAAGAGCACGGCAGGGCAACAGCAATAGCAAGTCGGTGCAATACTCAGTGGAGGCAGTGAATTATCTGGTTTATTGAGCAGGGTCTTATTTCATGTGGTCAAAAGCACGTACAAGCTCCCAAATGGCATTTAGGGTCCTTTTGCTTTAAACTTGGAGCTCTGTTTACCCAAATCTTCTCTGCTGAAACTAAATCAGCAATGAAACAGGAATATCTTAACCAAGAAAGCAATAGCACTGGTCTCCGGTGAGCCATAGATGAGCTGCTGTCCATCTGCTGGAAGGTGTTCTCCCTACATCTGGGTATTTCTGTGCCTTATCGTACTTGCTAAAGGTAACTCAGTAACTGCTCTCTGGAAGGCTTGTGGTGCCTATACAGTGCTGTTCTTTCACTTTCAGACTATTTTGCAAGGGAATAACAGTTCAGAACATAACAGATTTTGAAGATTTTATTTGCTCTTTAACTTTTTCTCATGATCACTGGCTCTCACTTCCTAGATAGAAGAAAGGCAATATGCAGGGTCTTCACTCTAATTTAACAAAGCACTCTGACCTCCTTTGTTACAGCAGTTCTCTGCAGACAGAATCCAGAACATGCTTGTAGCAGCAAGGTCTAGCCGCTCACTACAGAACACAGCTAATATTTACATTTTTTGTTTTGTTTTGCATGTGGCTGTACAACAGAATTTGTTGTCCCTGGTTGTTCTTCAGCTTTATTCTGCTGTTTTCATGTTGTCCAAGCTGGTAATGGACTTCTCAGTGCCCCCCCCCCCCCCCAATTTGAGTACCACCAGATTCTTCAGGCAACATCTGCTGTGGCACAATTATGACCTAGAATATTTTGCTGTATTTCAACCACAGAAGCTGTAGGAGAGGAACCTTTGCTCAAGATACCCGTTCCCAAACCTACACCACCGCAGTTGTCTCCACGCGCAGCTGGAGGGCAGATACAGGTTTTTTAACGGTGCAGATGCAGCATTAGTATTACCACCTCTACGTCTTCAGCCTATAGATTGCAGTGTGAGAACGGACTGGCGGGTGTCGGTAACCCTGGTACAGCTCGGTGCGGCTGCTGCGTGTACAGGATATTAACAAACGATGGCAAGCCTTCTGCAATAACTCATAATTCCATCGATCAGTAGTAAACGATGTACAAATAAAACTTGATGAAATGTATTTTATGTGAAAAAATAATGTAAGAACTGTATTGTATTAGCAGCTTTGTGTATAAAATGGCATTTTGGCAATCAGAGTCTAATATATTTAACACTTTTTTAAAAAAAGAATATTTGATATTGTATGGAATTGACTTTATTGCTACTGTAAGTATGAAGAGGTGGTTTCCTAACACGTTGAAGCAATGCGTAAAATCTTAAGTTGTATGTAAAACTCATGCCAAAAGGGTATGTCCAACAGTATTAGCACCTGACTCAGCGTCTTTAATAGAGATTGAATTTTTTAATTTAAAAATTATATTAAATTTCTTTTAATAATACAAACCCGCCACGGAATTTTATTTAATTGCTTTACATTTTGGGAACCTGCTGAAGCATCCCTGCCTCACTCAGCTGTAAGTAGAGCCGGGAATCGTCTGGAGGAGTGAATCCAGGCAGTGGGTGGTGTCGCTCTTTGTTTTGCAACAGGTAGTAACAATTTGTGATGGCCAAGCAGGAGGGCCAAGCCCCAACTGCCGTGCCTGGAATGTGGCGCCGGCGTGGCCTTAGGCCGCGGCACTCGCTAATGCGCCCCATTACGGGGTCCTTCCCGGGGGCCGCTGGGGCGAACGCGGGCAGCAGGGCCGGGGGGCTGCCACAGCGCACGCCCGGCTCAGGCCCCGAGGCCGCCTGGAGGGCGCTGGGCGTGGGGCGTGAAACGGCCGCCTCTGCCAGGCCCGAGGGGGGGCGCCGGGGTGTGCGGCCCGCTGGGCCCAACGGGGCTGCGCGTCCCGGGGGCGGCGGCGAACGGCCCCTGCGCCGCGCTCCTCCCCGCGGGACCGGCGGGCTGCGGCGGGCGGGCGGAGCGACGCGGCGGGGCCGGGCCGCCTGCTCCGCAGCCAACCGTGGCGCGGGGCGGGCCGCGGCTGCTCCACTGGCGGCGGCGGCGCGGCCCGTTTGGATTCAAAGCCGCTATAAAGGCGGCGCCGGGCCGCGCCGCGCCGCAGCGCCATGGCTAACCCGTCGCAGTGCCTGGAGGAGGGCGCCGGGCGCTGGCCGCCGCGGCCGCCCGGTCCCTACAGCGAGGCGCAGCGGCTGGCGCTGGAGGAGCTGGTGGCGGGCGGCCCCGAGGCGCTGCGGGCCTTCCTGCGGCGGGAGCAGCTGCCGCCGTTCCTCTCGGAGCCCGAGGTGCAGGCCATCGCGCGGGGCGCCCTGCCGCCCGCCGCGGCCCCGGAGCCGGCGGCCGAGCCCTCGCTCGGCGCCTCCCTCGACGCCTCGTCGCTCACCTACTTCCCCGAGCGCTCGGACCTGGAGCCGCCGGCGCTGGAGCTGGGCTGGCCGGGCTTCGCCAGCGGCGCCTTCCGCGGGCTGACGCGGGTGGAGGCGCACTTCCAGCCGGGCTGCGGGGACAGCATCTACGGCTGCAAGGAGGCGGTGCGGCGGCAGATCCGCTCCGCCCGGCAGGTGAGCGAGGGGCCCTTCCCCAGCGGCAAAACGCAGCACCGGGATGGATGAGCATCTCCCCCGTGTGACACCTGGGGGGGCCAAGCGGCTTTAACTCGGCGAAAGCCCGGCGCGCAGGGCGGGCGGTTCCCTGCCGGCGGGGCGCACCCCGGCTCCCTCCTCCCCGGCCCCGCCGCGGGGTTCGAGCTGAGCTCGCCCGTGTGTTCAAGCAGGTTCCCTGTGCCAGGCTCCTCGCTGGTGTGCTCTGCGAGTGGATCCTGCTGGCCCTTAAAGGATGCGCCACCAAAACCGGCTTCTCTTACAAAAGGCCATCTACAGAGAGCGCCCTGTGATCACGGCTCCTTTCCTCGCCGCTTCCCTCCTTCACCTCCTTCGTTGCCCCGAGCAGCCTGCAGGCCAGCTCGCCAGGGCTTCCCTCCTGCGGCCGCGGCGGTTGTGATCCGCTGCAGAGTATGGCTTAAAAATCATGTGGTGTCGTAACTTCTAACTGTTCTCTGTGCCTCCTCATCTTACCTGAGCTTACAGCCTCCAACTGTAATCCCCAGGAGGGAACCACCTTTCTCCTTAGCAGCCATTCAATTGGCTTAGCTAAAATTTAAATGTAATAGCTTCCTCTTTGGGTGGCCAGGTGAAGCAACTGCTGGCTCCTGTACCGTGCTCGCACATGGCACACCCTGAATCAGCAGCCAAGCTTCATCCCTTTCTGCGTGCAGAAGCTTAGGGCGTGTGTGAGGATGACATGGACGATGGGCTTCTGGCCAGAAACGGTCACAGAGGAAACTCAGGTCTCAAAGGTTCCTTACCAGGTCGATGAGACCAGTCTAGTGACTTGTAAAGTCCATGAAAACTTTTGTTTCTCCAGAAAGCTGTAGTCATTTGTAATGTTCCTGCTTGTAGCGTCTTGCCAAACGCTTTCCATCACACAAAGCCGAGAGCCGGGCAAGCTGTTCCTGCTGCTGCCGTGTAAATGCCTGATACAGGGAGTGGTTTTGTGGGCACAGAATGGACAGAAGTTTTGACCCCCTATAACTTACTGAATATCAGATGCTGTACGATGTTGCTCAGTTGTGCCTGAGTTATTCAGATTAATGTGAGGAAAGGGAAAATTCAGATGCTCTATAGTTTCTTCTCTGCTCACTCCAGTGGGGGTAGCTTAAGTGACTAAGGGGGGACACTTGCTACCTTGCCTCTGCTATCCTGAATGGATAAGTGTGGAGAAAATGGTTTTCTTTCTCTTTTCTAAATATAACTGTACTTTTGCTCATTTTGAGTAAAAGTATATTTCTTTTTCAACTGGTAATTCTGGGATTAGAACTCCAATGTACTGTTAATTGAATAGTCACCAGTGTTTCCAAGGGGTTTTTAGCATGATTTGTCTGTTTTCAGGAGTTATTTTCTTACTCATCTGGTCTTGTCTAAGTGTCAAAGGAAGATAAAGAAAAGCAAGAGGCTTTTGACAAGTGATTGGGTGGAGAAAAGCCCAAGAGGCACATAAGAAGCACAAGCACAAACTATCTTGATCTAGAAATACCAGCGTGACTGTGTGTTATACCTAAGAACTCATCCATAGGAGCCAGTCCCTTAGGGAGCAGGGCACAGGTGGGAACACAAAGCTTAGCCTGTTCTTGTGGGAAATGTTTCCTCTGAGTACAGGCAATGCCACACACAGAGCAGCTGTGTTGCATGCCTATATGCCTTGGGTGTGTTGCAGCAGCGCATGCTTATCTATCTAATAAGGGCAGATGCCAGGTACCTGCAAGTGGTTCTGTAATTGTCCCTGATGCTGGTCTAGTGGAGAATAGAAAAGTAAGTCATGAAGCCACATCCTTTATGCCTTTGTGTCCCCTAGTAGATGTGTGTTCCTGGTTTTGAAGGCTGAAAATTGTAGCACCAAAATGGTGTGTGATGTGGCTCTGAATTAGCTGGAGAGATTGGTCATAAATGTAGGACTGTCGTCTTGTCTTTGGCCCTCTGAGAGAAAAGTCTTCTCATCTTAGGACCAGCCTTCTGTAAAGAACTGTTGAGTTGAGTGAGTGGAAGGATTTCTTGTGAAGGGTTGGGACGGAAACTCAGAATCCTCTAGTAGGAGTCTGGAAATAGTATATTCAGTTTATATATTGCCACAGAACTCATTGATTTTTTTGGTAACTTATGTAGGGACAGCATTCCCTTCCCACCATGCAAAGAGAAATCTGCTGGGGTTTGTGAGATGCTCAGCTGTGATGGTGAGGAGGCCATCTGAGTTAATTCTCCTGCAGGCAGTGGCTATCTGTGGCAGGTATGCCACACTGGGAAAACAGGAGTGGAGATGACTTGCCATTGGATTCCCAGTTCTGCTGTGATACCTTTGCCAGCATTACCAAAAGGCCAGATTACAGGATATCATATAAGAAAGCAGGATGTGAAAATGTACAAAAGCAGCAGCAGGCATGAGGAAAAACCTCTTCAGGCTTACGCTTTGCACTCCAGGACACAGAGAATTTAAAGAAACATTGTGGGAATGTAGAAATCTTTTATAATGTGCTAGGGCCTGTGCTACAGGACAAAGAAATGTGCATCTGGCCTTGGTGACAGCAGCAGGAGAAAGTGGGGGGGGCAATGACCTGGCCTTGTATAAAATAAAGCCCTTGAACAAGCATTGTCACTGTTCTTGCAGGTGATTGCGCTTGTGATGGATTCCTTCACAGATATTGATATCTTCAGTGACCTTCAGGATGCCTATAACAACCGCAAAGTCCCTGTCTATATCCTACTTGACCAGGACTTTCTACCACATTTCTTGGAAATGTGCAAGAATTTGGGGGTTTGTCCTGAGCAGGAAAGTGTGAGTACTAAATGTGGGTGGGTGTGGCTTGTGTTTGTTTTTTGTGGAACAGTTGATGGTTATGGATATCAAAGATACTCTTCTATATAACATCAGACTCCCTTGAAAGGTTAAAGCATCCTGTTGGTTTGATAACTGACATAAAAGGGGATTTTCTGAAATGCTGTTCAGTTCCTGAAGATCAAGGCTCAATATTGAATGGTTCCAGTACAGTCTCTAGTGCAACACATGAAACGGCTCAGAAACTCTGTGAAAAACATGCAGACAAGGCACATCTACTACCCCACGCTATCCGTATGTAGGGGCTACAGCCATGCTATGCAACAACCTGGCGTTCTGGGTGCAGTGCATGCTGTGATCCCTGTCCTGAAGAAGCAACAATTTCAAACATTTAATTTTTGCAATATTTAAATGGCTTTATTCTTTGGCTCAAGAAGTGGCTTGCTAAGGAAAACAGAAACACAGGAAGCTCAAGGGTGGTACAGCTCTGGTAACATCTATTTATTTCCTAATACATAGTTGCTTTCTTTTAAAAGGGTTTGAATGATGTCACCGAAGTGATTTACTTAATTTCTCTGAATATAAGCTACATGGCTGTTGTCGCTTTGTTTGGACAGGCTTATGTTCACCCCAGCGAGTTTCCCTGGACTGGGAAATGCTCCTAGCTTTGTGGGCAGTAACTGATGAAGCTGGCTGTTCTCTCCACAGGCTTTCATAATGTAACAGAAATATAGCACTGCGCAACTAGTAACACTCACATGCAGACTATGTAAGGAAGCTCATTTTGTTCCTATCTTCCATAGTGTGCATAGCATAGTTGCTTGCAGGTAGAATTGCAAATCAAAACTTTTTGGAAGTTAATTTAAATCTGATGTTACTTTTCCCCTTTTCTGAAACAGATGATGAGAGTTCGAACTCTCACGGGGAACACATACTACCTGAGGTCGGGTGCCAAAATTGTTGGGCAATCCCATGAGAAGTTCATGTTAATTGATGGCATTAGAGTGACAACAGGCTCCTACAGGCAAGTACTGGGGTTGGCTGGTGCCCAGTGAAGCTACAGAAAGGGGGAGTTCTGCAAGATTGATGTATTAACTTTGCTGTTTGCCTGGTATGCAAGTGGACTAGCTGAGTCTAAGTGGGACTAACACAAAGCTGAAAGCAGCTTTGTAAAACTGGTTTATGCCACTTGTTGCTAGTAAAGCACTTGGGCATGGCTAAATAGAGCTCTTCCTGAAGAAGAGTGAATAGTCTATCAACTTTATACTTTCCTTATGCACAGCACTTCTGCGCCGGGTCTTGCTATCTGTAACTGTATGTGTTGAAATGCACTGGCAATTAACTGTGAATCTTGGTTTGTTTTCAACAGTTTCACGTGGTCTGATGGAAAGCTGAACAGCAGTAACTTGCTGCTATTGTCAGGTCAAGTGGTTGAACACTTTGACCTTCAGTTCAGAATTCTTTATGCCCAGTCGATGCCCATCAGCCCTAAATGGCTGTCCAGCTGCAGAAACAGTGGGATGTTTGATCACCTGGTGAACAGAACAGAGTCCTCTAAAGAATATACTGTGGAAGGCAATTTGAGAGCAGAATTCGCCATACTGGCTAGCACTCCAAAGAAATTGTTGAAAGAACGAGATCAGGCAGAAGATACTCCTGGAGGAAAACCTCGTAACCTGGACACCTCTTCTCTCTGTGAAGAGGAGTGGTTCAGCAATCAAGTGGCCTTGGTGGAACGGAAAAGCACATCAACTCAGACTGGCCCATGGGAAGAGAAGCCTGCAGTGATGGTGTGCAGTGTTGCCACGCAGACCAGTGCTTTAATGGCAGAAACTGGCACTCAAACTTCTGTTGCTGCTAGAATGACGGGCACTCAGACTTCAGTTTTGCTGAAGACTGCAGTGACACAGACAAAGGAAGATGAGCATACAGAAACACCCCTGCTTCACAGGAAGTTGTCAAAAGAAGGATCTTCTCTGTCTGGAAAGGCTGTATCCAGTTCTAGTCTGCGATCCCTGTCTTCATCATCATCCCAGTGCTCTCTGGCAAGCTCTACTGGTTCACTATCTTCTCTCCGGTCCTTTGAATATTCTAGCAGTCACAGGGCAGAATATTTCCAAAAACTGCATAAAGAGAGGCAATTCCACTACTCCACTATCAGGTCAAAGCTTAGCCACATGGTGGATATCCTGTCCCGGAGGGGACGTGTGCCTGAAAACTACATGACCCAGTACACGGGAAGATGCAATCTAAAGCAGAGACGTGACATCAGTGCCAGCCTGCGCAGCCTCAGAGATGTTTCACTCTTTTCTCTGAATAAATGATTACTGTGCTGACTGCAGAACACAAGTTCCAGTCTGAAACTGCAGGCACTTTGTACCTGCTGATTCCTCCACTTTCTTCCAGCACTTTTACTTTTTTTCAATACATGTGTATGTTGCTCTCCAACACTATGTTTTATTCTATGCAATTTAAGCAATAAAAAAAGAGGTATTTTAGTTTTTACGGTAACTTCTTACATGTTCCTCTTATGCATTAGTGGTGAAGGTTCATTTTAATTTTGGATGTTTAACCTAAAAAGTACTCATTACTGCTTTCTAGGAGTACATATGCCCTGGCTTTGATTTATGTAAACTTGGAAAAATCTGAATCATTCTGATCTTGCTCAGAGTGGCTTTGGAGATTTAGCTCACATCAAGGTATACTCAAATATATATATATATACACAAAAATATTGGCTTTTATTTCTACTTTATCTTTGGCATGAGGGGAAGCACTTTTATAAAGAGCCATAAAGATAACTTCATTCTGAGTCTGACTTCAGTGATACATACATTACTCTTCCATCAAAGTTGTGAAGGGTCTATTGGAGCAGTTGCATGATCTTATCGTCAACTGTATCCTTTTTCTATTGTTTAAGCCTTCTGAAATGGACTGAGCTAACCAGCTCTTCAATTTGATCATCCTCTTGTGCCTTTGTATAGGTTATATACTCACACATTTTTATTTCCCCCTCTTTCTCTCTCATCCTCAGAAGAGCATCTTTTTAAAACTGAGACCAGAAAGTAGCAACTTAGCACTCAAAGATAGCTGGTACCCATTTTAAGTACAGTCCTGATGTAAATGTTTCCAGAATTTGGGACCAAAAGCTAGATATATTTGACCTGTAAGACTATTGATGGGAATGTATTGCTGAACTGCTGGTGTTTTGTGTTTGTGAGTGGGAGATGAGGTGGTATCTGGAGTTCAGTGTCTTGCTGCAGCATGCCTGTTGTACTTCTCTGTCGGGGTGACTTCAACAAACTTTGTCGCTTTTGCAGCTCGTTACACTGAATTCAGGCTTAGTCTTAGCACTGTAAAACGAGTTTCTAGTTCTGGCTTAGTCTAGGAATGTCTGAGGCATCTTGCGTCCATTAAGAGATGTGCAAACAGCTTCCTTCTTTGGAGTGAAATGAGAGGCAAGACAACTGCCAAGGGCACATGGCAAAGGCTCTGTTCAAAAGTAAACTGACAAATGCACTACAAAATGCTATGGGTTATGTTTAGTAGTATTGTTGCACAAGTAAGTGTAGGAGTGGAGCTCTCCCATTTTTCTCTTGAAACCGTCCTATCTGAAATATTCTGTTTCCTGCTCTGTTTATCCCCTAAGTTGGTTTGAGGAGCTGAAGTGTCACTAGTTTTTGACCATGTTCTACTTCCACTATTAAAGGTCTCTGCAAAGCAGCTTAACCTAAGATCCATCATCTGAACACTTGTTAGCAGTATCCTGTATGTGTGTGTGCGCTTAGCTGTGCTTGCTGGGTCTGAGCAGTGTGCAGGGTCTCTCTGAGATCTGACCTGTATTGTTATTCTTTAGTCTTGCATCCCAGTCCTTCAGTGATCAACTAGACTGAATTCTGCCAGGTCAAATCAGAGTCTGGGTTATGTATTTTCTTACTTATAGGTGCAGGTGTCCAGTAGATGGCATGTTCCAGCTGTGCCTGACTATTCCTGTCGACAGCCAATAAGTGAATAAACAGAAAAACATCCAAAACTCAGAAAGGCTGCAACCTAACTGTAGAGAGCAACACTTTATTCTACTAAAGCTGGCATTTCTCTCTCTCAAATCTATATGGGCGAAGGGGCTTTGCTACTTTTATTGCTTGGATTTCAAAGCAGCTGCTCCTTCCTTAAAACCATAAAGCAGATGAACGAAGAGGTATGGGGGAGAAAACCTCTGCCCGCACTTGTTTAAAAAGAGAAGGTACTTTCTCACTGGGTGGCTGGAGCTGGATGGGTCACGGGGAGTGAAGTGATTTGCAGAGAGGGAGCTGAGCTACACCTTCAAAGCCAATTTTGAGTTGCACTTCTAAGAGCTCATGTTAACTAGTGCTTGAATGTATGTAAAATCAACTTGGTTGCACTCTGTGCTTTTTAACTTCATTACATCATGCAGCTGTTATGGTACTCTTAACAGGAACAAGAAACCGTTTACAAATAAGCTGCTTTTGCCGTGAGGGTTTTCACCTGATCATTGCTAAGCTTTTTTTTTTTTTGTTTGTTTGACATTTGGACTCTGGGTGACTAACGCAGCTGCTGCCGCTGCCCTGCCGCCCCGGGGGAGCGGCGCAGCCTGGGACGCGGCCGGGGGCCGTTCGCCCTCCGGGGCGGCTTTGATCCGGAGCAGGTCGGTGCAGACGGCCACGCTGGCGCTCCCTGCCCGGTGCAGGCTTTGCTGCTCCGCCGTGCCTCCCGGGCGGGGGGACGAAGCCAGCCGGCTCTGCCACCCGTGCCCTTCCCGGGGGCGCTGCGGCCACAGCACCCCGGTCCTGCCGTGGGCGCCGCGCACGGACGTGCCCCGCGGGGAGGGGGGTGTCCCCGCTCCGCCCGCCCCCGCGCCGCTCCCTGTCGCTTGCCTCGCGTGGAAGAGGCGTGGAGGAGCCTCCCGAGCGCGGGTCCGCCCGCGGAGGAGCCGCTATAAAGACGGCGCCGGGCCGCGCCGCGCCGCAGCGCCATGGCCAACCCGTCGCAGTGCCTGGAGGAGGGCGCCGGGCGCTGGCCGCCGCGGCCGCCCGGTCCCTACAGCGAGGCGCAGCGGCTGGCGCTGGAGGAGCTGGTGGCGGGCGGCCCCGAGGCGCTGCGGGCCTTCCTGCGGCGGGAGCAGCTGCCGCCGTTCCTCTCGGAGCCCGAGGTGCAGGCCATCGCGCGGGGCGCCCTGCCGCCCGCCGCGGCCCCGGAGCCGGCGGCCGAGCCCTCGCTCGGCGCCTCCCTCGACGCCTCGTCGCTCACCTACTTCCCCGAGCGCTCGGACCTGGAGCCGCCGGCGCTGGAGCTGGGCTGGCCGGGCTTCGCCAGCGGCGCCTTCCGCGGGCTGACGCGGGTGGAGGCGCACTTCCAGCCGGGCTGCGGGGACAGCATCTACGGCTGCAAGGAGGCGGTGCGGCGGCAGATCCGCTCCGCCCGGCAGGTGGGTGACTGCGGGCAGCTCCCGGGGGCCGCTCCGCTCCGCACCGCTGCGCCCCCAGCGCGGGCGACCCGCGGGGATGCCGGGCTCCGCCTCCGCCTTCCCCCCTGCACGGACTTGTAAAGAAACTCCCGATTCTACTTACTGCGCTCTTCTGTTATTGTGCCCACTCCCACCCCCTTTATATTTATTAGGAGGCTTGCAAGTTTTTGCGTCGTATCGGTGGAAAGCGGGTCCGTGCTTCCTGGACCTCGCCAGGCTGGCTCAGAGAGCTGGCCCCCCGGCAGCGACACCTCCGGCCCGTCGGAGCCGTCGGTGCGTCCCCTGGCCCAGCGAGTGCGCGGCGAACCGGGGCCAGGCCGGGGAAAGGGCTGCGAGGGCAGCAGCTGGCTCTCCAAAACTTTAGTGAATAATCGGATATTAGCATGAAATACCATGAGAATCTTGAGTAAAAAGTTGAAGAGAAACCTCAGATCAAAATGTACCTGAAATGGAGAGGTGAGATGTGAAGAGCAGCTGGACACTAACAAATCCTTCCTTTTTTACTGTTGCTTTTCACGTTTAAAAAGTTTGAAAGACTCTGGAAAACTCAAGTTTTGGAAATAAGTTCACATTTCTCTTCTGGCAGTGCTTCAGAGAAAAAAAGACATCCCTTCTCAGGGAAAAAAAACTCTTGCCTAGGAATCGAAGACTAAATTTTTCTAACAGAACTAGACCCCTGGTTTTGCCATATCTCAGGGTGAGAAAGAAACCTGAAGCAATACATTTACTTTGGCACTGTTCTGGTTCTTCTAAGATATTCTCAGCACCCCTAAACGTCTCCACAATCAGCACAATGCTCCTGTCATACCGAAAGTTACTGATGTAGCTGAAGAAGACTAACATCAAAATTTTTTCCCTTTCCTCATGCAAAATTTGCTTGCTTAGGTTTTTGGAGAGGTGTCAAGTCTCTGTCTGCCTTAGGTCTCAGTAGTGCTTTAGAGATGGGGATAAAGGAGAAAATGTGCAGGTTTCTGTAATTTTTTCTTGAAGTTATGTAGTAGAAAAGGGAAGGCTTCGGTAGAACCTTAGTTAAAAACCATGAGCAATGTGCTACTAAATAGCTGCAGGTGCTATCATGGCTGCTAATCAATCAGTCAGAGAAAAGGTGTCTCTGCAATAGGCTTTCAGGCTAGGTTGTTCATTCCTATTGACCCAAAAAAGAAACAAGTCCTGGTGAAAAAAGCTTCGATGTCTGTTGCTGAAATCGTCATAGAAAATGAAATTCTATAATGCAATAACAAAAATCTTACATCATGTTATCTGCTATGAATCAATCAAGTGACAACAAAATTGGGGCAAATAATCTTTAACAACAATTTCTGTCTATACATTCGATATTTTTTTCCTATTTAACTATACAGGGACATGAATAAGTGATCATAGTGAAGGGGGGATGTATATTGTGTTTCCTGTACTCGGTAATCACCTTTACCAAAATACCGTTCTCTTCACAGAACTTCATTCTAATCAGTTAATTTTTTCCTTTTTCTTCTCTTTCTGGTATGTCTGTTAAATGTTTCAGCAGTCCTGTGAAAAACAGAAAATTCCATATCACAGAAGACAGTACCATGTTCCTTCCATAACCACCAGGGGGAAAAAAAAAGGGGTGGGGGGGCGGTGGTGTTGGAATATGTAATTTGAAAGTCAAATTTCTCATGTGCCATCTCCTTTAGGATGCTGAGGAAACAGCCTAATGATTTCTTTTGAAACTTGTTGCAGATGATTGCCTTGGTTATGGATTCCTTCACAGATACTGATATCTTCAAAGACCTCTTGGAAGCTTGTAGCCAGCGGCAAGTTAAAGCATATATCCTTCTAGATCAGTCTTCGTTTTCTCACTTTCTAAAAATGTGCAAGGATCTGGGAGTTGACCTTGAACAGGAAAAGGTGAGACTTGTCATATTTATAGGATAGAGAGTCAATCCTCTTATAAGCGTAATCTTTGAGCTATCAAAAGAAACTATTACGCCTGCTGCCACAACTTCAAATGGGGTTTATGTTGCTTTAGCTCTGTCTTGGGAGATTTAACTATTCTTGTGTAAGAAGGCAATTAATAGAAAAACTGAAATCTTTAGAAGCGGATGCTTTCTGAGAACAAATACTCATCGAATATTCAAGGGAATGCAGGAGGAATGTCCAGTTCCAAAAGCATGACTGGAGTTGCTCAGGCTTGCTGAGACTGAAGCTGATGGAGAAACAGGTTCTCGGGAGTCTATGGAATTTGGGTTCCTCCAAGATTAGGTGACAGTTTTTTTGCACTTGCATTCTCCACAATCAGTTTATGGGTTTGCCTTTTAATGCCACCTCTTTGCCTACTAAAACGAGACAGAATTATTATTTGGTTCCTAGAGGGTGAATCTTGTGCAGCAGCTTTTGCTAGTTCATCAATGATTGTTCATGTTCTGTGTTACTCCTTTAAATGCAATAATTTAACTTTGAAATCCACATGATGTTTGCCGTATCTTTAACAGCTGATAAGAATTCGAAATATCACTGGGAAAACATACTACACGAGGTCGGGTGCCAAAATTGTTGGAAAAGTCCGTGAAAAGTTCATGTTAATTGATGGCATTAGAGTGACAACAGGCTCCTACAGGCAAGTGCCCATTTCCTTCTGTGACTTAACATGATTTTATTACGTGGAAAGGGAAAACAGCCACGTTGCAAAACTGCTTTCCTTATCAGAGTTTGTGTGTAACATTTGTCCTAAAAAGAGCACACTGCTCATCATGTGGATTATAAGAATGATTTAATGAAATGCAGTGAAAAAGAATTTTCAGTTAATACTTTGTTTGCTGTTTATTTTTAATTAACTCAGAATTTTCTCATTCTTCCATTGCTAGTTTTACGTGGACAGATGGGAAGCTGAACAGCAGTAACATTTTGATCCTGTCAGGCCCTGTAGTTGCACACTTTGACCTGGAGTTTCGGATTCTTTATGCACGGTCAAAGCCTATCAACCTCAAAGAGTTATCCAGCTGCAAGAAGAAGAACGTGTTGGACCAGCTGGTCAGGATAACAGTGGCTTCTAGAGACTTGACCAGGGAAAACTTCCTGAGAATGGAGTTTTTGTATCTTAGAGCATTTGTAGGAAATCTAAAAAGGAAGCGAAGCTGGCTGCATGCCTCAAGGGAGGCAGTCTACGTGTCAAATAATGCAATGCATGCCTCTCCTCCACTGACAAAGAGGAATGGCTCTCTAGTTATGAGGCCACACTGGATCATAGAGAGATGAAATGCATGTTCACTTCGGAGTGAGAAGCAGAACCTCAGGAACCGCATCCAGCCGTCCATGTCCAGTACTGTCTTACTGTATGTTTGTGAGAGCAGCTGGGAAACAAACCTCAAACTGAGAGAAAGTAATACTGGAATTGTGGTTTTGTTTGAACACCACTCTAATTCAGATCAAAAGACACAATTATGGTATTGTCTTAGGCTCAGATGTGTTTTTTTTGAAATAAAACCAAACTCTTAACACCTGGAAAGCCATTACTTTTAGTATTCTGTCAGATTTTCATTTTTCAACCTGTTCTTACATGTTTTAAGCTGATGGGTTAGCAGTGTCTTAGCTCAGTAGCTCAAACCTTTTTTTTTTGTTTGTTTGTTTTGGTTTGTTTTTTGGTTTGTTTTTTTTTTTTTAAGGAATCCAGGTACAGAAAATAATATTGCTTAAAAGTCTTCCAAAGATGAATAGCAGCACTGCTGTACAGCTCCCAAATCAGTCTAAGCTTTGTCTTGTGTTACGTAAACTCTCCACAAACTGTTTCATGACACAGACCTGATGTGGAGTAACCATAATCTAGAAACAAGTAGGTCGGTACCATGCTACTAGTCCTCAAATATTACTTTTTTTTTTTTTTTTTTACGTGAAGCTGTCCTGCAAGGCAGAATGAGCTAACATGTCAGGCAAACAAGGCTTTTGCAATGACTAAATTTCAAATTACCTTTTCTTAATTGTAAGAATACTTGGATTGTTGGACATCACACAATGAATGCATGCAAGAGTTAGTATTGCTAAGAACTTACTATGTTTGGAGCAGAGCCAAATGAGACCACTTTCTTGGTGTTACTATATATACTTTTTGGTTTCTTTATAGTTGCTGCTGCTGGCTGATCTTGAAGGAAAAATCGAGTAGATCTGAAATCTGTCAAGCTGCTGCTACTTCTCAAAAGCCTTACTTCCAGACATGCAACAACATGGAAGTCAGAAGTAGAACCATTTCTTCTTAAGGTTTCATTCAAGTTTGATTACTTTTTTAAATAAAAACCTCCATCCATTTATGGAGAAAACCAAAAAAACCCAAATTAATAAACCATCCTCCTAAGCAGTTGTACATTGAGGCTCTGAAGTTCCAGCAGTCTGACAGTGCAGAAACTTGTTAGTCCAACCGTGGCAGCTGTGGCAAAAGGTACACAATTCCTCTTCTTGAGGCTCTTGCTACTGCAGAAAACTCAGGCGTATGCTTGCGTAGGTGTCGTGTGGGTTCTGGGCTTTGAAGGGGAATGTTGAAACTTATCTGGGGTATTTCATATGCATTTCTGCTAAGCATCAGCAGGATAACATTAAATTGGACATGTGGAACTTACAAAACTGGTCTTTATGAGCAATGCAATAATGTACTGATTAGGATACAATGAATCTGTGCCCTTTTTCTTCTGCATTTACAATCATGGAAATGAAATAGTTCTGACTCTCCTAATCTGTAAATGATCAATAGTTTATAGTTTAATAGTCTTAACTTTCATCCAAATGTAAAGAAGTTTGAAGTATGTATTTTTGTTCTTAACTATATTTTCCATAAACACAAACCCCCATACAATGTTGTACTCTATGTAAGATACTGGTTTTGCAATCTTATTTTCACAACAATTATCTGTGTATGTTTTCTCAAAGATAAGTTTTTACCTTTGTTATTCGTCTCATTACTTTAATACTTTCCATGCGCCGTTAGTAGGACTTTTTTTCAGCAGTTGCTAATATATTGATAATACAAAGTACTGTGGTAAAAGTTGTGTTTATTTTTGATAAAGTGGATTTCATCTGAAAAGTACATTGAAATATATAGCTAGAATTTTAAGAATGTCTTTATTTATTACTGAAGAACTTATTTTTCCAAGTGGTTAACCTAAAGACTTAGCGTAACAAGTGACCATGAGGTCTGCGTTAATCACAGCTGCACTGCTAGTGTGTCAAGTTATTAATGAAAATGACAATGAATAATAAGATATAAAAAGTGATGAGGTTTTTCCCTAAGCATGACATTTTGTCAGCATTACTGAACTTAGGAAAAAGTGGGGGGGGTTGGGTTTTGTTTTACTCCAGCCTATGCTTAACTCATCTACATTAAATTTGATTTGATAATGACTTTCATGGGCTGTAATGAGCCTGTGATAGGGCGCCACTGGATCTACTAACTATTACTGTAATTGTTTTCTTTCTAGTCCTTCAGCTGCCTGGTGTGAAGTGCAATAGCTGTGGTACATAGTGCGGAGGCATCCTTCATGTGGAGAATGGAAGCGATTAGCTTCACTTAATTAATGAGATGAGGACTTTCTGGAAGCAGTCTTTCAATCTGGTTAAATCCAAGGTTCTCCCTCTGGTTATACACTTCACGTTAGTACTAGGAGTAGTATCTGGTGGGCTTGGCTCAGACACCTCCGGGCCTGTATTATCTCACTCTTCCTCTGTGCTTGGAGGGGAAGGGCAGGTTTCAGTCCTACTTGAGAACGATTTTATGAGCCGGGTTTCCTCAGCAACACTTCTACGTGTTTAAGAGCACGGAACTCGCACACGGCGTTATAAACCGGGAGTCGTTCTGGCCGTCAACACACGGAAACGTCCAAAGCTTCAGCCGTTCATGCTGGGGGCCGGGACAGGCGCTGGGGCCGGCGGGCCGCTCCGGGCACCATGGCAACGGGCGGCGCGTCACGCAGGCCCGGCCCCGCCGCCACTTCCGCTTGCCCTCTCACCCCAAGATGGCGGCGCCCGTGGGACCGGTGAAGTTTTGGAAGCCGGGTGAGGGGCGCGGGGAGTGGCGGGCCCGGGGCGGCGGGCCGTGCGTTGTGGGGGGGGGGTTCCTCCGCCGGCTGTCTGTGGCGGGGGCCGGAGCGAAAGCCGCGGCGCTGCCTCCCCCCTCCCCCCCGCAGTGCGAGCAAGGTCGGGGGTCGCACAGATGTGAGACACCGAGGGCAGCGGAGCAGCGCCCCGTCCCCCCGGGGCCCAGGGCAGCAGGGCGGGGAGGTCCCTGTGGCTCCAGCCGGGCGCTGCCCGGCACCGGGGTGGCAGGGGAGGTGTCGCAGCCTTCCCTCAACCTGCCGGCAGCGGGGTGGGCGGTCAGTGCTGTGGGTCTGCGGCCCTTGGGGGGGCGGCTCGGCGGGCTGGAGAAAGGCGCAGCGGAGCCCCAGGGAGTGGGGCGAAGGAAGGGGGGCGCGAAGTGCGGCCCCTGAGGGGTGGCAGCCCCGGGGCTGCTCAGTAGGGAAGGACCTGGGGTCCTGCGGGCTGCAGGCTGGGCCGTCGGTCAGCCCTGGAGCAAAGAAGGTGACCTGCGGTGTGAGGGGAGCGCCGCTCTTGGGCTGAGCGGGGCGATCCTTCCCTCAGCCCGGGGAAGGCCGTACGGGGGGATCCGTGGGCTCCCCAGCACCAGCAGGACGCGGGCTTGCTGAAGGAGGCCTGCGAGTGAAGGGCTGCAACGCTGGTTGAGAGACTGGGGCGGGCGGTGTGCAGGGGGGCTGAGGGAGCTGGGGCTGCACAGCCTGGAGGGGTCCCAGGAGGATCTTTGATGTATAAAAATACCCGATAGGGGGTTGTAAAGAAGGTGAAGCCAGATTCTTCTTGGTAGCACCTACTGACAGCACAAGAGGCAGTGGGCACAAACCGAAATATGAGAAAGTCAGCTTAAACATGAGAGAAACCTTTTCTGCTGTGGGGGTGATCGGGCGGGCTGCGGGGTCCCCAGCCCAACTGAAGGAGGACCTGAGCCACCACTGGCACAGTGCTGAGCAGCGTGCTGGTGTGGAAGGTCTCCGGAGGTCCCTCCCAGCCTCTGCCATGGCTCTGTGGCTGTTCCCTCGGGATCTGGGCAGTTGTGTGCCTTCCCATGCACTTACCCCAAAGGGGAGCCTGGCGGGTCTGAGTTTGGCAATTTTTTTTGTAATGTGTCACTGTGTTGTGGTGTGCTGCAAAGTTATTCCAGAGTCAAGATTAGTTCAGCAAACAGCTTCTTAATCATTTGGATATTATAGTAATATATGTTTATATGCAATATGTGTGTATATATAGATATAGTAACACGTTGACAGTAGGGTATTAAAAAATAAAGCGTATAAAACGCTGTGAAAGATAATCAGTGGCTGATGAGAAGCAGTATCTATTACTTCATTGATTTGTCAAGGTGCAGATATTCAAGTCCCTGGTTCTTAACTTCCCCATCTGTCCTGGGGAGTGAATAGTAATCGGAATCATTGCTAATTACTCTTAATGTTGGATCAATTTGTTATAAAACTTGCTTGGCAGATTTTAACAGGGACTATTTAAACAGTGGGAAAAGCCCAAACAAGGAAATCGTACAAAACGAGGGAACCCTCTTTGCGCTCAGACTTTCCCAGTTAAATCTGCAGCTGGTAATACATTCCACTATTGACATGAGGTTTTGTTTCTAGTTCACTTGCATGATTCATCCTTTTCAGTTGTCAGTAGTTTTATGATAACCTGCAGCAGCAATAAATCAAGTTTCAGTAGCTGAAACGGCAGATCTCGTAAGTGGGCAAGGCTGAATGTTTATACAGCTCATCTTAGTCAAGGGAAGTTCTGTTACACATCTGACAGGCTGGCTTAAAATCCATGGACATCTGAGAAGGGCATTGAAGGCACATCTGAACTTTTGCACAGAAAAAGAAGAAAGTTCGCAAGATCTTGCTGTGTATTTTTCCTATGTGCTTTTTTTCCTCCTTTATCATCTTTAAAAAATTCGAATACTTACTCACATTAGATATTTTTCTTTTTAGCCAGCAGGAGACACATTTAGTTTGAAAGAATTTCTGCATGTTTACTGTTCGTTATTTTTTAAATTATTTTCTAGAAAAGTTAGTCTTTTGATGTATGCTACTAGCCTTGATTCCTCATTCGAAGGAACATGTCTATTTTGTTTGTATTGTGATACACTAGGCAGAAGTGTATTCTTCCAGTCAAAATTAACTTATGTCATCTAGGCACGGAAGGTCCTGGTGTCAGTGTCTCAGAGGAGAGACAGAGTCCTGCTGAGAGTAGCGGCATAACTGTTATCTATAATCCTTATGCTTCCCTTTCGATTGAACAACAAAGACAAAAGCTGCCTGTTTTCAAGGTACAGAAGTTCTTTTTGATATATCAAATCTGTTGTGTGATTATTTTTTTTTTTGTGAAAGAGCAGTATAGAATCACTTTACAACATAAAATAACAATTGTATGACCTTATTGTCTTTATTTGTTGGAATTGATTGTCAGTAACAGTTGTCACACAGGACACTTTTACAGGCTTTGTAGACTTGTTATTTACTATATGTTGTACGTGTCACTGATAGATTTTAACAAACTGTTTAGCTTTCAACAGTGAACTCCACGTAAAATTAGTTTACTTTGTCTGTTGATATGTAAATATTGTAATTTAAATTATTTTCTTATTTTTGTATACAACTGTTTTTGATACTTAAATGTCATCCTCTCTTTCAGCTAAGAAATCACATACTTTATCTAGTGGAGAACTATCAGACTCTGGTGATTGTTGGGGAAACAGGTTGTGGGAAATCAACACAGATTCCACAAGTAAGTGTCTGTTTAACTTGGTAAAAGCAGGTATTCCTTCAGGGGATTTCACATGAAATGTTAAACTAACGACCTAGACCTGCACTGTGTGAATGGAATTCACCTGTGCTTGTGTGTGTGACCAAAAGGAGAGAAACATAAGGAGAAAACAGCGGAAGCTGGCGTATCTGTAGCATTACACCTTCTTCCACTACAGGAAAGGACCATACCAAACAAGTAAGTTTACGCTGGTACAAATAGTAGTCATGTTGCTATAGGAGGTGTTTATTACTCTGTTGCAATCATGTTTAAAATTTTGTTGAGAATATGTTTTTAAGAAGGAAAAAAGGGACACTTTCTTTATGAGCTTTCCTCTTGGAAATTTTTGCAATACTGCATTTTTTGTGGCTTTGTAAAATTTTCTCCTTTGTGACAGGAACAAAAAAAGTCTGAGAATGGTTCAAAGTTAGTTCTTGATTTTTAACTTAAAAAATTGCAGACTAATGACAAATGTCATCTGCTTCTTTATGAGCACAGGACTTGTGCTGTTGAGCTTTTTTTCTTAAAGTGTTTATAAAATAAAGAAGGGGAAAAATGAAGTAATTAAAAAATACTTGAGACCCAAAGAACTGCTCTTAGATGCTTTCTGAAAGCATATGTGCTTAGGAAGTAGGTATTACGCTGTATTACTTTTACTGGTGAGATTAATAATGCACAGAATCTCTTAAGTAACTGATTTGCCTAAGGTCATGCATCAGTTATTTTCAGAACCAGAAAAAAACATGTCATGTGGAGAACTAACACCTTGCGGTAATTGCAGTGTGACCAATTCATTTCTTGTCCTCAATATTTGTTTTGCAGTACCTAGCAGAAGCTGGATGGACAGCTGAAGGAAGAGTTGTTGGAGTGACGCAGCCTCGTCGGGTTGCTGCTGTTTCAGTGAGTTTCTCCGTGTCCAAATTTTCCCAGTTTGTTGTCATTATAACCCGCAGTTTATTAGCAGGTTTTGCTGAATAGCAGGAATCACAGCTGCATGAGCTCCTGCATAAATAGATGTTTCTGCTTATCGTCCTCACAAAAGGAGGACAACAACTTGTACTCTCTGTTAATAGCCTGCACAGAAAGCATCCAGTGTTCCTTGTCTTCATAGCTGCTGCCAAACACTGACTTGGTGGGCTGAAGTTTCTGCTGCAGCATTCTTTTCGTACTGAACACTAAGGTGCCATTTCATAACCCTCTTTTTGCGTGTTCTTCTTCATTGCTGGCACCTGCAACAAATCCGTTTGTGCCTCTGGTAAAAATGTAGTAGGCTGAGCAGCTGTACAGCTTGCTGTTTCATCTCATCCAGTATTTTTTGACCAGATCCAACATGGTTAAGCCTCTAGCAGCAATTTGCATCTTGCGCTTTGGGCTGTCTGCCTGCAGTGTCCTCCCCTTTCTCCTTCACAGGACATTCAGCTGACAGTGCAAGGTTCTACGGGAGATGTGTATGCTGCAATGATTTCTCACAACAAACTTACTTCTCTTTTCCCTTTCGTGTCTTAACACATTATTTTTAAGCTTCAAATAAAAAGATTACTCAATTAGGGCTTAGTATATAGGCACAGTAGGGTTTTTCTTTAAGAATGTTGTTGCAGACTGGCTAGACTGTATGGCTATTGCAAGGAGATGAGAGATATAATTCATGATTTACTACTTTGTCTTGAACTGAAAGTGATCTTTTAATAGGTGTTCTTGTCTGCTTTCCCGTCTAGAGTATGGGAGTTGTTAGAGTAAAGATAGGTAGTTGCACAGAATAAGGCATAGTTTAGAAATACCTGAACTTCTGTTTGTTCAGACTAACAATTATCCTTATCACTTGGGCTGAAAGCGATGGAGTGATAGGATTCTAAGTAATATCATTAATTCACTGCCTGTTGTTATTGTTTAGAACAGGAGTCCTCAAACTACGGCCTATGGGCCGGATATGGCCCCCCAGGTCCTCGATCCGGCCCCCGGTATTTACAGAAACCCCCGGCTGGGGGTTGCAGGGGGAAACCAAGCAGCCACAGATATCTGACTTCCTGCCACTTAATCCGCGTGCCGGCCCCTTGTTCAAAAAGTTTGAGGACCCCTGGTTTAGAATGTCACTCAAATGACTGCAAGTAACTTGCACTTGGAATTCTACATACGCAATGCATGTATTGTGGAGCTTTCTCGTGTCTTTAGCTGTTAAATGTCTTTGTGGCTTGCTGAAACTGTGGCCTGATAATACCTAATATTCTGTAGAGTAAGTCCGAGTAACTCAAGATTTTTAGCTAAATCTGCTATTGGCTTAAAACTTGCCCAGGGTAGTATTGTTGCGTTTAATTATTCTGCCAGTTCTCTGTTTTCTGCATGGAAGATTCTGTATTATGAAAAGTACAATAGATCTTTATTTAAAAAAAATAAAAATCTGAGTAATTTCAGGGACAGATCAGCTTAACTTAAAACTTTTTTCTGCATGCCATTTTCCCTTTTTGCACAGCAACTGTGTTCGTAAATTGCAGTCCTGCAATTGGCTGTACATGGGCCTTCCCCAGCACTGTGGTGTGTTGCCTTCATAGGTCTGTCAGAGTGCATATCACAGAAAGGTGCCTCTGTAGCTTTCCTGAATAGAAGCAGCATGAAACAGGTTTATTAAGTGACACTAAAACATTTTAAAAGTATTTACCACTTGTAAGTTCAATATGCACCATTTTGTCAAACACAATTTTGTGTTTGAACATGAACAAATAATTCTTTGGAAGCACTAGCTCTGTTCCTGTTTTGATGTCAGTTCTCTTAATGATACAGTGAAGAAATGAGCTGTCTCTCGTTTATAAGAATCTTTTTTTCTCAGGTTGCAGGCCGAGTTGCTGATGAAAGAGGTGCGGTGTTGGGGCATGAAGTTGGATATTGTATTCGGTTTGATGACTGCACGGATCCACAGGCTACAAGAATTAAGGTGAAACATGAACAGTATGTGGTTACTCTGAAAGGATTAGCTGAAACTCTTCAAGTACTTTTGCAAAATTAATGAGAACCTTGTGATTCCCAATAAAGAGAATAGATAGCATTTCAGTTTTCCAGGTGGGTACCCCAAAAGTGTGCTTCAAATGGTTGTGGCTATCCAAACCTTAATAAAAAGAGTACATGTTCTATTCTGCTAGTCTGGCAGTCACCATTTTAAAACTAAAGGATTTTTTCATGTTGGGTATGGCCAGATGTTGGTGCAGTGTTAGTGTGACCTGATACGTCACTCAAAGTCGTAGTGAAAGCCTGCAATGAATCACAGCTAAAGTATCCTCACCACCCTAAAAATAGATTTTGATTAAAAGCGCAGATAAAACATAAGATGAGTAGGCTAACAGAGTAATTTGATGTGGATTAAATAGCAAGCTTTGCAGCTGTTCTTTAGAGCTGTAAGTAATATTAATGTTGCTTGTGTTGGTACGGACAAGAGTTTGCTTTAGTTATGATGGAATAGCAATGATGATGAATAAGACAATTAACTTTCGGAGGCTAGTAGCCCTTCTAAAGTGAAAGAAATGGAGATGCTTGTTCATTAAATGCAGCTGAAATCTTTTTTTTTTTTTTAGTGTGATGATTAATCATTTGGAGTTGGAAATTTGGAGGTTTTTACCTTGCACACCAGTTCTTGCCTAGTTCAAGGCCACAGTTGGTGTCCCAGGTCAAACTACTATTTGATGGCTACATAAAGCTGGTGGGTTTCCACTGGCTAGTAGGAAGAAAGTATTAAATTAAAATGTCACATTTTGTTGAGATGTCAAGATTTGTGTTCAGATGAGAAGTGTGTGATAAATATTAGCCTACTTTGAGAGGGTCAGGACTCGACTGACATATAGAATTTTATTGGTAGAGCAAGTTAGCCATGTTACAGACAAGAGTGAAGAAACTTCTACTGCCATGTTCCAGTGCTGCCAATCTGTTGGATTTTTTTCAATACAAAAATAACTAATTAAAAAAAATCAATACTGATTAAAAAGCAATCACTTTGCTTTTTATCTCCAGGTTAGCACTCAGAAATACATATTTAGCTTCCATAGCTGAACATTGATCAATTTAATAGATCATTAGAAAGTTAAAGGCAAGGAAAAATTCAGGCAAAAGCCTGGAAAATAATCTTTAAAATCACATGGCTAACCAAGTTACCTTGAGAGGGTGGGTTTTTTTTATATTTTTCTTTGCATTCACTTTTAGTTTCTTACTGATGGTATGCTGGTGAGGGAGATGATGGCTGATCCTTTATTAACAAGATACAGGTAAGGAAAATTGAAATGAATGCTTGCTGAAGTGTAATCTGGTAAACAACTGCATTTGTTTTAGACCAAGGTGTGGTTATTGTAAATCAAGCGCCAAAAGATGTGAAAATTATTTTAGGAATTTGATTTCTTGATGTTGTAAAGACTGTTAGAAAATCAGTTGATCGTTGCAGCATCAAACCTGGCAGGGTTTGGTGCTGTGGTTTTAGAGCAAAAGCTAAATGGGCTTCATGAAGTCTGAATTAACTTAACACTAGTAAATTAAATTTCACTCTCTTTCTGATGCTAATCAAATAAAAGAAAAAATCATCAACAAACACAGGCTATTCTGGTATCGAGAAAGCCTATGCAGTATGGTAGAGAGAGTCCTTTTTTCTTCTACTACTTTCCAAAAGCTAGCCTGAATAAAGAACAGTATGTATATACCACGTGTTGTTACCTACATTTTTCTCCCTACTTTGTTGCTGTGCTTTTGATTTTTAACTTCCACGCTTTTCTAAGTGGATATAAACAGTAAGAGTCCAGCAGCAGATTTCAAATAATGATACTTCTAGAAGACAGGAAGCCTGTCTCAATGATATTGATACCAGTCTCGATCAAACCATTTCTGAAATCTTATCTTTCTGCTTTATTCACAGTGTCCTCATGCTGGATGAAGCCCATGAAAGGACTCTTTATACAGATATTGCCATTGGCTTATTAAAAAAGGTTATTTTTTTAATGTTCTCTGTAACAGTTTTCATTTTCATCCGTTTTGTTAAGCCTCTGATTCTAATGGCTGATTAGTGAACCCATTTGAGAGAGGGTGATTTCTGATTCCTTATTTATCCTACAGCCTATTTTACATATCCAACTGTTTACCTTAGATATTTTACACTCGGGATCCTCTTGTTTTCTTCCCGTGATGTTGAAATGTCTCCTTGGGTGACGTTAACAAAAAGGTACTCTTCATTCTGCTGCTGATGATCATGTGAAGTGATCTGATAAGGGGTTGTTGTTGACTTTCAACCTGCTAAAGATCTGACTGCCAATGGAAACCAAGAGTAATCTATAATGATTACCAACTGATTGCCCTTAAAATGAACATAAAAATTCCAAACAGTCATCAGGTTGTTAGATCTATGGGCTGATATGGGTGCTTCTGTTCATCAGCTGTCTTGTAGTTTCAAAGTATTTTTCAAGAGAAGTTATTGATAATCTGGATGCTCTAAAACTTGGTTCTAGCCTTATAGGTCAGAAAACAGTTTTTACTCTGGATGTTCTTGGTCTCTATCCTAGGTTCAAAAGAAGCGTGGGGACCTTCGGCTGATTGTGGCTTCAGCCACCTTGGATGCAGAGGTATGGCTCACAGATTTGATTTGAAATAAAGTGACCTGAAGTGGCAGCTCCACTTGGATTTATATACAGCTTATCCTCTGTGCTGCTCGCTTCTGGCGAAGCGTTACTGCTGTTTGAGTAATGAAGAAGAGAGGGAGGAGTGTTGGAAAAAAATCTGCTATAGTTAGGTTGCTGTGTTTGGTTTTCATTAGCAAACGTTTTTGAAAGTAAATTTAAATATGAATCTGCTTTTCATATATTGATGCCTTTTTTCCTCTTACTGGTAGCGTTGTGTAAAAAGATGTTCTCTTGACTTTATTTAGCCTAGTAAAAGACATTGGTTTAGCTCTGGTTTGCTGATAGCCATAATTTGAGACAACCATGGACCAGAAAAAATAAGTGATAAATGAGTAGATTTAATTTCAGTGAGGTCTTACTAATTTTCTGATAGACTTGTGGCCTGTGGAATCTTACATACCTTATTAAAAACACTGTTAATTTAATTTTGAGTAGGAACAGAATAAATGCTCTCCTAGATCAGAGCAGTGTTTCATCCAGCCCAACGTTCTACCTGTAGCAGCAGCAATGACAGGAGATGCTGTTCAGGGAGAGCACATGAGCCTGTCCCCCTGCTGTGGGTCTGTTCTCTTTGAGCTGCCTCAGCCTCCGCAAAGGTTGAAATAGAGATATTAGACTCACAGAATCACTCAGGTTGGAAAAGACCTTTGAGATCATCAAGTCCAACTGTTAGACAGTACATTCCTGCTGTTTCCTTCTAGTATGTGTTTGTGGACCTGCTGTTTTTTAATTTGGTTTTGACTCTGCCTGATGAAGCTGTAAGTCTGCAGGACGTCATGTGAGACCAATTTTCAGAAGTTTGCCATCTGCTATATAATGAAGTACTTTATTTAATTTCTTTTAAACATCCTAGTTCTAGTAGTGTGGGATTTCTAAAGTTTATTAAAAAAACCCAACAACAACCAAATGATCAAAACCAGTTTCATATTTAATTTTTCAGTTGCCTTTGATTTTGTAAGCCTCAGCTTTGTAAAGCTCAGTCTTCTCAGCGTTCTGCTCCCCAAGTGGCTCCCCAGACTCTTCAGTCTCTCTGCACAGGGCAGCTACGCCATCTCCTCTATCATCTTCATTGTTTTTCTCTTTGCTTTTCCAAACTACATTGTGTCCTTCAGGAGATGTGGTGGTGAGAGCTTGCAAGTAGCCCTGAAGATGTAGGTGTACTGAGATTTCCTTTGGTGGCAACTATCTTGATAGCATGCTGTGCTTTGGTAGTACTTGCACTACTATGTATTCTATGCGTTATATTAAATATCATTACAATACTTTGCCTTTTGCAAAATTTTAACTGCTAGAAATCTCACGTTTCAAATAGTTTACAGTTAATGTAAAAATAAACTAATAGGAGCAAAACTATTAGTATTTGTTTAATATTAGTATTAGTATTTGTTTAAATACAGGAAGTTTATGGTATCTCTGTAGTGGTCACATTATGCATTGTTTGGCTTCTTAAGTGTTCATTGTTTTGCTATTATGTATTTAAAATATTTTGTGGCAATGAATCTATTTATGAAGGTGTCTTGTGGCACATAAATCAAAAACTTACATGTCAGCCTTACTCTGCTTTTACAAAGTGAGTTCATTTACGAAGTGTTGTTCAGTAACAGCTGTAAAATGTACTTGCCCATCCAAAAAATGGATGAGAATATGCAAGCCCTTACCCAAAACATTTAGGACCAGTGATTTCTAAGTTTTTAGCTTTGATTTTGCTACTGTTAAAGATCCAATAAAAAAATTATATCTGCTTTTTCCAACTGTGTCAGCTGATCTAATTAGTTTATTTACCTCCTTTTGATCTTTGCTTTTCAAAGTAATAAACATGAAGAAGGCAACAAATTTTAAAATTTTTTAATTGGATTGGCCCTGTTAAATTTATGAAGAAAACGTCCAAATAGTATTAATTTAACTTCTTCGTATCTTTAAGTTTCTCCCTCATTTTTTTTGAAGTATCAAACTGAAAATGTTTGTTTTTATTTTAATGTAGAAATTCAGGGATTTCTTTAATCAAAATGATACCAGTGATCCCAGCAAAGATACCAGTGTGATCCTTACTGTTGAGGGGAGAACGTTTCCAGTGGACATCTTTTACATACAGAGGTGTGTTCCTGTTTGATCTTCCATGTGGCAATTAGAAGAGTGTGCAATTGTGGTATTGTTTTGCCTAGATTAGAGCTCAGAAATTCCCAGGCCGACAGTAAGGAGGTGTAACATTTAATTAGAAAAACATTTGAATGTTGCTTGTAGCAGCAGGGATGTTTTTAAGCTTACTGTAGTGTAAAAGAAACAAGTGGATTGCTGAAGGCTGATACCCAGGGATGCATCATAAACTAAATGTGGTATGGCTGAGGTATAGTGACCAAAAGCTAGCTCTCTGCTTGCTCCTTATGGAAGTGAAGAGTCTGTACCTGTTTTTCTACTAATATCTCTGCTATTTTCTCTCCCTGTAGTCCCGTTCCAGACTATATAAAATCAACTGTGGAAACTGCAATGAAAATTCACCAGATGGAGAATGATGGTGATATACTGGCATTTTTAACTGGCCAGGTATGGACATAAGCAATTTTTTTTTTTTTTTTTGCTTTACAGTGCTGTATTGTGGGCTTTGTGAAGCTGCCTCAGTCTCCTGCTCTCCTTAGCTGTGCTTACTTTAATCTCATTAAAGATGACAAACATTTCTGCATGATGGAGCAGAATTAGGCCAGCCCCAGACTGGTAGAAAATGTATGGCCTGGATTTATCAAAGCTCGTGACAGAGATATTTTTTTTCTCATTTAGTGCCGTATGCTTTCAGCCTTGTTAATAATTGGAATAAGCATGTGGGGTTTTTTGGCGCTAGTCACACAAAGTTGTTCAATTGACAGTGAGTCATCATTAATAGTTAAGGCAAATGGAATTATCATTTGTTAGGCTAAACATCTGAAGTCTTTGACAGAAAAAACAAATTACTGTGAGATAAAAATTTACTGGTGTCTTCTGCTCTATTTATGCCTGTCAGCTCACTTTGCAGGTGAGAAGAGTAAATGGGAGGTAGCTTATCATTTTTCCAGTGAGGAGCTACCTTGAAGAGCTTCAATAGCCTATTGCGTATTTTCAAAATAAATGCTTTGTCCCCATTATTGATTTAACTTTGCAAGAGTGAATTGGGTATCTCGTGAGGCAATGTCTGAACATTTTGTTGTCTGTTTGAGTGAGATGCCACAGCTGATCTTTGAGATTAAATGTGAAGTTGAGCAATAGGCGTTAGTGCTGTTACTGCTCTTGTTTCTGTTGCTGTTACTAATTCCTAATCAAGACCTACAGCACTCTACCCTGTCAAAATAGGTTGACCTCCCATTTTGTTCTCACAAGTTGAGATACACAGGAAAATATGCCTGCTTCCTTCTGAACTTCATTCAGTCTTTCCCTTGTGATTTTGCTCATGTATTTGTGGTGTGACGTTGTCTCAAATAACAGTGAACATAATAAATATATACTTGTATAAATATTTATGAATAGTAATTTAGGTAAGAATATTACAAAATCGAGTCAAAAGATCTTGGAGTTTGACCAATTAAAATGATATAATTTTGGTGCATTTTTTTGTATAGAAGTGATATTAAAGTGAAACCTTTCTCATTCTGTCCTTTGTCTTGCTCTGACTCTAGGAAGAAGTGGAGACTGTTGTTTCTATGCTCATAGAACAGGCTCGGGCCCTTTCTCGCACTGGAATGAAAAAACATCTCCGTGTTCTTCCCATGTATGCTGGGCTGCCTTCTCCTGAGCAAATGAAAGTGTTTGAGAGAGTTTCTCACAGTGTCAGGAAGGTAAGGCTGTTGTGTATATCTCAATTTCTACCACCCAGAAGGGTGTCTGCATTACACAGATTTTGTGTGTCAGGTTCACATCATGAGACTATTGCAAATACTTAGCAAGTGTCTTCTAACACTACCTGTCAATTTTCAAACTGAACCAAGAACATGTTTTCTGGCTTCCCTTTTCATCTTTGGTCAGTCCTAGACATGCCAGTCCTAACTCTCCTGTCTACCTCATAGACTTCTAAATTTTTAAGTGTCTTCATGCAGTCTTGTATTTGTCTACGTCCAGTTGCAGCTTCTTAAACTCTGAAGTCCTCTACTTTTACCTGTTTTTGTTTATTTTGTGGTCTAAGTGTCTATGGCTGTTTTCCACCAGTAATGGAAAAATTAGTGACACAGTGGGCAAGTGCTATATTTTCACCTAAGAAACAAGTTAAAACTTGCTTGGTTTTACTAGAAGAAAAGCCTTGTTTTGACTTCTGCAAGTCTTGTTCAGATATTTAATGTCACAGAAGTATATAATTGGTCATGATTAGTGCTTTCTGCTTAGGCAGAGTCTGTGTTAGGGCTGAGATAAGCTGACAGAATTACACGGGGGTGACTTGTAATTCTTGTGCCTGCTGGAGTCTAACAAGTAAAATTGTTCATCTGGTATTGGAGAATGTTGAGTATAAATACTTCTTTCCTCTCCAGGATATGACATTAGTCAATTAACTTCCAAAATTTACTTTTTTAATTTCAGGTGAAATAAGGATTAAATTTCCCTGTCATCTGGGAACAATTATTTTTTAATATTTTAGGGACATATATATAACTGTGTCTCTCTGCAGGAATACTGGATGTGGAATGCTTAATCAACTCTGTTCCCCTCCTGTCCTTTGCCTCACTCCAGTGTTAGAAGGAACAGTTCAATATAACTGAGAAGCAGAAAGAAAATATTTTATTTTTTTAATTTAATTTAAAAATGTTCTATTTTTAATTAATGTGTAAGAGCTCTTGGTGTACAGTCAGTTAATGTTTTTCGCTGCAAACACTGCCAGTGATTTTCTCTGCAAACACTGCCAAGTTGTTGTTTTATGAAGAGAGAATAAATGTGAATAAGAAAGTGATTGTGAAGCTGTAAAACCTAGGCTTATTTCAAGCTGACAGCTCTTTGTGCTGCATGTTCTGGTATTCTTTTGTACCCTAGAGTGTGTTTACTGGAAGGGTCATATCTGAGATCTTTCATGTGGTTTGTATTTGAGTGCTGGTGCACTGATGCTAGGGCTTGATAGTGTAGTTGAGACTGGGGTGTTCACAGTATCCTCATTGTGTCTGTACCTGTAGGTGATAGTAGCCACCAACATTGCTGAGACCTCCATCACAATTCATGGAATTGCATTCGTAATTGATTGTGGTTTTGTGAAACTTCGGGCCTATAACCCCAAAACAGCCATCGAATGCCTTGTGGTGGTACCAGTGTCTAAAGCTTCGGCTAATCAAAGAGCAGGACGTGCAGGGCGGAACCGCTCTGGAAAATGTTACAGACTTTATACAGGTCAGTAATTTGATGTGTAGGGAGGATGAACTTGCTGGTTTCCATTTTGTTTCACAGTGTTTTTTGTGTTAGATTAAGGAGACCAAAAGTGTGGGGATTTTGTCAGTGAGAGAGAAATTGCCCTTTGTTATCTCTCTGGCTTGTTTAGAAATGCATTGTTCACATGTGCTAAGTGTTGGAAACTGAATTATTTTATGGATCAAAAGCACAAATTGAGCAGGGTAGGTACTATGAGATGGTCAGCAGTTGCAAATCTGTAATGTTAATGCAACTCTTAGAGTGGTGAGTCTACCAAGAAGTTTATTTTTCAGTGACTTCAGTTGTAGAGCAGTTGCTTCAATTTATAATACCCGCCTATGATGCTCTCTTCTGTGACTAAAGTCTACCTTAGACTGTGCATCTAACAAAGGACTCTTGAAATCCTTTAGAAAACAGAGGGGAAACTTCTTTGTCTCCCCTTTTTCTTAGAAATAGGTGCTAACCCTGAATGCTTGTCTCAAATCAATGACCCTTGTACTACACAAAAATTACTGTTACAAATAAATCCGTTGGCCACCTAGCAGTGTTCAGAAAGCTGCTATCCAACTGTCTCTGTTCTCGGCTGTTTAACGAGAAAAGGCACTGTAGTTGAGCCCTGCCATTGCTTACGTGTCTCGGGTTCCCTTTGGTTTTACTGGAGCTTTGAGACTTGGAGAGATCAAGCATGTTCTTTTAAAATGTGTGTGTGCTTGCCAGCAGTGGCCACGTTAAACAGAGATGTGATTTATTCTTTTAAGTTGCGTGTCCAATAAGAATCAAGAGAGAATGTCTGCTGCATAATATATGAAGGTTACATAGCTTTTTAAGTATTTTACTGGAGAAACCATAACTACACTGAAGTTATTTTTGTGTGCTCAAGAGCTAGCCTAATGAGTAGTGCTTTAAGAAACATTTTAAAGGAGAGAGGGAAAAAAAAAAAAGGAAAAAAAAATGCACTGAGTGGACAAAAGTAGAGAAAAGTATGCTATCTTTTTCTTAGGGGAGGTCTGAGGTAGACCAGGGATAGAAGAGTCTAGAAATGAAAACAAATCAAGTGAAAAGGTATTTCTTGTTTTGATTTGGAGTTTTAGATTGACATAGGGGTGCATGTGCCTTATTCTTTACTGCAGGAAAGTTGGTTAATGGGAGGTGCAGAGATTTTGACCTTTTCTAGGCTTAGACTGTATAGCAAACATGCTTTTAAAATGGCATTTTCAATCTTTAGTCTTTATTTTAAATATGCTTTTTAAACTTCTGTTTGTTTGAGGAGCTATTAAAAATAGCGTTCTTACACTGCAAGCATGGTGGTTTTGAACTTTTCCATGCCCTTTCTTTAGAAAAAAAAAATGTTTTGTACTATTGCACCCTGTCTTTTATTCTCTGATAGAAATATTAAATGGAAGAGAAAAAAAGCATTTCCAGATTTCTGTGAAGAATGTATATCATTTCAAATTGAAATATGGGTGGGCCAAGAACAGAATCAGCATTGTAGCTAAAACCATTGATTTTTCTATTTAAGGTATCTTAATTGTAGAGATACTATTATGAAATTGGAGAAAGATCATCTTGGAGTTAGACTTCTATTAAGACCTGTTAAGTATTCATATTCAATACTTTTAACTTGAAGTCGGTATGATTCTATCATGTTGGCTGCATAGAGTAGGAGTTGAAACTCAGTCCCAAATTGCTTTGTTTTCTTCCACAACAGAGGAGGACTTTGAGAAGCTGCCAAAGTCCACTGTCCCTGAGATGCAGCGCAGTAACCTTGCACCTGTCATCTTGCAGCTGAAGGCTTTGGGCATTGACAATGTGCTCAGGTTCCCCTTTCTTTCGGTGAGTCCTAGGCTGTCAATGCTGTCGTCTTCCCTTGGTGTGCAGAAAGATCAGTAGGTGACTCATTGATAAACCACAGAACCAGTAACCGTTGCCCTGTTAATCTGGAAAGCGTAACTCATTGTCCGCTATCGGTTAGTAAAGTATGGTTTTGGGAATCAACTAGTGCAAGTGATGTGTGAGACGCCTTAGAAACAACACCTGTTTGTATGTAGCATTTGCTGTTAGAAGTAGTGAGAAGCTGAGAAAGGCCTAGAAAGACAAACTGAGATTCGACAAAACTGTAACTGTAGTCCCTTTACAGTGAATTTATGAAGAAAAAGGGGGAAAAATTGGTAGCTACAGAACTAAACCTGTGCTTGTCTCTCTCGTTAAAAAGAGTGATATGGGTTTTTTTCAGATTTGCCTTCCATAAAGTTTCTGGCTACTCTTTTAATGATGTGAAAAGCAGCATGGTAGCGTCAGAAGAGAAAGTTCAGTAATTGTTCTGATCGCCACTGGCGTCATGCTGGAGAAAGCCAGTATGCCTTTTCTAGCTCGGATCTTGAGAGCATCATAGTGGTGATGCTGAGCCTGTTGAGATGGTTTTGACTGGCAGCACTGGTGGTCAGCGGAAGGGTGATACCTGAGTAGAAATGTAGGTAGTTAGAACCTGGGGATTTTGCAAAAGAGGAAGGTCTAAGAATTTGAGAAAACACATGTCCTATGATGATAACATTAAACAATGCAAATTTTTTCTTCACAGCCGCCTCCTGCACAGTCAATGGTGCAAGCTTTAGAATTGCTGTATGCTTTAGGAGGTGAGAATATTATTTTGCTTTATTTATAGTTATGTCACAGGAGTTATGAAAAAAATTTAATTCAGATTTAATGATTGAATGGACATTAATCAAACTTGCATTTGAGAACTGTGCTTTGAGAAAGAGAAAGTGCAGCCTTGACCGGCTCTTTGTTGGTGTGTTTTTGGTGTGCCTCACTCTCCTCTGGATTTACTTTCTTTTCTGCTGGTTACTTCAGACAGATAAGGAAGCAAAAGGCAGCAATAACACTCTGAGCGGAACTGGAAATCTGGTGCATAGAGTATAAACTAGAATTTAACTGTTTAGATTTGGGCAAGCATGTTATTTTATAGCTATCTTATGTGTCGTTCCTTGCACCTTCACAGGAGGAACCAGCTATTTGTTCTTGCTGGGAACACGGCTTTGAGTTGATGAGGGTGTTGGCTTGATCCTTTCAGGCAGATCTTCTGTTTGTGTTTCTTCAGTACTTACAGAGTGGTATGAGGATACAAATGGAGTTTGGATGTTAATTAGTGTTTAACTCATGCACTGGTCTAAATTTTACCTGCATCACATTAGATATGTTGTTAGATACTCAAGCTCTTGGTGTGGTGCTCTTTCATTTTGTGTTACTGTGACAGTGATGGAAACCTGTAGCACTTGCAAGTATAAGCAAAAAAAGCTGGAAGTAGAGGTTTGACCTCTCTTTCACAATCAAACCTTTTGTAATAACCCGCAATTTAGCAAGCTTAATATAGTTGCTACTTTGTTTATTCCTTGTTCAGATTTTAAAAAGCATAGTGTATCTATATAAAATTTTTCTGTTAGCATGTTACATGCATTGTCTGATCTTGATATGTGTGCAGGAACTCTACCTAAACCTTGGAAGTAAAATCTGATGCTTGAATTTGGGAGAGGCAAGTCACTGGAGGCTAGCATTAAACCAGATAGAAAGTCTGCTTCCCGATGGCTTAGTGCCAAAGCCAGTGTCACATGTTAGTTTTCAGACCTTCTCATTGATACAGTTTTGAAGGTATGACTGACAAAAGTGAAGAGCTTATCTAGTTACAATTTTAAAAATGAGTTCTAGTCTGTGTCCCTGCTCCGAGTGTAGTATGATGCATGGTGAAAAGGCTACACCTTCTGTAGTGCAGTGCTGTTGGTGCTGGTCCTGCAGCTGAGGCAAAGTTCAAACTGTGCTGATTCTGTTAGCTGTGAATACACATTGCAGCCACTAAAAGAAAACCCTGATCATTCCTAAAGGCTGCACATTTCCTCCTGGATGAGTTGGAACTGTGTTTTTCACACTCATTGCCTGTGTTTCAGCGCACAGTTGCTTGCTTTCCATGCTTTTGAATGCCCAGGAACTCATTTGCATGCAGCTCACAGAGGGACTGCTCTGGTTTTACTATTGAACTTTCTGGTTATGGACAAATGAACAGATACACACAAGCTTCTAATGAAAAGAAGAAAAAGCTAGTCTCACACACCCTGAGATCATAATTCAAAGTACTTTTCTTCTATTTAACTGGTTAATAGAATATCTTTTTAAATTATGTTCTCTGAATTACTAATCACAGCTTGTTCTCAAATTCAGGAGCGAGTCTGAACAGTTAGTCATATGGTTTAGTTTTGGGTAGTTTTGCGAGGGGCAGGGCGTTGGACTCTGGTCCTTTTGGGTGGGTCCCTTCCAACTTGAGAGATTCTATGATTCTAAATGTGTTTATTTTGGTTTTATTCATTATGCCCCTGTTGGATACCTACAACACTCAAATCACACTGTAGCAGGATTTTTATACACTTATATATTTTTATACAGTTTTCAATTCCTTTTTGTTGTGGTAAGTGGAATGTAAGCTGGCTGATTTTGTTTATAGGAAGAACTGTTACATTGTTGGTTTTTTTGACAGCTAGTTAATTGCTTTGAATGTAACAAAGTTAAAACAGAAATTGACACAAGAAGGAGCAAAATGAAACTCTGTTTCACTTTAACTCAGTGTTTGTAGTTATTTCAAAGTTAACAATGTTCCTCCATAATGTAAACATGAGGAAAAGGGTAGTGTAAAGGAGAGTGTTTAAGTGTTGGAGGCTTTCAGAGGTTTGTGGCTGTTTATACATCCCTTGCAGCAGTCTGCTCTCTTCTTACTCTCACGGAGCTGTAACTCTCTGCTTGGCTGTGATTTTGCTCTGTGCTGATTCAGTTCCATCTTGCAAAGGAGGGTTTCACTTAAGACACTTGGTTCTTGGCAAGCTTTTCAAGCTTGGAACAAGAACCTTCACAGTGGCTCAGAAGCATGTTGCAAGAATGAATTCACAGCCAAAACCACCTTAGGGAAATGGAGAGGAAAGGTCAATAAACTCACTGATTAGCTGTTTGACGTTTTGGCAAAAGTGTTATGCTCATGGTAGCTTCACAGAAACGTACAGAGCTGGTATTCTTTTGGCTGCCCAGCCTTTGTAGCAAAGCAGAGAAGTGCTGATGTTGGTGTTTAAGATGGAAAGAAATGTGTGTGCATGCGTGTGATATGCAGATTCGCTCTTCAGTTTTTGCTGAAGTTTAAGATTTTAGGTGGTATACTGTGGAGATTTTATATAAGCTGCAGAGGTGAAGTTGCCCAAGCGTTTGCAGGTGCAGTGAGGATTAAATTTCTCTTATGCAAGTATGAACGTGTATTTCATCATTTGCATTGTAATAGCATGCAAATGTGCAGTTTAGGGTCAGGACCCTGTTGCGCCAACACGGTACCAACAGAGAAGCTCGTGCAGAGCAGATGCTCTTAAGGTTGAGATAGTTCTGTTGAATAAACACATCACAGTTTTTAGCCTGATTATTTTTACAGTGATGCAAACTGATTACATCAGGAGTATCTCTTCTCAGCCTTCTCCTTTGATGCCCTTTTGAAAGTCTGAGTTGTCAGCTGGAGTGTTTTTAAGCATAATTTAGGAGGGAAATAAGCAGGTAAAAAGTGGCTTTATTTTTAGCTTTATTTCAAATCCAAGACTTTGTTGAAGATTTGTTTGTAAGTTGTCACCTATCAGAAACAACCACTCTACCTAAGTTTAAAATAGTGTTTTAATCCCTCAGCCCATCACGCACTAGTGGTTGTTACTTGAAACTTTAGCGCCACAGCGCTTGAATAATCTCTCCTGAGCATGTTCAATAAAAAGTCTTTGCAGTATCTTTTTTCTAAGATCTCCAGTTTTCTATGTATGTATGGATACAGTGGTTGCTTCCGAGATTATTTCAAGGAAACTTATACCTATTCCGAACGAGCATCCATTGCAGGCCTTTTATCTATATTCAGGCTTACTGCTACAAAGACATCTGTGCATAAGCTATTTGTATATGCATGCAAAATTGCATTGAAATTTGTAGGATTCAGCAGAAGCCAAAGGATTTTGGCTTGGTGCACCTGTAGAAAGTTAAAAAGATGATAATTTCTCCTTTTTCCTACTTAGGAACGCAATTGTTTTTCTGCAGATGAAAGTATATTCTAATTGTGGTAGCACTTCTCGTATTGAACTGATCAAATGAAAGCTACCTTACCCTAATTTTTGCATTTTCTGTCTTTGTGTTTAAATATATTAATTCGTCATTTCATTTAAGCTGCCTTTTGTAACTTGCTACTGAGAAAAATACTGTGACATTATGTGAAAGGCCTATTGGGTTTTGTTGGACAGTGTAGGGGTGTGGTGAGTTAATTACTACATTGTTATAATAAGTGAGATGATAACATATCAAATAATAAAGGAAAGTAAACACTTGATAGAGGTATCTGTGGTTTTAGTTATGCTGAGTTATAGGAGGTCTTATTCCTTGACTGGATTTGTGGTTTTAGTTTTCTGCTGTGAAACATAGCTGAAGTACAACTGTGGCTTTTTGTCACCACAGTGTTTGACAAATAATATGTTTATATAATGTGTGGGCCACAATTGTGTTTCCTCAGTCCACTCTGCTGAGGTTAGTTATGCACACTACAGTGACCCAAAGTCCTGTTATTGGGCTCTTGTTAGTCCCTCCTTGTGCAGCTTTTCTCTTGTGCTCTGCCTCCTTGTCATACCTCATACAACTTGGCTTACTTGCAGTTTTCTTTTTCAGTTCTCACTCTTTACTGCCATTTTAGTGAGATTTTTTCTTATTGTTTCCTGTGTCTGTATTTTTTTATTATTATTATTATTTTATGTCCTCTTGCAAAGGAAACGCTTTTCCATTTAAATTGTTCTTCGAAATTTCAGCATAGTGCTCTGGATTATAACATGACCTGGTAGTCTGCATGGGTAAACCTTACTGCAGGTACCTGACTGCAGGAAGCCATACAAATAAAATGGTAAACATGCAGGGTGGCCCAGTGATTACTGGGAATCAGAAAGCAAGCTGTCATGCCAACCTCCTGTACCATTTCCAGTAAAAAGGTTGTAGTTGGACTGTGGCTGACAGTTCAGTTATTGATGCATGAAGCAGACTAAACTGTAGAGAATCTTCATCAGCTGTACATGTCTGATTTAGATTTTATTAAGTTTAAATTATTTTTCTTCATGACCTAAGCAGATATGCCTCAGAAAAAAGACACCCTACCCCACCCCCAGCAGTACTTCCTATTCCTGCAGTTATGCCTGTTCCATGATTAGGCCCTTTTTTTATTCTCATTGGGGCTGCTTCTGCATCCCATCCCCATGAACAAAGATGCTGCTAAACACTAAAAAGTGATACATAGGTGTAATGGCCATTGCATTGACTTTGACTGCAGGTTTTCTAAATTGTTGGCAGTAGCAATGGAACTTGGTCAAAATGAAGAAACTTGTGCATTCGAGTACGTTTGAAAGAAAAAAAAAAAACCAACACCAAACCCCAAACAAAAAATGGTGACGCATGGGAGAGTAAATGGGTATTAAAGAGTGCCTTCAAGCTTAGTTTAATATATATTCAGCAATTCTTAGGTGCATTTGCTATATTTTAGCTTGTTCTTTAGTACACATTACATTCTTAAGGAAGACCCTCTGTGCTATTCTGCCTGTGTCACAGTTACATTTATTAAAATGCTGTAGGTTTGGATATGCACTGCCATTTAACAGAGCCTCTTGGAATGAGAATAGCAGAGTTTCCTTTGAATCCTATGTTTGCAAAGATGCTTCTGGAATCAGGTAGGAGGAAAAAGAAGTTCGATTTTCTTCATAGTCTTGCGATGAGTAGAGGACACTGCCTCTTGAAATTTTAGTATAATATTATATATTTGCTAAACTTGAAACAAACCTTATGCTTCGTCTTGGTATGGTGTTAAGTGAAAAGAATTGGTTGAACTCGTGGACTTCTCAAATAACAAGTCCAGCACATTTAACCCACTAGTAAGTCTAACACATTTGTCTTTTAAGTTTTCCATTAAAAACATTCACTGTTACACTAAAAAAATCAGGAGTTTAGATATTTTGGTTTTATATACTGTAAAAATATATTCTGCTGCTTTTCCTTTATATTTTATATGGGGGTGAGGTGAATGGAAAAATATTTCCTATACTGAATTTCTTCACTTACTCCTCAGGAAACTTTGGCTGCTCCCAGGAGATTTTGACAATTGCTGCCATGATGCAGATTCAAAACATCTTTGTGATCCCTCCAAATCAAAAAACTCAGGCTGTAAGTTTAGTCGTGTCTCATTTTCTTTTTCTTAGTTCTACATTTCTGGATTTCTGCCAAGTATTTTCTAGATAACCCGTTACAGACTGCAAGTTTGTATGAAAATGAAGAAACGTCTTGAACTGTACCTATTGGTTATGGGTGAAAGAAGAAACTGAGTAACAGAGGGAACCTCGAGTCCTTGATAAGTGTTGAAGGCTTCCCTCTGAGGACCAGGAACATGAAAGGTTAAAAACCAGTACTGGTCAGCATAGAGGTTTACAAAAAACTCCAACAACCCAAGTCTCCCCAAACACCACTTCCTTTCAAGAGGAGCAAAAGAGAAAGTATTAGGATGTAGCAAGTTCTTATATAGGTAGCAGGAGCCTAATTTTAATGCATCACTCTCTTTGATTTTTGGGGCTCATTTTCAGTTCGTTTTATTACTTCCAGTTTTAGAAGTGCTCCTGAATACAGATGGGCCAGTAAAATATTGCTATTGTCTAGAGGAACTACCCTATATGGTAGGAATTTTAATTGTCACCAAGAAATATAGAGATGATGGGGACTGAGCGTATTAGCCATGATTTTTGCATAGATCATTCTGCCTATAAAAATGTATTTCTTCTGCTTCAGGCCAGGCAACACAGAAAGTTTGCTGTGGAAGAAGGTGATCATCTCACTATGCTTAATGTTTATGAAGCCTTTGTCAAAGTAAGTTGTTTCAGGTGTAAGTGGATTTGCAGGAATGGGAAGAACCTGAGGTTCTCGGTTATGATTCTGGAAGTTTAACACTGATCTTAATACTTCTCTGCAAGCTGAGGTTTTACTCAATGGTTTTGAAGTGCTGTACCTATTTGGGACAAGTATATTTTGCTCGTATAAAGCACTTCTTCAACTTCAGCATTGAGTTGAGGCAGTGTAACCACTCAAGGGTTTAAATATGACTTCCAGCCCCAAAGCAATCAGTCAGGCACCAACTGAAATCTTGCCCTTTAAATTTTATATCTGCGTAATTCTCGTAGAAACAGCCAAATGCAGAGGCTCTTGGGGTATGAGCTGGCTTCCAGAGAAGTAGTTCTTTGCATAGAGAAGATCAATGAAAACTGTACAGAAAAGGTTGTTTGCATTCCGAGGTTGAAAACAGACTAGTTTAAGATATGATGCATTTGTGTGTGAGAATGGAATGACTGATGCTTTTCTCTTTCACCACATATGAAGAAATGAAGCACATCTGTTTGAAAATACCCCATAGCATTTGTTCTGCTGCTTTGGAAGTTATTTGAAACATGTTTTGTAGTTATTGGCGCTGTGTGTCCTTGTTAGATGCTATGTAAATAGGTAATTTTCAGGGAAAACAACAATAAATATATTGCAGGAAGCAGAAGAAAAACGGAACGAGGCTATGTGATCCAGAAGAGATTGGATTTTGGTTTTCTGATGGTATCTCAATGTAATTTTGTCTATTCTTCTCACTGTACAGCACAGCAAGAGCTCTCAGTGGTGTCAGGAACACTTTCTGAACTACAAAGGGCTTGTTAGAGCTTCTGTTGTAAGAGAACAGCTGAAAAAGCTTCTCGTCCGCTTTAAAGTGCCAAAGAAGTCCAGTGAAGGTGAAAAAGTGTTTTTTTTAACCTGTTGTTCAATACATATTCAAGGTAGTCTCCAAATTGTCAGTCTGCTTCCTGCTTTTCTTGTAACCTTTGAAGTACATTCTCCCTGGCCTAATAATAATGTTAATTAAGCCCATTTTTTTTCCTAAAAATGATCACAGTAGAGCATTTTAGCCCATATTTACAGTTAACGTTTAGTCCAGTCTTCATTAGGTAAGTCTTCCAGGAAGAGGTTATAACCACTGATTATATGTTCAATGGACAGATTTACCAAAAGAGTCATAAATAGATCGCCTTGTTCCCTCCTTTTGACTTCTCAAAATGCCATTTTTCTAGTGTGTTCAAAATGATGTACAGTCATAGGGTTCTGACATCCAGCTGTGCTGTGCGTGCACGGATGCGATGACTAGTTGTCAGCACTTGTCTCTAACTGCTCTGAAAAATCAGACTTCAATGCTTAGCTGTCACACAAGGTTGCTCTAAGGACTGTGAAACTATTTTCATGGAGACACTAGTGGCAACAGTAGTTTTTCATGTAGTAATTTTGATTTGCTGTGAAATTGAAGTCAGAAGAGATTGCAGGGTTTGTCTGCCTTCAAGCCTTTGCTGTCAAAGTGCTGTGAAAAGTTGTTTGAGATGATTAAGTGTTATTTTAGGGATTTTTGCCATTCTGTTGACTCATTTTACAAAAAAAAAAAAAAAAAAAAATCTTTTCAGGTGATCCCGATCCCGTTTTGAGATGCATAGTTTCTGGCTTCTTTGCTAACGCAGCTAAATTCCACTCTACTGGAGCTTACAGGTAAATATATGTAGTTTCATTGCAACCGTTGCGTAGTTTAAAAGCTCCTTTGACTGAATAAATCAAAGTGTAATGAAGAAATAGATGCTTCTTAAGACACTTGCAGTAAGGAAGACATGGCAATAGATTTACTGAATATTAGAAGTTTTTTATTTTCAAACAGCTTCAATCTTCTCTTTGGCAAATATAAATAAAGTTATTGATAGTAGGAAGCTGTTACTAATAGTAATTAGGCTGTGTTAACATAAGCCAGTGCTGTTGTAGGCAACAGTGTTGTAGCACTTTCAGGCTTTTATCCAGTGCACTGTAACACTACTTTTTCATTTAATGTAGATAGAACTCCTTTTAGGATGTTAAATTATCAGTTGTTCCTTTGGCCAGGGTTTAAGCCTGGTTTCAAATTTTCATTAAATGTGAATGCTTTTAATTTGCTGCAACTCTTTCGTTGTAGCCTTTTATTAACATTCTTAGTGGGGATGAAAGGAATCAAATGTTAAACAGTAAATAGACACCCAGTCTGAAATAGTATCTTGCTTTCAAGGACTATTCGTGATGACCATGAACTTCATATCCACCCCACTTCGGTGCTGTATGCAGAGAAACCTCCGCGCTGGTAAGTTAAAGCTGCTTTCAATTTTTTTGTGATCTTTATAAGACATTTTCAGCATCCAGACACTTTCATGAATGGCTTTTCTTCATCAGTGGAGGAATAGATGTAGAAGGTCATGGTTTCCCACAGAGAGAATTCAATTGGTATTTCCTTTGCAACTTTTTGTAGGCAGTATCCAAATAAATCAGGGAAATTGAGTGACATTTAACTGTCAAAAAAAACCAGCAGAGGTTGGAAAGCAGAGTCAGGTGACCCCTTTTTTCATGGGCACCATATCTTGCACTGTAAATTGCTCTCTCAGTAGTCTCTGTACCTAGATAGAACTAGAGTTAATGTACTTTTATTAAGCCTATTAGGAAATATCCTGTCAAATAGGTGCTGCAATAATTGCAAATGGCTTGCTAGAAGAGGGCATACATGTAAAACACATGATGCAAAAAGTTACGGCTGTTTAGCAGATTGAGGAAAGAAATGGTTGCACTTTCATATTAGCTGGGATATTACAATTCCATTTGTATGTCGAAGATGCTCAGATAACAACTAGGAATGTGTTTCTAACTATCAGGTCAGCGTGGTCAGCCTGAAGTATTTTGACTCTTGTGTTTTTTTGCTTGTTGCTGACACTTTGAAGGATAAACTTGGCCAATGTCATCTGTTGTCTTTGAATTGGGCCCCTGCAGAAGCATAACTGGTTGGAACATAGCTAACATTTACATTGGCTCACAAAAAAAAAAATAAAATCCAGTTCACTGTACCAATTTTTTTAGGGCTGAGTTGAGCAGAGTGTAACTAAAGTAATTTTTGCCACTGGAACCAGCCTGATTCGCTGCTGTTTTGCAAGTTTTTTAACCTCCTGTCACTGCTATTAAAAATAAAAATAAAACATGGTTTGTTTAAAATAGTAAAAAGAATACTTTGCAGATATACCTACTGCTGTAAGCTAGAACATTTTGGAAGTAACACCCCGAAAGAGGCTGGGTTATGGGAGAGTGACAGACAGTAAGAAGAACCAATTTGAGAAGAAATTAATATGGAAAGAAAGTCTAGTGGTAGGAGAGTACTGGAAGAATTCTTTTCTCCAGCACACGCCTCCTCCAGGGCTTGGAGTTTAGATAATGAGCCTTCAGCAAGGAGCTTCCATCCCAGCCTTGGCCACTTCCAGACATACAGAAAAGCAGAACAGTAGACAGATAGCTGGAAGTTTTAACTCGCAGAAGCTTAAGACAGCTCTTTGTTTTGTACGCTGTTTGGTGACAGCAGTATTGCTGGAGTTTTGGGGGATACTGATTCTGGGCCTGAATCTCATGTTGGACCCCTGTGTTGCAGAACACGCACAGAGCTGTCTTCCAAGGCCACGTAGTATTGCCACTGCCAGCCTAAACGCTGCTGGCTCGTGGCATCCTCTAAGACAGAAGTTTAGGAATTAGCAACCCTGATTTCAGTGCTGCTGCTGCTGCCTGGGCAACCGCCCTATATTGAAGCCTTCAATTTTCTGTCTGTTACAGTTGTACATAAAACGTGTTCTCATTCTTGTTTGTTTTCCTCAAATTGCTCTTTAGTTGCATTAGTATGTCTTGGGCTGCATTTGGCAGAGAATTTTGGACTCTTTCCTCTGTCCTTTTAGGAGCAAAATAGCAATTAATGAGAGACTACGAGCCTTGTGGGTTTGCAGCTCTAGTATAGAAGGCAGATAACGACTTGTGGTCTTGGTGACTAACCCTTCGGAGTGTGGGTTTGTGCTTCCTTGGTAAAAATTACTTTCCCTACCAAAGGGTGACTTCAGAAGTAAGTTGCCCGTGCTGGCAATCTGTTCATGCTGGCAGCAGGGATTGAGTCCACACGGCTGTCTGTTTCTAAATCTCTTACCAGGAGATGTTCTGGCAGTAGTTAAAGCTGATTTCTTCCTCTAATCCTTATCTTGCTTGTCTGCAGACAGGCATCAGGCATAGTCATGCTGTGATTTGCGCCCTACTTGTTATGGGTTCAGGGTTTTGGTGCTTTTGACAGCCTTCCTCATGATTACACAGAGTAACTAATATTTGTTCTTCCAAAGCACGTTATGAGTCCCCCTTGGCCCCATTATAAGAAATATTATTTCTTTTATACTTTGTATCCGTGTGTCCTGGTAGTATGTGAAAAGTGTTTTTAATGGCAGTCTAAGGGTTGTCTTAATGTAGAGCGCTCTGAACAACCAGAGGGGAAGAGTTAAGAGGCTGTATTATGACTTCAAGCCTCTCCTGTCACTCTGTAAATACTACCACTGGCAGCATGTATGTGAAACTGTCTAAATATGCTGTTAAATATCTCTCTTCATCATTACTTTATAGCAAACTCTTTTTATTTCTTTCTCTTAGGGTAGTCTACAATGAAGTCATACAGACTGCTAAGTATTACATGAGAGATGTGACTGCTGTTGAATCTGCATGGCTTTTGGAACTGGCACCTCATTTTTACCAGCAAGGAACGGTACGGAATCGGCATAAAGCCCAAACGGTACCATTGCTGAATTAGCAGCTCTTGTATCTGAACTTTTTAAGTATTTATGTTTTGTTGTTGTCTGTCTAGTGGTACAAAAGTGAATATGGTTTTGTACATTGTAGTAGTTTTAATATAAAGAAAGAGGATAATAAATTGGTGCATGAAAGCTTTTTCCCTATTATCCAGCTAACAGACATGATCTCCAAGTTACAAGATAGTGTATCTATCACTCTGGCAAATGAAGCCTTCAGCCATGTTATGGCTGAATATAGGCACTTGGTAGCACTTCTTTGAGTAGCACTATACCTGGGCAGTGGTCCTATTTTGCACGATATTTTAGATTTTATATAAATCTATATATAAATCTGTAACTTTAGACAAGCATTTTCATGCTTTGCAAATGTTTGTGCAAATCCTGAACCTTTTTTTGAGCATTAATTATGTTTACTGCAAAAAAAAATCGGCTGTGATCTGCTCAAACTTGAAATGGCATAGAACAGCTGCTATTTGTGCAAACCTTTATTGCAGATTCTGTTGTGTGTGATATACGTATCTTTTCATAGTTGTCATCACGCTTTATCAACTCTGCCCCATGTGAATCCATCAATCTAGAGTTACTCACTGGTCATTCTGAGAACTGGATTGGTATTAAATATTATCTAAATGTTAGTTATGCTGGGAGCTGTTGATACCACATTGCATGTAAATACTGTACAGGCAAGATTACCAAAGTCATCTTGCGTGGGAGTTTCCCGTGGGAGATCGGTAACTACTGAGCTTTTTATTCTAAATTAGTGAAATATTTCCAAAATACTGAGTGAAAAAATGCACTTGCATACCCAGACCTATGCGAAACATGTATCTTTCTGGGCATTTTACATGCTGGCAACTTGCTTCCCATGGGAAATTGTTCCTATGCTTGCAGTTAGTACAAAAGTACAAGAAGATGATACTTCATACCAAGCCATACCATCACTTTGGGGTGCACGTGGTTTTTTGATTTCATAGGTTTATTTTATGGGTATATCGGTAACAAGCAGAGCTTGGGAAGGGTGGTCTTTAATGATATTTGTTTAAGAGTTTATTTGACTTGGGATTAAAGACTGAAAGCATTCTAACTGGACTTTTTTTCTAATTGTGATGCGTATGCTAAGCAGTGTTTCTTTTCTTTTCTTGCAGCATCTTTCCTTGAAAGCAAAAAGGGTTAAAGTAGATGACCACTGATTTGACGTGACTTAAGTAAGCCTTGTGACATCAGATGCAGAACTACCAGTGATTTCAAGCTGGCTACAGTCCATTCAGCAGTCAGTTCATCAGTAATTTGAACTTACATCAACTTAAATGTTTAAATGCCTGCCAGGATCTGTAGGGGTTTATGCATGACCAGTACATTGTAAACCTATGTAGAGCTTGCATTGTGGACATTTTATTCTTTGCCTGCTTGACCACTGTTGTTAATCTGGGCATGTTGCTCCTTTTAAATAGGTAGATAAACAATTTAAAAAGTAAGAGGACATACAGGACCACAGAAAACTGAAACCTTCAAGAAGGAAACTGATTTTCTGGAGTGGTACGGCTGCCTTATGAGAGTGGGGAATGGGGTACCCTGCCTCCTATTACCTAGAGCACTGTGACTACTGCCGGCCAAACTGAGACTGACTCCTGACAGCAGGAGCTCAGGGCAATGAACTAGCCCTTGAAATGCAAGGGGCTGCCATGGAAACATTGATTTCATGTTGGACCATTCTGAACTGGTGCAGCTTGTGCTCCCAAGCAGTAAAAGCCTCCTGCCTGAGGTCGAGCTGCTCCTGCCTCCCTACGTCCTATGCTGTAACAGTCCTTCTGTAGGCAGAATTTATTAAAATGTCTTGTTTCCATACATAAGAGTTCCTGTTTGGGGAGGGGGAGGAAAAGTAGCTCAGTATTTTTAAGAAAGATTAATTTTCTGCTCAGTCAGGGTACTATACACATAATGTTCACAAACAATCAAATTCACAGATGAGGTTTTACTTTTTTATTATTTTTTTTTTTTTTTTCCCCCCTCCAAACAAGGGGAAAGATGTTAGCCTTTCACGGCTTAGAAATACCAGACAATTTCCGCAGGTGTATATCATGGAATATTTTTTTAGCCTCTGTCATTCAGGAACAAAGAAAATACTCTGTACTTTCCTATAAAGAATGCAGTACTATACGTTTCTTTTATTAAGAATCTGTTCTTTGGTGCTTGGGACTCTGTGTGTTAGCGAAGAGGAGGATGCTCTGAACAGTTGCTGCTTTAATGGGGACTCCATGGCTACTTTTCAGTCAGGAACTGTACCTTTTTGTGTTTGAACAAGATGGCTTGAATACATGTATTTATTTTTTCCAACCCTATTGATATTTATTTTAGAAACACATGGTTTGAAAGCTTTATTTTTGTAAGGCAACTGATTTGATGAATGTGTGTTTGGCATGTTAACTGTCATTTTATTTTCCTTAAAAAAAAAAAAAAAGGTTGTAAATAGGCAAAAATTTCTACATAGAACAAATGCCTTCCTCATCACAGGACTGCCTTGAAAACTTTCTTGAGAGCTTCTTTACCTTCTCGCTTCCAAACACCTGCAGGGAGAAAATGTTCTGTCACGTGCAATGTGTGGTCTATTCAGTGTCCACGTACTGACTGCCAGCACAAAAAGATGTACCAGTCTCCATGTATGGCACCAGCAGCATGACAAACCGTGTCACCTTCCTTGTTGTTTTCCCTGTGAACCTCACGTTTGTATTACTCTCCCTCTTAGAGTGGAAGCTCTTTGGGGCAGGGACTGTCTCCTAGCCAGAGCTGAGAGCAGTGTTGGCACTAACTGAAAAGATTCAATTTGCAGGTTTTTTCTCTCTTAAGGGACTGAATATGAAGACTTGTAAAATGTCCGTGTCTCTCTGTCCTCTGGAAGTATTCTTAAGAAAAATAAAACCACTGAATCAAGGAAGCTTGAGAATGTGTCACTTCAGCCTGAGTGGTGGGTGGTTTCCCAGTGTCCTGGGTTGTTGTACTGTGCTGGGCTGAATTCTGATGGGCTGCCAGTGGATGCTACTTCTTTTGCCAGTTCTGAGGATTTCGGGTGTTCCTGAAGAACTCTCTCTGCAGATATTCCTTTGCCTGGCTGTATAGCTGCAGAGTTTTATTGTGGAATGATTGTGACTCCTGCTGAGTTTAGAACCCAGGGATGTACAAGCTTTGTAACATGCTGCAAGTAATTGTACTTTTATAAAGGAACAAGTGCAATAGGTCTTTGTAAACAAAAACAGAAAGCGAGACTTACCTTTTTAGCAGTTTTAAAAACTGCTGAGGTATTGCCAGAGGTACAGACACAGAAGAGACAGACTTTATACTGGAGATACAGGCTAAGAATACATGGGTTTACTATCCAGATTAAGGGTACCTTTAGAGAGAAGGCACTGCCTTCTCTCAGAATGTTGACCCTTTGAAGGTGTTTGAAGACAGAGACCCAAAACTTAAAAGGCCTGAAAATCTCTTTACTTTGTAAAATTTTGGCCTGCAGCTCTCTGCTAGATTTGTACATCGCGTTACGCTTTAAAGCGTTAAGGGGATGGGTAACTGTGCCTTGTTGTTGGCTCTTTGCTGCATAAACAGTCTGTGAGCTGTTGTGGGGGAGGTTGGAGCCATTTAAAGGTGGTTGTCAGGAGTTTATGAAACAGTTTAAGGGTTTTAAACCTTTTTAGAGAACGAGGTTAAAATATTACGCTCTTGAATAAAAATGCTGCTTGAAATAGAAGTCATGTTTTTTTAAAAAGTAAATTTACAGTCCATTAATGTCAAATTATTATGGGGGGAAAAAAAGAAGCTATACTCCTGGAGCCCATCAGAAAATGCTCTCAGTGTTTCTACTTAGGACTTTGTATTGTCAATTATAGAATAAGATTAAGCTAAATAGGAATAAAAATTCAGCTGAGACAATACTAATTGAGATATATTCCTCATCTTGTAGATTAAAAATAGTTTGGATAAACTGATGGGAAAACAGTCACAACTCTTCCTGGTTAATATGAAGAAAGAGGCAAGCAATTAAAAGACTACAATGAAAAAAGGGAAATAAGTGAGTCGTAACTGCCATTTCTTAGTGCTTTATGATAAAAATGGCTGTATAATAGGATATATAATTGAGCCATGCACACAGCAGTGTTCTCTAAAGGTACATCAAGGTAATGTGTGGTAACTTATTTTTAAGCTGAGTTAATTTTGTATATGTGTTACAATAAGCATGTTACTGATAGGAATCCCAAAAAAGTGGCAAGTCAGGTACCAAGCATCATTAAACAAAAAAAAAACCACCACCCCCCCCCCAAAAAAAAAAAAAAATAGTAGTTTACCAGAATCAGATATGTGTGGCTCATTCTAGATCTGGTGGTTCAGATCTGTTCTGGCTTGTGGGCAGGTGCAAACAGGGAATAGTTTCTTATTCCAGCAGATGGAAAAGCAGGATAGAGATGCTGAGATGGGGAGAATGTTGGAGCAGCATTTCTGCGTGAGGGCTGACAGGGCTGTAAGACACTGTAAATGTTTCAGTAATTCCAGACGTAATCTGCAAAGACATTTCTGATTACGAGGGAGGGCCAGGCTTCTTTGATCCCGTTGGGAGCCTTGGTCGTAGGGAAGGAGGGAGGGAAAAGAGCAGGCAAGCAGGGAGGTATCTGCAGGGAAGGTGCAAATAGGTGCAGGATTTCTTCATCGTCGGTTCACACGATGACTCACGGTGGTGCGGTGCTTGTTGACGCCTCTGATTGCTGCTGAGCAGGCAGTTACGGAGCTGCTGGCTTGGGTGGTGGGAAAATGAACTTCCAGAAACTGGTTGGGAAGTGGCTAAGGCAGTACTGCTGTGCTTGTCCCTTTTGTGCGACTTCTGTGATTAAGCCGCTGGCCAGCTTGCTGGTGGGGCAGGCAGCTGCTGGTGCAGGGGCATGGGCAGGATGGCTGCGGGGCTGGGCTCAGCCATTCGCTTGCCGTGCTGGGTGAGAAAAGCACCTAGACCATGTACCAGCTCTTGGTTTGAAAAGCGATTCTGTTCTGAAATGTAGCTGCCGATCATTTCTTGTGTTTCAGCTGCTTTCTTTACCAGCTCGGCTGTACCCGTTTTACCCACTTGCCTTCCAGAACCCCCTCGGCTGGGAGCATCAACGTGCATTGGTAACCGTTGTCATCCCATCATTCTGGTGAGTGTCACTGACTGGGCTAGTTCCATTGAAGGCAACTTGAAACCAATGTTTATTACTGTAATTTCATAACTTTATATTATTCTCTATCAAGTGGCCACACTATCAACAACTGGCAAAGAAAGTCAACAATACAAATCAGCATTTAGAGCCAGTTCTTCTACCAGGACTGGAAATAAACAAGTTGCAAGATGAACATAAGGAAATACTGTCCGTATATCCAGTTTCTTGTCTGTTCTCAGACTTGCAGAGCGTTTTCCCTTGAGAGCTTGTATGTGGGTTTTCTGTCAATTCATACAACCTTCGCCTGCCTTTTGAGAGACGTGCCAGCAGATGGCAGGCAGCAGTTTCTAGTAGTAGCATCTTGGGGAGCAAACAATTGGCCAGTTCCGAAGTTTTTCTCATTCTTCAGTTTTAACTCTGAATTTATTTAGCGGCGTGAGAAAGGGTAAAGGAAAAAGCTATCGATGGCTGTGGGATAAAGTGCAGAGATCAGTGAAAAAGCCCAGAGTGCTGTGCGCCCCACTGGTTTAAAAGTAAACGAAATGCCCCCCCCAAAACCCCCAAATTCCAACCAATAAATTCTATAGCAGTTCTTTCTGACACACTTGGTCATAAAAATGGCACCTTTGCTGCAACCCGCAGCTGGAGGTGCGGCAGCGTGCTGGGTGGGAGGTGCTCATGCTTCAAGGACAGTGACAGCATTTGCTACCAGCTGTTACGTTTAGCTTATCCAAGTGACCAACCACTGCTGAAATTAATTTTTTTTCTCACTTTTTTGTACTACTTCCAGCTACAGCTCTCCATTTTTCAATAAACTAAATCTTTCAGCCTTCTTGGCTAATAGAAATACTTTTGTAATAAGGAAATGAAGAGTAAATAGAATGCTTCAAAATTTCTGCACGTGGGTTTTGTACATCCATGGAGTTTTGCTCCTGTGGAATCAAAGCCTAAGGCTGGAACAGTGGTGACCAAAAGGTGTTCCCTGGAGGTTTACCGAGGTGTCAGTCTAAGCCTGAAAGTTGTTTTGATTGCTTAGACCTTTCTTCTTTCCCCACACCGATGTTCTTTTCATACCTTGCTTTGTAACTGCTGGGTGCACTGAAACGCTGTTCGAGTGTTCAGGTGGTGCCGAATGCTGTCGAAAGTCCTTACCAACCGTGTGGGTTTTCCTCTGTGAAATATTGGTAAACTAGCGAAGCGCCTGCTTCCAGCAAAATTTTGTACAATTGAAAACCCCAGAGGGAAGGCACCCGTGCACTGAGGCCAGTTCTGCTTACAGAAGTGCATGGGGAGCTCTGGAGACGTGAGCAGGGCTCTGAGCAGCACAAGGACCAGAAGTCCATGGCCTCGATTTTGAAAACATCAGGTCATGTCCCACGCGGGGCCAGCCCAGTGTGAAGGGACACACATCCCCGCTAGGGACCTGCTGTATTTCTTTCTGCGAGCATCTGCTGCTGGCTCTGCTCAGCAAGGTGAAGGCTGGGAGGTGCCCTGGGGTGCGGTGGTCCTTCGGTGCGTGTTTCCCTGGTGGGAGGTAGATCCAACCCACCCTCCTGCTCGGCTTTATCTCCTGCCCAGAGCAGCAGATATCCTATCTACTGCAAAGGAATTTCTGATTTGTGTTGGATTCTAGCCACTATTGGAATGGAAAAAATCAACAATTTTGGGCATTTTTTTATAATTTTTCTTTTTATGGCAACTTGGTAGATGCGTTTTCTCTCAGTGGATGCAAAAATGACTGCCTGCTCCATTCCAAAACTGTCTTTTGCAGGGCATTGCTTTTGTGAGGCTGTGAGATGCAGAGGTTATATTTAGCTGTGTTGCCAGTTATGAGAGATCAAAAATTGCCTGGAAAAACTCCCCTTTTCCTCCTTTCTAGAATTATAATTATAATTTAAAATAAATACATTTAATTTGTCTTCCAATTTCATTTTAATTCTCTTCAGCAGTTCCTGGAGTATGCAGCAGCACAAGGAGCATCTCATGAGGAAGCCCCTGGTTGGCGTTCGCAGTGTAGGTGCCCGAGGTGGTCCCAGCTGGCTGCAGCTGCAGGTCTCTCCCTGGTGGGCTCCCAGTTCGGGGGGTTGCTCCCTGTGCTCTCCTCCCAAGCTGGGTGCTGCAGGGGGAGGCAGGAGGGGGAAAAAGGCTTAGAGGGCAGAACTCTGCAGGTAGAATAAGTCAGGGGAGGATGTTTCCTACCCCTGGGGCGGGTGATGGCCAGCACAGTTTGCTGTTGCCTCTGGCAGGTGCCCTGGAAGCGGGCAGGTTTCCCTCACCACAGAGGCACGAGTCCTGCTTTCCCTGGGCAGCCTCTGCCTCCAGGGGTCCCTTCAAGGCCAGCGGGGTCTCAGACCTGACCAGAGATCCCCCACGGGTTTCCTGTAGACTTTCTGTCCCAAACTACTTTTCTTGGCGAAGCCCAGACTTACAGGAGAAAAGAGCAGAACAGCGAACAACAACATTACGATGGCTTCTTGGCTCCCTTCAGGCCAAGGAATAGGTTGTTTATTGCAGATGCCTGTTGGCAGAAAGCTGATCCTGTCAAACAGGGAATGTTTTGATGCAAGGAAACTTCTTCCACGAGCCAGGTTTGACAGATCTCCTGCTGTGTTTCTTTTCTGTATCTGGTGAGATACCAGGGTTTTAAGCAACCTGAGAGTTGCTCCCGCTGAAGCGGGAGCAGGGAGGGAACGCTTGCAGAGGAGGGAGGACCTGGAAGACCTGGGGTCACGTTCTGTCCTGCTACCGAGAGCAGGATCTCTTTGTAAGGCAGAATTCCTCCTTCCTCCTCCCTGTCCTTCCCCTTGCCTAATGCTTTGGGAGGCCAAAGGCTGTTTTCAGGTGTGTGGGCATGCACAGGGTGCTCACTGTCTGGGACAACAGGACACAGCCCTCAGCAGATGCCTGCAGGTGCTGCAGGGGTGGGAACGTGTCAGGGCTTGGGAGAGTGGGGAAGAAGAGATGCACTTGGTCTAGAAAAATGACAGATCAGCAAAACTGCGCCCCGAAAGGTGCTTGTCACCGAAGGGAATGCCCTGCCTCTGCTGAAGCCCAGGCACCCACTGCAGATTCTGACGGCTGTTCAGGGGAGGGGATCCCACACGTGGGCACCCGGTGTGGCCCTGCTGGGACACTGGTGCGGGCTGGGGTGCTGCTTGTGCATCAGTCACAGCAGCCACTCTGGCGTGTGAACATGGGCTGAGGCAGTATGAAACACCGATGGCCGGAGCTGTCAGGCCAGGCAGGGTACCAAAAAAGGCTTTTTGCAGCCCCCTGGGGGGTGCTGGGCAGCCTGGCACAGGGCAGGGAGCAGTCAGAGCTCAGCAAGGTCCTTTTGCTGAAAATCTCTCTGGTTTCTTGAAAATTGCAGCTGATGATGATTTAACCCTTTGCACTGCAGGAAGAGTCATTGATGAGAAAGCAGTGGTGAGGGACCGACCAGAGAAGCCTTGAAGTTTCTTGTTTTAGATGGACAAGCAGAAAACAATTCCTCTCACAGCTACGTGCATGGGACCTGCCGCACTGGAGCATTTCCAGAGGTGGGCATACCTGGTTCTGTTACAAAATTAGTCTTCGCAGCTGGCTTGCCAGTCTGAGCATCTACACGATAGAGGTAATCCGGGGTTTGGACACATGATCTAGGTTGCAGGGCTCACCATATAGTGATGGAACCAGTTATTAGGGCTTGTGTATGTGCTTCTGACTTGCAGCAGTGCACATATCTCTTGCCACGGTGTGAGCAGAGGCTGTCGTTCCCACTTTGTTCTGCTAAGGCTGCCCATACAGCCATGGTGCAGGCCTAAGGCGTTCATGTCTCCTAGCCTTGAGAGCGGATGAGCTGGGTGATTTTCCATGCAGCTGTCCAGACTGCTACGTTCTGGTTCCCATCCTGTCCACAAAACACCTATGGAAAAAGCTAATTTTAAGTAAGTTCTTTCAATGGCCAATTGCACCACTCAAGCCTTTTGGGAACCCCTGGGACAGCACTGTTCAAAATGCCCCCACTGGTGCTATTTGGTTAGCAGGATTTACGGCACGTGAGCCGTTAGCACCGTGCGCTGAGCAGGCAGGTTACCGTGTGGGTAGATGTGTGTATCGCTAGTGTTATTCATCTTTGCACCTTTCAGTTTAAGTGCCATTTGGAGGCCTCCTGAGGATGTGCTGTACCACAAGGAAGACTTATGAAGGTGAGGAAGGAGGTCCAAGTGGAAAACGCTTGTCACTAAGTGAAGAATGAAGGGAGCAGTGGTGAGGGGAGGGCTGCCGCTACGTGGTAGGTAAGAACAGCTGCTGCTCTGGATCCGCTCTATGTCCTCCTGCTGTTCTCCATCCAAAAGCTTTTTATAGATGCCTCCTAATTCTTGTCCCTTTGTCACCAAGTCCTTTTTAGTCTATTTAAGGGTCGTCTTGTCAGTTGAGTGAAATATGGAAGGAAGATCTATTGTAGGAGGAGATCCCAGGGACTAGGAAAGCAGAAATATATGGGAACCCACTACTCAGTCATTTGAGTGAGGTTCCCATTAGGGTTTGGAAGCTTTCCAGGAGCCCTTCTACCTAAGCAAGCTATAACTTCTGGCAAGACAGGTATTTTAGGCTTTACCAGAATTCCTGCATCAGGAGCAGTAAGAGTTGAGCTGAGCCTAACAGAGCTGCGACCAGGGCAAAGCCAGGCTGAGGGCAGCCAGCAGAGCCATGGAGGCAGGCACAGTGCGAGCGCTGTCACCATCATAGGTCTTCCCGAGGTGGGTTCTCCAAGGAGAAACACCTTCAAGGAGTCCAGGGCTACTATAGACTGCTTTGCACCAGGCTGGTGGGTTATTTCTTTTTTTGTGTGTTTTTACAGAAGTTAGAAGGTAAACTATGTATCTGCCTCCACCCTCCTGAGTTTTATTCTGGAATGAGTTTTTTGTTGGAGACAAAGGACTGGAACATCTGAATTTTGCTGTTGACTTTGTCTCTCACTGGGTAAATCTACTTGTAGTTCATTTTACTGAAGTGTAAATATGGGTGAAATTTTATCTCCTACAGCAGTAGGAGACTGTAATGTCTGTCAGATATATTGACACCCACAAACATGATGCTTTCTGGAAAGCAAAAGTGGTTTTGGCAAGTGGGTTTGCGTGTTTGGAGTTTTCTTGCCAAAGCTAGCTGAAACATTTAGAAAGAAAACTCTTCTTTCTAAAACAGGAATTAGCAGATTGCTGACATCTGATATTTCACACTGCTGATGGATCTTTAAATGTTATGCTTGATTTGAGTTGCACCTTTTTTCCTCCTTTTAATTTCTCTTTTAGGTTTTTGGGTTTATTTATATCACTTGTCTCGCCTTTAATTCCTCCTTAGTGGTCACTGGAGGAAAAGTAGCAGAGCAAGCAAGTCTTCCATGTCTCCCATCTCCTACCTTAGTTGAGTGGCAGAAAGTAGTTTGCCACGTCCCTCTCATCCCCGTGCTTTTCCACTGCAGGAAGATGGAGACTTGCACGTGAGGGTTGCTCCCCCTCTCATTCCAGTCAAATAAAAGCAAGGTGAAACTTCAAGGCATGAATAAAGTTTTAGAATCTTCCTTTGAAAACAGATCTAAACCTTTTTAACTAAAAGTTTTCTGGAAAAATAAAATAAAATTAAGGTTATGACCCCCTCTGCAACCGCCCAGCTATTTAGGGTTCATCTCTCCAAGCTGTGCTCTGCACACCCGTGCATGCTCACAGCCCTCCAACCCAGTGGGCCTTTATAATGACATGAAAGTGCCGTTCTTGGGACTTCGGACATTTCTTGTTTTCTTCTGCACCCCTGTGTTGTTGGCTGCAGCGCTGGTGTGACGCAATCCAGGTGGGAAGTATTGAGAAAGCTCCTGCCGTCAGCAGGTTCCTGTTAAAATCTTGGTGCTTACATGATGCTGAATTGGCAACATGGAACTCCTAAGTGGAGCAACGCGTGGCAAATATGTAATGAAAAATGGCAAGTGGATCAAAATTAATGATTATAAGGAGCAGCTTTTCTAGACGGCTTCTAGTCTGAGTAACAAGTATGGTTCAGTGACTTGGAAGCTCTTTTAACATCTTTAAAGATTAAATTCCTCCGTCACTGTAGTGTAAACTTGCATTAGTTATTTACAGCTACATGCATGAAAGGGCTCTGGGTGTGAGTCAGGGATCTGCAAGGTCTAACTTCTGGACGTCTGGCTCCTGCAGTGGACACCACAGCCTTGTGTAGGTGTCTAATCTTCCATGCAATGCAAAGGGACTGCTGATGCCAAAGGATAAGGTTCATGGCGTTCAGTTTGCTTGGAGGGGGACCCACCTAAGAATGACAGGGAAAACTGAGTTTGAGGTGGTAGTGCTGGTGGGAGCTCGGCTCTGTGGAGTACTGTGAGAACTCTCATGGAACTGAGTGTGTAAAAGCCTTCCATAAGGTGATGTAGACATGTGTGAACCAGTTCCAGAACTGGAAACCCAGAACTCAGACGCCAGTGGGATGCTGATGACCAGCGGTGATTAAGCTGTACATGAGTTACATGTCCTTCTGAGCCGGCTGGACATAGTTACATCGTTTCATTGACCTTTGCTAATAAGTGTTCAAAGAGGTGTAAGGAGGTTGAGTTCCTGGCTTTAGCTTTTGGGACCTCAGCACCACGCTGCTGCAAAACAGTCGGAACTATAACTATGGGATGAGATCGGTAAGGGGTAAATTCCTTCCTGCGTGGTGGCTCAGTGTTTGATGCACTCAGGAGATCATGGTGGGGCTTCTAAGCCTGGTTCAAAGGTGGCAAAACTCACCACCTCCAGAAGACAGTCTGAGGGGGAAACGGGGGGCAGGCTGCCCCCCTGCACACAGACCAGCTACCTCTTGTAAAAGGTAACCAGCATCGCATCAGCTCGGGGGAAGGTGTGTAGCTGCCGCTCTGCAAAAGCAGCTCCCCAGGGAGCAGAGAGCCCCAAATCCTTGCGCGAGTACTGTTTGTGTATTCGGTGTGAGAGGGACATCGGGCAAAACAGCCTGGGCTTTGGGATGTGGCAGCAGCTGGGGCTGGAGAGCCCATCCCTGTGAGCCCAGCAGGGCGGCTGGTGCTGGTCAGGGGGGTCCGGCACGGGCACTTGGGTTAATGGTGGAGGCTGGGGAGCCTGCGATGCTGACAGCAGGGACAGCCGGGCTCGGAGGCACTCAAGTAACAAATTGAACGGTGAATATCTTAAGATGACTTTGGTTTATTGTCCAGATCAGGTCAGCGGAAAAAATATTGGGAGACTGAACAAAGAGACAGGCTGCTTTAGCAGATAAATGGACTGATCATTTCGTATTGAGGAACAATCTCTAAAACATAGTTTACTGCGCAGCTGAGGGCTGAAGCATTTGCTGATGCCAAGAGCTCCTTCTTTGACCCTAGGCACGTGTGGAATTAAATGGCGCGGTGTTTTTTGATGGTTAAACTCCCCGAAGAAGACACTCCATTTGTTACCAGGGCTCTGATGAAGTAAAGTGTGGTTTATATGTACAAGGCCGGCCTTCAACTCATCTCAGAATGAATGGAGAGGTAAAATTGAATTTTACACTCCTGCTGCTATGATTAATGTAGGGGCTCTGGGATCCAGTGGCCGGCCGCAGGAGGGCAATGCAGGCTCGCCGTGCAGGAGCCTGCCTCCCTTATGCACAGGGGCGCCAGGCAGAGGGGAGTCTGCATAAATGAATAGCTGGTGTAAGAATAAACCTGTTACAGCGATAAATTCCCCCGTATCCGTCTCAGCGCAGCCCTCTGATATGAGGCTGCACCTGACAAAGGAATAAACTTGTTAGATGAATGAAAGAGCACATATACATTAAATCAGAGAGTCTAATGCCAGGGGACCGAGAGAGGTCTACGCAGTGCTGGCCGTGCGGTGTTCGTGCTGCATCTCACAGAGGAATGGGGAAAGGGGTAAAGCTGCTGCGGGGAGATGCTCAGGGTTTGGCAGGGATGTGCAGGGCTGGCGAACTTCTGGGGGCCCTTCAGCTGTGTTGCTGCAGCCTCTAGGCTGCATGGAGGAAGGCACAGTGAGACCCCAGAGGTTCTGAAAGTTGCTCACAGGCAGGAGAGGGACAAGATACCCAGCAGCTCTAGTAACATGTATTGTCCTCATCCTCTTCAGGAGCAAAGGAGTGGGTGAGACCTGTTCATAACTTCATTTGGGACCAAGTGGCTTCATCAGAAGCACTTTGGGAAGCCAGGATCCATGAAGCATCCTTGCACTGAGGAGAGGTACTCTCTGCAGCACTTGCCATTACACTCTTCTTATACTCCCTGGGACCTTGGTTTTCCTGCTGGGAATCGCCTGGCCCCACTCACTGGTCTGCGCACCATCCTGCTGGTGCAGCAGCTGAACCAGCGTGAAGCCCCTTTGCCCCACGCAGCAGCACAGCAGCAGCTGCCCGAGGGAACGCTCCTGCAGCAGCGTTAGTGCCCGCAGCACCGCAGGGAGGAATGCACTGGGAAGTCACCCAGCGAGAACTGGTCCACTCTGACTCCCAAAGCAGAAGGAATTTCCTAGAATAAGCAGGACCTTGAGCCTGATAAATGGAGGAGTTGGTGGGGTTTTTCTGCCGATAAGTTTTTGGGTTTTTTTATTTCTTTTCCCCTTATGGTGTTATCTACTAGTTACAAGAACCAATCTTCCAGCCTTCTGAACGCTTACAAACCGCCTGCGGCACCTGCTATGGTTAGACGGAGAACAGGCTCTGTAGTAAATAGTTGCAGGATTAAAACTGTGTCATCTTAGTTTAGGTAGGAAGACACTCAGCTGCTAAAGGGTGATGTGTTCATGAAAATAAACATTTAAAAAAATACATAAATCAGGAAAATGTTGGGCTAAGTACTGCAGAGGACTATTCCTGTGTTGATGCAGGTAGCAAAGCGGTTTCCCTAAAACTCACTATACCATTTGCCTAAAAATGGAGCAATTCAAACTAATGATGTACAGTAGAAGTAGAACAAGATAAGCAATTGCCTTTCACCATCTCTGCATCCCTGAGCTCAGGAGTCTGCTGAAATCAGTGGGCTGCCACCTATGTGGCACTAATGGGGCTGAAAATAGAACTGCGTAAATCGTTGTTGGTTTGTTTAGTTTTATTTTAATTTTTTTTCCTTGATAAACTGAAAGTTGAAGCATCAAGTATCAGGTGGAACATCTTTAACTTTGTATTTTTCTGTTGGAATGCAGAATCAGAAATACTGTTTTGGATCCTATGAATTTTTTTTATCCCAGCTGAATTTTTTTATTTTGCTCTTAGTTAACTCTAAATTTAGGTACATTTAGAAGATTCTCTCACTAGAAAACACTTTCAGCTAAGGATGGGAACGATATTCTGTCTTTACCAACTGCTGGGTAAAGTGCACAGGGAAGAGATCCCAAAGCTCTGGAGATGAGCCTGATTGGAACAGTGGCTCTTTCTGCACCTGGAAATATTTCTCAGTTGTTGACCATGGAATGAGCTGATTCTCCTTGGGCAGCACCTTGTTAGTGTGATTAAACACCCTGTGCCTTGAGGAGGGATGTGCTTTGTGGGGTTCCCCAAACCCACCATTGGTCTTTAAGCCGGAACCATTTTAAAGAGACATTTGGGAGCTGGTGGTAGCACTGTTCTTTTTTCCGTCCTACACAAAAATAATTTTGTTTTGCTCTCTGAGCTGCTGAGATGGGAGGAAAAGTTTTACTCTTGGTGAGGAAGATAGGCTTTCTGCTTATGAGCCTTTTTGCTTGGCTGGTGGGAGGGTGTTTGACTCCAGGGGACAGAGTTTACATGGATGGAACTTTTGAAAAGGTTTTGATGTCAGGAAAAATCCACAAGGAAAACGTGTCTTCTTTCCTACCGGTGTAAAACCTGCAGCACTCATTTCTCTGCTCCTCCACCCAGCCCAGCCCAAGCCCAGGGATAAGTTGGCTACCCCATCAGTAGCCATTTCCACTCGCAAAGGCATCTGTGACTGAGTTACAACCAGCAGGATTAAAACTGTCGCTCCGTTATAAATGGAGCTTTTGGTAGCTGTCAGTCACTTCTGTAGTATCAAGTGGTGCAAAGTACAACAAGCTGCTTTCCAGAGCCTACAACAGGCTGTCGCTTGCTCCAAATCCAGGCTGGGATGTAACGCATGGCAATGGTGGAGGGCTGAGGGTCCTTGTTACCTGGCTGCATCGCTCCCGCAGTAAATCTGAGCCCATCCGTCCTGGGTAGGGTGGTCTGGCCAGGGGACAGGTGGCTTTTGAACATCTGCTTCAACCTAGCACCTCTCCTCTGCTCGTCCCAGCATGGAGCGGTGGCCGGTGCCCGGCTGACAAACAATAAACGGCTGAAGGATAACAATGAGTCAGGTGAAAAAGGGAAATTGTTTTTTTGACAATCTGCTGTTGGGGGAAGGGGGGGGCAAAGACCCTGTAAGAATGAGGAGCCTGGGAGAAAGGGGATAAGTTAACATTAAATGGGCATGTGGTGACAGGGGGGGAAATGGTGGGACAGCTGGAAATGCAGCAGGAGTCTGGAGAAAATCGATACGAGATAAGCGTTCCAGGGGTAGTGCTGTTCATCAGGTGACAAAGTTAAAGGCAGCAAGACACTAAAAGTGAGAAAATATCACTGACCCCCTGCAGTATTGATCAAACAGCTGAGACACTCAAGGCCAAAGTCACTAATAAAGTGAGACATATCAGCAAGAAGCCCATGAGAGCAGATGAGTTGGCTTCCGAAGGTCTTAAAAATAAAAATAAAATGTATCTGCAAAAGTTCTTGTTAACCATCTTCTTTGTCTTGTTAAGTGCGAAGGGGACAAAGCAGCTTTGTGGGGAGGCACAGGCAGGGAAGGGAGATGCATGAAGACTTGCTGTGTTATTAAAAGGGGGTTTGAAAACGGGGTGGATTTTGTAGTGGAGAGAAAAGAGGAGCCAGTAATGCCAGGCAGGGGCAGCAATTCTGCTGCTGCCAGCTCTGCCAGGACACCTGCAGGAGCCAGCCTGGCTCTGCCTAGAAATCTCAGACTGCAGCCATGCCCCAAAATTCAGGCTGCTCCCGTCTCAGCCTGCCTACCTGAACTGCTGCGGTGACACCATTGCACATCTGCTGGCGGTGTCCCACAAAGCTGGAGCCCTAAATCTGGCCTTCGATCGGTTTAGGTAGGGAAGATGGAGCTATTTGTATTGCTTGGTTTCCTCTAATTGCGCGTAGCTGAGGGATGCAGGTAATGGCAGGTCTCTCACAGGACACACACATTTCAAATGGGACCTATAATCCATTTAGGAGACGTTTATTCCCTGCCTCCTTCCCCTTGAAATGCCTGAAATTGTGCCTGGACGATGCGATGCCCTCATTTCTTTTGCTTTTTGAAATAGGTTCGGGTCAGCCTGGTGTGTTGGTGTGGCCCCAGCCCATAGCTCTCCTTGGCACCTCAGGTACCAGAAGGTGCCCAGAGCTGGGTGAGAAGGTGCTGGTGGCGCTGGTGTGTGTTGGGAGCTGGCCCTGCTGCCATGGAGCTGGGGATGCAGGAGCAGAGCTCTGTGGAGCAGGGAGCAAGCCTTGCCTGGGCGAAGGACCCCTGCTCCAGCTGCCAGTCGCTTCAAAATGACTTTTTATGGTGAGTGGACAGTGTGAAAAGGGAGAGGAAAGTAGTTGCGAAAGGAGGAGTAAATGTGTTTTGAGGTATTGTCTGGAAAAGGTAACAGTGGGGAGAGGAATAAGGCTGTGTGCTGGCTACAGTGGAAAACAGAGTAACTCAATTTTTTATATTGATGATGCATACATGTAACAAAGAAGAAGAAAAAAACCCTTTCGTCTTTTCTTAGACTTAAAGAGATCAGGAGTGTCTTTTCACCTCCTCTGTTTTCTAAGGAGAGGAGTTGCTGGGTGATTGTTCTATACTGGGAAATAACTAATCTGAACCTAAATGGAAAATCCATCACAGCTTCCTGGGAGTCATTTCCAGCCTGTCGGCAGCCTCCCGGGGTCTCGCAGCCGCTGCCGTGGCCCACAAAAGCTGCTGAGGGACACAGCTCCTTGTAACTAACTTATTGTAAAGGGCTGGCACTGGAACATCTCCGGTCACACCTCTGCTGGAGAAATTTCAGGGGTCTTCAATCTAAGCAAGCACAGAAACTGCTGTCTGTCAAGAGGTGTAGGTGCTAAGAAAAAATAAGAGCCTAAATAAGACCTTTACTGTGATCTGAAATCAGCCCAGCTATTTTAGAATAAAGGACTCTGCAACTGTTTTGTCCTAATATAGGAGTGACTTTTATTCACTACGTTTGTTCTTTTGTCCCAATTAAAAAAAAATGACTGCACGGTGAATTTTTTTCTAGAGTCATGAAATTAAAGACATAATTTAGAGCAGTTATTTGTGAGTTGCTGGGCTAGATAATTTTTCCCGACAGACTAGACTTACATACAGTGTCACCTGAAATCAAACCTCCCTAGTTTGATTTATAGGTTCTTCTAGAGGGTTTTGAGCTGAATGGCTAGTGCAAAATCTAGCAGGAAACTTAAATTCTGGTATTTCGGGCTGCTTTTAAGCAGAAGGCATTCCCTACACAACTGAAGGATGGTTAAAATATTCAGATTGGCGTCTGTCATTAGCTGCACCTCAGTCACACTGTCTTGCACCTTAGCAGGCAATATATTACTGTGCATCCATGTCTATATTGCTGCAGAGACTCCCAGAGGGGTTGAGGTGGGAAGGCAGCTCTAGAGATTGTGTTAGTTCAACCCTCTGCAAAGCAGGGTCAAGTAGAGCATTAAGCTCGTTCACTGCTTGTATACCAGTAACACAGAATCGTGTATCTTGTATTTTTGTACTATCATGCGTTCCTGGTAATACCTGGAGCGAGCTGTATACTGAACTAGTTCCACAAATAAAGGGAAGGAGTGAAAGAGAGGAGGAAGCCTTTTGCTTCGACTTGAAATGGAAACAGTGGAGGGGGAAAATGCAGGGTGCAAGTGAAGTGCTTGAAATGAGGTTAGGCACAGCTCCAGCTAGCTCCTTGCAGGTATGCAGATTTTAAGTGAATAATTCATGGATATGTTCATCTGCACTGTGAAAAAGCAGCAAATTAGAATAACTCCTTCTGTTCAATGTTTGTATCTTCTAGCTAAATCTTTTTTGTTTCACATACTTTAGAACTTGGTGTCAGGCAGGAATGAAATGACGTGCTTGACCTCTTCATCTGTAAAACGCCCTCATATTCCAGTTCTTAGTGGGACTAGGAACAGGAGTGTCCCAGAACTAGAAATAGCAGAATGAGTCTGTTTAGGCTATTCTGTTGAGGTATTTTATAATTACCCTAGCACTTGCATTGTTATCTGTCCACACAAACTGTTGTTTTCATGCACCTTCTTTTACTTGCCTTTATTGTGGTGGTTCATATCCTGAATACTGGAAAAGCAGAGTTGCATGGGACTTGTTCTTTTGGCTCAGAAAGAAAAGGAAAAAAACCACCCTTTTGTTACTTTTTCTTTTGAAAGATAGCTTCCACGGGCTCCGGTCCTTCCTCTGGCTCTTGCTCACCTCCCTTGTGGAGTAAAGAAGGAAGAGAAGATGAAATAAATACTAACTTACTAACTGAAGGTGTATGTGAGATCCCTGCTGTTAAGGATGATGTAGTGTCCTAAAAGCACGTGTGCCATGAATAATTTTAGCACAGGAACTGACAGTCCTCCCAGGGAGGTGTTTTTGGGGGGGAAGAGAAGAGCCCACGAAGGAAGCTGACAGAGGAGAAGGGAATTTGTGTAGCTCAGCTATAGCAAAGGGATTAAAAGAGTTGCTGGCTTTGTCAGGCTTCTATGTGTTAGTAGAAATGACTGTGCCTTAAATTCATGTCTGAAGACCCTGAAAACCAGAGGACAGCGTTTGGAAATGTCTATTTGAACTGGGACACCAACTATTTTGTATGCAGCAAGGACAGATCAGTGAGCAAAGACAGATTAGTTTAAATCAATATGTGATCACTAAGCCTCATAATAAAACCTTAAATAAAAACTTTGGGGAGAAAAATTGATTGCCTTTGCAGAGTGTGAGATGGATCAACTGTTTGTTCATGAAATACTTTTTCAACAGTTTAAAGAATGATTGACTTCTTCCTCTCCCCATTTCCACATCCCATCACGTGATAGAAAAACTGGTAACTGGTGTTTCAGCGTTTTGGTGGTGGTTTTTTTTTGTTTGGTTGGGTTTTTTTTTTCTTTTTTTCTTTTGCTGTTAGTTCTTTCCAGGTTGAGTGGCAAAAGGAGCAAATCCCTCTGCAATCCTTTGCACCTCTCTCCTTTCGGAAAGGTGCAATTGTGCCTCTCTTGGGTGTTACCAGAGATTTTCTTTCAACCAGATTTCATTACCTAAATTAGGAGGAATAATCAAGGTTTTTAAAAGGTCAGTGACCTGAAGTGTACAGCTACTGGGTGCACAAGTATTTCTTGCACACCCTGTTGGCTTTTATACTCTGATGAGCCTGTTAATTTTTATACTCTTACTTCCTAGGAAATAATCACCTGAGATGCTTGGGCAGACAGGAAAAACTGTAAAGAGATCGAACATCTGCCAGGATCACCCCACAGCAGCACACGTGCCAGAAGGTGCGTGCTGCTGACCTTCAAAAAGCATCACTTCTCTGCAACGGGATTTTCCAAAAAAATCTGAGCTTGACTTGTTAACTTTGCTAGCAGGATCACAGAGGGTGTTTGTTATGTCTACTCCTAACACAAAGAGGCTTTTCTTTCCTTTCAAGCACCCACACACTCGTGCAGCTGGGTTGTTGCTGTAAGTGTGTTGCATCAGGAGACTGTTTACAGTTACAAGGGCTCAGAGCCTCACCTGACTGCTGATCCTCTTTAAGTGATTTCTGTTACCTCCTGTGACATAACCTAGCATTTTAGGCTTTCAGCGAGATCATCTTGCTGGACCTGTCACTGGATGCGTGAGTGATCCAGCAGATCTCCTGCTGCTGCAAGGGCCAAGGCCATTGAACCCTCTCCAGCTTTCTCCCTTCCAGTGCATCAGTGTTCCTATAATTTCTAGCTTTTTATGGAAGACACCCCAATCACACAGTTTGTCTACCGGTACCGAGAAGTGCAGGTGAAACTGAGGATGTTGCACGTGCCCTTCTGGACCTGAAGTCCATCCCCTCTCCTTGCTGCCTACTCCATCCCTGTCCCCCCTCCCCAAGCCAAGCTGAGCCACTGCCTAACACGGCGGCTTTCTCAGCGCTCCCTCGTGAGAAACATCTGTTCCTCCTGACTTAAACCGATGGGGTGCGAGGACCTGGGCAGCGCTGTGTGCCTCGGCGAGGCCAGCCCCAGGAGTGGGATAACGGATGATGTGCCAGCGCTGGAGCGCCTGCGAGTGCCGTTAGAGCGGCGCTCATCCCGCCCGTTGGTATGGTAACGGCCTGTTATTCAGTGGAAGATGCCATCCATAGCCCCGTCCGGCTATTTGTACTTGTCTAATTATTATTACTCTTTGCATTTTCTTCCAGTGGATGAGTAATGGAAGAGGGTTAGAGGGAAGAGAAGGTGCAGGGGGAAGAGTGCAGTGATTTGTGGGATAGGTATCTCATCTCGGAGAGGAGGACATTCATCTTGCTGAGCACCCAGGGGCAGCTCTCGCTGCCGGCATGCGGTGTTCACACGCGGGTGCCTGCGTGGGTGTCAGCCCGCGGTGACCGACAGGGTGGGGACCGTGGTGGTATTTAAGGTTGTTTTGATCTGTAAGTGCCAGTTATTCGTGTTTTGATTTCTAAATGCTCACCAACAAGCCAGCTGTTCTGAAAGCCAGCCATCTCCTGATGAGACCTGAAGAAATGGAAAAAGGACTTCTCAGATCTTGATCCAAGCTGGTGTGCTCATCCTTGATAAGTAAAATCTTCCACTTTGCATAAGTTTAATGAATTAAACTGGATTAAAAAGTAATTTTCCCTTCCTAGAGCCAAATGCAATTCTAGATTTTTCAGGGCAGAAATCTATCCAAACTGGGACAGCAGGCATAGCTTTGGAACAAGCCTTCCTTTGGCTGGGCACGTTGGTGGCTGCAGTAAAGCGCAGTTCCCCCTCAGGGCACAATGATTTTGTTAGGATATTTCATGGTCTCATTTGGGCTAGGTGTAATGATGGGTGGGCAATAGACCCCTGATGTATATGTATATATATTTATTTTTTTTGTAATGTGTGTATGCATTTACCTGCCTCCTCATAGTCTTGCTTATGTTTTTTTCTCTTGACCTCTATGTTCCCAGAATAGTGCTGCTGACCTCCCAGAGGGATCCTCTCTCTGTTTCTCTGTGGTCTGATTTGGAGTCAGTTCCTGTTCTAGTAGAGGGCAAAGTACTTTGGCCTCCTGGAGATTTACAGGGGTGGGGAGAGAACAGAATGTTTTGTGAGGGTGGAGAATGGGGTATTAATTCTCACTTCATAGTGAGATACGTAGATGAGAAACCTGGATGTGTCAAAATAGAAGATATAGTCCAGTAGCAGCTCGAGTAAACTTTTCTTAATTGAGCATTTTTATTTGTGTTTCACAGAGATCATCTGTGATGTCTTTCAACCCTGCTCACCTGCAACAAGCAGCCTAGGTCACTGCATCGGTAAGTGGGCTGGATTTCTTTGGCCACAGCCATGCACAAAGAGCAGCTTGTACCCTCTGTTGTAGAGCTTGTGTCTGACGCAACAGATATTCCCCTTGCTTTGAGCGAGACATAAATATCTAGATTCAAGAAAGCTCAGCAACGTGTTGTCTGGCTCTTGTTGATTCACATGAAATATTTATAGATGCAATGAAGGAATTCTGTGGAATATTTATGGATGCAATACAGGAATTTTATCAAGGGTCACTTTTATTCCATGGAACATATACTTTTATGTAGCTATGCAGAGCGCTCTATGTGGATTTTTTGTTTTGTTTTGGTTTTACTTTTCTATCTATGTTTTTGCCAACTGATTCCCAAGAGGAGATTTCTTGAAGTCTGCACAAGCTCATATCATGCCCTAATCTGTGATTACAGAGAATTTCATGCTTATATTGCTCTCTGTTGCTGTGGGAGATTTTGGGGCTCTTCTGATAGCAGAGCTTCCCACTGTTGGTGCAGAGCTGTGTTCAGCAAGGTGAAGGCTTTGCAAGACAGTCAAACACTTCTTCCCCTGCTCCAGGGAGGGCAGTGGGTAAACCCAGCAGCTGGTGCTACTGTGCAGCAGGGTCTTGGTTTCTATGAAAAACCAGTAAGTATCTCCTTTCAGTAAATGAGCAGTTGTACAAGAAGGAAGACGCTGGCCCTGGACTGAAAATAGAGGGGTCCCTACCCAGGGGTAACACCAGTTTTCTGCTCGTACTGATCGTATCTCAAGTAGGCACGCTGGAAAATGTTTAGAAACCAATAAAGCCAAACCCCAGCGGATCAAAATGCAGATTTTCCACAGCAAAGTAAAACCCCCTCAAAGATCTTTTTCTGCATCCCTTCTCTTCTGGAGGTGTGCACTGTATTCCATGTAACACCCTGATTGCTTGGATTCTAAATGCACCCTGGGGAAGGCCACTGAGGCACTGTGCTGGGAATTTGCTGGGGTGGGGATGGGAGGCAATTTTCTTCTTTGTCCTTAGACAGAATAGTCCAAAATTATTGAAATGCATGGTGGCTTTAAGCCACCATTCATTCAAACACCAAATCAGGATTTCTTTCCCTTAGGCAGTCTGTTCTCTCAACTGCTAACGGTCTTGTAAACCAAAGCCATCCTTTCTTTTGGAGTTTTGGAGCTCCAGAACCGTAAAGATACATTGCCTCTCGCAATCAAAAATCAATATGTTCAACCATAAGAGCTGCTTGTGCTTGAACGTTTCTTGGTAAATGAGTTAGAAGATGCTTGTTGGCTAATTTCCCAGCCGTTTCAGCTCATGGCCAAGCATCCCTGCCCTCCCCTTGCCTTGGTGCACAGGCAGGCCCTGATTTGGAGAGCGCCGGGGCCACGGTTAGCCTGCCCCTTCGGTTATGGGATCTGGGAAGGGAAGAAACAAAAGACCTCGGCTATAAAGACCCCAGCAGAAGCCAATCCAAGGGCACGCGGCGGTAACGGCCAATTATGATGGTATTATAAAAGATGGCATTACAGCACTGGAAGTATTGATTGAACCTTTAGCCATTGCAGACATTGAAAGAGAGAGAAAGAATGAGCGTGAGATCAATATATGCATCTTTAGACCTATTTATCTCTGGGTGATTTTTCCATTCCCCTTCCTGTTCGATATGGCATAATTTACCTTCATAAAGTGTTCAGCGTCAGGGGTCCATTATCAGAGTAATCAGTTTTGATTAGTAGAGAAAGGGTACAAAATTGTTTAGCCTCTAGATAGAACTGTGAAGAGTGAGTAAACTATGCTTGACAGCACCTAATGCAGTTAGAATGTAGACTTAATTTGATTCCAATTCTTTATGGCTTTCCGTGATTTCAAGCATCTATTGGTTTGTTAGAAAAATATAATAGGAAATGGGCCATGGCAGGTGGGAGGGGAGAGGGCGGAGAGAGATAATTTAAGTTTGCAGGATGCAATTTTCCTCAATATAAACATTCTAATGCAATTTGATGCCCGTTGTGTTTTGGTGCACCAGGCGGGAGCTTTTATTTCGCAGATTTATTTTTAGCACTTTGAATACATACAGGGGGTAACCCAAGCTGGATGGTTGTCTGTTTATTCCCAATGCCACGAGCTAAACTTCAGAAATTCTGACATGGAGCAGGGAGCTGGGAGTCAAGGCTCTTGTCTTTCCTCCCCAGCTCTTTTCTTGTACCGTGCTACAGTGCCTGCATCCTCCGGATTTGTTTAAAGTTCTTTTTTTAAATTACTTTTTAAAAATTATTTTTAAATGTTTTCTTTTTTTAAAATGGAGTGTAGAGTCACATAAAATCCATTATGCTGGCAGAGCTCTTGGAGATCCTCTAGTGAAGTAAGCGTCCTGCTTTGAAGTCAATCATTAATCAGGATGTGATTAATGCTACTGTAAAAGAAAAGCCAATTAAGATTTTACTAGGCAACGACTTCACTCTGCTCTGATTCTCAGGCCAGCTAGCAGAACAGCAATACGGCACGCTGGGAAGCATTAGCCAATTTCCCAAACTTCCGCAGTTAGCTGGTTTGAGCCCTCAGCCCCATCTCGGTTATGCCTAAGGCAGCTGCTTCACAAGTAATGCCTCTGCCTCTCCCAGCTGGACGCAGAGGTTAGTCAGTTAACAACATGACTCAGGTTTTTCCATCTCTGATTTAGCTAATGATGTTTGGGGAAGAATTGTGAATCTGTAGCCTGTGTTGCTGCTTTGGAACCTGGGATACTGATGTTGCAACTTGGATTAACCCCACCGCAAATGCAAGCATCTCTGCATAAGGACTTTGCTCAGGGACCAGATGCGCCTTGGTGTTAAAGATTGTAAAATTAATAAGTATCCCAGGAATTAAATGCAGTGTTTCTGTGTGTTGGTGTAAGGTGAGGAGGGGACCTGTGCACAGCACTGCACACCTGGCACAATGGAGAGGGGAGGTTTGTATTTTGAGAGGCCAAAGACAAGACGCTAGACTTTACAGGCACACCTTTGATACACTGAGATGAAAGGACTTTACCCTGCATTTATCCATGATAGATCCTGTAGGAACACCTCTTGTTTTGATCCTGCTTGTTTTGTTGGTCTGTTTTTACTAGACAAATGTAAGTGGCATACTGTTTAAATGCAGAAAGAGATGAGATGAAAGGAGAAAAGCCTCTGTACTTGTGCAATGTGTTTCTTCTTCTATCTTACTTTAAAGACCTGTAGGGCTTCTGGCCAGAACCCTTCTCCCCCTTGGCAGCTGCAGGAGGTGGATGTCATCTCAGTGCCGCCCTGCCCTGCCTACCCTGCTCCATGCTCCATCATCTGTTCTCATCCCAGACCCTCCAGTATTTCATGTTTTTTTCCTCAAGGTATACCAAAGAGCATGCTGCGAGGAGACCTCTCTCCTCCTACACTTGGATGCACCAGGTGTCAGAGAAGGGGTGAAAGCAATGTGAATGACTGTATATTAATTTTTCAGCTTACTATGGCAGTTTTGGGAGTTAAAGGATTTAGGATTGACACAAATTTTTTAAAAAATATTTTAAAATCAACATTCTTGGCCAAACCCGACCACTTTAAAACCCCACCATCTAAAGTCATCTTCAAAATATTTTCATTTCGCATGACAACATTGTGTTCTGCAAATGTCAAGATGTAACTTTGCTTTTTTTCCCTCCTGAATTTATTGGTAGGAGATTTGATTGAAACAAATAAGAGAAAATAATATGAATTCAGAAAACACTTTGGTTGACCTGAATCTGTGTTTATCTAAAAAAAACCCCAAACACCCAAACAAAAAAAAAAAAAACCCAACCCCTCAACCCCCCCCCCCCCTTCCAAACAGAAAAGAGAGAAGAAGAAAAAAAACACCCCAAAACTCAAAAGAAAGAGGTTTGGTTCATTTTCATTTCTTTGCTTCTGCATAAGCCCATTCCTCCAGTGCCCTGCCTTTGCTGCTGGTATAACCACTCTGCTCAGTTTTCCCTTTTCATCTGGAGTTGCTTCCACAAGCAGGTATTTCGAGTGGGTTCTGTAGCTTTCAGCACCTCATGAAACCCACCTTTCTCACTACTGTTTCTCAGACTTTACTCAAATGCAACAGCAGAGGGTCCCGAGGTGGTGGGGCAGGCCAGCCCCTGCCCACGGCTTCCTCCCAGTGCATCCCTGCATCCCTGGCTGCCGCGGGAAGCGATGTACGGGGGCCATTACCAGCCACGTCAGGGTTCAGGGATCAGTCCTACAGCACATGCCAGATGGGGAAAGCCACACTTCATTAGATGTGTTCCAGTCCCTGCCACCCCCTGCTCTCCTCTTACAGTAAACTGACAGGAGGATTTAATTTCAGCCTTGCATTAGATAAGTAATCAATTAGGAGAGGGGTGAGGAGATGAAGGAGCAGAGTGGGGGCAGCTGGCAGGTCACCACCAGCGCGCCTGCGAGAGGCACAGCGAGGCACACGGCAACATGGAGGGTCACCTGCAGCTGTAAAATTTTATGTGAATGTAAAATTGACAATAAAACCTGAGTGTGCCAACTCCCACCGTATTTAACCGAAACTTTTAAACCCTTCTCAGATACCCATCTCGTTCTAAATCCTTCCCACTGGCTTTTTTCCCCTCTCTGTCTCCCTCTCTTTTTGTCCTCCATGAGAAGCTGAATAGTTAGAAGAAACCCACAGATTTCTTGAAGCTGGCCAGTAAAGCCCAGTGAGGGGCCAGTAAAGCCCAGCGAGGGGCCAGCCTGGAGCTCGCGCTGGGCTGGCATGTGGCTTTTGGCTGCCTCTGCCCATCGATGCGGGGGCTGCTTGTCCTGGGTGAACTGATCAATAACCTTTTACATGGCATATATATTTTTCAAGCTTTTACCTATAAAATTAGAGCTGGGTGAATCAATTTGTGTAATAGGATCTCTAGTGGCAGATCCTTTAGTATTTGGTTTATACCCTCTAGTGACCAGAGCTTTTAATGCCTTTTAATGCTTTGAAATGCAGACGGCGTTGCCTGCTCTTGTGCTTTTACTGAGTCCTGAGATATTTGCTCTTGTGTTTATAGTCCCAGCTCCTGGAGGCAAATGACTGCAGGAGACTCTTGGCTTTTGTTTTAAAGCATTTCTAGTAATTGTGGTTGGAGAGAATGGCTTTAAAATGTGATCTAGCTCTGCTGTAAAGACTGGGGAACTAGAAAGCAAATGAAAACTCAAGTTAAAAAACCCAGAACCCCTATTAATTTTTAGCTAGTTTTGCTTTCTTTGAGGGGATGGACAACTCACAGTACACGTCTATATATCTAAATCTATGTAACGAGATGTTCTCTCATATTTATATCATTTAGAAACTCAGGTCTAAGTCAGGAATTGGCAGGCAGCTACCATCAACTACAACGAAAATATCTGAAACTGCTCTCCTCCTTCTGTGTTGCTTTACTTGCTGCAAATGCAATGCAAGCCAAAGCAGGAGAACTCTGGGCTGTGGAAATGGCTTTTCATGGTGAATTTATTTCCACTTTGTAAAGCTGGAAGTGGCTGTAGGAACTTCTGCAACTGGAATCAAGGAAACGCACTTCAGACTCAAAGGATGGGCAAGAGGTGATGTGGCACTGAATGGGTTGGATGATGGTGGTGAATTATCGGTCAAAAAAGGTGAGGAAATTACTGTCATCTGAAAAGTTTTAACTGTTTCTGGGTTTTTGTGGGTTTTTTGGTTTTTCTTTTAAGCCATGAAAATGGTATACATTTATTTTTATTTCTGTATTTTTTTTTGGTCAAGTCAGCATGTTACCTTTGGCCAGACCGTCAGAGCTAGCTGGAGATACGCTGTGTGTCAGAGCAGCCTGCTGGAGCAGATATACTCGTGAAGAAAATGGAATTGGTGCAAGGACCCATTCACAGCAACTTCCCTGTGAACTTTTTCTGTTCGCGGAAATGCTGTTGTCCTCTCTCACACCGCGAGGAAGCCGCAGCACCTGCCCTGCCTGCCACCGCCTGCGCCCGCCAGCTGCTCCCGGACCGCAGCAGGAGTCAGAGCTGGTGTGCATTTGAGTAGTCTCTTCAAAACAGTACGTTGGAAGCAGTTTTTCATCTCTAAAGTACAGTTTCTGATTTCTGAAGAGAAACAGGCTGAATTTGTCAGGTATTGCCGAAATGAGACACTTCACCTTTCATCTGTGTGATGGCAGCTGGCCTTGCTTGGCCTGTAAATGGGAGGGGAGCGTTTGCGGCGGCTGTTAGCTCCGCTGTTGCAGATCCCTGTTAGCAACTTCAGCCTGCGTGTGGATGGACTAAAACAAAATTTCAGAGTGAATAAGAAGGATTTCTGTGACTGTTTTTTTGGTTCGTAGCCCAGCAGAACTCTTAAACACATGTGCAATCTTAAGGAAGTGTGTAACATCTTAAGTGAATTTGTTTCAGCTGTGTTCACGCCTTTTTGTCAAATTCTTCCCATGAAAATTTGGACTATAAAATCCTGCTGGTATGAAAGCTTTTTTTCTATAAAGTTTGAAGTTGTGTGCAGCAGTTATCCATATCCCAAGCTAATAGTTTGCATGTGCAAATCAAAGTATTAAGTTCACAGTTTTTGACCAAAGCCAATGTTTATCCCGTGACACAGCCAGTGTGGGTCACTTACCTGTTTAATCACAAAGTTCCTTCACATGTGGTGGAATTACGATCCATAGAGCAGCGAGACTTGCTGTTGGAAAGAGGTTACATTAATGGAATAGCTTGTCTGTGATAAGTGATTAGCTGATCAAAATATATAATTTATTTTTTCAATGGAATTAGGTGATGGCAGAAGGGATCGCTTGCTTATCTCAACATCCACGTGCATGTATTCTTGGTCTTTTAGGAAATTCGTCTCCAGTATAAAAATTCAGAGTTCCCTTCTTTAGAGTGGGATTTCTGACTCAGATTTCTGGATATGAAAGCAAGTCTGAGAAAATGGATCCTGTTTAATATTTGAAGGTCATCAGCTGTGTTGGGGAAGAGTCACCCCACATCTTCTGTCAGCAGAGTTACCAGGCTTTAAGCAGGTATATATATCTGGGGCTACATGATTTAAAGAGGTAACATTTTTCAGTAGTTAAAAGATGCTAGCTGAGTAAATAAAGCCAGACCGTCACGTACGAGTTCTCCTGCTTCCCAAAGTTCATTACTGATAATGAGACTCTTGGCATTTGGATAATAAATCCATGATCTAAGGGCTGTTGTAGGCAGGTTGAGGATCTCGGATGGTGACATTAATGGTGCAAATACAGTAACATTTGAAAAGAAACTTCTTGGAGGGGAGAGGAGGGAGGAATAAAGGGCAGCCAAGTGCGAGAGCACCAGGGAGAGCTTCATCATTGCAACCCTCGGCGCCAAGCGCATCCACCATCCACCCGCCACGTGCTGCTTGGATTTTCTGTGTCAGTTCTTTGAAATAGTGCTCTGAAGAGGGTGTATGAGATAGTAAGAGGTAAGAAATGGGTACGTTACCTGCCTGAACTGGTTTGTCTGGTCACATCAGTTACAGCAATCAAGTTACATGGGCTTAGTGAGTTACTCAGTGTCAGACAAGCCTCAGTAACTGCTGCGGACGTACGCGCTCGGTTCTTCGCCTTCACGTGTCTCACTGCGATGATTTGCATTGTAGCAGTGAGCTACCTGCGTGAGCGTTTGGGCTGTGTGAATACGTCCCAAATCCCATTGCAGTGGAAAATACTTCTTGAAAATCTGCACAAGGAAATGCTAAAAACCCCAGAAAAACTGCTGCAGATTTTGAGGTATCCTGGACCTCACCAAGTCAGGGGCTGCTTGTGGTTTTTGGCAATGAACCCCCTTTTCCTTGCTATATTATCAATTACCAGCCACACAGAAACCATGTATGGGCACTCACTATACTGGTCTGATAACAACTGGCTCCGCACCAGCCCTCTGGGCCAGAAGAAAACGCAGTTTTGAAGCAGTGTCTTTTGAAGGTTTCTTTTGTCCCATGAGCTGCCGCACAGCCTGAAGCAGCAGGAAAAGGGAGAGAACCAGGAGCAGGCTGAGCAGGCAGCCAACTGGGGGTGCAGAGCAGGGGGGGCAGCGCTGCTGCCTCTGCCCCCTCCCAGGGCTCCTCCGCAGGTCGCTCTTGGCTGTAGGTCCGAAGGCAGTGCTCCTGGCTTTGCCAAGAATTGTGAAAATGACTTTAGACTTTAATTTTTATTGTTCTGGAGAGTAAGTTGCATGCTAGCCCAACTTGTTTTCAGCACCTAGAAATAGTAAGTTTTCCTCTAAAATGCTCCGTGTTCAAGGCACTTATCTCAGGAAACTGTTAATTGCTTGAATGCTTCATGCTTTTGTACAAGGAGCTTTACTGGGATTCAGCTGTAATTTAGAAACTTTTTTGTTGTATTTTAAAAATCCTCAATCCAAAATCAAAACCATCTTAACAATGTCATGGGAAAAAGCAAACCAGTGTGTGACTAGATCTCGCCTTTGCCTAGAAATAGTCACAAAATAGTTCCTGTATTGCTGCTAGGTGGATAAGGATTTTGCCCTAATAAGACTGAAAATGTGGAAGTGCCAGAAGCTTTGTTTACTAGAGACAAAGCAGATGATTTTAGCAATTGCTGTGGAGTATTTGCAGAGTACCTGGAAGGACATCAGCTTCACCTGGACACATTTTCTGTAGGTAATATTCCACTTTTTGGCTCTTTCCTTCTGTGTATTACAGGTGAATTAATTAATCTAAAAATCTGGGTCTTTTTCTCTCCAAGTGTAAATTAGCAAGGTGGGTGGCAGTTAATACACAAACTAATACTGTTGGCCTTCCCCCCAAAAGTCACTTTTGACAATAGCAGCCCATGTGAACCGCTCTCTTGTCAGGCTGCAGCCTGCAAAGGAGCCAGAATGCAATTTTTCCTCTTGCAGGACTGTGATGGAAAACAGAATCAGAATTAGCAGATAAACAAATAAAATTTCAAGGACAATAACTGAATAAACATGTCTGCTAAGCAGTTTTCTAAGACGAAAATCTGGCATCTCCCACTTAAGGAGAAATAGTGAGGAGGGAAGTGTGTGTGGCGTCCTTAACTGCTGAGACTGAGCAAGCAGAGGGGTAGAAGCTGGTTTGCAATGTCAGATGCCAGGTTCTTGGTGTAAGTAATTGAAAACTTTGCCCACCAGGATGTGTTTTCTCAAGCTGGTATAACTGATCCATCTCCCTTTGCCACCCTGACCTCAGTGGAGCTTGCTGTCATACCCTGCTGCCCCTGGCAACATTGGAATTGCCAACCTGAGCCAAAATCTCATCCCTTGAGACAAGGTGAGCGGGTGCAGCGCACTGGCTTGGGCTGCTGAGGTCCCAGAAGATGCGCTCCTTCCCCTGTCCTCAGTGTTTTAAAATAAAAATTGCAATAACATTCAAAAGTGTGCAATCCTGCTGAAAGTTGAAGAATAACGTGCATGCAGGCTGTGTGCAGGGCCTTTCACAAAGGCAGTGCTGCTGTAAGACAGTTATATTTCCTTGGGTTATGATCCCACATTTAGAGCTATCCCCAGCCCATCAGCCTGTAAGTCAGCCCACGTGCAGCTGGGCCGGCACCGCGCACGTCACGCAGGAGCTCTCAGCAGGCTTCGATGGGACCCGGGAGGACTTACGGTATTATGGGCCAGGAGCAAATGGCAGGATGTGTCCTATATTTTTGGGGACTGAGGAGCATAAGGGGGCTCATAAAAATAAGTATATTTAATAGCACAGAATGAAACAACAAATTGAAATTGTGCTGAAATCCAATTCTGGGGTTTTATAATCCAGAAACTTATTAACTTCAGAGACCTGTGCAAACTGGGAAAAAAGTAAGCTTTTCATTCCATCCTCAAAACACAGAATTTAGAGCATTTTTATGGTGCATTTTAGGACAATGACCTGGGCAATGTGTTTAGCTGCTTTGCTTGACTCATAAAACCCAGTTTATACACTCCTGGAATCAATCCTGTTCTGTTTTGGGTTTTCCAGAGCAGGGACTGCCGGTGGAGGCACTTTATGATATAGAGCTAATGTGTCAAAGGGACACAGACCAGAACTATTGCATTCACCTCTATGGTCAATAGGAATCAGATATTTAGACATAAATAACCCTTGCTGGGGGATAGTGAGAACCTCTCCCTGCGGTCCAAGGTTTGAGGGCACTCGTCTGTTCTCTGGGACCTGATCTTTTGAGTTTATTTACACCAGGTGGCACAACTTGAGCAAGACAGGCGTCCCAAAACACCCTCAAAAAAGGAATTTGAAGTGCCCTGTACAGTTGACTCGATTGTGCCACTTGCTGCTGTTGAATTTTCTGTAGTCCTGTTTTAATTTTATTGCGTACCTGTTGCCCCCACCAGAAATTTCATTTGGAAATACCAAATGCATCTTTTCATTGCATTACAGGTGCAATAGTTTCAGTCACACCACTTTGTTTTTCAGGGAACAAGCTGCCCCCATTTCTAGATGTAAATCTGCATCTGTGTTTTAACTCTTGCTTGCTACTCCCCATGCAGCCGGAGCAAAAAGGGCCAGGCTGTCCGAAGGCTGAAGGATGGGAATGCGCCGTGTTGCACACTTGGAGGTGAGTGACAGCCAGGTCTCCTTGAGCCAGGTCCTCACTCAATGCTTGTGTCTTCACCCTTTGTGAAGGTTTCTTTGAAGGCTGGTTTGTTTTCCCGTGAGCTTCTGGAGAAGCCTAAGGAGGAAAACAGCTGGGACATGGGAGTACAGGGTTTGACTTCAAGAGGACAAGAGAACAGGTTTGGGAGAGTGAGCTCTTTTTCACCCACCCCATTAGACTGATTTCTGGATTAATGTTTGCATGCCTACTTGTTTTAGCCAAAGGTGTCTGCTTGTAGTTAATATTTCTGCAACTTTTCCAAATGTTGAGCTCTACAGAGAGCAACTGTTACTGCTATTTCTTTCTGCACTGACCCGGTAACTTGCATTGCGGCCGCAGCTGTCCCTCCAGCCGAGAGGTTGCAACACGCACATTGCTTTCCTGCCACAGCCGAGGCAAAGGAGAAAAATCGGAATTCAAGCCCTGTCTGAAAAGTAAAAGGGACAAATTAGTTTCTTGTCACTGCGCTGCAATAAATACATTGTCATTTTTATACCCCAGTGAATCATATTCTCCATTTCCCCCGTAACTATTATACAGTCTGCTGGCAGTACATCATTTTTTGGTAATTTTATTTTCACCAATTGTTTTATGAAATTTTTGAGTTTTATGGACACTAAAACAAATCTAGCCTGCGAGTATTATAGCCCTTTAAATCACTGGCAGGAAATCTCAAGGTTCCTCCAGACTGTGAGAGAAGGAAGCTTTAGGAAAGAAAGATTGCTCCTAGCTTATAAACTGAGCAAAAACCCAGAGATAAGTTTGTAAAAGGGACATACATCATCACTGGCAAAAACCAGGACGTAAAACAACATCTCTCCGCTCAGCTCCCTTAAGAATAAAAATGGATTTTTATTTAGCAGAAACACTGAAGTAGTTGGGGAAAGGAACACACAAGCTTTTCCGTGCTTTCTTAACCATAACAGTCCTTATTTCCTACAGAGCCATTGTGTCAGGCACCGCCTTGGCTAAATTGCAGTTAGTTGTAGTCCCAAACCAGTGGGAACCTGGAAGAAACCCCTCATTCTGACGGGAATGCATGCAGCGCTTGGCTGAACGCGGTGCCCACCATGCCAAGGGAGTGGTGGCACCTGGGTGCGTGGAAGGCATCGGCCATGTTCTCCCTTCTTGCCCATAACCTTTGCAACGCTTTTCGTCGCTAATCCGTCTGGACTGATTTTTAGGAAGGTTTTGCCAGTTGCACAAAATTGCAGACAGCAAATGGGAGGCAGAGACCTGCCGAGCCACGCGGCTTGCAGGCAGCTTGGTGTGGAGCCCCAGCCCCCGGGGAGGTGGGCAGACCCTCGGGAAGCTGCCGTGGTCCAGCCTCTACCTGACATCGGCACGTATCTCTGTCCTTGCAAAAGAAGTTACCGGGCTTTGACTTTCTGAGGAGCAGAAGGTTGTGGTTTCCAAAACTTAAATCAAAACTGAGTCACGGTATGATAAAAACTGATAATTTAATTTTTTTTCTAAATAAGATCTTTGTTCCCAATAGATTGCCTGATGCACTTTTACTTTCTCATACTTGGAGATATGCAATGAGTAGGTGAGATGGTCTTGCTTAGGTGGAAGCATTAAACAAGAACTTCGTTACCTGTAAATCTGACAGGTGCAGATTTATCTCATCCCAGTTCTGACAAGGACTCTGCCGTCATGGATTAACTACTCCATTTTACTTTTCACTTTTTTATTTGCCTTGTAATATTTTTAAAGACTCTGAAGATTTTTAGATTCATTATTCGTTTTGTGGGTTGGTTGAAACACTGTTTTTTAGATAAAATTGAATTGCTTTTGTTTTGAAGAAATTTCTTAAAAAGATAATGGAATTAAGGAATTTGAAAAATAATATAAAAATGGGTGCTCTGTCTCAGACCTGTGGTCCACCGTGGCCAGACACAGAACAGTATAACTGTATGTGCATATAATATTTCTCTCGGTATATCCTTCCAGCAATCTATTATGTAGGAACTTATGAGCCAAGGGGAACACATTTGTTAATGGCCCTTGATGGATTTTTCCTCTGTGAATTTATTGAGTTGAACATATGTACGCTCATGACTTCCACAGTATAATGTGGGAATGACTTCCACTCTGTAACATGTGTGATGGAAAAAAAATGCCTTCATTTCTTTCCTTTTAGACTCCCTGCTTGGCTCTCTTTTCGTCTGATGCATACTTTCTGTTTTGCAAGAAGCTGTGAACTCTCTCTGCCCGTTACCTGCCTGGTGATGCCCGTGAGCTTGAAGTTTCCTACCCTCGTCTTCTCTGGCCACCCCATTCCCAGAAGTCCGAGAATCCCAGGTCGGATTCTAATATTTTGATAAAAAACCAACCCAACCCAACCTGCCTGAGGGAATGCGGATGCTGCTCCCGGAGCAGGTTTGGGTTTACGGGCTGTGCTCTTGGGAGGCTGTAACAGTAACCGCTGTGTGCTGGCTAGAGGAGTGGGTTGAGATCTGCTTCAACCTTTTCCTCTTGAAAGCCCTAAAGAAATGAAAGCAGTAAAGTCCCTGAGTAAATGGTGTTTTGCTTGCAAAACGAAACTTTCTGAAAAGTAAGTACAAGCTAAAAATCTCTATTTGTTAAGTTAATATTTCCAGACTATGACCTTCAGGCTGTGGACTCTGAATAAATCAGTAAATAATAAACATGGGGCTAGTTTTCCAGCTCTGTTTTTATCTTGTTTGAAAAGAAAGATCTATAGGTTTGAACGCAGACTGATTTGGACTGTTGGCAGCCCTGGTTTGGGGACCTGCCATGCATTTTGCCTGTTCAGAACACAGCAGCTGCCATTTTGGTGGTTTAGGGGAGGATAGCTTTAAGGTTGGGGGATCACCCTGTGCCCACGCAGATGGTGACTTTTCTCCTGACTCCAGTGTGAAAGCATCTTCCATCCTGAGGATTCATAACTGGTCTCTATTCTAATAGCCGCCAAATGGGTGATAGAAAACACTTCTTAGTTTGAATGGTTGTGAAGGAAAGGGGGGAGGAGAAAAGGTACAATTGAGTGAGGAGCGAGTGAGCAGATGGGCTCAGCTCATCTTGATCGCTTCAGAAGTGCTTGTTTAAGCTGTGGCTGGACAATAGTGATGAAATTTGGGGTGTAGCTGTATTGGGCCGAAGGGTTTTACATCAGTATGGCTTGTTCTTTGATGGGAAGGGAGTTAACTCTAGCCATCTAACACAACTTCATCTCTCTGGGGCTGCAGCCATGCTAGCAGCATCAGATGCTTTGCTGAAAAAAGTGCTCCTCAGGGTTTGGTTTACAGCCTTTCTGCTGCCTGGCTTAGACCTTTTGGGAAGGGATGTGCACTGGCGGATCAGCTGCGAGTGAGCTGCAAGGAAAGGTTTTGCATGAAGTGGCCGTGGAAGAGGGACTTGCAGCTTTATGCTTGGGGGAGAAAAAGAAGCAGCAGGAAAAAAACCCAAACCCTCTGCGGTAGCTGGTGCAAGTGGAGGTGCTGTCACCCAGCCTTGCAGCCTGACCACTGCCCGGGGCTCTCCCTCGAGAAGTGCCAGGCTGTGGTGGGAGACCTGCTGGCTGCTGGTGACACGGGGTGAAGCGCTGTGCACCCTGTTTGCTTCAGGAACGGTCAGCTGAGCCAGATAACAAATGCACATCACAGTTTCTTCCTCTTGTATCAGCTCTAACGCCTCCTCTTTGAAAACAAACCCCATGCCACAATGCCCTCACCTCACTCTTTGCTGCTTTCTCCACTCTCCCCTCTTCTTTTTGCACAAAATGCAGTTCCTAATTTTTTATTTTTGCTCTCTGTAGCTAAATTGACTTCTTTTTTTTCTCCCCCCCCTTATTTTTTTTTCCATGCTGTTTAATCTCAACTCAAAGCCCCAGAGCTGGTGCAGTGTTACAACAGTTTTGTCATGTTGGCTGTCACCGTGCTGACAGCCCCGTGACAGCTGGCAGATGTACAGATGATGGATGTTTTCTCCCTTGTGCAAGGACGATGGGATAAAAGTGCAAACAAACCGGGTAATAGATGGGAAAAGCAGAGCAATGTTGATAAGGCCTGGTCCTCACCCTGTGATGTATGGGAAAGCAAGCTGTGGGCAATTTGTTTCAGAGAAATGAGGGACTCTTTGTAGAGAGGGACACAAGGAAAAGAAGAAAAAAAGGAGAGAAAATAAAGAAATAATGGGTGTGGGGGGGATACCCAAAGCTTGTCTTCATGGTGGCAACACCAGCCTGTTGTTATGGCAATAAGCAAATCTCATTTCAAGGACAGGCTTGGGGTCCTTGGCTCATGCCTTTGCCTGGCATACGATGAAGGACCCCAGGAGGAAGTGTCTGGGCTGGGAACACGGGGTTTGTCTTTGCTTGTTCCCACTGCTTCCCTCATCTCTCGGCTGGTGCCAGTAGCGCCTCTTATGATTTATGGTACCCAGGCGCTGGTGGGAAAAGCTGACAAATGGCTACGCTGGGTATGGGCAGGCAGATAAACTTTTCAAGCCGCTCAAACTGGATAGCTGAGAAGTTCATACATGTCTGGGTTCGCATGGTGAGGCTGCTGACCCCTAAAAGCCTGCGGTGGCCACGTGCTGGGCTCAGCTCTGCTGGCTGTGGCTTCAGGATGAGTCCTTCCCATCGGTGCTTTGCCCCCAGCTCCTGCCTGGAAGGAGGAAGATGCTGCAAACAGGGTGCTGGTGCCAGTGGTCTTGGTCAAAGGGTGACCATTGCCTTGTCCCTGGGAGAGTGAGCTCTAGGCTGGGCCAAAGCGGGTGCCGGGGGTGGGGGGTGGCAGGATGCTGCTGCCACGGCCCGGGACATGGATGCGGCTGCTGGAGGTCAGGCATCCTCTGGCAAGGCGCAGGGCAGGGAGGAGGATGCTCGGTTACAGCCTCTGCCGTCTCGCTCTTTAGAAAAGACTGAGCACTGAGACGCCCTTTAAAATGCAAGGAATGTCTTCCAGGGCTCCCATACGGATCCTGAATATTAATAACCCAGTGCCGTTACTGCTACATGGGTGTATGTGCCCTCACACACCCGCTTACCGGCATGTACGTTTTCGGGATGTCATCATCTCCCCTCGCTTCCCTTCCACCTTCGGTTCTGTCACTGTCAGGGACTTATTTAGGCCCATAATAGTGATAATTTATTACAGCACACTTCCTACAGTGAGTAAATAAGTCTGTCTCCCTTAAACTCCCTGGGCAATTAGAAGAATGAAAGACTGTGCCACGTATTAGCATTTATTTTCTCCCAGCATTTATACAAGGCCATTTTCTTGCTGACAAATTGTGGGGCAAATTGTTCTCGAGAAAGTCTGTCAGATGAAAAGGTGTTATGATTAAACTGTTGACGTAAATTTGGGTGACAATAAATCCTTTTATTGCATTAACTGGATTTATTTGCTTGCAACTACCATTAAGGATTTGAAGAAACAATAATAAACAGGTTGATTTTTGCACCTGCTTAAGGGTAATTAATATGCACTCTAAAAATAGAGAGTCTGCTTTAAGAAAAAAAAATCCATTTACTGATCTAGAGACTGCTGATCAGGAAATGGATGTAGAATTAGCTGTATGCGTATGTCAGTGTTGCATTAACAAAAATCCTAAAATGTGACGATGATGCAGGGAATCTGGGAAGGGCTCTGTTGGAACAGCAGCTGGATGGGCCTGATTCTGCAGCCCCTTGCGTGGGTAAAGACCGTCTTGCATGAGCAGCCCTGTCTTGTGGAATTGACCAGTGACACAGGGGGCTTTCCATGTATGTACACCAGTTATACATCCTGAAGAGGATGTATAGAGGCCATAGCGTATAGAGGTCTGCTGCATGGGTGTGCTCTGCTGCGTGGGTGTGCTCTGCACCCAGCAGGGATGGATCCAGGGATGGGGCTCTGGCTGAGGGCTGCTCTGGTACCGCGGCGCTGCGTGCTGCGAGCCCCCTTTCCTTAGAGATGCCTGTGACCTGGCAGGGCTTGTGGGTGCTTTATCGTTGTCGTGTCTCTGCTCTTGCTGCAGCCCTGTATCAGTTCCAGCTTAGAGGGGATTTACAGGGATGGTTTTGCTGCTCATGGGCTGCTTGTGGAAAGGGTTTGTGCATTCCAAGCAAAGAAAAGTAGCTTTTTGTTTCAGTAAGAGTGTAGCCCCAGTTATCTCTATTGCCAGCTTGGATAAAAGGGAATGGCAATAGTAGTTTGCCTATGTTTAAAATAATAATAATAATAGGAGCAAATACAATGAAAAATGCCTAGGATGGTTATAAGAATGGAAAGTCATGTATGTTGAGAAGGTAAAAAATTTTTGTGTTGCTTTCAGAAAGGAAAAACAATGGGTATTATGAGCATACAAGGGTAAGAGAAAGCTAAAATAGAACTATCAAGATCAAAAAATTTGTAAATTGGTCGTATATTCAAATGGGAAGTTAGATAAGGGTGAAACTCTGGATGTCTTTTCCAGAAAGTGGTTTGTGGAAGAGACCGTGTTCATTGACAGAAGGCCCTTGGCAGCCTGCAGAAGGGACTGTAGGACAGTACAAGTGATGTCACATTCTGGATAGCCACCATGTTCCCATCGCTGTGGGAATGGAGTGAAGAATCATCAATGAATAAAAGTCTTCTGCTGGGTTCATCTCATCATTTTGAGCTCTCACTTTCAGTGTTGAATGAGACTCTTCTTCCCTGCCCTCAGCCTCCTCTACAGAGAGGTGCAGAAAACTAGCCAGGATTAGCTGAAATAGCTAATAGCAATATAGTTCTAGATATTAGGACAGTGATAACTAATAGAAATAGGAGCCTGGCAGCATATTCTGGTACTTCTATTGGTGTTGAAAACATCTGAGATGCTTCCTCATAGAGCTTGCTCCGTCCTCCAAGTTGAGCTGTTTGCTGGGCAGGGAACAGTGGGCTGCAGCGGCGTGGGGCAGGTGTGCTCCTGGTGCCATGGGGGTATGTTTGCCTGCCAGGTCCCTGCAGTTTACGATGCCACTCTTTTCGCCTTCTTCCCTTTGCAGCACTCGATCCTTTGTGGCTTTTTGGCTTTGGTGGGAGCTCTTTGTTAAGGGTGGGGGTGAGTGTTTTGTGACCTGGGCGGGGGGGGGGAGGTAGAGAAGAGCTGCTCTGTGGACCCTGCTGGAGGGGTTCAGACCGGGCAGTTGTGTGCCTTTGCAGTGTACCCGAATTCAAACCACCCCCAGTTTCTGTACCCACCCCCTTTTGTTTTCCAGCTGTTGTGGTTCTGAGGTAAATGTTCAAAATAAGAACAGTGCTTCTGCTGCTGCATCCCAGTGTGTCCATGGAATTGTTTCTCTCCTGGCTGGTTAACTTGAATGCACGGATAGTGTCAGATTTTGCCAGTGCCTTTGCTACCCAGGTTCATTCTACTCTTCCCTGGTTTGCTGGCTGTAAGCTGGTAAGATGATGTAAATGACTTTGGGTGTAACAAACCGAACATTTTGGAGGAGACTTGTGGGTGTTTTTAAATCTTGCAATGGAAATATTTCTAGCAGAGGGATGCGAGGGGTGAATTCTAGACACCGTGGCTTACGAGTTAGTTGCTGTGCTGCAACCAGTCACATCTTATTACAGTGTTTTTCTGGCTCTTAGGGCAGTGGTGCATTACAAGTAGAATTGTTTTTCTTTAATTTTTTAAATATTTTTGCATGTCTGTAATATCCTTCCACACTTGCTAAATAGGAGGGACAGTATGAATGCTGCTACACTAACGACTTAGGAACACATGCCGTTGATTTTAAATTATGCAGTTTGGAGAGTGATTTGCTGGAGCAGTTAGCATGCAGAGAAGGGCTGAGCGGATTTCACAACCACTTCCAAAGCAGAGAAGTTGCTTTGCACCTGCGTTTGGCTTAGATACGGTGTTTAAGGTGCCCACCTCTGTAGAGAGCAGAGCAGGCAGGTTTGCACTAGCATTAGCGTACCCTGGTCCCAGCCCTGCTGCTGCAACATACGGGGGTGTCGGGGCAGGAGGAGGAGACAGCCATGGCCACTAATTTCCAAGTTGCCTACACGTCTCCTGGCTTGATTAATCCCAACTGTTGGATCACTCACTGCCACCCTTGACAGCCCATCAGCCTCCCTCACACCCAGAGCTAGTCAGAAATATTTTAGTCAAAACTAGTTCAGGGAAAAAGCTGATAATTTGTAACAGGCATTTTTTCCAGGAATGTATCAATTTGAGTAATGCCTTCAACTGGAAGATTTCTCTAGACACAGGGTTGCGCTGAATTAGGGTTTTGTCTTAACCCAGAGAGACACTTCATAACCCCCTGGGGGCAGGAGGTCTGGCTGGTTCAGATGCTCCGGTGGGATGAGGGCAGGCTGTGTTCAGAGTCCTGCTGTCCGAGGCTGCTGACCATTTTGGGGCAATAGCACTGGTTTCTACTTCACTCTGAATTTTATGGTAGGTAGTTCATGATTTAAAATCTCGAGCTTATTTATTACAGCATTAAGTAGAGCTGAGACCTGGGGAGGCCCCTCTGGACTGTGGTCCCAGAGCAGCAGCAGGTCCTTCCCTGCCTGCTGGCTCTGGCGAGCTGTGACATGTTGCTTTTTCTTTCTTTTTAAAGATTTCTCACCCAGGTGCAGAAAAGACTTCTGTCTTTTAACCTTGAACACTTTCACAGGGCAAGTGCATGCATTTCTACACTATTCTATCACTGACTTGTTGCATAAAATTGTTGCATGCTAATTAATTTGGCCCAGACATTTTCAAACGGGGATGCGTGGAGCAAAGTGGCTCCTGTCATAGTTTGACAAGGTTATCCGAGGGTAATGTGGTAAATATTTTTCATCCATTAGTGGATTATAAAAACGGTGCAGCATGCTGCTGCCTGGCATCAAGGGGCGATGGACAGCAGGAGTTTGGTTGTTAAGTTAAGAGGGAAGGTACCATCACTCATCTGGCTGATTGGGGAGACAGGGCTCACTGTAACATCTGACTTGTGCATGGACATGTGTTTGCATTAAAGGTAACTGCAAATTAAAAGAAGTAGCAGATCTCTTTGGATTCCATATATGTCCTCTTCTTATTTTTCATCTCTGTTTCTGATTCTCATTCTTTCTTCCTGAGGCTTTCCCTTAATTTTTTATTTATCCCAGCTCCATAAAACCAGCACAAAATTTTAGAAGCACCATGAACTGCATCAGCGCTTGGTCCACGTGCTTCCTTCCTTTCTTCCATGCAGCCTGACCTGCCTGTGGAGACCAAAAAGGATTTTTTTTCTGTACAGACCCTCATTCTGCATTGACCCCTCATCATTACTGTAATAAAAAAGATTAATAATATAAATCATAAACTATTTACTGTGGTGTTAAACATACAGTGCAGTGCTGTAATTCTGTGCAGTTATTCAGTGCTTTTCCTACAAAAAGCAGGATTCAACCTCTTTATGAGTAAAATGATACAGAACTCTAACTACCCTATATTATGGCTACATTGTTCTATAGTTATGGTCCTAAACACCACAGCTTTTGTCAATTTTACTGGGTAGGTTTCGCTCTCACCATAAAAAAACACAGTAATTTTTAATAGGGGTAGGTGGTGGCAGGAGAAAATGACTCCATAAAACACTTCTGATGGACTTGGCTGTGTAAGCCTGGGGTCTCGGTCTTCCTTGACTGTCTTCTGAAGGACACGTCAATTCTCCATCTCTCTGTAGTAATCTCTCCTTTGGGTTCAGTTCCTCAGAGACGTTGACAGCCAGGGTTTTTCTGGGTGCACCTATAGTTGGGGTGTACTTTGGATCAGGAAGGTGCTTCTGAAAGGAATCTCTCGGCTCTCTCCACTTATTGTATTTTGGTTTGCTTTCACGTCCTGGAGTGTCTGACCTGCATTCCTTTAAAACCAAGTGAAATGGAAAAATGTTCTTCATCCACATGACTGCAGCCACCCAGGGGCATCTCGGCCATAGGGCTAGGCTGGGACTAGTCTGGAGTAAAAAGCCTCTGAGCTGTGGCTAGCGTGGCTGTCAGCCTGTGGTAGTCTGGCTGCGCAGCTCCTCTTCGCCTGGTCTGTGCTTTTGGGGTGGGGGACGTGACCTGCTGGGCTGGGACCTGGGCAGGAGACCCGACGGGGCTGTCCGATTGACTTTGGGAGGTGCCTGATGTGGTGTGTTTTGGGGTGCAAGCCTCCATTGCGAAGGACGGTTTTAAACAGAAGATGTTTATAGCTTTCTGCTGTGAGCTGGTTTGGAAAGCACAAGCGCTCGCTGGCAAGCAGCTCTCAGCAGCCAGCCATGTGCACGGCTTAGAGCAGCCCACAGCCAGTGAACACACAGGCACGTCCCTAGCCCTTGCCAGGCTTTTGAGACATTTTTTTGCAAGGTTTGGCTTACCCTTTCATGGCACATGTGGAAGTTTTGGGATCATTGTTTCTCTTCTGCTTCCATCCCCTTGCTCACCCACTGCCGTGCGGACGGATGCGCCCCTGCTAACGCTTGCTTCCCCTTCCAAGTGATCTATGGATGCTCAGCGCTGCAGCTACATTAATGGTGAAGACCCTGCAGCAATGAGGCTTGAGTTCGGTGGAACTTCTGTCCATTTAATTAAGAAATGCTACTCATACAGAACTGAATGCACTAACCTAATTTACTGCCATGTCCTTCTGTCTCTCTGTCTAGCCTTTTGTCTCTCTCTGCATCCTATACAATGCCGTTGTATCTTATTACTCGAGCTAGGTAGATTCTTGCTTGGCTGAGCCGAGATCAAAAAGTAATTTTTCTTTTGGCAACAGCTGATTAGAAATTCATTTATTTTCACATTAGACATTTGACCAATATCTCCCTCCCCCCAATGAACCAATCCTCCCCCACTTCAGCAATTTAGCTCCATTTGTATAGTCTGCATAATGGAAGACAGTGAGCCTGTTAGAAAAATGTGGCCCAGGGCAAAAATTAAATGCAGAATCATGTATCAGAAATGAGATGTATTTACTATTGTTTTTGAAAATTAATGGTGCATTTTTAGTTTTTATAATGTAATTTAATGATGCAATTCATCTAATAAAAAAACACATTTTAACTCAGTCATACAACCTACTGGGGCAGGACAAAATGTACCTTTCAGATGTAAGATTTTTAAAAAACGCTTCAGGCTCTTTTTTTGAATGCAAAAAAGAAAACTTTGCGTGCTTTGGCTAACAGCTGTGGTATCAGCAGGAGTCCAATAAAAAGGACATTTTTCTTTCTAAATATTGGTGTTTGTGCAGCATACAATAATATTATAAATGCAGCAGTGGGTTTGAAGTACAATGCTGCAGCTGATTATAGAATGCCATATGGTGCTGGCATGTTAAACTGATGCAGATTGAGCACGAACTGTAGCTTTAAATGCTGTGGACCAGCGATTGCGCTAAAGTAGAATAAATATACTATACAGTGTCAATATATGGAGCTGTCATGTTGGGCAGCAAAAAGCAAACCGTGTCAAAATAACATGAACTGATTGAGGAAAAGCCCACAGAAGTCAGCACTGAGCACATGCTCCTTCCCCAGAGTGGCTCTCGGTGGGTCGTGCGTTGGGGGAAAGTCTTCACTCACTTTCTCAGAGCACTATTTGACTTTAGTAACTCAAGAGCAAGGGCTGGGAGGAGCCCGGGGTGCCCTGCAGTGTGTGTTAGTGGGTGCTGACAGACTGCAAAGCACAGGTTCTGCTCTGGCTCTGTTGCAGGGAAATGCCCATGTCTCTGTTTTTTTTTTATGTTTAGAATATTAAAACCCTCTTTATCCATTTTGCATTATGACTTTCACCTGTTTTGTGAAGTTCTTGTGTTACACATGCTCTTGTAAAGTGAACACAGGCAGATATGCCATAGATTTTTAAAACCGTCTAAAAGTCCGTGCAGTTCTGCAACAGGGACAAGACCAGCTACAGGGGTGCTGCCTGCTCCCCTCCCACTAGATGCACACTCCAGCTGCCAGCTCTGCTGGGATTTGAGTGATGCTGAAAGCAGACCTGACCAGGACACGAAAAGGTGAGGTTTTGCCTTAAGCACCGAGCTGGAGGTGAGGGGAGTGCAGAGGCTAAAGGATAGGAACAGACGCTCAGGGTTGTCTTCAACTGATCACAATAATTCCCATTTACTTTTTTTAAAAGTGGTCCTAGAAAATACACATTCAAGGTTGATTTCCAGCTTTAAATTATGCCCTCATCTGCTTTATCTTTTATGGAAAAAACTTGAAGTTGTGGCTAAACATACAGTATTTAATACTGTTTTAATGTAACTTCCTTTCTCTGGATATTAAAAATGGACATTTACCAGGAAGAGTTGAACTTAACTACATCAAAACTACAAATTTGACACTGAAGTAGATTTTGGTGCAAAGCTGAGGAAGGAGGAGAAGAAGTCAATTCATTTGTGGGTGAATTAAACATCCATTTTTCTTTGTTTCCTGACTCTGGTGCATGATTTCCCAGAGGGCACAAGGAAATGGTTCCTGTGACAAGAGGGGAGCGTTCTCATAAACTCTGGCACAGCGCTCCTAGGGGGATGCCCTTTGCTCTTTATATGAGGTTTAATAAAAGGAAATGTGAACCAGTTTGGGTCTAACAGGGACCCCACTGTTCAAGTTCCTGGTCATTTTGTAGGCACAAAGATAAAATCTCAGGCTGGGTCACTGTTTGAGCAGGTTTCCCTGAATCCCAGGATTAGCTGCCTTTTCCCTTCCCCTTCTGGCCCCTCTCCATTCCCACATGGTTATTCAGCCTGAGCTTTGGACCCAGTGGATGGATTTTGCACCACCCCAACCAACACATCTTCAGCCCTGCTCTCCCCAACTGGCCTCAAGCAGACAGTCTCTGTGTTGTTCTTATCCTTTGCAGTTCACAATGCACAAGATGCAACCGCGGAGAGAGGAGCACAGCAGAACAAAGCATCAAGCCAAAGACCAAATCATCCACAGGGTTTCTGGTGGCTCATTGCATGCTGAAACTCAACGTACAGTCCAGGCATGTGAGCAAAACGTGAGGATCATGGTGCCTTACTAAGACTGTGTTTGAGCAGTGGCAGGGGTGAAAAGATGTGACCTTGTGCACGGTTTTCCTGTGCCCCATAATCTAAACATCATGGAGGAATGTGCCTAGGTTACAAAGGTAATGTTATTTTAAAATTTTTATTATTATTTGTTAAATGGAGCTAGCTAGATAACTTTGTGACCACCACCATGTTTATAGCTTGATGCACTGGAGCTGGGTTGTCTGGTGTCCTGCAGCACCTGGGCTTGGCTCTGCCTCCCCGACGGCAGGTGCCAGATGCAACTGGGACTGATCCAGCCTTGGCTAGCTGGTAGCAGGGCCCAGGCTTTGATGGCCTTATGTGTATTGTGGATTTTCTTTCTTTCTTTTTTTTTTTTTTTTGTCTTGTCACCTGTATTGGATTTAAAATCTCATGAGACAGAAGGCTGATTTGATGTGGCAAATCCTATATAGAGCTTGATACTGGGAAACCAGTGGTGCTTATGAACTTAAGCTGGGAATAAGGCTTGTGTTTTACAATGGAATGGTGCTTGACTCAAAGAGGCTGCAGACTAGGTAAAGTAAAATATTGGATGTAAGGAATCTCTCAGGTTGATCTATTCAATAAATAGGTAAGTCACTGCTAGGCTCTGACCTCTAGGTGCATTTTATATTGTGAAAGAAACTAAAAAGAGTTTATTGAGTGTTAGAATTTTTCATTGCTATGGTTTGGTGTAGGGTTTAGCAAATACAACTGCTCAGGACAGGAATCCAAAATTAAGCAGGATGGAGTCACAGGAATGTTACGCAGAGAGCGAGCTGCTCACATGGAGAGACAGGGGTAGGTGATAAAATAAACACATTTCTTACAGCTGAAGAATTTTAACACACTGTCCTGGTTTTGGGTGGGATAGAGTTCATTTTCGTCCTAGTGGCTGGTACAGTGCTGTGTTTTGGATTTAGGATGAGAGTAACGTTGATAACAGGCTGATGTTTTAGTTGTGGCTGAGTGGGGCTTACGCTAAGCCAAGGACTCTCCAGCTCCTCGTGCTGCCCTGCCAGCGAGGAGGCCGGGGGGGCACGAGGAGCCGGGAGGGGACGCAGCCGGGACAGCTGACCCCGTGGCCAAGGGATGTTCCACACCATGCAGTGCCAGGCTGAACAATAAAACTGGGGGGAGCTGGTGGGAGGGGCCGATCGCTGCTGGGGGACTGGTGGGCACTGGGCAGTGAGCAGTTGCGTTGTGCATCACTTGTTTTACATGCTCTATCATTATTATTTTGCCTTCTTCTTCTGTCCTACAAAACTGTCTTTGTCTTAACGAATTAATTTTAGCTTTTTTTCCGATTCTTTCCCCATCCCACTGGCAGGGAGTTTAGCTGCGTGGTGTTTAGCTGCCTGCCGGGTTAAACCACAACACATGGTGAGTGAAAGAGTTGAGACAGACCTTTAAATGACAAATATCATTTTTTTAAAATTAAGGTAATCTGCTGGAGGCCTCGTTATTTGGTGCAGGCTGTGTTTCAATAAATTGGCACTGAATTTCCAAAAAAAGCTTCAGATAATTTTTCAATGAGAAATCCAAGTGCCTGGGAGATGATGTTATGGTGTGAATTACATCGCGGAGCGGTTGTCAGCTGTCCCTGTCAGCACTTTCACAGATGCCATAATGCACAGTAAATGCTGTGGCTGCAGCTATTTGGCTTTACTGTGGCGGTGGTTTTAGGGGAAGTACCACAAATTAACAGCTAAAGAAACGTGTCCCTGTTTCGGGAGCTGCCCTGTCCCTACACGACGCTTCACGTGCAGCAAGCTGCCTCTGCTGTACCGGTAGCTATTTCTTCTCACCTTTTAAAATGAAGCCTGTGTGTTCTTTTCCACTTTTGCAGGTTTACCAGAAGAAGAGTAGAGTTTGGGCTGACCCTCCTGTTAGCGTGCCGATACTAGCACGAAGGATGGTGAAAATCTAACCCCTCTTGGGGTTAGGATGGGCTCTGGTTGCCATCTACCCACAGACCCCACCGCGGAGCAGGACTAGTGCTATCAAGAAGTGCAAGAGAGAGTGGCCCTGCTAGACAAACTGCACGGCTTAAATCAGCAGGGCAAAGTAAAACAAGTGTTTATTTTGTGTTTCAGATTGGGAGCTGAGATGCAGGAAGACTGAAGGACTTGACGTAAGGATCCCTTGTGGGGCTGTTTCCCAGTGACTCGTGGAGATGTTTCTTGGTACCAAATAGCACCCACAGCAAAAATCCCAGGTGGGATCCGGGAAAAGTAACCTGGTCTCCCTGGACAGCTGACAACCTTTAATACAGTAAGTGACCCTGCTATTAAAATGTTAATTAGAGGTAGTCTCTTTTGCTAAAATATGGGAAAGCTGACAAAGCACAGCTTTCCTCCTCCCAGAATGAACCTTCCCAGATCACTTAGGGGTGTTGCCCAGGCCAGGCAAAGTATCTATGGCCTTAGAGAGAGGATTGCCCCAAAACCTGTCCATGGCCATGTGTGCAGCACCAGTGGGATGTCAGTGCTGTGCGTGGTTCTTCTGAGGTTACTGGCAACCACTGAGGGGTCCCATCCTGCCCCGTTAGGACCCTCGGATAAGCCAATCTTACTGCCCACAGGTTTGACTCTGCTTACTTTCTGCTTCCTCTTATGTGTTATTCCATGAGAGAAAATAAACCAGATAAGCAACAGATTTATCTTCTGGCAGACCCGTGGTGACCCTGCCACAATCTCTGGACTGATGAGCGTGTGATGCCTTAAACGGTGCAGTTTACAAATGCCTTTCATTCTTGGTTCTGAAATGGTTTATTAATGGGGTAAATCTCATAGTCCATAATGAACTAGCTTGCTATGGATGTTTCAATACCACAGAGAAATTCTCTGCCCAGGAGACATCTTTTACCAGGAAATACGTAAATAGGTAGCAAAAAAAATCTAGGAGCCCTTCGCCACTGGTTTGCAGCCCAGATGAACTGGTGGCAGTGGACATCTGAGTGTTAACCATGCGTTGGCTTCTGAAAACTCGCCTTTCTTGCAGCTGGCCGGGAACTAGACTCCCAGTCCCATGCCTGGGCTCAGTTAGTCTCCTGGCTCTGAGCTCCTGCTGAATCCCTGCACAGCTTCACTCTTGCCTGTGTCCCTGGTTTGCAGGCTGGGTATCGGCGTGATCCCTGGCTGAGGTTTGCTGGGCGAGCTGTCAGCCAGCAGCACCCTTCTCTCTGCTTTGCTGGGCACCTCTGGGCTTCCTATCCTCGGGATGGTTTTGCAAATTTTCATACAACAAGCTTTGCAGTTGTATGGGGGGTTTGGGGGGTTTTGTTGTTGGTTTGGATTTTGTAAAATGTCCTTCTCATTGGCCTGTTTTCAAGTGAGCAAAGGCAGCTGGTAACTCAGCTGTGTGAGCTGGAGCCCACCAGAGCCCACTCTGGCTGGAGGAACCATGTTCCCCGCCACCGAGCACCCATTGCAACTTCTCCTCATCCCTGAAGGTGGTACTGTTTGACCATTTTGCAGCCATCAGTGCTCGGTAGCTGCAGATATTAAGGTGAATTTTACAGGCTTGTGCAGGAACACTTACAGTCCCAGCAGCAGCACCAGAGCTGGCAGCATCCGCCTGCTCTCAGATGGGCGCAAAGGCACAACTCTTGCCTTACCCGAGAGATACCCAATTTCTGGGTGGCTTTGGGAAGGTCAGGCACCTGTGTGAGAAGCAGGAGCCCAGCACACCCCTGAGATGGTGCCAGCATGAGGGATTTTGTAGGTACAACCCTCAGCAGCGCAGCGGATGCCTAGTGTTAGCGTAGGCAGCCTGAGCGGTGGGTAATGACTTTACTCCAAGGGAACTGAACAGCTTTATCTGGGTGGATGGCCAGAGTTTCTGTGTGATTTAATCAACTCCTGTTGATTGAAACCACTGCTGTGCTGGGGAAGAGGAGCTCTGGGAACTCTGGGTGACACTGTTTTCTTCTGAGAAGCTGGTATGTGGAGCACAAGGCTGAGAGCTTGTGGGCTTGTATATACATTTCATGCTTCTTGTTAGGTTTTCATGTCTGTAACTTGATATTTTGCCTGTTCACAAGCCTGCATTAGAGGCGCTGTGCTAGCCCCAGAGTCACTCCTGTCTTACAAAGGTGTGGGAAGACCATCTTTTCTTTTCTGGGCTTGAATACCTGTATATCCGTACCAGCTGTCTGCTGTTCCCTCTGCAGTTTTCCTCTGCTCTGGGAGTGACGCTGTACAGAGTCGGCAGTGCTCAGCTCTTTGCTGGGAGACACTTGGTTGTGTTTTCACTTTTCTCTGCACATATCTGCATTTCAGTCCTAAAATCATAGTGCCCCTTTAAGATTGATGATATGGGATATCACCTCTCCTTCACCTTTTCCCTTCAGAGCTGGTCTGCTGTCTTACTTCAGCCCCAAGGAGAGGGCAGTTCCTCAAGCCTGAATTTAGCTGTAACCTGGATCAGGAGGTATTTGTTTTTCCCTGCTGTGCTGCAGACGCGCTGGGCAGCAGTGAGCTGCCCTCTCAGCCTAGCCACACTTGTGCATCTCCCAGTCCTCCAGGGAGCCCTGCACCACCCTGCTGGCATTTGCTGCTTGGGGTGAAATGAAAGCAGCTGCAGACAGCAGCGCAGCATCAAGTACAGCTGTTTTGCCCCGTGTTTAAGCACCGCGGCAGCGAGCGTTGGCGGCACAATGTGTAGTACATGTGTACTGCATGTGCACGTTCACACGGAGATGTCTTTGTAAAAAGCGCCAGAAACAGGCGCCGCTGTATCTGGCTGAAATTCATTTGGCTTTTGATTTCCTTGCAGGCTCGCCTTGCGGATGAGGTGTCAAGAGCTTTGAACTTCTCCAGGCTGGAGGCTTTGGGTCCTCATTCGTGGCTCATCTCGTTTGGTGCAGAGGCTGTGCCACGCGTCCCGCTTTGACCATACTGGTGTGAATAGCTCCCATATGGCTGCACAGAGTAAACCAGCGACTTCTGGCTGGATTCAACTATGCAAAGTCAAAATGATCTCCTGGTAGACCTATTGCTATTTCTGTCTTGTTGCCAGGCACTTCATGCTTAAGCTTTCATCAGATCAATTTTCTTCCTTTGAAAGAAAAGTAGCAGGTTAACCTGTGTGTGAAGGAAATGGAAAACACTCCTCTGCCTCTCCCCAATGTGCTGTGCAGGTGTAGAGGGGCTTAGAAAAAGTGATAAAAACAATTAGTCATCTGTGGAATTGAAGGAGAAATAGCATCCAGCTCAGAGGTTTGTCGGGGTTCACTGTAAGCCTATTAAGATCGTCTCAGTTGTTGGATGGAGGCTTGTAAAGGGTGGACGGGTGAGCAAATGTTGTACTGGGTGGATTTTACAGGTTTCTGCTGTTTCTAGAGCCTTGTGTCTCCTATATGGACTTCTCATCCCCAGACAGCCTGCTTCAAGGGGGTGAAGGTGGCGAAGGACGGGTGGAGAAATTATGATTGATCTTTTTGCCCGTGAGAATTAGCTGGGTCTCTTGACTCTGGAGAGGGAAGAAGTGTGGTGTGGGCTCTGGAAGCAGGACCAAACCCAGAAGGTGGGTTTCCCCCAGCAGTGCTCCTTCAGGCTTTGGCCAGTTTGTTTCCACTGCTCCAAAGCCCAAAGTCATCCCTGCAGTAGGGCTCAATTTCTCTCCGCTGATCGCTCACTGCTCTGAAAATCTCCATGGAACAGAACAGCTCAAAGACAACAGAGGCACGAGATAAATCATTCCTCCCCTGCTTCTCCGTCACTTCTCCCCAATCCAAATGGCTGAAGTGTCTTTATTATTTACACCCCCTCCAACACACACACACACACACACACACACCACACACACACACACACACACACACACACACACACAAAGCCCTAGCAAGACACACACAGAGCAAAGGAAAAGGAGAGGTTTAGGCAGCAAGCCACAAATAAGCACCATCAATCATAGTGCAGTCAAAAATGTACATGTGTTGGTACCTGCTAGTTATTGGCAGTACTCAAGAAGTCTCCTGAGTACAATCTTCAGGGCTCCTTAGATAAATAAATAAATAAAAAAAATTTCCGTGTTCCACTGAAAAACTGCTTGTCAGCACTGGAATGGCAGGTGCATTAACTCCCTAAGAACCAGATTATGCCCTGCATGGCAGAAAAATGCAAACACAGAGAAATAAGATGTCAGTCAACTCCTGTATCCTCTCAAGTTGTTTTGATGGGAAGTATCTGGAAATATAAATACAGCCTGTTGTATAAATGAGTTTAGGAAAAAAGAGAGACATGAATATATACATGGTCTGGTTATCCTATTTGCATGTTTACCCCAAATATGCATCTGCCTGACATATGATTACTTTTTTTTCTTCTTCTCATACGCCACAGGGATAGCTGGAAAGTTCAGATTTATTGAGCACCACGCCCCTCGCTGCAGTTGTTCCTTATCTGCTATGAGGGAGTTTGGCTTGAGAAGTTGGCCCAGTGCTACAAAACCTCCCAGCAGCCGCCCACGCTCCCACCATGGCACCCATGACACGTCTACCCGTGACGTCTCCTCCTGCTGCTCCCATCCTGAGTCCCTCCGTGGGCTTCCTCTCCCTCCCGGGACGCTCCCAAACCTTGGCAAACGCTGTCCTGGTGCCACCTGGCTCCTTGCTCACCCCTCAGCTCCCCTGCCTTGTAGCTCTGAACTGTTTCCTCTAAAAAACAAACAACCCACCCTTTAAGAGCAGCTCTCTCTTCCCCTTAGATCTGTACTGCACTCTCCCTTCTCTTGACTTTGCTTTTATTCTCCTTAATTGTAGACTTCAAGTTGCTGGCAATGTGGCCTTGGCTAATGTGCAGATGTTCTCTGATATCTCCGGTGCTGCACCCCATCCTTCTGCTCCTCCCTGATCCTTTTCATACGTTATTTTCTTTTTAATTCAGGAGAGTGACATTATTGCCAGTGGAAGTCCTGAAGGAGCAAAGTCCTGTCCCAGGATGAGTAAAGGTTGCATGACCTAGTGCCAGAAGACAAATGGATTTGGGGAAATGGCCATTAGCCCTTCCCTGAACTTGACAATGTGTTTCCTAAGATTCCTATCACATATAGGAAGACGCTGATTATTTTTAGCTGCGGGTGAGCCAACTGTTCCTGGGCTGACCTCCAGCCCTCCCAAGGACAGCAGAGGCGCCTGCTCAGCCCTCTGCGGGACGGCCGCGGGCGACGGCCGGGCTCTGCGCGATGGAGCTGAGCAGGGAATGAACTCCCGCTGTGCCTGGCAGCAGGGAAACGTCTTCTCACCTGTATGTGCTGCTCAGCACCACACCTTGCAGGATGGCTTCATTCTCTCCAACACCTTGGTCTTATTCAATAGACCTGTATGTGAGATCCAGCTGACTCTCAGGGTCGCGTTCTTGGTTTCAGCATGGTGCAGGTAATGAAGTGTTAGAGGAGAGGTTTCCCTGCTGAGTGACACCTTGCAGTTCCTTACTGCCTTTCCTTCCTTAGTTTCTCTGCAGTCAGTCCCCTGTTTAGCTTGATCCAGACCCTGGGCTACATGCACGCCTGCCGCAGCCCTGGCCGGGAGCATGGCTTCACGGCGGCTGGAGCAGGGCTGGCTTGGCGGGGCTGGTCTGATGGCCCGGGGTGGCAACCAGGCCACTTTCAAACGGGTCACCTGGAGGCAACAGCCAATTTGCACTGCATTGCAAATTGATAGAGCGGTTTGCTTCTCCATGGGGGGTATTTTGATAAGATGCACAGTGCGGTGTAGGTCTGGTGCTGCCCGTTTTGTCATGTAATGGGGCTGTTTCTAAAAGAACTCAATTTTTGGTTGTGTTTTTTTTTTTGTTTTTTTTTTTTTTCCCCGGCTTGATTTTAAATTAATGAGGCTCAAAGATTTGTGAGCCTCCCAAAACCATACCTTCAGGGATGCCCCTTGATTGGATTGAACACAGAGTGGAGATGTGAATTTTGAGCATGTTTTCCTGTGGGAAAGAGGTCAATAGCTTCCTAAGGAGGATCCCATTTCAGAGTGGGGAAACAACAATTAAGTTGGGATATATTTGTTACCGAGTCAGGATTAAAAAAAAAACCAAAACAAAACACGACAATGCAAACATGTTACAAAAGTGTACAGGAGCAGACTTGCCTGCTAAGTAAGTCTCAGCAGAATCTTGCATCTCCAAATGCAGCGATATTGCATGTTGCAATATTGACACAGCCTTTTTCTGACGGAGCTAGAAGCTTTCCTCCATCCGATAGGCGAGTTGTGCCTTCTTAATTTTTATTTCTCTTTTATCATCTCTCTTCCCCCCCTCCCCTCAGCACCTATAAATTCACCCTTGAGCTCCTAGTGATGGTGGCTGGCCAGGCAGCAGCGGTTGTGTGTGGGCGGCAGAGGAGCGCGCGGGTGCAGCTTTCCGAAAAGGCGAGAACATTCGGTTCAGAAACTCTCCGGCCTCCCGCTGTGAAGGTCATAAAACGGTAAATAACAAAAGTAGAAAATAACTTCAGGGCCTGGGATGCAGGAGGTCTGGCCCAAATATCCATTTTCTTTCGGGATTGAGGAGGGCGCTTGTGGGGAGAGGTGTAATCGCGCCAAATAACTGCAAACTGGTTTCAATTGGGAGCTGTGTGGCCTCTCCGCGATCTGCTGTGCCCTTCTCCAGCCCAGCAACTTTCTCTTCCAGACCACAGATTTATTTAATTTAGGTCCTTCTGTTGGCAATGGTTTCTCAATGGGCTGTGGGTTAGGAAAAAGCAGAGAATTTTTCCTTAAGCAAAAAAGGAGATGACATTGCACGGCAAAATAGAGCAAAAAATAGTTTGTTGGCTGTTTTTATTCTCTGCCTTGCCTCTACGTGTGATGCCAGCAAAAGAAACTGCATTTTAGAGTGATTTAGTAACAAAATTACTTTTATTTTTAATTCTTTTCCCTTCCTCGGAACAGAAAAGCCACAAGATGGAGCTCTGGGGCTTTCCACGGGAGCCGGGCTTGCTTCACGGGTAAAAAGCCGTTTGGAGACCTTGAAATTATGTTTTTTATTAATTTTTCACTCAGTTTAATTTTTACATTCATTTTAAAACGGCAAATGTTGTAGATGTTATAATTGTAAAATGTAATTTATCGTTGCTAGGCGAAGGTATTTACTTTTTCTTTTGAAGCTCAGAACTTTTATTTTTATTTTGCCGATTGTAACGGGGTAACATTTTTCAGTCTCCCGAGAGGCTGGCATCCCAGAGGCAGGGTGAGACCAGATCGTTCTGCTGATGGCACCCTGGCTCCGCTGAGGATGCTCTCAGAAGGAACCAGGTCTGTGTGCAGGTAGGGGAGGGTGTCTTGCTGTGGGTGCAAGGGGAGCAATGGTGGTTTGGAGCGCTCTGCTCCTTGTTATCGATGAACACTTGGCTGGAAAAATTTAAGCCAGCGCAGTGAAAAAAGAAAAGTGGATTCTTCAATTAAAACAAAAGGATTTTAGATCCTAAATGGTATAGAAATTGGAAAGAAATGAAAGAATTCAGTATTCCGCCGTGCAAAAGAATAGCTTTTCTTCCCTTCTTCTTTCTCTCCTTTTTCTCTCTGTGTTCTTCTCTCTTTTTCCCTTCAAAGGGGGTGAGCTCCCTTCTGCAACGTGCTGCTTTTCCAAGTGATCTGGTGCTAAGGATGTCAGATCTTTTCAGCTCTGACTGCTGTTATGACAGAGCTTGAGTGTTTAATTACGATTGTATTGCATAGACGAGGTGATTCTTTTTACTCGCTGGAGTTTGCTTGTAATAGCTGTGCACACATGCAGTTTCGAGTGACAAGAAATTTATTTTTTCGTATATTTATACACTCCAATTCACATGCAGAGAGGACAATGAGATTCTCGTAGCTGATGGTCTCCCGGAATATTGTTAATTGCTTAACCCATGCAAGCAAACATTTTATAAAAGGTTTATGGAACACTTCTGGGCTGGGGCGTGCAGTATCAGTTACTGAAAATGTACTTTCCTCCTTTATGGAAGTTAACATTTTTATTAGAAATTTGAACCACTTCACAGAGGCTTCCAGAGAAATTAGTCTCCAGCGTAACACTCTGAGAGCAGCCGATGACCACCATAGTAAACCTCCTGTTAAAAGTGCCGTGAACTTTATGAAGAGTTGCATTTGCTCGTCTGGAGGATAAATTTGGCCCAAGGTAGAGCTGACCGCATCCTGAATAATTCATTAAGAGAATTTATTCCCTTTCTATTTACAAACTGTCCGAGCAGTCTGGTTTTTGTATGTGTTCCTCTATTCATTACGTGCTAGATAGTTGGTGACTAATCCTTTTTCTGTGAATTTTTGACCCGTTCCTCCGCTCTGACTGAGGGATAGATCACCCGATGGTGCTTTGCTGCCTTGACAGGACAGACGCAACGTGGATATTTGTGTTCTAAACCAGATTCCTCGATCTGATGATTCCTATAAATATTCGTGCCAGGAGGCTTCTGTGCTAAAGGCATCACAAACAGCAAAAAGAAAGAGTGAGAGCACTGCTTGTTTCAGTTCGACTTGCTAACTCAAGGAAATAGTGGATTTATTTTTTTTACTGAGCACTTGATGGTGGGCATTATTTCTTTATGTAACTCCAGCAACTGTCTGAAAGGACTTGGAAATGCCCCAAATTCCATTTTTTCCTTCTCTTTTTTGAAATGTTAGGAAAGGAACAATCTGAAGGTCTGCCTGTGCTGTGGGCGGTTAATAGAGATAATTGTCAGAAGTGGACAAGGCTATAGCTTCCTGAGTGGTGACTGAAAGAAAAATGAGGTGTCACTTTTCTTCAAACCTTTCCAGTTCCTTTGTAAAACATCACTATTCCTTAAATAGAACCGAACTGCTCTTACACCTTCCTCTCCTTCCACTGCAACCTATTTATAAAAACCACCAGTGTGGCCAAATGCACTGAATGAAGCAGGGCAACTCCTGAATTGTCCAGATCATCTTTGGTGGTACCCAGGTTCCTCTTAGACAGCTTCGCTTCAAGATCATTGATGTACTTCTGACTCACCAGCACCTATTATTCTACTTTTAGCGGTAGGATCAGAGCCTTTCCCTCTCTCCCTGATCCCTGTAGTGCCTCCCGAACCCGCTCCTGGGTGTGATGTTCCCCAGCTGCTGCTGCTGGTCACAGGCAGCCGAAGCTGCGCAGTCAGCCCCGTGGTTCTCCTGCATCTGCTGTTGACGTTTCCTGGTGGGTGCAAGGCTGACACCATCAAACAAGTAATTCTTCAGCCCTTGAAAAACCCTGGCGCAACTCAGCCCATCCCTTAGGATGGGAATAACAGGCCCTTTCCAACTTCTTTAACAAAATGACAGCGGGGACAGGAAACTGATGGATGTCTCAATATATTTATTTCTGGCATTTTGATCAAGTGCCGTACTGATGGGAAGGGATATGTTTGCAATTAAAGCCAATGAGTTAACTGTAATATTTTTTTCTTTTCTTTCCATCTTTTAAAAGAAAACATGCGTTCAAAAGGAATCAAAAAGAAAAAGAACTTTGGAATTTTCAGTAGTACAGAATTACTTTTGGAAAGGAAAATCTGTCAAACCAAGAGCAGTTATTTTGCAAGTAGCTGTAAGAAAATAAGGAAATTAAGATATCCCTCCTCTCTTTTTCTTCTCCCAGTTACCAAAAAATTTGATGAAAAAAAAGCCCCACAACTTTCAAATTATTAAAGCCCAGTAAAAGAAATCTTACTAAATGCAATGATTATAATGTAGAATTTTTAATCTGCTCTTAGGAGCAGTTATCTCTTCTTTGTACTTAACAATTCAAATTTCTCATTTATGGGGCTTCACAACATAAATTACAATATTTTGACAATTAATTTGTTACTCCTTTTTGACAAGTAAAAGAATTATTAATTATACTCTTATTCAGTAGTCCTAGTCAGGCTTTAAGTTAACATTTCCTAATAGGCATTTCATTCTGATTTAATAAGATAATTATTATATTATAAACAAATATAAATTGATTATTAAACACATTTATTTTGGATTAACAGCAATTCCATAGATATGATAGCCATTAAACATCAATGAAAAGACTTTCATTAATAAACTGATTTATTTACTGTGGCATAAGTGTCCTGTTCAATCTAAATTAAATCTCTATTTGGGATCCTCAGCCTGTAGTGTTACCAAAGGCATCTTCATGTTTGAATGCTGCACAAAAAGCATTTCTAGTTCAGATTTGCAAGATGCAATCTCAGAAATAATCAATCCATATTAAAAAGTCTTTGGTTACTGCTAGATAACTAATTATACAGACACAGCCTTTGTGCATGTCTATATGAGATATTCTTTGTTATTCTCTTTCTTCTGAACTTTGATGCTATTTAAAAATAAATTTAATTACCCAGTAGTTATTTACAGTGCATTTATTTTTTCCATCTAGAATTCTTTTCAAATTTGAAACCTGAAGGTCACTATCATTTTAGAGCAGTTTATTATTCATGGATACTGCGAAATTTCCAGGGGGAAAAATTGCTTTATTTTAAAATTGGAATGCAAGAAAAGAATTGTAAGATTGGCTGCACTGGGCATGAACCTGCACTACATTATAACAGCTGTTTTGCTAAATAAAAACTGCAGGATTAGGCCCAATATTTTTTTTTTTCATTAGTAACAGTAATTTAAATGCTACCATGCAAAATATGGGCGTGTGTCTGTGACATGCAAATTTATGAAAAGATGACAGGCTATCTAGCTTTTTTGTAAGGGTTTCCCACCTGATTCTGTGGGCCTTATCTGGTAAATTCACAGGAGGAAGGTCGCCCCCCGTGTACTGGTGTTAGCAGGGATGCGCTTTGTGTCCAGTCTTCTTTGTTTCGTTTTTTAAAGGCCAGATGTTACACGCAGCTGCAGACCTCCTTAACCTAATAAAACAATTTAGAGCAGATTGTTTTTGTTACATTACTATTTTTTTATTATTTTTTAAGAAGGTATTTTTTAAAGAAGGTTTAAAATGTTTTGCCTCATCACAACAAGGCGGTTAGATGCATCGATGACCTTAGGAAGAGCAACCAGTTTTTGTGGCTCAGGTGTCCCCAAATAAGGTTGTTGAGGCCAGGACCTTGCTGCCACATTTAGTTTTGGGTGTTTCAAAGAAAGGTGGGAGAAACTGGGATTTGCCTGCTGCAGGAGATGCTTAATTTGGCTCCTGCAGGCTAGAAGTCCCCTCCACACTGAACTGTAGCAGTGGAGGGGCAAAGGAATGTAAGGTTTTGCAGAGTGAGTTCATCCTGCTGCTTTCTTTTTCCCTTGCTCCGGGCAGAGGAGCGAGCAGCATCGCCGAGAGTGAAAAAAGAGAGCAAAGAGGGAAAGGCTGCGGCTGCTGAGAGCAAGTGCAGCTGCCTCGTAAAAACGGCTGTGCCTGGGTTGGGAGAGGGGCTGCTGAGGCTCAGCAAAGAGCAGCTGAGGTGATGGTGGTAGATGATGTGGAGTCAGAGAAAGGGTAACCTTAGCCCCGCTTTACAAGGGACAGATTTATCACTCTCCGGGTCAGGAAGAAATGCTTGGTGACTGCAGAATGCCTGCTCTGTGGTCCTGTCCTCGTGGCCCAGCAGAGCAGCCAGGCGTTTGGGGACCGGTGGGCGTCAGGAGCAGCACGTTCCAGCTGTCCCTGCTGCAGTCACCTTGTCTTCGGGTCCGCACAGCTTCACGGTCAGCTGCTGTCACCGGCAGGGATGGTAGCAGAGGGCAGCTCTAACTGGGTGAGTTGGAGGTCTCTGTCCCAGTTGGGTGAAAACGTAGGAGGAGATATTCCTTCTCTAAAGCAGCAAGGGTGGTCAGGACTGGAGAAGCAGCGGAGCTTAAATGAGCTGTGTTAGGATTTTTGTACTATGGCTTTTTTTTTTTTTTTTTTTTGAGGTTGCATGCACATGGTGGTTCCTTCCTCTGGTCTACTTCTCCTACAGCTCTGGAAAACCACTCTGGAAAAAAATGATGGTCAAAGGATGCTCGTATGGGGATTCCCCTGGCCTGCATCGGGGCTGGGGGGCAGCAGGTGATGAAAGATATGGGATGTTTTCTCTTGGGCAGGTTGCTAAAACTAACAAAAATGCAGTAACACATGTGAATGAGGAGGGGGTTTCTCCTCTGTTCCTCGCTTGTGCAAAGGGCTCAAAGTAGGTGACAACTTTGCCCAAGAGCAGAAAGTGGAGCAGAGTTCCTGATTTAATTATTTCTCCCCCCTTCCCCTGGACTTTCGTGGTTTTGTGCTGAATGCCTTTGGGTCAAACTGCAGTATTTGTAACACTGCTTTACATGTGATTTCCTGGGGGTAATGCCTTGAGTCCCCAAGACTTGCTGCTGTTATGACCTTTGTCAGGTCTGACCTACAGCCACAGGCTAGGCGGACTGCTGCTCCCAGGTGAAGTGTCTTCTCCTATAACGATCCCTGGATGGGTCTCCCCTCAATAAAATATCTTGTTAAGATCTTCAGACTGAGAAAGAGGTGAGGGATTAAAGTGAGAATGAGTTGGGTGCAAAGCTCCCTTCCTCCTTCTCCAAAGATGCTGAAGGTGCATGGTACATATAGCTCCTTGCTCTGTTTGTCTCTGTTTTCAATTAGGACTTCATTTTTAAGTCAAATGATCAACCTAAAAATGAGGAACTGGCCAAAAAGTAGTTGAACCAAAATTGTGATGGGAAACACCTATTTGGATAAGTTGCTCTGGATGGTGTAATCAGGTCTGGAGCCAAACACCGAGATTTTTATTTGCATGGAAAAGCTGGAATTAGCCAGAAATACCTTCCTTGCTGTCACACTAGGGCTCTGCAGTGTGAGTTCTACACAGCCGTGTGCGAGTCGTTCCTGACAGACCACTGTCTGACAGCTCTGCTTTTTACGGGGCATCTACGTTTCTTTCCCACACACTTTCTGTATCTTCTGCATTATTGCTTTTAAATCACTCTTCCTTTAATTGGCTCAGGAGAAAGGGCTCATTCTTTTGCCTCTAACTTTTCTTTTTGCCCATAAAGTATTTAGGAAAAAAAATGCCGAGTATGTAAACTAGAGATCATTAGAGGTTGCGGGCTTTTTTTTGTGTGTTTTTTTATTTTTTATTTTTTTATTAAAGACTAGATTCAGCAAAATATTGTTTTCTCCCAGGCTCTAGGTCTCTATTTAGATGATTTTTAACTCTGTTTTTTATTTATATATTTATTCATTAGATAGGCCCACAGTCAAGGAGAAGGGGAACACGGGGTTATTAATCTTTCCTGTCATCCACTCACAGATGTGAAGTTCACACCACAGCAAATGTGAAGTCAGCAGTACGCACCCACAAGGTGGAAACTTCAAGCGAAACAGGCAGCGAGGAACAGGGGTGGGAGATGGAGCGCAGGAGGGGAAGAGGGAGAAAAAAAGGGAAAAGGGATAAAAAAAAAAAAAAAAGGACAGGGGAGTGATGAATGACAAAAGGGATGGGAGAAAGATGGATGAACAAGGGAAATGGGAAGAGAAATGAGACGGATGGAAAAGGCTAAAGAGGAAAGGCAGATAAGAGAGAAAAAAGTCTGAAGAAAGAGTAGGGGAGAAATGAGAGATACCAAGACAGAATATTTCAGATAGGGTGTTAATGTAGCTGGGCCTGCCTGGGTGCTTGGATATCCTGAAGATGTAAAGGGTAATCACTCTCTCAGCATGTATATGCTATTGATATGTTAATATAATTTTCTTTTTCATCTGAAAGCAATAAAGTTTTCAAACTGGCTGATTAACTGGGTCTGGCTGATCCTGTATGTGTACATGTATTCACAAACAGTTACGTATAAATATTTATACTCTACACACAATAGCGCCTGAAAATTCCCATAAAACAGCAGCCAGCATTAAAAGTTCTATTAGTACTGATGTGACATTGGACAAGCATGTTTGTGCTGATATATCCCACCACAACATCAATCCTAGTGCAGCTTTTTGGGAACACAAAATGCAATTGGGCAACTTTAGTAGAAACTTTGAGTATGTTATATTAAAAACAAGCCGTCAATAATGCAGTATGAGGGGTCTTGGGTCACATTTGGCTACAGGTCATATAATGTGGGCAGTCTTCTTTACAATTATAAGTCAGGTTTTTAAAAATGTGTAATTTCTCTGTCATGTTATAAGACTTAGCTCCTTATATAGGCTTATATATTCAAGACCCTGCAAATTACTTGTTAAATCATTGTTTTAGTTCATTTACAGATGCAGCCATAGAGAGAAAGAAGTCGTTAAGTAAGTTCAATGATCATTCTGGTCAGCTCACAAGAGGGAGTGACATGACCACCCCAGCTGCCATCCCACCTAGAAAAAGTTCCTCCTCAGAAATTCTGCAAGTTCATCAGTAGTTTTAAACTACAAGCTGCATAATGGGGCGGGGGGGGGGGGGGGGGGGGGGCGGGGCTCTGGAGCCAACTGCAGAGTTGGGATCTCTGTAGGGCTGTGAAAAAGATGAAGAGGGGCAGGCTGAAAACCCTTAGTTTCTCTGTAAAACTCAGCAAAAGTAGCCTGACAATTCAGCTTGGTTTTGCTTTCAAAAAGATTGAATAGCTCCCCTTGCTTATCCTGGCCAGAGAGTTTGTATCTGTCTGAAGTTTAAAGCTAAAATCTAACCCTTGGACATTTAGTACAGTTTACAAAATCTTACTGTCTCTCCCTGGAATCATTCTGTGAAGCATTGCTGAAAGGGTTATTTTATTAATTTTCTTTTTTAGTCAAACGGGCCCCATCCTACATTCAGATATTCGTGGAATAACTTGTCTACATACAGGTCTTGTACTTCGGTTGATTTATTTGATGACCTGTTAGATACACTTCTTTACTGGACTTTTGCTGCTCAGAACATTTCTGCAGGCTTTTGTGAGCTGTTGCGTATCTGTTACCGTCTTTCTGTGTAACGCATCTGGGATCAGTAGCTGCAGGACTTAAATGTATCTGCTTTGTTCTTGTATCAGTTCATAATGTTAGCATGCTTGGGTAAATCAAGGAAATAGCTGTGTAATTTATACCGTATGTTTTTATTTACTGCACTACTGGATCTGTGCTGCAAGGTGACCGAGTCTGTTGCTGAGCTCACACTGACAGTCAGGGCTGTGCAGTTGGATTTTTCCTTCGCTTTTTGCACAGTGAGCAAGTATGGAAGCTGTACCTGTGGGACTGTACAGGAGAGACCTTGTTTTTGTGTCTGTTACAAATCTTTTATGTAATATTAGCACTTTTTTATTATTATTATTAGGAACTGAGGAGTATCAGCTCTCTGCTACCCAGATTCTTACAAAAGGGGAATTTGTTATTCCTACTTAAAGGTACGTGCTCAGAGTGGATGTACTTAGTGATGCTGGCTGTGAGTGGGCCAGAAATAAGCCAGGGGATTCTGGGGTAAATCAGTGGAATTAATTTGACTACGGTTATTCTGATTTCATTTACAGAAATTGGGAAGTTGGCCCTTTTTTGCTTCGATACTGAATTTCAGCAAATTAATTCAGAAGCCTCTACAACCCAGAACACTTCATCTCCAACTCTTCCTAGCCTAATTCTCAAATTCCTGATTGAATGCCACTTTCTTGTGAATTTCTGGCTTTGGTCTCTTCTGTGTGTATGCGATGAAATTGGTTTTCTTTTTTTCTAAGCAGGGAAAAAGTAGAAACAAAACAAACTTCCCCTCCCTTCTGCAAAGGTTCAGGATAGAAAGGGATTAAAGAAAAGAGAATAAAATAAAAATATAGCTGTATTTTTTCCCCCTTTGGAAGGACCTCCCACTGACTATATCATTATTTGTCTCATGTAGGATATTGGATTCAGGATCTATAGCGGTGAGCTACGTTAGTATTGAATCTCATTTGATTTAATAAACCTCCCTTCTCCCTCGCCTGCTCAGCCTTTCCAGGCTTTGTCAGACGTTAGCAGCTCCCCCATAGTTCTGGCCATAGAGGGATAATGCGTCGCACTCTCTTCTCGACGAGGTGGGGACCTTCATCCTCCGTTGGAAATGTAGGTTCTTGTTTTGCAAATGTAGCCCCTTCCTCTTTCCCTCCCTTCACGCACATACGGTGTCTGACCCACTCCGTACCTATCCTGTCTGCTTGGGTTTATTCTCTATAGCTGGACCTATTTGCTGTGAACTTGGTCATGAAATATTTATATTGAGCTGGCTGGAGATCTGGACTTATTTTATGTTCCTCCAGTGTGTGAAGTATAGTTTTGGAGATAATCTGAAGATTTTGGGGGAGGGAAGAGAGCAGGGAATAAGATTCAATTTAAAGTGAAAAGGAGCATCAAAAAATGTTGTCAATGGACATTTTCAACATATCAGAAAAAGGAGATGTAGAGTAAAATTTCAAATCTTGAAAAATTAAACCACATAGCAAAATCTACGCTTCAGGAAGAGAGAGCTTTTGGAACCTGTCTTTAATTTTCAAATGGGAATTCTTTTGCTGGATGTGATGAGGCTTGGCATGTCTCTTGGCATGTATATGCATATGCAAGCTCTGTGTCTATGGGCTCTAATTTCCCTAGAAGAATTTAAGTAAACCTTTCTCAAGCCAATAGGAGTTAACTGTAGAGTAAGAAACTGTGCTCTATGTCTATATTAAACTCGGAAAAAATGAAATGCTGTTCTCTGCTCTAATGTGTCAGGCAAAGCTGGCTGCAGAGAATGTGCAGAGGCAAGATTTCATTTTAAGAACTGGAAAAGGCTGAAGCTTGATTACAGGCAGGCAGACTGGCAATCCCTCTCAGCCTGTTTTAAGCATATACTGTGAGTAGATCTGAAAGAGATTAAGGTTCTATGAGTTTCATTACACTGGAGTGCCCAGTATTAGAGGATTCTAGCTACAGAAAAGACTGTCTTGGTGAGTACAACACCTTATTAGACTCCAGAGAAGCCACAAGAGCAAGTCGACAGGAATAGGCTTACCAAAACCTGATTAGAGCCTGATATAACGGGAGGAATCTAAAGTTGTGATGTCAGTCTGTAAGGTATAACTGGTGGCACAATTTACTTTGAAGGTAGGGTGCTGTGGCTTGGAAGTCAGTCCTGTATGTCTTTGCTGGCTATTTATACAAAGTGGACTCTAAAATTTACCTGTTTCTCTTGTAGGTTACTAACTCAGAACTCGCAGTGAAAGCATGGACCCCAGTGATATCCAACATACTTTTTTAACAACTGAAATACTGAAGTGACTCTAGGACAAGAGGGCCAAATCCTGGTCCTAAGCACAGCGACAGCATTTGGGGTGCCTTGGCCAGGCTCTCATCGGTTCCTTTGCGTTCAGAAAGGGTGTGTGTCTGTCGATCTCAAAAGCTGCTGCATCTCCTAAAGCACCATCCAGCAATGCCAGGCAGTGGGAAAGGTGAGAACTGTTGCTTTGAATTGTAAAATCACCATATCCATAATGCATGAAAGGACCTGTGCCACAGCACAGGGTTTTCGTCCTCCTGCAGCTCTGGAAAATTGGGCAACTTCATAGTCTTTTATGAAAATATAATGTATCTTTACTGCCTTTTGAGTAGTAAATTATGAATTTGAAAGTGACAAATATTAGCAGCCTGCCTTTATTGCTAACGAAACGGGGCAGGAGAGAAAAGGAGTCTGCAGAGCCTTTGACAGAATGTTTAATAACTTTTGTGATTACTGTTTCCCAGAGGTGATATGTATAATATGTATTTTCCCTCTTTCATTTTATCATAGCACTTATGCTGGAGACTGTTGCCATGTTTATGCATTCCTGAACTTCTTCCTCAGTCAAAGGTTAGAGTGATTGAGCAACCATGGTCAAAGCAAAGTTGTGAAGCATTCTGCTTCCTTTAATGCCAAAATTACGCTGCTTTAGCTTGGCACGACGGTACAAAAATGGGCCGTAGCCATATGATAAACAAACAGTGAGGTATTAAAAGTCTGCAGTACTGGGGCAGCTGGGACTGCACTGTGGCAATCGTCTTGCACATGGATGAAGACTAATCACAAAAAATGCAAGAATAGACACCGCCTCAGGTGTATTCTGCTAGAAGAAAATTAATTTTCATTGTGGGTCCCTCTCTGTTCTGGAAACTTAAAATTTTATATGGCTTTGGTAACTTGGCATAGAAATGTTCACGATTTTGTATATAAAAATTGATCGCTAGATAAAATTTCAAGAGGCAACGTTCTTAACTTCAATTAAAAATCACCATTTTGGACTTGGCAGCTAGAGCCCACCTTTTGTTGGTGTGAAGGAAGAAGAAAGGAAAGGGAAGGCACGTGTGCCCCGAGAGAGAGAGACAGCCTAGGAGGTGCAGAGCCAGGGAGGTTTTCAAGGACACAGTTCAAGAATCAGGTGCTAACAGGCTGAGGTAGCAATATATGTTTAGGAAGGCTTTACAAGTAATGTGGAACACTTCTCCTTCCGAATGAAAACATCAGGGACTGGGTGAAAGCTGAGTTCCCACTGAATTATGAGAAATGGTCCTGCAGCTTCTAGACTGGGAGGGGGCATCACATCCATTCCTTTGCAGCTGTTTTTGCAGAAAGTACTGCTCAGACTGGTTTAATTTCAAGTGAGAAATGTTTGGGTGAAAGCTGGTACCAGCAACAGGGCAAGCTTGGAGTTCAAACCATCAGGAACCATCTCTCATGTAAGGCCGAAGCGCCATAAACACTCCCCATGTTACAGAGCCATGATGGAGAAGTTTTCATCCTTTCACCAATCCATCAGCTGTTGAACACAAAGGCAATTTGATCAAGTATTAGAAGTGTGCATCCTTGAATACCTCTGTTAAAGTAGTGCACGTGTGGTGCTGTTTCCAGGGTCTTTGCTGGGTGGCTTCCAGAGAGAAGCTGGATCCAAAGCTGTACTCTCCCTCCAAAATCATGGTTAGTTTCTTGTAACAAAGCTTAAGCTACAGCCAGGCAAACGCACAGACACTTAGTATGAGCTTTTGCTGCCTGGAGTTTAGGGTGGGCTGCCTCTAGCTTTGCTTTGGTCTCTTCAATATAGAAAACTACTCAAACCCTGGCTGTTGCCTTGAGTGTAAACTTTAACATCTGTAAAGCCATCTCAAGCACACGGATGTGTGTGCTCTCCCTGCTCTTCAACCTGCTGTCTCTTTACTCTCGTCTGAGTTTCTTTCCAGGCATGGCTCTGCAGTGCACTTCATGGCACCTCCAGGTAAGAAAACATATTCTAGTTTCCATCACCAAGTGTTTTTCTTCTCTTCCTTCATATTGGACTTCAGCACCTTTTTTCCTAATCTTTTGTATCTTGTCCATTCATTTGTTCTTTCCCTTTAATGATCAGTGAGATGAGGAGAGCATAGTGCTGTTCCAAATGTTTTCTGTTTTCGGGTAGAGTGGGATGGTACTATTTTGCTTCTTGGCAATTTGTTGATAACCTCATATCCAACCTCATCAGAAAGTAAATTATTAGCTTCGCAGTCTCAAAAATGAGAACAGATCTCAGAAAGGGTGGCAGAAAGTGACTTGATCTATATTTGTTGCTGGATATAGAAAGCCCAAGAAGTGTCAAAGTCTGGAGATGCCCTAAGTATGGGAAGTGAGACCAAATGATGGTATTTTTCTTTGGCCGCTGTCCTGAGAAAGGAACAACCAACAGAACAACGCCTCAAAGTATTTTTTTTTTTTTGTACAAATGTGCTGATGTCATTAAAAGTCACTGGAACCCAGGATACTCAGTTCTTAAATCAGCTTAAAAATAGGTTTGTGGACTCGAACTGCACAGGCTCTTCTGCAGATTTTACTTTGGGGGAACTTCCTGGGCTTTTCTCCCAGGGAGCAGCCCCCAAAACTTCTCCTAAGTTAAGGGTGAGGAATCTCCGATCATCACACAAGCTCATTGGCAGCACAGTTTGTAACTAGTTATAAAATATAAATAGCTTTTTCACTGTGAAATATTTGATATTTTGAAAATTAAGACAGTGTTATTTACTCCCTTCTCTTGCCCACCCCCCCCCCCCCCCACCATGGCTGGTGTTGCTTATGTGCTGTTGGCAGATGGGATGTGGATCATTTTAATTAGATTTTATTGGACTGTTATACAGCCCATAATTGTGATCATTACTCATTTTCACTGTGGTTCAGACAGATCCTCTATTTAGACATGATGATATTTTGATGAGACAAGTCCCATGTAACTTGTTATGTTAGGGGCCAGTAGCCAAAGCAGTGGAATTAGGTGTTTCACAGCATAAAAATTGGAGTGGATTAATAAAGGACGTAATGGTCAATTTGTGCTCCTAATTGTGCCCAGATTGTGGATGCTATGGGCAGAATGTCTCTTTGGGCTGCTGGGTCCTGTTGAAAGCTGCAGAAAACAAAGAGCCCTCAGAAGCCCAGGTAACAAGACGTGGCGTGGGGAGGGACCAATCCCCCATTTCACTTTCAGGGAGAAGGGCAAGCCTGGTGGTGTCAACAAGCGACCTTTTGCCAAATCAAAGCTGTTGTGCTTATATTTGCACCAGCTGTGTGTTTGGTCCTGTATGCTTTTCCTCCTTTTCTGTTGGTTTGGGTTTTTTTGGTTGTTTTTTATTGTTGGTTTTGGGTTTTTTTTGTGTGTGGCTGCTTTTGTAAATCACTGCAAGGAGACTAGGAATGGAGGCTAATTCTGACCTGAGAATGGATCTGTTAGAACTCTCTACAACTGGGAGCATCTTTTCTTCTGCTGGTGGTCCTCTGCTGCTTTTTGAGCAGCTGTGCTCAGGCACTGAGATGTTCCCTTTGCTTACACAATGTCTCTTTGGCAGGCTGTGGGGTCCAGCCGTGTAACAGTAATGATGATGCTCTGGCAAAGCCTGTTGCAGGAGCTGTGTGCTATTGTCGGAAGAACCGTCTTCTCACGTGTACCCCATGGTCTCCATAGTGTTTAGCGATCAGGCTTAGCTTTTTCCTCTTGACTTTCCAGAGCGACGACTGGCATTTGAACATAATACTCGCACAGTACAGATCTAGCTCTCCTTTTGAGTCCTGAGGATCATTGTTCAGTAGGAAAGTCATGCATTGCTGCCAGAAGTCATGGTTTAAGGAAACTGTCAACAATATTTGGAAGAAAGATGTAAATTTTGAGATTTCTCCCTCTATTTATGAATAAAGTTGCCTTTGGCTATCTCATTAAAAATATATATTTCTTTTAAAAAAAAATAACTTTGTGTGACCCCTACTACGCTGCATTTGCAGATGCCAAAGGTGTTAGAGAATTGAAAATGTTGGGGCTCAAGGGCTTTGGAGTGCAAATACTAGCTGGTGCTTGTTCAGAAATGTTATCTAAAATGCACTGTCCCTATCCCAGTAACAAATCAGTAAATTTCGTTTGATATAAAAATCAACCACAGCTAAGGAGATGGGATACTATATATAGTTCCAGCCTCCTGTAACAGAGTGGGGGATGCTCCAGTGCCACCTCCACCCAGCGTGGGGCGCACAGAATTTGACTCAGTCTGTTTATGTTCATCTGGACACACCTTTAAAAGGATTCTGGTACTGCCTAAAATTCTAATTGAATTTAATGTACATCTCAAGTCGGATTTTAGCATGAATCAACATTAATTCCACTTTGCATATGCAAATAAGGACAGTTATCCCTCCAGCTACCCAGTTTGTGTGCATCAGCCGTCTTTGGGGCTGCCTACAAATCGGTTTGTTCTGTGCAAATTAGAAAGGAGCTGAGCTGCGAGGTAGAGGAAAATGCCGCCTAAATCCACCCATCTGATCCATAGCAGGGTTGGGTTTTTTGCCATCTTAATCCTTTATTAAAAACAAACAAAATCAAAATATTGTACCATTTCTATGCAGAGACACAAGCTGTATTTCTCTTCTGCTCATCCAAATGGATCCATTGAGATGGAGATGCTGCTCCTGTTAGGGCTGTTGTAGTTTCCTCCTGCGTTATTGCTTCTGCAGTCTGTTAGGAACTGGAGCCTAATTTAGTGCTGGGTGACCTACCTTAACTTCTTGCTTCATTATCTCCTGCCGCTCCCTTACATCTTGAATTCTTGTCTGGATGCAATATACAAGAATGTCTCACTTCTTGCCTCTGTGGAAAAATAAATGTGATAATCTCAACAGATCCCTCTCTACTTTTACCTTAACTGTCTTTTCCTTCTTTTAAATCATAGCTGTAACACATGGACAGACAAACTGACTTCCAGCTCACTTCTTTGGCCATTATGCTCGTGTTTATGTTCAACAGTACTCCCACAGCTAATAAATACAAATTAGTCCAAGTCAAATGCTCCTTGTAAAAAATCAGTTACAAACTTATCCTCATTTTTCTATTTATTAAAAAACATTCTAGGTTATTAAAATGCACTCATTTTTTTGGTAAGTATTTTTTGTCAGTTGTTTTTTCTAGGAATTGGACCAGCCTACCTTAGAAAATTATTTTTCTCTTTTGTTTAATGTTAACAGACTCCAAATCTGTGTTGCCCCATGGGATGAGAGAACCTTTCCTAACGAGAGAATAATAATCACTAAGTTCTGGTATGAATTTTTACAGAAAGAATGTGTACTAAAATGGATGAAACATCATGCTTCACTTTCTCATGCTGATTTTTCAAGTGAATAATTGCAAGCCATGATTAATGTCACCCCAGAAATCTGGCATGCTTATTTGTGAACATATTAATGAGTCTAGTTTTATTATTATTCAACCAACTTTAATGCCTTAGTGTAAGCCTTGTCTTTTCCAGCTTCTCTATCCTTATGGCTTATTTTTTATTTTTCATTTGCTTTACGGTCTGGATTTTAAGGACAGTAGACTTTGGCTTTTCAAAATTTGAAGAGTCCCGTTTGTTGATGGCACTGCAGAATCACAGGTACTGCTTTCCTTGTGCCATTTAAACTTGCCTGCTTCTTGCCAAGCCCCACTGTGATGGATGCTGTGGACACACACGACAGGCAAAACTATTATATCATGGCTATTGGATGTAACTTTTTCATTTGGCTCCTGGTTGTGTACTTGACTAAATGGTTCAGGTAAAGAATATTACCTATCGAAACTGAGAGCACTGGATGGATAATTCATGCAAATTTTCACAGCAAGCAGACTGGTACGCTTTTCCAAGTTGCGTGTTTTAAGGGGAGAAAAGTGGAGGGGCTTTAGGTGGTTCAAGGTAAGCTGCGGACTAGAATACAAGTGATTTAAGGTTAAAATTCACATGTCACCATGCATCAGTGTGTTCTACGGCTAGCTGAGCTTCACCCACAAAGTACGCAAGGCCAACACCTCTTACGTTAAGACCATTAAAGGAGGGGTTTAAGTGTGTTTTAAAGGTTTTAAAATGTGAAGTTCTGTTTCTGGCCAGGTGAAAGTTTTGTTTTGTGGAAGCTGTTTTGTTGGTGGTTAGTCCTGTGATCTGCCAGTGAGGGGATTAAGATGGAAAGAACGGAGATTAACTATTGCATTACACTGGAGAATTTAGAAATCTCTTGATACTGCATGGGTGGTGAAGGGGTGGATAACATTTCATGTTGTTAAATGCAAAGGAAAGGCAATGGGGAAAATCAGTCCTAACTTTTTATGCTTAGTAACGGGCTTTGAGCAAGATATTTCTTGAACATGAATATAAATATGAATATAAAGAAATGAGCAAGTAATTTCCATAGAAATGTCTCTCTTATCAACTCACTGTAGGTATCTTTCATGTGCCCACAGTCTGAATAGTCTTTTTTTTTGTCCTCTTATTTCAAGTGCACGGTTAGAACAGAAAATGTGCAATGAGGGGCAATAAAGGTGATCAAATGTACGATATAATTAGTCACTGCATAGAGATGTTAGCTTTGGATTCTTCAGCTTGGAAAAGGAAACGGGCTGTGGCAGGGGTGCATAGAAGCCTGAGTCGCCAGGAGAAAGTAAGTGTAGGGTGGCTGACCACTGTGTTTCTCACGAGATAAAAGCAGGAATGCAAAAAAAAAAAAGTATCAGGTCACAGATTTAATATAAATAAAAGAAGTTATTTTTTCATATGATACGTAGTTACGCTATGGAGCTACTTGCTGTGGGATAATGGAATGTGTAAAGTTTACCTTGGTTCTAATAGCCTAATTCATGGAAAAAACAGAATGACTGCCTACTGGATATATTTTAACATATTCTGCATTGCTAAGTCTACTTGACTTGTTCTTACCTTTTGTTTTTCCCAAGCAGGCTGCTGTTGGAGAAGGGTTACAGGAGCAGTTAGACTTTTAACCTGCCCGTGTTCTGTCATCATGTTGTAATGATTTCAGGAGGGATGTGAAAAGGATCCCAAAGGCCTGACATCTCAATTAATTCCCCTCCAGGGCACCAAAAAGGGGTCAAAGAAGCAGTTAACTTGGAGGCTAACACTTTCAGGCCAGTACTGGCTGTCACTTGGATGAATTTGTTTCAGCAAAGCTCTGTTGAAGTCCCTAAGAAATACTTGCATGCAAGTTGCTGCAAAATTTGATTTATTTCTGTGTTGTCCTGCACAGGAATGAAATGAGGAGTGTAACATTAGGATGGCAGAAAGTGGGGGAAGGACAAAGGGAAAATCAGCAAAAAGAAAAGTCCAACTTTACCTGCTGAGGGTGGATCAGATAAGGAAATGTCTAGCAATGTTCACAATAATTCAGACATCATCCTAGACCTTAATTACTGGCACAGGCAACTGTGGCCCTGGTAGGAGGGAGGTGGATCGTGTCTGTGCACTCCATCTGCTGCCTGCAGAGAGGGGAACGTTCCAGGCCAGGTGTTGCTGAGCATTGCTCTTGTCTAGCAGCAAGATAAGTTTAATTAAAGGGCTAATTATTCCCACTCTGGAATGGACCTATCGTTGTACTTGCAATTGCATTCTAAGTCTTTTCCTCCGGTGTTCATGCACTATACATTTATCTTCCATTGTCACGTTACTGACTTGTTTTGCTTAAGTGAGGATAAGTCTTTGGTGCATGTGAAAATTGGAAACAAAGGGAATTGGCTAGACTTGAGTCTAGGTGATACTTCATTGTAATGGTGTTTGTCAGCACAAAAAGACATTTCATGCTGGCTTTCTAACTTTCTTGTGAAATAGGTATTTTACAGTTGTGGTAACTAAGGGCTCGGATCAATGGGGAATTGGACCCAGATGTCTGTGTTCTGCTGCAACTATTAAGAGCATCAGACAAAACTTCTCTTTCAGTTAAACCAGGAGTAACTCTTGATTTCCAAAAAGTTTCTGGATTTACTTCAGAATAACAGACCTTGAGATTACGTCTGTTGAAGTTTTACCCTTTTTTATATTTGGTTTGAAAGCTGTGGGGTAACCCATGCTTGCTTTCTCTGGTTTTGCGGACTATGGAGAGCTCTGAATCTTCTCACCGCTAATGACAGACAGTCTTCTAGCTCTAAGTATTAGAAACTTGCTCTTCAAGATGTGATCTTACCTTTCTTTTGACTCTTTTTGACCTTACTTAAAGACATCCTGTTTAGGTGAAGCCTTAGGTTTGAGCCAGGTTTTTTCCCCTCAAGCTCCTGCAGTTTACTGCCCTTTGATTGACCAAAGGCTGATGTCCTGTTTTTACAGGGTCCACAGAATGGGGGACATTGATCACCCCATGGTCAGGCAGTAGAGAGCTATTTGTGGGGAACAAGAGTACCTCAAGGAAAACCTATCTTTAAAAGCAAGAATCTTTTCCATAATACTCTTTTCCCTAATACAGTGAGGACTTTGGGGTCTACATATGCCCTTATAGACTAGGAAGGGAGAGGGAATGTTCCTCTGCCTAGTTTTATCTCTATCAGATCTCAAACACAAGGGACCATTTCCTCCAGGCTAGGACCTTTATTTTATGTCATTTTGCACCTTTTGTTGGTTAAAGCTTTGAGTCAGGTCATATTGATATGTGAGATTCCCCCCACCCACTTCTTGTGGCCAAACTTCAAAAGACATATTACTCATACCGCTGTAGCATTCAAGGCTTGCATTAATTACCCACTAATGGCTTCTTTTTTTTTTTTTTTTTTTGCAAGGAAGCACTTTATATTTTACTCATGGAGCCAGGAGAACTATCACTAGGATGGATAAGGATATACACATAGTGTTTGTAACTTCAATATAATCCCTGAATATTCCACGATTCTGTAATGTCTGTCATGCTGGGCTTGAGCCCTGTTGCTGATGAACTGCCTGGGGCACTGTGTAGCAAATGCATTCTTTCACAGGCTAAAACAAAGCAGAGAAAACCATATAATGAATTCCAGTCGTGTAACATTATGGGCTAAATAGAAGTGCCACTCCTTTACTAGGATAGTTGTAAGAAGACGTTTTTGAAACCACATAGCTTAAGTGATAGCAGCCACTAGCCAAAGCCCAAACATGTGTCTGCGCAGGGAACAGGCACATGTGGAATATGTGCTAAAGCTTTGGAGTGTTTTGTAACACATTCGTAGAAAGACCATGAAACCTGAGAGACAGCAGTGCAAAATACACTGTGAAAATAATTTCAACAAAACCTAGGGAGAGATTTTTGGGCTGAGTGCTGGTCAGAAAGGCGATGATGTAAGCAGTTCTGTAGGGCAATCCCTTCTCACGATTTATGCCATGGAAGGAAGAATGGGACTTTTAATGTCCTTTGTAAACAAACAAGATCTGCTCATTGACTCCACCTTCAGTTATTTTCCCTTTACACTAGAAAAACCATGCAAGTACCAAAATTTTTTGGCTAACTGTCAAGGTCAAAAAGGGATAATAATAATCTACAATTTCTTGAAGCCTATGCAAGCTATATAGGATTTATTATACTTTGATAGGGAATAATTAAACTCTGAGAACTCCTACCAACGTTTTCAACATAAACATGTCTAACTTGCATCCCACAAGTATGGTTGAAGGACAGGAAGGGGGACCCTCCCCAAACCACAATTAAAAATTTTTGTTCCACAGGGAGACTTGAAAATGTAAAACAGTGGCAGTGGGACTCAGACTTGGCAGAGTTTATCTAAGAGTATGTTCATTTGTTTTAACTTAGATTTTGAAAATCCAGTGTTTCAGTAGGGGCATGTATTACAGCAGTGCTGTGAAACCAAAGAGAAGGTACATGATTTCTTGACAAAATCAACATGGGCAGGAAAGGGGCAGCCAGCGGTGGAGGGACAACTATTCTGGGACTTCTCAGAGAAGTTGGATGTATTTGAATTTATGGGGTCAGATGGAATTCACCCGAAGGTGATGAAAAAGTCAGCCAATGTGTTTGTGGGGCTGCTGTCTATGAAACACCACCATGACCTGGGGGAGGTCCCCCATGACTGTAACAAGGCTGATGCTGCTGCAGTCAGCTAGAAAGGCAGTGAGCAGGACCCAGTCAGTCAGTCTACAGCTCATGGAGTATGTCTTCTTGCAACACATTTTCAAACATGGGCTTGAAAAAGCAAGATGACAATCGGAAAGATCAGCATGATTTTATGAAGGGCAAATCATACGCGAACAATGTGACTGCCTCTGATTAAGAAATAACTGCTTGTGTGGATACAGCACAGGACAGGGTGTCTGTGGAACCACAGCGGTGGCTGGCCTGGTCTAGTGCTGGTGATAGTCCCTCTCCGAGCAGAAGGTAGGATCAGAGAACTCCAGAGGGCCCTTCCACCCATTGTTGCTATGTTTTTGTGGACTGCAGTACATCAGATGCTGGACTGAAACAAACGAGGAGCTGTCAGAACATATATATATATATATATTCATTTTTGCAAGAAGAGAAGCTATCCCCTAACACTCAGAGTGTAAATCAACCTTCTCTAATTGAATGTGCTCAGAGAGAGAGAGTTTATAACCAGGAAAGGTGCCTGCTCTGTAATTGGGCAGCAATGTCCAGATCTGGGGACCTGAGCAAAATATTTATATTTTCAATGTCTTCAAATATTTAAAACTTCAAACAGTTTTCAAAACTACAAACAGCATTCAGCCACAGTAGTGCAGATCTCAAGAAAGGTCCCGCTGATTTTACTTTTACTAGCCGGTGTCACTCAGCCTGTGCACCGTCCCTCGTGCCGGGTGGCTGAGCCAGGGCTGAACGTGGCTGTGTGCTGCCCTGGCATGTTCTGCTCGCAGAGGATGGCAGAAGCCAAATGTTACTCTTCTGGCATCGTTTTACATGAGAGTTTGAAGCCGGGAAGTCCAGATTCTCCACTGAAGCTTTCAGACTGTAATTCAGGAAGGATTGATGCATCCAGCTGGCTACAGAGGGGACCAGTTCTGCAATACGCCTGGGCAGCCCTTGCTTTATTTTAAACTTTTTCAGGATATCCAAGAAACTTGTAGAATAGCATGAATTTTACATCATTCAGGAAAGCCAAGCACCTTGCAGTAGCTTCAGGGACTGAGGAGATGCTTAAACCAGCCTTGTACTACTGAAGGGTCCTTCTGTATCACTCCTAAAATGCTTCTGCAAGTGGGACAGCTTTTGTGAACTGGTAAGATGTGTTCCTGTGTGTGTACTGCAGAGCAAAAGCAACCGGAAAACCCTTTAAAAGCAACCCTTGGCACTGAGTAAGCACTGCCCTGCTGGGTTCATCAGATCCTGCACGCAGAAGCCCTTTGTGTTCATTATTCATGAACCAGTACGGCGTGAGGATCTGCGAGCTTTATGGACAATGAGTTCTGAACCTCCTAAGAGAGAGTATTTGCTATAGAAACCCGAGTCTAAGAGCCAAACGCACCCAGCTGAGGAAAGCACACGCAGAAACAGTCTCTCATGTCTGGCTGCAGCTTATTCAGGCAGAGAGCTTGTTTACCTAATCTGAATATTTGACCTTTATGCTTTTTGGAAATGATATTTTCTTCCTCTTAATTATGTGGAAGGAGCACTTCCTTTCAGAGCTCTGATGGACTTCTCTATAAATAGACACTCACATCCCAGAACCTCACACCAAAGCCTTCAGCAAAGTCAGCATCCCTAGGACTTTTTAAGCCTGAGATAGGAACCACGTGGAGTTTAATCATTAATCACCAGTCTTTAATTAACAGCTCTGGGCTTTGAACAAAAGGTGCTTACTGCAGGGCTGCTGAGGGACCCTGAACTCTTCAGTGCACTTTCATTTGGGGGACCCTGTGGCTTTCCAAAGGGGGCTGGTGGAGCAACCTTCTCGTGGGAAGGGTCACGCTCCCCAGGAAGAGCAGATGTTTGTGGCCTGATCTCCATTTTCACAACTGTCCCGTTGGTTGGCTGCAGGCTTGAGCTGTCTCAACGCAGGGATGCGGCCAGTTCCCCGAGGTGGGCAAAGGAGCAGAGCATCGCCAGAGCCTTGTTGCCTCCATCAGGTGAGGTGGGTTATAACCAGAAGAAGGAGGAAAGTTGCTCCAGGCTCGGAAAATTTTATAGAGGAGTGTTCAAAATTGAGCACTCAGGAGAGAAAGAAAACATTGCTATAAAAGTTGACTCAGCCAATATTTTTCTGCATTCCTGCTGCTGTGATTGAAGATATTTGTTTTTAATATAGGTTTCTCCCATTTGTAGTCTGGTTTTCCTGTAGTAAAAAAGTGAAGGGCAGATCCTCAGCTGATATAAATTGGCTCCACTGAAGTTAATGGAGACATGCTGGTTTGTACCAGCTGAGGGATCTGGCTCGTGCTGCACTGTTCGATACCCCTATTATACTGCCATGATTACGATACTAATTCAGTAAAATGGCTTCACAGCGTAATAAAACCAACGCAGAGAATGGAAGATGAAAGGGCTTCCTCTCCAACCCACCTGGTATTTTTCAACATAATGTTTTCCTTTATTTTCTCTTTTGTCAGAAAACGGTCTCAAACAAAACTTTTTATAGCAAATATACCCGCTCTGACAAAACTTTCCCTGAGAAAGGCTTCTTGGCTTCGCTGTCCTGCCTGTGTGCAGGAAACATGCAGGGCAAACTTGGTGGCCATCAGGACATGGTGAGGCTTGTGCAAGAAAATGAATTGGCTCTCTGAAGGGCAGGGGTGTTACTGCAGAGTACTTAAAGCCCGGAGATAACCTTGACTTCTGAAAAATAGAAGTTATCATACTAGTGCGTACAGCATTGATTGCTTGACTCGTGCTCTGCCCTGTCATAGTTTTTCTTGCTCTGTCTGTACCGGGAGAAAGAGCCAGGGGGTTGTACCAGCCTGCAGCCCCCCGTCACGGCAGTGCAGGTGCTGGTGGTTTTCCTCCCTGTGACCGGCTCCTCCGCAAGCAGCAGAAGATGCTGGGCTTGGGGCGTGGGGAGCAGGATAACCTGTGCTGCCTCGTTGCTTGGAGCTGTTGAGCACCAAAGGGAATAAAAAGACACAAAGACCTAAATAAAGGTAGCGAGATGCATAGCTAGATCCCTAGAATGAAATATTTTGTTTGCCGTAGCACTGCTGCTCTGCACACGGGTTCTTCTGTGCCAGGAGGGATTTTTACAGGGACGTTGCTAAATGGAGGCAGTAAATTTAACTTTAAAGGACCATGAATTGAAGCTTTTGGCTAAAAGCTGAAATGCTGTTACTCTTTACCAGGCCCTTTTAAGTTCACTTGGAACAGGATAGTATATTTTTCTTCTAAAGCCTTTGCAAGTTGAAGGCCCTGCCTGTGGCAGGTCTCATTCAGCTCCTGGGGAGCTGGGACCTTGGGAGCAGCAGCCCAGCACTGTGGGAGCTTTCAAGGTGAATTTGAACCAGCCCAGCTTCTCTGGGTAAGGGTGAAATACAAAAAGATCCCTCCAGCAGGTTAAAGAAAGCTGTGGGTTACGCTTCTAAGAGCTGCAAGGCACGATGTGCCATTGCAAAATCAATATCAGTACAATTTTAAGTGCCATGAAAGCTAAAGGGACACACAGATGTGTTTCAAAGGCAGAAAAAACAATGTGCAATGTCCTGAATTAGCAGGCTCGGGTGAATCCTGCTTCCAGACCTGAGCTGGTCCCTTAGCAGCAGTCATAGGAATGCTGATTCAAGGAAGTAATTTTCTTACATACTCAACACTTTGAAACAACCTAAACTATTCCCACTTTTGACCCTTCTGGTCACATGATCCTATTTTAATCTATTTATACCCTCTGCTTCTTTTAAAGAAAAAACAAAAAGGGTTTGCACTAAACTCTGTTCAGAAGAAGCAAAACTTTTCATGTTGCTATCTAGTTGTAACTTACTGCAACTGCTTCTAATATTTGTCCTGGTGTTTGAATTATCCCTGAGAGTGGGATATTCAGCGTGTGGATGACAGACTGCAAGTCCCCAGTAAAGGTGGAATTTGGCTGCCTTTGGCATCCACCTTCTTCTCTTCCAGGTCTTAATGAAGTATCAGAAATTCCTGCATTTGCTGCAGGCTGGCAGTGGAAGCCGTCTTGGCTGTCTGCTCAAGGCAACGCTCTCGGGCCGAGGCAGGACTGCCTCTCTCATCACAAGCCTTGCGTGGTTGGGGTTTGAGTGCCTGGGCAGTGGGAGGCTCTGGTTACACGAAGGGACCAGGAATCTTGCACTAGCAGCTGGCGTTTAAAAGAAGGCTTTGAAAGAAGGACCCGAGCTGGCAGGCTGAGGGGACAGGAGGATGCACACGGGTCTTACTTTTGGAATAGATGTGCTTATTTCATCCATTAATTAGCAAAAAGGATGATTGATCTGGAAACTTTTGCAGAACCCGGGTGCCTCTGCTTCCTTAGCCAGGCGTTTGTGGCCAAGCTTCTACCTGCAGCCCAAAGGGCCTCGGTGCTCCTGGGTGTTAGTGCCCTGCTCCCGAAGAGAGGGGGCAGAGCCTGCCACCACGGCTGGAGCGGTGGCTGAAGGAAGTCCTTGCTAGATCTAATCAAGCAAAGAAAAGTTTTGGAGCATATGGACGCCAATGTGTGGTCCAAGCACAACAGCTTGGTGAGTGTCCTGCAGGGAGACTTTTACTAGCACTGCAACAACAATTCATCATTGCCTGAAGGTTTGATGGGTCTGGTACTCCTCGTCTTAATTGACCTCGGCTGGAGACCTGCGTTTCAGTCCAGCTTAGTCACAAAGGACTTGGTCTGTGCTTGGACCTTAAAGAGGATATTTATCAGAAAATCACATGATTAATGGAACTGAATGATCTCTGTTCAAGAGTAGCCAGGAATTGAATTAACAGAGCAGGGATTTTGGCAGGTTTGAAGTGCTGGCAAAGCCGAGACCCCAGCCTGGGCAGGCAGAGCACCCCTGGCCTCGGTGGGGTGCAGCCGCTGGCTGGGTCGGGGTGGCTTCGGGGGGCAGGGACAAGGTGATCAGCTGGCAGGACCGGAGGCACAGAATTCTGGGCTTATGTTTGGATAAAAACACTGTGTGCAGATTATTTACCCTTCACGCAGCAGCACCAAAACTGGGATTGCCCAGCAGTCCTCTGGCAGAAAGGGCAAAAGTAAATAGATTTACAGAGGCTGATCTCCACAAGTGGATGGTGGTGGAAGGTGAGGGATAAAGGAACAAATAAACAGAAATCATCAAATGCTTTCTTTCTTGCCTGCTTTTTTCCCCAGTCTTATTTCTTTTTCCCTCCATGTCAACACCCAACAAGACAGGACTAAAATTAATGGGGAAAGCAGCAATTAGCAAATTAGGTTAGCAGCGTGTTGCAGTGTGCCATGGCTGCCAGGTGTGAGGGGCTCTGGCAGTATATTTATTAATGGCTGTCAGAAAAGTGACACTTTGATGAATGAAGCTGGGTAATCGGCACCCTCCGACAGCGAGCACCGAGAGGCCTCAACATGCTAAACTGCAAAACCAAATCTTTTTTAACCCCCATACAAAAATACAGCAACAAAATCACTGCAAGAGGAGCGTGTTTTTCCATCAGGAACAGGAGTTCACATTCTCTTCTAAATACATTTTTTTCCCCCTGTAACTTCCTCGGGAGGATTTGTCAGGTTTGAAGGTTTTTCCTTTCCTTGGAATAATGTGGGACTCAAGAATTTATAAATGCAGCTTAAAAACGTGTGGCATGCTCTGCTGTTTTGGATATATCCCGTTAGCGCTATTAAGGCCAAGGGTGCAACACTCGCACCTTCTGAGCTTTGCTCTTTAAGCATAATGGCACTGATAATCCATAAACTGAGCTTGTGAACCAGCTCCCTGTCTAAGATATTAGCATCTCCTGACTGGCGGTCAGCAACTGCTCTGCTCCTAATTAACGCCACCAACATGTGCTGTCCAGGAGCCCACGTTGCGCATGGGAACAGGTAAAATGTAAGAACCTATAAGGTGAAACACCTTTGACATAAAGTTTCACCAGTGGCATTGTTGCATCCTGATGTTTTCACTCTTGATAATTTTGAGTCCTTTCTGATGAATATGTTGTTACTGTTGGAAATCAATTAAGCTAGTGAACCTTTAGGAGTATCGCTACATGACAGTGACAGGCGGGTACGTGGCAGGGTGTGGATTTGCGGGGGCAATGCTGATGCTGCAGGTCACTGCAAATTCACAGGACTGAACCCTTGGTCAAGAGTTTAGGGGAAGTTTTCTTCCCCCCCCCCCCCCCCCCCCCCCGAAGTTCTCGAGGAGATTAACCTAGCTGCTGGGAGGGCATCTGGATAAAAGATCGCTCTGCAAAGTGCTAGGGTACGTGGAATCTTTTCCCAGGTTTTCAGACTTTGCATTACACACTGGAGGTAGGGTTTGTGCAGCACTTCAATAGCTCAGCACAGAGCTGCTCAAATCCCCCAGTTCCGTGGAGAAATTGAATCCATTTTTATAAAATCCTAGTTCTGGTTTTGGCCAGCTAAAAGGACTGTGTAAGTTTTGATTAAAAACATGAGAATAAATGTAAATCATATCCCAGGCATTCATCTGGTCTTCTAGTTTGAAATGAAGCTGAAGGATCTTTCTGGAATTATCCGTCAGGATCTGCGGGCTTGTTAAATTTGGGTTGGCACTTGAAGCAAATTTGAAATTGTTCTCTTATGCCTTAATAATTATATTCAGTTTCCTAATTTGGCTGCTAAGTTTATCAGAAGATAATTGAACTCTTAAAAGTATGATCTGACCAGATGGTAGGAAATACTTTAAAATAAACTTTCTTCCTGAAACTTTGCTCTGTTTTCCTTCTCCCTCTCATGAAAACAGTCCATCTGCACATCTCCGACCTGCAGAGGTGCATGTTCTTAAACCAAAGAGCTCCTGGAGGAAACCAGGCTATTGCCTCCATGCAGCAGAAGTAACAGATCTGTGTCAAGAAAAACCAGCAGAACCACCAAGTGCAGCCGGCTACTCCTGTCGGCTTCTGCACCAGCCTGCTGCACCCCTGCACAGCACAGCCGGGGTGGGTGCTGTGTTTGTGCCTCTTCGTGGGTGCTGGGCTCCCTCAGCACTGCCACTCCTGTTCGTGGCCTCCCGACGTGCAGCAGCACAGCTCTGCTGGCCAGGGGGGGTGCTCTCAGGGCTTGGCAAGCTGAGGGTTGCTGATGGGTTGTGCTTTCAGGTAAAGATGGAAAAGTGGGGGAAAAAAAAAAAAGGCAGGAAAAAAAAAGAAATAGCTTATAAATTATTCCAGGGAACAGGAGAAACTGTTCTCAAGTCGCTTTTGTTTCTTAATAACTTTTATTGTTGTTACTAAAGGATGCACGAGGGTCTTGTTTGCTTGTACACGGGAGAACTGAACGGCCAGAAACAGATTCGTTGCTTGTTTTTCACTGACTCTTCCAGGCGGCAGCACGCACAGCATGAACTCCAGGCTCGGCACTCGTGCCGCCGGCTTTGTTAGCTGGCTGTCTGCTCCCGTGCGCTCTTCCTCATTCCTTCTCTTTGCGGGCAGATGTGCAGATGTAGCGGGTGCTAGAGCAGTGCCTTGCCAGCTCCATCCACTGGGTATCTCATATTCCAAGCTGGTTAACAAATACTGTTGTTTCAGGTGATGGTTTCGATGAAGTGAGCACGTTTCCCAGTTTCACTGAGATCTAACCTGACTGCTAAAGTTCTTGTAAGTGGTTCCTGAGTTTTGGGGTAAGTGCAGTTCTCCAGTTTCACTGGTGGTGTGTAGAAGTTTATGGGTTCGTTGCAGACCAGTAAACCCAGGTTTTCCAAGTCCTTCATTAGCATGTATACTGCCAGGCTGTTTTTCCCACTCGGACACTCACCCTAGCCAGCTTCTTTCCTGTTTTAAAGAGGATTTGCGGCTCTTTCTGTTCTCCATTATACGAATTTGCGAAGTATTCTGTCACTGTGAAAGCACGCACCATTTTCCCCGCTTATTTTGGTGCTTATAGTTTACATCTACTTCCTATTGACTTGCACAGGAGTCAGCAAGGGGAAGACCTCTGACTTTGCTCTTAGTCCGTGCTGTGATGGGGAAGCCTCCCAGCTCCAGTAATCAATCACGCTGCACTGATAGCAGCTCAAAGAGTAAGCAAAGATAAATGGCTTGTCCAGGCTGAGCTTGTCTTGGCTTTACATGGGAAAATACTGCTAGAAGTTCCCTCTGTGTGTCGGCTGGGTGTGATGGGAGGGTGCTTTTATCCATTGCTCACTGTGGCTGCGGAGCAGGAAAGATCTGTTAACATCAGTGTTGCTCCTGCTCCTTGCTGGGCTCTGGCCATCCTCTCCTGTATGAAGATGAGTATTTCTTCATGACAGTGTGCTTAGTCTCCACCTGCCCAAGCTGTGTTCTGTTTTCTGTCAGCTCGGCAGCGCTGTCATTTTCTGGGTGCATGGTGTGTAATTAATGAGAATGTCATTTCCAGGTTGTTTTCAAAGATGAGACTGAGAGTCTGAGAAATCATTTCAGTCAATGCCTTAGAATTATTATTATTATTTTTTTTAATTAAGAAAACTATCACCTTGGTTGCTTGGTTTGGGGGTTCAACTGGAGGGAAATCACTGTGCTTATATTTTTAAAGAAAGCCAGAGTTGACCTCTTAGTAAAGATGCAAAACTCGGGTTCACGTGCCACTGACCAGGGCACTTGGGAGTCCCAGGCAGGGCTGGATGGCTCTTTCCCAATTCGTGGCAGCACTGGTGCTGCCAGCCTCCTCCCCGCGTGCCGTATGGTGGATGGTCTCCCTGTGATGGTCTCAGGAAGCAGTGGTTGTTTGTGCTGCAGGTCAGACCCTGCCCTGAGGAGCTGGAGGGGTAGAAGGACACGCTGTGACTTGGCCCAGAGTCCTTCCCTGTGCTCCTCGCTGCCCCTGGGTGCTGGCTGGGCAGAGGTGTTGGCCGGGACATATGTATTTTATTAGACCTGTTATTTCTTTCACAGCAGTAGTAAGTCTGCTTTATGGGAGACCCTGTGTGACTCCATAAGGAGCACAGAGATTGGTTTCAGCCACCTTTGCTCCCCAGGACATTGCTGTCCCGAGCAGTGGATAAAGGCACGCAGGCTCCGATGCTGCTCAGCATGCCTGCTGCAAGCTGGCCTTCGTGCTCGTTTAGGGACATCACCTGCCCCACTCCTCCCGAGCAAGTACCCTCAAGGGTCTCTGCTCAGCCTTGTATTGTTATATACTTTAATTTTACTTGGTTATTTGCAAAAGGGAAGGGTGAAGGGCTCTTAGGCAGCAAATGCTTCTCTTTCCCTCCTTTCTGCCTCAGTTGTTTAGAGTGGTATCAGCCTGTTTCTCCCCACTGATCATTCCCCCAAGCCCCACAGCAGCACTGCTTAGCAGTAAAGCTCCTGCAAAGCTCATGTCTTATGGGTTGGCCAAGGGAACAGCTGGCTTTTCTTCATGTCGCTGTCATGATCCATGCTTCTAGGCTGCCACTTTCATCAGGAAACATGGCACGCTCTGCCTCCATATACTGGACAGGTTTATGTTGGGGTTTTTTTCTTTTTTTCTTTTTCTTTTTTTTTTGACAGTGTGAATATTTGAAAACAGTGAAGTTGGTGTTTGCTACACAAGATTTTCTGAGCATTGCAAATGTTTTATTCCAAATAATCTGCAGGTGCCTCTGGGGCGGGTGAGATGCACGCAAAGCTTAGCGTGTACATGTGTACATGTCTCCTGTGATATACGAAGCTTTGACGCTGCAGCTGCCATTAGTGTTAATGGGCTAAAACCCTTCACATCAAGCTGAGAATATACTCCCGCTAATTGTGTACCAGCCATCCCCTGGGACTTTTGTGAGAATGATGCATCCAAGAAGAGGCGCTTTCAGTGATACGATGCCTTGGGATAAATAAATAAGGAGCTAAAGTTAGAGGCTGGTTCAGGAAGGCTGATTCAGTGCCAGCATTATAACATTGGGAAACCAGATAACAGCAATGCCAGCCTTTACCCTCCTGGTCCTGGCCTAGTCCACTGCTGCACGGTACCATCTTCTGAGCCATACATCACCACTCAGTCTCACCTTGATGATGTATGATGCCCATAGATCCTTATAGCGGGAGTGCACTCTGATGTATTGCGCCAATACATCATGGACAGGGTTCGCCTGGGTGATGTATTAGTGCCCTGAGAATGTATTACTCAAACGCTGGTATTGTTCAGGGATAAAGCCAAGCCAAGGAGTGGATTCAATTTAATTACAGCGCAAATGATAGCCTGGTGCCAGGAGCACTTTGGTGCGGAGATGCTGGTACCCTGTGGAAATATGAGCTGTGGCTCTGGTGCCATTGAGTCACATCACAGTGTACCATGAGAAGAGGCACCATATTTTAAAGGAATGGTCATTTTCAGAGAAATATAGGAGGACACTTTCGAGAACTCTGTAGAGAGCAGCAGTGCGATAGGCAGGAGGCTCCCGAGCAGGCAGTGCTGTGGGCAGCAATGTGCAGACCTGTCCCGCTGTGGAAGGCTGGATCAGCATTTTGGAAAGCGCAAGGCAAGGTGATCCGGTTTTGGTCACCCATGACACTGAAAATTGCTGGACCCCTCTCAGCAGTGTGAAGTACATGTTGACAAAATACTGTCTTTCCCACCAAGGAGATGGGCTTTGAATCCAGCTTGACATTGGTGTTTGGTAGGTTATTGGTAGGATGTTGATAGCAAATCTGCAGAGATGATCGTGTAGTTCCTTGGGCTTGCTTCCATAGGTGTCATCAAAAACCTGAGGAGAAAACACCTAAACTTTTGGAAAACACTCTTGGCTATCATCTGTGGGGAACTGTCAAGTGATAGAGCCAATGATGAGCAGCTTTATGAAAAATCCAGAAACGAGAAAGTAATTCCTGTGACAATCTACATTGGATGCTTGTCTCTGGTTACATTTCCCTTCCTCTTTTCTTCTTTTTTTCACATCTCTTTCTGCTCCTCAGTATCGAAAAAAAAATGCAGAGCAGCTTTACTCTAAAATCAACTTTACTTCCAAATATGCCCCTGTAAGACTGACTCACTGTCAGTATTTTTTTTTAATAAGGAAGAGACTTTCATGTATGTTATCTGGTTGTCAAAGGATGCCATGTCTTAAAACATTGGGGGGTTTTGCAACATCCTTGCCCATGATGGGAGGTCCTCTGGGAACACACAGACACTTGAAAATTAAAGTGAAATTTCAGAAATGATCAGTTTAGCGCATCAGGTCTATTATCAGTGCAAAAGATATTAACTGCAGTAAGACATGATGATGCTTTATTTTTGGATATAAAAGATAAAATCCTGCTTTCACCAAAGTCAAGAGGATCTCTGCGTAGCTGGGACTTGACCCAGTCTCTCCCAGAAGAGTTTCTAATCATTGACTATCAGAGATATTTGATTATTCTTTTAGAGAAATATTTACATTGAAGCAGGAGTAGCAAGGTGGCAGCAGTACTTGGCTCATATTCAGTGTTTTACATCTATAAACCCAGGCAATTTCCAAGCAAGGTAAATACAGGTTTAAAGATGAGAGATTTGCAGCACAAACAGATAAAGTGACTTGTGCAAAGTTGTGTAGCAAACTGGTGGCAAAGCTTGGAAGAGAAGCCTGCTGGTCTGACTCACTCCTCCTCTGACATCCCTGTCATTACTTCACTTCTATTATTATCTTGACTTATTTGCTCCATTGTTTCAAATCAGATCTACTCCTACCTTCCTATTGCTCATGGCTCTGAAGCTGTAATTTTTGGTGGTCCTATAATGGGGAGGAAAATGTGTCTTTTTTCCCCATCAGTTTCCCTGTCAATAACTCAGAAATGCTGATTGTTCTTTATTTTTGGGTGCAGAATAAGGAAGACTCTGTCTGATAGACAGGAACAGTGGATGCTTCCGAGAAAATGACTTCTTTGCACAGCAGTACAAAGATCCCTCTCCTGCTCCTTGACTCTCTACCCTGCCACATCAGCAAGTAAAACAATGCAGATACTCTTCTATCTGGTTGTTGCTTAAAATGCAAAAGAGAGGTGGCGTGGCTCAGGTAGCGGGAATTTACACTGCCCCTTGCAGATCCTGGGCTTGCTGTCTTTGGAGAAGAGCATGAAGTGCTCCTGAGTGTGCTCCTTCAGGGCTGGTCCTCTCCCACACTGCAGAAAACACAGCGGTGTCCCCATCTGTGTGTGGCCCTAGGAACCATCTCTTCTGTGTTGCCTCCTTCTGTGACTTGTTCATCACTACGCTACCCCTCAGTGGAACCTGAGGTTCATAGTGATCCTTATCATCTTGTGATAACTGTTGTAAAAGTTTCTATAAATAGAATTTCTTCCTGCACAAGTCTTCTTGCTAGCTCAGCTGTTTTATTTTTAACAGAAAGGCATGTTGATGCTAAGCAGAAATATTTTTTTTTAAAAAAATATCTCTATTAAACATAAAAAGATGCTGTGTCTGAGTAAAAAGGAAAGGTGCCCCTTAGATATTTTTAAAGCTTCCAAAAATAATCTCAAGCCTGTGACAAAGCTTATTGAGCAGGAATAGTTATGGACAGCAATTCTATGATGGAAAGGATCATGCCTCCTCGTGCTGCTGGCTGGGATCTGCAAGAAGGGAGACCAGTTGAACAAAGACCTCTAAAAGGAATTAAGTGAGAGCTGCTCTTCAGAAAGCTTGATAGCAGCACTGCCCAAATAGTTTTGCTGGTGAGCTCATACACGTTTTCCCTTCTGGGCTTGCCCTTGAGGTTGGGAACCCATTTCTGCAACTGAGTCTTCACTGAGACCCGCAGCCCCACTGCGAGAGCCTCTGCTGTGAGTGGTAATGAGAAAAGGCGCTGGGTTCGCCGTCTGCTATTTTTCAATATAAAGAGAGAAGGAGGAGTATTGTTAATTTTCCCTTGTATGCACAACTGATAGTGGACTTGAAAAAAAGTAAAATTTGGCTATTGTTTCTGCTGCTACACCCCTGCACCCTCTGGGTCAGAGCACAACCATATATGCAGTTGATTCAGTCTCCAGCACAACTGAGGAGGAAGAAAATTTGAGGGGGAGAGAAGCAGATGGGGGTCGGACTCTCCAAGGAGAGATGTTTTACAAGGTTCCCAATGCTTTTCCTCCCCCCCATAGCGGGGGCTTTTGTCTCCTTACTCATGGCAAATGCCAAGTCAAGTGCTTGTGTGTTCACGCCTAGTGAGAGGGGAAAAGTCTCTAGAGAACTTTTGAAAATTATAAAAGATAAACTGATTATTACTAAAATTGCAAAGGAGTCAACTGGTGACTGCTGAACAGCTTATATGGAGAAGAAAAGACAGCATTATAAAACAGAGGGAGATCTTCTATTGTTTGCAGTTAGAAAAAATATTAACTTGCTTCAATCCCAAAGTGACTGATTAGCTATGCTAAGCCAGTCTGCATTTGTGTTCAAGTTCAGTGCTTATCGCAGGTGAATTTCAGCCCATGTGGATGCTGGGTTTTTCAAAGGGACGCAGCCAGTTTTGCTTTCCCACGTGGCAAAGCAGGAGAGGTTGGTTTCTCTTGGACTTTATCTGTTCCCTGAGCAGAAAAGGGATTGGGCAGTAGATTAAGATTTGAGGCTCAGTTCTGATTTCTCCTGTAAATATCCTGCATGCCCTCAAGAAAATTGATTTATTGCTTTCAACCTTGATTCCTCACATGTAAAATTGGGAAAAAGACTTTGTTTGTGGCCCGCTTATTTATATGGGCATCTCTTGCACAATGTGTGTTCTTCCTATGTGTCCGGTACTCTACTTGGTGCAGTGAGTCTCATTCCTTCCTTGGCACTCTAGAGAGCAGTTTATATTGCAGCAATCCTGATAACTATCATTAAAATAAAACTACTGGAGTGAGACCGAACCTTCCTGAAACACTGGTGCTTTAGATAGAATTTGAATGTAAAGCTCACCAGGGTTTGGTGGCTGTCCTCTGCCTGTAGCTGTCAACGTGCACCACCGACTGTCAGGATGAATGATGGATTAACAAACGTGTAATGATTTGCCAGGAACAAGCAATACTGCCTGAGTGACATGCATTCCAGATGTGCAGAGAAGAGGGATGTGTGGCATTGTCTCACTCAATAACATAGGATCTGGCAACTGGAAAAAGCAATGTTTTTCATCCATTACAATGTGCGTATATATGTGGATCCTGGAAAATACAGACCTGAAACAGGAGGTTCTGAATTAATTTTTTTGGTTTTGGTTTTTGTTTTAATCCAAGGATATGATTTGGCAGCAGAATGTGAAACTGCCAAGCTGAAAGACTTTGTGCTCTGTTTTTCTCTGGATGATAGTGGGGGACCAGCTGGGTTCACTGGACTCCACAAGGTACTTTTGTTTATGGATGAAGCCATGCAGATGGGGATCAAAGGTTGTGTATAGCTGCTGTAGAGCACGCTGGGACTGAGAGAGGTCAGGCACCAGAGATTAATTTCTTGGCTGGTTAGAGCCAAGGTTTAATAGCAGACTTGGAAAGGACAGTGATTGAGTTTACTGCTAGCAGAACCTATAGTTCAGGTCAAGTAAAAGGAAGCAGCTAAGGGGCTCTGTGTGTTGGTTGCAGGAGAAAGTCTAATGGCTTAACAATATGTGGCCTTAACAAGACGTATGATAGTTGCTGGCACTAGTCAGCTCCGCACTGCTGTGCTGGGGCAGGGGGTAGCGAGGGGAGACGCACCCCTTGCATCTGGTACATCACCATTAACAAAGCAGGCGCTTCTGGGGCTAGGCTAATGCTCACAGCGAGGCAAAGCAAACACACAAAGGAAGCCTTGTTAATTCTGAAAGTGAAGAAGAAAAAAAAGGCAAGCCCATTTTTCTAAATAGGGAAAACGATGTATATGAGGTGCAAGGGGAGGATGTATTTTCTTCTTAGATTTTTGAATTGCATACTTCAACAAACCCATGTAGATATCAAAATTCCCAGAACCAGGGCTAGGTGACCCATTTTGGCTAAATCAGGAACTGATTCTGATTCTGAAACTAAAGTGTACTCTGACCTTAACTGTACCCTGACTTTTCATGCTACTATTCCATTACACCTTCGTTTCTAAGTTTTCTGTTTTGTTTTGTTTTGTGGGTATTTTTGTGTGTTTGTTGTTTTATTATATAGTTCTATCCTTTATTGTATTTAATTGTACCTAACTACACTGTAATTTTGTTCTCCCTGGGTTCAGAAATGCTCTTGGATAATTTCTTTTTAGAACATACATTACAAAAAATCTAGCCAGGAGAATTTGCTTTGAGCATTTGAATGATGTTGTGTGTTGTTATAAGTCACAAAGAATTTTGCAAATAATTTCAGACTGTTATAATTTTGGTGGAGGCAGCCTGGCTGCATGCAGGAGAGACTTAGTGCAGGTCGTACCTTGACAGCTTGGTGCTATGGACCTCAGACCAAAATCTGCAGGAATAAAATTTGTATTTCATTGGTGATTTGTCCTGGAGCTCCCATGGAATGGGAAAATTGGGATACTATCACAGGCAGGACATGACCATGATAAATGTAGTACTATCAGGATATATCTTAGCTATGCGGAAAGCACCAGTTTGACTCCACGTTAGAAATTCCTCATTCTGTGGCTCTGAGCCAAGTGCTTATTGGATTTTTGATTAAAACACTTTCCTAGCTGGTCCTGCTTTAAATTCTTTTTCTTGGAAGTCTCCTGGATCATGTGAAGTTTTGGTTTTTTTCACCTTGGTGTGCTTTTTTCTCAGGAAGGTAACAGAAGCTGCACCAAATGACTGACGTGGGTTTGCTGGTTAGGGACAGGCGGGATTCCTCTCCCAGAGTGCTCTTATGTTGTCTCTGTCCATTAAACTTGCTACAAAAACTATTGTCACAACTCTGCAGTCTCTCCTGTTAAAGTTATTCTACTCTTTTTGGAAGTAAATGCTTGTTGGGCCACAAAACGTGACGCGATCATGTAGTGGTTAGGATTCTCATCAGATGCTTGGACCCCTACTTCAAATCACTTGCAGAGAGGTCTTGTCTCAGGCAGTTGCTGTGCTGAACTCATGGTGACTTGCAGATCTCTTACGACATTTTTCTGAAAAGTTTCTGGTTTTGCCATCATGTAAAGTGAGAAAAACCCCAGGTTTGTTATTTTTTACATTTGTTTGAAGGTTGTTTTCTTGTCCAGTTCAAATTAGCAATGCAGAAGAAGGATTTTGGACTCTTCTTTGGAAGCCACTAATATAATGTGAAGTTTTGCCTTTCATGGAAGAAGATTTTGGAGAGGACTTGTGAATCAAAGCTTGAATCAGTCTCTAGATCTGAGTCTGGTCCGTAGCAGTGGAAGGGGCATGGTACACCAGGTTTGCCTGCTGCAGGCCTTGTTCCTCCTCCAGAGCACCCTGCAGCAGCTGCTGTCATAGGCAGAACAGTAGAGTCAATGGAGCCAGGTCTGCTCCTTGCAAGCTGCGGCTTTGGTGGTTTTCAGTATGACATGTCATCCTTAATATATTTTTTTCCCCTTTTCTCTTCCTCTAGAACCCGCTTGTTTTGGCTGGGTTTCTCTAACAGAGGTGCCAACATGCTTTTTTGACAGAACTGCGTGAAACACCGGAGTTCATAGGGGCTGAAGGACAACCGTCACAGACAGGGACGTGACTGCTCTGGCTTTGCTGACTGTATGCCAGATTTGAAATCTGTGGTGAGTTACTCTTCCTTGGATTTTTCACTTTTTGTTCACCTTGTTTAGGAATCACCAAATCGTTTATGTTTTCTCCTCTGTGTTTTCTTTTGTGGTTTTTTTTTTTTTTTTTCTCCTATGGGGGAAAAATACTCAATGGAGATGAAAGCATCTCCACTCCAGATTCTGACAGTCCCTGCCCTGCCCTGCCCAAAACCAAAGCACAGCCTGTGCCCCTTAATTGCTGTTCTCACACTGCATCGCTCTGTAGGATAATGCAGTTATGGAGACACCTGAGAAAGTATTAGAAAGGGAATTCAGCACATCCACAATTTTACCAATACGAATGGAAAGTCAGAGCCCTGCCTGTGAGCAGACCTGAATTTACTGAAAGATGGACAGAAGCAACTTTCCAATCCTGCTGCTGTGCTGCTCCTTCTCAAACCAAAATCAGTCCAGTTTTATCAGCCTTTTAGTCCCATCTCAGCTAGGCTTCTATTTGATCTGAAATGTGTAGTACAGGATATCCAAAGCAGGATAGCACAGTATATGGTAGAAATGATGCTTTTAAAAAGCCGTAGCTTGCTCTCATTGCCCTGCAGATTACCCTGCATGTTCTCCCTCTGCTTGTACCACCCAGTTTCATGAGCAGGACTCAAAGTTTGGGATTTATCCTCTTTGTCAAAGTTTTTGGCCACATGAGCAGATGCGTTAAGGTGCTTTCCTGCAGATTCTCCTCTAATTGCTCCAAGTGCTGCGACCATCAAGCAGAATTCCAGTTGGTAAACTCTGCAGCTCGTGGACAACTTTTCTTGCCAACCATGCATTACAAAGGGCTAATTGTAAAAGTGGTGCACCTGCTGGCTCCCTTGGTGGCTGGAGCCAACAGGAAAAAAAATAGTAATTTATTAATGATCGAGTCACAAATAGTAATGAAAACAATAGGAGCATCTGAAGGAAGCGCTGCCGGGGGCAGAGGTGCAGGTGCTCTGTGCCCTGAACAGGCTTGTCGGCATTTTTATAAAGCTACTTTACAGCCCTTATCAATTTCCTACTGCTTTCTGTGTACCCCCTGCCCCTTTGCAAATGTTTTGCCTGCACAACAGGCTCAGCATTTCTTGTTGTAGGTGATAAAATAGCTGTCACCCTGTGGAGGGAGGAAAAAGGCAAAAAATAAAAATGTTAGGTCCAAAGAAACAAAGCAGAAGAACACATTTCAGAGCAAACAAACGAGAGCTAATGGAGCCGCTGAGTCGGCACAGGGAGAGCGATGATGTGATTGTAGCTGAGGAATGCTACAAGTTTTGGGGTGACAAATACTGGAGGGCAAGAGAGGCTCATTCCTTAAACTGAGGCAGTACCTTGTGTTTCTTGGATTTCAAAGGTGACTGGCACATGCACACACCTCAGCCAACACCACCCACAAGGAATTTTGGATCTAGCGAATCTCTCTGAGAATCTCAGCCGTAATTTAAAAAACTACATTACACTGGCGACTCCAAGACCTTTTTTTCTTAAGTAGGCAGAGCAGAAAGCACTGCCAATTTTAGCAACCTCCTTGTACCGTTTGGGTGCTTAAGTCGTCATAACACGTGGTCATGTGTCTCAAAATACAGTGGTTCTTGGAACACTGGGATAATACAACTGATATGCATAAATGAATGTAGAATCTTTGAGAAAAGGTATGTCGAGCTAAGGAGCTCATTTCCTTGCAGCTGGCTTTCACCGCCAGGGCAGCGCAGCACCTGCGAAACGTGGCAGCTGATGACAAGTTGCAGAAGGATCACAAAGACAGTCAGTGGGACTTGATGATCTCAAAGGTCTTTTTCAACCTGAAAGATTCTATCATTCTATGATCAGGTCATGGCAGTTTCTCCTCATGCCCAGGAATGAGGTCAGAGATAACATGCTGTGTGTAATCTTAATGTTTGCCTTTCCTCTGTTTTGACCATCACACATGGCTTTAACGTGTTACTTTCCCTGATAGAAAGCATTACCACAGACATCTGCTTGATGTGCTTCATCCTGTGTGTGGTGGCAAGTGCCTGCAGCGCTCTCCAGGGCTGCATCTGGTAATATTACAATCCAATTCATCTTGCAATGAAGGAAAGCTGCACTAAGTGGAAAATTCTTGCACTGTCATGGTTTAAGTGGGATTTGGAGACTTTTTAGGCTGGTGGGAACTTGCTTGTGTGCCTGAGCCCGTGAGCTGTTAACCAGAGTCTGTGGGTCTAGAAATTATAATTTCTCAAGATGTTGCGGGTGTAGATGTCTCAGCAGAAAGGAGTCAAACTGAGAAGGCAGCCTGGGTCTGGCCCAGTTGTGTACGGGCCCCATGTCCTGCATTTACTAATGTTACACAGTTTATAGTTTATAGTTTAGTTACAGTTTATAGTTTAGTGAGCACACCACAGCCATCATGGAGCAGCTGCCACTGCCTAACCAGTCAGCACGACAGACCAATGCTCCCCAACTTTTCACTGCCTATCCTGCATTTAATGGAGCAAAAGAGATGCTCTGCCTTTGACTTGATTGTAGTGGAGACAGAGAAAAGACCCCAAATATCTGTAAGAAAGAAAACAATGTGTCTCCCCTCCAGTGGCCCAGATCAGTTCTTCCTATAGTTGAGTCACTCTGCCTAAGGGCTGTTAAGTCAAAGAACCAAAAGCACCATCGTGCTCTGCATCAGATGCGGAGTTGCTTTGTCTTTTTTTGTATTTATTACTGTTGCTGTTCCTTTGTCTCCTTTTATTTTTCCCTTTTTTCTTTTCTTTTCCCATTCCTTCCTTCTCCCCTCACACCCCCAAAATCCCAAACCCTCAGACAAATGCCAGCAATGTATGAGAATGACTTAAAGCGCATAGTTATTTGCCTTAGAGACAGAGCTTCACCTTTTAAAGTTGGTTTTTTGGTTTGTTTGTTTTTTTTTTTTTCCTTCGGAACTAGGAATCTTTTCCTGTAAAGTTAGCTGAAATCCTTGTGAATTAACATGAATTCAGGAGGTGTATATTTTGAGAACCGTGTCTAATCCTGTGAAAGCAGCACTAAGAAGGAAGAGTTGGCAATGCTAATTATTGCCCAGCGATTTGAGGGAGGACCTGCATGAAGCGTGGCAGTGTTAACACGACTATGATGGCATGCAGCATGATACATGAGGAAAGGTGAAGGCAAGGCTCATATATCGCCATAACACTGAATCACTAATAACTTACAAACAGTCACCATTTGCTCTCTGCAAAATTAACCTCTTGTCTCCTCCAGCCTGCAAATCCGGTATATAGTATAGGATTTTAAGCTTGACTATTGAAAAATGTCCCTGCAAAGCTGTCCATCAGAACTCTTGCTGCTTTCTGGAGAGTATTATTAATAAAGTTCTCCATAGCAGAAATGGGACTCTTTTAGAGCTCAGATAAGGTATTTTCCCTGTTAAGCAGCTGGGCTGTTTGGCTGTGGACAAATGCAGTGATGAATGACGGGTCAAGGATGGAGCAGGCTGATTTCTTTCCAAGCTTGACCTTGTCTCTGGTCTGACAACTGAAATGACAGATGCATTAAAAAGTTATTTATTTAGGGGAGCTGCAGTGCATCGCACCGTTTGCAAGGTAGCACCTAGTTTTCTAAGAATGTTAGAATAAAGGCTGCCTGAGCCATCCCCTCTGTGCCTGCCGCTTGGTGTACCGCTCTCTTTCTGCAAGCAGCTGCTGCGAAAGCAGGCAGGCTATCCCGTACATTTGTCAGTGATATTCTGTGAACTGAAAGGCAAAAATGGAGCAGGGTCCATGCACAGTGGCATGCTGCTGCCAAGCAAATCACCTGCATATCTGCAAATCACCCTCCTGTGGAACAGCATTAACTAACTATGAAAATGCACCTGAAGGTTTCTGGGCTGTTAAAGGCCCAATGTTCTGGATAAAATGGAACACTGAAGATTAAACAACTTCTGCTGTTCAGCTTCTTACAGCCTCAGTGCACTTAGGAGGCTTTATTTTTTGTGACTTCGGGATTGTTTCTAACTTGTGGAACTGTAGCGTGCTTCAATATTCACTATAGCTGGAACTAAAGGAACAGTTTTGCTTTTTACCTTCATATTGTGGGACATGTGGATGGAGGGGTAGCCAAGCTACATGCCACAAGCAGTCACACTTCATTTTTGGGAAACTGATTATTGCTGAAAGGCAAAAGACCTCAGCCTAAATCTACAGAAAAATGCATGCATAACCCTTCATATTCTACATGTGCCTGCCTAACCTTCTGCTGCAAGTATGAAAGCTGTTTGTGTTTTTTTGAACTAGACCATTATTTAGAAAAATAACCTTGTCTATACATGAAACTGCTGGGCATCATGTTATATCCTCCTGATGAGAGCTATTGTATGGATTAATTTGTAAAGCAAGGTTCAGGAAGGAGGCCATGTGCCATGACTCTGCATCCTTTTGGAGTATCGGTTGAGTTTAGATTAAGGAGCACCATAGGAAAACCAAGGAATTGTCACTGAGAAATTCAGTAAGTCTGTTGACCTCAACAGAATTACAGCAGTTGATGCCAGCTCTGAATATAGCCCTTCTTCCATTGCCATGTCCCCTCTCCCAGATAAAACCCCTTTGAAACAACTGCAGCAGAAATTGTGAAATGTATGCAAAAGCCCATTTTGCTTGACAGGACTGTTGGAAGAGCTGGATATTGGTGGGCATCCAACTCACATTAACTTCAGTGGCAGACTACAGCCATATTTGAGTGACTTTGCAAGTCCTTTCTATGACTTTCCAATTCAAATTGATATGTGCAGTAAATCTGCAGTATCTTTACAGTATTTCATATGTCTGTTACTTTCAGAGGTCTAGTGGCTGGGTCTAGTACGTGGATGAAGCTTGCCTGGAGGCAGCACCTGCAAGGTTTTTCCAGCAGAAAAATCAATGATCTGGTATAAGGAATGATTTTGTGTGATACCAAAGAAAAAGAGTATCAGCTGTGCACTCCAGATACAGTATTGACTGCAAGTACACTTGTTCATTTGTGAGATACAGAGAATTCCAGCCAAGGCTAGGAAGGCTCGGCTACGCTGCTCCATAACGTAGCTGTGACTCCTATTGCCTTCAGAGGGGTTTGGATTGGGTTGCAAATAGGCAAAATGCAAACCCGAATTACCTAGCTACGGAGGTGTGTTGTCCAAGACCCTTCTTCTTCTCCTGGTGTAATATAAGCATGGCAAACATCAGAAAAGTTGCTCAGAACTAGCAGCATCAGTATTTCTTGACTTAATGTGAGTGGCCTCAGGTGGTGAGGGCTCGCTTGCGGTTCAGCAAGGAAAAAACCTGATGTCCTGTTCCTGTTTAAAGGTTGGATCTTTACAGTTTTGGGTGTTTTGGGGGAATGCAGGGTGTACAACAGGCCTAGGCTAGCTCTTAACCTAGCACAACAAAGGCTGGGGGAGGGGCGGGAGAAGGTATGCTTTCCACAATGGCCTGTTTAAAACATTACAAGCAACCTCTCTTCCATCATGAGTCCTGGTTTAAAACTACTGCCCTGGGGCATAAAAATCAACTCCTAACAACTTCCAGTGGGACCACTATTCCATCAATGTTCCCATCAAATGTTGACTCCATGATTAATATTCACCCTCTTTCTTCGTTAATCATCAGTCTTCATTCATTTTTTTGTAACTTCCCGCTGACAGGGGTAGTGTTCGTAGAGCAGCTGGTAGGGAAAACAGAAAGAGCTGAACTGCTGTACACAAGCTGCGAAGGGAAAAAGCCACCTCGGTGCAGTGTGTCAGCTCAAAATGATTCCTAAAGATGCAATTTTTTTCCTAGTCCTAGAAGCAGTGGGGCTGAATTTTTTATAGTCTTTGTTAGATGGGACCTTACGATGACCCATGATTACTATTGTAACTGGGTTTGTACTGTTTTCCTCGAGTGTCATAGCCCCCAGTAATTTAGAGCAGGAACTACAGTGATGCAGAACAAACAGTCAGGATTTGGCTCATAAAATTAAATCTGTCCATGATCCTAAAATAGAGTTTTGCAATTAACACTTGCACTGTAATTTGTGAATTGGAAATGTTACACATGAGACTGAATCTCTTCCTCACTGCCCAGCCTATGAATTGAGACCAGTTATTGCTTTTTCCCTTGTCCTGTCTCTCTGGGCAGTTGAAATTGTCCATCCCGCAGAGGGAAGGCTCCCTGACTGTTGTCCAAGACACTGTTTAAACACGTAAATTCAGTAGTAGGTATGTTTGGGGTAGATATGCACTCCTAGACTAGATGCTGGACATTAATTTACTTTCGAGAAAGCAGTATGGCACTTTCTGTTTGCTCTCAACTCTGATAACTTCATACAGAGATCTGGAGGTTGCATTCCCCAGACTTAGACTTTATCCCTTGAGAAGCTTTGTAATATGTGCTTTGATTTGTTTGATAGAAATGCTGAATAAGGTGTCCTTACCATTGTGATTGTGGTAATACAAGCAAAAAAGAAGCAAAAAAAAAAAAAGACAAATACTTGAGTTATAAAATCTAGAGCTTGGTTTGGTCCTCTCAGACATATCAGAAATTCTGTATGAATCAATATTTAGGTCAATGAGTTGGACATTAAGTCAACGAAGTCAAAACTCACAGGACAATCTTGCAAGTAAGAGGAAGATTAGTTTGTTATGGCTTTTTTTCCTAATCAGTTGATGGTACATGTGTAACCAGGTCCCTCAGTGTAGATTTGCAGCTTGCACAACTAATGGCAGTCACACATCAGTGACGGAATGGCTGACAGGACTTTGCTAGGAGTCTGTCTTCCACTTCTCCAAGAGAGAAGGACCACCTTCAATCTCAGCTTTTCTTTATCATTTCCTTTCTGGGATGATTTTATTGCACTGGCGTTTTCTGCCTCTTTCCCATATAGAGCACGCTTCTCACAAGTGTGTCGTGCTCAGGAGACGTGCTGGAGCATCCTGCCTTATTAGAGCATGTTTCCCTTCTGCTTCAGACAAGCACAGAGAGTCATTGGTTTGGGTAATATATTTATTCATCATCCACACGAAAAAAAAATCTTGCCCTGTGTAGCTGTAGCATTCATTGACTGGCATTAACAGTGAATGCATGTGTACTTCCATACATAGCAAATTTTAATGCAACTTTTCTGGGGAAAAAAGAAAAAAAGCCACACAAATGGGGTTTGTTTCCTTGTACAGAACAATATTGCCTCGAGTGCAGGGCTTGTACTTGTTTGCTTATTTTCTGTTAACTTTTTTAGGATGAATCTTTATCATTAAAGATAAAGCTAATGAGAAATAAAAAGTTGCTCAGTATAAATTGCATCTTTTGCAACACAGGTGAAGAAATAATTGAACATGGTAGAGTTCTGGTATCATTTGTGAAAGCATGATAGATTCAAGGAAGGTCAATAAATAGGTAACAAAATGACACTGTTGTAGTGCTGGGCTGGATAAGCACCCACTGTAACTTTTGCTGTTTCAGTCAATCAGAAATGAACTTTGCTGCAGAAATAATTTAAAAATGCAGATCTCAACTGATTTTGGATTTTACACATCTTAAATTAGAAAACTTTTAAGTTGCACTAAAAGTGTTTACATTTTATAAACCGAAATTATGCTAAATCTTCATTATTTTTTCCCCTTCTCTTCTAGGCAGAATTAAGTCACTGCTGTAAGTGTTTAAAAGCTTTCTCTATGTTCCTAATATTTTTTTTTTCAACAACTTAAATAATGATGCGCAGGTGTTACTTAATTTTTCTCTCTGCCTTTATTTTCCAAGTTGTTTACCAATATCTTTTCCAAACTTCCTCTACATTTTGAAACCTCATTTGCCATTAAGAGAAATGAAGCATTAAAAAGAACAGTGAAACATTTGGATATGATTCTGTATGGGGGAAAAAAGGTCAATAGCCAGGACGTAATTATAGCTTTCACTTCATAGCATTTGATGAAGTGAAAGAAAGGATACAAACTATATTCAGCTTTCACTAATAGTATTTAAAATTGGTGGCAGAAACTTTACATTATCAATTGAAAGCATTGCACAGGAAGAATTTTGGGTTTGACTTTTGTTTATGAAAATGGGGGTGGTGGTGTATCTTGTATAGTTTTTATTCTTTCTTCACCAATTCCAGCTTAAATGTCAGTATTGGAAGATTTTTCTCTCACAGCCTTTGCTTTTCTGTCAGTTTTGTGCCTTGATAGTTCCTGTTTTCAAATCTAAGGCGATTTGTCTGGTATCAGAGAGAGACGAGTCTTTTACTGGTTTTTATTTACTGATGCAGAAGCAAAAGGATATACTGTTGCTGTAAACGCATGCACAGACTGATTACACACCATCTCGACATCTAATTTATATACTCCTTCCTTACTAAATTAATGTGAACAACTGCAGAAGCCTGCTAGGAATGTGCAAGTGGCTACATTTAAATGTTCTCATTTTTGTACACAAACTGTGACCCATATTTGAAAGTGCTTTTCAAACCGTAGATTGCTAAGGGTGTGGAGGTTGAATAGCTCCACTACTCAGCATGCCCCTAACGTTTGTGTAAGAGATAAGCGAAGTTCGTCCCATTGTTTTAGAAGAAGGCGAAAATCACCGGTAAATTTGGACAATCCAGCATCAGTGTTCTCATTACCACCTGAGTGTGGCTATTTATTCTTTAAGCGATGTTTTGGGTTAGAACGATCTTCTTTTCTCTCATTTGTATCCCGACAATTGTCAGCTGCCTGGGCACTGGCTTCCTAAATCTGTATCCATCTGCCACTTTATTCAGGGAAGTCGCCTCTGTCCTAGCATGTCGCTATGGATCTGTGCAGGGTCCTGACAAAACCCTTTTTCTTTCTCTCATCTTTGCCTCAGCTTCCCCACTTAGAAAACCATTAGGGCTCCATCTCTGCTATGCAAAGTGATTAGGGCTTAAATGAAGAAAACCATGAAGGTGTTGATGCACCCTCATTTGAGCAATGATACACCTTTGTCCTATGGGAATAGTGTCGTTTTAAACGGCTTAAGCCCTTTTGTCTTTCAGAGCTATTAATCACGTTTTTGCATTCAGAAAGCAGTTGGAACAGCAGTAGGTAGATAACTCCACTTACTTGTGTGAGGGGTCCAATAACAGATAAAATAGCATATTATGCCTTTAATTACTACAATTGTAGATCACATTTCATGTTACTTTTTAGACAGGAAATAATAGTGGGGGCCTACAGGGAAATGTTATTTGCTTGCCCTCCTCCATTACCCCAAAGATTGCTTGCTGTAGCATCAATAGCGTGAGTAGGAAAGGTCTCCAAAGGACAGTTTACCGGCTCACTCAATCCCCGGCTGCAGCAGCCGCTGCTAAAATAAAACAAACATCAGCCACGATTAGCCATGCAATGGGAAGGGTTGCCATTAGCTGAAGAGGACAGTTGTTATACCCAAGTGTCTGGACCTTGGAGACTACCCTTGGCTGGGCCTGTTCGCTGCTCTTGTCTTGGAAGAGAGCTGGGAGCGTGGCACCGGCTGCCAGGCAGGGTGGTACAGCTCTGGCGGGGCTGCTTGGCTCGCAGGGGCTGGTGAGCCCCAGCACCCTGGGTGCTTCCGAGAAGGTAAGGCACCAACTGCAGCCTTACCAGGGAGGGAACATGTTCAAGGGAATAAAGATAAGAGAATTAGTAATAATAATTTTTGTTGGGTGTTTACTTTTGAAGCGCAGGGCTAGACTCCTTAAGGAGGAGAACAAAACTACCCTGTGAATACTTCCCTATCACCAAGAACTGTGAGTACAGAAAAAAAACACATCAATGCTCATCAGCAAGGGCAAGACCTTTACGTCAATGTTCATTTGCAGAACAAATGTGCTGCGGTATCCTCCCTGGGGTTGTAAATATCCCCTTTGTGCTCGTGCAGGAAGGGCTGTTGCCCGAGGTGGATGGGTCGCCCTAATGGGCAACCTGGCTTAGTGTAAAGGGAGCCCACCCGTCCCTTCCTCCTTGCCCATCACCCTTTTTCAGAAAACTCAAATACTGTCTAAGCACCATCGTAGTAAAGGCTGATCACCGGGCTCTCTTTATGGTCCTCCTTTCCTCACGTGGGACAGCAGGGGGAGAGGTCTCACCACCCTGGCCCGCAGATGTGTGTTACTGGAGGGGAGCCGGGATGCTCAGCAATCCCCTCCCCCCGCCCCCCAGCTCACCTCTGCAATTGCAGGGCCGGAGCACAGCGGCAGTTACCCTGCAGCAAACTGGGATAGGAACCCAGAGCACACCAGCGATTGTGCTGCTGCTCGGCGGAGCTGCCTTACCCAAGGAGTGACCCACGTCTTAGTAAACGCCACCCGACCTGGAGCAAGCGTATGCAGCTTGCACTCACCGTGGCAAACTTGTGGTTCCTCTTCATTCTCTGTGGGAGGATCGGAAGGTACCGGTTTTATTTTCCTGCTAAGCTGCTTTAACCCAGGTTGCTGTGGGAGTGCGAAGCTCTTGCATTTATCAGCATTAAATAAGAAGCAGTAAGCTCTTGGCTATGCTGTGAAGAGCTTGCCTTTCCTGGGTAGTAAATCTGCAGTAACTCTCTCTTACAGTTTTATTGAGGGTTGTCAAGTGTTTATTCAAAAGGCATTTCCGTGCATTCAAGTCTTCTAATCGGGCAGTGAGTGGTAATGTTCTCTCCGGACAAACTGTTACTGCTGTGGTAAAATTTGCTCTGTTTAGTCAATAGACTGTCCACGTTGGGAATTTGCTGGGTGGAGAGAGGAAGCAGCACTGTATTGGCATACGGTTTCTACAAAATGGAGTTTGAACTATGTCACTTAGAGAATCAGCTTTCCCAGAACGTCTGGAACGTGTCCTGTGCTGTCTCAAAAAGCACTGTAAGACAAGAAAACCTGTAGAGAGACAAACCTTCATTCAAGAATGCTTGTGTCACGCTGGTGTCCACCTTGTGTGGCATGGCTGAGCTGAGCCCAGGCAGCCACCCAGTCCTCATGACAAGCACTACGGAGGTGCCCATTGCTGAAAGTGGCTGCTGCTGCTTGCTGGCCCCATGCAGCGTGAGCATCCTCCACTGCTGTGTGCAAGGAACGTTTAAAGGTGGTCTCCACCTTTAAACATAACAGAACCTGTTAATTAGCAGCGTGGTTTAGAATGAAATCCTTTTCTAGGGCCATCTGGAAACCTGGAATGGGCACTGGGAGGAAGTGTGTGTGTGTGGGGGGGGGGAGGGTGAGGCTGGAGGTTGGCTTGATTTATTCAGAGAAAATAAGTTAATTTTGCATTTGCTCTGTCTCTTCTTTTAGCTACTGGTTGTTGGGATGAAGGCGTCGGAAAGGAAGTTGTCAGATGAAGGGGATTGGAAAGGATTCGGCCAAACTTGCCAGGTAACAGTGAGTTATTTCGGACACAATAAAAGCAGGCTCACATCTGGATAAGGTGTGACCTACGTGTGGCTGTGTCCCTGCCCGCGTCTGCTGGGCTCTTGTGTCTCTCCTGCTGCCAAAGCCTTCTGCCTGCACGGGATGAGCTCCTGCTCCTTCCTCAGAGGGAGTCAGAGGAGGAGGAGGGGTGGTTCAGCCATGCTAATCCAATGTGCACCTGGACAGCTGGTACTTCTCGCAGTGCCTTCATTTTAAAGCTATCCATCATGCTCAGGGGATCACATCCAGGCCCTGAATTGCAGAACTGGCACCTTGGGAAGTGCTCAGCTGTGAAAACTGACTTGGCAGGACAGCTTTGCCATATGAAAAAAAAATGCTTTGACTTTCTTATTTTTAAATGGTAAGGTAAATGAAAGAGGCTGAACCAACTCGTAGGCATTTTCAGTGGCTATATGGCCCTCCTGTGTCCTGCTGTTGGATGGATACAGGCAAGTCTGACCCAGGTGAATAGATTCAGTACAGATGGGAATGGGCAGACTTGCATCTGCAGACTGTCACATCTTTAGAGTTGGCCTCAAGTGTCATGTTGAACTTCAGCCTTCTATTCATGTGTGCGTCACCATGGCAGAATGGATCAGTGAAAAAAAATTCAGGCTCTTAGGTCAGAGGTGCAGACTTTGGGGCTGAGGTTTGATCATCACAGGATGCTATGGTGCTCGCAGATGAGAAGTTTGGGCCGATGTGATATCAGGTGCAATGGGTCTTAACTTCTAAGTTATTTGAATGCTGTGCTTTAGGATCTGTACTGCCATTCAGGTGAGGACAGCTTTTTGAGGGACCAGCTGACCTCAACCTGATGATCTGGAAGTGAAATGAAGTTATACCAAAGAACAGCTGATGAATTTTCCCTGGTTTTATTCCTGGTACTTTAGATTGCATTGGTTTAGCAATTTGCAGGAGTGGATTGCATAAAGATAATAGGAGGCTTAATTAGTGTGCAAAGTGCTTTGAGATCTTCAATGAAAGGTGAAATAGATGCAGAAAGTTATCTTCCCTCCTCCTCAGAGGCTGTGTTTCAGTAATGCATGAAGTGACCCCTAAAATATAATATTAATTCTGCAAAGCACTTGGGAGTTCTGAATCAAAGGTGCTATGCAAATACATTCTCACTTTCCTTTACCAGTCCGTTTAAGCCAGCCAGTCCACCATTACCGGTGATTCTCATTTAATCAGAATTCAGCCTTCAAATTTTCTGCAAGTCCATAGATAAATAAAGCAGCAGCCGTAGTTGATCATTTATTTATAAATCTATTTATAATCTATGTTTTGCATATTAATCAAAACTACTCCATGTGGCAATTCCTGATTAAGAACCATTTTTTTTGTCTCGTCTCTCTTGCCCCTAGATAATATGCAAAGAATTAGATTAGAAATAGTTTTTATAAATAAATTATGATAAACTCCTGCTTTATTTATATACTCAGACAATGGTGCCACTGTTCCAAACACTGGATTTCTCTTTCCTTCTCCTCCTCTTCCCATCTCCCTGCCATGTTGTAAGCTACATTGGTTGTGGCACTCAGAGTGGTCCTTTAAATGGGAAATGTTTGATTTTTACATGGAAAAATGCCGCTTCCTGACTCAGGTGAGACAGCCCCGGGCCTGACCTAAGGCGGCATTGTCAGAAGGAGTTGAGGAGTTCAAGGTACTTCTTATGCACACAAAAACTAAAGGGGAGAGAGTGTATAAATTGAGAAAACATCTTGCAAATTTTGGGGCTGGAGAGTGTGACTTGACGGGCGGTCAGGAGGCAGAAGTGTTAGAAACAAGGGAACAGAGAAAAGCAGCTCTGAAAAAAGCAGGAGCTCTTTGAACCTGTCCTTGTAGATAAGGACTAAATACAAATTGTTTTTCTAAAGGTTGATTGGATGAAGATGATAACTGCAGAAAGCAGGTAGCTAAGATCTTGATGACGGGAAGCTCTGCAACTGGGCAGCATCTCCCATGTTGCACACTGAGCTCTTGGGCACCCCTGGAAAATGCTAATAGCACATACTCCCTTTAGCTTTAGCGGTAAAAGGGCTATGTCAGGACCTATGCATTTGTGAGTTGCCGTACTGCATGAAGCTTCTGATTTACTGTGAGACCTGACTGTTGAGTGCCAGCAGTACACAGGGTCTGGGGGGCTGTGCTTTGCACCCCCATTGCCCAGGCATGATGGGTCTCATCCAGGTCCAGCCCCAGCACCTGCGGGCTCCTCCTCTCCCTGATTTTCCCTGAAGCAGGCTGCAAATAGAATGTAAACCAAGCTGCCTGGATTTTGTCAGCGTGCCCAGCTCCCCGGTCCCGGTGCCATTGCCATTTTGCAGGGATGCGGCTGTTGGCAGGGTTACACCGGGCTTCAGCTGCGCGGTGTAGGGCCAGGCTGGATCTGTTTGGGCAAACTGGGATGCAACCGGTGCGCGGGGCTGCTTCCATGGGAGGGTTTTGGAAGCTGCCTTGCACCCTTCAGGAGCAAGTATCCATTGAGATCAGTGTCTAGCTATACTTCTTGTGTCTAGCTAAATGAAGCTTTGATACTGTGCAGTTAATTCTATCAGCAAAATAGTCCTCATCTATAAAGGTGTGTCTAGCAGCTCCTATGTACAGTCAGTTGAAGTGTATATATTTGAAAAACAGTGAACTAGAGTATGTTATCGTATATATTTTTATATATACAATATAATATATATTTTATATAGGAATATAATTAAACACTGATAGTTTCATATGTGCTGCATGTTTGATTTGGCCATGGTGGGACTAGTCAAATGTTTAAATAGTTTTAATTTAATCTAGGGGTTTTGGTTATGTGCATATTACCTGTTGTGTAAGCATTTTAGATCATTATGGAATACAAATGTGGCATTGCAACCAGTTGGCAAGAATTGAGGGAAGTTACCAGATAGCGTTAAGTCCCGGAGTCATGTGTATTTGTGGTACAAATCATGTTTCTAGCCTTAAGGGCTGAACGGAAAAGGTTTATAATAAAACCTAAATACATTCTGAGGACAGGAAGAAAAAGAAACAAAGGGAAAAAAATCCCTGAATTTCTTAGGTCATGATGAAGGAGATCAGGAATTAGGGTATGACCAGGGCTGGGATACTTGGCTTCACTTCCTACTCCTGCCACCTACTTTCTGTGTGACTTTGAACAAGACAATTTTCTTTGTCTGTGTAAACTGGGAATTATAACAACTTCCTATGTTGTGGCAATCTAAGAAGACTAAATACTGCAGCTACAACCATATTATTTAAGAGAGAGTTTTGGATACAAACAGATAACTTTGAAGGACTCTGCCATGCACCTGAGATCTCTTCAATCAGCTATGAAATGCAGCAGCTTCTGGGGTGGGACATGGCATGCCCTAGAATAAGAGTTGTCACGTTACAGAGTAAATGTTTCTGGAGAGTTGGTGTTACTGCAGCTTGCCTGAAGACACCAACTAAAGGATTTCTATGTGCACACTTGAAGAAACTGAACTTGTAAACACAAGAGTTTGGAGTTGAGTATTTATTCCTGTTTTGTTGCTCTGTTTTGCAGAGGTAGCTGCTCAGAAGTGGAGGCAATATGGTATCAGCTAGTCAGAATTTAACAGATCTCTAACACAGAGCAACAAATGTCTGCTGAGGGCCATTCTTCCACCAATCTAGAATTCATAGGTGAAAAATACTGTGCTAGAATAATGTTGAGGAGCAACTTTAGGCTAAGAATGTTGTCTGAAATTATTTGTTGAGCTGACTGCTGAACTTTCGTTTAAACAAGGGCTGATTTAGAAGAGCAGTGAGATACTGCGGTTTGGGCTTTCCACTCATTAGTGCTCTGTTCCTCTGGCTCCCGGCTTGCAGCCTTACACGTCTTACGTGTAGCACTATGGCATTAGCCCTTGAGTACCTGATGGTGTGTAGGGCACAGCGTATAGGGCCAGGAATGCATGCCCTGCTGTGCTTTATCTTGCTTAATGAATGCTGTTCCTTCAGTGACTTTATTGCCTTCTGTGTGTTCCAGGTTCCTTAATTACTTTCTGCTTGGCAGACAAGATTCTTTCATTTTTTATTTTTGTTAAGTATTACCAGATTCCCCCAACATCACTATCCGCAGGGAGAATGTCATAATAATTGAACCACAAACAAGCTATATGAAAAAGAAGACAAAAGGGACAAATTTAAGTCATCTCTTCTTTTACCATCAAAAAGAAAAAAAAGTAGAACTGGAGGCTCAACTATGTTCTTCTGTTACCTTTAGAAGAAGGGCATGAGGCATCTCCACACATGCCAACTGTGTACACAAAGCCTGTGGGCAGAGCCAAAAGGTCAGACCTGGAGGCTAAATCAAGGCGTGGTGCATGATTAAACTGCCTGGTTGTAATTACGGCCTTTGGCAGTGAGGTTTCTGTTGAATTATCCTCTCTTTGTGAGGATGTAGACTCTCCATTGCTTTGCCTCTGCTGTTATAAATGACTTGATGAACTCTCCTTCTGTCCTTCTATGTTCTAAGTTCTTCCATATTTGCAGCTGCACATTAACTCAGTGACTGTGATCCCAATATCACCAACCTGTGCTTTTTTGTTTTCCTTTTAAGTAACATTAAGGCAAAGTGAATCTTGGTATTTGTTAGGCTATTTTTTTCTCCCTTTGTTTCCACTTGCACGAAAAACTTTGTGTTTAAAAAAAATAATCACTAAGCTTTCCCCCCTTTCTTAGTTACTAAGACAAGGCTGAAAACACAACTCACTCTATCCCAATAGGGTCAAAATACAAAGGCAAATTCAAGCTGTGAAATGGAGTTTGATTGTTCATTTGTAGACTTTGTCTCTCATGATCTCAGAATACTGCGTATTTGTACCGATTTTCTCCTCCTCTTCTATTGACTATCCAAAAATGCCTTTTGTATTCTCTCCTCTGAAACTCAAAATACAGTAAAAAACCAACTTTGTACTGGTTATTCAAAAGTTGGGTTTAGGTAAGTGTCAGGGCTTAAGAGATTTTACTCTAAGGGTTTCTCTTTACAAACTTCGTAGAAAAAATGAGGAGAGCAAGCTTTCCTTGAAAACTAGTTTTATTTCTTGAATTTTTATCAAACTGAGAGGTGTCATTGTCCTGGCATTTTGGACTGACTATATAGCTAATGCTTTTTCCCTCTCAAGAGAAAACATAGGTTGCCTTTACTATGTGTGTGATTGTTTGAGATGATTCTAACTTCCACAAAATAAGAATTGTATTTTTCTCAGCTGAAGACCTGTCTCTTTGTACATTGACCTAACATCCAGCCAGGATCAGTGAACTGAGGTGGGTTTTGTGGGCAGAAGGTTAAGACCTTGGGGACCAAATCAGTTTCAATACTTGCATCGTGCTAGTTAACAACCCTGGTGCTGTAGCTCCACCACTCCTGGGATTTTATCCACTGACTTGTCTGCCTTGCTAAACTATCTTTTCTATTTTTAACTTCTGTGGAGGAAGAAGAGAGTCTTGGAATTGGCATGTGGGAATTAATCTAGAAATCCTGTTTAGGTACTTCCTCAAGGGTTTTAAGGAGTGTAAAAAAAAAACCCAAACAAGCAAAAACCCCCACTAGTAACTGCCTCAGATGTCATCTGAAGATACGGCAGAACAGGCAAGAACATCAAAAGTGTTGGGAAACAAAGAGAACAATATGTGCCCTCTTGTGAGCATGCAGTGATTTAACTTCGGAACATGTGCGTCTTCTATTGAATTAGGATGTTGTGTTTGCAGGGAGACTTGCCTCTGAGATGATGATGATTTATTGCTATGCTTCATTTGAAAACTGGCAAATGGAGAAAACCAGGTGCAAGGCCAGGGAGGGATGAAAATTCTTGTTCATCAGGACACTTATGACCTTCACAGTAAAACAAAAGAGACCTTATCCTGTGCAGCCTTCTGCAGAAATCATGTTCTGGCTTCAAGCAGAGGCTGTGGAGATACATGGAGAGGCAACCTTCCTTCAGTCTATCTGGGATCCCATGGTCCCTGACTTGTCCACCGGTGGAGTGACCCGTCCTGCGTGGAGGCTGTTCTCCTGGCATATAGGTCCTATACTGGGTCTGCACGGGAGCGAAATGCTGGAAACAGCTGTAGTCCTTTTGAAAGGTCTTACCTGAAATATTACAGGGTCGAAAATCTTGCCTTGGTGAAGCAACCCAACTGTCTGGGTATTCAGACAGGACTTCTCATTGTACCATGTGGGTAGAGCTTCAACGGGCAGGCAGGTTTGTGTGCTTTCTGGCAGCAACCGTTTGCCTACTGGAAGCAATGCGCTCCTTGGAACACAGGAGCAGAAAGGATGCATTTCCTTTTGTATCATCTTTTGTATCATCCTTGTAGCTAAGCACACCCTTGGGTTGAATTGTAAGCGATTCTAGGCAAACGTAAGGTTTGCAAATGATGACTGAAATTTCAGCTGCTTGTAGTGATCTCCAACAGTTTTTGTCATTTTGCTGTTGTGCAGTTGCACAGGACTGAGCAGCACAGAGGAAATGTCTCCAAATGCTTTTTTTGGGTGTAAAGGCATAAACGGAAAATTGGTGCCCAGTAACTTGGCTGTAGGAAATAGATGAGATGACCCCAAGTACTGAAAACTTCAGGGACCCTTGCAGAGGTGCCTGCTTTTCTGGCATATCATAACCAATTAGGATCTCAGAGCTGTCACCCAAATCAGGTCAGAATAAACCCATTTCAGATAGAAATGACGTGCCTAATTTCTAATCTACCCATAGCGCAACAGAGATCTGAGAAAATGGAAGACAGCAAGATATGTTTTGGGGAAAAAAACCTTTTTCAATTTTAAGTGTTTTCTTACAGTGTTAAAATTTCTATATTTCTGATGGGAACACAAAAAGGAAGGACCTCTGTTTTGCCTGGAAAAAAAAACGGCCTTGGCCAAATTCATGGCCACTTCTCTCTGAAGCTGAGATGGTGCTGGGGAAGTGTTGCAGAAAGCCCAAGGACCTGGATCTTTACATTGTTTATGGGAGGCTGCCCCTTGGACCCAGACAGAGGGAAACTCAGTTGAATGCTCTTACAGGTATGGGGGTTTTTAAGCTATGACCAGGGGCTCTTGCAGTGAAAAAGAAAGGCAATCCAGCAAGCTGCCTGCTGCTTACTGCCAACAGCTCCTGATTACTTCAGCTAATTTCAGGGCCTGGAAACATTGTTGACAATGTGATTTCTGAAACATAGGAAGTGTTACTTGGTGGTGCAATCTGTACCATATCTGTGTCAGGAGTTTCACTGCTGTCACTTGCAGCAACTTTCACCGCTCTATCATCATCTCCCAGAACTAATTACCTTAAACTGATGAAAACAGATTTTTAAAAGTAAAATGCTTTCAGTTATTTGCTTTTCACGTTGTTTATGCAGTTGTTTTAGCATGCTCTGTTGAGCTATATGCTTGCTTACATCAGAGAGAGGACCAGAGCTGTAGCAAGGCGCTTTGGAGGCTGGTGCAAAATGTGTGGCCCACATTGCCTTTGCCTTGCTCTGTTTCACACAGCTCTCTGCTGTCTTTGCATCTCCCTTCCATCTGCTCCCCGTGACCTGCTGACAGCCACATCCCTTCTGCTCTCTGCTCTTCCCAGCTGGCCACAACACCCCTTGCTGATCCCATTTGCCATATATATATATATATATATATATATTATATATATATATATATATATATATATGTTGGGGTTTTTTTTCCCTCTGCCTGGAAATAATGTTGATCTGCATTTACACTTGCCTTTCATACCCAAACAGAATAATGCTACAGAGCATCTCTGTTCTTAAGGCAAAATTCATAAAATACACTCTGGTCTTACTTTAGCATCTCCTAATGCTGCATTTCCATGACTCTAATGAGTGCTGTAGTTTATAAGCCCTGATGCAGGACTGAGAACTTAGAGTTTGCCTGTATTACTAGTGGGTGAACAAACTCCTTGAAGTTTAGAGGATCCAACATGATGAACTGCATTTTTTTGTGGAAAAATTCTATAATCTAATTTCAGAAAAAATAAATTGTAAGATAGTAATTTTGATAAAAGGCTTATTAGCAAGTATGTATGCCATTTTGCACGAGCACTTGGCATATGCTTCTTGCTGGGACAGTTTTAGGTAGATCTGACAGTTGCTCACTAAAGCAAGTCCTGTACCACTGGAGCTTCTTTGCTGCACAACTTGCATGTTTGGGTTTCTTGTGTCTCAGCTTCTGAAGGAAAGTTATGGAATATAAAGTGAAGAAGCTTGTGCCCCATGATCAAATTTGTTCCAGTGATTTATTTCTTGTTAAAATTATTCACAAGGCTTAGTATTCTTCGCTTACACTTGAATTTAAATACCAGGAAAGAAAGTGTCCTTTCTTCCTCCTCACCTAGTTGAAATTATTACATTTTAACAACCTTAAAATATTTTGATTCAATACTGAGGCATTTCAAATTTCTAATGACACTTTTATGAAAGATGAAACTAAAACATAGAGAGACTTACTGTGTTTATTACTATCTCAGTTGCCCAGTGATAATAGAACTTAAAATAAAAACTAGTTTAACTCATAAGACCTTTTCCTAAGCAGTCACTGACAAACTACTACTGTTTACTACCCATTCAGAACTGCTAGTTTAACAGTGGCCATATCACCTCTGTCTGTTTGGCATCAGGCAATATTGTCCTGCTGCCCTGGGCTTGCCTCTTGCCCCTGTGTCTTCAGTACAAATTTTCACCCTCTCCTCCCCTTTTTCACATCAGCTTCTTGCACTCTGACACCTGTGATATGCATCCATTCAGCCAGTGCTTTAAGAGCCACTCTTGGTATCAAAACAAAATTTACATGTGGAGAACAGATCTCTGAGTTATCTTATGAAAGGAATCTGCTTGCTGGCTTTTGTAATTTTTATTTTTGTGTGTGTGTGTGTGTGTGTTAATGGATCACTTAGAAAATAAGTGAAACTTTTGGTGTCCATTAACTCATTTAACTAATGCTAAATTGCACTTGAGCACCTGTGGACACACTTGTGAGGCATGTTAATACCAGAGGAATTCATTAGAATTGGGACTATTACTTCCAGTGTAAGATGAATTCGTAATCATGGGAAATCTGAAATAAGACCTTACCAAAATATACTCGTTAGCATGTTAAGTATCCATTAATGCAGTGGAATGACACACAAACTTTTATAAATACAAATGAAATCCCCACAAAAGGGGGTGGCACAGAGAAGTTCTGAACAGGAGAGTATTCATAATATAAAACATGGAAATTCATCTCCTACCTATGACCCTTAGTATGTATAGGGGGGAAGAAATTAATACAACACTTCCCTGATAACAGAGCTTTTATATATATTATAAATCACACCAGAAGTTTCCTTTGAATTTCAGGATTTCCCTTTCTCCTTTAAGAGAAAAAGGCTTATTTTTGTTTCTCCATTTTTCAAACAGTGCAATTGCAAAGAACCAAGATCTGAGCGGAACAGGGCTCAGGAATGACCGTTTGAGGCTTTGGGAGTTCCTGTCCCCTGGTGTCATCACTACCTCCCCGGGTCCTCAACTCAGTGCCGGTGCTCTGTGCTCAGCATCACTGCAGTTTTGGGTCTGGTGCTTCATGCAGCTTTGGTGCTTTGGTTTGCCAGCTCTGCTTTTCGAGAGCCACGGCCCTTGCTGCAGCTGAACTTCTCGCTGTCCTTTACAGGGCACTTGTTCCCATTATCCCAGCCTGCCACTTCCCTAAGTAAAATGTTCAAAAAAACCCGGTATGGTAAAACACAACAAATGGTGTTAAAAAAGTTTTGCAGACATGGTAACTCCTGCTGGTTGCAATAGGCAGATGATTATTTTATTCTTGTTTCTATAGTGCTATTGGGTCCAGCTGAGACCTTATATGTAAATACAGAGAGTGTCCCTGCTCTGCAGGGCTTGCAAACTATCAGAAACTGGTAAAACAGATGTTGCGAGAGATGGAGAACTTATTCCACGGTACAGGGTGCAATCAGAGCTCTCCTCATCTCCTCATGTCCTAAACGTACGGAGGCAAACCCATCCTGTGCTCTGCATTGCATCTTTTTGCTATCAGACCTTCTGCTGACCCTGAACAGCTTCTGTTCTTTGAGGGCTCTTTTTTTTTCTTTTTTCTTTTTCTGTTGTTGCTCATATTTTCCCCTCACATTAATTATACAGATGTACTGGGGGCCATGTGCTTTGCCACATCACAAAGGAAACCACAGGACTTCAGATCAGAAGAGCTGCCAGATGTACTTGCCTGGCAGAATACCACACAAGGGTCACAGCTCAGGCTGCCAGACTGGGCTGGCTCCCTCTGCAAAACAGGATGGGGACATCACCTGTTTCCAGAAAAAGGGACCACAGAAGAAATAAGCTCAGTGCAAACACACAGCAGCATTTAGGGATTGATTTTGTGTTTGGATTTTTTTTTTTATTACTTTTTCTTTTTTCCTTCAGTAGATGTACTAGCTACCATGATTCTTTAAGGTCAGAGCTGCCTGTCTATACTTAGGCTGAACAGTATCTTATTTCCTGAGAAGCCCTTTGCCTCTTGGTGCCTTTTTTCAAGTCCAGGACACTTCCAGGACTGTGCCTGTTTGGGAAAAAGTGTGTTGTTTGTATACAGTGCACATTGTTCTTAGGTATGTATTTCATTTTTGGTACGTGAGTAGAAGTAATTAAAGATAAGAGTTTTGAAGTGATTGTTTTCTTTAAGTAGCAACTTAGGAACAGGTTGTACTTTGTCTCCTTTAGCAAACTTGCAGCTGCTTCTCTCCCAGCAGTCTGCCAGGGATGCTTTTTCTTTTGAGCTTGTAGACATGGCTGGTTTCATCTCTGAAACTCTGCTTATTTCTCTTTTCCTCCCTTGGAAAGGTGACTTAATATTTACCTTTTTTTTTTTTTTCCTGGAGGAAACGGTTCCCACTGACTTCTCTCAGTGTGGAGGATACCGTGTTAATATATATTTCTTCGACTATGCCTCTAACCTATTCCATTTCTCATACATGGAAGGACAGGGAGAAGGAAGAAAGCTACTATAGTATTTCTATCCCTTAAGAGAAATTCAAAGAGGAAAGCCAGCCATTACAGATATCCTGCTGTCATCTCTGAATCCTGCTCCTAATTCTTTTATCTATTGCCTTTCATAAAATTGGGGGTTGTGATTGGGAAACACATGACATTAATACAGAGGCAAAGAGAAGTTCCCCTTCTACCACTGGCCTATGAATCAGGTTTTCTACTCTGGTAAAAAGAAAAACAATCTTCACTGAAATAACCCCTGGGGTAAAATCTTCAGCACCACATAAGTGACTCCAGAACATAAGCCCGGTGGGCTATGTTTGTTTGTTGCAAAAGTGAGCTATACATTTTTGATACCTGCACATATTCATTGCAGAGCCTGTTCAGACCCCTGGGCTATTGCCCAGCTAGCTGGAACAGCCACACAAAATATATCAGTGGAGCACAGAGGTGTTGGCTCCCAGGAGCAGCAGAGGTGCATGGGTGTAAGGCTGTACCCCAATAGCACAGCTGTAGCTCAGTGCTGGTTTGTCTCTGGCTCCAGACCCAGCTTGTCCAGCCTTAGCTGGGCAACCCTGTATTTAAATGGCACTGTCAGATGCTGAGTGTGTAGGAAGCCTTAGACACAGAATGAAAGGCTCCATGGCACTCCTGGCATCCTTGAAAATTGTATTGTTTGTCCTCTTCAAGCTGGTGACTTCGTCTTGAACTAGTCTTGTCCGAGGTTTCCATTAAATAGGTCAGAATTCCAAATTCTCCAGTCTGAAAGTAAATGGGAGCTGCTGATGGCAAATCCATTTGCCAGTCTGATGCCTGTAAATACAGGATATCAATTTCAAATATCTGATAAATTCAATCCATCCAAAAAACTCTACAATCAAGGTAATATTTCACTAGTCAAAAAAGTGAAGAGCAAAATACATGGCTTATTTTAAAATAGTTTACAAGTCTTCCATATTTTTCAGGTAAGTGAAATATTGGCACCTGGGGACTGGGTTTGTATCTTGATTGTTCTTGGGAAAGCTCCCTGGTTTCTTTTGCTACTGGACACAGCAAAAATGAAGATCAATTCTCTATCACCTCTCACAGTCATGTAAATTGTGATCTACAGAGTTTTCCTCCCTTGAAAGAAAATAAAGGTAAGAGAGAGAATCCTCTGCAAGACAAATATAGAGAAAATTATTTCTTTTTCTTGCTGAATCTTAAAGGTCTTTTCCAACCTAAACAATTCTATGAAAATGTTGCCTTTGGGAATTCTACAGCTTGTATTACATCTTCGTGTAATTTCAATTGAGCCTTTGTATGAATCAACGATGAGGCATTTTCTCTTTCATTCAGAGCCTGTAACTTTGTGTAGTCTTAAAGAATAAACTTCTCTTCATTCTCACCTCCGTGTGTAAGCCTTAAAGAGTGCTGCAATCTCGTTGTGGACGAGCACACCTGGGAAAAGGCAGCTAGCTACCCGACAGGGCACACAGGAGCGCTGCAGGCCACAGAGGCAACTCCCAGGCTGGTCCCACGTTTAAAGCAGGGGGAGTGCACGTTGAACAGCACCCTATCCCCATGCAAATCACCCAGCAAAGCAGTGAAACATGCTGCAAGGTGCAGCTGATTCTGAACCTCTCCCAGACTCAAGAGCACCAAAAGCTGCAGGGGGATGCCCCCCAGCACCCCCTTTCTCATCCCTTCCTGCCTCATTTCTGCCAGGTTTAGCTCTTGGTTCAAGGTCTTCTCCTGACAGGCTGCTTTGCAGCTTCCTCTCAGAACAAGGTAACAAGAAGCAGCTGAATCCATTTTGTAAATGACTGTTTCCTCTCCCAGCTGCCTCTTCTGGCTTGTGAGTAGGGTGCTGTGGGGCTGTTAAGGCTTTCCCTCAAATGTTGTGTTCTGGGGTAAGTGATATCTTCTTTATTGCTAGTAAAAGGAAAGAGTTCTTTACAGGCTGGTCAAGCAAAATGTTGCTGTAAATCTGCTTTGGTTTTGCTTTCTTGTTTGGTCTCTCGGGCTCCCTCCTGCCAGGGCAGATGTCTCTGTGTGCCAGCCCTGGTGAGCTTGAGAGGGGAATCTCAGTTGCTTTTCAGGACTTTGTCCTTTGATGCTGCTGGTGTGAAAGAACTGAACTAAACAACTATGACAGTGGTGTCAAAATGCTAAGTCAGCATATTTCGCTAGGGCTAAACATTGAAAACCAAGAAAGAATCCACCTTCTTGTGGATTTTTTTTCTGTCAATGTGCAACTAGTAGGAAGCTGTATTGCAATTCTGTCTTAATCAGTGTGGGATATAGGCTTGGTCCTGATTACAAGAGATGATTGTGAGCTGAATGCAACTTTTTTCAGCTATTTCTGCTTTGAAGGTTCCTGGGTGAATTTTGGTTATTTGTCAGCATAATTTGTCTGCTAAAGAGGCATTCATTTGGGAACTTAGCCTCTCCCATGGTGGGAGAAAATGCTGGGGTTATCACTCTTTTGGGGTTTCCCTTGGGAGCTTTGGTATTTAACAGATTTAATTACTTAGTTAAGAGAGTTTCTTGAGTTCACCAATGCAGGCTAGAAATTGTAAATGATAGAGAAAGTGAGACAAGGGGTGTGAGAGAGTGCATAAAGAGGAATGAAACTGTGATCTCTCCCAGATGTTGAAGAAATTTCTGTGCAGCTGAACAAAGGTGCTGTCTGTCCAATATCATTTTTATTCCAAACCTTCAATATTGCAGCTGACGGCAGAAAATGTGCAGTAAAACATGGGGAGGCCACTGGGTAATATCCACTGTAAAGTGTTAATTGCCTATTGAGGCTGTAAACTATGTCAATATGCCTGGATCTGAGTTATTGACAGACTCCCATTTATTCCAGCCTCACAAAGCTGGGCTCTTTAGAACTGGGCTCTAATCAGTCATGCTTTACTGAACCCACCAAGAAGCACCAGTCAATAAATGTGCTTGCTGTCTTAACCCTTTGAAGTTTGTAAAATTACAAGTGGGATTGATAACATTGATTTGGGGAGAACTCCTGACAGTGGAAACCCTTTGGAAATGAAAGCTGCCTGTGGTAAATGACACCTACTTTAGCCTGATGGTAGTTCTGGGTTTGTGGGGCTGAGCCTTAACCTTAGTTGTTATGTCAGCATCTCAGGTCTGAGTTGGAGGAAGGGGTTACTTCTTGGTGTTAAAGTGTTTGCAGCGATAGAGCATAGTGACAGCTAATGCTGTCTGCATTGCATTTATCACTATTAAAAATTCTGACATCAGTGGGATAACGTTTCTGATCACATAGCTGGCAAACGGCATAGGACTAAAGCCATTAAGCATCCCATAGGGTTATTTGTAAGAGACTGGGTGTTGCCCCTTATGCACCAACTAAAAACCCCCAAACCATTCTGCCTTTCCAGTGTTAAAGAGATTCTGTATTTGAACATCCTTGCCTTAAACTGTTACTAAGTGTTGATGTACAACAGCTGTGGTGGCATTTCAGGTGTGAACAAAGCACTAAATAAGGGGCCAAATCCCGCTCTCTGAGAGTTGTGGGGGAGGAGTGCTTTTGACTGCAAAGTGCAGGTTTTTAAAGTTTCTGAGACTCGGTCTGGCTTGTAGAATGCTTTGAGATGAAAGACTCACTGATGTGAGGATAAATGTTTATTGGTGGACTTGGTGGAATTCACCTTACTTGGTTACTCATGAGTATTGGCGCCAATACAGTCATATTGATTTACTGCATGTGGGTTGTTTTGGTTCTTTGTTTTTTAAACAAAGTAACTAAAGTCTGGGGATAGCTGCTTTTTATTTGCAAGGAACAAAACCATCATAAATACAGATGAGTGTTATCTATGAAAACTGGAAGAGAAACAGCACAAAGGTGCTGCTACTGCTTGATGTAATCTGTTACCAATAAAGGTCTCAGAAACTGCAAAGAATTAGAACTGGGGCAGAAATATATTACATTATAATTATAAAAATACCTGTTTGTCCTGTAAATGTATTCTGCTGAAGTGGTTCTTCCTCAATCTTTTTCTAACCATGTATAAAGTCTCCTTTGATTCTGCCTTTTTCCAAACTGCTGAGGTTTTGTACTAAAGTATGGGATCAAAATCTGTATGTGTTTAGACTCCAGGCCTATCTGGGAAAGGAGGTGGTGTTTGCAAACTCACAACATGTAGTTCCTGGCATAGGCAAAAATAGTGTTAGCTGGTCCAGGCCTTGTGAAACATGGGGGGTTATGATGACCAGCTAACGTGTTTTTTAAATACTAGCAGTCTGCCTGTACTTGGTGCAAAGTGCTATTTTAATAATAGTCATTAATATGTACTTGCTAAATTAAGTGCATCTAGGTTTCAAGCAGAGAGGTTAGATTCAGGTTAGCTATTTATTCTGTTATTTTTCATGTAGTAGTACAAGTCTTCTGCCTGTCAGAACAAAGCCAAACATCTTGCCATTTACCAAGGGAAGGGATACATGCAATTAAAATCCATACTTTGAGCCTGAAAACATACCCTCATGGGTAACTTTCGTATCTGAACTCTAAACTAGACTAACTGGCTGTTTCTTACAGCACCAGCAGCTTTATATTCTACATTCTTTCTGTGGTAAATAGGTGCACTTGCAGATGCTGATATTCATATAATCCCAAAGAATTTGTGATTTTAAGCAAATCAGAGTTGGGTACAGTTCAATGTTTGTGTGGAATGAGCAGCTGTCTTGCATACATTGCTTTTGCAGTGTACAGACTAAAACTTAAAATAACCACTCCCAAGCTGCAAAAGGAAGTAAGGAATTGCTTCATCCTCAGTTCCTTCCAGCCTCCCCCCAGCCCCGAATAAATCTATAGAGATTTGAATATTATTTAAACTTTTTCAGACTGGATGAAAATCAGGTGGATTTTGGCTAGATAATCCTGTTGGCACGAAGCTAACCAAGCTTGAGACTGGAAGTGCCCCAGTCCCTGGATTTGGAAGGCAGCAGGTTATTGCCATACAGCAGCTTCTGCCGATAGACCTGTTACTGGTTCTGTGAGGAAAACCAGTCTGCTCTTGCACACCACTGGTGTAACGTACATCTGCTTTTTTGGGAATGGGTACAGGTTTTCAGGAAGTTGTGAAACAGCCGTGCTGCTCAATTGAAAGACCGCTGACTGATACAAGGCTTAACATTTCAGTGTTGCTTTGGTATATCTTGTTTACATTAAGAAGGTGGGAGCCATATTGCTGGAATACTAGGTTTCTTTATTCTGCTTGTATTGCAATTCAAAATTATGTGACTGTACTCATTGCCAAAGAGAAGGATGCAGGTTAAACTCAGTTAAATGAAAAACTTTCTATGAAACGAGCAAAATGCATAGAACCTGTCAGGCTTGCCAGCTGCAGGTCGGAGTGCTCTTGGACGGTGCCTCAGACAGAAGGTGGCCACTTGTGGCTCATGGTTATGGACAGCAGAGTGTACAGTCTGGGTGTTCGCCATCATTCAAACCTGTTCGTGCTGATTGGAGCAAAGTGTGTTTGATTTTTAAATGGCTGCAGCTCATTGCACTACCCTCTCGTGCCAAAACTGAGAGCACTGGTAAAAGTGTACAAGATTCTGGAGTGAGGGGAAGAAAGCAAGACTCTTTACAGGGAAAGAAATGCTGGAAGTTGCAGCAGCAGTGATGGAGAGGAATTCGGCTATGGTTGGTTGAAGATACCGTTTTCTGCAGGGTTTTTGTATGCTGTTTGCTGTGACCACTAGAGAGCAGACTTAACCTAGTAACAAGAGCTAATTAGTTCTTGGCCTCCTCATTTCCTCCTCTTCCCCAACCCCCTTCCACCTTTCTATCTAGGCAGAAGGGACTTGGATGGTTCTTAGCTTTGCCTCCAATGCTGTACAATCTTAGGGCTAATTAAAACACCACAGACGGCCTGAACCCCACATTAAAATTTGATGAGGAATTGATCAGCCAAGCAAACAGGAAATTTAGCTGTGTGAGTGAAGGTAATGTTTGCTCAAATGTGTAATGAGGTCCATGGGGAATATTTATGGGGACCTTAGTGACGGTTTCAGCAGTTCCTTCTCCTTGAAGTCATCTGACCTACCTGCCCTCTCCTTCATAACAGTGTAGGCATAAGGATATCCAAAGCTGCGTCAGTCAAAAGTGAGCGTGTTTTGGAAAATAGGTTATGTTTGGTTAAGATGGTGCCATGTGAAGTTTTGCATGAGGAGTTGTGGACTACACACTAACTTTTTTGCAGCTTTGCCTTTGCACTAAAAAAATAAAAATAAAATTCCTATAATCCATGGAACTGTGTAGTAGAATTGCTGGTGGTACTCCTTGTGGTATGTTAGCACACCAAATAGCTTGCTTAAAAAGGATTGGGCACTGTGTTACAGCAGTTGTTAGCCTTATCTGTATAGACTTTAAGATAAGCTATAAAAACTGTCAACACACAGGTATTTGGAGGAAAGGCAGCATGTTGTCAGAGGGCCTTCCTCAGCAGATTTTATCTATTTCTAATAATTGCTCAATATAAAGTATACACGCTTTCCATGTGCACCAAACAGATGAATTTACCTGCTTCTTATCTATCGCTACTTTGTCCAAGGTAAATCAGTACATACAAGTCTGAAATCTTAGACCGGGCTTTTCTTGATAGATATCGCCTTCAAACCTGTATCTGCAAGCCACTTCTATTGAAAACTCCCCTCAGCCTCTGGCAGCAGTTCCCTTTGCAGCGCATGCCCACCCACACACAGGCCTCAAGCACAGCGCATCTGCTGGTCCCAGCTCCCAAACATCCCATAGCTCCCTTCCAGTGCCCTTAAAGGCTGCTTCCAGTTTTGACTGCCTATAACTAGCGATAAGGCTGATACCCAGAAGGACTTTACTTTTGAGCAAAAGGAAGCAGGCTGGATGGCTGGCTCAAGCCCTGTGATATAAAACAATGAGAGATAGTCCACTTGGTGTAAATGGGGTAAGAGCAGCTCCCAGTGTGAGCTCTATGGTGAGACTGGGCATGCTGGTAACTTGTGACAGCAGTCCCTGACAGTGTGCATACCGTGGTTTTCTTCTGCTATGGGAATACAAGACCAAACCCCGCTGTTTACAGCAATGCTGTGGAGGGCTGTGACTGAATACAGCATGAGAGATTAGCAGAGCAGTAATGTTCCTTACTTGAAATAAAATCCAGGGAAGTTTAATCAGTTTAAAGTATGTATGGAACAGTGGTGATGCTAAACAATTTTATGTATTTCAAGTGTTATAGAAACAGTGGTAAAGAGATATGTGTAAAAGGAAAGCAATTAATCTTGCTTTCTAGAGGGAAATATTGAGGGGAGAAATCTGGAAATACCAAGTTATATTCTTAAATGATCACAAAACGCCGTGGTGACATAACATCTGAATGTTTTTTTGTTTGGTTTTTTAATAGGCCAAAGAAACTAGATTCCTGGTCTTGTGTTCAGTGCATTGGAATAAAAAGGTGATCTTGTACATCTAGGCTACAGTTTACAAGAGTATCTCAGACCATTTTCTAGGAGGAGGAGCAGTATAAAAGCAGTGTCAGCACACTCCTAACTGAGCCGGCTGTCTTGCTGCCAGGGGCTACTGTCTGCGTGCTGCTACACAAAGCCATGGGGACATTTAACCTGGTATATCTTAAATATGGTACTCCATTAGACCATTTAAACATTCATTTATGTGTCTGAGACTCACCAGAAGAGCAGCTGTATTTAATTCCTGTCTGCATTGGATCTGGAAATGTTTAAATGAAGGACCTGGCAGGACATACCAGGCAGGACTACAACCTGCCTCCTGTGGATACTCGGTTTAGTTGCATAGGAAGTGTTGTGCAAAAAGCTAAAATGTGAACTTGTGAAATCTAATTACCCATATTACAGTTGCAAGTCACTTGTTTACATCTGGCTTTATGTCTGTTACTGAACGTGCAGCTTTTAACCTTGCTGACATTTCATTCAACTTGTGAGATGTGGATTTGAACCAAATATCAGAACTTCCGGGACTGTCAATAAATCTTATTTTGCATTACTTCAATCTTGCTAATTAACAATACTAGTCAGAGACTACGGGAGGGGACACGGGATTGTAACAGCATACATTAAATAAGCCAGCAATGAATACATTAATTCCTAAAAGCAGGATAATTCATAGTTTAGGTTAGTCTGCTGGGATCCTTCCCTCAGGTTTTAACTCATTTTGCCCTTGTTTACTGGGAGCATTGCTGGAAAGTGCCAGGCAGCCCCATAAAGTGCCAACAGTTCTGCTCTGGCTGGAGGGAGACTCACAACCCAGAACCAAAAGGGATAAGATTTAATTGCAAGAATATCTGGATGCAGGAGCCTATATGAGGAGTAATAGTCTTTAGAAGTGTTTTGCCCTTAATAACTCGTACTTTGAATGATAACTGTCTTGTCACTACTGGTGCCAGCCTTCAAAGAAACAGAACTTTCTACTACTCCAGTCATTGTTGTCTTTTAACTTTTATTGACAGTAAGTTTCATTACAACTTTGATCTTTCAGAGAGCACTGAACAGGGCTGGACCAAAACCCAATCTCAGTACAATTGCTCTACTCCCTAGTAGCTCTACATTAACAGTTACGGTTTGAGGTCAGTCAGTGAACCATTTATTTAATCCATTTGGTGACTAGAATATGGGGCTTTAAGTAAGAATTTAGGTACAGTTGAGTCAGAAGTCTTGGAGAAGTCCAAGTCCACTTTATTATCACAGCTGCCTCTATCAATCAGACTTGCAATCCTGCCAAAAAAGGGTAAGTGTGGTTTGTTTAAACTGATTTTCCATGAAACATCACAACTCTAGTTCTAGTCTGCAATTCTTTGTTGATAGTTCATGAATAAATCTTTTATTATTTTGCCAATTATCAAGACTAGGCTAGCTAGTCCACAGTTCTCTGGAGTCATCCTTAACTCTTTTCAAATTGAAATTTTGTTGGCAATCCTGCAACTTTTGGCATTTACAAGGTTGTTTGCCATGATGCATTGAAAAGTTAACAGTCTGCTAGTTCCTTTAAAACTCTTTGGTCTCTGTTATCTTGACCCATTGATTTTTTTTTTTTTTTTTACCTGTGGCAGACGGATGAAAATAATGCAGGCCTCTGATCAACCATAAGTCTGTTGAATTATCTAATCTAGCTATAGCTTCTAGGGGATGTCTACGTATGTTGGTGTCTTTTGTTTCAACTATTGACAAAAAATATCTGAAATATTCATGCCTTGTCAGCCTCTTCATGTATAATTTTACTGTTTATATTTAGCATCAAATGTCTAGTTGCTTATATGGGTTTTGGTGTTGATTTTTTTTTTAATACATTGCTTTGTTATTGTTTGGTTTATTCCATTAGCCTCATCTTATCAGTTTTTTTCAACTTTTAAAATAATTTTTTAAAAGCTTTTAAACAGGAATATTTTTTGGCCAGCATATTGTCATTTAAACTACTGTTTGAGTAATTATGGTTTTTTTTTCAGCATTCCCTGAAAGTCCCTGGAACAATTTACGATTTGTAAGGATGCTTTCATTATTAAACTTTGATGCCCCTGGTCAGTTACCAGTCTGAGTCTTTTAGGAATAGAGAAGAGGTCTTTCTAAAGACTGTAGTGTGAAAGGTGTGAAAAAAATACAAACCATACTTGCATATTAACGAATGTTTGAATTCTCCTGGCTTTAATCTTGCAGTCCTCTCTGAGTTGCAGACCTCTTAACAACATGAGTAACTTCCTCTACTTGTAAAGCTCCTGTTGGTTTTAAGATACCTTTGTCTGTGCAAGTATATGTGAAAGATCTGCCTCTAACAAAGAACCTGTGTGGAAGGAAGGGTTTAACGGGAAAGTAATGTGATCAAGCACTAAGTTGTCTTCACCAGCAATTAAGTGTAACAGCACCTAATGGCGGGCTGGGAAGGATCAGCCTGAGGGCAATTTCTACTACTGCTTCTCTGTGGTGTTGCTGTCTAACTTAATAAACTTTTCATGCACAAAGTTTCAATTAAATGGAATGCACTTTGTATTTAAAATCAAATCAGGCATATGTTCTCGCTAGTCATGTGGTAGCGGAGATGGCATGGTAAGAGCACTCTGCCTCTGTTACGAGGCCAATTAGGAAGGACCGCTGACATGTCGCTCTCCCCAGCAGACCCAGCGCCGCTGCCAAGGATCCTGGTGAAAACCATGGCTAATGCAGCACAAGGGCCAGGGTGGGTTTGCAGCACGCTGAGCAAGGTTGAGTGACACCTGCCTCACAGTGCTTTCCTTCAGTGCCTTAGACAGAATGTTTCTGCCTGAAACCCCAGTGTTTCTTTCAGAGTGAAGGGGAGGAGAGAGCGTGTTAATTATGTGAACGTTTTGGAAAATAAGAAAATGACAGCCCTTGGTTTCACTGGCATTCCCAGGGCTAATAGCGAGTCACATACTGTTTTTGTAAAGGTGAGGGGATTTTCGTTCCCTTGAACAGCAGAGAGCTAACTTGCTTTCTGATTGTTTTTGGTGTGTGTGTTTGCATTTTTTAAGCAGCATTCACTGCCTCCCCGACCACCCCACTGCTCCTCTGAATCCCCTGTGGCTGTTGCTCTGCTTCAACTGCTCTGAGGCACAGCAGAAATATATCCACTTGAGATGTCTCTTTGTTTTCTTATTGTAGTCTCTCACCCAAACTCTAATTGCTGTAGGAACACTAATGAGTGTGTCATCAGACCTCCCTGTGTTAGTGGCAAATGTTATATTCTTTTTATAGGCAGGGAATACATCTGAGCAGGATCACACAAATTTCATCAGTGGAACCAAGAACAACTTTAATTTTCTCTGTTTTTTAAAACAGGGCCTTTCTTACAGGGTCATCCTTTGCTTATTTTTATAATAAACTCATTTTCAAGGAAATGTGATGCTATGCAGCTTCCAACATGTTCAGCTATAGACAAATCTGGAAACGGGGATGCTGTCATGCTGACTGTGGCTAGTCACCATTTGACTTCATGCTCAAAGTAGCTCAAGAGTGCAGCAGCTGAACCCTGCAGGGAGGTGGACCCACAGGATCTTTCCTTGTCATAATTTTAGTAATAAATAAATAAATATATATCTTTCTTGAGCATAAAAAGCCTCAAGCGCTTTTTGGAGATAGCAGGCTGAGAGATGGACAACAATTAATGGGACCAGGTAGGTTGGAGTTCCATAATCTGAGCTGAAGTGGCTCATGCTAAAGCCTCTGCAGGATAAATTCCCTGTTTTGGGGAAGGTTCTGTTGCCAAGTGCTCTGCTCCAACACCCAGACCAAAGGCAAAGAGAATGCTTTTCATACATTTTCATGCTTTTGGTTTTTTTGACTTGGTGATGTTTCTACCCATGACCATATTTCTGGTAAATTGGAATGCAGGCTCTTTTTGTGTCCTAAATTCCTAGCAGAATTCTTCTGCTGACAAGTTACAGATGCTTACTGGCTTTTTGGGGCAGCGTGGACCACCAAATACTGCCATATGGACTCCTCCTTAATTGTTTTAAAACTCCAAAATAAAAAATATACAAATGTATCAATACCTTTGTCTAAGCCAAGGCATTAGTATTGTACTCATCAGTTGCATCCCTGAATGTGTGTGAACACTAGCTTTTTAGTATTAGTATCTCTCAAGCCATAGCAGCTGCCTCCCCAGGCAGGGAGTAAAGGACTAGGCAGAAGGTTGTTGTGTAACCACAGCTGAAGACTTACAGATGACTTTGCTGTATCGAACTTTCTTTGTGTATATGTGTGTGAACAAGATCTGAGCAGATGTAGACTACACCTTGCAGACTTGTCCGTTCTCAGCAATGTTGAATGGGCAGAAGTGCCCCTCGGTAGGTAGCGGCCTCGGTTTCTCTCTATTTGCAAGTTCGCAAAAGGCTGCAAGGAGAAACTATGCCAACTGCTAACATACTTGGTGAGTCAACCGAATCCCTCAGCAGACAAAGTATGTTTTTGACAGAGATATCATTATTAGCAAACAGTATGAAGGTGTGGGCTTTCTTGTTTTTCCTTTTCAGTGTTTCTCCCCTAACCCCAACCTGCAGACTAGCCAGTCACCTGCCCTGTGTGCTTCTCTCCTGTAACTCTGGCATATGCAAAGAGTTCAAACCCAGCAGTTCAGCTCCTTCAGTGTTTGAAGGTGCCTATCTGTGTTGCTCCCTACCAAAAACCTTCAACATTTTTTGGAAGGACTCCTCTTGACTGAAGGTCTCAAGAGCCCAATCTTCGAGATGATTCCTTATGGAAGTCCTTCAGCATCCCAGGAAAGACTTCTTACAAATGTCCTGTCATCACTTCAGATTCAGTTCTGACAAGAAGCCACAGGGGTCTCATTCATAAAAGCCTTGCACATCATATTATATGCCCACAGTTACTGTAGACATTTCTGGGCTGTAATAAACTTGTGTGACAGAAACCATTCTTTCTTTTTACAGGTGACATCCTCAAATTGCTGGGTCCTATTCTCCATTGCTTTGCACCTTAGCTGGTCTTATTCAGTTATGCAAACTCCTACCAGATTGGAACAGTAGCATTTCATCCTCCTGCCCAGGAGAGTTAATGTCGGCAGAAGTGAAAGGCAGTGGAGAATTGAGTTATATAGCTTTCCTCTTCTCCCAAAGTGAGCATTTCAAAGTTGGTCGTTCCAGATATAAATGAAGGTGTGGGATTTGAAGATGGCTTGGATAAATGCTTTACATTGTGTGTGACCTCTAAAAATGAAGGGACAAACTTGGTGCAATGTTGCAAGTTGCAGAACAGTAATTAGCAGGGGAAGGGTCAACCTGTTTGTCAAAAGTACAAAATTAGATTTGAGAAGGCATTTTGGCCATGGGGCCTTCCTTAGGCTAAAGAACAACAGGATGTTGTTTAGTTTTGCTGTGTCCTAGTTTCACCGCGCCCTGAGGAAGACCCCCAAGGCTGAAACCTTATTTCTAATTGTTTTATAAATGACTTTTTCTTCCCTTTTTGGCATTCAAGATGACACCAATTTTGAACAGGAGAGTTTCCGTTGGGCAGACACTTCCTGAGCAAAGGAAGAACTTTATTCAATATTTAAATAGCCACTGATTTGTTGACACTTTCCTAGTTGTCTTCCATATTCTCTTTCCTTGCTAGGTTGAATGTATAGCTTACCACACATCTTAAGTGGTCTGTATGGATATCTTGCCCCAAAAGAGTGAAAGTTTCAAAGAAATATAAGAAATACTAAATGTCTCTCAGAATGTGTTTTGTTCAGATATCTGCCCCCACAAACTTCCAGGGAACTGCTGAAGTCTAAATCAATGCTGTGCAGGAGGTGACTACTTCCATCCTTATTTACAGAAATAAGATGGTCAAGGAGGGCCTAATTAAGGCCAGAGTCTCAGCTTTGGATGGTCTGTCTAATACTCTAGTGGCTGGTTTGTGAGCAGTCTTTCAGTCAGAGGATACAGCACCCTTTGTGCCTGCTGGGTAAATTAGTTATTTGGAAAACTATACCTCTTACTAGCATCTATGTGACTTCTAATGCTCTTTTAAAAGATGCTTAGACAATAGGCATATGGGCCTGACTATAATAATGGGTAAGGTGAGATTTACTTTTTCTATTTATATTGAACCATGAAAAGTGTTCTTGTGTAATAAATTGTGTAGGCTGTTTTGTTAGCAGAGTCTTAGTCTCATGAGAAGCTGAATAGCTTGAGAAGCTGAAACATCCAGGATTTCTGAATCTGTGTGGCAACTTTTGAAATAACACCCACTATCTTCAAAATCTGGTGGCAGGCAAAAGATCTAGAAATTTTGAATATGGGGGACAATTCTGTCATTTCTTGTGAAGAAGTTGAGAATAAATACGGACTTGTGAATGGGGAGAGACCTAGACACAGCTGCATGGACAACTTGCTTATCAAAAACAAACTCCATTCACATTTTGAGTGACATAATAGCTATGTGTAACTTAAATTAACACTCCTAACATGCTTTGACATTTATGATTTTTTTTTTCTTGCATAGTATTATAGGAGCACACTAACATAGACAGGAAAACTGATATTGCCTTAACATCTTTCTAAAGTAAGAGAAATAATTAATTTAGAAACATCAATGTTAATGACGAAAACAGAGTTGGCCTGCAGCTGTAGGGTTTTTAAGTTGTACCTAGATCTGGTTTTGCTATAATTATATAATATGTGCATAGTTGCAACTTGTATAATAAAACTATTCATCTAAAACGTGGTAAATTAATTTCTAACAAACTGTGCGATTGTAGCTTAATACTTTAGACTATTTAAAATAGGATATGCCTACAGAAGATCTAGAACTTCTGTGTGTTATTTTATTTTTTCTTTTTTTTTTCCCTGAAAGGTCTTTTTCCAAATAATTAAGACCTTGGTAACTGTCATGATTTGAATTGCTAGAATGTCACCTGATTAATGGTTATTAAAATGTCTTGCTTTTTTCACCCTGCCTTTACAAACTGCTTTGTGAGTATTTGACAAGTTTATTCTTTTATTCTTAAATTTATTTCCTAAATCCTCTGTGTTGATGCTTGACCTACAGCTAGTCTTAGGTTAGGTTTTTGTGACATTGGTCACACAAGCTGTGTGAGGTAGCCCACCTATGTGACAACACCCAGGAAAGTGAAATTTTTGGGGAAAACACTTGACTACTAACTGCTTTTTTCTTCTTCAGCTATAACTGGCCATACAAAAATCTAAGAAACTCCTTTTCTTAGATTGGAACTTGTAGCATTGGAGATCTCGTGATCATAGTATCATACTGAGTCTAGAAATACACCTGGATTTTACATTTTAGTTGAAATCTTTTTAGGCAGCTACTGGCTTTAGGTGACTATTTCTGACTATCAGCTGATAAACCTTTTAAAGATTAAGGTAAGCATCTTTCCAAAAGCACAGATCACCAGTTTTTGTGTAGGCACAGCTTCAGTGGGACGTTGCCCTGATAAAAGGCAGCATGACTCCTTTTTAAGATTTATTAAGCAACATGCAAAAATTGCAGCCACAATTACAAGCTGAAATGCAAAGTAAGGTGAAGTAAAAGGCAAAACCAACATGAACTGATGACACATCAAATAAAAATGTCTTGTGCATTGCCTAGAATGTCAGGCTGTCCTTTGGGAAGAATGATTTCCACAGGGGGCAAGAGACCTATGGGTGAAAGCTGGCCTGCCAGCCCTCTGTATACTTATAGCAGATATTTCTAGAATGTTTAGAAATGTGAATAGAGGGCATATGAAAATGCTGACTATAAAACATCATCAAAGATGACATGAATTCTGGTGCTTAAGAAATCTAAGCAACCAGCTTTACAACTTCTTTTAAAAGTGTATTTTATCATACGCATAGATCTCTAATAAATGGGAAGAAACTCCAAATGTTGCCTGAAGCTATTGTGGCAGGTCTGGACTCATGCAGCCGAGTAAGCACAAGAGGGTTTGGAGGTGAGGGGTTGGATTTTTCATGGGTTTTGAGTTTTATTTAGAAACATACTCAAAGGCATCACTGACTTCAAGGCTCAGAGGGGTCATTAGACTGTGTTATCTGATTCCTGTATAACTGGGACCATAAAAAACCATCCATTTCCTTCATTTTGAAGAGATGGGGAGGTCTGAAACGTAGATGTCAGGATCACCCTGGCCTTCCCCATGTTGCTCAAGGGATGGGAGTCTGACTTTGTCCCAGCATAGAAAATGTCAAGTACTATTACACAGTTTATTATTAGGTTTCTTTTCTGGCTGTAACTGGTTTGGGATGACTTTGAGAGATTTTATTCAGAGTGATAGCAGAAGGGTGATAATATAAATAATAGATTTAAATCAAAAGGGAAACCTGAACATCAGGGAAAAGCTGTTGGCACTGAGCTTTACTAGCTGGCCAAAGAGTCTCCATGAGGAAGCTATGGAGTCCCTGTTTCTTGAGATATCAATAAGTGGATGGGAGAGCGTGTGCTCAGGAACAATACTGTAGTTGTTGAACATGCCCTGAACAAGCTTGTCTGAGGCCAGAAGCCTCAAGGGCCACATGGAGGGAAGCAATCCAGGCTTATGAACTGCCAAGCTGGCTCGATGCCTGCAGAATCAGTGGGCCGACCTTAAGCAAGATGGCGCCTGCAGGTCACGGTGACTCTCTTGACTGGACTGTGGTGTCAGGGAGAAGGTATGTTTGCTTTGTAACCCTAAAGCAAGTTAGGTGACATAAATGATGCGTTGAGCATGAGTGGTGTTAAGAAAGACAAGGTGCTGCTCTCACATTGGAGTAAGGGAGCGACATGACTAATCCAGATCCTGTGGCACAGACGTTTCTTTTCCTAATGAGCTCTGGGTTGTTACGACCACCTAATGGCATAACAGGTCTGTGCTGTATGGAGTTGGCCCTTTCTTTCTCGTGCTGTGGTACAGTAGAAAGTAGATTTACCTGTTCCCTTCCTGTGTGTAAGGCATGTCCATGGGTCCTGGTTATGAAGTTGGAACCCTTCACTGGGATAAGGGGATTGTGGACACTGAGGGACGCAATGACCAAGACACTGGGGTGGGCCTGATTGCCAGGAAGCAAAGTCAGATACTGTGTGTACCGATAAAGCATAGAACACATTTTTCTGACTGCTTTCTTCTTTTCAATCTGTTATGTTTCTGGTGGCTGGAATTACAGAGCTCGAACTGCTGAAAGAACCAACTTCTTGGTGAACTGACTCAATCGTCTCAAAACTCCTAATCCTCTCCAGGTTAGAGCACAAGCTAAGGATTTATCAGCCTTAGGGGGGAAATGTTTGATCTAACAGCCTTGTTTGATGCGGGCAGCTGTTGAGTGTAGATGACATCCATCAGGGCTGAGGATGGTCCCCAGGGCCTCCAGCCATGTGCCCTCAACCTGGGGCGCAGGTGTCATTTTGGCCCTGGCACTGGGCCTGGGTGGGCTGTGGTGGTCCCTCTGCCTGCCTGGTTCCCTGCCATGCTCGAATATCCCGGGTTTCCTAGGTGGGCATCAGGGTGGATTTGCCACCTTGCTGCCGACAGGGCCGTCAGTGGGCCTGATGTCTGAACTCCCAAATTACCAAACTCTGATGTAGTGTTTAGCTATATGTAACAAATCTGTGCACAGTTTAGGCCCAGCTGACTCTCTAAAGTTGTTAAAAGTGATGAACAAAGGGACTTCTCATCCAGGGAGTCAGCCTTCGGAAGGATGGGGAGCAAAGAATGGGCGGGGAAAAGAATACTGTTATCTTCAGCTGCACAGAAAGAAGCCTCCAAGTGAGGAAGTTCAGTCATGCAAGTGTTGCAATCCACAGAAAGTTGATTGAAATTAGGACAAAGGTAATTGTGGCAGTGGGAAATTGCAACCTCTGACTCAAATAGCCCCCCGAGAGAGGGCAAACCCCACTGTGTTTGTGTGTGAGTTGGTAAAAACGTCAGCAGTGCTGTCTGAGGGTGCGCTCTGCTGTGCCATAGAAGCAAGAACCTTGCAACCAGTCCCGTAGGTGAAAGAAAATGAATATGTATTACACTATGAATGTGCAAGTGCTCTGCTGTATAGAAAGGTGTCCTCAAGTAGCTCGGTGTGCAGGCTGGGCAGAGTGATCCCCCACGCATCCAGCACTGTAAATAAAGATAATGCCTGCTGTGTAATTCTACGCTGGTGTTAAGGGATTTACTCCTGATTACAGTGACAGGCTGGCTGTTCCACCCTGCCGCCGAGGGCCCAGCCTGGCTGAGAGCCTTTGTCTGCTGCTCCTTCCTCAGGGAGCAGCCCCACTGCCCTGGGACTTGGAGCTCAGGCCTGGGGCCAGCGCCGGTGTGGAGCCCCAGGCTCAGAGAGGTGCCTGGATGGAGGCTGGGGGGGTACCCTCAGGCCTGTCGGTGCTAACCTGCCCCTGGGAGCAGCGGGGAGCTGGGGATGTGCAGACTGGGTGTACTGGGGACTTGTTTAAAAGAAAGGAGCCATCAAATTGCTGTGGCCTGGGGAACTGGCAGCTTCCTGAGAGGAAGGGTCCATCCACCTTCCAGTGCGCTTGCCTTGACTGCAGCAAGTACCACTTGCTCCCATATGCATCCCAAAATCTTTTATACATTTGAAAGTATGGTACTTGATGATTAATCTGAGCAATGTCAGCTCAGCTCTGAGGTATCTGCTGCTGCGACTGAATAGGTAGTTACTAGCACACACTGACACTGGAGTCCAGCCCTCGCTCATATGAACGGTGAAAAGTTGAGACTAAGCTCTGCCTCAAACCATCCTTTTTTTTTTTTTTTTTTTTTTTTTTTCTTTTTTCTGTTTGTTCACCACTTGGCCTAATACAGCCATAGCCCATGACAGGGTCTGTGTGTGCTAAAGGTGTGCAGAGGGAAATAATAACATTAACTTCTGTGATAAGATTCAGGATGGGGAAAAAATCAGTTTAGTAATAGCAGAGAGAGGGGAACAGCAGTGCACGGTGGGAAAAGTGGTTTCGTCAAGGAATGCAGCCTGTAGGAAAAAGAAATGGGGATTTGGGCACCTGAACTACTGTTCTTGAGAGTGTTGTAACATTGCAGGAGGTGTAATTCAATATTGAACCGACTCCTTAGCAAGTAGCTCTGCTTCACTAGAACGTACTGAAATGTTTAAACCTGCATCAAACTGACGAGGAAACAAAATGTTTCCTTCCCCCTGCCCTCTGTGCACATGGAAATCTTCAATTTGGCTGAAATTGCAATGGAGGGAGGAGGAGGACATAGAAAAATTGTTTTTTTTTTAATGCAAGATTTCCAAGTTGTCAAATTGTTATAGCCAAATGCCTAAACTATGGCAAAGGAAATAGAGGATAGATCTCTGTATGTGTTTGGATAAATCTCAGTAAGAAGAGTGGGGTTTGTTTTGAAGGCTGAAGGGAAGATGTTTGGGCTGCTGGCCAAAAATAATAGAAAAGTTCATATTTTTCCAGATTTGTGAAAAATGAAAAAATTTTATGCTTCTGCCTCAATTTATTTTTGTTGCTATTCATCACTAAAGGAAAATGTGCTATTTATTGCCTAAGAGTGTTTTTCCTACCAACATGGCATAATGTCTTTACCAAAAAGTTTAGCATCTGTGCATTAAAAATGCATATGAGGATTTACTTTTTGTTCCTTCCATGAATGCTGCTGCTGTTCTTATCTGAAAAACTGCTTTTTGCATTGACAGAAATGGTGAAAAATGACCCAATTTCAGATTATGTACACAAACTAGCTTTAGTTCCACACTTCACTTGCAAACATAGATCACAGTACCACAGTATTTAAGCTCAGGCTTAACTTTACACTTGTGAATAGCTTTATTGACTTCAGTGGAGCTACCCATGTAGAAAGCTTGGTATTTCGTTACATGTTTAGCAGACTGGGTTATGGAAAGGTAGAGTGGTCTTGCGTGGAAAGCCCTGGACTGGCTGTGAACTCACAGCTTGGATCTGCAACAGGCTTCCTTTATAATCTGAAATTAATTACTGTGTGATTTGGTTCCATTTCCACTTCAGTTCCCGGTTTCTTCTTGCTTGTTTCTGATCCTCTCGTTATTCTGATCGTAAATTCTTTTAAGACAGGAATTTTCTTGGTGACTAATGTCTGACACTTGAGGTGCTGAGTGTATGTAGATGCACCAGTATGAAAGGTGGTCTGTCTCTGTATGTCCCTGTTCTATACCATTTCTTTTCCATGTGGAGCATATGTGTCTCCACTTTGAAGAGCTTTGCTAGTACACATGGGCTCGTTCCCTCATTCAGGTATAAATATGATCCAGTGCCTGGTGCAATGGAACCCTGTTCCCCTCCGGAACACAGATACATTTTTAATTTCCCCTCTGTGAATGTCGTTAACGGAGCTCTGGTTTTATTTTTATTAATTACCAAATCTAGAAAACAAAAGATTTAGTAAAATCATAAATCTAGGTCAAATTGAGCTTGAAATATTGAAGTGCCTCTGTAACGCATTCATCCACGTGATCTTTTCTATTAATCCAACAAATGTCTTCCTTCGGTAAGCAATTCTGTTTCCTGTTTTTCACCCTCATCCACAATAAGCACCTACATTTGTTTCTTCTTTTTTTTCTAGCCTAAAGATAATTCATTAAAGTAGCTCTCCCTCCCTCTTTTTTTGATCCAACTCTCCACCTTCGAACACCCCCCTAAAAAACACCATCAATATTTCATAAACTTACAGTGACAAATGTATTTTAATGTGGTCCACAGAGAACCTGAGATTGATTGGCCTCTCAGAAATATGACACGTTTCAAAGCAGGATATTCATGGAGTGTTTTAGTGCCTACATTAGTCAGAGAGAAGCAGCGCCTAAATTTATCATAGTTATGGCTTTCTCGGTATCCATTTTCTTTTAGCCGCTGACAGCAAGTATCTGAATGGTCCCTATTGATTGGCTTTGTGGTTCTGTCTTTAAAATGCATTGGCTGTGGGGGGTTTCAGATCAAATTAAGTCTTGGCTTCCTGGAGTTTGTGCATATCTACAGCGCAAGTGCGGACAAAGCTGGCTTCATTCATGCTGATTTTCATTCACAAGGGCATACATGTACGGGAAGGGAAAACTGAAATCTCCACTGATATTGTGAGTGAACCAAGCCCTCTGCTTTGAAAGGAAACGTTTCATAATCCCAGAAGGAAGCAACAAGGAAGGATGGGGGACAGGAAGCACCTACTGCTGCTGCTTGGGTGCAAATGGGCTGGACCACATGTTCCTGCACTGATGGTGCATGGGCTGGGGCCTGGGAGAAAGCTGAGACATCTTCCCATCTTCAGCATGGCTGGGAATCCCTAGTCACAGGGAGCGTTATCTGATGGGCTATGTAAATTGTCTGTGGTGTTCTTGTCTTGCTCTAAACAGGAGACTTGTGCGTCATTTGATATCCTGTCTGCAGTGTTACAGCCCTCGTACAGACAAGGCCAGCACCATACAGAGGTGCGAGTGAACTTCCAGTTTGGTGAACAAATCTTAAAAGAATACAAAGATGGTTTTCATGTCAAAATAGGTTATTGCATTATTTTAAATGTTGAACCAAAGAAAATACTTTGCTTTTGCAGTTCTAATTCAACTGTAAATTTCAGTTTAACTCAGATGAATTGCTTTTGTTGTGTAATGTATCTAGAAAGTTTTAAAAGTTATGGCCTACTACCACCACCTTTTCCTCCCCTCAAAAAAAAAAAAAAAAAAGAAAAAAAGTGTTGATTGTATTTATGAAAAGCTTTGAGCAACTCAAGGATGAGTCCTATGAATCTACTTTGGTAAATACACAAATGCTTACTAATGTCCTTTTTCTTGATATGAATTGCAAGGCTGAGGCAGAACAAAAGTGCATGATGAACTGCACTTTTTAATTTACAGAATAGTCCTTCAGGCATCTTGTTGGATGAGGTACTTTGTGTGCTTTAACCATTTTAAATTCCTACTTTCTCCACTCCTATCCCTCCCTCCCTTATAGTTTATCAGTGTCATCAATCTAATACTCCTCATGAGTGCAAACCCCATTTTTAAAAAGCAAGCAAAATAAATTAGCTTTTGTGTTGTGCCTCAGCACATGGTTCAACTTGACTTCAGCTTTTACTCTAGTCTTTTCTACATTCCTGTTGTAAAGCACAGGAGTTTCAGCAGCGACTGTGGAAAATCAGAATTATTTGATTTATTAGGAGGACAGAGAGGATTTTTTCAGAGTTCATAGATTCATAGAGTCTGGTGCCAAGAGGGACCACTAGATTGTCTCTCTGACACTGTATATCATAGACCACTGCATTTCACCTAGTTATCACAGTATTGATTCTAATAACTTTTATGCTTAACCACAGTGTAACTTGTGTCTGTCTAGAACAGGTATTTCAGACAGCAACCATTTCTTGATTTGGATATAAAAAAAGCTGGAGAATACCCATAATGTGTAAGGAAAAGAGACAGGGTGGGTGGGAAGAAAAAAACAGTTGTGCCTGGTTTTTAATTTAAATCAGTCTGGCTTAAGTTTCCAGCCATTAGTTTTTGTTATGCTTCTCTCTGATAGATTAATGAGCAGTTTAATATCCTTTGTTTTCTCCCCATGAAGGTACTTATACACTAATCAAGTTACCTCTCAATCTTTGTTGGTAGGCTAAATAGCTTGAGCTATTTCAGCTCTCATTGAGGTCTTAGTTATTCCCCCGCCTCCCCTGGCAGTTGCTCAGATCTTAGGGTGGGGTTTTTTTTAACACTCTTTTAGAAGTTGCAACACTGCAACTGAGCTTTGTATGCTTGCTTTTGGTCTCACCAACGTCATAAATAAAAGTATAATCACTTCATCAATCCTGCTTACTACTCTTCTTGTTTATACTTCTAAAACCAACATTAGCCATTTCTGTCACAACATTGTGCTGGAAGCTTATGTTGAGTTGCTTGTTCAGTAAATCTTTTCCAAAGTAATTTATTTGTGGGGTAGAGGTGCTCTGTTAGCACAGAAGGTTGGCATTTATTTCTTTTTCATTTTACGGAGTTTTCACTTCTGGGTCACATTGGGAATGTATCAGGCTCTTGCTTTCCATGAACTACAAAAGCTTCTTCATATCCATATGCAAAGTCTGCACCATCCTAGCTTGCATACCACCACCTTGGACTCTGCATAGGAGAAAGCAAAAGCATCTGGACAGGTATACAGATGTGCTCTTCCTGAACTTGACAGATATCAGCACAATCCCTAGAGTTCTGAAAATTACTGCCAGCTGGTAGAGGGTGGTACTTTCACCTATTTTGTGCTGTGATGCAGCCTCTTTTGTGTAAAAACCAACCAACAAAAAAACCCCAAACCAACCAACCAAACCTCAAACCCACAACCTCCCCAACAAAACAACAAACCAAACCAGAACCAAAACAAACACCAACCAGACCCAAAAGTCAGGGGTCTGTTAGCACATAGATGGGACATGAGGGTAGAGGAGCTGTAACCAGCACCCTGTGATGGCACCATACTGACTGTCCTTTGTCCAGCTGACTTTGACTTAATGACAATGCAATGGGGAGAGCTGCGTTTTGTGCAGTCAAATTATTTATATACACTTTACTTAGTATTTAAAGAGAGAAAATGAAAGAGTAGATCTGAGTTACAGTAAAGCGGAATGTGATAATTATGCTTCCCTCCTAAAGGAATCCACGCTGAGACTAACATATGCTTTCATCCTCCAGGACAGACTATTCTGTTAGTCTCTTTTTAAATAAATGATTAGAGCTGGCTGAAAGGATCTGCAAGAAGGATTCTGCAGACAGTCTCACAGGCTCCAAGAGACTGTGCAGTCAGACTGTGATTTGTTCCTTTGTATTTACTCTTTACAAATTAATTTTATTTGTATTGGGGATTCACCCAGGAGTCTTAACTAGGATGACAATTATTGTGTAAAGACAGATCCAACTACAGAAACCAAACTGAGACCAAACAGTCAGTTCACAAGTCATTTTTTATCATCTAATTTCTTAGGCTTTGAGGATGGCTGAGGGTGGGGGTTTTGATGGACAGTAGGTGTGTGGTGATGTCTGACAGCTGTACTCTTGAGGAAATCTCAGGTTAGACACCCCCCAGGAAGAGAAGCACCCAAAATTGCTTACTTCAATGCTGCGGTATCTCTTCTGGAAAAGATTAAAATAGATTTTTTTTTTTATGCCAGTTCTTTGGTGTCTTCTGTATGTCTTTGAGGCATGTTTTTTGGGTGCCAGCAATGGCTATTCATGAGCAAACATGGGTGTTTTCTACCCGTCGGACACTGGCTGTAATTCTCCTTCTGACAGGGTTCCAGCTGAAGCAGGGAGGATGGAATCTGCGTGTTACGTGTAGCACTAGATAATGAAAACTGTTCCCAAACATGAAGTGACCTGCCAGCAGTTAGTCCAAATCACCTCTGAATTGTTGTAAAATAAGAGCTGAGGAACAGGGGTAGATGTCCACAGGTTACTTGTCAACAGTAGGTAGGGCCACATTTGGATTTCCCCCCCGCCCCAGCTGTTCAAGTTGGTCTACAGATTACTACAAATAATTCCCTTTCATGGAAATTACATGAAACTAATACTTTCAGATAATGCAGTGCTTGCTGCAGAATTAAAAACAGTTAAATTTCATAGGACACTGAAAAAAAACAACCCAAAAAGCCCAGGACCTCTCAGTAGCTATATAAGCAGCACAGTAATGCATAACATCTCATACAGATGGTTTTATGCAAATAACGGGAGGGGGAGAAGTCTGTGGAGGCAGCAGGCACGCTGCATTGTTGTGGTGTTTTGTTTCCTTTTTTTTTTTTTTTGGCTATTGTGCTACTGTGAATGAAACTTTGGTGTATTCTGTTTCAGGGATGGTTTATTTTTTTTCCCTCTCCATTGAAAGCAATAGCCCTGGGAAGCTTTTGCTCTGTTTCGGAAGAGAAACTGTGGCAAAGAATTGGTCTGTAAAGCAAACACTTTACTTGAGCTGGCTGGGAAAAATAACACGCTCTGTCTGGTGAAGCATTCTGCATTTGTGAGCTGTGTCTAGCATTTATGAGAGGTGATATAAGATGCTTGGAGGAGAGACAGCCATCAGACCCCACTGTTTTGGTGGTGAATTCTTTTCCAAGTATTGTGTGGCATGTCTGATTGAAATCTCTTGTGTCCTTACAGGTAGAATGATGATAGTTTTCTTTTCACCCTGTATTTCGTAAGGTAACAAAGTAGCCTGTGCATTTTCATGTGTGAGTCATCTTCAACAGAATAGAAGAAAATGCAGTAAATGAGCTAACACAGCGCGGGTGAGGATCTAGCCTGTCACCAAACTGTTCCGTGCTGGTCCTTTGCACAAGATGGCCAGGGTACAGTTGCACAAGTAACAAATTTTAACACATACTTGACTGGCTAAAATTTGCACCAGGATGTTTACTTTTTTGTTAAATGTTTCAAGTGCATGAGTTGGTGATGTGCCTAGTTTATTCTTGGTGAGATTCATTTCTTTGCAGAAAGCCTGTATGTGACCCAATTCTCCATTTTTAAACTTCACATCACTTCTTGGTTATTGATTCAATTTACTCATAACTACTTTTTGCTTTCCAAGCTATAGAATTTGAGGTAAACAGAAAACAGTTTGTTTACACTGAGAATTTAGAATACTTTGGGTTTTCTTTCCCTTTCTGCATCCAAATGAACTGTCAGGCTGGAAACGATGTTTTTGTTTTATTTTTTTGAAAGCAGAAATTCAATCAACTGATCAGGTCAGTTTGCATTGATAAACTTGAAAGATGAAACTTTAGGTACACTTATTTCAGAATTAAACCCCTGCTTTCATAAAGCAATATCCACTTTAAACCGTAATACAGTCTTTTGTAGTTTTGTTTGTTTTGTTTTCAGCTTTTTCTGTTATTTTTCAAGGACTCTTTAGGGGTTTGTTTACGTTTAGTTGCAACACAGTAGCTACTCTAAAATAATTGTTTTTGTAAATATGGTTGATTCTCCCAGGTGGTTTTTTTTGTGATGGAAAAATTTTGAGTGAAAAATCTTGATACTTAAAAATAGATTGTTAGCTAAGAAAAACATTGATCTCTTTTGCATCTCTCTGCATTAACTGTCAAAACTTTATCTGTTAAATTTTGGGTTTAATGCTGGTCCCATAAGTATTTTTTGCATAGATTGCAAAGTGTTAAGGAGGATTAAATAGTTTTTGCTTTTTACTGGCCAGGCCAAGCTTTACTTATGCATTTGGCAGCTGCTTTGTCTCTCATTTCTATGCTCTTTACAATTTGTAGAGAACAGCAGAGTAGATTTAAAGAGATAGCTTATTAATAAACATAGGAAAACAAAAGCTTTCTGGCAGCAGTTTAAACTTGCATAAGAATGGTGGTGGATTTTTTTTTTGAAAAATAACATTTTTAACAGGGGAAAATGAACTAAATTAAAAGAACACTTAAATGTAGTATCTTTTGGGGAGACTGGAAAGAGTTCACATAGGAATACCCAGTAATCAGACATCAAGCCCATCTTTTAAGTACAAACATGTTCTCTGTTAAACCTCTCTTGTGAACAATTAAATAGTTGCACTTATGCAATGAAAACATCACACACATACAATTCTGTTAAAACGATGGCAGACTTTTTTTCCATTTCACATTTGCAAGGCGGATGTGTTTTATTTTAGTGCCGTTTGCCATAGATAATACGGTGATAAAGTGTGTTCATGTTCAGAGATGGATTTGTTGATGATTAGGGAGAAGAAATAAGAAAGGGAAAAGGAAAATTTCTGGATGTAGAAAAAGAACAAAAACTGTTAGTATCAGTTACATTAGGGAGCTTGATTTCACAGAGTGGTGAAGCTCTTGGGAAACTGCAGTACACTAACAGTTGTGCTTGGCAAGAAAAGATTTTGGAGTGTTAGCCTTTTGATGAACTAATAGTTTTAAGACTATTAATAGTTTTACTTCTAAAAATAGCAGTCAAGGAAGCTGATATCTCCTTAAATATGTTAGCTTTACATAATATTCTGTAACCTGATTAAAAATTATTCTTGATTTGGTATATTAAGACAGTGTGTGCCATGCTGCAGAACACAAGAAGGTTTGAGCTGTAGTTCTTGCATCTTCCTTCAGGATTCTTGTGTTCTGCTTTAAATAGCTAGCGTGAAGCTCAGCCCAGTCTGTAGGAACCCCAACAGTCCCATCAGTCTCACTTAGCATGTGAGCTATATCAGTGTCAGAACTGTAAACCTGAGTTACAGGTACAAGTTGTACTTAAATAGGTCAGCATATGGGGAGCTTTCTTAGAGAAAGATAAAGGACAAGTTTTTGGTTCCTGTCTTCTTTTAATGAAAGATTCAATTTCTCTTCATTGCCTATGGGTGTGGTCTGTCTGTCCGTCATCCACCCCACCCCCACCCCCCACCCCCCCCCCGCCCTGGTATTTTGTGTATTTTGTACTTTGATGTTTGGTTTGGTTTTGTTTTTTGAAAGTAAGGTACAAACCCCCCTCTGCCACTAATGAAAATCAGGATGTTTGTTCTCTGAGGCAGAAGCACACCGCCTGACTGTTGGAGTATAAAAGTTGCAGTGGTTTGCAAGCATGTCATCTTTTCTCTTATGTCATCTTTGTTCTTAATTCTGATTCTTCTATTTCTTTGTTTCCCAGTGCAAACTTTCAAGTTTCTTTTTACAGTCTGATTAAAAGCACACATACATTAATATGTGGTTTTCCACTGTCTTTAACAGGCTCTGGGACATAATTCGTGCACTAGGATTGAAGCAGGTAGCCTGTGTGTGCACACTGGGTGTGTGGGCAAAACGTTTGACGTGAAGCTTTTTTAAGAAACTTTGTACCACTGACGTGTTAGCTAGGGAGGGACTAATGTAGCGAGTAGTCTAATGTGGCCTAACTTCTTGCAAATTATTTTTTGCTGCTTGTAGCTCCTCAATATCTCAAATACTCTGAATTAGTCTCAAACTCCTGAACCTGTTAAATCACTTGCTGGAAAATATCACAGCTTGAAGTGCTGCTGTGGTGGGTTTCTTCTTCCTCTGCTCTGTGTGGTTTAGAGCAAGGCAGACTTTAACAGGGAAGGCTTTATCTTCTTACTAAAGTGTCTGATTCGGTGGGTGCTGGGGCTAAACAGCCACAGATTTGAACAGAAGGTCCCGAACTGGATTGTTTTCCCTTTTTGCTTATTTCAATTGCTCCACCTGGAAACTTGTCTAGTGTTTATGCTCAGATCACCATTGCTGTAACACCGCTGCTGGTAATGAATTAACTATCAGTTCAAAATTCTCCATATGAGAGAGTGTGATTAATTCCTGCCTAGATTTTTGTTGTTGTTGTTCCCTAGGAAAACATGAAATAGGTTCTAAATTGCAGCTGATGTAAATGTCCAGGGAATAATGGAGCAGCTAACACTGCCAGCCTGCACTCTGTGGGGATCACTTTGTGTTTGAGCTAAAGACTGCTATGTGATAGGATGCTAAAATATTTCTAGGTTGCATATCCATAAAGCTCCATTCCTAAATATAGCCCCTTACACTATCTTTTTTCTCCAGAAAAAACAGCACCATTACACCAAAACACATCCACTCACCACAGAAATGTAGATTTTTTTTTCAAAAAAAAACCAAACCCCAAACAACCCTTTAATTCCTAATATGCTACTTACAAGGTGTGAAAAGGTTCTTATTCACGTAACAGATGAAGTGATGATATTGGGACACTCTTCCAGATGGCAATGTTTCTCTCTTCTCTTTGCAAGAAACTTGGTTCAAGGAACGTGGGGAGTGAGGAGAAATGAAATAGGTTGGAGCATTTGTGATCTGCATATGCTTGTGTGTATGTGTGGTTGTTCTCTCTCTTCCCATGTCAGGCATTCAGTGGGTAAGGAAGCATGACAGAGATGTGTTAAATGTCAGTCATCCCCAGAGCCTCCAACAATGAACAAGGATTAAACAAGAATCTGTGGAAGAGGAAAAGAAATCCTTGTGCAGGTTTTAATAATTCATAAACGTTGCATCTATTTTACTATTCTCTGCATTTAAAAACAAGGCCCAAACTATGCCTGCAAGCATAACTTTCCTTTTACAGTAGAAAGGATTGAATTAATTATGGCTAAATTCTGGTTTTATCATTCATTTATTTATTTCTTTTTGGACAATGGCTACCTTGCATTTATGGATGGACCAAACAGAGAATCTTATGTCCAAACCATTCTAAATGTAAAGGCTTTCATAAAATTAAAATACAGGTAGACTCTACCTTGAACCCCAAATGATGACAATTTGTGAACCTTCAGTATTCTGTAACTTTGCAAATCTTCATTTTAATATATGGAACAAACTACAATTACTTATCAGTAAACTCAGCAGTGTCCAATGTACTTCTAAGACAATGTCCAGGATGAAAATTTAGGATAAATTTTTTGAGGTAAATGGGATTACAGTGACATTGGAAGAGTATGAAAGGAGGATTTCTTCTCTCTCTTATCATACGATATAGCACAAATGTCTCTTACTTTTGGATCTGGAACACAGAGGTCTCGGTCTTGGCAGTATTTTCAGTCTTAATGGCAAACACCTTTCCAATGTTGTTGATGTTCCCCATAAGAACTTCAGGTAACTGCTGACTTGAGTAATTGGACTGAATTGAATCCTATTCATGTACTGATTCAGCAGCTGAGAGTGCAAGAAGTGTCAGTAAAGGTAATTGAGTAAAGGCAAGCCTAATAATTGTGTAGAACAGTGCCGCCTTCTCTGAGTTCCAGAGACACGACTGTATCACCTGAGTTCTGACTTTGCAGATCCACGGCAAAGCCTGTCCTTTTGCCCATTTACATCCTTTTGTCTGGTGCCCTCCTTCCCTGCAATGCAGGTAACAGCGAGGGCCAAGCCTTTTAAAGTTATGTCTGTAATTTCAATAATGTAGTAACAGAAGTGGGCCACCATCCAACCTAACAAATGGGAGTGTGTTCAGGTTACAGTGCTGGGTGCACAGCTTTGTGTTGGAGCTGCTCATTCAGGCTTGCACCATTTTCTTGGTTTTTTTAGGCTATGGATCTAGACCCTGGCTGTCTCCTTTCTGGGCATAGTGTCCTGAAATGGAAGGATGCCAGTGCTAGTTGTCTATCTAGTTGTCTATCAGGACTTTTTTATCTTGTCAGTCTTTTAAACTTAGCTCTTAATCGAGACTTTTAAAATAATGCTATTGCTCTTTGACATTTAACTGCTGCTATCGTGTGGATCATGAACTCACTTTTAACTGCTCAGCAGTGGAAACTCCTTGCAAAGTAAACCAGCTTTGATGAGCTGGGATTCATGACCAGGAATGTTCCAGTCTGTCTGTGTAGCTGACCCCTTATCAAAAGATTTCTCTGAAACCTTAAGGTAAATGTCACAGTTTGGGGTAGTGTAGCACTTTTGTATTTTAAATGTGATTGAATAAATTGCTTTAAGATGAACAATTATTTGTAGTTCCATTACTATAGGTAAGTGGGACAAACGTCTTTGGTTGTCAAGCTCATTCAGGGCCTTGAAAAACAGATCTTGCTTCAGTGTGTAAGAAGGGATTGTTACGCACAACACATCTCAAAACCTGCAGTAAAACTTTTAATTTCCACTTAGGCAAGTCTCTGACACAAGCCAAGAGGAGTCACTTGAATTACTTGCTCTGAGGATGTCTCTGCCTTGCTACTTGACTGACCTAACTGAGATCTAAAATCTGATTGTATGAAAAGTATGAAAATAGTATTTTGTTTTCCATCTCTGTTGTAGACACTGGCTTAAAAAGCTCATTACCTGTAGTGGAATGAAGCTGGGTTAATTAGCATTAACAATATACAACTGTGGGTTGGCTTCAGGGGTGGCTGGTTGGCCGATGTAGATAAGGTGCAGCTGTGGCTGGTTAAAGGGGTTGAGAACCAATGAAACAAGAGCAGCCAAGGAAGAAGCAAGAGGAGAGAGCACATGCCCTGGATAAGATGAGGAGAAGGCAGCAGAGGGACTGTATGAAGACTATGCTGGTAAGAGGTTGTAAAAGACCTTGTTGCAGCTTGATAGTTTGGAGAGTGCTGCAGCAGTTACCCAGAATAAGTACAATGAATTTTGGTGATATTCTTAAGAAAAAAGCAGACAGCTTTTCCTGGGCAGAGTTGGAAAAGTAGTAAGGAGGTGCTCTTTGGTCCTTCTTCCTTCCCCCATCTTCTGAATACCAAATAAACAAATGTTGAACAACTGAGTAGAAATGAAGATAACTCTGTATTGATACTACTGTTTCTGACAATTGACCAGCAATAGGTTAAAAAACTATGGGGGACTGTATTGTTTCAGTCTTCATGACCTCTCCCTGGAAAGTTGTCCCTTCTGCTCTGCAGCAAAAAACACTTCAATGGCTGTCAACATGCTGGGAGCTCTCATCTGACCTGTGTTGACGGTAGCGCTGGATGGTCCCTGTTCCTCCTCTGACAGGTCATTCAGCTCTTGCTCCCTTGCTACGCTAAGTAGACACAAGGATTTAGAACTTTGTTTTTCTGTGCTTGTGTTGTGAGTAATGTTGTTTGAACCATCTTTTTTGTGACTGAATTCTGTTTTGGCCAAAGCAGCTCCCTGCAAGATCTAGCAAATGCTTGTGTTGGCAGAACAGGCAGGGTACTGTATGCAGAGATGACAAAGAGCTGGTGTTTTTTTGCTGGGGGAGCAAACAGATCATACTAAACCACCAAGAATTAATGCTGTGTTTTAAAATTGGTAATTAATCTGCAACAAAGATACAAGGCTACATCTGAACACCTTAATACATAATATTATATTTCAAAAAATGTTCTTCTTTTTCCAAAATGTTACACCTTTTGTTTTGTTAAGGTCTGGTGGAACAAAAATCTGCTTGAGAGTTTCTACAAGATAAATTGTGCTACTACTCCTTTACATTTATATTCCCCTTAGGCAAGCAGGATGGTCTCCTCATAATGTAGCCTCGGTACTACCAGGTGAAGTTTTACAATCTCATGTCTTCAATTTATTTTCATTGCACTTGCTCATGGTAGACCTCCATGCACTGAGATCTTGTTGTTCAAGGTGCTGTACAAATAAAAATAAAGCTCAGAAACTGTCTCAAAAAAGATTCCCTGAAGGAGGATTAAGAATCCCAAAGTTTACATTTCATGCTTGAGCTCGCTTCCTCATGGTACGTAATGGTCAGGGAACAAGAAAATACAGTGCTAAAATAGCAGCTGTGGTCATAGTGAAAAAGTTGATTTTTCATTTTGTTTCCATTTGGATCCGAATTCACTTTCTGTTTTTGATTGTGTTTTGGAAATGTGAAGAAAATCTTGAAAGGAGATACTGAGGAAATGGTAACTGTTTTCCATTCTTCTAATGTTTTTTCTTTGTCTTGTGTCCACCCTGCACTCCCTGGCAAGATCCCCACTTTGTTAGCGCATTTGCAAAAATGATTCATTTTTTTTTTTCTTCCCCATGCACATAAAATCAAAGATTTTGGAAAGAGTACGGAATTGTATTTAGAGATGGATAATGATTCATTGATAAGTAATTGTTGTCAGGACTGTGGGGTCTGATTCAAGTCACTGTTAGTTTAATATAGTTCAAAAGGGAATGAGTATTTTTTATTCACATATATTTAATCAAACGGTCCCTGGGGAGAAACAGAGGGGAATTGAGAAGTGAGGATCATCTAAGAAGATGCAAGGTTTTGAAGTGACAGTGTTATTTTGTTACTGAGAATATTAGTCTTTTTCATAGTTTTGTTTTCTTACAAATAAAACACATCTCAGAAAGGTTGATCAAAGGCTGCTTATCCAATTAAGCTTTTTAAAGCTCATTTAGGTCCTGTTGGTGAGATATTTCCGAACATCATTGATAACTCATGATGACTTTTCAGTTGAAAACAGTTGTAGATCCTAATTTCCTGCTTTGACTTTTTTTCCGTGGCTTTTCACTCTTACTCCTTATTGTGATATTTATTCCCAGTTTGTCTTCTGCCCCTCACTGCCTGAAAGGTCTTTGGAAGAACACAAACCCCAGAATGCAAGGTGATAGATACATACTGCTAACTGCTGTCTCGTTTAGGTAAGGGCAGCTTTCCACATATTGAAGAAGTTCAACACTAGTAAGTGATGCTGTTTGGATCTCTTATGATTCTAGATGTATCACAGTACCTCCAAATATTCCAGTACTGGGAAACCATTTGCAAAAAAAGAAAAAGTGGAGAACTCTCTCTAGGAGTTTTCAATTGGCAAGAACTTCTTGATTGCTTTCCCCTGCTCTCTCTTCCCGCAGTGTATGGATCCTTTACCCCCCAACACTGTTCACCCCCCACCCCATCCCCTTCAGACCCCACAAGCAGTACAGCTCTAAGCTGCTGTGACCCTTTTTGGGGAAAGGAGAGAAGAAACAATGTTGGAAGGTGGGTGTGAAGGTTCAGCAAGTTTTCAGCTCATCCTTCTCCTTCGACTGCAAGAGTAGGAGAGTTATGCAGATCAAACTGCTCAAGCTCTGGGAAGATGAACAGGACTGGGACTGGGAGGAGGAGTGGAGTGAGGCTGGGTTGGACCACCCAGGCCAGCACAGAGCAGGGCACAATAACACTATTCTGGCTGGCCGGTAGCAGGAGTGTCATTCAGAATCACGATGCTGCTGTGGTACTGGTAAGTCACCCCATTAATAATGTTTAGCACCTCATCAGATCAGCCTTATGAAATGTAACATTTCTGGTTGCACACTCATACAGGTGGTGTTCTTGTGCTGGAGAGTACATTATGGGAATTTCATAGCTCCCCAGTATGCTTCGCTGTAGAAATAGGTGTTTGGCAGGGATCACAGCATTGGGATTTATATATATATCAAAAGGATTTAATATATTACTTTGTGAATCTGATCCTGAGAGTGAGGGATCGATCACATTGGTTACAACTAGGCCTGGTAAAAGGTTTGCTCCTCCTGTACTTCTGTAAGTCTACTTAATATCTTGCTGTAGTAGCTCCATTGCTATACCTCTGATAGAAGGGGTTTGACAGTTGTGCTGAATTGCATGACTGCCAAGTGAATGTGGCTTTGGCCAAATGTCCACTAAGCACTAGGACAAAATTGTCAAACTTGGTCTTGCTTTTATGGTCTACTCTAATTTGTGGGTCCAACTCAGAACTCAGCAGTACAAAATTGTGTAGCAGGTCACGAAGCCACTCATTTTTCTGTTTAGGAAGTGATTACTGGCAAAGAATTGTCCATGTTGAGTGGCCAGCTTGAGACAGTCCCTGCACTGTCTGATACTTGGGTAAACTTCCACCGACTTGTGCTATCTGCGTGTCGATCTTGTGCTAAATTATTGCTTTTCCTTGGAACCTGTCAAATTGATTTTGCTATCTAGTATCACATACCGATCTTTATATAAAGGGAAACTATTCTCCTCCTCCTGAAATGGCAGAAGGAAATTAGGAATCAGTTTATTAGCTTAAATCTAAGAATTTTAATGGGTGTGAAACTGCAGGCAAAAAGATTTGACAAGATTACCTCCTCAATGAAGAAAGAAGATTAAGAGAGCTGTGGGTGCCTTTCTTCTGTGGATATCCAGTCTTGTGCTTTCAGATAAATTTTTCCTGGGATCTTAATGTTTAGTTCAGGGTTCAATTTTGTAACTTGCAGCATGTCTTATTAAAATATCTATTGTGCCTTTATGAATATTTAAAAACAAGCACTTAGTAAAGATTTCATAATAGCCTTTAGTAAGCTTTTATGAACCATTAACAATGGTATGATGAACTAATATGTGTGGCTTCTATGCGGAGCCAAAGAATGGAAGATGGGACGGTGCAGAATTCTTGTAGGATAAGAAAACAATTAATCGATTATTAATTGCCAACAGAATTGTAATGTCTGCTTCAGCTCAACTTGATTTAGATTACCATGTAAACTGGGAAGGGAGGACCCACCCAGTAAACTCCTGCTGCTTAGCCCATGGGAAGAAAATTGGACCTTTGGGTATTTTTAGGACAAACCTTAGCATTAGCATTATTAGTTGGCTGTGAACACAGTCCCATGAAGGTGTACTGACTCCCGTGTGGACAGACAGATCCTCCTTGCCTGGCTGAAGCCCTGCTTTTGTATAGTAAGGTGTAGAATTAGGAGGAAGGTGACAGAAAGTGGTTTCTTACACCTCCTGCAGAGGAACATGGGAATAGGAAGAAAGATTTTTAGGGTAATCTAGGACCAAAACTGGATGATGTTATTTTATTGCTTAACAAATAGATTCTCACAGATTGGGGTCAGGAAGAAATATAAATGATCTGAACCATATATCCACATTTTACAGTCTGGGTGTAATGTGTAGTCTATTTTCTGTATTAAAAGGGAAGAGTGTTTTGGCAATTACTTTAAAGCAATCTATATAGAAGTATTTGTGTTTGTACAAAGGAGCAGATCTGTTTCTAAAATTGCTGGGTCCATGGATGACAAAGGTGACACATCTTACCTGTAGAATATTTAGCAATGTGATTTGTATCTTTAAACAAGTCATTGGCCCTGATTATTGTTTCATTTGTTAACAATTCCTAAGAATGTTTCAAAAAAAATCTCTAATGCTTTTCTTTCTTCCAAAGAATTTTCTGGTAAGGCTTTTTTGGGTTAGTTTGTTTTTTCTTCCTTGAAGCAATCCAGTTGAAGTTTGTATTTAGGGATCATTCTTTGTGAATATATTGTGGAAGGTGAAACTCTCCTCTGAAAAACAAATCAACTGGGATAGACTTGTAAGTCTTCCAGAAAGTCCATCTGCATCATTATTACAATGTAAGGAAAAAACCCAAGATCTGCAACACTGGATTCTTACATTAGATCATGCTTTCACAGCCAACGGGAATTTCAGACTATTTAATATATGTTCTTATACAAGCTAATGTAAGCACTTTTTTTTTCCTTCCATCTTTGCTTTTTTTCAGACTTCTGGAACAAGATGTCTAGTATCAAAGCTGTGAAGAAGACAAGTGTGGGCAGGATTGTTCCTTGTTCTGAAAAAAATTTGCTGTGTGTGTTTATTGTCCGTTTCCATCATATTAGCCACTTCACATGGTCACAAACCAGTGACTGACAGTTGAACATAGAAAAGGTTATAGGCAACCGGCATCAGACAGTTTTTCTTCAGGTGGTTGTAACGGGGAGTTCTTAGCTCCTCACTGGCATGCAGCTGGTGGGTAGTAATGTGGAGGGAGGGAGAGTGGAAAGAGGTAATGGAGGGAAAAGAAATCTTACCTTGGCTTCACCAGTGGTAACATGAGCATATGCAATTATAAGATAGCTGGCAGATGACAGAGTTAGTTAATGTAACAAGCCCTGTAAAGCATTTAGCCACATTCTAGTGTTTAATCAGCTGTGTAAAGTGCAATATCTATCTTTCAATTTTATGCCATTAAGGGAGACAAGATTTTGATTAGGTACTTAATCTGGGCAAGAGGAAAACAGGCCCAGAGCAAGCCCACAACAGGCAGCAGAAGGGACATTCGACGAAGGATTCGATAAAGGAGAAAGACAGAAATTTAACATAAAAGAGAATTAGTGCAGCTCCTTTCAATTTAGTGCACAGATTTTTATGGACTAATCAATTAGAGGCTGTGGCTGTGCTGCTGGGAAGTGGTGCCGTGTTAGAGGCTTTGCCATATTAATTCTGTTCATTACACTGAGGTCAGATGGAGTGCTTTGGAGAAGCCCCTGCTGCTGAGCAGGTCATGTCGGGGGTGGTGTTGCTTTGTTCAAAGGGGTAAATGGGTAAAGCGAGCGTTGGAGTTGTGGGGGCAGCTGTTCGTATAGCAGCTTGATCTGTGTGAGCGCATGCACGTTCTTTTGCTTTCTCGTCCTCGCTTGCTTTCTCCCAGTCTTTCCTTTGAAAGCTGGTTTCTTGATATTTTCTTCTACTGAGGAAACAGTCTTCCTGGAAACAAAATGAGATCCAGTGGTAGGATGCTAGATGGAGCGTTGAAAGGTATGGATGCAGTCTGGCGCTCTACTTACGACTTCTTGTTGACCTTCAATGAATTTTCCTAGCTGCTAACTTGAACGTTACCTCATGTAAAAGCAATGACATTAACTACCTTACCCTGTGGAGATGAGAAATGAAAGCACTTCTGAGTTACAGGTCACTCAGAGCTGTCTACCCATTCTTCCATCCAAATAAGATGCCTTCAGGTGTGTTAGAGGCATTGCTATATATTGCAGACTATATCTCATGCGATGTCTAGGGCTGGGCATCTGTGGAAGTTACAATATATGAGAGAGTTTGAAGTATTTGAGGCATCTGCCATGCTTGTACTTAGGTCAGGATAGTAACAGCATGGGCTGCTGTGGAAGGGGGCCTACTGTCAGAGTGGGATCTTGCATGGGAGAAGACTTGACTCCTCTCTGAGGAGGGTGCTGAACCTGTTTGGGGTAGGGATGGCAGAGATTCATTGTTCCAGGAGAGCAGCGCACAGAACTTCAGGAGTGCTGGGTCCTAAACCCTTAGTATGAAAGAGGTGAAGAGGAGCCTTCAGGAGATGAACCGAAGAGAACGGAGATCTGGCCAGGAGAGAAGACAGCTTTCAGATTCTCTGAAGTGTCAAAAGGTCTGACTGCTCTAACTGCAGTGAGGGACATCTCCAGGCACTTCAGTTGGGAAGGGTGCTTGGGCAAGCACCATAAGATGGTACAGATTCTGGGGAGATCTTTCTGGGGTCTGGAATATCTGTAGTGATTTTTGAACTGTGATAGCTTTAAACAAATCCCAAAAAAGAGTATTTATCTCCTAGAAGCATGGGAAAAGCAAAATGAGTCAATTAAAGCAATGAGGAAATCTGGCGCTGGGTCAGCTATAACTTTCTTCTAGGGGTTTCCCAGTAAAGACCTAGGGAGAACTTTACATAACGTAATATAGTGGAGAAATTGAGGAAGAGTGGTTTTGGACTGAGAATGTGTAACATTACTACTCCCACCATTTGGTAGTGCTTAAATGTTTTCTTCTCAGCCTGCCCTTTACCAGGTAAGAGTGATCAATCCATAATCCAGCCTGTATTGCTCACAGATTTTATATTTTGGTTGTGACCCATGAGCAGTTCAGCGAACAAGAAGTTCTCTTTTTTTTTCTCAGCTTTATTGGATTGCAGTATTTAGGATTTTATGTACTCCACAGTATATATATGGTCCTGATGAAGCTGGAGGACAGAGAATATCTTGGGAAAAACACTTTTTTTTTTTTTCCCAGCTGTGTCTTGTTTGTGGAGTAGCCTCTAGGACTTGCACTACAGTGTGCTTTGTGCATTGATTTCAGACCTGGGTAAGCCTGAAAAGATGAAGCGAGAAGAGACTGCAGATGTGAAGGTTAGAAGAGAATCTTGCCTGTTCGGTTCAATGCAGATTTTAAAAGTAGTTCATTTCTTCCTCGAGTGTTTTTCTTCTTAGCGCTGTTACTTTACCTTTCAGAAAGTAATGCATGGTCTGGGGGCACTCCCTTCTCCTACAGCAGCCTCTGAGTCTGACCTACCGCATTGTGAGACTCAGTATAATGCTCCCTGTTTCAAGTGGAAATTTGTCAATCATTCTGGGTATACGTATGTAAAACAGTGGAAGTCTTGTATATATGAACTGATACATCCATGGTCTCTAAAAGCACTTAAAATAGAATTACCTCTCTAACTCACCCATCTTTGGTGTGATATGTGAGTTGGGACTGTTTTTGTCACCTTCCATCTAGTCTCTGTCTGCACTACGTTGTGTTGGGCTTCTGATAGTTCCCTCTAATTCTATTAAACCACAGAATTACTTTTGTTGTTCTAAATACAGTGGCTCCTTCAAATCCTTGTCTCCTGAGGATGATGTGACGGAGCATATTAGTTTATGGTAAGCTGCAGAAAACTTGAACTCCCTGACTGTTCAATTCATGCAGAGTTATGACAGGTTATGCCTGCAGGCTACAAGTTAGGGAAATTATTTTCTGTTCAAACATTTCATTTCTCTGCAACTCTATAATTCTGTTTCTCTTCTTTTCTTTTTTTGTCTCCTTGCAAGGGAAGTACTATGATATAAAACACTTTGGCTTTAGCTGTTCCTTCCCCCCATCTACATATGGGACTAGGAAAATGAGATGCATTTTTTTCTTTAATCATATAGCCATCTTGTTTGCTAACCAAAATCATTTTATGGAAGTCACAGCTGAAAGCATAAAATGCAAAGGGAAAAGAGCATGTTTTTAAAATCTCATTAAGTCTGTAAAAACGTGACATTTGGAAAATACTGCTGAAGGCCAATGTGAAATGGGATAAATGAGGGTGAATTCCAGATTATCAAGAGCCCTCAGCTAAGATTTGGTCTTGTACAACTGGAGCTGATAGTTGTTTTTTCATGGAGTATGGTAGGAGTAAGGTCACAGTTTATTTATTAAAAAAAAAAAAAAAGGGGGGGGGTCCAAGGAAAAAGGCAAAAAAAGAAGAGAGCCTTTCTAGATTGTCCCTTTAAAATAAAACTGAACAGATAAGGCATATCTACCTGTTTGCACTTGTTCTTCTGTTGACAGATATTTAGCTCTTACAAAACTTTGTGCAAGGAATTTCAGTTGCATGTAAAACTCTGCTTTTGGACCAGCAGCCCAAATATTGTGCCCATGCACTGGGGTTGGTTCCCTGACAGGTGAGCTATAAGTTGGAAGGTAATGCTGTCCTGGGAATAAGGGAGAACTTGAAACAAAGGCACAATTACCTGGTATAAGGCTCTAAGCATCCCATCATGGTCATAACTTTTTTTGTCCTTGAGGAGCTGCAGGTTTCCTGGTTTATCCTCTTTGTGTCCATGAACTAAGCCAGGATCTGATTTGAACTGGGATATAAATGTACTTCAGGCAGAAAAATCCCTGTTGGCAGTTCCCATAAAACAATAAAATCATGTCAAATTTGACTAATTCTTGGGATGCATTGCCAGCAGAAAGCTGACAGTCTGAATTTGTCATCACTGGAGGGAAAAGTGTGTTTCTCTGTGTCTACGCACAGGAGTGGGGAATGGACTGGGGGAGAATAAGGCAACTATTAACAAAATGGAGATGGCATGGTGCTCCATTAATGTTATTAATAGCCCTATCAGATTTTATTGAAAAGATGCTCTCGGTATCTGAATTTGCCCCTATTTCAACCCATTTATTAAAGCTGAAATAGCTGGAGTCACTTCAGACCATATTTATTATTATTATTTGCTGAATGAATGCTGTGATTATGGGTCCCATGGGAATTAGAAGAGATAAAGTGTCATCTTTCAGTCTCTTCTCACCTTCCCCAGGGAGCAGTGGAGAGAATGTCTTCCTCTCTGTCTTTTTCTATTAGAATTCTCTCTAATTTCTATTAATAAGGTTCTGAGACCTGCTGTAACACTTGAAAATTTATCTCTTACATTTGGAATGGTGATATTTAACAATAATGTTATGCTCAGAGGAGTATTTTTCTTTTATGCTTCCTCCTGTGCCTTCATGAGTTGGCCATTGATTCCTAGAATTTTACTGACAGTCCAGGGGTCTTTCTAGACATCTCCAAATTTTCCTGTGGGTTCATTCTTGCTTAATTTTAATTGAAGATGAAAAGCTATTTCTGTTTTTAGATGTAAAACTGTGGTAGATATGGGGAAAATAAGAGTGGAGGGAAGGTCCCTGGCCAGTGTAGGTTACCCGTGAAGTCATCGGGTTGTGTGGGTCCCCTTCTGCAGTTTTAAGCTTGAGGTTATTCATGCTCAAACCTGGCTCTGACCATATGGTGTTAGGTATGGAAATTATATCACTGTGGGAAACAGTTGGATTTGGTCTGGGATGAGGTCACCCTTTGTAAGAGCAAAGGATATGTATGATGCCGAGTGAAATGACAACTCGTTGGGGTCCGTACTGTGCTGGTCCTGTAAGAACCCCAGGTGTAGCACTAATGCAACTGGGGCAGCAAGCAGTGCTGTGAAAGGAGCAAGAGAGATGATGGATGATGCCAGCTCACTTCTTGAGGGGAAACTGGGATAGGAAGGGCCTGTTGTTCTTTTCCATGAGAAAATAAGTGAGTTTCCTTGAAGGATGAGGCTTCAATCCTTTCATTGAAATTGTGGCAACCATTTGTGAGTATTAAGACCCTTCAAATCTATTTATTTTAGTCCTGTTTTCATGGACATTTAAACTTCTTTGTTCTCTTGAAAGAAAGAAAGAAGGGAGAGACTTCCCAAGCTATCAAGAAAAGACAGTATGTTCATTGACTAGCTGGCTGGAAGCCATTCTGGCCCTTTTTTGAGAAGCTGCAAATTTCCTTTATTTGTTTATATACATCACCCAAACTTGTTAGTTAGCATGCCCCTCTCCTGAGACTTTTATACCTTGGCTTATGCAAATATCTCCCAGCTTTTGCATATACAAATTATTGTGTCAACAGGTAAATAATGGAAATGCAGAAAAAAGACAGCTGAGTATATACAGATATACAAACAGCTACTTTCATGCACAGATAAGTCTACCCCTTGCAAACAGCTGCTTTCACTAATGTGCAGCTTTTTTTTTTTTTTTTAAGGGACTCCACCAGTAGTTTTGGCTCTGAGACAGTGTGTGGTAAATTACTAATTCTCTGATTCTTCTCAGAGTATCCATATGTTTGAGGTGCACATTAGAGCTAGGCTCAAGCAGCAATCACACAAAACCAACTGAAGGACTCATGAACAAAGCTGTTCTGATGGTGATTTAATGACACTGGAGTGATTGCTGTGTTCTGGGGTGGACTGACTCCTCTGAACCACATCTGTTCCCTCATTCACTAATGCAAAAATAGTATAAAAACAAGAGGCATTTGGTCTTAATCCAAAAGTGCATTTGTTACGCTTGCAACTTGTTTGGGCATCTTGAGGTCAAGGTTGACTGCAAGAAATCAGCACTGAAAATGAAGTCTGTGTTTTGTTTCATTACTCTATCTGCCTTTGTATTTTCCACTCACTGAAATCTCTCTCCTTCTATTAGAAGACAGTTTAAATTTCACCATCAAAGATGAAGAAAAACAACCACTGTGTAAACAGTGTGAACAACAATAAGGGAAAACAAACATATATTAGGAGCCTGGAAACATACTTTCCTGCCTTCCTGTGCAGGAACAATACCAAAAAGAATAAGAACAGCAACCTTATGCCAAAGCAGGGTTGAAAAACAAGTGTATAGTCAACTGGATGTCCTGAGAACATGTCAACTACTTAACCTAGCAGAGAAAACTGCGCTGAAACAAGGGACAGCATAGAGAAAACCCTAGAGCAACACCTTGTTTTCTCCTACCAAAAGAAAAAGATTGTCTTCTCCTCAATCTGAAGTTTCTTATCCTCAGCAGTTTTGCTGTTTACAGAAATGTTTCATGCCTAGAAAGCAGAGATTTTTTTTTTCAGAAATTCTTTTCTGAAGGCGCTAGTGATGTTGGATACTTAGCTGGTACATCTTTTTGAGGCCTGCTGTTCCCAAAGTCATTTGGTGTGATAGGGTGAGGAAAAGCTCTTTAAATGTACTGCCTTCCCCCCTGCTCCCCCCTCCCCCCCAACCTTGGTTTGATTAAGTTTTGGCATTACATTTGTTGCATGAAAGACAGGAACTCCTCTGATTATTTGGATCGTAGAGTCAGGTAAATCAAAGGAACAGATCAAAAGAAGAGGAAATATTAATGAAAATCTATATTCTTTGGTCAGCATTTTTAATAGCTCTTGTAGAAAATCAAAAAGAAGAATCAGCTGTACCTAGGAAACTTGTCTGATAAGGATGATATAATGCAGTGCATTAATGCAAACTTCAGTACTACATACAGCTGGAAACAAAACCGAAAAATGATGTTCTAAATAATAAAGCAATATTTGACTGTTTAAAAGCCTCACAGTATGAAATTTGTCAAAATTTGACTCTTATGATTGGCCTGGGGAGGCAAAGCATAGTAATAAAGCCCAAATCTGAGAGGCCGGTGCTCTTGCATCAGAAATGTAAGTGGAAAAATTAATCACTCCACTTGCATTTCCACTATGACAGCTGCTGAGTGGAATATGGGGAAAGTGGGTTTTAATTTTTGGATTCTTTTGGCTTCTTTGCTTTAAACTATGTCTGATATTGCACAGTTAAATAGAGAGCTGGGCTCAACAGTGCTGGGTAGATTAGACTGCAAAAGTTTATCTGGAAAAGGCTGTTTTGCATAAACTAAGATCCTTTATGTGATTTGACTTGGAGCTTTTTGCACCAGGTGGAGTTCCTCATCTTGAGGACTGTCACAAGCGGAGCGCACTATGCAGACAGAATCTGTAGGTGAAAACCGAGTTATTGGCAAGCTTCACATCTTGGGAGAAGTCAGCATCAGCTCTGCATCCCTCTTCCAAAAACTGTAAGTGGAACAGGTACTGTTTGTCCGTGCCAGGCTAAAGGAATCTGTTGTGTGGAAATGTAAAGCGAATATTGTGACACTGACTTAAGCGTAATATAATCTGAGCATCACTCATTTGCTTTCAGTTTGGAGGTGTCCTCTGTCTGTATGTTCATCTTCTGTGCGTAGCTGGGAACATCTAGGACCCTTTAAAATGAACACAGTTTCTCATGCCACTGAGTTTAGATGGGGTGTGTTTTAGCCATCAATTGGAAGCATTCAGGAAAATACCCTACAGGAAAAGTTGCTGCAGTCTAAGTATTCTGATGCTAAGTACTATCCCTGCCTGTGTTACTGTGAGGAGTCAGGTGGGAATGAGAGGCTGTGAGCCCTTCTTCATGGCCTCTGAGAAGTCCTATCCTTAAACAGTTTGTAACCAAAGGTGAAGAGGCAGCAAAAACCCTGCAGAAGAGAACTGAAATGTCAGTACATGTGCTTAAACACTGCTTTGGAAAGATTCATAAGAGATATTTGGACCTGGAAGATAACCTTCAATCTTGAAGAAGAATCTCAGTTTCTTCCCATCATTTGCCTTTCTTTTTTGAGCTCTGTTTTAATGGAAGTTTTCATAGGGTAGTTTTTGGATGGTATTTCAGTTAGAGACCAAACTGTAAAATATTTTCAGCAATAATATGTGGAATCTGGATAATCTAGGACCTTGGAGCATAGGATTGTGAAAGCATGTTTCCAAAACAGTGGTTTTTGAGTGAATGGTTTAATGGAACATACTTAAAAAGAAAAAAAAAAAGCCCACCAGCTATCTTCTGGGGTCATCGTCCCATTCCAGTCTTCAAGCCTTTTTTTCTTATTTTTGTGGGTTTTTTTTTTTTCTTTCTACAACTGCAAGAACTGGAAAACTTAAAAGAAAGCTGGAGCGATGAGCTCATGTGACTGTCAGCACTGTGGTCCCAAGCACAGACCTATTTTACTTTTATGAGGACTGAAGCAACAACAACAAAAATGAAACAGAAAAATGCTTGATTTCCCCCCCAAGGCCCTGGACTGCATAGGCTGGGTTAGATGGTGGTGTTACTTGTTAACTTCTACAACAGCACTGAACTCATTGTTGAGAGCAGCTTCCAACCTGCTGGAACTGACATTTCTTGCAGTCAAATTTGGTTGTCCACCCAAACTCCAGCTAAATCTAACTGCCCTCTAGCAGCAATGGATGGATGGGATCTAACTCCGCTCCTCAGCTGCCACTGTCTACAACGTTGCTTGTGATGCAAACAAAAGATGGCTGCGGTTCATATCAAACGCTCCATGCTGTGAAACTGTATGGGATAAGGGGCAGATAAAATCCTTGTGTTTTCCTACAAATTTGGTAACTTCTGGCTGGAGGGCAAGGTGTTTGACTGGTGGCTGCAAAAACTGCATGTGCCCCTGCTAGTGCTCTGGTTTGGGATAACAACCAGGATTACATGTGCTTTTATCCTCATAGTTGCACTTGGTTAAAAACTGCTAGTGTAGTTTTTAATGCAGCAAGTGAAAAAGATATTTGTAGCAATAGTATTTCTACTGGATCTATGCAGAGTGCTGCAGGAATAGAAAATGAGTGTGTTAAAAGATTGAACTCACTGTGGGGCTGTAGGATCCACCCTTCTGCAAGAGCCAATTTAAACACTTTTATGGGGCAGAGAGTCTTTCTCCAATTTTGGTTTAAAACAGTGATCAGACGTGGAGGTGCCAGATATCTCAGAGTATTTCCGTGCCAGCTCTGCAGCTGTTAAAGGACACAGACTTGGGATAGGGCTCGAACAAACATCCAAGGTTTTTTTTCTCTTGAATGTTTAAATGAATGAAAGCTGAGCTCCTAACCTTCTGAGATTTTCAACTTACTTATTAAACTGAGGAAATGCAATAGAGTGCGCCACTCAATGTTTTTCAGTGTTTTGCCTCCCAAACTTCCCTGAATTATCATGTCTCCTTCCAAGCTCTGCTGTGTGATCCTGCCTTCCTATTACCATTGGAGACAAACTGGAGAAAGAAACTTACTTCATAAGCAAGCCCAATATTAAACATATAAATAATGCATCCTTCAGCATTATTTATAATGCAGTAGCATCACTGTGCTATATATCACATGCAATTTCACATTGCCTCTTTTTAACTGCTTTCCTGCCAGGCACAGCCTTCAGTAAGTTCTAAAGCAACATCAGCTGCTTGTTTGATTATTTTTTTCTGTTTTTTTCTTCTTCCCTTTCTGGTATAACTTCTAGCTATACTGAGAACTTTTCATACACAAAGCATAGCCAAGGTTTAAATTATAATGCCAGTGAGTACAATACTATTAATAATACAATATATATTACAATATCAATTAGATCTGAAAGTGAAACATTTTCTATCTAGGAAAAATGACCAGTATGACTATAGCAGGAGGAGATAACTGGTTTAGGCTTTCTTTTCAGTGTTAATGCTGTGCTCGGAGAGTGACTTTTACGTTATTTCAGAATGATAGTAGCAGAATATACTATTTTGCTGGTCAATTGCCCCATGTAGACCAGTCTGGGATTTTTTTTTTGAGAATGCTTTTGTGTCGTTTACCACCCCCGGCCCCCCCCCTCCCCCCAGTCTGGAATAACAATACTGAGGCTTATCTTTGTAAGATCAAATGAAAGCTGTATTTGAATGTTCCATTTGTTTTTTAACGAGTAGTGTCAGGCTGTGCCCTATGCTTAACAAAAGCATATGTGCAGATATTGTTCTGTTATGATTACAGTACAATTATATCATGTCTGTAATAGATTACTGCATCTGGCCTTTTCTTGGTTTAGGAAATAGAGGAGATTAGTTGATAACTTCTGAGAATGCAAGTAAATAATTAAAAAAAAAATTAAAAAATATACTTTCTGTGTTAGTCAAATTCCCCTACAGTCAGGTTTGGGAGAACAGTTCTTTTTGGTTCTGGATGGATTTTTTTTTTTTGTGTGTGTGTGTGAAGACAACACTTTTAATTATTCTGCCGTTCATAACCCTGTTTTTATTTTAAAACAAAACAAAGAAACAAAAAGACAGTGAAATAGGAAGTTAAAAAGTTTCAGCTGGGAAGTGGAGTACTTTAATTTATATGTGCCAATGTGCTATTTGCAGTCATTTCATGTTTCACTATTACCTCTGTGTGTGGCACCTTCTTGCTCCATTTTACCCTTTCTTATTGACAGCAGTGGATGGTGTGAGATGTAATTTAATGCAGGAGCCTTCTCTTGGGAGTAAAATGGGGCATGTGAAGTAAACCAGTGGCTTTTCAGATTTAAATTTGCTTGTATTTAACACACCAAAACCTCAAAAGCTTGTGTGGGTAGGAGGAATCAGCTTTATTTGCTGATCAGCTCACTTCACAACATCATCTGTTTTATATAATTGCTGCCTGTTACATTAGGACACATCCCATTTTTCCAAGTGATGGGGTAGTAAGTGTCAAAATTATGATAAGAGTGAAGGGCTGCTCCAAGTCTGTTTTGGCGTCTGCTGGAAGAACCGAGGTTCAATGCCTGGGATTTTGGGGGACTGGCTGGTATATGAGCTGAAAACGTAGAAAGAATTTATCTGATATATTAGTTACTGATCTCCATCCAGACAGAGTCTGAGCTTTAATTTTCTGCTTCAGGTTCATTTTAATATCAGAAGCTGGTATTTGTTTATTACTGGTGTTTAACTTTGGCAGGAGATAATGATCTTGAGAGCATGCTGGGGCTGTGATTTACTGCCTTGGTGATTGTCATTGGTGAAGGTTCAGTTCTCGACACATTTGTGCCTTGGTTTCTCAGAGCAAAGGAATAGTGTTAGTATTAACTTTTAATAAAACATTTAAAGCTTGGGCCAGTTTAAGAAACATGACTAAAGAACTTTTCTAGCTATCTTTAAATTATTTTTGAATATCATAAAATCAAAGGAATGGATCTGGAAAGGATTTTCCAAGAGTCATAACTTGACTCAAACTGTACCTGACTGCTCAGTTTTGTCTCCATGGGCTCTTCTCTACAGCAGCCCTTCCTTGGGTTTGGTTTCCAATATGCTGATCACTTATTATTGACTGTCAGGGGGTGGTACCATTCCTCATTGAACCTCTCTTACAAGAATTTCCTCACCTAGGATGTGTACAGGGAATCTGATGGTAGGGGACGTGCTCTGCTGCCTCTCCTGCTGACTAAAGCTATTGCCTGGTGCTTCCCAAGCTGTGTGTATTCTTTTATTTCTATGCAGTTTTCTTGCTTTTCTTTGACCTGAATTTTGATTTTGGGCAGACTGTGTTCTGGCAGTGTTTGCTGAATGATGCCTTCATGTGTGATTAATGCCTTTAGGTGCTATGGTAATACAAATAATTAATGAAGGGCTCTTTAATTCTTCTTCATAATAAATGTTATGTGGCATGTTTGAAATACAGCTAAGATGGAGCCATGTGCACCAAAATAGGCATATCTGCTTACAGTAACTCTGGTGTATTAAAATGCACAGTTTTATTATCAGGGCACCTTCTGTGCCCTGCAGGTATTTAAAATCCTACTATCCTGAGCAGGAATGAGAAAAGAGTTGCCAAACAGGAGCTTCTTTCATGTCAAAAGGCTGAGTTGTAATATCGTGAGGGCTTCACAGTGCCTCTCTGTTCTTCTGGTCACTGGCCTTAATACGCTTGTCCTCTCAACTTCTTTGAAAGTTAAGTATGTCCTTACTATATGTTCATTTGCTGTGCTGAAACCAGCATGTGGGGATTTTGTTAATTGCTCTTGGCTTCAAGTTGTATTTAGCAGCTTTGTTACCGAAGCAGTAAAGCACCTGAGGTCATAACAATACACGGAGCAAGTAAGTTAGGGTGATATTTTCTGTGTGCTTTCAAGCTCTTATGATAAAAGCAGATGTAGGTACAGTTCCAAGACAAGACTTAGAGGGAACATTGTGGAGTGCCAAACGTAGTAAGGATACTTATTTATTTTTGTGTGTAAGACTGGGGAAGGCTTTTATAGTTACAGGTTTCCTGAGTCTCCCTCCTCCTCAGCATGTGAGCAGGTGACGTCAAATTGTTATGGTTTGCATAGATAGGAGAGATGATTTCTCTCCTCCCATTAAATAATGTTTCAATTACAGCAGTGCCAGTATGGTGTGGTGCTCTCCATTTTTCACTTTAGCTTATATGTTCAACATCAACCTCTGGCTATTTCAGTGTGTGTTAGAGCAGGGTATGTGCTGGGGTATAATCTGTGGCAATGGAGTGGGCAAGAGGAAGTAGGAAAAATCACATTGCAAGAAGCTTACTACCTTTGTGAGGAAGGTTAGACTAGGAGCGTTGACTGAAGGGTAACATCGGAGACAGGGAGAAAAAGCAGAGTTGCCCTTCACTTGTGGGGTATCTAAGGGCTCCACTTTTCATTGAATGTCCGTCCACCCTATTTTTGTTGGTTTTGACTGTTGTCTGCTCTTTTTGAGAAGTTATCTGACATGTCAGACTGTAGCTCTTGGCTTGTGACCTAAAGGATCCCACAACTGCCCTGTGCCATACTGGGGAATGGGTCTGACACATGGTTCACCTTGCTCCTGAGGAGCACAAAGGCATCGTCTTGGGTAAGGCACCTTGCCAAGAAGCAACAAGAGTTGCAGCAGGTTGTCTCTGGGCACTTAATACTGTTCTTTTCCCTTGTCCTTCAGCTCAGGTATACAGCATGCATTTATTTTTCTTTAACTCCTGGAGAAAGCAAATAGCAGACTCAAAAAAAAAAAAAAACCCCCCAAAAAAAAACCCAACCAAAAAACAGGATTTTCTAATCTCCCACAAAAAGGCTATGGAAATTTTAAAGGAAAGGAAGACTATAGTATCGCCTGCACTGAGATGGCAATTATGCGTCCTGGGAGGAAGTGTATAAAGCCTTATTGAGTGGAGATAGCCGACGTGGCTGCAGGGGCCTGCATGGTGTGAGGAAAAGGCTGGAGGAAACCCTTATCAGACCTGTTATCCTGTCTCTGTCATTCCCATACAGATTAATGAGCTCCAGGATGCCCTCAGCCATGTTCAGACCGGGGTCTGTTTATCCCAAAATAGAAGGTGCTGTCTTGTGCCAGAGTGTCATATTCCCAGGCCAGCAGCACCATTGTGTTTTATTACCCCATTGTATTCAGGGGTTACATCCAAACTTTTCCTCTTAGCTTCTTAATCACTGTTTTGATGGATGAGCTCCATGAGAAAAGCTGCTGCAGCTGCTGTCGCTGTCACTGCGGAGGACTCAGCAAGGACCAAAATGGTTGCTCGGCACTTGCTGAGTCTTGGCTTCCTAATTGATCTTGCACCAGCTCTAGGCAAAGCGGGGGGGGGGGGGGGCGGGGGCGGCTTTACCCTTCCCCCCACAGCGTGGGAGGAAGGAGTGGGATGGAGAGAAGGGGAGCAGCTGCGTTTGTTCTGTTCTTGCCAGCAGTGTGAGGCCGCTCTGCCCCATCAAACTGTTGCGAAGGACATATGCGAGGTGGCACTGGAGAGGGTCAACGCCAAATTCATGTGTCCGGGAACATCCCCTGCCCTCTTGAACCCCTGTGTAACTGGCTCTCCTTTCCACCCTAGTGCAACGCTGCTTGGAGCCTGACAGAAGCACCATGAATCTGCAGTCATTAATGCTGCAGAACGTGCGGTTCCCTCTGAAGGCTCCTGACTGCTCTGCCATTTCCCTGGTGCAATCCTGGGGAATTATCCATATCTCTGACAAGAGAATAGGTTACTAATGCACCAACACAGCTGTTTTGACACTTTTGATGAATAACATTCAATACTATTAATTGGAACAATTGCTTTTCATTTAACTAAATCACTAGAATTGCTAAACTAAATTGAAACGGAATGTAATTTTGCCTCGCTCTCCTTTAATATGGGCCTCTAAATGTCTTCTCCCTGAAGAATTAGTAACTTAATCACCTAACAGTGATAACTGTTTCATAGCCCTCAGCTGGAAGGCTTTCCTGCTAAGCTGTATTGCATGGGAGTAGAGTGTTATAACAGGGAACAAATCCCATCTCTTTCCTTTCTCCCCCTCTCTGCTGCAGTATTAATCATATTAAAAATGATTCCCTTCCTCTTTCTCTGTTCCAGCAAGGTCTTTATAGATCATCATAATTTCACCCCCCTCCTTTTTGCATTGTATCAATCACTTGGCATGTCTAACAGGGTGCACAACAATTATATCTGTCCATTATGTTAAAGATGGATTTTTGCTGTCAGTGACTGGGAGATGGGCTCTTGTTCATTTTCCAATGAACTCATCATCCAGCGCACGCAATGCAAACACCGTAGCATAATGTGGTCACCACATTGACCAATAAACTCAAAAGGTATGACTATATGGTAAATGTTTAGCTGCCTTTATTCATTTAAAAATAAAAGAAAAAATCATAACATAAATAAAAATAACCTAGAATGTATTTGCTTTGTTTTAAATTCATGTGGCTTTGTAACTTAGCTAAAGAGCGTTATCCTCTGGGTGGGAGTTCAGAGGAGAAACCTTCTGCTGACAGGTAGCAGTTCTGTGGTTCTTATTTTATTGCATTAATAGATTGAGCCTTTTGTCCACATGAGTCCATCTTACAGCTGGGAAAATGGAAATCCAGAAATTAAATGCTTTGCCCAAGTTATGCAGAAAATTACTGGCAAAGCTTGGTTTGCTAATGAATTGCTTTGTGCTCTTACCTCTAAATTTGCATTTGCTGTTTTTTCCAGTCAGTGAATATTTTGAGTTTTGCAGACCAGCTTCTTGAGTTTATTTGGAGACAGAGAAACAGGAAAAGATATAAAACCAGATGACGTTTTTACTCAAATTTACTGAGATCTGGTTAGTAATAATGTTCCATTGGAATAGTTCTTAGTAGGTTTGTAATTGCTAAGAAAACGCCCAGAGCCTGGAGCTTCTATTATGATATGGTAGGTAGATGCCAAGATTCCTCATGTTGCCTGATGCTGGTTTCAGAAGACACCCTGTGCTTCATTTAGAGCTGAGATACTGTCCACTAGTTGCTGAGATGTGTCCACTAGAGCCAGACTATCTGTTCTCTCAACATGAGCAAGTTGATGCTAACTTTGGTTACTGCCATCTTGGGCAGCACTGCCAGTGCGAGTCCTCTGAGCCTTTTGTCACAGAGCCGCCTTCCTGGCCAGATGAGTTTGGCCTGACACTGCATCCTTTGTAGATCCATCATTTTGCAACCCTTTTGGTTAGCTTACTATATACAGGATTCATTTGTTTTAAGCTTGCTGACCTCCTCAGGAAAACTAAGGCAAATTAAATAAAAGTCAAATAGATATAATTTGGAGCATGCTAGATCCTCAATTAGAGTTTGCTTTTTTTGGATGGGGTGGAACAAAGTGATCTTTGTTGCAGAGTAATATGCCCACCTGTTTTTTGGGTTACAGTTAATTCATTCAGATCTGCTCCTGGGGCTTTGCCAACATTTCCCTTCCACACTTCTAAACTTTTAATGACAAAAGGCCTTTCCTAAAAGGCAGAGCTGTGCAGATTCCTGCAGCGTTTAAGGCTGTTGATATACAAGGATGAGATTCTCTATGTGCAATCAAACCTATACCCATATACATCCCAGTCACATTCCACTGAATCCACCAGCTGATTTTAGTTAATAAGTCTGACAAATTTATCTCTTTTTTGAATGATGCATGGAATTGTAGTGTTTCTGAAGTACTTGAATGCTTTGTTTCTCAAAAGTTCAAGGTTTTATAATCAAATGGCTTAGTATAAACAGTTGCTATTAAATCTTATTTTTCCATGTACTTATCTGGAAATCATCTGAATTTGTGGTGTTTCAGTTGTATGTTATGTAAATGGTTAATTTACTTCAGTAGGTATTGGTTCTGTTTCCAGTCTGAATGACTTTTTTAAAAATTGAGACTAACATGGATTCTGTTCACAAATTGCTGTATTATCTGTGAATAATTAAAAGAGGTGTTTCAAAGTGGATTTGGTGTAAATATTCATTGGTATTAAAGAATGAATGTTAGATTAAGTAACAGAACTGAGAAAAACATGGAGAAACAGCTACAATATCAGGTGCTTACATTAATTAAACTGCTGGAACTTCTGTTGCTGATGTTGTTTTCCTTTTAGTGGAGTTGCATGAATAGATTATCGTTGCTGTGGCATAGAGACAGTTATGCTGCTTTACTGTCTGTAGGACAGAACTGCATGTTAGTTATGCAACTGGGCATCCAATTCATCTAAAATAGTATTTCTGTCCTGGTTTTAACATTGTTTCTGATGCCTCACTCTTGTAGTCTGTTTGTACATGTGCTGAACTTTCCTACCATGCTATATAATATGCCATAGTCCTAAGCATTATTTTAGAGAGGGAATCATAGCCAGAGATGGCGTAAAGAGAAAGCTCGCTGAAGCCTGAAATTCTTCTGCATATGGCAGTGATTTACAGAGATTCATTGACTCACAGTCTGGCCACTCACAAGGTATTTCTAAACATAACTTAGTTTAGACCAGTATCTGGGAGGGGAAAGGGAAGTGTGATAAAGCAAATGATGGAAATTTGCAGCTAGAAGTGTTTTGGCAGCTGAGGCCTGGAGTGGTGCTGCTTGAAAGATGAGCACTCTGTGAATTGAGGGCATCTCAGGAGAAGTAAATCTGCCTCCTCCAACACAGACTGAGCACTGGCCCAAAGACCCCGGGTAAATAAGAATCAAACTTCACTACAGGACATTTATGTGGCCATGATTTATTGGTGCTCTCAAAGCCTTTGAACCTTTGCAGCCCTTTGGGGGAAATGGTGTGTTACAGGGGCTTAAATAAATAAATAAAAAATAAGAAGAAATACATGCCTATAGCTACAGGAAAAACCTATTGTGCCATTTGTTCCAAAAGCCTTGACATGTTCAGGGCTTTTTCCTGAATTTGATTTTTTTTTTTTTTTTTATAGGATTTTGGTCAGTCAGCCAGTGCTGTAGGAAATAAAACAACTCTTTGACAGATTCTTGTTTCTCAGTCCCTTTCCCAGCAACTTCCCCCTCTGGTAAAGTGAACAGAGCTGCAGGATTCTGATGGAAAAATCAAACAAACCTGCCGAGCGTGGCTGAGAAGTAATAGAAAACTACTTGGATCTCAAGGCCCTGCCAGTATAAGTTTAACACAGTGTTGTTCCTTTACCAGATGTCAAATATCCTTTTCCATTTTCTGCGGTGTATCGTGTCCTTGGTTCATCCTCCTGTGAACAGCCTTTGGTGCTGACTGCTTGCGATGTAGCAGTTCCCTCTCTGAGGAGGCTTTCTAAGCCTTTGTACAATCCTCTTTGCTGTCCTGCATACATTTCTATAGCATAACTTATACAAATAAAACAAACATAGCCCATCCTCAAACTGTACGATTTCTCCGTTCTAATGATGGAAAACGGTAACAAAAGGCAAAGAATTATCATAGTGTCTTATGGAAACCTTGACTTTACGCTAGTTGGTTGGAAGTTGACATTAGCTTGTTTTATTGGAAGGCAGTTTGCATCTCCTTCGGAACATATTGCAGTAGTTGTACCACACAAACTGCGAGGTACCCCTGTAGCTGGGGTTTTCCCTGTGGAAAGCTATAATGCAGGGAAGAAATAAAGTAAGTTAGATGTGCCTCCAGCACGTTATTTGCTTTGTGGCTTGTTGGTGACTGGAATGGGGAACACGCACATTCTGGTGTGTGTGATTAATGTCTGGTTTGAAATGTTCACTTGTGCATCATTATTAAAGTAAAATTAACTTTTATTTTAAGAAGTGTTGGGATTCTTGATAGTGTTTTTTGGTAATGATTTCTGTACCATATAATAATGAGAAGTATTGTTTTCCCTCATTCTATCCATCTCGCTTTTTACACTGAGAAACTATGGGAGCATAAGATCTGAATTTGATGGAAAGAAATTAAATGGAAAACGACGAGACCGATCCTTTGACAGTTGTTACCTGTTCCTTGGCTGTCTTCCTTTGACCCAATTGAGAGAACTTAAACTGCACCAGAACAAATCTGTAATTTCAGGAAACCACATGGATATAAAGCTGGTTGTATAAGGATGACTGCATGAATGGGTCTGAGTCCGCTGGGAAGCTGTGGGCAAGGTCAACTGTTCTGCATAGGAAGTTGCCCATTGCAGCTCCATCTCGCCTCTGGTACTGTTAGTCTGAGTTCTCTGAAAGCATAAGCATACTTGAGAGTAGTTTTCTTCTTGAAGTCTAGAGGAAATTAAGGATGAGCCAAGGCTTGTAATATTTTATAATAGTAACTATAATTTAATTTGTCAAGGTTGTTTCCAACATCTGCAGTCCAGAAGCGGAGTGCGACAGGGTTCGGCAGGTGTGATAAGTCATTCTGATCGTCCTGGAACTCTAGAACATACTTCATCTTTCACAAGTACATCCCGTAGGACAATATACGCAGGAGATGGGGCTGGGACGGAAATGTGTCACTGCCACTTATGCCAGCATAGCTCTTTCCAGCCTTACATTTGTCAGACTTTTTGAGCAAGCAGTAACTATGGAAGATGGTTGGCTAAGGCATGGAAATGTTCATCTTAGCTTTTAGTCTGTCCACTGCTTTGCTTCATTTTCATTGCCAGCTTTGTGGGGGTTATTTCCAACTTTAATCCCTGTTAACCTTGAGAGACTCCTTTGTTTACTGTGCCCTCAACACTGCAGAGAATTCTGCTTGCTTGTGCTCCTTCAGGGTGGCACAAAGGCACTTTGCACAGAATGAAGAGCTTTAGTGTTACTCTGGATAAAATTTTAGATATATTTTTTGAGAACAGTTTAAGTTTGCAAACTTCTAAGAAAAATGGTAGAACAATTGAGGTTATGGGAGGTGACGGGGAGATGCTCCTCATGTGTAAGTGGCTCAGCATGGCTCCCATATCCACTGTGTTCTATGCTTTTGCCAGGTGTCTTCCTCACTGTGGTTTCTCAACTCTTGCTGTGTTCTGCCTTCTCTGATTCTTTAAAAAAGTTGATAGTAGATGAGAGTGGGGCTGGCTGCCTCTCCCAAGGGATGTGGAGGTGGCTGTGTGCATTATGGATGGGACATAGTTGACATGGAGGAGTGTATGTGGTGGTGAGGCTGGCTAGGCATGGTTGTAAGCTCTGTTATTAATCTTTAATTTCTGAACCTAAGAGACCTTCCCCAGTGCACTGTACTGGAGCACATCCCTCTGTCCTCAGAACAAGAGTGTGTGCCGGCAGTTAATGAGAAATGCTGGAAACTGGGTCCCAAGAGATGATTAAACCCCACGAGCCAATTAAAAGGAGTGTAATTACACAGCAGAGACAAGTTGTTAAACCAGCTAGAGGTTATTGTCCTTCAAGTCAACGTACTGGAACAGCCAAGAAAAGCCAACCGGGGAATCACTGACGGGGCAGTTTTGCTTGGCCTAAGGCTTCTTTCAGGGAAGCTCGGGAGCTGAGTGGGGAGGAGTGGTGGGCTAAAGTGGCATTTTGCCTTTTGCCTGTTTCTAGGTGTGAAGTGCTTAGAGCAGAGATCTGGAAAGCAACTGCTGCTGGACTGGTGTATGGGAAATGTAAGCTGTAGTGCTTCCCGAGGCATTCCTACCTTGTGTTGGGAGAGGGGCGTTGCAGATCATCTGGTCCGGGAAAGCCAGCGTGCGGCTTGCAGGAGCAGGGATTTGTCTGAGGGTATGGCGTTTCTCTCAGGTCTCGGCTGAGCATAACTTCATGCACAAAGCAGGTACAGGGATAATTTATAGTGAACTGATGAATTCTGTGCTCTTATCTGCTCATGGGTGTCTGAGGATTTGCAGCATGATGGTATCACTTGTTGAAAAGGCTTGATTTAACTATGTTGGCTTGGCTTGAGCACAGGGAGTAAGGAGTTTGGTATTACCAGTATCGGTTACTGGTCTTGGAGGAAATGAGTCCCATACCACTTTCTGTGTGTTCCCTGTCACAGGTGTGTGCAAACCTAAATCTATCTCATTCTTAATTATTTGTTATGAATCCTGGGAAACTTCAGCACGTACCTTCAGCTAGTGGAGGAATCAGATGAAAATGTTAATGGACTGTCAGTCCCGTGTGTCCTGACCACTAGGTGACATCACACACTCAGCATATTTTGTCAGCGCTTCCGATGGGAATGTTCACACCAGACCTGCAAACTTGGTTTGCTCATGCAATGCACAAGTCCAATTTTCAGCCATGTTTGTACTTGAACTCCATGTGGTAATAAAAGAGCTAAAGAATGTGGATTTTATCACAGAGCAAATGAATTTTCTGAAAATGAGGTTTGCTCTGGTAGAAATTGTTCTGTTCCATTATCAGTCAGACTGTTCATTTGGTGGAAAACCTCAGAAATGCTGCATGGATTTGGCTACGTCCTGTTCTCAGATGCTCGCCTGTGTAACCCGTGACCACCAAAATACTCTTTTTGTCAAGATGACTGTAAGCAACAGCATTTAAAATGCCCACTGGAGGGAAAGGGTGAGGCCAAGCCCTATAGCTACTCCTATGAAGTCAGAGTAGCTACAGGATTTTGAAATTCTTTTTTACTGGGCACATTTGTTTGCCTGTGTATTCAGGCTTCAGCCTGTGGATAGGGAAATGAATGCAAACTTATTTTTAAAGTAAGTGTCTCCAGAGGGCAGAAGGGTCACTCAGCTGTGAAAAGTGACAACCTGGGAGCCAAATTCAGCCTGGGGAGAGCCCGTGTAACCTTACTAACATCTAGAGATGGACCTGGTCCACTGTATTATTTTTCTTTTTCTAGCATCCTGGCTGGAAAAAAATAACTCCCCTGTTGGTGTTGGAAAATCCCCATGGATCAGCTTCTCATTCAAGGTCAAATCCCCATCTTTGGTACTTTTCTTGCCCATTATTTCAGGTGATAGATGCGCTATTGACTGGCAGCAATGACAGAGCTTGGAATGATGGGGGAACTGAGGCATATTCAACACACTGGCACACAGCTAACTCATGCTAATGTTCAATAATCCTATCCTGCTGCTACACTCTAATGGCTGTGGGCTTGATAGAGCCCCCTCATTGAACTGGTGTATTTCTTATGGGCCTGCCCGCCCATCCTTCATGAATTTTTATTAAACAAAACTGTAAGCGGATTGATTTTGTACTCCTTTATTGCATTTTTATTTAATTCCTTTCAATGGTGGAGGCTCCATCATGTTATCTCGACGTAAATCATGTGGGGGCAGCATGCCAAAAAAATAAAAAGACTACAGGATCATACTTGCATCCAGCGTAAATTTTACTCCTATAACCTTTATTAGCGTAGATTCATTGATTTTTCTCAACTCTCCCCTTCCCCTCCCCATCCCTCCTTTTGGTTAGACTTAGGTCAGAACCTGACAGCTCTCCTTTTAAATAGGGGATGACAGACTCCTATATTTTCTGTTTAATAATAATAATAAAGAAAAGTATTTTAGTGTGATTAAACAAGACTCACCACCCACCACCACCCCCCTTCCCCATAATGCACACCCAAGAAAATACTCATAATGCCAATAGCACCATGGGCGGTCATAACTGCGTTGGCAGTGGGATTGCAGTAGAAGCAGCTTTCTAGAGAGCAGCGAGCAGTGGTTTGCTCTCATGCTATTTCTTGCTGTGTGTGTGGTTGTTTGATTTTCCTTCCCTTCTCGTGGGAAATCTGCATCAGTACTGAGCAGCTTTTTCTGTCCTGAATCCCTTTCTGTTGCTTCTTGCCATCTCTGTGGGGTCTTGGTTAATGACTGAAGTCGTCTGTGATAATAATTAATCATCTTTTAAAGTTCCTGAACATGGACCTCCTGTCTTCTGAACTGACCCTTGTGCCTTCTTACTTGAGTCTATTAAAAATTAGTTTGAACACTATTCATAAATACGCCACGTATATGTTGCTTTCTATAAAATACAGTTGGTAGGTAAGCAAGGCACCAGTAGGTGGCATGCAAGAATATATAGCGTAGTTCCAGTTGTACTTTGGGTGGACTATAAATTGTTAACTTTAATTTTTTAAACTGACAACGTCTCCCATAATACCTTTTTGATTCACTGGCACTCCAGTACACCGCAGGATGGGGCTTCACTAGCCATTGATTTCATTGCGTAGTTTGGCTATGGATAACAAAGCACAGGGTCTAAAGCTGGTCCCAAAGTAGCTTGTGCTGCAAGGTGACATGTCTTGCTACCCCTCATTTCTGGTTGGTTGTTGTCATGCAACTTCCTAATCAAACACAACACCTGCTTAGTATTGGTTCTTCTTCTTTAAGCTATAGGTGCTTGACACAGTAGCACAACATAAAACATGGTAAAAACAAGAGTAAAAGGCAGTTAAAATATTTTTCTCCTGACTGATGTGTGTCCTGACCTTGCTCAGGATATGCTGTTGATATGCTAAAAGTGAAGTCTTGTCCTCTTTCAAATTGCCATTTCTGTTGATGGAAACGTGGCAGTTAGTATTGTCTTGCAGAACTGGAGTTCTTGATTTCCACAGTGGCTGCTTTGCGTGGTGAAAGGCCAGTTTCTCCGCTGAACCATGACGCTCTAATATGACTCCTGAGTTTCTGGGTTTGTGTAGAGAACAAGATTATGCTTTGCTCTGGCAAACGGTAGTCTGCAGGGCAGTTACAGCCGAGCTGCAGCAATCCCTGGTGAGGGATCCTGGGCTGAGCAGACAGGTGCCAATATACTGTGGGGAGAGGGAAGGATGCTGAGGTGGTCCCTCCTCTGTGCACAACACAAGGGACAGGACAAGCGCTTTCTTGCTCAGCCCCGTTCTCCCCTGTAGTGGCTGCAGCCCCACTGACCCTGGCAATAAGCAGCCAGGGTAAGGGATGCTTCTCGGTGCTCGTGTTTTCCTTGCACCAACTCAATGTGACAGTTGGCCAAAAGTGGTCTTGTCTACCTAAGTATCAAACCTGGGTGAACTAAGCCAATAAGGAACTTTTAATTAAAGGTAGAGCGTGGCAGAGTTATGACAAAATGGAAATAACTGGATTTTTTGACTGTTTGCAGATAATATGATACACAAATTTTCTGTGCTTTCATGGAACTGGTTTTCTCCCTCTTCCCCAAGAAACTTCTTGTGCAAAAATTAATAGTGAGCTTTGTTATCAAACTACTGTAGTAACGCCATGGTAGTGAAGGTAAGACAGTGAAGAGGTGCTGCTGTGGGCTTACAGCAAGAAACGTTTTGACATGCATTTTTGATGGATAACTTCTGATGATCTCCCAAAGGGAAAACAATCAAAATGGAAGCAGAAGGTCCTTGGCTTACCTGAGCTGACATCACTTGGCTGTTTTGAGTTAAGGTTCCCTAACCTAGAGGCTTCTGGCTGAAACTATATTGTAGCAAAGAGGGTTTGTCTGTGAAAACAAGGCACAATCAGCAGAGAAGCATTTTATTGCTTAATTTCTTCCCCCTTTAGATTAAACCAAATAAGTAAAATATTTCAAAACTAGTAATTTATGTGTCTTAGTTCTTAATTAATATTTATTTTATCACTGTGCTAGTAATTGCTAGTCATGGTTCCCGTGGCTGAGCTTGTTCAGAAACAAAACAAGAAGTCTACTCCTGCCCCAAGAGCACAAAAAGTTTAGGCATAGGGTAAGAACAAGGAGGTGATTCACTGGGGAAGAAGCACTGAATAAGAACAATTTGGTCATGTTATGGCTAGACACCTGATTTTTCAGAAATCATTGAACATTCACAGGCAGCTCCTTTCAATATAGCTAAAGTAGGGTCTAAGAGTGTTTAGCCACTTTCTTAATTCAGTTATATATTAGCATCTTGTTGTTGTTTAGCTCTCGGTGCTGCCAGTTTACTTCCCCATACAAACTTGATATGAGCATTCAGGTTAAAGGGGGACTTTTTAAATGGATAAGTAAGGCAGCTTACGCTGTGTTAGGGGATGCCTAAAAGAAAAATATTTAGAAGCAAGCAAGGAGCTCTTCAGTTCCTGTGAATTTGCCTTGTCCTCTTTAGTCCTTGCAACAGATACATTTCAGATCCTTGTGCAAACAGATCAATTTGTGGCAAAATTCTACAGGGAAGAGGCTATTCATTTTAAAATATAAAATGACCAATAGTTTGCAAATATTTCTGGGTCAATTTATTGATAGGGAGAAACAGAGGTAAAATGGGTGGGGTTTTTTTTCCGTTTGTGTGGTGGGGGTTTTTTGTTTGTTGGTGTGTTGGTGGTTTTTTTTGTGGTTTTTGGTGATGCGGAGAAATGGTGAAACGTATCTTTTGGCTAATAATAGGACCAGGGGCAAAACCAATCTGTCTGAGTGGGATTGATGTACTAGTTGTTTATGGGGGCTAAGAAAAGAGTGTTTCTTACAGGAACCACAGTATTAACCAGAAAACAAAAACGGCAATCTAGAAAGCTAATGACATTCCAGTTGATTTGATTATAACATAATGATTGTTTAAAACTGTCATTTCTAATTTTGTTATAAGAAATAACACGAGTTAGATCCATAGCTTAGTGATCTAGGAAGAATATTTGAAATGTCAAGGAGAAAACTCTCAGGCCATTAGAGATGCTCTGCATTTAGTGGATGTTTGGGAAAGGGAAATGGATTGCCTCCTTCATGCTAGATTAGCATAGAGGGACTCAGAGTGTCTTGACCTTTTTTTAACCTTGTATACTCAAGTTTTAGAATGAATTTGCTGTTTTTATCCTGTGAGGGGGAATAATAGCTTGCTGGCTTGTAAGGGAAAAGAGAGTATTTATAAAAATCAAAGTGGTGTCTGGAAAGAGAAGTGTGATGTGGCTGTTTGCTACTGCAGACTTGGTTCGCCTTTGGTAAGTCATGTCATGTCTTCAAGAACTTTTTTTTATTAAAAAGCTCACAAGTGAAACTGTTTTGTCTCTCAGTCTTGTGAGATTTGGGAATTTTGTAGTACTTTGTGATGTTGAAGACAATATATCATATGAAAACAAAGCTAAAGCTATCCAAAATGTTAAGGTTAAAAATGAGCTCTTTTGGTTTGAATGGCTTTTAAAATTAAATTAGGTTTTTGCTTTCGTTCTTCTGTATGCCAAGTCAGAAGTACCTACAGGGACTGCTGTTTGTCTAAGCTGAAACATCTAATTGGGATTGAAGTCTGTGATTATTTCTGGGATGCAGACCAACGTGGGCACACTGATAGAAGTCTAGAGCTTTGGAAAAGTTTATGGGCATATAAGATCCTTCCATGGGGGAACTGTCACCTTGGTGGCAGGCTCAAAAGAAGTGGAAATGTAAAGGTAGAGCTGTTTGTTGTTGCTGTAGAGGAAAAGCAGCATTTTGCAATACTCAAGGATGCACACAGCTCCCAACGTTTGTGAGTGTTTTTTCTGTGTGTGAGTTGTAGACCTCCCGGAACCCCGTCTCTCCTGTTAATGAGGAAATCTCAGTCGATTGACTTGAATTTTGAAGCTCTTTGCCTGCATCTTATCTCTCTCTGTCCTAGAGTCTTTCTTGCCATGCAATCCCAGTCTGGCAAGCTCCATAATAAGTGCAGATAGATGAGTGTGTGTACATCTCCATTAACATGACTGTGCAGGCTAATGATGGGGACCTCCTGCTGCTCTCCGCTTGTTTTCTGTTGATTGTTATGTAATGTTCGGCAGCAGGAGGTAAATTCCTCTCCAATTTTGAGACCTTGCAGCATGCAAACCCCACTGTGAGAAGTCACGGTGATTGAGATTTCGAATCAAGTCCCATGCTGATAACTATAAATCAGGCCTATTATACACTCTGACCGACAGCCGGAAACCTTCCGTACTGCATGTGGCACAGCAGAGTCTTGGAGCTGCACCGGAGTTTGTTTTGTAACTGTGAACACTTGTGTCTTTGAAAGGCTGTGATTTAAATCTGTGGGATGTTTGTGTTCATTCAGATAAAGGCCTGAGGTTGCTCTGGATGCTGAAGGTCAAGTTGATGCCCAGGGTGTGCCTTTGAAGACTTGCTCCTGCTCCGCATGCTGTGCTGAGGGATCACAGGGGTTGAAGTGAAGGAGCTGTTTTGGTGATGGAGTTTGTTCCAGCCGCTCTTCAGTCATCTTTGCCAGGCAAGATGCTCTGAATAAGATGTGTTCTGCATTTTTGTGGGACTAAAGTGACACGTAAGCGGTAATGGGGTAATTACAATAGGGTAATGTGCTCCAAGGTTGTAGGTATGGAAAAGCAGGAAGGAATGCCAGGAACCATCCCAGGCCCTTTCAGCACAGCCTGTAGAAACCCTTTGCAAGTACAGCAGATCCAGGTTTAATGTTACTGGTCCTTCCTCCAGTGCAATGAGTTGGGTTATAGCTGAGTGGATATAGGGTAATAAGACACAATTTGAAACAGCTAAGCTGGGTTGTTGCAAGAATTATTGGGTGAATTTCTGTGTGGTTTTGGTTATGCAGGGAGAGAACTTAGTTTTTTGTAGGGCTATTTTCATAGATTTCAAAACTTCCATCTTAGGCTCGTTTTCACTTGTTCCTTGTCTCGTTTTTTCATCAGTGTTTACTGAATAAGAACACACAAACCATTTCAGCACAGTGTGTGGAAAAGAGGCATTTCTGTGAGTTTCAAAACTTCTCTGTCAAGCTGCCTCCTGTAAGCACAGAAGGTAAGGGAAGCAGGAGGATTTCTGTTGACTGTGCACTGCTGTTTTAAACTCTAGGGAAAAAAACCCGACCTAAACTTAAGCATTTTATTTCTACTGTTGCAGTTATTAGCCTTAGTGGTAGACAGGATAACTCTTTGACTGTTGTCATGAATGCAAGGCAACTCAACATCTTATTTTCTTTCTGTGGCCAGATGTAAGCAGATGGATGAACTCTGTACAACTTCAGCTGCCCAGCTTGGTCTCTTAGTTCCTGTCGTAATCTCATGCATGTAGGTACAGTTTGCTAGTTCAATTCTTAATGCTACAGCCTGATGCTACAAATATTTTTAGCTTTTTGGAATTTAGAAAGGAGTTTTGTCTGAGGAAGGACAGAACGTACGTTTAAAAGGAAAAGCAGTCAGGATATTTGCCCTTCGGGAAGTAGCATTTCCTAGTGTGCTATTGGCTTGGAGTTCTTGTACTTTTCCTACTTCACTGTTGTACTGCTGAACCTTGCAAGGTTGTTATAAACCTTAATTAATTTATGGAGTACCTTGAAAATGTATGGCCAGATCCTCAGCTGGTATAATCTGGCATGACTCCATTGAACTGAGCAGACCCATGCTGATGTATATAACCTGGGAACTTGGCTTGTGAATGCTCTTGCTAAGGAGTATTGTGTGCACAGGACGAGTCCTAGATCAAGGTTATATCCAGCTCTTGCAAAAGGAGCTGGCCACAAAGTAGATCCAAATAGTTGAGTGTTGGGCCCCTAGTATAAGATCTGTGCTTTATCCCTGTTTAATAGTCAAAGATTAGCAAGCATCCAGGTAGAGATATATGGTTTAGACAGCATCTGATGGGCTAATGATGAATGGGAGCTTGAGAGAAGCTTCAGATTAGCCTCACGTGCATAAATATCACATGTGGGTGACAAGGACACTGGAGGTCACTGAATTTTATTTGTGCTCATTCATGGCCTTTATAAACTCTGTACCACTTGAGCATGTTCCCTTTGGGATAAAAAGAAGCATGGTCAGATGTTGCTGTAGTTGGAAACCTTTCCCTCATGACATTAGTTTTGCAAACCTGTGGTAATATGTGTTCATTCTGTGCAGTGCATGTTATATGTATAGGTATTTAAAATATTTATGTGCTCCCTTTTCGTGTTTCTTCCAACTCTTTCCCTACCTCACACTATTTTTAGTAAATTCTCACTTCTTGCAGTTACGTGGGAAAAAAACCCTCTCAGTTCCTTCTGACTTCCTCTTTATAAATGATAAGAAACTCACTTATAGTGCATTTTCTAGTCTAATTGCAGGTTATACACCCAGGCCTTACTTATGAAGATGTGTAAAATGAATGTTGTAGGCTTGAGTGTATATTAAGTCCCAACAGTATCAGCTAATTAAAACAACAGGCAAACAATGACAAAAACTTCAGGTATTAGAAAGCCCAAAGCTATGAAGTTAAGGCTGTCTCATTCAAGTAAGGCAGACTATCTATATATCTATCTAAAATGATTTTTTTTTTTTAGTTTCTAAGATTACAGTGTTAACTGTAAAGGCTGGGAAGATGTTAATAATTATTAATGATAATTATCATGTCATCTTTGGGGAGCTGGGAGAGAAGCTATGGGATTAGCAGATAAGCTCAGGGTGTACTTACTCCTGGCCTTGTCCTTAGATTTGGAAGTGTTGATAATTAAAACCTTTCCACTCTGACTGATCTTGAGCTTTGTTTATTTGGCTGTCATATTTTAAGCTGTTGTCAATTAGCATTGTTTTTTTCCATGCTGTTTATTTCAGAAGCATAAGAATAACAATAAAAGCAAGTGCTGGCCTGTGAAGCATTTGAAAGTGTTGGAAAGAGCCCCAGCTGTCATATTCTGTTCTTCTTTGATGTTAAAAGACATAGAGAGCATGCACATTTACTGTTGTCCCAGATAGAAAGCATACTGAGTTTGTGTTGCTTCTTCCATAGTCCCCAGAAACTGGGCATCACGTGTTTTATCTCAGGAGGTTGGGAGAATTGGCACTGAAGGTTTGCCTGATGGAGCCCATAAACCTCCATGTGAACTAAGAAAAGAGTCCAAAAGCTTCTGGAAAATTTGTCAGCCCTGTCCTCGACACCTGAGGCAATGTCAAGCCTTGGGGAAGAGCTACAGCAGGAAACCTCAGTTGAGTTGAGGGCTGGCTGCAATGGGAAGGAGACCTTCAGTTCCCTCTGTGGGAACGTGGCCTGGGAGGAGGCCAGTAAAGGAGTAAGCTGCTGCTTGTTTCCCTCTGAGCAGGAAGGCAGGGTTGGCAAAATGCAGCTGCCAAATTTGGCTGACCTCAACCAACCTAGGCTTGCCTGAGGCCATCTGTGACCAAAATATTTGCTTTCTCAGCATTTTTATGGAGCTGCAGAAGGGCGAAGGATTAGGTAAGGAGACATTGAAAACGTCGAACTTATGAAATGGTGAATTGTGTTTCTACCCAGCGGTTATTTTAAACTTCAAATAATTTGAAAGTGGCAGCAATATTGCTCAAGCTCTGGTCTAGTAAGTAAAGGGGAACTGGAGGCTGAAAGGAACCGATTCAGCACCAGGAGAGCGAGGAGGCTCTGATGTACCGCCTGCATTCCAGTGAGGGAGAGATGCTGCCATCTGCCACCCGCTCTTGCATGGCGAGCAAGGCTCGGTGCTAGTGTAGCCTGTCGCAGTTCTTGGATGGCATCATCCCGCCTCCTCTCCATCTCAGGTCTGGGCTGTGCAAAAATTTCCCAGTGTAGCTGCTGTGTTTTGGTCCCTCAGGCTTGAGCAAGTCTGTCTAAATCTAATAGATTACTATAGTACAAATTATATTGTCATTGCTCCTAGTTAGCGTTGGGTGCGATGTGTGTGCTGAAAAGGCTTGTACACATTGAAATGCTCTAATAAGCCCATTGGATATTTCTATGGATATAGGAATACACTGTTGTTCTGTAAGGGGAAAAATATATGAATATTTTACTGCAATGACATCTTGTAAATATTTTTTGTTTTTTGAGCAAATTTTGCAGCAGTAGGAAGAACAATATTTGAATGAAAATACACTTTTGGAAATGGTTTAAAACATCACTGTGTATTAATATCCAGGCTTTTCTGATTTCTTGCAGGAGGTGTGGTTTTCCCTGCCTCAGTTTCTACTTTGCTATCTCTTTTGCAGCATTATCTGCAGTGTAGTGGCCCACAAGGAAGCAACACTTATTAAGTGAACAGGATTACAACATCAATGCGAAGTTTTCATGCAATAATCTTCTATTGATCTGTTTATCATCAGTAATGAAACAATCAAACATATTGCTTATTAAATGTTGATTAGTGTAAGGGGAAATAAGACCCAACTTTTTCAAGGACAGAGTGGTCTTTTCAATAGCACCTGGAAATTTTTTGTCTGTCTTTTTCCTGGCTTAGACAACTGAAGCCCTTTATGCTAAAGCATAGGAGAGCTGAAATGGAGCTGCTCTGAATAGTCACAGTTTAAATTCTGGCCATATCGGCATGGTTTTATTTCCTGACTTGGAGATTTGTATGAATCACAGACTGATTCATGTTATTAAGGAATTTATGCTTGAACCTGCCAATTCAGATTTGGGTGCCAGAGCAACCCAAAAAAAGACGAAGGGCAAATAGATTTTATTGGAGAATAATGTTAGAGATGGTACTAGGTAGTGGGCAAGGGCTTTCAGTAATAGCAGAGATACTGTTTGCTGCTTTTTATCCAAGTCGTTTCCCAGTAAAACATAGGTGATCATTTTGTGTTTTCTATGTGATTATATTGTCCAGTTCTGAGATACTGTAAACATGAGATGTCCAGGCAAGATTTTTGACAGCACTGGCTTTTCCGTGCCCAGAAATGATTTTACACAGACTGCATTGCAGGACGTAACAAAATTGTTATTCTGAAAATGGGACCACTTCAAAGATATTCCTAATTCTGCCTCATAGACAGCAGCAATCAAAAAGACAAATCTTTCATCAAATGTATTAATTATTATCAAATCATATAATCCTTTAGTTTGGAAAAGACTTTTAAGATCATTGAGTCCGACCCTTAACCCAGCGCTGCCAAGTCCTGATGTTCAGTTATCACAGCAGGTTGGAGGAACCTTAACCATGAGCCTTCCTTAGTTTGGAGAGGTACCTTCATGTTACGCAGATAAGCACCTTAGAAGGAGCTTAGTAGATATTTTACTTTAATTCCGTGGAGCTTAATACAGACAAGATGCTAGATTTCTGTATTTTGTGCAGAGTTCTGTATCTCCTTAACGCTGTTAATGTATTGTGAGTATATGAACAGTGCCTGTGTTTCAAATACGCACTTGAGTAAACAGCACTTGATGTAGCATCAGACCATTTTGAAGACTGGAATACTTTTTCACAACAATATACTATAAGCACTTAAAAGTTAAAAACCCCCAAGACTGGTAGCAGTTACCTAACACATGCATGCAGATTATCAGACTATCAGTATCTATAGAAATGAATATATCTGTATATAGATATCTCTGTACAAGATCAAAGTAATGGCACTTTATGGCTTTATTGCGACTTCACAGGCAAGGCAAAGGAATTATTGAGAAGATAATACAGCAAACTGGCAAGCTTTTAAAATCAGAGGCATTTTGATTGAACAGAATATGGAGATTCATGGCTTGATTCCTATCTTAACTGTAACTGAGAATAACTCCTGTGGTTTTTAGTGGTTTAAAGATGCAGAAGATGCTGTAAAGATGAAGATAAAATACAAGCTTGTTGCAAGCCTTGGTAGAGCTCTATTTGAATTCAGTTCTGTCAAATCAGAATAAATTGCTAAATTATCTTTATTCTGCTGGTATCTCAGTTTGAAAGAAAAGCACAAGGATATTTTTTGTGATTTTTTTTTTTTGAGTGAAACATTTTTGATTTTTCTTTTGAAACTACGTTCTGATTTTACCTTCACTTTTTTCATTAAATATTAAAGTAGAATGCATTAAAATCACAATCAGTTAAGGGTGGGTGTTTTTTTTAATTTTTAAATACACAGAGGATAAATAGTAATTTTATTTATTTTTTTTTTTCTGTGCTTTAACTGGATCAAAGCCAAGACTGGGCATTTCAAAATTGATCTTCCTTTTCTTTGGCACAATTCTTGTTGGGTTGGTCAGTTCCATGATAGTTTAAATATTGGTGTAATGCATTTTATACACTATCCAAGTTAAAGAATAATGCTATTATATGATGAGCTCAAGGCTATTAAGGCTGCTGAACTTGAGGTATAGGAGTTTCCTTCAGCAGCTGAAATGAACTTGGCATCACATCAGTTCCTGCGGAAATTATAAGAATGTGCAGGACCATTCTGCTTCAGACCTGTGGAACAGAACAGAAGGTCATCACTCATTTACACTGCAGGTGAAAAGGCATTTCAGGAAGCATGAAAACTCTCAAAAGTAGCCATCTCCACCCTTATAGCTGGAAAAAACCCACGGTCTCCATGCAGAATGTTCTCTGGCCATATTTCAAATGCAGGAAAACAGTCCCATTTCTAAAGGAAAACCCTAAATAATAAAGATTTTGTCAGCAGAGTGATATAGGCCAGAGAGAAACTAAAGGTGGATCAAAAGTGAAAAATATAATGATTCATACAGGAAAAAAATGTTTTTAAAGCCATAAAATATATTATGTTTGGTATCTTAAACTATAATTAACACAGAATATAGCTTACGCTGCTAGTTGCTAGAATTAGTATCTGTGCAGAATGATTGCTAAAAACTTCTTGAATACAGAAGTTTTTGTCAGCACAAATTCTTTTCAAACACTGCACGTGTACATTGCAGGATCAGTTCCTAATTATCCACAATGGACCTCTCAGCCTAGATAAATAACAAAATTCCACATATAGTAGCAAAAATAAATAGCAGGAAGGTGCAAGTTCCGTTGCCCCAGAAGGACAATGCAGTTAATACTGTGTGTGTGTGTGTACTGTCGGTTGCTGTCTGAGATGGCCGGTCCGAACCCAGTATTATCTCGAAACCTATTCAGGTATGTTAGTGGGGGTGTACCCAAGCAAAATCCTCCCTGTGGCAGCTTCAGAGCAGGACTGGTTTGCATCTAGTCTGCTTGGACAGCGTGCAGCTTGCAGCTGGCTGTGTCTGATCATTATACATATCCGAGACTAAGCCCAAGTTTGGCACTCACAACTGGACCTGTGTCTAAATCTCTGGCCCACACGCATGTACTGAATAGCTGTAGAAATGTGACCGCTCAGTTCAAAGCTGGATTTATCTTTATTGTTTTGGCAACATCGGTTTTCCCTTGCTCTAAAAAGTGATTTTCTGTTTTTCGAGTGAAACAGGCATATATAATGTTCTCATTTATCTGAATTCAAACTATGCATTATACAAGTGAAAATATGTTGCATTTCCCAAAGTTCCTCCAAACAGGAATAAAAATTATATAAAACTTCCTCTTAGCGCTAAGACGTAACACTTAAAATGCCTAAGTGGGTTGTCTTAATATCTGAAGAGGTAAGGGTTAACTGTAGTATTAAATTCTAGAAAAGCAAAACTTAACAGATTCTATATTCTTCAGAAGTATTGAAGTGATATTGGAGCTAAAACATTTTAAAAGCCAATCTGGCACAGAGCTTCCCAAGCCTGGAGCACTGAACTGGACTCCTGACTGAAATGCTTTTTGATGCTGGCTGGAGAAATCATGAAACTGCTAAAAGAAGTTTAAAAACTAAACCAAAGAACCCCCAAACCCAAACCCCCCAAACAACAAAACCAAACCACTCCCCCCAAGCCCCAGAGTTTCCAGGTACGTTAGATACCTGTTTCGGTGCCTAAGGAGATGAATGGGATTTTTCTACTTGCTCTCTTGAGTCTGCAGGGGTGGGATTCATCTAAACGGACAGACTGTGCTTTGGAGCTCTTGTCTGACCCCCACAAACAGTCAGTGTGAAGCACTGTGAAACAGGCATTTCTGGAATGGGATTTACTATTACCTGTTTCCATTAGAAGAAAATAACTGTTCTCGAAACACCATTTTTCCCTACTGATCATGAAGGGAATCTCGATGATGCACCTGCAGGTACATGTCCCTATTTTGTCTAAATTAGATGAGACAAATCCTATGCTAAGCAACTGGCTAAAGACTTCAACAGCAAATGGGAATGGGACATCACAAAGAGACTAGAGATTCCTGTGGCTTGGGCACCGGGTTGTACATGTGTCTCCTGGCTTTTCACGTGTTTTATGGGTGTACTGTTTATAAGGAGTAATATGGAATAAAACCTAGTGGGACGTGCTATTGTGAGCTACTTCAGAGAGTGCCCAAATGCATCTGACTTATGACTTGTACCTAAGATGGGTCCTGTTGGCTCATTTTGAGCTGTATGCTGTATGTGCATAAATTGTGGTTTACAACTTGCTCCCAGTGCAGAAAGAGGCAGGGATCAGTATTTCAGGTGCTGAACTCTTTTGAAATCCCTACAAGAAGGATGCATACAATTAAGGGCAAGAACAACCAAGCTGAGACAGATAACAAACCTGTGCACTATCTTTGAATTACCTTTGTTTTATTCAACTCCCCTAGGCAGTGTAACCAAAGCCTTTTAAAATATCATCAGACAATTCTTTAAATAGTCTGATTTTGCCACCCCTCAACAAAAGGGAAAAAGATAACTTTGAAATGCAGAATTTCTAAATGCATGTCTCCCTATCTTATTTCAAAGGAAAGAAAAAGGAGGAGCGGTCAGGCTTTTTCTAAATTACCCCTTATTGTTCAGTCATTGCCATTTTTATAAGACCCACAAAAGTACAGTCCAACTGATTTTGCAGGTAAAGACACTGTGCTAAAAGGATTAACAGTTTAAATACAAGGGTTAATTTCTTCCTCTCTCTGGGTATGAACTAGAGATGGTGCTCAGTTACTTGGTAAGAGGGAAAAACTGCCTGAAAGGAAATAGTTATCTGACTCAAATTATCAAGCAAATATATTTCTGAGCTTCATTCTAAAACCGTTCATCGGTCTTTCATTTCTCTCATTTCACTGAGGACTGTACAAACACTCTTGTGAGCCGGTGTTGCAGGATCAAGCTGTAACAAAGCTGAAAGATGGACACCTTCTCTTGCGTGTATCACTGGCAGCGTGATTGTGGATGTAGGCACGGTTCTGGGAGTAATGCCTGCACTAGAGGAAGCTTTATTTATTGCCATTGCTGGAATTAGAACCAAGACTTTCTAAAGATGACTTATTTTTTTTTTCTTTAATACGTGATACTTCAGTTGAGCAGTTGTAATGTTAAGTGTGTGCTTTGCTGAATTGGAACCTTGGTTCTGGAGAGGGAACTATTCTTAAACTTTTGGTACATGAAGAGCATTTCCCATTAGATCATAAATTATTTACACTCAGGTTTAGTGAAATCCCTCCTGATTTAGACTGATGTATGAGAAAGTCAGACCTATAAACTTAGTTTGAATAATTCTTCTGGTAGATCTGGAAATATTTAAACTCATTCATTTTTTATAGTAGCGTAAATTTAAATAATTTCATTTTTAAAAAATTTGTTTCTTCTGCTCTGTCATAAAACTTGACTGTCACGGAATGGACCCATAAGCACCCATTGTAACATTTGTAATATATGTAGCCTTTGCACAGCATTTGTCATCATCTGAGATATATCAGTTTGGTATGGATCCTATGTCTGCATCAAGTCGTAAAGAAATCACAGGAGGATAGAGCCAAGCGATGGCTTTGAACATGGCTGAAGTGCAGCGTGGATGTGTGGCTGTGAGGACAGGACCATTTTCCATTCATTCCAGTTTTCGTCTTTGGTTGTATGCTGTTAAATGTTCTCGCTATTATGCCTTTGTCATGCCTTTGCCACCGTTTGCTGTGCAACCTGGAACAAAAACTGAGGCTCAGAGATGAAACTTTATCTCCAAGGAGAATGGGTAAGTGTACCCTTGCTCTGACCGTTACGGAGCTATGAAATGGCTAGATGGAAAATGTTATACTATAATGCATGGCATATTGCCAACGTGCCAGACCCATCAGTGTACAGATCGCTACCAGGAGGCACGTAGGGCGTTATCCAACTTTGGCATTCATTGCGAGTTCAGTTCAGTCCCTAGCAGCTGGATGTCATGCCTTTGAGAGGAAGCAGCAATGTCTCTCCCACTCTGTTGGACCCTGTGTGCCAGCAGCAGCGATGCAGTGCATCTGTTATCTGCCATCCAGCTGTGCCTGGGGCCCCGGGGCAGGCAGCAGCTCGGTGCTGCACATGGTGGAGACCCGTGCTCTGCACTCACAGATGCCTGGCTAGCAGGGACATTTGCCTCGTGGCAGCACACAGCTGTGCTTGCTCTTCTCTTGTATGAACCGTCTAACAGACATACAGGATGGGAGGTGTTAGGTTGGAAGAACTTGAGAAGAAGTGGAAATGAAAGGTATTGTGGTTTCGTCTAGCATGTATATATGGATCAGTTTGGGAATCTGAGCCAGCAGTGTGCCTGAGTGGCCAAGGCGGCCAACAGCATCCTGGCTTGTATCAGAAACAGTGTGGCCAGCAGGGCCAGGGCAGCGATTGTCACCCTGTACTTGGCAACGATGAGGTTGCACCTTCAATACTGTGTGCGATTTTGGGCCACTCACTACAAGAAAGACACCGAAGGGCTGGAGTGTGTCCAGAGACAGTCAGCAAAGCCAGTGAAGGGTCTGGAGCACAAGTCTTATGCAGAGCGGCTGAGGGAACTGGGGTTGTTCAGCCTGGAGAGGATGAGGCTCAAGGGGGGACCTTATTGCTCTCCACAGCTGCCTGAAAGGGGCTGTGGGCAGGGGGTCAGTCTCTGCTGCCAGGTAACAAGTGATAGGACAAGAGGAAAGAGCCTGAGGTTGTGCCAGGGGAGATTTAGACTGGGTATTGTCAATCATTGGAACAGGCTGCCCAGGCTGGTGGTGGAGTCACCGTTTCTGGAGGTATTTAAAAGATGTGTAGCTGTGGCACTTAGGGATGTGGGTCAGCGGTGGGCTTGGCAGTGCTGGGTTAACGCTTGGACTCAATGATCTTAAAGGTCTTTCCCAACCTAAACAATTCTATGATTCTATGACCTGTAAGTGCTCTGTAGCTTTCAGTTACTAGTGGTGTAAGGGCTATGCCAAGAGTCAAAATATGCTTTACTGCTTGTAACGCATCCCAGCATAGCAATGCCAACATAAGGATACAAACAATACAGTAATTCTTTACCTTGAAGGCTAAAAGGGAATTGTAAATAAAGACAGAGATAGGAATTCATATAAAGATACCAAATCCAACCCACTGGATTGTTGGTACCTCAGTTATAGAATTAGGTGATGAAGCAAAGACGTTTTTCACCCAAGATGCTTCATTATTAATGATTATTTTAACAGAAGTTAACAAATTAAAGTTAAAAAAGACCCAAAACTTTTATGAAATTTGCGCATTTATCTATTCAATTCAAAAGCATGTAGAGGAGCTAACTTGATTGTGGATCAAGGATTTTAAATGCTGGCAAGTGACCTTCTATGTGATTTAAAGTTTTGGGAAAGTGATTTAGGCTTCTAGATCTAGGTTTGAAAAAAAAACCAGGTTTGAAATCTGTTCTTTCTTTGTAGAGCTAAATGAGGCATGACTTTTTTTCTAGAGGACTTCTAAAGTTTTTAAATCTTGCATCATTTACTGTGGCATCATGAAGAAACAGAGAAGTCTCCAGGAGCCTCAAAAGAACCAGAAAATTTGCAGCCTATTTCTAAGCAGTTTTGCTATGAACTACCATCAGGTTTTGTATGGCTGATCAATAAATGGAGTTCCCCTCTTCACCTAAGGGGAAAAGAGTTGCCTTACCTAGTCGCTGGCAAACTGTTCTGTTTTGGCTCTTGTTCTTAGGGTAACAGGAAGACAAGGCAGGTGTGCTGAAATTCTTCAGTGAAGAAGCAGAGGATGCTGCAGCAGCATAAAATTTCCCCTTGACCCACCTTTCAGATGCCCAAGTTCGGACTTGTGCTACTTCATATCCTCCAAATGACACAGATGGCAGGATAGAGCCAATCGGAAGCACTTGATAACAAAATGGCAATTCATTTTGCAATTCCTTCAGCATTCATGCTAACAATACTGGTCCTGATGGGCTCCTTGGGTATGAATGTAGCTTTCAATATGCAATTCCACAGGAATTACACCACTGCTCAGCTCTCATTAAGTCTGCTTTATTGTAAAGTGTTGCTGAGAAATCCTCCTATTACTGATACAGGACAATTGCTTTGCTTCAAAGAACTGCCTGATTTCCAAAAGCTCCTGTGTGTGTATCTGCAGGGTTTTTTTAATACTCTCTTTACAGTGCATTATCTCACTTTGTTTATATTTTGGACACTAATGTGATGTGTTTAAGTATGTAAATTGCCATAATGTGAGGAAATGAGATGTTAAAAATAGCTATGGAGCGCTGAAAGAGAGCGGGGTGGGCGTAAGGTGGCCAGTGTGAGAGGAGGTGCTTTTGGATCCAGAATTTCTCTCTCCATTTTTTTAGAGAAGGTAAACCCTTCCTGAAGGCAAACCCCCCAAAAGAAATCTAGTTATAAGGCACTGCCTTCTACAGGTAAAACAGGTATTACCTACGTACTGCAGGTAAAAACCTCACATTTTTAGAAAACACCCAGTGTCTGCTGTTCTGCGACATAGGCATTCCAGGCTGAGCCCCTGCTCCCAGCAGCACGGTAATTCACTTTCTAGGGAAGCAACTGGGGAAAATGAACTCCATCTCAGCCAGACCCAGTACAGCAACCTGTCCTTACTGCTGAACGAAGTGACAGGACTCGTCATGCCTGTCCAGCTCTCATTTCCATGACCTAAAATCCTAAGTCTGTTAACTTGAATCTGTCTCATTAATCACTTTGCCTGCAGTTGCCTGCGGACGTTTGAGGAGATTTACTGTCTTTTAGTCACACGCTGAAACTCATTTTCACTCAGATGATCTCAAACACCAATGCGTGAAGCAGCCATCACCTGCACCTCCCTGGCTCCTTTTCTGGGTCATGTTAAGCCGTGGCAGTGTAACAAGAACATCGTTAAGCTGAGTCTCCAACGAGGGACTCTGTACGAGACCCCAGTTCGAACATCACCTTTGCCAGCAGGCCCAGAGACATGCTGGTGGTGGCTGTGGGGCTGGATGTCCCTTAACGCTTCTCAGCTGTGGGCCGTTGGTTGTGCTCTCTGCTGTAACCTGCCATGATTTCACAGATGAGGAGCAAAGCTGTTCCCATAAGAAAGAGCCTCCCAGTTACAGCACTCGCGGGGTGACGTTGCGGTGATCGGTAGGTATTCAAGCTGCGAGGCTGCGATCGGACTGTGTGCTTGTTTGTATAGTGCTGGGAAGCATCTATACCTGGCCTCCAGCCCCAGAGGATCTGTGTGAAAGCCCTGATAATCAAAACATGTTGCTTACTGGCAGTACAGCATTAACATCAGTTCTAATGAAGGGTTCTCAGTTGTATCTTGGGGTTTGCCTGTCACACTGAACCCTCCTCCATCCAGCTGGGAGGAAGCCTGGGGATGAATGTGGCAGAGACAATGAGACCCCCATGGCCTGCTGCTGGGTTGCTGATTACCATATTAATGTGCAGCGTCCCAACTGAATGCTGGGCAAAGGACAGTACATCTTTAATTGGAAATATAAAGGGCTGCTCATGGCCCGGCTTGAACTGGGAGGATTTATGTCTCTCCCTCTAGATGGGATTGAAGGGAATGGTATGATTCACTGAGCGGCGTGCGTGTCGCCTGATTTACTGCCCATCATTTACATTCCACTAAAGTCAATCAGTGCAGAAGGTCATTCCCAACCTGAATTTTTTCACGTTAAATCTTTTCTGTCCCAGACTTACAGTCAGGCCAGGCGAGACACTTGGCAACCCAAGCTGGTTTTGATGTTGTTAATCTTAATTCTCTGATTAGAAGAAAGGAGACCATAAAAATAAAAAAAAAACAACCCAGAAGATGTTTGTGCGTCCATCGATGGAGTCTGTACACATGATAAACTCAGCAGACTCAACAAATGGCTGGTTCCTTTCTATTAAATCTGTACTTGCATATTTGTCATGAGGCTGATGAATTCCTTATGCTCTGGGTCAACAAGGCTAGTTCTGCCCACCCTGCCTGAATCATGTATTTGGTAGTTTGCCTAACATTCGGGCCTGTCCCTGTCCAGATGAGCTGTGTGAAGACTTGAAAGATGAAATAGTTTAGATACTTCCTTCCCCCTGAATGGTGCTTTGAACACAGGTAACTTTAGCATACTAGTTAACACATTGAAACTATCCTAATGTTTTTATAATGAATTGTCTTCCAATAAGCCATGAATCTACTTGCAGTATACTGGCAATTTGTAATAAAAAATTAGGACCAGACTTCTCTATTAGATGTGTGATCTGATTCCCAAATCACATGTGCAGCTCAACCTGCAAGCTTGGAAACAGCTTTTAAATAGTTTGACACAGACACAACTAAACATGAAGCCTATCGATTTGCTTGTGCAATCTCGTGACGTTATGCATGACTGTGTGTTTGACAAGCTTACACTTGGCCCTGAATTCTTACTCAAATGACTTATTACAAAATTATGATAATAGAGGGTGTTTGCTTTTGCAAGGTTTTTGAGTAAATAGGAGCTGAATTCATAGAATCATTTAGGCTGGAAAAGACCTTTAAGATCATCAAGTCCAACTGTTAAGTGAGCACTGCCAAGCCCACTATTAAACCATGTTCCCAAACACCATATCGACATATCTTTAAAATACCTCCAGGGATGGTGGCTCAACCACTTCCCTGGGCAGCCTGTTCTGGTGCTTGGATTATGATCTATTGGCTTGATTTCTCTTGTAATCTGGCTCTGAACAAATGACACAAAATAGATATGAACATCAGTCTGAATAGGAAAGTGAAATTTCAATTACGTTTGAACAATATATGCTTAATAGGACTTTTGTGTCAGTAATAACTAGAGACTACTGTTTATCATAGTAGAAGAGCAAGTAATTTGAAATGTATTCTTTATAAGGTATTTTTTGATATGTAAAGAAAAAAGCTTTAGAAATTTTTTGGCTCAACTATTTCAGCTGTTCTTTTCTGTATTCTTTTCTTCCTCTGAGTTTTGAAATTTTGAGAAATTATTGGAAAAATATTTTGTGGGTGATTTCTTTTTAAATGAAAATCAGGCTGGGCATTCCTCAGTGGTTAAACTGTCTAGTGTGGTGGTGTACAGAATGTGCTATGTTCTGCCAAATATGACTGATTCAGTCACGTAAGTAACCCACAAAATATAAGATCAATACTTTTGTGTGTAAAACGTAAAACTAAGAAACAGTTAAACATAAGCTACACCACATTTGTGTAGGTTTGTGTGTGTGCGTTTTATTTAATGAAAGCTTAAATGTTTTGACTTCCAGGGGATTACAGAAGTATGTAACTTTGAAGAGTATAATTGTCTTGCTTCATTGGGATGTACTGGTGAATAGCTTGCTGTCCTAAGTAGGAAGCCTTCTTGATTAAGAGAGCAGCTTACTGGTGACCTAAGCCACTTAAACACTTCAGGAGATTACTGCAGCTTAACTGTTTTAGGGACATGTTGAAGTATTTACTGACATCTTTAAACCCATTTAGAGCTACGGGGCTCACCTATTATAACTGTAACTGAAGCAATAAATAGTCGTTCAGTAGACAGTACAAAGTGAGCAAATCAGGTAGTGTGCTATTACCTAGGACAGCAGGTTGCTTTTAGCAGTGGCATATCCGTACTGCAACATTAATGAGAGCAGTCTCAGACATGATCCTTTATATCTCTGGCTCAAAATATATTTTGAGTCAAAGTTGTATTTTCCCAAGTTCAACCTGATGTTCACCATCTGATGTTGTTGCTGTTGCTCCACAGAAGTCTCTCTGAGATTCTCCATCCTTTCTGCCTGACAGTAACACCCCTGGAAGACACTTTGTGTTGTGTTGAAAACAATTTCTTTACTTGGGAGCATGGAGCATGTTGATAATTGTTACACAGCGGGAGCTGGTTTTTGACACCTTGACTCTTCTCTGTCGAAGTGCTCCTCTTTTTATAGCAGTGTGACTAAGACAGTGTGTTAAGCTGCAGGTCAAATAATGGCTTTAATGTGAATCTCACTGTTGCACGGGTGACTCAACAGCATTTGCAAATTGCTCACAAAAAGCAGCAACAACTCAATAGTCTGTTAAACTGTGCACATGGTTGACACCAGCTCCAGCACCACGTGGGTATAACAGAACCCACTGCAGAAAGCGTGGGTTCAGTGCAAGTCTAACTCCTGGAATGACATTTGGCTATTCCAAATAGCGAAGGTCACTCAGCTTTTAGTTGCAAAAAACTCAGATGAAGCAAAAGCAGAGGTCCTGTAGCAAGTGTTCGGTTTTAGATAGTTACACAAACTATTCAAAATCAAGCCAGTAATTATACTGATCTAAACCAGCACCTGCTCTCAGTGAGAGATGTTGTAGAGTCCACAGCTTTTCTCTCTGAAGGAAAGCACACTGTGCAAGGAACAGGAGGCCATCGGGAGCTGCTAACTTTTTCACAGAAGTTATTTTTCTCCTTCTGTTAGACTGGTTATAATATCCTGACTTCATCGGCTTCTCTGGGAAGATGTGGTGGGTTTGTGGCAGGAGCTTAAATAAGGTGAAATTAATGTAAAATGGATTGTGTAGTTTCTTAAAGTGTCTATCAAATTGCTCAACTCTAATCATCTCTTAACAGCAGCAAAAAAGTGCTGTTTCTCCACAGCCCTTGACAATCTTTTTTGATAGGCATTTATGTGGGGATTTTGTTTGCTTTCCTTAAAGGGTGTCACAGCAATAGGATAAGGGCCTCCTGGATTTGTAAGGAGGAGGGGGCCGTATGGACTGCAGACCACATTTGCCCACTGGCAAGGCTGCTGAGGGTCCCCCGCCAGGCTTTGTTTTTGGTTGCCTGTTCCACCTTTATGTTGGACTCAGGATATTCTCAAAGACTTAACAGATCACTAATAATTAAATTTATCTGACCTAACTTTATGCATATAATATATATGAATTATATATAACTATATTCATTCATACAACTATATGAAACAGAACTATTTGTACTTTTTAAATGTGAGTATAATTATGTGTCTCGGTTGTGGGAATGTTGCCCTTTTTCTCTCATCTGTGCAGGGATTATTCACATTTACATAGAAAGAATCTCTTAGTGAAGAAAAAGCTAATTTATCAGCCTAGTGTTACATGCTGGACTAATGCAATTTGTCTCTTTAAGAAGGCTGAAGACAAGACTATTCTCATTGCTTGGGGTCACTAGCGATCTTGTACAGTTAGGATAAAAATCCCTTCAGAACAAAACTCAAACCTAGATTTTATTTTATTTTTCCCCCCTAGATTACCCATGACTATCTACTTTTTATTTATAGAATAAAATAAACAAATTCTACTGCTTGAGATTTAAATGATGTCTTGCTAGCTTATCTAGCATTGCAACCCATCCATACTTGTGCATTGCCTATTTTGAGAGCAATCTGGTTTTGTCAGGGACTGTGCTCTCTCATTTATTTGTACATATAAGAATACTATTGCACAGTAGTCAACTATTTGCACAGTGGTACCCTGTTTCTTCTCCATATATATTTTTTCTATTTTTTCTATATTTTCTTCATACGTATTTTCCTAATACAGCTTTCTTCAGTTTCTTCAGACATAAATATTATTTTGTAATTATATATAGCTATGATGTCAAAGCTGTTAGTCTGGATAATTACTGTAACTGGTGCCAAACTACTTTCTAGATGTTTTTCATCACCTTTGCCTGTGAAAGGTGATAGTAACATAAAATAAATATTACAGAAAATAAAAATTGGAAAGTAAAGCAGGAAAAGGAATCTCAAACTTTTATCTCAGTGAAACACTAATGTTAATTTATTTTTCAAACTATTGTAATAAGCCTATATAAAGAATCAGAAAGCAACAGTAGTTACTATGGAAGTAGCTGTCTGTAATTTACCTAAACTCATCTATGTAGAGTCTACAAATCCTTTGTCAGTTTTGAAAGCAATGACATTGTTGAAAAGTATGTTAGCCTTTCCCATCAAAAATAAGTAGTTCTGGATTGCAGTTTCTGTTTTTATTCCTGTGCTGCTCTTTGATTCTGTGTCAACGGACTTCCAAAAATCTGGAAGTGCTATAGTGATCTTTACTATTCAGTAGTTTTGGCTGTATAAATACACTTGCATCTTTCATCTATAGTAAAATTAATACAGCTGCAGGACTGAAGACAAATCAGAAAACAGATTTTTAACCAGATGAATGTCAATGTGCTGAAGGCATTTGTAAGCCAACCTCTTTGCTTTGCATAGGTATGATGTTGGAAGGGTTGCACAGCCACTTAGCTAAGGTGCTGAAGTAGGTTAAGGTGCCTGATGGTGACTAGTAGTGTCTAAACGACTGTGCCCAAACATTCTTGACTTCCTGGCTCTGAGCATGCGATGATAAGCTCCATGCATCATGAACGGCAACTGTAGCTACCCATCCACAGTACGACCCTGTGCCCGTGATTCTAAACCCAGCTCATTAATGTGATGGGATTTATCACAGATCTGTCCTAGAAACTTCTTTTGCCAATGATTTGAGTCTACAGTGCAAGTGAACTCCTGCAAGTATTTCAAGTTCTTACTACTATTTTAGGAAGAAAAGTGTAATCTTTAGGAATCTGTGTGAATTCACAATTATTAATATGTTCCCCCTTATAAGATGATTCTGGAATTAAGCAACTCCTTTTCTCCTCATCAAAAGTGCAAAGAGTGTATCAAGTGAGCTATTTTGGGGTTGGCTATGGATTAAAATTCAGAAGGGTGGTTATTAGCTTTTGATATTTTCTTGGAAGTTGATGCTGTTCTTCCTCATTCCCCTTCCCTGAAGGTTGTAGAGAATGCTGTGCTTAGCAGAATAATAAAAATAAAATAAACACCTGCCCTCAGATTGGTTCTGTGATTGGTACCACAGAAAAATAGGGGAAAAAATTCCTATCAAAATGCTTTTTAGTGTGTCAGATGTGCACATCTAAGACAAAAATCAGAAATGTGGTCTGTGTGGTCATCTTATACAAGGTTTCTGTTATGAAACTCAAGTTCTTTTGGGAAGCACTGGATGTGGCAGCTCTTCATGTGGATGCAAATTTGCCAAAGGTGCTCTGTGAGGATGTCATACATATGAAAAGACAGACCCACACCCTTGTGGACCTGTATATGTTGTCTTCATTTCTGTGAAGTGGGAACAATGACATATTCCTGGTCCACAGAATGGTACTCATGTTTTTAGACCCTTGTAAATATATAAGGACACAAAATCCTCACTAAATGTAGCAAAACAAAGTGAAAATAAACATTAATGAGACTAAATGTATTATGCTTCAAAAGTGTTGTTCAACCAAGAAAGTGCAAATATTTTGCTATGGAGAGGCGGGACCCTGGAATTACTGTGTAACAGAGTATTAGCTATGCCTTTCGTTTGTGGCTCGACCACCCAGTGAGCTACTGTTAAATGGGGAATAAGTTGCATAAGTTTCATTTCTAAAGGCTGTATTATGTCTTGCCTTGTCTCTGTGTGGCCACCTATACTTGTGTAAACAGAGTAATGAACTGCATCCCCTTTGCAGAGAAGAAGTAAGACAGGATGCAAGCACTGAAGAATTGGTGTCTCTATGTCCTATTCCAGGCAAATCCCAGTGTCTTTCTGGACGTGTTCACTAAACAAGGACAATGTTTTTCTTGATTTGCCTCTCCTTATGTCAGTCTCTCAAATTTCTCTGTTTTCTTCACGTTGCAGTAGACCAGTATGAACAGCTGTAACCACAGGGAAAGTATAAAACCAGCTCTTACTGGTCAGCTGAAATCTCAGATCTTTCCCAGGTATGTAAAGAAATCAAGCTTAAGCTTAAACAGAGATTTAGGGTCAGCATTCTGGTACGTTCAACTAGGATATTTCTCAGGGCATGGCAGTTGCATGGGAAAGGCACGTGCTGGGTAGAATACAGTAGAGAGTGCCAAAAAAGGCAATTAGACCACCTTACTGGCACAGGAAGTAATTGCAGTTTGAGTAATGGTTTCTCTTATTGGCTTTGAAAAGACACTATTATGGATGCATCTAATCTGGATAAAACCGAAGGCAAATTATCTCAAACCCATGTATTTATTTCTTTGGAGTCTGTTTTGTGTCTGTTTAGATACAAGATTTCTTGAGATTAGCTTAATCCTTTGATTGTGTACCACGAACCTACCAAGTTACATAGAAAAAAGAGAGCTGTTAAGAATCTCCTCTCCAGTAGGCTCGTATCCCTTGCTGCTTACAGGCTTCTGAGCAGTCTGTGTTAATGCAGGCTCCACTCTAACAGTAAATGAGTTTGCTGAGTCTGTTCTTTTTCTATTAAACAACTTTGCTTCTCTCAGTGTTACACCTATCCTCTCTGCTGTTCTGCATTTCTACATCCTCCTTAAACATGACTTCTTTTGTTTGGCCATGCCAAAGGGTAAGTTTAATTTGTGCTGTGCTCCTGTGTCTGCCAATTAGCCATCAAACTCTTGAAGCAGAATTATCCTAATGATTTTTTAACTATGTGTTCAGATAAAGTCACATGCTTTTGAATAAGCAACACTGACTCTGCATTACAGGCTTTTTTCTTTTTCTTGCCCCCATATCCCCACCTTCCCAGGCTCTTAAGCAGGGACCACTTCATCAGTTAACACGGTACAGAGTTGTGATGCAAACAGGCAGAAATAGTTGGCTAATCCTCTTATTTGAGTGCTATTTTCCTGTGCTCCATTTTGATCCTTTAAATAGTTGCAGTGCAAACATGTCAGATGGAAGAGTCCTTAACACTGAAAAATCACTGTTCTGATTGGACCTGAATCATATAGATCAGCCGTCAGTATTCAATGAGGATGAGGTGTTGCAGTTCAATAAGCGGTGTAGGTACGAATGACCCCGGTATGGGATGCCTATCCATCATGGGGTGATTGATACTAGACTCAGAGGTGCCTTGTAGAGTTTACCCCCGAGTAAAAAGGTTTCAATTCTTTACTGGATGGCTTGAAATGTAAGAGTTGTCTTTGCTGTCTGCAAACAGTATTTCAAATTATGATATTGACATAATACAGAACAACAGGCCAGGAAGAAGCAATCTCTGTACAAGCTGTCTTAACAGTTTTATGCCATGTATTTCATGAGGTATATTTCAAAATTACAAATCACGTTTTGTAGATATTGTTTGAGGTTACTCTATTTGGCTCATCTTGACTTTGACTGAAGAACCTGAGAATTTAGTAAAATATGCAAAATGTGAGACTACTAAAGCAGCATAATGGTTTCTTGGTATGAAGAAAGCAGAAACTGATGGGATTGGTTATGAAGAAAGTTGCTGTAGTCCAGTAGGAATATGAGAGGTGAACAGCCTCGTAAGGAGTGCATGTCACAGTCTATAAATTCTCATCTTGACCAGAAGGAAAATCATTTTCTCTACAAAACATACAAAATAATGCATTTCTTTAAACTTCATCTCTTTCTTGATTGCAGATTTTAAAGAAATCAGATTATCTGGGGGAAAATATACATGTATCTCTGTTATCTTTCCGATGTAATATGAGTCAAAATGTGTTGTTTTGCTTTGTGTTGCATTTTTTTTCCAGTTATATCTAATTATATCTCTAAATACAATTGTGTAAATTAGTCATTGATGGATGTATGCCTTTTCTTGGTCTTGGAATTTATTGGCCAATGTAATGTTTTTACCAAATCTTCAATCTCCTGTGTTAACAAAACTGTGGGCAGCCCAAGTGGTTTACTGTGGACGTCAGAGAGGTGCGTTGCCAGAAGAGACATCATGGGAGGTTAATACATGTGGTAGTTAAGGCACATTTCAACAGTTTGGGTTAGTGGGCTGATTTCAAGGTCTTGTCTTGTTTTGTTGGCCATAATATCATGGCTTTGGGCACCCTCCTTGGAGGTAATAACTAGCAATTATAAACCTTTAAACATTGTGGGTATGAGATTTTTTTTTCCTTCCTTCTTTTTTCCTGTCCTTTATAATTTACTTACCCAGAAAAGCTTAGCTCAAATCTCACTTACCATCTGGAAATCTGTGTGGTCCAGCTCTTCACTGCATTATTGCATCCCAGAATGCAGAAGGTAAAAGTAAATAAAAGGCAGGTCCTGCTTGATGAACCCAATCTCCTTCTATGACAAGATGACCCGCTCCATGGATGAGCGAGAGGCTGTGGATGTTGCAATAATCACAGTAATAATTGCCCTGTACTTAGCACTGGTGAGGCTGCACTTCGAATCCTGCATTCAGGGTTGGGCCCCTCACTTCAGGAGGGATGCTGAGGTGTGGAGTGTGTCCAGAGACAGGCAACAGAGCTGGGGAAGAGGCTGGGGCACCAGTCTGATGGGGAGTGGCTGGGGGAACTGGGAGAACTGGAGAGGAGGGGGCTCAGAGTGGACCTTATCGCTCCCTACAACCACCTGAAAGGAGCTGTAGGCAGGGTGGGTAACAAGCGACAGGACAAGAGGAGATGGCCTCAAGTTGCTCCAGGAGAGGCTTAGACTGGATATGAGGAAAAAATTCTTTGCTGAAAGGGTGGTCAAGTTTTGGAAAAGACTGCCTGTTCCAGGAGGTGGTGGAATGGAAGCGTTGGAAGTGTTTAAAAAGCACATAGAAGTGGTGTTCAGGGACATGGTTTAGTGATGGACTTGGCAGCCCTGGGTTAATGATTGGACTTGATCATCTTAAAGGTCTTTTCCAACCTAAACAATTCTGTGATTCTCTGATTCTATACATTCCTTGAAAATGGTGTATGTAACAGACAGGCAGGGTTATAGCTGTCTTGTACCCAGATACAATCAGTTGCAAAATCCCTTTTTTGGCTATACTTCCTCTGTGTCCCTTTCTCAAGGAAATTCACTCTTTTTCTTTTGCCAGTTCAGAGAACTTCTAAATTGTAAAACAAGTGAACAATTTTGTAAGAAGTTTGAGCCTCAGGGTTTCTAGGACTCTAGCCTGAACTTCAAGACTTCACGTGACCTATCTTTTTCTGTCTCTTGGGGACAACAAAACCTGCTGGAAACTATCACCTTTGTGCAGTCTGAGGAAAAACTTAAGTTGAATGTCCTGCTCTTATTCTAATATCTCCTTCAATCAAGCCCCTCATGTTGCACAAAGTGGGGGTGGAAGGGAGTTGCTTTGAAACTGGCTGTATTTCTCTGTATGTGTGCCCACATGGATGAATGGCCAGATCGTTCTGGGTGTATAATTTATTCACTTGAGAGTTTGTTCAGATGTACCTTCTAAATTCTTCCAGGTTTCTTGGTAAAATCAAGGGTGAATTTGGCCTGTGCTTTACCCCTCTGTCCATCATGGCCTTGCACGTCTATGGAAGTTGAAGGAGTTAAAAAGCGTAACTTGATTTTCATATTTTTTTTTTTTTAATGTGATCAGGAAAGATGTCGTCTTCCATTTTATAAAAGTATAATAATTAGCAATCTTGACTCCTACTGAGTGTGAATGGGAAATTCACCTGTCAGTGAAGTATGAAGAGTGCTTTAGGAACCGGTATGCTTGCAGGATATAAAGGGAAAACGGAGCTCTCTATGGTGCTGCTGGGATGGAGACTGAGCTGTGCCAGTCCTTCCACTCCCTCCTCCCCTCGGTTGCTCACCCTTCACAAACACGGAGTTTATTGCTTAAACCCCCCCACCTACACAAACGCTTCTGTGCGCGTGCCGGGTGTTGAGAGTAATGCTGTGGTGACAGAGAGCTATGGAGCTGCTTCTGCACAGCTATTGGATAAAGATCCATCACCGACTGACTGATATGTGACCCACAGGTACCACATATGTTACCTAATGACCAGTCACTTAATTATAGACTAGGTGACATGTTTATAAGGGTGAACTTTAGAGTGCTATTAGGGAATGGACAGATGAACTATACCAGTGCCCTCCGGGTAGATTTCACCCAGACTCTTCTGCCTCTGTAGACCCATTACACAGTAATTAGGGTGATTTTTAAGTAGGATGCAAGGAGTTAAATGACTAACCTTATTATTGCTTCATTTGTCACTGTGGTAAGTGCCTCTTTGGGGGAGGTGGCTTGCGAAAAAGTGAGAGAGAGAAAGAAAGGAGAACATGAGGTGTAAAGTCTCTTCTTCCCTAAGTCTACATGTGGAGAGCAGGAAGATGAAGAAACATATTTTTTCAAAGCTAAGACTGAAGAAATCTTTGAACAACCTGATTGTTCACTTTAACAATTGAAATGTCCATGAAGAAATGCTAGTTGCATAATAGTGTTCCATGATAATGATGTTTTTGTACTAATAACTTCCTTTACAGTCCTAAGAAATAAGGTTTACATCTTGCAGACATACCAGTTTACTAATTTGATTCACTGAGGTCTTTTCAGAAAACATTTTGGACATCTGTTTTTATTTTTTTTTCCTATAGCAAGAGGTAGATACACACATAGCTGAGATGTGTGGCTGTCTGTCTTCTCTGGGCTGGGACATAGTCACATCTTAAAAACAAGTTGCTTGGACCCACTGTGGGACTGGCGGTGGCAGGGATTCTGGTGTTGACCCTCACTGACATCGGGACAGCTGCTGCAGTTTCCCTGCCAGAGTGCGGCAGAACCCCAGCCCTGCCCTTCCAGTGCCAACTCCAAACCTTTGATTTAGCAACAGGGTGAGCACGTGCTGATTTTCTGGCTGTTCTCATTTGTGCTCAAGTCAAGGAGTTAAACTTCCTCAATTATTGCCAGTGACACACTTCTGGGTGACTGGCGGAACTATTCAACTTCTCTGCAGTCTCTGTGTTGGGTGTTTAAGTTTTGGAAAAATGTTTTTCTAATTAGTTGTATGGGGATATTATTGCACAGGCAAAATGGTCATCTTCATTAATCTGGATTTAACAGCTAATTGTTGAAATCTTAAATGCAGCCTTGAAGCATGGAGTGGAGTCCTGCAAATCAGTTGTTGCGTGATAATGTCAGCTGTTTGTTTATTTACTGTGTACAAAATACACACATATGTATATAATATTTTGTATTTTATTCATATATAGATACACACATATATAAACATTTGCAGTGTTTATACATGGGTGACTGCTTAGCTACAGATTTTTACCAATGCCCTTAGTTTTGTTTCATTCACTCAGCTGAGTCTTTCTCTTCTCAAGTAGTAATAGTTGAAGGAAAAAAAATGCAGGGCAGATTTACCTTGTTCTTTAGGAGATAATAATTGCTGTAGGGTGTCTCTAATTGAAGGGAAGGAGATAGGTTTGAACTTCTCAGCCTGTGCTTTGCATCAGCTGGCTGGGAGCCAGTTCTGATCCAGCAGCAATGTAGGTGGTTTAACCAGTGATGTGTAGGAGCTAATATATCCTGCTAAGATAAATGTAAATAATGTAAATGAGCTGGATGTAAAAATGATTTTTTGGCATTTTATATGGCCCAGTGACATTCATAAAGGGGAACGTAGTTATGACCCTACTGTACCTTGCTAAATGTACCTAATTTTCTTGAAAAGCTGATGCCTTTGAGGTGTTAAATATTTCATTAAGCTAGCCAAATATTCTTAATTTAATGCAGTGTGGCTCTTGCCTCTCCAGGATCTATTCAGGACCTTTCAGGATCAGACAGGAAAGAGAAAGAAGTGGTTAATGATATGAAAAGCCCTGGAAGTTGGTAGTATTTTTTTCTCCATTGCGGCAGGTATTGCTGTTAGTACTTAAAGGCTTGAGAAACATTTGAAGATTCTTTGCCCTTCCCCGCTTCTAACCTGTGTTTATGAAAATAGTAATGGGAAGAAGTTAAATGTTAAAAAATGTTTTAGGAATTCTTCCCTCCCTCCAAAAAAATCCCGTGCAGAAATACCTAGCTGAGACCTGGAAGATGTAAAACATGTGGAGACCTACATCAGGTTTTTGTTCACCTGGACATCAAGGTGGATGCATGGATCCACATACCCGCACACACCCCCCCACCCCCCAGCCTTTAACGTGCAGTTACTGTGTGCGGAGTATTTTTCTTTAGATTGTGGCTTTGCAATCCTTCTAAAGGGGCAGAGATGTATTTAGGAGCTCCAGCTGTTCAAAGTACTTGGAGATGACTACCAAAATGTTGTGTTATTTCAGTTTGCTTTCCTTCCTTCCCCCACTTCCCCCCCGCCTCCTCCCCAATATTTTAGGGTGGGTTTTAGACACCTAACCATATATGCCTACTGCTGTTCTTGTCAGCTCATGCCAGTCTGCCTGGCCTCTAGCTTTGAGACCCAAGCACCATGAGTGTTACCTGTTTGATTTCTACATCCCACAGCCCCCCCTTCGTCAAGTGTAAGTGGTGGATCCTTCAAATGGTAAACAGTGTTTACCACAAAAAAGTCACCGTGAAGAAGCGAGACTGTACATGCCTGGGCTGCCACAGCAACTGAATATGCAGCTGGCAGGGTGGAATTTAAACAAACATATTGGAAACAGTTTAAGGAAGAATGAAACATATCTCTCCTTCCAACATTTTTTCAGTACAGTTTTATCAACATGCTGATGGCAAAGCAGAGCTGCTGTTAGTTTCACAGTGGTACTGTGTTCAGCAGTCGGTTCTGAAATAGCAAACCTCAACAGCTCAGCTTTATGGGGAGGTGTTTTTGGAGCTGCCTTTGGCTTCTGTGCCAAATTTTTGACTGGTCTCCCCAAACATGTTTCTTTTTCATTTCAGAAAAATAGAAACCCAAGGTTTAAAATCTTAGTTCTATTAACGTTTGCTTTAAAATATTGTTGTGAAAGTTTTGCCATTAACTTTTTTGCCCTGTCGTAGACTCTGCGTGGAACATGGACCTAATTCTGAGCTGGAAGACCTGCACTTTAAATCTCCCTAACTAGAACTGGACTTTTTGTCAGCTTTAGCCAGTATGGCTTCTTTGGGTTCAGACTCTGCTTTTTACACCAGAAAATTTTCACAGATAAAAATCCTTTTAAAGCTGAGATCAAAAGGAGTACAATCTAAACGCCATTGCTGTCTGACAAAGCAAACAAACAACAAATGACCCGACATAAACAAAAAATCCTCTTATGGGAGTATAACTCAATTAAATTACTTTTTCTGTGGGGAAATTCTGTTGTTAGGTCTTTGAGTAATTTTGCCTCTCTTGGAATGTATCGTTGGACTTGGTCTCCTTCTATTACTGCTCCCTCGTCCATAATGACCATCTTGCCACTCATTGCACAGTGTAGTCTGAGACTGGAGTTTACAGGTGCCTGCTTTAGCTGTTGTTCATCTCAAAGTGCCAGTATTTCTAACTGTGCTATGCTGGGCAGCAAGGTGTGCGCAGGGCGGGGTACTGGGAGGTAAATGACACATGTTCAAAGTCTGGTGATGAACCTCCACTTTGTGTATCTGTTGCACTCAAGATGGCAATGCTTACAAGCACACTTCAGCCTCACGGCTTCCATTGACCCATTCTGTATGGAGACCCCTTTTTTCTGGAATAAGGGAAAGAAGGTTGTGGTGTGGCGACCTGGGTGCAGTGGAACCACCTCTGTCCGCAGGGGCTGTTCAGCAGGTTGCCCTGAGACAGGAGGGATCCCCACCCCTGTGCCCTGTAGTAACCCTTGGACACTCGGAGGCAATGGAGTAAGGTGTCAGCTGAGGAAGGGTTAGCTCCTCTGCCTGGGGGTGCCTGAAGGCAAGTGGTAAAAAACCAAACCAACCCCCCAACCCCCCAAATCAGTTGATTGCCCTGAATTCCTGCCAGTGAAGTGACATCTGGGGCTTCCAGGCTCCAGGGGCTTCTCCAGGGGTGGTTACAGCAGTATGAAATGGGCTGGTCCATTTTCCACTGCCAGGTACGCATCAAACAGCATGAGATTGCTGCTAAATATCCTGTAACGTGACGTGATTGGTTTCAACTCTCATCTATGATCAGACTACTCTTGGGAATCTTTGTGTAAGAAATGTTTCAGTTTTAGATGTATAAACCCCCCTTGTTTAAGCACTATAGTGTAACAATTTTTTTAAAGTTCCAAAGTAACTTCAGGAACAGATTACAGTAATTATCTCACAGAAAATACTGAGCATGCAATAATTAAGGAGTTCATAGGAAAACTTCACTTTCTGGTTACAAACATAAAACCTGTTTTCAGTCACAAAAATATCAGGAAATAAAAATTCACATATTGGTCTAACATTGCAAAGTAATGATATTCCCTGTCCTCACTTCCAAAATAACAATGAGTTCTCCAACAAGTTATAGGTAGAATTTTTCCAAAGGCTTACAAGCTTTTGAGGGAAACTGTGTCATTAAGCTATTTTTCCGAAAAAGTAAATCACGGCATTTTTGGAAAAGTGTCCACCTTCAAATGAGAAACATGTTAAACTTAATGTCACAATTGATTTAACATGAACAAATAATTTTAAGGAAAAATAATTTTGCCTGAAAAAAAATTGACCATTGAAACAAGCCATAATCTCTCTTACACTTGAAACTTGTTTTGATGTACTTAACAAAACAACAGGGAATTTCAAATATCTCCCATCAGATTGGACTCTTTACAGACATACAAAATAAAATTCAAGATTTTTTTTTTTTTTTTTTTGTAGCAGAAGGTTTTAATTTTATGTTTGGAACATTTGAAACAATTTTAATTTTGCCCACAGCCCTAATGTTAGAGGATGGTATGGGTGCCCAAAGTCCAGGTGAAGTCACCTGTGGTAACTTATACTTCTAAAACTTATGTTGCTGTACATACCGAGCAGCTAGTGACTGTTAATATACTTGGCATAACAATTAATAATAACTTTCCAGGCTGAGTTTTATGCCAAGCGCTGTGTACCCTCCAACTGTTGGAAACACTTCCACATCCCAAGACATGGGTTTGATGTTCAGAATTATATAGCCTACTTTATTACTAATGTCTACAAATTAATTAAGGTAGATTTTATTTTGCTGTTGAAAAGGTCAGTAGGAAGGTAGCAGAAGCAGGAGGGACTGCACGTCGCAGCCTCGAGGCTGGTGGGGCAGCTCTCTGGAGGTGCGGAGAAACCTGAACCACACAGCACCATCAGGAAATTCCATGGCTGAATTGGAAGCTGGTACCCAGGAACTTTGGGGCTGGGAAATTAATTTCAGATGACTCTGAAATTTGCCTCCTAGATAAATAGTCTGCGTATTCCAATACGAGCATGTAATTTAAAACAGCGTGGGGCATTCAGAGAATTAGAAGCCAAAAAAATGTTGGGGTGGGGGTGGAGAAAAAAGTAATTTGAAACTGTGATTTAATGAAGAAAATCAAGGACCAATGTGTTGACAGGAAAATTCAGGCAGTTATCAAGTCCAAGGGTGTCAATGAAATAATTAAAAGCACACAGTATGAAATGGCTCTGGCTGCTGTGATAGACATGGGGTTGCCCTACATACTCTGTGGTACTTTTATATAATAAAACATCAACATTAGTGTTTGAACGGAGCCAGGACTCGCAGGAACTCTATACTGGCCCTTCTTTTATTATTTTAGCTAGAGCACTTCATTAGTGAGGCTGCTTTTTATTGATGACCTGGGAAGGAAAGCAGTGTGTAGGTTTCTGCTGCTGCTACCTTCTCATCTAATGAGAGATGCCTTGAAGAAAGGAGGTGAGGGTGGGTAAGAAATTGTAACAAATTAGAAAGGGACAAGCATGTTGCTCATGGGGAGGTCTGTTACTGTCATTGGTCTGCACTGCTTCATTGGAGAAGCTGCTTTTTCCATTTGTTTTTCCTGAGACCTGTTCTTCCACTAAACTGGGTTGGCCGTACTGCATATCCCTAACTCTATGTGGGGTGGATGGCTGCTCTTTTCCTTGCTGGTTTTATGTACTTCATGGTTACTGAACATATCAGATGATCTTGCCTTTTAATAAGCTTGTCGCAAGTCCTTGGAATGAGATCTGAGGTGGGATTGCTGGTGGTTCTCAGTTCCATCTCGCCATTACTAGCATCTTGGTGGGGAGGGAGCCAGGACCAACGTGAGTGTCAGTGTGTGGTGGTGGCAGCCCAGAGCGAGTGGAATAGGACAACTTGGTGCTGTTGGTTGGGTTTGGGAGATGCAGAGTAGGTCCCAGTAAGGTCCAGCTTTGTGATTCTTGCACCTGTTGTACAGAGAGAGTTGTTTCATGTGCTAAGATAGATTGCTTGCCTGATAGTTGCTGAATCTTATGAAGCTTAATTTCTACTCTAACTATGAATTTCAAGAAAGAAAATAAATTTGTATTCAAACTTAAATGCATTAAGAAAAAAATGTTTGGAAGCATCTGGAAAACTCTTACTTTCGAAGAAATGTAGAATGCATAGCTTTAACCTTTGCTGTAAATCATCTACCCCTCTGGGGTTTGAACTTTTATCAATTTCTGAAAATGAGCTTCCAGTCTGTTCTGTATTGATCATCTACGCCATGTCAATAAGAGCTGTTGTGAAGGTGAGCCCTGCTTGAAATTCACGTTAATGGTATTCATGGAGGAAGGACTGGGGGAATGTGTGTGTGTATGTATAGTTAGAGGTTTGTCTCAAATTCTCAAATTAAAATCTTTAAAGAATAGTAGGTTGAACATTATTTATGGTGTTACAGTTCCGTAGGACTTCAATCTTCTAGATATGTTACCTAAAATTTATTTTAGTTTTTATTGTAAATCAAATATCCAGCAGAATTATTTCTTATATTGTATTCAAAATTATTATGTGCATCCTAGAAGGAAAATGGTGAAGTCACTGTTAAAGTAAAATTGAAATCTACCACAACTTTTAACGTCCTGTCACAGGGCCTTAAACATGGAGGCTAAACTGTTGATTTTTAAGATAAAGCGGGGTTTTTTTTTCACCTAAATAAGAAAGAAATACCCATTTTTGGTGGAACATTTTGGAATTCTCATTGCTGAAAAGTGAATACTTTGGTTATAAAAAGAACTCAACCATTTTTTCTTATTCCCCAAACAATTGTTTTTCAACCAAAAAAAAGAAAAGCTTAGAAAGACAATATCCACAGTATTTAATTCCTGAATTCCTCACAATTTAAGGGAAGATAAACTTTAAATAGCAACTCCCATTGAGAACGTAACATTTGTTCTTCTGAGCTACTTTCTTTGCAGCTTCAAATATTGACTAATAAACCCCAGTTACAAAGCTGTCCTGCTGCTCTGTTTTGATCCCTTGGCAAATTAAACTTTACAGAAGGGCTCCCACAAATGCGGGGAAAACTGTCTCTGCGGTAGAGTTCAATGTAAGTGAATCAACCCCCCTTTGATCAAGTGGGCCGTGATACCGGATTGAGGCTCTCGTGGTCATGGGACAAGTGAGATGAAAATCCTGTGATGCGGGACGTGTGGTGCTTCATACAGTGCACATAGAGCAAGACAGCTTGTGGTTTGTGGGTATGTATATTGTTCCTTTGAAGTGAAAGAGAATTTTGAATCCCCCCACCCCCTTTTTTTTTTTCCCTTCCTGGAAATAAGCAAACAAACCCAAGTATTTTTTATTTTCATATTAATTTTATATCTCCATTACTCTTGAAGAGGAGCTCCCTTTTTTTGAACTATTAATATTTTAATGGAGAGACAAGAGTGCCAGTCTCCTTTCTGTCCCTGAGAAAACCCATTAAGGTGGTGGTGAGACAGTGGGGAGTGATGCTCGTTAACATGTAGGGTATTCATTTGTTAGTAACGTGGTTCGAAGGAGATGGGTGAGTCGGGGCGCTGGAAGTCTGTGGAGTTCTCCCACTGGAGTGCTCAGCTGATGGCAGAAACAGTGTGTGCTTACAGCAGTGGAATTATATGGCTACAAATACATTTGATATATTCTGTATAACGCTTTATATGTTTGCATGTATATACATGTATATTAAAAGGTGTAATACATATATATATATATGTATGTTCGTGTATCTATATTCATTGATCTGCATATTACTAACAAAATGAACATTATCACAAAGTGGGGTTGAGCCCAATTTAGATTCCAGATAATCTGTGAAAGCAGTTAATTAATTGTGAATCGTTTCTCCTGGAAGTCCAAGGTGGAGAGCCCTGTGGTAACAAACGTCACCCCAGCAAATCAATGTTTCATTAGCATGTCTATGGGAGATGTCTGTTCTCTTTTGCACATAAAATGAAACAAGAGCTTTCATCTCCCTTTCTGTCTCACTCTGCCTTTGAGAGGGAATAAGTGGCTTTGTTCATTAAACTCCAAACTTTCACTGGTAGTACAGCCCCCTGTGCGCTTTTTTTTTTTTTTTTTTTTTTTTTTACTCTAAAGCTCTCAATCAGTTTAAAAGGAGAGAACCTCCATTAAGGACAACTGCCAGGTAAATGTTTATTTTCATAATGCATTTATTAAGGTGTAAAATAGAGGGAAATGTTGCTGCAAGGACTGGAATGTACTTTCAGTATTTGTGCCCATGAACTTCTGCATCGAAGTTTTTGCAGAAAAGTCAGACTATTTGCAGTACTGTTTTGCAGCATCAAGCAGACTGAAGGCACATTTATTTGCACCTTTTAGTCTGAAGCCTGAATTTTGGCAGTGCTGTTTCCTACACTTTCCAAGTTCAGTCAATAATTTTAGGGAGGAGGGCAGATGGCGGCAGCATTTGTACAGTTCAGGTAATGCATCTAATGAAAATATATTTGAAATATGTCAGATGTGCTCTGAACGTGAAGAAGATACTGCAAGAAGGGGATTTTGGTCTGTTGCTGTGTGGCACCAGCTTGTTTTGTAACTTCTCCAAATGTAATTTATAACATGCTCGTATATCCTCAGTTGCTAGAATTTTAACAGCCTACTTCTAACACCACCTAGATTTTGGACATGATGAAACCATAACTAGCATTATTGATAATTATCCTACTAAACAGTTCAATAGCAGTTAGATTTACGATCTTACGACCACATCTTTTCTACCTTAACTACAGAGTATTGTTTGGGCTCCTTTTTACTTATATAGGTGCAAATTAAGGTATATCACCAGGCATTTGCCTACTTGCCTACTTTGAGAGTACCACTTGTGACATTAGAATTAGGCCCACTCTGCCATCGCTTACGCAAACAGAATGTGACTGAGTGACTTGGTATAATTCTTTGCAGCCATGTTATAAAATAAACATTTCTTCTGATCTGTTTTTTCCATTATTGTTGCATGCTGCAGCTCATTACCCAGTAATAATTCTGGGGCCATTAGTTAGATATTGATATTGTACACACTGTTGCCAGTTGTCTTGACTTTAAATTTTTGCATTACCTATACATTTTCTTTAAAACCAAGCTCCTGGACTTATGTTATTAATGAGATCCTTAACTGTATCTTAGATAAATTCCTAGCCCACAGGCTCTCAAATGTAGAAATGTAACTTAGAAGCAACCTGGAAAATTTAAAAATAGAAAGCAAAGAGAGGGAGTCCCACATCTCCTGATTTTCAGGGCATAAATCTATTCTTGAATCCATTGGTTTGGCAATATTTTTCTTCTAACTGAACAAACATTAACTACCGGGATTTGTGTCTTTCATCTGCTTTCATTGTGCAGCACGTGTTCATTGTGATAAGGAAGTTAAGAGTGCTGAGGAAAGCTAAGAAAGAACTTTCCAACCCCCTTTTCCATATTCTGCTTTTGGGAAATAACCAAAAATCTCTGCCCTACCAGAAATTTGGCCAATATACAGGTATTTCACAGCGGGTTTTCAGAATCAGGCCCTACATGTTTCCAAAAACAATTGCAAAAGAGCTTTAGTTTTCCAAGTGCTTGGCTCCTTCAGCCTTTCCATACCAGTTTCATTTTAAATTCTTTCAGCTGGGCCCAGGTAAGTCTTAGAAGCAGCACGGAAAGATGCTCTTCAGGGATGCAGAGGCGCATTTGAAATCAGCTAGTTGAAATGGCTTGGCTTTGGTTCTTTGAAGTGAGGAATCTTGGATCTGCTCATGTTTAGATGTCTGATATGGTTTGAAATTTTTGCAGTGAGAACAAGGAAATGGCCCAGTTAGGATGCCTTCTTTGGAAGTGCCCTCTTCTCTTAGAGCACATCCATTTAGAGATTGTGGACCAGATACTAAATCTGGATGTCTACCTAGGTTTAAATTGAGTAATAGGGATCTCGATTCATCTGGTGGTATTTATCTTCTTTTTACATATAGCAGTTTCATAGTCTGGTTTCTTGATTGCCTCTTCTCGCTGGTTTTACAGCAGTATAAACCAGTTTTGAGTCGTCATTCCTGATTTTCTGTGAATGAATTGGACTCCTTGGACTTCTTGAAGAGAGACATCATTAAGCCTGTTTGTGATCCAGGAGAAATTTTGCCAGTGGATTTTCTGGGCTGGGGAATTATAATAAGTTTTTTCCCATCCCCAACAGGCACCAGAGACCTGATGATTAGATGAAGAACTGAAGAAGATCTCTGACAAGGCTGCTAATCAAAATCTCAGTGCTGGGTTCTACTCTGCCTAACCAAAAAAAGGACATGCTTATTGACTGAAGCGGTGCCTCAGCTTTATCGTAACAATATAAGTTCGGAAATAAGTACTATAATTAACCATGACTGTATTATTGGATGTGTGCATGTGTAATTAACAAAGCAGATATTTTTGTGTATGTGGCTCTACTTATTTGTTCATGAAAACTCCCTACCATTTTCATCAGCCTATTAAGGTTAATTAAAATTAATTCTGTTTGTATTGACTGCCTTTTCACATATGCGAAGTTTGTGCAAATCAAGTGTGTGGCCAGGGCCTTCTTCCCTATAAAATCCATAATGTTTGCTTTCAGAGCTGGGGGAAAGAGGAATCAAAATTGCAGGCTGTTTGAAATTTAAATCAGAGCAATGCTGGTCAATAGTATCAAGGTTACAGTGCCCTGGAAGAGTTTGATTGGGTGCTACCAGATGCATGCTGGGTGGCAATGACAGTAAAGGTCATTGGAATGGAGTTTTAGGATTTCTTTTCTTCTTGGTTAATGCTGGGATTCCTGACTGAAAGAATCGTGGAAAGCCATGATTCGTTTTCATACCGTAGAGTTGTACAGGCTTGGGGATGATGTTCAGCCTGTGCAGAGGGAGAGCACGAGACCAGTGTTTGCTAATGTAAGGATTCCCCGGGTGAGATAAGAGCTTTCTTATATTAAGTCCTGAAAAAATACATAACAAGACACAAATGTTGTCCTGAAGGGTTTGCAATTTTAATGAATGGGAGTTATTTTTTTAAATGAATTTTTTTTGAAAAAATATTTATATTTAATGAATTGGAGATGCACTATGTGAGAAGGGAGGCATATGCACAGGAACGTGGTGTGACTCGCTGCGGGTCATGTTGCAGGCTACGAACACTACCACGGGCTCTTGAGAGCTGGAAGCAAACCAAATATTCCCCACATACCACTGCTACTCTGCCTGTGCTCCTTCCAGTGTCTTCCTAGCTCCTGTATTTCTACCAGATGCTTAAATGGGTCGGTTATGGACTGAATAGACTGTTCAGGCTTTCGTTAGATCAGTGAGAGGTTTCATGATACTTAATCTGAATTAAATAGCAATACCATAGTTACAGTTAATACTCATTACTTGCGCAGGACCCCATTCTTGCCAGAGCTTTCAGGCAGATCTGACCGTACCTCTTCCTTAAAGTAAGATCTTCAGAAAAAAAATCTAAGTTGCAAAAGCTGTGTTTTATTGGACTGCAAACTAAGACAATATGTAGATACTTTAAAACAACAAGAAGTCCAGATCAACAAATTTGAATTGGGTTAAGACAGAATAAAACAAGGAAAAAACAAACAAATCCCCCTCTCTTTCCCCTCTCGTGTGGCTAGATCTTCTTTTTCAGATTTGCTCTGATTTCAGCAGTTCATTGGTTTTCTGCGTGACAAGCTCAGTGAAGGCAGTCCTTTTTAAGTACCTAGGAAAATGGATTCTATCCATCCCCCTTAGAGGACCCTGCTGTGCGTGTCTCCCCGCTCCTCTCAGCTTTGGTGCTGTCTTTGCTTGTGCGCAGGCTCCTGCGTGCTGGTGGGTCTCGTTCTCTCCATCCGTCCCTCTCTGCACTACCAGGTCGGGGCACACTCGGTCACTGACAGGGCTGGAATGTTCTGTGCCTGTGGGCAGCTTTCCTTGGTCCGCATGGCCCAAGCTGCTGACCCCTTTGCTGGCTGCCTAGCCCCAGATGTTTCAGAGAAACATCACATACACCCAGCCATAAACAAACAAAGTATTATTGGTCACATTTGCCATTTAATTTGTCAATTTTTGAACTTTGTGATTAGCACATTGAGAGGATATGGGCCGACTGCAATTCTTGCAGCTATTGTTACAGACTGTCTGCGGGCGCAGGGATGTGCTTCTTCATGGCCTTACTCTTGATTTATGTTCCTTTGGTTTATTCCCTAGGGAGGGAAATCTCTACAGGGTGTAAATCAAATTTCCTTTTTTTTTTTTTTTTTCTTTTCTTCCCCCTTCTTTTTAGCAGAGACTCTGGCTCATAATTCTTTCAAATGTAAATCTGAACGTAATTCTGCAACAAGAATGGATTCTATGGCTAGTCATGTGGCTTCAGGCTTTATATCTCTGTAAAGCTTTAGGCCATTTCTGTAGGAATATATAGAACATCTTCCAAAGAATAAAATAGTAATGTCCTATATCATCCAATTGCTTTTCCATAAGCCTCTGCAAAGGTGAACGTATTTTGGTTTGTTTATATAACAGTTCTATCATCTAAAAAGTAGGAAAGTGAAATGTGGAGAGAATTTTTTCCCATTAAAGCTGGCTTTTAATCTGCTTCCTTGACAAATGTACTTGATGCTGATGGTATTTTTCCGTTCCTCTCTACTCCCAGTAAGACTGAACGATATGCTCCTGTCTCTCTCTTGGCTCTGATAATGTTTTTGTACTAACATAGCATAATGCCATACAATTAGAAATTATATGTTAGCTGTTAGTCATAGCCCAGTGAGTTTACATTAGACAAAAGAAATTAAATGGGAACCAGAGGAGACCTAGTAAGCACAGTTTATGGGGTTTTTTATATTCAGAAATATCACATTTCTATTGATGAGCATCATTTATGCCTGTATGGGGGAAACTAACTGTGCTACAGGCAAAAGAATTCCTGGTCATTTCTTCACATTCAAATCATGCACGGTTTGTAAATGCAAAGTTAAGATTGTCTTGGAATTGATGGTTTGCTTTGAGATTTTTATTCACTTGCTGAAAGAAAATAGAATTATTTTTAGTCTTGATTCTCTGAAACACTAAATGATGCCTTGTGTACTGTTTGGTGTTAGGGAGTGAGAATCCAGACTCTACTGAGACACTGGATTCCCTGTGTGATTGTCCCAGTAGGAGCCTCTCTGTAACAGGCATTATGCAGTCGGACCGGCAGCATTACTGGTTTGGTGCCTGTGTGTCTGGTAGTGGTCACTACCTTTTACTTCAGAGGATTTTGAGGGAATCTGTCTTCTGGAAAGTTTCCCTTTATCTACACAGACTGTCTTAGGCCCTCACAACACCAGCTAGGTACATTTGCAGTTCTTCAGGTACCTTTCTTAACCCTACCTTTAATGTTGTTGGTTTTGGTTGTTTTTTTTTAAATTCTTCATCTATCTGATGCTCTGGTGTGAAAATACTTGTAATCTACAGAGCTGCTCGTGCTACCATTTTGCCTCCTATCTCAGTAACAGTTCCAGGTTACAGCTCCTGATGCTTTCTTTCCAGCATCCCTACTGTTCCAGGCTTCACCTTTCCTATGGCTCAATTAATGCAGTCTCTTTGAAACGTGAAACACCGCCTCGAGTTATTTCAAACAAGGGCCATCTTACAGCTCTTGTATGTGTCTTAGCCACAATATGTGGCAGGAGCACTGCTACTATTTCACCGCTGAGCTGCAGGAGATAAACTGGGCCGGTTCTGATGATGTGGGAGCGAAACTGAAGCCAGCAAACTCATTTCAAAACTTGCCATGTGACGCTGAACAAATCCATGTCCTTCAAGTTCAAGGGTGAGCACTAACACTTTAGCTATCCGCTTTCATTTTGTAGCTTCTTTCTGCAGGTTTGTTCAAACCGCTCCTATTTTGATGTGCTTCTCCTTCTGTACTGCTATGGAGAACAGAGAAGTGTGACATTTTTGTTAAAAAGGGAGTGCTACAGCTTGTTGTGGGATATTATATCTTGCGGAATTCAGTTTACGACAAATGTTATTTTACTAACGTGTAGATTGGGTTGTCAGGCCTCCTGTTTTACTTTTTTTTTTAAATTTTCAGGCCAGTTTCTCCAGATGAATACACAAAACTGCAAAATCTTCCTATTATGCCTGATGTATCCATCGTGAACTGGAGTGCATTCTCACTTTTAGAGATGGCACAAGGATCTGTCTCCCTGCTATGAGAATTTTATGGCTCAGCTCCCCTCCATGGTGTGCTTCTCTGACCTGCAGTTAGTTGAATCACTGTTTTATAAATATACAAATTTCTGTCTCCCTTGTACCTGGTTGTCTTCATGATATACTTGTCTCTATGAAGCTTGGAAGATAAGATTTTATTTATCATCAAACATATTCATGATTGCTTAAAGCAAAATTAATTGTGCAAGCTTTTTGGCTGAGGTTTCCAAAGTTACCATGAAGCCTTAGATTAGATGAACCTATTAACAACAGGGGCACCAAAACAGTCTGAGTCGTTTGGAGACTCTCTGCCCATATGTTTATCTTGTTTCATACATCAGTGATATTTGCATAATACTCATTTGGTTTACCAGTAATTGCTGAGGGAGTCTTCTTAGGCTGAGATGGCAAAAGTGACTGAGAAATCTGGCTTTTCCCTTTTCTTCTTTTGACTTTACTTATTCCTGCCTTAATTTTTTTCTTGCATGCTTGTAATTGGTATTCTTGTGTGCTTGCAATTTGGATTGAGCAGAGTTCTGAACAGATTTTGTACAGGTGTACGTGGTTATTTACATTTATGACTATGTAACTGCATATATGGGCTTTTGTGCAGGAGTTACTTCCTTTGAAGAAATGGAGCAAGGAGGATGTTCTGTATCAATTAACTTGTGTTTCTGATTCTCATGTATATGCAGTAATGTGCGCCTAAGATGCAGAAAATCCTCTCAAGAACAAGGAATTATTTTTGAGAGGAGGGATGGAGGGAACCGGGAAAAACAAGTAAAAGGATTTAGGGGAAATACTGAACTTTTTTCAGATATTCTGAATGACTCCAGAAACAGAGCTAGCTACATAAACTAACATGCTTCTCCTAGGAAAGTTTCGCCTTTAGGAAGATAGCCTGAGGAAGAGTGAACAGGACAACCTCCACGCCTGGGTGTAAAGGGAAGAAGTGCTTCAGATTTAGACTTCACATATAGAAATGTGGAGTTATTTCCATTTACTTTCCTCATAATGTCTTTAACAGTTATATATTTTTGGATGTTGTAAATAAATGTTTGCAAACAGTACATGTATTTATCCAAATTTGGCTTTAGTTTTGGGTGTTTTCAAGATGGAAATAATTTGTCACTCAAAGAAAAGGCAAAACTATAAAATGGGGTGTTGGGGCCCTTTAACAAGTGCTCCAGCTGATTGAATATACTTCAAAAATATCCGAAGAGGATAAGGATGCACCTCTGTAGCAATAACATGCATTTGTTTGAGGGCTCATGTTTCAGGAGTCAGAAAAGGAGTAAAGTTTTCTCTGGGGCAGGTGATAACTGAATCTCTTCTATATGGGGCACGCCAGGACCTACAGGTCTCAGAAGAGCTGTTGTACACTGCTATTAGAAATCCTGAAAAGAATTTTCAACCTGTCTTCTGCTGAGAATCTTGATTCTGATAGAAGGAAAGAGAGTGCAGTAAATAGGTGGACTAAAAGGGCTCATACATTTCGTTAAGGCATGCCCTGAGGTCTTCTCATCAAGAAGATAAAATCAGCAGGACTTTAGAGCTAACAACAATTGCAGCTGTACTGCATGGGTTTCAGGTGGCTCTATACTCATGAATTAACAGGTGGTCCCTAGGACATCCAGCGAAAAGGTTTGAGCCAGTGGAAGGCTTCAGAACCTAATATTTGAATTCAGTAAAGAATATAGACCAAAGAGAATGAATCCTCTTGACCATGCTTGTTCTTGTTAGGCTCTGAAGTTTATAGTCTTACATTTACCAGCACTTGCTCTCTGTGTCTCAGTCCTCTGAGCTTATAACGTGAGCAAACAGCATCAGTAGGACAGTGAAGACCAATTAGCCATGAAGCAGAATCACAGAGCAGCCGTTCAGAGACATCAGACACTACAGTGGCATTACAGAGATGTAGTTTTGAAAACCACTGTCAGAGTATCAGATGTTACTTGTTCTGTAGTAATTTTGATGGGGTGTTAGGTTGCTGGTTTTACATACGTAGAACTTTTAAATTCTACCTTATTTTTTTCATATTCTAAAAAAAAAAAAAAGAGAAAAAGGGGATTAAGTGTAAATTTAGAGTCATTAATAACATTAATTTGCTTGTTGTAGAACTGCTTTTGGAAATTCTTTTAAAGGTTGCCTTGAAAACTTCCTTTTTTTTCCCTAAGAATTTAATTAACATGGTTTTAATTTTGTCCTGTAATTAAGGCCATTCACAAAATAATCTTCACCAGATCTATCTATACATGTTTTGTTATCTCTGTCTCTGATGTATTACAAAAGATCTTGCAACAGATTTGTTGCAAAATGTATACTTTGATCTTGCCGTGCAGTGTGCTTTGATATGAGGGTCACTCTTCGTGTGCCGTCCTTATTGAAGGCTGTCTGTCGGTGGCTATAAGTTAGTCATAGCAGTGATCCTTGTTCAGTGCTGGTTTGCTGCTTTCTGACTTTCTTTAACGCTAGTCACTTTGGTTCTCATATTCCATGCAGGCAGACAGAAAAGCAGGTGAATTTTGAGCGGCTTACAAGTATTAGCCACTAAGATGATGTGATCTTTTTCTTCTCTGTATTCTCAAGCAGGTGCAAAAGATCAGCTGTTTACTTTGTTAGTGCATAAGTGGAAGTTTAAGAAACAAAAAAGGAGGTGTGTGTATGTGGGTGTGTCAGAATCCTGCATTTACTACTTCAGTTTTTGGAAATTCTATTAGTATTGTAAACACTGAAGTTGTTACATGGTGGTGATGTAGACTCTACTGAGTTTAACTGAATGCAAAAAGAGTTCGGTATTGGAAAACGTTTTACCACAGGAAAAACCTTTTTTTTGGAGGCTAATGGTGTTACTCCTACAGTCTGACTTAGTCTATCACTCATTAAGGCTGCCACCTGTAACAACTGATTGCAAGAAAAAGTTGCTGTGTCTACTCTGATCTTCTCCCTGAGACGTTTTCTAATTGCAGCTTCCAGGTTGGTGGCTTAGGAAGAGAGGATACTGGTGGTGGCATCATTTTTAGGAATGTACAGATTGATTTTCGTACAGATCTTTTATCAAAAGATGTAGATTTTTCTTAGGTGTAATACTTTTATTTGAGAGCTGAGATTGCTGCAGGGATGCTGCTTACATGTTTCACTGACCCTGTAAATGGAAGGGGCAGCTGCAGCCGAAGGTACAGAAAAGTGTAGGTGCGACCTGGAGCTGCACCAGGGCAGACAGACACAACAAATGGCTCTTTCTGATGGTAACTGCAGTGGTGCTCATTGTGGCTTCCAGCTCCTGATATTCCATCTCGCATGAATTAAGCCGCTTACTTTCTTAACTTTAAACTTCATCAAAGATTGGTTCCAGGTTTGGTTTCAGCTGTGGGTGAAGGTTCAGGTTTGTTGTTTTCATCCAAAAATATGTTATAGTCTCAGACTAAATATTTCCTGTTAAATCTCAGCTCCAGTTTGACTCCTGACCTGAAGGAAATCCTTTGGGATCCATCACATCTTCCTTGCTTTTCTTGGCCACTTGTGAAAATCTTCCTCACTTTTTGCATAGATTTCAGCTTGGTTGGGTAGGAACAGGCTGTGCTTTTTCTGAACAGCACACACGTAGAATGCCAAAAAGATATATGAATTCTTCACTTGCAGAAGAATACTTAACTGAAACGTTTCTCCCATTTTTAATCCAGAAATTTTCCATGCTTAATATCTCTATCACTTTGCATCTGTGAATTTTCTAAACTCACAGGCATAACAGTACTAGCCTGTTCATCGAGATAAGGAATTATTCATATATGATTTGCAGCAAGTTTTATTTTATAGATATCTAAGAGGGATTCTAAGCCTTGAAACTTACCCTGTCTCTGCATCATAATTCTATCAGTGTTCAGGTGTGATTCTGAAGTACCTGCTGAATTGAGCTGGGTGTTCTTATAGCATTTTAAACGGTATGGCTGCACTGCTTTTTGGACACTAATTCCTGTTCTACTAGATGAAAATGTTGTGACGAGGTACTTAGGGCGTACCCTTGTTGATCTGGTTTTTGCAAGTTTGAATCTCGATCTGGACTTCGGTAAAAGGCTATGTCCACTATAACAGCTTAGAAATGCCATCCATACCGCTCTCTATTGAGGCTACCGAAGCTGTTGCTGCGGGTGAGGCTGATGTCCTCTTGATGTTGCTTGTCAATACGGCATACTTAGCAGTCTTGCAAGAAAAGATCTTGCACCAACTTTTGTAAGAATTGTAGGACAAAATCCAGTGGTCTGGATAGTCCTGCCCAGGGTAAGTGTTCTGTTCAAGTTCTCTATGATTTTTTCCCTATCTTTGTTAGATCTCTATCTCTACACGTTAGTGCCTTCCAAATGGTTGCTTTGTTTCATCCGAGCAATCAGCACGTTTCTATGTTGTTTGACAACATACTCTCCCTTTGCAATATTTATTTATTTATCACTTTTTCACCTACATCTAGGGCAAAGAACCTCCTGAACAAGATAATTTGTATTCTCATTTATATTATGTGTAGATGTGTGGCTTCCTTATTTTGCCAGGTTAGTGAGATACTAAAAATGTCAAGGTTGTAGGTTTTACACCGGATCTGCTCATATGCCAACCACAGTTTTAGTGCCCAAATTGCCTAATGACAAACCTATAGTGGGTAGTGACTGCAAATAGACTCCTTTGCCTTCATACCAAATAAATGCATGTGTTCTTTGACCCAAAGTGCTCTCTCTGGGTCCTGGTGAAGCACAGGCACGTTAGCTGCTGCTTTACAAGTTTTGTGTCTTTCGCTAGAACACGAAGCTGAATCCCTAGCTGGCAAATAAAAGCACAGACAAAACAACCCCTTCCCACACTTTCACGATGAATGAAAGTCTGCTGTGGATATGCTTTTAAGAGGAGGTATGAAAACAGGCTCCTGATCGGAGTGTTAAAAAGGGCTTTATGCCTTAAGTGGCAAATGCCACTCTGACAAAGGATTAGTCAAACTTTGAAGGTCGAAGTGGGGTTGGGGAGCTCTGTCTGAAGCTTCTTTTTCCATCTGAAAAAGGGACCTTCAAAGGCAAATTTCAATACTTGACATGCAGCTTTCCCCCCTCTGTTCCAGCCTTGCAAACAACAAGGAAACAACCAATGACAACAGAGTGAAGGAAGACAAGAAAAGCATGTCAAACAGCTTGCAATCACTTTCATTCCGTGCTGAGCTGCTCCTCAGCTTTCTTCTATTTATTATTATTTTATTTCATTTGCTTTTTTTTTTTTTTTTTTTTTGTTTTCTGCCAGTTAAATACTCTTGTTTTCTACAAAGAGCGGCTTGAAAGTAGGATTTCTGATACGGGAGCCTCTGCAAACCTGTAGATGTTAACAACTGAGAGCCAGATTTTCAGAGGTACTCTGCATTCAGGAGGCTGAATTTTCTTCCCTATATGCCCAGCTGCCACACAAAAATAACTGAACCAGTTTGGGGTAGTTTCTTTTTGCGTAAGAGGAACACGAGAAGGAACCAGTAACAGGCAGAGTGAAATTGCCAAATTATTTAGAAATCTTTTCTGGCTCTGATCTCTTCGCAGGTTGAATATTTCTAGAGACACAGCCAATGCTGCTATGCTGCTGGCCAAGAACATGTCAGATTTCACTAGCTAAGCAATGCGGGGTATGGGCCGTACTTGGTTGGGAGACCTCCAAGGAAAACTCAGGTGCTGTAGGATGTGGTAATTACTAATTCAGTAAATAGACTTCTCAGAGTCAGTGCAGCATCTGTGTCGGATCTAGGAGGATGTTGGAACACTGCTAGCAAAAAGCAAAAGGACTGGGTAAAGGCTGGCAGGATACATTATGACCCCATAAAACATTTTGGAATTATGAAGAAATATATATTGTGTATCACAATGGCACCAAAACCTTTTAAAACTGGTTAGCCATTCTCTGCCTACCCCTGCCCCTCCCCACTCACTAACACCTCCCCCCCCAACCCCCCCACCCCCCTCCCCCCCAAATAATAAAATTCTTCTGCAATCTGAGGTTGGATAGGCTGAGATACTCTCCTTCTCTTTGAGAGATGCAAGTTCAAATCACCCCTCTGGCATTATTCCTTGTTCAGTGATCTGTTCTGCCTGACAAAGTGCGTGTGACTGTGGCACGGGTGTGTTTCTTTCTCACTTTGACCAGTGATTTTTATCTTGAGACAAGAATTAGCATGTAGGAATGGAAAACCCATTTTATTGACATTTTCAGCTAGAGCTAGAGCTGCAGGACATAAGTTTATTTCTGATGAAGAGAAAAAGAAGTTGGTCTTCAGAACCGCATATGACTTGATTCTGGAGCCTTGTCTGGGTTTCAATTTTTGGATTTACTTGGCTTTCAGTTTGCAAAACCTTAACATATAATCAGGTAATATTTTCTGTCCTATCTTTTACTGTGCAGGGTTTCTCTGTAAAATATCTGATTTTTGTCTGGCTCAGGCCTCTCCTACAGATAGCTGGTGAAGTAGATTAGACTTCTTGAGGATGAAAGTTCTGTCTGATGAATAGTAAATACTAAGTAGTATTTTTCTGTGCAGTGGTAAAAATTATTTATCTCCTTGTCTGGGTGGAATGTTATTGATGTGTCTGAACATCTGTTTGAACAGCTCTGTAATGGAGAGGATGTTAGTAAGAGATATATGAAATATCTTTAAACTTCAGAATAATCAACTTTACACAGATATGATGTAAAATCTAGTGGTTTCAACATGACAGGGTTTTATTTACTTAAATTGTGGGGAGGCCAAAACAATGTTCACCTTGTTAAGCTAAATCAGAATAAAACCTAGGCTTCAGGTAGACATTTTTTTTCCCCTGAGCCAACTGATACATTTGAAGTGTACCCTTTTCTGCCACGAAAGTATAGACAAAGTGATGATGTGTCCTGAAAAACACTGAGAAGTTAACATTTCTGCATCAGTTGTGGCACTTTCTTACACTATTAGTACTGCAGCTTAGCAAAAAGCCACAAACTCAAACCTGAAACCCCACAGTTTCCTAATAATTAATCTTTGCTTGATGTACTCTGAAATCACTCCCTGAATCGAAGTGATAGGCTGAAGTAGCCTCCTTTTCTGATTAGCCTTTAACAGGTTTTCACTGCTTTGTGCCTGGAATCAGCAGAGCTTTCCTCATCGTGAATGGGCAAAATACATTAATTGAACACAGAAGTTTAACTTATAACAAAAACACTGGTCTGTATAGGAGAAGGGGAAATAGTTAAGAAATATACATTTTTTCCCTGATGATTTCCAAAATTTTATATTACATCTAGAACCTATTGAGGCCAAGTAGATATGAATTGCCTTTCTTGTTGTGACCTTTTTTTTTTTTTGCATCAAAGATGGTCAGGAAGTTGTGTAAATTGGAAATGGACTGCTAGGATGTGCTGAAATGAGTTTCTGGCTATGACCATTTACCTGTTTCAGCCTTGAACTGTGTGCATCCAAGGTCGGTTGTTTCTATTTTAAACTAAAAACATGTAAAGAATACAATTTCTGTGGGTACAAAAGTTCATACTCAAAATAAAGAAAAGCATGCTCTTCCTTGCTGAAATGTATTTATTGCCAAATAAGCTGAGAGAACATCTGGGTTTCTGCTGTATAAGATGGTCTTCAGTAGATTCTTGGTTTGTTGTTGTTGGTTTTGGGGTGGTTTTTGGTTTTTTTTGTTTTTGTTTTTGTTTTTTTTCCTTCTTTTTCCAGAATGGTATTTGCCTCTTATAGCTGCATCAGAATGAAACTGTATGTACTAAGCTCTTGAACTGTGCAATTTCTTCAGCATTCCTCCAGACAGTTTTCTTCTGGAGTTGCATAACTTTTGACTTCCTTAACTTCTTGACTTCTGCTTTTCTTGCCTCTTTTCTGGAGTAACAAACCCTCCTATGCACACATACCTGTACAGGCTTTGCACCGGTTTTGAGGTGTACATCGTGGTGTTTATTCTGTGCTGTCTTGCTTTTTTATACATACATTCTTATATTGGAACTAATTCTTCAAGAAGAAAATAAATAGGGAAAATGATGCTTGTGGAACTGAAAATCCATATTTACGATTTCAGTTACCTCTGCAAAACTTCTTGTGTGCCCTCAGAGAACAGCAAAATGCTATGTGTCTAATTTCTAAAACAGGCCTTTCTAAAGAGCTTTCAGTCTGATACAAAACATATAAACAGAAGATGGAAAGAGGCTTAAGTATTTGGGAAGAAACCTTCCAGGCTGAACTGCTGCACTGGCTGAAACAGCTTGTTCTACCAGAGCATGTGAAAGAGCATGGAAGAGCTCTGTCCACGTTCCCTTTGCAACCCAGCGCTGCTACTGCAGATAGGTTTGGAGAGCAAACCACGGTGCTAATTGCCTCACCATCTGTGTATGTAGGCAAGGTCCCATCCCCTGCCTTTGTGCAATATTTATCTGAGGAAGGCTGACAGGGAGTTAGGTGGGAGTAAGGTGAGGAACAGAGATAAGCCCCAAGAAGGAAGAGGAATTTTTCATTAAAATCAGCAGTGGTTTCTGAATGTGAAAATTCTTTGTTCAGGATTTTTAGATTTTCTGGTTTTTGACCCAGTGTATTTTTTTTTTTTCCCTTCAGAAATATTCTGTTCTGCTGTTTGGCTTTTCATTACATGTGGTATAGCAATGGCTGCGTAAGTTGCATGTTACTGTTTCTGCTCTGCAATAAGACATTTGAAATAAGTATTTTTCTTCCTGTCTTGAACTTCCCCATCTCTTTTATATAAATATGTGTTAGTTTGACTTCTGGGGACATTGCGTAGGTGTTGGAGGCTTTGTGCTTTGCATGACTGACACAAAGAAGAAAAAGTATTATGAATGCTAGTGGAATGTTTTGGTAAGTAGCTGAAATGAAGTTATGCTTGTAGACAAACGCCACTTGTGTTTCTTCCGAGGCCTGTTCTTGGAGATCCCTACGACTAAGATCTAAGGGTTTTAATAGCGGCACTGATTTGCACAGGGAAGTTTAGAACTCAGTCATGTATTTTATATATTCTGCTGGTGAAACGGGCAAAAAGCCTCAATCCCTAAAGCCATCCATGGTGTTCCAGCATGCTGTGCCTCCAAGATGTATTTCTGCAGTCTTCCCCCAGCCCCCTGTATCTTCTGTGCATGAATGAAATGAATGCCCTAATGGTATAGGTTGCCGCCTTGGCTCAGTTCTTTAGGAGCTTTGACTGGGCTTTCGATCCTCATAGTCACTTTATTGAATCACAGCAGGATCTTTCTGGGATGGCTTCCAAGACGATCCTTTGAAAGATGAAATGTAGTGACTAATAAGCCATTCTGTTTCTTTCTCCCTACTCTCTGTATCCCACCTTGGGCAGGAAGTTATTTGGCTTCATATTCGTACTCCTATAAAAAGCTGGAGATACCGTCTCTTCTATTAGAAATAAATTAATAAAGAAAAACATGTAATGGAAGGGACTTGACCTGTGAAAATCCTTCCTTCCTTCCCTTTTCCCTTGTCTCTGTTGGGGCATGCTTGTGTAACTTCAGGCTTTAAAAATGCTTAGCAAAAAGTGGAAAAAGGAGGGTGGGGGAAGTTTTGGGTGTTTTATTTTCCCTGCCTAACACCTGGACCTCCCCAGAGGGATTTCCTGTCAGCTGCAGCCTTTGAGGCTGACCTTGGTTGGTGGGTTTTGTTTTACTCTGAATCAGGGCCGCACCATTTGGACATGTATTTCACACATCCCAGGAGCATTTTACCATCCCCCCTCCCTCCCTCAATGTCTTCGTGTCTATTAAAACAAATTTTTGTGCAGCCCAGCTGGGGAGACGTTTGAGGTGGGGAGCCATAAGTCATCTTGTGTGAAGGGGTGGGAATGCCAGGCATTCCTATCTGGGCTTCCATGTGAGCTCTGAGCTGGCCCTAAGCAAAACCTAGAGACTCCATGCAGATGTCTCCATCTCTAGTTCAGTCTTGTCCTTGCATCGCTCCCATCTCTGCACTCCCATCACTGAGTGCATGCTGCTGCCTCTGCTGGGAGTGCAACAACAAAGCCCTTCAGAATACCCAGGCAGCCAAAAATAACAGCAATAAAAATAAAGACATTATTAAAGCCAGATACGACTGATCTGAAGTCACAGCGAGTGTAACATGACTCAGTCAAATCCCCAGGACAGTTGGAGACAGAAAGGGAAGGAGAGAGGAAAACCTCTATCTGTTTAAAGTTCTGGGCCCCAAACTCCTTACAAGTCGGCTTTGATAATTCATCAGATGACCACAAAAAAGAATGCCTCCCCCGCTCCAGATGCAACCGTGTCTTGTCCCAGCCTCTTTTTCCATAGCCTGTGAATCTCACCACATCAAGGGGGAGAGAAAATACATTTAAAAGTTCTCCTTATTTAGGTTGGGTAGGTTTGAAATATCCTCCAAAGGCAAATGTGTGTGTGTGACTGTAGGCGTGCGTGCATGAGTATATACACATGTAGAGTTGTACTTGGGAGAAGGGGAAAATTACTGGAAAAGGCAGCATTTGCAGTTCACACCCGATGCAATTAGAGAAAGAGGTGGCTGTAAGCCTCGTTGTTGTGGCACAGTTAAGCTAACTAGAGAAAAAACCCAAAAGCCTACACCAAAGGGTAGCAGACTGGCCCAATGCCTTCGTGTAGTCTGGGATGGGTAACTGCACCCTCACCCCATCGGCTGCATCGAATAAAATGGGCAATAACTCAGAGTACAGGCAGAGCTTCACAAAAAAAGTAAACTCTCTGAGATGCATTTGGCTGTTAGTGGGATGCTTCCTGGAAAAGCAGATTTAGGTACCAGGGTACAATAGGAATGGAAGAGAAACATAGGATGGAGCACTGCTTTCAATTCTCTGATGCTATCAGAGAGATTAATTTTTCAGACCTATTGTTGTATTAGAGGTCTCAAAGGGGTGCCATGAAAGAGGTACTCCCCCACATCATTTGGGGAGAGCGGCTTTGACTGATGACCTCGAAGGAAATGGTAGAAAAGGGGCCAACCAAGAAAACTTGGATCTGTTTTCAGTATCACACTGTGTGTGTGTTTTGTTCTCAGATTTTAGCTGAGGCCAACTTTGATATAAACAGATGGACTTCAAAGTAGTTGGTCTGAATAAAAGCTTACATGATACTTTAATGATTCAAGTCTTTTGGGACTGTAAAACTAGATTGAAAATCTCGGAAGGTATTTATTTTTGTTTTTTTGGGCCAGGCAGAGATACAAGAAATAGAGCTGGTTCAATTTTTTTCATTGATATTTTGCTTGTTTTTCAGCACTGTATGACCCTGAGATGCTTTCTTGCGTTTTATAAGGGAAAATAACCTGCTTTTGAACATGAAATTTTTACCCAATTATTTTTAAAATTTTTGATTTTTTTTTCAAAACTTGAAACTTTTTAATCTTTCAGGTTTTGTTACCCCTTTCTTTTACCTTTTCTCTCTCTGTTGTTCTACACAAAGGAATTATATCTTGCTGCTGGTTTTTATTCTTGATAGGTTTTTATTACCATTTTTTTTACTTCATTTTATCGGTTTTGAAAATAAAGATCTTTAGAAAAGGTCATGTGGCAAAAATGAAACTTAAAGAAACTTAAAGAAAGAAATAGTGTCTGCAGTGTTTTAAACAGGGAAGGTTGTTTTCCCCTTTCCTCCTACCAGCTCTTTGTCTCTATGAAATGTCTCCTTTTGCATATTTTTTTTTTTTTCACAAAAGGTTAATGAGAATTTCCACAGGCCAGTTATGAGTGCAAGAAGTTAACTTGTAGTAACCCTGCAGCTCTGCCTCCGCTCCTGGCTGGAATCTGGCAGTGTCAAATGTGAACGAGGCATGGAGGTTTCGTTGCTGTTTTTCAAACCTGAAAAGCATTGAATAATCTTCTGAGGGATGAGTGGATCTGGTACTGAATATTTAGACCTCAATTTTGGGTATTTCTTGTCACATTAGTCCTCTGGCTTTGCAGAAAGCCTATTCTTAATGTGCAAATCCCAAGGGATTTCAGTGGCAGTGCAGATGGACCAGTTGAACGTTGTCCTGGGTTTTTAACAGTAAACCACAAAGCCAGTATCCTTCTGATAAACAACAAACTGTGTGATTTGCCCAAGCTCTGTCCTTGAGACATAAGTTGGGGCATAGTCTGAAGGATTTCCTCTCCTTGTGACTCTATCCCAGCAAGACTTGACTGTGAGATGCGATACAATTTGAGCATTTTATTTGCTAGTGCTTGTTACACAAGTTCCAGACAGGCAATATGTTACTTGACTAATACCACAGGCAGTATAACCACAGTCTTTCAAAACGTATTTGATGTCCCTAACAGAGTCCTGTAAGTTCTTTACTGTATGCCCAGGCTATATACAGAAGTTTTAATTTAGAAAGGCTACTAGTTGCAGTTGTGTCAATATTAATTTTAAAAGTGTTTGGGCGGAGATGGGAGAGATGAGAGAGCAATTTTGGACCAGATTTCTGGGAATTAGTATGTCAATCTATAAAGTCAAATCTTATACAAAATGGAAAAAGATTTTTTTTGTTCAATGTTAGCTCACACAGACATACTCCCCAACTATTTTTTTACTGCCCTCATTGCTGTCAAATCTGAACACTTTCTGATAACTGACATGACTTACATCTGTCACACACATTTCATTTTCTATTTCCCCAGTGGAGCAATATGTTTTATTTAGTTTTAAATGTATACACTGCTGGTGCCTGTATTATAAAAAGTTAGGCTGAATTAGTCTGCTTATGGTGTGGAAGGCAGTAAGGCTACAATGGTCCATAGCCGTTGCATTTTCTCCCTGGCTGCTGGGAAAGCTGAGTCCAGCACGAAACAAGATACATCCTCTGACTTGACAGAAGAACAGTCACCCAGAACTGTCCCTATTTTTTAGGTAATCCCTGTCCTTATTTTCTAGGTAATCTGGGTTCAGATGGCTGTTTAAAAGGTGAATATCCTGAAATGCTTCCAGAATCCACTTCTAACTAAGGCTGCTTTTTTTTTTTTTTTTTTTTTTTTTTTAATGCTTTCCTTTTTGATTAGAGCTAAGATTTTCATAGGGAGTGAAAGGAGTCACATGTCCAGTTTCGATGTTACGTAGGCATACATCAATGTGCAACTGCCTTGACATTACTCTGACCATTCCTACCTATCCGTTAATTATTGCTAAAGAAATGTGTCAATTAAAGCACTTAAAGCACTTCCAAAATGTGCTAACTTGTTCCGGTGCAACTAAGCCCAGTGGGCTAATGAAATATTGCAAACTTAGAATTTGCAGAGGATCAGGTAGGCACATGTCCATGCCTTGTCCCTGCTTGTGTCTTCAGTTGGGAAACATTCATATGCAGTCCCAGATGAGCCTGGAACTTGGGATTCATTTCCATGAGGTGTCTCATTTTTTATAAAACCTTTTATAGCTCTGGATTTAACATTGAACTGTGCTTTTGGATTTCTAAAATATGCTAATGAATCTGATAGTAATGAATGTCTAGTCCATGTGCTCTGTAATTTAAATACCTGTTTGGAACTGTATCGAAACACAGAGCCATATTTCTGACCTTGGGGCTACGTTTTGTGCTGAGGTTCTTTTCCCAAAGTCATGCTCAGCCATGATCTGTTAGGTACGACCTGTGCCTAGACATGAATGTTCACAGAATAAGCGACTCAGAACATGTGTCAGTGGCTTGCTTAGACACCTGAATTACTCTGAGAGGTGTTTGTCCTTCTATATTTTTCACGAGCAACATTCTGGCTGCGTCCTCCCTATCCCTTGAATGGAAATAGAGACTGGTGGTGAAGCCTCGTGTTTGGTTTGGTCCCAGTACTTCCAGGGCATTTTCAGAGCACTGAATTTAACCAAACAAGAGACAGATATGAGGGCAAAGAGGTGGTGTTCAACTGAGCCTACCAAAGTTTAAGATTTAATTGGAAGGATATTGTTGGATTGTTGCAACATATTGCTTTTCCATATTTCCATATGTGATCCTAGCTTGGGGTCATTTGAGAGCGGTCCAAGTGATGACTTCAGCAACTATCTTAAATAAATTAGGATCAGGCAGTGACGGAAGAATTCTAGTTGTGGTTGGTCTGTCTTTTGGAAACTAGAGCATATTAGCAGAAACCAACAACAAATTTAGTATCATGATTCTATTGGGAAAGGAGAAAAACTTCCACATTGCAGAATCTCCTACCTCAAAGTCAAGGATGTGAAATATCTCAGTTGGCCACCACATCATGAAGGACAATTTATCGCATCTGTTTAAAAACCATTCTGTGTTCTCTGTGGGCTCTGTCCTTCACTAGCAGAGTTTTGGACTCAATGATCTAATAGAACTTTTTCCATCTCTAACTTTTGTGGCTTGCCGTATGTAGAGATAAACATCTTTCTTTCCGATCAGCATTGACGGACACAGACTTTCAGGCATGGAAACATTATTGTGTGTGGGATAGGGGGAGGGGAGGTAAGGCCATTGCTGAGTGTTATTGTCTCCAGGGCATAGGATTATTGGAAAATGATAAATAGCTGGGCAGGCAAAGGAAATATGAAAACCCTGTAGTGGAACAGAGCTGCCCAAGATTTTTCTGTTCATATTGCAATGACCAAAAGAAATTTACATTGGAAAAACCCTCTTGCCTTCAGGGCTGAATGTTATAAACCTTCAAAGTGATTCTTGAGAAGAAAAGGGGTTGGGAATGAAAGGGGTGGGAGGGATTGCCATGCTGTTTCTACGGAGCAGGGGTCACTGCAGAATAACATTCATCATCTTGTTGGTGCTGTTCTGAGAATGGGAACAAGGTGGGAGAGATAAAAGCAAAGTTGAACTGCAATCTGGCATTTGCTGCTTGTTCTCCCATCCCATGGGAGCTCCGAATGGACTAAGTCCAAACTTTTTTCTTCTGGATTTCATTCAAGGATTGTTCAGCTGGCCTGTGGACTGGGTGCCTTTAATAATTTGTTTTTCCTTCAACTTGCTTGGACTGCAGCATGCCATTCAAATGTATTAGTCACAGGCATATGTGTAATGCACAAATCTTCTGCCAGTGTAAGCCAGCATGGATCTATAAGAGTTTATAGTACTTGAAGATTGGGTCTAAGAACTAAAATACTGGCCATAATTTTTGCCTCAAGAAAGTAAGGATCGAGATCAGACCATCAGTGATGTGATTGTTTCCATTTGGGGTTGTATCTCATTCTGTAAATGTCACCAGATTCGTTCTTGTTATTTCAGTTCCTCCCCTGACTTTGTTCCCCAGCGCAAAACCAAACTCCCTGAAAAACAGCAAAATCCCTAGGACTTGGTAGTCTGAAAAGTTAGTAAGGGTAAACTGAAACAGTCTCTCTTGAAATTGGGGAAGTGGACAAACTGGCCGTGGCAGATGATTCTGTGTTCCTTGTACATGTCATGGGCAAAAAGTGTAAGTGGTGGGCCCTTTGTATGCAAAACGAACACCAAAGGAACTTGAAAAACACGGTGTTTTTCAATAACATTTGATTTAAAATAAGTATTAAGTTATTTGATTGGCAGGCTTACTTGGCAATTGAAGAATAGGACGCTGCATCTTTGATTCAGTTACTGGACAAAGTAATTCAAACTGGGAACCTAATTTTCAGAGTAACTGAGCATCTTTTCATTGCATGTTATGTTTCTAAATGGGGAATGAAAAGGCATCACACCTCGTCATCTCCTCTACATTCACTGTATTTAAAGCTGCCATGAATTGCATTGTGTTTCACATAGGAGGTGATGGAAACTGCATCAGGCCCAGCGGCATAGATTCAGCTGCTGTAATTAAGTATACGGTGTTGGGTTGTTAATGTATATTTAGACACACATGTTGATTCAACGTTCCTGTGGCTGGCAAGTCATCACTGCCTTGCACCACTCACCAGCTTTTTGTTCCTGGCAAAACTCTCATTTAAATTATTTTATTTGGTAGATCTGCCAAGGAGAAATGAACACTCTTTTGTTATATCTTGTAATCCCTGTTTAGCTGTTTGATGTTGCTTTCTACCTGAGTGATGCTTTGGTATTACAGGCTGAATGACAGTTGTAACGAGGTTGAGTTTTTCACAAGAAGAATTCAGCACTTCACTTCTAGGCTTGTTTGCTAGTTCCCATTGGAATGGTGGAGAGATGGGAGCATCACTTGAGAGGCTGGGGCTCCGTGACTTACCGGGTTGTGCTGGGTGATCTCAAGAGCGGGTTTGAACTTCAGCGCACTCCTAAGGCCCTACATGTTGCATTCCCATTTTCTTTCTGGAGATTCAGCCTGGCTTCAGACTGTCTTTTAAATCACATTCAGCATCAGTGCCGTCTTACAAAATACCTGACCGCATTATCCACCCAGTGCTGGTTTTGTAGCAACACCCCAAAGGCTGAAGAGAGATAAATTTTGCTGCACCAGGCATGTACCTTCGCAGTGGTCCCAAGGTTGGGGGTTTGTGTGCATCTGAGTGTGCTGAAAGCACAGGCCAGGTTTGGCTGTTGAAAGAGCTGTACAGGTTGTCCCAGAACTGCACATGGGGGTAAAAGCGTGTCAAAGCATGTAGCTGGGTAGTGAATGGGTTGCAGAGCCTGGCCCTGAGGCATTCGACCCACTGCATCAACAAAACCTTGTTCCAGAAGATGCTGAAGTATTTTATAAGCTGTGGATAAGGCAATGATGTCTCTAAAATAATTATTAAAGACAACTCAAAATGGGAATGAAATGAAAGACTGATAGCTGTTGCTGCATGTACTTGATGGCCAGGCTATTGTTCTTAAAGCACAAGGGCATGCCGCATGACTTTTTGAAGCTGACTTTTAATTTTCAACATATGGTTTGCACTTGACTGGGGGAATGCTTTGCTCCAAGTAGTATCTCTGCTGGGCGCTCACCAGAGCCACGGGAATTAGTGTTACCGGATCAGGCTGTTGGTTCCTTCAGCGCAGTGTCTCATTCCAGCCAGTGGCCAGAACCAGATGCTCCTTCAGCAGGAAGTTTATGTATCCTTGGAAAGGACAGTTATCAGATAACTTGGTGTTAAGGGACGCTTCTTTCTTTCCAATGCAAACCAGCTTATGCCTTGCAGCTTTACAGCCTAATGCTGGGATTTGGGGATAATACAAAGCAGTTTTTCTAGGATCTGTAGGGAATCTGGTTTAAACTTGCTCAGATAGAGCCCTAAAGGAGATTGGGGACCTGTGGATTTTGGACTGTGGCACAGAGGACTCTTCCCTTGGGACTGTTTTCTTTCTTCAATATTTCTCAACCAATGTTTTCCATTTGACAACTGATCTTTGCACTGGCCTCATATTCAAACAAATAAACAAACAAAACCCACAGTTTCTTCTTTCCCTATAATTTCTGACCTGAGATGACACAAGCTTTGTCTGGGTCAGGTTACACTGCATACTGCTGCACAGAATGCCATAGTTTTTCCCGAAGACGCTGTTCCACCGCCAGCAGGCTAAGCTCATTGAATCATGCTTGCTGCGGGCTCTGACAACTGGCATGCTGCGGGGTCCATCGCCCCGGCCACCCGCCCGGCAGCGCAGCAGCAGGGGAGACCTCCGCACCACCAAGCCTGGGGATGCACTACCTGCATCCAGCCTCTGCTGGAGGCTTAGGACGTGTTTTTGTTTTTGTTTTTTTGCCTAGTGCATCCTGCTTATTCTTTTGTGATAATCCTCCCAGTAATTTCATACCTCCAGACAGTGTGCTTGAACTTGAAAAGTTTGTTTCTGATGTCCTGCTAGTGAAAATCACAAAGGTTTGGTGAAAACAGTCGGGCATGTAGAAACAATGGAGGCTGGACCGGTCAGGTCAGCCTAACTGTTGCCAACTCATCTGCTTCTGATGTTGCATAAACACATGTCTCGCTTCACAAACGACTAGAATAAAGTGTTTTGCTTACCTTCATTTTTCCCCCTTGTCCGTGATCCTTTAATATGTTTACCCCCAGCTGAACTGTCTCTCTGAATCCTGGTTGTCCCAGGACATGGAGGCATGCAAGCATTTTCGTATCGGGTTAAAAATTCACTGACCACAAAAACGTGAAAACTTTACCTCCTGGTTTTCCCTTCTTTGTTAGACTATGCAGAAACTTTATCAGTGTTTCAGTTAATAATAGATTGTTTTGCTTTTCTCAATATTTAAGGCCTTGTATGACCCTACTAATAATTTACAAGGATTTTTGTATGTCTGTGTTTTAATTCCACTGGCTTCTGTGTCAGCTGATGAGCTTTGATTGGTTAGGTTTACCTAATATATAACCAAACAGAGACAGTAACTGAATGTGGTTTACTCAGATATGTAGTTTCTTTCTAGGCATATGATTCATCGTCTGTGAGAGCGACTGCAGCTGGACAGCAGAAACTTTGCAGGAATGGAGATGAAGCGATCTCTCTTTTCTTGTAGTCTCCCTGATACCTCTCCCTGTCTTCCAGCATTTTCAAAGGTCTCCAGATAATTAATAATAAGAAGCTTGACAGGATCACAAAGGAAAAACTGTAAAAACTCTAGGACCATGAGAAAAAAAAAGAAAAAAAATTTTGACCGTAAGTTGGCTGAAGAGTCTTTCCTCAAGACACCTCACAGCCTATATGTAAACTTGTATATGAGCATACATTTAATTATTATAAGTGGTGGCCAGCCTTTGAATAGTTCTAATGTAAAATATGCAGCATCAACTGATGAAGTACATATGTGCATTTAACTCTGTGCCTAAAAATGTAGGTGAAAATACTCACCTTTTGCAACTTCTAATTTTTGAAGAGAAATCCAAGTGCTGACTGTCAGTTTGCTTTTGTTTAGGTGTCCCCAGCCTCAGGAAGCCTGATTTTGGGTACTGAACTTTTTTTTTTTTCTTTTTTTTTTTTTTTTTTTTTTTTTAATTTTTTGCCATGCGACTAGATAATCCAGCAGCAGTTTTGAATTAAAATTCAAGTTCTCAGATTGAGTGATGGTACAACATTGTATGTGGAAAAAGAACCCTACTTTAGGAGTTAGAGTAACATTATTTTAAACAAATTGTGTGTGGGTGTGCACACACAAAAACACAGACATACAGACACGCATTGTGGAAAAAAACATTATGAGGCCTCCAGCATTTTTTTTTAAACTGGAAATGAGACGTGACTTAAACAGTAAGGCTAATTAACTATAGGAGCAGTTTACCAAGGGAAGTGATAAATCCATCATCACTTGGATTCTAACTTGAGATTGAGTCTTTTTAGGAAAAGGCTGTAGGTCGGCCTCAAGGTGCTGCACAAATCTTATTTACTTATGCAGAAGGGAAGCACAACCTTCCTCCATTGGAGGAGGGACTCTGTAACCTATTTTATGAGGGTGTTTGCAGTAGATGTTCACAGTGCTCCTTTGGTCTTGCAACTTATTTTTTCCCCCCAACCCCAATTTTAAAGAGCTTTCTTAGTTAGCAAAATGGCAAAAAAGAAAGAAATACTCTGTCTGTGAGGACTGATTTATGTGTATGTACTGTGCTAGGCACCTACAGGTTTGCCCCTTTAGACTCATCGCTCCATTCAGTTTTGCGTACTGATGTTAGCACTGACCAATTCTTGATGTTTCAAAGGAAAGTGAAAGTGTGCTGTAGTAGGAATTACTTCAGGGTGATTACCCATAACAGTAAATGTCGAAGGAGAGGCTCCCTCCAGTGATAACTTCATGTATAGTGAAATCCAGTCAGCTTTAGCTTCTATAGATATACATCTTATTGCCACAGAATTAGCTAGAGTTTCTGGCAGTCCAGCTGCAGTATTTAACTCTAAGTTTGTATAGACATTGATGCAAGAGCTTGGCTACACATGGTGTGAAGACAGTTTTTCCTAGTGTTTTATTTCCTTACAATCACTTTTGATCTGAGCCATTGTGTGCCATTTCTGACACCATCTTATAAGCTTTAGCCAATATTCTGTGTAGTTTTCTCTCTCCCAGTTAAAGTAAACATAGACTTTGACGTTTCCTGTCAAATTTCGACCATTCTTGCAAAAATCCATTGCTGCTTCTGACATTCCATATCAGGCTGCAAAACCAGATACCTCTTAAGTGTACTTGGTACCATTGCAGTGATGGTAAGGGACCATCTTAAAGAGATGTTTGAGATGCCTTAGGCAAGGTTGGGAGCTGAAATCAATTCTGTGTTGATGATTTTGGCAAAAATACTTCAGCCTGGTGGCATCTGAGTCCCTCCCTCTGTGAACCTGAACTTGTTGATCGTTGGAGAGATGGCCCCTGGGCCTGTGTGTGCTGAGGACAGCCGGGCTGTGGCCCTGACCTGGCCTCAAGGGGATGGAAAGGTGCTTCGCTTCCCTCCCCAACCTCCTTTTCTGACCCTACCCTACCACAGGTTCAGGCTTTTATTTGATGGTTTCAAAGAATCAGTCAGGGATGTGGGACAGTCATATACAAGACAGGATTATATAGTCTGCTTTCTGTATTTCTGTAGTGCTCTTCCACCCTTGAGAAAGATCTAAAGATGGTCTTTGTCATCTTGCTGAAGATTCTCCCTTCTCCCCCTCATTGTTTTGGTAAGAATAGAGCTTAGCTTTGTTTCTTACACCCCTTTTAAGGTAAAATAATGTTAATAAGTAATTGTGCTAAGTAAAGCTTTCTGGAATGTTTTTGCTGACAAATGCAATTGTATCACAACTGAATCATTTTTGAGAAATCTGTTTCTGCAAGTCTCTGATCTTGTGAGATGGTGATTTTACAGTGTAGCATTCATGTTGTCTCTAGAAATGCAAGATACAAGAGACGCTGCAGTCAAGCCCAGCCTGAAAGATGAACAACTCTTACTTTTTTTCAGTGAGAGACATACATATATAAGGAAGAAGTTTCCTCACCTGGGAAGTGGCAGCCAGCATTTACTCTGTCTCCACTCTTTACAACAACTAATTATAGTCACATATGTCTGGTTTGTGAAGAAAGCGTGCATTTGTTTCAGAGCAAAGTTCTGTGTTTGCAAAGATAATTTTAGAACTGGATTTTTTAGCCCTTGAAAATGTGCAATATTCAGATTTTGCGTGTATCATCACCTGTAAGTTCACTTGCATATTGACTGACCATTTGTGAGTAATTTAACAGTATTGTCTAAGAAGAGATGACCTCTGAGAAGGGAATAACGATGCCTCGAATAATGGAAGTGAATGCACGTTTTAGAACTTTAACAAGGCTAACAATGTACACATCCTGACTGTATCTTCCCAGTAGTCTGGATGGGTGCTTGAAAAAGTACAAGAGATAATAATAAATAGAATCTTCCTATAGAGAAAAAAGCCAAGAGTGTATTTGAAAGATCAGACATTCTCTATTTGAAAATTGATATCACTTTCAAAGATGGACAGCTCCTTTCCTTGAGCCTGGCTGGATCCCAAGTGCATTCTCAGGTGTCCTGAGAACTGTCATTTGAGGTAGAGCTCAAAAAAAAGGATTTTGTTTTCCCTGTTCTGTTTCTGTTGGGAGGCACTGAACAGGCATATTTCATTAAAACATTCAGTTTTTTCAAAATAACAAAACAAAATTTCTCACATTTTATGAGGAAATGTCTTTCTAGCTCTCCCCGTGTGTGTAGCACCTGCTCTGCCTTCAGTACTATGAGCTAACTTTGTCCAGTTTGTTGTTCTGGGATGAAATGAGTTCTCTACAAATATTTTTCTTCTAACTGGTTCTCTTCAGGAGATCTGTACTGTAGGAGTAAAGAGCTTCCTTCAGCATGAAAGAGTAGTCATATGGCTTATCCTTCTGACCTGAGACCTTCAGAAAAGTTGCATGGTGAAGCACCTTGGTCTTTGGTTGTTCAAATTAATGCTTTAAAGTAATCTGATTTTCAGAGAGCAGGAGCCTGTGATTTCTGAGACTAGAGTTCCTTTAAGATGCCTCAAGTCAGGCCCCCCGTATTACTTAGTCTTGAAAATGAGACCGTTATTTGTTTGACAGTGACATGTCTCTATATTGTGTTTTACTTAAGGGAAAAGCGTTTACTATGTGAGGAAGCTAGAGGAAGTTTTCAGTTTTGGAGGGGACAAGCATGTGGAATAATTCTGCTGGCTTCAGTATTTCATGTTTATATTGAGGAACTTAGTCTTTTTTGCTCTTTTATTTTGCTGCATTTTCAGCTTTGCAAGTATACGATCAGGGAACACTAGTTTTTTGGCTTCCATGGAGGATGAATTAATAAAAACTTGTGTGTGGGAACGTGTTGCCCCTCTTAAAAGGCCATGGGACAAATGTTAGTGCCTTCAAGTCAACCTCTTTCCTGGGTTCAGCATCCCCTCTGGTACCTTGACACTTCTGCTCGGTTCAAGTCAGTTCCCATGCCTGGACGGCTCCTCCATTCAGGCTGAGCGCATGCCTGAAGCCCGATCGGTTACTGCAAGTCTATAATTAAGGTCTTGTATACGTTCAAATGGCTCATAGGCAACAGGGACAAGAGATGTCATCAGTCATAATTTCCATAACCTAAAGATATTTATTTTTTTGGTTATACCATAAGTTCTTTTTATTATTTTGTGACTTGGCAGAAATATCCTTTTAAAAGTAGGCCACCATGTCCTGTCCTACATCCATTATAAGTGGGCTGCTAGGAAAGCCCCAGACTGTCAAGGCCTCTATTTTTGGTTTCCTTTTTGCAGTATGAGGACAAAGTTTCCTTCAGATACAGCTCTAGCCAGAGAACTCATCTGATGGACTACAGCATATAATTTTCCTTATAAAGAGAGGAAAAAAAGATCAACTGTAATCTGTAGTGTCTCTTCGCTATATGCATCTCTGAAGGTCCATGTAATAGAGCAGGCGCCAGGAGCAACCGCTCTGCAGTTAAGGTTGCAAAACATCTTCCATTATGACATTGCTTCCTGTGTTTAGGGCTTTTGGAAAATATTACCTATGAGGCTGAAATTTTTGTTTCTTGTTGACTGTCAAAAATGGTAGTATCTTTAAAATATTGAGCTGAGCGGTCGATCCAGCAATTTCTTTTGCATTATGTGAGTAAAAAACCCTCTGGAAGCCCAAGCTATAGAATTAAAAAAACACACAATCCAGCACTTTCCAAGTGGCAAGAAAATACATTTCTGGCAACTACAAAGTATTTCAAACCTGGACTCTGAAATTCTGCACAACTCTTCACATTGAGCACTGCAACTTTTGCATGTGAAAAAATGGCTGGCTAAGTTTTCCTAATTTCTTTAAGGAATAAATATGTTGATGATACTTGAGATGGGATCTGTATTGAAGTTATGCCCCATTTATGCTGTTAATGATATATCATTGTGCCGTCTGTGCTGTTTAGGGGATTACTTCTTCCAAGTTGTTGCTGGAAGATATTTCAAAAGGAGTCACTAATCACAGACCTGCACTTCCCTTATTAACTCTGCTACAGCTTGCATTATTTTCTAACTACGAAGCTTTACTCTTGGAAGGGAAAAAGTGCTTCTTTTCTGAAGGTAACATATCATCGAAATAGAAGCAGATGTGCTTTTGCATTGTCTATCCGGTTTTGCAAGATGCTGTCTCCAAGCTCACAATTGCTTCAGCAATGTGTGAATTTTATGGCCTGCAACAGTGTAAAAGGTGTAAGAGTAGGCACAGAAGTCTTTCAGAGCTGCTTCTGCTCCAGAAGGACTCAAGAAACATTAAAAGTTCTTTAGTGGTGCAAATTCTGAATCTGCTAGTAGTGAACAGGAATACACAGATGAATGACAATATTAAAATGTGTATTTTCTAAGTGCAAATGCCCAGACCCTGGATTGCTACTGTAGACTTTCATGGATGTTACACTTGTGCATCAGTACATGCAAATTAGATGAACCACTGCAAAATTCGGGGAGTCAAGCATGTTTCTGTATGTTTCTGGAGCAAGCGGCATTGGTGTACTCCATGTCAGATGTAACTACTTTGCATGCAATTTCTTTCTGCAGTTAGAAGGGAAGAAGGGTAGCTAACTAGATATTATCTAATATAATATATATTATTTTGATACATGTTAGTATAATTCTGGAAGCCCTGGCATAGCGTAACATTAATGCAGGCATGGCAGGCACGACATTCCCTAGGAGACCAGCGCTTTTTAGAGGAGCAGCTGGAGGCCAGAGCTTTCCGGCATATAAAATTCGCCCTGGAAGTTCAGAGAGAACCATACCTGGATGTCAGGGACCCTCAACTTTTCTTACTTTTGGGGACCCCAGGAGACTGTCCATCCCTAACTTTGGATTCAGGTTTGCTGCCTTTCTGCTGTAACCGAGTGCAATTTAATCATTTAACAAGCCTAAAATAACAACATCTCATGCTCTGGCAAAAGGGTTAAGTTTGCGAGTGAGATTTTGGAAATGCGGGTTTGTAAAAGTTTGTGAAGAGCAGACAAAAATACCTGGTGTTAGCTGTGATCCCTGCTGGTGTTTTGGGAATCTCTGGGCCATTCTCTGAGCTGACCTTCAGCAGAGGGACAGTTTAAGAGCCTGCCTCAGACAAGCAGACACTGAGCACAGTGCAATCTCCTCTCATGCTAATTAGACTCATGGCTCCAGTCTTCAGAACAGGTGGTGGCTTTCCTTCCCCCCCCTCTTTTCCTAATTATTGTTTATGGTACCTAGGGCTAAGCAGAACTGCTAACACACCTGTAGGTTGCATAAATGGAAATGCAGCCCCGGGCTCGGTGTGCCTAGAGCTGTGATGCACGCTGACTTCACACCCTGATTCCTTGCATGAGGCTCTCTCTGCTTTCTGGAAGATTGCTGAATGGCTGTCCTTGCCTGCTTCCCAGGCAGCATGGCATATGTTGAGGCTTTCTCGTGGCTTTGTTACAATTCAAATGTTTTTATACCAGCAAAAGTTATTATTATATAGCATCTTTGATAATGTCTGAAATTGAGGTAATAGCTGGGTTTCCGTAAAGACCACACATGATGCAGTAATCTGAAAGGCTGATCTGGCTCTTGAATGACATTGGTTTCCTCACTTTGTCAATCTAGCAAATGAAGAACCGAACGTAGCAGTGTCTACTGCAATGCTAGAGTGAACAGTTCCCTCCTGAACACAAGAAATGAGTCTTTCCTAGTTCCAAATATTTTTTACCAATTTGATTCTCGTTAGTGTCCCGATTAGTACATGATGAAGCAGAAAAGCTCATTATGTTATTGATTTATTAATTTTTTTTTAGTGTTTCTTGAGTAGTTCTACAACTGTAGGTGATCACTGGCATCTTGTGCTGCCATTGTTGGTTTTGTTTGCACACTTAATGTATTTATCCAGTTAACAACAGGACACTTGAAATCGTATGTTAGACTTAGATTCTGCTATAAAATTTGAATGCTATGTCTAATTGCCTGCATTTTTCTGAATCCACCAAGAAAACTATTGATGGGCATGATTTTTTAATGTGCTTCTCAGTCACTTAAAATGTTGGCCCCAACCCAAGAAAAGCACAGGAATGCTTCTGAAAAAGTGAAATGTTCAGCTGAAATCACATGTCTAAGTTTTGGGTCCTCAGTCATAACACTAACATTGTAGTAACGGAGGCGTAATTAAGTATCTTAACAGTTTGCTACTCCATCCTTACTCTGGCACCTATTGTTGCCTAGTGTTTAATGGCTCTCTTGCATTTGCACTGAACTGTCCATGTTTTTAGGTTTGTATTAATACCAACCGTAAGGAGGGCAGACAGGGAATACAGAAAGAATCAGCAGTTTGGACAGCAAAGAACAGAACTGATTTTGGGTAAACCCACCTGAATGCCTTTGGAGAGAAGCAGTCTGAACCTTGCAGTTGCTGATTAGTAGGAGTAACCTGGAAAAAAAAGTACAGAAAGTTAATAGTGATAAAGAAAAAAAAAGACCTATGTTCTGAAAAGAAATGGTGCTTTTTAATGTGTATCCTCAAAGGCAGCAGTGGGTGTGACGTTACAACTGCTATGAGCAGAGCGGGAATGGAAGTGGCTGCTCATCTGTTGGTTTATTTTAAAGCAACTGGCTTCCTCTTAGGTCTTTGCATGGGGTGCGGAGAAGTAAATGGCTTCCAGCTCGTCTGGGTAATCAAGCTCGTGTAATACCTTGGGATGTCATACATCCATTATAGTCTTGTAACTCACACAAGTCACACTTGCCCACACTAGATGGCTAGTCTACAAGGTGTGTAAATTTGCTTACAATTACTTGCTAAAATAGTAAATTCTTTTGTTTCCATTTGAGAAAAAGAAAGCTCTTAGGAGCAGGGCTTAGTCCCTAACAGCAATCTGCCAAGCAGTCACTGCACACTGTCACATAATTCAAGCAGTGGTGACCTCAGCGTGCCACGTAATAAAGATTATCTTTTTCTACTATAATAAATAAACGGTTTGGAGGCTAATTGGAATTACACTGCATTCATTCTGAGCGAGGGTGTGTGTTTGAAAAATGAAACCTAACTGGTGTACAAGTGAAGAGCGTGCAAGGGGGAGCAGAGAGGGGGATCCCGTCCCTTTTCCCCACGCAGGTTTCTCCTCCCTGTGCCTCCCTGCTTTATCAGGATGCAGGGAGGAGCTGGCCATGAGACTGGGCTCCCTCTGCACGTCAGGGACATTCCGTGGTGAGCCGGAATGCCTCTGGGGTTACTCAGCAGGGGCTGTCCCAGGCAGGACAGCGGCACTTTTCTGCTGGAGAACAGGCAGCGAGGAGGGAGAGAGGTGTCCTGAGTAGCTGAAAGGAGATCATTGACAAGTGGTCGACCAGCAATTCACTCAAAATGATCTGCCTCTTAAACATTCGGCAAACAGCAGGGCAGGGATTTGTATGGGTTCTGGCACTGCTGGTGGCTACATAAATTAATACAGGTTATAAGCGGGGCCAGCTTGTTTGCAGAGAAGCAGGAGCCAACCCACAGAAGAGCTGTTTTTGAATTTTGGACACTGAACAAAGTTTTAAACTCCAGTAGGGCCCATATTTTTTCTTTTCCCAGCCCTCCTCTAAACACCTTCCTTTATTTATTTATTTTTTCTTTTCATTTGCTTCTGTCTCCCTTTACATTCTTAGATCTTTAATAGCTCAAACATGACTGGGCTTTGGTCCAGACTCCTGGCATGCGATGCCAGCCCTCGCTGGCCCTGATGTGACTGCAGCAGGCCAGGGCTGTTCTTCAGAGCAGCCAACAGCGGGGAGAATCCAGCCTTTTTCCAAATCAGAGGGTGATGTATCCCGATACAGGAGCTGCACATAAGAGGCCAATTTGGGTTAAAAAAATGATGATTAAACAATAGTGCTTTTTTCACTAAGAAGAAGTCTGAAAACTTATTCTGTATGAATAAGTATGTTAATAAAACAGGTTTTAGTAAAAAATAATAACAAGCAGAGAAATTGAGTTGTGACTGACACTGATTTCTAAGCCTGTTTCCTGAAAATAGCATAATCAAAAATCTTTGCATTTCAATAGTGTTTTGACTGAAGATGTGCTGTCTGTGGTAGGCAGTGTGACAGTCCTAGAGAGTTTACAGTCCAATCTGTAAGATAAAAAAAAAGAAAAAAAATGAGGTTTTGTAGAGGGAGATGCAGGGATGAGGAGAGAAAAGCTATTGCCATTATGCTGCTTAAAAAACTGATGGACGCATTAACTAACTGGTGTGGTATCATCTGGGAGGTCTGTAGCAAACTGAGAACAGAAAACAAACATTCCATTTCCCAGTGAAGTCCTTCAGTCATGAAACCATCCTCCTTTTCTGTCCTGTTCCTTACATGTTCCTCACTAGTGCAGTTCCAAGCGTCTCACTGTAGTGCCTTGAGAGATATGACTAATGTGTCATGGGTTTATTAATCTTATCCTTTGTTTGGAAGGGCCTTTTGTCTGGCTGCATTCTTTACTGTTCAGAAAGCCTGCTTGGAGGCTTTTAGTTTCTTTGCTTGTTTTTAAATGTTTGTGCCACTCTATGCTTGTATTTGAGAAGTAAGGTGGAATGGTGCTCTGAATGTAGAACTGAAGGCAGTAGGGGTTGTGGTGGTCCCTAATTACTGCTGGTGTTTGTTATTTATTGCAGCCTTCATTTCAAATATTTAGAGTTTTTGGAGTCTAAGCATTGAGCAGAGGAGGGCAGAGATGTAGATTGATTAGATCTTCCACTGAAATCACTGAAGATACAGGGGATGTGTTTGACATGCTTGCGCTAGTCTGTGTTACTGATGAGGTATCCTGCAAAATTCTGCTGTGGATTTGAGGAAAGAGACTTTATTACTATGAAATTCCTGCCAGTCTCAGTATTGCAGCTCAGGTTTGGAAACTCTCACTTTCTAACCTACTACAATGCGGATTTAACAAATCACTAGTACTTGAGGTTCAAAGAAATTATCTGCTTTTTTTTTTTTTCCTTTATTTTTTTCCCTCAGCACTAATCTTGCCTGAGCTTTGCATAATACAGTTTTGCACTCGTAACTTTGCTTCCATGTATGTCTCTGCAGTCTGTTTTCAGAAATAACAGTAACAAGGCTTGTGACTGAGGGGTGGGTGTATAGGGTAAGACAAGGAGTTGCATGTCTCAGTGAGGAAATTGCAGATGTAAACCCGCATCCACAAAAATGTTGGCTACATGAAAATAAGCTTTAATGGTTTAGTGGGTATAGATCACCTTCAAGCTGGAGTGCAGTTGTCTGGTAGAGAAGGAACACTGCAGTGGCCCCCTCCTCTATTTTTAATTCACCCTCATTAATGATGGTATAAGTTCATCTTTTGCTTTAGTTTCCTCAAGTGATCTCTGGGGTTTCTTTCTGTTTACTTGCTACAAGTTTATTAAACAAACAGCTCAAGTACCCGTGTGAATCAGATCTGAAGTCTCTCTTAAAGGACGTCACTTTATGTCATGCTAAGCATTAAGCATGAGCTCAACTCCTGTTGATTTCAGGATGCCATTCGTGCCAGTAAATGGGATCTGGACACTTAAATACAGAGATGAGATAGCCAGACCTGTTGTCACTGTGGCTACAAAGTGTTGTAGGATGGCTATGAAACTGAAAGCCAATCCGTAGCCTGTGAGTGTCTGGGATGCTATTTTTTCAGAGGCACTGGAGCACTGCCCTTGGGTGACTCCTTGCTGAGGTTCCTGCAGTCTGATAACAGGGCAGGTACCGCTCTGAGCGTTACCAGTGTGCTCATCTCTACCTTGTCCTATATGGGCACTATGGCTGTCATGACCACCCTGAACGTCATGTAACGATTAGTTATGAATGTTTTTGCCCTAACCATAGTGCCTTCTGGCATCACCAGCCCAGTGACTTACTACTTCACATGTCTTCCTTTGCATTCGCTTTCTCCTCTTCCTATCTTCTCTCCTCCCCAGTAGCTGTGCAGGAAGATTTGAGGGTTCAGAGGAAAGGCGTTATGTGTGTGTTAACCATTGAAATGCAGCAGGGAGCCTGGCATGAGTTAATGTCAGGAGGGGAGCCAGCTGGCCTGTTTAAAATACTGGTTTTGATGCAACAGGGAGATTATATTCTATTCAACACACTTGCACTGCACAGTGAAACTTCATAAAGCTTGTGAAGGCAGCATGAATTCGCGGAGTGAGTGCTGGGTGGGGAGTAAGGAACTCCTCAGTTATAATCTCACTCCTGTCAAAAAAATTTACTAGAGGGCCTTGAAGAAGAAAATTATCTTCTGTGTCACTCTCCTCATGAACAAAGTAAAGATATTGTATTTTCTTTATCTCGAGTTTGTAGCTAATTAAATTTTATGTAATATTTGCTCTGTGTTCTAAAGATGTATTTCATAAACCCAAAATTCTTTTTTTTAAAATTTATTTAAAAGATCCCACTCCTTAGTTATGAAAAATGGCATGGAATTGTGTTATTAAGAAATGGATAAGTATAATAAGAATAATTATTTGATAATAGCATGTGAAATTTATCGGCAATTAAATATTTTTTAAAACATCGGTACATTCAAATCAGAAGTTCCCAAGTCACTTTTCATAAATAACTCCTTCTGCAGACACTCAGCATAGGGAACTGATTTGAAACAGATCTATGGTGGAGCTGCAGTCCATCCGTGGAGACTTTTAAGTCCATATGGTGAGACTGCCTAAGGAGTCAAATACTTTGTGGAAGGATCATGCAATTAATAAAAAAAAAAAAAAAAAAGTAGTAGTGTTTTAAGTTAATTCAAATCTATTTAGTATTTATTTAGGTGAAAAAAGAGTGCGTCCAGTTCAAAGAACAGGAAAAAAATCTTCATGATTTTCTGTTTACTCATTTTTTGATGGCTGTCACAATCCATGTATTTTTAACTATTTTGTTCAATAAAATCTGTTACTTCTTAGTGACAGAGAAAATCGCATGACTTAAAAATAACAACGTGCTGTATCTTTAATACGGCTTTCTTTTATCAGATATACAGCACCCAATAAAGACATACTGAGCAATTCAGTTTTCATTATTCTTACTAAATGGAGAGAAGTTAATTTATTTTTCCTGTAAGTCTTTTAGAAATTATTATTCTGGGTGGCTGGACATAAATCTGTAATTCTGTAGATATTCTGTAGATATCCTGGTGTTAGTATGCTTTGAATTTATTAAATAGTATCTATTATCCAGTCTATATTTGAGGCTTATTCTAATTGTAAAGGTGTTGTTTGTTGGCATAATTGGTTAAGAAGATTTTAAAAAATAGGATCTGGATGTCACATCAACACACCTATGCTAGCAGAAGTGCCCCTGCAGATGCAATTAGAGAGTCAAAGTCCTTTTTGACAGAATTTGGGGGAAGGGAGAAGAAATGGCAAATATGAACCATCCTGGCTTAACTCTTTGGTGCAAGCTGCTCTGCTGGCTGCTATGAAGACAGGTCTGTGCTCCTACGGGAATGACAGCATAGGGCATTGCGGGAGGACCTCTGAAAGATGTAGTCTAGTTAGTAAAAAGCAAACAAAAATCCACTAAGAAATCTCTACCCCGGAAGGAAGTTGGGTTGCAGTGTGATGGGAGTAAAGGTTTGGGAATTGTCTCTCTGCTGGGCTGTGGAGGGTGCCTGTGGTATGACCCAGTGGGCTGGCAGAGGTTGCTCATTGATTTGCCACCATGTAATGTTTAAATGGTTCCAATAAATAGCCATAAAAGTGTTTTGGCCTGCTTTTTCACAGGTTTTCCATTAGAAACGGTTTGTTTAGCTTTCAAACTTTTTCTTTTTTAATGTTTCTTTACATTGGAAAAATGTATTTTATGTTTGTAAAACACCAGGCATACTGACCTTTTCCCAAACTCCCTCTTCTTTAAATGAAAAACGGATTTGAGAATGATGGTGATGATTGCTTTTTTTTCCTGTTACTATAGTATTTAGAAATCCCACTGAAAGAATAATATCTGGTATTAAGAAACTGAGATACAGAGATATAAGGCCACTACCTAGCTCTTGTCTCATGACCTTGCTTAATTAAATTGCTCAATTTGTCCAAGGCTGAGTTCCCTGCCTTTAGTGAAGGCATGCTTTTTTTCCTTTCCTTTAAGATTATCAGGTAGAAAGTGTCTTGTTATGTTTATATAGATCTGTTGAAGCCTTTAGCTGCCATTGTGATATGAATATAAAGAGCTGGTGCCGTAAGTACCATAGGGTGGCTGAGATTAGATTTTGGATCACTGCCTGTGATCCTGCTAATGCAAAGTATGCATTAGTGCTATCCATGCAAGTGAACAGGCAGGGTTAACACACCAGAAAGACAGACTTTCTACTGATACAGCTTTGTACACTTTCTATAACATGGCACCCTCCACTGTAGCCAATTCACCTTCTGTACGACATCTTATACAATCAGGACTTAGGCAGAACAATTAAATGGGATTTCTTAAGTGGCAGCGAAGGAATGTTAATTGATGTGTGAAATATAATTATCCTCCTGGGCTCCTTGGCTTTCTTTTGTTCGTGACTGGTTTTGATTAAACAGCTCTACTTTCTGGGCCTATTGTATCCATTCACCTACTCTTTTCGTCCTAGAAACAGGCGATGTCTAAAAAAGGCTGTCTACTTGTGCATCCCAAATATTTCCCAAGGCACGAGAAAAAGGGGAGGGGAAGTGCAGGCAAAAATCAGTCATCCTGCTTGGTATGTGGGTCCTTTGCTGAATGCTGTTTTTGGGTTGGAGCCCTGCATCTGGACTCCAGCTCATGCCAGCTGAAAAGGAAACTTCTATTTTGTTTGCTTAAAAGGCAAGAAGTCAACGTTTAAAAAGGCAACCTGAGGGGATTTTTTCAGGGACTTGACCTGATTGATCGGGAAAATAAGTTAAATGAGGTGTGGCCAAGGACTTCTTAAAGCAATCAAGCAAATACTTTCTTACCAAGATGGGCAGGAAGCAAGAGGGTGGGATACTGTATGTTCTGCTGAGCACTGCCTCTAAATCTTTTTCCTTATTTTTGTCCTGGTGGGCTATCATAATGCCCTCCATATGGGTGATTATAGCCATCAGGATATGCAATAAGTTGGATATTTGTAGAGAATGTTTCTTCTGTGTGAACGAACGGCATTGTGAGAGTGGGAAGAAACCAGAACTAAACCTCTCTGATGGTTTTCTTCATCCTGGGTCTTTTGATTATTGTGTTTTTTTAAACAAACTTGACATGGTATTAGGGTGACAGTGAAATATGTTTCCTTTTTCTTTCCCAACATCAACAAAATTGGATTTATATTAGAATCAGGGTAGACATTTTAAAGATCTATACTATTTCTGCATTCCTCAAGTGGCAAGTTCTGATTGAGATACATATATACACACATACTTAAGCTAAAAGTTTACTGTGGCGCTGGTGGTTAGCAGTTTGGAGTTCTAGATACCATGTCATATATGTCCAACAAACATACAGCTCCAGCAAGTCTTAATTCTGACCAAGGGAAGGTCCTGGCATTCTCAGATAAAATGAGACGTGCAGGAGGTTACACGCTAAAACCTCCTAGGATCAGCTGAAACTCAGGTGTCCCGCAGTTGACTGACGTTCCCTGCACAGCTGAGACCTCTGCCTGTCTATGCCTGTCTTGTGTTTAGGAAGGCAGACAGGTAGTTTGGGGTATATTTGGTTACTTTTGTCCTGCAATCACACTAAGCTTTGCTGCAAAATCATGTGACACCCAAGACGGGTGTTCCCTTTCCAGCAACAAGACCATGATTGCATGTCCAGAGGTACCCCAGGCTCCCAGCAAATAGTTACTGTCCATGTGGGCCAACCTGGCTCCATGAAACTTTACAGTGTCTTCTGGTTTTGAAGTGCTCCTATTTTTTTGGACTGCAGAGCATCCATTAGCAACAAGTGCCAGTTTAAATACACATAGAATGAAAAGTTCCTTTCTTTTGTAGCTTGAAGCCCTCTGTTTCATTGGGTAATCCCTAGCTCTTGCTTCATTAGAACCAGTGAGTAAGCATTTCTTAACAGCTGTCCTCATACGGTTGATGGTCTTGTAGCTGTTACTGAACTCTGGTTTTGCAGACCTCTCTTGTAGTCCTTCTTTAGTCATCCCTCTCTTCTAGAAGTCTGTTTAGTCTGTCTGCTCCTTCCTGTACACCTCTGATCAACCCTGTTGCTTTTTCTGTTGTAGTTCTGCTGTTACATTTCTCTGAGGCAACTGGAACTGCATGTGATGTAGATGATCTTGGAGTAAGTGGTGGTAAAATGAAGTTCCTTTTTTGGCTTTCTCAATTGATAAATTTGTTTCCTCTTCATCTATAGGTGGACTTTGGTGAGATTTTGACAGTAACACCGCGAGTTGTCTGAGATGTGGTAGTTAATACCAAGCTGATCATCTTGCAGGTCTAGTTCAGGTTGTGTTTTCTTACTGAGTGTGTTTTTCTCAGTGCAGATATCTTCCCTAATGTAGGCAACATTTTCATGATATTGGTCAGAATTCAGCAGCTATCAGACAGATTAGAGTCCCATAATGAAGTGCTTTGAAAACCAAAGGTTGAAGCTACATCTTTAGTTTCCAGAAAGAGCTTGAATCCATATTTAGTACATTAAAAATGTACAGACTGCTGGTTTACTCTAACATCCCATCTCATTTCTTTTTTCCATTAAAAAGATTTTATTTTTTGCCCCAATGAGACATGAAAACATGTTTTGAAAGGTTATGAATGTCTGGCAAACTATCTGGGTTTGGATTTTTGCCCACCTATATTCCTGCGTGGCCTAGTCGCCTGTGCAGAACTTGCTCTTGGTCTTTTACAGCATGAAAATAATACAGTGGTGGCCTAAACTGTGGCTGTTAGTTAAAGATAATAAAAAATGAAAATGAATCAACTTAAAATACTGAAAGGTCAAGAGGCAGCTGGAGCATATTGAAGGAAAGATAGGATAAAAGCGGGTTCCAGGAGGGGCTGAGAATGCCAGAGGGCAGCAGCAGCTCGGTGTGTTACACTCCAGCCCGTGGGTTTAAGGTATGCTTGTACATATTTCTGCTTTTCCAAAGAACGCTGCCATGTGGCCCGTCCATCCAAAAATGCCAAGGATTTGTTAGGAAATTGCAGATGCTCTGCTCCTCTGCAAAGCAGAGGCTAACAAATTAAGAAAGAAGTCACAGAACTGCATTTTAGTGACAGGTGAGATAAATGACACCTTTCCCAGAGCCTGGAATACAGAATACAGAACCAGATACTTGGGGTGTGCATAAATCACTTGCAGGAGTTGGGGGCGTGGGGGGGTGTTTGACTCCTTTCCTGGCACAATCCTCCAAGGAAGAAACAAATGGAGAAATCCTCACTTGGGGAGCTGCTTGGTGGAGACAGTCACTAGATCCCTTGATACTGCAGCTCTTGTTCTATCTCATTTAGCACCACAACCCTCCATAAACCAAAGGGAGTACAACATGCCTAATGTAGCGTGAGGAGCAAGGTGGGGTGTGCCCGACAGCAGAGATTTACTGCTACCTGATGGGCCTCGGTGAGCATCCTCCTCCCCCCGAGAACCATCACTGCCTCCTCTCCCTCTCGCACAAACATTCACATGCACACACATACACACACACACACACACACACACACACAAGCTCTTGAGAATGCACTTTGAGTCTTTTGTTTCCCCTCATTAAAAGTGCCAAGATGCATGTCAAATGCCTGGAGCAGTCTCCTGCTTTATAGTTTTATTATAGTACTATTATGACTTATCTAATTTATTTTTTCCTCTTCGTGTGTGTATCTTACTACTTACACTGCAAATGTTTATGTCAAGCGGAGATAATCTCTTTGTGTGTGTTTCTGTCTAGATACTTATCTTTATTTTTGGAGGGGCTCTTAAAGGGGCATGAATATTTGCCTTTCCCCTCTTTTTCAGGTATGTAAAAGAATTATTAAAAGGGCAGAATCAGTCCCCATTCTGAATATCGTGCTGTTATCTTAAAGATTACAGTTCTGTAGGTTCGCAGCAGCATTTCTGTTTGCTCCCAAATTTACATAGCTGTATGCTGTAGGTATAAATTAGTTTAATATATATTGAGGCATGTATAATGTCAGGGAAGTTGATACCATTCTTTAGAAAGGAATACTTATTGACTTACACCTTTAAGGTAGTAGAGATGATAAATTTTTGAATCATGTCTATTATTTTTTTTTTCTTAGATAATTGGACTAGAATTAAAAATCCTCTACATCAGTGTGTATATAGACCAGATTGCAGTTTGTGGAGTACTGAATCACCTTCAAGTGGTTTAGGAAACTCTTCTGTATAACATTAGCAAGCATCCACCGGACATGAACTCAGCCAGTTTGAATGCCATATTCACATCACCTACATGCCAGGCTTAAACACCAAATGTGAACACAGACATGGGAGCAGACAGGCTGATTATTTTGCTCGAAGCCTGCTTCATCCTTCCCTGTTTGAGAACGAGCCGTTCTGAAACCTCAGCCTGCCTCAGAAACCTCACCTGCATGTCCCTCCCATGACAACTAGTGCTGCCTTCCCTCTGTCTGCTCAGTCACATCTGATCGCTGTCAGTGTGAGCCACCTCCTTGGCACCTTTGCCAAGCAGCATCCCCTTAGCTTTCTTCATTTTTATTTTTCCAATCAGTCTCTGCACATACAGAGATTTCTTATGTCCCATAAGAAACTTTGTCTGGTAACTCTTCTTTCACCGTGCTAACTTTTTGTATTTCGCTCTGAAATCTTGGGCTATTGCTTGCAGGAAAATTGCTCTGCATAGCAAGCTGTAATGCATTGTACTGTATTTCCTCCCGTACAGCAAAGCCAAATTGGTCTAGTAGCTTGCATTTCCTTTCAAGTGGCTCTAGCTGCTTTGGCACTAATTGTCAGTGCCAGACTGAAAACTATAGCAAGGAAATCTAGGCTGAACGTGGCTGTGGGGCCAGGACCTTGGTTTTGTGACTCATCCATTTGGAGAAACACCCACCTAAAAAGACTAATTCTGAGATGGCCCCATGTAAATGACACGAGAGAGACTCTCAGCCAAAATACAAATCCTGTTTCCACTTGTTGTAGGAACAGGGGAAGTGGCTCTGCCCCCAAACAGACTGTGAAACTGGGGCAGGACGTTGCAGTATCCTTTTTCCTCTACGTTTTGCCTTTGCTCCTACGCTTGCCCTTCCTTTAGGACCCTTCTAACCTTTCAAATGGGAAAGGCAAGTGGCTTCCTGTCCTGCATGTTTATGGAGTGAACTGGTGCAGGCTGGGTTTGAGGGAGGCTATAGATTTCCTGGCGCTCGTTCAGCCCTCACGTCCTGGCCTTCTGTGCAAACAGTTCTCCTGGCCCCACCTCTCCGAGCCTTTGCTGTGGCTGTGCCTTACCAGAGGTGTTCTGGAAGCCTGTTACAACCCACCAAATGGTGTCCATTTACTGTATGATGAGCTCATGAGTTTTCTTCAAAACTTAGAGAACCAGTTTTGTCTCTTATCTTTTTAACAGGTGATGTCTCAGATGCTGAAACACAAAGCAAGCTATACCTGACCAAGGGTATTTGCTGTCACAAAGAATAAACTGGGACCCTCTTACCATCTCAGCCACCAGTGGTAAGTTTATGGCCTGATTTTGCTTGCTCCAGATAAGTCCGACTACTTTGCAGTGGAAACGCAGAGACTGAGACATGCCTTGCTAACACTGTTATTAACCTGACAATCTGTTGGTTCATTATGGGATTGAAATCTTGTGGGAACAACTCTGTGTTTCACAGCAGAACTGACACACAATCCGATGCAGCTGATTTGCTGTGGACAGTCTTCAAATGTTGAAATCTCAGACTTTCTAAGTACAGGGCTGCTATGCATGGGTACACTTCCTGCTAATCTTGAGGCATAAACACTCAGTGGCTCCAGACGCTTGAAGAAATAAACACACTGACTTGGTATTAATATTTCATCACAACACACTAAAGTTAAACCTCACTGATCCAGAGTGACCTGCAACCACTCAAGAAAATGTTTCTTTCTTTTTTTTTTTTTTTTTTTTTTTTTAAATAATTCAACTTTTTATGGGGGGAAAATAAAAGGAAATGGTCTCCTGTATGGCAGGCTTAACATGGATAAGCAGAGCCATTTCAGCTGGAGCAAAACTGCTCATGTGCAGAGATGTTGCTTTGGAAAGGTTTGTAAGTTCAAGGAGGACAATTTAACAGCTTTGTTGTCTCTGCTACATAAGGTGAACCAGACACACAGTGCCATGAAGTAACAGAGTACACAATCATTGCACGCTTAAACCAGCAGCTCCTGTAAATATTACCTGATAGTCACTGCTGGAATGCAACATAGCCTTGAAAAGACACAGGCTTCACATCGCTGCCATCAGGAAACCCTGCAATCTAATCCATGGCAGACAACCTTATTGCTGAAATCTCCTGTGAGCAAAAGGGGGTTAGAAACACAAGAACGTTTTTTGCAACTGATGCCTAAGAAGTTTCCAAGCAGCATTATTTGAACTGGATGTTAATGATCTGATCTTAAACACACTGCATGCGGTAGGTGCTCTTCTGTTGAACGCTAATGATGATCAAATCAGAACTTAACACAAGGCCAATAGGAAATATCTTGTGAGTTCTTTCTGTAGAAGAGGTTGGCTTGCAGCCCACACGGGTGCTGCGTGCTGGGAGTACAGTGGGCTGGGTCCATAGGCAGCCAGGCAGGGTTAGGAGGTCAGTAGCTGATCTTAGACACTCACTTCAGCGTTTCTAGGCAGTTGTTAATACAGTCTCTAAAGCTTGGAACTAAAAATTGTCATCTTTTCCATGAATTAAGCTGTCCGTATTTGACCAGAAACTGCTCAAGGGGAGTCAGTGTTTTACCCTATATGCCATCTGGCTAGCAATGCCTTCATCCCCAATTTTATTATTTATTTGGTACGATAAAGAGGTTGAATTAATGTAATAGTGGATTCTCCCCTCTGTGGCACCCACCCACCCACCTCCTAATGTTGTTGAGTGTGTTTAAATCAAGTCTTAAAGAAATATTTAATTTTCCTTGCTTTGCAATTTATGTTCTCTTATTTCACTTGATTTTAATGCATGCTAAGCGCTCTGGGATATGCACATGAAGGATGTTATATATCTATCTATCTATCTATCTATCTATCTGGGAAAGAACAAGACGAACGGTTTCTTTTAAGCTGAGTTCGAGGCAGTCAAGCCCAATGTCCACACGAGGCAGTGGAGAGCATCAGGAAAAATTGCGAAGGGAAACGCTAACAACACTTAGTAGCTATAGCTGCTCCAGCATTTTCTCAGATTTACAAGGACCCCCGTAAAATATATTAGGGGAAAATGTAAAAACTCAAGTGCAATTTAAACAGTAGCATTCTGATAAACTCAGGATCAGCTGGTTTTGATCGCAGTGCAGTTTGGTGCAGGAGCACCACTTGTGCATTATGAGTAAGGACTGGAGGAAGCTTAAAGCAGCTGTGCTTCTATATTTGCTCACTCTCTGTATTCAAACCTTGGCTTGATAGCTCAAAGGAAATGAGATGTGTTTTGCATAACCCAGTTGCAATCAGTGGAAGCACCTACTAATCTGCTGGTACTGCTTCTGACCTTTTCAGGATCTGATTCCTTAATGGAAAATTAAAACATTTGTAAAAGAGGAATGGACTTGTTTATTTTGGGGGGTTTTGTGAAAATTCAAAAGGCATTAGTGAAAAGACAGATTTATACAAAAAATTGTATGATAGCATTATTCTCCTGGCTGGAAGAACCTGAGATTATTTATAGAAGTTTCTTTTTGCAAACTGATTTCTGAAATTATTTTGTAGACTTCTTCACTTCCACTATTTTTGGGAATGCTTATCACAGTGCATATCCTGATGATGGCATTAAAAATAAAAGGCATTCCTTTATATCAATAGTGATAGATTTGTTAAAATATGGTTCTCCTCTAAGAGCTGACATGGAAAATGAGGCCAACGGTCCTGAATAACAAGGACGGGGAAGACCTTGAAATGTGAGGCTTTAGTGTTGAGAACTCTCAATAAATCAGGGTCATTCATGGAAATCACTACTAAATCCCAAACTACCCTGCCTCTTCTGATCCAAATGTTTGTTTAGTAAGCTGCAGTACAAGAAATACATCCTGAATTATAATGACTTATTCTGTGTGCTCCCACCTCCCTCCCAGTTGTGGCATCCATCTGGGAATCAGATCTTAATTTTCTCTCTCATTTTCTGCCTTCTTATTTCAGGGCTTAAATTATCAGGCAGATCTGCAGAAAATAAAGAATTCAGTATATGCAGATTAATAATTGGATGTGAAAAATGGATATCAAATGTTGAGCAAAAAATCTGCTGGGGATTTGGAAGCCTGTTCCGCGTTAGCGCAGCAGGTGCTGAATGCTTCCTGAGTTATTCTGGAAGAGCCTGCTCTTTTCCACATCATCTGAGAGCACCGAGGCATTTCGCCTTCTTTCGTCTATCAGAATGGGGAGAATTACTTTGTGCTGTTTAGATGAAAACATGCACAAAAGCAACAAAATCAGCCCAGTTAATTACCTATGAAAACTATTGTGCAGCTCTGGGTTTGAGCTGTAGTTTCCAGCAAAACCATGCTCTAGCTAAGTATTTGCGAGAGTTGCAAAGATGCATGCTGGTCTGTAACGGATCCTGCAGGTGACCAGGCAGGTTACCAGCCTTTATGTAGTGGGGACTCTCTTAAAGTTCAAGTGGTTGTGGGGAAAGCCTTTCTCTCCTCATTCTGGGCCACTCTCACTCAATCAGGGCTAAATAGCAGGTTTGCTCACATGTGCTCCCCTCTCCTTTGTAAACACAAAATCCCTTAAATAAATAGCAGCCAGACCTTTTTTTCACTCTTCTGTTTATTAGAAGGACTTAGCTAATCCCTGTGTTTACGAGTAGTAGGGTGTGTCGACCTACAAGCCAAGGGAGTTAATGAAATTCATCTGTTCTCTATTTTCCAGCAGAATTGAAGGGAGGGGGAAGGCCCAACCAACCTTCAGCGTAATGCAGAAATATGACTAACCGTGGTGTCTGCAGGCAGAGACTCAAAAGGGAGTAGCGGGTGGGAGGAGGTGAAGTGGCTGAATGGGAGAAATGAAGGGAAATATTCCCCCTTCAATTAGAGTAATTAAAAAGTAGTAAAAATAAACCACCCAAATGAGAGTCTGCCCAAAACAAAGTCTTAACGTACAGTTATGGTTTAAAGAGTCTGCCGAAGGCCACCGCCATGTGTTGCCACAGCCCTCTTGTGTCTGTCTGACACTAAGCAAATACCAGCCCAGGAATGGGGACGGGGGGGAGCTGGAGGAGCTCGCTCCAGCCAGGGCGGCCGGCGGGCTGAGCCAGGGCATGGCGTTCCTTGGAGCAGGCTGCCCAGCGCCAGGCGCTGTGGCTTTCCCGGGTCCAGCCTTCTGCATGCAGCTACAGTTCAGCACATCAAGTATTAGGAGAAGCTGCTGTAACATTGAGTTGATCCATGGAGGGAATTAAAACCCCTCCGAGAAAGTGGCAACGTCCCATTTGCATCTGTCTGAAGGTTGCTGCCGCTGTCCATTCTGCTACCGCATGGCTTGTTTGCTCTGCCCTCATGTGTACTATTCCTGTTTGGGTTTTTCCAGTTCAGTGTTTTGTTTACCTTCTTGGTCTTTAATTCCCTAGAAGAACTGGTGGGTGAAATGACTGTTTCGTTGGTGATTCCTCCCTAGTAATTTATTTGTCAGTATAGATGTATTTTGTCACATGAGCTTCACTGCAGCACAGAAGGAGCAGCCGCGTTGAACTTGTGGTACTTTTCCTAGAAGCCTCGGTCCTGATTCCAAATGCATCTCCATTAAATGTGGACAAGTACCCCTGTCAGATTGTGTTGTGTTCTTATGACGTGGAAAGAGAAAGTGGCTGAAGAATGAGTTAGAGTCTTCAAATCTGTAACTGGAGATTTAAAATTATGTGGAAAAATATGGTAATTTAAACTTCTGGGAGATGCATCAATCTTTGTCTGCAATCCAGTCTGTGACTAACAGGCTCAGTGGCAGGAATTTTTGGCATTCCCAGTGCTAAGGTCAGTAGATGATAGTTCTTGGTTGTAATCCCCAAAACACTTCACATAATAATCAGCATGTCCTTCTAAGGAGCTTACAAAAGAGGACAAAACTTTTGACATTTGATCTTTGCAATTCTAAAGGACTAAGATATATAATTCTAAAGATATTAAGTTCTTTGCATTATAAACCATTATAATCTCTAATAAGATGAGACAAATTGGTCAAATCTTTAGAGGTACCAAGCACCTGGAGCAGTGGTTTGCTTCTGTGCATGGATGGGTGTAGTGCTGCTTTTGCAACTAATAGCAGCCCTTTACTTTGCTTTTTGGCAATTATCTCTGAATTTTTAGTCATTTGCAATAGGAAAACTTAATATGTTGGGGGAAGAGGTGTCTTGAGGGTTGCAGTATTACACAGCTTAGTCTGTGAATTCACAGGGGCAAGAGCTGCCTGCATGTAACCCACTGCAGACAATTCGTTTTTAATGTGGCCGCATCTGCAGCCACGCAAATTCATGACAGCTGCAGTTTTGATAGCTAAACCAAAATACAAATGAGTAATGAGAAATAAATTTATTTTACGCTGGCCATGTTTGAGAATCGACTGCTTTAGACGTGTATGTTTTACAAATGATAAGATAGAGCATGCACATACTCCTCCTCGGGCCAAGTACACTTTCCTATTGAGAGTCTGAAGCGAGGGGACAGGAATGTCCCAGGAAATAAAATAACTATACATGCCACTGCTTTTGGAAAGAGTGACCAATGCAGACCTTGAGTCTGTCTTTCCCTGGCTGGGGTTAGGCAACAAGTGAGTGTAAAAAGTCCTGATCTTCACAAAGCTCTGCTGTATCATCCGTTAATAATCTGAGCCGGTGGGGAACTGCAGTGTCAGGTTTTGTTTAAACCTAAATCTGTTCCTGTTTGCTGGATGAGCCTGTGTTGTCTCCTGCTGCAACCAGAGCTTGAAAACAGCAACTTTGATTTCTGTGATGTAAATACAAATAAAACGATTTCTGTACGACTTTACAGAAGCATCCAGGTAATCTGCAGGTAAACTAAATAATCTGGTTTTGTTGCTCCAGCTGCCAGCCGTTTCAGCAGAAAAGGCCACTATTATATTGGGCAGAACTAGCTTCTTGCACACCCATTAGGAGGGGGCCGAAGCCCTTTTGTTTGTATTCTGAGAAAATATGTCACATTTAACACTGTGGGATGGACTGCGAAGGCAATACCATGGGAGTCCACGATGCTATGTGCCGAGTCCATTGCAAAAGGTAAAATATGAGAATGACATCCATCTTCATTCTGAGAAATGCAAATTGGGGCTCACTAGGAAATTTTTTTCCAGAGCTTGTCAGTTTAATATAGTAGCAGTCATACCTTAATTGCTGGTCATTTAGGTAGTAATAGAAGTTACTACAAGATATGTGATGAGTAAGGTGACTATAGGTAAACTGATGAAACCCACAGAATAAATAAACTTTTGTTCGTTTTTTGCTTTTTATACAGAGATATCTCACAGCAGTGATGAAGTTATGCTCAGCTTATAACATTCATGTTTCTGAGCCAGCTTTCAAACCTGTGAGTAGTCTGGTAGGTTCCCTGGCATAGAACAGAGGCGAGGATCTGTTACTGGGAGGGAAGAATGGTACTAGTGTAGATGATAAGGAATCTAAATTAAACCATAAGAGAAGAGAGAAGACGACGTTATAATATTTAAAAATGGCAAACTAAATAATATATAATTTACAGAAAATGACAGGGTAATGCTGGGACTATTTTTAAATCAACAGCAAATTAGAATTCAAACCTCTGATAGGTTTAACAGATGGTCTGGATCCTAGAATCCAAAACCCACACACTTCATTTCCCAGTATGTTTAAAACAAAATAATGCTATGCAGCCTTTGCGGAATGTTTCTTGCTATTAAGCTATGTTGAAGATAACTTTTGACCAAGGGGGACTACATGGGGAGTGGAAAAATAGCATAAGCTGGTTCAGTAAGAAAACCCCACAACTCAGTCCCAGGGTGACTGTGGACATGTTACAGGTTCTAGGCAAGGGAGACAAGAGAATTTGGGAAGTCGAATGAATACGATTTCTGACCTGCCCCATGAAGTCTTAACTCATTGTACAGTGAAAACAAGTGAGTGTATCCCCTTTTCCTTAACGTGTCCAAATTTTAGAAAATGTTCTGTCACATCAACAGTAGAGAGAAGTGTTTTGATGTGCATGCATTCATCCTGGAAACATTCATGAAGGTACCCTCGCAACTTTTTGTAGAGATGCGGAGAAAAAAGGTTGGGGTTTCCTGAGGAACACAACTACTTACGAAGCAGTAAGCTTCACCTGGAAACCTGTTATTTACTATCTTGTGTTAGTACAGCTACACCATTGCTTCTGCTCATCAAGCCAGTGCACCTTGTGTCTGGGATAACAAAAAAAGTCTTGTGTGGTGGGAAATGATTGGGATGTAGGCAAAAATAATGTATTTTTTCTGGCTTTGTTCTTCCGTTCAAATACTGTTTTGATAAGACATGAAATACTTGCATATTTCTTGGAAGACATTTGTGGTGGGAGGGGCGTACTGATCAGTGCATGAGATCCATGTTTGTTTTCTTCCTCCACTTCGGGGAAAGGGATGTTGCCTCCTGGGAGAGTACTTTAACCATCACTTGCTGGAAAGTGCTGTGCCTCTACCCTGCGGACACTGGGGTTTTATTCATAAGGGGTACAAAACTCATTGTCTAACAAAAGCTTCGGACGTCCATCTAGCAAGTGGGACACCTGGGCTGCAATTCTTGGTACACAGCATATTTATTAAGGCAAGGAAGCAAGATCCTACAAAAAAGACTGAGAAATTTCCATACTAACCACCCAGTAAAGCAGGAGATAACGTACAGTCCTGGCTGGTGAGAGTTAACAGTTAATGTTCCTTTACGTAGACAAGCCCAGATGTCTCCCGTGTTCCTCATGAGCACCTTAACCTAGCAGGGGCTTCTTCAACAGAAATTAGTGTCACCATCTACTATTCTTCCTCTGCATTTGTGAATGTATCCCTAAAAATCATTCATGCAAATTTGTCATGAGTTTATAAGTAGTTTCGGATCTTTTTTATTTTACCAAATGTGCCAAATGTAAAAAAAAAAATATCTTACTTGTAGGTTTGACTGTAACATAACTGGGAGTCACTTTGGAAAAATAGGACTTTCCTATTATTCACTTACTAATGGTAGCAGTGGCACTAACGGGAAGAGCTGTTTTGTGTTCATCTCAACATTATTTCTTCAGCTGGGATATTCTGTGCTACAAAAGGACTCACCTCAGAACTGCTGATAAAAATGAGAGAGTGTTGTTTATGCCAAGATTTACATTATCATCTGTGACTAGGTGATAGCAGCACTGCTGAGCAAAATCCAGCTTTAAGGATGACCCTCAGTGGCTGAACACGCAATAGGAATGTTTAAAGCAAAAGTTACCACAAACTGTTTTCATCCAGACTGTCTTTGTTTATTTGAACCATTTGGTGAATAACATCTTGTAATGAGAATCTGTGATTGTTTAAGGAAGGCTCAAAACTTGAACTGGTACCTAGCAAAGTTTGATCAAAAACATGATTCAGATACACTAAGTTGCTTTTACCCTACACTGTGAGGTGCCCCTGTAACTAGAAAAATAAAAATGACTCGTGTCATTTCAGAAATGCAAATCTCAGGGTTTTGGTGGTGCTTTCACTGCCTAGGTTAATTTTGTTTTTGTTGTTGATTATGTCCTATAGCCTATAGTTTTATATATATATTCATATTCTTTATTTATTTATATATATATAATTAAATATTTTAAATATTTTATATTTTTATATACATATAAATATTTATATATTTTTATTTATATATATTTGGAGAGAACACCAGTGAAAATGAACAAGCTGTTAAGCTAAACAGAAGTTGTCACACTGGATAGTTAAGGTGTTCTGACATATCTGGATTTGGTGCAGAAAAGAAAGCAAAACTGAGGGATGTTTCAGAGCTTTTGTCCTTGTTAAAGCCAGTTGCTATCTGTTTGAAGGAAAGCCTTGTGTTGAAATAAAATTCTTCACTGAATTTCAAACTTTTTCAAGGGTGTAACAGTTTTGATGACATTTTTCTCAGAAAAGATATCTTAGGAAAGGTGGGATATTTTAACTGAAAAGAAAGCATGGTTGATCAGATATTGAGTCAGGCAGAACAAAGGCATGACCCTAAATTTCTGTATCTGTGAAAAATGCTCTGACCACCAGGTTATGCACTGTTCTTGTCTGTAACTCTTGAGGAAAAAATGCAGAATGTCCTTTTTCTCCACTGCACAACTAGCTTGATATATATATTTTTTTCTTTGAATCTCAGTTTTCTGCAGGACAGGGAAACTTTGCAGCCCATTATCAGTATTTCCTTTTGGCAGCCTGACACCATTTTTGTAGAAATGAAATGGAGAACCATATACATATTTTTTTGTTGTGGAGGTGAAGGGAGGTGTGCGTGTATGTGTGTAGGCTTTATGCACTCACTAGTTGAACAGCTACAAATTCTTATTTCATTTTAGTGTACACTAAAGGTGCCAGGAGCCAGAAATCTTGTGTTTGTCTGTGTGCTAGACATAGTTTGGGTAGCAGCAGCAGCACAGCACTCTTGCTCCTCAGCTTCCTCCATTAAATTACTTTTTTTTTCCCCCCATCAAAAAAAATGTTTTATTGTCAGGTATCTAATCTTTATTCACTGACATCTTTGCTCAAAATGCTCTTAGTACCCATTTTGGTGAGTCCCTAACTGGCAGTGCCACTGTACTTCACCTATTGCCCTCTGAATCACTAAGTAAGAAATTAGGAATTGCCTCAGCAAATCGGATCCATAAACCTTCTAGCCCAATATCCTGCCTCCATCAGTAGCCAGCCAAGACACTTCAGAAGAAACCCTACATGATACCCTATAATGTGGAATTGCATTTTGCATGTGGGGTATTTTTATCTCAGGCAGTTAATACTTGGCATGTGCCCAACCATATTTTTATCTTTTTGTTGTAACTTATTGTTTTGATTAGCAATGCCAATGACTAATCCTTTTTGGATCTTTATAAATACTTATATCAGTGATATTTTATATGAGGCAATCAGCTCCATAACTTGGTTGTGGTCTGCATATGAAACAGAATGTCTTCTTTTTTTTTTTATTATTGGTTTTGAATTTGTTTTCATTCATCTTTACCTGATGTTCCTTTGTTTCTGTGTTATAAGGGTAAAAAAGAACACATGCGCTATGCTTTCTGCTGCTCGCTCTTCCTGATCTTCTCAGTAAATCAAGTCTTTTCACCAATATCATATGGAAGTCTTTCCCTGAATCTAAAACCTTTCCTTGTCCATTCTTTGGCTGCTTATTTCCGCTACATCTGGTTTTGAAATGGAGTGAGGAGTGAACATAGCCATCCAAGGAAGGGTGTGCCATCAATTTACTGAATGTTATTAATATCGCTATTTGCAGATTGTTCCAAAAATTGACTTATTTTCAAAATTCTACTGAAATGGGTATGTGGGGAGCACAATGCGAATTTCAAATATTATGAAATTATTTAGAGATATTTTTCAGCGTTATTTTAATAACCTTTGTTTTCATTGGCGACTCGGCTTGATATCACCAGAGAAATCATATACTCTTCCCCAGGGGTGTGCTGGATGCAGAGGTATAATGGCAGAAATTAGTCAGAAATAATTGCAGAGACAAAATAATTCCATCTCTGCCTATTAAGATGCAAAAAACTATGGACTGGATCCTTGGCTGGTATGCCATGATTGGCATGATGCCACTTTACACCAGTGAGGGAACTGGCCCGCTACCTCAGTAATCCTCATTCGGGAGATAGCCAGTCACACAAATGCTGGTGGCTTCGGTTAGTGACAGAAACCTGGCTGCTTTTCCAGCTGGAGGGAATGTGGGATTCGTGAAACTTTAGGAGCGTTGTGGCAAGAGTTGCCCTGAGATTGCTGATTCCATTCCTGCTTTTTGTTTTGTTTTAGTTGGCTTGCTAGGATTGTTTTCACTCTTTGCCAGGTGCAGAGTTGAATGGCAGGCCACACTCAAAAGCTCTTCTTTCACAAGTCCACCCACGCTACAGATTTCTGTGTTCGTCACGTTCTGTGACATGTAGCTCTTGGAAATATGCAACTTGGAAATAGTATCTTTGAATTTGAGTGTGCTTGGACTAGTAAAAGATAGATTTTAAACTGTCCAGAAAGGGCAGGAAGAGAAAACTATAAGAAAATAACTGGGAAACTTAGATTCCCTTAGAGTGGAACTGAACTGGAACATTTGATCCAAATCCTACAAATTTTGAAGATTCAGACCCACATATGAGAGACCATGCTCATGTTGAAAATAAAGATGAGCCATGGTGCCAAATAAAGATATCTTCTGGGATTTCAATCAGATTTTGAATTCCCCACAACTATGTGTCTTGGTCCTGGCATTCAGTTGTGTGTGCTTGCTCTTGTCTAGCTGCCTTACCCTCCAACCTTTGAGATTTGTTATACATTTGCTTCCAGTGATGCCGTTTTGTCTGCAGGCAGCAAGCAAACCCCGCTCACTGTATCCAGCGCAGGGTGAAGTTCCCATCCGAGTTCATAAAAAATGTACACAGTGAGCTGAAGCATGAACAGTCGATTTTCTACCAAGAAATACTTTGGGGATAGAGGAAACAAAAGAAGAGCTGGATCTGTTCTATTTGGATTAATAAAAATCTGATTTAACCATCCAAATTTGGGATAGTTCTCTGGCAGGATATGATCTTCTCCTTTGTACTTACTTTACACCAGGTTGAGTCCGTTGGCTTTGCAGTAACTTCCCTAGAGTTTGCATTGAAAGTATGTTAGAGTAGAAAACAAGCAATTATTTTCAATCTAACATGATGAAAATAAGAAATTAAAGACAGAATCAAGAAAATTATGGGGCAAAAAGGAAGGCTGATAGTTTGGGGGATTTCACGATGTTTGGAACAAGATTCAGTACTTCAGTGATCATAAATTGCTACCACTTAGTTGCTACTACCATTACCACTCCAGAGGGTAAGAATCAGTAGACGTTTACTGGAAACTGGATCGAATCCAGTGTGTCCTTATCAAAGAAAAAAAAAAAAAAAAAAAAAAAAAAAGGCAAGCAGAAACCACAATTTCAGTGAGGCCTGATCCTCTGTAGGTTGATATTTTGGCACAGATCCTGATGCTGCCTTTACTTCCAGTTTATTTTCATGGTGACTGTCTCCAAATAGCAGAAGAAGGGAGACAGACTTGGGAGGCTATACTTTATTCAGCAGCATTTATTTATAGCATTTGCTATATATCTTAAACTGTTTGAGATTGTCCTGCTTCAGCCTTTCTTCTTATAATCTAGTAGAAAATAGCCTAGTGGGAGTCTTTTAATATTACCCTTTTGCCTGTAGCTTTCTGATTTTGATTATGCATTGCATCGTGGGTGAAATTTGGGTTAAAGATAATTGTAAATATGGTATTGATATTAAATGATGTTTTCCCAACATTGCAATAATGCTTGTTTTGTTTGCTGGAGAGTTTATTACTTTTTGATCAATAGCATGTGAGATTTGTGAGGGAAATTAGCATAGTGAATAACAATTAGGAGAAAAATCAATGGCATTCAGACAAATAAGTGACTTGAAAAAGTCCCATAGGCACACATACACTCACACAGATTCTTTAAAGTGTAATACATCTCATTTCTAATTCTAGAAGAGGAGAGAGCTATTTGGACCAGAACTGAAACTGATGGCAGTATAATTGAAGTACTGTAGGGCTATTTGTTGCTATTTAGTGTTTCTAATAGCTTGAATGTATGACTGCTTCATTCACTGGCTCTACAAACTTCCTTTGACTTCTGTCATGGTTTTTTCTGTAGTCCATACCAGTTTACTTTCTTGAAGGTACCCACACCATGTATTTTTCGTGTTGCTTAATATACTTGCTTTTCCCCTTCACGCAGGAAGTTCCAGCTGCCTTACAAGAACCAGGAGGGCTTCAAATGAGATAAGACATTGAAAAACTTCAAAATGAAGCGGTACAGGTTGCTCTTCAGAAAAGATTTAAGCTATGCAATTCTTTGTCACAGCATGTCACAGATCCTAAAAAGTTCACATGGGCTCCAAAACTCCTAGATTTTTTCATGGAAGAAAAGTCTAAATAGGGCTATTAAACACAACAAAATCCTCCTGGCTAAGGATGCGCGTGTTCTGCACACAGTCGGGACCTTAGAGTACTTTGATTCTCTAGAATCAGCAACACTGCCTGCCTTCTCCTGCTTCTAGTGCTCTTCCCTGAACTCTTCCTGACAGACCCATGGCCTAACGAGTGCATTAACTTCTTTATTTTGAACCTACAGCTAGACGTTTTTTTTCTTCTGCTCTAGGTCTGGTAACAGCAAGACTGATGTGAGGAGGGATTGTGCTCTATTTGGTGCTGCGAGTTAGTCTCTCTCACTCTTCTGGCTTCTTCTACCTTACGGCAACCATGCTGTTAGTTGCAGGAAGGTTTTATGGCTTGAACGTTCTCTTTAAAAGAGTTTGTTGCATAGCTGCATGAGAGAGATCTGAGTGTCCCTCCTGTAAGAAGGCAGGCTTTCCTAGTTCTCAGGTCCTTAGGACCTTTCAGAGTATAACGTGCATGCTGAATCTTGGTGAGGCTTTGCTAAAGAAGCCAATGGTGATTACAACCCGGTTTAAGTGCACTCTTTTGTGGAAAACTGGGAGATGGTGGCAGCTTCTCAGAGGTGCAGCACAACCCTAAGAGGGAAAGGTTGTTTTTCTCCTGTCTATAATGGGAAGGATGTTTGAGCCCAGGAAGAAGCAGGATGGCAGGAGACTCAAGACAGCCATCTGTGGGAAGCAGAAGTTCTTTTATGGGTTGATGTGGTCTTTTCATGCAAGAAAAGTGGCTGTGAGTTTCCTCACACTGATGCCAAGCAGGTGAAATAATGATGCTAAAAGATCAAGAGAAAGATCAAAAGCAGTTCTTCTGGCTCTGAACATAAGCTAGAAGAATGGCATTTTATCTTTGGACCTTGAATAATACAGAATTTGGGCTTCTTGACTTGAAGAGCCAACACTGTTACTTCACAGTGAAATGGAAAATCTAGTCCACAGTCACTGATGATGTGGTGGTGTGTGACTTCAAATCCTGTAGAAAGCAGCTGAGAAATAAAGCTGAAGGCAGTAGGAGGGATCTAACAGGGTGTTTGGATCACAAAAAAAGCTGGAGGAGTGGATGCAAAAGAAGAGAGGGCAAATCTGTGAATAGCAATCTTGGTGTTTAATTGGGTGCTCTCGGAGGCCAAGTGTCTTTGTGTTTGGATGATCATGTGCTGAACTGGATCAACCAAGGCTCTCGGAGAGATGCAGCTGTGCCAGCTCTGTTCGTTACTAGAAGACTCAGCCATGAGAAAATAGGTGAAGCTCCCTAATTTACTTAGCCTAAACTCCCAAACAGCTACTGCCTGCATGAAATGAATTTCAGTCTCTACTGCCTTGAACCAAATTCATAATTCTGGCAACTTTAGCACATCTTTCACATAGTCCCCTTTTATCACCCAACATGTCTCTTTTTTTCTGAAGGAAAATTGATTCTGTGTATACAGCTGGGATGGGTAGCCACTACTTTTTCTTTTTTTTGGATTGAGATTTGTTTGCATGCACACTACATATATCTGAGCACGCTCCTCTCCTGCAGTCCTATTCAGGAATCAATGTTTAGAATAATGGCTCTGCTTTCCTCTGAATTGAGCTGGTTAATAACTATTGCTGGGGAAATCAATCAGCTCTATGATATCTTATTACTTACGCTAATTTAATCACAAGGAATGGGTCATTGCTTCAGTTCAGAGTGCAAAATGAGTGTGTGTGGATATGAAAGTGTATAGAGAAAGAAGTGACACACAAGGGCTAGAAATGGCATAGACATTCCCAAGGCTGTAGGATGGAGGTTAGAGAGAAAAATCACATGCACTCTCTATAGTTCCTGGTAATCTATAGGTTATAGATCCATTTTTCATGTTGTTTTCATGTTCCAAAGAATCTGATAGGTGGAGATACATGAGAGCTTTTCCTTTTTATCCCTTCTCCATTTTCTCTGTGCCTACACAGGCTAAAAGGGAAGGATCATCAAGAGAGACAAACAGAAAAGACACAACTTCCTTCAAGGACTTCTGAGCCCGTTTCTAGTTCTTGCCACCCAAGAAAAAGGTAAATGCAAAGGAACTGTTCATGTGTTGAGTGTGTAATTAAAAAGAAGAAAACAGCGTGTGAATATGGTGTCTGAAGAGATAAGCTTAAATTACAAAATTTACAAATTCAGCCTTGCAAGGATTGTCATAACATTTTCAAGCTCTTGTCTAAATTCTGTTTCCTATATACATGGTTATGTTACGTAGAACCTTCCTTATATCCCCTTGTTCCTAGTGGAGAATACTACTTTTGTCTGTCACTACAGAAAGTAGACTAAAATAAATTTCTACGTACTGAGCTGTATCTCTACTGTAAAAAAAATTTCTCAAAAGAAGTCTTTCATTCAGAGAGGTTAAAAAAAAAAAAAAAAAGAAAAAAGAAAAAAAAGAAGTATCTGTTTTCTAATATAACCAAGTGTTGAGTTCCAGAACCTAAACAAAAGCCAAATATATTGTGTAGCTGTGTTGACAGTCATGTACCTCCCTGATTTTTGTTTAGGTACTTTTTTTAAGTAGCTCGAGTTCTTGCAGCTGTAGGTTTTACTCAGATCCTGTTGGCTTTGTATGGTTTCCCCTCCAGAATGAGAGTGCAGCTAAGATTCTTTACAGACTTTCAGATGGATAGTACCTGTTCTGGAGCAAAGGCTTTCCAATGTTCCAGTATATTGTAAAAAACAGTTCATGTTGGAGGAAAGCAAGTGAATAGCATTTAGCAAAGTCTTAAATAGAACATTGTTTTGGGTAGACAAAACCAGATGTGATTTTAAAAGTACTGGCTGCTCATGCTTAATCCTTCAGGAATTACTGTCTGAAATAGTGGAATTGTTTTTAGAGTTGGTCCTTTTCTAGGGGGGGGGGGGGGGGGAAAGAATCAAAACCTGATCCACCACATTATAAACACGTCAGACAGTTACTGAATCTCTCCATGCAAACAGCACCACTTTTCTAACAAATAGATCTTGGGCACTGATAGAAAAATAGAAAGCACTAGAGCTAACCGCTGCACTGCTATCTAATTCACTTTATTAACTAGGTAATGGACTAAAGCCATCGTGGTCTAATTGAATAAATAAAAACATTAAAACTGTGAATTAAAGTAACTACATTTTGATGGTTTTGGGTTATTCGTATTGCTTCCAAATGTTATTTTTAATCCAAATGCTGCTGGACACATCTCCTTGTGCCCCAGGGACAGTACATAGTATGTTATTGGCCTCTATTTTTGTACCCCATTTACTTCACATTCACACTGCTTCCACTTGATCATTTCCTAGCAAGATTTAATAACGTAAAAAGAAAAAAAAAAAATCAAAGAATGAGGGAAATGTCAAATGGCTTTAAAATGAATACTGAAATTTATGTTTCTAGTGTTAGGTATCTCTAGAAGTCCTGTGACTAATGTAAAAATATTTTTGGAAGTGCTTACATTTAGCCAAACTCAGCTTCTAAGGAATTTGATGGGGATTCTTCTGCAGACTTAGAAACAGTTTGGCTGATGCAGAGGTATTTTGAAATGTCTGTCCTAAGCTTATTTTTCATCAACTGCAGCATTTGTTGCAATTATACTAAATGCATTTTGGTAAAGGTTTAGTCTGATCGTACAAGACTCCTCCATAAATTGTTATCTAGTTTCGTCCATCCAACACACTGGTGGTCCTTCAGAGCTCTGTTACTATTGTGCATCTGCTGAATCCTCTTGCATCCTGTTGCTTGGGGATTCCACGTTAACACCAGGTTCGTTCTGGTCGTTGCATTGTGTTAGACAGCTGAAAAATATATTAACTTTGATCTTCCAGGGGGTCGATTTCTACAGTTGCTGCAGACATGCTTTTTCATCAGCCAGAGGGAGGTTGTAAGTGGGAGGAGAGTGCTTTCAAGACTTGCTTTGTGAAGCTGTAGCCTGAACTGTGACTTGAAACTTTCTAAGATTTCTTTTTCTCTCCCGAGAAGATTACATGGCTTTATTACACCCTTTTCTTCTTCAGTTAGTAATGAACTGGGCAGGCAGTAGTAATAACCTCTCCTCTTTATCTAAATGTGCCATTCTTTTTACAGCAAGAGGAGCAAGCGCTCATAGTCCGGGGCTTGTTTTCATTGGCAAAGGTGGAAAGCTAGAGAAACTGTAACTGTTCTAGGTTTACACCCATTTACACAGCGATATAAGTTATCCCTTTATGTAGTTATGTCTACAATGGTAAAAGCCTGTTTGCTGGCATAACCGTGGCCCATGGTTATGGTTTGTGTTGCCCTCTTGCTTCTGTGGAAGGAGCAGTTTGAGGGCACAGGTCAAGATTTCTCCAGCCCCAAGGATGCTTGACCTGTGAGGGAGTTAGTCCTCAGAATATGCAAATTGGTTAATCCTGGGTTTTAATTACTCTTTTTCTCTTTTGGGTAAACAAAGTGGGCAGCCCTGTGTTTATCAGTTTGCAAATATCACTTAAAGAACGTAACCGAGTGCTTCAAAAAACCAACCAACCAGGAAAAAAAAAAAAAGAAGACGACAAAAACGCTGGAATAAATACATTACTTTTGTGTGAAGCAAGAACATAAAATTGTACCCAAAGGAAAGCCCTTAGTCTGTAACCTATTACACTCCTGAAATACTCCAATGCCTCTATTAAGTTTATTAATGAGGACTGTGAGATTCTTAACAGGAATGCTGGCACTGCCATTCTGGTCTGTTGCTTTACAGTTTGGGGGAAAGACTAATAATAGAGATGATTAATTGTAGGGCAGGGGTCCATGGAAGTTTTGGGGCAGGGAAATAGGTTTCTTTCTTTTTTTTTTTTAAAAAATCTAATTAATTCTATATCACCTGTTATATAAGAGACTCCTGATATCAGCAGTGTCAGAAATCAGGGCCTGATCCTACTTCGCACTGAAATCGATGGGAGTTTTGTCATTGATGGAGCAGCTGAGCAAGTAACTTGCAAGAATTCATTTATTCAACAAATCTGGCTGCTGCTTCTGCTTATCTCTATTGATTGTACTCATGCCCAATCAGGTTCGCAGCATTAGCTGCATTACTTTACAATAACAGGGTAATTCACTTGGGGCATGTTCCTACCGAGTCCTAGAATCCACACAAAGGTAAACAAAAGGTTTATCCCATGCAAAGATGCCTTTAGTTTTTTCAGGGGTAGGTCCCTCCTTTGTTAGTCACATATCTCAAGGAACCGTGTTCCCTTTTTGGAGTTGCCAGACTGAAAACAGAACGGTGAAGCAACTTGAGGATGTTTAAGCTAGTACAATGGAAAGATCGTGCAGCAACAACTATAAACTAGGGAAACCTAGTTTCAGATTTCAGTTCTGCCGCAGGCTTCTCTGCCACCTTCTGAGGCTGTCATCTGACCAATGGGCCTCAGGTGGCCCTTCCTTACGGGGTGTGATGGGGGAGCACAGAGTCACCACAGGCAGCAACAGTGGCTTGGTCCTATGGAGAAGACTTGGACGGGCAGTGTGGGCAGGTGCGTGCTCTCCTGCACTGCTGGGCTGCTGTTGCTGTGCCCCTGGCTGCTATGGACGTCTGTAGTCAGGCAAGGGGAGCAGCAGGAGTGCCATCGAGGGTGCTGTGGGCAGTGCTGCTCCCTGTGTCTGACAGCCTAGTAGTATGCATGCTTGGAAATGGGGGAAGAACGTTGTTTTCGGTTTGCTAAGTGCTCGTCATAAACTACAAAGACTTAAAAAAAAGCAAACATTGAAATGTCTTCAGTGAAACCTTTTCAGAAAAATGGAGTTCTGACCTGGACCTGTATGTTGTTGCGTGTACTCAGTCGAGAGCCAAACACTCCTGCCTCCCTGTGGGAGCAGGCTTTGTGCCCCCCTCTTGTGTCCAGCAGGAGTGGAAGAGCAGGTTTGGAAAAGATAGAACATCCATGACTATAGCTGTGGTTGGTTTGCCAAGTTTAGCACAACACAACCTTTAGCTCCAGACTCTTGCCTGGGCTGTGGGCCTGAAATCCTTGATTACTACTGCTTGTTTTAATTTTTCCCTTTCTATTCTGCTGACACCCTAAAGTTTTTGTTCTCTGAATTCCTTCTCCACTTTCTAAGACTTATGATCACAGAAGGTGAAGCAACTTGATTATTAACCACTTGTTTACCTTGCACTGCAAATGTAACGTAAATATTTATCTCCTGGCCAATTCTTTTTTCATCATGTCGTTCAAATTTTCCTCTGTTCAGGTTTCATTATATGCCCAGGCAAGTTATATACTAGATTGTAGGGGTCATCCCTCTGGAGTTTAACAGAGGGATGGTGATGGTGGAGCAGGGTTTTGACATGCCTAAAGAAATCCAGAGTTCTTTCCAGGTGATGGAGTTCAGTTCTATAGCAGTAACTGATCTGGAGAACTCTAGGAGCCACCCAGGGTGCATTAAATATATGAGTCCTGTGATACAAATCTGCATGAAATGGCAAGCAAGCAAGTTGTATAAACTTGCAATGGATCCTGTGACAGCATCAGGTAGATATTAGGTTGCGGCTGTTTGGTTGTCTTAGTTGCTGGATTATCCACTGGGTGGTCAGCATTTAGAACAAATCTGGGTCTGGTCCACCTTAGTGCTGTGCTTCTTATGGAAGGGAGGGAGCTGTAGCTGTTCACTGCTACTGAGATAACCAGACACCTCTGGTTCTCCCTGACAGTTTTCCTTCCAGGTCAGACCTTTCCTGGATACCCTCTAAGTCTGCATTGATAAAAACTCGCTCTGTTGAACAGCAAAGCACGAGGAACAGATTCTGCTTTGTTGTTTTCCCGTGTGGTCATGAAGAGGGAATGCTGAAATTATTAAACCTTTTACTTTTAATTCAAAGATTACTTTTGCTGATATTGTTATAATTCCTTCTCTTTCAACCACGTCCCCCATTTTTTTTTTTTAATTATTTGAAGAAAAGCAGAGCTAAGACATGATTTAGGACCAGTCCAACCTCTGTGGCTTCCTTTCGCGTAAAGAAGCGGAGTGCAAGATTCTGTGCAAACAGCTTTCTATTTATGTATATAAACTGCTTGATGGAGACCTTGATCCTGCAAAGAGCTCTGTGTATAACCCAGTGAAGCACAAGATTCCTGCAGAAGGCAGTGCTTATAAATACAGTTTACAGCCTTGCTTGCATTAGAAAACCATGCGACTGTAAATGCACTGTTCTAGTTTTAAGTCCTGAATCCTCTACAGGTACAGTTATATAAGGTTGCTTTCTGAAGTTGTGTTCAAATCTGTGTTCATAGTGACTTAATTACACCAGAGAAAGTGATATTTATACAACTATCTTCATTACATACATACATCTGAATCTTCATTAAAATTTTTATCAGTATAACTTAACAGGTTTAAAAGAAAATATGGAATAACACAGACCTGAATACTGTATCCTTAGTCAATGTTTTTATCAGTAAAATCTAAATATACGTAGATGAGACTGAATACCAACAGTGCATTTCACAGTTAATTCCCAAGTACGTTGCATTTCAGTGTAGTAAAAGCAGTTGGTGAATGTGCATTAGAAACAGAAGTTGATTAATTTTTGCTTTTATAAATGTTTGTTCTGTAATTTAATCAAATTTATTGTTTTGCTTTAAAAAAGTGTTCCAACAGCTCTAGGTACTTTTGGGTTTACTCAGTCACCCAGACAGACTTTGTAGGGCATAGTCTTTGCTGTTCTTAAATAAACAGCAGTTATAATCATACTTTGCCTAACTTAGCATTCCCCAAAGTGCCTGTTCTTCTAGTGACGGGGCTGTTGGGGAGGTTACCCAAGTGATTATTGTCCCTCTGCCTGTTTGCATGCAGCATTATTAGTAGGCTTGTGAAACACCTCCTTGGAATGAAATCTGCTTTCGTATGGCATTTGCTCATAGGAAATCCAGCTCCTGAAAAACCTGCTCAGCTGAATTCAAGATTCAAAAGGCTTTGGACTCTTGATGAAGGCAAGAATTGAACATTAAAACAGAATTTGAAAGATAAGTTAAACTAAGTTTGTTTGCCTGTCAGCTGGTTCCTTGAGTCACTTCTCTGTCATCAGCAGAATAATGCATGAAAAACGTCCTGGAAATGGGAGCCGTTCATTTCTGCTGGGGATTGCTGCGTTGTGCTGCTGTGTCAAGTTTCCAGATGTCACTGACTTCACAAAGCAGCACAGATGGAAACAAATGACAGCTCCCCTTTTTTGCCTTGTGTTCTTGCAGAAGTTTATTAGATAAGAAATAGGTGACTGGAACACATTGGCAAGTGGGGAATAATCATTAATTATATATTAATTGTACTCACAAATAGCAGTTGATCGTTGGTGGAATGCATGACTATTCCTCAAGTTGTTGCTTAGTATATTTTTTGCATATTTTGCATGAATTGTGACAGAAGTTTTTTTTCGGAATTGATGTACAAATGTAGTGTGTGAACAGGAAGATGAATATGTCTCAAGAGATTTCTAGGCAAAGGGCCTTGGGTCAGGTTAATGGAAAAAGGATGGCACTGGCTTTAGCCCACAGAGCCGAAATTGTGCAAGGCAGGCTGAGGGAAGTTCTGCATTTCTTTTGACTATTAGTAGAAACTGAATCTCCAGCAAATTGAGGCTACTCTTCAAAATACTCACTGAAATTAATAAGAAGGATATACACTGGGGGAAGATACACTTTCTCCTTCTTTATTTCACATATATTTTAAAAATTATTCTCTCTTTTAATTCCTCCCCCTCTTTGGTTTCATTGCATAAATTTTATTTCAGAGGAACTGGACTGATACAATAAAAGTTGTTGGGGAGGGAGTGTTAGTATTATCCTTAAATTTCATGTGCCAATTACAAGCACATCTACAATATGAAGAGAGGAGAGCGAGCTAGTAGACTGGAAGACCAGAACTGCTTTCGGATCAATAGATGAGCTGACATTGAGGCTAGAGGACTGATAGAAGTAGTGGAAAGGATAGACATATTTGGCAGATTTCTGAAGACATTCAATAGCGACACTGAGATGGAGCTGATAAATCAATAGCTCTTTGGGCAGATTAGATTGATATTTTAAATGTATATGGAACTGTCCTAGCCAGGAACACTGAACAACCACTGAAGGAATAGATAAGCAGAAAAACATTTAATTCATATTTCTGTGCCATTTTACTGTGATTTTTAAAGAAGCTTTGTGGAACGCCAAGCTGTTTTCTTTTTTGCAGCTGGGAGGCTGGATGAGATGTAAGCTTGAATTGCGCTATTACTCTGGAATTCCTCAGGCTTGTGTGGGTTAAGTTAGCAATAATGAATAAATTATTGTGGCAGTGAAAAAGCGTTTAACACAGAGGTTGTCGGTTAACAGCAGGGTAGGACTGGGACAATTGTACAGTACCACGAGGGCTGGAGTAGAAGCTGGCCCAGTCCCACCATGTGTATTATCTGTGTGTCGGTGTTTTCAGGAGCACAAGGATGTAAAGGAAGGCATTATGGCAAACCTTCAAACCATGCCATCAACAAGACTTAGAATCTAAATTATGCCTTACTAAAGACAAGGGGAGTTTTGTCAATTATTTCAATGGGAGCAAAACTGGCCCTTTGTACACAAGGCTTTGTACTACTTTTGACCAATCAGGGTGGTTCCTCATGCTACCAATTATCTCAGCTGTCATAAATTAAAGACAAAAAGTTATAAAGTGGTTTTAATCATCCTGGAATTCCTGGGGTGATTTGCAACTTTTGCTGTGTGCTGATCAGTGTTTGGCTCTCCCACGATGTCCCTCTGTCTTCCCTAAAAACCTACTAGAAGTTCAACTTGAAAGGTTTTTTTTTGCGAGTGATACTGTTGTGTTCACCAGATGTTGTGAAGCTAAATTAAAGGAGAGCTTGTACTAATGGAATTTCCTAGAAGTTTACAAGTGAATTATTATGGTTGGAAAACTTAGGCTATTTAATATATATTTCCATAGAGGCATGAGGGGAGGACTGTGCTGAATAAAGTAAATGTATAATGATGAAAAGGGAAGGATGCCCTTGGTTTGCCTTGCCTTATTTTGAACTTGATGAAAACTGGATCAGCCTAAAGATAGATCAGCCATTCATCTGTCCAGATTACGTTAGCCAAAGTGGTTTGTCTCGTACCGTTTCCCTTTCCAAAACTCACTGGCCTGGCCTGGCCTGTTCAACAAGGATCTGCTACGTGCTAAAATATTTTTAGAATAATTTTATTTAAAATAAATAAATAAACAAAAGATTGCTAAGAGGAAACCAATTCCATGACAGCTAGGTTAGAGTGATCTTGTCTTTAACTGCAAATACCACTTTATTAGATTTGCATGTAAATAGGTGCTGGATAACTGTGTCAGATGAAGAGAACATTTCAAAGTCATTTGCTTTCTGGAAAATAGAACAGCTCAGCAGGACTGGGAAGGCTCCTAACTCGAGATGTATTATGTACATTCAGTATTGGAAAAATTGGTCTTTGCAAGTTTATAACCCTTACAGGTTTCCCTGAAAGATGGCTGCCTCTCTGCAAGGCCTCTTGCCAATTGCTGCTAAATTGCAGCATGGTGCAATTAAAAGGAATGAGGAAATGAGGCCTGGCATCAGTGTAGGGCTACAAAAAGGTCTTATAGGGCTGACAATAGAGTTAATTACTTGAAAAATCAGTGCGTTAGTAAAGAAACTGGAATATCACTTTTTCCACTAGATACTTGTAGTTGGACACTTGATCTTTTTCCTCTTGACACAAATACTCCTACTTAGGTATACTGTGATTGCTCAAATAGTGATCATGTCCTACAGTGAGGCAGGGCTTAGGGCCGATGGATTCTGTGCCTAAGCTGTTCTCCAGGCACCCTCAAAAGCGGCGAGGCCAGCAAGGCTGTGCTGGCTCTGGTTTTGTTGGGATATAGACCCTCCCCGTGCAGTTGGTGGCAGAGGGTCTGAGCTTGTGCTCGTAGAGATCTGGGTGGAGGCTCAGATGGCTCTTACCTGTGAAGCAAATGACTTTCAGGACGATGCAGTGTGTGTTCTTTGGGCTCCTGAGGGCTCAAGCAATGGAGCAATCGCTGCTAGCTCACACCCAAACCAAAAAGCTCTGAAAGGAAATGTTGGATTAGACCAGAATGTTTTCAGGCCAGAATATTCATATGTGCAAGATAGCTGTTTTCCTGGGGATCTGGTCATTCCCAAGTGTGAAATATGAACTGACAACTGATTTCAGTCTTCCTGAAAACTGCAGAAACTAAAAGTTAGTGGCAAACATGAACCTAGTACATGTTTTTATTAGTAGTACAACTATTTTGGTACTATTATTTTAATTTTTAATTTTAATTATTTTAGTATTATTATTTTAATTACTCTAATTTTAAAAATTAGAATTAGTACAAAGAAGTTTGGAACCCAATCCACACAAATTAGGAAAATGTCTCTTAAAAAATGATGGTATCACTAAACATAAGCAAGCCTGGCCCCAAAACACTAAAATGCCTTAACCAAAGCAATTTGCATCACTCCAGGGCAGAGATAAAAACCAGAGGACCCTTTAAATGTATGCTGAATCATAATTTGTCTGGATTATTTTTTTTTAGATTAACCAAGCCATTGAATTTTCTTATGGTTGATTTAGAAATTATTTCAGTGTGTCAATAATTACTCAATTTTAATCCAAATCTCATTTTAATTTAACTTTTGTCTAGGAACACATGTACATATATCTAGTATATGTGTGTTCATGCTTGTGCATTTATGTGCCCATGACTGCTTGGGCTTGTGACCTCAGATTTGGAAGACTTGGGTAGTGGTCTTGATTGTCCTCCCGCTGTGTGGCTTAATGTTTGTGCTTTCTGCATCCCCTCTTGCACTTCTCTCTTGCTTATGGATGGCATAGCTTTTGGAGGAAAGCTTGCTTTGCTTTACTTTTCCTGTGCAGTTTTACAGTGGATACCAGGGCACAATGTTGATGGAGATGGTCACTTTTGGTACCACCGAAACCCGAAGGAGGGAAGAAACTTTAGGCGTGGTTTGGCTGCAGGCTTGTGCTAATGATTAGCACACATAATACTATTTGTAAACACTGGAGTTTAAAATAACATCTGTATGGTTTAAACCGATGTCTAAGTTTCTGTAATGTTCCCTGGGCCTTGCATTGACCATCTCTTCTGCAGTTTAAGCACCAAAAGCCAAACATTAGTTGCTGAACATGAATGGCCATACACACTATTCACCAAAGCTGCCTGCACCTTCGACATCACGCCCTCCCGTGTCCCCTTCTCCCCACCGCAGTCCTGCAGGGCAGCCAGAAGACACAGCTATCCATCACCCAGCTGAACAGTGACAGGCAACTGTCTGCCTGCTTCATACCACCTCAGCTCTACTGATGTATCAGACAATAAATGGACCCATTTGTCAAAATTCCCTGCAAATCTCTATTAATTGGAAAGCGTGCTTCTTGCCCTGCAGTCCGCATGGCTATCGATGCCGGCTCACCGTGCTGCTGTTCCCCAGGGACACCACAGCCAAGAGGAAACAAAACGGCTTCCAAAGAGCTCAGCAGCTGCACCCTGTCAGCCTGTTGAAAAGCAGTCTCCCTTAACAATGGAGTAAAACATTAGCGCTACTGTTTAGACATCACAGGCTTACCCTCACTGAGCACTATGTTTGTGTATCTCGTGGCTGCCACGTACAGGACCTTACCCATCCATCAATATCATCACTTTGAAGAGGGGGAGAAAAAAATGGCAGAGATGTTCCAAATGGTTTCACACTAAAAGGAAGCAGCAGACTTTGTGTTTGGCACCGCATGCTGGAGGTTCCCATGCTGGGCAGCACCTCTCCCCGTGCATGGGCAGGGTGAATCACCTTTGGGGCATAATGCCTTTGATTAAAACTGGCAGTTCTGAATCTCCTGCTGGCCCCAAGGCAGCTTGGTGAAATGTGACTGTTTGTGACAGCATGAGCCCAGAAGCCTGTCATTCCATTTCTAGCCTGTTTTAGTGTCGATGCAAGCCTCGCCAAAAGTAGTTCTCCCAGTTACACTTACAGTAAAATACCCTCTTGTCCTGGAACCTTTGCATTAATTAAATGAAAATAGATCAAGTAAAATCAAAGGTTTTCATTTGTTGATTAAACCATGATTTATGTAGCAAATATCCTCTTGTCTGTTTACAGAAAATGTTGGCTTCTGACTAATACCACACTACCCGGCTGCAACCACAGGCTGTGCTGGAGCCCTTCAAACCAGGCTGCATTCTCCTGGGGACAGCATCGCCCCACATGGCCGCATCCCCTCCCTTGCCTGCCTTCCTCTAGGCACGGCTGAGGTAGGTTTAGCTGCAACATCGGGTCTTATTGGAAACGTAAAATGTATGTCTAATAGCGGGGCAATTTAACAGAGCAGTTCCAACAGGCTGAAAGCAGATTTGTATCAGCACATTGATTAGTTGCTGGAGACTTGCAGAATCTTGTATTTCTGATGGGCCCTGGCCAGAAGAGCTCTATTTGATGATACTATTCCTGCTGAGTTTTACACCAATTTCTCTTTATTAGCCCCATTTCCTCTCCAAGCAAATCTACAGGTATTGGGAGTTTGAGACCTGTGGCCCCGTCCCATCTGAAATCTCTAGCATCTGAGACATGTTATCTAGGAAATTCAGACTTAAGAAGGGCAAAGAAGACAGGCATGCAAACAGAGGTGAGAGAAAGAAATGGCACTTACCTATTTTGATTTTGCTTGTGGATCCCAGGCTCCATGAAGACAAAGGTAAACCTAAAAGTAAAGGGTAATTGGATATGTCAGCTAAATGAAAGGTGCAAACGTCAATGCAGACCCTCTAGAGCCCTCAAATTAATTTCTTTGTGTATGGAAATACTGGAGTGGAAACACCAGGCACAGCTAATAGTTCACTGCAAGCTATTATTTGCAAATTTCAGAGCATATTGTTGGAAAAGAGGATTTCAGAAATCAGAAGAGTAATAGGATCTGCAGTGAAAGCAGGGAAAGGCTATTGGACTTGGGCTAATTCTAGTAGAGTGAGGACTGAAAAAGCAGAAGAAAATGCAGGTCAGCTATCAGATACAGAGACTTGGTCTCCCCAGTGGATGGATTGCCTGTTTCTAGCCTACATTGATCTCAGAAGTTCGCTTCTTTGTTGGAACTGTTCAGACTGTGGATCTGGCTGAAGGTTTATAAAGTTGCTTTTGTGCAAACCAGTTGAATCCAGCCTCAGACTAAACTGAAGTTCTTACAGGCATTTTAATCCTCCAGGAGCTAATGAATCATCTGATACAAAATAGGAAAATAAACAAGGTTTCAGATGTTATCAACACTTAGTTCAGCACCTAAACCCACTTTGAAAAACAAATACCCTGCCCATCTCAAGGAGACTAGATATGTCACATGGTGCTAGAACGCAACCAAAGAAGTTGTACAAAAAACTTGAGGCATATTTTTCAAGCTCTTAAGGCTGCTTTTCAGGGTTGATGAGAGTGTAGGCACCTGAGCTTTCTGTAAGCTGACTCGTGCAAGACTGTGTGCTAGGTTAAATCACAAGGCAGGAATGGCTATCTGGTTTGCTGAGCTTTGTGGTAGGTTTGGACTTCAACTCTGCATTGCAGCTGGGCAAGTACCTTCAAGTAGTGTCCTTTGAGCATCATCGCTCCTGCTGTGCAGGACTGTTGCATTTCCCCCCCTGACTCAGCTGCTCAGCAGATCATGGTTCACATGCATCTGACATGTGGGGTGATAGAGCAGGAAAAAGATTATAACGCAGCTCTGTGAATACATGAGATGGTGGTACCTCTGTGGGGAGCGATGGTCTCCAGATGTCATAGACAGCTTTGAAAATCTCAACCTCTGTGATGCTAGAATTCAGATCATAAAATGATTTTCATTCAAGTCCCTCTCTCCACCCCCCACCTCTCCCCCTTAACCCTGTTGTAGTTATTGTGCTGAAATCTTGGACCAAGCTGTACAGAGCAGATTGTAGGTTTGTGTTTGGGATGCCTAATGTAATGGGATTCTTAGTTCCCAGTGGTGTTGCTGGGGATAAGAAATAATTAAATTAAGTAACCTGCACTTTCTAATATGATGGCTTTGATTTCAGATTGCAGTTAACTTGTTCTTTGTCTTTCTCATCAATACGGTTAACGTTTCAGATTAATAATCTATCGCTCATCTGCTGGGTAAAACTTGGATAAGAAAGAAAAAAGTACTGAAAGTTCACACAATTTTTTTGCCGTGAACTTCTTCGACCTTTGAAAAAGAGATTCATAACTTTTCTAAAAAATATTTTCCATTTTTACTCAGCTCACTTCCTCGTTATGCCTGGGAACAAGAGGCAGGAAGCACCATAAATCTTGTGAAAAAGCCTGTTCTGGCAGGTTTCCTAGACCAGCTTTGCTGATCATTGAGTTTTGGATCATTTGAATAAACTTCATGTAAGTAGCCAAGCTCATGCGCTTCTCCAAGCCGTTTGCAAGCTCCAGTCCTGTGAATCCAACTCATTGCTTAGTCTAGGCAGCCTGAACTCTGCCCTTTCCTGCCCAGCTTTCCTTCACATATAAAGCACAGTTTTAGGGCTGCTCTGGTTTGTTGGATGAACTTGGTGCTAATGTGACTTTCAGCTTTACAGCCAAGTATAACATAAGTAGGCGTCGTGCAACCTTCCAGCTTTGCTTATACATCCTAATCCTGTCTGGTGATACCTTGTGCTGTTCAGAGGCTGAATTTATCTGAACCGAGTTTACCAGTTACGCTAAAACACCATTAAAATCACTTTTCCTAGGCTTAGCTTGAAGGTAACGAGTGGTTCCCCATGCAACAGAGAAAACCAGCTTTGAACCTCAAAGAGGGAAGCAGCTCATGAAAAATGACTTGGGAATAGATTTTCAGATTCATTCCCTTCTCATCCAGTGGTGGCACAAGGCTGTGTGATAAGCACGGTAAGGTAAATTAGCGTGGCAGGCAACCAGGGAAAACGGCTGTGCGTACAGGTACATGTGCAGTTGCTGTCCCCAGATGTCTGCCCAGCAATGCCAGTCGGGTGCCAGTATTCTCTCAGGCTCTAGGTCCATTTTCGTCCAGGAGAAGTATGGTATTTGATGAGGGCAGTACAGCACTCGCTGACAAAGGGGTCTACTGCCTGTCACACCTTGACTTGTTGAGCACTAACACAGCCCGGGGGATCACAAAGCTGTCATTACAAAGCATTAGCATGAGAAAAGAAGCACTCCTCATGTTTTGGCATGTCACACCCAAGTGACAGGGAGCACAAATACAGTCAGGCACAGAGAACACTGCAAGTCAATGTCGGCTTTGACAATGTTGGGCACCAAGGCTGTCACTCCTTTGACACAGCCCCTCCTTCCCCCTACCCACGCTGCCATTCGCAACAGCAGCTCGCCCACTGCTTTTATTTCTGCACAATGTGTCAATAATTACTTGTCAGGCCTCTGCTTATAGACCTGGGATGGTGAATAAGCGCTTATTATGCCTGAAAAATGTTGCAAGCTTTACCATAAATCTTATGTTACAAATGCACACAATAGGGGCTATTGACATGGAGGCAAACACTCACATTAACATGTAAAGTCATGCTGCCGAGAATGGAGTTTGACAAACTAACTTGCAGCAAAGGAGTTTGTTGACCTTTTCTTTGCCTTCCTGGCAACCGGACTGGGCTTGTGTATATTAAAACCCCAGATGAATGGGAGTTGAGAAAAGATACTAAACATCTTCCTGTTAGGGCTGCTGGAGTAAGGATGCTCCACATCTGAGAGCACTTCAGAAATGGCACTATCGGATATCATCCATCAGATATACAGGATCTAAGCAAGCGTTCAAAAGCTAAAGTTGACTGTATTTGAATTCAGCAACTTCTGCCCATGCCTGCTTACTCAGTAGAGGCCCTAACTGAAACATTTTGGACTGGCAGCTATTCCTGGCTTGCCCCTGCAAATGGCATCTCTGCTGCTGCTTAACGTCTTTGGTTTTCAGGTTGCTTCTTGCAGTGGGTTGGAGGTTTGGTTTTGATGTACTGGAATAAATTGTACAGAAGGTATTTATGTCAAAGGTACAGGCGTCATAAACTGAGCTCAGAATAAGAATGTTTTATAGAAACTTTACAGAAATAATAATTACAGCTTGCATTTGAATGCTTAACCAAAGACTTAAACCTGATCTTTTTTTAAGCACACAGGGATCTGTTCACTCCGTGCCATTACGAGGGACAGGTGAACTTTACAGGATGGTTCTACTTGTAGATAATCGGAACTACTCCCTGTAACATTTCATTGGTTTCCACTGGTTTAATTTTATTTTGTGGTTTCTGATGGCTTGCTTTCTTTATCTGTTTCATCTTTGAAATGTTCTTGTTTAGGTTATGCCTATTTGTTCCTGTATCAAGTGATTGAAGTGATCCTATACTTGTTTAACCCTTTTGTGTTTTCATTATTACTTCTCTCACAGCTGCTTTCTGTCGTTTAATATCTCCTTCTAATTACTTCTAAATTTTTTTTTTGGCAGTGAAAGTTCAGTTTCATTTTTATTAGCCAATTTCCCATAAGCTTTCAGTCCTATGTATCCTATCTGGATCTAGTGATCCAGAATTTGTGTTTGCAAAGTCCAGAAAAGAATATTTTAAAAGAAATGCTGTTTACACCACAATGTTGTTAAGAAAATAGGAACACGTTTCTTTTGGCTATAGCCTTTACAAAAGACATCTCCTTTCAAAAAACCAAACATTTGTTTTGCTTATAATAAAACCTAAAGTGTGGAATGTATTTGACCTAAAGTCTTTAGGCAATCCAAAAACTCTTTGGCAAATAAAGTTTACATTGTATACATAACTAGTGATTTGCATGCATGTTGTGGTACACAGATGAAAGTGTAAAGCCGTACATACCAACCGCAGTCAAAATTGCGTGAGAGTTTATATGTATGTATGTATCCGTAAACCGGCCAGTTTACCTTGTCAGGTCAGCCTGATGTTAAGATAATCTCTGGAAGAAACACGTGGCGTGGCCTGGATTCATCCCACTTGATTTGAGCTCTGGTTCCACAGCAATTTAAACCAGTCTCGGTTTGTGCCGCTGTTGTCTTGTTTCCCATTCCTTACACACGCGTGTAAACACACACTGATTTGTTTACACCCGTGTATGCAGCCCTGGGCATCCTCCTCCCTCACATCAGGTCAAGTGCTTGGTGAGTTGCTTCAGGGAGCTAAGCTAGCAGCAAACTATTGGCTTTTTTTTGTCTGATTAATTTTCTTTTGGCTTGGTTCCCTGAACTGGTTCACTGCAAATTCAGACAAGCAGAAGGGAAGGGTCATAAACACAGCAGGGGCAGAGAGGCAGGGAGTGAAGAGTTTTAGCTTTTGCAGAACCACACCTTTAGGCACTACATAATTCACCTGAATTCGAAGGCTAATTATCCTTGTCCTTATCCTTCTGCAGTCACTGAAGGCAAAAAGCCACCATCAGAAGGCTTTTCAGATCCCAGTTTTCCCTGAGAGCTCTCTACTGACAGTCCTTCATTCTGGTGGTATTTGACATAATGAATTTTCATCACTGTTATCTTAAACAGACCATGTCGGCTTTGTTTTAAGTTATGCTGATGTCAGTTTGGGATAAATATATTGATTGCAAATGTTTTATCACTGTAAATGAGATTACTGGATTGCCCTGTTGCTGCTTAGCAGTGAACTGGGAAACTCACCTTTTCTCGCTTGGAAAGAGGGGGTTTTGCTTATGACTCCCTCCCTTCCTCTGTCTTATGAGAGCATCTGAAAGTCTCCATAGCGTGTCCTGGGGCCATGCTGAGCTGACCTAAATTCTACCCTGAATCTAATGTTTTCTAATGGCTAGGATTCTCTTACAGCCTGGGACTAAAGCACACAGAGAGGTGTAGCAAGACCAGTATGTAGCCTTCATCAAATGACTTTTTATATAGGGAAGCACTTGAGGTGAAGCTCCTAGTGTTTCCTCTTCCGTAGCTTTTTAGTGCCGTCCTCTTCCGGGAAAAGGTCTAGAGAGCTGAATTGCCAAATAAATAAATTGGCCTTTTTCTTTCTGAGCTCTGCAGAAATTCAGAAAGGTGAAGGCTGTAAAAGGAAACTGCAGCACAGAGGAGTTGCTTGTGTTTGAGAGCCCCTTTTTGCTTCAGAAAAAATAGACTTAGAAAGCCTATTCTATTTCCTAGGAAGAAAGACTTTCTAAAACACTTACAAGGAATACTGTGTACGCTTAGTATTGTAATGTTTATGACTTTTTCCTTTAATCCAGTGCACAGGAGTCACTTCAGTCTTCAAACAGTGAATGAGGTATAAAAGCTAATAAATCCAGCTGTGCTACTTCATAACCTTGTTTATAGAGCATTATGCTAAATTAAAACATGTCTCTGTTCCATGAATCCGCACAAGCGATAGGCGTCTCACCCTCCTCTCTCTGTTAGTAAATGTTTCAAACTGCTTATCTGCATTCCAGCAAGTCTCTTTGTTCTTTTTGTCCCCACTGTGCCCAGGCTCAAACTTTATGGAAAACTGAGAAAATCTTAATAGCTGAATTCTTTATTCACAGATAGATACTGCATTCTTTCCCTGCGTTGCAGAAGGAGCCCCGGAGTGGAGCCCTGAAGCAGTTTAACTGAGCATTGCTTCCAACTTTAAGGACAGGGAGGGAACAGGGTTAGATTTAACTGTAATTGCAGGAAGAACTCGGAGAGGCAGAACTTAATGAGGAGCACTGGCACTTGGCCTGGCAGATAAAACTAAGTTCATCTCTTAAATAAATAAATAGTCACATAGGTTTTTCTCAAATACAAGTGGGCAGGAATTTAGTCCCACAAGCAAAAGTTTCCAACTGAATGGCCTCCAATCCTTGGGCTCTGCAAATGTTATATCCCTGCCAGAGGTATCAAGATGTTGACAATTTAAACTGGGAGGCTTTCATTCTCTACCTTTTTTCCATGCGGCTACTTCCAAAGTTAATCTCATACCATTAGGGAAATTAGAAGAAACAGAGAGCTAGTCACTTTGGGTTTTGTTTTCACTTTTTTTATCCTTTAGCTTCTGACTTTTGAGTTGATTGGAGGTTTGCTTCAGGGCTGTGTTCTGTAACAGAAAACCTATGCTTATAGCTCTGCAAACAGCCCGTGTGACAGTACCAACATCTGCTAACGGAGGCATGATGGGCAGAGATGGGCTGGTTTGTGATTTTTGGCCAAGTTAGCTCTTCCAACAAGAGTCACTAGTGTAAGAGCAGTTGTACTGACAAAACTTCCAGATTGTAATTTTGTCACTGCTTATAGGACATGACCTTTCCCTCCCAAAATAACATAGTACAAAAAGCTAAATAGTTGCTTAATAGCCACTGTCTCCTATACAGACTCCTGAGATTTTCATGTGAATCTGTGGGTGGAAAACAGGCACGGGATTAGCGCTGGTAAGTCTCTGTGTATAGTGGTGTGCTTTGTTTATGACCCCATTAAAAATCTTTTGAAACTATTATACTTCTGAGTTGAATCTTGGCATTCTCTTTACATACAAGTCTCCTGAGGTCCCCTGGTATGCGGTTTGTAAGGGTCTCTCAGGAAACCTAGGGGCTAATCTTCTTTGCTTAACCTTAAAGATTAAGGAACGAGGGACAGAAGAAGGGAAAATTTGTCTCTGGAAATAATATGATCTAAGGTCTATATGGAACTCCTCAGAAAAATGTTCTGCTGTTATTGGTGTTCAAAATCTGCTTTTAAAATAGAACTTAAATATTTAGTCATTCATCTTGGCCTAGCTTCAGCATTTTAAATCTCTGAAAAGTACATTTTTTAAGAAGTGTATCATTTTTGCCTTAAAAATGACAACTACTGAAGTCAAGGTTTCCATGTTCAAACTGTTAAGAGATGCTTTTTTTCTAGGTCATCTCAGCATAGCTATAAAATGTTACCTTATTATTAGACCTGACCTTCCAGATCGGAGGGTAATATTCCTTGACAGAAGATACTGAGATGGAGCAAAATAAAGTTTGCTAATAGAATCCCAGTAACAAATTTTTCTGTGGAGAGACCGGCACTTTGTTTTTTAAAGACTGAAATGCTTCATCAGGATACTGAATGGTGTGGAAGCAGTTTTCCTCTAAAACCTATTAGTAGCTGTCGAGGGCTCCTAGGCATCAAAAATACAAGGTGGTACTTTGGCTGAGGACAGTGATTTTGGGGTTGCTGGATTATCTAATGGTTGTCATGTGGTCTGGTTTTATTCACTCCAGAATTTTGATTTGCAGTGATTTGTTCCTCTTTTGTGCTACCCCAACCTCATGATGACAGGTTGCCCATTTTAAAATGTCAGATCTATGTCTAGAGTAGAGTTTATATGTACCACCAAGAGGAGGGTTTTGGTTGAGATACTTTGTAAGGTGCCATGGACAGTGCTAATCTCATGCCAGAGCGTGCAAGTATCTCCCCATAAATTCAGGAAACGCTTTGAGACATGAGGGTCAGGCATCCACTGTATACACAGAGGGAGCCCGGACTTGGCCTTGTACGCCTCCAGCAACTGATCGAGAGTTTCTGTATGAATTAAAGCAGATGATTGATAAAGTGCAATATGTAGAGGAAAAAAAACACCCTCTGCTTCTTTTTCATAAGCATTGCCATGAGTCAGCGGCACATGACTGTGTCCTTCAAGGTTACATCTGCAGGAGAGGACAAGTAGAGCAGTCTGTCAGGCTGAGCACCAGAGCACGCTTTCAGCGGATTCCCTGCCCTTATCTTGGGTTGTTTATGACTCCTCTGGGAGGATGATGACCTTCTATCTCCTTTCCACGGAGGGTGGATTTTGGTTTGAAAACATCCTTTTTGAGAGAAGTGTCATAGACAGTTGGAGTCAATTTTATAAATCTTAATTCTCAAAACATAGTACCAGCAGACTTTTGTGTTTTACTTATAATGGTGACAAATCCAATAACTATGGAGTGTGTTAACCTCTCTGCAGCTGCAATTTTGTATATTTTGCTGTTTGTTTTCTGAATTTATTTGTCTGAATCTGACCTAACCACTGAGAAACTGAAACCTCAAGTTTAAGTGCAGACTACTATAAACTACTGTTTTTCAGGCTCTTGTACTGACATACCATTGCTGCAGGGCAAATGTATGTGTGGTTACTCCAGATTATAGTTCTGTCCTTCTAACTGTTGAGGGCAAAATATATAGTTTTAACTGGTTTGTGCATACCAAACCCAATTCCTAGGATTTCTATTAGGAGTGGATGCTATATTCTTTTTTGAAGGAAGTTATCTGCCATTGCTTTCTCTCTGCAAAATAATCTTTCCAACAGAATGCTTTTACCTCAGCCTCATGCTGAACTAGCATGTCTCGTTCAAAAATGATCCTTAAATTTTATTACAGCCTCTTAGACATTCTGGTACTGAAATGAGACACAGAATAGCATCTCACTATAACACGGTTTCTTTCTTTCTTCCTTTTTTTTTTTTTTTTTTCTTTTCTTTTTTTAGACTGGCCTTCTGAGCCCTCTGAGCTCTGAAATGCAACTTCCATCCAAAATGCAACTTCCTTCATTTGCTTTGACAGCTGATCTGCGCATTCCACTGTTTTCCAATGGCAGGTGATTATTTTAAATGGCTCACCCTCGGCCTTTGAGTTTATAATCATTTGGCATAGACTTGAATTTTTTTGTGAGTGAAAAAGGTCTTCGGCCCATGTCTCCTAACTCATGGGCAAGTGCTTCTGCCTCTAGAGTGTTACACAAAAATATGCTAATGCTGTTACTAACGTGCACTCGCCATGTTTTTCATTGAAGAGAGCTGTAGTTGTTGCGTTATGCTAAGCACAGTGCCATTGGGACCTATTTAAGGATGCTCAGGGAGCAATTACTGTGTTGGGCTTCTGGTGGGACAGAGGTACCTATTAGCTGGTCCTGAACTACCCAGGTAAGAGTAGTAAGCTGCAAACTATAAGTGCATAGATGTAATTTGTATGGATTGCTCTTTCAGCTAAATGCCTAAATTGTACTGCAAGTGAAATTCATGACTCTCCAATCTTTCATTCTTCCTTGGATAAACCAGTTCCGAAGGTTAGGAGAAAAAACAGATGTGATATATCCCAGTTTCAGCGAGGCTTTTGACAGTGTATCTTGTAGGTGAAGGAGAGAAATGTGGTTAAGATTAAGTGACCATAAAATAGGTACGTGGTTGGTGGCAGTGGGACTGGGGGGGATATTAAATTAATGATTAAAAAAGGTGTGATGTCAGACTTCGAGGGCATATCAAAGAAGTAGTTTTGTAGCTGATTGTGCTTGGCTCACATATGGTCAACATTGTTATTGGTATCTTGGATTATGTATTTAAAAGTTGGAAGTATGAGATTTACAAAGAAGAGTGAGCTGGGAAGGGCTGCAGATGTCCTTTAGCGTGATGCTGGCATTCAAATATTTCTGATAAATAGAATAAATATTTGAGAATAAGACACTAAAAATCAGTAAAGCCAAATGCAAAGTGTCATGCTGAGAGAAGAGAAATGCAGGATTACCTGGCAAGTCAGTGGAAGTGCAGAAAAGGATGTGGAATGTGTAAGTTTACAGACTAAAAATGAGTCAAGTATGGTGTGTGGTTGCAAAAAAGACATCTTATTCTGGTACGTATTTGTGAGACTACCATAGCTTAGGTGGTGGTTACTTTTGCTGTATGTAAGAAGTTTTTATAAAGAAAACGCAGGCATTTTTCTCTGTATCAGATAGAATAAGTAAAAAAGTAATTGGAATAAATTACTGCAAAGTTGCAATGATGAAAGTTTTGAAGCACTGAAAGATGTATCCAAGGAGGCTTAGAATTTCCTTTACTGTACATTTTTAGCAACAAATTAGATTGAAATCAATCAGGAGTGGTCTTGAAATACTTATCCAACTGTTGTGCAAGGGGAAGAACTTGCTGACCTTTTGAGTCTTCCTTTTCTATGATAATCTGTCTCGAAAATCAATTCCTGCTATTTTGCCTACAAGAAATACAGCTTCTAAAATTTTCATGTGTGTAAAGCTGGTTTTGTGACTGTTTTCCACTTTGTTTTTTCCTCTTATATGTTTTGTTTGATTTTGCCTCACACTTGTGGATGTTTGTTGGCTTTAAGACATGCACAGAGCTGGATGGAGAATGATGTTTTCCTATATTGAAAATATTGAGATTTCTAGAACATTTTCATCTACTTATGAAGAAAGAAAACTAATTTTTTCAAACAAGCTCCATAAAATTTGGGAAAGGTCAGTGTAAAATATTAATTTTTATATGTTTGGCATGCTTTGATGCATATCAGTAATAACACATGGAGAGAGAGATGTGGAATGAAGAGGGAGGAAGAAAATACTAATGTTGTTTTTAGAAGACTAGGTTCATGTCATTGATTCTGAACAAATACAACAAAACTGCTCGTTAACGCAGTACTAGTAAGCGCTTGGACGACAGACCTAAGTGTGAGAGTTGGGGTTTGAGCACGCAGCTGGCATCTAGCAGTACAGAAAACCACTTCAGGCCGTGTTGCTCTTCGTGCCAGTGCCCATGCTTTTGATGTGGCTGCCACATGTGCACGGCCTTGCCAGAGCTGAATTAGACAAACATTTCATTAGAAAGAAAATTGTCAACCACTACTTTTACATGCTTCCAAGAACAAATCCTTCCCTCTACCCCACCCCCACTCCCAGTACAGTTATTTGTGGGGAGGGAAGCTTTCTGGATAAGTACGCTAATTTCTTGATTGTGTGAATAACTGGAACTGGCCAGATACAGGATTTGCCACCTCGATGACAGCAGTGCTGATAGCAAGGCTAGGAGTTCTTTTGACTAGTGATAGTTTTGCATGCTTGTTTTCTGGGATCACAGAGAGGTGTCTTGGTGTCTTGATTAACATCATCAGACCTCAGGTTAGCTGTAGAGATGACAGCAGGAAGAGAAAATAAATCCATTAATGAAATTGTGTGAGTCATTGCTGGGTATCCATGTTAGAGTAACGCTTTCTCACCCTCCTAGCAGGATACGTGACCTCATATGCCCACAGGAGACTATCTGTTGGATTTGTTCCATTTTGTGTAATTTTGAAATTCATGAAGTTCATTGAAAGGATTAATTATGTATAAGGCATGTGCCTGCATGTTCTTTTCATCTGTGAACGTTACCCTGCACGCCGTTATTAGGGGCCTGATTGGACTGAACATTTTGACAAGAATTCAGTGACAAAAGGGGCCCATTAGTCTTTGAAGTCACGGGCCAAGGAAGAGGAATGCAAGTAACATCAGTAATGACCTCATTTAACGTGTGACAGAGTACAAGATAATCATGAAAGGTCATTGTAATATAGCTGCGTTTTACTCTATATGCTGCACTGCTCATGTTTCAGCCAGTCTGTGTTGCAGTTTTAATGAACTCTGAAATTCTCTTATGTTCAAATACAGGAAGGATGGACAGAACAAGACAACAAAAACTGGAAAGATCCTTCCCTCTCTCGTATACTTAAAAGTGAATTAGCAAAGAGATAGAAAACCTCTTTATCTACTGTGAGTTTTTCATGGGAAATTTAATTTTTCACTAAAACAATGATCTTATGAAAAGAAAAAAAGAAGTAGTTTCCATAGAAAATGTTGTCTTTTCATCATAGCTGCAAAGCAAAAAGATTTCTCTTTTCAGTCAAAACTGAAAAGCTGTAGGGACAAACAGTCTATTCAAAATTGCCAGGGGAAAAAAAAATATAGTCTGCATTAATAGAACATTTCTGTGAACCTCTAATGCAATTATCCAGCTAGTTTTATGAGCAGCAGGCAAAGAGTATTCAGCATCCAGTTTTGGAAATCCATCTCCTTTTCTCCAAACAGTTACACCAAAAGTAACAAAACTTTTGGGAAAGAAAAGAAAAGCAGCAAAATGAAATCAACTCTGCTGCCTGTTTCATACTCTTTCCTTATATTTTGCCTTCTTATGACCCTGTACGCTTTTAGATTTTGGAACAGATTTTTATAAAAATACAAAAAGACCATAAACCAGGCAATTCCCCTAGTATTTTTGTCCTGGTGGGTGAGAGGAATTACTGGAAATCTCTTGGAAAAAAACTGGTACTCAGAGGAAGTAACTGTCCAGGCAGTCCCCAGAGATTTGAGAATTTTATAAAGGGCTAGGCTCAACATAAAACTTCTACGTTACTGGTGTGGATCAGCTCGTGCATTGACATGCTAGGTGGTTTCCATTGGATATCCATAGGCTGTCTTTTGCTCTTCTGTTTTGCTTCTTAGCTGTGTCTTTTCAACAGTTAACTTTTATGGTTTCAGCAGTTTCCACTTGAGGTTTGCAGACATCCCCAGTTAAGATGAATTGTCATCCATACGGACAGACTTCTGTTTCATCAGATTTTTGGAATAAAGAACATTTTGCCATCAGCACAAGAAAGAATGATATTTCCTTTGTTTAGCCCTTCCTGGGAATGTTTTGAACAGATGCAGCCCACAAGGGCCTGATTTCCGAAAACAGCTCTAGATTGTGCCATCAGCTTATTTCCCTCCTGTAAAAATGGGGTTTGTGTTTTAAGTAGCAAGCCATCTAACAGCTCAGGTTGCGTGCACAGTCGATTATGTGCGGACCTGTTTACACAGGATGGCAAATCTACATCTGCCTAGACCTGGGGCTCATCAGAATTGAGATACCTCCACATTGCACCTCAGAACTACAGTAACCCAGTAAGAAGTGTAAACCCTCCCATTAGGCACAAGCTATACTGCGTTTAAAAGGATCAGTGAAGCAGGAGATACGTATGATGTAAGGGCTTGTTTACACTTTACACCCAGCAGACAAAGTTATTTGGAAATCTGTGTGCTTTTCTGATTTCTTTATAGTGTTTGGTATTACGTAACTGCCAGTGACAGTAACCACCATGTGCTCAGCCTCCTCCATCGATCACATCAACGCTGCGTGTGTTTCTACACGGTGTGACTAAACTTTGTGGATCCTGCTTTAGGATGCATTGATTGCAGAGTAAATTATGGTACAGATTTTTCAGGCCAATTCCTTCTGCTGGTACTTCACAGTCCTCATCAAGAGTTTTTGAAGGGTTCTTTCTCATCCCTGCTCCTAAAACATTGAGCAATGCTACAAATCTGAATTCCACAGGTCTGCTTGAATATCCAAACAGTTGACTCTTATTTCACAATAGCTGGATGTTTGAAAACATTCAAGTGTGTAGAAATACTGTTACACTAATTTAAATGTCCCACAGTCAAGCCTTGCAGTTGTTTTCTTGCAACACGTGCCTCTTACTGGAAGCAAAACAAGTGGGTCTAGTGGAAAACATGTGACTCTATCCGTTATTTACATCCCCTTTCCACCCCCGCCAGACAACACAGTTTGAACATGAAAGTCACTGGAGAACAGCAGCCTATAAATATTCAGAGAAATCCAGGCAGGGTAAAAACGTTGCAAAAACCTTTGACTAACAGTTCACAGACCCTGAGAGTTCGGACTAACCACTGCTGGCCAGGGACACAGGCTGAATTCAAACAAAGACTGATTGTAATTTTGTGGTTGGACATGAATGTTTTGCACAACACTGATTGAGGGCACTTTGAAAACTGGGCCAGGGTTGTAAAATAACCTATTTACTGCAGTGTGCATTGTATTTGAAAACACAATGAAGCCTTGTAGATTCTAACCGGGCTTGGTAGAGACCTTGCAGCTGAAAAAAGCTCTTCTGGCTATAAGAGGCCTTGTGGGGCCTTGCTTATTTTATTTGTTGTTGCCTTTGATTAGGTGAGGTAAAGTGAATTAAACACAAAGCAAGGAATTGGGTATTTTTAAGTTCTAATTCCAGTTTTCCCATTGATTTTTCTCTTTGACCTTTGGCAAGTCACTTTAACCCTTTGGCCCTTTGATTTCTTACACAAAAAAGTGGCATAAGACTGTGCTACTCAGACAGCTTGGTGTGATGACTAATGAATTAATGTTAATGAATTAATGCTTGTAAAGCCTGTAGTACAGGAAAAACCTTATGTTAGTTGTAAATGATACAGGAGTCTCACAAGTCTGTGCAGCATTGCCTGCGTGTGACAGAGTCGCCTCCCATCGATTTGCTTTGGAGCCTTAGTTGGACCCAGGCATGAGCTTGGGGATTGAACTTGTGACCATGGTCTCACAGCAGTGTGACGACCTTCTGCCTGAGGCAGAATACTAGGAACTTGTGTCTTAAAAGTAAGTAGGTGTTGAAAGATGCAAACTAGCTCTGCCTGAGCTTTGCTCAAGGGTTTAAGTACCTGAGGCCCATTGATATTTGTGGAGCTCCCTCTGAGCCTGTCTACAAGCAGCGTGGTCAGCCAACCCGCTGCATCTGAAATGAGAGAACATGTTTGTTCTCCTGTATGGTGCAATCTGAGAAAACTCTGATGTCCTGAGAATAGTCCCTGGTGTAGCTAAGTGAGTGGGGCAGCAAAGGCTTGCTCCTCACAGGAGGAAGGTGTAACCTGCCTGCCCAGGCTCCCTCCAGGGCAGCAAGGAGTAAGTGGGTTTGCTTGACTACCTGAAGTTGTTGATCAGTCTTTTCATTAAAAAGTTTATTTTGTTACTTCCATCCTTTCTGCTATGAGTTGCTCAGCAGATCTAGTTACCTGCCTGTCCTGGAAATACGTGTAGTTTGAGGTCTGAAAGAAGTGCTGTCTGTAGAGACTGAACCTCAGCGGAGGGATGGGGCCTCCTTCTCACCCAACCAAGATATGGCTGTTTGTGGCAAGCTGAGCAATCCATGGCTTGCCGTAGTTGGCATGGGGTGGGCTCCCTTATCCCTTTTCCAGTCATGCTGGGGTCTGAGAGAGAACTTAATTAAAATAATTGCTTTGGTAAAAGATAAAAAAAAAAAGCTGGTCTTGACTAAATTCCAATAGTAAAGGCAAAAAGGGGGGAGGGTGGATAGACAGGTATTGTAGATAATTTACTATAACAAATTTACTTTCAGGTGTAACTTTGGCTTCTTTCTCACCTGTTTAGGGCCGAACTGCTACAAATCTACTCTGCATGATCTCCCTTCATATATTTATATGTCATCTGTGTGACTTCCACACAGAACAAGCCGTGATAGAAATCTTTCATTTAATTAAAATTGATTTTAAAATTCTCTTGATCAATAATGAGTTAAAATTCATCCCAGCAGTGATGGGAACAGCAAACCTTCTGAGAAAAGCTTTCAGGCCAGTGGTTTTGGCTTTAGAGACTGGGTCTTGCCTGAAATTATCCCTTTCTTGGCTCCAGGCTTCGTGGTGCTTGGCACATTATGGTTTACCCTATAGCCCAGCTTGTCAGCCACCCATATGAAATGCTGAGACATCCAGACTACAGGTCTCTTCCTTTTTCTGCCTGGTTCAGTATAGACACTTTAAACATCAAACTCTTTATAACATCTATTGGTGTTGGGTTGGTGGTGCTTAATAGGCTTCAAAATTAAATTAGTATTTTGTGGAAAATGACCCAATATTTCTTCTTTGATTCCTCACTATCTAAAACTTTTGATGTACTCTCTGAGATGGCAAAATGGGGTAAGTTATTAGTAAAGTGATATTTAACAGTTGAGTTAAAAAGATTGCAAGAGTCCCTCTGCATTTAAGTTTTATTCCCCTGCAGAAAAAAGACCCAAAGCAAATATGTGTAATATAATAAAACACGGTATATGTAACCTTTCCTAACAAAAATTTGAGGGATTAATAAAGATCAGCTTCAAATGACAGTAATACTTCGTTGTTCACACTCCAGGGTGCTTCCTAATTAATTGTCTCAAGCCTTCACTGAGAGATTCTTTACCAAATGTGGTACGATTAAACAAAATGAAGAAGTTGGAGCACTCACTTGATGCTGCTTCTCTCCTGAGAGTTACTCGTTTGGTCTCATAGTAGCACGTGATGAGAACTTTGTTCCTAACCAGGCAACCGGATCACCCTTCTTGACTTCCTTTGAAGCCGCATTGACCTGACATAACAAATTAACACAGGAGGTCTGGTAGTAGGATTGGGGCTCTCATTAACTCTGGACTAGAATAAATGCAGAAGGTAGCACAGGAGTGTTTAAATGTAAAAAAAAAAAAAAAAAAAAAAAAAGAAAAAAAAGAAAAAAAAAGAAAAAGAAGTCAAATATGCAACTAATATGTAAATAACAGCGGTTTATGTAGTTTCCTACCAAGTAAAACTGGAATAAAAAGTGCATTGAACAGGAGTTACAGAAAATTGGTTCAAGCAGATTGGTCCAGTGTCACACAGGAAGGAAAGGAAATGTCAGCTGCAGCGGAAAGGTTTGGCATCATCTCAGATCGGATGGGTAGGTGTTACCATCTTATTCCCTACTTAGGGGAAACTGGTTTATTGAATTGCTAATTTGCATTTTTTGTTGAAAATCCTGTAAGATGTTTTGCTATCTTTTAGAGAAGTATAGAAATCCAAAAGATTCCATGATGAGAAAATGTTTTTGGAAGCAGAGAAATGGGCACACACGCACCCCTAAGGATTCCCTAGCACATGGTAAAGGGTATATACTGCAATAATTGCTCGGTTTAAATTAAACCTGTAACATTGCAAGTATTGTGTAAAATTAGTAAACATTGTGGTAGTGGTACTTTCTTTGCCATTTAAAAGATAATTTAGACACCTTCATGTTGGTAGGAGAGGTAATACTTTCTTAATAAATAGATTTTCAACCCTAAAAGATTGCAAATCTTCAGCACACAAAAACTCCTTGAAGAGCTATTTAACTTGTATGTCTATTCAGAGTCTGCCCTGGAATAATAATACAAATAGCACCTATTACAACCTCTGTGCCGCTTGTATGTAACAGTCTCACAACCACACTGCTGTCAGCCGTTCAGCACCCCGGTGCTGTAGCTGGCTGTGATGATAATACCCGTGTGACAGATGAGTAACACGAGCCTTAGAGATGTTCAGGCACTTGCTCTGTGAGCTGCCATGAGCTGATGACAGCACCAGGAAAAGACCACGAGTCTTTCAGCTTCTGTGCTCTCACCTCTAGACAACACAGCTCTGCGATCAAAAATTCCTTTGGCAATTTTTTTTTTTTTTCGTACCTGCACTATCACATTTTTACAGAGCCAGTAAAGTGGCCAAAGCTTACTCATTTTACTTTATGATGAGAAGTATTTTTCACAGCTCTGTTTGGTAATAGAATTAGATGTTTGATGCTTTTTCAATCATGCATGTTGTGATTAGGGACTTGTTTTATGCTTGCTACTGCCCAGTTTTCTCTGAACATCGCCGATGCATTGCAGGAAAATCCCGCTCTGTTCCCCAGATGGGACTTCAGGTTGTCTTGCACTGTGGTACCCTATATTTCAATGTACTTGTCCTGTGCTGTGAAATAAGTGGAACTCTTGCCTTCCCATTTCTCCATTCTCCCTTTTCTCTGTCTGTGTCCTCCCAAACAACTAAATAATATTGCAAGTAATGTGTTCCAGCTATTGATTTCTTTTGCCTGTCTCCCTTAGCCCTGGAAGTAGGAAGAAGATTCTCTGGAACGACCAGTAGGACGAAACACGAGTTGCTTTCTTAAATTTGCTAGTTTATATTTAAAAAAAAAAAAATATTCAGTAGCTGTTTGAATTTTTGTTTTTCTCAAATGGTTCCCTTCTGTCGGGGCATATTCTGATTGGACAGTATAAGCACTAGTTTGTATTTCTTGTGGGAAGAAGATTATTGTCAGAAGGATAGGAAAAAAAATTACTGTGGGTTTTGTTTTGGTTTTTTTCTTTCCTTTTTCTTTTTTTCTTTCTGCTTTCCTGATACACTGTTCCACAGTGGAGCATAAGGCTGTTAGATACTTGCTAATAATGTAGTTCCAGTGACTGTGCAAAGAAATGTCGAAATGTTAATATAGTCATCAAGAGCTCCCGTGCTGCCTCAGCTATTTGAATCGATTTCAGAAAGAGAATTCTGATCAGAGGAACAGTTCCTTGCTTGGAGTTTAAATATGCTTTATTTTCCATGAAGGCATTTTGGAGTCTCTACCTTCCTTCCTAAAGACATAGTTGGGGGAATATTTGCCAGCTTAACCAAGCCCCATTTTCCCTCCTCAACCATGCACCTGCTATTTGATTCTCTGCTGCTCCATCCTTGTACTCATGCCATTACAGTTGTTCATTGCCACAAGGGAGCTGGGTGCGTAAAGGCGAGGTAATTCAAGGGAAATGGCAAGCAGACAAATGTAATCGCCTGAATTTTTGTTTTTGCTAGTATGGGTATGCTAATGCACAGATATTGAAACAAAAACTTAAATATATTTCAGGATGAAGAATGGCCAGTGCCTGGATTTCCAAATGGTGTGAAGCGCAGGACCTCTGAACAGCCTGATGCCACCTACCCCTGCCAAAATGGGAAGCTCAGTAAGCCCCACCTCAGCATAGAGAGACCAGGAGTAACCACCGCCACCTCCTGGGTGAGAAATTTTGTCCCGTTTACCTTGTTGTAATTTTATTGTCTAACATAATTTCAAGTTTCCTAGGCAAGTTCATTAAAATACGTGTATTTTGCTATAATAAATGCAGGAATAAGTATCATGTTAGCTATGGAGAAATGATGGTTATTTCCTACATCTAATTGTGTTGCTTGACGATGAAAATGGACAATGTCTCCCAAAAGAAAGCTTGACTCTGCACAAGACTGTATTGGAGGCAATTTAGGGATTATAGTTTGTGTTTTTCGAAATAATTGTCTGTTATGTGGTAAATTCCATTTTCAGAAAGTCCACAAAATGGGACAGAGAGAGAGAAATTCCACTGCTTCAATCATCAGAGAGTTGGTTGAGTTGAAAGCCTTGTTGTCTTTGTCTTATGATTTCTGCCTCAGCCTTAATGCTTGTGAGTCATGTATTTATAGTCTGCAGATTTGAAAACAGCACCAAAGTCTTGGCAAATTATTTTATTTGATGTTTCTGGTGTGGTGTATTTGGTGTGTTGGAAAATAGCTTACAGAGCCTACCTGCTTCAGGGGCAGAAAGCTTAGGCAATGGTTTGGGAAAGCTGAGAGAAAGCAAACCCAGCAAAAACTGCTGCTGCTGTATCTGATTTCCAGTGCATCATTTTCAGTGGTATTATCAGGTCCCTGGGACACACCTTGAGTCCTGTTACTCTCTGGGGTTGCTTTGTGGTTGCTTTTTGTCTCTTCCTCTCAAGACCCTTTTGACCATCTGTGGCTTGTGGAGAATATGAAAGCTCCTTCCTGTGTCCAAGATCAATAGCTTTAAAAACAGAGCACAAGAAGCCAGTAATCATCTTTTCCACCAGGCATGATTAATTTCTGAAGTGCTTCAGCTAGTTCCCTTTGATGTTCCGTTTCCATATTTTTTAATTTTTTTATTTTTTCCAGCAAGTGTCCAAAACTCAGAGGCCCACACCCACATGTGTCCTGCAATAGGCTGGGGCTGGCGATGACTCCTCCAGAGCCTATGCTGTTTGGACGTGGGTGGGCTACAGCACTTTTTGGAAAGCTCTCCCAGATCCTGGAAATAAGATTTCAAAAGCCAGTTGAGATGTTTCCCAAAGCACCCTGGCTTCAGTGGAAAGCAGTGCTGCTTTCCTGTCTGAATCTTGGATTAAGAAAAGAAGGAAAAGTGAGGGGGAAGGGAAAAAAAACCCACCAACAACCAAACAGCCCCTCTACAAACTTAAATTAAATGTGGTTCAGTTTCACTCCAATTCAGTAAGAGTGACTGAGAGAAACTACATTCCCACAACCACCTCTCTTTATGTGAGTAAATAAGACATTCCAGCAGTGCTGAGGCTGGGCCAGTGGAAAGATATTTTTTGAACTCTAAAAAAAATATTATTTTTGAAGTTACTAAGTCATCCACAAATCCACCTGGTCTGTCTTCTTGCTTCTGCTGCACTCCACAGCAACACTGAGGGCTGCTAGTACTACAGCATTACTTGCAGAAGGAGAGATTACATGTAAGGTATGTGAACGGGTCCCCTGGAATTATGAAACTGCACAAACCACTGCCTTCTTTGCAAGTACCAAAAAAATGGTGGTACTGCAAAACAGGTGATGTAGTATTGGCTCACTCAGAAATGAACATGCCAGCATATCCGTGTGGACACATCCATGAGCCTCAGTGTTGCTTCCAGTTGTAATTGCCCAGAATTGTCTAACAGATCTTTGGCGCTCAAGATGTGCACTTGCATACACAAGCTATAGACAGCTAACTTGAAGTTGATTGCTGCTCAGCTTGCAGGTACAAATAAACATATGCATCCGTTTCCTTCTTTGCACAGGCACATTTCTAATGGTCAGACTTTGCAAATGTGTTAATATTGCATGCGTGTGTCAAAACTACGCTACTGTTGTAAGATTGCCACTGAATTCTCGGTTAGGAAGGCATCCCTAATTTGTTGCCAGGAGATCTCTGTTTGAGAACAGGACCTGCCTATCATTTATTTTTAATATACTGGATTTGTTTATTTTTTGTTCATGTACATTTCAGTCATAACCACTTCTGTCCGCTACAGAGCTGCTGAGGCTCTATGAGAAGGTCTGTTCTCTTCATTTTTGTAGCAGTAGTTAGGATGCAGCTGAAACGTAATGAGGAATCTTGAGTTGGCAAGGTTTTTTACCCAAATGTATCGGCTTATGAATTTCTGGGCATCTGTGCTCAATATGAAGCACCTGCTCATGTAAGGTATGTTCTGTAAGGGTTGGATGATGGCCCAGTTGGAAGGGAAGAATTCTCACGTTTAAGAAAAAATACCTGTTGAAGGCACAGCAGTGAGCGAAGAAGCATGTGGCTCTACAATACACAGGAATAATAGGGATGGGGAAAAAGTCTCTACAGCAGGAAAAGAAAACGTACACAAGAAATTAAAATGTTCTGTAGTTACAGGGAACTGCGAAACAGAGGAAAGTGGTTCCCTCTGTGGTTCTGGAAGTGTGAAATGCATTTTATGCTGTCTCTTGAGGGTGACCCACTTATGAAGCAGTTGAATGATGACAGTAGACTTCAGTGAGGCTAAAACTAAATGGATACAGCTGTAGACATTTTCATAAAAGAGAATCTCCCAGGAAATAAGTCTGTTAGGGAATCTGGGCCTTGGTTTTAGTTAATACTGGATGCAGTTTCTCCTGATCTTACCGGAGATGTGCATTTGTCAAACTGAGTGTAAAAAATGAGGTCTGTTTAATCCATTCTCCCTTGCATCTCTCTCATCCATCACATGTAAGGAGGTTGTTTCTGTTGTACCTTCTAAGATTACTTTTCATTTCCCAGAATGGGATGAGATCTCTCTTCTCTGGGCACTGCATGTTGTGCGGGACAGTGTTAAATGCTTTGCACAAGTCCAGGTAGATGACTTCAGTTGCTCTTCCCTTAGCCACCAACGCTGTAACCCTGTTGTAGAAGGCCACCAAATCTGTCAGGCATGATTTGCTCTTAGTGAAGCCATGCTGGCTGTCACCAATCACCTCCTTACTTCCCATGTGCCTCAGCATATTTTCCAGGAGGGTCTGCTCCGTGGTCTTGCTGGGCACAGAGATGAGGTTGACCAGCCTGTAGTTCCCCCAGTCTTCCTTATTTCCCTTTTTTTAAATGGGGGTTACATTTCCCCTTTTCCAGTCAGTAGGAACTTCACCAGACTGCCACAACTTCTCAAATAGGATGGACAGTGGCTGAGCCACTTTATCCATTTATTCCTCTCCTTCTCCACGTGTGCCATACAACTATTCCTTAAGGTGTCATTTGTGCAATAGATTTTATTGTTAGCTGTCCATTTACTGCAAAGATGTTCTTTCACCTGCTGCTGCAGCTCCTGGCAAGGAGTATGGAGTGCTACAAGTGTTTGTGCTTGTGCTGAAAGTTGTAGGGTATTTTAAGGGTTCAGTCTTTTCCCTGTGATGGTCCATCATTGTACTGGTCTTTTCCCATTATTTCCCCCCCAGCTTATGTTCCTGTGCCTCAGCCCATAGAATGGAGGTCAGTTTGTCACATCAGGACTGAGGACCTAATTCACAGCAAAAGGCCACTTTTCTGACTTTTTTACATACTGTTTTGCCCCTTGTGCCAGAGGGACATGGGCACAGGGGGTGAGATTCTGCCTAATCAAAGTGGCAGCATTTCCCCAGTATGCCAAGCAATGAAAGATGCAGGTGGTAGAATATTAGGTCTAGCATTAGCTGTTTGGATGATATTTATTTAACATAACAAATATTTTTAAGCTGGTTTTTTAATGTTTTATTTTTTTCTGTCTGCTTTCCTCATCCATTACAGGATTTCCTTTCCTGTGATTAGGGGGGGGTTATGGATGAAGCTGTAGTCTCAGTGAAGCTAGTAAGAATAGAGTTTCATCACACCCACAGAAATTATGGTTGGTGGTGCACTGTTTCTGTACAAATATTTCACTGAATCTGTAGTCATTCTATTAAGCTGCATTTTCTCCCTGAATGATTTTTAAATGGTTGCAAAAAGGGATTTTGGGCCCTTCAAATCTCAGCCCACCCCCTAATAAAATGAATGTTGCTATTGAACATTTTGGATGAAAAAATAATCCTAAAAGCTTTGCTTTGAAAAACTGTGTAAGAGGTTTTGCCTTTGGTTGTTTAGTGTTGTTATTGTGTGTCTGGGAATGCTGTTTTGGATGCATGTGTGAAATGGCGGGGGCTTCCCCCCCCCCACTGTAAACATCTATTTCCTTCTTGTGGAGAAAGGCTTTGCAAAAAGAAAGGAGGTAAAGAGAGGGCTACCACACCATAAGGCATGGACGGTGGAGTGCTGATACTGGTGTATGTACGGGTCTGTCTTTTATCTGTGGCTGACTGAAGCGCACTGTGCACATGCCTCTTTAAGGCAGGGTCTGCCTTGGCACAAGAGCTCCCTAATATTCATGAAACATATAAAGCCCTCGAAGTTACATTTCTTTCTCCTCCCCTCCTTTCCCCCTTCTTTCGAAACCTTAAGGTGTTGACTGGTGGCTCACTATAGCACTTAGTATGTTACCACCCATTCACACCTCTACTTGTCTACTTTCCCCACCTCCTCTCACACTTCTCTTGCTATAATGATGTGTTGCAGAAATAAATTGTGTTGCACAATGAATGTGTAGAAAGAACAAGGGGGTATTTAAAAGCTGAGAAATAGGAGAACTAGTGTGGAAAGAGAGAGAGGGAAGTGCTTTTGGCACATTGAGCTGGTAGTGTATTATAATTCAAAGTAGATGACTGCCGCACTGGAGTGATTGTAACATTTGTTTGAATGCTGGAAGTTGAATTGAACAGGAAGGGATTGGAAAGCCAGAGGCTTGAGGTGCTACTTGAGAGTTTGGGAGATCAGAGTGTTGCTTCTCGGCTTTGCTCTAGGATCTCTATGAAAAAGGAATGGTTTTTTTTTTTGTTGTTGTTGTTGTTGTTTTGGGCTGGTTTGCCCCTGCCCACACACTCACGTCTGTACTCAAAGAAGGTCTTGGACAGGTACTGCCGAAACATGGATCCTTCAGAACCTCACTCAGCACCTTGGAGATTGTACTTTATTTTCCTCAGTGTGAGGGAAGAGACTTTCTGAGAGAGAGAAATGAGTTGAAGTAAACATTTAGAGTTTCAGCCATGCAATCATAACACTTTCCTTTAATCCCACATCTCTTTGGGAGTGCTGTGTCCCTTGATCACACTTCGAACGAGCCAAGGCTGAGCTTTGCATTCACAGCATGACTGGGCACCAGGCAACTTTTGCATTCCATGTGCAGACCTCTTTTGCTCAGTCCTCAGAAGCTGGTGCTGCAAGAGACGGCACGAAAATTTATTATATTCTTTCCGATTTTGTTAAATTTCAGTAAGCTCACAATTTGAAATGATGGCTTGCCCTTAAAGAGCTGGTTGTACTTGACAAGTGTGTGGCAGTACTTCATTAATTACAAGCAGCCCTTCCCAGTGCAACCTCAGTTAGGTAGAATATTTGTTCTGCGCACATAATTATCTCTCTGTCGTTCTCTCTCTCGTATTGATTCATGTGGAAAATATGATTAAAACATGAACATCTACAAATGATTTAGAATAACAAGAGAGGAAAGGCCATTGTTTTTTTGCACTGACTATACTAGATTACTATAATTACAGCTGAATGGTTATACATTTCTCTGTCCCCCCCACAAGGCTGTATGCTCATTCACAGCCTCAATATACCACTGAAAAGTGGAGATGTTTAAACAAAATATCCTCTTAAGGATGTTTCTTTGACCCATTAAGAACCTTTACCTTGGCACTTGTACATGTAATCTCTGGCATAAGGTCATGCAAAGTGGGGGTAGGGATAGGAAAAGAAACACCAACCCTTCAGACATCTGTTGTGGTGTTTCGGCCAAGAACGGGAGGGAAGGCTGTGCCAGTTCGGCAGCCGCTCCTGCAGATTGCAGTCGGCTTGCTTTTGATGCCAGCGTTAATAATGTAGGCTTCCCGCTGAGTGGGTGGCACTGCCAGATTCCTAATTAGAATCCACTAAAAGCAGCAAAAGGTGAAGTGGACATTTTTTTTCACACCACACCACCCCCCCCCCCCCCCCCCCCATGTCTTCATCTCTTCTCCTGTTAGATTTGTTTAGCCTCATTTTTATTTTGGCCGCTTAGCCCAATGGAGAAGAGTGGGGCAGGGTCCTCTGTGCTCTTGCCTTGATCTCAAATTAAACAAATGGAAATTTTGATCTGCTGAACCCCTCAGGAAGGCCTGGTTCACCGTGGTGTGTGTGGAGATGACAGAACTAATTTCACACTTCATCCATTGTGCGCAGTGGGTTCACTTGTTGTTTGCTATTGCAGCTGGTGCAGACTCCTAAGACAGGACATCATTTTCCTCTTCTGTTTTGATGTGGACTACATTGAAATAGCCTAGCTCAGAGGGCAAGAATGTATTCAGTATATTCCATTGGCAGTTCTTGCTTCCTATTAAGAGGCTGGGAATACTATTCTGAGGGTCTCGTTTGCTCCTGAATAACTTCAGGCTACTTTTCAGTTGCTTCCTGATCAACTGGCTGATTTGGAGATCCTGGAAAAGGTTCTGGCCACTGAGGTGGAGAAATAATTGCATTGTAGGATTGTTGGCATGAAGTGTTGCTGGTGTGGGTATATGTGCCCATGTCCTCTGGGAGAACAAGCCTGGAAGCAGGCAGGACACAGAGTACAGCTTGGAGAAACCAGATCAGAGTAGCACAAGCCAGTCTGAGTGTGCAGTGGCCACCCCTTGCAGACTGGGTGGTGGCACTTCCCTGGAGCTCTGGTGTAAAGGGAAGGATGACAACAGCAGTTTTCAGGATAAGGTTTTGGGGTTTTTCTTTTCTTCTTTTTATTTTTTTTCCCCTCCACCTCTTACACTTCTGTTTACTTTTCTTAAGAAGGGACCTTGTAGGCATTTGTTACAGATCTGTTTCTCTCTGGTTGCTTGAGGAAGGAATGGAATTAGTTGTATGAAAAAGCAGGCAAAGTGCAACCTGCACAACAGAGGCCAAAGGGTTCAGGAGGATTTGCAGAGCTGAGCCTGCAGTGACTGTCACAGGAGCCCTCTTAAGGAATGTGTAGTACTCTTTTCTTGACATGAAACCTTGCATTCAGCTTTTTCTTGTAAGTTTTTGAGTTGCAACCTGCAACTCCGGCTGCACAAGGTTGCTTATGAATCAAAACTGAAGAAAAGAGTCTCGTGAACCCTTGCCAGCCAAAATTTCTGACTTTTCCTTGGCTTTACCTTTATTTTGCTGTTAGAAAACCTGTGATCAAGTTTCAGCCTGTAAGCCAGAAGTAGCCTACTAATCAGCAGCCTTTCTCACCACCTGATTAAATGAAATCCTTCATACTGTCCTGCCTTTTGATGACTAATGCAATGTGATGCATATTCCAGTAACTGTGAATGCAGAATAATGAGTTTTCTGCCAGAATTATTTTAAGACAACTGCACTGCCCTCTGCAAATGACACCTGATCAGCTGGCCTTCATGATGGAAGGGAAATTCTCTTTATTTCCATTAAATACTTACCATGAACGAGTAAATACCTTCTAGTTAGCACGTTATTTTGGTTCCTTTTTATTTACATCCTATAAAACAAAACAATGCCAACTCTTTTTTTGGCTATCTACTAACAAGGACATAATATTTATAATAAATGTTTTGCAAAATTCCAATAATATATTTATGGATATAAATGAGAGGGAGCTGAAAAGCTGAAAAATGTCCAGGTTCCAGAAAGGGTGAGAAAGAAAGAGGAAAAAATAAGGTTTTCTGAGAGGCAGCAAATATGTGTCTTTTGTCTGGTAATAGGGTATCCATGTAATGTCTCTGAAACGGCCACAGTTAAAGTTCATGCTACATTAGGAAAGCAAAGTGGTTTACATTGAAACTTAATAGTAGTCAATTGTGTTTGAAACATCTGATGCAGAAATAAAACACCTTATGTTTTATGGGAGCGAGGAGCTGCATATTTGGCACGTGTTCTTCTTTCTAAACACGTGTCCTCTCTCTATCAGTTTGAGATAATCCAGGTCTGGCTCCCGCCCAGTTGCTCCTCCTAACCAGAATTACACGAGACATGCTGCACTCCCTGCACGCGCACACATGCACACACACGCGCGCTCCTTCTTGAACCACAAATTAACATGAGTGAGAATTAGTTGGCATCTTTTACAGATCCTCTGCCTTCCAAGAGAGCATTTTTAACAGTGGATATTTCTTCCTTCATCAATGTAATCTTTTCCTTATTTGCAAAAAGCATGGGTGTGTCGTGTTCCGCTCCCCCCGCCCCCCCCCCCCCCCCCCATTTTTGCTCTTGTTTAATGGTTTCTTGGTGCAAACTTCAGACTTTTGAAGTTCATATCAGATTGCAATCATAGGACTGCTGTTGCTTTGATCCATATATCTAGACAACCAGGAAATGTAATTTCACTGACAAAGCCACTCTATTTTATAGCTAGATATGCTTAGGAATTGCTCCTCCAACTGAACCGAAGTGTTCTTGTGGACATCTTCCACCTTCTGTTGCTGCTTCCACTCAATTACATGCTCACCTTCTTATGCATCTACTTGACAGGCACAGATTTTCACATTTTTGCATTCCCTTTGAAATGTGAACCTCTGTTCTTTGCTGCATTAGATGTATGCAGGCGTTCACAGCGATGGAGCATAGGGGGATTTAAACCCAGGGGGTCAGTCTATGAGAATGCAGTCTATAATTTGCAAATGCTAATGCGTTTCTGCACCCTCTTCCTTCTGAGGATCTGAAAGTCAATTTAATTATATATTGAAATATCCCGTTTGGTAGATTAGGTAGGATTTAGGTTTTATGACAAGATTAATATTTTGTTCCTACAAGGTTATATGACAAGACTACAAGTGAACGGAAAATGATAACCAGAACTTCAAATCCGTAGTTCAGTGCTCTCACTATTGCATTATACCCGCTCCCTGTAAATTTGACAATGTCTTCACTAGGGGTAAGTGGTAAACTTTCCTAATCACATAGTATTTTAAGTTCTAACTATGTTACTCAATAACTTCAAGCAAATGACATGTTTGAGTTTTTTTCTTGTCTAAACTTAGGTAAGCTAATATGTGAAAATTTATAAGGCTCTCTGTTAACAGTCAAAAAAACAAAACCTGAGCTTGTCAGCTACATTATTAGCCAAACCTTTCACAATAATCCTTTATTTTTAATATAAAACTAACTTCTGATGGAAAGTTAATCTGAAATATTTTGTTCAATAAATTATCTTTTTGTTTACTGACAGAATGTGAACACTTTTCATTGGGAAACTCTAAGTTTTGTACAGCTAACAGTGGTGAGACCTAGCAACATTTCAAAAGCTTTCAGTATATTTTAGTTAGATATTAAGGGTAGAACTAGGGTAGGCCCTTTGAAATCCACATATTCTGCATTAATTTTGTGAGTTTCTGACTTGATTTTCCCATTAATAGTGTGTTATTGGAAACCAGGATTTGTCTAGAGTCTTGATCTGTGTAAGAAATGGAGATCAGGTTGCTGTATTTCATATACCAGTATATTAAAACATATTATCCTAACAGCTATTTCTAATAAATAGGAATTGGTCGGTTTTGTACCATTTTATACTATGCCAGTTTTATAAATAGGAGAACAGTATGTTTTGTAAAACAATCTGAAGTGTGTGGAAGACCTAATCCCAAAGGGGAATGTGATAAAGCAGTGAACTTTTTATGTCAAAATTTTTAACTCTGCTCTAGTGTTACCTTTCCCAGGGGACTAATTTCCATAGCACTGACGATGTAAGTCACCTTCTGTTACCACACTTTGTTTTTGTTGGCTGTCTTGGAGGTTTTCCTTTTTTCTTTTACAAAACTTTGGTGAGTATGTGAAGATAATCTGGTTAGTTGTGCATGAGAATGTGAGGAAGGCGAATCTGCCTGTGAAGAGGAATGAGTATTGTTCTGCATGCTTGAGTAGTACCTTGTATAGTAAAATATTTGTCATCAGTAAGGAAACAGACTGCTCCAGAAAGAGTGAAGTGCTGAGCACAGAACTGGAAAGGGGCTTAAGTGTAGAGCTAGTGGAGTACAGAGCTGGATTTGGAAAGCTAGTCCTCTATGAGTACATCTGTAAGATTCAAAAGTCTACAGTATGAAATTTCTTCCTGGTTTTACCTACAGCAACTCCAAACTTTGAGCAATTGTTGTGGGGTGTTTTATTATCTTGGTGGTGTTTTTTTTTTTTTTTTTTGTTTTTGGTTTGTATTTAACACAAGAATGATTCAACTTAAGACTTTCATCTTTTCCACTTCTATCCTTATTTGTCCATCTCTTTCTGTCTTTTTTAAAAGAACAACTCCAAAATAAAGAAGGAAATGAAATAATAATAATGCCCCTATGTTAATGCAAATGTAAAGCCATTGGAATACACAGCATAAGGCAGGAAATGCAAGTTTTCTCACGTGAACATTAATATTGTCATGAAAACCAGACAATGGTGTGGCTAAATGTCAGTCCTGCTGGGGTTTTCTCAGCAATTTCCCTAAAACCACAGTTCTTGGCATGCTAGAATTAGGTGAATATCTGGTCCTCCCAGATGGAAGAGAAAATTTAAGAACTTGAGCAAAAACAGTGATTTAAAACTTGAAAAGAAGACATGTGACTGTTAGCTTAAATTGGAATTATTTCTATAACAGCTTTGTGACCTTTAAGTCCTGAGTCCTGATTTTTGAATGCCGGATTTGACAGTACTGGAGTAATCTGAAGTGGAGAGCCATTCCTGGTCGGGAAGACTGACCCAAGCACCCCAGTTCTGCCACGTTGTATGCTCTGTAAGTGGGACCCGTGAAAAATGTGAAACTTCGTGTTGCCCTGTGCCAAAAGCCTTTCACTGGACAGGCTGGGCTCCCAGTGCCGTCACCGGGACAGGAGTCCTTTCTTCCTCTACACTTCTTGGACATCTGGTCAGCTTATGTGTCAGCCCTCGCCCCATCTCCCCAGGGGCTGCTGGCTGGGGGTGAGGAGATGCGATGGCCGCACAGCTGGCTAGCATCAGTGCTGCTGTCAGCAGCGACTACTAGCCTGGAGCACACACTGCTCCTACGTGCAGAAAAAGCCAAGTCCCAGCGTGGTTCCCTGGCCCAATCTGTTGAAGATAGTAAGTGTCCCTGAGCAGGGAGCTAATTTGTCTTTGCTCCCCTTGATCATCCTGAGACAGCTGATAATTACAGATACATTTCATGTATGATGTCTGTGGCATTCTTACAGCAGTGCAGACCTTAGTGTTTCCTGGTACTTTTAAGTTCTCAGCGTTAGCTTTGCATTCCTCTAGGACAGTCTATCTCTCCCGTTCATCACTGCAGTTGCAGTAAGGCAGGAAATCCTCTTCTGAGCCCAGTCATCAGTGTCTCCTTCTTCCTTTTCTAGCCCCACACTTGAGCAGTCCTGTTCCTTGATTGCTATCTAAATTGTCCTTATCATATGCCAGACACTGGAAGAGCTGCAAGGCATCATTTCCTGCGGGGCAATGCCAGGCACATAACATATGCTAGACATCTACAGGCAGATGGGGTTGGTTAGGGCCAGCGAAGCATGAAAAAACAGGGGCTTTGGTAGGAAGAGGCTAAAGAACTCTACAAACTGGTTGAAAGCCATATCCCAAGCAACGTTAACAGCTCATTAACATTCCCTGCAGGGCTGGCAGGTCAGCACAGGAGGTCAAAAAAATTAAGAACTATTTTCTTAAGGAAACAGGAGGTAAAGAGGGTTAGATACATACAGCTGGTGTAGGACACAATGTAAGGGCTGGTCTGAGAGAAGGCAAGGGGGAATGCTTCGGCTCAGTCTCTGCCTGCTTAACTAGGACCAGCCATCTGTCTGTTTTCTACCTGGGATTCTCCCCATGCTGAGCTGAAACTTGCTTCATTATTCAAAAGCAAACTTGCCCAATGGCACAAGATGTTGGGAGGCAGCTGATTCGTGACCTAGCCAAAGACATCGGGAGGAGGGAGCGAGGTTTTCCTTTGAACCAGGCTCTGTAAGCATATGGTAGGCCTTGTACTTCAGGACGTGATCCATATGCTGCTCTTCAGTGCCCATATGCTTTCTATATTTTCCGTATTTATTTATTTTAATCAGGATTGAGTCTGTGATCTTGATTTTCCTTTTGCTGCTGGCTGTAATTACATTTGGTTGTGCTACTGGAGGTAAGGCAATGAGGTTAAAAATTAACACCAGAGTGTTCAGTTGTGTCCTTTTAATGTTGCCTTGTCCTGTGCGCTTTGTGGAGAGAATTGTATTCTGGGTTAATGATCTGTAATGCTATTAGTTTACATTTCTTCTTCTTGTTGGAGCTTGGAAATGGAGTTTCATTGACTCGGGGTCAGGGGAGAGACAAGCTCCAACAATAGACTTCTACAAACATTAACTGATATTTGCTGTTTCTTGTGGGGTTAGAGGCTATAAATCAGTGTATTCTTATTTCACTGGAAAAAGCAGTGAAATTGAGAGAGCAACTCCAGTCTCTGTCTCCAACCAACATGGCAGAACGTGACCTAAGATAGTTAAGATTTATTGGTACAAGGAAGCACTATCAGCCACTCTCTTTATCTTCCTTACTAATAGGGGGAGATTTGGCTTCAGCAGGGCAGTATTTCCTGGTGTCTTTAGCTGAACCCTTCCTGTCACATAGACTACATGGTGGTGACAGACACGACTCCCTGGGTCCCAAACTGAGCAAGAACAGTGTCGTTGAGAGCCCACCTGCAGGGCTGGAGGGGTCACCACAGCCAGGGAGTATCAGCCTGACCCAAATCAAGAGGAGCAACACGTCCGGAGCACAACAATGGGGCTGTCCTGGTCTGCTGTAGCTGTGTACAGGGTCCAACCTCACCATTAGTGCTTGTTCCCTCCTTCCGTGCTCCGGCAGGGAAGCTCCTTGGATTTCTCATGCAGCCCCACAGCAGAGAGCAGGAGTAAAGGGCCGCTAGAGTAGTAGGACCTCTCCCAAGCATGCCCAGCCCATACCCATCTGCAGAAAATCCACCATGTGATAAGAGAAAATGTCTGTAGGCACAACAGGTATTCAGAAAAAAATGAAATTGTGGTCTGAAAAGAAGAGCTACATTTTCATGTATCTAGCTCTTCAGCCTGCAAGAAGTCTTGCTTTCACACTGCCTGCTAGAAGGCCAGAGCTGAGAACAGAAAGTAATTTCTCATGGCCCAATTATTTTAACCATGTGCTTTTTGTTTTCTTGTGAACCTGCTAAAGAATTAGTAGTGAAATCTGATTTCTTTTTAAATTCTGCATTTTTATCTTTATAGAAAAATAACTCCCGACAAAATAATTCCTCTTTGATTTTGTGATATTGGGGCAAGGATGGTACTGGCTTTTTGGCTGTGGTTGTGGGTTTGTTTGTTTTTTTTTTTTTTTTTCATGGGAAAGAATATACCATACTATGGGTCTAGGGTTAATGAAACCATACTCTTTTGAGAATTCACACCAGTAATTAAATGCATATTCCTCACTTTTCACCGTATACAAATAGCAAATGAGCAGATCGAGTATTTCCTGCATGAAGTGACAACATCTGCGTATTATTAGGGAATATTTAAGTCCTTTATCACTGTGTCGTAACTCACATTAAGATTATTTGGAATCAATGACAGTTTTGTATGAGCAAAAACTATGTCCTGGCTTCTCAAAGGCTTTATCATTAACGTGTTTTACCACCACAGAATTCTTAGACTCTGAGAAGATCCTATGATGTCAAGGACTCAGAACAAACAAGGACTTTCTCGCAAGAAGAACCATCTCAGAAATTAATCTAAAAGTTTTCAGGTAAGAAGAAGTTAACAATATTTATCCATAAATACTTTTTGATTTCTTATTTGGAGAATTGGAAGTGTCAAAATGCTGCATGGAATTCTGTTGTTTCTGATCTGAAAAGGAAGCAGGTGGTGTTATAAACCTTGCAGGACAGCCTGGTTTTGTGAGAATTTGGAGATCCTTTCTCAGAATGAAGCTTTAGAAAGCAAAATATTCAGGAGATTTCTGCTGAATGCCTTTTGGTAGAAAACAAAGTTTTTTAAAATTAAAGATTTTTGCCATGGAGATATAACTTGATCCTTGCAGGAGAATGGGGGCCACACAGCATTGAGCTCCAGCTCTTGTGAGGCACCACAATGTTCGAAGAAGGTGCACTTCAGTGTTGAATGGAATCTAAATTCATTCTAACAGGAGATAGTTAGTAAAACACTTTGTATTAACAATGACAAAGAATTTTTATACTTTCTACAGTAAAAATTGTATTGGAACATTCTGCTCTACCCTTTCCCCTTGACAAACATTTTTATTTTCATCTCAATTGGGAAGGAAAATCAAATGAAGAAATACTGGAGTTGCCATAGCACATGAATTCCAGTGTTTAAGAATTCCAGTTAGGAAAGATAGCCTTTGAACAGAAAATGTTGGAAAGGGTCCGAATTTCAGACCTTCTAAGGTTCAGTCATTTCTTTACTTTAGAACTTACATTACCTTGTGACTATAGGGTCTCATTTATTAATTTTAACATTTTTCAGACTCACAGATTAGAAACCAAATATTTTAGATTATCACAAAATAATTCTCTGGGCAGTCTTCCTTTCTGTCACAAGCAGCTGGGGAATGTGGCAACCTCACTTGGTTTTTCCAACATGGGGATTTAGGCTCTGCTTTCTTAACCTGTACAAGCCTCAGGCTGCTGTCAAATCAATTGCTAATCATGATGGTAATCATCGCTCTACTGAGGCTTAAATGACAATCTTTCTTATAGTTCTGGAAAGAACATCGTTATCTTGCAACATATTCTGAAAAAAATCACATTTTCACTCTCCTGGAGAAGCCACGGGAAGTACCCAAGTGTTTTGTGGCAAGCCTTGGATGGGGTTTTCCAGGCATAAGTAGGCAACGGAGGGCAAAACCAGTCCTGAGTGGATTTTAAGAATCCACGTGAGGCAGGGTACGTGCTTGATGCAAAGGAGAAATAAGCAAGGTTGCTTGAATGCGTTGCTCTCACGCTGAGCAAACTGTGTTGTTGGCCAGGAGGACTTTGGCACTCTGGGCTGCAGGTAAGTGGAGAGCAGAGTAACCCCCGCGTTGTACAGCTCCAGAGACATCCATCTTCCGTGTCCATCCTGCACAGCTGGAACTGGGCAAGAACAGGGGAAGGTCTGACACCTAGTTCTTATCTCTCTGGAGGGGAAATACTATTGTTTTCTCTTTGTTCTCCTAGTGAAATGTCAACGCATCTGTCGTTATCTCTTCTTTCACCATTTAAATGATAGGAACCAAACAGATCTGAAAATGTCTCCCTCATCTTACAGCAGTGAGCTGTGATTCACACTTCCTTTAATTCACGGCTGTGAAAAATGGGCTGGCATCCTACTGTGAATTTAAATACTCCCAACCCAGGAATAAATGGATCCCATGGCTCATTTATCTTTCAGCTATTAATTAATAGTGGTTAATTGTAGTTATGAACTGCAGCATTCCAGTCTCCAGCATCCATACATTTTATTTAATATATTCTGATTAAGGTGGAGTCAGCGAGTTGGAGAATAATTAAAACAGCTCCTCGCCATCAGCTCCTTACAAAATTTCAGCTTCCTCATGAATTCCCAAGATAATTGCATCTGCCTCTTTAGAGAGAGGATTGTTTTGGGACTGAAGCATAGCAAAACCTGTGAGAAGATCCTTCTGAACACAGCACTCATTTGCCTGTCCTTGATGTCACAGACTAACCTCTCACCACCTTTCCCAGCACTGCACTAATGGAAGAACATTGCACATCTGCAATCTTGTTCTAGAATCAGAGGGTGAGGTCTCCCACCTTTACTTCTATCCCTCCTTTATGCAAAGAAATAGTTGATAATGTGAGTAGGGCAATCCGTGCCTGTGAGTCTACAGTGGGAGATATTCCATGAATGGCTTCTTCTGTATGAACTTTCTGAAACCCGCTGCTACCCCAGGAAGGATGGGTCCTAGAACAGTGCTAGGAGAGTAGTTTGCTCTAGATGGATGGTATTTTCTTAATTCACAGTTCACAGTTCCTTTTTTTTTTTTTTCCAGATATGTAAATAAAAGTTTTCCGTGCTTTATTGAGATTTCATTTATTAGTGTTGTAATAAGTAGATTTTAGGCCAATAGAAATACGAAATGTTATTTATTAGAATGTGTATTAGTGAGTTTTGGCTACAAAGCTAACCCCCCGAGTTTTATTTTGAGTGTAGACCTACATTTGAGTCACTTTATGTAGCTCTAGGCAAAGTGGGGGTCCGTGAAGACTGGCAGGTGTTAAGGCACGATCCATTGCAAGCTCTAAGGGCTGTTTCCTGAGAGGCTTCCTCCTGGAGGCAGCTATTGTTTGTTTAAGAAGAGCCCATATCCACTCTGCTCCCAGTGGCATCCTGAAATATAGTTGCAACACAGAAAAAATGATGACTCTAAAACTGATTTGATGATAAAACTTCCTCCCACCCCTCATAAATGCTTGTGGCTGAGCTCTGGCAGAGAGATGTCCTGTTGGAAATTGGACTTGGTTTGACTGTGCTCTGGTGGGAACCCCATGTTCAAGATAAACATGCTCGTGCTCTTTGAAGTTATTTGCTCGTCAAAAGCACAGTTACTTTGTTTGTATTATGCTTGATACTCCCGTGAGATGTAGTTCAATTTATGATAGAAAATCTTGGCAAGAGGAAGGCAGTTTAAAAAAAATAATAAAAACTTTCCCCCAAACAAAACAAAAAATCCTTTACACTGTTGGCAAGGTGGGAATATTGTCCTCGGAGTCCATCATATGTTTCTTTTCATAACATTAACAGATTTTACTTGTACTTCTACGTAGTTTATATGAAAGGTCTTCCTCATGCTTCCAATACTTTTCAGTCTTTTGGGGTAAGTTACATGTGAACTCTCTGGAGATGTTAAACAAGAGACTGCAGTGTGTTACTAAGATGGGAGTTACTTCTTTCATGATCTTTGACAGCCATTGCTGTAGGAGAAAAAGTTCCCCCTGTGGCAACAATAATTTGCTCCTCCTTTGTCTGCATCCTGTAGGATGGACGTTACTGATGTACCTTTGATGGTAGCTTTTAGATGGTTTCATTTCCCTCCGTGTTTTAAAATGTCCTTATATACAAATTCTGAGCTAGGTGAAACGTGTTGCAATTAGAGCATCAGGAGGCATTAAGGAAACACATCAAGTTGGGAGTAAGTACTGTTCCTAGTGAGGGCATCATCTATCCTCACCTGTGCTAGGGTACATGCACAAGTATTAATGACTGAAGATTTTTGAAATGTAGTTTTAAAGAGCTCATATGGTTTGTTGCAGTTTTGCACAAAAAGAGTGTGTTCTGTCCCACTGGCTCCCAGCCTTTCGGAGACGAACTTTACCTGGGTTTTGGAAGCACAGTGTGGTTTACCGGCTGTATGCTGGTTCTCACAGCTGGGAGTTCACTGCACTGGCTAATCATTTTTTGATTCTAATTTACCTGGATCCTTCTGGGAACCTTCTCTTGTGAACTGTGGCATCTGCATTGCAAGAACATCATTTTCTGGGGTTGACAATTTATCATTCACAACTTAATGGAATTTGAGTTCTAGGAAGTTTTGCTAGTGGTGAACCATGGTTTAAACATTTTTTTCCCTCTGACCATAACTTGGAAAAACAAAAAAACAAAAAAAGCAAAAAAGTTTTAGAAATAAGCCATAGAAATGAACTGCTCACTCTAAAATGTACATTTACAAGTTTTGAGCAAATATAGTCACATAATGTCCAAGTGTGGCAAAGCTGTAAGTACTGGCAATTTATAGGAAGAAATGTACCATATACATAAATATTTGTATTTATATATATATTATTTACAAGTGGGTAAAAATTCATTCTGAACAGTCATAGCTGAACTGAGAGAAATTTATCATGACTTGGGACATGAACAGGAAAGCAACATAACTTATTTTTCTTATGGTGTGCTTTCTTTTTCTTTAAGAGAAGTGTTATAGTCCCCGTCTGTCTTTCTAGTCTACATTAATGATAATTGATACATCTGAAGAAGTACTGGTAAATTAAATATAATTTTAAGCTTCTGCATTGCCTCCTGAGAACCTTAAAGTAATTAGCTTTTAGTAAAGAATTAAAGGCTACCACTGTTATGAAAATGGCCATCATAGTAACGACGATAATTTTTTAAAAGGCGAGACATCTAAATCATAGAAAAGCTAAGCTCAGGATTTTCAGAGCACTTTAAGTACATCATTTTTGTGGTCGCTTGCTTTGAGATTGCTTAATGCAGTCATCTAAAATTCAAGGCTCCTAAAATCACTGCATGGAATCACTCCATCACTACATGGATTTTGCCCAAGATCACAGTGGGAGTCTGTAATAATGCTGGGCCCAGAACCTTCATGCTGATTCTGACCTTGCTTAAGATAATCTTAAATCTTCTATAGTTATTAATGTCAGTAGATTTATTTTTGATACAGTGTTACTGTCACTGAGATTAAAATTCAAATTTCCCGACTTTTCATCCTCTGCTTTAGCTCAGCAGAAAGTAGTTCTTTCTCCATATGCTATTTTTTGGATGAGCCTTAAAATCAGATGCTTATCTCGGTCTCTTCTTTTGGCAAAAGTGAACTGGAAATCCCAGCTGGGGTTTTCTATGGTTGTATCAGAGATGTCTCAGGAGCAGCTTTCTTCATGGTGCTTCAGTGCTGCTCGTTGTGCTCCCATTCACAATCTCAGCAAGTACAAACCAAAATTTACAGTATGGTGTTTTAGACATGAGAAAAATATTCTACCTGATTGGTTTGGTGATGGCTGAAAACATTAATACTTTAAAAATAGTGCTGAGTAGCTGCAGACACGATCACAAATGATTTTAATATTTTCTGTATGTTTACCGTTTACACAATACCAAAGGTAGAATTGTATTCAATAATATATGATGCAGCTTGTAAGTTCACACTCAGTCATTTGGCAGTCAACATAGGGCGTTATGCATAAATCTATTTTGCCTTTCTCATTCTGTCTTTTATTTCTGTGTGCATTCACTGGTAGTGATGGTGCAAGGAAGCAAAGTTCAGTTGCACAGGCATTTCGGGTTTTACCCGCTTGTTCATAAAACTATCCCCTTTCAAACAGGTTTGACTTACTGCTTGCCAAGCCACGAGTTTCTCAGTTATTGTTACGGTCTTAACCATTATTCAAAATATCCTTTCATCTGTCAAGAACACCTCCTCTCGTCTATGTAAGAGAAGTGCTCAGATTTTTTTCTGTGCCTTGTAGCTGTGGTTCGGTATGAGGGAGCTGAGAGAATGTGCTACTTCTGCAAACAAACTTTATTGATGATTTAAGTGAAGGCAATATTTTAGGCTCTTTCAGAGGCAAGTCTTTACATCTTCAGCAAGGACCTCTTGAATCTTGTTTATCCTTAGGTGTTTATATTGACATATAATTGACTATGAGAAAAACCCCATGTATTCTGCTAATGGAGACAGCACTGGACAGCCCAGCTCCCTCCATGAAACTCTGTACGGTCGGGTTTGTGCCAGTGTCTCAGCTCGTTTCGCTTTGTGTGTTATCTTGGAGGGAGCTGGCTCTGAAAAGAAGAGTTGGTGGAAAAGCGTTCACTGAGAACAAATGGCTGTTTCCTATATTTCTGTCCATATAGAATGATTTGGACACTGCATCTGCTGAAGCCCGTACCACAGGGAAGTACTCTTTAAAGATGGTTGTTCTTTGATGCCGTGACCCAGAGAACAAATACAGTGTTCTTGAGTGGACACACTGTGCAGTTTCTCTCCCTTTTCCTTGTTCTGTAGTTCTTAATTTCTACGTTCATGCTTCAGTCCTGTGTTTTTATTTGCAAGTGCCACCAAACAGACCGTTGGTTTCTGCATTGTCAATGGAAATCAGGATTCATCAGTGAATCAGTAAACTCTGAGTTAAGTCAGGAGGCAGTAACGAAAAACCATCGCCCACAACTGAGCAGTTTATTAAATATGCAGCTATGAGAGGGGCTGGAGGCCTCTTGAGATCCTTTCATCAGGGTCTTCCCAGCCTTGGGTGGAGAGGCTCTCCCGTCTTCCTCTTCTGCCAGGGAGGGCAGGGGTGGCAGCGTACAGGCTCTTGTTCTGCCACCGCTGAGGGATCGGCATAAGAACCAGAGGGGCCCTCAGAAGCTGGATCCCAGGTTTTGGTGGGCTGACTAGGCTTCCTGCACCTTTCTGTGGCTTTGCAGGTTTCTGAACAAAAGTGGTGTCAGCAAATGGTGATTCTTGCTTCATGGCAACAATTGCTATGGCTCACAGGCTTTCAGGGTATGGGTTGAGGCTTTTTGCAAAACAGTAATGAAAAAAAAATGAATATATTTATTCTTTTTCTTAAAAAGGTTGTGATTCTGACCTATTCGCTTGATTGTGGAGATTAGAATTGTACTCTTGTTGCCAATACCATAATTTGTCATCCTGGAACTTCAGCTTTTCAAATAGCTTCCCATCTGACCAAAAAGCATCCTTGCTCGCTGTCCTCCAGCGCCTGCCACAAGGCCCATCTGCTCCGGGCTGCGGTGGGAGGCTTCAGGACTGTGGTGGGGTTTGGATGCTGTGTTCATGTAGTAAAAAGGGGGAGATAGTCACAGTCTCACATTGTTACGGGCTGCCCTGTCCTGCCTCCCTCTTCCTTGTCAGTTCATTTAGCCAATTCCTTCCCTCTTAAATTACTCCCTTCTGCTTAACAGCTTTCACAACTTGTTTGCAACCACCCGCAGTCACTGTGGTTGTGTATTCTTTTCTGGGGGATATATTAGACTGTTTATTTAGGCTGAAAGCTGCTAAGGGAAGGTTTGCAACTGTGTTTTCATGCTGTCTAGCACAAACAGAGCCTCACCATTGTTTATTTCAAAATGCACTGCAATAAAAAACAATTGATGTTGTATGCATTAATCAAAAAAAGTTATAACCCAGTTGTAACTAAATCCCTTTATTAAGTTGTTGTGCCCCAAGACGCTGTGAATGGACCAGAGAAAGGCAAATGTGGCCCACAGCAACTTCAGCACATGGCGCAGTAATTGCTACTTTGAAGAGACCGTTTCACCTGCTCTCTCCTCCTCGCTCATTCTCATCAGTGTCTCCACTTAAAGCTTGTACTCCAGACTCCAATCAAGCGAGCACCCAAATTCCTAGAGGTACCATTTTGCAGCAATATGAGCCTAATTGTTTCTAGATTGAATATTTTCATGGGATATCAGTCTCAGTCTTCCTGGAATTAGCATGCTCACCGAAGGATTGAAGATGCTTATCGGGCCCGACAGCTTTAGTGTCAGCAGGATCATCGACAGCTCCGCGAAACTTAGCTGGGCTGGCGACAGTATTTATTTATGCGGAATGGAGACATATGGCCAGAATCATCCGCTCCCTTTCCTCAGTAATTAAAACATCTGGGAGCACAAAAGGGCTGTAAGAATAAAAAACCCCCTCTTTCTGCTAAATAAAACAGGAGCATGGTGCCTTTACATAATTGCTAAGGCTTTCTTTCGCAGTCACGGTGGGGTCTCTGGAGGACCAACCTTCTCTAATGTTTTTTGAATGTGTGACGGTCAATAGAAATGCAACTGAACTGAGCACAGCACTCAAACTTTTTATTAATACTGTATCTTACTTTATTTTCCAAAGGATGGATTTTAATGCTCCTGAGAGGAATTGGGGATTATTTAAAGAGTAGCAAAAGCATACTGAAGCCATCAGCTGTTTTACAGACCATGATTACACAGTGATAGCTTTCTCCGTCTGGAGTATTCTGTAGATATATCTTTGATAAACACTATTTCACAGAGAGCTTTGAGGTTCAAATTCAGACCAGGGCAGTATGATGACAGCTGTTATCATTTGATGGATATTCAGTACAGTGTGTAAAGTGTGTTTAATACAGTTTTACATAATTTTCAGAGATTAGGTGTCCCAAACACAAAGCCATCACAAAATGAACTAATTTTCTAACTTCTTGGCCCTTGTGAAATCCCCAGCTGAGCTGTACGCCCTCAGCCTTGCAGGGTTCGACTTTAAAGGAGAGATCTTATTTTTGATATATGACACTTTTAAATCCTAAAATTTTCATCTGCAGGGATGGGTATCCATTTTGAGAGTTACCGTTTTATTATACACAGGGCTTACACTGTGCTGCTTTGTAAAGACCTTACTTATGGCTTACTCTTATACAAACAAAACAAAAAAAAAAAAAGAAAGAAAAAAACAAAGAAAAAGGTGGAGTAAGATCTTGATTTGAGTGGTGGTAATCACATACCTGAATAATAACCCATCCATGTTTTTCTGGATGTGGTGAATTTACCCTCACAGTATCTCTTACCCTCACAGTATCTCTAGTGGAAAGAATGAGAAACTGAGGCAAAGCGATGGAATAGAATTTACCCACAAACACGTAAAAAGTCTGTGGCTAACCTGGAAATTGAATCGAGCTTCTCTGAGGCTCCTCCTGTGACTGCCCTTTGTGTTTTGAAACCACAGCTGAACAGTACACAGTGCTTCCAGCAAGGAACCTACTAGAGGGCCATAATAATTTTTTACGATGTTAAAATCAGTGCAAGTAAAAAAGCCGCTGCCATTGAGGAATGGTACAGCAGCCTGTTTCTCTGAAAAGTGCTTGTCTGTCAATCCCAGCCCATGAGATCTGCACCTGTGTGTCTAGAACACATTGGGCCAGGTGAAGACTGGGCTGGCAATGAAGTGAGTAGTGCACTCACCTGTGACCGGGGCTGGGGTTCAGTCTCCTCCCTGCCTGGTTTAGAGCAGGATGCTGCCTCCTCCATAGCTGAGGTGAGAACACCAGCTCCTTATCTGTTTGCTTTTTAGTGTTTCTCTGTTTAATAACATTTGGAAGTTGTGACGCTTAGGTACTTATGCCTTCAGTGCTCTGGGGAGCATCTGGCAGAGATACAGGAGCAGCTCTTGGCATCCAGAGACTCTGCTTTTTGTAACTGCTCCAAGGTAAGAACTTCTCTGTGGGCTGTTATGGGGCTGCAGTTTGTTGCTGTGTGAAGTAGCATCTCCTGCCTCTGGTCTCTCTTTTTGAACCACACGTGGCAGTGCCTGCAGTGTCTGCAGCTTGCCAGGACTTGTTCTTGTGGGGCAGGATAAGGTATGGCCCGGGGTTTGTGAAATGGCTGCCCTCTATGTTGGTGACGGACTTGATGGCTTTAATTTTAAGAAGGTTCATAAGGAAAGACATGGGATGAAATGTTAATTTGAGGAGGTGGGTAAAATGGCAGAAGAGGGGTGGTGATGAGGAGAAGAACATCAAGTTCTTTATTGGGAATTCAGGAAAAAGCAGAGAACCCCAGCAACTGGGTGCTGCTGGTATTTCTTTTGCTCTTGACACTCACTATTGTTTCTAGCAGTACCCAAGCAAATGAGACTGGGAGCCACTGGCAGTAATATTCAGTGTAGCTTTAATATACTACTGGAAGCCTCTGCAGTGCAGCACACCTGCACTAATTTAGCTCTTTGTCAATAAAATTAGCTCTTGTGGAGTGCTGTGACGTTTCCAGTAACTGAACCGGCTTGTTGACCTGGCTGGGTCGTGCCGTGCTGCATTGCGCTTTGGGCAGTACAGCTTGACTCAGAAGTGAGGCATGTGAGGAGAACAACGTGGGGAATCTATCTGTCTTTTTGACTTGTTACTCCTTCTTGAGATACTTTATGGGTTCTTCTAGCTGCAGGTAGCTAGTCCTGCAGTGTTAGCAGCTGTTGCATTTTAGTAGAATACCCCAGATAATGACAAGAGGGTTTTTTTCCTAAAGAAAACTTATCCCAATAGAGGTCCAGTCCAATATATTTATATGACACACAATTGAAGTCTTGGAAATGTCTAGCTAGCTTAAACATTCAATTAAACCCAGCCCAGTTCTAAGTGTACTTCCTAATTAAAGTATTTGACATCCACACAGACATAAATATTTATGCTTGGTAGAACCTATCCCAAACAGCAAAACTAATTACTCTGACAACATGGAAAACATGAATGCTCTCCCTGTGAAGGCTCTATTATCTGCACTAATAGCTGAAGTTTCAGCAGGTGTCATTTCACAAACTGGAAGAAGCTGTCAGCTGTGTTTGGACGAAGGCTGATACAGTGGGGGAAGGTGCCAGTTTTAGTAGGAATGGAACAAGAATTCTGCAAGCAGCACCTTGGGCCCAATTCTGCCCTCACTTTCTTAGGCTCAAAAATCTGGGCCATGCCCTCAAAGGCACTGATGTCCTGCTCTGCCCGTGTGCTGCAAGGACCCTGGCAGTGCACGCAAGCATGGCAACAGATTGTTTTTACCTTGGGAACTGCATGAGAGTATTTGGTGGGTTACATGTTGCTGCCTCTCATGCTGTGGCCAGCACCCCCAGCCAGATGTGTGTTCTGCTTCCGTGTTTTCTGGCTTCCTAACAAATCCCAAAACCATCCAGTCCCTAATAAATTCCAGTGTTATCAACCCATAATTCCTGCAACCCCACAGTCTAGTACAGACAAGCACTTAGCAAAATATTTAATGGCTGTGTTTTGCTGCTTGCTTTGGAAGATGTAGTTGCTGGCATGAGTGGAGTTCTTAATTTATAGCATTAGTTAATTTGCCCTGGAGACTTGGGATCCTAAACTGTCCTAATTCTGTGGTTTAGGCCCTATCAAATGGCATAATGAGGGTGATCATGATTTAGCATTCTTCTGTCTGGCGTAAACAAGGAATCTTGGATTTAGAAAGACCCCAGTGTTCAAACAAAACACCAAGTCTCAGAAGAAGGATTTGGAACCAAGATGTATGCAAGATTAGGTGTTTCTGCTTTGTTTATCAGCCTTCATTTAACCCCATGTCTTTATTTCCCCCTGGGTTTTCACTGTTAAAAATGGGATTAAGGAATAAACCCAAAGCTGGAGACATCTCATAGAACAGAAAACACTTGCATTTATTTTATTTATTTAGCAATGGACATCTATTTTTAAAAGAGTCAATAATCACTCACGTCCCCGCTTCCCAGCAGGCAGAACACCGGTCATAAATAGTGTAATAGATTTGGTGCCAGGTGAGCATCTACATATTTTTTCCATTTACCTCCCTTTGTGCTGGTGATTTTCCAGGATCCCAGGCAACCAACTCTCTTACCATCCTCCCCTTTGCTCCTGCTGCCACCCCTGTATCCCACCCACCTCGGCTGTTCCCTGCAGAAATACCCTGACCTCTCACATCAGTAGGAGAACACACGCCGTCCACAGCACCGCTGGTTCAAAGCGGGGCTGGGGCGAGGTGTGAGGCAGGGATGCTCTTCAGGGAACATTCTAGTCGTGCGTCTTTTCCCCAGGCAGACCTCCGTTTGAAAGAACACAGTGTATAGACCCCTGTGGAGATGTTTATCAGAGTGCGAGGGGTAGGATGGAGAAACCCGCGCTGGCTTACCACAGGCAGCGTTTATAGGGCTTGTTCCTCGGGAGAGGAGCCCGTATTTGCGCTCCGTGGCTGTGTCGCTGGTTAGTGTTAACATTGCTTCTGAGGGCATAGGGGGAATTGTAGTAAATCTTCCAAGAATGGAGAGCTAGTTTCATCTTGTTTGACACATTGTTTCCTGATAAGAGCTGCTGGGAAAATGCTTCAGTTTTCTTGTCAGACCAAGCTGGCTGAGTTGCTGGGGAGGCTCTGAATCCACAAGGTCCTGAAAAAGAAATCTAAACAGCCAGGCTGTGCTGGGAGTAAACAGTGAACTGCAAAATGGCTGGACACCAGGGGCAGCTTTCTGAAATACAGGCAAACATAAAAAATGTATGGAAATGTCTTTCTGGCTCTGCCTGACAAAGAAAGGTGAAGCTTTTCATTTTCTCCCTGATTCTTGGTCTATGCCTGTTGCTGGTTCCCCCCAGCTGTGCCTCTGTGTGGGCTGCAGCACGCAGGTGGGGCTGGGTGATGCTGGCTGAAATGTGCAGTAGCCAAAACCTACATACATGGGACTTGTTCACGTGGGGAAGCTTTGGAGAGTGAAGGTGACTCCAATGATGCTGAGTAGTTTAAGGCCAAAAAGAAAAAGGACACGAAACCGCTGCAGGGATGTGCTTTTCCTTTTCACTGAAAGGGGTTTTTGTTCACTGCAGCTTAGTCCTGCTGGAAATCTGTTCCTTATGTTGCAGTTGGTGTTCCCATGCATCCCAGATTATCTGATGATCCTAGTGATGTTTCTTGGAATCACAGTCTGTATTGCAAATAACATTGTTCTGAAAGTGTGCGTGCCAGCAAACATGGAGGCTTTTGTTCCGAAACCCCCAAAGTCTGGATAATTCCTGTGCTCTTTTTGTGTGCACGAAGACAAACCTCAGACTAGTTCTTGGTGGAAAACCCACACTAAAACTTTATGTCAACCTATGCTGCAAACCACAGGCTGCGCATGGGCTGAACATGACTTGATTGCTAGTTTTTGCCTAAAGTTCTTTCAGAGTCTGAAATTCAAGGGTTGCAAGCTCAGGTAAAATAAAACAGACTTCCCATGAACAACAGTGAACCAAAGCCACTTATTTTCAGCAAAACTCACACTGGGTTGTGTTCAGCCCTGAACTTCACTGACTCCAGTGGAGGCAGAACATTTGCTGTGACACTATTGTGGATGTTTATTTTTTGGCACCTCTGAAAATCCAGCCATGTGCACAGGTGTCTAATAAGGATTTTCCACCTGAACTGAAAAGTATTTCCTGTATATCCAGCATGAAAAAAAAGTCAAAACACGAGTGCAGAGATGGGTACGTTTGTATCGTTGTATCTGTGTGTGGCAGGAAATACATCTACACGTACCTTCATACTCTGAACGTTCCTTTTCAATCTGAATTTCTTCTTGCAAGAAAGGATAAACACTTGTGAAAGAGCACACTTGACAGACACACACAGTGACAAACTTTTTAAAAATACATGTCCCTAATTTTCTGAGCAGCTGTTTAAAACTAGATACATGTCAAAAATTACTCCAGTGATGTCAGCTCAGCCTTTTGCATTTTTCACTACCTGTCCCTGGGCAAATTTTGATCCATCGCCCTGCACAATCAGAGATGCATTCCTTCTACAAATTAAAGTAGTTAAACAAAATGGGAGCTTGAATAAAAACATTTATGAATTAGCTATGAAGTTCTTTAAACATGTTTGCTGCTGTGTTTTTTTTTTTTTTTTTTTTTTTTTTTATTGCAGCTCTAAATGTTTAATTTGGAGATTTCAACAGCAGACATAGCTAAGGATTCTGATGGGGCTGCTGCAGCACAGCCTCCTGTCTGTCAAATGGACAGTGCTCCCCGAAAAAGCAACCCAGATTCCCCAAAAGACATTTATGTCAAATTGATGATGAGCTTGGTTGGCATCTTGGAACTATCTTGAGATGACAAGATTAACCCTCAAATGGCCTGGGAGGCAAAGGGCATGCCATTTGAAAAGAGGGGCACACGAATGACTTGCCAGATGGAAAAAGCTGCCAGGCTCAGCTAAATGCAAGTCTGTTATCATGAATGGTAACTTCAAAACTGGGAGAGGGGATGAAATTAATTGTGTTGGCTCTCAGTCTTTTTACTTGAGGGGTGGTGGTGTGTTTTGTTTGTTTGTTTTTTAAATATATTTGCTATGAAAATAACCACCGTGGAGTGCTTCGTGGAAGTTACGGGCTGTGTAGCATTTTTTCAGGCAGTATGTTGGGAGGTCCCAAGCATCATCTTGCTTTTCCCCCTAACTGGAAAAATCCTTCATAGCAGGCACTTGGTGCTACTGTAGTGCTATCAGATACTAATGAGCCACCTTAAAAATTCAACAGTAGGTCCTTAATGTTTCCCTGGAGGGTGAAAAAAAAAATGAACATGAAAGACAACTGCCCTGATAGTGAAGGGAGAGCTGTTGGCTGCGTCTGAATCTGTGTGCTAATTGCTGCTACCATGGTGTCAGCAATGTGACTCCTGGAGTGGAAAGAGCTGTTTCCTCCACTGGTGTGTACTGGTGGGTCTCTGCTCCTGTCGGTGGAGCAAGATTTATTTACAGTGGAGGAAGAGCTGACCTTCGTAAATCGTAAACAGTCCTTGACAGGAATATGTACCTGTGGCCTTGTCAGCTCTGGGAGGTTTGTTGGTGTTGGTCTGCTGGTAATACTGGCAAAGCTTCTCCAGCAAAGCCAGCGAAATCTTGGCCTTCCTGGCCTTGCGTTCCACCTCTCCTATCGCAGTAAGAAACCTGAAAAGCCATCTGACCAAAAGTGAATTTTACTGTTCTGATTGTGCCCGTGGCACAGGCAATGTTGGTTAGAAATTGCGTGTGGCTGTATTCCGGAGTGGCCGCGTTCCCAGCGGAGCTGTGCATCGTAGGCATGACTTGATGTGTGTAATACCACTGCCGCTGGGAGGTAACTGGCTGTCTCAGTGAATTTAGCTTTATTCCCAAGGCACACAAATGTTTCTAGAGCCATGAAAAAACCATACGTTCTGGCCCTAAATAGCTGACCCCTCTCTCTTTTAAACATATTTTTAGATCTGATAAAGATGTAGACTGAGGCGAAGATTTTGGGTTTCCTCTCGTCTTTATTTGAAAATAGCCTTTTGAACCCAAATGTAAATTGTGTGCATGGCTTATATTGCTAGTGGTGGTGTGAGAGCATTAGAGCCCCCTGTGCTTTCCTCTGCTTCTTGGGAATTAATCAAAGCCTGTTCAAAAATTCTGTAAGGGACCAAATAGATATTTAACAGTGGATAAACACTGAGAGTGTTTTATTCCTAAAAATGAGGAATAAATTGCTTAGAAATAGTCACTAAAAATATAAAAAGTATTTAATACCTATTACGCAGAAGCTGATGGACCTCAAGGCACTTTATTAACAATTAAGGAATATAGCTCCCACATACTGTTGTGATTGATAGGAGTGTCTCCGTGTACAGATGTGAAATGCTAATGGAGGCTTCAGCAGAAGAGTTAGGACTCCCCTGGGGATTTATCACGTTGCTTTGGACTGGTGAGAAGCAGAAGTTAGCAGCAAGTTGCAAAGGCCGTTGTATTTCCTTGCCTGCTGTATATTCTCATTTAGGGGACAACAGTTTTATTGAAGAGAATGAAGAGAAAGTGGACCCTGAAAATACAAGCTTTTATGAAAAAAATGCATTTAGAAAAATCTGAGGATATCTGAAGGCCAGGCGGGAACTTCTAAAAGTAGAAACCTACTGTTTACAAGTTTTGTTTGGGGTTGCAGGCTGAGACCAGGCTTTAACAGGATTTAAAACTGGAAGGTGGGATAGTAAATGCAGCTCTACGGCTGAGAAGGGCTCTCTGAAGGCTGCGGAGAGCCAGTCTTACAGCCTGGGTGATGCCCAGGAGAATCGTGGCTGCGACTGCGATCCAGGGGATGAATACCAGCCATCGAAGATAAATGCTTCCTATCGGTCTGTTCACTAGGCTCATAAATACAGGTGACCAGCATATTAGCCTTTGCTCCAGCTCTGTGCGAGGACATCCACCATCTTTGGGTTTGTCTGTCATTAATATCTCAAAGTTCTAAACTGGCACAGACCACAGTGGTTTACAGCAAGCGAATTAGATCAATTAATTTCCAAAGCAAACCTAATGGGCATTTTAGAAGAGGATTTAATGTCTCATTTACTCTCTATAGCTATCTTGTTAAATGCCAATTAAGTATTTAAATATTTCTTACAACCTTAATGAATTACAGTGTAGTAAGTAATAAATGATCACTAGTTTTTGCTAACGTGCTGAAGTCTGCTGTTAACTTTAGAAAGCGAACATTAAATTTTTCTAGCACACTTGTTTGTGCCAGCGAAAGAATAATCTTTAATATCTGGATAATATTTAGGTAAAATAACTGGCAGAATACAGAATTTTTTGTCCAGTAGGACAATATCAACAAGGAAAATTTGAGATTACCCTTAAGGGTCATATATTTGAACAAGGTTTTTTTTAACTTGTTTTTACTCCTAAATTGTGCAAATACTTGTGTTTCTTCCAATTAGTTGCTGATATCGTTAACTCCATTTTCACGTGCAATTGCATGGCTAAACTGAAAATCTGGCCCCACATTTGTTCAAACTGATGAAAGCGGTGTTGTGGAATTTAAGAGGGCAGTAGTACAGGTATCCTTTTCCAGGTGTACTTGGTGCCTTCCAAAACCGTTGGTCGTTTTTAATTTTATTTGCAGTGTGCCATGACAGAATATATATGAGCATGCAGGCACAAATAAAATACTTGCAGGTGATTTATCTCCCCCCTGCATTTATATTTGGGTTCCAACCTTTCCTTCTATTATTTGTGAACCATATGCAAACATCAAGGAGGTGATTTTTAATCATTCCTTTCCGTTACCTTCAAAAATAAAGAAACCTTACTTGCCCTGGACTAACTGGTATCTGTCAGGATAAGAAGTGCATAAACCCGCAAAATCATGTGAACGGGGTCAGGTGGGGTGAGGCAAAGGACGGGACTTTCACATGCCTGTGAATAACCCACGGAATAAACCACCAGCTGCACTGTTTCTGCAGTGACATGCTGCTGTTGTGTTTTAGACCTATTGCAACTGGGCATCTTTGCAGTGAAAGATGTTTCAGTCTTTTGCAGCCAACCCAGGACCTGGCCCCTCTGAAGTGAGCATGAATAACTCATCACAATGTGCTCCCTAAAGTTAGAAGAGACACCATGGCTGCCATCCCCAAACAGTCTCAGTTTTCCAGCAGGATGAAGCATCATGCTTGGTACCAGGTTTTTAAAGAGTGCTCCAGCACCTGAACTCGGTGGGTGAGTTTCCCTGGGTTGTGCCAAGCTGTCGGGGTGGTGGGAGCTCTGCCAGGCATGCAGCATCTTACAGGCATGCCTACGGTGTTGTGTTCCTACCTGACTGATGTTACAAAAACTGGCTTCTGGGGTTTTTTTATGCTCTGTTCCCAGACTAGGGGCTCTTCAGAGTATTCTTCTGGTATCATTGCTACGCAGTGTCTGTCTACACTGTATGAAAGAGAATGCAAAGGGATTTCATCTCCTACGCTGTATAAAGAGAATACAAAGGTATATTAAGACTTTTTTTTTTAAGCCATATCCTCCCTATTTCTGTCAGCAATTAGTTTATTCTTAAAAGAAAGGAGGAAAACAGAAAAAGCAGTGCACAAGCACTCAAACTGTGCAGCTCCCTAAGTGCTTTTTTCCAATTTATGAAACAAACAAACCAAAAAAAATACCCTCCGAAGTTAAACTAATATGAAACAGCCCCAGCATTTGAACTTGTCGCACGAAGCTGGTTTAAATTTTAATGTGAGTTCTGGAGTAGATTTGTGTAAGGCAAGGTAAAGCAAGTCCCATGAAATATTGATTCTGTACATTTTCTTATGAATTTTTATACTCCAATTTAGTAAATTTTTCATCTCGCCTGCACTTAGAGGTTGCCTATAAAGTTGTTACTACCAATTGTATTAACTGTTGTAAATAAATCATCTTGGTTTGGGCTATTTGTATGAACATGGGCCGACAGGACCTGGTTTTGTTTGAGCTGTGGCATGTTATGGCCTTAGTCTGAAAGGGCTAAAATGGGATTATCAAAATTTTAAATCTGTCATGGCACATGCAAAACCTATAAACACCTGCCAGAGACAGGCATCTTCCTTTTCTGTTTCCCGCCTGGGTCAGATAAAGCAGCATGGAGGGCTCTCCAATGGAAAGGTTCTTTTCTGTTTCATTTTTCAGAAGAAAACAGTGTGGTGGGGGGTGGTGCAGTCCTTCTACCTGTAGATCAGTCTGTCAAAGATGCCGATAAAAATGGTAAAGGTTTATACCACTTTGGGAATAGCTTGGGTTTGCAAAACAGTGTTTTCTTTCAGATGCCATCTGCAAGGGGACATTGGAACACCTAATTTGAGGAAAGCCTGTAAGTAAAGATGTTTCATCTGGCAGCTTCAAGCATGTAAATCCCAGTTCTCTCTCTACCTAGAGCTTTATCTCGAGCTCCGATGAATACCCTCCGTCACACCTAGCTTAGATGTCCACGCTGCCTCCTCGCCCGTAGCTATAACCTATTAAGTGGGTAGGTAGGCAAGACGCTGTTCTGCTACTTTGTGTGTCTATCAAACACAGTGAAGCACAGGTTTTCTGATGCCTTTCCTTTCAAAGTACTTCAAACCAACTTTGAAAATATCATGTAACATTCAGCTGAATAAGCTTGATGATTTCTATGAGGTATGCCATTGGTAAGGTTGACTGCCTAACTGTTAATAGGAACACAGCGCGAGAGGGACTCAAGGTGTTTAAATGATTTACTTTATTAATCTTGACCTAATTTCCAAGGAATGCTGATACTGTTACTGTTTATTTGTGTTTTTAATCCCCCCCCTTTTCTGTTAAGACTGACTTGGCAAGTTTCAGCAATGTAACCTTCCAGGTTGAGGTTGGCCGAGTCTGAACTCTGTTGTGGACACAAGTGTGGGCTGTGCACTGTTACACGTTGTGTAGCTCTTTGGGTCATAATGCGCAACAATTGTTTGATGAGGTCCTGACTTGGGGGAAGTTTTTGCATGTGTTTAAACCCTGTAGTCTTGGGTGGTGCTTAAATAAGTCCTTAAAGCAAGTATATGCTTCAGTGCTCTTCTGAAGATGGATGACATGAGCGTGGCTTACTGTGGTTGATGTATAAATAATAACAGATGTTTTTTCCAGATTCCAGTTAATAGTAATTAAACTCTAATTTATTATTTTATTCAGAATAAATCTCCATTATATTTCTGGTTTTGTAAATATTCTGAAACAATGCTTTTTGAGACAGTCATGAATATTTGGGCTACTTTGAAATGAGCCTTATGTTAATTCGAGAACAAAGCATACCAGGTGCCCTTTTCCTGAATCTCTGTTGTCTTTGTATAATTTTCCAATCATTTTTTAGTTCACCTACCTATAAATAAATATTGTAAGTTTATTTTTACTATATCCCTAAGCATAACTTGTTTCAGAAAATAATCCTGTTAATAAAACAGATTCTTTAAGTGTTTGGAGATAACACCAAGACAATGCATAACTGATGGAAATTCACTTGAAATGTCCAAATAATACCCTGACTGTCCCTCTCCCGTCCTGGCTTAGTGCTGCTCAGAAAGCAGCTACATTCCATTGTTTGTGTGCTGCTTGTAGGTTCGCTTGCTAATTGCATTTAAAGTGCTTTTTCTTTTTTGAATTCAGAATAGCAATAGTATTCAAAGAAAAAACTCAAATATTTTTCGAAAGGAGCAGTGCCTCATTAGTTAAATGGCTTTCTGTAATAATCACCTCATACTCAGTTTAATTTGCCCTATGTAGCTGGAGCTGACCTTTCAGCTGTCTGTATATTTTAAGTGTTTATATAAACAGCAAAGGATCCCGTTAATTACAGAGCCTTCCTCCCATTCAGCAAGGCGATGTCCGGCCTTCTCTGATTGCTAACACGATAGGAGAAGCTGCTGGGAGACAGGAAGGGGCTTGCAGAAAGGGAAAACAGTGGGAGGGAGGGAGGGAGGCATGTGGGAGCGAGCCCTTCCATAAGGAAAAGTGAAACGGAGCAGGGTGTGCAAGCAGTCTGGCACTGGGATCTCAGAACCTGCGAAAGGGATATGTGTAATCTCAGAGCTTCGTTCTCTCCCTCTGTTGAGGGTACCGGGGTTGGATCACCAAAAGGCTTGGGGCTAAAGTTCTCACCAGATGTCAGGATTCGGTGTTGTATGGTATTCCCCAGGCTGTACCGAGGAACCAGCAGACCAATGTGCCAAGGACTGATCCAGTTCTTTTTACCCAGACCCTCCCCCCCCCCCCCCCCCTTGTGTTGCTGCTGTCCCCCATGCTGCTGCTGAGCTGGAGAGGTCCTTGTCCTCTCCTTGCAGGTCTTGGTGCTTTGAAATCTGCCATCCCTTCGCCGTGACAGAGCGTAGTTGTTTGCTCGGCTTTGTGATTTTATATCGAGAGAGCAGGGCTCAGTTTGGGGTGCCTTTTCTCAAGGGACTCAGTTTTTTTGCATAACAATAAAAGGAGTATCACTACAGAAAGAAAATGAGGTTGCCAGTAAACCTTTATGTGAGGGTCAGCATCTGCGTTTCCTTAGAGTGCAGTATCGAAGTTGGAAAGGAAAATTAATTGTAGAAGAAAAATAAAAAAAAGATGTTCAGTTTTTCCTTTGTATTTATTTTTACAACCCTGATTAGCATTAGTTGTACTAAGTTTCCATGCTAGTCAGCTTCAATGTAGATATGATGTTGGAATGACGGTGACAGTGTTTTGTTTTACTGCTTGGGATGGATGGCAGCCCTGTCTGGAGCTATAACATTTGTAGAATCTCAGATGTGACTTTTCTACTACAAACCTGTATATTACTGATTCTCTCTCTTTTTAAAATTTTTTTTATTTTCCAAATATGCAAGTAAAATCCTGTTGTTTGATTGGAACTGACAAAGTATAACTCATCAGTTACATGTGAAAGCTTTTTGAGTGCAGCTAGAAACCAGTATTACATGAGGTTCACATATTTAGACTTGAACATATATGGCAGTAACCATATATTTAAGTTTTTAAAAGCCATTTGGTCATAATGGTATTCTCAATCTAAAAATCTTTCTTTCTAATAGCTGCTAAATCTATCATTTTCAAATACTGTACATGCAAACTACTAAGATGTAGGCACAGCTAATTAATCTGTAAATAATGTATCGGAGAAGAGGGGAAGTTTAAATGCAGGAAGAAAACCTTGCACATATTGGGCTGAATTTTTGACAAGTTGGCCATAAAGGCTTGTCCTTCTGGCTGTGATGTGCCTGGTGTCATAATTCAGAATCTCTCTGGTAAATGAAGCTGAGGGGTAGCTCTGGTCACACAGGGACCTGTTGTTCGGACCTCAGCTAACCAGGCATTCCGCTACTCACGTATGGTTAAATACCATTAATATAAGTACTTTTATCAACTGGGGAAGTAAAAACTCAGAAAACTATGTGTTTTGATAGAAAAACGTTGAATTTTTAAACGTGTGTTCCCTCATTTTGCATTTGTGGTACAACTGGAAGCATGGATAGTTAAGTACTGCTTTGAGTGTTTAAGTCAAATAATGAAATAGCTAAATATAAACTCCTAATGTAGGCATCGGCTTTGGCATCTATCTGCTGATTTGCTGAGTTTCCTTAACTCCTCATAACTCACTCCGAAAAGACTTGAATGTCAGGTGCTAGAAAGTTCAGCAGAGAGCAAGGTTAGACCCAAGGGCCCAGCGTTTTCCGAGAGAGGAGCAAATTAAGTTCACCCTTCAACCCTCCACTCTGGGAATCTGCTGCTTCTCTAAACCTGTTTTAGCTGTAGTCCTCACAAGTCTGCCAAACAGAAAGCAGAAACATTTCAGTATATATTTCTCCTGGAAGCAGGCGGTGTCAAGAAATGCAATTTTGTTAGATGACCACATTAGCCTTGAACTTTTCAGACAAATCTAAATGAAGAGAAGGAGTTTATTCTGGCTTCTAGAAACTGAGCCCTGTGGGGCATAGGTTCAAATTTTTAAATGTTCACATCAAATCAGATAATGGTATCCACCCCCTCAAAAGCTCGGCGGGTGGAGCGGAAAAGAACATACCAGTAAGCACATGCAATCCTTCAGAGTTCATTATACAGCAAGTGTGTTTCAAAGGACCTTGAGAGCATGTTTCCAAGGGAGGGGTGAGGTCGATGCTTGGATGGGAGAAGCCAATTGAAATCAATGGGAATTGATTTAGAGTCCGGGGGCACTGTGTTAAAATCTCCAGTCTTACGATATAGCTTCATGAATATTAACAGGAGCGGGATCAATACACAGCTGATTTTCAGATGTACAGCTGGCTCCTTTTCGTCTGTAGATTAAAGAAATGGCAATCTTTCTTTCTTTAGATAAGATTGAGAATTTAAAAAAAAAAAAAAAAGATTTCTGACTTTAGATCCCGTTCTCTAGGACTGTTTGATAAGGCTTATGATATTTCCCTACTTTTATTAAGTGTGTGTTTTCCTAGTTACCTTGATCACTGGTGTCTGTTTCAAGGATTTCACCTAAATATAGCAAAGGGGGTTGCTCTTGGGGAACCGAGGTGGCTCTTTTACACAATTACAAGCCCCCAGGTTTGGGGACACGCTGCGTGCCAGCCCTGCCCACCTGCCAGCAGACGGCTGCCCCTCGCTGATGGCAGCCAGCACCTTCCTCGCTCGCTTTACCTCCTTTGCAGAAAGTCACCAAGCGCTGCAAAATGCTCTGCTGCAGCTAATCTATAGCAGGCCTGCTACAGATTATATATCTATCCGAATGTACAACCTGCCAGTCTGGGAGCCCCAGTGCTCAACATCACCCGCTTGGAAGAGCTCCGCAAGGTTCAAAGGCAGAAACCTGTGTTGCCGCTGTGTGTGTAACACATCAGCTGAGCCATCGCGGTCTCGGATGCTGCCTGAGCTGTGAAAGTGAAATCAGGCTTGATAAAGTTCTCCCTTAACAAAGGATGCACAGTATTTGGAACATCCTGAACGTTTTTGGTTTTGTTTCGAAAATGCAGGTCAGGATTCAGATTTGGCAGCTTGTCCTGACTTCCTTAAGGAGGTGAACAAATCCCCCAGGTCCAACCAGCCTACCTAAAATCTCTGGGAGCATTTTGGGCTCCTCTCTACAGCAGACAGATTTCTGCATGCTGGCTGCCTAATAACAAAGAATCAGATCTTGTTCTTTTTATTAATAAAAATAATTTAAGAAAACAACAACAAAAGAAAACCCAAACAAAAAAACCCTCCCATCAAACAAACAAACAAAAAACAAAACCACCAAAAAACTTCCTCTAAATGGAGAAGGATTTGATTTCTCTCTGATAAACTTGGTTTCGCTGTGTTACCGGGGTGTCAGCCCGGGGGCAGCCTGCCTTGGCTGAGCGGTGCTCGGGGGGCAGCAGCCACACCTGCTCCTCTGGCGTTGCCAGGACTGTGTAACTTCAGCAGCAGATTCGGAGGTCTTGCCATGGGGTTTCCTTTTTTGTGCTCTCAGCACGAATAATTTGGGTGCTTAGAACTGTGAGATAGGAGGGGAGAGACCCTCCTGTACAGAGTAAATGGGGGCAATTCCAGTGTTTTATTGGCAGTGTCCCGTCCGGCACATCCCGTGCTCGGGCAGAGGCAGCTGCTGTTGGCTCTGGCTGCAAATATCTTGTGCAGCCTGAAGTGTTTTATAAGGATTGATCATTTGTTGTCTTGTAGCACCAGAAAACATGCTCAGGCTGTGCTTTTCCCTGTACCTGAACAACATAAACGCAAGCGATGATCTGTAGCATTTACAGAGAAAAGGAAAAAAATGGGGGGAAAAAGCCAGAATGTTCTAAATCTCCCTTTGCCAAGGGACCATGGTGGATTGGGTGGGTTTTTTGTTTTGTTTTGTTTTTTTTTTTGTTTTTGTTTTTTTTTTTACTTGAAGCAATGATAATTAAAGTGCATATCTACTTAAGCAGTTTAGAAAATTCTTCTGTAACGTGTGGAAGGTATTTTTTATGCCTGTTGCTCAAATAGCGCTTCTGAGGCTGTCGGGTTTCAGGTGGATCTGTAAATGATGGATCTGAAGCACTGAGGGCTTCTCCCAAGCTCTCTGGAGTGAAAGGGAGGGAACAGCCAACGAGCTGTTTTAGTAGCTTAATTTTTGCCTGAACCACCTTTCTAAATACATTGCAAAATACCCATAGAAAGCTGAGTACATCTTAGGACTTACAGATTTAGTGCTATTCCCTGTGGTAACTTTAAGTAGTATCTGTCAAACTGTATATCAGAAGATCATTGAAAATGTTTGTTACGGTTTTATCACTGTGGCTAGTGATAAAGATGTACACAATGCGAGATATGCTCCTTATTTCTGGCATCAGGGACTGGAGTAAGTTGCTGGGGTTCAGCAGTTCATCATAGAGCCTGTGCATGCTACGGGTGGTGTGATGCGCTTCAGGAACATGAGGTGGCAAGGGCTGCTGTATCCTCATGCTGCCAAGCTGTTCTGGTTCCTCTAAACCAGTGTTTATTCCAAAAGTGACAAAGTTATCCCTGTGCTGAACTCTGGTGGTCGCTTGCACCTCTAAAGGCATTGGTATCTTTGCATGTTTGTTTTGCATGTAAGGGAGTGCAGGTTTTGGGACAGTTTGCTTATTTTTTCACTGAATTCTGCAAAACTGGACTGTGGAGGCTGAGCTGATGCTTGTGATGGGTGGAAAAAATAAAGCTTGAAAAATTAGGAACACTAAAAAATTATTCCTGTGATTTTTTTTTTTTTTAAAGGTCTACATAACAGTGCTGCAGTGGGTTTCAGAACAGTTTTTGAACTAGAAAAATGGTGTGGAGGAAGGCAACGTGCACAATGCACTAAAAAATGGGGTAAACTTGGAGACTTTGTCTTTCTATACATTATTCATTGCGGCTAGTGAAAGGCAACTTGGCTTCTCTTGTGTTTTTAACGGCCAATTGGAAATGGTGAAAATGTTTGTAACTTCTATTGTATTTTTTTCTAATTAGACAAGGCAAATAGTTTATGAAGAGCAAGGACAGAATTAATCATGGGCTCTTGCTCATCACAGCTGTGCTCTGAATGCCTGACAGAGCTGCTTTATGGCATATAATTCAACATATAGAATAAATGTATTACAAAGGACATCATTTTGAAAGCATTTTCAGCGGCGATCGTGTTGTTTTGCAAAGTCCTGAGCATGACTGATTACAATTGAACTGAATGGGAGCTGTGAGATGCTTTGGAAAGTGAAATCCTTGCTGGCATTTTCAAAGAGGAGATCTGAATCTGGATTACAGCTTTTTATGCAATTTGGATATAATTTTAATGTCTAATTTGGTGGCTGCATAAGCACATTGAGTGTTTTCTGCAGGCAGTTGGTTACCTAAACATGCAGCTATCTCTTTGGGTTTAAAAGCATAGAAATCAGGAGGTTCTGAGGGTACTTTCAGGCCTTATGATTAAATTCTTCCTTCTATGTCAATTTTAAGACTAGAAGCTGTATTCATATTATGTATGAACTAGATGTATGTTTTTGGTTTTTTTTAGCATGATCTAATGCCAGTAGCACTTGTACTTAATGTTTCTTATTAATGTATATTACTTAGTATTAGCTTTTTAAAGAAATACTAACTAGTTCTACTGCTCTTCAACTTTTTCTTTCAACTCTAACCAAATCTGTAATGCTTCCGCTGTACTACTTTTATTTTAAAAGCCTTTTTCCACTTTTGCTGCAGTAAGAGTGCCTGCACTGGAGAATAATGTTACCCCTTGAATTGAAAAACAGTAATTTAGGTTTATGGGGTGCAGCAGAAAGTGGCTTCTCAGTCTTTCACTTGACCCAAACTTCAAAAATGATTCAAGACCATTTTCACTTGCAAATGAATGTTTGCCTGCCTCGTAGGTCAGTTGTTCAGAGTAGATAGGTACAAGTGCAAATCCTGTCTGGATGTGTAAATCCCATTCATTTGCAAGTTTAAAGCAGTTGTGTCCACACGTTAAAGGTCTGTTTCAAATCACTCTCAGCATACTACTGACAGACATAACTGTGAATGTAAATGTTAGTTCATTAAATGTCTACATAAAAGAATGAGTATTATTCTCTATTACATCATTATTATAGTGCAGTGATGTCTGCAATATCCATGCTGATGTGAAAACTGAATTGAATAAAAATGTGGCTTGTTTGGTTCTGTTTATCTATTCTTAGAACAAAATCTTCACATATTTGCATTTTATTTTGTACTGTTTGTGTGTATAATGTGCTAAAACACCTGACTTGAACTCTTCTGCCAACTCTGGTTGAAAATACTGAAAGCTTTGCAACTACACAGATCTGAGTTTCAGAAAGATTAGATAAGTCTCATTGTAAGCGCTCAGTGAAAACAAACTTGGTCTTTTCAAATCTTTCATAGTTGTCACATGTGATGTGGCGTAAGCATATTGTGAATGTTGGATCAAATACACCTTTGGCTATTGATGTTTTTTTGTTTTCTTAGGTTTTGTTTTTTTAAGCACCAGCTTTCATGGAGTGGAATGGTTTTCTTCACTGTTTGTATTATAAATTACAACATCTAGTCTGTTATTAGCAGACAGCTTCCAAATGTGCCTGTCTCGGTGCCTGATATCGCACACATTGGTGTTCAGCAGAGTTTAGGAGAGTTAAGATCCTCATAATAATATAACATGGAAAACGAACCCATTATGCCTTACTGGTATTTGATACTTATTTCAGTATAGCAAATCAAAGTTTTATTGGGTTCAGAAATGCCAAAGCAGCACATTTTGTACTCCTCAAAAAAAAATCATCTTCTGGAAGTGAAGAACATCTGCATCTAAAACACACCAATTAGCAAGAAGACACGAGTGATGCTAATGCTCTCAGTCTATTTTTGGTCACTGTCTACGTGATCAGGAAAATGCAGAGAATGCTATGGTTTTGATTAACTCTTCTCATTGCTTTTTTAAAACATTTCCTCTTATTTTCAGTAGTGAAATGCTGATGAACAAAGTATGCCTGTGAAGATGTATAAATATGGTTAGAAGAACTGAGCAAATACATGGTCATTGGTAATTTACTGGATACCTTTACTAAATATCCTGCAAGCTACCAAGTATGATACACTATACCCTTTCATGATACAGAAGGACAAGAAAAGGCCCATATATTTACATAAGTCATAGTTGTATAGTGTAAGTTTGAACTTTTACACCTGTAATTTGTATTTAGTTTTAACTTCTGTCGTCTGTCTTGACATGGTCTTTTAAAACTGCAGTGAGAGTAAGCCAAAAGAAAATGTAAATTTCATTTTCAAAATAATTTGAAATCATCTTCAATGCAACAAATAGCTTTGAGGCTAGCTTTCTACTGCAGTTCTCTCCCTTGGGAGCAATCATATACCCATGGATTACTTGATACTTGTCTACATATATCTCAGCAACTTCTACAAGTAGTGAAAAACACTGAGCTTGTCTGTGACATACAGTGCCATCATATGTGAAATATAGAAAAGTCTTGGTGTGTGGTTATTCAGTCTAAATTGTGAAAGCGTGATCAGATCCACAGCTATTGGTGTGTGAGAGGTTAATATTCACATCCCATGGGCATTCTTTTAAGTCATACTGAGCTGTGTAAATGTTAGTTAAAGGCAGCCTCTAGACAAAGGTAAATGGTGAAACAAACTCACTGGAAAGTTTGTTTGCAGTTGCAAATATTCTTCATGTGGTTCCTTTTCATAAGTTTCCTTATTTCATAAGAAAGTGTATATTTGTTATTTGTATGCGCAATTTGTAATGTCAAATGCACTTGTCTTTGAGTGAGGGTTATTCAGAATCGTGTAGTGGTATTTTATAAACAAGATGGAGAGAGAAGGCAAAACTGTTTAAAACTACTTGGATTAGAAATTATCCAGGGGATTAAATTCAGATGTCCTTATCCCCCTGGAAAATTTCAAGGGATCTGTCATCCTCGGTAACAGGCAGGACCTCTGGCAAAAGATGAAGACCAGTCCTCTGGTGCAGTCTGGTGTAGCTGTGTTGCTCAAAGTGCTTTTAAAACTATGACCCAAAGTCTGGATGTGAAGCACCTAAAGACTTGGCCTTGAACCTTTTTGAAATTGTTGTCCTCCTTTTGTTTCCTGAAAAGTTTCAGGTTTTGTGATTTGCTAATTTATTGCCATCCTACCCTGCATTGTCTGTTATTCTAGCCCTGATCCGTTTGGAACTATGCATGATGAAATTTTAAAATTGGTAATTGGTAAAAAATACTGTTGGCAAAAGAAATCTCAGTAGTACCTGACACACTTTCCTTAACTCGATTGATTTTCAGAGAACAGAGTTAGCATGTCTACTTTTTTTGAATGTGGATTTCTTTATTTTAATAACTTTCTTGTAATTGACTGTCCAAAATCACTTGTTGAATACACTGTTGAGAACTTTCTTCAGACTATGGGATAATACATATTTCTAATAAGTTTTAACCCTTTAGTTTTCCCAGTGTATGTGTTTAAGTGTTTCACAACCACCACAATACAGCAGAAGGTGCAGTTTTAAATTAATCAAGTAGATTTTGCCTTTTGCATAATGAGGCAGAGTGAATGTCTGAGCCTCTCTAAGGACGTAAAAGATTCAAAAACATAACAGACAATCATATTGATACTGATCATAAAAAAAAAAAAAAAACACCACCACAACAAAAAAACAACCAACCCAGAAAACTTCAGTTGAAAGTCAAATCGGGTTTGCAATATGTATAACCAGTAGCAAATAATTAAGTTACTTGCTGTTTGTAAACAGTGTCGGAAGTTGTTCAAGTCTTAACTTGGGGATGTGTGTGACTTTGCAGGCATGTGCAGAACGTAAGGACCATCTCAGCCACACTTGCCCTTCTCCTCCCTTCCCGAGGTCAGGTATTGTCAGTGTGTGATACCTCGCACAGCCTTGTAAATGGACACCAATGGCCATTGGTGCAACCCCTGATGGCCTGATTCAGTCCCTTTGAAGCAAAGGTGCAAGTTTCCATGGGTTCTGTTTGCTTTCAGATAAAGCCATTGGCATGGGTGGAGGCTCTGCACCTACTTGTTAAGTTGCAGTCTGAAGCCATACCTTAATGGCTTTTAAGCTGATTTACAATACTATTTTAGTATTGTTTTATCTCAAATATTTAGCAATTTTCTTGGTCCTGTCAAGTAAAACCAACTCAGGTGTTAATTATTTTTATTTTAAATGTTGACATGGGAAAATAAAAAAAATGTATTGCAGGTACAGCAATACAATTCTAATTAGTCATTGGGTAAAACTGACAACAAAAGAGGGCACCAGTTCTCCATAGATCCCAGGCTTAGTATGTTTGTAGGTCTCCCTCCCTGGAAGTGTGGAGCACTGATAATGGTACAATTATCTTTTTGGGGTGGAGTAAAATCTGTGTTTACTCGTATTTGCAATTTCAGTGGAATCCTTCCAAGCTATTTATGAGACCTTGAATAGACTCTGAGATAAGAGCAGGAAAGTCCATTGCAGAACAGCAGTAGCCTCTATTTTAATCCTCCAGGCCAGATGTGTTGAAGACGGCTATGGTCTTGTGGCTGCAATGGTCTAATAGATGTGACCTTTTAAAGGGACCACTTAAGTTGTGCAAGACTGCACAGGACAGGGCAACTCACACGGTCAAGCTGTTTTTCCTACACGAAGAGTAGGGTGGGTTTGTACCATGTTGGATTTGCAGACACCCCCAGTATTGCTTTCACAGGCTCTGTTCCAGAATCCACTGAAAGAAATAAGAAGATGCCTTCAGCCCTAAATCATGCCCACTTTGTTGGGTTTCAGGCCCTGTTCAGGAAGCCCATAGCATCTTTTTCTGTGCTGCTGAGCAGTGGGTCTCATACTACCTCAAAATTTTATCATTTTGGTCAGCAACAGTTACAGATGGTGACTAGCTGCAGTCTGTGGAAGCCATAAAGAATTAGGAAAACCAAAGATGTTGCCTTTTTTCTAGCTGCTTGTTCAAGGTCTGTGGATATTCTGGTCTTTGTATTTTGTGTATGTTGGTTGTGTATCTTTCCTCAGGAAAGCAGATGGATAAGTTTGTACAGCACTGGAATATGCGATTGCAGCATGGGTAGCTAATTTAATCCTAGTTCAACCAAAATATAGGGAGCCATTACTTCTGGCATCGATCTCCAAAGGGCTCAGACAGACCTGTTGTGGTCACACTGCTGTCTCCACCCCATGGGCAAGCTGAAGCCCTGAAATGTGCAAACTGAACATCCCAGAAACAGAGCAGTAGTGGTGTGGGTAGTGCCACTGCTCTAACGGCCATAAATGAAGCTGAGCATTTATAGATCAAGTATAATCATGTTCCAGGTATTTCCTTAGTTCCTTCATTTGAGCTTTGACTTACATGGTAGTATGTTTTCTAAAGAGAGTCTTAACAGGTAACCCAGCAATAAGAGAAAATTATCTATAATTTCAGCTGCAAATACAAATGACAGAAAAAATACTGTGATTTTATTTTTAACGTTGTTGTTTTGAAATGGTATGTGGTGGGTTGACCTTGGCTTGAAGTCAGGTGCCCACCAAGCTGCTCTATCATTCCCCTTCTCAGCAGAACAGGGAGGGAGAAGATAAGATGGGGAAAAAAACCTAACAAAAACCAAAGATAAAGGCAGTTTAATGAAGCAATAGCAAAGGTCACGTGCATGGAAGTGAAGGAAAACAAAAAATGTTATTCTCTCCTTCCCATCAGCAGGCGATGCTCAGCCCCTTCGGGGAAGCAGGGCTTCAGCACACATAGCAGTTGCTCTAGAAGACAAATAACGGGTGCTCCCCCTTCCTCCTCCATTCTCTTAATGTTTATATCTGAGGAGATGTCATATGGTGTGGGATGTCCCTTTGGTCAGTTTAGGTCACCTGTCCTGGCTGTGTTCTCGCCCAAGACCTTGCCCACCCTCAGCCTGTTGGGGAGGGGGAATGTTGGCGAGAGCCCCGACGCTGTGAGCGCTGCTCAGCAGGAGCCCAAACACTGCGGTGTTATCGCCACCCTGCCAGCTGCCAACACAAGCCCAGCACTATCAGGGATGCTATGGGGCTCAGCCAGACCCGATGTATGGTATTATTTAAATTTCCAGGCATTTTCAGTATTCCAGATTCCTTGAAATTAAGAAATGTAGTTGATGTTTATCCTATAGCTTTTCAGGTTTCTCACGTTAGCGCCTTTGAATAGTAAGTTCTGTTTGTATCAGGCTCTGTATGTCAGTGTAATTGAAGTCATGACAGTGATGCTGATGTCTTTGGGTGGGATAGAGTTCATTTTCGTCCTAGTGGCTGGTACAGTGCTGTGTTTTGGATTTAGGATGAGAGTAACGTTGATAACAGGCTGATGTTTTAGTTGTGGCTGAGTGGGGCTTACGCTAAGCCAAGGACTCTCCAGCTCCTCGTGCTGCCCTGCCAGCGAGGAGGCCGGGGGGGCACAAGGAGCCGGGAGGGGACGCAGCCGGGACAGCTGACCCCGTGGCCAAGGGATGTTCCACACCATGCAGTGCCAGGCTGAACAATAAAACTGGGGGGAGCTGGTGGGAGGGGCCGATCGCTGCTGGGGGACTGGTGGGCACTGGGCAGTGAGCAGTTGCGTTGTGCATCACTTGTTTTACATGTTCTTCTATCATTGTTATTATTATTATTTTGCCTTCTTCTTCTGTCCTACAAAACTGTCTTTATCTTAACCAATTAATTTTACCTTTTTTCTGATTCGCTCCCCATCCCACTGGTGGGGAGTGGGCAAACAGCTGCGTGGTGTTTAGCTGCTTGCCGGGTTAAACCACAACAGTTGCTTAAGCTTCAATGGAAACATTGAAATCCTTTGGTTTAAACTCAGAGTTTAGGTCTGGCATAACTGGATAATGACTAGGCATCAAATGGTTCAAATACCTTTGCATTATATTTGATCTCTCTTACATACCTATCAAAATTTCTTTCAAAATTTAAAACAGCCTGAGGCTTTCCCCATGCAAAAAGTGGATCCTGCCTTTCCCAGTTTTGAACAGTTGATTCCAGAGAGGTTTGCCAGTATTTGGTTCCTCTTAAATGCTTGCTATTTCTGTACAATTCCCTGAAGTGTATGATGGTTTGTTCAATTTCATTAACATTTGGAAAGGATTTGAGGAATTGCATGGTTTGGTCACTACAGTAAAAAGATAATAACGCTCTTGGGAGAAGCTGAATGTGGAAATTGCATGTGAGAAGTTGTGTGTCCATTCTTGGAGGCTGTAACAGCCTTGCTCTATGGTGTGCTATAAAGTTTTAACTGCTCTAATCAGCAAGGACCATCACTACCACTCATGTCAGAGGAATGGCTTTCTTACATGATAACATCTGAAGGCTGTTCTTATTGATGGCCATGCCTATGTATCATTTTTCTAAGCATGAGACCATGCTTGTCCCATATTGAAATAATTTGGAGAGAAGGCCACCATGAGAGGAGGACTGGCTGGGATCTGGCATCGAGTGGGGGAAGCTTGAATTCCCCTTACCTCTCTCCACGCTGTCATACACGCCTGTAGTACAGGCTCAGTTATGAAGCCCTTTTCTTTACCTAGCTATCTCTTTTACCAGCTGCATCGTGCTGTGGTGTCATACTGCCAGAACACAGCAGACCAGTTATCTAGTTTTCTTAAAAGAAATGTCATTAGTCGGAAGGCAGGAGGGGGGCTGGAGGCAGCTGAGCTACACTAAGCCACGTGCTGGCAATGACAGCCCCCGGTGTGCTCTGGGCTGCTCTTCTACCAGTGCTTTAAGCTGCAGTCTGCGTGAACTAGCTGATGGGTGTTGATATGAGTCCTGTATTTCAGCAGCGTGGTACAAAGCTGTCTGTGGAGTCTTGCGAGTTGTTTCGGTGAATTTGGCAGGGATGTGAAAGGACTTGTGGGATGTGGCACAGTTAAAACAAACGCATGTCACTTCGGTTTTTGCACGACTTCAGATGAGGTTGCAGTGATTCCTATGTCACAACTTTCTGGCGGTGGTTTGCCCCAGAGACCTTCCAGCATTGCTTGCAGCCCTAGGAAATGACAGTTAAAAGAGGTTGTTATCGCAGCAGCCCAGGCTGACGGCAAGAATAAAATAGCGTGTGGCCTGCGGCATGTCCCTTGCTCAGTACCACTGCCTGTAAAACAGAAAAGTGTAGGAATATTGAAATAATCTTTCTTTTTTGTTTTAACTTGGACTTGATGGTCCTTATATGTTAACAGTCATGTATGTATCATCCCAAAATGCTGGGTAACAATACAGGGTTTTATCTCAAATCCTTGAAAATGTTGTGTATGATGTAGCCATTTCCTGGGAGTAGGGTTGTCCTGTTCTAAATTAAAAAGAAAAAGCCTAATTTTATCTTTCTTTTATAAACAAATTAGTTGTGAATGAGGCACAAAAACTTTTCAGCATGCTGTTGCTGTGTTCTCTTGTGTTCAGAATTGAAGCAGTGTTTTACATCCCTCTCCTCTCTCAGGCCTTCCCTCCCCACCTCCTCTCCTGGCACCATACATGTGTTTAATCTTAGACATGGATGTAAACCTGTCTATACCTTATTTTGCATCCTTCGAGTATTATTATAATCAGGCCAGTTTATTAAGAATTAATGCCCCTTTGTGAACTGAGGATAATGGAATGGCCACATTTCCTCTTGTGCTGGACTGTGATTTACTAATAGGAGCTTCTAGGGAAAGGATCATAAAAGTGAGGCCCCCACCTCTGGATTAATATTTAATCAGGTGTTAAGAGAGCCTGGTGTCGGATCCTAGAGTTGCTAGCAGACACCTGCAGGGGAAATAAGAGGGTCCTGCATCTTAAAGGGGCAATGCAATTATAATTAAGGGCTTGATCTAAAGCCCATGGACATAAATGGAAAACTCCTGTTGATTTGAAGACCTTTGGATCTGGCCCAAAGGGAACTAAAAATAATGAATGTTTTTGCATGTGAGACAGAAAGACATACTTCTTTATTATTTCAAAGGTATCAAACTAGGTTAACATGCATAGTCTAAATTTAAAATGAATGGGATGGAAATGGTCTGCTGCTGAAGACATGCGTCAAGCGAGCTGGGGGCCAAACTCTTCTAAACTTTAAAATGTGTGAATGTGAATTCAGATGGTTTATTTCTTGTATTTCACGGTTAAATAACCTACATGGAGAGAAGTGTGGCAGCTGAGGTTTTCTAGGTGTCGCTATGGTTTGTGGACTATAGATCAATAATCTGGTTATAAGTAGGCACAGATCCATTCCCTTCAGTTTACAAACCAAACCTGCTCCCGGCTCAGTTAGCTGCAGCCCACCCCCCCCACCCCCACCCCCCGTGCTGCACGGAGCAGCACAGGTGGGAGCCTCTGCAAACGCCGCAGTGGGACGCAGCTCTGCAGCCCACCAAAGCAGAAAGTGCTGATAGCCCATCTGATGCTGCATCTCGCCAAGCTAATTTCTGGAAAAGGCATGCACTTTGCAATTACCGTACTGTGTTCCCAGTTCTGTTACGGAGTTATTCAGTCATAAAACTGGGCCAATGGATTTACCAGGGCTTAAAAAACATTCTTGACTTGGAACAGGGTATTGGGGGTGTGTGTGTGGTGCATTGTTGGTCAGCATAGTTAACTACTGTCTTTTAAACATTGCCCTGTAAAGGAAAGCCTGCAGCTGCCACAAACCCCTAAGAAGCAGAAGGGAGGTAAAAATCAGGGTTGTGCTGAGGTTGTCCTCCCCAGACGAGGTGGGTGCTCCTCTTGCAGAAGCTGAAAGAGAATGAAGCTTGACTGTGACAGGTCTCTTCTTGCTGGAGAGAATATTCTGCCTTCTGGGGTGTGTGTGTGTGTTATGAGGGGCTGCCCAGCTGAGCTGATTTGTAGGATCCTTTTAAATTGGCCTTTCAAACCACTATCCTCAGTACATAGGAAAATACATTAAAATTGCATGGGAAGGTGGCACACATAGCACTCAGCGTGGCTTAACAGGCGCTGCAGGCTGCCACGTCCTAGGTCACTGTGTTTCGATTTATCTTAGTTTGCATCTGCTCTCCATCTATGCTGGTTTTGAATTTGTGCTAAATATCGCTGTCCCTTGTCTACGCTATTAGGACCACATTTGTATCGATAGATCTCTCACACTCCGTGTACATCCTCTGGATGCCTTGCACAAGTTAACTGTGCAATATAATACTGAATGATAACATGGTGCATTGCATCTAGTTAATTTAGAAAACCTGCTGGTATTCTTTCAATTGATTTTGCCTATTTGCATTAAAAAAAAAAAAATCTTACACCACAAGCCTACAGTTAAAGTGCTTGTATGAGTGATAAATTCCTTGAGAGAACGAAGGTTGGGCACTTTCTGTTCTTTGTTTTGTGCTTTTGCAATTGAATTTTGAGTATGAATTCTAGTTTTCATGCAAAGTTACAGCTGTTTCTAGCTGACAGAGTTCAATAGAGAACCACAAAGTGCTGCATCTTCCAAAACAACAGCGGAACTGAATTTCTTTAGGTCACAGACAGGGTCTTGGGAGAAACTTCATTCTATAAACCATTTTTCATCTTATTTAGGTCAATCTTCCTCCACTGAGGATAGCAGCACACTTCTGTGGAAACTATATTGTGTGTTTAATGTGGAACGGTGACATAAGGGAAGTGGTGAGCGTGACTGCCGGTGTTTGCAATGAGCGGTGGCAGCTGGAAAGAGGAGAGAACCCAGCGAGAGGAACAAGGCAGTTCCTCCAGTGCCATCAGCAGATGTTTTGAGGATGGTCATCTGAGAAGCTCTTCATGTGTGTCTAGTGTACAAGATTGAATCTACAGAGGATAGGAAAAGGCAGCACTGATTGATGTACAAGCTACAGCTGCATCATTGCATGAGCAATTCCACTATGTAGTTAGGCACAGGGTAAAAAACCAGCGTCGCTTCCAAGGACTAGACTTGGGTGCTGTGGCACGTGCTCCTTGTGTGGCAGCAGAGCAGAGCAACAGGGTTTTGCTGCCTAGCACTCCTGAATCTCTTCAAAGATTGAGAGTACTGCACTGTTCATTAAAAAATACAAAGCAAAGCTGAGTATTTTGTCACCCTGAGCATATGGCATCTTGGCCTTAAGCTTACTTCACTTTTTTATTTTAACTGTTCACTGAAAAGCTGGATTTAAAAACCAACCAACCAACCCAATTTTTTTAACACTATGCAATTTTGAGGTACTGTTTGAGGAAGGAGCTGGAAGATGATTCCAGATCAAAACTAAACTCTTTTTCTTCCCCTAGCCATCAAGAAATGTAGTAATTTAGAAAGAAATGGATGGCTACTTTGGAGGTAGATATGTTTAATTCCAATAACAAAATTCTTCTGAGCTGTATCTAAACCCAAGATAGTTGTAATGAGCCTCTTCACTGCTCTTTTCTGCAGTCATCTCTTTCATTCATTTGATGCTTCTGATTTCATTGGAGAAATTGGAAAACTTTTTAGCAGAATTTTTAAACTACTTGTTTTGGGTTTCCCTGTCCTTCCACCCCAGACTTTTGGAGTCAGAAATTAGAAATGACACTTCAAGAATTGAAACCTATAACTACAGAATATTTTTTTTGCCTTGGTTTTACACTGACAAAGCTGATCTCACTGTACCCTAGCGTTTTCATGTTCTGAAGGGAAATAAAAACAGGCTGCATGTTTTTGTTGTTTGTTTTTCATCATCTTGAGGTCTTTGCAGCTACCTCAGGCTCCATAAAGTTAGGCTGCCTGATTTTTGCTATTTGAAGTATTGCAGTAAGGTCAATATCTTTGAGGATCAACAGCACGCAGGTGCAGAGCTAAAGAAGGCACATACAAAGCAAGAAAAGCAGGGAGCAAGGGAGCAGAGGTGGACGTGGAATCTGCATCTTCTAGGTCTTAGCTGCACTCCTGAACCACAAAGCTAAATAGCCATCACATAATGATCGCTCCCAGAGAAAGACTTTCCCTGAAAATCTCTTTCCAACACCATCTAATAGGCAAGGCTTACTTCAGAATTTTATTCCAGCTCATTTAAGTTTAGGGACCTTCCCCATTGCTCATTAATCTCGAGGAAAAATGCAGATGAGAGAAGTTCAGTCGGTGCACAGCCACTCTAGATGAATCTGGGCACGGTCTTTTCTTTCCTCCTGCTGGCTGAAGGTCAGGAGCCATGGCTGTATTAAACCACCTCAACAGAACAGTACCCAATTACACAGCCTCTTGTAAGGGCCGGAGACTGCGAGACCATTACTATGGGATGGGAAGAGCTGGATTTCCCCATAATTTGGTGGGAGATGAGAAATGATCAAAGAAAGCTGACTGGTGTTTGAAATGGAACAGGGAAGGGACTTTTGTTTTTAATGAAACAGTAACGGCTGCTTTGTGATTCAGCCTGCCGCCCTCTCTTGAAAACAGTACAAAATTGTCCATTAGTGGCACATAGCACTGCAATAAAACTTATGAAAATTATTTATTGCTACATCAAGCTGTATAGTTCCTCCTTATAAAGCAAGATATAGCAGAAATGGGGTGAAGGCCAAGCATATTTAGCATTTAGTTCCCAAATACTAAGGTCTTAGCTAATGTGAAATGTATCCTTTGCAATTAAGACTGGAAGATAATGAAGTTTATGACAGTCCTTATTTTTTCCCAGGGGAAGTTTGGTAGTCTGGGGCTGGCCACAAAGCAAGTAATCTCCAGTTCATGCAAAGCTCAGCTTTGCTGAGAAAAAGCTTTATTTTTTTTTTCTCAGAACATACCTATTAACCTGTTTTCCTTTTTAAATATATATATATATTTTTTAGTGAGAAGACCTTCCTTCCAGAGGTGTGGGAGTTTGTTGTCTGTGCAATGCAGCTGTGTTTCAATCAACCGGTCCTTGTCCCCTCGATGTCGGAGAACCTCAGTAGGCAGCAGCGGGTAGTGAATCTGATTAGGGAAAAGCCTCCTTTTCCTCTGGTCAGTGGGAATTTTGCCACTGATTTATTAGAGGCAGGACTTCAGCCCTAATGTTCTCAAAGAGATATTGATTATACGTGGTGGAAAACACAAGGTATTTTATCAGAAAAACAAGCATAAATGTGCAAATAAAACCACAGAGATAATAAAGGTCAAAGCTGTTTAATGGGCCTTCATAAAGTTATGTACCACTTAAATCCTAATTAACTCCTATTTTGGGCATTTCAGTGGGATTTAATAAATAGGCTTGTGGAGAACCTCTGCACAGGGTTGAATTTCAACCTTTGCAAGGAAAATGGGAGGAGGTTATTTTACATTAGGCATCTGTGTATTTTGTTCCCAAAGCAGCATTTAGGAAAATGGCCACAAACAGCACATGCTGTGTTATAGCTAGCAATTTAATCTGCAGGCACAAACATATAAAATCCGTGATAGGATGAAGTTTGCATTGCAGTGAGTGTTGTGTGATGGAAGTACTCGCAAAAGCCAGAAGTCTAAGCAACAAGTGCCATTTCAAACCTTTAAGTTTACCACAGCATCACGTATTTTGCAAGATGGATATTTTTCTTGGGTTTCTTGTATTTCAAGTGCTTTACTTACTGTGGAAACAACGGGGCTGCGTTAGCATGGGTGGAGCCGAGTGGCGTTACTAGAATGCAGGAAAAAAAATCAATTTATTCTGTGGCTTACAATTTATTTCATGGTTGGTGAAATATCAGTTTAAGTGATGATTATGTTACCCAAGTATGTGGTATACTGTCTCTGTGTCTAATATAAACAATTACTGTATATGGGTTGCATGTGTGGTTATAATGCGGTGGTGTGGTGTGGTACTGCGATGTTATCAGGTTTGGGCTGGTCACATTACTCACCAATTCAGACTTTCCCTTTAGCCAAAGTCCTTAGTATCTATGCAGGTCATCCCAAATGAATGTGAGCAAAACCTTTACGCCACAAGCCAATCATCATATATTCCACTGTTGGCACATAAATAGGCATATCATAGATTCAGTGAGTGCCGGTGGGATTCTGTAAAGCACTGGTGGGATTCTGCTGGGAAGGGTTGACTTCTTCACTGTCAAAAGCCCTGTAGGATAAACTCGTGGGGGGGTGGGTGGGGAGGAAAGAAAAATTCTTTATAAGAACCTTGAGATATTATTTCTTTATAATGTAGTAGCTTGGTGATTCCCTGCATCATCTGGAGGTTTTTTGGTAAGGCAGGCAGAAGTGGTTTGAGCTCCTTGAACATGAACAGGGAGGTTGCCCTGTTCAGTAGTATGTTTAGGTCGCAAGAGAGTGGACATTAAACCTGCCACTTTCTGGGCTGATCCTGCCATCCCTGTCATCTGTTTTCTGAATTTGTACCACAGAAAAATCAGTTTCAGAATTGCAAAACGTGAAATAGAAGTGCTTCTACTTGTTTCAGCCTCAGCCCTGGATCCTAGTGATGCCTTTGGAACTGCAGGACCAAAGGCCAGGGTGGGATGCCTCCATGCCTGGCAGGCAGAGGTGCTGTCAGACGCTGACAGGCAGCCAGGCTGACCGTGACGGAGAGCTGGGCCAAGTGTGAAAAGTGGCCCTGTCGCAAAGTCTCTGAAAACAGTCGAAGCTCTGCTTTTGGTTAGCTGGGGGAGGAAGGAAGGAGGAAGGGATCGGACAGTGTTCCCTTCCTAGCAGGCAGATAACTGTTTCTTTCTTAACGTGGCATTTCAGTCTTGCTTTTACGCAAGTTCCCTCCCCCCATTCCCCCTTCAGCTTTAATATCTAGGTTTGTCTGATTTTAAATTGGGTTATTTGAATGTCAAACTTTCAATAACACTTTAATAGAGGTGTCCATTAACCCATGCTAAATTACAGCAGAACATCTCTGGAAATACATGTGACATCCACATGAATACCAAATGAATTCATTAGGATCAGCGCTATTACAATGAATACCAAATGAAACCCACAGTGATGGGGACATCATCTTTCTGTGAATAATCGACAGCGTTCCTTTGGCACTAGTCAAACACATCAGCTGTTTGTTTCCACTGATGAGAGGTGGCAGTCTAGGTTTTGGTTAGATAAACAAATGATGACACCAATAATCACTTAGTTGGTGGCTGTAATGCTTATAATCACATCCTGATATCACGCATACTCAAAGCAGTGCTGCACTTTTTATGCATAATGAATCCCAAACACTTCATAAAAGGTGATAACTTTCTTTGACCACTGAATATATTATTTATAACAGTGCTCTGTTCCCTTCCCCCTCCCACCCTTGGAGATCCTTTTAATTTTTTTTTTTTTATCATGTAGAATACACTGGTAGCACATCTTAGACTATGAGGTCTCTTCTTATACATAATTTATAAAACAATTTACAAGTGATTTATTTTTAGCAATAAGATGAAACATGGTGTGAAGGGTTTTGCCAACAGAGATATAGATGGTTTGGGAGCAATACTTGTGGAGGAGCCTGGGATCAAGTGAAAATTATTTTTCTGTTTTCCCCTGAGGTGAACCTTAAGGAGACTGCTATCGCACTTGTTTGCATAGTGCACTAAATACACACACTTCGCTAAAATTGCACGAAGTTGTGTGGCACCATGTTTTAGATGGCCTTGAAAAACGTACTTTGGCTTAACGCGTTGGTAGTCAGATCTTGTTGACAGATGCAGTAACAACGTCCTTTCCAGATGCTGTCTGGTTTAACGACTGGCTGTTTCTGGCTGGTGTCCATCCACATACATGTCAAACTGGTTCGCAACACGGGACTCGCTGGCGGAAGGGGAAGGGCTGTGCTCTCCCCCTCTCCCGGGAGATGGCGGTGTTTAAGAGCATTAGCAGAGCATCTTGCGCGTCGTTAACCTCTTGTCCTCGCACCAACCCTGGGTCTCAACAGCCAGTGATTCACGAATTTCATGGTAGTAGTCTAATGGAAGATGAAACATGGGTTGATCGAAGGATGGAGAGAGGGCTGTGTTGCAGCAGAACCTTTTTACGTCAGCTTTGGTGGTCTTTGAATTAGTTACTGTTTTGGGCTTGTATGTAGCAAGATGTTCAAAGATGTTGACCTTGTAGGCTTTTTTTTTTTTGTCCCAGCCTGTAGCTGTGAGTACTAGAATAGCAAAACCCATCTAACTGGATTTCTTTTAGACTAAATCTTACTTCACATCAGCCATGGTTTTCTGCAAAAAATAAAAAACCTGTTTCTACAGGGACCTTGCCTTGGAGTGCTGGTAACCAGCATAGCACAAAGTGTTAACAAGCATCAGCGACAACACGTGCTTATCCAACAACCACTGAATGAGGTTCTAGCCTTCTCTTTCCCAGCTTATTCAAAGAGCTGTCAGGAAAAATTGCCAGTTCTCATTGGCTGTGTAGAAACACTGGTCAAAAGTGATCCCTACCTGCCGAGATCACCAACCGGTGGCTTTCAAACCTGAAGATGTAGTCTGGGCTTTACAGCGTGGCAGGTTACACAGTCATTTTTAACTGTGTGATATGCCACCTGATCAGCATGCTAGTGCTCTGCTGGAGCGCTTAGAGAGCTTTTTAACTTCTGCTTTGTACAGGACTGTAAGAGAACAGAGAACAAGATTCCTAAAGTCTAGTCTCTGGCTTTTGTGTAACGGACTGAGCAGTTCTGACTTTTAGTATTTATGCAGAAGAGCAGGGGAAATGTGTAGCTACAGCAGGCTTCCCGTAGGAGCAGGGCAGTGGTGCTTCACCTGTGTGCCTAGAGGGAACATCCTCCTGGAAGGTCATCTGAAAGGGGAAACATATCACTACTTAACCAGAGCAGTGCCTGTAGCCATGCTATGTCCAGACACTGAAATGAGCGTGACTTCGAAGGAGAGTACAGAGATTGGGGATATTCAGCTGGTTTGGGGGGGTCGGGTTGAAAAAAAACCTGAAGAAGCAGCTGGAAGCACGGTCTGGGCTACTCCGGGCTCTGCCTTGTTGCAGAATTCCTTTTGCTCTCTCTGCTCCTCTGTGTGTTTCCCCCTGCGCTCCGGGGCTATCACCAAGGTCTCTGTTGTGCAATCCTGGCCTTGAAACGGTTCAGCCTTCCAACTCCTAGGGAACTAATTTCCTACTAATCTATTTGTTTAAAATTAACATCTACAAAGTTAATTCCATGAACAGCCCGAACTTTGATTTGGGGAGACTGGGGACGTACGCCCTGTAAAACTGTATATGCAGGCACTGCTTTCCTTTGCATCCAGAATTCAACAGAGCTGTCAGATAACACATGAGAGATGGTTAATAATAAATTAAAAACATCGCAGCCACAGGGAAACTGCATCTTTCCCCTCCCCCCCCCCAAACTCCCCCTCTCTTTTGCTTTTTTCTACCCCATGGGCTTAATCAGCATCAAAGAGTAACAAATCCAATAAAATGTTTCCCTGAGCCAGGAACCAGCCTGAACTGGATACGCGCACGCAGCCCCTCTCCCGCTCCCCCTGACTGCCAGCCCCTTCGCAAAACAGCTGACAGTCGAGGTGAGGATAGAACAAAGGAAGAGATGGGGAATGGTAAATCACAGAGACACCCCCCATCTCTCATCTGGCGTTAGGGAGCTCTAATAGTCCTTCTGTGCTTTCAGGCTACTGGTTCGGAAAGAGCTTTTCCAGCTCCTGACTTGGTTTTTATCCCACTAAGATCAGAGATTTGGGGGAGGAAACAAAAAGAGGAAAGCATACATTCATTTCTACGTATTTCCCTTCTTTTAAAATTGAATTTAAAGAAAAGCAGTTCTCACAAATTGCAATGGGCCGTATGTACACCTTTGGTGGCTTTATGGCCATGGTGCTCCACAAACACCTGCCAGTGCCTTGCTGCAGCTGAGTGAGCGATGTCATGCCAGGAGTGCTGCCAGGACCTGGCGAGGGTCCGTGTGGTGGCCCCCTCCCCACCCTGCCTTCGCAGGCTCCTCCTGTGCAGGGACATCTCAGATCTGGGGGAGATGCTGGCCCTTCTTGAGCAGGAGAAAGTATTGGGCTGGATCTTCAGGGGTGAAAATTTATGGAGTGTATTTGAAGTCAATGGGCTGACGTTGCTTTTCCGTTGCTGAAGATTCGACCTAAGGCATCCACCTGTCTAACAGCAGTGTGCGGGTATTCCAATAGTGCTTCTGGCACCAGGAGATTAGGAAGAAAAAATAATTAAAAAGGGTTTAGCAGGAAGCACTGAGGAGAACATAGCCTCAGAAAGTCCTTCGTTGTGTGCTGTTCTTTGTGGATCACTGCTCTGGGTATGTCTCTGTCCCCCGAAGCTGTAATATCCTAAGCACTTCCTAGTTATTAATGTTGTGAGCGCATCTTCTCCATAGCCTTGGAGAGAGAGCTGCCATCATTTCTGTCCTGGAGATGAAAACTGGAGCACAGAGGAAGGAAGGTTTTGCTCATGGTCATGCAGGAAAGCCTGTAGCAGAGTTAAGAAATGAATCCACATAACTCAAACTCTGCTCTATCAGTTCATAGCCAGGAGAACATCCTTGCCTTTGGCCTGTCTGTGTGAGCTGTAACCCTTTCAGGCATCATTTGCTCTGCGCTGAGTCCAGCTTTCTAAACCTGCGGTTCCATGCTAGAGCGTAAACATGCTAAAGGTAGAGGTTTGGAGTAGCTGACAGACAGCTCCACCTGCCAGTGTAACGCACATCTGGACAATGAGCACTTTGTAACTCAAAAAGTTTGATTTAGCCTTCCAAGCGAGATCAATTGGCTCTGCATTTTGCCTGTGCATACGTCTTTCAAATGAGATCCCCAAAACCTGGCTGTGTTTGGTGTACATCACAAGAATGATCCCTTGGCACTTCTTACAAAAACGAATATTCCTCTGTGTTCCCTGTTCCAGAATAATTCTTCTTGTGTGTCATTGTGCTGACACCCTACTTAATGCCTGTCTCCCAAAAGATAGCTACCCTGTGGGTGACAATGGCTTTGTTTGGGCAGGCTAGGTGTAGGGTAAGAGGAGTCTGTGGTTCCTGTGCGGACCCACTGTGTAGGGCTGGATCGCTTCTGTAGCACATGCAGTATTAGTCATGAGAGGCACTGCAGGAAGCTGAGGTGGTGCTGCTGCTGAGTAATTCTACCATAGCACTAGAAAATATTATTCTTAGAGAGTATAGTCCCTTGGATAAGATTTCTCTGTAAGGAGGCACAAGCTTTCCCCCACGAGAAGCTGTAGCACGACTGGCACTGTGAACTAGCCAGGCTTTAATGAATGAATTTGAAAACTACCGAAGAAATCCTATGGAAATACAGATGACATCCGCATTATGGCCATAATTAATTAACCAATCAATTATCATGATGCATGCTATTTTAATGATTCAGTTACAAATCATTTTCAATTCCTATGGTTTTCACTGGGCGCACATTAATCACGGCAGGCTCTTTGGGTTGCAGAGGAATGCAGGATGTAAATCCAAGACCTGAGTATGTCTTTAACAGAGGTTAGCCAAGTTCTGGGCGATCAGATCCAGGTGCAGGTATTGAAAGCTTTCCTGAAGGTCAGAGGCTCTTCAAATTTGGAAAAATATTGCTGGCATGTTATGGAGGCTGGGCCAGAGCATGCAACAAGCAGATCTGAAATGACCCAGGACTGGGATGGGATTTCAAATTGTTTATATGGACTTTCCTGCTAATTCCATTTATACTGGGAAGAAGGTAAAATAAAGCATAGCAACTGTTTGCAAAATGTTGTATCGGCCATACTGGTTTTGTTTATTTGGGTTTGTTTGGTTTGTTTTTTTCCCTGATGTTGGATTAGGATTCTTGTAGATTTGCATAAATACAGTTGACTTTGGTGATGTTGCATGGGAGGAGTGGCTGTCTGAACGGAATCATTTGGGGTACTGGGGTTAAATCTCTAAAGGCTGTTCTTGAACATCTGCTTGGACATTGCACTTATTTTTGGTTTAGTGTTCGTTTACTCCTGTGGAGAGCTTGCATGGCTCTAGCATCTCTGAATGCTTCCAAATACAGTGATCAACAGAAGCACCAACTTCAATTAATGATTAGACTTAAACCCTTGGATGTAACATCTTTATTTAATTGAGGTATTGCCAAAATTCACTGATTGCTCCTGGAATTAGCCACAAGGCATACTGACTGAGTTTGGGTATTTTGTGCAGCTATGCCTAAAGCTTTTTGGAGCTGGAGCTGCTACAGGGAAGTGCAATAGATACATCACAACTCTCAGCATTGATGTGAAACGACACAGGGAGCAGAGGCTTTTCTCATGCAGGAAACAGTGGATTTGTGATGTGGCTGGGGATTTATTTATTTATTTTTTTTAATGAAGAGATAGCTAAAACCAGAAAAAAGTCGGGAGGGTTGACATGAAGACTTGGGGTAAAAAAATCCTGAACTGTTTTGAGGACATTTCTAGGCCCTGCATTTCAGGGCATTGCAGTGAATGAAGACAGTCAAGATGGAAAAAACCTAAACCAGCTAGAAAATATTAGGTAATCCACAACATCAAGCTTGCGCATGATGTCTTATAGTACATGTAACTGTATCAGCATTAATTTAGGAACTGATCTCTGTAACGTACCTATTATAAATGGCTTGCTTCACTTGCAGCTAAGAAATACATACATATCTCCCTTGCATAGCTGAGGGAACCTGCTCATCACAGGATTGAGTTTGTATATTTGATTATGTTATTTCTACTCACCCTTTTGGTGTAGCAGGTTGAAAAGCAGTAAGAAGTATCTTTAATGAGTTTAATGGCATGAGCAGATAAAGATCGCTGGAAACTTTTTTGTAAACAAAGATACTATAGTTCAGATAATACATTTGTCTTCAGTGTTTCTTATACGTTGCAGTCTCAAAGGCACAGTTTTGGCATATGTGAGCCTAATATTCATTTCCTAAATCTATACAAAAGTATCTGATGACTTTTGGAAGCCCTTGGAAGTCCCTGCCTGCTGATGGGATGTGGGCACCCAATTCGTGTAACATACAAAAGCTTGTGAGTAGCTCTGACATGGCTATATTAAAAAATGTGGAGAAATATTTGTGGGATATTTTTTGGAGTCTTTATACTGCTTTACTGGCAATCACATGGATTTTATCTCTGTCATGAAATCTCCTGACATTTCCACCAATATGTTGCAAGGAGGTCATTAGAACAATTACTGAGATGTGGGAAAAGAAGTAGCATTCCATAACATCAATTGCCAGCACTGCCATCTCTAAGCAATTAAAACCCATGAGAACAAAAATTTGACATTTTTCTGGACTGTGTATCAATAGGGTGCACTCACAGTTGTTTTTGAGGTTTTCTGCACTGCTGTAGTACTAGACTTATCTTCTTGAAAAAGATGGAGCTGTTTTGGAAAATTGAAGTCAACTGAAAAAAAATCTCAAGGAAGCTTTTTTTTGCATCCATTAGAACTCGCTGACTTGATACTATTAAAGATTTTATAGAAACTACTAAATTTTGAGAATTTCTTGTGTGAAACAAGTTTTGTTAAAAATCAGTTTGGTTTTGGAGGTTCTATCAGCTTTTCTTTCAATTATTTGTGAACCTAAAGCAAAGAATCCGTCCAGCCCAGTAGTCACGGTTGCCTAAGTCACTAAGTAGTAGTCACAGTTGCCTAAGCTCAGGTGGGCTAAGGAGGAGCGAGTGTGTCTGGCAACATCATCCTGCTGCAGGGTGCTGGAGCTGGGGGGAGATGGTGTTTCTGGGCTCCCAGTTCCTCACCTGTCTGACATATTGCCAGCGACCCATGGGTTTCACAGGCTTTTGGATCTCAGAGGTCTTCGGTTGCCAAATGGCTGTGACAGATTTAAGAATGAATGTGACTTTTTTTTTTTTTTTTCCAGCACAGAGTGGTAATGGCAAAATTACCGAGATGCTATTTCACGCTTGCTTGGCAGTGACGGCCAATGCTGAAGCCAACGAAAATTTTGTCAGGTTTGGGCTGTAGCAACCAAGGCTGTCTCACTCACTGTAGTCCACTAGGAAGGTATTTAGACATGTGAGAGATTGTAATTCATTCTGGAAGTGACATATTTCAATATTAAAGTTGAATTTCACTTCCATGACATCAAGCTGATTTTTCACTCCAGATGGAAAAAATTCCCAAACTGAAATAATTGAATGGAGCTGATATCTGATTTCCTGACCGGCTCTATTTCTCATGTGGCAATAAGCTGGAGTTCTTTAGAAAACTGTCAAGTATTGAAAGAAAAGGAATGGGTGTATCGAAAGGCTCAGGCCAGTCTCCCACCATCCATAAAGCACGTAGGTTTATCTCCCTGGAGCCTGAGAGCAGAGCCCACTGGCAGTGTCGCCGCTAATACACTGAAAAAATATTAGTGAGGTTTGGCCGAGACCTGCTTTGAGTTTGTGGAAACACCTTTTAGCCTTCCTGGACCCAAAAATGTGATTTATTCCCCTTAAGTCCTAAATTTAGCAGAAAATCAACTAGACCAGGCTTTCCTCAGCCAGGTGAGGAGTTTGTTTGTTGTGTTGCCGGACCTTGGCTGTGGACTGGAGGAACTGGGAGCAGTTTATCAGCAGGGCTGCATCCTCGCTGCTGTACCTCTGCCTGAGGCCAGGTACGGCTGCTCTACACCCACCTGGGGTCTTCACTCCGGTGGGAGTGCTGGTAGTCTGGACCATCAATAAAACTGCATCTGGGCTGTGTGGGATGGGGCTGGTGTCTCCCGTTTGGCACAGCTGGGATACAGTTGGGAGGCTGATGGGGTGAGAGGGCTGTGGAAGCACCTGTTACCCCTGGGTGGGGTGAGCCCCTTCTGCCTCCAGCTGAGCAAACTGGTCCTGAGCCTCCAGGACCAAAACCCTGGAGACTTCACTACTGTTGGAGAGGTGATGGCTTGCACTTTCCCAAACAAAGCACAGCAATGTTTCCTGTAATTTGAAACAAAGAGACAACTTGCTGCTTTGTAATCTGTGGGTGGGGAGGCACTGTTGAGTCAGGAAGCCCCCAGAGGGTGCTGGCTTTACTGGTTTCAGCTGTGAAATCAAAACATATGCATGAGTCAGGCCAGTGGTTAAGTTCTGCTCACTTTGAGGCCCTGGCTTTGATTAAATTCATGTGTCATTTTCAAAGGTCCATGTTTAGCTTGGTTTTAGATCATGCTTGCATAATTAGTTTATTTAAACTATGTCTCATGTTAAATCAGATTTTGCCTGTGGACTTAAGTACAACTATGTAATAAGATATACCTATTAAACAGATGTTTAATCTTAATGACTATGTTCTTGACAATCAATTGAAATTGAACATCTAATAACTACGCTGCAACTAGGCATATCTCTTTGCATTTAATAAGATACTATAGTAATATAATTATAGTAATATAGGATATTATAAATAACATATTCATGGCAATATACCAATGTTTGTATAATACACATAATATATATATAAAATCATCTGAGAAATGAGGGGGCTTTAGCTCAGCTCATCATTACCCTGATGGGAAAGAACAAAAACAAAAAAACCAAACCCAAATATTATCCTCTTACAGAGGAAACAATTTGTATTGGCACTTTGCGCTGTGCCTCCTGTAACAGCACTGTGTCCACAGGTCGTCAGCCCAAGCCACCTCCCAAGCAGTGGTGTCGCAGGACAAACCTCAGGTTGTGGATAGCGATCGCCAGGATACTTTTGTCAGGTTCCACAGGAAAAAAAAAAAAGGAACTAAGAAAAATCATGAGAAACAAATAGAAAAAGTGTAGGTGTGGAAATATTTGTTGAAAAAAACCCAAACAACCCAAACACAACAATCAGCCAGCCAACTCTATGTCAGTCCTTATTGCAATTGTGCTTCTAGTTGCATGTGAATATGGTATTTTTGCAGTTTGACGCTCGAGTCTCTGATTTGTGATTGTAACCATACCAATAAATGAGTTCTTTCATTAACAGATCCCATAGAATATCTGATTGTTCCACCGATTTGATCTGATATTCCCGGCTGCAGAGCTTTATATCTCGCTGTTAAGACATGTACAAACGGTTTGGTTTATATCCCTTTGTCATGCTTCTGTACCATAAGCATATACTGATGGACATTTAAATATAAACCCAAGTAACAGATTCATAATATTCTGTTCAGAATTAACAAGTATGTGTCAAATAGCCTATTGAAACAAGTGAATGTTCTGGTAGATGTGTAGTATTGTAGGATTATTTTTTTTAATTTTTTTTTTCAGGCCTAGTTTGGAGAGACATTTAAGCCCATGCTTAAGTCTACCTTTTCAGCAAATCTGTTGCACATGTGTTCAGTATGAAGTGCATGCTAACTAGAAATAAGCTGATTAACTTCTGTCTTATGGTTGGATCCAGTATTCATTGGACTCTAGAAATTTTTCCATTTAATCCAATGGGCCCTGAGCTCAACAGTTTAAAAATGTGGTGGAAAGGCAGGGAGAGAGTGTGGGAAACAGGTGGGTTAAAATTAGACTTTGGATTATTTGGTATCTTTTGGGCTATTAAATATGTATAGAATGGAGCTCTTGTTAATGCAAATTACAAACATGTTTCAGAATCTGTTTTTATAGCACATGTACAGTACAGTGATGGACTAGTAACATATGAAAGACATATTGATGATAGTAAACATTAGTTTAGTGTTCTGGTCTCCAGCATTGCTCAAAACTGGAGGGATGCCGAGGGGAGGTAGTCTTCAAACTTTTCGTGTTCCATAAAAATATTTATCAAGGTCTCTTTTTGTTCAACCTCACAGATTCCTCTTTAAAAAACTAGCTTGGTTTCCCCGAGCATCTCTTTCCCAGTGCAATATATTTTCCCCATGCCTGTGTGCATTAATTTTTGTTTAATACTGTTGTTGCCATCTTTACACTAAAAAATGCATGAAGAAGTGTGCATGTGTTTGTGTTCTCCTTTGCCCTTTTCCTCATCTAACTGAGACTCGGGGCGGGGGGGGGGGGGGGGGGGGGGAAGACACAAGTTTTTCTTCTCTTACATGCCAGGTTTACAGTGTAAAACTAGTGAATTCGCCTGAGTGAAATCCTATTTTGGTGGCTGCCTTGTCATTGTAGCACTGGAGGGCACCTCCAGCTTGCACTGTGCTGGTTTAAATTAGGCCTAGAACTTGTCAAGAGATTATTTTTGTACTGACTTTATGTAGTCCACTTTACCGCCTCTTTAGGCTGGGATAGGACAATGCCCTGTGTTTTGTTTTGGGTCCTTTTTTCTTTCTTTTTTTTTTTTTTGTTTGGATTGGTTTGGTTTGGGTTTTCCATTTTGCTTGGTAATTTTTCCACCCACCTTTATTGAAGACAGCGATTGCAAACACATTCAACTTGATATTCAACTCACGCTTTAACTTAACAAGTAGTTCAAAGATTAATTACCATGTACCTTGCAGTTCATAGATTCTATTATGATACAGCTCAAGCAAAGAACAGGGGAAAATCCAGCTGGTTAGCCTGTGCTTATGGGCTCTGTTTGGTTGGCACTGCAGGATGCAAGAACTGTACGTGGTTATGGTTTCCCAACTGTATTAATTTTAATGCGGTTGATGAGTCTCTAGGACTTAAAAAAATATTAGTGGCAATATTTGTCAGGTTAGTACAGTTAAAATTGTTAATGCTTAAATAGGCAAAATTAATCTTCTCAGCAGCCGAGTAAGGAAGGCTGTTGCTCGCGGCTTGCAGGAGCTCAGCGGTCACCAACAGCGGACTTGTGCACTGCCCCATCACCCGGGGTACAAATCCGAGCTGGATCTGCCAGCGGGTGCGCTGGTGCTTCTGGCAAGTTAACCAGGATGCGGTGTAGTAACTACACCTGTGCTTGATTTTTTCCTGCCAGTTTGCTGGCTCCAGGGGAGACCGCAAAACTTTGAACCTGCAAGATGGGACTGTGGTGCTGTCTTGCTGGGGTTTGGTGGTGAAGGCAAGTTTTAAAAAAAGCATTTTGCTCGACCCTATTTCACAAATGGATAGTTCTTCATCCTTTTGCATGCGTTCGGTGGTGTAGTTCGCAGGTCAGCCCTGCAGATGGTTGGTCTGGGGCAGAGTGGGAAGCAGGTTGCTGCAGAGCACAAGGTGAGGAGGGGCAGGACAGACCTGCCCTGGGCTGGCCCGGCAGCTGTGCAATACAGACCCACAGCTGAGTCCCTGCTCTGGCACTTCGCGTTTGGTAGTGCTGCACCTCAAACTAGATTTAGCACCTCATCAGACTGTAGTGTCTGGTAAGAGCAGAGCTTAGCAACGTGCAGGAAGCCTCAGATGAAGAATTCATCCTGTCGTCCCTCTGTTAATAGCTGGAGTACTGCGTCCAGAGATTTGCAGAGTGAGACCTGTCAGAGATGTGATTAGAATTTGCTTCTCGCTCTGTTCTCACCGCGAACAGCTCGCTATTCCCCTTATTCTAGAGTAAATTGATTGGGACTCAATAAAAAGCATGGGGAGAACCCACTTGTCACTTCTTAAATGTCTCAGCCTGTTTGGAGACTTCGCCTGAATCCCTGAGCAAGTGGAAGCTCTTTCTAGTGTGAATTCCCCGCATCTATAGTTTCCCTGGCTAACAAGGGAAGGCAATATACATAGGACAGAACAGGTTTCTATTCAGCCGTGGAGAAAGCACTTGTGAATGTTGCAGGAAATGAGATCTTAAGTCAGTGCATAAAACAATCTAATCCATCACAGCCCCTAGAATGGCCTCTCATAACTCAGGGGCTGTCATACCCCTTTGTGTGCATGAAGGCAGTTGTGGAAGAAGTGACGAACTGCGCACATATTCTGCTAAATCCGTTCTGGCAGCTGAGGTAATATATTTTCAATGCCAAGTCACATAATTTTACTTTAGCTCATTTGACTCCAGGCTACAAAGCTATTCCAGAAAACAAAGGGATGGTGTTTGAATAATGAATAATAATGAATTTAATTCTGTGGGCTTGTGCTGGGCTGAAGCCTTTAGGAGGTTAAATGCAGATAAAGTAATGGAAAGCAAAAGTTTTACTTTACAAAATAGTACTGTTTTACTCTAGTCATCTTGACTTCATTAGGCATTGGTACCTTTAGACAGATGCAGCTGGCATCTGAATTTAAAACTGAAACATCATTAAGTATGATTTACAGATTTACACCTACAAAATAGTGCACAATTACTCTCAGCATCTCTTTTTTGCCTTCTAGTTTTGTGTTTTTTCTTGCCCTGTTGTTCTCTCTTGGTTTTGATAGTTGTAGACCTTCACAGTAGTTGCAAGGATATCTGAGTGTATCCTTACACCGCAGTCCGTGCACATGCACTTTTTTGGTGCCACCCAATATCCTTTGCTGACAATTTGGCGCTTTCCAAGAAAGCGGTAAGGCGATATTCCTGTACTTCTGGGCAAAGTGATGATGCCTGCCTCTACTTGTACAGCACCTAGCACGTGCTAGTCCTGATGCTGCTTGGTACTTTTGATGTTAGTTTAACGTTAATGACAAGTGGACAGGCAAGGAGAGGAGTTTCCCTATAGAAAGATCCTGGAAGGCAGCTTCAAGAAGACTTTTAATTTGGCAGGAAATTAAACACCACAATAGCATTAAAGACCACTGGGCTTTGGGTGCTTGATTGAACCTTATCCCTTTGAAAATCCCTCTTTAGCATTTTAAGGGAATATGAATTTGTTTACAAACTGTTTAGGTTGTTCGTGGAGTTGCTTAAGTTGACTCTGAGATGCACGCAGGCAGATCCAGGCAAGCAGGAATGCGGAGAAGTGCTACAGATGGTTGTCTGGGAGGTCTCGCCCCATCTGGAGAGGAAGCTGGTGGATACATGCACAAGGCTCTCTTAACCTTTGAGTTTCTTACACAGCACGTGTACAAAGTTGTGCTCTGTCCGAGATGCTATTCCAGCTCAGCAGCTTCTTCTGCGTGTGGGTCTTTTACTGCAGATGGTGTCCTTGGAACCCCAGCGAGGGCATTCGTGAAAGGATACTGCCCAGATCCTGCTCTGAGAGGAGAAGGGTGAGGTGAAAGAGGGGAGGCAGAAGCAGAGCAGCAGTAGTCTGTGTCCGTAACTTTACAGTGTGGTGCTACAGAAATCAATGTGATGCCAAAGGTCCAGCATCATCTGTTCATTCATGACCGAAGGTGATCAAATGAACTGGGAAGGGGAAGTCACCTTTAGAAACAATTTGATAAGTAGCAAACATTAAAAAGGAAAAAGAAGTGAGAGGCTTGATAGGCAAAGTGGGTTTATGGAGAGGCATTTTTGAGAAGGAGTGTCCTGGTTTCAGCATTTTAAACACATTTTAGAAGTGTTTTCTGAATGCTATTTAAGAACAAAACCTGATTTATACAATAGCAATGTGTGGGACGTACGTTCTTTGTCTGCAGCCTGAATTTGGCAATACTTTGTTAATTTGAGTGAATGAGAAAGTGAAGCTGATCGTAAACAGAAATGTAACAGTCATTCAGGCACCATGTGCATGGGACTTCTAGCGAGCTCCACCGGAGGTCTAGGCACTGAATATTTGCAGGATTATGTATCTTCTCATGGATCTGTTTTCATGTTCCAAGCCATCTGGCATACAGGAGTAAACAAACAGCAGAGAAGATAATAAGTAAACTGGGTTTTAACTATTTTTTCCCAGTCTTAATACTGTAAGAGCAAAGGACTTAATTCCTAAAACAAATTAATTTCAGATTGTCTATTATTAAGTGAAATAGTAAGTGTAACATTCCACCTTACAAGAAGGCAATCTCCCTTTGTTTACAAGGCTGTACACATGTTTTCTCCCAGCTTTAGCTGTGGCGAGAGAAGAGGTGAGCACACCCCTGCCCAAGGCCAAGGTCAAGTCTCTTATCTGATGCTGATGCATCTGGATAGTGGTATGTACCCAGCACTGGCACAGGCAGCTCTGGGCATGACTCTTGGTGTCACTGGGACAAGCTATGATGGGTTTACTGAAGGATATCCCTTGGTTAATGCTGCCTTATCCGACAGCAGCAATTCACAGGTGTTGCTTCGTAAGACTGAGCACAGAATTTCACTACAGGGAGGGAAATAATGACAACACAAACTTGTTTCTTTCCTGGTCTCACTGAGGAGAGTCTGGTAGAACTGGGTTACAGCGTCTACTTGCTCTTGTTCACTGTATTGGTTCAGAGAAATTCTATCTCAGACTGCCTAGAAAGGTTCTGAATTTCATCAAAAAGTCTTTGAAAAATTTCTATTATGGTTGATTAACTGCACAGTAGATTTAAAACCATAGCTCTATTAAAGTAATCCAAATGTGTGTAGTCAAGGCCCACTGATACCAATTAATACTGTTTAACTGAGTACTGTATTACTTAATGATTTTCCTTTTGGTGTAGTGTCATTTTGCAAAAAATGTCACTCAAAAAAGAAAGGGGGTTTCTAGTTTTCCCAGCAATGGAGGAAGCCCAGAGCACATCAGCATATAGGCTTCCCCAAAAAAGAAATGAACTTAAGCTCCCCTATTTTGCGGTTGGGAAAGGAACTCCATCGTGTGCATGAAATTAGACCAGACAACTATTGCTCCTTGCTATAGTACCTTTGGGAAGCTGTAGCCTACAAATGGCTGTGCTGGGGTTATCACTTCTTCAGAGCTACTTCAAAATCAGCTGGTTAGTCTGGGCTGTAAGAGAACCAGGTGGGTTAGCTCAGGGTGCCACTTACCAGTGTCATGCTCTAACCCCCACCTCCCATCAAATGAGTCAGACCTACCATCCTTCTTGCTTCCAACTGCATGTTCCTGCCCCATTTTTGCTGTTCGTTGGCGTTTATGGGAAAATTTGAACCAAGGAGTTAAAGTGGCTGAGGAAGACCACTGCAAAAAGCCTGATTCTCTACCACTTCAGCTCCTTGGATCCAGAAAAGGAAACTTACCTGCTTTAAATAAAGTTAATTAAAATGGGATATTTTTTTGTTTGAATATGTAAGGCTTGTAGGTAGGTAGAGTGAGAAAAACCAATGGCCCTTTCTTTCTGGTTGATAACATTTCTAGGAACTTGTGTCATTCTTTTAGACACTATGTGAAGTATCCTCCCATCACAGAATGGTCAGGGTGGGAAGGGACCCTTTGAGATCACCTAGTCCACCCCTCTGCTAAAGCAGGTTCACCTGGAGCAGGTTACACAGAGTCACATCCAGGTGGATTTTGAATGTCTCCAGAAAGGAGATGCCACAGCCTCTCTGGGCAGCCTGTGCCAGGGCTCTGGCACCCTCGAGGTAAAGAAGTTCTTCCTCAGATTCAGATGGAACTTGTGTTGCAGTTTGTGCCCGTTGCCCCTTGTCCTGTCACTGGGCACCACTGAAAATAGCCTGAACTCATCCTCCTGGCACTTGACGTTAAGATATTTTTGTATGCATTGATAAGATCCCCTCTCAGTCTTCTCCAGGCTAAACAGGCCCAGCTCTCTCAGTCTTTCCTAGTAAGGGAGATGGTCCAGTTCCCTCATCACCTCCATAGCCCTCCACTGGACCCTCTCCAGTAGCTCCCTGTCCCTCTCGAAATGACGAGCCCAGCACTGGCCACAGCACTCCAGATGTGCCTCACCAGGGCAGAGCAGAGGGGGAGGATCCTCTCCCTCAACCTGCTGGCCCTGCTCCTCCTCATGCACCCCAGGGTGCCACTGGCCCTTTGGCCCTGAGTGCACACTGATGGTCCATGGGCAACTTCCTGTGCACCATCACTCCCAGGGCCTTCTCCAAAGAGCTGCCTCCTAGCAGGTCGCCCCCAGCCCATGCTGGTGCCTGGGGCTGTCCCTCGCAAGGTGCAGGAGCCCACACTTGCCTTTGCAGAACTTTCTTAGGTTCCTCTCTGCCCAAGTGTCCAGCCTGCCCACTGTTTGTGGGCCAGGCACTCTCATTTCTGAAAGGTGTGTGACACCTTTTACCATTTTGAATGGGATCAGAAATATTAAAAAGAAGGAATAGGCTTGGGGCAGAAACTGTCTTGATACTCTTGGGTGCTCATTTACCTTGTTTGTTCCTGGTGTAGATGTAAGTTGGGGTTTGCTTATTCCTGTTTGATCTCATTTCCCAAAAGTATTTCCCAAGCTGTCCTCAGACAGGAACTATGGGAAGGAACCTTCTGGCTGAGATGGAATCCCTCATTCAAGATGAAATGGGATTTATTTATTTTTTTTTTTCTAAGCTGTTTCCTGGCAAGGTTTTCCTGTGACATTTGCTGGGAGGGTAACCCATTAATTTGAATCCAAGCACCAGTGGGAGCTAATCTGGACGACACTAGATCATGCTTGGCATTTGTTTCCACACTGGTTAGGTGCCATGTGAAATATTTCCAGTGTTGACCCATGTTTCCAGCTTTGGAAGCTGTGCTGGAAAGTGCAGTTATGCTAGAAGAGCTGTCTGATGATTTTTTTAATTTTTTTTTAATGAATAGTCCAATGGAAATATTAACTAGTTCACAGAAAATTCAGGTGCAAGCACAATTTCACACCTGTGTCAGTACCAAAAGGAGGAGTTGGCACACGACTGCTGTCACTGTTATTTAATATGTTTGTTGTGGAAACGCTTAATTATCCAATATGAAGATGAGGATTTCACTCTGCTATGTCTACATACACCACTTAACCTGCTGTTGAACCTCACAGAACGCCTCACCACAGCCTGTATCTGCACGTAAAGGACTCCTCGAATGAGCTGTTGGAGTTGTGGTCCTTGGGGAATGCTGCAGAGCGATGCCTGGAAATAGTGGGTCATGTTCAGAGCTGGCATTCCACGCAGAGCTGTGTAGACTTAAGAAGTAGCCAAGATACTGAGCAGGAAAACATTTTGATCACTTTGTGTTCATGTCAGCAAATAGCTTCTGGTCTGCTTCCCACGGGCTTTGATTGAGCATAAGTGCTCTTCCCAATACAAAGTCAGGGCATGTGATGAGAGAAATCTTTCCAATTACATGGCTACATACCAGTTTCATACTTACTCTGGTACAGCTCAGACCGGTTTGTTTTGAAGGACATGATGTTAAGTATTTGTAGGTATTTTAATCTCTGTTCAAATAAATATCAAAAATTTACTGGGGTGATAAAAGAGGGACTAAGGAATAAATGGTTAAAGCAAAGAAAAAAAAAAAAAGGACTGTTTAACATGTTGAGCTGCAAAGGTGGATTGTGAAGGTGCGATCTCTTTGGGAAGCAGATTTTCCGCCTCTTCTCTCTATTTTGCAGTACCCAGCACATGGGGCTTCTACACACTGCTGCATTATAAGTAATGAATGGCCATGAGATGGACAAACGGAGCAAGAATAACAAGGCAGTTATTCAAGGGCAGAAGTCGAGGTAGTTACCTGAGAGGGCTGGGTTGTTCTGGTAGCTGAGCATTGCCAAAAGACGGCTTTCTGGCTGTGCTGGAGAGCTGTATCAGGTTATGGATGGGACTGGTGAACACCATGTCTAAAGCAAAGAAATGGGTGGGACCCATTGCCAGCAACGGGGCAGTGAAGAGAGGCAGGAGGGATGCTTTTGCATCTTGGTGGCTGATATTTTGAGACTGGTGAGTGATACTGCCTTATGTATTTGTGGAACTGATCTATCTGGGCTCATAGAAGCAGAAACAAAGTTTTCTGACATGCAATCCTTTCACTGGATCCTCTACTAAAAAAACCACACCCAAACAGAAAATACCAACTCTCCATCCCATTGCCCTTTAAAAGCAAGGAGAAGCTTCTTCACTCTGACTTTCGGCTGATGGGAGGAAGAACAAGACTGAAGAAAATTTCCTCACTGGGGTGAAGCCAGGACAGACCCAGGCCCGCTGTAGACGTTCCTAAGTGGATTTTTAGGCTGCGGTTTTCAGCCTCTGAATTTTTGTCTGTGTGATTATAAAACCTAGAGTGAAGAGTATTATTCTTGTTTCTTGAAGTGTTATAAAGGACAGATATTGGATCCCAAGCTATTCTTGCATCCCAGGATAATTTCCAGGGCAGAGTCTCAGAATTACCCTACTGCCAGTTCTGGGATTTGGGAATTCAAACCCCTTGTTCTAGATGATTAGCCCAAATCATGGACAAGATTTTGGGGTCACAAGGTGAGCTTTAAAACATGTTATATAGTTTTGAAAACCCCTGGAGTTTGGATATCAAAGGACCTGCCTTTTCCCAAATAAAGGGAGACGTGCAGACTGACTCCCCTTGGAATTGCTCCAGTTCCGAATTCATCCCCAGTTACAATCAGTTGACTCCTCTTTGAGCAACAGCATTAATTGTAAATACAAACCTTCTTCTTACCAGATTTGGTTACCTCAGGCCTGATCTAATGCCTTTTGAGATTAGTGGGACTTTTTCAGTGTACTTGAGTAGAAGGTGGGTCAGACCCGTGTGAGATGCCAGTCACATTGGAACCCAAGAAATTTGTAATTCCAATGAGACCTTAGGTTTGATCAAGGAATCTTTAACAGGATTGCTTTTGTGTTTAAACAGCCCAATTGTAAAGGCTTCTTTCTCCACAATAATAGTAATTGGATATCCTTGATATCCAGTTATTTCATTGCAAGATGTTTCACTTGAAGAAAATAATTTCGAGCCCATGTTTCTTTTATTCTAAGTTAAAAGAGCTTATTGTCGCCTTTGTGGTCCGTGCAGTCCATTTGTAACTGCCTGGTACAGACTGAAATGTGTACATTCTTATCTCCCTCCCTTTGTTTTTTCTGTACCAAACTGTAAGCAAACCCTGATGTTTGTTCAGATTAGGGATCAAATACTGAATTTCTATTTCTTTTCTTGCAAATTCCTATGGGGGGGGTGGTGCGGAAAAAGTCAATATGCTAACATTGTTGCATCAAGCATTCAAATCTGTGCAGGCATTGATAGGCAGCTGGTCCACGCTTTTTAGCATTTTGGGCCAAGTTCCTGATTTCCAACAGATTAGTGTAAAACCAGAGGAACTTCATAGGAACTCTGGATTTACACTGCTTGCTTAGACTAGGTCAAGCTGTTAAATCAATACAGGATCAAAAATTTAATTTTTGTTGACTATTAATATAGTAATTAGTATTTGAGTAGGAATGGGGTATCTGCGCCTTCATAGTTACTCCCTAGGGAAATGAAAACATTGTTTTGTGGAATTGTCTGCTGCCCAATATATATAGCTATTCTTAATTGGTAAATGTATATGAAATAGCATTGGTGTTACTTCACCAACTTAATACAAAATAAAATCCTTTCAAGTCAGAATAATGTCCTCTGCTTTCTATTGGAAAAAACCCTAATGAATCCCACGATACGCTGTGATTTGCAATAAAGTTGATCAATGCGATCTACCTCCACAAATTGCAAAACATACCATTCACATTCTTTTGAGTAATACTGTTGTTTTACCTTGAAGTACATTGCTGTTGTTCCTGGTGTTAAGTATAGCATCTTAAGACTCTTTAATAGAAAGAAACTAAATGGAAATTGATTGATAAAAACTCCATCAAGGTGTTTATTGTTTTTGCCCAAGGGTAAGGCAGAAACTTTTGAAAGCCACGTCAATTGTATTAGACACTGTTTTTCAAAGTGCACGGGCAATGGAGATGTGAAAATAAAGGTAGGAAATGGCTTTTAATCATTAATAGCTTGCACAGGGAGCTTGTAGTACAAGGTAGAGCATCCACCTTCATGCTGGATAATGATGATTTGTTGCAAAAATTGGTGAATGGAAGTGTAGTGGAAGATTGTGTATGCAGTCCTAGTACTGAAGTTGGCATCTACAGCAGCCTGAAGCATATGCATATGAAAAAGAAAATACCTGATTAACAAGGGACACTGTTATTCTCCAGCTATCAGACAGAAGTGGAGTAGGAGAGACAGGATGTCGTTCAGCATCAGTTGCCTGTAGGGCTTGTAAAGTTCTTAACCCTTTGGAGCAGGGCCTGAAACAACAGCTCTCTCCCTAGTTCGTGGACTATTCTGGTTTGATCAGTGTAGGAACAAATCCATATGAATCCAAATTGTTAAGAGAATTCTGGTGAGGCTAAGAACCGCAAACTGTCCCACTAGATAGGGAAATAACATCCACTCTGAGAGCTCAGAGCAAGTAACAGGAAAGATGATGTTAGTGGAAGGGAGTCTTAAGAGAATTGTGGGAGGACATTTGTTCTTGGCTGTTGTGAAGGGACACTGGCTTGGAAAACGCCTACTCCAGACGGTAGTTTGCTGCAGAGCTGCCTTTTTTTTAAAGCCCGGCTGCCAAGGCAAACTTGAGTAACCAGCTCAGCTGTGTATGAGTGAGCAGGCTTGGGCTAAAACATGGGGGTTTTTCGCATTAATTTTATGCTGTACAGACGTTGTTTTTCCCCAAAGTATCCCAAACTGAAATGTCTCGAATTCTGAAGTGTGAATGTGTATGGTCAGAAACTTATTACCAGCTCCCCATCATGCATGGAAACAGGGAAGCCCAGGGACATGCTGCTTTGGTGACTTAAGATCATTTTGCACTCTCAGGTTGCCCTGGGCCTTTTAGCTCTTCAGGATTGTTAAATGATTTGCGCTGTGCTCGCTCGTCACATGGTAAAGGTAATTATTTGAAAAGATGAAGGGTAGGAGTGGGTCTGACCTCTCTGTGATCAGATACACGGGCAATAGCCATGTGGGCTGCTCGCGCTGTCGCACCCTGACCACCATCCCAAGTGCTGGGGCCGTAGTGGAGAGCTGACCCTTGTTAGCGGTAAACTTTGGGCATGCGAGTCACGACATCCAGTTCCTGACTTGAAAACCCTCCGATATAAATGGAAAATCAAACCCCAAATTGGAAAAGGTTTGGGAAAATGGCAGGTGATGTGACCTGTCCAAGACCATGAAGCATTGGTGGCAGAATCAGAACTGACTTCTGGAGTCTGGTGCAGTGGAGATTGCAAGATTGCAATGGATTAACCGGCCCTGTTCCTTACTCGCAAGGCTGTGGCTGAACTTCTTTACTAGTTCTGCTCTGCTCTCCCAGATTGAGGATGAAGAATTTTGTGAATAGGTTCCTGGTAGTTTGCAGGGGTGTGTGTGTTTTGTTTTGCTTGTGAAATATAGACACCTTAGAAATGGCATACACACCGAGACTGCTTCTTATGGCCTGTTGGGAAGGTAACCTTTAAAACTAGCTGGAAAGTGTTCCAGCTTTCCCCTCTACCAAAGACGAATTTAACTTTTTCCTCTAAGGTTGAGGAATGAAAAAGGATTTTATTTAATTTTTTAGGGAAAAATGGAAAAATTTCTATTTAACAGCATGATACTTTTTGTTTTAATATGCTGTTATTCATCAGTTAAATAATTTAGGTTAAAAAAAAAACCCAGAACAAAACCCCCAACTTTATTTCTAGAAAGGATATTTGTGGTCAGAAGCCATTTTAACAAAACTCAGTAATCTAAAAGTGGAAACATGAATTCTTTGTTTCCACACACTATATAAATCCATATAAACTAATAGATTTATTTCTTTTATACTTGGAGAAGGAAGGAAGGAACTGTTTAATTGGAGAAAGTTCAAACACTGTAGTGATAAATCCATGTTACTGTGTGCACAAGTAGTGTGTGTATTTAGTGTTAAAGTGCTATGTGTATTTAACATTACTCTTATTAGCTTTACCATTTTTTGGTTTTGGCCTTTCTTACATGTAGATAGTTTCTGTAGCCCTTACTTGATGCGCATATGTGCTTGTTTAAAAAAGAATAAAAAGGGTTTAGCAAAACATTGTAGCTGTGTTGTACAACGTATCTTTTATGATGGGTATCAGGTAAGTGTAAGTATGTGTAGAAATAGACATTTTCAGGCAATATTGCTCAGTGCATACACACACTTGTAGTGGTCACGCACAACTTAAACAGGCAGAAATGAACAGTTGAGACTAAACTCTTCCAAGGTAGGGCCCTACAAATACACTGCATATCAGCTGTGCTAAGAGTTGGTAATGGGACCTGAACTAAACATATGACAAACATATGGAAAATACATTTCTTTGCTTTGTGTGTTTAAAAAATGGATCATACTCAACGTGCTACTGCCTTTGAGGGCTATAAGATAAAACGTTGCAAGGTTCAATGACTTTGAGATGGGAATCCTGGGTACAGCCCAGATGGAGGCCTGATACTAAAAGCTGCTCTTGTCTTTGAACATTATTGGCCTCAAAGAATTGAAATTCCTTTTAGGTTTTCCTCCCCCACCCCCTTTAAAACACTATGAGTGCAAACAGTTTCCACTCGTTTTTGTCCCTGTGCCAACCTGCAGTTTAAGTACTGTTTTAGGAGAGGATTGACTTGCAAGTCCTCTTGAAGTCAATGGCATGGTCTCTGAAGCTCTGCGAAGTGTAAAAAGCCCATTTTAAACTGCTCCAGGGTTGCTTCAGTGTAGCTATTCTGGTGCTTGCAGAAAAGATGGTTTAAGAAGGTTGTTCCCCCTCCCCCCCCGCCCCCGCGCCCCCCCCCCCCCCCCCCCCCCGCCCCCCCGGCACCATTCTCAGTGCCATGCTGCTGTTTCTCCTTCCTCAGCCTGGCTGGGTTGACATAACCACCTAACCACCTGTGGACTGATCCCCGAGTTAGATCTCTTGAGGCGATCAGGACTAATATCTGCACTTCACCTTCCTCTTTTCATTTTATGAAGTTTATTTATACGTGGCATCTTTTCATACTGATGCCTTAGAAATACTTGCATTAGCAGCTGTGGATGGAAGGGCAGGTAAGAGTGTGGACAAGAGTGGTGCTGCTACCAGAATCGACCCTCAAATGCTACCTCCCGTATTTTGTGACACATCTTCTCTTTATACTGTTTTAGAGACACAAATCAGCTGTTAACCTTGTTAACTAGGCTGGTATTTGAACACAGTGTGTGTAATCCTGTATGAAGATGAATGTCTCCAGGGATAAGGTGTGAGAGGCAGGGTATAGGAGGGAAGCACTGACCTCCAGCATCCACTGGAAGCACTGGAAGCATCATCATCCCAGAGATCAGGGTACCACTGCCACTGCAGCACAGGTGACCTAATGGCTTGTTGGCACAAAAAGGAACAGCCCTCCTCCACTCCCCCCCCCCCCCCCCCCTCCTTTGCACATTCCCATTTCCTTCGTTGTAATACTGAGCTGAGCTAATTTAGGCAGGAGTATGCTTTATTTTCCTATTCTTTTTGCTCCCTAGACTGCTCAGTGAAGGGGTTCTGCACTAAGTTACAGGGCAGCACATGCCTTACGGCAATGGGACCTCCCTTTTTGGTGTCAGAGTTAAAGCACACGCTGGTAGGGATAGTTCAAGCCGCTGTTCTGGTCTCAGCTAGTCTGGTGGTTTGAGCACAGAAGGTGGAAAGATGCCTTAAAACGTAGCTTTTCCTTTCCTTCTTGCAGTCTGGTGCCAAACAGGGTATGGAGAAATTGGCTCTCAAAGGCCTTTATTTCTTCCGGCTCGTTTACTGTTGTTTGTTGTTTTTCTTTTAAAGCAGACTTCCAGGCTGAATACAATTTTCCTGTGGGAGTAGATGCTGAGTTCTGTCTATGTTTTTATCTCCATAGTTGACAACAGTAAAAATCTCAAGCAGCATCCCCCGCATTCCCTGCTTTGCTGTTGTCATGCTTTCTGCTGGTTGACAAAGTCACCTCTGCGGCCTTAATATTTGAGCGCATTTATTTTGCAAAGTGCTGGGAGCTGCACGGCTTGTTGATGTTTTCAAAAGCTTTCACGAAAGCTGTTGAAACACTGCATGTTGCACAGTTAAGAATTTAGGAATTTCCACTCCCACTCCCCAACTGTTTTTCGGATTAGTATTTGTGTTTCTCTAAAGCACCCTGCAAACACCCCCTGTCACTAGGAGATGGTAGAGAGGCCGAGGAAATCAGTCATGCAGTCTCTCTTTCTGTGAAGTCTTACTCGTCTGCTGGGATCCTGTGAGAAAGTCCTTTCGTCTGTGACAACCCTTCCGATGGGAGTGAAATCACAGAATGTTTAGAAGAGTTTCTTTTATGGAGTTCAACCCAACTCTTCCCATTCCTCCCTTGCCTATTTCCTCCTTCCATCCCCGGGTATTTCAGAGTATTACTTGCCTAATCAGGAATTTTGTTTTACCTATTTGAAGATGGAAAGAAGTACCTAACGACAAAAAAGAATAGCTTGAAAGATACTGGGTTTGGGAATAGCTGAGACAACAGGATTAGGCTTAACTTTAGGCTGCAGTTATGTGTGGCTAGAAGAGGAGCAAAGGCTTTTCTGGCCAGTGGGAGGAGGGAATAACAGATGATTCTCGTGCTCTTTTACAGAGGTATTGCTGATTCTATCGAATCTGTGGCTTAGCAGCTATGTGATGCTGAAACACTTTATTGAAAGACAAAGACTTCTTGGGGCATGACCATCCCTGACAATGTTGCAGCCTTTCCCTTCCAAAAGTTCCTCCGCACTGTTAAATGGCATAGCAGTGATACAGTATCCTTTCTACTCAGTTTGCAGCTGACAAATAAACAATCTCAAATCTTACTATGATGACAGCGCACCTTATTGCTGGAAAACAAGACAAATAAAAACATAGAGTTGTACTCTAGAATTAAGGCCAGGCAAAGCTTTTATTTCTCTTCCGATTGCCACCCCTTTCCTAGGCAAAGGGAGATCCTGCAAACTCCGCTCATGATTTTGCTGTGACTGTTTGTTCTAAGTGGCGTTGCTTGGACGCCACAGTAGCAAGTTGCCTCTCAAGATGAAGGAAAATGAAGACAAACCTCTTTTTACTTTAGAATACCATCATATTTTTTAATACGGGCTTTGTTTATTCAACTGTAAACATTTGCTTTTTCACAGATAGCGATCTCCTTACACCATAGTGTTACATGTAAGCTCTTCATCTTGGTCATTTGCTGTTACATTGTGGTGTGAGATGGTTCTGATGCTGGAAGAAGACAAGCCATTCATTGGCAACCTGAGGAATCCCCAGGAGCCATATAAAACAGTTCCCTCCAAGCACTAACTTCTGTGCTCCAGAATACTGATTTTAAAAGATTGCATCTTGCAGAACTGCCAGACCGTGAACCTTGGCAAGCATGAGCTTCTACACATTTCCAAAAGGACACGAAAAATAAAATTGGCTAAATTAACCACTGAACCTGCTTCCCCTTTCCTACATCTTCAAGTCATAGCAGTAAACATCACTAAGACCATTTGCTTTTTAGTCAAATATTAAGTGTGACTAAAAGATACTTTACACCAAAAAAAATTTTTGATAAATGAAATTCCAGGCTGGATGCGTATAATGTAGTAGTTCAGAAATTCACTACCCTTCATTTCAACCCTATGTTATACAAATGGAATTGCAAATGAAGCCTGCTTCTGTTGGATGGTGCCAACCATCTGATAGAGAGATCTTGGCTGGCTACTCATGTGTCTTATGAGGGGATGTAAGAAATTAATATTTGTAATTTTTATTACTTTTTGAAAACACCTTTTTTTAGTGCCTTACAAAAACTACTTGATCAATTTTTGTCCTAAATTGATTATCACAGGGCCTTTTCTCTTTCTGCAGACTGTTGAGCTTTTGTCTCTCTGAGTTTATCTTAATAATCAAAAAACTCAATGACCGATAACAGGATTCACATTGTTCCTTTTTATGTTTTATTCTGTGTACAATTTGGGAATGTCAGATTCTGAAGGGAGGTGTGATTGAGAGTCACCTAGGGCGGCTGGAGCACACAGAATAGAGCAGAAGGCTGGAGGTGCCTCTCTGTTTCCAAGAGGTCAGCATTTTCCTTGCATCTGGACCCAAAGCTTCAGTTCATTTTAAGTTTCCTTTAACAGTCATACTGCTTAGACTTTTGTTGTAAAAGCAAATAAATAAGTAGAAATTTGTTATTTTAAACTTGAACTGAGCCCCCTTACCTGCTGATAGTGCACCGCTGCAGGCTGTTCCTGTGGGGCAGAGGGGTGCAATGGGGGGGGAGGGGAAGGGGACAGTGGGTGCTGTGCATCCTGGCTGCACCCCAAGGGTGGAGTGCGAAACCAGGGCTTCCATGCCTCCAAATATTCTTGCCCTTCATAATTTTAGGCTCAAAAAAATTGAGTTGGAAGTCAATACCATTCATACTGCATTGATTTCTGTGCAGTATTAAAGAATGTGAATTACCACAGTGGTGAAACAGATACGTAGTTTTTTATCATGTATTTGTTAAATTTTTACTCGGCTTGTACCAGGAAGAGAGGTTGTTTGGTAAAACTCCTTTAACTTCTTAAATTTTATCATTTTAGAGTCAAATAGATCAGTTCCATAAATGGATAGTTAGACTAATTATTAAATGTTTGCTTAGCGTTAAAAGTTTTCTCAAAGTATGTGCCTGCCATATGCTGATGGCAAGCTGGCTAATATTATTTATTCCAGCCTAAATGTTTTCTAGCAATATGAATTGGTAGAAAGAATGTTGTGTGCGCGAATGGTGATGGTATTCATAGCACGTAATTTTTCACTTTCCCATCATCTGTTGGAACCTGGTTCAAAGAGCTGTGTTTGCTTATTGTGCCTGTAATCCCTGTTTACTGAGTTTATTACTCTAACTCTGCTAGCCTGGGTTATGTACTGTTTGTGGATGAAACCTTCAGTCAAACAGAGCTTCATCCTTTCGACATTTTACACTGCTCTTTCTAGCACAAGGAATCCAGGGAGAAGAGTACATAGCAAGCAAGAGTACGGAACAACAGAACTACAGGGCAGGGTGTCCTCACAGTGATTATCTTTATTAGCAAAATGTAATTTATCCAATTAGCTGATTCCATTAAACAAGTTCAATTGCTTTTTCTCTTGCCACATTTCAATGTGTTTATGTCTTGAATGAGTGAAGGATGTATTGTTTGATGTGACAGCTTTCTTTGTGTGTAGCTACCTCTTTATTTCAATCCAATGACTGACAAAAGATAGGAGTGGGTCTTTTTGATGTAGCGTGGGGAATTATTTTCTGATTTGACATCCTAATTGATTGGGGATTTCTTATTTTATTAAAGAATTTCCATCCTGAATTGCTCAGGAAAGCAGTTCCTGGTACACTGCAACAGGAGGATAAAAATGAAGATGTCAGGATGATTCAAAAAAGGACAACTATTAAGCATACTTTTCAAACTGTGATTATTACACACGGTCAATAATCTTTTCCTCTCTTCTCTTATTACCTTTAACCCTATGCTTCTGTTCTCCAAAGTAACTTCAGAGCTTCTTTTGAAAGATACTGGCTCCTTTTAAAAGAATTTTCAATAGTGCAAGTTGAAAAATATGAAGTGTGTTCATGTAAAAAGTTCACAATCTGCATATTTTCACTACAAAACTAAACCCATGCTTTGAATTTTTTATTTCCTCCTCTGTTTTCAATGGCAAAAGGGAAAGAAAAGTTAGGATGCTAAATGATAGGCGGCAGAAGGAAGGGAGGGAAAGGACACTGGAGAAGGTGTTCAGTAGCAAATGAAAGGTACTGGGCAAAGAAAACTTCACCGTGCTTGGTTGAGCAAAATCTGATTTAGCATCATTACTGTAGTTCTAAGCTCTTTTCTACATGATATGAAGAATCCTGAACATCAGTTTTTCCTAAAGACTGCGAGAATTCCTAGCAGCCTTCAGTCAGAGACGAAAGCATTTGGCTGATGGGATACAACGTGCTGCTGTGGTGGGCTTTCACGTACCTGTGTCTGGCATCGGTGCCCACCCCGGTGCCACCCCTTCTGCTGTGCCAGGCTGGCTGCTGAGACTGTCTGGGTGAGAACCAGCTTGGCTAAAGCAATTAACTATTTGTATCAGTGCTCCCTTCTTGCCCAGCCAGTCAAACAATGGTGGTGTTTAAGTTGGTATTGCCATCAGAATAAATATTTGGCAAATGATGTCCTTAACCTTGAAGTGAAGATGCAGCCAGTGTATTTTACTGTTGGGCAGAAATAGTAACATCAGTGAGCGCTAGGGCTGGTGAGATGCAGGCAGACGGGAAGCACAGGCTCAGCACAACGACATCTTAAAAAAAAAATTTGAACAAATGAAGTGAATTGCTTCTTTTTTGCAGAGATTATTGTTTAGGGAGAAAGTTGCTGTGACTTCTGGAAGGAACTGGATATTCCATCACATTCCTGTGTTTCAAGAAATGGAAAATACAGTGATGATGTTGCTGATTGTTTTTAAAATGAAACTGTCTGTAGTTATCTCTAGAGATAATAATCCCCTGCTGGTTTAGTGCTTCCTTGATTTCGTTCGTATAAATCTGGAGAATGAGGCATCGCAAGGCTGCGTCAGCTCCCCCACGCCACCTCCAAGTAAGTGTCTCATCTCAACCACATTGCAAAATGTATTTTCTAAATCGATTCTATAAGGTTTTGCTGGGATGCTTTTGCTCTCTTGTTTTTGAATACTGGATCAAAAGCTTGAATATAGCAGTTTTTTCCCCCACTGATTTTACCTTTTTATTGGAAACTAATTCACTTGGACCCCCTGGTTTCCATCGCACATAAGACCCTGTGTTGTGCCTGTATGTTGGGGTGTCTTAGCACCCGGGTATTCGATTACCATCGTGCAAAGTGGGAGTGAGTGGAAGGATAGCATGATTCCGTAGCTTTTTTTCATTTGCTTGAGTGCAGATGGTCACATGTGTAGGATAAGGTTCAGGATTTATAGACTTATGCTGGTTTTGCTTATTGGAACCCAGGTAAAAGCAGCTTTTGATGACTGATTTGACAATTACTCCTTCTGAGGGGTGATTTAGTCTTGTATCTACCTTTTTTTTTTTTTTTAATCCAAAGATCTGAAAGTACTTTTCAATTGTTTAGACTCACTATTTACATTTTTAACAACATAGAAAATGGACAACAAAGTGGAGAGAGTTGAACGTGCAAGTCTGTTGCTTATAATGACAGCAGTATCTAAAGCAAGTTTGCCTAATTCCCACTCTCGCATAGTTACTTTGAGGCAATTGTTTTAAGTGAGATTTTTTTTTTGTATTTATTTCAGGCATGCTTTATGGTTACCCCAGTTTGTGGTTTTTTGAAATCAGTATCAGCTGAATGTGCTGTTAAAAAAAATAATATAGAGAGTTGCTTTTCAAAAGAAAGGTTTTGCTTTGATCCTCAAAAGGAGGGATATTTTTTTTCCTCCTGAAATTGTTTGTTCACAGATTGGATATACATTTCTACTGTTGGCAGTATGAGACATAACATAGTGTGATGGGCGTTATTTTAGCAAAATGTGTATTGTTACCCCTGTTAGAGGCTGGGCCACCAGAGGATAACAATTTGCTGCTGCCACCAGCTGATGGAGTTGGTCCTTCAGCTGAAGTGATGGATGTCAGCAAAGCTGCACTCAAACTCTGTGCATTGACAGATTTCCACTGAGGCAATGCGGATAATGAAAATTATGCGTAAAAGCGCAGCCATGTATAGGACACGTCAGAGGACCTCTGGAATGCATTTTGTAGACTCTAGTTAGACCTCTTTTCTCCAAATTATGTCAGTATAACACAGCTGATTTCGGAGCCTGATTATGACAGTGTTTCATTGGAAGAAGCTTTTTCTCCAAATCTCAAGTTTAAAAGAGTTTAAAGTGTAATGTATGGGACAGTCATGAGGAGGAACCCCCCAGGAGTCCGACATGTGATCTTCCCAGGGTATGAAAAGCCACCAAGGGGTTAATCATCCCCCGCTGCACATGAAATGACAACAAGCTTTTGGCAGCTTTCCCCATTCTTTATATAACACTTCCAAGCGCTGAAGCTTGTATCCTCCTAGTAATGCTTTTAATTTGTGCTCTGTTGGGGAGAGGCCAAGATTTAATCGAAATCATTAGAATGTCTTTGCTTGAAGTAGCTGAGGGCTTGTAGCGAGCTGGAGGAGTTTACTTCAGAATAATTAAAAGAAATACATAAGGTCGTCATTGGTGTCTGAGCTATTCCAGACACCAGGTTCAAGGGGGAAAGGTTGAATTTAATGACAACTCCTCTTACCTTAAGTAGGATGCTTGCACGGCCACATAGTTTTAATAATTAAACTTTGCCTTTTTCTCTTCCCACACACCTACCCAAATGGACTTTGTTTCTAGATTTCTCTCAGTACAGTAAAGGTGGGCTTGCACCAATGCCTGGGAGCCAGGTTTCTAAGTGATTCAGAACTTTGGGGCCTCTACCACATAAATGACAACATTTAGATTTGTCTCTATCTTTTGTCTCCAAAATGGGATGAATTTCAGTGTGCCTATAAGCATGCATGTGTGTGTTTGTGTGAGAGGACATGGTTATGTGTGTGTGAACAAGCGTGTATTTGGTTGCGGTGCCAGCTGAGGTCTGGTCTTGAATTTTGACTCTCCCTATTTAAACGGGACTATCAGGATGCTGGTGCTGTGGCTTTCAGTGTGGTATTGATGTCTATGTATAGATTTTAGTCCTATATGTGCCTGAGAGGCAATGCTATGCTCTGGGTGTGTGCACAGGAAAATGAACTGCTGAGGTAATTTTGAGGCATGATACATACATTAATTGCATAGTGTAAAATAGCACAGACTCCTTCTTTTTGTTGCTTGTATATCAAACAAAATGCTACTCAAAGGAAAGTTAAAAAAAAATTAATTTTACCTCTTGTGCTGTGCAGTCCCAATGTTTTATAGACAGTGATGGGGCAAAGTGGCAAGCGGTGAATTTGTGAGAAACTGTCTCTCTTCAATGACTTTTTATGCCTACGTTTGAATACAGCCTCTTACAGCAGAGTAGGTTCAAATAATGAACTAATAGCGAATGTTAAAGATTTAGGGAATTGGCTGTGAACTTTTGACCCTGGGAATATAAGGAGGTTTGCTTTTCAGGAGAATTAGTCTAGCTGGGCTAATGGGTGCCAATAAGGGCTGTAAGCAGTGTGTCAGGGACCAAATCTTTTAATTAACCGCTGAGTGAAAAGTAGTTTGGGAAATGCAATAAGTCAGATTCAGGTCAGATCAAGCAGAATAATATGTGGGCAATGATGAAATTAACATACTAGGAAATGCAAGCTGAAAATCTCTAAACTTTCCTTATTAGACTGATAGAAATTGGAATTTACTTTGATTGCTTCAAGAAAACATTGCACCTACTTCTACTGACTCATTCTAGGAAGGTTTAGCCTGCCCTGGCCAGCGTCATCTGCAGATGAAAAAGATTAAACTGGGTTAAACTGGGCATATAACAGTTTTGAAAAACATTGTGACTTGTAATACAGGCTGGCTCAGAAATGTCAGTTGTGCTCCAGTGATTTTGTTCAAGGCTGTGATGCCCACAAATTTACAACAAGGATTATATTGCTAGTATGCTACTGTCTCTTGTCTTTCTCAAAAAATAGTAGTCCTGTGCTTGTGTCATACCTGTCACGGTTGTGTCCTGGTTTGGGAGGTGAGCACCGCAAGACAACACAACATGAATAATTACATTCAATATTGTCCTATAGACGTAAGGATCTCAATTTTAATTATACCTTATTAACAAAATGAGTAGGATTAGAACTACATCTAGAGAGTTTAGAAGGTAAACCAGTGCCTGTTACTGTATCATTATAGAGTAAGGTTTAAATTATTAGTTTAATTCACATCTAATAGGATTTTAATCCTATTCTGATTGCTCTCTGTGCACGTCAAAAAGTATGATTTTACAGAAGGCCCATGCCTTAAAGTTTAGTCCAGAGGGCTTTGAAATTAATGGAAAAACTCCAACTAAGCTTAGTGCGTTTTGAATCAATCATTTTGAGTCCTTTCTATCAACACTAAAATTCAAATACACTTTGAAAACTTTGACTGTGGGTCCCTAATTTCCTAAGAATTATTATCAACAATGACAATGTAGTATCTGATCTGCCAAATAATTTATTCAAGCCTCTACTAATGCCTCAGCCATTACTAACTACTTAAGTCATTTACTTAATTGGAAAGTGCACTAACTTCAGTGTAACATGCAATGCAGAGTAGTGAGGGATTCCATAAGATCAGGAACTGCTTCTCAGTGCCCTGTTGCATTTCCTCCTTGCTTTCTGACTGGCTTGGTAGTTTCAATGTTGAGCTAGAATAATATTTTCTTCCTTCATAGTTGTTGCAAGGTGCATTCCTTGCCAAAAATCAAAGGGCTAAATTGCATTCACTGACTTAAAATCAGTCCTGCTGTCAACTACGATGCATGTTTAATTGTTCTGTCTGTACGTTGTTGGGCTGGAACAGTTTCAAACAATCTACCAATCATGAGCAGAAAAAAAAATCATTAGAAAATCAATTTTTGCTTAATTGAAGGTCCTTCTTCTAAATGGGAATGAAGAAAGATTTATAACCTCAGATTCACTGAGTGTATAACGATGGCACTGGAGCTTGTCAAGGTTTTCCTTTGGCAGCTGTGGCACGGACAGCATTTACTTTTTCCACCTGCTGTGGGTCAGCACAGCATAGTCCTTTGCTTCCCAGGGCCCATGCCATGTACTAAGTGGAGCACAAGAGGCTGTGTTTACAAATCAAAGGTGGAAAAAAGTCATTATAGAGGGAGGAAGCAAAATAGTAGAAGGGAATTTCAAATGTATTGTTTGTTTATACATTTCTTCTGAATGCTATGAGTGGAAATTGCAATGACTGACTCATGGAGACATCCCTTTGGCATCTGACTACTGATGCTGACATTGATAAAATCCTGTATCCCAGAGCCCCTTGGGTAGTTTGCTCTTTGCTCCCAGAGCAAGGGCTCCCAAAGGTAAAATCCTGTTTCTATTCAAGACAACAAGAGCTTTGCCATTGATTTCAACAGGGTCACAATTTCACTGCAGGTCTTTTAAAAACTTGTAGCTTGATTTTCTTCTGTTGAGACTTAAGCAAATCTACTGAATCATGATGTGGTTAAAATGTAGCAGGCAAGGAAAACATAGGAAAATGGAAAACTGATAGGAAAATCAGGCCTGTGGTTGTAGCCCCTTCCCCCTTCCTGGTTTCTCCTGCTGTGCTGAGAAAATGTGGCCCCATTCTCCTTTAAGTTTACAATGAGTAGAAGAGGGAGCCATGGTGTAAATAGCAAGCAATAGCTAAAAGTGAATTTACCAAAGTTCAATAAACATAAAAATGATGAATTTAGATGTCATGTAATTAACTCAGAATTACACGAGCAATAACCAAGTAATTACACCTTTAATAATGCATTAAACTTGTCAGGAATACTTAGTCATTCAACTAGAATTTAACAAGATAGCCTATAGCAAGTAATAGTAATTAGACATCACTACTGAAAACATTGATAGTCCCTAATTGATACCTTTTATTTATTTATTTATTTATTTATAAAGTTAAATGCCAAACATTTCTTTTGAGTGGATTAAGGAATATTATTAGCTGTATTTAAGACCATAGCGCCTGCTCTTACAAATTGGATGCAGGTATAAAAAAGCAGCAACCACAAAACTCTAGGAAAAGTGTCCCAGCTAAACCCACCAGTCACTTACACAACTTTGGTTCAAGTTCTCACTCCTGTGATTTAAATTACAACCTGAGGAAGCCTGCTCCCTGGCAAGTGTGTCAGCAGCAAAGCAGAAAGGGAGGTGGCAGGGAAAACTTTCTGAATCAGACAAAATCACAATTGCATCATCTGGAGAATGCAGGTCTTCGGTGTGACAGAGGCAAGCTGCAGTCTTTGCAAACGTACAGCAGGGAAAATAAACAAGCTCAGGAGTCTATAATTTAGGTATTAAGGCAGGACTTGGGCTTACTAACAACTAAATCAGATTGTTTAGACTACAGAAGAATGTGGGTTTTTTGAGGAAGAGTTGGAATAGAATTGAAACTATGTGTTTACTTGATGTTTCTCAATGTGGGAGATATTTCTGCTGCTTTTATCTTGTTCAATCTATGCATTTGGCAAATTATTATTTTTCCTTTTTTTTTTTTTCTTGTAATGAAAAAGTAAAGTTTATTCCAGGGGAAACTGAAAGAATAATGTAAAAAAAGAAAGAAAAAAAAAAGAAAAAAATCTTTTAGGGCAAGCCAATGTAGTTTTTTTTGACATTTTCCTTTTGTTTCATTCTGTTTTTTACAAACTTTTGAACCTTTTTCTTATTTACAGCAATAATTCATATATTTGGCCTGAATTCACAAATATATTTGTTTGCAAATTTCTTGGGGGAGAAAGTGCTCCATCTTATTCTGAATATGTACTGGAATCTATGTTTAGTGGCACCAACTGTACTTTAAACCAAACTAAAGAGCAATTAATGCTTTCTGCGTGAAAGAGTAGAGATTAGCTGGAAAGATCACATACATCTCATGACATTTTTTTCATCTGTATAATTACAAGTCTTATCAGGCTGCATGCTGAGCTATGTCTGATTGTCAATCAGGCCTCTCTTGATTGCACCTGATATAAATATTCCATGTCAATCTGTAGGATGTAATGCCAGGGTCCAAACAACTGTACATTAGTCCACAGATACAGGGTCCTGGGCTTTCTTGCTATGCTGATAATCAAATTAATTCCTAAAATGTAGGCTCTCTGCTACCAAGTGCTTAATTCCCCTGCACCTTTAATGCTGCTCCTCTGCTCTGATATATGGTGGCTCTGCTGAGCCCTCCTCTCCAGATACAGAAGATTATTCATGAAAATGAAACTACTGCATTTATGTTTACATGATTCTCAGACAGTTGCGTGGCAACTGGAATTGTCTTTACTTTTATGCATATTAAAACACTCAATAGATACCCTTTCAATAATTAATTGGTAATGAATGTAGAGGCTGTAGATTGCTATATCCAATGTGTTTAGGCTTTATCCAGTGGTTAAACTGGCTAAAAAAAGCCTTGTTTTTCTGTGTTAGGACTTCCTTAACAGGAGATGCCATGTCCTCTTCTCAAAAATAACAGGCAGTAAACAAAACCCTAGAGGAGCTGACTGACCTGAACAGCATCAAGGCCAGCCAAGTGTGCGTTTGCAATGCACAGGACAGAAACTGTGTATGTCGCAGAGCAGATTGCAAAATCCATGCTGTGAGGTAGAGAGCAGTGATTTTCAATCCGTTCTCGAGACCTCTGATACTCTTGACATTCACCCAGCACGCTGCATCTCTCTTTGGAGGGCCCTGGCTGGCTCCTCCAACATGCAGCTCTCCCCCTGGAATGGGCAACAGCAGAGCAGCGGTGCTGTGCCTTGAGATAGCCCAGCAGGACTTGCTCTCCTCCCCTAGGTGATGGTGAAATAAAGGGTTTCAATTACTTACAAAAAAAAAAAAAAAAAAAAAATCAGCTGTGGCTAGCCTTCCCTGTTTAACCACATCACCTGGACACTGTCAGTGCCCCATTGTACCTTTGGGCTTCTCTCAGTAGAGAACTGGGATTCCAAAAATCGCCGTGGCTGAGGCTGGCCACCCTTTCCTCCTCACTGGAAATGTAAAAAGGTCTTTTTCTTTAATAATAATAATAAAAAAAGGCAAGGAGGCAAATCTCTGGTGTTTTGGTTTTTATAATTGTTTTAACACAAGATGGAGTAAGAGGTTTTTTCAATCTCCACAGCTCTCCTTCTGACTCATTTAATTAGACCTGAGTGCTAATGGGTTTTCATGCTTTGTAGGAAAGTTGTAGACATGCTTGTTTGGCCTTGCTGTTGTTAGCACTAGCTTTGCACGGATGTTCATGCAACTGAGCTTGTCAGCAGAGGCAGGCACTGCATTGCTTCTGCCCTCGTCTGGGGTGTATCTGGAGTTTTAGTGTCACCACTTGTTTGGATGCATATCTGCTTACAAATCTGCATGTGCAAAGGGATGCACAGCAGTGTCCTCCCTGACCCTGTACGCAGTAGCAGCGTGTTGAAGTTATTTTCTTAATGCTTCTTCCTTACTGTCACAACTAATGTAACAGATCAACCAGTTTGCTTGCTATGAAGGCTTCTGTAGAACATGACTTTGCATGACAAAGTTACTTGAAACAAGGTATTCTGTGCAGCTGGGATGGGAACCTGCCCAGCACGTCCGCTGATCTGTTCACACGGTTCCTCAGGTGGGTGCACAGTTGCCATGGCTGCAAGATGCAATCATGGTAAGTCATATAAATGAAGGATACTATTGATTGTTCATTTTTGCACACACCATTACATGCACACACTTTTGAAAATAAGGCTTGGGGCATAATTGGTTGCCAATGGAGCTTCACCAAGTTGGCTGCATACATTTGGTTTCCTTTATTTTTATGTTTTAAAGAGCTATTCATGCTGATTCTCGGAACCTGTCTTAGGGCTTCGAATTTCCTCCTGGATGTGTGTGTCTCTGCATTGCTCTTGTGTTCTGCACCTAAAACAGATAATGTGTTTAACCTCACAGATATGCTGGTTGGGTTCTGCTTTGTCTCTACGAAGCAAGGAATTAAGTGTTCCCCAAAGGCTTCCAAAGTTTGTTCCCAGAAATGAAAGTACAGGAGTTTGTTGAAAGCCTGAGACAAGGAACGTGTGGAGGCAGATGTGACAAAGCAGTTGACGGGTGTACTACTGAACAACTTGCTGGGGAAAAATCATTCAGACCCTCTCTTGAGATCCAAAGATTACAGGGGTGTATTGAGGACTCTCAGTCTTGATCTTGAGGATGGGCAGCTGTCGGTGGGTGCTTTCCTGGGCTCTCCACCGATATGAGCAATGCCATGCTGCGGAGCACGGAGGAGGCTCCTGCGTTCTCCCAGGCTGCCAACTAATGAAGTGACAATGGGGTGTGATAACTCACCAGCTGGTGCTGGATTATATAGAGTCACTGCAGCCTATTAACACTTTGTAAAAATCCGGTATGGCTTAGCTTCACTGAACCTGAAAGGCATTAGAATAAGAACCGAAAAGCTGAAGCTCATATGAAGTCACGAGTGTTCCTGGGACAGCAAAAGTGTTCAGACTATTTCTTGAGCCAGTTTGAAACTGGCGGACATATGTCTAAACGATTTTCTGTGTGAATGTCCAGCATATTATATATGGGGGTTTACGTGAGGGCAGATCCTCTGGGCTATTCATGAGTGTCCTGCTCATCTCCCCTTGTGCAGACAGGAGAAGAGGTACAGTGAATTATCACCCAAGTATTTTTGTACTTGCTTTCAGCTTTTCTGGAGAATGTGGAGTCCAGCCTGTCCTTGCAGGTCTTGATCATGCAATTGGTCTGGACCCGACTTGCCTTTCTGCTGAATTTCCTTTGGACTCTGCTTTGGGGTGATAGATTTAGGGTACAGTTACTGAAGAAAGGCTGATCTGATCTGTTTGCTGTTGCTGAAAGGAGGAACAGGTTCCCCAGAATAGGTTGTTTTGGGCTAGTTAGCTGCTAGCTCCTTAAATAACTGGGAAAGTGGTCCTGTGACCAGCGGAGCCGGTGCAAGGGCAGCGTTGGTGTTGTGCAGCTGGGAGTGGGCAAAATGGGAGGACAGGGAAATTCCTGCCCTTTTTGTGGCAGTGGAGTTGTGGCACAGAGATTCTGTGGGTTGAGTAAGGCTACGTACAGGCCTCTCTCCCACTCAGGTCCATCCCTTTTTTTGTAGTAATAATTCTGCTAAAAAGTCATAGTTCAGTGAGACTTTGTTAAATATATTTTTAAACAAAATAACTGTTCACTCAGAAGTAATCGTAAGTAACCTCTCTCCTGATTCCTACATGCAGGTCTACTCACAGCTCCACAGCAGGGGCTGTGGTGCCAGAAGAGGAAGGCTTTGGTGGTTATACTGGGAATCATAGCGTTCCCCCCATCTGCTGGCTCCAGCATTCGGTGCAGCGTGCTGCCCCTTTGACTGCGGATGAGGTGAGTAAACATATCAGAGTTGAAAATAACCCTGCAAAAAGGGTTTGCTTTTAGTCTGTCCTGATTAGTCTTAAGTAATTGAAGGGTCAGCATGAGGAAGGAAGATCCAAAGGAAGTAAGACATAAATGGGGTATGGCTTAATTAAAAGACATTCTACCACTTTTATCATTGCAGTCATGAAAATGGCTTATGGAAGAGTTTCTCTAGGGCTACAAAAGTTAGTCCACAGTTTTTGTCATATATTAACTGTATTCTAGCTGCTGCATAAATTATCCTTTAGTGATGTGCACCGTATAATAACCAAGATAGATAGATACACCTTAACTATTATCTCTCCCAAATGGTGCAGGAGCACTGGACCGGTGCATTACACCACAACTGCAAGCAATCACACTGTAGATGTTTAGTTTAGAAAGGTCCAGAGAATACATTTCTCATACCGCCTACTTGCCACAAAACGTTTTCCAATGACTTATTTAAGACCTAATGAAAAAGACCAGAAGGCTATAATACACTAGAGGAAGAAAGCAGGAGAAATCAAAGTCATCAGCAGTGTTCGTTCTAAGGTCTGGTAATGCTGAAATTCCCAGGTAATCCCAGAATGCTGACAGTGTAGGCAAAAATATCTTCAGTGATCGCTGTCAGTATGAGTTGGAGGAAAGCTCTTTCCTTAATGCAATATCTTGTGATGGGTTAAATTCTGCATACACAAGTAATTTATACCAACCAACACCTGATGGCTCTAATGTCACTGTAGGCCCTGACGTGCACACCTTGGTGTCCCATTTCTAGTTACGACTATCTTCGGTGAATCAGGGGAAAGCAGGAAAAGTTCACAGAGTCAATTCTTCTCCCCTTTGATATGTAAGGTCTTTGTGATCCTTGCAGCAAACTAGTGGAAGCCCTGAAATACAGGATTAAGACAACATAAAGATGAGGTTGGCATGCTGTGAAAAGATTTGAAGTAACTTTTATGATGTCCTTATTGAAAGTATTAACCTTTTTTTGACAAGATAAGGGAAAATGAAGTTAAGATGACCTAGCTGTTTTATAACTAAGTACACAGTTTGTACAGATATGTTTCAGATAGCAATGGGAGTTTTCAGTGTCCACCAAAATCTAGATTTCAGTCTTTTGTCTTATTAAAGTCCTGACTCAGCAGATCCCTTCATCATCATTTTGCTTTCAATTATATTACACACAAACTGGCTTAAGTGCTTTGGGCTCCCCAGTTTGATTCCAAGTGAGACAGAAAATGGCACAATTTAGAACATGGAACCAATAGGTGCACTAATCCCCCGACGTCCTTGGTGCCAAGATGTGTTTCAAGTCTGGCCCATGTGCAAAAGATCTTCTTCCCTTTTATAGTTCATTTAATCAGGGGTGTTTTTGACAAAAACCAGCAAAATATCCTGGAATTACCTAACGTGCTCCAAGCGATTGTCCAATGGTTTGTGTAGCGTTCCCATGCAGAGGTTATATAAAAATGTTCTGTTGCTATGTGAACTGAAGGTTTGTTTTGATGTAGCATCAATACCCAGGAGGGGAGAAAGGGGTGGGGGGAGGGAAGAGAAGACAAGACACTGGCATAGTGCCAACCTCTGGAGTTTTTTGCGATGATAAATTGTTCACAAGGAGTCAGCGTGACCCGCCAAGTAAACCCAAATGCTCTCTAAGAGCCATGGGCTTCAGATACTGCTGACAGACAAGTACTCCTTATCAGCTTTTTTGTTTAAACATACACGCAGAGCGCGCACACGTAGGATATCTGCTATAGCAAGAGAGAACGCATGCCAGCAAAGCGGACTGCACTGGCAGATAATGTCCACACAGATGTCCAGGTCTGATTCCCTGCTCCCCTCACCCCGCCACCCCCCCCTATACAGAAACTTTGCATTTCCCCTCGGCCAGTGGCACAGACCACACTGATACCCTCCGCTGCTGCTTGTGGTGGGTGCATTGTGGAGCACAGCGGTGGCCTCGTTGGTTTCTGAAGGGAGGAATTCCCATTCAGAAATTTTGACTGAGCTAGAGGGGCCCATGTTTCTGTTGCAGAGCTTCTCTTCGTTTGGCCTGGGTTTTGTTTTGTCCTGCTTTTTGTATTTGACTTGGTTGAAAGGCTTGGGAATTATAGCTTTGAAAATGTATTTTGTATTTATTTTCCTCCCCCTGCCCTTTATCCACTTTCTCCTAGAAAGTGTCAATCTTGTTCTGATGAGTGGGTCAAGGCATGAGCTCTGTGGTGGTTTGGGGAATGCTTGGGCATCCTGACTGGTTTTATGGAAATCTGTCTGTCACTCCCAGCCCCTGTGGTGCATCAGCCAGCTGTTTGCTAACAGAGACTGTAGTGCACACAACTCACTCTTGCAGGAAACAACTACAGGACAATCAAAGATCTAATTAACCTGAAATAAGTATTCCTAGGCAGAAGAGACTTAGGGAATTGACCAAGCTGAAGAAAACTGTTTTTCTCTAGTTACTCTCAGAGGGCAATTTTGAAGCAATGGAAAAACTTCAGGAGAGTATTCAAATGTAAGAAAATGTGCTAGAAAAATCCTGCTTTTAAGCAAAGGGGAACCATTCAAATCCTCTAAATCTGAAAAGTGACAAAAAATGAAACAAGATATGTTGAGAAATTAAAGATGTAAACCACAGAGAGAAGATAAAGGGATGGAATCATGAGTCTTCTGCTGTTTGAATGAGCTGATTCATCTGTCTCTTACCCGCTTTCCCTTTGTATACAAAGGGCAGGTGGCGGGGGAAATATGAAGGGCATTATGAAGAGTAAGTAGTCACAGGACATTTGAAAATACAAAGTGTTTTAGTAGTAGTAACCGTGAGCAGAGTGGATGAAATGGGCGCTTTGGTGAGTAGCGGAGTGACACGATCTGCAGGCCAGGTGCGGTGACGGCAGCGCTCGGTGCAGGGCAGCTGGCCAGAGAGCCTGCGGGGGCATTTCCGAGGGTACCAAAGGGAGCAGGAGAAACACTTGGCACAAGCTGTGCCGTGTATCCCTGAGAGAGCTCTGAGGGAGCTGGGGTGTCTGCACCGGGCGGTGAAGCACTGGCGGGTAATACTGGTGTGGGCTTCAGGGGTGGTGTAGCTGCGTTAGCTTTGTGCCCGAGATGGATAACTTAACGAGCTAGTGGGGCTGATCAGCACCATGCTGGTGAGGCTCTTCTCTTTGCACTGGAACCAGCTGTGTCAGTGTTCATGCCAGGTGTTCGGTGCTGTGCTTTGCTGTAAGGTGGTGATGAGCCCTGAGGGCTTGCTCATGAACTTGATCAAGTTGAATCCTTTGTGGTTCCCATGAAGCACACAGAGTTAATGGAATAATAGGTTGTGGTAAGCAAGATGCAGACACAAGAGTTAACACTTGCAGTCCATATCTGGCTTTCAACTTGATTGACTTTGTCATGACACTGTATTTATCGCTTTGTGCAGCTGTAAAATGAGGAGAGGTGACAGTAGGTATCACCTTTCTGTTACAATTGGAGAGAAATGGGAATCGGATATTGAAAAGGATGGTCTAGGAGATAGAGATTGACACAAGTGGGTGAGATTTCCAGGGGTAAGGGGGTGGATTATCTGATGGGGTAACCAATTACTCCTTCTCTGTTTTGTTATTGTTGCCATCAATATGAAGATCCAGGAGCTGCCATACATATTTGATTTTGTGAATGGGACTTAAACAGACAGAAAATCAAATCGGAGCCAGGAACTAGCCTGAAGGCAGACACATCCTAATGCAAATTTTTTTTAAAAAAAACAGATTTGAGCATTCCCTGTGGCATAACTTCCCTGTCCTGTTGCTGCTGAGGCAGCATGGACTGGTTTCCCCCAATTTCCAGGACACCAAAGAAATAAAATACTGTTCAGTCAAAACCAAAGTGCCTCTGGGCAGCAGATGAGGAGGGTTTTGGAGTTCTCCTCTATCTTTTATTGTTTTAAATTTTTTTTTTCCATCCTGCGTTTGCACTTTAAGAAATTGTCATTGGTGAGGGGAGAAGGCAAACAAAAGTTGACTTTTGTTAAGCGGCTGAGACTTGGCAGTTGTGTGGAGGTCATGGCGCTCAGTCAGTGTCAACCTCCATTCCCCAGAGTTGTATCCTGTAATGTATTTATTTATCATTACAGACGGCCAAAAAAATTTTTTCCCCTTTCAGTTTGTTCTGTCCAAGGCCGCAGGGTTCCGACAGAGATCAACAGCATTCCCGCAGTGATGAAGCAGCTCGTCAAAAGCTGAATTAGATGTTAAATCTTTCTGAAGTGGGGAGGAGGTGGAAGGAGGGGAATCACATTGTGCTAAGAATTTATCATGTGTTGTTTCCTGTGAGATAATGTATAGGAGAAGATTTGTTATGGTGCAAGTTTCAAACTGCTGTTTCAGGGCTACAGTGTCTGCCAAGCTTATGATATATTTGATCTTTTCTGAAAGTCCTTCTTTTTCTTTTCTACCTTTTGTTAAGCGGTTTGTCTTTCAGGTAGGTAAATACTTAAAATATTTCATCTACCAAAATATGTACAGCTAAGCACCAAAATTTGCATGGATAAGAGGAATAAGCAGTAATCTGGATTAGACTGTGAGACTCAGTGAGGTTCCAGCTCCCAGACAGAAGGTTAGACACTGAAATTGTCTCTTAGCTTTGCAATTGGACATTTTAGCAAGTTGCATAGGCATGCCTTGTTGTAGAAACTGTTACGAATTTTGGTACAGACCTTGAGGGAAACAAGGCCTTGCTTTTCAAAGGTGCTGCATATGCCCAGGGTTACTTAAAGTGAAAAGGAGCGACAGCTTGATGGTGTTTCTGAAAACGTTTATTGAACCATTCTACATCAGTGATCACCTTTTACAGTGCAGGTAACTGTCTTGAGCTTGCACACTTGTAACGTGGTGGAAATATTCTTTGTGTTCTTCTTTTGCTCTTTTACCCCACTCTTTTTTTTTTTTTTTTTTCCTCTCGGAAGTACAGCTGAGTCTCATTCATTTATGCTTTCTGATATAATTGTGTTTGCTCTCTGCAGTCATTGAAAAGGGCCCATAGGCAACTCATGTACCTTATTAATGGACTATAAAATGCACCCCTTTTCAATCTAAATTGAGAGGGGAAAGGTGTCAGATTTTTCTCTCTCATCCACTGAACAAATATGCTAGTGTAAGAACCTTTGAGGTAAAATAGTTTTGCTCTGATTCTTCAATAAAATGTCAAGTGCAATGATGGATGAACTGGCAATCCTGAAGTTTACTCAACGTTGTTTTGTTCTTAGTATCTAGGTCAAGATATTTCTGGGTTGCCTGGTTCAGACAAAATTTCTGCAGATCTCAAATAACACGCTTAATATTGTAAGTGGTTTGGTTACCAGGCAGGAAGAAAGCTTATTGATCAGCAGGATTAAGCCCTATGTCCATATGAGCCATCCTTTCCTGCCTCAACATAATGAATCTGAAGACAAGAAGCAGCCATGGCAAGTCCTTTCTGCTGTTGGGTGTGGAAGAAAGCTTGTAACATACCCGTCTCCCTGCCCTCGCTGCTTGCATGGTCTTCTTTCCTAGAGACCCCTGAATAACTTTTAAGATGACCTTTCCCTAAAGCAATCCTGGAAGTAAGTGCTGCTGTGTACTGTGCAGAGGATGGAGCGAGGTGTAGAGGGGAAGCCACAACTTCACCCACTGTTGAGTGCATTTTGGACTTGATCCTCACCTATTTTTTGTCTAAGTGTTGGTTTGGCCTCTGGACCAGGTCAACATGCTTGTCAGATGTTGGTTCCCATCTGAGTGTTCTTGTGAGGAAAAGACACCACTGGTTCAAGCCACTAAGCTCAGAAAACACGAGCAGATACCAAACGTGTCATGGGTGAGCAATGGCTTTGGCACTGCAGCCTCTAACTTCATCCAGGGTTTGGGACCTCAGTCAGCGACTCTGGTTGCCTGGTTTGAGTACAAGCGACTTAGAGTTCAAATCTTGTTTCTTCCAGAAAACAGAATGTTCTGCTTTTCTAGGTTGTCCTAAAAGGAGCTTTTGACCATCCTCCCTTTTGGAGGTTTGTGATGATGCCTAAGAAATCCAGAGTAACCTGCCTTTGCTCAAGCAGAAGGGTACATGGGTTGTGACATCACCTTTCTTAAGAATGGCTCCCATCTTTCACATTCTATTATTTACAGAAACCAGCTCATATGGCAGCAGCAGAAATCACTGAGTGAGCATTGTGGTCATGAGACGAAAGATAAGATCACGGTGGTTTCTCTGGCTATTCACTCAGTAGAACTTGAACTGTTTCTGTGAGAAGGCTAGGCTTTGACAACAGGAGTGGAGAGCCCCTCCAAGAAGAGCAGGTAGACAGGGAATTACAGCATCGTTCTGGGACATGGGAGATGTTTATTTGAAGCCCTCTGGTTGAGAAGTGGAGCTTCTGCATGACTACAGGAGCTGCTGAGCAATTCAGTGAAGCAACAGTGGCATATACGTGGTGTGGTTTTGACCTGAAAGGAGGCGCGGGCAGGCTGCTCTGGGAGGAGCTCACCTCACCTGGGGGTGCTTGGCACTCACCCGCAGGTCCTGCAAGGGATTTAGGTAGACGAAAGCCTGTTTTGTAGGGTCCAAGCAGGGCCAGGCATGAATGAGCTTGGTGTGCAGCTCGGCTCAAGTGGTGACATGCGCAGATGCGGAGCTGCGTCGGGAGCGCTGCTTCTGGAAGCAAAGATGCACAGAGTCAGGGATTAGACACACCACCTCTTTTGTGTGCCCAAAGGGCGAGTTGTGCAAGGTGGCTGAGCTGCTCCAGTATTTCACTGCTGCCGAAGGAGGGACGTCTCTCTTTGCCACCCTGCTCTTGTTAGATCTTTGCTGAACCAGTTCCCCACGCCGGCTGCAGCAGTGGCGAGCTATCAGAGCAAGTATCTCATGGGACTTCATCCTGTCAGGTGTTTGCAGAAGTTCACAGTGAAGCTGAAAATTGAGCCCTTGCATCTGGGGTGTTACGCTAGCACCTTCTCTGCCAAGCAATTTTAGTTACCACATGTTCCTGTGTACAGTTTCTGAAGGATCTGGAAGAAATTACAAGGGTGACGGTTATGAGAGGGGATGTATTTCAGGCTGGCAAGACATGTTTGTGCTTTGTTACCACTTCGCCTCGTCTGAGCAAAATGGATGTGCTAGTGGTATTCCCGGACTTTCTTGAGCTCTCACGTTAACTTTGGTAAGTGTGTATAAATGGAAGAATGAACATCATACAGCAAATAACTGTTTAGTTTTCAGTTTTTTGTAGAAGGCCTGTCTTTCAGGCTGTAAAATGCCTCTGCAGCCCACTTGGATGGGAGAGTTTCTGAATTGCTTTTCCTGGTTCTTTATTCGCTTGATATTCCTTTACATTGTATCAAGCTGTCCAGACTGTGTTTCGGGGAGGATCTGATCCTCGCTCTGACACTGCAGGCCACGTAGCAAAGCCCCCTGGTAAAGCAATGTATCTGCCACAATAATATGCTTCCAGTGCACAGAAAAGAAATCCAATAGAAAAGTGACATGATAAAAGATAAGCTGTGTTAAACAAAGATGTTTTCCGTGTATCACATGAAAACATGGTGTATTTCATAACGCAGCAGAGCACACTTCATCAGAATCCCAGGGAAGAAGCAGACCTGCTAAAAGAATAACATTTTGGTGCCAGGGAAGTTATGCATTTAATAGATCTCCACTGTATTTTGCAGAGAGATTTGCAGCTACATTCAGCCTTGGCTAAAATGTAATGGCAACATGTTGTAGGAGCCAGTTGTCCTTAGGGCTTCACATTGCAACAATGGAGCTATAAATGATGTTATTGAAGTGGTAAGTGTCAAAAGGCGAGCAGGATGTAATTTCAATTGGGAGGTGCTTTTGATTAATTGGCCCATTTAAATGCTGAGCTGTCCAGGAGAAAATCCAGTCAGGTTACTTTTTAGACACTTGAAGGGGAGGAAGTTCGACTGTGCTCTATGTGCCTGGTTGCAATGGATCCTGTTCCTTATCCCCATCCACTCTGGCTAGAGCAGAAACTCCAGGAGAGTTCATTTTCCTGTGTGCAGCCTGTCCTGAGCCCTGGCAGCTGCTGATGTGATGCATGCCTTGCTGAGAGGCAGGGCGGATGGCTGGGATGGGGATGGCTGGTCTTTGCTCAACCTGTCTCCTCCTGGCACTTCTTGCCCAAAACAAACCTCATCTCGGTGTTGTAAATGGAAACCTCTCCTAACATTGTCAGCCTCTGGTGGGGGGGGGGGGGGGGGGGGGGGGGGGGGAAGAAAAAAAAAAGAAGAAGAAGAATGTGGTGTTTTGTGTTTGTGTAGAGGGTTTGGAAAATATAACCTTCGGCATGTCAGAGAATGACGATCTCTTACAACCTTTTTTATGGGCACTTCCTTTCTGCAGCATGCAGAAGAGCAAAGAGCTGATCCTCTGTTGCTTTGGTGTTTACTTTGGAAAGGATCTTTCTATAGCAGAACTGGGATTGTCTCTAAGAGACCAAGCTGTAATTAAGTCTTGTGTATTCTGACTATACGAGGAGAAAAGCCGATTTTATAAAGCCGTGCCTCCCTTCTTGGCCCTTGTGTCCCTTGCCTCTACCTGTCCCCACTCCCAAAGGAGACTGAAAGGGAAGAGAGTGGCTGAGTGGGACAGTGAAGAGTGCTCTTCGCTGGCACCAGAAGGGACTGTGTCAGCAGCAGAAGGACAGAACTTGGTCTGCAGGGCCCTCCTACCTTGTGGTAGAAAATCCCAATAGGGATTTGTTTTATATTTTGGAGGCCATAGGTTGGCTTGCTTTTCCCTCTCCTATCTTTGAACTCATAAATTTACCATTTTCTGACCATGGAACGAGGAACCGGTTGAATGAAATTACTCTGTAAAGTTTGAGAGTGGGACACCTTCCTCGTCCTGGGGGGACGGTGGGGGTGCACGTGGGGGGAACCTCGGGCAGCAGTAGGATGCGGGTCTGCAGTGCCGGCCGTGTCAGCGGGGCGGTGAGTGGGAGTTTTCACCACCAGCACTCAACGCTGGTGCTGCAGGACCTACGCTGTGTCTGCGGGCTTGCGGGGGAGGCTGAAACAGATTCTTGGCATAAGGTCTTGGATCTTGGAGCCTCTTTGCTTAATAGATTGCTCTGTCTCCCTAGTGATACCACTGCAGCTGCAAGCTACAGAGGCATCTTGGCTGGAGTCCTTTCGATTTAAAGGAGAGAATACTGGATAGATCTCCTCGGCAGGAGCATGACTGAATGCTCTCTTTCCACTCTAGCCTGGGAGAGTCCAATTCTGCTGACCTGAGGGACACATCTCCTCATGTCCCAGGCTCTGGAGAAGAGAGAAATAGTGTGTGCAAAAGTTTTCAGTTTATATAGAAAAATTTGAGGTCTCTGGCCAAGAGGCTTTTTGTGCCTTCTCTGGCTTTTGGAAGTTGCCTAGTTTATTTTTGTCTGTGTGAGTTGGCCTGTTTTTTTAATATATGGCAAAGGTGGTTAGAGTCCTGGATAGACACTTTTTTATGTTTCATATAAACCTAAACAAATACATTAAATAAAGGTCCTTTCACCTCCAGGTTGGTGGTTCAGATCTAGTCGTGCTTGGGAACAGAACTGTTCAAGCAGTAAAAATAAAACATCTCCTGATTTATGAATAGAAGTGTCAAGTTTTGACTTGTTCTGATTACTGGCATCACATTATTTGTGAACATTTAGACAACTGCCAGAAACTCATGAAACACATTTGTGAATCCCAGAAGTTTCATAAACTTCAGCCTGAGTGATTATTTGCTTTCTGGTGAATAAGTGGGCTGGCTAAAGCGGTATAAAAAGAACAGTTAACTAATGCTCAAGTCCCATAGTAATAATAATAAGAGGTAGAGGCTCTTGGTTCTGTCACACAGAAGAGGGTGGCAGCTCTGCTGCAGTTTACACTGGGCAATTGCCATGTGCTCTGAGGAACTGATGTTACTGGTTTGAGAAAGCCAGGGAAGAAAGGATCCAGCTTGACTTTCAAATCTTGCATTGTTTGCTGGGTCAGCTGTTGGGGGGGGGGGGGGGGGGGGGGGGGGGGGGGGATAAAATCTACTTTTTGCTTGAAAGCCAAATTGTTATATTGGAGAATCCGTAGCAATAATAATGCCAGTTAGTGCTTGTAGAGCACGGGCGGTGTGGGGAAAGTGGGGCTGTGGTTCGGAGCGCTGTGCGAGACAGGACGGACAGCTGCCTCCTGACACATGAGCAGATCAGCAGCTCTGTGAATTTGTACAAGCATTTAAGTGCCTAAAAAGCACAGGGATTTGGCAAATCCATATGGATTTCACACCAGGAGTAGAGATGCCATAATTAGAGCCTAAATTCAAGGCATAGCTGTGCTAAGTTGACTCTTTCCCTAGCAGACCCTGCCATACACCTATTTGTTGGGCATTGAAAAGCTGTCAGTGAACACCAGGCTGTGGGAAACTTGGCTAAAAGCAATGGCAATATGTGGCTTACAGTATTTCAGAGCTACTCTGGGACTAATTGTAAATGACATTTTAAAATTTTTCTTTTTTTAATGTTCTTTTCCTTCCTCTCTGAGACTTTATATTCTCTCACTGCTTTCTCTCCATCTGCAGAAAGTAAAATTTAGAAAAGGTTATTATAGCTGTTTTGTCACAAAATGTGGTACTTGCACGGGGAAGATGCAGGAAAGGGATAAAGTGGCATGGTTTGCTTCTGCTGGCCACTTTGCATAAGTGTGACTTTAAGTCATTACTTGTAATTTCTACTGGTAATTATAAATAATAGATCAAGTCCACAATTTATTTGCTAAAGGTTCCAACAGATGCAGTGTAATTAACAGACCGTAATCATTAGGGTTTGGAGAGAGGGTGACATACCAATTTTTTAACTGCTTCTCTGCTTAGAAATGCATCCAAGCAGCGATGCACCCAGAGGGATAAGCACATGGATGGATGTACTTTGCGCATGCCATTTTATGTGCATTCTCACTTTGCTTTCCAAGTATTAACATGTGTAAATCCCTTTGGCATGTGCAGATATGTGCAAGTGGGTTGCGCATCTGTAGTGTTTACTTGCATATGCAAGAAAGCATATGTGGAACTGTGCGCACTGAGTTATGCTTGCACCAAAGTCCCCTGGACATTTGACCTTACGTAGTATCTCTTCAAATCTGCAACTCGTTGATTCAGTTCCTTCTGCCTTAAAAATAAAGGCAGGGTGACTTTGGGTGGAGTAGTAATGATGTTATTTTAGGAAATAAACCTTTGAGGCATATTGCCTGGTTATGTCTCCTTTAATCTAGTAACTTGAAAACCACAGAGACAGAGAAACCAGAAATACAGGTGTAGATCAGTGGTGCAGGTTGAGCTGATACCCAAGCCTCCAGTGAGCATCAGCCATTACTGCCAGGCAGATTCTTCTTTCTATGCACAAAAAGCATGTGGCTGCAGCATGACACCACGATCTCTTCATTGCTGTAGGTCCCATCTGTTCAACGGGCTTGTCCAACAAGTTGTATTCAGCTCACGGAGCCTTGGAGCAGGAGGGACACCGCCGTGCTGTGATGCCCATTCCCGGGAGGAGTGTGGGATGTGGCCCAAAGGAGTGAGTCTCCCACACGTGATTCAGGATAGTAATCATAATTAGCTGCTGCTAATGTTAACGCATACATTTGAGTTTTAAGTGTGGTTAAAATATGGGGAAAAAAGTTCTGGGGAGCACTGCTTTTCCTTTATATTTTGGGAGGGCTTATAATGATTTTGTTCAGTAGCTCCCAATTTCTGCCAATAAAATCTATTCTTTGTGCATGGAAGTAAAGGTGATGGCAATATTTGTAAGAATTTCCTTGTAATGACAGTTCAAACCAAAGAAGTTTAACCAGGGAAGCAAGTGAGAGCCTTCTGGCAAACTGTCAGGTTGTACACCTCTAAACAGCTACCCTGGATTATTTATAATTTTTTTTAAAAAAAACAATAAATAAATGAAAGTACTCCTGATCTTCCCCGTGCAGGCAACCGTGCCAAATCTGCATTCTCATTTTGTGTCTCTTAGCTGCTGTAATTCAGGTTTCCTACTTTTATATCGCTTTCTTTAGGGACAGTGCTGGAGAGAGGAATCCCACCTGACTGCCTGATGCTTAAGACTGTGAATAACAGCTTGGAGAAGACCTTGTGCATATCTTTTGATCTTTGGGCTTCAGACAGCCCTTCACCCATAATTAACTTGTGTGTTGACTGATCACCTGAGTGATCAAGGGATACTCAGTATGTCAGTGGAAACCAGGAAACTATTACTCTACTGCAAAACAGCAATCAAGCCAACTCGTCTATGATACAAATCAGATACCTGCAGGAACAAGTCACGTACTGGCAAGCTGCACTGGAGATGGATGATATACTAAATTATTATATTCAATAGCATCAATTATGTTTACAGGGTGAGTAAGACCATGGTATCTTCATGACAAGCGCTGCGTCCAGATAACAGCAGCAGCAGCAACAACAAAAATTAAAAATTACAGTATGAATTTCAGGAGGGGTACTGCATTATACACGACTAGCCAATAAATCAGGAGCATCAGTGGATTAGATGGAGTGGAATGGTAAATGGTTATCATTCTGTTGTATAAAATGCACAGCTTAGGGTATATAGATCATTTAAAATATATATGAATTTGAAATCAGCCAAAATATATGTCAGGCATCTTTCTTCTTAGAATTATGGTATGTTTTTAAAGCGTAAGTGTTTTTCACAACAAATTTTAGTACGTTTTGCATTCAAATGAAACATCTTCCATACATGTGAAGCCCTTACATACACTGCCTGATGAAAGTGGAGGTAATCATTGGATTTATACGTTCTTTTGCACAGTCTGTCAAAGTCAGCCTTTCTGTCTAATGTAGCACATGGAATAGGAAAGGCTTTCTTGCACAACCTTCCATGAGAGAGAGCGTTTACCATCTGACACGCTGCAACATGTAAACAAAGAGTCAAAATAGGTCTGTATTAAAAGAAGGAACTCCAACTGGGAAGGGATTAAGTTAATAACATTTTATGTAATCTCTTTATCAGCATTTCTGTGGCCAGTTTATGATAATAAACAGGCAAAAAAAGATCATGTTTGAGATGGAAGTAAATTACAGTCTGATATGAGTGATGTACCTCATAACCAGTTATAATTAGAAGGGAGGATTCTTACAGCACTGTTGCTCTATAAATCACAGCAGATATTACCCCAACTTGTACAACAACTATGAAATATGCTACGAAATGTGAAACTCGTGAAATAGTTTATTTTGTTGTAATTTTATTCCAGAAAAGATCTGATTTGACACAAGCTCATGTCTTTATTTTTATTATTTGTTGGAGGGGTTGCTTAAAAATAGGGTAAACAACCTCAATTCCCTAGAAAACTGTATTTAACATTCCATTTAGTAATGACTATTTTTTTTTTATAATCGCAATTTGTGCAAATGGAAAGAATTGCGTATTTTTGTACGCAGCATCCTTTCATGGAAGAATTGATCACAAAACCCCAAACAAGACTTGTCTGTAGCACAAGCCTGCTATTAAGCAAAATTTTGCACTGAAGACGTGAAGAATACAGGATGGTAACTAATAGATGCGTATTTTCTTTTCCTCTTCTGACAGAGTCAGCTTTGACCTGGCCTGGTGCCCACACGCTTTATTCCAGATGTGACCATGGAAAGTCCATAAGGGAGGCAACCAGAGGGAAGAAGCCCTTGCTGGCTTGATGCCTAAAAACAAATAGTAAGATTCCTTGAGTCTTTTTCTTGTATTAAGGTCTAAGTGTTTTTCCTATGATATTTTATTGTATTTTTAATAGAAAACGGATGGGTTTATTTCAGAAGTGTGTTCTTTGAAAACCTACGAACCTCTCAGGAATTTTGGTATGGTGGGGCTGTAGCTGCTTCTATTGATCCTAATTTAAAACTGTAATTGCAAATAAAAACATCATTATATCGCCCAGCTACCTTAATTGAAAGGATTGATTCACAAGAGCAAAGCATGATAAGGACTTCTACATGGGCCAAGTGCTTACGGACATTTTAACGCCTTCATTTCAGCACGGTCTGGGTTCATTCTTGTGTGGAAGAGTGTCTCAGGCATTGAGGAGAGAGCTTCATTCTTCTAATACCTGGCCTTGTTTCTTGAGGTGCACTTAAAATAAGGCCAGGGACCTACCTAGGTGTCTGTAGGCAGTGGGACGATTGCTGGGTCTCCCAGGTGGCACAATTGCCTAAAGAAGCCACGTGTATATCAGTGTGTCAAGGATATGTGCTCTAGTTGTGTGAAAGTACTAATGTAACAGGTTCTTATAAGCGTAGGACGAATAATATTATGACTATGAACCATCTTTCTAGTCTGAAGCGGATTGATTATTTACATCTTCACAAACCGGTCTTTTTTGGTTCATCTCCCTGTAGATGGAATTTGAGACTTTTTAACCTTACAGTATGGTTTTCTCTTGGTACAATGTCGAGTAGGATAACATCAGAAATTTTTCTTTACAGCATCAAACTGCTGTTTTCCAGAATTACTCATTATACTCTATAATATTTCAGGTTCAGACCTGAAACCCATGTAGTCTCTGAAGAATCACTGTCTGCACCTTTCAGCCATCCGAGACGATCGTGTTAGCCCCTAGCTCAGCCTCTTATCTCTAGCTTACCTGCTGTCTCATGCCAAACCTCTTCTGGTCTTAACTGATACTGCAGTTTGTTAAATAAGTCCTTCGGTTATAAAATAGTGTAGAGTATTTTTCAAAGTCCATGTCTGAACAAATACATAAATGAATCTAGGCAGATGTGACGGGGGTGCCTACAGCCCTGATATAAACGGATGAGGTGGAGGGTGTCACGGCGATGCAGTGAGCCCTGTGCAGGCTGGCGCGACATGGGTGGCAGCTGCAGAGCTTAGTCTCTCTGCCCCTTTTAACTCCCTTTCTAAATACGTGTTTGATAGAGCAGCTGATGTGAGAGATTTGGGGAAGCCTTGGAAGATGGACATGTTTCCACTCCTCTCAGGGCAGTTTTTTGTGACTGAACAGGTTTAGAGGATCCAAGGAGGAATAGGAGATTGTTGCATCACAGTTTCTCCTTGCATGTGTCCACACTACAAAATCAGGGCATGCAAAGTGTATTAAGTATGCCAAGGGCTTTGATCATCACCAGTCCTCAGAGAAGATGAAAAGCTCCCTTTTCCTTAAAGGAAATGGTGGAGGCTTAAGATACCGAGTTAGTCTTTCAGAATAAGAACCTGAAATAGCACAGAGGGCACGCCTTGCACTGGCATTTCGCTCAACCCACAAGAACATGACTGTTTCACAACAGCTCAGGGAGGTGAACACCCAAGACCTTCACTGTACCAAAATGCTTTCTGGGATCTCAGCCCAAGAGATTAGCTCTTCTTTACTCTTCTTTAGCAACTCAGATTATTTTATCTTCAGAGCTAAGTAACTCTCTTTGTGGTACAGTATAACAAGCCAGTCATGTTTGCTTAATGTACTCAACTTGGAGGAATAAATTTGTAGGGCAAGAAATATTTTTATAAGTTTTAGATTAAGATCAATGGGGTGGGGTCAGAGGAGAATGTTTGCCACTATGATTGGCTGGAAACAAGAGTGAGATGACATTACTCAAGGGAACTTACGCTGTCACGCAGCATTCAAATACGTGGGATAAACTTAGCTCCTTTTAAAAATAAATTAGTACTTTTAAAGAACTAAACAAAACTCTTGCTTATTATTTGAAATTATTACTTCTTTTGTCTTCTAGAGGTAAACAAAGAGCTGAAGGAGCCTCAATCACTCACTCAGTCTTATGACCTTATGGTCACTGTCCAAAATACCAGCAGTAACGTTCCATGCTGTAGAACTAAGAAGAAGAAAAGCAGATACTCAGCAGGGTTAGCCCAGTGTCTTTCCAAGTAATCCCTTATTTTTACAAAACATTTCCATATGGGAAACTCGATCACTGAGCAGAAGCACTGAAAACAGTGTGGCCAGTTCTTTGTGTAGATACTGATATTGGCTGTTGAATACCTAAAACAGTTGACAGGCTCTAGCAGTGCTGCTCTGCATGTCTAAATGTAAAACTGATGCCTGGGGCTGAAAATTGATCTATAGCATTAAACTCCAACCACAAAATGGGTATCAGCGTTGGGAAGGGAAGCAGATAGCTGGTATTACCTTGTCTGGTGAAGACTAGTAGCTGGAAAGGGTGTGATGAACTGTTGCAGATACGGAACCCCTACCCTTAAGGCTTCACACTCTAGTGAAAAATTGGTTCAAAATAGAAATTTGCAGCATATACTTATTTATGGAATTGGCCCAAGATGTAACCCTGAATCTAAATCCTTTTCCACTGAGTGAAGCTGGGGTCCAGCTCTTTGCTGACCCTGCAGGCAGGCCTGTCTTGCAGTTAACTAATCCTAGAAAGCAAACAAACTTACTCTTAAGGAAAAGTCTCTCTATATATATTTCCCACCACCACCCTATTTTCTTATTTTAGGGAGAATACATTGCAATAATACAGAATCATCATGGTCTCTCTGGTTACAACTGAGTGACACTACATCAGCAGCAGAATATGTACAAATTAAACTGTAACAGTGTACCAAGGAGAGGCACAGCAATATCATAAAAATTATCCACAGTACAATATGACTAATGTTGTGTGAAATGCATTCATTGGCAAAATGATGTCTAGGTGTATCTTAAGGAGTTATGCTGATGGAGATAATGGTTATAGAACAGAGATAAAAGAAGGAAAGGCAAGTGAAAGACAAAAGGTTGGAGCAAGGGCAGGACAGCTGGGGAGGATGCTCTAGTAGGCGTGTTTGAACCAGGGAAAGCTGTGTCCCTTATGGAATATGGAAGGGTGTGAGAAGAACTCAGCTGCAGCTTTCCTACTCACAGCCCTGGCGTGGAGGTGTGCTCGCTGTTTCAGGCATCCTGTGTTCTTTCTCACCTCCTTTCACATGGACTTTTTGCAGTCAAACGTTAGTCTAGAAACACAAGCTGTTATAAGTGTTAAACGTTCTCTAGCAGTGTTACTTATAGAAATGTCTTTTTTTTTTTTCTCACCCCCTTTCTAAGTACAAATGGAAACAAATCCCTCAAAGAGAAGGTGCTGATATTGTATTAGCATGTCTAAAACCAAGAAATCAGCTCAAATTTACCCAGAGAGGGGATGGCTCAAGTAAACACTCTGTTAAGGTGCATTCAGAAGTCATCAACTCCTTCCTTACTCTGAGAGTCTTTTTGAAGTGAGTAAATGTTTTGCCTGAATAAGGAACATGGGTATTGGTAAATTAATTTGATTTTCCTCTCTCTCTGTTTAACATAGGTTTGGAAAAAATCTGTTCACTAACCCATCATGTCATCATGCCTATCCACAGATATTTATCTAGCATGTGAACATTTTATTTTCAAAGGGAACTTAGGGATTACCCAAGTAAATTTATTTTTTAATAGTTAAATTCCATTTTCCAAAACTGCCAAGATGCTCGAGAGCTCACAGCTCACTGAGCGTCTTTTAAAAACCTCTCCAAGTACTCTTTAAAATCAGAGCATTGGACAGCAAAGTGGACCCATCTGAAATAAAATCGGTCTTTGTGCAGTGTGCTGCTGGCACACAGGGTCTGGTCTCTGCAGTGACAAACTCTCAAATTACTAGGAAAATGAAGCATTTTTATGGTGTTCCTGATTAGCTTGCTACCTGGTTGGTTGCAAAGAGAAAACAAAAAAATCATGCAACAAAACCCATGCAACCATGCAGTTCTTGTTTCTGATGTGTTTGAGCCGTGTTAACTATTGTTTTTCCTCATTTATTGGTATGCCTAAGAATGGGAGGTAGACCCAGCCAAAAATATTGGGATCCAACTGTTTCTAAAGTCCTAAGATATCTGGAGGTGGGAGCTGGTTTTGCCTCCTAGTGAAGAATGGGTCCCCTAGGAACATTTCCTTGGGAGGCAAAGCTCTCCATAGACATTGGGTTGATGTCTGGATTGGGTGTTTCCGTTGTGCTCCAAAGGCAATGGAGGGATGCGATAAAATCAATGTTTTCAGCCCTAAGTCTGACTTGAGTCTGGGGGTTCTTTGTGGAACTCGTAAAGCTTTTTCTCCAACCAACTACCTCCACTCACTGCTGAGGCCATGCCAGCAATCCCCTACTGAAGGAAGCTGCCAGAACTCACGGAGCTGTGATAACCTTCTGCTAATCGAATGACACAAACTCCCCATCAGCACTGTGCTCTCCCCTGCGTGGGCAGGGGCATGGCGTGGCCAAACTGGAGTATTTTGAGCGTGTAGCCCAGGCTCAGTGATTTTGCTCCCTCTCCACGCTGCAATTTCCTATTTTTATAGGTCCATGATGGCTCTATGCAGAATATGTGCCTTCCCTTCTTCATCTGGAAAATAAACTTCAGCCATTTATTCTTGGTGTAGGAAAGCACACTTCTCCTTCACTTTGACTGGAATGTGTGCAGTAGTAATACAGCAAGCTCAACCTTGAGCAGGGGGAGAGGCACTCTGGGAGCTGGGCTGGTTTATATCTCAGCTGATTCTCTTCTTTCTCTCTTCCATATCCCCTTAATAGCTTGACAGGAGAAATATAGGGAAGATACAGCCATCTGATTAACAGTGCCGGGGGCTGGGGGGGCTGGGGATGGATGACAGAGAAAGGGAGCGCAGTGTGGCTACCAGCCAAGTTCCAGCAAGAAACAGAATATCTGGCTTCCTCTAATCTCTAGAGGAAAATTAAGTTACAAAAACCTTTAGTGGAAACTTTACATACATTCAGTACCATTGCCGTGCCTGACAGAAAAAACCCTGATATATTATTTAGTTTATAGTTATAGAATTCAAGGCATAAGCTTTCCCACCAGCAATGAAGAGGAAAAAATCCTATGTAAAACCAAAGACAAAACCTCTTAAACTCCCCTGAACATTTTGTGCTATCAGAGTTCTTGAGAAATTCTCCTTTTCATGTTGATGGATGGTCGTATGAATTGTGCATCTAAACATCTTCCCCGATGAGTAAAATGAATTTTTGTGCTTGCCCCGAGAGCCCTTCTGGTTTTCCCAGCTGTTTGCGCCGCCTTCTGCAGGAGCCCAGTAGGGCAGGTGAAGGTGGAGGTGGCAGGAGGCTCCCAACTGTCCCAAACCACTGGCCAAAGGGGCTTAGGCTGCTCCTGCTGCCACCGAGCCGGAGTGCCTAGGCCCTTGCCTCGGACAAGCACTCCTCATCCTGGCATTCATCAGAAACACGTGTGTTACACGGGGAAAAGAATTTCTCCCCCTCTTCCATGTCTGTCATCAATGTGTTGATGAAAAATAGTGGTGTTTGATTTAGAAAAAATAGCATAGGTGTTAAGTGAGCAACAAGTTGGGACCTATGTGTATGAGATAAATCACTGATTAGAATTAAATAGCTTACTTATTGAATGTTATATCTAAAGCAGTTGCAGTAACCATGATGAAAGTATTCCTTACGTGTTACTCAGTTTTATGAGAGAAAAAAAAGAAGCTAGATTGGCTGGTTAGATCTTTCCTTCATTTAGTGTTTTGTCAGGTTCGTATGACGAGTGTGAAGTGAGGCTTCTTTCATGTCTGAAACGCTGGCTAAGGGTCTGAAACGGCACGGCGTGGTTCAGCAGCTTGCGGGCACCTGGTTGGCAGTGCTCCCCTCTTGCTGGTTGCTCAGGCTGGCAGGGAACTGGCTCAGAGAGGAGAAAGTACAGATGCATGCTGCAATGTTTCCCACCACCCAGTTGCAAGCAAGCTTGCTCCCAGCCTGCACGCCAGCAAGCCCTTCCACGCGTGATTCGTTCACCAGCCTCAACTGAAGGGAACATTTTCCATGCTGGTGAACGTAAGAGCGATGTTTACATGCCATTTCCCCCCCAGAGAGCTTTATTTCTCTTCAGCCTCGGGGACCTCAACACCGGCCAAAACTCAATATGGGGCTGAAAACCGTACACTGGCCATCCCTGGCCCCAGCCGCCTCTGCGGCAGGAGAGGAGGTGGTGTTTGTGTAAGCGTGCATGTGTGTGTGCGCACTCACAAAAAGAGATGTGTGCCATCCAGAATAAATGAGGCTATTCAGAATGTCACAAAATGGACAATTTATGGCCAGTTTCAGCAATCAGTCAGAACAAAGAAGTGAGGTGGGTCAGTATTAAAACCTCACTGTTTTGTTTACTTTAAAAAAGCAGTAGGGAGTTCCAGCTGATGAGCAAAGATACTGAGAGGGTAATTAAAGAGAAACAATCTTTGGTGTTTGTCTTATTACAGTTTCTCCTCATTTTGTTGTGCTTCCTGTACCTGGTCTTGAGAAGCAGAGCTGCCGTGTTCTTTGCAGGGTGGCTGCGTGGCCAGTTCTGTAGCAGGGATTCGTTACATGTGTCCTGCTGGGCTCTTGCACCTTGTGGTGAATTAAGGTCCTTGGCACAGAAGCGCTGGCATCCAGCAGAGCTTCTAGGTATCGGGCTATAGGGCCATCCACTTGTGTGACTATTTTTACTGTGCTAATGGGGAAAAAAAATTCCCCTGAAAAATGTTGATAGCTTCCAAAATAATCCCCCAGCCCGAGAGTAACTCCAACTGTATAAGTTAAACCTTGAGAATGGCTCACACCCCATAGTTAACCACGTCACTTTTGTGCAAATATTCTGTTCCCTTTGCATTAACCATTTTGTCTACTCATGCCCCAGTTCTGCTTCCAACAGTTGATTTTATGTCATGGTCATGAGATTATGGATTTCAAATATGTTCTTAAAAACTCCTGAGCAACTCAAAGCTTTGGGCTATATGGAAACAGGTGCCAGACCTTTTAACCTCGGGTTGTATGCCTATAGTAAGCAAGTAAACTTCTTTGTATGACTTCTTTATGTTTCCCGGTCCATGGGCAGCCTTGCCTGACTGCTTGGCTACATGGCATGGATTGGGAAACCCACTTCTTGTTTGTCACTTACTAGTTCTTCATCTAGTATGTCTGGGAGGTAAGGCAGGGGGGAAAGGGGACGAGGACAGGACGGTCTTCTGTGGGCCACTGGGATGGGTGGACCCCCTGAAGCAATACAAAAAGAAGTCGGGAGGCCTTCTCCAACTTGTACATCGTGGCTGTGCTTGGTGAAGCTGCCTGTTGCTCACGGATGCTCTCTTGTGTGGCAGTGAGGGTGAGAGATGGAAAGTGGAATGGAATGGTTGAGAGTTATTTAATGGAAGTGTTTTAAGGGAACAAAAGCTATTTAAATACGTGGGTTGTTTCACTGCAAATTTGTGGCAGTAGATGGGGCCCTTACTGTAGTAAAACTCCATCAGGTTAGGAAGCCTTTTGGAGATGGTGTATTGGTGCTGACTCCTGGAAAATCAGCTCTGACTTGACTCAGGCACTTTATTTCCATGTAACTGCCCAGCATGAAGAAAAGAAAGGGGGTGTGGGGGGGTAAGAGATGAACCACCATGTGCACACCTCTGTGCCCCTGTCTTTTATCTCCACTCTGTCCTAACAGTTTCTTTTACTGTCTTTCCAAAAAGCTGCAAATCCACACCTTCAAGTTGCCCAGGCTTCCTGACTCTGGTCCTGCTGGCTATGGTCAGGACACCGGCTGTGATCAAAGGTGAGCAGAAAGGGAAACGCACCCCTGAAATGGGATGGGGACAGAACCAGAACCTCACCTTCTGCCGCCAGGCTGTGGGTTTGGCATTTCATTCATGCAAATGCACATTTCCTGGCAGTGCTGGGGCTGGCCTGGAATCCAGACCTGGTCTGTTCAAGGTAGAGCCATTATCCTAAAGTGCTTTTATTGATCTGTTGACTTTCTGTCTCCCTCTTTCTCTTCCTCTCTTCACCCTGCCAGCCTCCTAAAGAATCATATCTTGTCTCGTACAACCAAGGTATTTTAAGGGGCGAACAATGATTTTGAAGTCAGATTAAACAAACCATACTTGACCAGCGAAACCAGATATCCCCCGAATGACATCTGAAAAAGGATCTGTCTACATTTAAAAATTTTTCTCTTTCTTTTCCCCTCTTATGGTTGTTTTTTTTTTTTGGGGGGGGGGGGGGTTGGTTTTCTTTTTTTTTTTTTGCCACTCTGTGTGTGTCCTGGTGATCTTAAAAAAAACGGAAAATATCAACAACTAATTTCAAGGCCAAGTAAATCTCTTTTGTAGCAGCCTGTTCTTTGGAGTGGCAATGCCATATTGCCGTGCTTTGTTTTCGGTTGGTTAAAGAGAGCTCTGGAAGTAAATCTATGCATGTACTGTGATATCCAGCGGTATTAAAGGCTGAGATTTAAAAAGTGTCCTGAAAGACTTAGTAGTTGATGCCCGTTAGAAATCCAAAAAGAGCTGCGTGCCTTACTGGAAATTTCAGGCGAAACATTGCTAAGAGTGCAGTATATCACAGTGACCTGAGCTACAAATCCATTTGAGCTGGAGATAAAGGGAAAATGAATAATACTGGAGAAAATGTTTACAATCTCATGTATTAACAAGTACTAAGAGAGGAGTGTGAAGTCGGTTGGTTTATTTTGATTTGTTATTTCAGTGTTCACAGTTTCTCAGGTTTCTGGAAAATTGCATTTCTTTCCTAATAACATTGCCCATTAACTAATTGGTTAACACATGTAGTTAATGATCTGAAAAATATACAGGTAAATGCAGAACAGTTAAAGAAGGCTAAATTTAGTTATAAAGGTGAGTTTAATTTTTTTAAAAAATAAACTCCAAGGTCTTTCATACAGCTAAGTACATTGCTATTCATGAATGCAGCATTTAACAGATTAAGAAGTTATCAGGAGTTTATAGACACATAAACATAAACAGGTATAAATGCTTTATCAGGGAATAGCCCTCTAATTTTTAAATATGGAAACAATATAAATAAAAACTTATTTGAGTAAAATCCAGAAATTCATATTAAGCATTCTTTTGTTAGTCTGGATAGTACTTCACCCTGTGAAGAATGCCAGCAAAAATGGTGTGTTTTCACTAGAAAATATTAATGAGATTAAGGCCAAAATCTTCTGTAGTTGCATTTATTCCTCATCTAGTTTATTTGTATCACCATTAGGGTTTTTTTTATGGAAATTAATAGAAAAGAAGATAAACTAATCAGCAATACTAATGAAAATGGTTACCTATGCGCTACTGAAACTCTCCTTTCAAGTATACACTTATCGCTCTTGCGAGCCAGGAGCAGAGAGAGCTCGGTGTGACTTAGTGAGCAGTCGTGCAGAGCAGGTTATGGATCAGCACCGGCACTTTGGTCAATAACTGATGTGAAGAGTTTGTAAGCAATCTACTGGTTGAAATAACGTGGAAAAAAAAATAATCAGAGCTTGTTTCCATATTGCTGAAGAAATGAAAAAAAAAAATAAAAAAAATCGGTGCTAAGTTTCTTGGACCATAGGATACCCTGTTACGCACTGAAGACAATGGACCTTGATGGATTTGGGGCTCCGTGTAGTGAAAAGAAGTGAGCAGTTCACTGCAGTGCTGATGACTTGGCTAATTCTAATACTGTGTTAGGAACAGTAAACTTTCTTTTTTAAGTCACAGAGAGGGAGAAAGGAATTGGGAGTCCTAGGGAAAGAGAATCTTGAAAGATCAAGGCTTGGCAAACACCCTTTCGTCACTTTTTTGGAGAAACTTCAGCAGGACCACAGCTACAACTTGATGTGTGCTGAACTGCATTGCTTGGGAGTAAACTGCATAAGCTCCATGTCGCACAGTGAGCTAGTAAATAAGGGCCAGAACTGTCTCTCCTTCCAGGCAATAGGTCACATTGCTGCTGATGATGAAGAAAAACATAATTGAGTGTATTCCAAGCTAGACCCAGATTTGGAAATCGTGATCCAAAGCACTATTTCAGCCTGTGAGATGCTCCTAACCTCTGCTATAAGCAGACTGAGAAGTTTGTTTCTGTGTTTCAAAACCTAATTGCTAAGTGAAACTACCTGAGTAAACAGGTTTTAGGGCCAGAAAAGGTTCATAATCATGCTTGTCTTGTAAGAGATCTTACAAAGATAATGCTGATGTTAGTTCTAACAAGTAAATATGTCTTTATATAGAGCAAGGTGAATTTGTGGACTTGCCTTCTGCAAGATGCTATCAGTACAAGCCGTGAAGCTGGATGTCTGAAACAGATCAAGATGACTTTCTGAATATTCATACATAAGTAAGCATTGTAAGTAACTGGCAAGCTAGGGAAAGCAAGCTAAAAATCACATTTTAAGACATAAACAGAGCCTGAACAGAATTATGTAAAACTCCGTCTCCTCAAACAGCAATGCTGAACATTGACAAGTACATTTTGCGATGTGGCACCGTCGAGTGTGAGCCAGCATGGAGGCAGGAGCCTGGGCAGGTGAGCTGATCTGCTGTGGGAAATCCTGTATCGACAGCAGTACTCTCGCTGTAGTCACTAGGGCTTTACATAAAAGAAGTTTCCTACGTATTAGAATGCCATGTTTGGTATTTTCAATTACACAGGATTAAAGGCAGTCCCAGTGAAAAGGATTATGAACCGGGAACTGCGTGGCTATTTTCAGTATCTGTCAGCCAGGTGAACCAAGCAGCTATGTGCCTGGTCTGTGGGACATGAGATAAAATAAGAAGAATAAGGAAGGGAAATATTCCCCTGTAATTCTGGGGGAGGAGAGAGGCAGAATGACCCCCACACGCCTTCCACCTTGCACTGAATCTAATTGCCAGTGGAGCACTTGTGAGCTGCTAGGTGCAAATCCCACAAAAGCCCACTGTAATTAAGCATCCTGTAAGGTGAGGAAGGATGTAAGTGCTGCAATAAGCTCATCAGCAGCGTCTGCATCAACTCTGCCTCCCCCTCGGATACCCTTTGGAAATCTTCAACATGTTTTGTGTTTGTTTCAGAGCCAGGAACAAATGCTGGCAAATGCAAAGGTGTTAAATGTTGGCCAACCTATCCCAACATGCCCTACAAGGCACTGAAGGGAATATTACTCTAAGTGGATGATGAGCTCAGTTCAGAAGCTGTTAAGTTAAAGCTTACTACCCTCATTAAGAGGTGTGTGTAATGTGGTTTTGGGCTTGTGATATGGGAAAAGCAACACTTTCCAAGCCTTATCCTGTCTATTATGCTTGGAGGGGAATCCAGTTTCTGTTTTGCACTGGGTCAAATTCAGTCCAAAGATGAGATTTCTTCACATAGTTTAGTTTGGGATTGCCTCTGTGAAGGCAGGGGCTGAGTCTGGGGCAATGTGCTTTGTCAGAACCAGGAGGGGTTTCCCTGTGAACAGAGGGAAAACAAGGAGCCGGGTACGGAGACGTTCACGTGCCTCTGCTGGGAACTGGAACTGTGCTGAGAGCACTGGGGCTACAATGAAGAGCCACGCAGGTGTCTCTGCTCCGTGCTCCCTGGAGCTCTGCATGCCAGGAGATCAGGTTGTATTGCTCCCAGTAGGGTGTAAATGCAGAAAGCTGGCTCGGGTTTAGCTTTCCATGCAATTTAATAAGCCCCACAGAAATAGGAGTGCTGGGGCAGGCGGTGTGGGATCAGGAAGCAGTTTAGATGCACCAGATATTATTAGCCCAGGACTGGCCCTGCAGGACTGGGCTAGTTTGCACAAGAGGACTTGAGTGTCTCTGCCATGTGCTCCTCATCATCTCCCAGTATCTGTGTTTTTCCTTTATCTGGGGTACCACAGCTCCTCCCAATGACAAAGCACTGGCTCTCTAGTCAGCTTTAATCTTTAGCTGTCTTTGGAGGGTCAGGTCAGGAGAGGTTTGAAGTCCTCAGCCCTGAAGTGAAGCCCTCCCTGCTTCAGACAGGGCTGCAATTGAAACCAGCTGATCCCAAGTCCCTTGCAAACATTTCCATTTCAAACCACTGAAGTTTTATGTCTTCCTAGTAAATTTTTTTTCTTAAGCCTCATAAATCTCATAAAGATCTGGAACAGCTAGTAAATTTGGCCATTCAGATACACGTTTTCCAGTAAAGAGGATAATGATTGCTGTTTCTGATGCCACCTCCCCTCCCCACCCCCTCAGCTGTAGGAGTTCACCTCTTGCTGGCTGACTGCTGCTTGCACGCAAATTGGGCCATACTAAGAAAGGCAACATATACTGGTTCCATTTGCACAAAGGATCCAGGAGGTGCTGGAGCTCTGCCACCTTTGCCACTGCCCCTGTATGTGACCTGAGCAAAACCATTTGACCTCTTCACATCTCAGATCAGAAGAAATAGGTTGATGCTCAGGAATCTTGCTCAGTTCGAGCTGGACAGCATGCATTGGCAATGGGAAGCTGCAAAACTCCAGGCTAGGGATGTTGCCCCCGCACGCAGAACACGGGAGGTCTGTGCTGTCAGCGGGGCCCTGGCCTCGGTGCCTCCTGCCCCCTGCCCTCCGTGCAAGCCTGCTTGTGTCTGCAGCCCAGGAGGGCTCCAGAGCCGTGCTTGTCTCTAGCCCCTAGGATAACCCAGAGAGGAAGACTATCTGCATCCTCCCCGATGCACTGATGGCAAGTCCAGCCAAGCCCCTTAGGCTTGGATTTCCAGGTAGGTTGAAGGAACATGAACCCAAGGAGAATATAAACCCAAGACTTCCTAGACTTCCATCAGAAATATCAGCAAAAGTGCTGAAGATATTTAGAAAAACATACTATAGAAACAGAAAATTGCTAGCATATTTTTGCCTTTATTTGTTGTCTCCCAAATCCAAACAAGCTTATTTCCTTTCCTGCAATGCTGCTTTTGATAATCTTGTGCCAAAGGCACTGAGTCTGTTCTTAGTGCTGTCAATAGCAAGATGCCTGTTGCTTTTAATGGTTCAGCTATTAAAACACCGCATCCCAGTTGTCTGGCTGTGAGCAATCCTGAGCTATTGCAGTGACAATATGGAACCTTTTTCCTCTGAATGTTTCTCTGCAAAGTTTGACCATTTTGGCTGGGGTAAAACATGTGTCTATCTGGGATTGTTTCCAAGGATGAGATTTTGACAGCTGGGCTCATGTTGGCAAAAATCCTGACATCTTGTGCTTCGTTGAAATAGCAGATCCTTAGTGGAGAGGGGTGGGAATCCGATTTCATAGATGAACACTTATGAATTGAAGGCTGCAAGCCTGGTGCAGCTCTTTTCACTCGGGGGAAGAGGTTGAACCCATCCTCTGGGAGCAGGGTGGAGCTGCCTTTCTTCCCATCTCCACCTGTGGGCACAGATGGCTGGTGGGCAGTGGGGCTGACAGGAGCCCTCTGTGCCTCTGCCAACTTCGTGCAGCAGTTTGGGACATGCCTTGGACTGCACCCATGAAAGTGGGTGTCAGCCTTGTTTGGAGTACATGCCTAACGATTTTCATTTACATGTTAGATGTTGGGGCATGAATGGTGGGCGGTGTTAGCGCACTTTCAGTGCAAATCCACCTTTGCGGCCATGATCAAAGCTCGGCCTATTATGTATGCCAGATAGCTCTGGAAAAAAACAAAAAACAAAGCCTTGGTGTAGTTTGAAATAGCCCCTTTGGAGGGGTTTATTATTACTATTATGATGATTGAGTGGTTTTTTGTTTGTTTTTCACTGGAATCTCCATCTTGAACTGGAGAAATATTTCCCACAAAAGCTGTAATTATTCAAAGCCCGTATAGTTCTGCAGTAACCTTCAATCTGATGAAGTGTCATTTTTCTGATGAAAAATCACTTATTTGGAGACTAGAATTCCTATTATCTCAACAAACAGGGAATGGTGGCACAGAAAATTGTGTCACAAGGTCACTAAGGAGCTCCACATCAGAGCTGAGGATAAACTGGAACAGGTCTGGTAGAAGGTCATCAAAAAGTTTTCAGAAGATATTTTGCAAATATTAAATTTATTTCAAACTTTCCAGTGGCCAGATAGTCCTTTCATATTTTACCAAGAAAAATAACTTTAAAAATCATGAGGTTTTAAACCCACGTTAACAATAATTTTCCATTTCTGGTCTTTCACTGAAAAACAAGGAAAAATATTTTTAAAAATACAAACAAGGTAGTAGTCAAACAACAAAACCCCAAATAAAACATACCTCCTGATGAAAACAATTCAAACAGTTTTGCTCAGGAAAGATGTAGCTTAGGGTTAGACACACAAAATCAGACATTCACAGCTTGCATCCATGGCAAATGCGAGGTCTCTTATGTTACTTTGACTTTTAAGGAAAAACAGCTAAGCTGGCTCCAATTCTTACTTGCTGTGCATTAAGTGATGTATACAGGCGTTTATGTCAGCAAGCACTTGGGTAGCTTTTTCGACTGTTGAAGCCCTCAAGCTTCTTTTAAAGATGTGGGAGTCTGTAGGTCCCTGTGATGTGATAGATGGGTCAGATTTGAAAAGGTTAAATTTGGGACAGTCCTCGAACAAGACCTCGTGCATGCACAGGGTGACTGCATGCTGTGCTATGAATACTCAGGCACACAGGTGAGCTCTGAGCATGGATTATTTATCTGCACGTAGCCGAGCTGTGTCAGCTGAGTGGCCAGAAAAAGTGACCAGTAACTACACGATTGTGTGAGAAAACCGGCACCCCAGATGCTTTGCTTATGGGAGATGGGGCTGAGGAGTATGATAAAGGACGCTGTATTAGGTGGGACGTTTGGCAAGCGTGGCGCTGACCGATGGCCTTCGAGCCCCTTTCAAAGTCACACCTTAATGATGAGCTCTCCCTTCCTCTCCCACCTGTTTCTTGAAAACTAGGGCAGATATTAGTGCATCTGTGAGCGTTGGGCTGCAGCGTTTAGAGTGCATCTAGCACCCGTGTTAGCTTGATTAAAACTAACGTGACCGTTTATACACTGAGAAATACCAGGGGCATGTCTACCGTAAATTAAACTGAAATTCCAACTTTAAGATGTCTTATAGTTCTGCAGCAGATCTGTTTACTCTGGAATAGTATAAGGCAGATGTCTTCATCTTTGCCGATTCTTAACAGGTCACAGGCCTTGCCTTTAAATAACTAAAAGCCTTTAAAATAATTGTAAAACATGCTTTCCCCTCCTCTACAGACCTTAACCTTTGGTTGGCCTTAACCAGAAACACCCAGGATAATGTGATTCTAAACCAGACCATCATAAACTAAGCATCAGCTTTAAAAATATGGTGTGATCATTACCTGAGACCAGGGAAGAGGTTGGAATAATTACTGCTCATGTTTACGCTTCTGTATCTCAGTGGGTTATGTTCAATTTCTTAACGATGATGATTAAAAGCGTACTGGAAACACGTGGTAATTAGAGCGAGCACTTACTGTGATTCTGAAAGCAGAGAGGTAGCTTTGAAGTGGAACTGGACACAGTGAGTACTGCCAAAACATTGGGAGTGCTGTGCAGCAAGCCGTGGTGATCGTCCGTACAGTAACACATCTGCTCCGGCACGTGCAGCATCTGCCTTCGGAGCAACCTTGCAGCCGCTGCTGGTACGTCAGCCAGGCTTCTGCAGCTGGCAGAAGGAGCAGGTTGATGGTGGGTGAATTTGTATTTTATGTATTTATCTGCTTTTTAATGACTGTAAAGCCAAAGCTGAACTTTGGTTTGTTTCTCCGTGGGGGACTTTTTGGAGGGTGAGGCAATGTTTAGGAAGAGGGAAGGAGGAGGAAGTTTGGGGTGGCAGCAGAGAGTGGGCGCCGGTTCAGGCGCTTTGCCCTGCCAAGGTTTCAGTGGGAATACTGACATGAAAGGGAATTCTTAGGCAGTAAGCTGTAAACCTTGCGTTTTAGGAGTGTTTCTGAGGGTGAGGGATAGGGACATGTATTTTGGAATGTATTGCTTTGTTTGTTTTTCCCATTTAAACAAAAATACCCTTATAATAAGAGAAGAGGGAGGAGTGATGACGCTTGTGCTGTAAAATCATGTTTGCTGGAAAAGCTGTCCTGTTTTTCATTGCTTAATTTCAGCTGAAAAGGGAGGGCATGAAGGTTGGAGAGAGCACAACTACTTTATTGGGATTATTTTTATGAGCACTAGAGACGAGCCCTCTCAGGAGGGAGCAATTTAGCAGTGCGTAAAGAAAGCAGAGGTAGAAACAGGCACTCCCTAGCATTCCTTTGGGGCTCCAAGGAACTGACTTTTGGTCATTGTCCTTTAATTTTCTACACCATATATCTTGGCAATTTTCTCTGGAACCCAAATTCAGCTTCTGTCCCTAATCTGATGCCATCGAGACCTACGTGCTTTCACCATCTCTCCCATTTTGGTGGTGTTCCTGTCCCCGCAGTGTTCCCTTGCAGATGAACAGCTGTCAAGTAATGCTCAATATACCTAAAACAAGGGTTTTGCCCATAGATCTGCTCTTTCTTAAGCACCATGGACAATATTGCAATCATTCCTGTCCTTGGACATGGATGGTTTTTGAGTCAGGTGTCTCTCCTGATTCATGCCTCCAGGCAATGTCGAACTCTTGCCACATGTTTCTGCATGGACTTTGTACAGTGCTGCCACTTTTGTCCCCCTTCATGGTTCCCATGCTTGCTCAGGATGTCGTTATCACTTTCCTCAATCACTACTACAACACTGCTAATTCTGGCCTTGGCTAATCCCATCTCACCCTGTTCTCCCGCATGTTCTTTAGGCTGCAAAAGCTGACGATTTGCCTTGCCTGCTGTCACCCCTCTCACTGCATCTCTCTTGCAAGCCTCTGCTCTTGATATAGCAAGCACAATCTGTTTGCCTTTGCTCCCAAGGTCTTTCACAGCCTTTCTCCACCCAATACAGTATTTTTCTTTTGTGGTTCAGATGGCAGTTTTGGTCTCTGGTCAGCCCACTGTGCCACTCTTTATTGCCCAGTTTTTAAAACTTGAAAGCACCCTTGTGTGTTTTCACACAAGCTTCATCACTCTCTTCCTAGTTTCTTTTTAAAACTCCTTTTCTGAGATGGCTGTACAACCTCATAGCGGTGAAGCTGTTGGTGTGCTGAGAGCTCTGTGATGACTGTATGGACTTTGGTGGCTTCCATGGACTCCCCTTGTCTGTAACATCATCTGTCAGCTTTTGTCTGGGAATGAAGACTCCCTGGTTCAAGAACCATCTGTTTGTGCTGGCCTTGCCTGGTGTCTGTCACTGTGGGTTACTGTCCCGCAAAGGGAGTCCCCAGGTGCTACAATATAACAACAATAATTAAAACCCCAAGCATTAATAGCACCATGTGTCTCCTGCCACTGGTCTGTTGTTACCCCTGTCAGCACTGAACAAGCACTGATCCTGGAGAAAGGTGATGGGGTTTACTTACTTCTGGAAAAACATGGAAGAGTGGATTTCCCTCCCCGCTCCATGCCTCTTGCACAGGGCCCTTTTACTGCTCCATCATCCATTAAAATGAAGGTAAAAGGCTTAAAAAGCAGGACAGTAAGTGGTGGGACCAGTATGATGCAATTCCACTTTTCAGTCTTCTGTCCGCTCTGTTCAGAAGTCATTGCCACTTGCAGATTGTTTGGGGGACTTGCAGAAAATGAGCTGGAGTTTGTCTACGAGAAGAGACAGAGCAATGTCACGGGTCCACATCCGATGCCACTCTTCTTGTTAGGTTGTTCATTGTGTATGCGGAGTCCACAGTGCCCTCTCTTTGGTCCTGGCCTGCGCAGGATAGGATCAAATGTGTCCTGCTAGGGCTTTGCAGCACGCTTGGCAGCTATATGCCAGCCCACGGTGTCCTGAATCTGCAACCCGCATGAAATCAGTATGAACAATGGGCTTAAATCCGTTTTCTAAATAGTGTTTTGCCTGTGGAAAGAATCAAAAAAGAAAAAAACAGATGCCAAAATGTCAGGCTGCAAACCCCAACTGCTGAGCAGTTCTTTTTCCTGTGAGAAGGAAGAATTCTGGTGAAAACCAAAAAAAAAAAATAATCCAGCCCTGTGTCAGGAGCAAAGGTCACAGCCTCTGCAGCAGCCAAGTGTGTAGCCCAAGGCCAGTCAACATCTTGAGCCTTCTGCCGTGGCTTTGGGACCTTTTACAAAAGCTGGGCACATTTCCAGCACTGAGCTGTAAGAAGGACAGTTGACCCATGTTGCACCTGGGGCATCTCAGCCTTATTTCAGTTTCACATAAGGCTTTGTCTAGGTTTATTCTATTTAATGGGCTTTTTTTCTCTCTCTTTTTTTTTTTTTTTTTTTCTTCTGGTTACACCGCCACAGGAAATTCTTACTGTTCTATTACCTTTTTCCTGTTGGAACGAGCCTTAAACTAAAATGAATAAATAAATATATATACATACATATAAAAATATGCAGACAGGAAAGCTATTCAGATCTGGAGAGGCCTTGATAACGCTGCTGATGAGGTTGCCAGCTTTCCCTGCGTCTGAGCTGAACAATTCTCTACCACCTCCCCAGCCCCTGGGAACTTCAGCAGGGGCAGTTGTGAGGCTTCTAATTCCGACTACAGGTGTTTGGTTTGAAAGACACCACATGCCATGCTGTAATCTCATTTAGGAAATAGGTAATTAAATAAAAATACAGATGTGTTACAGTCACAGTTCCTGAACATCTGAAATGCCTGTTGTTTTAAAAAAAGTAAAGGATAAATGTTTCTAAAGGAGCACTAATGTCTTGTCTTTTGTAATATTATCCAGTATTAGTATTTTAAATTGGAGGGAAAAAAAAAAAGTTTCAAATGTCAACATCTGCTCTTAACCATTTCTTTACAGCAGGAACATTGTGTTTAAAAACAAACAAGATAGGAATGCCTACACCACCCTCATTCTGCTGCTCTGCATATCCAAGTATTCCTGCTAGTGTTTACCTGTTGCACATTCTGCTCCATCATTTAGTGTTCAGCACCATTTTCTTAGGGTACTGTAGATTATCAAATTCATTCCTGGGGTGCAAAGTGGTAGCTATACTTTCTCAGCTTGGTCATAACAAATAGGATAATCACTAATCTCACTTTCTTGAATCATTAACTTGAAATGTGTAAATGCCAGTATACTCTGGATATAAATTGCCTGAAAACGTTATTTTGAGAAAGGTTCGCCAGCTTTAACACAGACTGTTCTCTGTTCAGTCATAGTGATGATCATAGTAACGATAACAGACTAACTATGGAATTCTTCTTGCCTCAACCCAGCAAAACATTTAATCCTACACTTAACTTTTTAAGCATGTGTGCGCTCCTGTTCATCAGTTAAGCGTGTGCTTTAGCTCTGTGCTCTGCTGCTGCTTGATTCCAGCGTGTGCTGCTCCTCTTGTTCCTTTGAGATGTGCTATTGGTATTGACCGGCTGCAATAAACCTTTGGAAGTAGCAAATGCTAAAGAATGGCTAATACATTAATTCTCCAGTGTAATTCAGGGGGGTCACAGCAACAGCTGAGTGGTGTTACACTACGTATTTTACAAGTTTGTTGGTCTCTCCTTGCCCCTGTTTAACTCTTTTTCTGTAGCGCTACCTGAGGGAAGGAGATCCTCAGCTGTGAGTGGAGACTTGGCCCTGGAGAAAGAATACAAAGCTCCCCAGCCTGGTGAGTTATTGTGGCTCTTTCAGTAACGCTTGGGGGTTCTCTTAAAGCCTGAGCTCTTGTAATCGTGCTATTTCTTTGAACTTTCACTTTTCATATACAAAAATAAACACCAGCGCATTTCTTCTTTATAAAGGTGCAAACCCATACATTTCTAGTATTTGTGGTGTGGTGGTGATGTTCTGGGTTCTAAAATCAAAAAGCAAATAAAAAGTTCCTGACATTTCTTACTACTTTTTTCATGATTTTCAAGCTTTTCTGAGACTTGACAGGTTTTGAGCACTTAGTGCTGGTAATTCCTCGAGCCCCTGAAGCCTAGCTTATGGGGAATCAGGTTTTTATTGAACTTTTTAGAAAATTCATCCTTCTTTGCTGTGCTGAGCATTATAGAAACACCACAGGAGAGAAAGTCAGGTCTTTAAAGTCTGTACCATCTAAAATGATTGCCAAAGAGTAGGAACAATGACTGCAACCAGTTGTGTCATCTCAACCCCCATTTTGCAGCATTCCCGTAAGAGCAGAGCCCTAAGGCAGCACCCAGCTCCTTGTGTGCATGGCTGAGGCTGCGGGTCGGAGCTTGGTGCTGCCGGGGTTTTCTCGGGGCTGCCGGGGGTTTCTCGGGGCTGCCACGCTTCTGTGCGTGCAGCCATGTGAAAGCACCAGGGGGCAGGGGCAGTGTGGGTTCCCAGCAGACCCCTGAGAGTACCGACTTTCCAGTCTCGTTGGGTTATTATTAAATGCCTACAAAATACATGAGAATCCTGCCATTGTCTCAACTGGTCTTTGAATCACAGGCTCTTAAACAGAGGATATGCTATTCTTCTTTTGTTCCACATTCCTATAAATCTTTTACAAGAAAAGAAAGGAAAAAAAAAAAAAAACCCCAAAAAAAAAACCCCAAACCAAACCTGAAACGTGATGTCAGTTTTATCCTAAAGCCAGAGGTGGAAGGGATGGTTATCCATGATTAAAGTCCTCAGCTTTGCAATTTCTTTATGTAAGTTATGGCTGTATGTCAGTATCAGTAAGCAAAGCAAAATGCAGTAGCTAGACGGGTGTTCTGTCCAATTGCCTGGGGCCCCAACTGAAATTTAATAAGCAAATGTAAGATTTTAGTGCTTTGGAATGGAAACTTTATGGTAACTTCTTTCTGCAGCCCTTTTTTAAGTGATGTATCACATGTATGGTTTGTGCAGTGCACCTTGGATGCTGAATCTGGTTCTGCCTTTGTGCCATCAGTCCGACCCTCCTCGCTGGGTAGGACAGCATTGGCACGGCACCGTGCCTGGCTGCTGCAGGGAGGTGGCAGACCATAAAATACATAAAGCTGTGGCCTCCCTCTCACAGGTGAATCTTTAGGTCACAGAGCAAGCTGGTGTTGAATACAATTATGGCTGGGGCATCTTCCCCGTGGCTCCCATTCACACAGCTTCTGATGGTAAGGGCTAAGGCAGGTGGGGGAATCTCTACTGATTTTTTTTTCAAGCTGGGGTTAACAAATCATGTTCAGGAATGGCCCATGGAGAGTAGATCCTAGCTTGGAGAATGGGAGAAAAGGGGCATGACTTCTTCCAGTCTATTTGTTCTTATTTTTTGGGTCATTCTTCAGCTTTCAAAACACAGAGGTCACCTATGGAATTCTCTGATTATGTTTTTTTCTTAAGACACAAATTCATTTATTGCTCAAGGAGTTGCCTGTCAGAGCATGTTTGACTCAGCAGTGAGGATACAGAAACCTTCTCATGGGAAGATGAGAAAAAAACCTCCTAACATTAAATATCCAGTTCCCTGCACAACTGTAGGTGAGGAATGCACGCTCTCTCCTTTGTTGCCAGTTTGTGCTTTGCTGTATCTGATATTTACGCTTTCTTCATTGTGGGATTCATGGAGACTATGTCATAAGCAGCTCCTCATCTCTCTCCAAGTATGAAAATCTGGTCTTCGGGGTTGTGTTTAGAATCAGATCATATCGTAGCTGTTGGCAGGAACGTACTGAGATGGCAAAGGGAGCTTTCCTCTTTCCCCAGCTCCTTACCACTCTTTCCCATTACTACCAGCTGGTACAGCCCCATACAGTCTGGGATTTTCTGCATGTTACTCAGTACCTCCAACATCCCTTTCTGTCTTTAGGAGATGAGGAGGCTGAACAACCTTAGCTTCTTGTGGGTTGTTCCACCTAACCAGGAAAAAGTTAAAAGAATAAAAAAGATTCTCTTGGCCTTGCGCAACTGACTATTCCAACTTTGCGTCCCAGCAGCACGTGCAGATGGTGTGCAAATGGCCAGTCAGACACAGAGGCCCCTCTCCAGGGAAACACATAAAAGCCAGCCGTGATTCTTCTGCTTCTTGGGTAGCGCTTGTATGCTTTTCCTGGGTTAGGGCCCAAGATGAGGCTGCTTCACCCTGCATATTCAGCCACGGTTACCAAGGACAGAAATTACATATACTCTGTTTCAAAAAACATGTCCCTGTATTGGTAAAGCCTTTAGAGTTCAGCCAGTGAAATGTCCCCTGTGATAATAAACCACCGTTCATTCCTCTTGCCTTCTCACATGTGTGTTTATTTCTGTTTGCTCCTTTCTTTTTTGCAGATGGCAGATAAATCTTGTCAGTGCTTTTTTGGCTTTGCAGCCTTTTCTCAATCATCTTTCCTTTTGTATCTCCAGCAATGTGCAAATCTGATGGTTTGCTATTTCTGCTAAGCGTATTTCTTTTCCATGCTGTCTCATTGTCTAATCCTTGTGCTTTTTTGCTGGGTGAAAGAAGAGACAAATTTCCAGTAGGCAAAAAATAAACCACCCCCAACTCATGAAAGGCATGAACACTTTTTAATCACTGTAAAAAATAATAAAATGTAATAGGTTGATGTGAGTTCCTTGTCGAAGTTGGAAGACTGACCAATAGGTCCCTGAGAAGCATCTTTTGATGTGTCTGTAGGATCAATGGGAATAGTATTGCACACGAGGAGAACAATACTGCACGAGCCCTTGAAGTGGAGCGAACACAGATGACACTTTTATTCATCCTCAGCCAGATTGCTTGGTATTGTGTCCTTTCTGTGAAAAATGACACTCTGGCAACAGGCCACTGACTGCAAAACAACTTGGCATGGGCCTCCTGTTTGTCTCAGCCTGAGCTGAGCATCACCAGAGATGCCAGACTGCTAGCCACAAGCTGAGAGTGTTAAAGCTCTGTCTTTCTTTAATCAGCATCTCTCTGCCATTTTTAGTGGAAAACACTTGGGGGAGGAGGGATACTTCCTGATGGTTAGAGATCTTTGGTGGCATCAGCTATGGGTAATTCACTCTCTCCTAGCTAAAAGTGACTGGCAAGTCTGACGCAGTCTAGCCAACCATAAACAAATTGTTTTTCCAAGCTTCTGATTCTGTGTTTCCCATCTCCTCTGCCTTTTCTTGCATCCTAAATGGAATTTTTTAAATCCTTCAAGCGATTAGGAAGACAAATCTGATTGACCTTCGGTTTCATCTGAACCACCGTGGTTACTGCAGAAGGTACTGACGTAGCCAAAACCTCACTGATGCCCCTCGGACTTCTCGAAGGCCAACTCCCCAGTTTGTGACTGGAGGCTTTCAGGAGACGGCTGGGTATGCTGTGGGCAAGGTGATGCTGAGCTGTGGGTCGTATTGTAGCTGGGGTCATGGCATCAAAACTGGGTGCAGTACTAGGGCATTTCTACCGTTTTCCAATAATCCATATCATAAATCATCTTTCCAAGGTCCCTGTTGGGTCTTTCTGACTTTTAAGTAGTCTAAGTGGATAAACTAGTGGAAGTTTGTCTTCTTCAAAGCAGAACAGTTTAACTAATGATTTCATAGGATGCCCACGTATTTTATTCAAGTTAAATGGTTTTTGTTCCATCCAAGTAGAAGTGTGGTAAGACATAGCACAGCCACCGCTGTGTACCAGGTGACACTGGACCAAAAAGCAGGAGGTGAATTTCTGTTCTGCCTGCTGGAACCATGCTCTCTTTGTAGCCTACTTCTGTGGAGTGGGTATTTCCCTGACTAAATAGTTGCTTTTTCTGAAGTAAGGTCACTATCTTTGCTTTCAGCTCTGATGCAGTATGACATGTACAGTAGGACCTGTCATAATTCATGAAGTCAGTTCTGTTTCAATGTTAATAAGTCCTTAATCAAGTCATTTGTTTCATCCAGGATGTCACATTTAGCAGTGGATTGTGAAATGCTTGAAAACTGGAATCATAGGAGCATTATTTAATGCTAAGTGTTATCTGCATCATATCTGAAGCTGGAATATGCCAGGAAAACATCCTTCACATTCTGCAACTAATACATCCGAGCTTTCAGGCTCAATCGTGAGTTGGCTGGGTACGTACATTATTTCTCTCTGTTCATGTGTGGCATAATACTATATGTTATATTTGGTAACTCATTTGCACGTTGCTTATCTGTTACCTATTTTGTATGGCTGATTCTTTTGCTTTAGAAAATAACACTGTGAAATGTTGGACCAATCACTTTAAACCAAGAGTTTTAACTCCAACAGAAAATAACTGCAATTTAAAACTAGTAGTCCTCATTCTAGTCTGTTTGTGGTATGTAGGGACAAAGACTAGGTCTGAGCCAAGCAGCTGCTGGTGGGATTAAGTGGGAAGCTATCCAGAGAGACCAGGTTTATGATTATCATCTCCTGTTCTCGATGTTGCCTTCAAGAGGAACAGAGCTAAATGCTAAAATTGTGTCTCTAATATCTAGTTCCTGTACGTCTTTTCCACTTGAAAGGAAGAAAAGGAAGCCATAGTGAACTCATGGCAAATATTGTCTCAATGCATTTTTCTTCTCTACTTAAAGTACATCTAATGTTGTGCCATTCTTGTCTTATAAGCTTGTTACTGTCTGCAAATAGGTATGTTACATACTGTCAGCGATAATAAAAACCATACCTGTATATGTGACATATGTTGCTGTACAGCAATGTCATTATGTACAAAATTTCTGCAGAGTGAAACATTGAAAAGTCATTTTTTTTTTGCCGTAAGGAACCGTTTGCATTTATATTGTAAATCTGTCTTACTGTTCTTACTCCTTGTGAACCAGACCCCTTGTGGTAGGTAATGTGAAGACAGAGGAGGAAGGGGTCCTGGTCGTAACTGTGAGGAAAACATTTTGGTTGGGGTTTTCCCTAGTTTATTCCCTGAAATACTCAGTAAAGAATGGTGTAAAATGGGAACTATAAAATATTTGTTCAGATTTTATGTTTCCACAGGCTCTATCAAAATGAATCCTTCCCAGTTACAATCAGTCGATCAAAAATACTAAATGTTTGAAGGAAACTTTTTTGCAAAAATTTTGTGTTCTAAAAGCTGGTTTTTGCTATAAAATGCTTTACTTGAATTTAGTCCCACTCATAATGAGTGCTGGAGCAATTAAAGTATCAGCCACTGTAAGGAGTCTTGGGAGCACAGGAGACAGATAGGATCAGGGCTTAAGCTACTGAAATATCTTTTATGAGGAATAAAGATTTCAGAGACCTCAGTTTCAAACAAAATAGTTGACATATGCTAAGCTCAAAATACGAAACTTCTTTTCCTGCCCTCTCCCACTAAACAAATAAAGATCTATGAAATATTTAAATTTTGTATCTGCAGAAGGAAAGAAAACACTTTATTTCTATTTTAATTTTTTTGGCAGGTGCTCAGACATTTATGATAATGGGATCATAAAATGACACAGAAAGGTTAGGGAAAAGGTGCAGTGGGAATTCTGAGTATGACTTTGTAAACTGTCACATTTGTTAAATTTGTTGTTTGTTCATTTACATGTGTCATAGTGTGGATATTGTGTGTTAGGAAACTTAAATCAATCAAGTGTTTATGTGTGGGGCTGGATCATGCCTTCATATACTGCAATCAATGAAATTCCTTTTATTTATTTCTCGCAACCATTACCCCTAAAAAAAAAAAAAAAAAGAGAGAGAGAAAGGAAAAGCCTTTTAAATATTTTTCATTAACACATACTATTAAGTGGGTAAGTGCCCTAAGTATATTTTAATTTAATTTAGATTTAACAGCAACATTTTTCCCATACTAATTAAATGCCAGTTTGTTATTAAGAAAATATTTATTGAAGTTGAACTTGGTGATAGATACATATCTATCACATCACTGTTAAACCTCATTAAATAGTGTTTTAATTGCAATTTGTTTTTAATTACCATTCATTAAGCATATTATTAAATCTAAATTGGATGCTTATGAAAGACGGGTTTGCCAATACAAGTGGCTGAGGCCTTTAACTACTGCCTCATGCCTGGGTTCCCATAATTTGAGGTGTGTAGGGTGAAAGCTCGGTCTATTTACATTATTTCTAACACTGTGTCCTCCCTCCCTCGCTGCCCGTGTCTCCTGTTTTTATTAAATGAGTTAATAGTATCTGAACCAGTCAACAGATATAAGGGGGGGGGGGGGGGGGGTGGGGGGGTGGGGCGCGGGGAGCAGGAAACTAAGAAAAATGGTGCCGGAACTGCTCTTTGGGCGAGGAAGCATGGAGCCAGCAGGGAGGAAGCTGAAGCAAAGAGGGAGCACAGGCAGGGAAAGCAGAAGTTAAACCAGGCATCAAAACCAATTATCTAAATTAAAAGAAGTAGAGGATGGGGACTGGATGCCTGAAGGCTGCAGAGGGATACTGCTAATGATTTGCAGAGCTTTTTCTCTTTGGCTTATCATGGCAAGCCTGGCCAGGGTCAGTCACCGTCACCATCCGATGACAGCCTGGTGGCTTTTTAGCGCAGTGAGTTGCTGGTCTGGGTCCATGTAGTGCACAGCTGCTGGCGTGGGCAGGGCTTGTCCCCAGGGTCAGGACAGAAATGTGCTGCTTGGTGGCTGTGAATGTCAGCTCACAAATAATAGTTACAGAGAAAGCCCAGTGCCTTTCAATCTTTCTAATTCCACTCCCCCCACCCCCCCACCCACCCCCCAAGGCAACTCTGCCCCCCTTCAGAATGCCACTGAAATGAGCAACCTTATGGGATGCATGGACTTGCTTTTCTTGGTCACATTTGCCAGGTTTCTTAGTAGTAGTCCATGAACCTTAGGCAAGCTGAAAAATCCTGAAATCGAAGGTTTTCCTTTCTAAGGATATCAGTTCTTTCAACAAAAAACCTCTATTGAGTTCTGGTTTTAAAGGCTGGATATTTTTTTAAACCTTGAAAGAGAAGAGTCTTTTGGAGCCTTTTGTCTAAGAACTATGCTCTCTTTTTGCCAGAAAAAGAGAAAGGCTGGGAAGAAGGTGTGAAAGTACTCTTCTGATGGAGACCAGCTCAACATAACCAGTTAGCAAACTGGAGAGCCATTCCCAAAGCAGATGGAGGGGACGGTAACAGGCAAAAAACATGGTCCCTTCTGGGGTGCGATGTTTGTCATCCTCTAGGGTGCCAGTGTCTGTCAGAGCACCAGGGAGGAATTAACGGGATGGGGGCTGCTGGGCAATGCCATAGGGGTGAAAAGACAGTTGTATGATGAAAATAGTGAGGTAGCCTAGGGTATTGCAGACGTTCCATTGGGCTGGATAAAGAAACACAGTAAGGCTGTGTATGTTGACACTCTTTGGCTCTGGTTCTCCTTGCACTGAGGGTGGGTTTGTGCCAGGCTATCTCCGTTGACTCCAGTGGATTATCTCCAATTCACAGCACAGTTTAAATCAGATGCAGGACTTCTTTTCTCCTCTTTCCAATTCATGAATCTCTTTCAAAACCTTCTGTACCAGATGTTACAATTGTAAACAAATCATCCTGGCAAACCAAAGTACCTTCTCATATGCCTGTGTCACAGTAGGCGAGGTCCTAGCATTGGTGCCTCTATCTGCCTCTGGATCTTCTGCTCATAAAACATTAGCTATACAATTTTATTTTTTTTTTGGCGGATGTGTATCTTCCATGAAAAAGCCATTTCCATTCCAATACAACAGTGCTTTTATATGGACTGTTTCGGTCCATGTTGTGCAACCCTTTTGCACAACGATTCATTATGCTATCTCGCTTCTTGATATGCTGAATCATGGGATGATGCTCTGCCAGCTCCTTTGTATGCCAACAATAACTTGCTCATGTTTCAAAGATAGGGAGAGCTGCAGAAATCACTGCAGTGCAGGGAGCCTGAACATTTGGCTGAGAGAAGTTCTCAGCAGGCTTTAAACTCCTCCACATGGGTGAGGAAGTTACCTTTCAGCTCCTGCTCTCTTTGGACAACTGTAGGAAACTGCACAGGGCTTCCACTTGTCTTTGCAGAGCTGGATCAGGCCCAGACTCCTGCTCCCTCTAAACTGATGGCAATTAGCCACTTCTGCACTGTGGCCCCTTAACTGAGAGAACATAGATCAGCCCACTATCTGTGGGGCACCATCTGCATTTGGAGGCTTGACCTAACACAAATGTGGAACTGTGAAGAGGACTTTGGAAGTCTCCATGTAGATACATCTGCGGTGGGATTTCCTGGCGTGGTCTACAGTATGTCGATGTGAGGAGTCAGCTAAATTAAACCCTTTCCTACTGCAGTAGCTGCAACAGTGTGCATTTCTCCAAATGTTCTTCCATGACTCCTGGGTGCACTGGGTGCTGGGTTACAGTACAGCTGCTTATTTTCCATAACTCAGATGTTTGGTAATGATTTCTAATTTCTGTTTTAAAAATTAGCTTGCTTTTTGTCAGTTATGCACAGTATCCTTGCAGAGGCAAGTGATGCTTTCCCTTGGTCATTCTGGAGTTCTTTCTGATTTGTTTTTGTTAAGAGTTTCAAACTGTAACTATTTCTCTGATCACAGAGAATGCAGAATCAACTGAGTATATTCACAGCTGTTCTGAGAAAAGGGACAAGAGTTTGGTCTGAAAGGAACACATTACACTGCTTGAGAACAGGGTTTTTTTAGGAAATATTCTTGTAGTTTAAAAATGTATTCTTATTTGAATACTGTATCCTATTTCTCAACGTCCTTCGGTTTGTAGCACAGCGTAGCACACTGTACCTTAGGCACTTTGGACAATCATTTGAAAAGACATTGGTTTTCCTGTGAAGGTACTAACTCTGAGTCACAATGAAAAATTCTAGATTATGGCAGTGGTGTCCTAATAGACCTTAAGGATGCATTTACACATCTGATTTGTAACTGTAAGTATTGCAGTAATTTCATATACAAAAGTATCTACTACTTTGATGGATGATGACCTGACTGGGACTTCTATAAGACAGGAAGCTTTAATGCCTCCCCCGCCCACCCCACCCCACCCCCCTCCGCTTACTGCAGGCTTATATTCCATGAGAATCTGTCCATGTGCAGTTAGGCTTTGATGTGAGATATAATAAATATCAGATTTTTAAAGAGCAGCATGTACATATTTGTCTGACGTGTATGTATAGAAAAGGTCAAGGGACTTACTGTTAGTGGTTTTATTCAAGGTCATGGGTATGTGAAACATTCTTCAAATGGATGCTGCATTTTAACATTCTTCAAATGGATGCTGCATTTTCTATAATATTTATATCTCCACTTGAGTGTTTCTAGTTCAGCGTCTCAGCCATTCTTAAGCATCCTGCATTATTTTTCCATGTATTTATGTATTTATGTCCTCTTCCCTTGTGTGTCACCTTCTTGTCTCCTCACCCTCTCTTATGCCCAAATGATTTTGCAGGGCAGCCCTGCCACAGAAATGGGTCAGGCAAGTTACAAGAACTGTGGCTTGGCTGGATGGGGATCCACCTAGCAACACCACCACACCAGTGCTGGATTGGGAAATTTGCCCTACAGGAGTTTGTCTTGATTAAAGGCTTCAGTCTGTCTTTGCAACACAAACATAGGAGCCCCCATGCTGCTCTCTGAAATTTACAGCGTATTTTCTTTTTACTCAAGCATATTGAAGCAGAACAGAAGAAAGGATCAAAGGTACCGTAATGTTTCTATAAACAAGTACTACTTAGTTTGGTTTTTTTTATCTTGGGTTTATTTTTTTCCAAACAAATCTTCTAGGCACATTAGGCTCAGATTTCATTTTATTGCCAAATCACCAGCTGGCAACAAAATCACATATGTCTGTGTAAATAAAGTAGATGAGAAGCTGAATAGGAGATTGGGAGATGATTCAAGCAGTCATATTGGCTTCTACACCTTAAAATTTGACTGGTGTATCTGTCTATTCAGCAATGTCCTGTACAGACCCCTTTTCAGCATGAAATACAGAATTACCCCAAGCTGAGATTTTAGTCTGTGGTTTTCCTCTCTTCTAGTGAATTTACAGGAAAACAGATAATTCTTTGGGACTACAACCCAAAAATTCTTTTTTTTTTTTTGCTCATCAAGCGATGACTAATGCACTCCCTGTTACTCAAATATAGGTGTAACTCTTGTGATGACTGATATTATTATGAAGCATTTTCACTTTGAGGGCCAGATGATCCTTCCTTTGAAAGTAATGCAATTTTGCAATTGGCTTGAGGGCTCTACTGCTGCTTTTTTGGTATGTTTAGATTCACTTTGCAATGAAACCTCAAAATTGACTAATTTATCTTTAAGGTCCATGTTGCTATATAGCCTGTCTCCATTTGTAAATAGAGAGTGGTATGGTCGCCTCGGATTTTAACCTTAAATTGTGTTTCTTTGTGCCACTCCATAACTCCCAGGAAAAAAAAAAAGCCTGACCATTATTATTAGACAAACGTATAAAAAAGTAATCGTCATCTTCCCTCGAAAAGCAGTTGAACTTGGGCATCTTTTCAGACCTGGTTTATAATGAGACAGAGTTTTCCCCATGCATTGTGAAAAATGGGATCTTTTTGACTATACTTATGCTCACTCTGGATCCCTAGTGAAAGAAATCTTGAATTTTGGATAACTACTGAAGAATTAGGATATTTGGTCATATTAGTCTATTTGAACATCTCTCATCCCAGGGAACTGTACCTTGACAGGATTCCCTTTGTCAGAGCAGTGGCACGGAAATGCTGCAACAGCTTTCAAGGATCTGTTTGCAGGGACAATGTTGCCCTCAGTCAATAAACTCCAAAAGAGCTTAATTAATGAGTGGGGAAAGACCTCTGTTACCGGGGAGGTGGAAGATAGAAATGACAGGGGTTGAATAGTAAATAGGCTTTGTTTCTTGCTAAAACTTTGTAATCCTTGCCTTTTCCTCAACATGCTTCTCTTAGGAGATTTCAATCCCAACTGAGTTCTCGAAGCTCTCTTCACTACTACAAGTTATGTTTTTCTGTCAAGGGCTCCAATTCTGTGCTTTCTTCCTAGTGTTTCCCTTCAGTTTGTAATGCAACTTGGGCTGTAATGTAGGGGAGAGGGGCTTCAATTTGGGAAATATCAGTGTATCCTCACTCGGTGACTTTTTTCCCCCAGACTGGATGGAATAGCGAATACTTCCTGCCCCACTCAGTCATCTGCGTAAAAAGATAAAATGGGAGTTAACAAGGGTCAGGTTTATGACAGGGAGAGAATGCTGCTAATGACCATTATCTATGCCACAGGTTTAACTTCATTACTTTTGCATTAAGTTCTTAATGCCCAAAGCAATAAGCAAACTCAGTCCTGTTGAACTGTAGTAACCTAATCTTCTCTCCAAATGAAACAGAGGGGAAAGCAGAGCCATTTGACATGGCCTTTATGTCATCTTCTCTCTTCCCATCCCCCATCTCATACTAGCCTTGTTGTGAGTTTCCCTTCCTTCTCACAGCCTTTTTCTTTTTACTTTTTCCTTCCTTCCTGAGTTTTTCTGGCTGTCCAAGGTGGTGTTTGGTGCAGGATTTACTCTGACGAGAGGGTTTAGGCCTTCCGTAATGGTGGGTCCAGGGTTTTTCACATGGAGAAATCTGTCTCAAGAAAGTTTTAAAGTACAGTGTTACACAAACAATGTCCAGAATCAAATAATTTTAATTTCAGAGGTAAGACAAAGCTGGCCGTGATATTGTGGATCCCAGTAAGTCATATCTAGGAGAGAACATTTGCTGGATGTTTTGAAATGTGATCGCACTTTTGCAAGGAGAGTTGAAAGTCTTGAGTGATTATATCCGAATGTGACTTGTAGGCATGTAGCAGTCTTGACGCCAACCATTAGTTCATCATCTTCTGCTTCTCCAGTAACAACCCCTGCTGACATAATGGCTCTGAGCTTGCCCCACTAGATGTGTGAACAGTTTAGGTTTAGTGAGCAATGAACAAACACCAACAGAGAATTAAATATTTCATGATTTAGAATGAGATCAGCATTTCCGTTGTTTCAGCTCTTTTCCTACTCGCCCTCAACTTTGTCAACTGAAAATTAATGAATTATCCTCTTCTGGTGTGACCTGCAGGGTTTTGCCCTGTGGCTGGAAAAGGAAAAGCCGTTGAGTAAGAAGAGGGAGCACAAATGGATTTCCTAATGCATGTGGTTCCCAGACCAACAGCCTCAGCTTTTGGCAAAAGATGAAATCCAGCAGTGCATCTTTCCTGGGTTCTCCAGCAGAATGAGAGGGAAAGAACCAGTGCTGGCAGGTAATTGGTGAATCTGTCTAAAGTGTAAGAAATATGTTATTGCTTATAGAAAAAGGATCCCAAAGTGATAGGTGCCTGGGAAACGTGATAGATTATATAGATAAAAGAAAATAATATAAACTATGGAGAGTCAAGCAATGAACATGAACACCTATGAAAAAACCCTATCAGCAATGCAATGTAATATATTACCATAATCCAATATTATATGGTAACCTCCATATGAGAACCTTGCACTCTGAGTAATAAGTGCCGAAGGCTGAACATTTATCTTATGACCTGTTCCCTGTTCAGAATGATCAGGGTTACCAGATATTTGGGGCTCTGAGAAAATTCTCCCTCCTTAATAATGTTTCCTTGCCGTGCAGCACAAAGGGTTTTAGTTTCCCTGCCCCTTTCCGTCTTGGAAAGGACATATCGGTGTGGTTTTTCTGTAGCCAGGAAACTGTGGCTACAATAAGGTCCATGAATATTATAACAAGGCTTGATGTTATCAGTCTGGCAGCCATCATCTCTTTTAAGAAGTGGTATCTCCTCTCTACAGACATGTTCTGCCTCCTGACTGCTTGGCTGGATGCTATGGCTGATTTGTTTGGTTTGTACTGGTCACAGATTCTTCTTCAAATTGCTAACATCCTTATCACTTTTCTCCCAAATGAGATATAGCTTACATTTTTGAAACAAGAGAGTCGAGTGAACTACAAAACAATTCAAGCTGCGGGGAATGCCACAAGTAGGAAGGAGAGAATGGTGGATCCCACCACAGGTATGTGTAAACGCAAGCAAATTAAATGGTCTCTATTGTATCTTTAGTGCTGACTTGCTGAGCTTTGCCACCCTTCCGTAGGAGGGAAGGGAGTGTATTTCATCCCTGTGCTGAGCTTTTTAAAATTGCCATCAAATTCAGGCTTCTCCCACTTTGATAAGTTTCTGGCCTTTCCCACTTTTTGCTTTATTCATGCTTATTCCCACCAGTAACCCCTCTTGAGTAACAACGTCTCTTGATGTTTTTCAGCTTGCCTGGGATTCACAAGAACGAGTTCTGCAAGAAACAAACAAAACCAGAAAAGCCTTCCAGTCTGGTAAAATAACCCTCACCTTCCATAAGCGAACTGAGAAGAGATGCACGCTTTTAAATTGTGATTGAGAACTCCTTTCAGGTATGGGAAACAACTTCATCGTATGTCAGATTGGGTATTTAGCCCCTAAATGCCTATTTTTTGAACAAATAAGCTGCCACAGTTCTGAAGTTCAGGGTGAAGAGGGCTTACAGAGAAGCAACACTATTTTCTAGGAGCGCAGAGCAGATCAAGGGCCCCTGTGCAGTGAACTGTATCTGATTCTACACAGCCTGCAAAATTAAATTTTGTTCAGCTTAAGCATTTAATTACTGCAGATGTTCAGGAGATACTCTGTGAAGCATCACCTACTGGGGCCCTTTGGACAGATGCTGTTTGCTTTGACACTCCATCTGTCACTTCAAAATACTCACTGAAGCTTTAACTAGCATAGCCCTGCAGGGTTGGCATCAAGGCATGGCATGTAAGAGGTTAAAAATAAGGTCAAGGTCATAGCCTGCCATGCATGCTAGAAGGTCAGTGAATGACGATTGCCACTTCTTGCTCTCTACAATTTTCAGCAGAGAACACTGTATGTATCATTACACAAAGGCTTTTGTTTTGCTTCCTGGAAGATCTTCTAATACCAGTGATATCGGCCCAATAGCTTGTTAGATCCTTACATTGCTTTGGAGATGGGCAAGATACGGCAGCATATAATGGGTATGGCTTAAACCAAGTTAAAAGCTTGGGCGTTTCATACCAAAAAACAGAGATGTAGTATTGGTATGGGTATGGAACACTACTGGGATCTTCCAAAAGTCAGCATAGTTGTTAATTTGCCTCAGAGAAGTATAGTGCCTTTGGAAGGCATTTTCTTTTTGTGTTGCCATTCCTCAGGTGTTTGTCCATGTCTCAGGAGGAGGAATTGTGGAGACAATGAATTAGGCTAGTAAATATACCTCACCATGTTTGTAAAATCTTGTTAAGCCCAGACCATTCTTGCTCCTACTATGTCTGCAAAATCTGTCTACACTGAGGCTGTAAACAGCTTTAGTGGTGGTGCTGCTGTAATGGACGTGGCAGGGTGCCTTGCTCTGTTGTCCCTTGTTGATGGTGGCAGTCAGCTTTTCCCCCGCTCTGCAGTTCTGAGCCTAGTTAGTCCCACATATTATAAAACGAAAGGGTACAATAGACCTATGCATTTTGATCTATTGTATAACATTCAGTTCTGTACAAATCTGATTTCAAATACTTCTAGAAATCTGATCATAAGCTACTGACTTTACTAGCTCCATTTATAATCTCATAAAAGAAATAGGTTTGGTAGGCTCTGGTTTCCATAAACTCATGTTGACTGCTTATAGGTTTGTCTGTTTCCATGTTTTGAGGTTCACATGATTCCTTTGCTTAGCTTGTTTTCATCAGCCACAGTGTCTGTGTAATGTATCTGTTGTTTGGATTAAGACATTGGCAAAGCCTCAAGTTTATTTTCTAGAATCTTCCTTCTTCCAAGGCATGCTGAAAGCATTTGCTTCCCAGTTTGGAATCTCTTAGATGGGAATTGCTTAGGTGTGTTGTGTTGAAAAGTATCTTCCTCTGGTAGTAGTCTTTTGTGTTTCAATGTTAGCTCTAAGCGCAAATTCCATTTTAAGATTCCTAATAGACTTCAGATTTACTCTGTTTTATGCATTGTCCTACCGGCTATATGATTTTCCTCACTTCTGTTGGGTTTCTGCAATCTGTGACTGTAGATTAGTTACTTGATCAGTATCATCTCTTCTCTTGACTATTGGGTTGTGGCATCTGAGGCTTTTAGTAAGATGCTCGTAAACAATTCATGGTCACATTTGGTCAGTGAGACTTTTTCCCTCAACTGAATTGCCCGTAACAATTTCACAAAGCTGAAAGCTTTGCAGGGCACTGAGTATATATCATTGCTAGTTTAGATGGTTTGATCTTATATTGATCACAAGGGTGAATGACTCACAATTAATTGTACTTATGTTACTGCTGTTCATTGGGTGAGCGGTTCCTCTGTTGGTCAAGAGTAAGTTGCCAGAGGTTTTCCCCCACCCGGTGACTTCTCTACCACCTTGACAGATTACAGCTAGAATATTTAGCAGTTCTAAAAGAGGGTAGCATTGACCTCTCATATGGGAGACCTTGAGGTTAGGTTATTTTTTCATCCTACACCTCGTAAACAGCCAGTTTTTGTATTAGTCACCCTGCTTCCTAGCATGATGGTAGTGCCACCTTGTTGCTTTATGAGGGTCATCAAGTAGGAAGCATTCAGGATAGATTTTTTTTTTTTTAATTGTGACTTGTTTATAGGTAATGCCTTCTTTTGCACTACTCATTTTTTTTCTAAAACCTGAGCCCTACCTAAGTAGATTATAACCATTGATTTAAACATTCAGTCATGCAAATCATCCTATGAGGTTCAGTAATAGCAGCTAGGTCAAATTAGTGCTCATAAATGACTAATTCTATTTCCTCTTGTTTATTACCCAGGCTTTTGGCATTGGTGTATAGTTAATTAAATAATTTCTTCTTCCCATCCTCCCTCTGCATTCAGAGCCTTCCTGGCCATAGTCTCCAAGGGAAATCCATCAAGGGCAGGGTTTACTCTTTGTAGATGATGGTTGGGTGCTCTCCTCACCTCCCTGGTGTCCTTGCAAGTGACAGCTGAGCATTAGGGCACAAGAAGCTGTTACCACCTCTGCTATTCCTGTCTTGCATCTAAACTGAGAGCTGAGAAATGGAGGTCAAGGGCTCCCTTTATGGCTTTTCTTTTGTCCTATAACATACAGTCCTGTCTCTGTCCTCCCGAATTGGCAGATTATTATGCTTTGCCATTTTTTGGTCCCTACCCACTATTGAAAGAGATGTCCGACTTCAGGGGATGTGCTTTGCATCAGGAGATCAATTAGGCTTGTCCAGTGTCCCCTCTGGAGCTTCCTTTTTCTTGTATCCCTACTTACACTTCCATGTCTGATTTCTGTTACTGCTTGTCCTTTATATAGATTTTATTCCCTTCTTCATCTGAAGGAGAATATTTTTTCCTATTAAGCGATGGCTGATGCTGCTCCTCATCGCGGGATTTAAATAGACTAGCATTTCCCCCCTGTTTTACCAGCACTAAATTCACACGCTGTAACAGAAAACCAAGCCCATACACTGTCAAACAGAGACACTCTCCCAGTGTGGTGACCCTCTTTCTGTCACCTGCCATGTTTTTCATGCTCAACCTACAGCTGTGAAACTGTTTTTTCCCCCCTCTCTTCAAACAACAAAAGCCAAGGAACACTCCTCAGCTTGATGCCTGTCTTAATTTGCTGAACATCCTTGGGCAGAAATGACATTGATAACAGTGAGAGAAGAGTCTCCAGGAAAGCAGCAGCAGCAGCTTTTCATTGCCAGCTCCTCCACTGGGTCTAAGCTAATCACAGCCATACTGCAAAATTTATTTAATTTGTATGGGCCTGTTCCAGAGCCTTCCTATTGACTTCAGGGGCATTGGATCGGGCTGGATGGTAGCTATGGCTTTGCTTTATGACTCAGTATCACTGTCTTGGAACGGTCTCTGCCAGATCAGTCAGATTTTCCATTAAAACATTCTCTGAGGAGAGAAATGAGTGTTCAGCTAGCTGCCTGCTAGCAGAAATGTCTGAATTGTCACTTGTGTATTTTTCCCAAATAACTTTCTCCTCTGCCATGAGAAACTTTTGGGTTTCAGGCTGGACAATTCTGTGAGTGTCTGAGAGTGCTGAGATTATTTGCTTGAATCTTTACTAGCTAGCCCTGCTTACTGTATTTGAAAGTTCCTTTTGTCCTTTCAGTACATTCCATGTTGTTACCTGAAATGAGAGGAAACTGATATTTTTTTTTTAGGGATAAAATGTGCAGACCCTATTTCCAGTTAATCTTCTGTGATAGCAGTTGCTATTGTGTGACTACTTGACCTGTGACTAAGTAACTATAATAGTAAAACAATTTTAGCCTAACACCATAGAAATCAAAACTAAAACTGTGACTCTGTAAAGCAGTATTTGTTACAAGCTAAGCATGTACTTCATTAGAGAAAAGGAGACTGGCTGCCATTACTAAGCTATAGTATATAACTGCCTCTTCCCATACAAGTGATTTCTAAAGATTGCTTTTTTTTGGCTTGCATTTTTTCTGTTAGTTTTGTTTGTTTGTTTTCCTTAAGGAGAACCAAACCTGAGTTTTTTTAGTCTGATTTGTGTTTTGTTTTGGCTGCTTTGTTGCTGGAAATGGTTAGGGTATGAGTTAGCCCCTCACTTCAAGAGGGATGTTGAGGTGCTGGACCATGTCCAGAGATGGGCAACAAGGCTGGGGAAGGGGCTGGGGCACCAGTCTGATGGGGGGTGGCTGGGGGAGCTGGAGGTGCTCACCCTGGAGAGGAGAGGGCTTAGGGGGGACCTGATCACTCCTTACAACCACTTGAAAGGGGCTGTAAGCAGGTGAGGGTGGGTCTCTGCTCCCAGGTAACAAGTGACAGGATGAGAAAAAATGGCCTCAAGTTGCTCCAGGGGAGGTTTAGATTGGATATTAGGAAAAATGTCTTCATGGAAAGGGTGGTCAAACATTGGAACAGGCTGCCCAGGGAGGTGGTGGAATTACCATCCCTGGAGGTGTTTAAAAACCATCTAGATGCAGTGCCTGGGGGACGTGGGTTAGTGGTGGACTTGACAGTCCTGGGTTAATGGCTGTACTTGATCATCTTCAAGGTCTGTTCCAACTTAAAGGATGCTATGATTCTAAGTTAATCTGCCCATGTAACACACCTACTGCCACTCTGACTGGGCTCCACATCTGCTCCGGGATTTTATTTGCTGATCCATCCATACTGCACTCAAGGCACCTCAGGCTCAGGAAGGAGATTAATTTCTTTTTATATAAATCAGTGTGTTGGTCACAATTGCTTTCCAACTTCTACCTGTAACAGGTAGGGAGACATGCAGAGTTATAGAAGGACTTCAGGCAACTGGAGAAAATGTGCATACGTATGTGAAAGCATTGGCTGGAGATACACAAATGCATAGAGAAGTTGTGGAAGGTAACTACATCTAGAAATTCATGAATCATCATCTGATATCCATCTTACTACCTTGCTCCCTAATGAATGCAGAAAGATAGAAGGTTTTGGGAGAAAAAAAGTTTTCGGGTTCTGGGTAAATAAAGGTAGTGATATAAGCAGACATATCCTCATTGTCTTTATGGGAGTCAGGAAAACCCCTGCTAGTCACCCCTGGGAACAGAGACTTTTGTTTCTGAGATGGTGCTGTGTTTGAACAGAGAAAAGTTGAGGTGATGGACTGAAGTCACAGAGCAAACCCTGTCACACCATGTCAGGCGAACTTCCTGCGTTCTCGGTGGTCAGAAGAAGTGGGGAAAAAAGAAGCATAAAAAAAATAAGTAGCAGTTTGCAGTTTTGCCGCTGTCTGCTCATCTTGTTGGTTTTCTTCCTCTCTGTTCTAGGAATTCTATAGTAGTGTTATGAGGAATAATCAATTAATGCTTAGAAAGCAATTATAATGATTCCCAGTTTACACATGAATAAACAGAGCACAGCTTAGGTGACTGAGTCACAATCATTTTCTGAGTCTGATAGGGCATGGGCAGCAACAAAGAGCCAGCTCAGCACTTGTGCTCTAATTGCTGTTTTGCCAGAAAAGTTGGGGCTGGAGATCAAACAGACAGAAATGACTTATAAAGCTCTCTGAATGTAAATTGCTGTGTATTGTTTTAAAATTAAAAAACAATATATATCAGTACACTGTAGTGATTTCACAAGTACTACATAGCTAAGACAAGACTTGCTTAAGGTCTCACAGGATGACCATGATGAAGGACAGGATCCAGGCATTGTGACTCCAGTGCTGTGCTTAAGCACAAAACCATCTTTCCTCCCTCTACAAACTTGATTTTTTATTATAGGGTATCTTATCATAAGTCTGTATGTGATACCTTAAATCCGTATGTGATACTTTTTTGTGTGTTCAGCCTGAAACACGGTTAATGTAGAACTGTCCTTTTTATGTACATCATAGCTCATGATATCTTGCTTTTATTGGAAAATCCACAGCTTCAGGTACAGTGACCTGGAACTGTGGTCACTCACTGATGTTATTCGCGGTTCTGTGTGCCCACTGAGCAAGTGCCTTTGGTACTGTATGTTTGGATTGGAGACCTTATGCTATAAGGATCCCTCTTTCTTCCTCCAGGGACAAACGTGTTACCATGATGTAAAACCAGGTCAGCATGAAGTTCCCCCTTCATGTCTGGGGGCGTATTTTTGTTGTTTGAAAACCCACAGAGCCCATATAACTGCAGAAGAAGCACAAGCCTTGCTCTCCTACTTCTTATACTATCAGCCAAATGAGCAAGCCAGCTTTTGAGTCCTCCGGGGTCATTTTATTTTTAGGGCTGATGCCTGAAGCAGGAAGAAAACAGCTTGATCTGTAGGTTCTGCTTTGAGCTTCCAGCACTGGCAGCAAAAAGCAACTTCTTTTGCCTTGCAGGCGGAGTTTCACCAACAGAAAAAGCCGTGCGGGCCAGCGAGCTGCCATGTTGGAGTGTTGCTGTGCTGAAGCACAGCACAGCTCCTTGTCTATCACAGAGCTGATTTACTTTTGATCTTTTCAGTCTATACTTGACATTCCAGATTTTTTTCCTGTCTCTTTATTTAATATCAGCCTTTTTCTTCTCTCCATGCTTTTTCAGGTTTCTCATTTTTCCTTGTTTATCTGAAATCCATCTTGGAGACACTTGTTGCCCCGGTCTCTGATCTGTTTTGAGCCCTTGCCAGCTCTGCTGCTGCCAGTGGATAAAATGACTGAGTCACCGCTTTCTGAATTTTGCATTTGCTTGTGGGGTGGCAGAGCCAAGGCCATCATGAACAAATCAAGCAACCACAACAAAGGCCCAAAATACAAACACTGGGACTTAACCTCAAAGCATATGCTGGAGCCCGATGAGGTGACAGCCAGCAAAATGCATACTGAAGGACCTCAAAGCATTACTCAATCTCAGTCCTGCTTTAACCACATCAGAGGCACACACCTCACACAGCTCTGCATCAGGGGAGAGGGTGGAAAGGTAACAGTGACCAAAGGACCTTTTTCCTCCTAGAATGAATTAATTGCAGCAGAGCAGCAGATAAATATATTCTAAAAAACCAACCAACCAAACAAACAAAACACCAACCCCCAAAAAAATCCCACCCAAAAACCCCAGGGTTATTGAATGCAGCAAAGCTGCAGCTGAAGCAAGCAGCACTAATTGCATGAGAGAAGGCCCAGTGTGGCAGAATGGCTCTTCTGCTCTCCCTGGTGAGGCTGCGAGCCCAGGTGACTGTTTGCCTTCCCTGGGCTGGCTGGGCAGCTCGCTTCTCTGCACCAGCACCATTCCCTGCAACGATGGCAGCATGCTGTCACCACACTGCTTCCACGGTACCTGCTCTTAGGAAATTGTCCCGGTGCTGACTTGCTTTTAATGGTTGTTTCCTTGTTTCTTATGCTTTCTAAACATCAGCCTAGGAAACTTTATATCAGGAAAAAACCCACCTGTCTCTGGCTGACCTGAAGGGCAAGTGGGTGTCTGGGCTCTTCACACCTCTGTCTGCTGGGACCAGAGCTTGACAAAAGGTGATTTATACCCTATGTGCCAGCCGCGATTAAACACAGGGTTAATAAGCACAGTGATGCTGATGTTGGCAGAGGTTTTGTTACTTAATTTTCGCTTGATCAGGGTCATCCCTGTAGTGCAAGCAGAGGCATGGGGGCATTTAATATAACCTGGCTATCAGGGCTCTGTGGCTACCTCCGGGTTTGGTCACTTTTGTTGACAGCATGCTTTATTAAGGATAGAGAGGGGAAAGGCTGAAATACACTCATCCAACCTGCAAGCAGAGGATGGGACTGTATCAGTGTGTTGTTTAAAATACGCTAGCCTGTTTGGCTTGTAATGGCCCTATAGTAAAAAGATGTTTCATTCTTTAGCCCTGATGCAAAAGGGAAATGGGTTCCTATTTGCATTGTCCCCACAGTGTTTGTGTAATTAATGTATGTGAGGGGTTCTCCCTCCCCCACCCTCTCCCAAGGTAAAAAATGACCTTGTCAAAATTTAGATTACAAAATCTTAGTTACTAAGCAATGGGTAGGGCCCCACTGGGATGGCATCCCGGCTCCTGAAATGGTATGTATAGTAAAAACTAATAAAAATGGTGTCAGAGGCTCTCAGGCTTCCAAGTCCCCTGCTGTGTGACCCCCTGATCCCAATTTATTAGCTGAACCCAGGGAAGCAGACAAACCTCTCTGGCTCCAGACTGTAGGCTCCGAGAAAGGAAATAATGCGAGCTCCAGAGCAGCGGCTCCAGAGCAGGAGGGAAGGAAGGAGGGAGGGAAATCCTCATGGAAAACAGGGGGCTGAGGGTAGGGCTGGAGGGAGCTGCTGACAAGAGCCATCTGAGCAAAATAGGGAAGGGAAACTTGCTCTGTGATATCTCTGTACCTTGACGTTCAGATGCTTTAAACATGTCAGAGAGGAAGGGAAGGAAGGGGGTGGGGAGAGCGGGGCTTGTAAGGAGGCAACCAGCCAAAGTTGTTTCCTTTCATGTGTTAGCAGCGTGCTTCAGTCTGAGATCACCTTGTGCTGGTGAGGGAGGATTTAGCAGCTGGGGGTGGCAGATGGAGTGGCAAAGAATGTGCCCTGTGGGTCAGAGGGGGATGCGCCTTCCGCCTTCTTGCTCCCCACCTGCGAGAATTTTCTCTTTAAAGCATTAAAGGCGATGCAGCTCATCACGGTGCTGCTAACCCCCTGGATTTCCTCTTTGGTGTGCAATACACGTAGCAATTAAAGCATGTTGCACAAGGGAAGTGTGATTTTGCTTCGTCCCCGCTCCCCACCCCCCCCCCCTCCTTTTTTTTTCTCCCCCTCTCTTTTTTTTTTTTTTTTTTCACCTCTTGAAAAGCTGCCAAAGCAAAGTGATATTGATGAGGATGGCTTGCTTCGATTAGCAGAGGCTGGCTAAGGAACAGTCACCTCCAGCCTGTTTCCCTCCCCCTCTTCTGCCTTGGACAAGAAACCTCAGTATTTTCTTTGCTTTCAGCAGTTGTCTGTCTGTTCTGCACCTCTAATCTATGCCCAAACCGAGCTGAAGTAGGGGTAAGGAGCGTAACAATAACTCTCCTTGTTTAATGCCAATCGTTGCATTTGAAGTGCTTTGGCTTCCCAAGGGTGATGTTATCAGGAGAAGGCACTGCACTTTTCAAAAGGCGTGATTATGCAGTAAAAGGGCTAATGATGAGAATGAACGATGAAGGCTGTGTAGAAGGTAGGCATACGGGAGCAGAGCAAGCCTGTCCCATTTGCCAAGTATACAGGTGCAATTTGCTATTTGGAAATATATCTGGGGTTTTCTGAGGAGGGACTGGCCCAGTGTTTCTCCTACTCAGTGGCCTTAATGTTTGTTTCTCAGAGCAAACAAAAGGGCAGGACTGAAACTCTGGCTGCCTTAGTGCCGCCTGGCTTGTGCCCAGAAGGGTTCCAATTATATTCTCGCTTACCTGGAGGTATCTTGGAGAAATACCTCTGGCTGTAAGACCAGTGCAGATGACAACTTTGGAGGCTAGAAACCCTTGTGTGTAGAGGCAGATCTTGTCCTGCATTAGGAAATAAGTTAACTTCTCCTATTAGGAAATAGGCTGCAGTTCTATAAATCCAGGCTTTCCTGGCTCTGTTTCGTCTCTTTTTAAATCACTGCCAGGGCGATCAGTTTAAACAATCACATCGTTTGTGTTTTCCGTAGTCAAACACAGGAATTCTGAAGCGTTGTGTAAAGGAAAGTTACATCTCTCTCACTCCTTAGCAGTAATCGGTGCGAGTCCAAGGTCCTTCCTAGAGGAGCAAGACGTACTTTCTGCCCTGGATGCACGCTGCAACTGAGGAGAACCTAAACCTGCACCCAGGCTTGAGTCAGGCGCTGCTGTTGTTACATAAAATCATCTGAAATGTTGCTGGTGATCTGCAGCTCGGCATTTGCCTCTCCGCTGAGCAGTGGAATAGATGTGAACCTTTCCCTCAAAAGGTGGGCAATGAAAGCTGCTTCCTCAGGAGCAGAGGCAGAGGATGAAGAGGAGCACGGCTGTAAATGATGCCACCTGCACTTCCTGGAGCTAGGGCTTTCCACTCTTCCCAGTGAGGCTACAGTCCTGACGCTGTAGCTCCTACCTCCGTATGCTGTGCCCGTGTGACTGAGAACAGAGGAAGAAGCATGGTCCCACACAGGTAAGCTCTCCTCCTGCATGGCCCTCAGCCTCAAACCTGAGTTAATAACACAGTTCCCTGCCTTAGGGCATGTGTTGGGCTTTCTGCTCTGTGTGGATACTGGTACAAAGGTAGCTGCTTCCTGAGCTTTGGAAGGGGAAGGCAGCTCCCTTGGTTGTGGGCTATTGTGCAGTTCGGTTGTGGTGGAACCTCAATGCCTGCAATTTAAGGGCAACAGACCTTTTGGCTCACTTGTGTGCTGAAGCAGTGTGTAGGGGGAGAGTCTGAGTTCTCCTTAACGTCGATCCTCCCCTATAACCTTGGGCAAGTTGCGTTTGCTGCACGGCCCTTGCCATTTGTGGCTGAAGTATCATTTTTCTCGAGATAAGCTGAAATTCAGTGTGTTGTTGGATGACTTTTATCTTGTTATCACAGACAGTGTGCACTTAAAGTGTGAAAGGAACTGCTCTGCTTTATAACTTGGATGTGAGGAGGGATTATTTTGCAAGACGTCATGGGAGAGCGAGAAAAGTTATGATCAAGTTGTGCCCTCTGGAATATGCTGCGGGGTGAAGAAGTGGAGAGTGATATCTTCGCTTTTCTTCCTTTCCCTTCTTTGCCGAGGATTCAGAGCAGAAATGACCTAGGTCATTTTTTAGAAAGATGCTGGTCTGATCTGAAACAAAAGGAGAAAAGCAAGTCACTGTTTCAAGTGCATTTGTGATTCAGCTGAATGAAAGCCCAGTCTTGCCAACTCATGATTTGATCATCAGTGCCGCAATGCATAGTCCTTTCTTATAGCTCCAGGTCCTGATTTTTGCACACACACACACACCCCGCTTCCCCAGTAGGTTTCATGATTTCAAAGAAAATGTAGGAAGCATGACCTCAGTGCACCCTCAGGACTGAGGCAGTGGAAGCCAATGGATTAAAGAGTGGCTCAGATTGCAAAGTGGGAAGATGGTAATATACAGCTCATATAAAAAGATAAAGAAAAAATGAGTTCAGTATTGTTAGCTCAAACTTTGAACAATACAAGAGAAAATCCAGGATTTGGGATCTGAAAAGGATCTTAAAGTCACCTATTTGTAGCTCTATGGATCAAGCTAAGCAGGTGGGAGTTGAGTTGCAGAAGTGTCATGGAGATCTGCATTGCAGATGTGAGGGCAGGAGAGCAGCTGTTGCAAATTTTTACCAGCGTTGTGGTCTTGGTCACATTTATGTAAAAACAGGTGAATATTTTGTCCTGTGTAAACTGATGATTACTTCCTTTATTGTGTACCAAACCAAAAAATACAAAAAGAGATCCTCTTGTGCCTGACTGACTTAAAGTGACGTAAGTTTTTTTGTTTTGTTTTTTTTTTTATTATTATTATTTTTCTCCTACTTTTCTTAACACTAAGGTTTGATTAAGGGAGAGGGGGGGGAAAATGTTTAAATCTCTGTTACTGGAACCAAAGTATTCATGGAGTGATCACTTTGTTTGATTACTATCAATGCTGTTGGATATTCATGTGCAGGGTGAATATCCCCCACACAATAAATGCATTAATCAGTACACCAGTTACTATTATAAGAGAATGGAAGTGGTATGTGGATTTGGAAGTGTGGCAAATGCAGTCAGCCACATGACTCCAATGAACAAAATAATACTCCAATGTGAATGAAAAATCTCCTACTCCCATTCCTAACCTTGAGAACAGGCTCGGGAACATGAAAGGTATTTTGTCTCTTCCTGCCATATCAGGTGGTCTAGTAAAGAGATTTGCTTGGAAGGGAAAAGGCAGGTGCGTTCTGTGCTCGGTGGTTTCTGGGCTGGTTTCTGGATGGCAGTGCAGGGCACGGCTGGGTTAGGCTGTAGCAGGGATATTTGCCAGGGTACAGTTGCTGACAGCTCGGGGGTGTCAATGGGAATGACACCAGGGTTTAAAACATGCTCTGTGAATTTGGATGTGAAGCGGGCCAGAGAAGATATGAAAGACATGAAAGAAGTGTGGGAGCTTCTCCCTAAGGTGAGATTCTGGACACAATAACCTGTTTCTGTCAGGCAGTGTTAAAGTAAATAGGTTAATAACCGGTTTGGGTTTTATCATTAATCCTGCCTCTGATTTCCACTTCAGTATAATTTTAAGTTTGCCATGTAATTCCAGAGGCACTGGTCAGAGATGAATGTAGTAAAGAAACAAAAGAAATACAGTGAACCCACCCTAATTTCAGTGTAACCTGACAGATTATGGACAGATTATGCAGAAATGTTGCTGTGGCTACAAAGCAGGATAGTGATGATCCCTCCTGCCTCGCCCATGGGGACGGGGACGGTCTGGGGCAGGGATGCAGCCAGGTGCTGTGCTGCTGCGACAGCGGTAGCTCCTGAGCCCTGCTGAGCTCCTGCAAGCACTGCAGAGCACGTGCTGCCTCGTGAGTGGCAAAATACCCTCTTTTGCTCTGGGGTGTGAGGCACATAGGTTGAAGGGCTCTACCTTACTCTGAAGGGTTCATTTCTGCTGCATTTTTAATATAAATGTCTCTGGTTTAAGAGTGAATTACTTTCTTGGTTTAGCAGGTCAGGTTTTCTTAAATTGAGCCTAATTTATGAGAAGATCAGGAACCCCTGGCTAATGCTGTGTTTCCTCTAGTTCAAACATAAGGGATAAAACCAAAGGGCAGAGCTGTGCCTGGGGAAGAGAGAATAGTGATTTCAATGCAACCGTTGTCGGCACAGACACTGCACTTCAGAGCCCCAGCCAGAACCCACCACCATTCTAGAGAGAGTGCAAGAGATGCAGAGAGCTGGAAAGATGAGAGAAGCCAGAACCAGCCAGAACCAGGACAAGAATAAATAGTGGTCACTCAAAGCCTGAAGAGGAGGGAGTGTCTAGTGATCAGGCCATCAAGCCTTGGATCTATAAATGAAGGTACCATGTTTATTCCCTCCAGGGCCCCATTGTCAGAAAGACTTTTTATTTCCCTCTTGTCAGCCAGAGATGGACATGGTTTGTCTGAGTGAGAACAAAGTGTGTACTCCTTTCCCAGGGCTTCTCACAGCCGTGGGGATGTGGGTATGACAGGGGAAGGTGCATTTCAAATGGACCTTATCAGAAGGTGAACTCATTGTCACTTAAAAGAATCGGATAATTTGCAGTGTCTGTTTATGGGCAAAGAGTAACATCTTTCTCTATCTTTCTGCAGTATACTTAGAAGAGACATAATAGCCTGGTCATGTGCTGGAAAGAAATGACTCATTTTTTATTGGGTCTAAGTGAATCTAATGTATTACTCATTTTTATGCAACTCTAGTAAATTGTACTTATTAAAACAGGGGGGTGGGGGGAGGGACAATTACCTAAAGTCTAACCAATATGTACTAGAAAATTAATTTAGAAATATGCTTGACCTCAGCTTCCTCATAATGAAAATCTGCTGACAAACCTTGTGATTTTGTTGCTCTTTCTAAAGCAGGGTTGCTAGTAGTTCAGGTGTCAGGACCAGCTCCTCATTCAGATCCTGGCCGGCTGGTTTTGCCATTGCTCTCCCACAGAAAGGCTCCGGCTGCAGCCGCCTCCTGGGCTTTCTGCACTGCTTGCTGCTGAAGCATCTGGGTCCAACCCCATCGCTGAGGTCTGCTGGTGCTGTGGGAAAGAGCCCTGCAGGCTGCTGAACTCTGAGCTCGGCTTCAACAGCTCTAAAAGTGCTGGTTGCTCATTCTTCTGATGACACTAAAATCCTGTGATGTGTCCATGCGCCAAGGTATGCTGTTCTTTGCCTCACAGCCCCTCGTTGATTTTTTGCTGACTGTCTTCTGCTTAGAGCAAATAAACCAAACCCCATTCTCCTTCCCAGCACTATTTATCATTGAATTCTGACTGAGTGAAGCCCCATATCCAGAGGACCTAGGAAAATGGCAGCAATTTTCAATTAGAATATCCAGAACAACCTTGTCACCTCTTTCATAATCATTGCTTTTATTTTCAAAGGTTACATAAGATCATATTGAACAGCACTGAGTGCTATTTTTCTTCAGCCATGCTTACAGTGCCGATGTGTAGGAGCCCCACGCACCTCTAAGCTGTGATTCAGATCACAAAGAGCACTCTGTGCTCTCTGGTGTCCCGTTTTTCCGTCGGTGATTTCCATTCATATCTGCTGAGTTCACAGAATTGGAAGGTCTGTGGTACCTGGAAGCAGCACGCTGCTGGGCACCTTACCCTCCTCCTCCCCCGCCTCCTTCTCCTCCTCCTCCCCCTTCTTTTTCCATGAAATTTATGGAGTTTGGATGGAGCTGGTGACTTGGTCACTGGGGCACGAAACACCGCAGCATCTCCTTTGCTCTCTGACTACACCACAGCATCACTGCTCCGTGAGCAATCACACCTTAGCTGATGTGGGGTTTGGTGAGAGTTTGACTCAGGAAGGGACTAAGGAGAATAGATATAATACATATAATGGGGAATCATTTCTACTTGTGCTTTTTTATGGGTTTTGTGCGTGCGTGTGTGTGTATTTTCTAAATTACTCTTCTGGCCATTTGTTTTCATAAATGAAAAGAAAGGAGCCTGGGAGAAAGCAAAGCTACTAAAGTAATTGGAGTGATTCTGGCTGGTTTAAGGAGTGGGCAGACACTTCTCTGAAGCTGGAGAGATCTAATCCTTGCCCTTTGGTCAAGTACGCTGTAAAAAGCACTTGTGCTTCTGGAAACAAGGACTGATAGCAAACCTAAAGAGAGTCCTTCAGCTCGAGGGGTTTCAATAGACTTGTCTTAGTGACTGTGTAAGAGACTGGCTAGGAAGCACCTGGAAACTTATCTAATTTTTGCAGTTATTCCGGTTCATCTAATGAAAGATCTTATTTCTGCCTACAAACACTGTTGTGCCTAGGTCCTCAGACCCTCAGTGCTGAAGCAAAACACCACAAGAAAAATATTTATGAGACAAAATGGAAATACGGTTTCCTCCTGTTGTTGGTCCCAATTTTACTGCAGTTCTCAGAGGGCTGTGAAATGCCGTGCTTTATTACTGCTTGGGTAATTATGGAAAAAAAATGTTATTTTCTTCTTCAGGTTTTTGTATTCACTTTGTACTTTGTCAAAAGTCAAAAAGCTTTAAAAAAAAAAGGCTGAGGTTTGCTGGTGGGCAAATTGACATGTTTTCAAAGGCCTTGGTGTATAACATAGCACTTTTGCTATATACATATATATAAAAAAATCAGCTTTTCATTTTTCCATTTCTAATTAAAAGTTCAGTGAAATGTAGAAGGTTTTATAGCAAAAAAAAAAAAAAAATTAAAAAGGAGGAGGATTGATTACCTGGATGGCTTATAGGTGCAGAAAGTAGCTGTGGACACCTAGGCAAAGTGAAATCAGAGTTCAACAAATCCTCTGCTTCTTTCTGAAAATCACATCTATGAGTCAGCAGAATAAGCTCCTCTCTCATCTGAAAATGTTCGTCTTGGAGATGCTGGCAGCTGTGGCATTTCCAAGCCCCAGCGAGGCGTGGGTGGAGCAGGGGTAGGGACAGGTCTCCCTGTGGCCGCGGTGGCGGGGCTGGGACCAAGCACACGGCCGCTCTTGACGCTTGCGGTGGAGCGATGCTCGGCGTGGCCGCGGCAGCTGTGGCTGGAGCGCTCTGCCTTGCGTTGCGTGCTCCTGGTGATTCATTGGGAGCTGCTCTGCACAATCCTGGGGTTGCAGCTCATTCAGATGCCTGGCACAGACTGTGCTTACCCCCTCACTCATATGTATGGGCAGGGGCAGCCCTGGCGGTCCGAGCAGTGGGTGACTGGGGCTCACATCAGTGGGATTTTGTATTCTGGTTGTGGTTAGAATTCCACCAACTCATTGTTTAAAAAAAAAAAAAAAAAAAAAAATTATTTTTTTCCACTGTGGAATTACTCCAGGCATCTGACTTACTCCGTCAGCCTTTCCTTGGCAAAGCAGCCTCACCTCCCCAGCAGAGTGACTCAGGATGCTCGTCTTGCTGGCTAAGGCTTTCTTTCCCTTCCTCCATGTCACCGTACACCCTTTTCCTCCCTCCTAGCTGCTGCCGCCTAGCATTTTTAGCAGCAGAGCTTGTTGAAAACACAATCGTCTTCTTCAGTCTTGATCCATCTTTGACATTTTCTGACCCAGTCCTCTGAGCCACACTTAGCTGATCAGAATCTCAAACAAGCTCCTTCACCCGCTAATGCAGTGCTAAGGCGATCAGTGCTCAAATCCCTGAGATCTCTCCTTTTTCACAGAGGTTAAAGAGAATCGTTTTTGAAAACTTTAGCTCTCTGCCAAGTTAAAAGGGAGGAGATCAATGGGATCTGTGCAGTCCTGATGCAGTGCCCTGGAGGTTATGTTCCCAGACTGCTGATAGCATCCAGGCTGCTGAGTCCTTCCAGCGCTGTCTGGATGTGTCCCATCTGGAAAGGTTCAGGAAAAACCATGCGAGTGGGAAATGCAGGACTGCCTCAGGTAATATCTGAGGTTTTGCAGGAAATTTTTGGCAAGGAAGCTGCTGGGCAGCCTGCGATCATCACAGCTCTAGCACCTCTGGGATTTATAGGGCTATTTGGCTGCTGCAAAGCAAGACCATAATGACTTACACCAAACCATGACAAAGCAAGCAGGAAGAAATGAAATGGGTAAAACGTTAGCCTGCTTGGGAGCTGCGGCTTGGTAGGTGAAGCGCTATGAAGACAGGCACTAGCAGCAGAAGAATCTGAGAGGAGCTGATGGTGTCATCAGCCACCATCTGCAGAACTGCTTCTCTGACACTGCTGTCCCGTGGTGGCCATGTGTCTCCCTGCATTGCCTTGGAATGCCCAGGAGCTGGCTGCACAAGCAGGATGTTGCATGCACCCAGGATCCCAAGACTGGAGAGTTCACGTATTTTTCTTGAGTTATCAAATCTAGAGAATGCTAATCTCTGGTTATTTCATTAAGCATTGGATTGCCACAGAGGTCTTAATAATAAAAACAAAACAAAAATGACAAAAATACTTTACAGCCGTGAATCTTTACTATTGTTTGCCAGTCTTTGTAAGTGAATGTTTTTTCTTGGTTCTTAGACTCGTGATGGAGCCGGCAGTTCCCTTGAGTGATGTTATCTAAGGGCTGGATTTCTGGGGTTTTCTCTTTGCCAGTAATTTCTTGTGTGGCCAATCTATTCTGCTTTTATTTGATAGCAGGAGAAGGTTTTATGTGTTGACATCAGAGTCTTTTTGCACTTTACAATATGTGTCTGTTCACTGATTACCTTTCTGAGAACATCAGAAATGCAGGGTTACCCGCAAGCTGCGCAGACACCTAACAAACTAATTGACATTATAGATAGATGTTATGTATTTTGTCATATGATGGAAAGGAGATGTCTGCTCTTCCCAGGCTGTAGGTGTGGAACATCTGAGACTCACAGGCACTGGCCATGTGGCTGCATTGATGATGTGCATTGATCGCAGGTGATCAGCTGGATCCTGGGGTGTTACTGCAGGGTATCTATCCTGTAGACAGGCGGTAACGCAGGGCTAATTGCAGGCATGTTGGATGGAAAAGCACATCCAATCTATGGTAGTGTCATACAGAAGAATGTCATATTTTCTAAATGCGTTGCTCTCGTTTTGGACATTTTTGATAGGGACAATGGTGCTTCACATTAGCATAGTTTTGGCAATCATGAATTTGATGTTAAATTGCTGTGCCTTGCAGCTAAAACTGTTCTGCTCTGGCCAGCAGCCAGGTGGTGATACTCAATTGCTTCTGGTCTGAGATGGCTGTCTGGCTGCTCTCCAGAGACAATGCCATCTGAAGATACTAGGCATGAGCTTCTTATCCTTTCTCGTTCTTTTATTAGCAGCCTGGAATTGAGCATGGAGGAGGTCAGTTGGGCTCCTGCCAGTGGGTACCGTGAACGTGTGGGTGGTGTACAGGGTGTGAACTTGGCCATAGGGTCCTCCAACAGCTCAGTTGTGCTGGGCAGGGCCTCACTCAAACCTGGCTGATGCTTCCCATGGCTCTAGAGGTGAGCATGGCTGTCATCTACCTTGATGTCGGTTGTGTCCCCTCCCCTGGCCAGCCCTCAGTGCAATCTTCAGTGCCTTCTCTCCACTGGTATGTCAGCTGGGCGTCAGGCTGTGGCAGGGTGTTGATGCAGCCAGCCTCATCTTGGATGCTGGACATAGCTGTGGGAAAAGGATCTCAACAAAGAGGATCCCAATACACAGCTGTCCCCCAGGACTCTGGGGGGTGAGATGAGGGTGGGTGTGAAAGGGCGGCAGGGCAGGTATCCGTGCGCTGTGTGGGGCAGTGGGTGGACATCCCAGGCGCTCATGGTCTGGATATAAGCAGGGACCTTCACTGGGGCAAACCATGGGAATGAGAGGGCATGTAGTGTGGGGGTGTAGCCTAGGAGATGATGAGCTCATGTGCCTCTCTTTGTTGTTAGTCTCTTAAAGGCGATCTCTGCTAACCACAAATAGGTTGTAAAAAAAGAGGACAGATGGTAGAGACTAAATGTAGTTTAAGCTAGTCAATGGCAACAAAAATAGGGGGATTTATTTAAATGGAGCTGCATTTGGAATTCTATTTTAATCTAGTCCCTGTGCTCCATTCATCGTGTTGCTGTCTGGGCATCGTTTTCAGGGCTACTGACCCCTAAGTGTGTAAATGCATATGCAGAGCTGGGACTGCATTTCCACCATGTCCATGCAGGCATTTGTGCTAAAACCAGGGTTGAAGTCCTTGGGGAAAAGGAGTGAGGAGAACCACGGAGCCCTACCAGCTGTGTTTGGAATAATTCATATGCTGTCTTGGTGTACAGTGAGGTTGTGCCTGACCCCCAAATCCTGGCTCTTATGTTCACATTAAGGCTCGGTCTGATCAGTAGAGGGTAGAGCAGGGGGCTTGAAGGCAGAAATCTGGTTTCTATTTCAGGCAGTGCTACTGCAACATGCTTTTTAAACGGACTGGTGTATTATGCTTTTCCCACAACCAAAGGGAAATGTACTCAAAAGGGAGTGTTAAAAGGCAGCCAAGGGAAAGAGGAAAATGGTGATGTGATCTGATACCCGCTGACCTCTCTTGTATAGGCATATCTCTGCTTCTCTTGGGTACCCTGAGAAACACACAACCCCCCACAGAACGGATGTTCTCTGAATATTCTCCCCCCCACCCTTTTTTTCCCTTCCTTTAGCCCTTGATCTGTTTAGAAGTTCCCATTTGCTTGCCTCTGGTTTCCATAACCTCACTGACACTGAAGCAATGAGGAAAACCTAGCGGTAGTGGCTTAGCAGTGGAAGTTCAGCTCAGTCCAGCTGCGGGCAGTTTAGTGTTCACTCTTCCTTTTTGTTTGGTGGTGGGTTTTTTTCTGTTTGGGTTTGTGTTTTGTTTCTTTTATTCCACTACCATGTCCATTTCTGCAGAAGCAGCTGACACCTTAGTCACAAGGTCAGAGTCACAAATCTACTAAAGCTCTTAATACCTAGTTGTATGTTTGTGTGTGCATTTTCTTTTTCAGGGTAAGTACATATTTTAAGGATGGAATAATGGTTTGTCCAAGAATCAACAGTCCACAGGGAGCCAACTAGTCTAGCAGCCAAGGCTTGTGCTGTTTCCTTGAGGTTTTGGGGATGAGTTGCTTGCCTGTCCTCTTACATAAAAGCATTGCAAATTGTCAGAATAAACACATTTTTAAATATACGACACCATCAGTCAGAGCTTAAGAGAATCTCATTGGCTGGAAAAGAGATCAAGGCAACCGGGAATTTGGATGACCTGACCAAAGTTTTTGGACTAAAAGGTTCTTTTTCATTCACTGGAGCTAGTAAAATTTTTTTCCCCTTTTTTTCTTTTCTTTAGGTAATCAGCCAGGAAAGAAATAAAATATCCTCCTCCTTCCTCCAGGCAGTGAATTTTGAATCAGGATCCTATTGCGTTTTTTTGGGGGTTTTTTTTGGGGGTTTTTTTTTTGTTTTTTTTTTTTTTTTTGCTAAGGACAGATTGCTACTGGGTAGGAGTCCTTGCCTCAGAGCATGCTGGAGAAGGAGCCAGCATGCAGCTCTGCTGTCTGGGGTGGTTCATTGCTGGCTGATTTACAAGCCAATGGTTCATTTAGGTTAACTATGGTCACCTGGGGATGGTACCCTAAGTTTTTCAGTCTGGGTTACATCAGCTTTAATCAACACAGCCCAAGGGGGGAAGCTGTGGCAGGAATTACACTGAGCAGAAGAAAAGCCTGGTGCACAGCTTTTTGGGCAAGCTGTGTGACGTTTCTGTGCACTTGGTCGGTTCTGTGGGGAGAAGAGGTCGTTCTCGAGAGGTGCCATCAGGGCTCTTCCATTCCTGCTCCCTGGGCATTGCTGGGTTTGCAGGTTCCCCTGTGATTGCACCAAGGCTGGGGGAGAGGCAAGGTGGGACAGCTTGTTGAGTCATCTTTCCTATGTATCCTCAGAGCAGCAGGGCACTGTCTGCGACATAAACACAAAGGAGTTGTCTATGAAATTTCATTAAATTTACAGGCAGCGATTGTTATTCCAGAGCAAGGAGGAGATGGAAAGAGGCTGAGGTCCAGCTAGGAATTGGCTAGACTAGTTCTTGGATTGTTTTCCACACTGTGGTTATCCTTATCTGCATCTGGAAACTGGAGCATGTTGTATGTGTTTGTAAGAGCAAGCGGATGTGTGAAGTGTTCTGGCAAAGTCAGAAATCTCATTTTCCCTTCAATATAATTCAGCCTGATTAGATTGTTATTGACATGCTGAGAACCTGCTAGGGTTGTTACATCTCTGTGGAAAGGCATCTGTTTGTTCCTCTCCTCCCTTCTGCCTGGAAGGATTGCAGAGCTGGAAATGGGAAGGACCTTTCAGACTTCAAATCCAGCTGTGAAATAAATCTGTTGGGAAAGCATAGCATGCCCGTCAGCTGACCAGCAGTTTGACAATGTATGTGGAACTGTAAGCCAATTAACAGCAGTTTGGAACAATTAGTAATTCCCTGATGGGGGGTGGGGGTGGGGAAGAAAGAAAAAAGAAAAAAATACACCCCCCCCCCCCCCCCCCCAATTAAAAACCTCAAAACAAAACTGCTGTAGTTTGCTGGATGATTTTCATCCCTTAGATCATTGCTAACAAGAATTACTGGCAGTATTTGGGTGACCAGATTTGTCTGACTCGATTGCACCATGTCAGCAATGTGCAGTGTTGCATGATCTTTTGTATCTCCGTTTGTTCAGGATAAAGTGGGCAGGTGCGCTGCGCCCAGCGGAGCTGTGCCGTGCCCTATGGAGGTACCTGGCTGAGCTGCTCCCCCTGCAGCACCTGCAGCTCAGTATGCAGGACCCCACCAGGTTAATTTGGGCAGGGCGCTGGGTCAGTGTGTCTATACCGTGCTTGATTCAAGCTAGCTCGTTGTCCTGGTTTCAGGATTCTCATTCGGAATTAGCTTGGCTGTTTCTGCATGGTGGTGCACAGTGGCTGCTTGTAAAACCAAGAGGTGGTGCAGACTAACTGGCTTTAGAGAACATTCCTTCCCAAAGTTGGCTTGTCTTAAGTTTGCACCGTGAAATGGTCAGATCGTGGCAATTCTCCCATTCAGCATTTGCCTTTGCGAAATGTGGAGTCAGTCAAAATATCTGGGATGTTGCTGTCTTTGATCACAGCTGACCCAACCTCAAAAGCCCTCATCCTGAAAGCTCTCTGAAGATGGATTTGTCTCCGTGAATGATTTTGGTTTCAGTAAAATTGCATGTTTCAGTGAAATGATATTTCTTCTCACTAGCTTATTTATATTCATCATAATTGCCTCACTGTGATGCCTCCTATTCATTTGCTGGATCCACTTGTCTTGCATCTTGTTCTGACTCTGAGTGCTTTTTAGGGTAAGCCTGCCTTTCAAGAATATGCATGATTGGTACCATAGGAATAGTTTTCATGTGCTTGCAAGAAGTGCATTGCTAAGCAAAGTAAGCAGGGAAACTGGGAGAGATGAGTGGAAAATGACTACTTGAAGAAGAGGAAAGAATTAAAATAGATGGCAAGGAGTTAATAAAATAAACAAAGGTCCTTTTTAAAATTTTCTTGCCTTTTTTTTTTTTTTTTTCATAATCCCAATCTTATGGTGATTGCACTGGCCAATCCTTGATACTTTTCTGTCTGATTAGAGCTGGGTTGTAGTGGCCATGATGAGTTACCACAACAATCTATTATTGGCATTGTTAACAAGTGTCCCTCATTAAACTAAGAGGGACAGGGAAGGGAATCTTTTCAAGGTGTTTCTCAGCTTCTAATTATTTAAATTTATTTTAAAGGATAAATTTATTTTAATTTATCAGAACGTCCTTGTCCTGAAAATAAAAGCTCTTCAGTTTTGGTGGTGGTTTTTTCCCCCCCCTTCTTCTATAAATTCATGCTTTGAGGAGAGTTAATTTACTATGCAAAGAATTTTTGAAGGTCGTGTTCAGTGCCATTAGCATTGTGCAGAGGACCTTTGAGAATAGCTGTTTGTCTGTGCAGGTATTTCTGTGGCCCTGTGTTGCTCTGTGTACCAGATGCCATTTATCTACCAAAACAGGAGGCACCTTTCTGTCCACTGTGTCTAGCTACTAGAGATGAAATTACTGTATATCAAAACACAAAGATATAACAAGTCAGCTGTCACTTTCTTCAGTCCTAGCTTGGAAATCTATAAGGAAGGCCAATTAGATGTGGGTGGAAGAGCTCCAGAAGAGCTGAATCTTTGAAGGAAATACTGCCTTGGTGAGTTTAGTAGGAATACGATCTGCTGCGTTTGCTTTCATTCTGCAAGTCTAGTGAGAAATTAGGTGACATGTTTATGCATTTGCTATAGAGGATGAATTTTCTTGAGGACACAGACCTGTGAGGTGGCAGATCTGTCCAGCGATGGGGAAAAATAATTTGCTTCCACATAACACAGGAGTTGAAATTATGCAAAAAAATACTTAAGGACTCTGAAAGGTTTCTCTCAGGATAATAGCTCTTGTTCTGGGATTCCTATAGACCTTTTAGCACTACGTAACTTCCCCTCCATGACCACAGGTCCTATAAATTGCACAGGGGAACAATGTAAAAATCTGTTTTTCTTCACAGGAGAAAAGCTGTCGGGGAGAACACTGAGGTCAGTTCCAGTCCCCTACATTTTTGGCTATTATATAAGGCATGGTTAAACCAGAAGATTCCCAGATTATCTGTAAGCATGTGATGTAGGCAGCAGAAGGTGCCAAGTATTTCCTCACAACCTTGAAAGAGAGGTGATGTTAAAAAAAGAATAAAAACTGGCTACAGCTGTGAGCTAGAGTTACATTTGTGCACTGTGAGTAAAAAGTGTGATATAAGTTCAACTAGTTCTTCTTTTGATCATGTTCTGACTTAATTTTGTTGAGTGCAGGTTTTCCCTTCCCACCAGACAAACACTGTTATGTGCGCTCCACACTGAGGAATACCAGTTCTGCCACCTTTCATGCGGAACAGCACATTAAGTTACTCTTCCTTGTAACTTTCCTTGAAATCAAGCACAAACTATGTATCAGTAACCATAAATAAATAGAGAAAACTCTGAGACTGAAACCATCTGTGCCCTTTACAAGGGAAAGATGTTCTCCCAACGTGTCCTACATCAGCCCATGCCCCATTCCTTTCACAACCTGTTTTTATTTATGATATGGCTGCCCAGAAGAATAGTCTAATGCCACAGTTTGTATCGGCTTACTCAGTCCTTTGGCTGGGAGAGTTGAGTTTATATATATATATAAACTTTACATAAAACTTTCTCGTGGCACTCTACTGACTCCCACTGTGTTAATCTGTGATGACATTTGGATGGCCAAAGTGCCAGCACTGCCAGGGTAAGGATGAGGAAAGAAATAGGGGAGCTGGTTAGTTTGCACCTTATTTATCCAGCATGCAGATTATTGTTGGAAAATGGCAATATATCCACCGAAAGCACTGGTACACCAGTCTGAGGTTCCAGTATGGTACACCGAATTATAGCCACTCAGAATGAGGATTGCAGAGGCTTCCTCAGCAAACACATTTTTCAAAATGTCACCACAGTATTGGCTGTGAGTAGAGTTTGAACAGAGCAGAGACAAGGAGTAACTAAAAGTCTGCCTGATGAGGAGAGGTTGCCAGTAGCTCCCTGTGAATACTGCAAGTCAGGTCCTCACAGCTAAGCCTGGGACTCCCAGATCTCATGGAATTTCAGAGCGGTTTCTTTCACGAGGTCTGCTTGGGTTGCACTTGTCTGATTCCCGTTTCGGGTTCCGGTACCTGCAGGCAGTTCATGTGCTCTGCTCCTACCTGAGGGTCCCAGGCAGCAGCTTGTGCTTGCTCCTGAGATCTGCAGGTGCCACCCAGCCTGTGGTTGTCCTCACCTGGTGCAATGCCTATGTATATATCTGCAGTGTGTTAAGTGCTGGGCCCTGCTCTGAGATCACAGTTATGACCATCACCTATTGCATGGGAATCTACTCTGTTGGAACTTAAAAAAGATAGATATGGGAAGGTGGAAGTGGATATGGAAATTGCTCCTTAACAGTAGAGAAACACTGCTGTGCATCTCTCATTACTGTTTTCTAGTCTGTTAGACTTGTGTGAGGAAGCAGAAAGTTTGTCATTCTGCGGAGCTGGCGGTTTGGTTCGCATCACCAGCCACTTGGTTTCTTAAAATATGAAATTCTGCAAACGCTCCGTCTGCAGAAGTCGTATGGTGATTGATTGGCAGGGCTGTTCTGAAGACGTTGAATGGAGCCAGATGAAGGTAACTTGAGATGCTCACTGTAAGCCTTTTGATTCAGAACTGCATTTGATCGATGTTTACACTTGATGTGTGGTAGAAATAAGTTTGAAGGGAATGCCGTAACTCTTCAGACTGTGCTGTTCAGCTGCTGGCATTTGGCTGTGTGGTTGAGACTTACAGTCTTCTTGCATCAGCTGTGCTGCCTCTGAACTGGCTGAAGGAGAAATCCAAGGAGAGTCTCTCTGATATTGTTCTGTTTCAAACAATGAGCTCAAAATTATAAATAATTACAACTATTTTGCATGAAAATGGCACAAGGTGCAAATGGTACACCTTAAAGGCTATTGATGGTGGGAAAAGAATCCCATCTCTGCTTAGCGTTTTGTTGGATGTGGGAGCAATTGTGTACTTGTAGTTTGAGTAGCTTTTATTTTATTTTAGGAACAAAAGTACAATATCTGCAGGATAGCTGCAGAAACAAACAACAAAAAAAAATCACAGCAACTCAGAATCTGCAACAGCAGTTGTTTCTTGGTTGTGGTAGATATTTGGGCAGTACCTGGAAAACAAGTCATTAGAGCTTCCTTACCTTTGCGAAATACAGTCCTCTGCCTCAGAAACACCTGTATTCCCAGTTGCTTTTCTGTCTGTTAAATAATGTGGGCATATGATTTGAGCCATGAGGCTTAAATGATGTAAGCATGTACCTGAAATTAGGCATGTGTATGTGTTTTGCTGAGTAAGGGTGTCCTAGTCAGGTATTTAAATTTTAAATGCACTGGGGCCTTCACTAATAAAGTAAGCAAATTTCAACCTAGACAGCAGAGAGAGGAATAAACATTAAGATCAAAACAAACTGTTATCAAAGTAGCTCTTCAAACTATGTAGAATTGCACTTTAAGATAGGCAGAGCATCTTTAAAACCCTTTTGCAGTAGCTAAGAGCTTATACATTAGCTTTCATGAGAGGCATTACAGATGTCTGTGAATATTATATAAACACTAGCCTTTTTGCAACAGTTTATAAGCCTAAATATTTTATAAGAAAGTACTGAACATTTAACTCGCCTTGTATTTTTTATACAGCAATAAAAACACCATCTTTATCAAAAGACGCTGGAAAACCTGACTAATAATATGACACTTTGTTATGAACTAGGAGGAAAGTTCACTGGTCTAGAATTAATAAGGGGTGTAATCTGTATAGGAATTCCTACATTATAGGGGGAAACAGCTAACTTTGGCTTTGCTTGCTTTTGCATAAAGATGCATGTAGTCTGTGAGAATGTTCTCTGATGTATCTTTATGTCTCTGTGGCTAAAGAGGTTTCAGTGGTTTCTAACTGGACACTGCCTGGAAAATGAAAATACCATGTCCATACCTCAGGTGATGTATGCAGGACATTGCATGCCTTTGCCAAGTAACCTTCCTTCAGGAGGCAAGAAACATCCAGTTTTAGACCTGAACATTTTCTCCCAAAACACATGTACCAATTTCAAGGAGATCCAAAGCATGCTTTGAGGAAGCTATGACCAGTTGCTTTAATCCAAAATTGCCAGATGGGTTCCAAAAGGAATAATTTCCCCAATGACTGATGTAGGACTTCTGCAGTACTTCCAAAGGCATTTCACTCCTGTTTTCACACATGATATGGGCGCATCGGGGCAGCACCTCGAAGGATGCACCTCCTCACTGTAGCAGACCCCACAGGCTCACCCTCTGCTTAGAAGAATTAACTGTTCTGAGAAATCACCCAGCCTGAATGCTGGGGCAGACCAGGGGCAACGCTGGACGGGGAAAAGAGTCAACTCCAGGAGTGGGAGGATGATTTACCTTCTGCAGTGGAAAGCTCTCAGCTTCAGTGTAGGAAATTTAAGGGCTGTCTTTGTTCCCCTACAGCTTGTCAGAACACTCTGTGGTGGGTCATTTTGGGGAGAGGGCTCGTGTGTTTGAAGGGGAGCTACATTCCCAAGACGGTAAAGTGGAAATCTATGAGCAAGTGAGATTCAGGACATAACCTTTGTTTTCCACAGTTTGCCTTAACATTTCCAGCAGGAAAGCTACAGCTTTGCCCCCTGCAAGCAGAGCAATTGAGTACTGTAAGTAGGCTTCTGGGGGAATTTTAACACAGGTTTACTAGGTGGCCATGATTTTTCAGAGCTAGCAGGCTTAGGTAACACCTGAATAGATGTCTGAAGATCACAACTTGAAGGACTAGTTGGGAGAAGGAAGAGTTTCAAGTTCTATGTCTTTTCAAAGCCATACTTTGTTGTAAGGTCATAGTTTTAATCTTTCATGTGTCAGTTGCTGATTAATTTCATTGTTCTGAATTTACTGATTGAGTTAATAATTTTTATTGGTTTTATCACCTAAATATCTTTATTAAGCTTGACCTTTAATGCAAACATTCACTTGGCTTTCAATAGAACTTCAGCTTCCAATTCTGTAGGTATTTAAAAGGTTGCTTCCTTTGTGTACTAGCACAGCTGCCCACGAGTGGTGTTCCGGTAGAGATAGCAAGGCCTCAAGCAAAAGCCTTCATCAGCCAGGACTATGAACCAAGTTAGGATGACACAGCGGTAAAAATGCTTGGCCCTCTCTAATTGTCACTGCTGCTGAAGCAAGTGTGTGTAACAGCAGGAGAAAACTTGCAGTTCTCCATGATTAATAAACCTGAAAGGTCTGTATGTAAGGTCTTCTACTCTAATCCTTTGTTTTCTCCAGAACACAGCAACGCATCTGTAGTGCCATTCCATTAGCAAGGATGAGTGCATATTTTTCCACTCCAAAATTTGCATGACCTTTGGTCACTTAGAGCAGAAGAATGAACAACATCAGAGATTTCCATGTTGAATTATTGAGGAGTCTACCTTTACTCGCTGAGTGTATGAGGCTCTCCCTAAATGATCCACCTGCACTAGGTGGGAAAGAACTCTCTTCTTGTCCCCTGAAAGGAGACCACCACATCAACTGCAAAGATTCAGAGTTACAGGATATTTGTACCTCTTAATTCTGTCAGGAATCATGGAACTGGATTTGCTTAACAGAAGATCATGTGTATTGAAGGGGAAATTCCTTTCAAAGTGCACAGACATCAGGTCAAAAGTTTGTGCTGGCCAAATGTGTTATTGCAGCTGACTAGGGTAGGCTGGAAAATGATGGGCAAGAGAATGCATGCTCTGGAATAAATGATATGGTTCATGTGGCCAGATCTCACACACAAGCATGTTCAGGATTAATTCCTTGGTGGCCTACAGTTATTCCCACTTTACATTGGCATAAAAAACGTAGAAAATATGGTTAGCATTTGTGCCATCTACAGAGAAAATACCAGTGCCAGCCTGAATTGTACGATTGTTTTTGTGCATCTGTGTTTTTCCTATAGCTTGAACAGGAGCATGGCTTCCTTCAAGCATAGAAATGTCAGAAAATCTATCACCAGGCTTGTCCCCATAGGTTTAAGTGGTTTGCAATCAGTTTTTTCCTATAATTGTATTTATGTCTTTCTATTTTGAATAATTCAGGAAGCCATCCGGTCTTCTTTGTTCAATGAGTATATCAGGCCACCTATAAGTCATGAGGCTGCAGAAGGTGAGAAAGAGTTCTTCACCTCCCCCCTACTTTTTTAAACAAGCTTTATTCCCTCCATTTGACGAGTTGGAAGCTGAGACACTAAATGACTTGGCCAAGGTCATACAGGAAATTTGGGATGGAGCACCAACCATATGATTGCTACTGGTTTCCAAGCCAGCTCTCAAACCACTGGACATCCTTCTTAATTTCCAGTCTTTTCTGGCACTGCTACGAACTTTCTGGTCCAATTCCTCAACCACATCATACCTCTTTTTCCCTCCTTTTGTAAATAAAGCCAACCTTGCAAGGTACCATACCAAAGCAATCAATAGGTATGTAGCAATGTTCTCGGCTGGTTTCACTTCTCTTCCAGTTCACAGCTTGTCCACCAACAAATTTATTCCTTGCTTGGAGCACTTTACTGAATCATTTCTATTCAAAAATGTCTGTTAGCACTTTGCTAAGCCTCAGACCGTACATCTTTGATCCACCCATTTCAAGATTAGACAGATGACAGAACCCAAACTCTAGATCCAAAACCATCTATATTTTGGAGGTATATTCAAAGCCCAAGCCTGGATTTGGCTCTCAACACGGTTACTTTGATCTGGCTTCAGATCTGCATACCGTGTTCTGTGACATCTCTGTTTCTAGCACAGAATCTTGTGTTCCTATCTCTGTGAGAGCACTGAGCTTTGATGAGTGTCTCGGTGCACATTGTGTGGGAAATGACACCTCCTGATCCTCCCAAACTTCATTCAGGTGGTGTTCACGTGCAATGGGTTTTTTTTAAAGGTTGGTTTGTTATTACTTACCTGGAGGCCTAGGGAATCTGGCGTTTTGACAGAAGTGAGTGTGCAAGAGATCCCGCTGTTGCATGTTGTTCTTGTGCTCTCCCTCTTGTCTGTTTTCCATGCGGAGTGTGCAACTGCCTCCTGCTTCCTAGAAATCAAACCACCGCCACTCCTCCCCATTTCTCTCCTGTCCCCACATGATGAGAACATTGTCTGGTTTTTCCCCCATGGATGGGAAAGCCAGGGCAAGCTTGGTACTGTGGTCTTTTGCACTAACAGCGCTTCAGTGGCAATTCACTCTTTCCAGGGAATTTATTCTAGATTTATTCACCACAAAGCATCCAACCATAACAACTCGGTAATTTTAAGGCCTAAGGAAAAAATGTAACAAGATGTTCAAAAATTTTGGTTTGGGATAATTGGGAGTTGTTTATATCCTTGTACTACTGATTATGTTGTCATATACCACCATTACTGGTGTCCTCAGGAACAAGATTATCTTTGCTTGGAAACAAAGCCTCCATTTTAACCACTTAAATGCTGGTTAATGTAGCTAATAAACAGGAGGAAAACCACCCCCCTGCTGTTACTGGATCTATCAGATGTTAAAAATCATAGTGATGAGGGTTGAATAAACAGATAGACGGCTAAATGAAACGCTGTCGGTTTCATGATAAAGCTGTCAGGGCACTGCACTTTTTCTTCAACACGTTTAGGGCAGGGTGCTCCCACTGCACAGCAGAATCCAGCTCTTGTTCTTCCTGGATTAGAAAATAACTGTCTGTGCATTCACATCCTACCAAGCTCTCCAAGCTGTACCTTCCTTAGGTTTTATACCCTCCAATTATTTCTGTACGAGCCTGGAATTCACATCTCTGGCACATGGTTTTCCCCTTGCCTCACTGACCTGCCAGGGCTGCCCCTGAAGTCCGAGGGATGCTCCTAGTGCTGGCAATGTGCTGTGTAAGGTAGGGGGCTTGGCAGAACGGCTTCTCCTTGGGCTCCCGGCGACAGCTGGAACTGGTGTTTCCTCCTGTCCCACTGGAAAGGATTGGACTGAACAGACTCTTTACAGTACTTTGACAGTTAAGAAGAAGTTTAAGCATAAATTACATTTGCTTTCATAAGACCTTTCAAGATTTCCAGAGTGGCATATGAAAGCTTTCCTGGGATTTTTTTGGTTGTGTTGTTTTCTTGGTTGGTTTTGTTTGTTGGTTTGCTTTTTAAAGGTTCTGTCAATAATATGAATAATAAATTCTAATGTTTTGTATCAACTTCCAGCCTCTTTGAGGTTTTCAGAAGTAATTTCCCCCTAATTTCATGGGAGCTGAGACCTGGAAGGCAGCAAGCTAGATGCACTTTGTCAAGAGGAAACATTATCTGCGTCGAGAATTTTCATAACATCTAATTTAAAGTGTGTTTTAAATTTTTTTGGGGGGAAGAAAAATCTCAACGACTATAGAGAGGAAAATAAGCCATTTCCTTAGCTTGAACCTGCATGAATTAGTGGTAAAGTGTGATCTCTAAACTTGCAGTTTCTGAACCATAAAATCTGTTTATTTCACCCTATAAAAGAACATTTTAACTTATATGGCTATTTAAGTTTAAAAGCTATTAGGGAAGTGGGTGGGGAGAGGAGAAGAAGCTTGAATCAGTAATTCAGGCTTGCAATACAATCTTCATCTGCTGCATAGCTTGCATAGAAATCCCCTTCAATGTGGATTTTCTGTGCTTGTAGCAGTCCCACCATACAGGAAATACACAGTATATATTTCCAACATTATCCATAATTGTAACAAAGCTTATAAAGCAACCCATTCCTTGTGTATTCCTGGCGATCTGCAATAACTGGATATTCTTAAGCATGCATTTAAAGAAGGAAAAACTTAACAAGATCTGTCAGCAACTAGCATCTGCAGTGACTTTCCAAAGGGAGTTGGGGGGAAGGTCTTTACTAACATGCTTTTACTGCAGGGACAGCTTTCATGGCTAAGCCTACCTACTTGTGTTTTCTTTTATATCCGAATTTCAGGGGGGCTTGTGTTTCCCTACAGATTGAAAGTGCTGGGACAGGTCACAGCACCCTCGGGAGGTGGCATGTGATGAGGAGGGGCTGCTTGGTGCTGCAGACAGGGCAGGGATGGAGGAAGCCTGGGTCTTGCTGTGGCACCCTCCCCACTGTGCTGCAGCTTGTTGTATCCCAAAGAAAGCAGAGAGGGGCCAGTGCTGCTGCAAATGTGAGGTGAGCATCTGTCCTTTGCCCCAGGGTGGAGCACAGGGAGGGCAGGCTTCTTATATGGGCTCTGATGCTCATTCACACACAGACGCACACACTGTCTTTTGCGAGCAGCAGCCTTGCTACAGCAGTCACCTTCAGTGAAAGGGAAGAGAGGTTTTGATTCTCTCTCTGCAAAATTGGTAGAAAATTGTCAACGCTTTGAGAGCCTGTGCTTCACTTGAGCTGTGCAGGCCCTTTCTATACTGACTATCCCTGAACTTGCAGTACCTTGCTAAAAATAGTTAAAAGCGTAACCGTGAGTTCCCTGAACTGTGATCCTACCAGTTCGCTATTATTCGACTCACCATTCCTTTGAAAGTATTCATCCTTCCCCTCATAAAACTTAAATCAGCTCATTCCTTGGTCCAAGAGTTGACATCATTATGATGTTACATCCTATGTAATGGTGTGAGACCTGGAAAAGCGTTCACAGCAAAACCACGCGGTGAATTGAATTTGCAGCGCCTCAACCCTTGCTTGCAGTCTAACCTCCCTCCCGCCCTCCGCATTTACTTGTACTTTTAAAACCTGTGCGGTTCCTTGGAAATACCCCCACAGTAACACAGCAGCACACTGCTGAGGATCTATCAAAGGTCTTTTTAATGTTCCCATTTTTCTTTCCATGGCCCCATTTGTTTTACAATGTTTGTGAAAGAAAAAGTAATTGTTTTACCAAATTAAGCTAGGTTTCTTGCCAGGAACAGTGGCTAGGATCTTGTTGACATATTTGGAAAAGATTGTTCTTTCAATACATTTTGAATGAGTTTTTTTAAGGATGTCTGCCATATACTGTTTCCAAACTCAGACCACATTTAACTGTTTAATATTGTACGGTGACAGGGACAAATTAGCACCTTTAATTTTCCTATCAAAATTAACACATCCCAAGAAGACATTTCAGGAGCTACAGATCTCTTATTTCTAAATAAATGTAGGAAACTACTCAAATACGGTGAAAAAATCTTGGCCCAAATCAAGTTTAAGAGTTTGATATTGATTCCAGAGACCTCAGAATTCTACCCATTTGGATTATTTGTGTTTGGAGTTATGTTTTCTCTCATGTGTCTTTTATATGACGCTATTTTTGTTTTTGATGGAAAGCTCTTTTCACAGTCTGCTCTGAAACCTACACCTCATCTCTTTGCTTGAGGGTTTCCTCAGGGGCATGATAGGGGTTTGCTTGCCACCTCCTTTCATGCATCCCTTGGCCTCTGGGTTTGCTTCTTCTTCCACCTTCCACTGAAGCACCTGGACTTGGCCACAGCTAGACATGGGCTGATGGGCAGGCTGCGCGGGTGCTGCTGGTGGGAGGGAGAAGCTCCTCCAGTGCCTTGCTGGCACGTGTTGCGCCCAGTCACGTTGGCAGGGATCACTGCAATTTGCTTCATAGTTGTGCCTTTCCCTAGCGAAGGACACAGCTTTCTCCCAAGGCATTGGTAGTATTCCAGGCTTTTAGCCTTTTGTGCTAGAAGTTTGTTGTGTTGGAGGTTCCTGGGTGGCTTGTCTTCAGGTGGATGTTGAGATACCAAGTTTAGCATTGTGACTGCGGTGACGGCGGGGGTGAGACGACCCTGGCAGTGCTGCTGGCTGTGGGGGGATGTGGTGCTGCATAGGGACATTTTGGCTGTCACATGAAGTGTACGCTTTGATCATTTGTACTCAGTGAAGCTGCTATGCAATGTAAGCACATAAAGATTCATATTCTTTCTCCCAGTTTTGGTCCGTGTAGAACTCTTGGGTTAACAGAAGAGAGAACACAAATCCAAGTCAATTCATCTGTCTATTTCACTTTCCTCTCTGCGAATATTAAGGCCACATTCTCATTTATACTAAGCCCACTTGCAATATTCTGGCAACATAAAGATGCCTTAGCAGGAATGTAAATTAAAGCCTCTTTATACTTTTAATAGTGTTCGTAGTTTCACTTGGCTGCAGTACAGGAATGACACATGTCTATACAAATGGCATTTGCCATCCTGTTGATGGCTGCTGATATTCTTTGTGCCCCTACCCCCAAACTAACTAAACGATGAGCCTGCTGCAGTCCTAGCTTTCCAACCACCTGAAAATGTGCTGTTTTCTTGAAACATCTAAACCAGGATTTAAGCTGAAAATAATTCTTCTGTCCACCCTTCACCACGTGATGGCCCTGTATGTGTCTGCATGAATCTCAACTAAATGCCCAGTTCTGCAATGCCCAGACGGATTCTTCTTATTGTGTCTGTTGCTTAAATTGGGGAGGAGAGTTCTTCATCTCAGTATGCCTTGTACAATGCAGAGCACCCTAAATTTTAGTCAGTGATGACTGTGAACTGCGTAGCCTTAAGACTGCCATGGAAAAAAATGTAATGCTGTTCTCCCTCATGGAAATCCAGAACTCTCCGGTGGTTTAGTCTCCCATTCCTTCTTTTCCAAGGTCATGAGAACTTAGTCTGAAACCTGTTTGTGGTCTAGGACTGACTGTTAGCTTGTTAGTCTCAGTCCCTATTGATTTTAAATAAAGACTATTACACACAGAGAGAATAGGAGGAAAATAAATGTCTCTAGCAAATGAAAATGGCAGTATTTGGAGCTGCTAAGGAGACTGAGATCTTAAAATAACTTACATAGACAAGAAGGCTTAAGGGTCTCGGTGCAGGTGAAGTGGTGTAAGACTTATGAAATGCAAATATTGATAAGATTCTGTAATTTAGTAAACGGATTCTTAAAAACTAAGAGATTAACACCCTCCCCATGTATAGTAAAGAACGTGAAGTCACTCCCAAAACCTTCAGAGAGCACAACATACAGCGCAATAATGTTTCTGCAGAAAGCTCTTGTCTCTTTTACACTCTTAAGTCCTGCCTATGCTCTCCCCGTAGACGGTACGAGTCTTCGCTGCAACACTTTCTATTGAATGTTCATACTGTTTCATGAATGTTCATTGCAGAGCTGTTCATTACATTTCTCCTTCCAGATCTCATCTGAAAGCATATTTTTCTGCATTTCTGGATTAAATAGTCGTCCGGTGTCGATAGGTGACTGGAGGAATTTTCCGAGTGCCTGATAAGATGAAGCTAACCTTTTTTGGGAGCAGCTTGCATGAGGAGCATTCTAGAGCTGAACGGGGCTGTTAGAACCTAATCTGCCTGATTCTGTCACCGAAGCTGTTATGGGTTGTTTACTTACCACATTGCATTGCTATTTTATGAAGGATAAAATAGTCCAAACCCAAACAAACTTCCAATTCAAGAAGAAAGGTGGCCTCCGCTGGCTATCAGTTGCCCTCCATGCAGAAGAGAGGAGCAGCTTGCTAAGACCAAGGCTTCTCCTGAGCCCTCATTAGTTCCTTGCTTATTGTGGTCTGGCAGTGCCCTGGCTGCCGAGCTCGAAGCCGATGACAGGGGAGATGATAAAGTGTCTGCTGAAGCTGTACATGGCTGCGGGTCACTGCCTCGAAATGTGAGAACAAAATGGGTCCGAGCGCTAATGACTTTCAGGTGTGCACGCCAGGGCCTGTCAGGGCAGTCAAGGAATTAGTGCTTGGCACAAGGCACAGACCTCTTGGCTGCCAAGTTAAACATAAATGGGGCCTCGTGTAAATAAACAAGGGCAAAGTGAGCTTTTACTCACACTAGATTGTATATCAAGCTCACACACACGCACCGAGCCCACGGCACACGTGCACACGCGGCAGCCCCTCCTAGGGCAGGAAGGCAAGGCTGGGTGCCAGGGGTGAGGGAGCTCCCCAGCACCACTCTTCATTTACTGGCCAAGGGGGCAAAGCCCCTGCTTGCTAGAGGCTGTTAAATCTGCTGGAGCATTGCTTTGCTCTTTGCTTCCTTTAGCATGCAGATGGACCGGCGCTTACCTTGTAGGATATTTCCTTCCTTACCCTGGAAATCTCCTTCCTGATCTCCCAGGGCCAGTCCCCCGTCAGCCCACCACCTCTCCTTTTATATTCCCAACCCTCTCCAATACACACCAAGATTAAATTTCTGCTTTGGCCTGGATTATGTTTTCCAGGCCAATATATTATGCCACCTTCACACGCCCCTCCCTGCCCCATCTGGCTTCCATCCTACCCCCATAAAGATTATTAATATAGCCTGCTTCCAAAAGATTTATTAGCAGGGGCCAAACTGGTGCCATTTCCCATTTTACTAGAGCACTGAAAATAATCCTGAGGAGTGTGCCCAGCTATAAAAATGTACTTATACTGTCATATTTGCAGTTTCAAACATGCAACACTTGATAGTCTCAAAAGTGCTGTTTAATTGGGTTTTATGGGTTCTAATTAATTATACCATGTAAAAAAATTACTTGTCCCATTACAGCTCTCTGTGGTTTACTCTGAAGAGCAATGTAATTTAGAGATAAATTGTCCTTCTTATCCACCTTTTCCCAGCAAGTTTCAGAACGGTTTAATTCTGCTGAAGCCCAGGAAGGAAGCTGAGAGAACTCTGCGGTTTGTTCAGGGGACACAACTTTCCCCAGTACCTGTAAACAGCTTTAAATGTGACTCGAAATGGTTCCACATAATTTCTGCTGAATCAGGTTGCTGAGATTATGAATAATTCTGCAACTTTCCAAAGTTCAGGTCTGTGGTGGTTGTGATTTTGCAAAGACTTGAATGTGTTTGCAGCTTTATATGCTGCGGATTACTTCCTCTGATTATACAGAGTTAAGAGCAAAGGCAGCTGACCATGTTTGCAGGTTTTTTTGCTGGGTAAAGGTCTAGATTGAGTTTTCTTTCCATGATCCTCTGTTTTACAGGTTCTGGCCACCTTTCGGTGTGACTAGTAGCAGAGGAAACCTCTCAAGTTAACTTTCTATTCTGTTTTGCAGAATCACGAAGCCTGGATTATTCAAACAAATTCTGGGGCGGTCTGCTGACTTCTAAATGTTTCCTGGAATGACTGTGAAAAAGAGCGGCCAAGCAGGTACACTCATGGTTGTTTAAAATATGCTCTTATATTTCATCCATCACTGTAATAAATTTGGTCTCATGAGGCAAAACATGAAATATAGTAGAACTGAATTAGACAAACATTGTGTCTTGCAGTCTATGACTTTATCTGGAAGTTAGGGAGTCAGAGTATCAATTAATGAGAAAAGACAGGGCAAAGAAACCTCTTTAATTTACCTTTTATAGGCAAATGCTACTCACTTCAGAAATATCATGTCACACTTCAAGCAACGTAAAGCTTTTGTGCGTGACCGATCCCTCCAGAACTGCACCACCCAGCCCTCAGAAGGCAACCTGGAGACTGGTCCCAGGTCACTGCTATTAGTCTTAGCACCAAAAGGTTATGATTCTTAATGTGACTGCACAGATGAGTGTTCACTGGATCAAAAAGTTTGTTAGTCATGCTTCACTAATTTGCTTATTTTATAAAATAAGTAACCAGTATGTCAGTTGCTGGAAACTTGGATCATCCTGGGTGTCCGGCTCAGTCTGCTTCATGGTCTGGAGCAGGAACAGTGTAAGAGCTGCCAAAAAATGAAAAAATGAACCACCAGGGTCACACACATTACTCATCAATCTGAAAAGTAACAAGATTAATACTAAGAACTGTTTTTTACACAGTAATCCTCTCCTGTAGTAAAATTATTTAAAAGACATTTTAGTACATGTATCTTGTTAGTTATCTTAACAGCAACTGAAACCTGCAACATTTTTGAGGAATGACTTAGCAAAACAGAGCCCGAACCTGAATAAACCTGAAAATCTCCATGCAGTGTTTAGGTAAGCCCAAACAAACCTGAATATCTTGGTGTTTGTAGTCTTTTTGTTTGCTTATACTGCCTCAGAAAGCCATTCATTGAGAGGAAACAACGTGAAACCTGCTCTTCTCGTGATTTTCATCATCCAGAGATTTAAATTAGTGGGATCTGCTCTTTTCATGCTATTCTGTCTCCATAAATTACTCCTGGAGGCATTAAAAGGGCTTGTGAAAAACACAGTAATAAATACCCAAAGCACAAATACAAGTGCTGCAAACTGCTCACACTGCTGTGGCAGCAGCTCTGTTGTTAATTTATTGAGCAAAACTGATGAGGGACCTCAGCACCTGTTTCAGCGCTAGTCTGTGTGGAGCCTCATTTTACACTGCTCAAACCGATGCTAAAAATCCCATTGACTTTTTGAAACAGTATCGTGATCGTTTGGGAGCTGACCGAGTTACTCTTGATTATTCCGAAGGACAGAGGAATAAGGAAAATGAAGGGAGAGAAGAAATGTCAGCTGTAAAAGGATCTTCTAGCTGGTGTCACCTGCAGCAAGCAGCTCCAAGTCCTGGGTGGACCATGCCTCCGGGCAGGAATGGGGAGGTTGTGTAACAGAGGCGAGCTCTGCCAGGTCCTTTCTCCTGACACATCCCAGGCCACAAGTATGGCCCCTACATCTGAGGGAGAGGAGCAGCAGGGGCACGCGTGAGTCATGGCCCTCATGACAGGGGAATTCCTCGCTGGCTGCTGGCAGCAGCGGGGCTGAGCGGTTTCCACTGCCTGAGCATTATGGAAAGAGCCGTTCTCAGCTGAGTATTTAATTCCAGTTTCTCACCTCCCTTCAAAATAGAAGATCCTGACATAGGGAGTTTTTGATCAAAGAGTTCTCATGCAGTCCTTCTGACTGATCCTTCGTGAACTAGGAGAAGCCCAGGTTCCCAGCGAGCCCCTGGGTTTCCTGCAAAGGCATCCGAGTCAAGTTACATTTTGCCCTCTGCTAGTCCCCTTGATGAGAAAACACAAAAGAACAAAATATTAATCAGTGAAACAGCCAAACTGTCCAGCATTCCATGACATTTAATGCCTGGTTGGCCCAAACCCTGGTTTCACCTCTTGAAAGCCCCCTGGGTCTGCGCACACCTGGAGCTAGCTGCAGGAGCGCCGGCACGGCTCTGCTTGCTGCAGCCACTGCCTCCGCCTGGGGCACTCGGGGCTGCCGCTTCTTCATTCACAGGTCAGTGGTGGTCCCTTTAGATTAAAAAAGTTCAGATTTGGGTCTTTTCTCATGGCTGTATGAAACAGAGCAGGCCTGTGGATGAGGAGCTCTGCTCCTTGCTCCGCTATGTGCAAAGGAAGCAGTAAAAGTATCTGGAAAACGAGGATACCTTCCTTGGTATCACTGCATTGAAAATAGCACCTAGGGCACTTAATAAGTTATTTATTACAAAATTTATATGCTACTACACTGGTATTTTAGAAATAGCTGATGTTGTACCTGTAACTAGGATTGCTTGAAACTTTCCAGGCTTCTTTATTTCCTTGTAACTCTGTCAAACTCTGAACATTCACATTGAAATTTCCCATGCTAGTATCAGCTCTGGTTGATTTATTTAGAACAATTTAAACCCAACACAAATAAAATTTCAAGGGAATTTGAAAGTTTGAGGCAAGGGAGGCATAGGTGTTCTCCTGATTCAGTTATTTCATAATTTCATTTCATTCTGAATTTCCTGCATACTGGAAATTTGGATTGCTGCCTCCCTGTATTCCTTCAGCAGTGAATGTTCCAAAATAGAAGTGGTCCTGGTCCACCCAAACAGGTATATCCTGATTCCCTGAAACAGAAAGGCAGAGGCAAAATGCTGAACTGAAACCTATAGGCAGATTTTGATCACCTGTAATTTCAACTTCAAAACTTTAATCATTTGGGCTTAGTATTCCATGCCAGGTATCTTTCCCAGTTTTTGGAAACTTTCAGCTGATTAAGACTCAGGAGCAAGGAGATGTAACAATATAAATTTTTTATATATATATATATATATTTATAACGCTTCTATCCTGCATATTATATTTATCTTATATGTGTATATATAAGGGTTAAATATAAAATTATATATATATATATATATAATGGAGACAGTGTTCTCTTTGAAAAGCTTATTATGTAGGAAAGGGTGTCGGGAAATCATGAAATTAAGGTTTCCTGCACAGTGTTTATTTGGCTTCCTTTTGTACATGTGTTTGGTGTAGCCTTTAATTACATGACCACGTACTATATTTGGTGGAGGACCTTGGCCTCACTCAGTTCAGAAGGTGGAGCAGCTCAGGAGATGAGTCACAGCTGGGTAGAGGTGGAGGCTGGTGTCTGATGGACCTTGCTTGTATTTGCTGTGGAAGCTGGGAGAAGTGTAGTAAGGGACAGGGAACTGAAAAGAAAATGGGGGATCTCTATGGTTAAGGCATCTGAATGCTGCAAAACTCTCATCTAGCTTAGAGAAGTCAATTTAAACTAAATTCTTCCCAACTGGCTATTAATTTTAAGTTGTTTTCTGTGTTCCCATTTGCAGAATATGTTGTCAGTGGTATTTGTCCTGATACGTGATGCTGTACAATGTTAAACATTCTGAGAAATCAATTCCCAGACATCTCAGTTTGGGTACCCAACGTTAGCAGACTGTTTTGACCTGAATCTCTTTGTGTTTCAGTTTCCCATCTGTTAAACAGGAATAATAATATCCTCTCATCTTACAGGGTGTTGTTATAAGAAATTAACATTGTGAAGTACTCATATGCCATACTGATAAAAGCCCTAAAAAAATGCACGAGAACATTAGCGACTGTGTCTTCCAAGAAGGTTTTGAATAGTATGAGGTAAGTAAGGCCTCAAGCCTCATGCTGAATAACAATGCTGTAACAAAATATTGAGTATCTGGTTATTAAGGGAGCACTGTCCATCCTGAGGTGGAATCTGGTGGAAAACAAGACATAATTCTATATTTAAAGGGTGAATCATAAAGCAGATGAATAAGGTTTTATGTTCTGATGTTTTGATCACTTGGTTTTGTAGATGTAAGTGGTACATGTGCAAAAGGATATCTGTGGCTAAAAGAAACCCCAAATTTGAGTTTGAAAATTCTTGTTGTTCAAAGAAGTATGCAGGATCTTAATTCTTATCTCTGTAGACAAGATGGTCCTTGGTGCCTGGTGGGTTTTGGAGAGGAAGGGGCATTGCAGCTTATACTATTTGGGAAACAGTTTTCAAGATTATGTTAAACTGCAGGTTGTTGCCTTGCCTCTGTTTTTAAAAGATGAGAAAAGCTTTCCAGCTGGGAAAGCTGGTAGTAGAAATAGCTTTGAAATTAGTACATAGATTCTTGCACACACCTGGATGGGCTCCTGCAAAATTTGCATGGGGTATTACAGTATGTTCTGTTACTAACACTTCCTACGGCTTGTGGAAGAGGAAACTCCTAGGTTCTGTAGCAATCAAGTATATAGCTTTCACAGAGCTAGACAGACTACTTATTAAAGATAAAAGAATATATTGGCACAAGAACAAATGGGTATTAATTGGCTATGGATAAATTCAGTCTGGAGAATAAATGAAGTTTTTTTAGCCGCCACAGCAACAGGATTCTTGAGTGGCTTCCCAGTGAGAAGAAACACAGAGTTTCCTAGCTTCCCTCACATGATGTCTGGTGAAAATAAAGTGGGTTGCAGACCTGAAGATCTGTATGAGAGCAGGCTGAGCATAAGAACCTAGGAAGCTGGTTTCGAATCCCATATCTGCCATTTCCTATTCCTAAAACCAGCCCTCACAAGGTTAACATTTACCTTCCCCGTTTCACACTTGGAGAAACTGACTCCTAGAGGGATGAAAGGATAAATCCATTCTCAGCTTCATTAATGAGGACTCATGAGCAGAGCAAGGAATCAGAAAGGCATCTTTCCAAATGAGACAGACCCTAGTTCTGAAAGAGTAAAGCACTCTGCCTCCTTGTGCCCCTCTACAAACCCTTCCCTGCCCTCTGAAGGATGCAGAGCATCTGTGGAACAGGGGTCTGGCATGATGCAGAGCTGGGGCATTGTGTGTACCCCCAGTATTTATTCACTTTTTTTATTCTCTGCTGTTTGCAATGTAAGGCTGCATTTGCTTTGCTGATAAAGGACCCTTTGCAAACACAGAGAAGAGAAGAACAATACCAGGCCACTTTGCAAGTCACTGGGTACAAAACATAGCTGCCCCTGCACCTTGTGAGAAGTATAAAGTGTGTCTGATTGCTTAGCCATCAGCAGGAGGCAGCTTAGGGTGAACCATTCCTGCTGGTTTGCCACTATTAAGATCCAGCAGTACCTTGATGTTTCCTCACCGGCAATAATTTGCAGGATTAAATACTTCAAGCCACTCTAAAATTAGTTCCAGGAGGCATTTTGTGCTTTCATTTCAGAGCTCTCGTGAGCCTTTCCTACTTTGTAAGTCTGCTACAGCTAATTACCTGATGGTTACAGTGCTCTAGAAGATTTCAAATATCTGTCTTTTCCACTGGTCTAAAGACCCAAGTGGGGTTACAGAGCAGAACTTGTACCAGGAGTGTTTGCCAAGCACTGTAACTAGCTCAGACAGCTTTGTGAGATGGGCAAATAAACTACTGCAGACAAAATTATCGTTGCCCAGTGTCTCCATCCAAGATTTAAAGCAAACTTATTTTTGAGTCTTTAAAAACATCTCAGAAACCCATTGAAAGAAATGCTTGTATGTATTGAGTCCTTTACATCTGTCTGATCCATTAGAGAGGCTGCAGGATCACAGCAGACGCTTCCAATGGGACTGCCTTCGATGCTGTGGTTTAAGAGTTTGCAAGGAATATTTTGTACTTTATTTTGAGAACACCTGTACTTCGTGATGCTACTGTCTGTCCTATGCAGACCTGTAGCTGCCAGAGCCGGAGGCAGAATAATTTTGGGAGAAGCGAGAAATCTTATCACATCAGCAAAAAAGCACCGCCTGAAGAAAAAAGAAGGGCTTGTGAGCCCTCAGTCTGCAGAAATCCACTGGCAGTGGTATCTCCTTGAAGAATCAGATCACTGCCTGGTGTTTTGGGCCGCCTTTATTGGCCTGTGCTGGCTATGACCATGCCATTATCCTTTCTATTTTCTTCCCAGCCTTTCCTGGCCCCTTTGAGATGATTCACTTTCTGAATATATACATGTGTCATTTATAAAAATCTTAATCTCCTGACCACAGCAGAAACCCAGAGGGGTTTGTTTCCTTACTTGTGATTTCACAGGCTTGGGTTTTTTTTTTCACCTGGCACCATGCCCAAAAGAAATGATTTTTCTCTCATACTTCCCAGGGTCATCACTGCTGTTAGCATCTTTTAAAACCTGCTTGCTCATTGCTTCCGAGACACGAAGGCAGGCACAGCTTCATCCACCAGATCCCAGTCTTACTTTACTGGGTTCGGCGTTCGTGTGTTAAACCCATGGCGATTTGAAACCCATTACATGCAGCCCGGTACCAGCAGCAAATATTTTTTACTCTTTGAGCCATCACTGAACAAATTGAACTTGTTTCCTCATTTACTCTGAATGGAAGATGCCCATCTCCTTCAGCGAGATATTCGGCAAAGCTGTCCACCACTGTGGTTCAGTGCTTCTTCTTGAGAAAGAAACTCGCCAGCCATTGCTGCAAACCTCCAGCACAGTGTCACGGTACCTGCAGTCGTGTTTTTCAACTGTAATGGCCTAACATGAAACTTCTAAGCTGTATATACAGAGACCCCGAATAGCAGGACTCAGTTCCTTCAACATGATTTTCAGAGTTTACACTTGGGTGTGATGTTTGAAAACCACGTTCTAAGACGGAGACCCAGCTGCCTTTGAAGCCCATGGGAGTTTCAGCCTCTCCTTGCACAGCAGAAGGGTTGGGCTCTTTGCTCTTTTGTCTAGTGCAATTTGTGAATAATTGCTATGATCCAAGTGACGGGCTGGATTTTCTACCTTGTTTCCAAACCGTGCTCCTTCTGAGACCAGACTCCTCTTCTGCCTTTCCCAAAACAAAATGCCAAGGGAGCATGGGTAGAGGAAATCCCTTCAAACTGAGTAAACAGCTCATGGGGGTAGGCCAGCAGGATTCATTCATGCTCATTCAGCCTAGGCTGGCTGGTTTGATTCCAGTTGGAGCACTCTCTTCATTACAGGCCCCCCGGGGAATGTTAATCTGTACAGTATAAACATTTATAAACATCTACTAAATCATTACACTTCAGCTGCCCCATAAACACTCCTGAATGCTTTCCTTAGGCAGCATTGGTTGGGTAATGTGTGGCTTTTTGGAATGAGTTTACGGGTGTTTGACACTGGTAGAAATATGGGGAGAGGGCACGGGAGGTTAAATAACATTGTTTAAGCTCCATGACTTGTTTAGGATATAGACAGAAGCTGTTTGTGAAGGATTAAAATGGGTCTTGCTGGTAGATGCTGAGGAAAATCCCAGGTTGTCGAGGGGCTAAGGCAGCCTTTCAGCTTTGTACACTGGATTTTAGTGATGCCATTGCCATGAACATCACAAAATGCACCTACCACTAGTCCACTTGACATTTCTGGACCCAGGCAATGCATCCTTATTCATCGATGACTGCAGCAGCAGCTGCTTCTGAAAGAACTGCCCCATGCAGGGAAATAATGTAGACATAACTTCTGAAAACTGAGCCATAAATAACATAACCCACAGAACTGTAATCAGCTGGACCACAGGTCCAGGGCTTGCTTGTATGCACTTACAGGACAGGTGAGCATGTATATCATGCTTATATATATACATATAGGCATGTATATCAACCAAAATAATTATGTTTATGAACCAAAATGAGCGCATATATATATATCTGCATCTCTGAAGCGTAAGAACAGTTTTGAATGGACACCTAGCAAAGCAAACCTTGTGCTTTGTAAAGCTGAACTTCTCAGCTTTTGGATGTGATCTATCCCCTTGCTTGAAGGTGCTGGCATGAATGAATATTAACAGAACTGGGGTCATAGTGACTCCATACCCAGCTGTAGAAGACATACATGAATTTAGAAGTACTAAGTAAAAAAACAACCAACCAACCAACCGTCGTGACTTGGTCTCAAATGAGTAAAGGATACTTCCCTCAATTGTTAACATTTTGATTGTTTGCAGGGGTTTTGAAAAGCTAGGAACTGATCGAGATGTTATTAATTACCACAAGGATTGCATGTGAGTAATATAACCTGAACAGAAGTTAAACGTGTTGTATGTGAAAAAGATGTGTTTACTGACAGCCTGATGAATAGATAACAGCTTGATTTCTAAAATGCATCTTAGGAAAAATCATTTAATTGGCTTAATTATATCGTATCCTACACTTGAGCAAATATGCTTGTGTACATAAATCTGTTTTACTAGTACGTAACACAGGTATGTGGCTGGACATTATGTCTCAGTCTTCAGAAGCTACTTTTCCATCTCCTCTTTTGTATTCATAGCACAGAGCCGCTGCCTTCCAGCTACAACCACACCTATTTGTGAAATGAGGGCAGAGAACACAGAAGATTTTCTCCGAAGTGGATCTGGATGACCGTGCAGGCAAGCCAGAAGGCAGAAATCCTCCCTGGCAGACACGGAGCCATGGCTGCAGCTCTCCTGGCTGGGCCTCCAGGCACCATCTTCAAATTAACAGCTGGAGTAAGAACTTGTGGATGGAACAGCTCCAAAATGCTTTGCAGAACCTCAAGACCATGGGGCCGTGGGCTGTGCCATCTCCAGACCATGGTCCCATCTGCCTGCCCTGCTTGGACACCAGTATCAGGCTAGAAGACCCATCCTGATGTGCCTTGGCCCTTGGTACCTTGCAAGAAAATGGGACGAAGAAAACTGGGTTTGCTACTTGTGTTTATCAAAACCTCCTAAAACATGAAATCAAAGCATACCCATCGCAGGCTAGAGACGACTTTACCCTATCTGTGCTTTCCAGCTTGCAAATCTCCCTCCCTCTGTGTGTGTGTGTATATTTTTATATATATATATATATATATATGTATATGTATAAAATCAGTAGTGGAGGGTGATTTTTCCACAGCTTTTCTGTGGCACGTAATGAGGTGGGCAATTTAAAATCTGTTCTGTACAGTCAAGGATCCAGCTCTCAAAAAGCGTTACACATTATTAGCTTCAATTGGTCTTTTAACATCCATCTTAAAGGGTCAATAAATGAGTTTGCCTAGAGGTAATCTAGTTGTTTTCATGTGTAGGGCTATGGTCACAGCTGGAGGGCACCGGCAGGGCCAGGCTGTCTGTCTGCCTGCGTAGACTTCAGTCTCTAGAGTCAGTGTTCTATTAATTTTACAGTACCTTAAATTCATATTGTAATTATGAGAAAGAAGCAGAGAGAGGGAGATATTTCCTTTTAATAGAAAATAGGTTTTAAAAAATCTGGAGCTTATTATGCCCCTAAATTCTAATTATGTTACGGCTGGACTTTTATCTCGGTACACTGCAAATAAATCCAGACTAAGGTGGCTTGGATGTATGTTTCCCAACCTGACAACAGGAAGCTATAGCCAGGGGAGAGAAGAGAGCAGAGCAAACAGTATGAAGCTGAAAGAGTGTCATATTTTGAATTTTACGTTTTCATCTTTAAATATCTAGGCTGAAATTTGGTAACTTAATTCAAAAGCAAAAGTAAATTTAGTGGTCTCATACAAGCCCCTAGTGGACATCATTTATCCAGTTGACAAGATCACCATGTATTTTAACAGGATGAGGTCTTTGATTTGAAAGTAAAGCTTGGAATATCCTTAGTTAAGAGGACCGGGAGACAGGGAAACTTTTAAAAGTGAAGGGTGGTGTACATCATCCCACAGCTGTCTGGGATCAAATGTGTGGCAATACCAGCAGCTGCATAGGTGTGGGGAGCCCAAAGGTGCAAAAGTGATAGAATTTGCCTATTGACTTGCTGAGCTTTGGCTGAAATGCACTCAAAGCCTGAAACTGTGTTATGTTGCTATTTCAGCTCTGATTTGAAGTGTACAGTAAGGAAAACTCACATGACGTTGTTAATACAGACACTTTTCCATTTAGTTAAAAAACATTAACAAGAGAGGACTGCAAACATCACTTTCTGGGGTAAGCCTTCAGACATCAAGAACTCAAGATATTTTGTAAGTACAAGGCTGGTGTTTGACCCTTCCCTCCCCAGCGATCAGGACTTTCCCTTGCAGAGTCCCTGGGTGTTTACAGCCAACGTACAGACGTTTAAGACCACCAGTGTAATCTAGGCTCCATGAGAGGCATTTAATATTGGCTTGACATGATCTACTGCAGCCTTTGTTCATATTTCTTCATATCTCTGAGGGGTGGGATAGTGGTGGTGGTGATGGGGGAGGGAAGAGTGGAGAATTGAGACTGTAACTTTGATCAGAGCTTTGTGAGGGGGGCGGTCTGAAGCACTGTCCTTGCAAGGTTAAGAACAAGCACGTGGCTGATCCCCGTACGCTGCCCCGCGGCTCCCGAGCAGCCGGTGCCACACTCCCGGCTAGTGCCTCTCAGGGCTCCCCCGGGACCTGGCTCAGCTGAGCCTGCCTTCTGCCATCCACTTCAGTCCGTCTCTCTCCTTTCACAGAATCAACTGCTTCTGAAAAGAAACGTGTTCTGCAGCAGCCCAAGTGACCTTGATCAGCACGAGTCTCTCTCGCCCCTTGGTGCAGGCACCGTTAATTTAGAGGAGGACTGAACGGCAGATGCTGACAGCGTGTGCCTGGTCCCGCTTCAGTGTGGGCGTGAGAAGGTGTTAGGTGTAAACCTCGTGCTCTCTTCTTCCAGCTGTGAGGAAGAGGAGGGGCTGTACCCCAGCAGCACTGATTTCAGGTCAGGGATGCAGCACCTTCTGCTCGCTCAGCATTCATTGGGAGCTGTAGCAGTGCGGTCGCAGCCTCCTGGGGGAACCGTGAGCCCTCTGCTCCCCTTCCTTTCCAGTCTTCTGTGTTTCCTTACACCAGCCTTGAGCGTACGTACTCTGCGCTTCCTTCCCTCCAGTCATTCCTATTCCTGATCCAGTGGGCCGGACCCTGAGTGATAGTTTTGGGCTGTGTCTGCACCGTGGCACACATGGCTGCGCCGCTCGTGGCTCTGCTGCCAAGGGGCACGCGTGCTTTGCTTCCAAGGAATGGGTTTGCAGGCAGGAATGTCTGTGGAGACAGAGCTTTTTCGGTAAATGTAAATACCAGAACATGCTCCCCGAAGGCACTTTAACAGTCCTGGGAGAACATCTGTGCCCATAAAGGCAATTCTCAAGTTGTTCCCATCTAATTAAGGAGCCAGAACATCAGCTTTTTATCCGGAGAAGACAGCTTCCATTTTGCCAGTCCTCCTTTCTCCTATCTTGCCTGCAAAGTGAAGGCTGGGAGCACCTTTTGCAAAAGTTATTGGCCAAATAATTTCAGATAGTAAATGGGCATATGGAAAATTAAAGATCATTCATGAACTACTAGAAGCTGGGGAAAGAGGAAAGGTCAGTTGAAAAGGGACATATCATTTTGTTCCTCCTTAGGAGATAGATAAATTGTATGTAGTTCTTAGGTTGACTTGATGCATAAAAACAAATCCTGCAGCCAGCTTTAGAGATAAGCACAGCTTTGGAGTTCCCTGGACAGTGTTTTCCAGCACTAATGTGCAGTCCAGCCTAGTGAGTTCAAGCAAATGAGCAGATTTGGCTGTGGAAACAGTTTTGCTTCCTCTTTTCCTTGCAGCATAAGTTTGGTCAGGGGGAAAACTTTACTTTTGAAAGTTTAATGCTATTAGTGGGATTTTGGTAAGTTATTGTGTCTGTATCTCAGCCTTCAGCAAATATTAAGCAGTAAAACATGAGCATAAGACCTTGTCTAACTTCATCCCTGCTTTTTTATGCCAATGCTTTCAGAGGTAGCCAGAATTGAATTTGGTATGATCATGTGAAAGAAACAAGTCTCTCAAAATTAGTCCCTTATAGACTAAACTTGTCCCTATCACAAAATCTGTGATGTGCTGAGCCCGATGTAGGTGGGATAGTTATTGCCGGGAAGGGAACAAATGCACAAACCTCTGGCTCTTGGAAAGCTCCTTTCTCATGGATGCAGTGGATATGTCGGCATGAGAGGGACAAGGGGAAGGGAGTGTGAGCAATGCTTTTGCCAAAGTATTACAGGTTCTTTAGCTTTTTCTGAAAGTGTCAGTTCAGAACCATTCCTTAACAAGAAATCAGTAAAGGATTTGATCCAAAGGCTACTTGTCAGTAGGAGTTTTGCTTATTGACTGTGCTGGGGTTTGGATTGGGCCCTAAATCCTACAGCTGTGCCTATTAATAATTAAGTAAAAAGAGCTGGCAAAGTTTTTCATCCACTGTAAACAAACATGTTTCCACTATGAAGTGCATTTAATGGAGTTTTGCAGCATTGGTCTCCCGGGCAAGCATATTAGTCTCTGTTTTCCCTCCTTGTCCTAATGGCCGCAGCCAGGAGGGGGGCTGGTCTGAACTGTGAAGGAGGCTGGTTTTTATCCACATTGAGTGGAGAGGCATAAATTGGCATTCCATATCATCATAAAAAAAATTCCCAGCAATTATTAAAAGATTCTTATCTCTTGCTCCCTACATGGATAATGAGATCCCTCTCTGCTGGACTGAGACAGCCTGTCTCTCAGCTCACTTAATGAAATGGACCCAAGTTTGCAAATTAGCATAGCCCTGACTCCAAACGTAACCTCTTGTTGTCCAGTTGTACATCAAGGCCCCTGGCTTATGTCTTTTCTTATTAACACCCCGTAATCATGTCAACCCTCTTTAGTTTTCATTTCCTGTTTCCTTTTACAAATTCACTTTTGAGTTTTGAGCACGTTGTTGGACGCCTTTGGATGAGCTGGGATTTTATTTTTGTCTCATTTTTAACGTTATTGAAGTATAAGTTTGTCTGTGGGTACTGCTGCAGTTCTAGGGAATCTGGTTTCTGTTTAGTACTTTTGCTGGTTGTTTGCCATATGATCTTAAAGCAACTCCTTTCAAACGGCTGTGCTCGTTTCCCTTCCATTTTTTTATTTTTTGTATTTTAGACTGTAAGATCTTGGGGCCAGAGATTTTGTCTTGCCATATATTTGGTCAGTGCCTTGCAGAGAGCAATTTTTGTTTCTGTGAGGGTGTCTGTGTAATAGATTATTAAAAAGGAACAGCGATATTGTACTCTAGCAAGCACAATATGCTAAAGGCTTTCTAAGAAGTCAAGACAGACAAACCCTTTGAAACTCTTTTTCCTTCTCTCTCCCTTGATGTGAAACTTCATTGTTGGACCTTTAGAGTAATAAATCAAAGTAGCTGAAAGAAGTGAATCATGATTTCTTTTGCCCATGTGCAGCTGACCCAATCTGTCTTTGATAAGGCAGTGCCCTTCCACTTTATCCACTACCCTACTAATTATTCTTCACTTTCATGAGCACTAAAATCCACTCACACATTAGAATAAAAAAAGAAACAGGGAAGTGATTAGTTGTATACAGATAAGAAGCAGCCCACAGTGTTAGCTGGGTAATAACATTTTTCTAAGATTTCTTTTTTTTTTTTTTTTTTTTTTTTCCTCCCTGAAATTCATTTTCTCTCACTTACATACATTGCAGTAAAAAATACTTACGGTTTCTAACACAAAAGATAACTCTTCAATGCAAAGCTTTAGTGTATGTCTTTAAAAGATTTATTCCTTTATCAAGTATTAATTTAAGAAGGGGTGCCTTGTAGGTAAGGCAATGACATCAGTGGTAGGCTACAGGGCAGCAGATTTATTAATTTAATAGGTTTATCCATTTTACAGCTAGGATAATCATATTTCACTAAACTGGTACACAGGGAGGCCTCAGCCCATCTGACAGCTTTATTCTTGTGTAAGTTAACAAGCACATTTTGTACTCATGACCTTGTGAATTGTAAAAGTGCGAGGAGCTAGAGAGGAATGACAGACCAAATCCAAGAAACGTGTTAGCATTTCAGTTTTCCTGAGTGAGATTTATAAAGGCAGCTGGGAGGAATCTCAGCTGCAAAGATAACTTAAACATTTGTTAATTTCTTGGGTTTAAGAAAATATGTAGAATTAAAAAAAATAAAATAAAATAACGGAATGTTAACTTGTAAAGTATGGATATAATTTGTTTATCAAAGACGCCAGTTTAACAGTAGAATTTCTCCCCTGGCAATAGAGGAGTTGTTCTTGATCTGGGACAACTAGAGCAGCGTTGGGCTGGTTTTGTCTAAGGTGAATGTGTTTAAACATACTCATGTTTGCTCCTTGCGACACCCTGTGCTTGCTGTGGCCACTAAGTCCCCTCTAGAAGTGTTTAAAATTCTTGAAACTGGCTGAGAAATAATGAGATTAAGTGAAGAATGAAGCTAGGCTTTTAAAAATGCCTAATTAAAGCCATTTTATGGTTAAAACCCTCACGTATACTTGTGTCATTTTAAAGCATTTCTTGTTTACTCGATGGGAAAGCAAGCAAGCATGCACTCCTTTAGGGTTTTCTTTTTTCCTACTGAAATCTTTGGGAGAAAAGGAAAATATTTGCCTGTTTGCGTAAAAGCTCACACTTAAAGCTGGACTTTTTTAAAAAGCCATGTTTCAGTTTCTTGTTGAAAAGATGACATATTCAGGAAGAAGATACTTCCTATGCCAAAAAGCCATTCAACTGAAAACTAACATCTCTTCAGAATATGTAACATAAAAGTAGGGGTTAATCCTACTCTGTCCTTTTAATGAAAACAAAAGCCGAGCTACTTACACTCTACTAACTACAAGCTCTTCAAACAAAAGAGTAAATACCTCGGACCTCACCAGAAAATGGTACATTTGGCAACGCTGAAAGAACTGAGAGAATTGTACACCTCGGGGATTTGTTTTCATTTAGATTCAAGCTCCTTCATGCCATTCTTGACACGTAAAAAGGAATATTATCTGCAACTCAGAATTAGGCCACGAAGATGGGAATTTCAAACACTTGGATATTGGTCGAACATGACAGGCCAGTACGGAGATACAACGCGCTGGGAGTTTCACTTCCCTCTATATTCCTCGTTTCGGGCACATCCCGTTTGACAGCAGCCGAGGGCTGTTTAGCTCCTCACAGGCGTCCAGACCTGTCGGTCCGTCTGGAAGGCCAAGGGGAACAAACACTTGCTCTGCCAGGCTCGATGCTGAGCATGTGCCTGAAGTGACACGCTGGGGCGTGCGAGCGAGGGGTGCCCGTGCCGGCCAGTGCCCGCAGGGTGACAAAGTCCCTTGCACAGGTTCGATGAGCTGCACCTCCTCCTCCAGCCACTTGCACTTTCTGGTTTGTAGAGGGCAATAGTTATTGTTGGGGTTTAAAATGTGGTATAACGATATTTATGTTTGCAGGAGGAATCAGTTAAATAAATAAATAATGTTCCAATTTGAACTGCTCTATTGGCAACAATGTTTCAAGGTTCCCCTAAAGTACACAAACAAGTGCCCTGCTGGCAGTGCAGGGCTTGCCTGAGCTGCCTGGAAAAGCAGACACTGTGGGAACGTCCTGCTCGGTCCTTCCCGGGTCCGTATGGCCTGACGTCCTTGTGTCACCCCACGGACTGTGTTCCCTGCAGGTCTGGCAGGACTCTGAGAGATGGTCCTTGGCTTGGCGGAGGCTGGTTTCTTCAGGATCCTGTGCATTCCTTGTTTTCCAGGGCTGGGAGGCTGAGCGTTGGGGTAACGCTTCCGAAGTGCTGTCATGTAACCGAAAATCCCATTCCATTTTCTACCGTATGAGGAACACAAAGAAGGCGGCCAGTTGCATCAGAGGGTGCCATAACCCATCTTACCATAAAAACAGCAAAAAGCTACTCCTGTCAGGTGTGATAGCGTAGTCCCGTCGGGTTTTGAGGCTGTGACCGTTCCCTTTCCTCTTTCTCAAAAGGGGGGAACCTTGTTCCCAGGAACACGCTCAATCACAGGGATGTTTTATAGTTGGCTGTGGATGTGTTACTGGTTGGGGATCCTAATTATTATCAATTTGTAGATTGCCTTGAATGTCTTATTAAGATTCCTGTGGAATGATTGATCATAATCAAAAAATTAATCACCAATCAGCCCTGGCAATTAACATTAGCAAGTCTATTTGCATATATCTGATAATTTATGCCGCTGCTGGAAGAGGGGACTTTTGTTGAATATTATTGATTAGGGGAGAAGAGCCAGATGCTTCTACCATTGGGACATTAGGCTTTATTAGATAGGGCTAGTAATGTGTAAGAAATTGAAGGGCATTCCTGCAGACTGCTGTAACGTGTGCATCTTCAAGTGTCTAGAAGGAATTTCTTAAATGCATACACTGAAATCTCTTAAATATTGAAAAGTGGGATATCCTGCTTTAAAGAAGCTTTGACTTTTGGCTCTTATTTATTGCAGATGCTTTAAATATCTAAAATGTTTGATAATATCAGCCTAGATTGTGAGATTTACATTACAAGAAATTACTTAAAAGATAAAATTATTTACTGTTATAAATAAAGGATTTACAGGCTTGCGATTAATTTGACTAATTGTACTATTTAAACTATGAGAATTGAATAAATAAAGTCCTAGAAGGTTGACAATAGTCTACACTTTTCAGTCAGTGGATTTTGGTTAATTAATTTATAAATTTTTTTTTGTCTTTTTAAATAGATATTTTTATTAATGCACTCATAAAGACTGGTTTATTATCCATATCATCAACACTGATTTTGTCTTCAAATTGTCTTGAAATTGCTTATAGGGTAGCACATCTGTTTAAAATGTTACGAGCCTGGTCACGTTTTCTGATATTTATAATCTTTTTTGCACCATAGCCTTTGGTTTTGCTTCATTACCCTTCAGCATCTCGCGTATCTGGTGCTGTAACTGCAGCTACGTGAAAAGGCACAGTCTGCTATCATAAATTCAGATTTGGCTCTCATTTATAGCTGCTTAAAGATTAAGAAGAAATTAATTTAAGCCAATACACAAAGTGGTAACAGTTTATCCTCTAGCTGTTGCGGTCCTATAAATGAGAGCAGAACAAAATATATTTCCTCTAAACAGAGATGGTCAACATTTTAAGTGACACAATTGTATTGAAAACAAAGGAGAACAAAACCAGGACTTCTCTCTAGTTTCTGATTTAAAAAGTAGGAGCATTGAAAAGATGTTTTCATTTTAAAGACTTGCATTCTTTTGATCAATTTTAATTTTCAGTTGTAGTTTTATTACAAGCTGGAAAACTTTGTAGTTCATATAGGGTTTTAAAAGAACCTCTTGTGTGGAATCTCTAAAACTCTTGTGATGTTCTTAAAACGAAAAAGTTCCCTCTTTAAAATACATGAGTGAATCATGGAAAACTCTATTCTGAACATAGCTAGGCTGGTTTATTCTCTGATGTGAGCTCTGTGCTTATCTCAGTCTTTTTTGAACAAAGATTTTTTTATCTGCCTGTACACACTAATCTCTTTTGCAAGCTTTAAAAGCTTGTGTCTTTAATGTCATTAATATATTTCTCTGGGTCTTTTGACTTCTTTTCCCTCCCCTTAATGAATTCTGCTGTTGATTTGAAATGGGAACAGAATCACATCCCAGCTCTGATACAACAATCAGACCCCAATTCCAACACAATAACAGTATTAAAGAAGTCTGAAATGTTCTTTCTTTTTTTTTGTTGAGAATTAAGTAATCTGAAAAAAGACTGTCAACAATTCCCAACTATATGCTGTTTGAGATTTTGGATTAACCAGTTATAACAACTGGGGTTTTGCTGAAGTTAGTTGGTAACCATGAGATCTTGTCACTGCAAAGTTCAGAGGTTAATTGAAATCAGAGAGGCGTATCCCATTCAATTGTCCCGTTAATTACGCCCAGCTCCCTCCTCCACCCTCCCATAAACATTGGCCGCTGACCACTCTGGGCCAGCCCAGGGAAAAAGTCACTGAAGCCCATAAAAAATGCCTGGAATAGGAGAAAGGGGTATGTGCGTGCAAAGAGGGAGTCAGTGACATCCCAATACATCATCCCCCAGCTGTAATGTTACCAGTTTTCGCTGAAAGCTGGTAATGCTTCGAGATTTATGGCAGGTGTCCTTTGCTGAGTGCATAGCTTTGGTTGGGAAAACTGGGGAGGCATTGGTTGGGATCCTGCAGGACTGGTAAGGATTTCTGGCGGTGGTTTGCAGGGATGGTCATGATGGTGCAGGAGTTCAGGCTGCATTGGACAAGCAATATATTATGGTTAAAATATATAAATTTCTGTTCTTCTTTCACCAAACTGATATGAACAGTAGAATTGTGCTGGTAATTATTAATTATCAGATGTTTATTGCAATGATAACTTTCTGCAGGGTTTCTGCAGTCAGCAGTTATGCACTATTTACTTTACATTAACCAGACAAGCACAGAAGATTTCAGAACTGAAGGAAGATTAAAATATTAACATAGAACTTCTAAACCTGTCCTGCCCTTGGTGGTGGGGGAGTCTCCATTGCCTTCAGTGGGAGCTGGCTTGGATAAGGAGAAAAAGAAGTCTTCCCACTTGGGTGAGTTTTGAAGTTTTGAGCTTAAGGATGGAAAATAGGTTTGGGACATGACTTAAAGCTAGGTGGCTATGGGTCTTAAAAACTGGGATATTCAGAAAATGAATCTAAAAATCTCAACTCACATGTTTGTCCAAATTTACCTGATTTAAAACCTAATCTTAATGAATATTAAGCATAGGCCTGCAGGATTCCCTCCTCCCTTTTCTTCTCGCATCCTTCTTCCAACAAAATCCTGGCTCTCCCGGGCATTCCAGCCAGCCAGGAGAAAAGATACTGATCCTTGACCAGTTTCTGCCATTGTGTATCTGCATGATTGTCGGTGCCGTGTCCCCTGGGAAATGCAGCCTGGAGTCAGGACCCTGCTGCCATGTGCTGCACAAACCTGAGAAAAAAACACCCCTTGCCTTGAAGATTTCCTGATTTTAAACCTCTGTTGTCTTTAGTATAGGTTCAAGTGACTGTTCTCAATACTACACCCACCTGTGGGCAAAAACTAAGAGTGTTACAGCCTCAAATGAGGTCCTTGTTCTAATCGCAAGAAAGTATATCAATCACCCAAATGATTCTGATGAATAATTCTCCAATATCCTTTTATTCATCCCCCAGAAATGACAATGTAGCAGTGCTAGTAGAATTTTTTTCTGTGAACATGTTAAAATGAAAATTAAAAAGCTTTGTATCTTCTTTCAGAAAGGCAAAAGCAACACCCAAACTGTTGAAGTCTTGTTAATGAGAACTGAAAAGTTTTTTGATGTTCACAGCTCTTACTAGTTTTCAAAAAACAAACAAAAGAGTCCTAAAAATTCACTTCTCATTTCTATAGCCAACAGCAGCATTTTCTGTTTGTTTGTTTAACTAAAATAAATTAGCAGTTACTTGGTTCTACTTTGTTCTAACTCAAAATTATTATTTTTATATGTGATTTTACTTTTGTTGAGCAGCTAAAAATGATCATTTCTATTCCATATATACTTAGAGCTAATACTTCATAACAGCTTCTCCTGTGATGCGGTGACAACATATATATACGCTATACACACAAGCAAAAGGGGTTTTGTATGTAATTTATGTGCCCAAGCCATATACTGAGCCCATACGCTACCAAGGAGGAGAAGCTAAATCAATCGAGAGTGATTTCCAGCGAACAGCCATATCACATCTACCACCCATTTGCTCTTGGCTGGCTGAGAAATGAAGCAATTTAAACCTATTGGGTCATGCTGAAATGAGGGCCAAAATCTTATCAATGTGCCGCACACAACTGAGCCTCATTTTGTCCTCATTTCCAGAGCCCCATGGGCTGCAGCGGTTGCCCGTAGTCCAGCGGTGTCTGTGACATGGCACATTGGCTTCCTGGCTGCTGCGCCGCTGCCAGCGGGGGGGGTTGGGGGGGGAACAACTTTTGGGGATGAATGGGGAGACCCTAGATTTGAACTTTTTTGATCTGCAGAAAAGTATAGAGGAAAATGCAATTAGTCTTCAGTTAGAATGCAGATAGGAAGATAAGCTCGAGAAATCCAAATTTACTGTGGTATACGAGATGGAAAAATAAATGTTTTCTGTTCACTTGCTTAACATTTCATACAATCTTGGAAACATTCCACTGCCTGACCCTCGTGTTTTTGGGTTATTTCCACATCTCTCTTAAAGCTGAACCCTCCTCAAATGGACCAAGCAGCTAGTTTCTTAGTTAAAATAATAATAATAAAGTGTAAGAGCACCCTGAGCACCCTGAACATCCCACAGCTCGCTCTTGGTGCAGAAGGGAGCACCTGGAAAGGCTCAGACACTGGCCCAAGCTCACAGGCACAAGTAACGCACGGCATGTGGTTGCTGTTGGGTTTTCCCATTTCTTGCTGCTTCATATTAAACATGAAATTCCATATGGACCTTTTAATGGTTGCTTGGAAATTGGATGTCTGTCACCCCAGAGGGATGTATTGGCATTCTGCACCTGATTGCATTTCTCCCTTCTCCCCCACAGGACGAGTCAAAGGTTATGGTTCAGAGGAGAGGGAGTTTGTCGACAGCAGGTTCTCCTCAAGCTGAGAGGAGGCTTTTTCTCTTTAATAGCGTGGGTAGGTTCTGCATGGATGTAAATACTTGTTGGAGTTTGCGTATGTGATTGAGGAATCTGATCCAAAATAAACCAACACGAACAAGAAAGTGGAAGCTGCTCCCGAAAGAAGTTGTTCTCATCCAGAACGTTGGCAAAAAGTGTAGAGCAAAGCAAACAGAAATAAAGAAGCAGTTCAGAGCTAGGCATAAATTTCCATCCATGACTCTTTTGTTTTCTACACCTGCTTAAGGGAAGGAAAAAGGGGCTTTTCTTAACTGTAACACTTCTGAATACCTTTTTGAAATCTTCAGAAATTGAAATATTTTCAGTGTGTCTTGCAATTTTGTTCTCTCCAGCATGATGTGACCACAGTGCTATTCCCCCACTGGGCAGCAAGGCACAGCAGTGACTTACCTGCACAATCTGCAGCGGAGCCAGCTCACGCCTGTCAGAGTCCACGTAGTGCTGCTTCGCCCCATCCTTGTCCAAGTTCCTGAGCCAGTATCTCTGCACCACATTTTGCTCTTCATACACACGAGTTGTCCTAAGGTAAGCCCACCCCAGCCTCCCCAGCGTGGTGCTCTGGACCCTGTTGCATTAATTACAGGTTTGTTAGTGGTTTGTGGCTTAGCAATGCTACTTCCCCCATTTCAGGTCAGGGAATTCAAGCAGAAGAGGTCAAGGTCCAGATCCCCTGGATGTAGTTCTCCTAAGGGGCTTTGGCCGGGTCATACGGGATGGTTCACAGAAAAAATCTCATACCTGAGTCTTCTAAAATACCCCGCAGCACCCTGCGGTGCTTGGCCTCTCAGTGCCTGCAGTGGTATTTACACAGAAGGAGTGGATAGGACACCAAGTGGCAACATCTACTGTTGAATCTAAGCTGCTAAAGTATGACTCTGGAAGTTACTTCAGTAAGTCTACTCTCTTATATTTAGTTAGGGAGACAGAAATCTTTCCTTGGATCTGGGTGATGCTGTGTGAAATAATAATGAAATCATTATCAGCACCATTTCTAATTTCAGGTACTTAGAAATCATGAGTCGGGTTTTCCAAATCTTAGGAATAATGAAATAGGTTTTTACAAAGTGTATTTCAGGATATGACTTGTTTCTGTTTTCTCAACTTTTTGGGTGCCATTGGTTCACTTGTAAAGTTTCAACAGAAATAGATGGTTTCTAAACTTGCTTTTAAAAATGACACTCGGCTTCTGACATATTCCAGTGTTCTAGATCTGGGCTTTAACAGCAAGACCAAACATTTCTGGTAAATTTATATGTGCTAATAAATGCAAACTCCTTGCCAAATTCATAGCCCCCACAATATGCAAGGAGCATCAGAAGTGAAAAGTAAATTAAATCTGTAACTGTTTCCTAGTTCTGTACTAGAGGTTACACGAACTTAAAGCAAATGTAGATTATAGCCAAATTCTGTTACATAGGTTTCATTCAAAGTATCTTTGCTGCTGTAAGCTAGCCAGTCATGTCTACTCTAGCCATCAGACATGTTCCATAAAAATTCATGAGAGTTAAGAAATAATTACCATAATAATATTTTTTATTTGTCTCCTGCATTTCTATAGGCTTTACCATTTTTCCCTCTTTCTTACTCTGAAATTGTCATAGTTTATTTTTAATACCATTTCTTTGAATTGGTATTAAAATCTAAAACTTTAAAAAATGAAAGTTGAGATCCATAACAGTCACCTAATGGATGAGGCCAAGGCTGTAATGAAAGCATTCGTCATCTTGAGACCTGTGATATATTCACTAGAATTAATAAAATAGCTGGAATTGGCAACACAGGAGAGGTTGCCTTGTAATCAAGGTGCTCTGGCTGGATGTGATTTTACTGTAAAACTGCTGTTGGGTTCCCAAGGTCTTTAAAACCTGTACCCAATTTGGTGGACTCTACATAGCTTTCCTTTTAAAATGTGCTCTTTAATAATGCATTTGCATGTAATGCACCCAGTCCAGCTCAAGCCTGGTGTTACTAATGCATGGACACAGTCCTTATGTTGTCACTTGGCCAGAGCGTTCCCCTGTAACCACACTGTCCTGCACACTGTGACGTTTGTGTCCTACTCTCCAGCACATGTATGCAGGCAGGGTTCAATCCTCAGTGCAGGCACATTGCTCTAGCTCTGTGGTTGGCAAAAATAAGCTTCACTTCAGCTCTAGTTCTAAAACTTTCCAGATACTCAAGACTTAGCTGCTTTTTGGGTGTATGAGCTTCATGGAGTTTGGTGGAGTTTGCAGGAGCTTGCCTGCTCTGAGGATCCATGCCAGTGTTTTTAGGAAGTTTTTTTTAAAAAAATGTGTATTCCAATTGTTAACCATAATTGAGATAATATTGCAGAAATCTGTGTCGCTTATTGACCTGACAGAGTGTAAACAGCTTTTTGGAAGCCTCCCAATATGAAATATCCCAGCCCCTGTATTGTTCTTATACACAAAGTGCAGGAGAAAATAAGCAATAAAACACCAGATGGGTTTCCTTTGAAACATAATTGCTAGCCAGGTGCAGACCCCACTTTTCACAGTCAAAAGTTTCCATCATTTTGATAAGATTCTTTTAAGTTATAGTATCAGCATCTCCTGACCTGAACTATCGGTCAGTTCACCACACATCTGGCACGGATGAGAAAAGCGAGGGGTTCAGCTCTCGGTCCTCTTGGCCACGGGCTGCTTTTCCCGAGAATGGTAACGGAGATGCCAACTGGTGCCCACCCTGGCTGTGACATTCTGCAGGGGGGACACCTGGCCGAGGGAGCTGTACTGAAACCCATCTGGTCTTTGCAGGCAGCCAAGCAAGAACATTTTTTCCCCCCCCTCCTCTTTTCCTTGCAAGGAAGCAGAGCAATAAAATAATAATAATAATAATAATAATAAAAAAAGGCATAACCCGTCTCCCCTCCCATTCTGACATGCTGAGTGCCAAAATTCAGATCAAATCTTTAAGGCATCGTGAAAAGGCAGTGAAAACAGGGGTTTATTATAAAGGCAGGGCTGTGAACTTTGGAACTCGTCCCGCGCTCCCGGATGCACCTCTTCACACTGGACACAGCTGCTGGAGGCTTCCAGGGACCGTGGGTGGTGGGTGAGGAAAGGGGAAGAGGTAGTTTAGCTATGCACAATATTTCCCATAAGAAATAAAGCAATAGAGTCTCACCTCACTGCCTGTTTTTCCACATATATTGAGATGGGAATGTATTTATATAACCCTATTAAAAGGGAACACTCAGTAGCAAACTCGGTCTTTAAATAGCTACTGTTCTGCATACTCCAGTCTCCAAACTCCCCAGTTTCAACTCACACCCACTTACATTCTTTTGACATATTCCTCAGGTTTTTTGTGACTTTGGGGTCAAATCCAAAACTTATTGAAAGCAGTGGAAAGACACTCGGTGAATTCAGTGGAATTTGGATAATACTCTTAGAGCTCAGATACCATGGTGATAAATGCAATAAATTACATAGACAAAAGTTGCCCATTTTGGGCTAGCTCCACTTCTACAGAAACAAATTAAACTGTTGCTATTGACGGCCACAGGAATCATTTCTGCCCCTTCCCTTGCGGCATTTAAGCAGCTCCCAAAACTTTTTACAAATAAGGGGAATATCTTTATCTCCCATTTTCAGGTTAATAAACTGAGGCACAGAGCCACAATTAAACCTGCTAGTCAGGCAATGCAAAGGAGCTAGAATTTGACCCAGATACCAGTTCCCGGACCACCCAGTGGAAAAAAAGTGTCTGTTAGCTGCTAGCAGACTCAGCCGGTGCTACCAGGTCCTACTGATGCCAACAGGAGAGGAGGGCAACCAACATCCTCCTGTGAAACACTGAGTGTTAATAACCTGAGCAGCCCTTAGGAAGCAGTTTGTTTTTACCACCAAGATGCATTATTTCACCCCACCCCACCCCCCATCAGCGTTCATATTTTCCTTTTGACTCCTGTTATTTTGGTTCCATTTAGCAAATACATTCTTGGGGTTTTTTTTCCCCTGTGTCCCTCCAGCCACCTTAGTTTGCCTTTTTTTTTTCCTTCTTTCCCTTAAAAACTTTTTTCCTCATTCAGTGCACTAAGTGGATTTATGACCCATTTAGGCAGCTTACAGTGGCATTGCTTTAACAGTTCAGAGGCAGAAGGGCCATAAAAAGATTTACAGTTACAGCAAAGAGTCGGTTGCATGGAAGTTCGAGATCCAAATTAGACAAAGGGAGCGGAGCTGTGTGAGTGGCCAGTAAAAGAAGCTTGGAAACAAAAACAAACGAAACTGCTGTTAGAGAAGGAGGTTGGGGTGGGGGCAGAGGAGGAGGAGGAAAAGTTGCCCGTTAACTTCATGTTACTATTGCAACAGGTCTGTTAATTCTCTTATATAAAGCCCCTTTTCCTCCTTTTTTTCCTCTCCCTATGTTGTTGTTGGACAGATTTCCTTTGCAAACACAAATCTCAAACCCGAGAGCAGCAACTTCACACAGTAGTTGAGATTCCAAGGCAGATATTCCCAGGATGTTGGCAGTTGTTTTTTGCTGCTGCTGGTGGGATTCCAGGATACAAACCCCAGAGAATAAAACCAGGTGACTGAAGGAATGGGACCGGTCAGAGTAGAGGACTTCAGGTTGCACTGTGTGAGGATAATCCGGCATTTAAAAGAAGCTAGACACTGAGAAATAGATTTTTATCCTCTCCCTCACTAGATTTTTCCTGCTGACTTCAAAAGAAACAAGACCAGGCTTGACCAAATCCATAACAAGCTGAGGCAAAAGGGAGATTTGCCACTGACATTAAAGGAACATGCCTGGGCACAGAGCGACTATAGCTGGGGGCTGCAGAAGGTTGGGGGTTACAGAAGGTTGGGGGCTGCACTCCCTTGAGGCTCAGGCTGCACGCTGTTCTCTCAGAGCTGTGGACAGAAACCACTTGGCAAAGCCACATGTCCTCTGCGGGCAGCCTGGGAAGGTGCCACCTTTGCACCTACAGGTGCGGCCGGCTGGTGGGGGGCAGCTGCCTCTGTCCCACCGGCGGGTGACGGGCTGTGCCACGGCACTGCACCTCCCTGCCGGGGGACCTGAGCTCAACAGCTCAGGGAAGGAGCCACGGTAATGCAGCAACAGGGCTTGCAACTGGTTGGAGTACGAGTAAAGCAAGCACAGGATGGCCTGCACTTACCCACAGAGATATGTGCTGAGTGCAACACGGGAATGGCTCCAATGAGCCTGTGCTGGGCTGTTTACACTGCTTTGCTGGGCTTTTATTGTAGCTCTGTAAGTATATAATGTGGAAACAATCATAAATAAGCTATATACAGGAAAAGAACAGTACTTCCCAGATTTAATGTAAATGCCCAGGGTTTTTTGATAGTTGAAAAAGCATGCTACGCTTTTGTTTTCCTTCTCATTGCTGTTGTATTTATTCTGCTGCTCCCATTGCTAACCAGCTTCCTGTTCAAAACATCGCCTTTGGTTTCACACAGATACGGCACTTCATTTCCTGAAGTCTGTCACACAGCGATGCTATCCAAATGCCTTCTGGGCACCACACAATCAATACCTGCATTTCAGAAGTGGGTGATGTGTCTATTAATTGCCTTATTCTTATTTTCTGTTGGCTATCGTTACATTGTTCAAGGTAGCAGCAGCACGGGAGTTTTTATTTCCTAATTTCTTGTGTATTTTTTTTTGTGGGCTTCACCGGTGAAGTTCTTGACATCACTGGGTCCCTTGGACCTTGTTTCCTTGGTGTCTTGGCTATCCTTTGCTTGCTACGTGCTCATGGATCTCCAGTGAAATTAGTGTTACTGGTAGTGTAGAGGACACTGGGATCCTCTGGATGAAAAATCACTCCATAAATCCTTGCTCTTTGCTCCCACACGTTCTCACACGGATGTTAACATTCAGGTTTCAGGGTATATATAAGAGGAAAAGAGCAATCGCAGTGCTTTTCCTACATCCCCTTTAGATCTAGTTCTTCCTCCTTCAGAAGAAAAATCTCTTAATATAAAGAGAGGTAATATTTTAAAAAGGTTTGGCTGCTGTTTGGCTTTCAAGGGGAACAAGCAGCCAGCCTCAGAAAGAGAGGGGCTAAGGTCTAAACGAGAAACTAAATATCACTCAGGCCCCTATTAAAATTTAAAAGCTAATTGACAATAGCCAGACAGACGTCTCTTACCCCTTCTCCCTCCTCCTCCCTGTGGCAATCCGCATGTACAGTGTCCCCTTGCCAGCCTTGGGCACGTGCAGCGTGTGGTGCTGGGTTCCCTTCATGCACGTCCGTGGTGCTGTGCTCTGCAGCTCTGCCCTGCTCGCTGCCCTGCCAGCTGGCTCCCTCTCTAATCGATGCTTCGTGTGGTGCTGTACAAACCTCAAGTGACCAGTCATTTCAGACATTGATGGATTTCTGTGGCTCCCACTGGAGATTTTCAAGAGGACACTGAACTGTTACCAGTTCTGCTGTGTCAGGGCTGTTCCCGGCTCCTTCCTCTTGCTATCCCCCCTCCAGCGCTCACTCTCGCTTCTCTCATTCCTCTCTTTTTCAGTGAGAAGGGCCTTGAACTTCTGGTAGAGACTTGACATATGAGAGAAAGCACTGAAAAGGAGAAAGGACTATATTTTATGAGCGATGGTTAAAATGTATTCTTGAAATACTATTATATTTTTATTTTTTTTTTTAGAATTGAATATAGTCGTGTGGACAATACAGCAATTTCCATGAAAAATTCTTAGAGTGGTAAAAGGCTTCACTTTTTTGGGAGGAAAAAAAGATCAAAAATGAATAGTCTTTTTACAGACTTATCAGGTCTGTACTTCCACTTCATTTTCCCTCTCGTTCCCTCCTTTTCTTCTTTGCCTTTTTCTGTGATATTTATACAAGAAATACATAGTTTTTTAAAACCCAGGAAACCTGCAACTTTTAGACTTTATTATGATTCTATTAGTTTTAAAACCAAATCAGTGTTCTCAGTTTGAATCAAGTTGACAAAAAGATGGAAAACATTTTGGAAATATGATGAAAAAATTCCTTCTAGTCTTTAGAGAAATGAGTATGCATTTCCTAGGGAGGGAGGTACAGCAACCTTCTTCTTTCTCTTTCTATGAAGAAAATAGGATTTCAAAAGTTGAGTTTTGCTGGTCATCAGTGTCACAGGTCAATACAGTCAGGCTGAAACGCCAGGTCTGAGATCATTAGAAGAGGTTGTGTCAATTTTTCCGTTGTTGGAATTGTTTTACCTTCTTCCCCCTTCTCTTTTACCTTCCTCTTAGCACCTCCTCCAGCACTGAAAACGGACCGTACCCTGTTGCAAAAGACTCGGTCGCCATCCCATCGCTCTCCTGTGTCCCCAGCTGGGGCGTGGAGGTGCCATCATCCCCTCCTGCCCAGGCAACACATGGACACAGGGCATGTCCCATGCCCGCAGCCAGGCTTGGGCTGCCCGAGCGAGCTGCAGATCACAAATGACTTTCACTTAAACTAGGAGGCCCCCACATCCCCTGTAAGCTGGTTTTGACTGTGTCTTCCAATGTGTAATGTGCTCCGTAAACAAATAACCTGTGTTTTTTTAACTGGGTCATTATGAGTTTAGTTGTACTTCAGGCACGGGACGTGGGGAGGAAGTGGTGGGACCAGGAGCAGAAGGGGAGACAGTGGCAGCCTCAGACCCGGAGGACTGCAAGGAAACAAAATATGGACGGCTGCCAGAACAAATGCAGGGGCTTTTGGGAAACCGTTCTGAGGCCTCATGAAAAAGCGAGAGAAAAAAAAGAGGTTAAGGAAGGCGCAAATAATGTCAGACCTCCAGGAGAGGTGTTCGCCACGGGCAGGTAGCTCCAGCAGGGTTTGCTCGTGCTTCCAGATGGCACTTTGCTGTCTTGCTCAGTTATCGCACCTTTGATGAGGTTGTGGACACCAAGGCCAGAGCCTCTGGACTTCTACAGTCCAGCCCCATGAAGTGTTACAAAAAGGAGTGGAAAAAAAAGAACTTCAAAATAGCAGCAACTTTATACATCTCCATATGTGGTCTACCTTTTGGGGCTGGAATGAGGATCCTCAAAGGCATTTATGTGGCTAAAAGTCTGTGAGGCCTCGTCAAAGCACAATGTTGTGTTAGAGAGAGCAACATCTGGGAAAATTTCTCTGTGTGTTTCCTCCCAGGTTGATCTGCGTTGAGTTTATGGCCCTCTGGCTTGTTTATTAAATTTTACCTTTTGGATTTAAATCATCACGAAAACTCATTGTGGGAAAAAAATGCACGTCTCAGCTTCTGTTTACTCAATACTGAATGAAGAAATGCTCATATTCTCACTCCTCGGTTTCTCTATGAATTTTAGTGTAATAAGGCCTCTTTTTATTCCACAAATGACTACGTTTTGGAATAGTTATGAGCAAACTGCAGTTTCAAAACCTGCAGGCGGCACCCAAGAGCACTGAATAGGACTTCTCCAGGCTTGCCTTCATTATTGGCCAGATTCTGATCCCAGTCATGGTACAAAGCTTTGCTGGCTGATGGAGATGAGGACCTGACTCCATGTTTTAGTAAAATGACGGCTCACTGGTTTAGAGCTGAAGAAAGAAAAAAAAAAATATATCTGTTAAGCTTCTTTCTCCCTAGGGTTGATGACTGCCTTTCGTTGTTTGGCGCTCCACAGAGAGGTTTGTGGATGCTGGCTTTAGGGGCAGGTGCAGTGACAGAGACCACTAGTAATGAGCTCATTGCCAGGAGCAATAGAAATGGCTCACAAATGTACCAAAGCCAAATGTGCAGTTACAGGGATACAACAGTGATTCGGTAGATGGGATATCCTGCCAAAACGCTGTCTAAGTAGCCATTAATGGACATGTGAGTTTTGCTAAATAATTAATGTGTCTGTTGTATTTTTTTCTTATAGATCTTTCAAGGAATTTAGTTTCTTTTCCTTTGCATTTAGTTTCTGTTCCCTGAAATGCTGCTTTTGAGCCTGTCTTCTCAAGTGTTTGTAGACATTGTCTGTAAGTTGGTTTTCTACTAGTAGCTCATGTCTGTTACAGTCAAAAAGCATTTAGCCCCAAGTGTGTAACAAGATAGATACCTCTCTTTGTTCTCATACTACAGTTTGGAAACTGAGATGTAGCCTGCTGAAGTGGACTTGCCAAAGGCAAGCTATAGGTCTGTACAATAAGCAAGAACAAGTCTTGTCCTTTGACTAACAGTAAGAAAAAAATTAACAGAGGTTTAAAAACTACTAAATGAACTATCTGAGTCCTGGAGCTCAAGGAGTTCTAAATAGTGCTCTTTTATTCCTCTCCACCCGTGAAAAATTGCTATTCTGTTGTTGTTCGTACTGAAAATACCAGCATGTTGCACTGGCTTTGCAATCTCACTTGGCAAACTCAGGCAATGCAGAGATCTCATAAACAATGGGGTGTGGAGCTGCTGGTAAGAGCAAGTCCCCCACTGAACATAACTGGTCCTTTTCCAATTTTTCTTCAGTGTTTCTGTGGTTGGACTGGGTGCCCCAGATGACTGGAAAAGGCTCTGCTCCTTGTTTCTCCTGATTGTTTGGGGGGTATTGCCAGCTTTGTCCAAAACCCTGGCTATCGGTGTGAGGAGGATGTCAGCTGCAAAATAGCAACTCATATTCTTCTCTTCTTATCACCAGTTGTTTTCCCTGGATGCCAGTTGACCACTTTGGCTTCAGCTTTCAGTTCTCCAAGGGGATGAAGCCAATATAATCATAGTATTAGTGGCTAGATCAAACGTATCCCAACAACCAGAGGAGTGAGCAGGGCTGAAGTTTTGGGTTGGCCTTTGCTGAAGGTGGAGGATGTTCGCTAACTTCAGTTGCAGGGATGCAGGCAGAGCAGGCACGCGTGCAGGGATGCTGGAGGCAGACACCGGCTCCGGACTGCTCCAGTCCTCGCAGAGGGGATATGGTGCGGGGGGCTCTTCTCCGCTCTTACAAACAGCAGGTAGGTCACAAACTAAGGTGTGAGGTTAGCTCCAAACGATGGCCAGTTCTTTGAAACAACCCAAACCTTTCAGCATATCCGCTTAGGACAAGGTGTTCTTCCTTTTCTGAAGCACAGAGGAAGGAAATGTATCTTCAGGAAATGTTTATTTTACCCGTGGATTGTCTGAAGCAAAGTTTGACAATACCCGGAAAAAAAAAAATCCTCACAAAATTAATATAAAAATAGGAGGGGTTATTGACAAAATGCGTGATTTTTATGAGCTATAGAAAAGAAAATGTGCTGTAATGCCCTAGGCTGGTAGCTGGGAGTGCGACCGGGTGCCCGCGGTGCAGCTGACGTGTGACCCACGGCCCCTGCTGTCTGTGGGCCAGGTGAGTCAGGAGGCAGCTCCCTGTCCCTGTCCTCTCAGCTCTTGCACATCTTAAAACAACCGTTAGCAAATGGAACAAGTGAGATACTTGACAATATAGATGTTTATGTGTTGGAAGGAGAGATGCTACTGAACACCTAACACAGAGGGGTAATTTAAAACCCAAATCTGCAGGAAGCTTCCTTCTTTCTCCAGACCCCGGGAGATGTGTTAGGCACATTTCTTCTAAATGCTGTGGCTCAGCTCCCCCTCCTTTTTTTCCACGCTTATTTTTTGTAGCATTGGAGAACCGTAGAGGAAGTCTTGAAGGCAGCTGGTCTCTGCAAATGAAACCTGTGAGATTTAATGCCGTTAAAAAAAAGAATGGAGTTAAAAAGAAAATAAAAGAAATATTTAATTTAGTTCTCTAAAACAAAGCACTGCCCAGACCCCTCTTCCCAAGTACACACCATCGACACCCTACCACAGAACACAACCCCCTCGGTTATTGCACAAGCCCGACCCAGCATGTCCCTGCAGTCTGCCGCAGACCTATAACCTCCCGCTCCTCCTGCCTGGCTCCAGCATGCTACGCTGTGAGCCTGAGTTGACTGAAATAAGCATGGAGAGAGGCTTCCACAGAAACCTCTAAATGGGTTTTAATGTCTCCCCACTGTAGGATTCCCGGAATTAATTTGTGTCTGGCTTTTGAAATCGGGGATGCTGTGTTAAGGAAGATGGATGCCCTTAAGAAGTATTGAAAAGAATGAAGGGATGACAGTGGTGGTTTATGTAGCAAGCCTGGCCATGGATGCAGAGTAGTAAATGTGGTTGGTTGATTGAGATCAGATTTTTTTACTTTTTCCAGTGGCAACGCCCGTGTACTCTATTTATTTATTTATTTTCCCCTTTCCCTCCAAGGCACCTAACAACAACACTGTATTTTATGAATCCCTGTGATTATATATCTAGAAGGATGGCATTCTTGGTTTCCTCCGAGGCCAGCAATCTATACCCACAGGAGAAGGATGGGAGAAGTAGCCAGCAACCTTTCTATATTATTGCACAGAATTGCAGGAACTGGTTTTGGTTTATACCGCATTGGGGGAACGCAAAGTCTGCACAGAGCATCTCCATTTACTGCTTCCTCTGTGTGCAGCCAAGGCAGGATTGCTTACACTCCCTTTGCACAGTTACTGGGGAGGGAATAATGTCATGCCTGCCCTGCAAGAGATGCAAAGCCACTGCTTTATGTCAACTGTTTCCATTATCCTGCTGATGGGATACAGCTCAAAAAGATTAGAAGTGCTTCATGTAACTGTGCAAAGCTGATGTGTAGGTCCAGGCTGGTTCAGCTCCTTCCTCCATTTCCACTTCTGTGCCTGTTTCCGGCAGAATGGCTCCAAGAACTGCATAAAAAAAAGCAGCCCCTCACTTGCTCTTGCAGGGCAGTGGTGGCTGATGAGACCCCCAAGATGTGGATAGCAAATCAAGTGCATGGCTGCAGGGTAAGCCAGGCTGTGCTGCAAAGTTAGGAAGTGTTTTTCCACAGTTTAGAAGATGATTTGTAAAAATAGGGGGTTTAGTTTACATTTTTTCATGGGCCACAAGGTCAGCTGTGGAGTAAGGGTTGGATTTAGATTTCGAGTCATCTCTGAGCTTTGAAGAAAAAAAAAAACCAAAACAACAGGCATGTTTGATTTGTGCTTTGCTTCATCTTCCTGCTGCCTTGGTAATGGGGCTGCTTGTGGTGTTGTGGGGGCAGCCCCACAAGGTCTCTGATCCTTCCCTCCTCTTCCTATCATTCACCTCCTCCCCAGCCCTACCAGAGTCAAATATAAACTTTCTTAAAATGAACACAAGATTCATTACACTTGACCAAGCCTGACTTCCCAGAAATGAAACCAGGAGAGCAGAGCCAGCCAGCCCCCTCTGGCAGAACTGCCAGCTCCAGAGAGGCAGAGGATGAGCCCACGGCGAGTCTGAGCCTTTTGGATGGGGGATAGGGTGCCAGGGAGGGGCATCTCACCTAGGGGACTTCCTGGGGTCCACCGCAAAATAGCAATATCGCCAAGTACCTCAATTTTCACAGTTCTACTTTTCTTTTTTAGTCCCAGTTGTAACCTGGATAACTGGACACAACTGATTCCCTGCCCTGATAATGGATCAAAAGGGACCAGGTCAGTAGCACACGTTAGTGCTGTTGATAGAAGGGAGCTCTTCAGAGCTCAGCACAAAACTAATCTAAGCAGGACAATAGCTGATTCCCTTTTATGATGTTTATGATGCCCTTTGTTTTCTTTCCATTAAAAAGAAAAAATAACCACAAACCACTATCACCGAAATGGTGTATATTCATTAAAAGGATGAGTAAAAAATAAAGAATAAAACATGCGGAATGGTTTTCCAACCCAGTTTTGCCTTCAGAGCGGATTAAATTCATTTCAGCTCTGCAGAAGTCACCCAGTACCTCACTGACTGGGATGTGCCAGTGCCGTACCAGCTGGCCACGAAGGTGGACAAGCGAGCAGACACTGGGAAGGCTTCAGTTCCCACTCTCCAGGGCAGCTCTCCCAGACATTGATGTCCCTCAGCCACTGTACCAACCTCCTCTGCTGGGCCACTTTGTCCTTCGGTGCCGGGTAGCGTACACAAGGCAGCAAAGAGCGAAGCTCTGTGGTGCAGCTGCCCTAAAACCACAGCACCGGCCATGACCTTCTGGACTTGGAAGTTCACACTTTTTTCTTAGGCTCCCAACCCCACAGGCATTCCCATGTCACTCCCTGAGAGCAGCTGTGTGCAGGTGTTGCCTATGGTACTAAAATTATTCTTTCTGAAATGGCATGGGAAAGAAAAAAGTGTAGACAAAATAATAAATACACCTGTATAGGACTCCTTTTCCTTACCAGGCAGTAGATGTTTTGGGAGCAAGGTCAGAGTTATCTGATATGTCCCAGATCCCTTCTTCCTGCACTTGACACCTTCTCTAACTCCTGATGGTTATCTGCCTTTCCTTTCCCAGGACAGGTATCTTTGATCTCAGCTGGCCTCGCTGTTAAACACTCTCTCTTGCAATGAGAGCATGAGCTTCTGAGCCTTGCTAATCCCAAAACATCCTGTACGATTGTGTGACTCTCAACTTTCTTCATCCTACCAGCAATACCTGCCTTGTTATTTGGGGAGGAAAAAAAAAGGAAAAAAAAAAAAAAAAAGGAAGAAAAAGATGTAAAAAGCAAGAGAACCTTCACACTGCACCAAACCTGCTCTTTATGGAAAAAAAATTAAACTAAGACCGCTGAAACGCTCACTCCTGATGGCTAACTGCAGCAGGCAGCTCAGACCCCTTCCTCTGTGGGTCTTCTTGCTTTGTCTATGCTGATAGTCACAGGCAGCCTTAACGAGGACAACTGCAGTTAATTAAGATTGGCCAACACTTCTGCAAATTACATATGTTCTGCTAGGGATTACATTAAAAGTTTAAAAAATAATAATAAAAAAAAACCAAGGAAAAAGGTTTATTTTCATGTTAGGTTTCAATTTGCTGCCCTTTTTTTTTTTTTTTTTTTAATTATCTGCTGTTTTCCACTATAAGCATTATCTACTCAAGCCAGAACAGATTAAAACTAATTGTTAGGCCCCTCTGTTTTTCCTTCTTACTGTTTTATCTCCTAAGCAACTTTATTTGGTACAAGACAAATAATCTGAATTCCTGAAGTCAGAAACAAGGAGTGGGAGTCCGGGAAACTGGCTGCTGATCTAATGCAGTTTTTGCAAGTGTGGTTACGGTTAGAAACTAAATATGGCACCGTGTTACTGCACACACGGTAACTGCGCCCTGTGTGTCAATGTCTGAGTCACAGAAGTGTAGTTTACTGACAAAAATATGTTTTACTACTCTGGGCTGCGAGGAGTCAATAGAGTTGGGAGTGAATGAGTTGAGCTCGCTGCACCAAGCGCTCCCAACCGAATAAACGGGCTCGCTGAGCGCCCAGGGGTAGCTGTCGGAGAGCAGGATGGATGCAAGCAGCAGAAGGGGCATGAATTGGCAAGCAGATGTTGAATCAAGTGTCATTTTAGCAAAAGGGAACGGTTTGTTTGTGTCAGATGAAGATGCCAGAGAGCGGGTGTTCTTGCCTAGCACCCCACGGGGAAGGGGCTGTGCTGGGGGGAGCACGGTCAGGAGAGCTGCATGATGGCCATAGGACTGTTCTGATTCCAATTCTGTGAAAGCATTTGAAAAGTTTTGTTTCCAGCACCATGCAGAACAGGAGTGTCTTTCCAAGCCTTGATGCTGAGAAACAGAATTGCCACCCTGTGGCTCCCTCTCCCCCCTGCCGCAGGACAGGCTCCTTCTACCAGCAAATGAACTGGCAAAAGCTACATTTTTTCAACTTTTGGACTGAACTGGCTCGATCTGAATGTTACTGGCAGAAACTAAATTAATATAATGTTTTCCTTTTAACAGAGCCCCTGCTTTTTTTTAATCTTTTAAATAATAAGTATCCACCAAGGAGACCAGCTGGCATTCCCATACTGCACACGTTCATCCTAACCTTTACTATTGACTGACTCATACAGCATGCATCTGCAAGAGTTATTAATGGAAAGTATTAAATAAATTTGGTTTAATATTTGGTAAATAGGAGGTGTCTTTTCTTTGTGCTTGAATTTGTGTTGCAAATGTCTATGTTTGTGTTATTTATATTAATATATTTCACGGGCTGCTTAATAATAGTAGCAATTAAGATAATAACAATAAATACTAATAATACTGAGCTCTTCTGCTTTTCATCAAAGGAGGTCAAGACTCAAGGCTATACCTCTGGGGCTGGTATAATGTAGAACTGATCTCCTCCTGGTATTTCTATTTGTGGAAAGTTAGGAGTATCATGCAAAGATCAGATCGCCTGCATTTTGGCCTCTGGAATGTCTCTTAGGCATTATAAATGCCAGTAAGAAACATAAAATTGGAAAGAAAACAAACACCAGGACATTGAAAAATATAACCACAAATACTGACCTATCTAGGGTTTTTTTTCTGATTTAGCAGAATACTATTAATATTATAATTAAAGCTATTTTGTAGCCTGGGGGCTTGAGCACCTGGCTCTTATTAGAGCTGGATTCTTAACGGGGGTGGGGGGGTGGGGGATGTGTGTGAACAAAAAGACAGGAGAGGAGATGGCCCCAAGGAGAACACAAGAGGGCACAGTGGCTCCTGTGGTGCACTTTCTGTATGCTGGCTCTTTGAAATGTTGAGGACAGGGTGAATTCAGGCCTCTGTTTGCATGACATGAATAATTACAGTAACATGGTCAATTAGTTGGAATGGTAAAAATGTAGTTTTGTCAACTCGGACTGGATTGTTTGCTAGAATTATTTTCTGGTTAGTGATGAGTCAAAGGTAAGATGATGACTGTATCATATAAGGTTAATGTGGTAATAAGCCCCACTATAAATTTGATAGAATTAACCTGGACAGTCGGGAGGAAAGGGACCTATTGTATTAAATAAGGTACAAAATGCATCTTCTAGACAGGTGCTTTCTGTGGCTTTCCTCATCTATGCCACTGGTTTTCTACTGTATTGCACTTAGGGGAAACTAGTTCTGTAACTTCAGAAGCAAAGGACACTAATGCTGCTTTTCGCTTTCTCTTCAAGGAGGATGTGTGTTTCTGCAAAGCCTTTTTCAGGTGACTGATCAGAGATGACCCCAGCAAAGGCAAGAAGCATTAGTTTGAACCTTAACCAACCTCATTTCGGTGGATGCTGCTGAATTGAGAGGTCAGTTGTGAAAATTTTCTTCTCAAAGTTTTAGTGCTGTAAATAGCTACTTGGAAGAAAGCAGCACAGAAATAAGCAGGATCCTATCCCAGATGTTAAGCTGAAGTTCAGAGATCACAGCCTTCCTTAGATGCCTCGGACAGGGTGCTTGTCTGGGGAGTAAACAGCCTCCCTGGACCACGGCCACTCGCTGGCGTTGGCTTTTGTGGAGGGAGAACTGGGGTCAGAACCATTCCACCAGAGCAAGTCCAGCGAAGGGCTGCAAACAGTCTTTTCTGGATTTGCTCAGCCACTGTTTCTGACTGACTTTCACGGGAGGTTGCAGACTGGGCATTTACTGTGAGAACTGCAGCTGAAGCCTCTGAAGGCTGTAATCTATGATGTGACATTATTTCACAATTAAAACCGAACATCAACCCTCTTTATTTGCAAAGAAGTCCTCATCTTCAGGTCTCCCCTACATATTATTTGTAAGACATGATGTCTCCTCTCATCCAAACCAGCCCCCAGTGGTTTCCTACCCTCCCAGAAGTCAATCAGCCTGTTACTGCAGACGGAGCTGCAAAAGGGAGATGCGATACTACGCTGCATGCAAAAAAAGGTAAAGAAACAAGATCATTAACATCTTAATATCCTGTCCTGACATCTCACAAATTATTTTAGACTTCATAGCCAATGTAAACAGGTTTGTTTTCAACTCCCCTAATTGCCTGCTAATTGAGAGCAGATGCAGGCCTTAACTTTCAGCAGATAAAGAACAGCCTCTTCTCTCGGGTTTTGCATCTATTGTGAGGTCTCTGATGTATGCCTGCGAGCTTCCCTGGTTAGCGAGGCCGAGATGGAGAGGGATTGGAGCTGCTCCTCTTGAATTGAGCCTGAAACTTCAGTGAGACAGAAGTGAAGACAGAGCTATGGGACTCATCAGTAACATCATCATCATTATTGTTTCATTTCGTACTTCAGTGCACTTTCTGCAACAGCGTAGGTTTCCTTCTTGGGGGTGGGGGGGAGTTCTCCGAATTATAGATGGGTTTCTCGTTCTGATAGAAATCACTGGGTTTATGAAAAATGCATTGCTGTCATATTCCATTATCTACTTCCTCCCATGCTGCAATCCTGTAGCTTGCAAGTCATTAGATTCTTTTTCAGAGTTCCTTTGAAATAATCCTTTCAAAAAACACTATTCATTGGGTATGACCCCGGAGAGATACTGTCTGGTACTAAAGCTCTCTTTTAGTTCTGCGAGGGAGACCTGTAACAACAAGATAAGTGCATGTATATTCCAAGTAACGTCTGGAGTTGCTGCCTCCCATTAAATGCAATAGGAGCTCACAGTTCAAATGGTAGAATTTTGCTTTGTAAATGTAGGAGAAAATGTAGTTCAGATATATAGGTAAATTTGCATTTGGTAGTGATTTAATGTTCCATGGTCTGTTTTAGTTCCAACTTAAATATTACGTTAAAACTAGCAATAAAAAAAAAAAAAAAAAGACAAGACAGAAAAAACGTGCTAACTGCTGCGTTCAGAAAGAGTGGATACGATTTTGTTCTTGCTGTCAGTGTGGCAGCGAGCTGCCTTTTACTTTCTCCTCTTCATTTAGCAAGTCAGCAGCAGTAGTTAAATGATAGCCCTCCGGTCTTTCTTCAGGACTGTTTTTGCAAATGAAAGCAGGAACTTCAAATCCTTGTTTTTTTCCATATCACTTACAAGGTGTTTTGTGAATTTTAACATTATTGCATCTGTCTGCGAAAAGGCAGAGGGCATGGGAGTAATTCTCGGCGAGAAGTGTCCTTTGTGCAGGGAGGCTGCTAGGGTTTGTACTCCTGGGTTCAGGAGGTCGTAAAGGATATTTAAAATGGGGAAAAAACCAGCAAAGAATAAAATGCAGTTGGGTGGTTTGTGAATGATAAATAGGTAGGAAAAAAAAAAAAAAAGAGAGAAGAATTCACACCTAACCAATGTCATTCAGAAATACCTAAAGCACCTGTTATCTGGATTATGAAATGTTTTTCAGTCCCAGAACCACAAAACCTTCAGGTTTTCACTGTGATTTCTTCCTGAAGCCCTTTTTTCTCCCAGGGCTGGCTGCAGGCCTCCCTGTGAACACAGAGTCACCCCTGCCGACATTATCCCTCTCTGGAAAGTTGCCACAAACCTTGCAGAATAAAGTCCTGATCTAAGAGCGATGCGAGCGGTTTAATAGGAGGGCAGGGGGGCTTGAAGTCAGTAGCACGAGGCATAACAGACTAAAGCAGCGGTCCATTAAATCAGCGCACTAGGGCCTAGGCATTTACAGTCACACAGTCAGATGTTTCCAGTAATTGTTTCCCCATAGCATTTTTATTAGGTGCTCCATAAATAATATTCACTGCCGTGCTCTTCTCATGATCTTTTATAAAAGGAGAGGCAGGAGAGAAGGGGAATTCGCTTTACCTTCAGCTGAATTTCGAGGTAATTCTGTCTTGCAGTCCTAGTGAAGCAGATATGGGTGTGGAAGTTATGGGCAAATTGGTTCCTTGCTAACAAAACATTGTTCCCTAAAACCATCATTGGACCAACTTAATGCAAGGCAAGTTTCTATTTCAGGCTCAGATTTGTCTTCTCGTCATGGATCCCACACAGACCTGGGATGGGCAGGCAAGCAAGTGCTGGGATTGGAGCAGGAACTTTTTTCTATGTATTGTTTGTTGTTAACTTTTTTTGGGGTAGTGTTTATATAGGTCAAATCTAGGGTCATCTGGTCATCAACAAACAGCACTGCCATCTCCTCTCTGGAAAGAACTTAAAGCTCAACACTGTTGCTGTGTGTCTGATCTGGTCTGTACATGCAGCACCTATTGACAAACATTGGCTTTTTGATGGAGACTACTGTGTACAGGCTTTTTTCCAGAAAATATCACTGTGTTGTCTGAGTTAGAGTACTAAAGTTAAGCAGTCAGGTTCTTTCCTGGCACTAGGACTTGTGTTTGGCAAAGGGCTTTTACTCAGGTATTTGATTTTTAACACCAATTTTCTAGCCAAAGTAAGGTTCCCCAAATAAACTCAAGGATCTGGGGAGTTAATATTTTTACTTATTGGACTCTAATATCATGACCAACCCCAAGCAGAACTCGGAGGAGCAAGAGTAAAAGGAGAGTGGAGTAGATAGTCATGGTTCGAGTTTGCTACTGCAAGGGTCACAAAAGGTGCAAACCCTCCAAGCAGCATCAGGTGTGTATTTATAGAGACCTACTCGCAAGCGCAATACTTCTAAGGTGAAAATCTGTGCATCAAGTGTAGATGAGCAAAGAAATTGTTGGTAGTTGGACAGAAAACAGGGTTTTGAATAAAGAGGGTCGTTTTGCTTATAGTAACTGCCAGTGTCTACTCAGGTTTGGTGGCCTTGCTCCTTGGTTGTCTCCATAAGTGGGTTCAGTGCCATGTGGCTGTAGTTCAAAGGGGATGGAGTATTTTTAAGCGGCTAGTTGTTAGGGGACTAGAGCTATCTTAGCGGCCTTGATTGCTGGCTGAAATATGTAGTATTGTCGTTTGACCCACGATCCAAGACCAGGGTCAGACCTAACGCAACCTTCACACCTTGGCTGGAAGCGCCCTGTGAGTCTCTGCTGGGAGCAGGTTGCTGAAGCCTGTGGCAGCTGAAGGATGCTCTGCTGTCGGCCATTGCGTTAGCGATGCCAGGGGACATCGTGCCAGCAGGAAAAGACAAATCATCTGTTTCTCAGAAAATATTGTCTCCAGATAATTTCTCAGTTCCTTTTGTTCTCAGTTTCGTTTCTGGACTACTCAAGCTGGGGAAGTTGCAGCCTGAAGTTAAATAGGAACCCATTCAATACAAATGTATGTATCTATTTTGTAGTATAGGAAGATTCAGTTCGGTGAACCCAGGCTGTTGGCATTTTCTAATTCCCTCTTGCTTCAGCAGGTAAGGGATTAACCCATTGTTATTTCTTTCTAAAGGAACAGAGAAAAAGATATACTCTACAAAGATCCTGATTTTTAAAAGAAATAATAATCCATTGGTTTTTTAAAGAAATATTTTATTGGAACCATAAGGTTTCTTTTTTTTTGAGAGAGGGAGAAAATTTGAAATCCGGAGTTTATTTTTCCTTCAGTGTCTCTCCTAAGAACCAACAGGAATTGAGATTTTTTTTTTTTTCTCTCTTGTGTTTGTGCCTACTTATTAAACACACATGTGGCCTGGATTCCTTGTGTAGGTGCAAAGAGGTTTGAAAAAAAGAAAAAGAAAAAAAGGTGTAACCCAGTCCATTGACCTGTCTCTTTGCCCTTAGGACTCTTTCGAACAGCTGTGAGAAAAAGAAGGGGGGGCGCGGGGGGGCGAGAAAAAAAAAAAGGAGGCAGTTTAACAAGCCAAATCCAGATGTTCAATTCATACACACACCCTGAACAGCTTTTGCATCGTTTATTTCGTTTTCTGAAACCATTTTTCACCAGCCTGTTTTCTCAGCTGGGAAACTTCTGGTGTAGTGTTTTCAAAAAAATATTGCATTTGGCATTACAAGAAAACAGAGCCTTTAAGACATTAAAAGGACAATATCCTTGTTTGACTTGGCCCAGGGAAGCAGGGCTATAGGAATTTTAGATTTTTGTACCACCCAAAGAATAGGTAAAAGAAATTTTCCACTCTTAAACCCAGTTTACATGGGAATTTGAGAGTTGATTTAGCTTGATTTTTTTTTTTCCTTTAAAAGACTTCTCTGAGGACTTTGTGTTAGTGTAGACAGACTTTATTAGCGTGAAGAAATAAGCAAAGTGATAGCAATCACTTCACATCTAGATTCTGATGAAACATAGTTCAAAACTCAAACTCATGCTGAGCGAACCTTATTTTTGTTTTGAGAGGGCCAGATCCTGATATGCTCATTCACACCAACATCTACGTAATGTATACAGTCAAATTTGAAATTATTTAATACTGGTGCAGTTTTTTAATGTTTTCAGTATAGGCAAGCTACACGAAGCACAATTCAGATCGCTGTGTGAATAGCGCTGACAGCAGCAAGGGTGCTGGTTAGCTGACAGGACAGTCTCTACGCTGAGTTTAGAGGTACCCCAGCAGCTGGCAGGTAATGAATGAAATTAGGGAGGACAAAGTGCAAGCGAGACTTATGCTGCTATCGCTTAGCTAATCGAAGGATATATTGCCCTGCAGAAAACTGTGAAACCCCAACTCCAGTGAAGCCAGTGGGTGATTTGCAGTTTGCTGTCCTTCACAACATAGGTTAAAAAAAAAACACAACTGTGGTTTTTACCCTGGGAGATCCTCCAAGTGTCATTCACTATTACTTACTGTATTAGAGAGAGACTTGATCCAAATTTCTCCATGTAAAGAAAGGTCTATAACTGCAAAAAGTTTGAGCAAAGCTTTGGTGCTCCTTTTGTTCACCTGTTCTAAAGTAGAAAAAACTGTTGATCTTATCAGAAATGTCACCATCTTGTACAGATCTTGGACCCATCAACTGCAGAAAAAAAAGCAGATGGTAAGAATTGTTAGTGAGAATTTGAAGGCATAGTGTGGTTAAATTAAATAGATGATGGAAGAAGAGTATTAAAAGATCCCAATTCGTAAAACTTTTACATTACTTAAACAGGTAAATAGAATGTGTAAGGTAATAAAATGTCTCAGACCATGTTTTCCTTTCACTTTGCTACTGCTAAAATAAGGGCAAATCATCAGGTCTGCCGTAGCAGTACAGAACATTGGAGGGTATGGTGTGGGGGGCTGTTTGTGCGGACGTATAGATATGCTCATCCTTAAGCCTTGGTAGTGCCTGGTAGTGAGAATATCAGCGTTTCGGTGTCAGAACACCAAGTGGGCTATAAATACTTGGTCTTTGAACTATATTCTTTTCAGACAGAATTAAAAAAAAAAAAAAAAAAAGTAAGAAAAATCTAATTAAAACTTAAAATGCATTAGGCAGATTATTTGGCCAGTACAGAACTACAGTGGAAAGTTGCCAAGCAGTACTAGTAAGTTCTGTTGAGCAAAAAGGCAGTCTTTTTTAAAGCCACTGGCTTGGTACACAGATTGAATAATCCTGGAGAAAACACGTGTTGTCTGTCCATTTCAGGAGACTACAAATCTGTAATGTAAACCAGTGGCCCTGAAGTGTTTTTTCCTCTATTCTTTATCTGATAGCATGCGTTACATGTGCATGTTGTCTCTGTATTTATTTGCACGCATACTTGTACATGTACATCATTATACACATCTACACAAAAGTGTAGATTAATTAATTAAAAAGGACAGTCTGTTTGTGTAGATATCAAACCTAGAACCTAGGCAGTTTCACATCTGACTTCAATCTGCGTACGGAGTTCTGGAGTTCTTTCCAGGAACTTCTGCACAGATAATGTCAAGACTCTGTATTAGGAAATACTCTGTCAATGTACATACAATGCACAGTGATATTTCCCTTGGGAAATGTAATTTAGAGATCTCAGGCTATCAACATGTACAAATACCACTACATACATCTCTGCTGGAAGGACAGCCTTTAAGGCACCATGGAACCAGTGTCAGGGTCTCATTCTGTGCTTGCACAGCACATGGCAGCCTTGGCCTGTGGATGGGGCAGTTATGCACTGCTGTAAGACAAAGAGAGTAAAGATGATTCAGGAGCTGAGAAGAAAATGAGGTAATGGCATTGTATGGGGGAATCTGGAATAATGCTGCCTTGTACTGTCAGCCTGGACCCTTCCAGCCATGTAAAGGGAAAAAAGTAAGCCTGGTGAAGTGTGAGGGCTCTTATCTCATTCTGTCTTTCAGCAAAGCAATGACCCATGCCACATGGCCTCCCAAAAATGCCTTCTTTGTTTAGCCAAGAATTACACCCTGTAAACATTCCCAATCACTGCATTGAAATGGTTGCATTTATTATAACAGCCTCCCATAAACTTTGGTTCAATAGTCTGTTTTGAGAAGGGTTAATATGTGCTCTGGGAACACCGTTATCAGTGGAGAGGAATCCCAGCAGCAGTCTCCGTGATCCCATTTGGTGCCTCCCAATGCAGAAGCCCAGTGTTGCCCACTTGGGTTTCCCTAGAACTTCAACACAGGTTTGCCTAATACTTTGCAAAGTATTTGCAAAGTATGGGGAAATATTTCCCGTCAAAAAGATTGAGGTCAAGGGGAAATGATGATATTCCTTTTTGTCACACCCTGGTCAATTCTTTTTGATGCCACTAATTGTCACTGCAGGGAAGTTGTGTGTTATCCTCAGTTCTCCTCTCTACAGACTCTCTACTGTTACGACTCTGCCAGTGAGAACAGACACATCACATTTTAAGGGAATTTCTTTTGTCGGTGTGGTTGCACTGTTTTCTGGAGACATGCTAACAAAGCTGCTTTTTGTCTACACAGTGCATCCAAGCCTCTGGCTTAAAAACAGCAAGGAAGGGAGTGAGATTTATTCACTGATGACAGAGCACAGGACAATGCAGAATTGGCCATGGTCACCCGTAACTGGTGCCGTGTGTTGGTGTGGTTCCTGGCACAACACCACCGCCTTCTTCCACAGATGGTGACGATGGTGATGCTCACAGAGAATCAAAAGCCCTGCTGCAAAGGCACAAATGGCAGGTGGTACAGACTGTTTTCAGCAATGCTTTATTTTGTCTTCTGGTTTGTAGGAGTAAAAGAAGAAGTTTTTGTTTAGAAGTGGACATTGCGGTCAAGGTAGGAGATGGTGATTTCTGAAAGTGATTGTCTATATCACTGAAAAAAATATAATTGGTATTCACAGAGTCATGGACTAGTTAAGATTGGAACTGGCATTTGTAGATCATCTGCCCCTGCTTAAAAGACAGCCAGCTTCAAAGGTGGCTAAGGTTTCTCAGGGCCATGTTCTGTCAAGTTATAAAAATCTTGAGGGTTAGGTGTTTTACCAGCCTTCTGTGCAGCCTGTTCCAGAACTTAACTTTTCTCCTTTTGATTTATTTTTTAATGATGTTGGAATTTGTCTTGCTGCAATTTGTGACCATTGCCTCTCATCCTTTCAGTGTGCCTGTCTCAGTAAAGTTGGACTCTATCTTCTTTGTAGCCATCTATCGGTTAGCAGAAGGCACCAATTAGATCTTTAACCTTTCTCTTAATCTTTCTTTAACCTTTCTCTTCTTCAGCTGAAAAAATTCACCTCCCTCAGCCTCTCCTCGTGTATCCGTCTGTCTTGATGGTCCACTGCTGGACTCAGCCTAATTTTTGACATACTTCTTGTATCGTGAGGAGGGAAAATGGTCCAGAACTGGAACCGGGTTTTAGTTGTGGTGAACATTTTGATTTTAACTGTCTGTTCTGTTGACATCAGATGCTCAGGCCTTGACCATAACTGTAACATAATGGCTCTCATTCAAATGTTGGGAACATCGGGGTGTACCTGCTCAGCCTTCTTGGAAGAGCCTGTTTCCTGAACACTCTGTACCCAGGTCATCTTGTCCATTCATTTGGCTCTCTGTGACAGCAACACAGTTAATCGCCTTTTTCCCCATTTGCTGAACCTACCGGGTCATCCTGGAGAAGCTGATTTTGTTTTCTTCTTTGTCGAAGTGCATGCGCTCCTATGGATTTTTACAAAGCAGCCAGAAACATCTAGGAAAAAGCAGGAGTGAAAAGCCCTCAATTTCTTTTTCTATGAATAATTTAGTGCCAACTTAACTGAAACATTTGAAAAAGAGATTTTTGGTGCCTGGCTTCATTAAACCCTCTATCCCCAAATGTATTCTCTATCAGTGTCAGCATCCAACACTTCATCTTGTCCCAGTCACAGCAAAGGTCTTGTGGAAATAAAATCCAGGGGAGGGAGAGGAAAAGCAGATTATTGTTGCCATTATGCATGTCTCTGTGTGTGCACACATGCTCTATAAACTTACAATAGGGGGAAAAAAGCATCTATTTGAAAAGAAGGAACGAAGCCTCAAGCCACGTCAACTTTCCAAAATGAAAACTCCTTTTGGGGGTACCAGCCACGCTCTGTTGAGTTAAAGATCATTGTGCCACACTGCAGCCTCCCTCTCTGGAGCACGTGTTTTAATCAGAGTATTATGTTCTCATCCACTAAGCTTTTACCAGCACAATGAGTGGGACCTCCTTCACTTGGCAGTGGTTTTTGTCAGCGATCTGTCTTCTGCAGCTATTTCCGTGGGAAGGCCCTCCATCTGGTGCTTGGCAGGGAGGGGAACTTTCCTCTCAAATGTTTTCTCTCGCTGTCTTGCGCGCTCCCTGTTTAAGGTATACCCCTTGGAAATCTTCAACTTCCAAGATTTATTTTTGCACAGGGTACACACTTTGTTTTACGTGGTCTGGCTTTCTTTTCTTTTAACAAAACTCCACCCCCGCGCCCTGCTTATCCTGGCAGAGGGTGAAGAATGCTGTTTGCTTTAACATTACCTTCAGTCTCAGTATGCAACAGGTCAAAAGATGTGACAAGTACACACGCTAATCCCTTTCCCTTTCAATTAATAGAATAACACAGATGGGAAAGTTTACATTGGGATCTGACACTTGCTCCAAGCTGAAGTTAAGAAGGAGACGGGGTTGGACATTGCCTTTCGGATCAGAGCGGTTACTACACAAACTCACTGCCCCACTCAGCATCAAGTTGCTCCTGTCATCCCAGACCCTATTTGCTCTACTAAGAATGTTCCCCTTCCCCTTCTACTCTCCTTTTGAGAGTAGCAGGTAGAGTTGGAGAAGACTTCCATAGCTTTTGTAGAACGAAATAATCCCCAAGAATCAGTGATGTTCAATTGAAAAAATGTCAATGTTTTCTGCTGAAACATCACCGTTTGTTTTGAAATGGTGACTTTTAAAACATTTGGCATTTCTGAGCATTGAAATATCACATGAGAAAATAATTCCTACTAAACCCAGATACATTCTTAGCAATAATAATTTGATTTCAATAAACCATAGTACCAGTTTTGTTTTGTATAATCAGACTGTTTCTGTTTCATTTGATCTGTTTTCTGTTTCTTTGTAACTCCAGAGTACGTCCTCTGGCATTCTGCATGACGTAGCCCATTTGTGAGTTTGCACACCTGAAGATTTGCCACTTACGTTATTCCTGCAGGAAATACGCAGCAGAATAAGACCTAGGATTATGCCTATGATGGGAAAAGCTGCAGCGATGAGTGGCTGAAAGAGCTGATCCATCACACACCAAACGCCACTTTTTTCCCACCAGGTACATACCACTTGACAACGCCTTTCATGAGAACCTTTTGCCAACTCCCCATGAGGGATGCAAGATCCTGATTACTGGGAAGTCCTTAAAATTAAGGTTTTGAGAGTATGTCTGTAATGAGATTAATATCTAGGATCTATTCTTAGACAGTCACGGGCCTCAGGGTATAAACCTAAACACTTAGTAAATGTATTTTCTACCTTTAAAAAAATCCCAAATATATAAAGAAAACTATATCATAATTAATGAAGATAAGATTAGAGATATAATTTTAAAAAATAATTTTTACTGAAAAAGAGACATATTTGCACTGAACTTACTAGCAATGGAAATAATTTGTATTAGAAACTGTGCCTATAAGGTTTGCATAACCACAAATGTATTGTTCATGGGAAGCACCCAGTGACCTGCTTTCTGCTTAGAGAACTAATATTTGTGTTTGAGAACCACTGCCTATCTTTTTAATCTAGTTTCTTTCAAAATGTGTAGTTTCAGAACTGCTTTTTCCCGTTGCTTTAGACACTTCTTCATGAATTTCATAGCAGATAGAGTGTGTAACTATTTTCTGCCTGCTACTACTGATACCCATGATAACTCACAAAAATCAAGATCTCCATCTTTGACCTGGCAACAGCAGTGAGGCTCATTCATGCACACATGAACATGACCATGCAGAGGAGAGAGTAGAGCAAGCTCAGTTCAAAGATGCGCAAAGCCTCAAATTTAGGGAAAGGATCCATCTAGATCAATGGAGAGATGCTTCCCCAGAGGAAGCATGAGGAAGACCAGCTTAAACTAGTTGCTTGTATTGTAGTCACTAGGATGAGGTGAGAGAGATCCTGCGATCAAGGTTGGTCCACACTGGCTCAGATATACAGGCCAAGATTCAGGACATCTCAGACTGGGCGGTTTTCTGAGGTTTTGGCATTAGAAGTCATGCTGATCTTTCTTCCTGGTTAGTGCATGAGGAGATGGGCACCTCCAGGGGAGCTGAGTGTCCCACAAAAGCTCTGGTCTGACTCCTGAAGGTGCATTTCTTACTCCTGTAGAAAACCCTGAAACAGCAGTACTTTCACTATCACTGTAGCGATTAAATGTGGGTCAGGTAAGTCCAGGTTGTGATTCCTCCCCAGGGACCAACATTCCCATTGGTTCAGGGGGAAGTTCAGGCTCCTTATGTGGGGCAAAGCACCAAAATATTTTTGTCATCCTGACATTTACTTTCTGTTGTAATTTCCCTTCTGACTTCTTGACTAAGACCTCTAGCAAGGCAGAGCAACTAGTGCCCATCACAAGGAAAGCTTTTACAACATGGGTGACTGCCCACAAAAAACACAGCTGAGACCACCAACTGTTTTATTTATTTTTGTTCCAATTTCTGCTGATGGAGAAGCTTATGAGATACAACTCATTTCCCTGGAGGTCCCCAGGGAAGCATTGGTCAGACAATCCTTTTCTAGCCTGCTTTGGGCAACGCCGGTGGTATAGCCCTGCTGGCACTGAGCTCAGGACACGGTGCTGGTATGTGTCTTAGCACAGGTAGCTGCATCAGTCAGTAAAGTCTGCCGAAATGAGGTCTGATTCAATGCAACAGCCAGATTATTTCAGCCACCAAACTCTTGGGTTAAGAAGGCAAACGTTTTAATTCACTGTTACTCAGAGACTGATTTGAATGAGTTATCTGGAGGACAATGGCTTAGTGTCCTGAACTACAGGTTGTGAAGAGTGAAACAAAAATCTCTCGTAATGGGTATGGTGCTAGAGAGGCTCCATGATGGGTGTGAGACACTGTTGTGGCCTTTTTGAAAATAGCCCCCTACAACCTGTAGAACCAAATAGAGGTTTTTAGATCTATATCTGTCTGCAGACCTAAGTTTTAAAATTTCAGATGCCTTTGCATTTCTCTGCACTAGATTATACCCACAGGTGCCACCCAGCGCAGTAGGTAGCATCCAAATTGCATCACCCTTTGGCTAATTTGAGCAGGCATTTTAGTATCCTTTGGAATCACACTCCTCCCTGCTTCCTCCAGTTTGAGGGAGGCCAGTAATTTCCTGGTGGCCATTTAACCTCAGGAGGCCTTTTTGCCTTCCCATCTCCTACCCCACACAGCCTAAGATGCTCCTGCCAGCAAGCTGAGCCGAGGCTCGCCTCATTTCCTCCCCTGTAATTCCACTCTTTACTTTGAAGAGAAAGGTGGTGAATAGATTAAACTTACTCCGTCCACTGTGGCCGGTCTGTCAGTCCTTCCTCTGTATGGGGACATAGAAAAAGCCACGTCGAGTTCTAGTAGCAATTCAGATAGACAGAGCCTTCACTTTAACTGGACCTTCTATATGAATATCTCAAAAAATTACAGTTCTGCCATGTAAATAATTTATCCCAGCACACCCATCTTACAAACCATCCATGCTATAGTTAGGACTTGCCTCTACTGATGTTGTTTGGAGTATTTCCACCAAGTTTAGTTTGAACTGGATGATCTTCTTAGAAATATTTTTTTGACAGTGTAATTTATGGTTCTTTGTTGATTTCTTTAATTCAACCTATTTTCGTATAAGAAAGATCTTTGCTTCCTAATGAAGTAGGCACAGCACAGGCCTCATCCGTGTAACCTCACAAGCCAGAAACCGTTATAAGATCATGTCCACAACAAGCAGTAAAACCTTGGTTTATAAAAATATCTCATCTATCCAGAAATTGGGTTTTCACAATGGGGCTAAGGCACAGCAAGAATGCCAATTCATTTAAAGCATACAATTATATATGTGTGTGTGTGTAGATTATAAAACTGGGAAAAACAGCTTGAAGGTAAATGTCCAATTAGTTATTTTTCTGTTAAGATAACCTATGTTTATTCTCATTCCAGAGATCATGTGACTCATCAAACCAAATGTATAATGAAGCAATCAAAATATAGGTTATTTTTGGACCAAAAGAATAAAGTTGCCCTCTGCCACAACGCCTACAAAAAGAGCCGGTAATGCCAGGAACATGATGTGCTGAGATTATTGCTTATCGTGATTGTCGCATAGATCTCTTTTATTTCTTGTTTGTTTGTCTCCATCTCTCTCTTGTCCTACATTTAGCTATCAGGCTTCTTGGGCAGAGCACGATTTGGCATTCGTCGTTACAGCAGTCATTATTCCCAAGGGGCTCACGATCTGGGACCGAACGATGATGATGATAGATATTAAATGTAAGTCACAAAACAAAGCTCCACAGCTGAGTTTTAATTTAAAAATGCAACATTATATAAAGGTTTATGAGAAAGCACAAATTTTGCAGAGTCATGTTTAGTTCCTCTTTCAGTCTCTGGTGACAGCCTGTATTCCAAGAAAGAGGTGACTACTTGCATCTAGTAGTTTCCTCCCGGTGAAAACCTCTGTGAGTACTTGGCCACCCCCAGATATGGCAGCGAGAACATTGGTTCACAGGTTTATATTTTATGTCACTTTCCTACAAATCATATCTCCTTTGGTCACCAGAGCAACCCATCTCAGCACTTGCTTTCTGAGAACTGAGTTGACTCATCACTCCTAGGTTGTTTTTTTTCTCCTTGGCATGCTTCTCTTCCTTCACCTGATGGCATCCTACCTTGTTCCTTGGCACCATTGTTATACATACACGCATTTCAATGTCATTTGTAGAGACTGAGTGTGCCATTAGAACATGGTCCTAGACGAAGGGGAAAAAGAGGTAAAAGAGGTAGGCTGGAGAGGCACCATTCCTGGAAGACCACCAGGAGATGGAAAACATCCATGAATTCAAAGCTGGTTTCAGGCAGCCTAAATTCTACCTATGTTCTCATGCCTAATGTTTATCCACTAGATATTCTGGACCTTCAGGGTTGCCAAACCAATAGGAAACCAAAGTTGAACTAGGAGAATTAGATGGAATACAGCTGTTGGAGGCCACACGAGTATGTGTCCTTCGCTGTCATGGAGCTTACTGGCACAGCTATGTGAATAATGGCCTATTTTTGTTTTCTGACAATTCTGAAAACATGCACCAAAAATATTTGTAAAGAACTTTTGAGTGTATTCAAAACATTCTGTCTTTAAAAAGTGTGTGAACTGAAAAGCTGTCAGCTTTACTTCTTGGGTTGAATTAGAAGTTTCAATTCAGTTTTGTTCATTTAATTGTTTTTATTAAATTTTCTCTAAGCTTTAAACAAAACCCCCACAGAATTTGAAATAAGTTTAAAATTATTAATGAAAAGTGCTGATCTTTCCTTTTGAAAATTTGAAAACTAAACATTTAAATGTTTTTGAACTGTTTTCATTGTTTGAGATGGCTATTTTAAACCACTAGATTTTGGAGAAACTATCATAAAGCTGGGGAATATTTTGATTGGTCAGAAATGAGATTTTGGCAAAATCTTTACTATAACACCTCGACAAGCTCTAGGCATCAGTCTTGCCTCTTCTCCCTGCCTGTATCAACTCCTTAAGACACTGCCAAAGACAGTACATGGCTTCACTCAAGGCAAGGGCTGTAATATTGTTTGGTCCTAACGTGACCTGTACAAGTAGACAAAAGGTATCACCATCTCTGTTGCTTGGACTTTTTGATTTTCTAAGGGTTTATAGCTTCAAACTGTCCATACTACCACCAGAAAGGCAGGCAGTCTGAGGGAAGCACAGGTGTAATTGAGAAAGGGAGTCTGTACACTGCAGGTCACACTGTGCTTATTTCTGCATGGGAGGGGTTCTCTTGGGAAGTGCTGGCCAAATGGCTGAGCTGTGGGTTTATACTGTCTCAGGTGCTCGCTGTGGTACGGTGTGTGTGTTTGCATACAGCGGGAGAAGGTGTCTGCTCATCCATTCCCAAAGACAGGAATAGAAGTCCCTCCACTTGCAGAATGTATAGCCATCTGTCGATCCTGCTTGCAAATGGAGAAAGGCAGTTAAAGTGGTGGAAGCAAGATTAATGCCTGGACCTTTACTTGGAAGTAGGCCAGTAAAATGAAATAAATGACCACAAAGAGTGGAAGATGATCAATTAAAATTTCTTTAGAACAAAGAGGCTGCTGGTACGACTCCAGGAACTCGGGGTCAGGTCCAGGTTCGTGCTCATTGCCAGGTTGTACTTTACTATGGAAGTCACAAAGTCATCTGGAGAAGTGATTCAGTGAAATAATTTGCCATTTGCCTGGGATCACCTGCAGATGTCCCAGGACATTCAAGAATGCAAAATTATTTCCTTAATAAGAGGACAGCGGTACTGAATCAACAGTGAGACATATTTGATGCATGTACTTCTCATGTGCAATTCACATGGTACCTGCCGAAACCACAAGATATGGTAAAAACGGACCCATGTGGCTGGAAGGCAGAAAGTCCATCTCTGGCAGCCCTCCGTTGTGACTTTCACGTGAGAGAATTGAAGTAGTTGAGGTGCATCTGTGGTGCATCTCAGCGTCCAGCACGGGTGTTTTTCCTTTTTTTTTTTTTTTTTTTTGCCACTTCATACAAAACTGTGGGGTTATTTTCCTCTTCCAGACTGAGTAAATCTTCTCTTGGAAAGTATGGTTCCAAGCAGTTTAAGGCAAGAGCTCTTTGAACACCTTTCCCACCCCTTTTTCCTGCTGGAGATGTTCGGTCTTACCTTGGTATCATAAAGACCCTGCGACTATGGTTTTTTTTCACTTATACTTATCATAGGATGTAAACTCTCATCAGGATGTGATAGCATTTGGCAAATGGTGACTTGTAAAGGTGCAGTTTTGAGTAAATTTAAAAAAAAAAAAAAAATAATAACCTGGGCAAGGTTCAGCCTTTAGGAGAGTGGAGCTGTCTCTCTGTAATGGTTACAGTGACAAATGTAAAACATTTGTATAAAGGGAATATATTAGTCACCAGCTTTTATTATAAGCCTTTCACATTCTTTAATGACCAGAGTAGGCTTTAGGCAGCCAAGCAGGGGACTGTATGGCCCCTAAGTGCCTCTTACAGCCTTGTAAAACCAGGGCATGATCTTACCCTCTCTTATCTCTAAAGCTACTTGTGAAACAAAACATACTAGTATTTGGCTTGCTAACCATAGATGCAAACCACTGCAGGGCTGGAGGGTGTTTCATTAGAACTCCATTAAAAATGAACAATCAAGATTTTAAAAAAATAATCAAAATCCACAGAGCAAAGCCTCACCATATAAAACCTACCCAGTTCCTTTGCCTTTCCTGTGAATATGAGCATGTGTTGCTTTTAATTTGTGACTGTTGCAACTATTGGGAGTGGCAGAATGCTTTTCCTTACTTATCTATTTATTTAAACAGAGTTTGAAAACCCTGCACAAATCTGGGTGCAGGCTTGTGAAAGAGAATTCGCAAAGGCTCGGCATGGCAGAGTTTTGTTCTGCTTTTAGATGCAATTTTATCCATTGCTGCAGCTGGCTGTTCCTCTTTTAACAGTCAGGCTGGCTCTTCAGACCATGTGCTTAGGATAGCTTATAAATTGCCAGGGTAGATACAGATGATTGTGTCTGGCAGTATGTCTTTATGGTGCTGGTGGTAAAGGAAAAGCATATGTAATGCTATAGAACGCCACTGGCAATACGATACCTGGCTGGTGCCTCATGCCATCTCTGATCCAAGTGATGGTGGTTCTGCAGTGACAGTCCGCTTGATACTGGTTTTAAACTATTTTCCCTTAGAAGTGGCAAGCCTGATGGATATCTAAAACAAACTTTAAGAGAATTTATGACAGATGAACTCTGGAGGTTTGGTTTTTTGGTTTGCGGGGTGGGAGGAGATGGTTTTGGGGTTTTTTTTCTTGAGATTATTAAGGCCTGGGATGATTAAATCTGAAAGCACCTCTGATCTATGTTAGCACCCATTGCTGTTGAGACACCTACGTGTAGCTGCCAAAGAATGGTCAATAAAAGGGTGACAGAAAGGAAAATATACAGTTGCAAGTTTTGAAGGGTCTGCTTTGATCAAGAAGAAAACGAAATGCAAGTGAGGTACTCTACATGGTGTCACTTGGAGATCTCAGGGAAGCAAGTGGCAGTAAACCAACAGCAGCAGCCACCAGGGAACCCAGTTCAAAGCAATGGTTTGATACAGCATCCATCTTCAGCACAGAGCAGCTCAGCCTTGCTCATTCAGCATCTTCAAACTAAAAAACTTCCTTGACTTTCACACTAGTTAGAAGAAGCAATAATCAGAAAGAATTTACAATTAACTTTGCTCATCCAAGCTGTCTTTGGCAAGCAGGTAGGTATGAAAGTTCATAAACGTTTGAAGTGTTGGGATCTTAACACAGAGTGTCAGAAACCACTTCATTTTTAGCCATTTTTCACCAAGATGAGTTGACAACTCAAGATCTCAAAATACTTGGCAAATGGGTAACTTCAGCACCTTTTGGCATATTCTAACCTAATCGTGTTGAAAAACTTTGTTTGATCTCGAGTCTCTAAGGCATTGTTTTATGTACATTATTTACATTGTTTATGTACAAACAGATCCACATTTTGCAATGAGAAGTTGGTTGTACTAGGAAAAAACCAGGATTACAGTGCCTAACTCTGTTAGAGCCATATGTAACTTCACTCGACTTTTTTAATTACTGCCCCCCTCGGTTGGGCAGCCTGTTGCGGGGGGAAGATGCGGAATGTGCTGTGACCTCTCTCCTCCGGTGGTGGGACAGGGGCTCATGCCGGTGACCGAGTGTACCGTCTCTGTACGACGTTTCTGATGAAGTGAAGGGATCGTGTGCTGCTGGCTCTGAAGAGAAAACAATCACTCTGAAATCTCAGAGCTTCCTTAGAAATGTAAAAAAATGGGGTGGGAGCATAAGTTAATTGTGCTTTTACACACTGTTATACTTGTCACCGTGCCAGACTCTACATTTCTTCCAAGGGTGAAATGCAAACTCCAAATTCATGTGGTTATGAAACAATTTCAGTATGAGCACTCAGCGAAGAATTATAAAGTGGGAAAGACACAGTCCTGTGTCACAGCTGGTTGGGAATGGTCTGAACTGATCAAGGCTTCTTCCAGCTTGGAGGAGCCTTTTGGAGTGTATTGAAACCATCCTGCATCTGTATGTTGAGTGTATATAAGGTACTACAGAAAAGCTGATTTGTTTTGACATTTCTTTGATTAGGAGATGAGGCAACTGGCAGAAGGCATCACCGTCATTCCAAGAAATCTCATTCCTCTGCAATTGGAGATTTAGGAAATTAATCTGCTTTGCCCTGATTTATACCAGTATAAACTCAAACATTGGAAACTGGGCATGGCAAGAAATCTCTGGCATTGCAGGGGACTTCTAGAGGAATAGCAATTGCAGTGGGAGACCTTGATGACCAAGGACCACACACCATTTTCTCTCTGGCAGTAATGGGGCCTGAGGCACCTGAGGGCCTTTGTAAGCTAAGCTGGGGTCAGCCCCACTTTGAGTTCTGAGACCGAGGGAGTGTAACACCATTTAAAAATCACATTATTAACCCTTGTGATTTCAACATGACCATGTGTGCTTCATAGAGACTGTAATTGCAAGGTCAGACCTGATTTGCATCACCACGGAAGGAGAACCAGTCCCAGATAAGTACCTCATCGGACAAACAGCGTTTTGCTTATTTTTGTTATCAGAGATGAGTCAAGGGGGATAAAAATGCAGAAGGAGGGGGTCAAAATACCCTGAGGCTAAATCTAAACTGGAGCAAATCCATATTAAAACCCGAACGTGCTAACTAGCACATGCAAATCTATTCTGTTAGATATGTAAACTGAAATCCTTAAGGATGTGTCATAGCCTAACTCGCACTTGGGTGCTTAACTCCCATTGATAACACCATGTGCTAATTCAGGCACCCAGGTTTCCGTGTAACATTCTTACTATGAAGAACAGTTGGTCTTCAAGGAAAACATTTACATAGATGACAGCTATTTTCAGGAAAATGAAAAGTACTGGGTGAAAAAGGAGGTTTTGACATTGTGTGAAATATGGGGTTTACACACAGTAGTTTTCGCTGTGTGTATATAAATGGGTGATTTACCATATATTGATTCACACACCATTTGTAAGCGTCTAATTTATTTATTTATAGAGATGTATGGAAACCATGATTTGAAAAGCAGTTTGTGTAACATCTGGTATGTCAGCAATGTAACCTTTCAGTTTACTTGTTGGTGAGAATGTCGATATAATGAACCTGAACGCAGCATTGGTTTACACAGGTTTCCTGGCAGACAAAGCAGTAGATTTGCATGTCAGAGTAAGTGACATGTGCCCTCCAGTTTTGAGCAGTTCACACAGCTAACAGGTATAAATGGGTAGAGCACGTGGCTGGTATCTTACGTTCTTACGCTGGCAGTACAAATGGCATGTATGTGTGTGGTGTGAAACACTTTGACCCCAAATTTTTCAAAAGCGACCTTTGATTTTTCAGTGAAAATGTGGTTTGTTTGTTTTGTCGTGTGGTTTTTTTGGGTTTGTTTGGGGGTTTTTTTTGGGGGGGAGGGGTAGTAGTTTTGGGTTTTTTTAATACATGGGAAAAAAGGTAAAAGTCATAGACCTGAAGGTGACTTTAGATCCTGGTAGCATGTAATCCATGAGCCTTCCCTGGGTGTGCTTGTTACCACTACACTTACAATTTATGTGTTTTCTACAAAGATATTCTGCTGGGATGCAATAGAGGAATCCAGTAGATTCTGGATTGCTCTTAATAATATGCCAACAGGAATGACAACAATAATATATAGTTTACACCTTTATATTACTGCCTATACAAGATAGATCACATAAATCACATCACATTTTTTTCACTCTGGCTTATTGCCTGACACTTTTGAAGTAGGAAAGTAATAAATGCTGTTGATATTGAATAGCAAAAAAAACCCACTTAAGTGTAGAAGAAAAGTCCAGTGATGGCATCAGGTTTTTAGGTTGATTTTTAGGGAGTTTAGACCTGCACAGAGAAGTCATTTGCCCAGTTCTCACCAAAGTGTCTGTGTGAAAAAGCAGGAGACCTGGCCTTAGAATGGTGCCTCTGAGTGCACCCGTCAGCCTTGAGGCTCCATCCCTGATGTGGCGGTGGGTGGGAGGCTGCGCGGGGCCAGCAGGACGCTGTCTGGGTCACTGCACGGTGCAGCTCCGCTTCCCCACCCTTCGCCTTCCCAGGGGCAGGGCATGGGGTGATAGGACAGGTTATCTTCTTCCTCCTCTCTGCCTTCCTCTCCTCCCCTGCTTCCTCACCCCAAAGATCTGCTTTGTGGTTTGGATTTCAATCAAGATACCAAAAAAGGGTGGGAGAGGGAAGGAGACAGTTACTTAACCACTTTGAGCATGATTTTTCTCTCTTTTTTTTCCCTCTTTTTTTCCCCCTCTTTTTTTTCCCCCCTCTTTTTTTTAAAAAACAAACCAAAAAAACAACCAGATGCTATCTGTTTCCCATTGTTCTGCCCACACTATCCGGTTTGGGTCTGATTTGGCTGGTGTGTGACTGTATGTGTGAGGGAGAAAGTCGCAGGGAAAGCTTTGTGCATCTGTTATTATCTGGTAGCTTTAAAAAAAATTAAAATAACATAAAACCCCAAACTTGCAGCTAAGGGGAGGAAATTTCACCAGCTTTTCTAGAGCTTTCATTTTTTGTGGAAGTTTTCTAGTATCTAGACTAAATACACAGATTGAATTGATGCCAACGTTTTTTAAGAGCTTCTAAGGTTTTTTTTAATCATTCTACTCTACTTGTTAAATACATTTTCTATTTGTTCATAGTTAACATTTCCTTTATACGGTAAATTTTTTTTTTTTGTAAAGTGATATTTTCCTTTTAATCCAGTTGGCCAAACTCCATCATGGGAGACCAGAGCACATCCAGTAGCCCCGGGTGAGGTGCGTGCCCCTACACCCTGCAGTGCCCAGCTGGGGGGCGATGCAGGAGCAGAGCCCCCCCACATCTCCCCCAGACCCAGCTTCCCCATCAGGGGAATACAGCCCAGAACAGCTCCCCAGTGACATCCAGCAGGTGTCCTGACCAGGGTGCCCAGCAGGCACGACTTGCAGTGGAGTGCCCTTTCCCTGCAGTCGAGGCAGATCCTGAGATACTTTCAGATTTTCCAGGATCTGATGATCTGATCTTTTAAAAAATTTGTTCAAAAATCACATTAACCATTTGTGTGACACTTTTGATTATAACCCTATTTAAGCAAAGGGGGGAGGGGAGGTTATATAATACATGACATGCTTTAAGCAAATGCTTTTTTAGCCTGGACCTTTTTAGCAAGATGCACAAATTCAGTGTCTTGCCTGGCAGATAGGATGCACCTGAAACTGCATGAGAGCCTTTATAAAGGTAGTGGGGGAAAGAAGGAGGTTCTGGATATTTATCGGGCAGGGCCAGGCAAGGTAGGACACTATGAGCCTGACGAGAGATGTATGTGTATGGAGAGAGGTAAGATATAAAAATCATTTAGTTGCACAAAGGAAATACGGCTAAGGACCTTGTTGGCTGAGGTTGTTGGGATTTTTTTAAATGTACCTGAACAATAATAAAACCTCTATAAATAAATGAATGGTGCTGAAGTTTATTTATTTATTTACTGCCTAGCGTGGGACTCCTGCTGAGTTTTCCCTCCAGCTGTGTCGACTCAGGACCCCTTCTAACTGGGGCTCTGTGTAGCACTACATACAACACAGAGCATTATTTAGAGTCCTGGGCATACTTCCCACTGCATTAAAATCAAATTGAGTTCTCATCGGTCACGTTGCTGGCCTGGCTGGTACGGTCCTGAAAAGGCCTTTCCCCTTTCCCAATTTGTTGGGCATTCATTCTTTTTCTTTAGCTGGATTGGAAAATGAGGACAGGGCTGAGCTGAAGCCTTAATCCTACCAAATTTCTTTGCTGTGTAGCCAAAACCTGCCCGACTCCCTTTCCCTCTACTGTATATTTCCTGTACTGTTAACTTTCCCTGCTTCTTGTTTACACAGATGGAGGCAACACATTTCACTATGAAAACAAAAGTACGTAACTGCATCTACGCAACTTGGGCACATGCAAGTGGCAGCTTTTCTCTGACCTCTGGTTTCTCAGCTTTAGACTAAATTCTAAATTTTAGCTTCTGGACTTCAGACTCCTGGAAAGATGTGAAGCCCTTGAATACCCACCTGACCAAGCTTCTTTGTTTTCGTGCTTGTTTATCTCTCCTGTTATTTCATTCTCCGAACTACTAACAAACAAAGTGCTTCTCAAGCTACAAAACCACCATCATATCAGGTAAGCTTCCCTCCAATGCACAGGCAGAGGTCATCCGGGTGTCCACACCAGTTGCTTTTTGGTGGACACTGAGCCCAGTACTTAGAGGCTGCAAAGAGCCCTGCAGCGCATGCACGTCCATGGAGAAGAGATCTCCTTGCTTTTACATTTTCAGAAATGCATGAAGGCTGAAAGCAAAGCTCCTGATTAATGTGCATTTGGAGGGAAAAGCCTAGCAACCACCTCCAAATGCCCTGGGAGGCTCCTTTCGCTTGTGCTATGAAGGAAAGAGCAGTGACTAGAGGAGAGCTGGACTTGACTGGAAATGAGGTGGGGAAGAGAATAGCAAAAAAAGAACAAAAAGCATAGGGCAACAGTTAGTTCAGAGGAGAGGCTCGTATGGGGTTGAGTTTCGTTTTAAGGTTCTGATTTACCTAAGCTGAGCGTGGCATCAGCTGAAATTCAGAATGAAACTAGGACACAAACTTAATTGCAAAACCAGCTGAAACCACAGGATGCAGTCATAGAACATTCTCACTCGTTGAAGCTGGCATAGGATTTCACTCTGAGCTTCAGCAGAAGGTTTTGGGGGGCCTGAAACAGATTCAGGGAGTTAAAATTCAGTTGCTTTCCCAAATTCAACCCTGGACAACCCAGAAGTATTGAGGGGGATGATTAGAGAGCATCCACACGAGTAGGAGTGAAGACTTGCTAGCACATTGCTTTTCTATTTAAGAGCAAAATTTGTAGGGTATATTTTGTAATTTGGTGTAAACAGATATGGTCATCCTAAAATACATCTATCCAATGTCATGATGAGTGAAACAGAAAAGCCAAAGGTCAACAGCTGTTCCTCTTACCAAAAAAAAAAAAATGAACCGAGAACCTCAGACCTACTGAGCCCGGCCAGCCACAGCTCTCGCCCTCTTCTAATTGCCAGCCATTGATGGCCGATTCCTGGAAATAACCAGGGAGAGAGAGAGGCCTGTGCCTAGCATGAACAAACTTGTGGTTGAGTTGAAAAAGCCAAAACAACAGCTTAAACAGAGTCATTCCAGCAGTATTGCTCCCTCACCTGTCACTGTCTTTCTGCCGCTCCCTAAGTGAGTATCTGCTGCTGCAGACATCCATCCACTTCGGTTTTCACTCCTCCTGCCACTGCACTGCTTTTGTCTAGAAAGGCAGGCTTTGGCTGACTCTCCATAGCCTGGAGGGTACTTTTTCCTACAGTAGGTGTGGAAAGGGATCCTGTGGGATGGGTGCAGGCTCGGGGAGGTGTTGCACAGAGGGACTCCCTGGCACAGGCTCACCCTGAGCTGTCGGGGGTCCCTCCACCTTGCTGCGACTCGCTTGCTGTGATAGGGGTGAAGCTGTTCAGGGGAGAAGCTGCAGAGTGTTTGTTTCTCCGTGGTATTTTGGAAAGCCAAAAATTTCTGAGGCTGTGAGACTTGTCACCTTCAGCTTTAAGCTCTACTCCCCTTGGATATCCTGAAGGGCATGAGATTTGCATGAGGTGTGATCCTGTGTATGCTGGGGGCCTGGTGCAAAGCCTGTTTGTATCAGGAAAATGGTTGCTGCTGAGCTGATGGGGTTTTGGATAGCAGAGAGATGAATGCTGCTGCTGGGATAGGTGAACGGTTGAAACTTGCAGGCTTTTCTGGTGCCTTTGGCGTTTGGAGTTAATGGGTGCAAAACCAGACTTTTCACTTCTGCTTTCCATGTGCATGTTTGGTGCGACGCACACGTGGTGTGGAGTTTTGCAATTGGTAGATTGCCCCATTGGTTTCGGTTTGTTTCTCTGATTTTTACGAAGGATGAATGGGCTATCACTTCTGGGCAAAATGTACAGCAGTATATCGGGGGAGGGAAATCCAAGAAGAGTAGTATCTGAATGCTATTTGTCTTACAAGCAAGCACATGTAGGCGTTTATTATTTCTGAAGGCTCTCTTGTCAATTGGACATTGATCGATCGTGACATCTGTTGCAAGCTCTTGTCCCCTGGAGTTGTTTCGCACAGTTTGTAGTTTGCTTTTTTAAATCTACCACAAATAAAGCCCAGAATTACCTCCCTGTCCCCACAGAGGAGTGCAGGAACCTCCTGGGAAAATGCTGCAGGCTCCAAAGAGGTGGAGATGTTAGCAGAAGGGTGTGTTTGGGTCCTCTCTACCCTTCCACAGGTTGAGTGGTGAAACCTCCAGTTCACACTGTGAGAGGGAACCCCACTGAGGTCTACAGCAGATGAGACGATGGTCATTTCATTAAAACAAAAACAAAGACTGAGTGCAAACACTGACCTGCAGCTCCAAACCTTCTGAACCATCATCCTGGGCTGTGTCAGGGATGTCTGTGTTGGTGTCCGCAGGTTTGCGCGTGGTTGGTACCTCTCATACAGCTGCTGGGAGCTGGGAAGGCCACAGCCAAGCCGGCTTTCCCTTTCAGCCCATCCGCCTTTATCAGGGAAGAAATACTGTCTGTTTGTTTAGGTGAGATATTAGTCTGCCCCTGGAGCTCCAGGTCACTGTAAATGTAACACAAGCCTTATTTCCTGTTAGGAAAGGGGAAAAAATATGCCTGTGAATTGTCTCTGATGTGCTGCCAATTGTCAGAGAAGATTCAATTTGGTGGAGAATTACTGTGCTCTTAAAGAGCTGCACTAGTGACAGAGATTTAGGGCAGCTACTCCTGCCAGAAATGGGAGATTTGTCTTTGATTTACATAAAACCAGGATTGCAACTGGTAGCAAGTTTCCCCTTTGCATTGCTCGAGGAAAAGTGAATGGGTTGGAGGGGAGGTTGAAGCAGCAGTGTTCAGGTTAGCGGGACTGTTGTGGGATGCCAAGGGGATGCCTGCGCATGGTTGAAGGGCAAAGCCTGCAGGGAGGGCTGGACGGGATTTTGGTGTAAGGCTGGCAGGTGCTGGAGCAAAGCTTTTTGTCGATGCTCCACTACAATAAAGGAGAAATGGCATTTTCTTGCCACCTAGCCAAAAAGCCAGACCAAAAGACACAAAATTTGCTCTGTGTGTTTGTGCGATGCACACGTGTTCACTGCTAATCCAATAAAGCAAGTATGTGACCTGTGGAATGACCCAAAGCTGCTACAATAAATAGTGCTATAGATCACTCATGTATTTTGCTTTCTTTTGAATTTCCTGAATCAAGGCCAATTTTAGCGGTCGTCTAAGTGGGCTATGCCTTCCACAAATACAGTGACGTGTGGGCAGGTAAATGGGATTCACTCATTTGTTCTCTCTTATGATAGGGAAAAAACCCACAAAATCTCCCCAAACTGGCAACAAAATGGTTTTGCCTTATTTTTCAACATGTGTGTTGCAAACAGTAGTGCTACAGCTTAGGTCTGGGTGAAAGTCCAGTGCACTTGGGTAAAGCTGACATTGACAGACTGGGCCAAGCAACACCCTTGTCTTCAGAAAAATTCATCTTCCAAAGATTTCTGTGGCAAAGAAATAATTTTAAAAAAATAAATAAATGAAATTGCCCATATGTTAACTGGATATTGAACAGACACTTTGCAACCTGGCATTCTCAGTGTGTCCATGTGCCAGTGCTGAACTTTCTGCAAAAGAGACCATCTTTTTCATGTTAGCCTTAGTGGCAGAGTAACTGTTAAATAAAGGCTGTATAATCCATAAAAATAACCCCAAAGAGACTTAATTCTTATTTATCTTACTACTCTAACGAACAATAGCTCACTCAGTGGTTGGAAGGAGACCAGAAGAAATGCAGAAAAGCAATTCTGAAGAAGGCAAAGGGTTCAAGGCATACTCTTTTGCCATTTGGTCCCCTCTCCTAGTTGTTATTACAGAGCTGGTGGGGCAACTGGGTGTGATTCAGCCGGTGCCCAACACTCTGTCTCTCCCTAGTACTTCCAGGTAGAAGGCACACTTTAAATGCTATCTCTCAATCTATGGGCTCTGAACCTGGTGGTGGCTGAGTATCTCTCTGAATCAGCTAGGGCACGCCTAGCATCAGCAAAATTATCCTCCCTGCGGTCCTAAGAAATAGGTTAAACTCCTCCTGCACTATGGTCCAGGCTTCCAGGCAATGGCACGTAGATTTAATGTGTTCTCTCCAGCCGTTTTTAAAATTCATCAAGGTTTTTCCCGGCGTGCTGGAGCTTGGCAGCGTGGGTGCGCCCAAGCCGATGGGCTGCTGGGCTGCAGTGTGGTGGTACAAAGCGCCTGTACATGCTCCCGTGGCTGCCCTGCGGGGATATTCCCAGCCCTTCAGCTTTGCCCAGAGGTGTACTGTTCTGTGGAAAGCACAGAAACTGCTCCTGTATAGGTGTAGGTATGCATTTCTGTCCTTCCACTGTGCCTCTGTGTTTCAGAGTAATGCAGGCAGGAAAAAAAAAAATCAAAATGCATCATCTTGTTTCACCAAATGTTGCTCAACAGAGATGTGGAGTCAAAAGTCAGTGCTGCAGCCTGAACCGTACATCTGCAAGGCTTGGGGCTTCTCCTTTAGCCATGGCAATCACTGCCTTGTGCTGGTCTCCTCCGTGTACCGTCTCTGTTCCTCCCAAACATCACCATCCTTGGTTTTTGATAGAGCTCATTAGCTGATGATTTCTCTGTTCTTCCTGCAGCCTTTTGCTGGCTGCCTCCTAAAAGTGTGCCTGCACCAGGCTTTTTGTGCTTTCCCTTGTTGCCTCTCTGCTGTGGTATAATATATGTATGTATTTATAATATGTGTATATATATATATATATATATATATATATTATATGCTCATGAAAACATTGAGGGAAACAAGTGATTTGGCATTAGTTTTATGCTAAATGAAGGTAGGAGGGTATTAAACTGAAAGCAACATGTTGGGAAAGGTCTCTTTTTCCATCTCCCTTTGCCTGTGTTCTGAAATCTGTAGAGATGGCTCCTTTTTCCCAGTCACCCTAAATCCTATTAATCCCTTCTTTATTTCTGTCAGTTGAAAAATACGCCATTATTGCTTGAGGAAGTTTGAGATCTACTTTGAAAGGGTAAAATGGACTTAATCTGTTTCTGGTGTGATAAGTGCATTTTAAGCTTCTTGGTCTGTCGGCACTGAAGATGTCAAAATCTAATGCTTTACAATCAATGTAAGCGATAGTTCTTTTAATACACTTTCTAGCCTAACACTCTAAAATACCTCCTACATGTAGAAATGTCTATTCACAGAAGACCAGTACTGTTTAGGATGTAGGTGGGTATATCTGAAATACCTAGGGAAAAAACATCTGCTACTACAGTGTCACGAACTGTTGGGAAAAATTACTCACCAAACCTAGAATTCAGTTCCTGGGGAAAAGATAATTTCTCCTGAAAACACCTGCAGGGTAAAGTTTATTCCCCTCCTGTCAGTCTGAGTAACAAAGTAAGGATGCTATAATAAATGATGGCAGGGGCTGAAAAAGATGTAAGAGGATGGAAAAGAAATCATTAATCTACTGCACCAACTCTGCTGCATCTGGTAACTGCCAGCAGATACCGGACTGCCAGCACATCACTTTTATCCACAGGTTTATCTCCTCATGTGCACGGTTTGTTTTGCTTGGGGTTTGTGTTTTGGTTCGGTTGGGTTTTTTCCTTTCCCCCCTCCAGCAGCTCTGAATCTTGTCCGCTCTGTGAAAAGGCTCAGATACCCATCGCTGGCTCGGATCTTACCATCTTTGCCTCCTGCAGAAGTAAGTATTTCCTAAAAATTTGCCTTTGCTCCTTCCCTGACTGCAGTCCGCTGCAGCTCCATAGGTAGCCCATGGAAAACAGCTTAACAGGGTTACCACGGTGTCAGGCTGAAAGTAGCCAGCAACTCTTTTCAGTTTATTATTCATGCTGTTAAGTATGACCTGGAAATTTGTATCTTTGTATAACCAGATGTCAGTTCCTTCCATTCCTACAAAGCGACTCTTTTTCTCCCCTTCCCCCTCCTTCACTGGCTATCCAGGGAAATGAAAAGCCCACAACGTGAGTTCATGCTCCCGACAAGATGAGTATTGTCAGGAATATACAAGCTGTGGTTTTTCCTTTCTGCATCCTGAAAGTGAAGAAAAAACGACCTTTGATGTATCCCAAGTTCTGTTATTCTTTTTTCTTCTTTGAGCTAATAAAAGGTATCATTATATTATCACACTTGTGTCCCTTCCATGTTTATCCTGGCCCATATTCTGCTCTGCAAGAACAAGAACATAAAACATCCCATGAGAAACCCTAGGTTAAGTTTATTTGATTTTTTTTTTTAAAAAAAAAAAAAAAACAACCTATGTTGTAATCAGGATTGTTTTGCTAACTTAGTTCACTGAGGTAGTTTTTGGTAAAGACTAAGATTTGCTTAAGTGGCCAGAAAAAAAAATACATAGGACTGGTTTATGCCTCGCCACCCTGAATTGTAATGTTTTGTTTATTATGACTTTGGGCATGTTTTATTGGTGAGTGGAGAGGTCACAGCCTCGCATTTAGAACCTGTACTTGTGCTTCATGTGTTCTGGGATTGGGAACCACAAGCCGTCACTGCACTTTTTGGCTGCCTCTAGGTAGCTGTGACCAAGTGGCCAGACCAGGTCCTCTCCTCTGTGGTCAGCCTGCCGGGAGCAGAGGTGTGATGTTGACCTGTGACCAGAGGTCTCCAAAAGAGCAGATGAGAAAGATGAGGCTGAAATAGCCCCACCACAGCACACTCTGCTCTCTTCTCTCCACACTCCTCTTGCCCTTCCTAATATTCTTAAATTCTGAGCTTTCTAGTCAACCCTTTCTGTTGGAAATAAGTGTGTTTGGAAAGAAATATGTGTTAATACCCCACCTAGGAAATAATTCAAAGATACGCTCAACTTCAGTAGTGGTGGATCCCTTTGTAGCAACTCAGTAGAAAAGTCTCTCCATTCCATGGACAGAAAAATGGGTTTGGGATGTGTCTGATGCTTTGTATTTCCAAAGATATCAGTGGGGGAACAAAGGTGCCTTCACTTCAGGAGGGTTTTCCAACCTCAGACTGCTCAGTGAAAGCAGCAGCGTTGCCAGGTAATACATGAAGATGTGGCAAACTTGGAAAGATTTGAGGCAGATTTGCTTTAAATCCATTCAAAGAAAGAGGTAAAATTTCTCATATAAAGCGTTCAGTGAAGTGAGGGATGTTAAGGTGTATGAAGAACAGCCACGTGCTAATTGTTGTGCTGTTTGATTTAAAAGCTGAGCAATTATGGTATAACACAAACATGTATTTATTGCAATCAGTGGAATTGCAACATTCCAACCTGGATGCTAAATGTTCAGGTGTTTTACTGCCATATGTTTCATGTACGACCTGTGTCAGGGGTATTCAAAATGAGCTCGGTCTGAAGTTCTTCACATACGTTGTGTGTCCGTGGCAGATGGCTAATTCAAAGCAGTGTCTAAGAATAAATGAATTCTCATTAGCCTAATGGATTGTATCTATTTTACAGTGGGGAAAACTGAGGCTCAGAGAATCATTGACCGCATTATGCCACTCAACCCACAGCAGCCCCCAGGCTGAAGATTTTCTGCCACTTGCTCCTAAATTCTCTTTATCTGATGTCACTTTATGTCACGATACCGACGGTAACAATGCTGGTGCAGCCATTCCCTCCCAAAACAAATATTACAGCGAAGCTACTGCAACAAACAAGCCCTGTTGACGAACATCAACGGGTAAATCTCCTTTAAATATTTCTAAATTCAGCATGTTCATTTTCACCTCTCTGTTGGAAGACTCCTGTTAAATACAACTTTTTCCCAGGTCTTGCTGGGATGGGTAAAAGCACGGCATTAGTCTGTGACACCACCCTGGGTAAGTCCTGGTTCAGTTCTCACCTCCCATTATTTCATTCTGCGTAGTGTGTAATAAGTTACTGAGGAGAAGCCCTTTGGCCTTGGTCTGGGTTTTTTTTTTTTTTTTCTTGAAGAGAATAAATGAAGTGAAATTGTCCTGCCTAAACCAAATGACCTTTTCAAACGTAGAATTAATGCATTATAAATACAATCAAAATACACAGTCTTCTTTTCTTCTTTGCCAAGATATATATCTTTTTTCTTCCATTCTCTATGTTTTCTGATGTTATTTTTGTCATGGCTATTTACTAAATATATATACATTCTTCCTATTTACTTCAGCATCCAGCTTCAAGATTTCTTGTGGTTTCCTCAGAATTACACAAATAATTCATAGCTCAGCCCTCAGAGAAAAGGTATTGCTGAAAGCCACCCGAGGGAAGAGATCACCCCACTGGCTCCGTGACGGCAGGTATTGATGGCCTGTCAGTGCTGGACTCACTGGAGGGGTGTGGGGATTGATGAAGAGAATAATGAGTCTTCCGAAAGGTGTTTACAGGGGTTTGGTGCTAATAACTGTACTAGGGGGTTCACAAGCACATTGAAAATGAAACCCAAGCAGTGTGTAGCCATACAGAGAAGTAAGCAGCAATGTATTAATGAATGAAGCAAATACAGTTGAAAGCGTGATGCTGTCCCAGTGCGTGGACTTCAGGCTTCAGGGGAGGGAAGAGACTAGCTAGAGGGGAACAGGTACAAAAGCTGTTGGCTCCTGAGAAGATATTTGGGAACTTGGGATGCAAAGGAATTACGGTGTAGTACTGTGTAACAGCGAAAGCTTTTTTTGTACAGATTGGAGTATTTTTACATTTGCTCCAGTTCTCTCTGTCTGATAATGGTCGTTTGCCCATCAGCCCGCAATGGGAAAGCTCTTTCCATCAGTCAGTGTACATTGGCAGCAATTCTGCTTTCCACTCTGAGAAAAACCCGCTCTGCTACCAGCAGAAGCTGTGAGAGTTTAACTTTGTTTGTTTTCCTTACCCCCCTAAGAGGAGGTTGTTCCCGAAAACCCTTATAACGGATTCTCACTTCAGGTATATGTTTCTCCTGTGGGTTCTCAAGCTGTGGTCTGTGGAGTATGAATAGCACATGAAGTCATTCCCACTGATACCCACAATGAAACATCACAAAATCATGCAAAGACTGGCATCTCAGTGGAGAAGGGCAAATGTACAGCATTACCCTTTCTTTATCAAACCCAGTCCTAGAGTTCAGCTCTGGCAATAGTGTATTTGCAGATCACTCATCACTGGGATTCCTCCCCCTGCCCCCCCCCCCCCCCCCCCCCCCCCCTTATTTGCACATATTTATTTATTCCATCTTTTTTCAGTTCCTTTTTGGGTCTGATCCTGCAAGCGCCAGCTCCCGTGGTTGTGCAATCAGTTCTCTGGTGTCCAGAAGTGTGTGTGCTTCATGGCAAAGCGACCGCAGACTCTGGTCTTTGCTGAACTCAAGCTCTGGTTTCTCCTTGCTGCAAGGCAATGCTCTCTGATGTGTGTGTGTGCGTGGGGTGCAAGAGATGACACTTTGCTGGCCTGGAAGAGGAGCAAGCTCTCGTCCCCTGTGTAAGCCGCCTTGCACGTTAAGTGGAAACTTTCATTATTTACCAACTGGTCAAAATGATTTTGCTATTGACAGCAGCTTCGTTATGTCAGCCATTCCCTTCTTTGAAAACATGGGCAAAACAGAGAAAGAATGGTGGCAGGGAGGGGGAAATTCCATTTCTTCCTAAATTGAGTGGAAACATCTTCAGGAAAATTAAAGAAAAACCCGAGAGAAGGAGAAGAGCACAAGAAATAACTGTAGCCAAAGCCACTTTCCTTTTTTTTTTTCAATCTCCCTTCCAACATGCTCCTGGTAAAATCATTACAAAGGCCGTTTATTTTTAAAATTGAAAGATTGGGGAGAGTCATAATGAGATATTATGTGTAAAAGTTGCACATAAATTTCCTTCTGTCATATTTTGGGCTCGCCTAACGCATCCCCTTGGCAGGCCTGAGGGAAGCTGATCGTTTTAGTATAGATTGTGTGTGCTTCAATAATATTGCCCAAGGACAGAGCTACTGGGTGGCTGAGTTGGCTACATGCTGATTTAAAAATTAGCTGGGCTTTTATTGGCCACACTAAATTGCTCTGGAAAAAAAAAAAAAAAAAAAAAAAAGGAAAAAGTTTTATACCCGCATGAAGAAGCATGTTTGGAGCAAGACTCTTCTCTCCTTTGTCTTTTGGGGAATGCGATTTTTTTACTGATTGGAGAGTTTTATTCTTTCTTACCTTTATGGAGAGCCATGGAAGAAAGACAAAGTGTTTGTGCTGTGTAATACAGAGAAAATGTTGAGTGTTTGGTCTCTGGAGTCTTTCCTTATGGGCTTCCTTGCATGGATCTCAAGGATATGGAGTTATGCTCACCCCGGTCTTGGTCTCAGGCCAAAGGGATCTGTCCTCCCTTTTAAGTGCAAGGGCATGAGATGCCATAAATTTATTACAGAAGGGTCATAGCATAATGTTGTTATTGTGTTTGTGATTAGGCAAGTGTGAAATTTACTGTCACACCTGCAGTCTGAGATCTGTGTCCCTTCTCTGAGTTGTGGGCTTGTCCTGAAGGCTGCAGGAGTCATGTGAGGTTTCTCTGCTGAATTTGGTGGGCCTTGATGAAGATTTTTTTTTTCTTCATATTTTGACTTCAACGCCCCCACTTCTCTCTTTCTGAGCTTTTAGTGCTTCCAGGATCTCAGCTGAGGGATCCCCACAGCTGCCAAGTCCTCGGACATTTCCTTTTCCTTTCCTTTCTTGGTCAAAACCAAAAGCTAGTCTTCAAAGAGGCAAAGACCATCGAAAAGCATAAGAATAAATAGCAATCCATAACAGTCTTTGTCAATATGCTTAATTTAGAGGCCTGGAGTCCAAGTCCTAGCCACATCACCTCTGTGTTCCATTTCTTCAGGGACACTTGACCTATTTATTCACTTTTTGACCTAGCAGGCTAAGAAATATAAGATGGAAAAAACATGACCAAAATGAAAGGTTTAAATAAATAGCTGTTAGTGTGGGAGAAGGCCAAATTCTTTGTAACTGTAAACATGGAGTTTTTTTACATGAGTCAAATCTGAGTACCCTTATACTTTGGGCAAATCTAAGCAAACCTGAGCTTCACATCTAGTCTGTGTCTCAGTCCTGTGCCAAACAAAAACTTGAACTGGAACTTGGAAAGCCACTACTTTAGCTCAACTGGTTCAGATAATCGTGCTCCAAACCAAACCTCCCATGCTTGTCCTATTGGGAGTGATAGTTAATTAAATTAAGATTTCAGTCTTCTTCACTGGTATCTTCATCTCTGGGTAGCAGCCTTGGGCGAGGTTGAAAGTGAAACTTGCTTCCTTTGCTTCAAGGCAGCTTTGTCTAAAATCGACTCCGGAATCAAAAGCTCCGTGTGCAGCTATTACAGCGTGCTCACCACAAGCTGCTCTGCCAGCAGCTCTGAACCCCCGGCTCCTACAGGTAACCCAACCTGCTTTCATCTTGTGTGAATTGTAAAAGAAGGCATCAGGGTTTATTAAAGAGTTTGTGTTGCTAACGTGTCATACATCATGCCATTAATTAAGATAAATTCCTTTTTTCCCCAGTTGGGTGGCTACAGAACGCTGCCAGCATGTATATATTATCCGTGTCTCCCCACCCTGGCCTAACCCAAACGCTGCATGACTGATTGCACCCCAGAGAAGCTCCAGCCTCTTCAGGTAATTCGATTGCTGAGTCTCCAAAACCGAGGAATTAAAAGAAACCTCTGCACTGGGCTCTGCTCCCCTTGTAATTAGTACCAGAGCAAGCAGAGTGAAGTGGGGTGCGGCGTGTCCATGTGTTCCCAATCACAGCCCACACAATGAAAATGTTTTCTTTCTGGGACAATCTGAAGAAACCTCACGGGGATCTGGGGCTTTTATATAGATGTGTGCATGTAATAATAATAATTATCCTCATTAGAAAGTTAACTCCAAAGCTCTGCGACGTGCTTTAGGAATTGGTGGGAGAGCCAGCTGATGTGCCAAAGAATCCCGGCCCACGCACTCCCTCTGGCATTGCCCCGGGAGCGGGGGGCAGCGGAGCAGCTCGGAGGGGGCCAGCCTGCGCCTTGGGCACTGCCGCTGCGCCCAGCACGGGGCTGCCCTCGCCTGCCTTCGCCTGGGCTGGGCGGCCACCATGGCTATGTCCTTTGGCCGTCTGTTTTCCCACTGTGTGCAGCACATGGAAACCGGTTGCTGCTTTTGTAATTGTATTTTTCCACCCAGCTTTGATCCCACAGCAGTCACGGAGGGTTTTATTTATCCAGGGTGGTCAAAGAAGCAGCATGCACTCGCCTAACAGCCCCCCAAGTTTCTGTGCTTCTCAAGGGGGAAGAACTTGTGCACTCCCAAGTTCTTGAGGATCAGGGACACATAATGAGATGCTGGACCGTTATTTTACAGAGGCTAACAATATTATCCCTCAGACTGAGCCGTAGGGTATAATTAGAGCCGTTCAGGAATTTTGTCATTAAAAGTCTTTTGGTTGGAAAATGCCAGTTCTTTGCAACAAAATTTTTGGAGTAAAGGGGAAGGTTTCTGGTCTCAAAGAGGGACAAATCTGGAATAAGCACTAGCCCTGGGTAAAGGAGAGCTGTGCTCAAGTCCCAGCTCCGGTGAAGGCGCAGGTTACTCACAGATAAAATCCAGCACTGTAAAATAGCGGTGAAATATTCTGTGCTCACCCGGTACACAGGCAAACTGTAAGGCAGGGGTTTCAAAATTATCTGTGCTGTCTGAGCAGGGATTCTTGATCATTTTCTATTTCTTAGGAAGCATAAATGAGTTTAAGAACTTGTGCAGCTCTCAAAAATGAGAACCTTTCTTTAAAAGGAAAGATCAAAACCTGTGGGGGGGGGATGACCTTCCCCAGTGTTCCTGCCAAAGTGACCTCCCCACCGCCCAGCACAGGGTAGCTGTTAGGGGGAGACCTGGATCTCCCATGTCACAGGCAGACCTGGAGACCAAAACCATCTTGCAAGTAATTAGTTAACAACCTGGCACTATCCATGCATTGCTAACTCAGTTAGTAATGACATTAACACAAATCCCACACACCACTAGCTAACAAATAACAATTCGCTCCATCGTGAAGATAAAACTGTTCCACTGGAGGTGGGATGCCTGACCTAATAAACCATTAGCCTACATCCCACAAATAACAGCTCACAGGCAAGCATCACTTTGGTACCCAGGACTCTGCAATTACCAAATAATCCTGCCCGAGTATGGCACGCGCAACAGTAACTCCAGCATGCCAGTCAATCCTATGCCAGGAAGAGCAGAGCTGCAGGTATCCTATGGGAATATTACTCTCTAGATCACATACGTCCTGGTCTGGATGGGGAAGGAAGGTGCTGGGAAAGCTGTTCGGAAGGCAAGTCAGGTTTCCAGGCTCTGTGCATTATATCCTATAATATTAACCAAATATTATTATCTTTATATATACGTTTACATATAATATTATATTATATTTAATAATTATAATTAATAAATATAAATATATTTTTATATAATTATATCCTATAAAATTAACCAAAGTAGACAACCATGCAACATCCTTCATTATATTCACTGAGCTCACCTCCTGATCTATGTATGAAAAAAAAGGGGCTTTTTTTTAATAAAGAATTTTTCTGCTGCTCAAGGACTTTGGTTTATTACATGATTGCCACTTCACTAAAATCAATCCAGTTCTCTGGGAAACGATTCTGGCTTTCATGAATACTCAGATTTAAAAGAATTCTGGAAGAAATTACCAAAGTGGGACTTTTCAGTATTTTCATAAAGAAAGCTGTGTTTCTCATTTGAATGTGAGTTTATGATTTGAAATTTGAATAATGTTATTTTTTTAGATAGGAAGTAATCGAATTCTGCAATAGCAATGTTCTCAATTTTTCAATATCTCTATTGTCCTGATATCAGTATGGTATGAATCGTTTATATTTATTATTTATAAGGAAAATATTTGAGATAATTCCTTTTAAAAAACAAACAAACAAAACTGTTAAAAGAAGTGATTCAGAAGTTTCAAGAAGTCTTGAATGTAAAAGAATCTTTTCCCTCCTCTTTTAAGATGTATGCTTGTATGCTTCTTAATGTTGGTTTTACATTTGGCTGAGTTTCCTCTGTTTTAAAGATCTTCAGTTTGCATTAAAAGAAAAAAAAAAATAAAACCAAAAACACAACATGAAAAAAAAAACCCTGAGCTTGGAAATCCATGTGGTGGCCACTGAGGACTTGCGCTACTGGCAAGTGTTGTTAGGAGCTGCAGATCCAGGAAAAATACTCCTAGAAACCGGGTTTCAGGGGAAGTGCAGAAATTGGAAGAGACTGAAGAGATCCATGAGTCATGAGGTTCCTGTTGTCAAGGGGTACAGAGAATGAATGTCAGGGTTTAGGGATATTGTAGCAGAGAAAGTAGCCACTAGTGATTAGAAGGATAAGTGTATCAGGACAGAGAGAAGAAGCGACAAGGATGGAGTTTTTATTGATGTGAGTTCATGTCAGTGCTGTATTTCCAAGGGACAGGGAACTCACCATGAGATCAAACAACAATGTCTACTTGAATGCTTTTTTCCTGCCTAAAGTCTGTTTTTCAGGAACTTATTTAAAATAATGGAATATGGGATGTCAGTTTATTCAGGCTAAATTTTAGTATCGACTTCTGTGTATGGGGAGCATCACCTCTGAGCTAAAATCATGTATGAACTCTGCAGACCCTTTGGCACCTGTTTGTAAGCTTTCCCAGAAAAAAAAAAAAAAAAAGGTTTCATTTTTAGGAATGGCCTCTTCTGTCTCTGTTTCTTTTTCAGGTACCCCCGCTAGGTCATCAGTTCACTAGTCTGGGAGTTTCCTTACAGTGTTTAGGAAGCAAAGGACAGGCCCTCTGCAAAGACACCAATAAGCACACCGATTACCCACACTTCAGCTTTTAGGAAAGTTTTCGTGCCAAGCCTGTTTTGAGTGAGGTACATTTTTTCTCCAGATTTTAGTCAGAAACAGAACTCAGTAAACTTGAGTCTAGCCTGAAATGATCACCTGAAGCAACGGGCAGGTTCTGACTCTGAATCCCAGTCTGCAGCTGCTTTTTGCAGCTGCCTCCACCGTATCACAAAACCAAATTCTAATTCAAATTCTAATTCCTACCCGAATACCCTCTTGGTATGCACAGAGCTAGTACAGACTTTTTGCAATAAACCCTCACTGCTTGGTTTAGTCTGATATTTTTAAACTTGGAAAGAAAATCATCTGAGTTGCATTTTCACAGATATAAAAAATGAGCCATTTCATACACGCAACTATATTTTCATAAGTGTTTGTGCATTTGAGCACCCTTCTTTGTGAGGACTTTTGCAGGAAGGGCTGTGCAGATGGCCAGACCTGCAGTGCACCGACACTTTGGGAACATATTAACTGCTATTGAGCGGGTAGATTAGGTGCACTTTTCGTGTGCGCAATTAACCACTCCAAAATTTGACGACAAAGGAATCATTATGTTCCTGAAAATGTTTATTTTATAAATATTGTCCTTTCTGGTTCAGTAGTGTATTATTCTCATTCCTTTTGTACAGCCATAAAACTATCCCTGCTCTTGCTTTTCCAAACTGGTGTAACTGGCATGTGGAATGCAACAGCTGGTTAACTCTGCAACGATCCAAGAGCAGCAGAAGACAAGGAGTGCAGAGGGGGCTGCCTTCTTCTGCCAAATGTAGAACTAAGCAGCTGCTTTGTATTTTCACATGAGCAAAAATGGTTTAACTGCTTCGCTGCTGAGGTACAAGGTAGATATCATGGGGTATGGCTGCTGGCCCACAGGGTTACTTGGCTTCAAGGAGCTTATGATTCTCCTTTCATTCCAAGTAGTGGCTGACAGCACCGAGGACAAATGCTCCTGTCACAGGAGGAATGATTGTAAGGCAGTATTCAAACAGCTTTATTTTCTCTCTATTGCATTAAGCATGTCCATATGTGCAAAAATATCCCCTTAAAAGCACATTCTTAAGAGTGTGAATGCTCAAAAGCTGAGAAATATCAATGGAGAGATATACTTTCTGATCATCTTTAATTGTATAAAATAATAGACTTATGAAAGGCTGGAGTGGAAGAGACCTTGAGATGCCACCTAGTTCTCCCTGACTCAAGGTAGGATTGGATCAGTCATCTAACAGTTGTCAAACCTGTTCTTTGGTGTCTCACCTTCTCCTGATTTTTTCAAAACGAGTGTGGCTTTTTGGAATCCTGGGGAGGTTGCATTAAACCTGTCCAGAACTAAAGATCTGCATCTTATTATGAAGATGACAAAGTGAATGAGAAAACTGCTGTTAATTAAAAGAAAAGTGAGATTCCTCTGTTTAGAGTATCACAAGTGATACTAAGAAAAGAACATTTTGCTCTTCAAAGGAAATTCAGCCTGGAGAAACGGAGATAAGAGTTACAAGGGCAGAAGTTGAACCCTGTGTACGATATTTCCATCCATATAGTTACTACCCTTTTGCTGGTGCATGGATGTGGTGGCAAGGGTAATTAGGAAGAGGCTAATCAAGAGTCTTAAGACGTTTAGTCTGGTGTGTACTCATGTACAAGTAAGAGAGATGGTGTAGGGGAGCGGCAGTTGCAATGTCAAGAAGAGGTTCTGGAGGAAGGGGCAAAGTTGCACCACAAACGCTCATGCTCCACGCTCCAACTAGAAAAGGAACAAAGTCTATGAGACTGTGAAGTGCCAGACACCACCCCACAGGTAAGGTGCCAGACACCCAGCTGTTGTGGTTAGCAGGTGTGATAGAAATGCTGACCTGTTGGCAACTGTTCTTAGCAGCTGGAAAAGCTGGGACATGAGTCCTTGGTGGGACATGGCACTGTGGAGCACAAGCCTGTGGTCACTGTACGTATGAAATTCAGCAGTAAATTGGGTGAGTATCACTGGGCTGTGAAATTCATTGTGTATAACTTGGGGTGTCTGTGAGGCTGGGTGCTGACAGCAAGCTCTACAAAGTCAGGAGACTGCAGATGGGAAGGAAACATTTGCTTAGGATATGATGTGAGGAAATGGGACAGCCTTCATCGCTGTGGGCACGCGGCAGGGAGTCATGAAACACCAGGTTTCAAGCTGACCATTTGCCTCCCTGGAACTGTTCAAAAAATGTGTAGATGTGGTGTTTAGAGGCATGATTTTGTGGTGGACTTGTCAGTCATGGGTTAACTGTTGGACTTGGTGATCTTAAAGGTCTTTTCCAACATAAATGATTCTATGATGCTGTGATTTGCCATGTGCACTCTGATGTGCAGGGCAAGACTAGCTAATTCTAGGCAAAGGCAAGGTAATTAGAGAGTGATCCGATTGCAATGCTGAATGCCTGTGCTTTGTCTTCTGTTTATTTGTAACCTCCTGCTTAAAGGTGGTTGCAAATAAAAAACTGCAAGAGCTGTGTGTTCAAACCCACCAGTTCTGGATCATTCAGTTCTCACAGCTCCATTATGCTTTGAAGAACAGAATCCTTTAATTTTTTTTATATAACCCAGAGAAGTGGAAATGCTTTCTCATCGCCTGACATGCCACTGCTGTTGGTAGTAGTACTCAGGATGTCACAGTTTTCAGAAAAACGGCAAAGTATGTGTTTAGCTTTATGTATACTGAGAAGCTTCTCTGAGGACTTCACTGCCATGTACTCAAGGTTAAGCACAAACTCAGCATCACCAAACAAGAGGAGACAGCATGGGTCTGGGTAAACTTCAACAATTAGCTTTAAAGCTTTGGTGAATCTTCAGATGTTTGTTTGTTAGAACCTGGCCCTCAAATTAAACGGCAGCTCCTCTGCAGTAAGGAGGATATCACATCCAGATCAGATCCTGACTCAAATACAGTATAGAGCTTATATTTTCAAAATCTGATGGGTAGATGAAGTAGCTTTTTAGACAGAGTTTTGGATACTCAGTGCAAATGAGTGTCAGTTACGTATCACTAACTTATTTTATAACATGGCTTCAGGAAAAAGAGGGGGGAAATGATACTTGAAACATACATTTTTTAAAACAAATTTCAGTTTTAAGAAAACCTAGATAAATTATGAGTCGATTCTCCTTCAGCCATTATTTACTGGACATTTTTAGAGATTATCTATTTATTTATTGCCCTCGGAGACCCTAGAGAGGAAGGAAAATGCAGTTAGTCCATCACTTCCCCGGATAAAGAGAGATGCAAACTCTTAATAAAGTATCGATGGCACCCCAAGGGGACACAGAGATTTGCATCCCAGCGGCCCAGCTGACAGACCACGTAAGTTACTGCAGCAGCAGTGAGGTCCTGTCGGAGGAAGGAGCAAGATGAGAGAAGAGGGAGCAAACCATGATTTGTACTGGCATGCAGTGAACAAGCTAAGCTGTGTAAAAATGAATACATGAAATTAAAAGGATTAATGGGACAAGTTAGTGCAGGGTAGCAGGGAAAGTCCCCTGTCTAGGCACTTCTGCCAGGTTCCACCCAGACAGGTTATTTTGTTTTAAAACCTTCTCTCTTTTGTAAGTGAAATTTCATCTGGAGAGTGCCTCGCAAATAAAATTCAGTTCTCCCTCCCCAGCTCCACCTGGATAAATCCTTTGAGCTTTTGAAATTTTCTTTCATTTAAAAAATCATGGTGGTTTTTCACAAAAGCCTGAAATGTTGGCTTGGTGTGAGGAAGGCTAATGGCATGTTAGCCATCAGAAATCATCCAGTGAGTTCATTTGCATTGAATGCTCCTCTTAACCTCATGTTGTAAATCACTTTTAAATAGCCGTGCCGCTTCACCCCAGGGCTGGCCGCTGTTCAGGACTGAGCAGAATAGTTTCTACTTGTGCTGTGAAGGCCTTTGAAATCACTCGTGATAAAGATGTATAGAGGTAAGTTTTTTACTATTTAAATCACAAAGCAGGACCTAAATATTTTTCCACAATAACATTTTGCTATGGAGCACAATCTGTTCTTTCCAAGCCTGTCCATTCCCACCTCTGCAATTGAGCAAAGCTGTGTGTATATGTGCAGTGTTTGCCCCATTAGGTGGTTGGGGGCTTTTTTAGTACCATACCTGGTTTTCTTCTTGCAAAAGGCAATTACAGCCTTCAGAAAATGACAGTCATTTCATGCAACAGAAGGCTGACTAATTGAGGGAAAGGGATGATATTTGGGAATGAAAAACAAAACTGTGACATGTAAAATTACATATAAAGTGAGTTGTGTTTTTTTTTTCTCCTCATAAAATTCTCAACAAGTGAACTCCAGATGTCAGCATTTAAACACTGTCAGGTATTGCTTGTATTAGTGTAGCATCTAGAGACCCACAGGGAAATCAGAAGTGTTGCACGCTGCTAACCTGAGGGACACGGTGTGCACTGAAGAGCTTATGGCTTTGGGTAGACAAGTCAGAAAAAGTGAAGACCAGGAAATGTCGGTACTATTTTGGTTTAGTTTCTTTCTCCCTTTGAAAATAGCTGCAACAAGTTGCAGCTTAGAATCAGAATTTAAGATGATGTAGAGATTGCTGCATGGAAAAACAAAAAAGAAAATAAAAATACAAAAAAAACCCCAAACAAACAAACAAAAAAAAAACCTCTGAAGTCTACAGGTACAACAATAATCCATTTGTATTGACCCAGGATTTCTACACAGTAGGTAGGTGGAGACCAGTATAAGTCTGGGCAGCTTCAGTGGCCAGCTGTTGTCATTGCTGCTTGGTAGACTGAAGCTCTGTGGGCAGGTCTGCACCTCGGTACTGCTGTTGGTAGCTTCTGGCACTGGTAGCTTCTTGCAGGAGAAACACCGTTGTCCTCCAGGTCACTTCAGTCATATCATCTGCCGTATTCAGTCCTCAACAAGTTGTTGCTGACTGTGTGTAACTGTAATGGTTTGGGTTACGTCACCTTGAAAGGTGAAGTGGTGAAGTGGCTTCTCTGCTTCTCTGGGGAAGAGGTGGGAAGAGACAGTTTGAAGGTGTTGCTGCTACATGGGCTCTGACAAGCATGTTTGATCTTTCTGTGGATTTTTTTTGCCTCCGTTTTGCCTGGCTTATTTTTCTTGATCTAGATAAAGATTTTAGCTAGGTTTGGAGGTCTTACTGCTCCTTGTGTCTTCAAAACAGACCAGTTTGTATCTACTAAAGGAGATCTATTGAACAGCTTGAGGGTTTATAAGCCACTCCTTATATTCCTGGAGTCTTGTCCCAGGAGGTACCAGCATGAAAGCTTGCATGGATCCACTGAGAATGTTAGCTTTTTTCTACTTGCTCTGATAAAGGTTTTCTTCAGGAAGGCATGGCCTTCCTCCCCTGCTCATCACTGCCCTTCTCCATGCCTGTGTGTCCCGGTGTCCCTACTAATGCTGCTGGAAAACAAGGTGGCTAATCCCTAGGTTTTGTCAGAAGGGAATGCTTTGTCGGAATGCAAAAATAGACCTGTAAGGGCAGGGAGTTACCACATGCAGCAACTGCTAACACAAGAGCCTTGCTACTAAGGAGAACTAAAGCTAAGTTGAACTTGGCCAAATGGGTAATGAGAGTCAGGGCTGGAAGAAAAAAAGAAGTAGACTTAAAAAATAATGTTTTGCTTAGATTGTTGAATTGTGGTCAAGGGAATGAACAAGGGGAAGGGGCTGTTGCTAGGAGTTTCACTGGGACAGGGAATGTATGTGTAGGAACATCTGGTGTGTTTGGTCCTAACACTCCAGGTCTTTTACCATATCCTGCCCAGCACTGCTGAAGTAAACCAGGTGTAAGTGGTTTCTACAGAACAGCCAAAACCACATCTTACTCAGAGAAATTGTGTCTTGAACATGAAGGCTTTGTTCTCTAGGGCCAGAGCTCCTCTCTCCCCACTGGTAGCCCGTGAAAGTGTTTACAGAGGCCAGCAGCCCAAAGGAATTGAATTCAGGATCTTGAAAGCTTCAGCCTTGGCAAAATAAACCTTCAAAGGAGATTCAGAACTATCAGCAACAAAATACTTTCTATTCTCATCCACGGCAGCCCCCTCCATTCCTGTTTCATGTTTATTTAACAATTTAAAAAATAAATCCATTGCTTTGAGCTCAGGAGATTGATATTTTTAAGGTCTGTGGGGTTTTTTTTCCATGTACACTTCCCATAATATTCTATATTTTCTCTTTCGTTTTGTTATTTTACTTTAACCATCATTTGCTCTTGTTGGCAATTACAGCTCTTGCTTTTTCCTTATGTTGGTTAATAGGATAGGTGAGGCAAGGAAATGCTGATGACACAAGCTCCTACGCTCCTCCTCCTTACCTGAGCGGTCCAAATTGATGCCTCTTTTCCACGTGGGAGGTTTGGCTTAAAATAAGTCCATAAGGCCATGTTTTCAAATATCAGCATTTATGCTGTTTCTGCAGTGTCTGTTCCCTGTGCTGTTAGCACTGAACTGATGTGAGCCTCACAAAGAGCGCAGTCAGAAGGCTGTTTAAGTTTCATTAAAAAATAAATAAAAGCCAAGTCCCTGGGATCAGCTTAATTGGCCCCCAAACTGGACAAACTGCAGAGCTAATTTCAACTATTTGCTCCAAATTACTTTTGTGAATTTAGTTCCTTGCTTACTTACTGGACAGTTCAGAAATCAAACCAAATTTATGGAGCAGACCTACAATTCTGGAAAAAATCAGGAGAAGTTTTTACTGTATCCAAGTAATTGGATTTGATTATTATTGTCTAATGAGACCGATGGCCAAATCACATTATGTTGTTTCTATTCCCTCCTTGCGTGACTGAAGCATTTCGAATGGGGGGAAAAAGCAAAACCCAAAAGCAAATAAAAACAAACAAAAAATCCACAATGACCTTATGCATATTTTGAAAGGGAGCACAAACCTGCTTTTCTAACTGTACCTCCTGTCTAACAAACTATGTTATTTCTGCTATAGGCATTTTCTGTTTTTTTTTTTCATGAATACATAACAGAATGGCCCTTGCCTCACTTGGGTTTTCTTCCATGTCCATGAATGCTCATAGTCATAAACATCAGCACCTTAAAAGTGGAAACCAAGAGAAAAAAAAAGGCCAGTTCATGTATTATCTTACTGTTTCTCCTGCTCAAATACCAGTCAGGTTACACTGGAGATGGTTCTCAGCAGCTTCTCAACTACATGTAAAAGGAGAATGAAGCTTTTAGCGTTATCTTCAGGGGTTAACCCACTTTTCTCAGTCAACAACACCTAGCTAGCGATCATGTGTTAATAACCCAGCTCTGTGTGTGAGCTATGCAGGGTTTTGACCTGCAACAGTCCCACAGGAAAGGTTTCTTTAACAGAAAGCACCTTCTGTAACTGGGGAGCATCTTCTCCTGCCATTTCTCGGTGCAGATGCTGGTACTTTTGCCAAGGCAGCAGGTTTCACAGGAAGACAAGGCAATGGTGAAAGATCACATCTCACCAATGCTTCTATACTGGATGATGACACAAAGGCCTCCAGTGGAGAATTAGCAAATCACCAACAGCCAGAGGTGGGTAATTACTTGAGGGAGATGATGTCCATTGTGTCAGCTGAGAGGAGACTAGTAACACTGGAAGGACTAGTGCACAAGGAGACATGGGGACACATCAAGAGAACAGCCAACATCCCTGTGCACGAGGCAGTGCTGTAGTCCAAACGCACACCTGGCACACGCACACACACACATTCAAAAGGCTGGTGGCTCCTGCAGGACCCAGCACTGCACACCCCAACTGCAGCAGAATTTATCCCTGCTGAGCAGCCAGGAGAGCAAGCCCATGCCACAGAGGTCCTGTTTTCAGAGCTCTCCATTTATAATGGTCTGACAGTAAGAAGACCCACACAGGAAAGAAAAAAAAAAATATTTACATTATTAGCTTTACTTTTCTCAACACAACGACTTTATCAGGACTGCAAGACAAGACAACCTGCCAAGAAAAAAAGATGTTAGAAACACAGGAAGGGAAACAAAAAAAGAAAGGTGCTTGACTCATCAGTGTTGTCCTTATTGCTGACATTCCCCTTCTCCACCTCCTTGAAACTAGCTTTACATGGGAACTGCACAGGTTTGCCCATGAGGAGGAGACCTCATGCACCTTGCAGCTGAACGTGTGGTTGGGAGGCTCCTCACTACAGAACGTCTGTGGGTCTCCTGCAAGCCAAAATGTATCACACAGGACAACTGATTTTCGAACCAGTTCAGCATGCCATTGCTTGTGCAAAACACGTGTCCAGCCACCAGGCTTGCATAAATTGGCTGTAAATAGTTAATTAAATGCATTTGTACCCCACCACCTGATTTGCATGCAGAATTGTCAAAACAGCGAGCTAAGATTAGACACAATGTACTCCCCGAACCAATTGTATCACTGAAACAGTCTGAAAATCTGGCGCATTGAGTTAAATTTTCACATTGTGCCTTCTTGTGTAATAACAATAATCTCCTCTGCCTTGGAGTATAATCGCAATAAAGAGCTTTTTGTGATTCATTCAGTGTTTATTCACTCAGTAAACAGCCCTTTATTGCTTTTTATACTACAAAGCAAATGAGATTATTGCTTAAATTGTCCGGTAGCGACTAGCTTCTGTCCTCTGGCTTGCTTATTCAGTTTGTTTTTGTGTTGTGGTTTTGGAAAAGAAAACTTGTTTAAAATTAGCTCCCCAATAAATCACAGTAACAATGAAGTGAGAGTTTCTGCAGTGTGACAGATTTGTAGCTTTTTATGTTTATAATGATGATGATATGTTTTCTAGCTTATTTATTCCCTTCTGCCTTTATTCTCCCAAACTCTGAAGTCTGCTGCAGTGAAGAAAACCCCAAGATACTGGAGTTTGGGAAGGGGAAACCTGCAGCCCTCGGACTGCACAGCTGCCTCTGCAGTATTCCCAGGATGGAAAGGTGCAGGAAAGAAGCGAAGTAAGGAAACAGGCTGGAGTCCGACACTGAGTTGAGAGGCATAAACTCCGGTTCACGATCTACCCTGCTCCTAAAAGCCTGAGTGATTTCCTTCACTTGTCCGTGCCTATACAGTCAGGTGGGTGATGTTATCTATGACCTTTGGAACGTGCCCTAAGATCTTTGGATGGTGAGCAATAAACAGTTTTGTTACTCAATGACCCTCCAAGCAGTTTCCGAGAGCAGCTGTTCTTAACAAACCATCTACCCATGAAGCTGTATGGTGGAGCAGCTCTGCAGACCTCAGAATAGAAGGACTGGGAACATTGTAGTGTTCATCATGGAGAAGAACAGGTCAGTTGTAGTCAACTTTTGTTCATTCACTCCTTTCCTGAGTGTGCAAATGGAGCGGCCCATAATTATTCCTCATCATGAGGCCAAGCGGTGTATTCACCAAGAGAACAGGAAAAACTATTTCTCTTTTTCAGGCAGTAACACGTAAATGGCATTTCTTATTCTAGTCCTGCCAACTTTCAGATGTTAGCAAAGCATTTCACTGATAATTATTGATTTTCTGTATTTATAGAAAGCTAGGACCTAGTACAATTCAATATTCAGGAGATGCCAATTTTCTATGAATACCTGAGAATGACTTGGTCATTTTCCATTTCTGTAATTGCTTCTATATTGCTGGGGCACGAATTGCATTCTTTAAAATCCACCTAGACAAGGAACACGGGTGGGAAAGGTGTGCCTGAATTTCTTCCTTCTTACTGAAGCTAGGCATGTTGTTTTTAATTTGGGCACTTCAAGTATTAATGTTTGACTTCATTTACTCACGTAGGGTGTCAGCTTCCACACTCAAATGGATACCTTAAATTAATTGTCTAAGAATTGCAAACTAGGGCTCTCAACCTATTAAATATGCAACTGGGTCTGTATTTCCTCTAATGGACTCTATATTTTCTACAGGAGCCTTTGCATTTAGCTAGTCTTGACAGCTTTTGAGTGACCATATTTCTCCTTTGGGTGATAGTGTTTCTTAGATTTAGCTCTTTTTTCCTCTTTGGTGTTGTTACATTCAGTTGTCTTATTAGTTTATAGCACCTATTTTTGCCCTAACCTAGGCAGTGGCAAGGTTCTTGATGGCCAAGTCCCAACTCCACCGATGTCCCCAGCAAAGCCTCAGCTCACTGGCACCCGAAATGAGACACTACATCCCATTGCCTTGAGCTTGCAATATGGTTCAACATTTCAGAGCCGAAGGACCTGATCTAGTTTTTCCCAGGATAAATCTGACACATGAGCTATTACCTACTGTGTGCCCGATGCTGCTCGCTGTGCTAACCGGGTAGCTTACGTGCTGCAGAGGTTGAGCTCACTGATCATATGGATATCTCCCACTACTTGAAAGTGAGAGCAAGGTCTGGAGTACCTTGATATTACAGTTTTGATAGCAAAACCTCCAGAAGTTCCTCTTTGGGATGCTACAGTACAAAAGCTATCCTGACCCTGGGCAAAAAATATTTTTTAAACAACCTATATTTCTTTGATGCTAAAATAATCGTTAATTGTCAACCACTGCATAACACCATCTGCATGTATATTAACAGGGAGATTTCAGAGTCGATACTGAGAATAAAACCATGTCCTCCCTCTGGGAGTGAGAGGCAGGCAGACATCAAACTGTCAGGGAGGCTGTTGAACATCTCTCAGTTTATCTCATGCCAGTGGCTCTTGCAGAGGTGATGGCTCAGAGCAATGCTCTGTGCACGGCAAATCACATGCTCCCTTGCAGGCGGTGTGTGCATCGCCCCTGCCGCCGTGCCTGCAGCAAGAAGTTTCCCTGTGAGACCTCTGCCAGCTCTGGCACTGGCTCCTGTATGGATGTGGCATGTTTGGTTTCACTGGGTGGGAATACACCCTGCTTCGTAGTTTCCATGCATAAGAAACTTGTTAAGTGTGTGGCCTCATCTATGATCAGATTTTCATTTCACAGGGCAACAGTGATTTATGAAGCATATTTTCATGTGGTAACCAGAAAACGTTTCCATTTAATGATTGGATAGTGTACTTTCCTTTATCAAACCTTCTTGAAAACCTTTTATTGTTTCAAGAATACATTCTCACAGGAGATTTGCTGCTTTAACCACATTTCATTTTAAAGGGGCTCTGCTCCGGTTTGCTAAATCTTTCAGGTTGCTGGATGAAGCGTGCGGTTTGTTGGAACAAGGGTGAGGAAATGTGAGTCGATAGTCAACATGCCAAGTGGGAACTTACAAGTGTTTCTTCAATTACCAGCCCTGACACTGCATTTTTGGGTGCCCTTGAGCAAGTCACTTTGCCTCTGTGTGTGCCAGCTCCCCATCTGAAGAAGGAGATTGGTCCCATTCGTTTTCCCTTGCAGTCCCTCAGCCTGTTCATCTCTTCAGGCTCTTCACTGGAGGCTCTGGTTCTCACTGGGGCCTGCTGGGTGCTCAGCATGGTGAGGGTACGCAGTCCTGGCTGTCACACATTATTAATTAATCATTCAAATAAATAGTGTCAAAGAGATATTAATAAATCATTGCTCCAGAAAAGAACTAGCTACAGACACACTCTGTGGGCCCTCGGTACAGCCATGGAGCTGCTGGAAATGCGCTGTCTTTCGAACATGGCCCATGGACATGATTAAAGCAACCGCCTCAAATCATCCCAACTTACTCACTATTAAACACCAGCTACAGCTCCTCTTTTTGATTTTCTTTTCTTATTCTTTTTTTTTTTTTTTTTTTTTTTGGCTTTTTTTGAACCTGGCAGCCTCAGTCAATAAGCCATAAGCGCCTAGCTAAGAAGAACTGCTGTCATCAGACAAAAAGGCCTCCAAGTCCACATCCCTAACAACCTATTTTAATAACAAGAGCAATAACGGGATTTATTATGCATGCGGCTTTCTGCAATCATTTCTGAAGAGAAAATTAGTTTGAAGCCTCAGGCGACAGTTGAACTCTCAGAGGCGCCTAAAATAAAATAAGGAGGGGTGGGGGGTGGGGGGAGGGGGCTGAAAAAATAATAACTGGGGAAAAAAATTGTGATGGGAAAAGTTATTGGAGCAAGAATGCCAGTAAACTTTATCTGTGACTTGGCTTTTGTCCTCTGGAGGGAGAGCATGGTGCTTGGGGCTGTGTAGGCTGCTGGGCTGCGTGGCCGGGGGGCTGGTGCTGCAGGAACCAGCTGAGCAAGGTCTGGGATGGGCTGCAGTGGCTTGGGTGGCGTGGGCTGCTGTGGCTTGGGTGGCATGGGCTGCAGTGGCTTGAGTGGCTTGGGTGGCATGCGCTGCAGTGGCATGGGTGGCATGGGCTCTGACAGCATGGGCTCTGGTGGGAGGGACACTGGTAGCACAACCCCAGTGCCTCGATTTACTGCACAGTGGAGTGGTGATAAATTCCAGCAGGGCTCTGTGCTGAGGAGTAAATCTCAGCTCAGCCAGAGGGTTAAAAGGGAAAAAGGGGGGGGGGGGGGGGGGGGGGGGGGAAAGGAGAAAAAAGCGAAAAAAGAAGAGGACAAGGTGGGTGAGCTGCTGGAGGCAGGACGTGGGAGAGCTGCTGGCTGCAAGCTGGAGGCAGGAACAAATCCAGCACTCATGTAATGTCCTGACCTGTGCGTGCATCTGCCCTGGAGATCCCTCACCACTGCATCCACACCTGCCCCATTGCAACCACCAAAAAATTGCCTCTTTTCCCAACCAGCTTCAGGTCTACCTTGAAGCAGAGGTTTAGGGACTGGCACCAGCCTGCCCTGAGAGACCAGCAGCATCCTCTGCTGAATGTGGACAGAAGGGATGAAGTTTGGGAATGGGAGGAGGATACTGCCCCAATGCACAACAATGACCCGGTGCTTTTCTGTAACCAAGGGGAGATCAAGCTACAAATGGTTTCCTTGCAAACATGCTGAATTCCTGCCCCTGTCTGCAGCTGCAGAGCCTGTGCCCAGACCTCTCCTTCCTCCTCAGCCTGGCCCCGTGAAACATGAAGGGATTTGAAGGGACAGAGGCAGATGATGTTTGGTAGCTGGGGTAGGCTGAGGTACAGCCTGAAACCCAGAAATTCCTTCATCAGCATCATGCAGGGACCTGCCTCACAAGGGGTGCCCCATGCAGCCCAGCACTGGGCATGATGGTGTCCATCTCCAGCAGGGATCTAGGGAAACACAGAGGATTTCAGGGACAAGGCTGGCTTCTTCCCTGCCCTGCGGGTGACTTCCCTGTTGTAGGGCAAACCAGCACTGATGGACTCAGGTGTTGCAGCCGACCCAGGACCAGGTACCACAATACCAAACCATCCCTCCTCCCTCCTAACACGGCGGGTTTGCTTTCCCCTGCTCCTTGCATTCGCATTTCAGACAAGCCCTTGGCAGAGGAGCGGGACTTGAGGCTGATCCTCACACATTTGTTCCTTCTGAAATAAAAGCAACATCAAGGGAAAAGGGTGTGTTCATATATGTGTGTGTGTGTGCGTGTGAGAGTGTGTCCCTATCGGAGAAAGACAAAGCTAACTGCTTTTGTGCATGTAGGACTGAGTGCTGTCTTTTTATAAAAGAAAATAAATCTAGGGGATTTTTTCTCCCCCTTCCTGAGGCAACACATGAACTTAAATGCTGGAAATAGCGTGGACCCAGCTGACTGAGACCAATAATCTCAAACCTGCTATTAGATGCTCCTTGCTTTTTGGGCTCTGGTTTGAGGACACATTACTTCAACTCTGGAGTTTGAGGCCGCCCCTTTTGAACTGTAAGGGGCGGCCAAAGAAAATAATGTGTGGTTATTGTTTAAAAGTCATCATACCAGAAAAGTATATGATCACTTAAAGGCAACATCATCAGAGAGCAGGGTCTTCTGCTGGCTTCATCCAGGGCCTTGGCTAACCAAATAATTCCATAGTGATATTTATGGCTTGTATATAAAAAAGAAAATGGTTTGAAATCCTGTGGCTGTTTGGTACCCTTGTCTTTAATGTCTAACTGCTTATTCATTCTAAAAAGTGGGATTTAATAAGACAGTTATTGTATGTTATTTAAATACCAATTTATTATTAAAAACATATTTATTTATAACTACAAATTATAAAGTACTTGGGGAAGTGCAGCCAATCAAATCAGTGGACTGCCTGATGAATATCCTTTTCTAACCCCATCATTTTATATATAGAAAAGAGGTTGACTTATGCAGCGGGAATAAAACTAACTTAACTGCCTTTATGGGTCATTTCTTTCTTTGATGAATACTTGTAACTCCCTTTAACGGTAATAGGACCTTTGCTTTCCAACTGAGCAGAAAATAAACAGACCTCACTGTAGGGGCTCTATTGCCTTTTGGGGGGCCCTGAGCAAGGTTAAGCAGAGGTGGATGAAATGTTCTCTGCTTTAATAAAGCATGCCTAAAATATTCCTGAATAAGATCCTCTTTCCCTGTTTCCTGACAAATGCTGCCCAGAGGGTCCTGCCGGTTGCACCGATGCTTGCCAGCGAAGCAAAACGCTGTACGGGTGAGCCAAACCCCTTTGCAGTGGCAGAGTCCCACTCCTTGGGAGTCACACCCGAAGGCTGGACTGACAACGAATAGATCTTCTCTAGACTTCTTCCACAGCTGTCTTTTAAGATTTTTCTCTCTTTCTCTCCCACACAAACTCCTGGTCTTCTTTGGTGGCTTGTTGCATCTGGAAGAATAAAATCGTGCTGAAAGCTAGAAGAAATCAGAAGTGCTAATCCCATCCTTCCTTTTTGGTTTGTTGTTGTTTGGGGTTTTTTACCCCCAGTTTGTTTTACTGGTTTTTTTCCCCTGTTTAATTAGATGATTAACAAAGGCTGGGAGGGGGCGGGGAGGGGAGGGGAGGTGGCTCTTTCCTGAGTCCTTTTCCAAATGCAAAGTGCAGCTGCTGTTGCAGATACAGGTTCTGCAACTCTGACAAGCTTTCACAGCACAGCAGGCCTGACTCACAGCCAAAAAAGAGGCAACCTGATACGGTATTTATGTCTCTGTTTAGGGAAATTAACCCAAAACAAGGTGGTAGCAGAGAAAGAAGACAATGAGAGGGGAGAGGAAACTCGTTCTGTAAGAAAAAAAGAAAAAGGAAGCCTATTAAGGTAGGCTCTCAACTAAATGACAACTGCTTTGAAATCCTGTATCCTGGTGGCTTTGTGAATTAACTTTGCAAGAAAAATGGCTTGCTTTTCTTTTGAGTCTCCTGGATAGCTGAGAGTTACACACTGAGGTGTCACAGCACCAGTAGGTATCAATCAGCACGACACTGCCCTGAAATTGGTGAAACTGCATCCACTGCCACCAGAGCCAGGTCCAGGAAAGGCAGCCACATCCCAGGCGGCGTGTTAAGGACAGGGAAAGCACCAGACCCTACTGACCCTGCTGCACCAACGTGCTTTTCTTCCCACAGGTCTCTCTTTTCTGTGTTCTTTTAACTTTTTGCTGTTCTGTTCTAAAATGTATTTTGAGTCACTATTAGAAATTATTGGCAATTAACAGATGTGTTGATTCAGTTGCTATTCCATTGTATCTTCTCCCTTTTTAGGGTAGCTAAAAAAAATCCATTCCTAAACAAGACAAGATCTTTAAAAAGATCTTCTTTATATTTCAATAGCAATCTTGCTTTGGTTGAAAGAAAATATTAATTAAGAGGAATTTGCTTAAGTTAGTTCCACTGAACAAACACTTTGTTTTGCCCCATGAGGCCAAATACTTTGAATTTTCGTTTGCTAAGGGGTGAAGCCCTGCTGTTGCTAAACTGAATGCTGCGTAACTCAGAGCAAAAGCAACAGTGAGCCAAGTCTTGTAGTTTTTTACGGACACCTCTGTAACCCTCCAAGTATTTCTAAGATACCCATTCACGCCAGCATCTGAGCTCCAGATGAATCATTTATTATGAATACGTGCCTTTTAAACCTCCTTTTCTCTGCCCACAGTTGGTGAAAAAAATCTGTTATCTTCTTGCGGTTTTCTCAAAATTTAATGTTAACAAATTTCAGTCCGGCCAAAAAACCATTTTATTCCAAGTTGCTGGTGTCTATAAAGCATAACATGGAGTTCATAGTATTTATCATTGATGTCATTTCCCACCTGTGCCATTGCACTTGAAGTGCTACAAGGAAGGCTCTGAAGAGCCTTTTGCAGAGGTCTCACTGCAGGTCTAAGATGTTTTGGAGTGAGATGTGGTTTGTTAGCCCCAAAATTAGTCCAAATATCAGCTTAGGCTTTTCCCCTGCAATGAAGAGAAAGTGATGTCTGCCCAAGTTCACGATGATTTGGATGCTTTTGTTCTCATTTTGCTGGGAGAGGCTGGTGTAAGAATGGGCTGTAGCAGAGCCTGGCTGCTAGTAATGTGGTAGCTTTAACAGATCCCCAGAAAAAAAAGTACTTTGCATTGTGCCAGGAAGCAGAGCCCTACTTTCAGCAGGGTTGTGGTTCTTGAAAGACAAGGTCCCAGCCTGAACAGGATTTGGACCTTGACCCAGCCCCCTGCGTCTAGCCAGGCTGAACTTCAGCTGTGCTGGAGGAGGGCAGGATTTAGAGCTGGAGCTGTGTTTTATAACTCTGGTTTAACTTTGGGCTTGCATGTGAAAAAGGGTCTGGACTGATTTATATTGGGCCTCTGTGAGTCTCTGTGTTGCCTTGTGGGGGGCTCTGCACAGGCACATCGTGCACAGCCGGTCGATGTTCCAGCCGGTTTGTGGTCCAGGCAAAGCCACCCGACTGCCAGGGCAGACATTCCGGTGTGCGCTTGTGGACAGCTAACCCGCACTTAAATACCATTTACACTTATTAACAGCATCACAGTGACAACAGGTACAGTAACTCTGGGGGATTATGTGAAGGGTGAAATAACTTCACCAAAAGGCAAATGCTGAAAAGCGTTCCCTTTTGTGTATTGAACATTCCTGTAGGCTCTGTACTTGCTCTTTTCAGACAATGCTTTCTTGGCTGGCTGGATTATTGTATATCACCTCTCTAACCTGCTATATTAATTTCCATTGACTGTGAAAAGAACTTGTCAAATAAGGAGGAAAAAGGAGGGGGGAGTCTTTTAATCCGTAAGGCACAGTTCTTAAAAGCACCTTGTTGTGTAGTAGCTGCACACAAGTGAAGAATTTGTCAAGAATACAGGGCTGCTGCTAATTGTCTGAATAAATTACAGCTTTGGAGCCTGGAAGCCACAAATCATGTCATTGTAGCACTAAGCTGTTCCTTTATGGAATTGGTCTTTTACAACTTGGAAAAAAACTTTTTAGAAGACTGCCCTGCGGGAAAAATTAGAGAGAGAGAGAGAGAGTTGGTGTGTGCGCGGGTGCGTGGGGATGTGAGCAGGGCAGGTCTGCAGGCTCCCAGCGGCTGTCTCCAGGAGCAGGGCTCCCAGTCGATCTGCTCACCTTTCACGCTGATACAATCCAAGCCATCTGAAGCAGGCAGACCACAGGTGAAGCCCTTTGAAGTGCTGGAGAAATGAGCAGGATTAAGAGAGTTTTTTGGCTGAGGGAGGGTGGCTGCTGGTCACTTCTGCGGTACGGATGTCAGCTCGTTCTTCCTTGGAACATTACAGTGAGCCAGCCCCAAAAGAAAATACTAAATGCACAACAGAGCACATACTATAGATTCATGTGACATTCACTTTGCTGCAGAGGACTCACAGAAAGCACTATTGATTATTTTACCCTTTAAGATAAAATATTTTTCACAAGCATGGAGCAACAGGCACATGTCACCCTTCTATTCTAGTGCAGGCACTTGTCCATTCTGATTTTTCCTACCAGCTTAAGATTTTTCTTTTAGGTAGAAAAAGGAATACAGGATTTTTATTTTTTTTTTCATTTTCTTCTAAAGTATTTAGTTTTAGACTGTGGACTAAGTCCTGTTGTCATCTGAAAGACTCCTACTGAGTTCAGCAGCCTTTGGATGGAGGCAAGTCCGTGTGCAGTAATCCAGTGTGGCACAACCTTTAAAGGGGAGTTTAGCTCTGTGTAGAGAATGACTCTTTGAGATAATTCCCAGTTCATACTGTGAACTACACAATAAAGTGGAAAGTGCTCTCTGGAATTTCCTTAAGGCAACCTGAAGCTGTGCTCAGGCTCTTTCCCAGTTTATTAGCAGTGTTTGGCAAAGTACTTCAGGCTTCTTTGCAGACCACGGTAATTGGTTACCAGACACTAGAGGACAAGCTGCCTGATAAAATCCAAAGTCTGTAATGAGGCAGACAGGCATGATAACACAGTAATAAATCACAGCCGTTAGGGTATATTCTTGGGATGGCTGGCAGAGGGGTTTCAATGAGAAGTCAAGAAGAACCTGTAGCTCCATGTCATACTCCCCTTCGCGGTCAAATCTCGCCCTGGATCCTCTCCAGGTGTCAGGTTAAATGCGGCAGTGAGGCCCACGCTACACAGAAGGTAACTGCATTGAGATGCCAGACAGGAGATGTGCTCAGACTTGTTCTTCAGAGGTTGCACTAGAAAAAAAATAATTAGTATTATAGACTTCAGGAAGTTTAGTTCCTAGACCAACTATCCATTAGTGCATTACATGAATAATTAATTGCAAGTCCTGCTAGCTGCCTGGGATCATTGCACAACCCAAAAGTGACATGGGATAAACACACAACACACGTTCAGTAAGTGGATGAAAAGCTCAGCAAAGCTGATGAAAAGCTTAGTGTCATCAGTGGCTCCAAAGCCTGCAACATCTACTTGGGACAAGCAGTGTGGGGACAGGCATGTTTTGCACCAATATGGGCAACAGCTTTCACCCCCCCCACACACACACCCCTCTTCCCCTTTTTAGCAGGTTGGTCTGTGCCAAAAGTAGTTAATGAGAAGAATGTCTTTCTTCCACCAAAATTACAGTGAATCGTTAGCTTTAATGCATAACTACTTGCTTAGTCATTTATCTTTTAACTTGGACACCAGTTCTTCAGGACATGTCCTGCTCTGCCAAAACTCTTTCTAAAACCTTAGCCCTGTCCCTAAATCTGTCAAATCATAGCAGACTATTCCATCACTTCTTATTTATTAAGGTTCTTCCACTTTCTTTAGGAAAATTGGATAGGCAAAATGCTGACCTAGATGAGCTAGCATGAAGAGCAAGTGTGACAGTCCTGACAGAGAGAGGCAGATGGCTGGATCCAAAAGTACCAGCCTCATAAAGAGGGGTCACAAATTCAACTTCTGTACTTGGGTTCTGTGGCTTGCCTTTCAAGGTGGAAAATTCTCTGTTTTAGAATGATCTGCAGGCACTTACAGACATGTTAGGATATGCAGTGCAGAGCAGTCCCCGGAGAACCCAGGTGCCAATAGACTCGTTCACTTTTATCACTGAAATTACAGGATGAGTTGAGCCCAGCCTCTGATGATGCCAATATTGTTTAATGTTCTGTATTATGGATTTACCTGAAGGTGAATGATAGTCTGTTCAATTTCTTATGTGTTTTCTTCGGTGTGCAATGTTTTCTTGATGCTTATCATCACAGTTGTAACACAGGGTATGGTAGAATAGGTATAACGTGAATTTGAAGAAAAATATACCAAGGGCTGTATTTTTTTCCAATAGTGTAAATAAGAAACCACTTCTGTTTGGGTTTGTTGTTTTGGTGCTTTTTTTTTTTTTTTATTTCTGCAGCTAAAGTTGAAGGAAGTCATGACTGAGCCCAAACAAAGCTCTTAAGATTCGGAGGTTAAAATGTAGACTTTATAGACTTTTACCGTTATTTAGGCTCTGCCTTTACTTTTTGGTGCGCTCTGTTCGGTTGCATCATAGTACTGTGGGAGTTACTGGATGTAATAAATGTACAGAATGCTATTGCAATTTCTCTCAACATCCTGAAAGACCTGGTGCAGGATTTGAGAAGCAGGGCTGTATCACACGCCACCCCAGCGGGCTGCTCTTCCTGGCTCAGCCCCTACAGCCAGCCCCGGTGCTGGGCGATGCAGGAGACAGCTGCAGTTTGGCTCTACAAGAAAGGACTGCAATGATGCCTGCACCAAAGGCTTGCACTCATTTGTGTGAGCCAGGCAGCTTGGTTTTAAACTCCCTGTGCTACCCTCTAATGAACTGAGGAGTCTCCATACTCTGTGCACCACAGTGAGTTGCTCTGATACCACGAAGGGACACTGCTGCTGCCCTGAACCCACCTCCCCCTTTGCACATGTTGATCCAAGTTGCACAACTCTCCGGTGCAAAGGCACAAGCCCTGCACTGCCATGTGGCTAAGTGACCATATCTCCATCTTTATTCCTTCCCCAGATTGTCACCGGAGCCAGCCTTGCTTCTTCTACATGGAATTTTTGCTGTGGGATGTAACCGTACCTTTATCTCTGGTTTCAGTTTGGTGCAGTGCAAATTAATTCTTTTGGCAGATTTTTCCACTGTCGGTGGGGGTTCTTATGGTACATTATCAATGCTCCTCACCCTGATGATGCATAACACTAATCCATCATTAGAGCAAGTGTGTGCTCTGATGATGGATTAAAATAATTTATCATAAAAACAAGGGGCTATAACGTAACACCGTGAAAAGATGGCACCATGCAGAGACAAACAGATCAACGAGGAAATTTAGTAATGCTCATCCAATCAAGTGGATCTGCTGCCAAGAGGCTCTTCTACAGCCAAAGTTTGGCAACCTGCAGAAATATCATTATTCTTCTTGCTGAAATAACTCCTTGCAGTAATGGCAGTGATTTAAGGATTTTCTGTTTTTGAACAACAAAGGGAGCCTCCCATCGCCAGCTACCCTCTTTTGGGGACAAAATATTCCAGGTACAATTACAGATCTTTTTTGCCCTATGCAAGTCCTAATTTTTAAGGCCATCCACATAATGAAATGCAAATATAACAGCTATTTAAACCATGACTCCAAAGTAAGTTTGCTTCAGCATGGTTAAGTGACTGAGAAAGAGGATTTAAAACTCAGGAGATGTGGTTATAGCCTTAGATTTCTTCTGGAAGCACTACATCTGTAATTCAGCACTTCATTCCTGTCTAGTGCACATTTGCTTAACTGTAGCCATATGTTTACGTGGATTCTTCAGAACTCTGTTAAAACAAGGATTAACTGAAACACCTATTTAAATGCCTTCCTGGACATAAGTTTATGAAATCTGGACTAAAAGCAAACATTGTACAAAAGGTTTAAGAAAAACCTGGAAGTTTCTATTTCATTGCCCTTGGACAACCATATTTTGAGTTGCCTCTAAGAAATGGATTGTCAAAGGTCCTCTGTCAGGTGAAATGCAATAGAAAATGGATCTGCTGAAAGAACAGGCCAAATAATTCACAGAATCATAGAATAAATCAGGTTGGAAGGGGCCTCAGGATGTCATTCACTATATTTCTGTCTGGAAACCAAATAGTATATGGATAAATGTTAAAAAAAAAGCCCCCAAACCAGAGTGATCTTAAATTTTCTCTATGATTCCAGAGTATATGCATCTAACGAAGGAGACACTCCATAGGATGAATAAAAGTACCTCTGTGCAACATTGATTTTCCACAGTCTGAATGACAGTGGTTGCCAGTCTTCCTATTACTGTAATTGCTGGCTAAATTAACTATAATTGTATTAAGTGGTAACTCTGAAATATGTATGTACTGTAAAAAGGAGCTGAAGCATTTCAAGCATAGAAATTTGATTTGCAATATTTGGAATAAGTGGGGGGTGTGTGTGTGTAAGATTGTATGGAAACTGCTGCAAGAAAGTGCATTAGCTTAGAGGGGTCCAGTTTTGGGAGGCAGGTGGGGTGGGGAATGCCTTGCTGCAATGATGACAGCCCTTGGGGTCTGTGTGCCTGCTGCACCGGTGCATCTGGTCCCTGCATCACTGCTACACATGCAGGGATGCCAACAGGACCAATTTCAGTGAGCCCACGCTTCATTACCTGTTTAATAAATAGATGGGCAGGCTGATCTGTGGGTCCAGCCTGGTCAGCTCAATGAAGCAGTTTCACCTGCCAATACCATAGCATGGTGTATGACATGCAACATGCCCTGGGTTTCATGAATAAAACTCACAGGCAGCATACCTTTAAGAAAACAGAAAGCATCACTGGCAGTTTGTGTCACAGATGCACATCTCGGTGCCCATCAGTACTGTGTGGGCAGCAAAAGGAGGAACCACCAGCAAGGCAGCTGCCATAGGAAATTCTTTGGGCCAATGCCGTTGCTGCACACTATTTGCTCAGAGCTCACGCTTTCTAGCCTCAGTTCACCGTTTCACTCGCAAAAAATTTGTTCCTTCCTTATGTAATATTGAACAAAATAACGGCGGGTTACATGGTGCTTAAGATTTTGCTGCTTTTTTCTGTTTCCTTGGACTGTTAGCTGTCACTCTTCTTAATAACAAAAGAATTACAGTAGTTTCAATATGATTTTTCATCTTGATATGAAAACTAATGATAGTAATATTTTTAAAAGTCAAACTGAACTGCTTTCACTTATCCAAACCAATTGCTGCAGCATTTTGGTTTGCTAAAATTTGACATTACAGAGTCATATTTTGTTCTAATTTCAGATAGGAAAATTGTTTCCTTCCTGGGCAATTTAGGATATATTTGGGAATATTTGTGGATGCTGTGCTTTAGAATGTGAAAAGAGTATTAGCGAGGCTGAAAACATAACAGAAAATGGTCATAATGCTGCCCATGAAAATTCTTTTGTGAAACTCCATAAAATGGAAATAATATTATCATGAAAAGTTTTCTGAGTGAAACCCCATAAAATGTCACCTCTCTTCTCTGTTAGCCTGTGCAGCAGTGGGTAACCACATTCTTACCCAGGAGGATTCGCCGCCAGTTTTTGCAACAATACTACAACAATACATGTTATTTCCAGGGTGGAAAGACAAATGGACCTTTGTGGAGCAATGCAGCAGAATTCCAGCAGCCATTGAGACGGAGGGCAGCCTTGCTCTTGTTCTCCCTGCTCTTGGCTGAGCCTTCAACAGAGTTGCTGAAAATGTTACAGTAACATTATTGTAAGCAGCAGGGAAATAATCTGCCCTCAAAATCTTGCACACAGTTCTGTTTCACCAGCACCAAATTGATTGCTTGGCAGGGGAAACACCCCCCTCTTTCCCTGACTGGGGAAACTGGGAAGAGGTCTCTGCACCACTGGGTACACGGGGCTCAGAGCTGCCCGTGCAGGAGCATCCCGGGCAGGGACTGACCCGAGGCTGAGGCATGCTCGCTTTGCAGCCAACGCATTCTTGAGACATGGCAGTTCTGTGCCTGGGAAACGGTCCATTATGACCACTGAAGCAAAGACACCAATTAAAGCAGTCCTCAGGGCGACCTCAACCTACCTGGCACATGTCAGCCCAGCACCAGGAACTGCCGGGCTAAGGGAGCAAAGGATGGACCAGCCTGCTGCCCGCAGTGCAAATTGCGCCTGGGTATCCGAAGGCTTTACAGGAGCCGAGACTATTCCCAGAGGCTGCTGTAGTAAAGACCTTTCCTCATTGTCTTAAAAATTCTGCTTTACCTAAATGTGGTAGAAAATTCATCTCACCATGCTCATCTGCGCTGGGACATTCAGAGATTTTAAAGCGACTTTGCTAATCCACCACAGGGATTGTGCAGGATCCAATTCTAATTCCTCAGCTGAAGAGAAGCTGGACATGTTTTCCCATTTGTGCATTAATATTCAGTTTGTTTATCCAAACTTCCTGCCTAGGCAATGCTATACCTGCAGCTTGCTTGGATGGAGGGATGGATGGATGAAAGGATGGATGGGTGGATGAAGGGGTGGATGGGTGGATTTTCAGCAGAAACAGAACTCTCAAAATGAACTATAAGCAAGGATTTTAAGTGCTGTCCCTCCCTTCCTCCTACCTCTTCTTAGTGTTTAATTGAGTCATCTGTAAGCATTTTGGTAGGTCAGGAATGCAATTAAATAGCCTGTCTATCGTAAAATATTTGAGCAGTAATACCTGATAAAATCATCATTATCTTGGAGTAATTGACCACATCAGATAATTAAGGTTCCTGAGGCAAAGCTTCACCCCCAAAGGAAGTTCAGTGATATTAGAGCAGGGCTGCAGTAGTCGAGGCTATGTTAGTGTTTCCATTATAAGCCTTATATTTTAGAGCTGTGTAATTCTATCAGTAAAATGGCTATAGTCTGAGAGTGTATTCATGATTTGATCTCCTTTTTTAATAACAGAGTAAGGAAAATACAAAGTATTTTTGTCTAACAGACTGAAAAAATCCTTCTGAAAAATGAAGTTTGAATAAGAATTCACTTAAAAATAGAAAGGAAAAAAATATAAAAAATAAAGAATGCCAAGATTACATCCTATCTACAGCCTGGTGAGTCTGCAGCCTGAGAAGGGTATAACAACTAGCTCAGCAGCTCTCTAAAGCTGTGAATGCCTTCGTAGTTTGAAAGTGAAGATAACTGTGTCCTCGATTTCCTCATAGTTCTAAGTATATATCTTTAAGATCTATTTTTCCCAAACACAATCAGAAGAAATTGTAAGTAAAGCATAACACAACAGAAGCCTCTGGTCTCGGCGCAGAAGTGGACAAGTATTTCCCTCACTCAGATACAGCGTAAGAAATAGTTTTGTTACAGAATTAGTGACAAATGAGACACATCTTAAATGCCACTTAAAATACAGGATTGCCATGCTGGATCAGAGCAAGGTCCATCCATCCTACTGTCTGTTTCTGACAGTGGTTGATGCCGCATGCATGGGAAAGGTTATATGAACAAAGCATGTGCAGAATAACTTTTCTGCATCTAGTGGTCAACAATTTAGGGTTTTCACCTGCTGTATCATGCCTTTGGATCAGAAGGGTTCTTGTAAAGAATCCCTACTTGTGTCTCAGTGTCTACTTTCAAACTCAAAAAGGGGAAAGCACCAAGTGCTGGAATTTAAAGACTGTCATGTCCTCTCCTTTGTACATCCGTACTGCCAAGTGAAAGCATCAAGGAGTGAGCTCAAAGCCTGGATTGTCATAGCCCTATCTCACAGCCTGGCTTTCGTTTTAACCATGACAAGACAAACCTTCACCAGGGGTACAAGCCAGGCTGTGCCCCATGGCCTCAGGATTAGGACTTTGCTCCCTGGCTCATTTCTGGTTTGCAGGATAGTTAGAGCAGCCATGACCTCATTACTGTAACGTCTCTGATCTTCACTTTCATTCATCGCACCTATTCTTTGAATCACCCTTAGAGAATAAGGCAGGAATTTGTACCTTATTTAAAGGGAGGCAAGAGTGATACAGCTAACAGCATCCCCAGGGTATGTAGGGATTTTGCCATTTTATATTGCAAACCCTAGCTGACTCAAGCTCCAATCAAATCAAGAACACTTTTAACTTTCTACATTAGTTAAGAAGAGTGCCTAACTATACTGAAAAGATGAGGGCTGGAAGTAAGCAGCCTGTCCCAGGGCTTGTAGAGGGTTTGCTCAGGTCAGGTACCAAACAGCAATCCCATTGACTGCTGCACCCTTTTTCACTCCCAGGACTCACCTCTGTTTGCCCAAACAAAGAATCAAACTGTTCCTCCATGATATAAAATAGTTTTTTCTCACTAAGCATTGGGAATTCAGAGCAAAACATTTTTGCATTGAAGCCACTGCATTTCTGTGCAATCACTGGTGGTGTTGCTATTTTGTGCTTTGCAGTTTCTTTTCTCTGGAGTCACTCTCTAATCTCTTTGGTTTTTTAATCTCAGTATCCTATAGGAATTTTTTTTTTTGCTGCATTTGCGCTCTGATTTTTTTTTCTTTCTGAAAAGTGTCTTAATGAAAAATACATACCAGAATGCTCCATGTGAGTAGCCTCCAATGCTGAAGATCAATAACAGTTTATTTGATCACTGACAGCAAATGCTCTTTCAATTAAGCAGGTCACATAAATAACTTTCTGGTTCCAACATTATTTGGAAAGGTTGAGTGTGAAATAAATGTGATTGGGTTGGTGGTAGGAGTCCCTCAAAAGGATTGGAGTAAAAAGCCACCTAAGTACTTGGATGCTGATCCTTGCTCTGTCAGGATAGCCTCAGGCAGCCAAACTGGGGTTAGAAATCTCTGCAGAGTACGCTTTGGTACAGATTTTCAACACTTCACTGATTTTAAAAACTATGGCATTTTCTTGAGAAAAACTTTTCATCTGCCACTTTTGTTGGTTGTTCCAGCTAGAAGCATACTATAGCACACCCCAAAATTAAAACATGTGCTTGTGCATATGCCTTCCCCCCCGACCCCCCTTCTTTACATGACTCTAAAAATGTCCCATTCTGCCTCTGGGCATTGTTTCATCCCTACAGGTTTCTCTCATTCTTATGGGCAGGCTCATCTGGGTCTCCCAGCCTGGGAAAGGGTTTATACTCACAGCAACATAACCTCTCTGCACCTAACTGGAGACACACACTGCCATTAAAAATGCCAGGCCAGGTCCAGGCGTGGTATAAAGTCCTAGTTCATTGAAATCAAATGGTCTTGTGACAAGTGAGGGTAGCATCCTTATAACAAAACGATACAGAACAACACATGGAAAATACACTACGAAAAGGTGGAAAGCAACAAATGACACTTCATCATTGAAAGCTTGGAAAAATAAAGTCTGCACACAAGAAATAACAAGAAATCTGGATTTCACAGTGGGGATCTGAACCAAACAGTGGGGATTAATGATCTTTGGAGTGTCCAATATTAAATCAAAATCTAGAGTAAACTTTTGCAGTTACCCTTAATTCACAAATATTATAAGCCCAAAATCTGATCAAAGCCCTTTTGGATATTTGATTACTCACAAAGCAAGAAGAATGGTCCTTGTCTCATTTGAGGTTGGCTTGGCTCTGCAAATGGTGCTGCTGTCCTTTCCCCTTTAATTTTTCCAATACCTGGTTTCTGTAGAACAAGTTGTGGGGGTAGAAACAGATTTTGCAGCTGCTGAGAAAAAGATCAGAGGCACCAACCTTGTTTAAAAATTCCACAATCAATTTAGGAAAAAAACAGTAAAACCCCAGGAAACTTCCCAACTTCACTAAGAAGTCCTCAGTTCAAAGATAGCTGTACTAGAAGGAATCTGCAGGATCTGCCTATCAATAGGTTTCTTAGAGGAAGAAATGTTGGGTTATGTTGTTTTTTGGGTTTGGTTTTGTTTGTTGTGGGTTTTTTTGGGTTTTTTTTCTTTCTCTGCCATTGAGAAACAACTTTATAACTGCAGAAAAAGATGAAACTACTAACAGGGGCTAGTGGGAGAGAAGGGTCAGGGAGGAAGGGGATTCATATCTGGGGGGTGACTTGCCTCTGTGAACTGCTGCTGTTGATCTCTCAGCTGCTGAAGGTTAGAAGAAAATAGCAGTCTTCCATATCTTTGGGTCCGTATCTGGAAGGTCCAAGCAATCCCAGGTAGCATGAAGCTGTGCTTTGAACCCTGAACTCTTGGTTGTAATATGATGTTAATGTCAACCCAAGAAGTGTTAAATGGGCTCAACTCTTCAAAGTCAATACACTTACAGGTACAGAAGAGTAGGTTCCCAAAGCACTCCCTGAAAAAACTCCATAAGATAGCTGAGCTGATGTATGACTTGTTATTTTCTTACTTAAAAAAACCCCACCTCTCCAATATTAGAGCACCTACAGATTTAAATTTCCTGAATTGTTGTGGTGGGGCACCAGGGCTTGGATGTCGTAGCCACAGGGACTGGGGCAAACTTCAGCCTGTGGGTCCTTACTGAGCCCCACTGGGGTGACACGAAGGCCCAGTATACCCAGTGCCTGCTTGCACTTTGCAGACAACAGGCTGCATGAACAAGGCAATCTGTGGGTGTTGGTACCCTCAGCATGTCAGCTCCACTTCTACTCATCTGCAGCTACGACAATAATGTTTAATAGCCCTTGCTGTGTTCGTCCTCCAGGATTTAAATCACTTTCTGAACCAACTGATACTTTTGGCTTGCCCAATGTCCTGTGGACGTGATTTCCACCCTTCAGTTCTACACTGCATGAACCAAAAGGCTGGGGTTTTTTTTCTTTCGTATTAGCTCTTACATTCTGAGTAACAGCGAGCAATCCAGCTATGACTACAACTCATTACTATTGCAGGATTGCTTGGAATATGAGGAAACCAGCTTTGAATCCTCGTTGAGTGCCATTTATCCCAAAAGGCTTTTATAGTTCATGAAAAACCAATGCTGAATGGCAATGAACAGAGACAACACTTAACTTTCTGGCACAGGAGTGTGATCTTCTGTGCACAAATGCATGTGGGATGAGTGCTGAATAGAAGCAAAATGAGCATGCAAATAACCCCATGCACCAACTGGTGTTTCAGTGCCTGCAGAGCTGGGTGTTCACACAGGATCTCGCTTGCATGCTTGTCTCCGGGTGGTTTGAATACTGAAACTGGCTCAGTGCCAAAGTACATATTCACTTTTGCACATGCTCTTAAAAAAAACCAAAAAAACCAAACAAGAAACCCCAAACAAACACAGAAACACCAAACAACTTTCCTGAGGATCATCCTGGTGGGTGGAATAGCACACCTGGCCTGAGTAGAGAGGCATGAGACTGACTCCAAGCTCAGTGACTTACAGAAGCTCTGTTTGCCTCAGTTTCCCTTCTTCCTTTCTGCTCTTTATTTTCTAGTAGGACTGTAAATTGTTTTGATCTGGCATAATGTCTCTTTATGCCTTCAGCACTCCAGGGATGAGATCTCAGCAGGGAAAGGGACACACTACCCCAATCCAAATCATAATAATGACAATTGTATTCAATTGATGGGCTTTTCTGAAATTTCCCTATCGCAAACTTTTATACTACCCATCACAGCTGCAAATTCCTAAAGTGACAGCACCTATTGCCCTGCCATTATTATGCATAATAATAATTTAACTAAAATAGCAACAGAAAATGTGCTTTACACAAAATGAATTCAAATTGATTTTTTTTTTCTACTTTCTCAGAGCTTATTACTAATTGGTATTTTTAGAGCAGAGATTCATTTTCCTACACTAAAATTAATGGGCCATATCAGCGGGTGTGAATCAGGATAGCTCCATTGAATTCAATGGGTCCTATATCATTTACTCCAGCAGAGAATCTCACCTACTATTCCAAAGAGCATTTTCTTTTTTGTAACTCACAAAGTAATTGTGTTTTCAGTCTTATGTCCTGATCCAGCAAATAATCGTGCAAGACATTAACTTTATGTAGATAAGAAGCACTGCTGATGCCATTGCAGCTACTGATATGAAGGAAGTCATGGTTTTGCAGGATCAGACCTCAAAATGCAAATGAAACCATTGCAAAGTCTAATGTGTTCACAGTAATATTTTACAAATGGCAGCACCTAATATGTAGTCTGGCTTAATACTTAAAATCTCTGCAAATACTTTTTTACAGTAAAATAGCAGAAATTAGATTACTTAGGTTGCTTAATACTTTTTGTTTAGCATAAAAGAATCTCCAGGTTTTTCCCCTGGAAGCTCTGTATCCCACATCGTCTGCAGCAAGTCTTTGAAATTCAGCAGGGGGATAACCTTTGGATTAAAGACGTGCTTTCTTCCTTAGCCCCCAAGAAATTCCAACTACAGTTTTGCTGAGATAAAGCGTTTTGAAATAGCCAATTCGCTTCTTGCTAGAAAATTTAGCAATGAGTACCGATTGAAATAGGAATTTAGAAGAGTTGCTTTTTTTCTCCCCGCCTCTTTCCAAGAAAAAAATCCTTTGCTGCTGGGTGTCCAGGATCTCAAATGTGATGTGTGTTATCTGATGTGCTAACTGTGCAAGGTTAAATGCTGCTGATGGTGCACAAAGGAAAAGCTTACCACAAATTCTCTACGCAACAGGAAAACAACCCTTTTAAGGAATAAAAGGGAAAAATGTGAGGTCCCAAAACTGAGCAACCAAAATTTAAGAATTATTAGATCTTCAAGATCCTATATTACCTGGCCAGCTTAACAACAATCCTACACACAGTCTTCAATACCAGGGTCACACACCCTCTTTCTTCTTACCACTGATGAAATACTGACTGTGTGCGATGGGCACAATTAACATGGTACAGGCATGCATTTACCATGGAGATAACAATTTTTTCCCCAGTTTTTTGTATGTAATATGTACATTACTATGCACTTTAACATTTTTTCTGCTTTGAGGCAAATTGAGTTTGACATTTATACAAGAAGCAATAAAACTGATGCAGTCAAAGTATATTCCTAAAACAAGTTCAGTAATGTCTCTTCCAAACTACGTTTGAGTTAGTGGAATAAATGCCTTTTCATGTTTGCAGTTGAAGTACCGGCCAATTCTGCCAAATGGTTTTTGGAAAATTGCCTTCAGAATTGACTTTCCCTGGGGAAGATTTGCTTCTATGGAAAGCAGAGATACTGGGAGAATTTGAAAGGGAGAGAAAGCAAAAGGGAAGGCAGAGGGAATAGGTTAAAGGGTAACTTTAAACAGGTGGCTTTCATTTCTCTTTGCCCAAATAGTTCTATAATTTCTTACCCTAAAACTTTCTGGTTAACTACAGCAAATTTCATTTTAGCCAGAGCAGTTCCATGCTAATCCAGCTTTGTTATTACCTCAGCTCAGGTTGGACATTTCTATCTCTCTCTCTGGGCTTCCCATTTCCTGAGAGCAAATGCAAGTTTGGGAGTCTTGTAATTCCAATTCAGTTTATCCATCTAGGAGTCCTGAATAATTCCAGATCCCATGGATTTAACTTCATCTTTGTTAAAAAGTGGAAAGGTGTGTACTTTTCTCACCAAGCACTGGTGTTATCTGACTTGAATAGAGATGCTCATTTGGACTGCCATAGGTCACCCTATTTCCCTCCCCTATGTAAAAACGTGCAGAATGGGAACTCTTTTATCCAGTTTGCTTAATCTATTTTGCTACCCAAAGAAGAATATCTACATAGGACAATGCATTAGCTATTTCAGTATGGTTTAGTTCACATATAGCCCTTCTGGGCTACTTTACAAGTTGGCAAGCAGTCATCCTATAGGGAAGGAATCTGCTCTATTTCATATGCATTAAATGATATTTCCTAGTCCATCTATGGATGACCTGACAAAATGAAACATATTGCAAATGTATGTGTCATATATGATCAACCCCAACAACTATCTTTTGTAATACATGGCATTTACCATCCTGCGTTTTGGAGGTGACACGGAAGCAGAATAATTTTGCACACATTGCAACTTTCTGACGCTCCAGTTTGGCTTTCTGAGGTGCAGATCACCTACAGCAACAGGGTGTCTTCAGCTTGATGGGCAGAACCTACACAAAGGTTTCAGTGAGGACTCCTAATGTCAGTGTTTGCAGCATTTCTGCTGTGCTCTTTTGGGACAACCTCCAAACAGGAACCCTCTTGCTGCCTAGTTGCAGCGTTTGTTCTGTATCACTTGCCACTAGCAGATCCTGAACACCCAGAGGCTGCGCCGACTTTAGCCCCAAACTCCTTGGGATTTTCTCTGAAGCATTGAGGCAGAGCCCCCTTATACCCTTCAGGCCATGCGAAAGGGACTGCACCCACCCTTGAGACTGTGACCCTTTACACTTGGCCTCTTGGGTTTGTGATGGCACCCATGAAACCGATATGAGCAGCTAGGAAAGGAGGAGGGAGTTTATTTTTAGGTTGCACCAGGAAAACAGCTGCAGCATTTTCTTGGTGGCAGAAGAGCTCTCACAGGACAGAGGGAGGCCTGTCTTATTGCCTCAAAATTTTCCCCTCCGAAAAGTTTCAACATTTCAAGACTCCCCCTGTGCAAATGTCCAGCTTGTGTGTGCTGATGAACGTAACTCTAGAGCGTCGTGGAGGAAACCAGAACTATTTTTATTTTTGGTTGAGTAAACCTTTAGCATTTAACAGTCAGGTGTTTATTTCACTTCCCAAACTGCCTCCGGCTCCAGTAATGCTTAGCATGATCCTTTTCTCAGGGAGGGGGACAAAAAAGGGGATTGAGTTAAATGCTTTCAAAATGGAGAGGCTCGAGGAATCACAAACTCGTATCCACCACCACACATCCCACCTCGGCCCCCCTCCTTCCTTGATTCAGCCCTCCTTGGAAGGAACCTGACAGGAAATATTTTAGAGGTAGAGAATTTTCAATGAAAATATTATTTCTCCATCTGCCCACTTTTCCGCCCTCGCAGGTTGTATGGCTAAGTGACATTTAGGAATGTGTATCCTGCAGGCCGCTCAGTCGCCTGTCTTCTCACACGTTGCTTTCCTATCAGAAGCACATCAAGGTCCTCCTGCCTCCCGGTTGTCACAGGAGACGCTTGACCTTTCAGAGCACGTCTGGGCTTTTTGGAGTCATTTCTAACCTCAGCAGCTCCTGCAAACGAAGGAGGCTGACCCCCTTTCCACGAGCTTCCCCGCAACCTTCCTGGGAGGCACAGGGAGGGTGGAGCCCACCACTGCTCCAGAGCTCTGGGATAAAAAAATCCAACCACCGTGAAACCTACAGAAAGTTGGCTGATACTGCATGCACGGAACTATTCAAACCAGATGCTTGCATGCCTTCCTGCCCACGCTACCTTACCCACACTGATCCGTTCCTAACCTAACAGGAAGCTTCAGTTTTTTGTACCTTGAGCCATTTTCAACAAAAGCTGTAGTGGGAGAGGGACAGGCATGTGCTGCAATAACCTACAAGAGCCTGCAGTCGGCAAGACACATGCTTGCTCCTTCATCCGAGGGCTGCCATGTTGCACATTTTCCTTGGGCAGGCTAAATTTTTCCCAGCTGGTTCGAAAGTGTTGAGGCAACATGGCTTAACAAACAGCGTGTGTCTAAGAGGGAAGAGAAAAATTACTGAATTTGTGTTGGGGATTAACATCAGGAGAAAATGAGTAATATCTGGACACACTTCAGCTGTCCCACTATCCCTTTTGGAACTTTTTTTTTTTTAATAATTATAGCTTCTGTCTAACTCTGGTTAGAAGAGCTCTGTGTTCCACCTCAACTCTCCTGTATCTAAGCCTCTCATCCCTAAATCTTAGTTTTAGAACTGCATCCTTATCACTATTTCTAACTTGCTCCAAGTCAAATCTTACCAGTAGTTCTAACTGGGACACATTGTAATTTTAACTTATCCTACCCATGTCAACACATGCTTCTTTTAGCAGCAGTCACAAGCAAAGCTGTAGCAGATGTGGGAGGAGCTCCTTGCCCAGAACCCACCTGAATCCATCTAGCCTTGGCAAGAGAAAGATCAGGTCCAGAAGAAATGTTTTTTTTGCTTTAGTGTTACTGAAATACAGATGAAAGTCAAGGCCAGAGGTTTAAAGAGCACTTTGCTACAGCAACCACATTCTTTTTGAAGCTGAACATCTCGACCCATACATCAGCAAGTGGGTTGATTTTTTGAAGAGTTCTGAACATGCCCTGAAATTAGTGAAATCTGCAGTGTTCAGCTATTGACTACAAACCTGCAGCCCAGCAAGCCAAGCATGCCAAAGGACCCTAATGAGGAGGAGAATCTGGGCTACCATTTTGACAGGCTCCAGGCAAGCAGGAAATATTCAGCCCAGACTTGCTAAACAGTTTTCACTTTGCCAATGTTTCTGTCTATTTTTACTTCAACTGCTGATTGCATTTAAGTACTTATTCCACCTTCTCCCCAAGTCCCTTGACAATTACAGTCTTACAGATAGAGCCTGGTCACACTCACGCTTGACAAAAAGTGATATGAAAACTGCTAATAGAGGAGGTTGCAAAACATTTAAAAAGTTCCTAGCCCCTCAAATATCAATTGATTATATGTAAGACACAAATCCACAACCTTATATTAGCATAATTCTGTGGGTTCCCGCTGCTCAGATAAACCAGTAAGATCAGAGACCATGCTTCATACCCAGAGGTTATGTTTCCATCAGATTTTTTTCATCAGCAGTGAATCCAATGCTTCCTGTGCCTACCCTGGCTGTAGGATGCAGCTGCTGTGCTGTACACTGGATCAACTGACATTATTTTTGCTAGAAAGAACCAAGGAAAGGGTTGTTTATTTGCACCTAGGCTGATGCAGCAGCACAAGGAAGCAGAAAGAGCTGTGGCAGAGGGGTGGGACCAAAGCTGGGGGTCATGGGGAAGCTTCTGACCACACATCATCCAGATCTGTGCCACGGTACTTTGCCATTGCACCTGGCTCTTTCACACCCAGAATACATTAGCCAGTGCAATTAATGAAATAGGAGACACATGTCAACAATTCTCTTTCTACAAACTTATCAGGTTTTTATTTATTATTTTTTACTCCCTGTGAAATCTGATTACTCATAGGCAAAAGTCTGAGGCTTGGTGGCTTTTATAATGAGTAAGGAGGAGAAAAATCCCTTTGGTTTCTTGTACAAGTTCATCAGAAAGGTGATCAACCACATAAACACATACTCCCCCGCCCCTTCCCATACCCATGCATTAGCTCACAGCTGTGTGGATGTAGGCTTTGAGAGTTGAATAACCCATTAATCTCCATGTGGAAAAATCAATAAATTGAAAATAATTAGCTGGGTATGAGAAGAAGCAAAGAACCAGACAGCTGTTATTTAAAGCATGACTTAGGCATGTAGAAACAAGGTATAACAAGACATACAGGGAGCAAAGAAGGGAGGGAAAAAGGACAGGAAGATATGAAAGAAAGACTAGAGCGGTGAGTGCAAAGGCACTGAAATGCGTGTTTATATATAACACATTTTAAGTAACTCCATACAAGCAGTATTCTGCAGTGAGGACTGTGATAGAATCACAAGGGCTTTTGGAAAACGCAGCTCACTATATGAAACTGCTCACTACGGAGGCTGAAAGGGCTCCAGTAGTCACCAGCAATGGAAAAAGGGAACAAAATCCCAGCTATTGTCAACAGGCATTGTCAAGATTTTCTTTGTGTCCAGGTAGGCAGATGGCACGGTCTGCAATGAGAGTCAGAGGAACCATGGCAGGACAGACACAAGAACGGACTATGGTACTATGTACAGCCACAGCAACAGAGACCCTGAATGGGTCAGGCAGAATATGGCCCTCTCCTCCCTCCTGTTTCACGTCACATTGACTTGGTGACAACTGCTGAATAAAAACATTCTGAGAGAAACAAATTAAATGAATGAGAAGAATGTGCCTCACCAGTGGGGAGACAAAAACAACTTAACGGCACGCTGAGACAGATCAGCAATATACCAAACTGCTCGTAGCTCAGCTATGACAGATGGTCTTATGAAGGGATATTCCAGCTGAGCTCTTAAGTGCATTATTTTTAGGCTGAGATTTAACACTCATGTCCCTGTCCAAGCCAAGGATTCTAGCTCCAGGTTTGAGTTCTGAAGCACCAGAAACGTTGCTAACTATTTTGCATTTTGTTTATGGTGGAAGCTTCATGGGACCCACTATGACAAAACATACACAGGACCTGAACTAGAAAACTGCTAGACAAGCTACAAATCCTAGGTGAAATCAAGGCAGAGATAATTTCTAATAGACACAGAGGATGTCTACAGGGAGAGATTAAGTCAGGAGCACTACAGGCCATACACAAGCTTACTGTTTTGGAAAGGATGCACGTTAGCTGGAATAAAACATTTCATTTGTTCAGAAGAAAGAGTATCTCCCCTTTCTTGCAAGCTGCTGATCAAAGCATGAAGCGGGTACCTAAAATAAAAACTTTGAGGGGCATATAGTACTCCACGTGCCTCATTAGCACTTAATCCAGTTTTAACTTCTCCAGGAAAGTCTACCAAGTCTCCAGTCTACCCCACATGATGCAGTAGTCCTAAAGCTCAGCCTCTCCACAAGACTCCTATAGTCACACACCACCATCTCTGTGTGTGGAGAAGCATAAATATAAGGGGATTCCTCATTTCTATATTCAGTTAAGTATCAAATATGACAACTGGTGCAAAACTATAAAGAATGCATGATGATTAAAAAAAAACCAAACAAAAAACCAAACAAATACCCCACAACTACTTACAAGCCTTCTCAAGACTTAGAGTGCTTCTATCCAGAAACCGGATACAAATAAACATGCTACTTTTCCCTCTTTGTAGCTTCGAGCACTGATTAGCAAGTGCTACCACATGCAGTCTCATTAACCTGATTAGATTCAGGTCAGAAAAAGACTCACCCAGCTCTGGGGTGAACCTGATTAGATTCAGGTCAGAAAAAGACCCACTCAGCTCTGGGGTGACTTTGGAGCTGTGCTTGAGGAGTACTAGAAGCAGTTGTCTAAAAGCTAATGACTGGCCCAAACAATGAAGGGAAGTAAGATTTTATACCCTGATAATGACATTTGCCCAGGTGGCCAAGAAAGCCAATGGTATCCTGGCTTTTATCCAAAACAGCAGCATAGGGAAGTGATTGCCCCCCTGTACTCAGCACTAATGAGGCTACATTGCAAACCCTGCGGGCAGGGTTGGGCCCCTCACTTCAGGAGGGATGCTGAGGTGCTGGACCATGTCCAGGGGTGGGCAACAGGGCTGGGGAAGGGGCTGGGGCACCAGTCTGATAGGGGGGAGCTGGGGTTGTTCAGCCTGGAGAGGAGTGATCTCACGGGGGGACCTTATCACTCTCTGCAACCACCTGAAAGGGGCTGTGGGCAGGGGGGTTGGTCTCTGCTCCCAGGTAACAAGTGTCAGGATGAGAGGACACAGCCTCAAGTTGTGCCAGAGAAGATTTAGATTGGATATTGGGAGGTGTTTTGTTTTTTTTTACAGAAAGGGCAGCCAAGCACTGGAACAAGCTGCCCAGGGAGGTGGTGGAATCATCATCCCTGGAGGTGTTTAAAAACCACATAGATGTGGCACTTAGGGACACGGGTTAGTGGTGGGCCTGGCAGTGCTGGCTTATTGGTTGGACTTTACAGCCTCAGAGGTCTTTTCCAACCTAAACAATTCTATGATTCTATATCCTTGATCTGCAGAGGAGGGTGGACTTTAATGCAAATGTTCTTGTCAGGTGGGAGTTGCTCTATTCGTCTACACATGCTCTGCTTTCTCAGGGCAACACTACTTTTGTCCTTTCTTAATCTCACTTTCACTGACTGTTCAAAGCCTGGAGTTTTGCTTTTGCATCACTTCAAGCCTCTGAAAATCACAGCCTAGTTCTTGTAGACCTCTACAAGCATCATCATGGCTAGAACTGTGAGACAATCACAGAGGAGCTTAATTCCTTCTGTTCAATCTAGTGGAAAAGCTTTCTAAACTCAGTATCTTCTTGTTACTCTATCAACATTTCTTTCAAGATTTAGTGACGTATCTATGCTATTTCTCCTGATCTACATGAATATTCTCGGGACCTTTTCAAAATGTGTTTACTACAGGGCAAAAGTCAGTTTTACCATTCGTTAAGTGCAAAATTCATATCTTTAGACGCAGCTTAATGATAGGGGAGAGAGAGAGGCTGCAATGGCATAGTTCAAATGTAATTTCAAATTCAGGGTTGTTGGGATGTTTCTTTTCAGCCACTGCAGCCACTCAGACAAGGAAAGGACTTAAATTCCAGGTTGTGGGTTAATGCTTATTCTGGGGCTGTTTAGTCTTCTCCACTTTCTAAAGACAGCGTTTCCCAGGATTTTTCATTTTATTTAGGTAGGATGACAATTCCTCCTGCCTTTCTTTTGATATCCAAAGCTAATATATTTGCCCTTCTCATTTAACTCAAAAGTCTGTATGCCTGTTCTTCTGTTAAAGGGAAGAGATGAAAAGTTAACTACTTCTTCTCTGAAAAGGCTGCTTTTAAGAGTTTGGATGGATCTATTTGACTAACAACAGAGAACAGGACAAAAAATCATATGGGTTACAATAGGAAATAAAAGGACTTGTCAGTGAAGACAAGAATAAAGAGGCCAGCTGAATTGTAAGGATGAAGGCTATGCTAGTTCTCCACGTGAACTCTGTGCTGTAGGAAATCAGTGGAAATATGAAAAGAAATCCAACAGGCTCCAGAAAGTAAATAAACCTGTGATATGTGAACCTCATCAAATGTAAAAAACAAGGGCTAAGAGAGAAGGCGTTGCAATAAGGACTAGGATGACTCAAGCAAGTATAAGGATGTCAGCAAAGGCTGTAGACAGGTTGAGGAGTAATTCTGGCCAACTCCAGTCAGCTAGGAAATTGTCCCTCAGCCCTCCTCTCCACCTGAAGTGAGGTTGCTCTGGGGGCCAAAGCAAGTCTGGGGCTGGGAAAGCCCCAGCATCTCTGCTTGGAGCAGTAACTGTGTTCAGGATTATCCTTTTACTGCATTTCTACTTCACTGTCTCTTCAAGCCACTAAGCAAAAATAACATACAATTAAATTACATGAAAAAAAGTCCAGGTAGGAATAAAACACTAGTCTTCTGCTCCTGAAAAGAAGCAAACTCTCCCCATATGGTTCTGTCTGGTGACAAAGCCTGGGACGTGCTGAAAAGCGCTCCTTGGGAATGCAAGTCTGGACAGCTTTGCCAAGCCTGGGGAGCATCAACCGCTCTCCCCGAGCAAGCCAAAGCCCAGCAGTTTCTCAAACAGCAGCCGGTGTCAGGCTCTTACTGAACGTACCCTGCTCTGGCGCTCCAGCCCCTGGGCAGCAGCACGGCTGCATGTAGAGTCTTGTGGTGGAGGGAAGAGGGAGGCAAGAGAGCTCCCAGACTGACAAGCAGGTTTTGCGGTTTTGTTTAAGATGCTGAATCAGAGTTTCACCTGGAGGGGAGGCAGAAGGGGATGGATCATGGTTGGCAGGTGTCTGCAGGAACACTCCGATTCGCCTATCTCTAGGCTGGCAGACAGCACTGCTTGGCTGCTGCGTTTGTTTCTGCCGCTCCAAAGGCAGTTAACGTCATTGGCAGACATGAACATGCTGGTTCTTGTTCTGTGGCCCTACCAACAAGAGAAAGCTCCTTTGAACAAATCTGCAGCAATTTGAAGAGATAATGAAATTCAGCATCCACCCAGGCTGCTAAGCATACTGAATTATGAAAGGCTCAGAGCTCAGTTTACCCTGCCAGACTGTCCTCTTTGCCCCAAGAGCAGCTTCTTGTGTTGACTGCACTTATTCCACAGTATAGGTCCTAGAAATCACTCTGAGGGGGTGAACTGTTGCTCTGCATAATCACAAATGGTACAAACACAAGCAGCAGGTCTTGATCATTGAACATGCAATGGAGAAGCATCACTGAAGCCTGCTACCAGCTCAGAAACAGCTGTGCCATAATTGCATAAAGTACTAACTAAGCATCCAAAATGGGGATGGGCCAGGTTTTCATCAGAAGTACATTAATATTCTTCACACTGCAGTGAGCACCAGTAAACTTCTTAGCATTTGGCAGCGCTTTGATTATTGACTCCAGTGAGCTGTTCTGTAATTTTCTGCCTTTGCCACGGATCATTCCCGTCTGTCCAGTCCTGTTGCACCAGTGGATGTACCTACCTGTGCTTCCCAAGCTGTGTTGCTGTGCCAGGTCACTAGATGGTGTGCAACTGTGCTGGTGCAGGTGAAGTCAAATCAGGAACAGGCTGAGAAGAGGAAGTGGAAATAAGATGTTCTAGTTCAAGTAGGAGAAGGTCAGAGCAGTAGCAATGCCTTCAGGTCAAGATTAGATGCATGAGCAAAGCTGGTTGGGAAAAGCTTTCATAGCTCCCAGTGACCATATTATGCCAAGTTTACACCAATCTTTTTGTGCCCTCACTTCCCCGTGTATTGAAATTCACAAGGAAGACAAATAGCTACTTCATTGCCATCTGTTTTTATTCTGCTAGATAATGTAATCAAAACCATTCTATATACAAGAAGTATTGGTTAACTAAATAGCATCCAAAATACAACCTATGTATTTTTGAAAGGCACCAGTATTTGTTGACATTCGAGACTGGAGCAGCTAGATCAAGACAGGGCAGGTGACAAACCAGGCATTTCTCTGCGCCTTTGCTATTGTTTGAAAACTCCCATGGAAGGTTGTGGGGGGTTTTGTAAAAAATAAAAAAAACAGTGGTTGCTGAAATAGAAATTTATTTTCTGAATTTTCTTTGAAACACTGCAGTTCTTGGTTTAAGGATGATTTATTTTCCATGTTTGGTTTCAGGAAACTTGAAAAAGAAGAAAGTAAGAAAAATGTTTGCATGTGGGAGAAGGCTTTCTTGAATGTAATCTCTCCTCCCTTAAAAAAAAAAAAAAAAAAAAAAGCCAAAAATTATTGCTGCAGATAGTTTTTGCATTGGCTGAAATCTTCATTAGAAACTAACAAGCACATAAATGAACACACTATCAATCAAGTTCAGTGACTTGCCCAAAGCCACAAGGACAAACAACAAAGCAAATCCCTGAGTGCTTAGATCCAAGCCCCATGCTCTGCTCCAGCCACTGGGCCTTGCAGATCGCAATTAGCAACAAGAAGACAAGATCTACCAGAGATAAGCGGGCCCAGCTCAGTCTCTGACTCTGCTAAGTTTGCCTCAAAGTGGTTATGTGGGTGGTGCAGAATTTGTCAAACAAGATGTTCACAAAGATCTCCCTGAGCACAACCCAGAAAAAAATGAAGACAACCCTACCATAAAGTGACACATAATTCAGCTGAAGTGAAACATACTGATGCAACAGCAGAGAATAACTCATTCCCCTTAGGCAAAACTCATCCAAAAAGTTAATAATGAAAACTGGAGGACTCCAAACCATTATTTTTACTTTCCAGGCCAGCAGCAGGGATAGCTTATGTGGTTGGCAGCTGACTCCTGAGTTTTATTCTTGTTTCCACCACTAACTCACTGTATGATCCTGCAGTGTCACTGCTTTGGGCCTCAGTTTACTGATTGGGGCAAGGTGGCTCTAGGCTGATTAAAAAATATTTAACTGATAGGTGTGAAATATTCCGAATGAATATGGATGGGGCTCGATGTTGAGGCTGATGCTGATGACCTTTTCGGAGCCTGCTTTCTCTCTGTGGTTTAGAAGAGGGTAGAAGTGGGAAACATCCAAGACATGCGTATGTAGACTGGAAGGAAAGAAGGACAAGGAAGGGGAGTGATTGATTTATGCTGCTGTTCCTATTCTAGGTACTGTGAGAGCTATCAGGACCACGTCGCTGGCTGGGCAGGAGCCTGGTGGCTGCAGCTCCCGGAGGATGGCTTTCAGCAACACAAAGGGTTGTACCAGCACCAGCCAAGGAACCGGGCAGGCTTGGGGTGGAGGCTGGCTGAACCTGCACTGCTGACAAAAAATGGTGCTAAAACTACAAACGCAGCATCATCACGTTCTCTGGCCAGGCCTCTATGAATGTAAATCACTCGGTCCTGGGAAGTCAGGGCAATTTAAACTTGGTGAGAGTGCAACCCTGAATCGCATATAAGTTGCCCTTTAAGGTGGTCCCTCAGGGACTGCATCATGGCAGGTGTTTGCTTTCACCTGATGGCTTCCAGTTCCAATTCGCTTACAGAATCAGCAAAAACTTCAGAGCTCCCTCCATTCATTATAGGGCAATTGAACCGAACCGATGTTTCTGTATCTGTTGTCCAGGCAGATTCTTGAAATCAAAAGATAACACATCTGCTTCAAGCTTCTGCAAGAAAAAAGAGAGTAGCCCTGCAGGTATATGGGGACACAGAGTTCAAATTTGCTGCTGTCCGTGGCTATGACTCAGAAACCATGGGAAAGAGGTCAATGCCTTAACACTGGCCCATTTTTACATGCATGCTGGTCTGTAGTTTGGGAATGGAATACAAATGGAACTCATTCTTGGAAGGTCATTGAATTGAGCTGAACTGACCCAACCAGTTACTATTGGCTTGTAGAAACACCATGGACAGCAATATTTATGATGATTACCCTGACAGGCTGAGTAATTGTTTTGCAGCTAAAATGCTAAAAGCAATGGAACTGGATTTTCAAAAGAAGTATTTCATCAGAACTTCCTAAATAAAATATTTATGGGAAGTAACTGGAAAATGGAACTGGTGGCTGGATTTGTGCTAATATATGTGTGTGTATGTATACATATGTACACAGATATTTCTGTATAGATGTATAAAATTGTGTTGATCAGGAAAGGGGAGAAAGCAATCTCTTTAGACTGAAGGATTCCATGAATCTTCCTGAACGTGTCTATTGCTACTAATGTCATTAGGACCATCATTTCATTGGTAGTACTCATACACATAAACATATTTTCAGGGAACAGAAATGTAAAAATCATGAGAGTTATACATGGTCTAGAATAGTCAGTGTAGTTTATAGCACAAACCTACAGCTTTGAATATTTAATTTTAGAGTTACATGAATAGTGAGAATGAAGCAATTTCTTTCCTCAGAAGTTTGGGTCTAAAGAATCTGTACTTTTCAATCAGTTGCCTTATTGGGTATGCCACACACAATATTACTGCACGTTTTATCCTGAAAGAATTTTCACATCCCGTCTATTCCTACCAATTACTAAAAGTCTGCACTGTGGAATTAAGCAGGTGAACTACTGCAGCGGCTCGTCTCCTTATCTTCTAAACACTTCTGGTGCGGGAACAAGAGTTTGAAGGGACCATTTTTACACATTTGTGCTGTATACAAATCTCTACTTATGAGTTACCAGGTTATCTTTGCTTCAGCTAGTAAGTGAGATTCGGATCTGCTTTCAAATAAGCTGAGACATTTTAAAAATGGAGAATGTAGGTCAGGTGTTGATTTGCAACCAGTTCATGAAGTCGAATTCTTTGGTTACTGGATCTTCAAGATACTTAGATGCTGAGGTTTCTAAATTGGCGTGACCAGATAGACACCACAGCTGCATGTGGTGGAAAATGTGTGTGTAAGCGCTAAGTTGTGGAAACTACTTTTATAGCAGGTGCATGGCCAACGCACACGTGCATCAACATGACTGCTTTCATGGAAGCGTGATTCTCAAGGCTTAGTCAGTTTGAATAATCAATAGCCATGTCCATACTCAGGTACCTCTTTAAGGCAATGCCTGGGAATTTACCACAAGCTTTTGTTAATGCAAACCCATAGCTAAACCCTGTCCAACCATACTACACTGGAAACGGCCCTCCAAGGAACACTTCTTTTTCATAAAGGGATTTCCTTCAGTGCCAGTTCACAGCCCACTCCTTGCTGTGCGTTAGAGCCACCGTACCACTCCCTTCTCAGCTGCTGCAGAAGCACATATATATAATCACTGCACAGGAAACAAACCATTGTCTAAGTTTCACGACAAGTACTACTTTTGTGTATTCATGAATACCACAAAACCACTAAGTAGTCAAGTTAAACATAGATACTCTGAACACACAAATGTGAGCTGGATTATATGTGTTTTTGGGGTTATTTTGGCAGGTTTTGGATTTGAGAGTAACCTGGGTTACTGAAGTCTGCTATGCCAAACTCAGCTCTGGTCCCTGGCTTTGAATGTCATGCCCAGCTTCCCGGGCACTTAAAGGACACAGAGAAGAAACATTCCTCTGGTAGATTTGGCAGGAATCTGTTTTATCAAAGCCAACAGAGGTGGGGGAGAAGGTAAAGCTTTCCAAATTCAGGTCCAGAGGGACCTGGCAACTCTGCTGTACTCTCAGAGATGCAAATATAGAAACTTCCATGGGTGGTGAGTAAATGGGACAAGAGCTCAGGATGACTTCATCCTTTTTTCCCATTATTACCAGGTATTCTGTAATAGCACTTGCAGGCTATAACCAAGACTGGGACCTGCTGTGCTAGCACTTGTATGGACAAGCAAACAGACACTGCTTTTGCCCCGAAAGGTTTAGACTGAGATCCTGAAAGCAAGATGATTTCGACTTTAAAGACGGTATGACAGACAAAGAGCAGCAAAAGAGGGAAGCGAAGTGACTTGCTCAATGTTAGGAACACTTCAGAAGTCTTCTGCTGCCTGTTCAGCCAGTTTAGATGCTCATGGGCTGTCCCAGATAACTACCACAACAAAGTGGAAGTCACTTAGTGGAATTAGAAGCAGAAGCTATGAATGTTCACTCATAGCCCACAGAGTTCCTAGATACCAGCTACAGTTCTTTATCATTCGAATTTTTAGCTCTTTGGGGACTGATTTTGCTTAGTATCTCTCTGGTTTCCCACCAAACCCTTTGTGAAGAAATCAGACATTTGTAAAATTGTAATCTACGTAGCAACAGTTAATCCACATCCTGAAAGTGATTTTTGATGTATCTGCATATTTTTCAGTTTCTCTCTCTGTCCCTATCATGATATCTGGGAGCATTTGCAAATCAGTTAAAAACATCATACCCTATCAGATATGAATAACTATGTTCCTTCTCACCCATCCCCATCCACGCTCCAGGCTTCCACTTCCCTAGGCAGATTTCTCAGGAGCAATCTGAGCGAATAGCTAGCCTTGCTGGGTGCTTTGAAGGGCAATACAGGTTAACTTTGCCAAACCATTAGGGAAAGCAAGGTGTTGCTTAAGCTGAAGGCCCTGATTAGGAAATGCCTTCATCCACAAAGGTGTATGCCGACCCCACCTGCACACACAGAAAGTTCAGATCACTTAGATGCAAGTTTGCAGTTGATCTCAACATCTGTAGAGATGAAAGGAGCTGCAGCATCTAAACCATGCTGGGCTTCATTTGGAGAGATCCAAACTGGGAATTTAGATTCTATTGCAACTGGAAACAAACCGGTAACCAGTCCAGCCTGCCAAGCAATGCAGCAATTAATGAATGCTCCCATAACCTCCCTGCTAGGTTATTCCAGCAGCACAGTTTGCTCTATGTTTAGTTTGCTAGGGTTTCTTTCTAGAATCTTAAACACCATCAGTCTGACAAGCCCCAGTTCAGAGACCTGGGGAAAGTAAATTACACCACTGAGCTGCCACTAGCAAGTAATACTTCCTGAGTTGCAAACACCAACTTAATGTGATGTGTTTCAACCAGAAAAAAAAACACTTTAGGTGCTGGAGTGTGAAGGGAGACACAGAAGAAGCCTTGGAAAGCCATCCATTAATACATGGCCATTTTCTGTTACGTGGGACAGCCCTTCTCTCCTTGCCTTGGCACGAAACTGAAACCCAAGTGTCTCATGGAGGACAGAAAGGGCATCCCTGGAGTTACTCAGATGAAAGCTGGGACACAAATGAGACTTGGCCCTTTCTGCTCTTGCTCACTGAATCCTGGCAAAGCACCTGGCTGTCAGGGAGCTCTTTGCCTGAGCTCCCAGGCTGAGGTGGGAGTCCCTCTTCTCTGCCATTGCCACCGCCAGGCTTCCCACGTGCCATTTATGCATCCAGAGCAAGTGGGATTCTTAACTTCCTATTGACTGAACTCCCAAATGGTCTACAGTGATTACTGCACTTAAAGTAAACCGACCTTAAACTCCACCATTTAACATTCTTTGTCCTTTTAACACTCAGTCCACTTCTTGAATGACCACACTGTCTGGCCACCAAGACATAATCTTTAGACTTTTCATGCTTTGGCATCCCTTAACATTCCCTATAACATGTGACTCACATATATGCATCTTGCTTACAGGCTGGAGAACACTGTGTTCTCTCTAATCCTGAAATTCTTGGCTCAGTACATTCTCAAGTTAGCAGTTAATTCTGGTTCGATTTCTGAGGGACACTGAGAAATGAAAAGCCAAAATACCGAGTACCTCACTGCAGCGGACCAAGGGGATTCCTCTGACTGTAAATTTCTTAACAGAAAAATGTCTGTTTTTTCTGGGCAGGCCATCACGAAAGAAAAAGAAAAAACACCTCCTCCTCTTCTCATCCCACTCATTTCTGTGTGGGGATTTGGTCTATATTTTTTGAGGTCCTGAAGGATTTGGAAACCTTTTTCTTTATTATAGTGTTGGACTGAGAATTTCCTTTGATTCCTCCCTATTTGTTTTAAGGGAATTCTTCCTGTTTACATAAATTAAGGATCTGGCCCCTGGTTTCCAACCCAACCAAGGACGACTCAAGTACAATGAGACAGATTGTCCTTGCAGGATTTCTAACTGCGTAGAGAATCCAAAGTGCCAGAAATCTTGTGGCAAGCACGGTTTTCAGGGAAATTCCACCCCATAGTTTCCATACATGTCATATAAGTAATATCACCCCAGACTATAAACCTTCTGAAATCAGCCTGCTGCATCCAATGCTTCTGGCTATATAATAATATGATATATTTGTGTGTGTGTGTGTGTGTATGTATGTATGTATGTTTTTTCCTTCTGCTTTAAACTACCTCACTTAAATTGTGACACCAGCATTTCTCATTCCCTCTGGAAGTGCGGAAGGACAGAATTTATCTGGAGGGTCCCATCCTTCACTGGTGAAAAAAGTGCCACTGAAACTAGCTGCAGTGGTGGCATGTGCTGTCAGTATAGCCAAGTGACACGTCAGACGCTTCGAGAGCATCCTTTGGAGCTAAAGCTCTGACACAGTAACTCATGCGGAGGAGCAGGAAGCTGAATACTGAGGTTCAGTTCTGGATCTGTCCTGGCCACAAACTCCTAGCATTTGACAGTAATTTTGATCAGATGAATTCCTCCTATCAGGAAGAAAGGCAACGTACGCCGGTACTTTAATTTCATTTCAATTTGCTTTAGCAGAGATTTATAATTATTATAAGGAATGATTTTATAATGTAATTCTGTGTTGTCAGAGTAGGTTAGCTTTATGACCTGCTTTAAAAAATAAATGCAGCTTTAATTAAAACAAAACCAAAGAGAGAAGTACAGTCTTGTACCAACATGTTGCTGTCAGCACCCTGCTAACTGTCTGAATTGAACTGTAAGCCTCTGCTCAAAGATACCAGTGCCAAAAACAAAGCTCATGGCACATTTAAAGGTACCGCTGGCTTATTTTTAATTTGTATCTTAACTTAGTATTGCTGGAGGTTTTCTAATAACAATTATGATGACAGTCAAAAATCAGACAGCGATGAATAGCAAGCTTTAGTAGGCTGTCAACTTTAACAGAAGCATAGCTGGGTGCATCAATAAACCCAACCCTCCTTTTGCTTAGCAGCCGTGCATTTCCATTACCTGAAATGGAGTCACTTTTGGCTTAACCTAGTACGAGATCAGAATCAGACTCATTAAATTTAGCCTTCAAGCTGCCATCTTTCATGAGGTAAGATGATTTTGCTTCTACATAATGGATGTCACAGAGCTCATCTTCAGTACATGCTCACACTACTTGTAATTTTCTGTATTTGCATTACCTGACATGTGAGACAATATTAATGCTATATCACACTGAAGTCTCTCTGACATCAGCAAATAGAGCCACCATGCAAGCCAGAGACTTCCTAGCATGCATGCACCACACAGAGCCCCTTTTTGCCCTTACGTCTCCCTCACAAGGTCAGTGATATTAAGCTGACATATTAAACCATTTTAGTATCACTTTATCAGTATTCTTCATGTCTTAGTGTTCATCGTGCACCAAGATCCAAAGAGCTGTTGCTTGGCTGATGCTACATGGCTTGGTATGGTTGATATATAATATTCTCGTGGGAAAAATACGATTCCCTAGAAGTCAATGAAGATTTTGATTTTGATTACACTAATGTTAGTTTCAATATTAATAATTCTATTGATTTCCTTCTCATTAACTTCAGAGTTAGAGAATTATCTAGTCCATAAACTACATTTTGGGATAGGTATTCATTTTTTAATTATTTTTACTGTCTTGCTAAAATGATTTAGTAAGTGGATGAGAATGCTATGGTAGGATTAATTATGGGTCCCTGGTAAGTGGTACATACCTGGCACAAACAGGTGGCAGTTTCTAGGTGAACAGCGAGATGCAGAAACAAATGGGTGAGAGGCAGATGGCATCCTTTATCTCCAGCCCCTCTGTGCAATACGTTTACCTGTGTGCTCAGACCCACGCAAGAATCCACTACCATGGAGTTTCCCAATGGGGACCTCAAGGAAGGAGTCTGCAGTAGCTGTCAATATTAAAGAATCAAGGCCATGTGTGGGAATGTAAAGCCAAATATTTGAGGGACAATTTAAAGAAAATGAAGTCTCTTCACTAGCATACATTTTTAAAAACATCTTCTACAGAATACATGGGTGAAAAAAGTAAAAAAGAGCTAACAGTTTAGGATTTAATTCTCAAGCAGTTATCTCAGGGAAAAAATGTACTTTTCAGAAAACGTATTTTTCCAGCTCAGATTGTCTAGTCTGACACTAAGACAAGCAGCTTCAGATATTATAATACTTCCTTTAAAACTGCTATACTAAAACCTGAATTTCTTTCTTCCAAGATGGATGCACTAGTCTTCTATCTTGGTGTCATGGGGTAACAGATGGGTAACGCTCACTTCTGTGCCAAATCAGAGCTTGGTTTGAAAAGTCTTACGTCCTAAATGTTTTGTTCCATTAGAGAGCTGGTAAATCACTCCTTCTAAACTTTTTATTACATTTCTAGTCTTGGCAATTGGTGAATACCCTGAGAACCTTTTCAGAAAATACATAGTAATTTATAAAATGTATTTGTTGTCATTTCTCTCTTCGATTAACGCATACCTGGTCATAGGGTCAGGTCTAGAAAAGTGTTCCTTTTTTTAAAGGCCAAATATTTGAGAGAGATCAGCATACAGCGTCTGACTTGTGCTGCTCGCGGCTTTGGACACCGCTTGGCCAAGGGCCATCTTTCTGTTCTGTTACTCCATCGAGCACTGATTCACAACTATATTTCAGGCAGTGTCGTGCAGTAAACAGTAACCATCATCAGCAACTGTACATATCACCTGAGGCACTAAAACTAGTCAGGAGAGATGCAAAGATAGTTCTAATAACTCCTGAAACACTTTTTAATGTTACATGCCCGTGATAGGTTTGTAGTTATGAAAACCTATCAGGATCCATTTGGGATGCTTTGCACTGCGACTGGGAGTCTCTTGGAGTATGTGCTTGCACAGAGCACATGTCACATCTGACACAGAAGTGTGCCTGGTGTTCCTCTCACTCTCATTAGTCTATTAAAACATTAAAAAAAAATATTGTGGTGTATAAGAGAAGTGATTGTCTGGCAATAAGGTTTGCTCTGGGAGACATGACAAGTGTCTAAGCTATATGCCATTAAATGCACCGTGCTTCTTAATGTTATCTTGGGCTAGAGGGAATATTGTGTATAGTCATGGAGGAGGGGGAAGGGTTCTGATCCTGCTTTTTGAGTAACAGTTGAAGGATGGTTCCCCAGATAAGACCATATTCCTTTTTCTCACCACATATAAACACATTTTCCCCTTCCTCCCATCTCAGGTTCTAATGTATGTTAGAGCTCAGTGGAACTGTGATGCTGGATTGGCCTTTACTATGACTGCATGCTTAATAAATTAATAACTATTTTCTTGCTTGGTTCCTCTTGCAGAATAGCTCAACAACAATACAGTGGGTTAGCTTGGTCTCACCCAGTTTGGTGGAAAGTGTAGTCAAATGCTCAATTATGGAGCTTCAAATGATGCTTTTACGCTTGGGTCACGGACCTGTGCAATTGTCCCAGTGGTTCTGAGATCAGACCATAAATAACAAATGAACTCAGTTTTGTTCTGGTCTTTGCGGACATGTCTGACACATACATGCACAATAAAACAGGAATCCCTAGACCCCATATTAGAAGTAGTGCAAAAAAGCAGTTTCAAGCTCAGTCTCCACATTGATTTAAGCTGGATTCCATTTTCTGTAAACATGCTAAAACATGGTGGCATTATTTCCCAGGGACTGAGGAGTCTTCCTTTCATCGCTGTCAGTCAGAGCTACATCAGCTCAGCAGTGGGCAGGGTTGGGAATGGTGTTGGGAGAAGGAGAAGGAACAAACCTTTTGGTGTCCTATAAACACTGTTCCTCCATTTGGGGTTTGGGGGATTTTTTTCAAAAAGCAAAAGTAGTTGAAATGCCCACATTTAAAAATCTCAGCCAGCTGAACTCCTTTTAGTAACACAAAATCACTCGAACAATCTCTTTGCCTTCGTAAAGATAGAAGAAAGAAAACAAAGTACTTATATTTTCCCTGTTCAGATTTAAGCGAAACAAAATGTCTTCCTTTTATCCCGTTGGACAAATCTAACCCGAGGTATTGAAGAAATTCCCCCCCAGAGCTCAATGCCTCTGTCTATAATGAAATACAAAGGAAAACAACTGCTAACACAAGTAGACTTTGTACTGCGTGAACGACTTTCCCTGTATTAGCAAAGCAGACTACTAATATGATATGATGGGACATTACTAATGCAACAGAGTGTAACTAATGCAAACAAAATATGTTGGAGTGCCTAGTTGAACTGAATAGAGAATTTGTTTGTCTGGGGACCCAGATTCCGAAAATCAGAGTAAATCCCACAGAAATAAATCTTACAGATAATTCAATAAACAAGCCAAGCCCATCAGATGCACCAAGCCGTTTGTGGGCACTGGAGACACAGGTAGATCCCAGAGACACAGGTAGATCCAGATACCTAATTCCCACACTGGCTTTTGGAGGGAGCTGGGTGCTTGTCTGTCCTTGGCACTTTGGAAAATCTCATCTTGTATTAATAATAAATGATGATAATTTGCATTGACATAATAACTAAGTGTATGTGATTACCAGTAAAGGCTGTAAAACTGTTATTCAAGTCTTTTTGAGCGTTGCTGTCATTGACTACAAGGCTGCGTGTTCATAGCAAGTTCATCTCTGAGGCACAGCTAGTTATAATGCTCTCTGAAAAGAGTAGCAGGGGGGGCTTTTGGCCTCCTTCCCCCTCCTCCCACTCTCAGCTCTTAATGACGATATCGCCTGCTGTAAATGGGCAGGTTGGTGCAAATGAGAGAACCCTATCCCCAGTTTCAGCTGCGGGTAATATCTCCCACAGCAAAGGGTCTGCTTAGGCTTTGATGCATCTCCCTCAGAAGACCGCCGAGGAAATGGAATATCGTGTGCTCCCCTGCAACCTCGAGGGCTCTGCGCTTCGGTGGGAGCTGCTTTGCAGCCAGTAGCAACTAGTCACAATTTGTTATTAAAACTGCAGCTCCCCACTGCTTGCTGCTGCTGACTACCACGAGGCTGGAGTCTACTCAAGAAACGCAGAGAAAGCAGAAACGGAGAATATTCCCAAGCTCACCTTTTAATGAAGGCATATGGCATTCAGGATATTGTTATTCATGTAGTAATTGGCAACGGCATACACGTATTAATGGTACCGCTCATCATGCTTAGGAAATTTTGGAATTGCTCCATTTTAATGGGCCATAAACACTTACCTGAAGTAAAAGTATATGGCAAATACAAAGAAACATGAATAATTCTTTATAATTGCACACATGTATTTATGTACACACACACATAGCCATCAGGCAAAGCAATTTTTTTTTTCATAATTATTACTGAACTAGAGAGCAAACTGCACCTAAATTGTTCTAAATCCAGATTAATAAATTTGATTTGTGACTGACAAGTGAAGGATCAAATGCAAGGCCCTGAGACTTTTCCTGGGTATTTGGGGCTGCATATGAACCGGAAGGAAACAAAATGAATCAGGCTGGCTGCAGGCGGCTGCAGAGCTTAACTGCAACATTTTCAGTAAAACTAGGGCTTGACAAAACAGCATCAACTCAGGGAGACAGGAAAAAAACACCCCTTCACAGTCGTCCTTCTACTGAGATATTAGAAAGAAGCGGGGTTGTGGGTTTTTTTAGTGCAATGAGTAACTGGAGTTTTATCTGGCTACTGATTCTTAGAGATGTGAGTGCATAGTTTATATCCTTACTAAGGAAAACTTCTGTTCTAATCTCTAATTGTAGAATTAAAACTTCTGCTGCTATAGCTATAGCACTATCCATATGGATAGTCTGGTTTAATTTCTATTTCAAAAGATTATTTTTTTTAAGTTCAGTTGTCTTATTCAAGCTAGAAATAAGAGCTCTTATGCCAAAGTAAAAGTTTCACATGGAAAGATAAGGAGCAACAGTGGTTTAAGCCAACAGCTTTAGATTTCTGCTGCTGAGAAGTATCATCAGTTTGAAAGTAGACCCGCTGAAACGAAAGGGCCTTCTTAGAGGAGGGCATAAAAATAAATTTTATTTGCCAGCAGTGGGGTCTGTGTCTATAAGGACTGAAAGGGTACATATTTCAAACCATTAAAATAAAAGAGTACATTTCTGTGTGTTCCAAATTCACCAAAACTCACCTAACTGTTCATGACCAGACATTTATGATGTATTTTCAGAGGGTGCTCAGCTGAGCAGTCAGCAATACCTATGTACTGTATATAGGAGTTAATGACCTCAGTGCTGATTCTGATAATGATCTGCGGATGCAGACCTTGTAATTCTGATACCTGGTGTCTAAAAATGAGCATCTGACACTCTTTTACCTCTTCTCCTGCAACCAGAAATTGCAGTACTTTTGTCCCAGCTTAATATCTGAAATATAATTCTTGCAAAGACCAGCCCAGTGAGGCTGGATTTTGTATTTCTCTATTGGAACCACAACTCCCCTTTATCCTTATCCTTCGACATCTGGTGTTGCAGGTAGGATACTCTGGCTCACAGCATCTGGGCTGAGAAATGTTTTCTCTCCTTGGAGTCCAAGGTACTTCAGAAAAATCCTTCAGAAACCATTTATCAGATTCAGCGCTGGAATGTTCAGTAAAATTTACAGTGAACTGCCTTCTTTCCCTTCCTGCACAGTTGCCCCAGACTCACTCCAGCAGAGCAGTTGTTAACAAATTGGTTAATTGCCAGTGCTTTGCTGATGTTCGCTATTCTGAATCAGGGATAGTCAACTCCATTCATACCAATTTGGAAATGACCTTAACTGCTGTTCAAAAATAAAACAGGATTTGTTCTGAAGTTTGAAAATCTCACAGGCAATTATTTCTTCTGGTAACTGACTCTCAGCATCCGTACTCATGCTTCTTCACTGGCAGAAAGAGAAAATGAGGAGTTTTATCAATAATGGGCTGGTTGGCAGCTCAGAAGGTCTGCGTCAGTCCCTGGCTCTGTCACGAATCTCATCAGGACCTTAGGCAAGTTGTCTCACCTCCCTGCGAGGCTGGAGCAATGTTACTTCATTTCCTGCTCTTTAAGGTGTTGTATTCGTCTAGATTGGAAACTCTTTTTGAGAAGGGTTGCGTTTGTAGGGTTGGATAGAACCTGCCGCAGTGTAGCCCCATTAACATCACAGGATTCTCAGATGAGGTGATAATATTCATAAAAGTAATTAAGGGAGGCAACAAAGAGATATCAAGCAAAGGGGTGATCTTGCAACATTTCTGTCCTCAGACTGAAACCATAAATTTCAGAAATCTTGTGAAACAACTTGCTCTCCAGAGTTTACTACTTGAACTTTTTGGAACAGTAGTATTTCAATTGTTTGGCTACAGCTGGAGAAATATCCAAACTTTTGGGTGCTGACTGGAAACCTCCAAACTTTCTGAGGTTTCTCTATCATTGACATAAACCACACTCTGTGGCTTTCAACAATAACATTTATGCTGATTTTAGCAATTCAAATCCAGATGCAGCAACTGAGGTTGGCAAAACAGATGAGCCACAGGCCACTTCTATCTGAATGTGCAGTCGCTTTTGATAACAGATTATCTGCACCATCATGGACAACCAAATTCTCATATGGCTTCTCTGATGTACAGGAGCAACATCAGTACCGTGCCAGCCTACAACGGATATAAACAATCTGGAAGTTTTTGCTTTGGAATACCTTGCTTGCATGTGAGAGCTGAACTGACTTGAACATGTAGCAATGTGCTTTTGCAGGTTTGGTGGGCATAAATTCTCTGCTCAGAAAGGATGTCTCATTTAAAAAGATAAACCAGCCAGAGGGGAAACAAGCATCTTCCAAAAATGCATGTAGGAAAGCAATTCACAGAGTGATGGCAAATGCCATGTTTTAAACGTATGCAAGCATCTAGACTCACCTAGATGTAACACTTGCTTCTCCAAGGGTTGTGTGCGGACCACTGTCAGCCTCTGCTGGCAGGTGCCAGAGTTGTCCAGCAAAGAGGCAACTAATCCTCCTCTTGTCCAAGTGTCAGGAACCAGCAGCAGGTCTGTTTGGAAGAGCCAAGTAGAGAGTACGTATCGTCAGCACATCTGTGATTGCCCACAGTCTTCAGATGTGAGATGATATTGAGTCCTGCAAGGGAAAGTATAATAATAATAGACTTAAGTGAAGCTTTGATTCAACTTTATGAACAGGAGAGAGGCAATTCACACTGCTTACCCAGAAGCAATGCTCACACCAGGGAGTTGGAGGGAGATATTCTATTAAAAGTATCACTTCACAGGGGAGAATTCTACCCAGACTGAGATATGAAATGGGAAATTTCAGTGGGAGCTCCATTTTCTGTGGGGGAGTACAATGGAGAACTTGTTTTGGTAGCCAAGCTCCTAATGGAAAGATAACTTCATCCTTAAATCTCAAGTGATTTCTGCCAATTCATAACAATTTACACCTACAGGGCATCAGCAAATTAAGTCCAACTACATTACTGTCATACAAAGAAGTATTGGGTACACTGGAGCATGGAAAGACTGACTTACGGAATGACATATGTTAAGGAAAAGAAATAAAATTCAAGAGTCCCAACTCCCAGTCGCCTGCTGTAATCACTGTACCTTGTTTTTTAATACTCTTCCACTGCTGGAAATAAATGAATTATTTAGGTTCTGCCTGACCATTTTTCTCTTTCCTTTTTTAGCGTTTTATGCCTCGACTTTAATTCATTCCCAGTATTTTTTCCATTTTAGTTTCTAGCAATAACATTATTAAATTTCATGTCTGCTTCCGTTTTTATTTCCATCTTTCACCAAAAAGATATAAAGTGAAATGAATCCAAATGAGAGAGCTTTTCTCTTCAAACCGCTCTCGGTATCATCGTTTCCTTAATTAAGTAATTGAAGCTCTCCCAACACACACAACGTCATTCAATCTACTGCGGTCTCTCGTATATACTGGCACTTAGATTTGTTCCTATAGGGGACTGTTTTTCCAGCCCATCAGTCTCTTTGCATCTTGCTTCTAATAACCTCTCGGGCCTGTTCCTCCTGGTACCCCACAGTGCACGTGCAACACAGCTTTAAAACAAGGAAACAACGTATAGACAAGGTTACTTCAGGGTTATTCATAAGGCTCTCTATCCTGGGGCTTTATGGGCCCGGTCTCGATGGATCTGACTTCCTCACATTTCTGGCCGAACAGTTATATTCCTTGCTTTAGTTTTGTGTTTATGCCCTTAGTTTCTTCCTTTGAAGTGAAAGTTTTTACATTATTAATTATTATTTTTCTTCTTTTACATCTTAGGCTGTCCAAACCTCTTTTGCCACCTCTTTGCTGAGCAGTTGCTGTCTTCTTTGGATTCTGGAATAACATTTTTCTATGCTGGAAATCCTGGCTAGAAAAGTGTCCAGACCAGAAATACATTTTCAAAGGGCGAATAACACAAAGCCCATGCTAAAATTTAGCAAATCCTCATCCTCATGACAAAGTCACCAGGAAAACCTCCTAAACCCTACTAATTTAGATAGATCCTCAACACATCCAGTATTATACAGCTATGGCTGCAGTTGTTGGGAGTTACAGCAATTTTTATTGTTGTTGAAAGTTTCTCAATGGAAAATGGAGATTCTATTTCACTATTTTTCAGGAAAAAGATCCCCTCAGGAGTCTAGATGATATTTTTCCTGGGGTCAGGAGGGAAGGAAGAGCAGATGCTCTACGTTCCTTCTCTTCTATGGACATTGGATCAATCACTTCCCTTCTCATTCCACTCCCATCCTTCCGATGCCAAATCTAGCTAGGGGTGGGGGAGTCAGCAATTGTTCTCTTGCCTGTGAATTTAGGATGATAAAGAAGGAGATGCTATTGCAATTGTGTTTCAAGATTGGGAAGAGATGCAAAGAAGCCCAGGAGAAGGCAGAGAATGGGACTGTGCTGTGGATGTGGTGGTGGTGGAGCTAAGCCATGGCTGGAAGTGGCTTGAATTAGAGTCAACAGCATAGGTGGGAGGGTTGGAAATTAAATGGGTGAACTCAAACTTGAGGTTTGAGGAGAAACAGCTAGTAAAAGTTGTATTTGTACAGAGGAGATATTATATGCAAAAGCACTAGAAAGGGTTTCAAGCTTAAAATCTCACAACACACCAAATGGCCTAACTTTTCAGACCCCCTAATCTCAGAGCTTTAGTATAAAGATCTGGAAAACTGACATCCAAACTCATATTCCTGTGAGCATCCTTACTACTTCTCACTGAAGTCCTTATTCTCCTGAATAGACCTAGCTCTGACTTTACATGTGAATTATTTCTATTCCATAATTTTATCATATTATACTTGTGACAGCCTGATGGTGAGGAGAGCATCCAGATCTGCTTGGAAGAACTAAATCCAAACAGAATTAATGAGTAGGAGAGTTGTGTGACACTAGCAGGAATTCACTCCACTCTTCCCTGGCCGAGAATTTTGTAGAATGGATCTGTGTGACATCCTTTGCAGGCTGAGCGTTCGTAAGCCCAACCTGTGACACTTCAGCTTATCACACATCTGGTGAATGAGCGGCCTCCCAGCTTACGGCCACTAAAGCAGAGGAATTTCACCATCGATCTGGAGAAGCACTTGAGACAATAGGAGTAACAGGGCAATAAAGATTGCAATATATCACCGAACTCGGCCTCTGGCTTGCACAGAAGAGAGCTGCATTAAGATCATTACAGCCTGCCTATGACTGATCTGAAGAGAGTAAGTCAGCTCTAGGAAGGAAAAGAGCTGCTGAAAACAAAACAAAACCAAACTAACTAATGAAAAAAAAAAAATATATTAATGTGACAAAATCTCTTTTGCCAGCCTGGACAGATGCCTTTAGATTCCCATTCTGCTGTAAGCATCTGCCGATGAAACACATGCACTAGTTAAACCAAATTATTAACCCCACCTTGCCCCTACAGAAACATCCAGCTTCTGAAATCATGAGTTACACTCACAAAAATGGGAAAGGCAATGAGAAAACAGGAAAGAAACAAAACCCAGGAATCCACCTCTTGTGTAAGTCCATACATCAGCAAAATGCTGAAGATGCTCTCTTACTGGAAGCACAAGGGCAAGCGTTACTGTCTCCGCCAGGCTCTTGTGCTGGGAGCTGGGGAGGTACTTCCCGGTCCCGTTGGCTCGGTACAGCCTGGTGACAGCCTGGTGACAGGTGACAGCCTGGTGACAGCGTGGCATATGGCCCTGGCTGGCCGGCCCCTGTGGCGAGGCACGCGGAGCTGCTGCCCACAGCCCTACTCCAGCCACAAGCCTGCCCAGGTGTATTGGAAGTGCCCCACAGGATCGCAGCCCTGTGATCAGGGGTTTGGGGATCGATCCCCTGGTACACAGAAAAAGGAAACCTTTGATGTACTCTGAACTGAAAAAAAAGTGAGTAGAGGATCAAATCCCACCAGCCTAAATCCACCTGTGTTTACTGCTGTGGACATACAACCATTTCTACCAGCTGAGGGTTGGCCCAGCAGGCATTTAGTTTTCCAGGGCACATGTTTGTCTCCTGGGCATGTTCTTTCCATGTCCCTGCAGATCACCTGGATTGTCTTATGCTTTTCCTGTGTAACAGATCCACCAATGACCTGCAAAGGAGCCAAACTAGGAGCAAGAGTGATCGCAAAAACCCAACCACACTTGGTGACTCTTTGTCACTGCAGACAAATCCAAGAATAAAATCCCTTTTCTGGCCCCTGATCTCTCATTGCCTGTAAAGAAATTTGTCATAATTGTCACCCTCTTACGGAGAAAGAGGTGGAATTTGATGCTTTGTGGAGAATGAAAAAAATCTCCATCAACAGAGGAGGAAAAGAAATAGGGACTTTCATTCCCATGTCCCCATGCTCCCTTCCATTTGCTTCCATTTGCTGTGGGTTTGCCAGCACCAAACCAGTTAATAGTGAGCTTTTAACATACATACATTTAAGCAGCTACTTACGGTGCATTGAGCCAGGTGTGCTAAGCAATTGAAATTAATTTTTATCAGCAGGCAAGGCCTTCTAGTCAAACTGGAGAAGCCTTAATCCTCCTAAATGGAGCAAAACCTCCCTGCAGATAAAAGACTTGCCTGGCTTGTTCCAGAGGGAGTTGGTGACATGGCTGCACCCTCGCCCCCTTCTCCCTAAGGAAAATATGGCCCTGCGGGAAGAGTGGAGAGGGATGATCAAAGGGAGCTGCAGTTTAGCCGCCTGCTTCCAGCAACAGAAAGGCTAACCCATCATTAGCAGGGAGCAGCGCTATTAGAGGTGAATAGTGAATGGAAGGGATGCACACTTAGGATCTTTGGCAGACAGAGGAATTGGGGCTATGCCACTGCGTAGGAGAGATTTGGGCTTGGGAGGGGACCTTGTTTCTTCCCACTCCTTTGGCAAGGTAAAACCCAGGTGTGTCCCTGGGAATCCCTAGCTTTTAACTCGCTTAAGACTATTAATGAGTGGATGGTGGTTTTCACCTGCACAACTCATAGGTAACTCTGAACTGCATTTCCCACTGCATTTTGCACCTACAAAACTTCTCACTCTTTCTCCTTATCGCCCCTTCACCAGAAAACAAAAAGCAAGTGTCCTCTTCAAGGGTCGCTCTCTTATTTTTTTCCCCTCTGGCTTTGGAGTATAAGGAGGGAGGAGGGCAAAAGGGCAAACTTCCTCGAAGTTTTAAAGCAGAGCTAGGAAAGTAAAATGATTCTCCAAAAAACCGCATGTAACAGTGCTGGAGTGGGAGCAGGCTGGGCAAGTTCTGCACTTTCTTCTCTGATTAAGTTATTGTCTGCTTTGGGATGGGGTCCAGCTAATTGTCAACTTGCATAAGTTTTGGAGGTTGAGTAAAAAGTCTTAGTGAGACGTTGAAGGGTGATGGTAAAAGCATACTTATAGCTGGCTTTTTAAGATGAGGTAAATGGAGATTTCTCTGTTCAGCAGCTTGCCTGCATGAACGAAGCCTTAGCTTCGATGTATCCATGTTACCTGTTCTCTTACTGCAGAGTTGCCAGCTTACAGATTTCCAGCACAGATTTGTGTTGTCAGTCCCAAGTACCAGTCAGACACAGCGAGCCAAAGACAAGCTGTGGAGCAAGCAAGGATTAATTGATTAGTGATCCTGCAGCCCACTGGGATGGGGAAGGCTGGCTGGATGTGGAGAGGGTGTAGGGAGCAGGTTTACATTCACCCTGGGGATGAATCTGCCTCTGGGATATATATGTTGAAGGTGGTCAGAGTTTGAAAATGTAATTGTTAGGTAAAGACCACGCATAGTCCTGGGTGGCACTACGGTTCCTTTTAGAAAAGGGGCAGAGTGCAGTGCCCACTACCAAGTCCAATTGCTCTAGCAACTACATGGAGCAGACAACCCCCTGCCATCCCCCCTAACAGGTTATGCCACGCATTTCCCAAGGGGAAATCCAGTTCTTCTGGGTGCAATAGAGCAAGACATGGGCCATGGTTTCCCTGACTCCTTTGGGTATCCCAGCATTCCTGTTGCATCCAGCCCAGAGCCAGTTTCACATGTGAATACAAGGAACTGAGTTGAGTAATGGCCTTTTGGGAAGCCTTCTGGTGTCTCTAGCCCTCCAGACCACAAGTCAGAAACAACCAGGCTTTTGCTTTGCAAAAACCCATCATCTGCTCATTAACACTTTCTCCATCCCATGGTTTGACTGACTTTTATCCACCCTGCTACAAAGGAAACTTTTGATTTTTAATCCCTCAGCCTGGAAGCTCCAAAAAGGGAATTTCCAAGCATGCAAGTGGTTATTAATAATAAATAAAGACAACCTCTTACATGGATGGAGCACCTCTTATAGAAAGAAATAGATCCCAAGGTGTTATACAGACATGTTTCTGCTTTTAGGAATCACTCTCATATGGATTTACGGCACAGAGACATTTTGTCCTCTACCAAAGCAATATCATGTTATCCACCGTTGAAAGCAACTGTCTCAGGGGTTGAATGAAAACGATATTTGCCAGAATTAGAACCTAATAGTGACTATGACTTGCTTTGCATATTTTAACGGATATGCTTTAATCTGACCTAATACTTAGAGACTCTGAGTTCCTGTTTGTCATGATGAGCTCTGTCTAAAACTTGGTTTGAGCCCAGCTTCCACTTTCACTGAAGCACTCCAACACGGACAACCTTTTAGCCTTCCTCGGTGAGAATAATATTTGCTTTCTGATAGGCTGAATTTACATACTTTTTCTTTTTATGCGTGTGCGTGTGTGTTATGATGAGAAGTTTTAAAACAAATGGAGTTATCCCCAGCTGCTAAGTTCTGACATGCACTTTAAATAAGTAAACCCAGGGATGTGGCAGGCTGTGAAGGAAGGGAGAGCAAAATTGGCTTGCATGATGCACTGATCACAGAATTATCATCTGCTATCACATAGTTTACCATTAGACCCAGCTGCTGCCAACCTGACCGGTGCATTTCTTCAAGCTAAGCTAACAAAGCACTTATTTGTTATCCAGGGAACTACCTCTAATAGACTTCCAGTGAAATAATATTTGCTTTCCAACCCTACTTTGAATCCCACTCACTTTGTTAAAAAGATTGCCTCTGGCTGTCTCCGCTGGTCTAATCTAATAGTTTCTAGTTTGTACAAGCAAAGCGCTTTCAGCCAACAATATAAATAACTTAAAGAGAAGAAGACACTTTTACAGCGCTCTGTGCCGGGTGCTATAGAACATGACAGATTAGTAAATGACGCCTCAGTGGAGCTCATCTGGGAACCTCTGTCAGTTGAATATGAGCAATTACAATATTGTATTTGGGCTGAAAGGGTTGTCTGTCTTCTTACAAAAAGGCTAACAAGAAAAATAATTCCTGTCTTACTTCTCCTGTGCATGAAACCGATCTAAGTGGCTCTAGCCCCTTTTCTCTTCCCCTCCCATTGCCGTCGCAGCAGCAGGAGAGGAAGGGGGGGGGGGAAGCGAGCAAGGAGAGAAAAGAGTTATTTTCTTTCTGTTTTCACTTTTCGTTTGAATTGAAAACGAAGAAAGAATAATATTAGGAGAGGGGGCTCCCTGAGGTTTGAGAGGGGACGTTTTATCATTATATCAAAGGGTACTTTCTGCCACCCGCCTCTACTACTCCAGCAGTCCAGCGTGCTCCTTAAAGAGCACGTGCCCCATGCCTGTCGGAGCCGCTCGATTTATCTCGGCTCACCTGCTATGATCACCAAGGGCCTAGAGTTTCAAAGAGTTACCCAAGGTTTACCCATGCTATTCCCACTGTGGCTTTTTTAAAATAGAAATCCTGAGGCTGAGCATCATGCGACAGAACAGATACCATACAAGCTGTGATTTCCAAAGGAAAGATTTTCACATCCCGCTGAAATTTTCTTGAGGCTCTTTTGAAACTGCCTGTAGGAGTGGAGGGACAATACCATGTGTGCTCCTCTAGCATCAGGGAAGTTACACCAAGGAATCTCCCTTTGTGACAGTTTGACATGGGATTTTGCAAACATCTACAGCCAAAGCAATTTCTTTTTTTTTTCTCCCTTTTTTTTCTTTCTTTTTTTTTTTTCTTCTGAAGAACCATCCCACTACCAGGAATTTCTTTTGTTTCCATCTGTCTTTTTCTCACCACAGCCAGTTACTGTGGCTCTTTTCAGGCCTGTGAGTAATTGCATGCAACTGCAAGCACAGGAATGTACACCAGCAGAAAATTATGCTCCTATTAAATGAGGTCCTCCTGCTACAGAGAGGAAAACACTGTCTTTCCACCCCTATCCTGCTATTAAAGCAATAGCTGCCATATCCTGTGTCACCCTGAGGATGACCAAAGGCTCAGATACACGGGCTATAGCTGCAGTTATATAGGAAGGTTTGGAACCAGACAAAACCACAAAGGTCTGAGCATTAAACTGCTCACTGATATGCCGAGCAGGCCCTGGCATTCCTGGGGTGGAAATCACTTTCTGAAGCCCAAGAACTACTCTGGAAGAACACAGAGCCATGATGAGAAGTGACCAAGAAACTGCCATTCACTGAAAATAAACCACGATCCCTTGTTGAGGGGGAATAATGTCAAAACATCACATTTCAGTTGGAGTAATTGCCAGCAATAATGTAATCTAAAAGCTGGGGGAAAATCTCCATCCAACACAAAACCAATGCAAGCCTAATTCTGCCGTTCAGACCTAAAGCCTGCCTTCATGCTCATGCTGATACACCTGGTGACAGCGTGGGATGTGCGCTGCCAGCACGGGGCAGAATTTGACCCACAGATTTCCCCCACACTACTTAACTATGCTGTATTAATGCTGCAAATATCCCTGAAAACAGAGATATGAAAAGCAGCTCCTTTCAAGCAAATCGGCTAGTTTTCACCTTGGAACATAAATGATGCCGCAGGCTCTGTTCATGGCTCATGGATGGGACTGCAGCTCCTGTGAGATCAGAGGTGCAGCCATCAGTCAGAAACTGCCAGCTCCTGGCACTCCTGAGGTGTTCAACAGGACTCCGATATCTGATTTCCTCCTCCTCTTGCTTTGTTTGATCCCAGCTGATTTAATCACAGATTATCTTTCACCAGATAGAAAGTACCTCTGCAATGAAACAGCAGTAGTGAATGTAACGTTACCTCCTGAAAAATTAGGTCTGGATGGAAAATCAAAGAACACGTCAGGAGAGATGGCTGGAATGAAGAGGCCAGCAGTTCTGAACCAAAGGGCCTGGGCTCTGCTCACAGATTTGGCCACCAAGTTAGTGTTTGATCTTGGGCGTGATATTTCATCTCTCTTTGGTCTGTTTAAACTGTGAGCTCCATGGGGCTAGGCTCATCACTCTGTGGCTGTGTAGTATGCAGAACATGGAAAATATTTGTCTTTTAGATTGCATTTGGCTTAGCGTTTGAAAAAAAGGAATGCAACCTCTTTCTTTTATATGAAAAAGTACAAAACGTCTTCCACAGGTTTTCAGAACATGGTCACTCATATCTTCAGTTCTAAAAATGACAGCTGGTAAGTCTTTGTGTTTTCAAACTGCTGATTTCAGTCTTGCCTACTTTTATTTCAGCCTTGGGCACCATACTCTCAAATGTAGGTGAATGCAATTTTTTAAAACTCTAAAAAACACATTTTTGCAAGGAAAGTTTGTGGGAAGTCTCCCTGTACCTATGCGAGGTAAAAAAGGCAGAATTAGGCAGCCTTGGCAGATTTAGGATTGTGCCGAAGGGATCAATCTCTTTCAGATTGGATGCCTCAGACACTTTGCAGCAGTGGAGTGGAGCACTGGTAGCAGGATAGGCACTACCAGGGCTTAATGACAGCACAATGTCTGATGAATTTGTGAGTGCCAGCAGTGCCATAAGCAAGGGCAGGGGCAGCACCTGAGCATCCTGGGCATAGTTTTGCCATGAAGCCTTCATAAAATGAGTGCTTAGATCCCCAAACTATTACAAGGTTGAGTAGAACCAGATCTTGTACTTATTACGCAGAAATTATCTTTTAGCTGTACCTAGTCACAGAGATCTGCAGAGATACGTCAATGCCTGTGTCCACTCATTTTGGTTAGCATTATGCTCCTAAATACATTTATGGATCTAACCTCTGACCACCGTCTTTTGTGCAATGACATAATACCTTTCCCCATCTTCTCTTTTCCTAGACTACAAAAATTAAGGAAAAGCATTCCACCACCATCCCCCAGTGCTCCCAGTTCTCAGCAGGGAGAGGTGCCCCTCCGAGCTTTTGTTTGATTATCTGCCACTGAAGTCAAGGCCAGCCACTTGCTTGCCTGCCTGCAGCTCAGCCCAGGCACCTCTTGGAGGACCAGCCATGGAACAATTCAGCCTGTAAGACCTGTATTTCTCAAACTCAGGGTGGGATGAAAATCAGTGTCTATATATCTTTCACATCCTTAATTGTAAAGTTGTTAACCTTGCATTTAGTGCTTGAATACTCCTGTGATGGGCACTAGAGATAAACCTCTGAGAGCCAGACATTGAAATAACATTGTGAACATTTTTTTTAACCCAGAGAGCTATTATTGACAGGGTGTCAGCTGCTGATGAAGGGCCCTGAAATATTTTATGGGATGTGACAGCTAATAAAACAGGTTGTTGTTTTTAATTGTTTGGCAGGTAGCAGTGAATTGTGAACAGATGTGAACTGGGTGCAGAGGAGTCTGTAGGTTTCCCTGAATTTCTTCCACATTTCACCGCCACCACTAACACTGAACATTAAAAATATTAGTCTCCTAATTTTCACCCTGTGCCTTGCTGCTTTGGTCGTTTTTGAAAATTGCACCATGCAACCAAAAGTGCTCTGCAAAATTCCTGGGGCCCAGTCGACCAGGGCCAGAGGAGGTTGATTTCAGTATAGGGGGTTGTTTATGAAACAGGTCACATTTTTTCCACATAAAATTTTGCAGATGATCCTGTCGCAGTTGATCTGCCAACTGCACAGATGGTGTGCCTCTGCTGCACTGAAGACAGCTCAAAAATGTCCTGAGACCTACGTCCTTATGAGACCGCCCAAACTAAAAATCATCTGTACTGCACTGTGGATGTGCATGGGCACTGCATGGCAAGAAGGGAAATCTGGGTCTTTCACCCCGCTGCACAAAACTATGCTTTTCCAGAGCTGCTTTGGGTACAAAACTTATTCTCGGTTTCAGCCCGGTGCCTTGGCTTCTTCAGCCTGCTGCATAATTAGCTCCTAACACTTTCCATAGCACAATGTACTTTTGGGAGGCTCCAAAGAGCCTCTGTTTAAGAGACCCAGAGGGACTGTGCAGGGCTTGCATTGTCTGAAATGAAAGATGTCTCATCAGGTTACACCTTTTAGCTCCTATCTGTATAAGCATGTTGATAAGTGGTGCTTTTTCTTCCTCCATCCCCCCACTCCCTCTCTCTCTAATATAATCTTTGCCAGAACTAGTCAAAGCAGAATAGCTGCAGGGGATTCATTAATCCTAGTCTGGAGCTAACCACCATCAGCACCACCAAATCATAAAAATAAAAATTTAAAGCACCTCAGTTTATTATTCATTTACCCTCTGTCCAGCCTTTTCTTTCTGCTCCCAGAATAGGTTCCCCCCCACACTGGTACCCCTCCAGTTGCTCCATCCTCTCCCTGATCTTCTGTTAAACAGTTATCAATTCCCGAGGGAGACTTGGGATAAAATGACACTCCTCCCATGTGCCGAAAGCTGCCAGGGTTGTGTACACTGGCACAAGTACAACAGAAACTAAGCCTTGGCCTCAAGCAATGTAACACCCAGATAAACAAGTCTGCCAGAAAGAGGCCCGGCTGAGGCTCTGCGCTCCGGGAGAGGCTGATCCAAACCCTCCTGAGCTGCAGATAGCTGCAAGACAGGGTGTATCCAGGAAACCCAGGCTGCTCCATGGTGTTACATCCCTCCTGGCAGTGATCCAGTGCATCCCCCACAGCCGCCCTCCCCACACCACACTTGCCAGCCAAAGAGGTGTTCCCAAATAATGCGGAGCAAAAGACACCGGTAGCACCTCAGTGCAGACCTGGGCAGGGGAATCCTGTTGCCTCGATGTATTTGGCCACGGGAAGATGCTCGATGTGGGGAGAGGGGAACTGTTGCCTTGCCCAAAGCCTCGGCTGAAGGTTTGAAGTGGCTGGGTGCACCCTGGGGATGGCAGAGGCAGACCACAGCTGTGCCCACGGTTTGGGTGCAAGATCGAAAGAACAGAAAAAAAAAATGTTTTCTTCTCCACAACCCAGGAGTATTTCTGCCTTTCCTAGCACTGGGCTCCAGCAGCACTACCTGCCTCCTGCTGCAAAGCCTCTCTCCTGCTCCCGAGCACTGACAGCAGGCAGGAGAGCCCTTCCTGCAAGGGGAGCAAGCGGAAGAGATCTGGGCTGGCAGAGCATCCTCCAGAGGAGGAACAGGACCTTTATGTTCAAACCAAGGAGGTGGTCTGCCTGTAGGTGATTTGGACGCTCCCCCAGTCCCCATCTCCCAATTTACCTACAGTAAAACAAATTGGTTTTGAGAAGAATCATGATCTCGAGATGCCTGAACACTGGACTTCTTCCTGCTTCTACCAATGGGAGCAGATAGGGCCAGAAGAAGATACCCCCCATCTTCCCTCATCCTTCACTGAGGAGTTCAAGGTGTCATCCTTTGGCTTTTTCATGGCTTTTGGAAAGACTTGCAAGGATCACATGCCCGAGGAACGAAGACTACAAGCCCTCCAGAAGTGACAGGCATTTTCCAACTCCAGTCCTCCCCCGAGCCTGCCTGGGGAGCCTGCAGCCCACCCATCGGGGGCAGTTTTGCTTGTTCAGAGAGGGGAGGCTGGGCTGCGCCACGATACCACCTTCCACCTACACTGAGCAGTTACCGCAGCGCAGGCCACAGAGCTGCTTGCATGTTACACACAGCCCAGATGTGGCTGCTGCTGTCCACTGTTGGGTTGTACTGCTTTAGGGTTGAGATGGATTAGAGCTGCAATGAAGACAGGCTGCTCTAGGCACCCACTCCCGCCTTCCATGTGCTACAGAGAGCTGCAGAGTCAGGATGGGCCACAAGCTTCAGCAGTGCCATCACCCACCCCTCTTCCACCAAACATGCCAAAGGTGGGAAGAAGCGAAGACAACACCCTGGAGGGTGGCCCCATTAGTATCGAGGCACTCTTTGAAATTGGGGTTATCCTCTCCTACCGTCAGAATTGATCTGCTTTACGGAAAACCATGAGCAGCGATGAGCTTCCAAGGCTCTGCCTGCAGATAACCTCTGTGACTGAGGGATGCACAGAGCGGAGGGTGTTTGCTAGCTAAACTGGACTGCCTGCAGTGAGGCGAGAAAGTGCATCCAATTAAAAATACTCAATCAGTGTAGGCATATGCAAAAAAAAAAAAACCAAAAAACCCACACAACAGCAAAGGCCATTCTTGTTTGCAGTGAAGAGTCTGGCAATCTTAATATAACGAGAAATGCAGGCCATGTGGTGCCTTGTATACCACGTATGTTCAAGGGAATCATTTTGCAAAAGTGTGCAGGATCTCTCTTCATATCCCCCATTGCAGAAAACTGCAATTTCCTTGTGAAGCCTATCAGCAGTACATGGTAACTGAAAACCACTAAGCCAGCTTTTCTATGAAGTTTTTTCTTCTACCTTCAGACTGGAGAGGATGCCTAAGTACTAAGCTGGGAAGGGCACTTTACATCAGAAAAAATGGTACACACCAGATTGGCTTCATTTGGGGACATTTAGGACTCATGAATGACTCAGGAAAAAAAGTTTCTGCAAAATTAGACTCTGATTTCATCAGCTGAGGGACAGAGCACCACCAGCTCTGCCACGGAGTCTGGCTGGAGCAATCAAATGTTGCAGATAGGAGATGGAGGCAAGCTACTGTGAAACTGAGGGATAATTGATACCTAATAAGTTTAAGTGCTATCAGTGGTACTGTTAAATATAGTTAAATGCAGTTTATCCACCTCTAATTCAGTATTGATCCGCTTCTCCTGTACACCAAGGAGGCTGAGTGTACTTGATTTTTAGTGCATCACTTTGGTGTTGCTAACTGCCCTGGAAACAGTGGGACCTTTCGGAAACTGGTTGGCCTCAGCAATACCCACTCCGATTAGCTTAATGCAAGTCCTGTGATAACTGCAGTTTCATTAGTAAAGCTACAGCTCCTTGAGTCGTGCAACCATGTAAGGAACTCTTTTTCACCTTGTTTCTTTACATGTTTATAACCTCCAGCTGAAAAAGGCTCAAAAATCTGCACCCTAAAATCTCAAGACCTAAAATTAAAATCAAAAGGCGTCGACAATTATTATCCTCTAAACCTACAAGCTTTCAGCAAAGCTCATTGCCTTTTTGCAGCCTGACTCACACTACCCAGTTGCTCGAGGCTGGCAGTATTGCTTCCTCCTGCCTGCCCAAAGCACTGGGCAACTCTCAGATGTGGAGCAGAGAGAAGGCGTCGAAGCTGCGGTGGGGGTGCGGAGGCTCGGCTGCACCACTGCCTGCTTGCCAGCCCCCCAGCACCACCCGCAGTCCTGGTGTTGGTGGTCGTGTGGTGTAAAGCTGGAGCAGGCGGCGCAGAGGATTACTCATTGCGCATGGGTTGCAGTTAGCGCTGCCAGGGCTTTATCTGTCAGTTAGCCGCGGGAGCAGAGAAGAGCCGGCTTCATGTTGGCAACAGACCGAGCTGTCCCCGTTTCTCCTCTGTGTGCTTTGGAGCATCAGTCCTGCTGACCCCCCGGGTGCAGGCTCTGCCAGGGGGACGTGTCAGAGCAGGCAGGCTGTGGAGACCTCCTCCCTGAAGGACAGCATCACGGTTGTGGCTTCATCATATGCTCGTGCCTTCCTGGCTTCACTTTGGAAGCTGTGTACTAAACTGGGGCACAGAGAGAGCAGCAAATGTGCGAGGGATCAATCCTGCAGCATGCCAAGCACCCTCCTCTTCCCGCTGGCTCCCACTCCCAGCACCTTGCAGGATCAGGCCCTTTCTTATGAACCGTCAAGTCATTATCGTCTTTCCCTGTTTGGCATTTAACGTCTCTTGGCAAAAGATTAATGAATTGACTGGCTTTCAACAGGTTTTATGAAGCAAGACAAGAGCATGCCAGCACAGACAGAATATTAAATGCGTTCAGCAGGGAAGCCTCGCACGCCTGTTGTCTGTGCAGCCAGTGTGTGTGTGTAGGCACGAAGGGCTCTGAGGGAACCGTTGGCTCAGAATGGCAAGCAAGGGGGAAAACTGCAATAAAAGCAACATGTGGCCTTTAGCTTACTGCCTTACCTCAGATGAACCTTCGTTAAAACTGCTCTGAGCCTGCTGATTTCATGCTAACCCCCACCACACACACCAGGAAGATGATAGTCACATGACGGAAACATATGAATTAGGGATTGGGGGGTTTAAAGCATCATTCATATTTCTGTGGTTATTTCCCCCTGGTCTAAGTGCCCTGCCAGCCATGCCATGGGCATTTGGGTGCACAGGTTCATCTTGTCACCTGCTGCTGCAGTGGGCAGCAGGCAGGGCTGTCTGCACGAGGGGGGGGCAGAGGAGAGTGAGAGGTGCCTGGGTGCTTTATACAGGCATAGTTCAGCCAAAGAGTTCTGCTGACTTCAGAAACCACCAGAGCAGAGACCTCCCAAAAGCAGATTTCATGCCATGTAACATGTCCTTTGGTTGTTCTGTTTTTAAAATATATGGACTGAGTGTTGATTCAGGTCTTTAAAACAAATGAACCATTTTATTCAAGTAATAGCTGCGTTAGCAGTGACTGAAACTATTGCAGTGCTTATTTGCACGCGAGGGTAAAGTAATGGAATTTCAGGTCTGATGAGATCAAGCCAAAATGCTTCTGAGTGTCAGAGAAATTTCAGTCCTGGACCTGCTTTGAACTCCACAACTCACACCCCAGACGCAGATTTTTAATCCTCTTTAGTAATTGGAAATATGTGGCACAGCACATCTTCTTTTGGAAAGTTTAAAGGCAGAAAGCCATACCCCTTGTTCTAATGCTAGAAGGTCCTGACACTGCGAAGTGCTTGAGGTGCAAGGGATTTCTCATTCCCATGGATGTGAATGGGAAAAAATTTGGTCAGCACCTCACAGGTTTAGACTTACTAAGGCAATTGGAATGATGTGATGGTTTACTAATTGTTGCCTCTTCCCATGTAATATTGCATGATTACAGTTACTTTTTGAAAAGAAGTTAGCAGTGCCAGATCCTCAGCTGGAGTCAGCCAGACTATATTCATGGGAAATGAAGGGTGAGACTTTATAACAGGTCTCTAAAGCCATGTGGAATTTGTAAACCTTTCTGGATCCTTGGCCTAGTCCTGAAATATCTGTTCAAAGTAACCAAGAAAAGCAGTTCACAGTCAGCAGCTCCTTTGGGAAGCACCCAGGGATGCCCATGGGTCAGAAAAGGCGATAGCCTCTAAGAGGGGTATCAAAAGGCGCAGGAACTGTCCTGGCACGTGTGATAACCTGTATGAGCTGGCTACTGCCAGCCAGGATGGCGTGCTTTGGGTTCTGGCATGGCACACAGCCCTTCTCCTCGCATACCCTTCGCCCCGGGGCTTGCACGGGCACTGCTGGCCCGCAGATCAACGCTGCCGGTCCCCGCCGCTGCACGGGCAGAGCCTTAGCAGCTATACGGGGCACCTGCCAGCTTAGAGTAACATCAGGTCTCTTATCCAGCACAGACAGGCAAGAGAGAAACGGTGAGGTCTCATCCTGTGTCCTGCCTTAACAGACCATGCGGAGATTTACGACACGTGGCATGTGATACAGGTGAACATTCCACTCGCGTTCACTGTGCAGGGAGGTTCTCGCACACCAGCACTCCTGCCAGCCGCCCATTCCACAGGGAGAGCAGAGGAGGTCCTTTTCAGATGACAACACTCTGTGCTAAAAATTAGAGGCATCCAGTTTCCTCTGGTGTTAGTAATAACGTGTGCCGGTATGAACTGGAGCGAGACTTGCAGGAGTCGCTCCTGTCTTGGCTGTGCTTCTGGCACCAGCTGCATGGTATTGAGTCCAGTGTGAAGGCAGTTAGCACTGGGGATCCTCCTTGGCAGTCTCAGGGACAGCTGTCAGTGCAGGCAGAGGCTAGAAGATGCTTTTTCTCTCCACATGGGTTGTCCTGGAATGAGACTGCATCATCATCCAAGCGTCCCCTCCCTGGCTTCTTGCAGGCAGGTACGGGAATGCAGGCTGCCACAGGGATATTCAAATGACACATATACATACAAACCATTATGTTCCCTTGCATAGGGTTCATCTGACAGTCATTTTGCAAGCGGTTTTCTTTGATACGACATCATGATCAGCATGTTCTAACTGGAACAGTGACATCGTTCCACACCTTGAACCACCCACATGTATATCACCACAGCCTCACCAGATGCAATATCCTTGTACAGGCAGGAGTTTCCCAGGAGAAAAAAAAAAAAAAAACACCAACAAAAAACAAAAAAAAAACCAAACCCCAAACCTGACCCTACTTAGGGAGCTTGCAACATCGTGTTTTCTGTTGTGTCTTTGACATTTTCTGCCATTACTGCTGTGGCCATGAAGTGAAGCCTTTAATGACACAGAAGTAATGAATACAAGGCATGGTAGGCAGGCATTGCAATAAACTTCCACCAGCAACAAGTATGAATGACATGACTTACAGCTTTTGCAATGTTTTTCCAGGTACCAATTCCCCACAGTCGTCCTAAACCTGTATTTTTTACATATATGCATTTGAGACTGCGTTGGTGCAGAAGCAGTGCTCACGCTGAGACCAGCACTGGGGGACACTCACACACACAGTTTTTTGAGAATCTGGAATAAGCTTTTTTCTTCTGCAGTTTTGAGTTCAGAGAGCTTTCCATGCTCAGAAATAGAAGGCACTCACAATGTGTTTTTAATTGCAGCTGGGATTTTCATCTATTTATTTATTTATTTTTCATCACTCTGCTTCCTTGAGGCTCTTTAGCAGAAGGACTGGCACTCAGAGCTTGCACACTCTGGCAGGTGGTGATGAAACATCAAAGCCCTCTTCCGATACCCACTAAGATCAGCTTCTCTGCGCAGGGGAAAAATGTGCAGGTATTTATTTGCATGAAAAATTCTCTCCGTGCATTTTGTGTGTGACAATGATGGGGCAAACAAACTGCTTCATGTCACCTGCCTGCAAAAATATTCACTTTGCATGCCACCATTAACTCTGCATGAAGCATGTGTGGGTGCAGGTGCTGTCTCCAGGTCTGGGGGAAGCTGTGGTCCCAGCAAGCCACCCATGCTGGTGCCTGACCTCTGAAGCGGGCAGGCTGCCTGGTGCTACAGCCGCTGAGAATGCACAGAAGGTGTCACTACGCAACAAGTGAAATGGGTATTTATTTGCCAAGCAGAAGCAGAGGGGGAAGAGATGTAATGCCCCAATTTACACACACACACATTTGCACCGTGTCAATGCTTCAAAAGCACAGTTTAAGGGTGCATGTGATCTCTGCTGCAAAACGAATGACGATTCTCAGCCAAGAAGGCAAGCAAACCTGTGCGAGTGAGACATTTATATGCCATTGCATTAATGGATAAACCAACAGTTTAAATACAGCTTACGTACTTTGCATGGAGCAGTTATATACCCTGACTAATAGCAAGCAAGATCCTACAGTGCACAAATTCACAGCCTCATCTGTAGCACACCAGCCTCACGTTTTTACCAAGCTGGGTCGCAAAACTCTTACTTAAAGGAAAGCCTGTAGCTTTCCATCCCTATCAAACCGCCCATCCTGAGAGAAGTACCCTGGGCATGCCCACACCTCCATCTCCCCATCAGATCTTGCAGCATTAATGCTTACAAGACAACAACAGTTGTCATCAGCTATCGCCCCAACAGCCTATTTTGTTTTAGGAAAAGTCATGGTCACCAGATGTCCCAGGAAGGAGACAGGAAACCATCTCAGTCAAGGGGAGTTTCTTCCTCACCCACACCATGTCCATAGAGCATCCTCAATGAAAAAGGTCCCTTGCTCTTCAAGTATCTGCTTAGATAAGGTAGGATACTTGCAGCTGTGAAGTCTCCATGGATTTATATTAGGTCAACTCACTGCACTCCCTGCTGAAATGTAAATGATCATCCTGAAAGATGCTGTAAAACCTTTGTGTAAAGCAAGATCTAAGGCAATTTCTAAAGTTTCTGAGAAACAAAACTAACTCTAGGGTGGGGAGAGGATTGCAGCCAAAGGACTTCTTGGGCTAATGTCAAGAGAAATCCTTGAAAACACAAGAAGGAACAGGAGTCTGTGAGTGTGTCTGTATACACATACATATACATCTCTTTCCTCCCAACATCTTTTCCTGCTCATCCTCTCCCTTAATTGAGATTTTTCAGCTCCAACAGTGGATCACAGCAGCAATTATTTTCTTGATCTCTTGCCACACACTCTCTTTCATCTAAACTATTTCACCCACTCATTTTTGTGCAACTAAATGAGACACAGCAAACACGTGAGTAGTGCATTCACGCAGCAGAGGGAATAGGAAAACTCAAATTGGGGCAGCAGGGCTGTCTCCGAGCTTGCAGGACTCCATGGAAAGTGCCTTTGGGGCCTTCCACAGCTTCTTCTCCAACTGTAATTTATTTTCTCCCTGTTCAAAAGCCCATGTTTCCAACCCTCATCATACCAGAACTCTTCATGGCACTTAAGAATGAACCCAGATACTCCGTTCAAATTACTGGGAGAAGATCAGAAAAACTCCTGGCCTCTAGAGTTTGATATAGACATCTCCTGGCACTTTTATTGCTGCTTTAACTGAGTAATCTGTCCAAAATAACTGCCATTGATTCATTTCTGTTTTCAGCAAAACAGAGGTTTGGTTCTTTCTGGTGGAAAAATGTTTTTTCAGAAATATTTTGACTTTATTTCCAAACTATGAAGCACTTCCTAGTTCCTTTCTGTAATTAATTAAGCATTTTTTTATGTGTCAGGGAGAACGCTGAAATTAAAGGGATGCACTGCTCTTGGCAAACCTGATCTTCTTTCCCCATTGTTTCTTTTCTATCGCTGCGGGAGGAATATGTCATTTTGTTCAAGAAGGGAAAATTCCTGCTATTTTCAGTGCTGTGAACGCTGGGAGTTCGATGACATGCAATCGCTGTTCTTGCCAATGCAACGGGACACCAGTTCAGCTGTATCTTTGGCTCAGTCCTGTGCTTTCTAGGAACCGCTTCGCAGCACTACCACCACCACTGATTAGGAGTACGAGGAAAGGGGGCAGAATCCTCCCATTGCAACACCCTCTCCCTTTTTTACACCTGCACTGAAGCTGACTTTGGCTGAAGCTATGAAACCGCACACAGAGCTTCAGGTAGCGTGTTCCCAGCGCACACCAAGAAGCTGCAAACCTGCTTCATCCAGGATATCGCTGCCGAGAGCCTCTGCGTGCCCCGCTCCAGCTCCCCGGCTTTGCTCGTGCATGCTGAAGTTGGCACCGTGGTTCTCCAGCTACTGACACCTGTGCATGCTAACACTTGTGCTTGTTCTCCAAGCGATTCAACACCTGCAGCGTGCTCAGACATCACCGCTCGCCCTTGCAAAACCCCTCTAGGGGTCAGCTGTACTTGTTTCAGTGGGGTTTGTCTTCCGTTCCACTTTGTGTCCCCTGTGAGTGGTAATGACAGAAGCCAGAATTCTGTTCTAGCCTTTGATATTCCTAGCATCTGCTTCTCAGCTGTGGCTTTCTTAAATGGGAACAACAGCAACCAAAACGTCCGTTTCCACAAAGCAGGTACCAGACCTCAGGGACAGCAAGTCTGTGAAAATGTGGGCAGCTTTGGCCAGCAGTACTCTTTTAATGGCAGTCACCAAATACTAACCGTGATGAGAAAGCAACAGGTCTGAGACTTGGTGTTAGGCTGATGTCTGTTAACATCTCCCTCTTTATCTGGAGGGGTTTTTGCTATCTGGGAAAAGAACTTCACCCTGAATCAGTGCACATTAAGAAAAAAAACAAAAAAACCAAAAAAAACCCAAATAAAAAAACAAAACCCAAGACAATTCAAAGGATGAAAATGCCTTCAACTTCATACAAATATGGTTAAAAGTGTCACTCATGGACTCAGGAGCTGTCACTCTTGACATTCTTCCAGATGATCTTTTAGTTTCCTTTGTTTTATTGAGTAACAGGTTTGTCCATATGGAATCCACAGGAAAATTAAGCCTGGGAATTTAAGGATTCTCAGTGAATGCTGCGGGAGGGAATTTAAGGTAGGCTGCTTAAGCCACAATTGACTAGTGAACTCAGAACATTTCAGATTTTCTTTAATATCATTAATTGACTTTCCTAGAACCATAAAGAGCAGATCAGCTAGTACTGGCAGGTGTGCCATGGGCAGCGCTGACAATCTGTGCAGTCAGGAGAGCTTGTAGAAACTGCTGCCTGCAAAACGACTGAAGTTAGGATAGCAAAACCGGGTGAAGATCCCGACTCACAACCAGCACCATCTTAGTGCTGGCACCCTGGCATGGCTGAAGTCACATTTGCCCTTTGATGGTGTCGTACTGCTACTAAACAGCAAAAGGGGAAGGCTACTATCAAGCAAAAGGGGAAATTAGCTCTACTATTAACAAGCTTTTTTTTGTGATGATAGAACCATTTTGCACATTAGTATTACCTTTCTGGGGAAGTAAGCCGCCTTCCTTAGCAATACTAATCCACCAGCAGCAAGACAGAGCAAAAACAAGAGCCGAGAGGCAACAGTTATTTCACCCCGCCTGGTTCCCCCATTTCCAGATCCAGCTCCTTGACACCAGGTGTCAAACTCTCCAGTACAAATGCAGGGAGTCAGCAAAATGAGAGACTGTTTCTCAAGCTGTGGAAGAGATGTTTGCAGTGTTTCTGAAAAAATATCTCTAAAAATGGAGTTTCTTGGGATGATTTTAACTGATCCAGCGCCATGGTAGCCCAGGTGATCCTTTGCAAAAATGTTCACTGAAAAAAAATAATCAACATCTGCCCTACACATTGAGGTGCAAAAGCAAGCAGGAGGACTTACTCTGCTGAAAAAAGTCATCTTTCCTGAGTGCTTATGCTTAACCTGGGCTGAAGCCATCTGTTCAGTAGAGTGTGTCTTCTTACAGCGTGCGAGTGAGTCTGTGTGTATAGGAGTGTGTGTTTTTTGCTCCCTGACCTAGAATCATGCTGTTATATAAACCCCAGGATTATCAATAACCTCACATTACAAACCAGCTCCTGTTCAACTCATTAAAGGATTGTGTCTCTGCCTGTTCTGACTCATTTAGCCTCTTTGGCATTCTTTCTGTTAATGAAGATAGCAATTCATTACTCTGCACTAGCTGAAACACCCATAGGTTAACTCAGTTTTCCCTTTTGAAACGATTCTTTTACAACGGTGTTGCAGCAGTTCCTTCTGCCCTGGCAAAACAAACATCAGACCAGCCAGCAGCAAGATCTTCCAACCTCAAATACTTGCTCCTAAAATTATGGCTCGATGTATCTGAAGTCCCCAGACCTGGATGAAACCAGCAAACTTCCACCACTCTCAGCCCCAGCTCAGTTCCCTTGCTTTATCATGTACGACATTACCTCACCGCCTTGCAATGAAACATATAATCAAAACCCCAGAAGCTGAGTCTCTCCATGGATTTAGGAAGAATCAGATTTTAGGAAGAAGCAGCTGAGATGTCACCTTGTTTCTCTATGCTTTTGCCATATTGAGCAAAACGGCTCATCTGTAAGTAGGTTCATAACACTGTCCTTTTTTTCTTTAACCAGCTCCACAATTTGACCAAGCCAATGGGATCAGCAAAATTTTTGCAAGAATTCTTCCTTGGAAATCCAGGAATTTGCTGTTCTGGTTTTTTTGGCTCTCAGCTCTTGTGCAACCTGCCGACTTGTGCAGAGCCATGCTCTATTTCCCTCCCAGCAACTCATCCTACACAATCCACCGGGAATGCAGGAAGCCTGCTTTACCGACTGCAAAGCTCCTGTCATTTCTCACCTTTTTTTCTTAGTGGTCTTAGTGGGTTTTGACTCTAAATCCAAAGAAATAACCCAAATTTGAAGGTGTAAAATTTCTCAGTGTTAGCCAGTGCCCCATAAGTTTAACTCCCGAGGAAGCCAGGACAGGTTTAAAGATGCTTCCAGTCAGAAAGTGATGTCTCTGTATGCCAGTGTCACCTGAACACATATCAGAGACAGTTTTGAGGGAAAAGCATTGGACTGGCTGAATAATCATGACTACAAACAGGTGAATTTCCACGTCACTTTGTAAAGGAACAACCCTGACAAAACCAGAGTAAAGAAACAAGAACTAAAACCAAACCCTCCAGAAATCACCCAAGGTTAGGGGGCTGGAATTTAAGCAAAACAAAACAAAGGGTGGGGAAAAAAGCAAAATAGAAGAGAATAAACAAGAAGAAATGAAAAATAGGGGGCAGTTAATTCTGTTTGGGGATATATTTGTTTGTTTGTTTGTTTTGTTGGGTTTTTTTAACAAAACTACAGAACTGCAGGCAAAACCAAGGAAAATTACGTTACTCTTCCTGTGGAAAAAATATGAAATTCAGATTGAGAGAGTGTTCTGATCTGTCTGAGGTTGGCATTTTAATGGGGCTGGCTTCTCCAAGGCAGCCTATTACAGCCCCATTCAATAGTTCTAACCATTGTGGAAAAATGCCATGTGCCAACAGCTATTTTCCACAATTTTCTTCAGAAAATCTGAAAGAAATGCAGAAAATTGATTTGCAGCCCTGGCAGGGAGATAGAGAAACAGTAGCACAAGGCTGCAGGCCAGTAATTTATGTTTCGAATGTCACTGAGTACTTTGCCTGTAATTTCAAGGGAGAATGATAATAATTAAAAGCACAAACTCTCCAGTCATTTCTTACAAGGGAAAAAGCTGAACGTAGTAAGTGTAGGGATTTCTTCAAGTGCTTAACTTTTCCAGTGGAGTTTCAAAAATTAAATATAGTAATAATATCTGTCATCCAAAATTATCCCAATGAGCTTTCCAAAGTAGACAGGGGAAGCACTTCAGCCACCACTAAAATGCAGCCACTGCTTGGATGAAACGTGGCAGCTGTTTAACGACAGGCAGCCCTCCACGGACCCTTCAGCCAGAGACGTGGACCAGCAGCTGAATGGGACATGGGGCATGGCCCTGGGACATGCAGGAGCTGCCCGTGTTGTCACTGGGAGGGCAGGGAGGGCTCATTCCTTCCAGCATGTCCCTACCTAACAACGTGAAGGGTGGTGAAGAGACACCTGAGCCAGAGATGAACAAAGGTCCTGCACCACAGATAGCCAAGTGGGTGTGACAACTTCCATCGGGACCTGCTCATTTGGATTTAGCCTGGGATCCCTTGCATGATGCTGTGTTGCATCATTAGATGAGTTTTTTATGAGGAAGCAGTCTGCAGTAAATCTGAACATACAGAGCCAGCATAGAGACAAGAATGTGAGGCAGAGTGTTATCAGAGCAACCAGCTCTATTTCTAGCTTAAAGTTCATGAGATGTAAAAGATGCCCTCTACACACAACATTGGTTCCCAAGATGACCTCTATACACAGCATCAGCTCCAATTTAATGCCAGTAGTCGCTGCTTGGAGTGTATATTCACCACACAGTGGTTACAATTTAAGTTTGCACCAAGCCCAGGGCACTCCTGGGCTGGTTCTCTAGCTAGCTAGGATACTGATGGAATACCAGGTTCCAATTTAACTCCAGTTGCAGGTTACTTGCTCAGCGATAGAGAAAGAGGGAACGAATCACTGCAGCTAAAACCAGTCCTCTAATAGCCTTCCTGTGTACAAGTTCTTTGGCAGGAGACACAATACCAAACTGCAACCTATGGTTTGCCACAGCGAGATTTCCACAGGAGTGTCCCCCATGGGAGAGTCTGAATAAATGCTGAATTCACCTTCACCCGGTGTTTGACTAAAACTGGGTGTGCACGCTCCTGTGTGCACAGCCCAGGAGGAGGATTGTTCACCTGGCAAATAGAATGTTCTTTCCTATCAGTGGGAGCTGACGCTCAAATAGCAATTGAAATTGCAAAGGACACATACAAGCCACACGAGCATTTCCACTCGCTCTTTGATAAAGTTACTATGAATTGAGTGTACGCACCTAAGAGCAAACTTTCTCTATTCTGCAAATAGGGATCATTTCCTCGGCAAATTATTTCATTTGTCAATGGCTTTCATCTATACAGAAAAAAATGCACTTGTAACTTTCCACATTCATTCTGACAACCACAGGGATATTTCTCAAGGCTTTTATCACATCTGCTGAGACAAAAAGAGAATTACAAGTAGTACTTTATATACTTGAGAAAACTAAAGGAATGGTCATATTTCTGTAGCTGATCTTAAATGGAGAGCAAAACCTAAATCCTGTATTTATGGAAACAATAAAATCAATAAATAGAAGAGAGATCGAAGAAAAAATTCTGAGCTGAGGAGAAATTTCAATTCTATTGTTTCAGGAATATGCCCGCTATATTAAGACTAGATTTTGTCTAGATTTTTTCAAAGGAAATCACAGAATCTTTATGTGTACAGGCAATATCATTGCAGAGATAAATGGCTTTCAGATATTAGTTTCAGACTGGGTAAACATTAACCTTTTGACCACTGGCCGTTTGTCCACAAATCATAATGTTTACTGAATTACAAAGGAGACATATGTATTGCTACATATGTTCACCATTTTGCAACAGAAGATCCTCCTGACAGTGTCTCATATTGATTATGAACAGGACTTCATATAGGACAGAATATAGTAAATTTGTGTATCAGTGCTGCCCCCAAACGCTTTCTTCCTCCAGAGTCTAAATCTTCATGAAAAATAAAAATAATTTTATACATCTTCTAATAGGTATAAGATTAGGTATTCCTTTTATAGGAGGAAAATTTTGGAAAAGTGTTTGTGAGTGACATAATTATGCCTGCCTGAGTTCGAAGAGAGCCTGAAGAAAGGCATAAATACCCGTGTCTTGTATTCATCTCAGCTGGGTATTAACTCATTTTGCTTCTTAGCAACACATGTAAGAAAGCAGAGGGTGATCTCATAAACTGCTGTGCTAACTTGTTAGAAATTCCCACCGGAAACATTCAGAAGGAAAATTATCCCCAGGGATCACACTCTGAAGCTCCCAGCAGCTTCCCTGGATACACTTGTACTCAGCACTGGTGAGGTCGCACCTCGAATACAGTTCAGTTTTGGGTCCCACTACAAGAAAAATGTTGAGGGGCTGGAGCATGTCCAGAGATGGGCAGTGGGGCTGGGGAAGGGCTGGGGCACCACTCTAATGGGGGGCGGCTGGGGGAGCTGGCGGTTTCAGCCTGGAGAGGAGGGGGCTCAGGGGGGGACCTGATCGCTCCCTGCAACCACCTGAAAGGGGCTGTGGGCAGGGGGGTCGGTCTCTGCTCCCAGGTAACAAGCAACAGGATGAGAGGACACAGCCTCAAGTTGTGCCAGGGGAGGGTTAGATCAGATATTGGGAGAAGTTTCTTCATGGAAAGGATGACCAAGCACTGGCACAGGCTGCCCAGGAGGTGGTGGAATCACTGTCCCCAGAGGTGTTAAAAGATGTGTAGCTGTGGCACTTGGGGACATGGGTTAGTGGTGGGCTTGGCAGTGCTGGGTTAACAGCTGGATTTGATCTATCTGAAAGAACTTTTCCAACCTAAACGATTCTATGATTTCACCTTGTGGAAGGGTAACAGCAGCAAACACCCCCTCCCACCGCACCCCGCGAGGAATGCAAAGCCCGTGGAAAAGATACCCGAATCTCCCTTCTGTGTGTTACTAGGGTGGTGATGTGCTTTGCTGGACACAGTAATCCCATGTCAAATCAAAAATAGTTGGTAAAAAGTAGATGATCCTACCTAGGGCAAGGCCTTTTGCTCATTCTTGGAACTGGTACACTCCTGAGAAGTGCCCTTTAGTACTAGTTTTTGATTGCACCAACACAATTGCACACGTTGCTGATTTAACTGAGGGCAGAATTTGACCCTCAAGCCTCGTTAGCTTCACACAATGTCAGAGATGCTTCTACCACTGGACCTATGTTCCAAGCCCTATTATGGTATGTTATCATATAATAATATGTGAGTAACGATTACTAAACATCACTTAATGAAAGGTTTTCTTGTTTTTTTCTGTTTATACTATGGCACATAATTTGAACCTTGGATGATTAAATGCTACATAAAATTTTCCAATACTAGCAATCCTGGGAGCATCTTTTTGAACACTTGGCAACCTTGTAATGGTTTCTCAGTAACAAGCATGCCCTAATGTGACATTCCACTTCAGCAGCCTCTCTGAGGTCTTTTTCTTTTTTTTTTTTCTTTTTTTTTTTTTTTTCCTCTCCATTGCAGCAAGGAGATGAAGACAGTTATCCAGAAGAAGCAGGTGCTGCAGCGTTGCTCCCTGTGGAGGTTATTGCAATACCCAGACGTCATTAGCACTGAGATACAGTACGTTGTAGTACAGTAAATGCGTCACGTTGCACTGGCTTCCATGGTACTCTAGTGCATCCTGCCATGTATCATCGCGGGGGTCTGTCAGCAAAGGTTGTTTGAAAGGGAGGGACTAGTCACTGTAAGCAGGAACTGCAGAGCGAAGAGGGAGATTGTAATCTTCCCCACCACCACCTTTTTTAGACACTATCTTCTTTTCTTTGCACAGACTTGGCATTGAAATAAAGGAAAAATACTGCAAATTCAGGAATCACTGGGTCCAGTTTAGCATAATTGTATAAACAGATGTATTAGCTGAAATAAACCCCGTTCTAAGTGATACTGAGTCACAACAACCTCTCTGATGGTGCACCAGCACTCCAGTGTTTCACCAAGGAAGGATTTAGCCCAGTTGCATTGCTCTGTGGGTGGCTGTTGATACCATTTCTGAATACGCACCATCTCACCCAAGGGGAGGTAGATGTGACATGGACTCTTTCTTGCCATGTGGGAGAGGCTATACTAATTCTGGGGACCTGCAAGTCCCTTAAGCTCGTTGTCCCCAGAAAACCTTCCCCAGTTCTACAGCACAGGTGCCCACCTTAGGATGGCAGGGTAATTCAGGTCTGAAAGGACCTCAGGAGGGTCTGCTGGGTCAGACCAGGTTGCTGAGGGCTTTATCCAGCCTCGTCTCTAAAACCTTCATGATGGAGCTAGCACAGCTTCCCTGGGCAACCTGCTCTGCTGCCATTCTGTCCTCCTGGAAGGTGTCCCAGTGAAGGCCCCTTGTTATTGTGTCAGTAAGCATGCAGAGCAAGTGGAATTTACACCCTGAGTGAGTACAAAGTGATGTAGCAAGGAAAGCAATTAGCAGGAGCATGCAAGATAAACCAGGGGTGAATTGGAGGGGTTTGTCTGCATGGCTGTCTCAGATCACACCTAACACAGAGATAACCTGACCTAGCCTTAAACTTGCAGCTGGTCCCCGCGCTCGTTAGCTGAGTGTACAGTGATCGCTTTTGGCCACAGCCCCCTGTTGCTTAAGATTTGACCGTTTTGGTTAGAATAACTGGTTTGTTATTCAACTCCCTCTGTCAAGTTGCCTCCTCCTTCATCACGTAAGTTAATTCCACTCATTTTTACAACCTCAAACAGCATCATTTAATGTCTCAGCCAGAATGAACAGTGAAGTCTCTCCACCAAATTAAGCTGGGTTTGCATAACTTCACGTGAAGTCTGGACTGATTTAGTAAAATCTGATCTCAGCAATACCTGAGGTACTGGATAGTCTTGCTGCGCATGCAGGGGTAGGAAGGTGCTGCTAATACAGCAAGGAGGAAAACACAAACCTCTGGTACGTGGAAGTAAAAACAGGTAGAAACAGGTACTGTTAATGAAACTGCTCAGAACAAGATGCTGCTTCAGCTCCGTAACTGTAAATCCCAAGTAGGAGAAGGCCCCTGCAGACACCCCGCGCGCTGACGGCGCAGTCTGAAGTTACTCCAACCAACATCTGCTTCAGTGGGAGCAGAACTTGCCTCGGTGTTGTTAGTACAAGTCACAGTTTACACAGCATGAAGCGTTTCAGTTTCATAATGAGGTTTGCATTTGAATGCAGGTCTCTGGGAATACAAGAAGATAATTTTATCTAAACTGATTTACCCACCCCTAACAGTTTTACCCAGCAGGTCTCAGACACCAAGTGGAGATTCTCTAGTGGCTCTGCCTTGTGTATTCACATGAGATGCCTTTTTTAATTCCTTAGCAATTTCTTTGTTACTGGAGGATGAGAATGAAAGGCTGGCTGAATGAAGGGAGGCACGACCCCTGTGTCTTAATAAAATAAAGTCCTCTGGGGTTGGCCCAGAGGTTATGCTTCCATTGCCATGGGAGAGACCTGGATTAATTCCTGCTCTGGTCCTTTGCTCCGAGGCAGTGGTGCAGGGTGGTGCAGAGGTTTCAGGCAGCAACGCTCAGCAATGACCTTTCTGATTGATTGCAGGGCAGGGTGGATGAGCCCCGGGGGGACCCAGCCCCCCTCAGCTGGGCAGCATCACTGGAGGGGAGCAGGGACAGATGACAGCCCAGGGAAAGACATAGGAGTCAGGGCTCTTTTGGGGGCATAGGAGTTGTCCTCAGGTTTAAAAAGCAAAAAGCGTACAAAGTGACACACCCCGCTGCCACAGCTAGGCAATATGTGGGAAATTCAACAACATATTATTTGCTGGAAAGAAAATGAACTCTTTTTTAAAAAAAAAAAAGTGTGGCTCTCAGTGAAAACCACGTTTATAAAATTTCAAACAATGTATGTTTTGTGGTTGTTGGGACTGAGCACAGCACTCCTCACGGAGCTTTAAATCATTTCATATGAATGCAAAAGCCCTCGCTGCTTTGCTGAATCGAGAGATCTCCAAAAAAGCCTGAATGTGAAAAGAAAAGTAACAGCTGAAAATTCCAGCCAGCGGGTTCGAGTTTTCCAAGGCCTGTTTGCTTTGGCCTGCCGCTGCCATTCCTTTCTTTCTTTCTTTAGAAGTGTGAAACTGGTTGGTCGCTGGTATTTGTTCTGCGGTTTGCACTAACTGTTCCATCTGTGTAAACTCCAACTTGCCAGCCTGGGAGTTTAACAACACTTTCCCTTCAGCTGGAAGGAAAATGAAAGTCCCATTAAGTGGCACTTTGAAGCTTTGCAAAACACACTGCGTTGAGTTTGAACGTAGAGCGGGAAGGTCGGCTCGTGCCCGAGGCTGCTCCTTGCCGTTAGCACGGGATCAGCCCAGGCTGGAGCCAGCAGCGGGGCTTGAGGGCTGCCCGCTCAGCACCTCATGGCATGCTGGAAGTGCATCTGCAAACCGAACAGCTGAAACCTACAGAAACGCAAGGACAACCACGTAGCCAAGCCACCTACGATTTTACTAGCAGTATCTCTTTGTCATGAGTTACCAAGATTGATCTACAAAAGTGTTGAGGTTCTAAAATGATCTCTTAGGCAGCCAGGTAGGAGTTAAATGCCTAAATATCTCAGTGGGTCTGCTTCCTAGCTAGTGTTGCACATTAGAATTGCTGGGTTTCTTGTCCTGGATATCCAGCTTAGTCCTGAAGTGAGTCCAGTTCCCCTCCTATCAACCAGTTCAGCTGCGCCCACCATGATTAATTTTTTGATTGCCTCTGCTTTTTAGGATTGACAACATTTCTATGTTGGTATTGTCATTCCAGGTCATTACTATAGTTTATAGTTTATGTCCTGTGGATTGCCAAGCTGTGATTTAAATCAGAGTTCAGCTTTCAGACAATCTTTGTATCATTGACCAAGCTTTGGGGAACATAAGCCGAGGAGCAACCAGCTCCAGCACCCCACTACTGTGATGGAGGATGGACTCATCCCGCTGTGTGGGATTGACCTTGATGGAGGATTGAGCCCATCCTGGCAGGGCTCCGAGTCCAGCTCCGATGGCACCTTTCTGCTGTTGGGCCAGTTATAATCTAGAGCTAAGTGTGGCTCAGTTCTTGTTTAAAGAGAAAACAACAACAGATCCCTGATTAGCTGCCTCAATGAGAACACCCTCAGCCTTTCATCTGCACAGAAAAGACAGCTGAAATGCTGGTTTGTCTCCCGTTTTCACACTGCTGTTCTCCTGGCCCGTGGTGTGTATTTGTCCATTCCAGGGTGCATCAGCCCTGCCTAGATCGTACTCCAGAGCCCTGGGCACAGGCAGCCCTCTCCCTCTTTTTTTCATGTTGCTTTCTTTTGTTTCCTGACTGCGTGCTTAGTGAGGGTATGTTTTCAAAGCTATGCGTGGGGTTTAGCTGCCTGAAACCTGTTATGGCTAACAGAGAAGCTGTGCTGCTAATACACAAGTAATACTTAGAAAACGTGTAGTAAAATTCAGGATCAGTTAATGCACAGGAGAGGGGTATATTGGCTTAGAAAAACTCATTGCTGCAGAGAAGAAAGAATTCATCAGATTCCTCTAAAATAATGTTTCTGAACATTCGTATGAACTCCCAACAGCTGTTGAGTTCAATCATGTTTACTGCTTACCCAAAACTATATTGTTGTTTTTTCATAGAAAATTTAGAGGCGGGGAGAGCAGATTGCAAGTGTTTTAAAGAAAGCTACAAGCAACACTGGAAGTAAATGTATTTTTGAAGATGACTTTCAGTAAATAACCAGCTTACTGAAAAAAGCCTTTTCCTGAAATACAAACTAAAAAAATCACTGAACATTTTTCAGATTTGTCTTTCCCCTGCTGCCTTTTTCTGTTTAAAAACTAATCCTTTTCAAATACTTTTTAGTTCAGCTGCAAGAACTTATTTCTGCTAAAAATAAGTTTCTGTTGAAAAGTCCATCCAGCTTTTCTCTGTGAGGATTCAGGAGATCTCTTCAAGAAACGTTAGCAAAATGTTCTGTCACAGTCTCTGCTGTAGGTAACCAGAGATATTTGCTCTCTGAAGAAATCTCCATCGCACGGTGCAGACACCTTTCATTTTTTCTGCACTCGAGCTCAAAAGCCTGTACCTGCCAATGTACTTTGACCAAAGAAAGGTCAGTTATGCATTTGCATAAAATCGAATATATTTGCATAAATCAAGCTGCAACTTCCTATATTGCATTGATCTTGACTGCATATTCTGATTTTCATGGTGACACGGGATGAGAGGCAGCAACAACCAGTTGTAAGAGTACCTGCCTTAAGCTCACCCCTGCCTTGAAGGGAACAGAGATCAATCCCCGAGCCCACCTGAATGCTCTCAGATGTCAGTAACACCACAGCAGAGAGTCAGTTCTGTTTCTGTTCAGCTCACTGGAAGCTGAAACACACTCCTTTCCCCCCATTTTTCACCTGTTCTGCTGTGCAGAGCTCTACTGAAGTCATGGAAGCAAACCTGTAGGCCTTCAGAGGTCCACATACGCGAGAATTCAGATTAAACTATCCAAAACCAGGCTCTGCCAAGATCATCAGTAAATTACAATGCACCTGAGATTTTCATACAATAAGTTTTAGTTCATTTAAACTTTAAACATTAAAGTTTAATTAATTAATTAATTAATTAAATTAAATAAATTAATTAAACATTAAAGTTCATTTACCCAAGGTGGGAGGGTCACGATACATTTAGATCCAATATTTTGTCTGATTCGATGAAAGTGGCAGAGAAAATTGAGACTCTCCTGACTTTAAGAACTTAAGCCTTCAAATTAATTTCAAATTCCAGGAAGTATCTAATAAAAACACTGCAGCTGGCACTGTTCAAATTGCCAATATATTCAAAAGCAATTTAGAAGTGCCAAAGTGATGACATGCCAGGCCAGCCCCTGCTACTGCTTTGAACCCCCCGTGGCACCAAGTCCTGTGCTGGAAAGCAGAGGGGCCAGGTCACCCCCTCCCCATGCTGACCTCTGACAAAGCTTTTTCTTAAACAGCCACCAAAGCAGCTCCACAGTGGCCCTTTTGATAAGGCATATCATTCCCTTCACCCTTAAATCCACCTGAATATGAGACTTACAAAAGAATGGACCTTAAAAACAGACTCCTGTAAAGGAACACCTTTTTGTTGTTGTTCAGAGAAGAATCATTTCTTATCACAACCAAAAACTGCTTTCAAACATTGCACCCAGGCTGTGCAAGGCAGGCAGGATTAGCTCTTTGCAGAAACCTTCTTTTTAAGCTACACAGAGAATTGAGGTAGTGCCTGGGCCTTTCAGTGCCTTCTTCCCTGCAGCAGCTTTCTGTGTCCACCACCGGGGGGGGTGGGGGTGGGGTGTGGGGGGGTAGCAGATGGCACAGCTAACAGCACAAAATATTTTTATTTACCTGAATGCCGACCAGTTAGCTCAGAGAGAAATGACTGCTGTCAGCTCCGCTACGCTGAGTAGAAATCCAATGGCTTATCCAACCCTCCTTGCTTTGATCTGCCCTTCCTGGGTATCGCTGCTGCCCATGCTCACAAGCAAAACAGGCAGCAGAGCCCACCGCATCAAACACCCCCAGTAGCACAGGCCACCAAGGCTGCATGCTCAAACAGGACACACAAAAGCACCCAGCCAACCCCCACACCAACCCCCAGCACCCCATAGCTTAATGCACTGCTTATATCTAATTAAGGGTACCAGGCAGGATCCCCAGGCAGGTGATCAGAATCAGGAGGCACCAGAAAGCAATAAAAGGAATCACCTGGAAACCAGCAGAGTTTTACTGGGGGGGAAGGGTTTGGTTTCTCATTTTTTTTTGCCTCTCACCTCACTTACACCTCTGCCCTCTTTTTGGACCCATGTTTAGGTTAAAAATTAGCTGTTACTCATTTTGGCATGTGCGTGCCAAATGGCAGGAGTTCCCAGGGCAAAGGCTCTTCCTTTGAAGTCAGCAGCCAGAGGCTTTAGGGCACTGTCCCAGACCTGCTGCTGGTGGTGGTGGTGGTAACATGGAGCTCTCCCTTGCACCTGGGTGCAGTGGGACACAGGACAGCCCAGGCTACCCATGCTGCTGATGCTTCTGCCTCTGCTTGAGCACACACTGATTTGTGGGCTCCCTGCAGTGGAACTGCTCTGTGAGCAGCTTTACCAGCTACGGCTTGATGGAAGGTTTTGCAGAAGTGTAGGACCGCCGTGGTGCTGACATGACAAATGAAAGCAAAAGCAGCTCTTGGCCTGGGCACAGAAGCTGTTTATTACCTGCAGCTGTGATGGGCTTTGGGGGATGCAGTTTAGTGCAGCACTGTGAGCTGAGCTGCTCTACATGAGGAGAGCAGATCCTGTATGTGCCGGGGTCTATGCTTCCTCTCATTCTGGAGCAAATCTGGAGACATCCTACCAGGTCCATGGAGAACCTGTCTCCTGGTTTCTAGAAATTCTGCTCCAGCAGGAGTAAGCTGATGTATCTGCACCTGCATGAAACAGTCTTGAGATCTCACCCATCCACCACAAATTAAGCAATAACGCTGTAAGAAGGTGATAGGTCATAAACTCAAACCTTTGATGCTATCAAGCACACTCATTCCTACTCCAATATTCAACAGAAGCTTTTGGAAAGGTGAGATAATGACTTGGGAATTGCAGCTGGCCTAAGCACGGCACGGTGAAATCTCTACCAGTACTAGCTGAGAGCATGACACATTTAAACCAGATCAACAGCATATTTATTTTATTATAATCTTGTAATAACAACAATGACCTCGGTGCAGGGTCTTTTGTGAGCACTAGAGGTTAGCTGGGGTTAACGGTCCCCAGGATGCTGCTCTCTCAAAGGCGGTGATGCAGATGTGGAGCCTTTTAAAAAGATTTGTTACTGGCTGCTGAAGTCTCCATGTCACAGCACCATAAGATCTAGGTATGTTTTTTAACAAGCCAGTTCTGGCCCTCCAGCACCCCATGCATTGCCTCCCAGCCAAAACTGCTTGCTTCTGGTATTTTTAGCAGCGCGTCTCTTCTCATTGCAAGTTTGCTTCCTCTGCAGTTTTGTAGCATGTTGCCTTCCATGCTGGTAGGGCCAACATAAGGGGAAGTAGGTGGGGAAATGCCACTCCTGTTCCTCTGCCAAAAGCAGAGGAGAACTCTGCTTTCTATCTTTAGCTTGGGGGAAGCAGCATTCCCTCCTGCTTCCCTTTCCTGCGCTGCTGTGGCGAGGGCTCCCCGGTGGTTCGGTCCGTTTCAGCTGGATGAAGGGAGGAGCCGGTGGCTGTTAGTCAGCTTGAAGACACTCAGTGCTTTTCCTTCTGCATGCCTGCCCTTGCACTGCTGAGTCTCAGGGCTTTTGCACCGCAGTGCCTGTAAAAAGAATCAGGCCAAGGGAAGTGTGCATAAACTTCAGACTTAAATTAAAAAAATCTGCCTTTGCAGAATGATTAAAAACAAGAGACCATTTAAAAAGCGTTCCCAGGATTCTGAAAGCATCAAGAACATTTTGGCGCCTCTGCTGTCCATAGTATCATGGTGTATTTCCTGAGTCCACTACGTGATGGCTTAGCTCCTGGCTAGATAATTAGCAGACAAATATCCCATAATGCAGAAACATCAAGTCATTATCAGACCCTGGAAGAAAAAAGTAAAATCAAACTAAATACAAAATAAAGCAATATCCTACAAACAAGTGATCTGCCTGTTACCATCCTTCTGCTGGAGGCATCTCCATTAAGTTCCAGTGACAGCAGATGAAAGGCAGGATGCAGAGAGGCCTCTAGGAAGACTTCATTGAGCCTGTGCTAAAGTTGCTTTGAACTACAATTACAAAGTCAATTAGAGAGTCATTTCAGCACTAATGAAACAATGAATGATTGATACTTAATGGTCTTAGCAGGCAACCTAGCCCCGTAAATACAGCTGAACAAAAAAAAGCAATTCCAAGTTGCAAGAAGTCAAAAATTTAGGGGAGTTGTTTATCTATAGATGTATGGGAACGCATGTACATCTTTCAAAATCCAAGCACTTCAGTTTAGGATTGCAAATGAATATCTTTGATGGGAGGTGAGCTCATACTCCCAGCCGTTTCTGTGTAACCCATCATGTGCTCAGGTTGGCAAATCTGGCACCAGATCCCAGGCTGGATTTGAAGCACTTCCCTGCGCAGATCAGGTGTCAGGTGGTCATTTCGCCTCTTTTCCAGGTAGCAATGTGCTTTGTGCAGGCGTAGGGGTGTAGGAAACATAAACCCAGGTGTATTATATATATTACAGATTTATAGACATCTATATGTGTATGTATTTATAAAGAAACATAACATTCTAGATGCCTCTGCCTTGAAGAGGTGGTAGGTCAATGCATTTCTCTGTTCGCTTTCCTGTGGCTTCTGTTGCTCTCCCTGGGTTTAAAAGCAATACTGATGTTACCCTCTCTGCAGCAGGAGGAGAATCCTGGGTGTGTGTAGGTGTGTGTGTGTTCAGACTAAATCCAGCTGCTGAGTTAGTGGTTTCTCAGCTTTGTCCAAACAGAAAATCTCAAATTTCAGTCCTCAGAGAAGACAAGTTTTCCCTTTGCTATGGCACAGCGGTGCGGAGCTGGGTGCTGCGGGGCACCCCAGGGTGAGCGAAGGCTGGTGCCCAGAGCTGATGCAACACAGAAGAATTAAAACAGCTGTAGGGAAAGTGTGCAGCACTAACCCTCTGAGCAAAAACTCTCCAGTGTGTGCTGTCCACACACAGATCCAGTTTAAAACTCCATGCTAGAGCAGAGCTGCTTGTGCGTTACAGTTGTCAGAGAGGTTTGATTAACAAAAGGAATTCCCTCAGTTTTCCTGTAATCCTAGCAAAATCTGATTGCAGCAAGGAAACCTTTCTTTGCAAGGAAGATGAAAGTTCTGGGATCTCCTTTCATTTCCAGTGAAAAATGCCGAAGATGCATTCATGGTGGCAGTTGCATCACTGTAAATGCAGGATGACTCCACCGGACAGGGTAAAGCTCTTACTTCTCACGCAGCCTGGGCTGGGCTCAACTTGTCCATGCAGCTTCTCCAGCATTTTTCTCTGCCAGTGGTTGCATGAAGATGCCAGGATCAGAGGCTGTTACCTGTGGCCCTGGATGCACACACAGTCACTGTCTGAAAGAGTTTGACCTACTCGTTTTAACCACACTTTATACTTCCCATCTAAAGATTTCAGTGTGCTTTAAAGGTACGTTCATGGTTCCTAACCACCTGTGAGGCCACTGCTTTCTTGAGGTCTTGGGTTCAGAAAAGTGACATGTCTGTGATCTGTGTGGGTACCATCACTGCCCACCCTGTGCTGTCTCCATCACTCCTGTGTCCTGTATCTCATTCCTCTGTGCAATTACGTGGAAAAGTGCAATTTAACTGCAAAAAATAACAGTGCATAGAGTGATTGGCCAGATTGAAACATTTACTTAAGGCCATTTTCTTATAGCATCCTTTCACTCGCCACAAGACCTTTTTTTGTTTTAATCCAGGCATATGAGGGCTGCATCTTACAGATGTTACAGGCTTAAGCTGCCCTGAGAACACATCACCTTCCTTTCTCCCGGGACCCATAAGCCGGGTTTTTCTCATAATGCGTTTGGTCTGTCTCTAGACAGGCTGCTGTAAAATGATTGCTGAACCCATCTCCAGTTCACTCCTGCTAATTAAACACCTCTGGTTCAGTGCTTGCTTGCTCTTTTTTTTTTTTTTCTTTTCTTTTTTTTTTCTTTTTTGGTTAGTTCCAGGAGGATATTATTTTTAGCTCCGGAGGGTTAAAGGGGAAGGGAATTGTGCCAGAATCAGGTTGTTAGGGGACGGGGAGAGAGGAAAAAATGCTGGGAGTGGGGGGAGATCTGCAATGATTAAAATTCCATCTAATAATAAGACAGAAAGCTCTGGTGCATGGGCCCAGCCTAAATTAAGCTCCTGAATTAGAAGTGCTTTCCAAAATTCCTCTCTAGACAATTTAATTAGGCGACAGGTATTTCCGGAGTCACACGGTGGTTCCACTTGGCAGTAAATAAAGACTCCAAGAATTTTTACCCTAGAATCCAATGAAGAAAACAAAACAAAACCTTCAGCAGGAGACAGAGCGGCTGTTGTGAAATTGGCCCGGCTCCGCGCACGGCGGGCATGCTCTGCCTGCTCTGCCTGCAGCCGTCTGCCCCCTCTCTCCCCGTCTCACCCCCTGCCCGACACGGGTAATAAATGGTGTACCAGCACAATCCCGATTAGGGGGCCAGGAGGTTAATCTCTAGGTCGCTATCTGATAAAGTCCATATCCAGGCCCTGTACTCCGCAGCCTATTCATAACGTTGGGGCTTACTATTATTTAGTGTCGCTGCTGGATTGAGGTGTGCGGTCTGCAGTCCTGGCACAAACGATGCGATCCATCTCAGTCAGCTTTGCTCTTTTCTTGCACTGTGCATCCCCTCACCCCCCTCCCGCCCTGGTGCAGTGATTAAGGATGCAGGATCCCCAGCCCCTCACTGACAATGCTGAGCATGAGGAGGGGGGATGTTGTCATGTTAGACAGCCTGAAGGAGGGGAGAAAGGGGGACTTGAACCAAGAGAAAGCCCTTTTGCTTCCCCAAACAAACAAACCCTTTATTCCTCATATATAATTAATAAATAATATTTTGTTTAAAATAAATTATTTCCTTTCATGGTGTAAATGATCTTTGTAACCCATGAAAGCAAGACTTATAACTCTCCCTCCAAAACATCTACCCAGACATTGCCATGCTGCAGATGCATCATGACACAGCAAAGGAGATGCATGACTTTAACCTGAAGGGTATCACTGGTTTTATTTCAGACACAAGGACAAGTAAAACAATGTAAGCCGTGTACTGATAGGCAAAATGGGAATTTCCAGAATTCCCAGAAAATATTCCTTCCAGCCACACTGATTTTTGTCATCGTCTTCTTTCTGCCAGCTGGTCTAGTACTAATTCTTCCTTAATTCCACTCCCAAACATTAGATGCTGCCTTAACCTTGTCTTGGAAACACTGCATGTGTGAAAATTTTCTTTAGATTTTCTTGGGATGAAAAAGAAAAAAATTAAAAACAAGAGTTATCAACAGTGTCCAAGTCGTAGGCACCCAGCTCCCATGGAATATCAGTCTGTGTGACATCATTAAGTGACTTCAGAAGTCCCAGCTGGAGAGCAATGCCTTCACCGGTAGCTTTTCCAATATCGAGGGCTGGGTGGACAGACAGGCTAAGCTACCCTAAATTCAAATTAAGCACCCAGAATGAATGAGAATTTGGAAAATACTTAAGGATTTTTAGTGTATGAGAGTCAACTCAATGCTCATGGGAAGACTGCTTGTGTCTTCTGTGGATGTTCTAACCTTTAGCAAACATGGTCTCTAGTACCTACCAGCTATTGCCAGGAAGAATTGCCTAATGCTTCAGGAAATGGCATGGGTTTGCATTCCTTCAGCCAGGCATCCTGGCCTCTGAGCATCCTCCACATTCCCTCTTGAGTGGGTGTCTGAGTGTCCAGGTTAGGAGGATGTTGGGATAAAGCATCACATTTTGCACCAGGCTGGAAGAATGGAGGGTGTTTAAATTCATTCTTGTTCATAGAGAACTTTGAAATTATTCAGATATATCTGTGTTCTGATTTAACATATGTAATGATTTCATTTAAATCTGAAGGGATTCTTCTAGTTACAAGAGTTGTTACCCCATGTTAATTAAATATCCATCGATTTCTAAAACAAAGGAAAACACTCGTGCTTATTGAGATTTTTACTGTGATAGTCAATATAACATAGATCTATTCTATGGTTTAATCCTCTGCAAATTTGCATTTAATAAAGGACAGCTAATATATAGCAAAATATTAATTAAGAAAATGTAATCAGATGGCAAAAGAATCATTTGAAATGGCAAAAAGGTGAATTGATGGTTAGTTTAAAATCAGACTGGACAAAGCTCTCGCCGCTGAATTCAAATGCTCTTTGATTGAGCAGTTCCAGTTCCATGTGTCTGTGCAGAAAACCACTTTGTGCTGCTAGTGGGGTGCTGTGGGGACCCTGATAGATGGTGCTGCTATGGGATGAAGCTTATTTTGTGGTGATAGAACAAGCTGCAGCTTGGCCCCTAGTCCTCCCAGTGCTTTGTATGCGGGTAGTTCATCTGTCACATTAAGGGGGTCTCTACCCCAAGTCTGATAGCCAAGAACAATCATTCTTATTGAACTTGATTTTCTTCTGTAAGTCTGCCCTGCAGAAATTAATGTATGTAGGCTTTCTCTGAGGCCTTTTGTGCATCCAAAACTAATATCAAATTAGAGGTTAATTGTAAAATAACATTAGGAACATCAAGTCCTTTTCATGTGATAGAGATTTTTTTCCTCTTTGGCCAATACATAATTGGAAATACTAAAAAAAGAAATTTATTTTTAATCTAACTTGTTTTTTATTTATTCCACAAGGGAAACATTGAGTTCTCATGTATTTATACAGCTAAGACCTTTTAAAGTACTATTTGGAACAATTACTAAGTCTAAGAGTCAAGGCTGGAAAGCATTAGCCCAGAAACTCTGTTTAATATGGACTTGATGATATGTGCTATAAAATCATTGCCTGTAAAAAAAAAAAAAAAAAAAAAAAAAAAAAAGAAAAGAAGAAAAAAACCCTCTCAGCGTTCACTTATTACCTGAATTACATCTTCACTTCCCCCATATTCACCATATGCACTGCTCTTCCTCCAAGTGTTGGGTTTCCCATGGTGCTGCCAATCTGGAAAGCAAAATTTTAAGGCATGTAAAAAACAATGAATCCTGCCCATTAATTGTTTATTTTTTTCATTTGGTTCTTGCCTAGCACGACATCTTCCATCTGAGAAAGCCATTAGCACTGGGAAGACGGGCACTGAATAAGCGTTTTGCTGGAAATGGGACATGTTTGCTTTCTTTGGAAGGCAAAAGTAGTGGAAGAAATAGAATTTGACAATAGGGTGAAACTGCAAAAAAATAAGGGTGGGAGGTGGACTTATAAAAGCAAGCACGTGTTTCTTGCCATAAAGACTTCCACTTGGATTTTCATGCATAAGCACACCCCTACTTCTTAACAGCTGTTTTGAAATAACTCTGTGCTGGTAATAATGCTATGGATTCACAGTCTCTGAGCTTTTTTCCATATGACTCTATCATATTGTTTGTGTTGCTAAATTTAGCTTTAATGTAAAGTTAGGAACAGTCCTGCAGTGAGCAGAAGGCCCCAGAGGCTCTCGTGTGCAGGCAGGTGATGTGCGGCTTGTCCTGCACAGCCCTGCCAGAGCCCCTCAGCCTTTCTCTTCCATGCTTTTCCCAATATTTCAACTTAATCCTGGTCCCGTATTTCAGATTAGGCCAGAATCACATCTGCTTAGACCTTGGTGATGCTGCAAAAGATGAAACAACACTGCAGACTTCATTCAGATACAGGTTTGATTTGCATCATCTGTACTCATGCTCCTTCCCGGCACTGTGCTATGCAAATATTTGAGGCAATCTACCTTCACTTGCACAGAACCTGGAAACGATGAACTTCAAGTGGCTGCATTCAAAAGTCACTCGGGTTACCCTCTTTTTGGCAGAGCCTCAGGAGACGAAAGCCTGGAATAAATTGCCTTTCAGTCAGGGCCTGGGCAAGGAGGATTTGGGGACCTTTTTCTTATATTGTGTCCAGTCCCAAAAACAGTACTGAAAGGAAGCTCATGAGATTGTCCAGACTGGTCACAAAGAGAGATTAATTCAGTGGGTGTCTTTCCCTACAGATGGGAATTTAACATGTTTGTAACAGTCCCCAGCACTGGAGATGCAGCACCTAAACATTTCCATGTGCTGCAGGACAGGGTTGCCCCATCCCTCCCGTGACCTCAGGTGGACACTCATGTCTGACTTTTTGGAACTGGACACAGACTGTGGGCACAGCCCTGGGGGAATGGGTGGGGTGTAAAATTCCTCAGCTCAGGATGAGCGCTGAGATGACACTTTGTCTCAGTCTCTCCTTCAGTCACAATTTTTGTGTTCATATTATTTTTTTTTCCACCAGGAGGTAAAAAATTTACTGTTGGCTTATAATAACAGCAAAGCAGAATCCTTTCCACTGCAGCTGAGAACATGCTGGTCAGACAGCACAAAGGTAAATCCAAGATTTTGCCATACCCTGTGTGTTCCTTCGCTTATGCTCAGTTTCCATTCTCCATTTATTAAAGATTCAGAACTAGTTAGGACATGCACAGATAAAAGGGGCTTTCTGGCTCTCTGGTATAAGTCTCTGTCTGAGATAGGCAAGCAAAGAAAGTTAAATATAACCTTTGCACCCAGCCAGCGAATCTCAGGAGGGCTGATTTTTCTTCTAGGATGCGCCAAGTTTAAAACTCCCCTAACCTGTTTATCAGATCCTACTCCCTTAGTATCCATAGCCCTGGTGTATTCTGATTTTCCTCCTGACTCACAAGATCTATAGCTGTCACTTGGAGAGGAGAAATGATGCTGTGTGATCCATGTGACCAAGTCATTAGCTAAATCAGACTGTATTTTGAATACTGAACAGCGTGTCCTCCCACAGAATTGTTTATAATCAGTCAATATTATTTATTTTTAAAAGGGCAAAAGATGCCATTCAGTAAATTTGAATAAGAAATAGATTTGGAGAAACTGTAATCAGCCCATGAACATTTTGCAAGCAAAGAAAAAAAAAAAGAAACGGGCTAAATTAATTGATTAAAATTTTTGCCGCAAGTGCCTCTCTCTTTCTGACCCTCTTCAGTCCCTTCAGTATTTTGGCAGCATACCTCAAACCTAACCTGGATCAAACTCTGCCATCCCAACCAGAGCTCTTTCTTTAGTGGGGATTGCCAGTCATACTCCATTAGGTGATGGGTTTGCATTGTCGGCCAATGATCATTAAGGGAGCAGGCTGATAACATAAATCTCATTTTCACTTGCAAACAAAGTCAGGTCTTTAGGTGCAATAGAAACTGATGGATTTGCTCTTTGCCTTGCTTTTTTTTGGCTTCCCACCCCCCAGGCAGCGATACAGATTTCAGGAAGGTGTTTACCACACACAGTAAGTCTCTAGATTTCCACCTACTGAAGAAGGTGCAAGTAACATCTGATCAGCTGTAGCTTCACATCCAGGGATGACCCTGCTACACAGGGAGACTCTTGAGGATAATAACAGATGGGGGCTTCCAACTGAACCAGAATAGCACTAAAGGTTGGAAGACTTGTTGATCTCAGCATGGAACCTCCCACACTGCAAAGCATTCACCAAGATGCTCACCAGACTGAAGCGTACGTGCCAGAGGCCTCATCCACTGAAATAGCTTCCTGATCCTTCCATGCTTTTGAACTCAGCTTAACTGCCAGGAATCCCCAGGAAGGAAGGAAGGAAGGAAAGAAGAATATCCTCTTGCTCCTCCATACCCCCTCATATTACAACTCAGCTCTCTGCTTTGATGCTTTGCTCTAAGAAATCCTTGGCCCGCAGCTAAAAGGTATCAGGAGGCAGTCATGGCAATCATGGCACTCGTTCTCCTTTTCAGCTCTGCTGGATGAGGAGGTTCTGGAGCTTTCTGATTCCTGCCTCCTGAGACTGGAAGCTAAAATTTCCAGTATCAGAGTACCTGGCCACTGCAGCAAGGAGCTGAACTGTGCAAAAGCCAGTGCTAGCACAGCAGTCTGTGCTCATGCCACCTTCTTTGGTCCATAGACCCTAAGGACTCAGCACACGTGCGAACGGACTTTGCATAACTGCCTATTGGATGGTGGAGGTAGGAGGAACTGTGTGGAGAAAAAGATTAAAAAGAAAATGTTGAAAGGAGTATGATGCTGGCGTTTTATGACCCCAACATCTGCACGCAAAGCGCAGCAGCAACATTGCTATAAAGTGAAGGAACAAAGCAACATCTGGCATGGCTTATACCCAGGGTGGAGGGAAGCTGCTGGGGAAGGTGGAGAGAGGAGGGTAAATCCAGAACTTCAAATGCAAAATGAAGAATGAGGCTGGTTCACGCAGACAGGGTGCACTGTAACTGCTTTCTACTTACCTCCTGCTCTCCGTGGTGCGCAGGGAAGAGAGCAGCAGTGAGCCTGCCGTAATCTGCAGGGGTGGTTTGATTTGGTTCATTGAGCTGGAGAACCTCAGAAAGAGTGAATTATGGGCAGTTTTGTGTAAACCACTTCAGGTGAAGAAGGAGGCAGTTGTGATTGATGCCAAGAACTTACTGAGCTGAGGTGAAAAGTGTATGCCTATTCCAATGTAGCGTGACATATAAGCCCTTCCAGTTACAAGGTGCTACCTAGCATAACCCTAACACAAGGGTTGCCTTTTCGGAACGCTAACCTGTGATGATGAAGGTTTCAGCCTGATGTAAAGTCTTATACTTGAATTTTTCATTCTTTTTTCCAGCAGGGCTCTGTTCCTCATTCTTAGGATGCAAATATTGGTAAAAAAACTGTAGTCTATCTTCATCTTGGTGCAGGTTTGGCGTTTGGTGCAAAAGACTGTTCAGCAAGACTTTTCCACATTATGCTTCCTCCAAAACCATCTACACCTACCACCAAGCACGTGAGCAGTCCCACTGGCCGGTACAGCTGTGCTTTCCAGGTCCTTCCCCAGCTCCTGAGCTACAGGCAGAGGTAGGTCACCCTTCAGCCAGGACAACACTCAAGCGTTCCCAGTAGTACTCTTCCACGGGGAAGAAAACTAACAGAGTTTGGTGGAGAAAACAACATGCCCAGAAAAGGAACCTGCCCTTTTCTTTACAAGCAAGCTGTAGATTTGTTTCATCAGCGTAACACAAAAACAGCTGACATTGAGAATTTAGATACCCAGACCAAGGGGCAGAGGATACTAGTGCAGAGGAGGAAGGGTTCGCAGAGGCAGAGCTGTAAGCTACATTAGCAGAGCATGCTGCAACATATACTTTCTTCCTATCGGGTTACTGTTTCCCAAATAGTAAGTTTTCCTTCTAGCATGTCATTTGAAATCTGAAGACTGTAATATGGAAGGTTACAAAAGAGTATAGAGAAAAATATAGAACTACCTCATGGGCATCCCTACACAAGGCATTCTAGTTAACTGTGATTAGGTAACGAATTCAGTGTGGTATATGCTGAATTCTCAATTTTACAGACTTCTGTTAACCCATGGGAGAGACAAATGTCTCAACACGCTTTAGCAATGAATCTGAAAGATGAAATTCAGCTCCAGCCTGGAGTGCAGAAGTCAAATTCCCTTGGATGTCAAGCCTCCTCTGCAGATGCAGCTTCTAGCACCACTTTCAGACATACCTAAAAAAACCCCAAATGATTTAAACAATTAGATATTTCTCCCTCTTGAACAAAACTTGCTTTGTCTTTGATGCAAATAGAGATTCACTTCCTCAAGTGTGCTGTGTTTACACTTTTAATGACAATAACTCAGCTTTCACAAGACACTGATTCACAAGCCTGGCTCAGTGGTCTCCTAAATAAATGCCTAACATGCCTGGGAATTATAATTCTTCCATCAACTTCCCAGTATAAACTGGGAGAAGCACAGTTATAAAACAAGCAACCTGTCATCGTGTTATTTTCTGACAGGTAACATTTCTTATGACAACTGGTAGAATTTTTAGTCTTTCTTTGAATTGTTATTACAATATAAATATCTGACCAATGATATCACATATTGTTTATTGATCTGAAAGCATATGGGTGTTTTAGAGACATACTGAACTATATTTGCCCATGTAGCAGTGATAGGCAACATAACGAGGTTTTTTTCTGTAAGTCTTTTTGTTCAAGCTTCTTCCACTTTCATTTTGCCACTTTCCTGTTTATTTCTTTTGTAGATATAAATGCAGTTGGCATTGGCCAAGCTCTCCTCATGGTGATGTACAGAACAATCAAGTCACATTTATTCCTGACAGGACTGAACCAGTAGGCAGAAAGAAGCTTCATCTCTGTTCGTTTGAGGATGTTATCCCAGGGAAGGCAGTTCTAGATTGCAGAGAAATTTGCTTTGGGGTAAGTAAGTCGATAAACAAAATTGGGTTCTGTTGCTTCTCCAGACCTTTTTTTGTCCCTTATGCTTGCCTCACTGATACTCAAATATTAATTTTCACTGTGTTGATGGCCAGGGTGTCTGCCACTCCTATCAGTCATGAAGACTTGTGCACCCGCACAAGCAATACTGTAACAGCAAAGCCTTTGAGTACAGAATATTAAAACATGGATTTTCACTCCTTTACAAAGGCAGCTATAGTAATCATGCACAAAATTAAGCATGTCATAAATTAAGACGGCTATTGGATATCAATGCCTCTTTTAAAAGTGTATCTGTCCCCAAAAGGGGAAAATCTACTTATTTGATCTCGTGATATTTCCATTGTATTCTGTAGAGCAGCGCTGGTGGAATTCATGCATATGATTAAAATCAGCTTCAGTGGCAAAGTATTTAATATAAGTAGTGTTTCTAAAACAAGAATTGTCCTTAAGGAAAGAAAGAAAAAAGCCCAAAACATTCTACCATAACAATCAAGGTAAAAGAACTTTTCTTTATATTTAATCCAGAGATTTTGAATACGTGAATGTGTGAACGGATGACAAAAGCCCCTCACAGATTAATCAACGCTAGAGGTCATGCCAGAAGTTATTGGAAAGGTAATTTTTTCTAGAGATGTAATATGGTTTTGAATTTGACCTATGGCTTCTCAGTTGTTACCCATGACCCCAAATAATCCAACTTCAGCTTCTTGAAGGCTATTAGGAGTTGAAGGTCGTGCCATATGCTTCCACATTTCCAAGGTAAAGTGTTAGGCCAAATTATAGGCCACTCGGAAAATCTGTAGAAAATAACCGGGTGAACAAAACATTTCTTTATGTTTCCCATCTAATAGGATGTGATTTAAGATTAACCTGTGGTTGAACAAGCCTCTAGCAGATTCTGCTCCCTTATTTTTTGCTGAAGAGAAGGAAGAGATTATAATTAGCTACTAAATATTATAATTTTTAAAAGTCAGATTTTTTTTATTAAAGAAAAGCTTTTTTACCACTAAAAAACCTATGACCTTTGCTCATACAAATGCTCAGATTCTTGTATTTTTCCTGTTATTTAGGAAAAAGGTGTGAGATTCACTTTTTCCAAACTTTGACTGTCGATACCTAAACTGCAAATGTCTGAACACCTCCATAGGAGCTGGTCGTGTACCTTCTCCTACGGATTATGGAGAATAGTCAACAGTTTCAAAGCACAATTCATCACATCTTGATTGCTTGGCAAAAAATGGTCATTAATCATGATCTAGAAACCCCTGCTTCCCTCCATTGACTCAACCATAAATGAATCGGGGTGACTGGATCATACACAGTTGTCCGCACTGGAGTTGTCTGGAGCCAGGTGACATGAATCCCTCCCTGGGTTTCTAAAGAGATCCATGCCAAAGACACATCTCTTCTCCAGAGGAAGCTAATTCAAAGTTTGGTGAAATTCATAATTCCCTCAGCTTCTGAGGGAAGTCTGTGACAGGAAGATTGTTGATTGCTTGCTTGCTTTCTCTCCTCTCTTAAATGTATATATTGTGGCTCTCTTCAGCAATTTATTAGTGAAGACGTTAGCCTCTTCTGAGCATTTGCTGCCTTGGTGATCTAATAATTTACATAATAATTTCCTTTCTAAAGAACACTGAAGAATATCTGCCTTGAATGGTCATGGCAAATTGCAGGAGTTGGCAATGGGACTTTCAAGCTTGTAGTTCTGAAGATCCTTGTTGCAAATCTGCATCCACTAGAGCTGAGGCCAGGTGGGTCAGGCAGGAGCCGTACTGTGTCACACTCCAGTTCCTTGTTGTTGTGAACCCAGAGTGATTCCATGAGCAGAACATCCACCAGCAGTTACTTCGGTGTGCCCGAGGGCCCGATTTAGCATCTATGTAAGCACAAGTATTTGCTGTTTTTCAAGTAAGTTTCAACTAGGTGAGACTGGACCATCTTGTTGGGAGTGACTGAAGCACAGAAAAATAATCAGGACCTTCAAAACGGACTTAACAATTTAGTATACAGTTAAACAAAAAGTTGGAAAACTAAAATGTCTTTTCTAAAAGCAACATTCCCCAGAAGGTCTCAGAAATACATGCATTCAAAATTGCTACGTTTTCAAAATCTTAAACATTATAGCCTTTGAATGCTGCTTTCTGTTCACTGGGATTTATCAAAACAGTTCCATTTCTTCCACATTCTCCATTCATTTAACTCCTCTTATCCCACTTCCCAAAAGCCCAGATACTCAGTTTAACAAAAGCAACTATTACTTCCATCTATTTCTCCTCCAGGCAAGACCCTTCAACTACACCGCTCTTTGTGCAACTCCACTGTTGGTAACCAAGAATGCACACGAGGTGAAACTGTGCCTGTCCTTCCATGTGACTTCTGACAAACTGAGACAAGTGAAGGGAGATGTGAAACTTTAAGGAAAGGGGAAAATGGGAGTCAGTTCAAATGCTGAATGAGTGGGTCATGTTGCCTCATTCTTGCTCATTTGTTACCATCTGATGACTCAGCATCACAAGGGGAATAGTGACTCTGCAATTCTTGTAAACCCTGTGTAATAATTCCTTCCACATATCAAAAGGTGGTAGTGGGGGGTTCTTCTAAAACAGCTAAAACTAGTTTGACATGTAACTTTACATCCTGCTTACATGTTGTGCACAGTTTGTGGTTTTCTCCTACAATGTGGAATGCTAGAATATACCAAAATGTGGACATCTTTTTTTCTGGATGCAAAAACAAAAAAAACATGCAAAAATTAATTCTTTACCTCAAAGATTTTGCACTGTAAGACGGACAAATGCAACAAGCCACACCATGCTGAGGAATAGCTTTGTGTTGTGTTGCTAGAAGCTTTTTTTTTCCATAGAGAAAAACTGAACACTGCTGGGGAAGTCAAGCCAGTTAAAATATATGGTGCAGATCTCACATGATGACTGTGACGGTTTCTTGTAACTCTTGCTAGCACAGAGAGCACAGTCAGCAGAAATGGTGTACAAACAGAATACCCTTACCCTCAGCTTTGAAGCTGAACAACCTCTGAAATGCATTACTCTTTGTGCCTTATGAAAACTTCTTTTATTCTAATACTAGTTTTTATCATTTCTATCAATATGGTCTGTAAGATGTGTCTGATACAGAGCTTGGAAAAGTTGCAGGCTTCCATTGGGAGGCAGCTTGGAGTATGTGCTTCTGCACATGCATCGTGGGCAATGCTGCTATCGAACAACATATCCCTGCAGAGACGTTTTCAAGTCATTTGAAGCCCAAAAGTTCAATAACAGGAGATCCCCTAAAGCAGATGCAAGTAATGTACTGTAAGCTGTTCCATCAGCTCCTGAAACTTATTTTTTTTTATTACAGCCTGCTTCTCTCTGAAGGACTTGGCATTTCTCTGTGTAAAATTCTTTCTTTCACACACACCATATGAACTCCCACAGGAACATACGTCTGTTCTCGTCTAAGACACATTCTTCTCCTGTGGGCTTCTGACCCACCAAACTAGGAAACTAAAGGTGGTCCTTTCATAGAAGGATAATACATCTGAGCTAATATGTTTTTGAGCAAAAAAGAGGATAAGTGGGAACTTTTACTTCTGCAGAAAATAAAAAGAGCTCCCTCAAGCAACATTGCACTGGAATAGGAAGAGAAGATTCTTCTACCCTGATCCCTCAGGTGCTTTCGCAGTTAGTCTCCATTTGCTGCCACATTTCCCTTCAGAAGGTGTCCTACCTTGCCTTGGTTATAAGATAAAATAGGATGTCTAGCGGTTGTGTCCTGTTTCTGCAGATGTGCCTGCAGTATTCAAGGCCTCATGTTTAATTTGAGTTCAAATCCCTGAGTGGAAAGAACAAGGTTGGGACCCCATAGGAAGTTATTTTGCTTAATTAGTCCTGTGCTTAGTTACACCAACTGCTATGAGTGGAGGGACAGCACTAAGAGAGCAAGGAGTTTCAGCTGTGCCAGACCACAAAGCTTTTAACTAAAAGTCCAGCTTCTATGAGCACTAAACCAGTGGGACACACTGGCATGAGCCCAGCGGGGTGTCTCTGGTGTGGTGGTGCCATTGAGGCCAACGCTGGGGATTCAGAGCTGCACACAGACCAAAAACGGGCGTATCTGCCGAGCAGCAGGATCCAGCTGTTAAAACCTTAAACAAGCCAAGGAATCTGAGGGCAATGTTGGGGAATAAAGAGAATAGTGGGAAAATGCCAAGAGATTATTAGCTTAGCCAAAGATTACACATTTGCACTAGCAATTAAAGTATTTTGCATTGGATGCAGGCTTTGGCAAGTACTGCTGACAAAAGATTTCACACATGCATGTGTGCGTGCAAGTACACAAGCTCTTACACACACACACACACACACACACACACAGAGGCAAACAGAAAGAATGAAATAAGCCATTAAGAAATATTTCCGCATAATGCAATTATTACAGCTGTATAATTGAATGGGGAAACCATTGATCTGTAGTAGAAAGGAAATTGCTCTTTTCATTGTGTTCCTATGAATATGTGAACATTAATCTCAATCTATAATCAACGTTCATTTCAAATCTGATTGCGTGCCACTAAACACCCGTAGCTATGCTAACATTATGTTAATATGGTTCAACATCATAGCTCCCAGCTTCACAGCACAAATATTTTTCTTTGGCAATCAATAGTAATTTCAGCTGAGTGGATGGAAGTCACGTTTTAATGGTAATCTTTCCTCCAAGCCTCCAAGTGGAAACTCGACTGGTACCTTAGCACGGCTGCAGTGCATTGCATGTAATCAGATAAATTAACCTAAAAGAGAGAGAGAGAAAACACAGATCAGAAATAAAAAGCGGCGCCAAGAAGCTCTACATTTTCCTGATAGATTAAAGTGCTCATTACCATGAGAGAGAGAGTGGATTTCAAGAGGGGGAACTGAATTCCCTTGGCTTTGAGCCGTGGCTGTAGAGGCGGCAGGTCACCCTACACACAGCGCTCGGCGCAGCAGGGGGATGCCTCCGAGGAGGGGGAAGCAAGGCAATTCAGGAGGAGGGGGAAATTCAGCCAGGGCTGACCTGGACTCTGCTCCCGAGAGTGTCCCTGGCTGGCCTCAGGACACTGCTGTTTGTCCAAGAATAAGGAGTCTCAGTTTTAACGCCACAGTGCACCGCAGGCTTCCTGTGGGACCTTGGGTAAATCACTTCTTTTACTTGTGCTTCACTTCCCTGGTTCTGTAAAAAGGATATAACAGTGCTACAGTGCTTCAGTGTCCCCTGGGGATCCTGTGAATATCTGGGGGTGATCAGTTCCTGGGAAGAGGAGCTATAGAGCTATGTTACATTAGAGAGATCTCTCTTGGCTTTGCTGTCTCACGGAGGTAAAGCGCAGGAACTTTTATGCTACTACTATGTTATAGCAAACTGCTATTCCCTTAATCACATTTATTTTCAGGTATTTCCAAAGCCTTTCCCACCCCCAACCTTTTTTTTTTTTTTTTTTTTTTTTTTTGGTGGAGGGGCCAAACTGCTGGACTGAGTTCCTTCTTTCTAAAATAGAAAAAACCAGTGGTCATGGTCATTGTAAAGTCTAGACAAAAAGTACTAGGTACAGACCAGTGTCATCTTCACAGCTACCAGGAGCTCCATAGATCATTACCTCCATAAAGGTATTCAGACATAAGAATATAAGGACAGGAAAACATCTGTACTGATTCGGACCATGGTCTGCTTAGCCAGATGTCCACTTCTTTTAAGTGGATGGATGGGGGAGTCCAGGGGAGCACAGAAGGACGGGTCAGACAGATGGAGACACTTCCCCCATAGCACTTTCCCAGGGTCTGGTGGCCCAGGCACTTCTTGAGCTATAAATGTTATCTTTACCCACCATAAAATATTTTGTTGTTGCTGCTATTTTTTTTTTTTTAATTCTTATTCTCTTTTCTTTTTTTTTTTTTTCATTGGTGAATATATATTTCTAAGAAACTCCAAGGGGTGGGGTTTTGTCCAGGAGGTTTTCCAACCCCTTTTAGAACACTTTCAAGCCTTTTTCACCTTCAGCTTCCTCTAGCAAGAATTTCCTCGGCTCTACCGTGTGCAGGAGTGAATTGCTTTGAATTCTACTGATCTTAAACAAGATTTTTCAATAGCAAATATAGACTGTGGGTTGCCTTGGTAGTACTTATTTTGTTTGACATTATTTTTATTCCCTACCTTGAGGCAGCTTTTAAAGAACCTGATCTGTAAATCAGTTATCTTTAAATCTACTTCTTCTTTGAAGTCTGGTCCCTCCTAGGTTCCTTAACAGATTTAAGTGTCTTGACTTGTGTACCCCAAAAGACTCTCCAAACAGTGAGTCACTTAAAAAATCTTATCTCTATTATTTTGCTTAGTGCTGGTTAAATTCCCAGTGTCCCATTAAGCCAGGGTTACCTACAAAGGTGTTCTCAATGGGAGGCAATCTTCTCAGATGTTATTTCAGGGTCCTGGCCAGGGTCTAGCAGAGGTCCTTGGGACTATGCTCTAACCAGAAAACTTCTTTACTTGAACGGACATTTTTCAATGAAACAGGGTCTTCTTGAATGGCTGCCATGCCTAATTTTTCAGATCTTCATAGGAGCTTTTCCTCTTTTCCAGTTTCCCCAAAGGTATTAGTTTCCAGCAACCTGCTGAGATTTACCGGTGAGGAAACCAGAAGCAGGAAGACGAGCTCTGAAATGTGTATAGGTTCCACATGAACAGTTCCTCTTGTGAGAGTACCAATTTTCCCTGCTTTGGGCCAAATCAGAAATCCCTCAGACTATTTCATCCTTGCAACTTAGCCACTTTGACTTTCCACTCAGTGTAAAACCAGAAGTTCTGAGTAGTGTCAACCCGTTGGTTTTCTACGTAAGAAATGTTGAACCACTTGGGAAGCTTGCATTACTGAAGGTCTCCAGCCAGGCTGTGTTTGGTTCAATAGTGCTTTTCCACTGCCTGGGTGGGAAGCGTGTTGGAATATGGCACTTAAATCCATCTTGGCTAACTCAGATATATCTAAGGTAGGTCCTTAAAAACAATATTATTTCAAAATTAACAGAACATACTTGCATGTGTGTAAAGAGTGAGGTTACAGCAAAAAGCAGTCCCTTCTCTCTTTAAGCTGAGCCAGTTTCAACTGGCTTCTGGCTTTCCCCGAGATCAGGAAGCTGAAACTGCAACTGGGAGCCAACTCTCTTCCTTCTCCTATTTGATTTCTGTGCCCAGGCCACTGTGGACCTGACCCCCAGGACCTCCTGGCTCTAAAAATGGATATTGCACTGCCCAAGTGGCTCCGGTGAAGTGCAGAATTGGAAATGCAGTGTTTGTAGTTGTAATGATTTGCAGAACAGGTGGGTCTTTGGAAACGGGGAAAATTGGCTGCCATCACCTCAGTGGCTCCTTTATGTGGTCCAAAGGAAAGGAGAACCAATATCTCCTATCTGCTGCAGATTATTCAAGTCTTCCAGCTAGTGGGCTAAATTCCCACTGATGTAAACTGGAGTAGCTCTGCTGAAGGTAATGGAGCTGAGCTGTTTCACATGCTGGCTTAGGATTTCTTCTGTTATCTTTGAGCATGTGTAGAATAAAAATTGTAGCATTACAATTAAAGTCTCTCATATGCAGTGGATGATAATCCGTGCCATTCCTTGCCTCTTTGGAGCCCAGTAAAGTTGTCTCAAGATTATGAGCCTTAGATGTTTAGAGCAATTTTGACTGGATCAGAGGTTATAGCCTCTGCTTTTTAACATTCTGCTTTTATTTGCAGGCTATGAAGTGTAATAGTTCACCATTTTGGTTTAAGTATCACAATAAAAGTCAGTGAGATGGAACAGGCAATAAGCAGCCGTTTTACATCAGTGCTGCTGAGACAGAGTACTTAAGTCTTCATTAACCTACAGAGGAAGGAGTTACAGAAAAGACACTTGAAATAAAATACCAGGGATGAGGCTCAGATCTCTTCTGGATCCGCACGGGCAGGAGCATCGGAAGGCTGGTCTCTGGTGCGAATGTCTCTTTGTGTCTGTGCTGTCGTGCGAAAAGTGGGAGGGTGAGGACACCCTGAGCTGCTGTGACAGAGGCAGCGCTGGCCAGCTGTGTCACTGCTAATGGACAGCAGGAGCTGAAGGGAAGGTATGCCAGACAGGCTGTACTGCAGAGTTTTAATATCTCCTGGATGGCATTTCTGTAGGGTGCATTTGCAGCATCCCTTTGTTCTTCATTAGGCTCTTTATTAGAATTATGAGACTGCTGGGTCTCCTTCTGACACATGGTATTCTGTTAATGTTTCCACATATAGTCCAGGAGAAGGTGGGCAATACAGTGGAAGGTGGACAAATTTCAGATTTCTGGGTGCCAAAACAGCACAGAAGTATGGCAATGTCAGCTAGCTCAAGGCACGCTGCTAACGCTTCTTAAATATGTATGGTTTCGCAACTTTCCAAATATTTAGAGCTTTCATAACATATATTCAGTAAACTTACAAAATCCTGCTTGAACGATTCATAGAAAATAGTGCTTAGTAAGAGGCAGAACTCTGGGAACCGAGTATGAATCTCAAAGATTTCTTGGAGGTTCAGCTCAGCTTGTCACCGCTGGCAACGTGGCCATGTTTTGACCTCACGTGATGGTAGAAGAGGTAGGCCAGCTGTGAAGTAGTAATAAATAAATAAATCAATAACTCTCTCTCCCATCCCCAAGGAAGTTCCGCCGCCAAGAACAGAGTGTAACGCTCCCAACACCCAGCTGCAATCCAGACTGAAATCCCTTTCTCTCCCTTCAGACTGAGGCAGAAAAAACCTGTGGCCCAGTTTTTGGGGCTGGTATGTGGATAACTGGCACAGAAACCTACTTCAGGGCTGTGGCTGGTCATCGTGTAGGGCTGTTGGATGGCACATGCCCAGGTGTGTCCCTGGAGGAGCCTTTGCTTCCCTCCCAAGCCCCTTGGCTCAGCGGGTTGTGCCAATACCACTATTCCTAACTGGTAACAGAGAAAAGGAATGACCCGTGTGTTGCCCTGGGGAGTGTAATCAGCTGCAGGGAATTGTGTGTCCCGCGAGCAAGTACAGGGAAGCCAAAGGCGAAATGTAGCTCAAAGACCATTTTGAGGGCAGAAGGACCTGTGTCAAAGGGGAGGAAATGGGCATCACAAGCTCCTGGGCTTGTTGACAAAAACATTTTTAGAATCATCATATAGTTTGGGTTGGAAGGGACCTTTAAAGGCCATCTAGTCCAAGCCCCTGCAATGAGCAGGGACATCTTCAGCTAGACCAGGTTGCTCAGAGCCCTGTCCAACCTGACCTTGAAAGTTCCCAGGAATGGGGCATCTCTCTGGGCAACCTGTGCCAGTGTTTCACCCCTCTCATCATAAAAAAATTATTCCTTCTATCTAGTTGAATCTACTCTCCTTTAGTTTAAAGCCATCACCCCTTGTCCTATTGCTACAGGCCCTACTAAAAAATCTGTCTCCATCTTTCTTATAAGCCCCCTTTAAGTGTTGAAAGGCCAAAATAAGGTCTCCTCGGAGCCTACTCTTCTCCAGGCTGAATAACCCCACCTCTCTCAGCCTTTCCTCCTAGGAGCAGTGCTCCATCCCTCTGATCATCTTCATGGCCTCCTCTGGACCTGCTCTAACAGGTCCATGTTTTTCCTGTACTTTACCTGCTTTCCACTTAGGCACAGTTGATGGTGCACCGCGTTATACTTCAGACTCATTTTATGAAGGAGAAATCACTTTCCCTGCATCCCAGAATCAGGAGAGCCCAGCTCAGATGAAGGCATTGCTGCTTTCCCTCCTCCTGAACTGAGCCTTCTCCCTGGTCCCAAAAGTGCAGCATCCCAGCCTTGGGCTGTACACAACAGATTTTTTTGCTGCTTCTTTAAAAGGTCTCCTTGAGATTGCCTCTATTTACTTTTCAGCATAATGAAGATTGTTTCCCTTGCCTGGGGGAAGCACAAAGTAGAAATGCTGAAAGTTTACTGTTCTGGCTTATTGCTTAAAAGAGGTTTTGCGGTTCGAGGGCAGAGCTTACTGTGCCATGCGTGTGTCTCCTCCTTGTCCTGGGTTTTGCAATGTAAGAGTGCTTCCAACATCTTTTGCAATCTCTGCAGGATCCCTCTGTCTGCTGGGCTTCTGTTTGAAACACAGTAGAACTATTACAATCTTTCCAAAACACAATCTCTGCCTGTGTTTGTGATGCACTTCCCCCCCCCCGCCCCCCCCCCGTCATTCTCATCTTCAATTTGCTCTTTTTCCAGGCAAGTTAAACACCTCCTCCTGAATGCTGAACGGAGGATGATAATGTCCATTTTTGTTTCCAAAGATAAAACTGGGAAGAAACAACACAGAAGGAAAACATCCCTCTTGAAATAGGTGGTTATACCTGTCTACTTCATTTATTTTACTGCAGGAAAACACAAAAAAAAAATAACCAGCTGTAGGGTGTGAGGCAGGGTTTATAGTCTGTTCAATTTTCAGCTTTGTTACAGGCTTCTTACGTCACTTACTTATGTGGAGAAATTCAAAGAGACCTACCTATTATTTAAAGTCCTCATTTTCTGTGGTGTTACATAGAAAATGGCTGGTTACAAGTAATTTTACTTTCAGTTGAAATTAGATGTAGTAGTCTTCTGGAGTACATCTGCTTTGTCAATCTACATTGCCCAGTGGAGATTTACAGCTAGGTGTAAATGAAGTGGAAGCAATGTATTCGCATCGGTGGACGTGAACCTGGACCACTTACCTATACAGGCTGGCCACACTGTATGGATATTCAAATCATGGCTCCAAGTCCCTCATCTTATGCAAAGGCAGAAAAATACTTCATCTGCATCACAAAAGGAATATGTTAATGATAAGGAAGATTCAGGATAAATACTTTAAAGACTATGAAGCATTTTGATGCTACCGCAGTGAATGTAACTAAGATAAATGGACGGTTAGGAATATGTAACAAAGTAAATAAAATTAGGTAAGTAAGTGCTTCATAAAGCTCTGCTGCTTCATCAGAGAACAATGAGCCTTCCTGGGGTTCTAAGATGAGCAGGTTGTGTGTGATCTTAGTGGCTACCAAAATTCATGAGAGAGACTTAACAAATACTAAGGTCTACCTAATTTTGTATTTGCGTTTCTAGGTCTCTGAATTCCTGTGTGTGCCCTTGCCCTGAGAGGCAAGGGCATGTTAAAGCTGTGCTGAAGCCTGCATGGTTGTGAGCACAGACTGAATGAAGCACTTTCAACTATCCAGCTAGAGATCCAGTGTAAATCTCTTACACTACTTGGAGATAGCATTTAAAATAAAAGTGCTTTTTTTCCCCTCTCTTTTTCCCCTTGGCCACTGTTGTCCTATGAGAAAGGGCTCTCTGTGTATTTAAATGTTGATGAACTCTTAAGTAAAGGATCAAAACAAAGGGGGGGAAAATAGTCCCCAGGAGTGTGTGAACAGCGAGGGCTTCTCTGCCTTTGCCCTGATTTTCTTTTCCCCTTCAAACAGCTGTAAATCTTCATGATCTCTCTCCTTGTCCACCGACTCTGCTAGAGGCAAGTGAGCAGGAACATGCACAAATATTCAACCCTAGAGTGAGAAAAAAATGCTGAAATAATCCCTGTCTACACCTCACCCCCCCATTTACTCTCTCACCTCTCCATGCAGCCATGCCAGTGCCGAGACATGTCAGCACACGCAGGGGGTTTATCTGATGTTTTTTTAGTTCCCTGCTATTTGTTTGCAAGACTTAGGCAGGTGAGACTTTTATAATGGCTGATCAAGGATGAATAGAAATCTCCTGTTATTCCCATCTCAATTTTCTGAATAGCAGCATCTATTTCTATCCACCAGGCTTTGGAAAGGGGACACTGCCTCCCTCAGAATCCTTTTTCTCTCCCCCTACATTTTTCTCCCACTGAAAATGCATACAATTCAGAAGTGTGTAGTGACACTAAATCAGCACTATCCAGTTTGTGCCTGGGAATCCTCTTGCTGAGGTGATGGCACATCGCTTTCCCTGGGAGTCCGGGTAGCATCACTGGGATGTTGCCTTGATCCCACCCAGGCACATGGCTGGGATACCCATGTACCCCTCTCTGCTCTCAGGGGCATTGGCTGGACAAATCTGAGGCAAACACAAGTGCAGAAATGACGTGTCTGGTACGAACCACATCTATAACTGTAAGAATTATAATGTAAATAGAAACAAACAGCCACTGACTGAGCTTTTAAAATCTTGAAAAACTGTGACTCTAGGGGACTGGATCTATGTCGCTTTGTTATTTGTTTTTGTGACAAGGTTACTCTTTCTCTTTCTGTGTCAAAGGGATTTTTATCATTGCCTTTTAAAGAAGTGTAAGTTCAAACAATATTAGAGTGTTCTCTTTAGCCCTATTTGATTTTTTCTATACGAAGGGCAATGAGAGGCAGTATGTTATACAGAGACTTAAAAGGGCTTAAGAATTGGTATTTTTCCATCCTATTTGATATCTACAGGCCTACATGTGTATTTAGCTAGAAATTCTAAAGCTGCTTCAAATTTTGGCATTTAGCACCCGGGGTGTTGAGTCTCAGTGGTGGATGTGAACACACAGCAGGAGTGATACAGGGGTGACTCCATATGGTGGCTAATGTAATGATACAGAAATGAAAACTCCTTTATGAGTTGCTGAGTACCTCATGTATATTTTAATCCCCAGTTAGATGGTCTGTGCAGTGAGCACAGCCAGAATATCCTTATTATTTCTGTGTGAGAGAGCTTCTGTGCCTTTAACCGCGTGTGACAGTACCTTAGCTGCTGTGCCCCTCGCCAGAGGTTCATTTTCTTCCCCTGGGACATCACTCAGAGTAATTGTCCCCAGTAATAATCAATAAATCCAAATTATCTTGAATAAAGCCAGATTTATTTAACACAGTGTGACAAATAGAAAACCAGAAAGAAAATCCATGTAAATACAATTTAAAGAGAACAGACTTGTTTGAGACTATAGACTACGTAGTAAGCACTCCAGCTGGCCAAGGTATTTTACAACACTGTGTAGAGACCCATTCATTGACTCTTTATGTTTAGGAAAGTAGATTTCTGACCTGGAAAGACTGACAGCTGCATTGGACCTTCTTTTCTAAAAGAACGTTTCTTAAAAACAATTACTTAGCTCTCTGTCTTATTAACCTGCCCAGTAAATAAGAATTACTGAAGATGGATGTTGTTATTTAACTGGAAAGTCTTTTTTGATAATGCCTCTCCGGAACTTCTCATGGAAATGCCTTACACGGTTTTTCTTTTTCCTCCCTTAGATAGGAGGCCATCGGAATAGTCTCTGAAATCATCTATTGGCTCTTCAGCCTTTGGACTTAATGACACTAGGATCAAATTCATGCATAACAATCTTTTACAGCAGATTTCCTGCCCATAGCTTAGAAAATAAAATGCTGTTCTTGTTTTTTCCATCAGCCGTTTTTTGTTTCCCTGTTCCTAGAAGACAGGTTCTCAGAGGCTGTGATTTCAAAATGCCATTTTCCTAGGACCATGAGCTTCCAGTGCTGCTTCTCTTTTTCTGCGGTAACGGCAGTTTCTCCTAGAGCAACACTGCTGAGGCTCTCTTTCTCCAGCTGACTAAAAGTTTACAGCCACAATTTATCTGTACTGTTTGGTCTTTGCCTCTGTCACTGCACACATGTTCACAGTGGTGCACGTGGGACTGCTCTGCCCCTGGACCACCCCTTCAGTTGCTCTTCCCACTGAACATCCCTTTATTTAGCTTTATTTAATTCTTCTTTATTACGTGCAGTAAGAGCCTGCATCATTCAGGAACTTGAAAGGGATTTCACTGGGAGGTTTTGGTTCATTCATTTCACTTTCTTTCATTCTTTCATGGATTAGGCATTTACAAGATAATTTTCAAAGCTTTCCAGGTAAGATGATAGTGCTGTGATGCCATCCTCCAAGTAACCCCTGTTGGAGTTCCAGGGATCAATTGCTATATAGAGGGCTTTATAATCTTAATGGCTACTTAGTTAAAAAGGAGGCTTCCAACTTTGGTAGTTTAAATGTGATTTTTTTATTTTTTTTTCTTCATTATACCTTGCTGCAGCATTCAAGCAAGTAATTTCATGAACTTTGGGAAACTGGTTTTACTTTATGTGTTTGTGCCTTCAAGTTGAGATCCCATGTGGATTCTGCATTAAGGTATCGCTGCACGCTGCAGCCTTTCCCTTTCCTCTGAAAACTTTTAGGACCTTAATAACTTTGAGAATCATGCCTCTGCCAAATACAGTTAAAATTAGCCAACTGTTTCAAAAGTTTAATGTGCTTATGCACATGCCCAGAGCATGAGTGTGTAAACCTTATTCCCTCAGAGAATGGAGCTGAAAGGAAATTGGCCACTATAATTGAAATTGATAAAAGTGTTCAACATTTTTAAACAGAGCAACTCAAGACTGTGCTTATCATGTTTTTGCTTTTTGCAAAAAATTGTAGTGACCCACATCCTCATATTTGTTTATGCCACTGAATGCAAAATTGCAATAAGTGAGAAAGCATGCAGTGATGAAGTATACCCCAAAATAGCTGTGGATGCAGATAATTACCCCTCTGAAAACCTTGTTTGACCAGATTATTGTGCAGTTCTCAGTGTGTGTATTTAGAATTTGTGGGCAGCTTTTAGCATGCACACAATTCTCTACAGACACATTCCTTCTCACGCCTGACCTCCGTTTTACATGATTTTAAGCTGTTTTCCTCTTAATGTGAAGCTATTTCCAGTGCATTTCAACAACATATTTAGCATGCCATTAATTTTTTCCCCTTTCAAATCTCATTCCATCTGATAGCCTGGCAACTCTGACTATAACCAGTTTCCTTCTCATTACCAGTCCTTTAAAAGACAGGAAGAAAACATCTTCAGGATTTCATTACCTTTCTTCTTTCCCATTGTGAATTTTCCTACTTTGCCAAAGAAACGCAGAGATTTTTGTTCACAGTGTGCATCCCACTGACAGAGAGAAATAATAAAGCCATAAGGCTCAAATTGAATCAAATGCTGTCATTGTACTGCAGATAATTGAGCATATTTTTAGAGTCCTCCTCTGTGGAGTTATTTTGTTTTTCTGTTGAGTCATCCTCTGTGCAGGTTTTTTTCTTTGGGGGTGGGGAGGAGCAGTTGGCCACAACAGTGGTCCTAAAGCGAGAGTAAATGACTGAACCCAAAGATATGCAGAACATGAGCAATGGTCTCAAAAAAGTGATCTTCCCTCACTGTATACAAAAGTCCTGTAGATTCAGCAGAAAGACAGTTGAACTCAAATGGCTCAAAGACCATTACCTTCTCAGAGACGGGGTTTCTGCAAGTGTTTCACTTCCAAAACCATGTGGTTCTGCACCATGAATATGCAAAAAGCTCTGCTGAGCAGGACTGGGCTTGGAACTGGCCCTTGGATGTTCACAATTTGTATGATTTCTGCATTTTCTTTTTGGCCTGTGTATCTCTCGTACTTCAGCTTCAGACACCCAGCTCCCTGATGGCCTGTCACAGCTCACTTTCGGAAGCATCGAGCACACCAATGTTATCAGAAGTCTAACACAGCCTTTGCTGCTTTTCTTAGGCTTTACCAAGATGTTGCAAGGAAGGTCTGGTCCTGTCTTTACCCCCATATTCTGGTGTTAGTATCAGCAGAGACTTTAACAGTCAGGTTTGTTTCTGACTTTCCCTCCCCAAGAAGTGGTGCAGTTTGGCTTGTCAGCTCTTTTCCCATCTTTTAATAGAGTGGCCCTTGGAGTGGAGTCAGAATGAAGTCTCATCATACTAGGCATGACTGAGATCTATGCAGTAATATGTCTTCCACAGGAGATGTTGATTCATTAAAACCAAACTTGTCTAGTGAAAGGGTGAGCTTCAGCTTAAATTTTTCACTTTTTGGCGTTTCACAAGGATTTGATTCAATTACCAAAACCTCTCTTCTGTCTTATTTTTTAAATGAAAAGATTCTGACTTTTGTTCCAAAGTGAGTTTTGCATTTTTAAAACTGTCTTTCATTTTTAGCAGAAGATTTTACATGTTCATTGGCCAGATCCTGCATTAGGGGAGACTTCTGTTTGTAAAAGTACTTGAAAAGAGTTGTTTTTATGTTGTCCTAGTTTTGGATAGGAAAATATTTCAAAGCTCAAAATCTGATGGCATGGAAAACACTTTCCTTCCACTTCACTTTTTTTAATAACTGCCTGTGTTGAAATACTATTCTGCTGCTTCTTTTTTTTCCTAGTGCCCATCAATAATTCATTACATTATTAGGAAATGGATAAAGCTGAAATAAATCATTTAATACAGTATTTTCCAAATTCATATCAATGTGAGCCTGAGTGTGTGGGATACAGAAGGTGATTACCATTTTTGTCAAGTAAAAGAAGCAGATGAACTGTACAAAATTCTCAGTAACTGATACATCCTTGGAAGTGCAGCTTCCTGGCTCCCTGGGCATGGCACAACCCAGCTCACTAAAACCCATAAACATCCAGACCCAAACACTGTTCCATGCGGCCGTGTATGACTGGGCTGTGAATTGCTAAAGAACGTAAAGATTGTCCAGGATTGTCCAGGAGTGATAGCTGCTTTTTTCCTGAACTATTAAGTGCAGCCTCTGACATTGCACATCACCTAAAGCAAGCCGGTTTCTGCCCCTCACCCCTTTCAGCTTGCAAATAAATATGGAACAGTTTGTTAAATAGAGCTTCTGGTTGGATCCCCACTGTGGAACTGCACCTCTCTCAGTCCCATAGTCAGCAATGGAAATCAGCTAAGTAAAAGTTGTGCACATGCTGAAGTGCTTTGCTGGCGGGGAAATGCAGGCTTAAACAGTTTACAACCTGCGGAGACCTAAACTGGGACCTGAACGTGAAAACCACTGTAATATCCCCTCTCCCAGTTAAATTCCCCATCTTTCAGTCTTCACGAAAGAAGACTGCAAAATCTCCCAGTCGTGCAGAGTGTGCCCAGAAAGGTGATCAGAGCCAGCCAGGGCTGGTGGGCATCACCGGCGGCAGGGAGTGGCATGGGCTGCCTTGGGGGCACTGAGGCACTGCGGAGGGAGCTAAGCTGAGACTGGCTACTTGAGGTCAAGTTTAATTGCTCTGAAGTAGGGTTATGGGAGGGAAGGTTTTAGTTATCTTCTCTACTGGAGCAATCAGAAAAGCTGCACTGGCTGGGCTTATTTAAAACTGCCTTGGGAACATGTGGTCCATAGGGCCGGCATGCCCACTTGACAACACTGGCCATGGAAGTCTGCTCCTGCTTGATTTATAGGGATGTGGAACATGTAGTTGTGTGACAAACCACAACGTATTCTTTCCATGCTCTTTCCCCAGTGCATACATTGTGCTAATGGTATTAATCAGGATTAATGTAGGCTTGAAAGAATTAGGAAGGCATCCTGTATATCAGCCTTTCAGCAAAGCCATGTCTTACATTTCTCACATTTCCAAACCTTCCTCACAACAACAACAACAACAACAACAACAACAAAAACCAAAAGAACCCTCCTGCAAGCTCCGAGCTGGTGGCAGAAGTTCTGAAGCTGAAGGGAGATGGAGGACCCTGAAGACAAGCAAAGGAGAGAAGGGCAGCCCAGCCCGCTGCAGGGGCTAATGCTGCTGGAGCAGAGGAGCCGGCAGGGCTGGCTCAGCCCCGGTGCCAGCACCGCGCTCTGACGTGTGATCCAGCTGGCAACAGGAGCTGCAGAAACACTGCTCTCTTGCTCAGCAGATCTGCTCTTAATTACCTGCCTGTAAATCAGAATTCATTTCATAAGTCTGTGGAGCTGGACAGCATGTAGGCTACAGTGCCTACGAGCTGAATTTCTCCTCTGCATATACATGCATGTTTCAGCTGCTATTACGAACACCTCTTCTTACAAATTCTATGTTTTGCTTCACAATCCAGAACCAAAATATTCTGAGGACAATAAGTTGGGTTCATGTATGGTTTGTAATGCAAACAAGACTTTTTCAGCTGTAGCAGCAAGGCACACATACCAGCTCCCAGCTGCAGCATGCGTCCAGATGCTGCTCCACGTTCCCCAGTGCTGAGGTACCAACACGAGTAGGAATGCAATGGTGTGGTAGTCTGCATATATGAGAAATATGAATGAGGACAGTTTTTCTAAGTGGAAGAAAAAAATAAGCCCCAAACCTGGTAAACACACGTTTTAAAAGGCACTTGATAAAGTTGGCCTCTAGACGTTGAAAGTCCCTGGCAAAACCGGCTTAGATGAGACAAGTCAGAGGTGCTGATTCTAGCTGAAAACTCAGTGCTGACTGCCTTGGATAACTTATCTTCTCTTTACATTTTTCTCAGGGTTGTAGGATGGCATATTTTGTTTCAGAAGGGCTGAATGAGGGCCCTGTTTTGGTGCCTTTAGAACTTTTGTGTTCAGATCAGAAAGTTACTTTCTTTCCCCTTACTTTCTAAACCCTCTCAAAAGTAATCCATGCAACTTCTCACTCCAGGGTTTATCCAACTTTAGGCCGCTGTATCCCTCCAGCAGCAGCCCTTTGGCTTCTGAAAGGGATGCGTGACTGGCTGTCTATCACCAAAAAAGCAAGCCTCTCCATCACCATCTTCATTTCTAATTTACATCCACTGGCACCTCCAGTTATATCCCTAATTTTTGACTCTTGAAAGGGAATCTTTTCATACATTCATCATTAAGCAGAATGAGCCAGTCCATCAAACACAGGAGAGCTCAAGGTAGGGAGGAGCAAGGTCTAAGTCCACATCTTTGGATTCTAATTTCAGTTTGATGGTGGTAAAAAAGATCACCCTTTGTGAAACAAGGTCAACGCAACAGTAGCAGCCTGGCTGCAGAGCACTCCCATATGCCCAGCTATTAATCATCCCATTTCTCAAGTTGTACCAACCAGCTTAACTCTGGAAATATCATTAAGAAGTTAGCTAAGTGTTAAATTGCCAGGAATTTCCAGAATAAGGAGGGAAAGGGAAGAAAAACGAAAAGAGCAACCTTTGTTTTTTTAAAAAAGTGGGGGTTTTTTGGTGGTTCTTTTTTGTTGTTGTTGTTGTTGTTGTTGTTGTTGTTGTATTCCAGCCAGATGGAATTAGGACAATTGTTCACTTGCAAATACTATGGAGATTAATGGGGTCCAGAGGCAGAGCCATGAGAAAATAGCAACGTAAAAAAGTGAAGTTTCCAAAAATACAGCTACCATGATACCATAGGGATGGATCAGTTTGAATGTTTCATCTCATAGCCTGACTGGGCAGGCTGCCTCACGTTCTTAGCTTATTAAAAACCTGAACCCTTTTTTTCACCCTCCTAGGCCAACCCCTGTGCAAACGGAGCTCATGCTCACAGACTTGCATGTCTCTACCCAAAGAGTCAAGGGCCCCAACTCTGCCAAATATTTAAGAATACACTTAAACTCATCTAAATAGTTTAGGCTGCTATATTTGCATTTCTTTGGTGAGCTCACTTTGAATTAACTTGTGTAGCACTGACAAAGTGTTTTCTCAGTTTTATGAGAGAGGGAGGGAGCACTGGGAGGCTGTGGTGATTTAACTGGGGATTCAAATGCAGATCTGGGCTTCCTGACTTGGAGCACTTAACCGAGGCACGCTGTGAACCCAGCAGAATAGACGAGGACCCTTAACTCATCCCACTGCCAACACAGGTGCTTTGGTTAGGTGCTTACAATTGATCAGCATGTCTGAAACTCCAAAGGGTAAAGTCCTTCTCATCTTCTTCTCCAAGGTCAAAAGGAAATTTCCACTTGATTGTAATTCTGAAATGCCAAGATTGCACCCTGAAAGTTTATTCCTGCCTGTGCTGGGAAGCGCAGAGAATGTCCAGCTATGTCACATCTCAGCTTCCCGAGGCATGACGTGAACATAAAAAGTTGTCTTGTCAAAGACTTGTGCCACAGTCTTGCTTGCAAAGTGCTTGCACAGCAGCAGGGTTGATGTGCAAAAGAAAACAGTGGTGATACACTGGCTCATTGTCACCTTTACTGAAAGGCTTGAGAGACCTTTAAATTGTACGCACAATACAGCCCCAATGTGAAATGTTAGGAGGCAATTGCTACCCACTTGAAGTTGCTAATTACTTAAGAGGCTCTGTCAAGGCATTGGTACAAGAACATCTGCAAAAGAGTTGCACAGGTTTGGGATCTGACTTTCTTATGCACTCATGGTCAGTAGAGCTTCTCAGTCTTAAAGTTCTGTGTGGAGAAGGAATGGAGAGAGGCTTAGAAAATAATACATTTATTTTTATGACTTGTTTCTTTTGGGTGTTCTTTTAAACAGTTCTTATTTTGATATTAAATCCAAGACAGGCTTTATTAGAGCAGAAATTACTGTTTGAAAGTGTTGTTTTAAAGCAGTAGATGTGTCTGACCCTTGCTGTGTTAAGAAAGCGTAGAGAGGAAAATTCATGAGGCAGCTACTGAAAAATTTCAATACTCTGTGCATGGGACAGTTAAATTTAAAGCAGCTTAAATGACTCTTGTGTTTTACCTGCTGTTGCTGCCACACACAGATCTTGTCACTTTAAATCTTCATTTGGCAATTTTCTGTTCCGTAACTGTAGGGTATATACTTGGATCCACAGAAGTATAATATTCTGACAGCTGTTTCCTTTGCTAGCAGTTTATTTAAGCACATTATTTGGTGCAATTTAGACCTCATTCAGAACTGCTTCAAAAACTTAAAAAGACTCATTTCTCCCTCCGCTTGTCTGTCTGTCTGATACTGCTCCAGTCTTCAGAGCTTCCAGTGCACAGCACCATTTCAGCCATAGTTAATCAAACTCAAAGAGGAAAGGCATATGCTTTCAGGCTAGATTTAACCTTTATATGGGTGCCAGAAAATCTTTGGACATAGAAAGAAATAAGAAGAAAATGCTTCTGTTGAGAATAGCAGGAGTGTATCGCTTTCATTTATAAGGGTTGCTCCAGAACTTGGATTATATGGAGCAAATTAACTGATTTGAATGAAATATTATTTGGGTTTAAAATTCTATGGGAAATTCTTTTTCTTTATGCACTAGCCCCTGGAGTTCAGACGTGCTCTCAGAGCTGCAGATATCCTCAGGTACCTGACTTCTGTTGAAAACAGTGGGAATGCAATTCCTCAGCACAGGGACTATGAGGGTTTTTGGAGTGAAATGATCTTACAGGAGTAGGTAGGAAGAGAGGGTTATCTACAAGGCACTGCAGAGGTCTGTGTGGTGGGAGAGATGGCAGAGGCATCCCCTGCCTCACTGTATTTTCTGCCCAAGTACCAAGAGGCAGCGGGGGGTCTAATGCTGGCTCCTGCCAGGATACAGCACCCAAAAGTGGGGAAGGCAAAGCTGGCTTCGGGTAGGTGTTGTAGATACATGTGCTGTTTGATGGCTCCCACTGGAGTCAGGTCAAACAAAGAGCCAGCTGGACTCATGCCCAAAGTTTCCTGAGGCCTGAATAAGCATCATGTCTCGTTTGCTCTTTGAGCCTCTCTGCTGTGCTGGGAATCGACAGGAGCTTTCACAGGCAGCAGCAGACAGGGTATCATGGCAATGAAACCAATTTTGCAGATTGTGCTGAAGAAGGGTTGTGCCACATTTCCAGCCCCCCCTACCCCAGAGCACTAAATGAGACAGAGAGGTCCAGGCCTGTGCCGTGAAATCCCAGTTTCCAACCTGGTTCCCGCACCCTGACCAAAGGCAGAAGCCATGCGTCTCACATCCCTCCTGCACCCGCTGACCCAGCTGGCTGCACCGCCCGCGCCGGCCCTCCTGCCCGAACCTGCGTGTGCCGCAGGAGGGGCTGACATCAGTCTTACTAATGTGGCTCAGCAGCCAGAGATATCAATCTCCCAGAAGTAATTAAAGTAACCAGATTTACGCAGGCATTCACCACATACTTTGGATTTTCCAGAGGGCTGCCAAGCTGCGGGGCTGAGCCATGCAGCAGGAAGGATGGGAAGGGGGATGGGAGGCTGGAGGTGGCCATCCCGAATGGAGCACGGAGGAGATGTCTCTGCCCGCTGCCTCCAAGCCATGTCTGCCTCTTCCTGGCAGCTGGCAAAGGGCTGCGGCGTTTCGGAAGGGGCCCTGCCCTGCTGCAGATCTCTAGACAATCTCTGAGGGGCGAACAGGTCTTTCCAGGTTAGAGCTGCTCCTACCCTCCCTGCGCTATCAGGCTGCATCTGATGTGGGAACTCATCCTGAGTTATAAACTAATTTGTAGCGGGCAGCAGAGTGTTTGGTGGTTAGAGGAGGGAGGGGAGGGAGGCATCCCTGCATCCACCAGCTGATCCAGATGTTTCGGCTGCCCATTGCAGCTCAGCCCGGAAGATTAAACCGGCTGATCTGCTGCTAATATCTGTACTAGCTCATTTTAAAGTGAGTTTAAGTAGATCTAATCTACAGTTCAGTCACAATACACCGTGTGCACCCAGTCATTTATTCGGTGCCACATTTTTCTCTTCGTAGTAATTTAACCAGACCCACTCGCCATAAGGAGACTAATTGCCTGGATGAGGTGCATGAGATTTAGCCAATGCTTCAAGTATCTGGGCAAGTCATTTTAAAAGCCCGATGACTCAGTTTATCCATCTGTGTAATGGGGCATTCCCTTTGTCTCGGTGCTGTTGAAAGGCATAACGAGATCTAGCAGAGACATTGGGCTGCAGGTATTCAGCGTCTCTCAGGGCTTGGTCATTAGGTCTTGATGAAGCCAACCTTGCTCATGAAAGGAGAGGCAGACTTTCAAGAGTCCAGCAGGACCGCTCAGATGAGGAAGTGCTTTCAGCTGGAGAATTTGTTTTGTGAAGCTCTTTGATGCTCTTTGGAGAGAAGCAGCTATAACATGAAAATTCTTGCCCTTGCCTATTTTAATGAAACATAACCAAGTTTGTTTTAGTAGGTTTTACTTCAGAATGTCCTTTTGTGTCTGAAGAAAGCAAAGTGGCTTTGTCAGCTTTACTTGTGAGGTAACAGAACTATTACGTTTGAAATGGAGCTGCAAAGGAACAGTCTTTTAATTTAGTGGCATTTGGAGCCATTCAATAAATTTTTCACCAGACTAGCAGCAGCAGCATTCGTCTCAGAGTGAATTTTTGATGCAGATTTCTCCAACCTTGGAGAAAAAAGGCACTGAAAAATAAAGTTCATGAAAATCAAGGCCAAAAAAATCCCCTTACATGTCTCTGCTGTCACAAATGTACAAATGCAAAGCAAGTGGGCAGTGGACGCTTGCCCTGGAGATGTGAGTTACTGCTCTCAGTTCTCCCATGAGCATGGGCAACTCTGGTCTAACTCTGTGCATGCGTTTCTTCAGTCTGTTTCTATTTTGCCTGTTTATATGACAAGCACTACAGCAAAGGTCTGCTTTGTCTTGCTCATTTTGCACAGCTTTCCATAATGCTTGGCCCAGTTAGCCCTGGCCTTGTTTGGAAGAGCACGTCCTACTGCAGCACTAGCTTGCACCATAGTGTTGGAAGATCAGGTGGTTTCAAATGGCTGGAGGGTGCTGTCAAACAAGCAGGCACCAGCTTTGTCCCTCAGCCAGAACTTCTGGGGTCACCGAACACCTCTGCCGTTAGTGCCCCTATGGGGTAACATTTCTACCCTTATAATTGCCAGGAATGAGACAAGGGCAGTTCTCACAGGGAAAAAAAAATGCAACACTAGCCTGGCACAGCTATTGGGCAACACAGCTTAGTAAAGGACCAGGAAAACCCATCTTCCTGGCATCTTTTTCCACTTACCCAGCTACCCACCTGGCAGTGGATGTGTTCAGTTTGCAAATGTCACTTTGCTGTAACACTTTGTCCTTTGCTGTCTACTCAATTTTATGCAATGACAGTCATTGCAGACCGAAGTTTCAAAGTCCTGAGGGCCAGTTCCAATCTCACATGAGATGCTACCCAGTCTTTCCTGAATATTTTAATTCAGTTCCACATCTTGAATAATTCAGCACATGTTGGCTTGCAAAATCTCAGGTTTTATATTAGGAAGGGGAAGAAAACAAGTTGCACTTTACGTTGTTCACACTCACCTACTAACTGTGATGAAAAAGTTCATTCTTTCAGCATCTGAAAGAGTATGGTACAGCCTGGCCCCACCTGTTGGATTGTCTCTTTCCTGATTGCACATCCACATACTGTGAAAGCAAGTAAGCATGTCTAGCTTTCTTTCCCTGCTAGCCTCTTTATTTCTTGTGATCTTCCAATCTCTTCAGTTCAGGTGTACCAGCAGGTTAGCATGCAGTGACTTAATGACAAATGAGCCTCCTCCTTCACCTAAGCTGTCTCCATATCCCCTGTGCTTCTGTGGTTGCTGGAATACAGTTCAGGATCCATTGCAAATTGTTTGTTTTATATTGCTTTACCAGGCACCATTTTGTATGGCCAGGATTAATCTGCTGCCCAGGCAGAGCACTGGAGAGGAAAACAAATACTCAGCTTCTGAACAGAAAGGTGACTGGGAGAGAGATTGTGCAGGTTCACTGAGCATTACTGTTACGAAACATCTGTGCTGTTCTGCAGCATCGTGCAGATAACCAGAAAGAAACGACTCTCCCAGAATGATGGGAGAGAATGTACAAGATATTTCTATATCTCTCAGACTCAGGATGTTGTATATCAACCAGTGATACATCTTTGGGGATTTCCCTTTCTGACCATAATATCAAAGTTAAAAATAGATCAGAAAAATGCCTCTTTTAAAATGAGATCTATTTTGTAGGTTGAGAGAAAACCATTGAAAAATCCCAGATCATTCTGCCAAGCCTATGAATTACAAATAACAGACATGCTGGCTCAAGAAAATCCTTATTTGCCAAATGCTCGCCGTTATCTTCTTTGCAATGTTTCTTGCAGGTGTCAAGCTGCGGTGAGCTTAGCAGACACCTCTGATTTTCTTGGACAGGCTAATACCTTTCCTGAGGGACGTCTTTACTCAAGACACAGCTGGAAACAAGCGTGTCCTGTGTCTTCACTGTCATAATTCATCCTTCCAGGAAGGCTCATGGAAGGACTTCATGCTATGACTATTTTCTTGTTGAAGGCAGGAGTAAGCATCAACCACTGCTAAGGTCTTTCAGCTGCTCCAAGACCCTGGCTTTGCAGCATGCAGGGGTCTTCTGAGGGACTGTTTCCCTCTTCATCCCAAACGTAGGCAGGCTCTCCTTCTCTCCGGCTGCCTGTTGGCTGTGCCCTGGTGCTAAAGGGGGCTTGTTGCTTATTTCAGAAGGACCACAGTTAGACCTTTGCCCTGTCTTCTGCAATATGTGACTACCACAAGCATCAGACTTTGTTCACTCGTGTTAGATTGAAAAGGTTGGTTATAGGCAGCTGGGGTTCTGCAGGTAAAGAGCAGCTTTCAGCAGTACCTATTTTTGCATTCATAGCTGAGTGTCTTTTGATATCACATCCTTCTACAAGTGGCTGAACTGGCTTCTGTTACTATGCCTCTCTTTTCTCCTAGTCTGGGTTTCTTTTACCCAAGTTTTCTGCTCTGGGATGGGCTGACGGACATAGTTACCTGGCTTACACATCCCCTCTGTTCTGCTGCATTATGTTCACCAGCAGAGACTGCTGATGCAAGCGATTTCTGAGTGGGACCCTCTACAGGAAGAAATCTTGCACTTAAAAATCTCCTGTTAACAACATTCAAATTATGATCCACTAATGAAAAGCATATTGCTAAAAATACTCCCAGTGCTTCTTGTGTTAATTCCAATAAAGAATAAACTTTCATGGCAATCAGTAAGTTGAGTGACTTTTCAGTAAAAATATACACAAAGAAAAGAAAATCTATAACTTTTAAGTAATTTAATTGAAAGGATACATTTACAACTTGCCAAGTATATTTTGGGAATGTCGTTAAACTAATGAATTCTGAGGAATGATACCATGTAGATTCAACATGATAATAAGCACAGAGACATCCCTTGTTGATCTCAATTTCTTCCCACTGGGAGCCTTATTAAGCCTGGTAGTGAGTCTTAGAAAGTTTTTGCTAGGAATGGGTTGTTAAGACCAAAGGAATACTATGCCATTAGAGGTGGAAACAGGCAAAATATTGGTGATAAGCAAGAACATTTTGAGCAAGTTGGGAAATCTTGAAAAGACAAAGTTCCTTTTGAAGGGCAAATCAGAGGAATTCTTAGCATTAAAATAGTCTTTGTTTCACATTTTGTTCAGCCAATCTAATAAATAGAGAAATCATATAACTTTAGTGACCAATCACACAGTTCAGTGGAGAGCTCTTGATCAGAGCCCTGCTGTGATCATGTCACAGCCAACTGTGCATAATTTGTTTGCACCATATCCTTACTGAAGAAATACTCAAAAAAGGAGAAATCATTAAAAAAAAAAATCATGATATGTTCATGTAAAATCTGTGAGTAGGGAAAAAAAGATACATTTCTCCATAAGAAAAAGTTCATAATGAATAATTCAACTTGCTATACTAGTTACTGCAAGTCTTGCCCTAGTTAGCTAGGCTGCAGAATGCTGAGTTAATGAAGGCTACTGCTCTGACAGAGGAGGAGAAAGAGTATGATTTCAGTAGACTTACAAATATCTCTATCTATATTTTAAACTTAGCGCTAAGTGCAGTTAATAAAACTGAAACATCACATCCTTAGTGTGCAGTACATGAGTGCTCCCATTATTTCAACTGTTGTTTCTTATGTTTAGAGTTAAGCAAATGCTTTTAACAATTTGTTAAATCTAATCTTTGCTCCTTGGACTGGAAGTTACCTTTGCACACATACTGCCAAACAGTCAAAAAATGATAAAGGAAGAACCCTTGAAATTAGTAAGTGCTTGACCTGATTGTCTGCATAATACTCATAGTAATAACCCTTTTGTCATCAAAGAGATTCTCACTGAAGCCTGGGAGGGTGTAATTTTCTCAGGGGCCATTGTGCATGTGCTCCACAACACAGTCTCATCACATAATCAAGCGCTATGCTGCCGCTGGGATGTGTCAAGTTACACAAAGAAAATTATGCTTTTTGTGTGTCCATAAAATGAGAGTTCAGGGGTTTTTTTTAGCATGGGAAGCATCGGGGGGGGGGGGGGGGGGGGGGGGGGGGAGGAGAGGAGAAGAAGAAATGTTTTCCATCTCTGAATGTACCGCTAAAGAAGAAAAAAATCCTCTTCCTTTCTCCTTAAATAACAATGATCACAAGCAGAAGAAGACTGTTGTGAGAAGAGCAGAAAAGAGAACTGAAATGACAACTCCAAAACAGACAAAGGGTAATTACAAGTTAGACATGACACAGGTGAAATGGCTTCTGCTTTTAAGGAAAACAAGACTGAGAAAAGCAGTATGGTCATTCCTTTCACCCACTCAATCTCATCGTAAGTCGAAGCGAGGAACAGCACAGAAGCATCACAGTCTGGCACCGTGACCCCGGCTGAGCAAATTGCCAGAGACGTGCTTGTGTCCCATTAGCGTGGTGTGGTAAATGGTCAATATGAGCTTTGAGTGCTTTGCTGGCACTTGAGGATTTGGGCTATTTTAAGCAGTGCTTGTTTAGAGCTGGATATTTTTTAATACTGTTAGTTATTTACAGTTAGAAAGGGGTTTGTGCCAGTAAAATACGGTCATAGCTGTATGCATGCTAACCTGGTCCTTAGTACTGTCACTCTCAGTTTAGTCTGCTTTTCACTTCAGTATGAACAGTATTTCATTTGTTGCTTTTACCTTCAGTTAGACTTTAAACTCCTGGGCAATGGAACTTGTATGTCATATCTGCAGTTATTTGTATGTTATAAGCATTTAGGTGGAATGCAAGAAGTGTTCAGCTCCAGAGCAGCTTACCCTGCTGGAGTCGATGAGAGTTTTACCACTGACCGGGTGGGTGGGAGAAGTAGGGTAGATCTTGGTGCTTCAGAAAATCTCCTCCACCAGCGTAAATAACTCAGCAACTCACCCTGGCAATGGCCATGTAGCTTTCACTTTTGCCCTTCTTAAGTTAATGGGAGTTTTGCTGTTGACTGAATCCAGGATTAAACATTTGTATTTTTAGGGATCTCAGATTTGGCTTTTGTTCTCGGTGCACCGGGAGAGTCTCTTCACTGAAAAACCTGTAACTTCGGTGTGTGTCAGGTCATCTTAATCTGCTGAGAAGCAGTTTGCTGCAGCCTGTGGCTTGAGAACCTGTCTCTTAAGGTCAAATCAGAGGTCACTTTTCCAACTGCTAGTTGAAAAATCACTACAGCTGGGCAAATATTGCAAAAAGCATTTATCTAAGAGAGGCCATGTGTTTGCCTCAGTGATACTTGCTTTCTGCAAACATTCGTGTAAGCAACCTTTTGTTTGCGCAGTAAAAAAAGTATTGCAAAGCCCATACGCGATGTTCACTTGGCTGGTTTGAAGGGTCCTTCAAAGGTCTGGACTGTGAAGCTTACATATGGACTAACAGAATAAAAATATTTTATTATCATGAAACTTCCTTGACCATTAGAAATGGAAAAGAAAATCTCAAAGTACTGCAGGATTTGTGACAGAATTATGACAGCTGAAAACTAGATTTAATATCTTTATGCTTTTTGTAAAAGGGAGATAATACGTCCTTAATGCAGAAGGGCTGAATACAAGGATGAGATAATCTAAATCTTGGAGGCCCTGAGCTTTTGAACTGGCAAGGGCTATGTAATAGGTAGACAGATTAAAATGTTGATCGGTTAATGGACACATCAGTGAATGGATAAGTTGTTCACAGAATAAAAGAGAGAAAGTTTGAATGAAATTGAGTTTTCCCCTAACAGACTGCAGTGCTAGTGTCTGGAAGGGCAGCCAAGCCCACTCACTTTACAACGCACACACACACACACACCCAAAACCTGTATCCCTCTCTACCTGGGGGCAATTTTTCTGCTGTCACCTCACATTCTGTTCTTCATCATCATTTTACAGAAAGGAAACTATCCCACCTGTCCTTTCCTCAACTTTTTACATTTTGAGCTATTTCTGCATTTTCTACCGTCACCATTGTACAGCATGAGTGTCTGTTATCTTTCCTGTCTTTAACTCTGTCTCCACACATGCGGTCTCCCTCTTCTTTCCTTACCGTTTCATGTCCTCTGATAACGTGCACACTTCACTTCCCATCCCCCTCTCCGGTGGGTCACTGATGCATGAACAAGCCCCCACCTCTGCTCCCAGCGGTACTCCACTTCTCACCTCTCACCGTTACCCCATCTGTATCCATTTATCACCACTTTCCAACTTGTCTAACCTCAGTTACCAAGTCATTCTTTTTTGTAGCCAATTGAGAATTTCACTATCAATGCCAGACTTATTAACCCTAAGTCTTTTATGCAGTATTGTATGGGAGAAAAAAAAAAAAAAAAAAAAAAAAAAAAAAGCCTTGTGGAAGTCCAAGTCAATTATGTCTGCTGCTTCAGCCCTGTCAGCTCTCATCGTCACCTCCACTCCAAGGAGTTAATCATATTTGCTGAGGATGACCTACTCTTCGTAAATGGATTCTGCTGACTGCCCTTGCTTAGCTTGCCATTGCAAAAGCCTGTGTGGCATCTATAATCTGTCCCGATACTAGGGGATATAGTGTAATAATTCTGTAATTTTGTCATTCCTCCAGCCAATTGCCTCCTTATACCATTACTTTTGTCACCAATGGGAACTTGAGAGTGATTTTTCCCCTAAAGGCCTCTACCAAAATGACAATCCCTATAATAGGCACAAACACACAGAGCGAGGTGACGGCTGATGAGCCGCTTAACTCCAGAGAGAAGGAGTGGAGAGAATTTGCAGGCACCCAGGAAAGATGCTCAGTCACATCCCCGCCGCAGGTCAGGAGCAGATCTGGGAATGGAGCTGGGTTTTCTGATGTCCTTGAGCTTGCTATGGCTCTGACTATTTTTATCTGAGAAAAAACCCCAGCAGTCTCTTTGCAATGGTGTCCTCCAACACATGAGCAAAAGGTACACAGCTACATGTATATCATTCGGGTATTTCTGTTAACAAAGGCTAATCAAGCAGCAGATTGGAAAAGCAGAACTGACACATGTGATGAATGTACGATGGGGCAGAGGGTGATCGTATGTAATGAAATATGTCAATTCAAGTCATAATAAAAACAAAGAACTGAAATTCTGACAAGGAGGGTGGAATCCATCTCAGCTAACATGAGCTGTCTGTGCTAGTGCCCACAGGCTGGGCTGCGCCTGGCATCAGGGGAAGGAGACATGCGTCCCCAGGGGATGACCCATCACCCACCCGGCACAGGCACCCAGCTTAAGGTGACCTGTCCTCCAAAGGCAGTCGGTTTTCTCTTTTGAATAAGCAGCAGCTTTGGTGGCTGATTTTTACCCTTCTAACATTAGGAGATGGCAGAGAGGCTTTTCTAATTATGGGTTATGATGTAGTTAAATGCTCCCTTGGCTTTCTAAGAATAGCTAAAGTACCCCTTCTCTCTACCCTGATAGCACCATGCAGAACATGATCTGATCCCCAAGGCTCCTCAAGAGAAGAAGAAAACAGTGTTGCCTATGAATTATAATAACAGCATCAGGGAAGCTGCTAGAAAAAGCCTTGTATTCTTACTCCCAGTTTACATGTAGTCCCAGACTGTGGACTGAGGACATGGTCTTGGTGAGGAGGGCATCTCTACACCTGCTCACCTACAGCATCCAGCAAATGCCATGATCAACATGCACAACAACTCTTACAATTAGCGTCTCTGAAGTATAACTGATTACCTGCAGTTTGGAGGGTTATGTTGGAAAGGGCTGAGGTTATTTGCCATAGACAGACACCCATGGAGAGGTTATTTTTTTAGACTACAGTCTAAAAGGTGGGGGGGAGGGTATTAAAAGGTGTGTGGGGGGTGGTATTATCTATGGGTTTTTTTAGAACTACGGTCAAACCTGGGTTACAGTACAGTCAGAAGTAACAGCAATTGGAAAAGTTCAGGGAAACTGAGTTTAACACCCCCTATCAAAACAAAACAAAACAAAACAAAACAAAACAAAACAAAACAAAACAAAACAAAATCGGTCCTAAACATATTCCCTGCAAAGTAGGTTTGCACATCTATGTCTTCAAGGGGAAGCATTTTTATATCAAAACACTCATTTCGACAAAAATGACTGTTAAGTGTCACTTCTTGCTAGTTAGCCATGAAATTGTCCTTAATATGTGCAGATATTTCAAGCACCACATAAATGTCACTCCGCTAGTACAACTTCTCTTGTATATCTGGACCTGACTCTAATTGTTGCATTATGTGAGGAGCAGCATAATAATTAGATACTCAATGTAAAATGAGGAAAGGTTCACTGTAATTCATGGGGTCACATCCAAATGAGAAGTACTCTAATTTTATTGAAAATGGCATGGATCCACCTGTTCCATGTTAACTAAAAACCTGAGACCTCACCAAATTTTCACAGGGTATGTGAAATTTGGGGTTTACAGCTTCTCTGTATCTGTTTACACAAATTAGGAGGGTTTGCATGAAAGAAGTTTGTGTTGTTTTGGGTATATACTCAAATACATCTCCTCTTCCCTACTTCTAGTAACCGACTTCTAAGTAACAGGTTTTTTTCTTTTTCTTCTATTTCCCCCTCGTTTCTCCATCTGTGTGTAGTTAAGTGCAGAAGCTATACGAAGTCTGTGTTGCCTTCCTCCTGTTTTCACAGCAGACTGTTATTGTAAGGGAAGCTTCCATGAAGAGCCAGAGACCACGCACTGCATTAGCATCTGAGCAGGCAGTGTAAAAAATCAGATCTGATTCTGCCTGTGGAAGATAAATGAGCCAGAGTCCCCAATGCCCAAGATTTGGTCATCTCTTTATGAGTTCTGAAGTACCTATTAGTAGCTTTGATGAGTGCTAGGGGAGATGAAGTCTACCTTGAACAATGTTAGAAAGCTGAATCAAATCACTTGAAATCTCCCAGAGGGAGAAACAGCCTGAACTGGTTATAGACACTGTATCCTTTTCCTCTATTGCCTATAAGGTTTATATGAACACTCTGATGGTGGGAGAAAAAGTAAGCATTTTTTTCAGCAAAATCTCCCAAGAATTTACTCATCTCTATAATAGCTACTTCTCCAGCTATTTTATGTGTGTAGTTAGTCAGTTTTGCTGAAGCTTTTATCCCCGCTTTGTGTCTTTTCTTCCACAAAGAGATGCCACCTGCTAAGATGGAGCAGGTGAAAATGAACTTTCCATTGCACATGCTCTTTGGCTTTGCCAAGGCCTGCTCAAGGTGGCCCTGAGGAATTATTTCCGGATGGCAATATGTATTTCCAAAGCACTACACGATCAAGAAATGTGGATCCTGGGCTAGCATGTGGGTTGCCAGGCACAGAAGAGTATGGCTGCGCAGTTAGAACTGAGCTGATATGATTTAGCAAATCACCACGTGTCAGTGAAGCCACGGTAACTGCTTTTGGATTTGTTTTTAGCAAAGCGAGAGCACCTAAAATACCTTCACACTTTCAGCTATGCGCCTGCTCATTCCTAGTTAGGAATGAGTTTATCTTCATTGATAACGGACCCTTGAAGCCATTTGTATAACTGTGCCCCCGATTTCTCTGTGCCAGGCACTTTAGAATTGGAGTCCAGCACTGCTGGAGTTTGTTGTGGTTTTGTACCTGTTTGGGAAAAGAAACTGATAGCAGAGCTCCCAGACATTTTTGCCAGGTGTTGGCAGTGGCAGCTGTGGTGGGGAAGTGAAAAGGGGGAGGCAGGGGCAGATGCCCCACACCCTGCCTTAGCCTGGATGTGTTCTTGGTAGGGCTGACACGTCTCCAGCATTTGGTGCTGGCGAAGCCCTTGCTTAGGCTGCTCCTCTCTTCATTGCAGCGTTGGGAAGCTGTAGGGACCAACAAGGTCCCCTGAGCTCAAGCCCACAGACTGTGTGTGGGAGAGGAGGCTGCACCCTTTCTGGGGGAGGAATGGAGCCACTGTGGTCCTACAACTTGGCCACTTTCACAGCTGAAGCCTATGGTGCAGCTAGTATTTTACGATCCCAGAAATTGAAGTGGGACCAGAGGAAAGGGATTCCTTCCTTCTGCAAGCACTTGTCCCCATCTCTGTCCCAATGCTTAGTTTGACAGAAAGGCCAAAATGAGTGAGCTGGGAGGAGCTGACATGTTTACAGTTGCTAAAGGCGTGGAGCACACTGGTATCCATGCCCTAACTCTGTTTGCAGCACAGTGCTCCAAATCCAGGCAATTTTTTTGGCAGAGAATAACCCTCATACCCCAGTATTACAACCTGCATAGCCACTTGAGGCCTTTCTTTAAAATCTTGGTCTGGGAGGATGAACTGAGATCCAGTTGAACGCAGTTCGTTTTCTTTTTAATGCATTCAGTGGATGCTCGGAAGCAGATTTTGATGCCAGACATCTGTGCTGCTTGCATGCACCCAGGAAAGGCTTGTTATGCCACAGCAGAGCTTAGAGCAGGATTATTTGTGCCTGATACTGAGGATTGGTAGCAGCTCCTGAAGCCTTGAACATTGCATAGCATTAGAAGCTGTCACTGTCAGTACTTTCTTCGCTGCAGGGAGCTATGTAAGTAATGTTCAGCCTAATTTATAAGAAAAATGTGTTGGATTTGCAGCAAAAGCGACTTTTCTATAGTAGCCAGTGAAGTGTTGCTCCAGGCAGCGGTGAGAAGATCCCATCTGGGGCTGTGTATGGTGACTGTGGGGCTTGGGAAAAAAACTGTTGTACCTAATGGGCAGTCACAGAGTTGGTGATGGCAACTCCAAGCGGTGGATCACTTGCCAGCAGATCAGACCCTACTTTATGCCTCTGCAGTCAGAAGTCTGCACCTGGGGAGATTTTGTCCTTTTTTTTTTTTTTCTTTTCTTTTTTTGCCAGGTGCAGGATAGTCCTTTGTCTAAAAGCTATCACATTAAATCCCTTAGAGTGTCTTTGGGCTTCTCCATTGCTCGATGTTTTCATAACAGGTGCTTGCTTGTGCTCTCCCTCTGGGCCAGTGGGGGACGTGTGACAAGTAAGTGCTGACACTGTAATACTGTGAGTCTATTTTGATCTCAAGAAAAAGGATCACCCAATATAAAGAGATTTCAGCATCAGAAAGTACCAACTTTGCCCTCCCCTTCTTTTCCCTAATTGTGTGGAGCAAATGGCTGGTGCTGAGTTGAACTTGAAGCCCAGACCAAGAATTTCAGGGATATTGAATTATTTCATTTGAAAGCTTGGGATCCTTACAGCTCTGCTTCCACTGCGGGAACAAAAGAACTTCAGAAGCACAAGGGGAAGCCAGAAAAGCTTAGTTAAGCCCTAATGATTGCTGAAGGAAACCAGTAAAACTAAAAGAGGAAACAAGTCCCAGTATAAACCTACCCACCCTCTCCCACCTGATGAGGTTACTCTGTGGGCTGTGGTTTTGAATGCCTGTGATTCACAAAGACCCCCTCCTGCCCCTGCCCGCACGGGGGACATGGTGGCAGAGGTTTTGCTGCCTTTTGCAGGGCAGAGGGACTGCTCAGCAGGAAATGAATTTTCCCACTAGGCATTAGCCGGGGAGAAAAAACTGATCGCAGATTTTCCCACAACTGGGGCAATGCAAAACAAATAATGCAAACATCTGAAACCGTTCAAAATCAGGGTCCTTTCACGGCACCTGCTGAGTGCACAGGATGTCACTCTGAACTGATGCCTCAGCTCTTTAGTCCCATGACAGGAGTTTTCAGGCTGTGTCAGATAGCCACTGGTGAAACTCAGAACGGGGATGTAGCAATGGAGAGCAGAAGTAACTCTGCCACTGTGCAAGGAAATGCAGATTGGTGTGATCAGCTACACAAGCAGAAGGTAGTAGGTCCTACCAGTTGGAGTAGATCCCACCCCGTTGGAGAAGTGTGACCCTTTTTCTGGGATGTGTTGCTAATTAGCAGCTATAGCAATCAAGGATTGTTGTCCTCACCCCAGGACTAGATGGCTTTATCACGATGCAAAGAAATCTGAAGGCATTTAAGGCAATTAATTGTGCATTGTGTTACCTGTCCCCGATGCTGGCCCATCCACTGCTCAGTACACGCCACAGTCTGGGATCTCACTCGTCCTGAGGGGCTGATGGATTGCTTGCTATAGGGTGGGTTCTTATTTTTTCTTTCTCTGTCTGCATGTGACTGAAGAGTGATGAAGGCAAGAAAGTCCTGTAGAGACAAGTCTAAATGTGTACTACATAGGAGAGCGAGAGAGGGAAAAGGTTTATGAGAAGCAATGGCAGATATCTAATCTTCTATAACATTTTTTCCATAGAAAAGCCATATAGGCTCCAATTTTGAGCTGCCTCAAACAGCTTTCATCAGACCTCCTTCTCCTGTTTGGCTCCTGTATTCCAGATGTTGGTGGCCTGAAGGATGGAGGGAGGTTCCAGATTCCCAAGCTTCACGTTGTGGGTCCCACCATCCACCACTTCTGCATATTTTATTATTGCCTTGGGTTTCTCAGCACTTCTGCTGGGATTTTCATTAAACTGTGTGCTCTACATGTCTTTTCACAGAGTATCCTTCTTTTTCAAAGAGGAAGTTGTTTAGAGGGCATCTTCCGTACCTTCATCATGAAAGCACGTACCATTTGCCTGTCTTTTCCATACTGTGGTTATCACAGCATTTAGGCTCCCTGCAGGACAGAGCAGTGATAAGCAGCTGTAGCTCAACACCCAGCAGCACGCCTTCCCCAGATCATAGTATAACAACGAGCACAGGTAGATCCCATTCATCCTGTGTTAATGTAACTCTTCACTGTTATCCAAGCTTTGCTATCAGTAAGATAATGCTGCAGATTTTGCAGGTAGATGATGCCTCAGGCATGATGCCAGCAGCAGGAGGATTTTAGTAAAGTAAAGAAGTAAGGATCAAATACTGTTATCAACTGTTCTAAGAGTTGCAATCCTTTGGGCTCCTTAGACACAGGCAACTGAATACCCCATCGGGGTTTTACACCTGGGTCGCCCTAAGAGAGGAGAATTAGTGGAACAAATGCAACTTGTCTGACATATGGAGAGGGAGCTTCAGGGAAATTATTTCTCTGCTACATTATTAAAGGCACAAGTGCTTGTACTTGAAGCTTACTAATATTAACAAAAGCCCTGAACAACAGAATGTTGTCGTTACATTAAAAATCTTGCTTTCCTTTCCCCCCACCACCCACCCCCGTTGCCATCTCTCACTCTTTCTCCCCTCTCTTTTTCCTCCTTTGTCTTTTATATTTGGTCTTCTCTCTCTCAGTTGATAAACAGAAAAGGCAACAGCGCTAGAACAGTCAGTGCATTGTCAAGGGGCCTGCCTTAATCCCCTGAAGTCCCCGAGGAATAGTAGGGCTGTGTTAAGTGGGCTTCAAAGGCAGAAGGTGGAATGAGGTGTGATAGGAAACCAGCTCTTACTAACTGGTTCACTTCAGGCTAGCTTTAAATAAATTGCAGCTCTGAGCTGCTTGGACATTGACAAGAGGGCTGTGATATTTGTGGCTGCACTACAGAGGATTTCAGCCTTTTAAAGCAGGAATGGGGAGAACCTGAAAGGTCCTAAAGCTGTGAAATTGTAAAGCAAAAACAAAACAAGCCTCTCAGTGTGGAGGCTCCCTGGGCTTGTTCCTGGATTGCTTCTCTCATAGACAAACTTTACCTGGCTCTTAAGAAAACACATGCTGCATTCCTTATTATTTCGGCTTGGTTTGGGGAGGGCTGAGCTTTCTGGCAGAAGCTTCGAGAAGTGCCATGGATGGGGTTTTCAGAAGAACTCAGGATAATGGGAAGTGAGTTCTGGAAAAAAAATCTATTTAGCAGCACTTTGGGAGACACCAGCAGCTGAATCTCTGGGGAAAAAAAAATAATCAAAAAAATCTGAACCCCACCAAAAAAATATAAGTCCTGAGGTGCAAATTCAGCACTGCCAAAGCAGTATGTGAACCAGTTAAGGGTTCACTTAGGTCTCCTCATCGCCTAGCATTGGCACCATAGATGTTTATGGGTATAAAACAGCACCCATTTTATCTGAGCCACTAATTGTGGAAGATCACGGCGGAGACCCGACGAGAGCTGTGGCCTGATCTTTTGTCCATTCAGACTAAGTCACATCGTAAGTGCAGTTTATTCCCCGCAGACTCCCAACAACGTTGATCAGGCTCCTACTTTTCAGGTTTTCAGTCACAGTATGAGTATTATATTCTCTCTTTCTCACAGCTGTTTTTCCACCCTTAATCACCACCAATAGAGATGCAGATTGCTATTGATGTTGGTATAATAGCTAGTCCACTGATATAAATCAACATAGAGAGCAATGGGATAATGTAGATTTATATCAGATGAGGCTATAGTATGCTTTTAAAGGCAAAGTCTTGAAAAGCTGAGGTGACTGTTCAGAGTCTTAATACATCAGCAGCTGCTGCACGTGAGGAGGCCTAGAATGGAAAGCATGGCTTTGTTTGGTTAAATACCATTTCCAGGTCTGGCAGCTGGAATACCTTCATTTTTAGTGACAGAGAGATGTTGATGGAGGTGAAAAGCTGTCCTCCATTTGGGTATAGATGGCTGGCTTGACGTTCACCAGGGTGAGAAGTGTCCTGCAATGCATTTTCCTGGCTCTGCTTGTAGGAAGATGGACATGGGGAATCCCTGATAGCAGCTACACCCTCATGTGCTCCAACAAGATCAGCAGGAGCAGGTCTATCTGCACATTTCATACAAATGAAACCTGACCCTCGGTCTCCATCAGCATTTGTTCAGGGTGAGGTAATGTATCACCAAAGGAGGGGCAGCAGCGATCAGTTTGAATGATGGTGGAAACAATTTAAACTGTTGCCACAGCTTGGAAGAAGGGAATATGGTTTTAGCTATAAGACTGCTTTTCGTTATTCTGTGAGCGTAAAGGGGCCTTAATGTAAATACAGTCATAACTTCTGCCTGTTGAAAGACTGATTTGCATTCAAAATGGTGCAAACAAGCTCATTTGGGTGATTGGCAGTCTAGTTTCTACATAGTGAACAGCACTATGTCATTTGTATAAACACATTTCTCCAACCACAACCATTCTTCATTTGGCTGTCCCTTTAGAGAGGGGAAGAGGCCACTCTACGCCACCAATGGTCAGACTAAACCCCAGCAAACACAGAGCCTGGGAGTGTGGGGAAGGCCAATGAGAAGATCAGTGAACTATGTAAACACCATGGAGCAAATGCAACCCTCGGAGTGGGCATTCCCACTGTGGTGCTGCGCACAGTACCTCCGCTGTGCTTCCCCACATGGCTTGCTCACACACAGGACTTTGTCGACAAAACCATGACTCAGTGAGGTGAAGCCACAAGAGGGTTCCATCAGAGACCAGCAGGAGTTAGCGAGAACAGGGGGAACCAGCAAACCGAGCACCAACAGGCAAGCAAAGCACACCTTCTTGGTGGTCAGAAGCCACGGGGCGCTCAGGAGCAGGCAGGGCTCCTTTCTCCTGCAAGACTGGTCTTCTTCCACAGCCACTCCTCACACATCCCTGCTTTACCACCTGGCTGTGCTGTGGGAAGGTTGCTGGGAGGTGCAAATACAGCTTGTTCAGCAGCACCCACTTGTACCGTTCCTGAGCAAGATGGGGCAGGCAGGCACCCGGCCGGCTGAAGGGACAAAGCCAAGTTCAGTCATGTGCCATTTGCGGTTCCTCAGAGGCTCATGAGCTTCAGGGAGCAGAGGCAGCAGCCGCAGCCAGCTCCTGGCCACCAACCTTTCCATGAGGCCCTCTCCTAAGGAAAGGGCAGGTCGCCAGTAAAGTCAGCACAATTGGTCTGGCATGCCTGGGAGGTGCTGCACGTACCATGCGTGAGCAGACCGACTGCATGTCCGTGATGCACTGAACTAGCATAGCAGAGAGAGATGTGCAGAAAAGCCAGGCTGGTGGGGAAGCAAGGTCCATGTCCCCTAACTCAGACTTTGCCACCAAAGTGGCTGCCACAACAGGGGAATAGATTTGTTCGACCAGTGCCCAGAAGCTCTCTTGTACATACTGACCGACGTCTGTCAGCACCTTAGTTCTGTTGGGAGAGAGCACCCAGGTGACAGTTATCACTCCCCACTCATAGATAGGGACACTTCATGACCTGACTCCATCTTTCCAGATTGTAGCTTAATTTATGGGGAAAAAAAGGCACTCCACTTTCAAGTATTTTTGACAGGAAAAGAAAAAGACTAGAACAGGTTACCCTCCAAGACTGTAAGACACCCCCGAAAATATCCTAAGTAAAAAGTAACTTCAAATGGCAAAGCTTTGTCTTGGATTCTGTTTTTTTAGGAGAGAGTAAGGGCATATATATGTTCATCAACCTGTATATCTGTTCATGTATATACAGATAGATATAGATATATTTTGTGAGTGTATCAAAGACTCAACTAAACAACTGTTGCTGAATGTGCAGGTTGAAGGAGACACGGAGGCTGCAGTAATGTTGCCCTGTTCAGACCCACCACACTGCCCTGCTGGGATGAGCAAACCGAAGGAGAAAGTCAGAGCTGCAGGCAAACGCTGGCAGGGGAGGGGGCAGCGTGGGGGGGTGGGCCATGATCCTGCAGCCGTAGTCCAAGCCCTGCTTTCTTCCTGGGGAAATGCAGCTGCATGTCATCCCACTGCCAAACTACAAGGCAGAACCAATCCTGAAGACTGTCCACATCCCAAGGCTGTACCCTGCTCATTGTCTGCCTTTAAAATACTAAGTCCTGCTGCCACAAAAGTGTGCACATTAATGACAAAGAAAAGCAAAGCCACAGAGCTGTCAGACCCCACCATGTTATCAATGTGGATGCATCCTTCCTGCCTGCACGCTGCCAGGTGTCCTCCCTGCCAGCTGGCAGAGCTCCATCCACCAGGGATGGCCTTGCAATTATGCAATAGGTATATCTGCCTGCTGGCCCAGCTGAAAGCTCCTAAAGACAGTAGCTGACCAAGACAGGAATAGCAAAACTGTGTCTCTCAGGTAAAGCCCTGGGTGAAATTCCCATTGATTTTGTGCTAACTGTTCCAAGTTTTCAATATCTTATAAAAACATGAAGCATGGATGGGTGGATGGAAATCCAATATGCCAAATGCCCTGTTAACATTTTAAATGCTACCTAATCTAACCCCGCTATTCATATGTAGGGGTGAAAAAGGTGGCAAACGGACATGTAATGATAGCTGCAATAAAGGGATGGTGACCAACACTGTCTTCATTACATTGGAGGTCTAAAATGTATCCAGAGCAATTCCAGCTCAGGCCAATTGGAAGTGGAAAATGGTTTGCTCTTTTCACCCCTTTCTAAGACTGCTTGTCTCCTGAAATCAAGTCATTGGAAGATACACTTCTGAAAGCCATAGAAGCATTTATTCCCTTGAGAATGCAACTTGAAATTTGACTTTGGATACAGTCTGGCCCAGTTCACTGCTGTAAATGCCTAGCTTGCTCCCCTGGGGGAGCAAGTTGCTTGGCTCCCATTCCCTTGACCAACTAGAGGTGTGGAGGGCCTTCTACCTAAGAAGGTTCATGCTTTGGTCCTTCTAGCTTACCCTGGTAGTGCAGGATGAATTACAACCAGCTGCTGATGGATTCAAACCTTTCTGCCTGCAGATGAGTGCTTGGTGCTGGATCTTAGGCAAGTTGTTGATGTCTCTCTACAGGGCAGGCTCCTATATCAACTGGTAGCATTAGAGGCCTCCAAACAGAGAACTTCTTGGAGGCTAGTGGTGAGGCATGCTGTGGTCAGAGGAGAAGGCCTTTCCATCATTTGTCTGTTGAGCAAATACTGTATTTCATTGTCCAGGGTTTTAAACTTGCACTGAGAGGCTGATCCTTCTGCTCTGCAGTCAGTGGCAGTTTTGTCATGGTCTTGAACAATACCTGCATCAGGACCAGAATTAATTTTAAATTAAGGGTCAGGTAATGTTATAAGAGATAAGAAACATGGATGGGAAAGAGAAAAATTGGTGTGTTGGCTGGCCGTTTCCTAAACAGGTTTGTTTCATGCTTCTGAAATTGCACAATTTTTACTTTGTGTAAACCACTAGTAATTGCCCATTTGGATGTATAGAATTTATTAGACATATAATTTGAAAAACAGATTCAAAATTGACCATAGAGGTCTCCCTCCATTCATAATAAATCTGCCTTTATTAAAAGTAAAGTGGTGGGGAAGGCAATCTTACAGTGTCCATTTTCAGTTGTTTAGTTACTAGCCTAATCAGTGACAACTTGGGAGTTTAAGATTTATGACATAACAAAAGTTAAACATAGCTTTTTTCTCAGAAGATTGTTCTAGAGAGGGTAATTACACAAATACAGTCTAAGCTTATTATCTTTCTCTTTCTTTTTCTTGCGCTGTCTTCCCTCCTCTTCTTCCTTTTTACACTACTACATTTCCTACATGTGTTTAGTGAAGCTGAAAATGATATTTTGATAACGGGCACACAATGAACGCTTAAGAGGGCTGGTTGACAATGTGAGACTTTGTTAAGGAAAAGAGGATACAATGAATAGCTATAATGGGAGTCATTAATGAAGGGACTGCTGCTTTTTTTTTTTTTTTTTTTTTTTTTTTTTTTTTCCTGAGGAAGGCTACATCTTAATGCTTCTCAGGTTTCCTTCTCTATTTATACAACACTGTGGAGGTCAAACCTAAAGTTAGGTCTTTCCTGGTGATGTGTAATGAAACTTAGGTCGCTAAAGAATTCGTTGAGCATTTTTTAGCTTACACATATTCTGCCTGCAAGAGATCCTACCTTCCTTTTTGTGGGTGTTCTCCATTCTGACTCTTAAAATAACTTGCAAATGAAAAATTAAATGAAGCTATCAAAAATGTCTGCATATCCCATCTAATTTGTCACCCAGTAGTATCTAGAAGTCTTGGTCTGGAACAGCACTGTGTGAGAGCTGTATAAATGCATAAACACAGCTAATTCCCATCTGCAGAAGTTTGCAACCTATTTTTATAAAGCTTTTTATTATTATTATTATTTTAAAAGGGCACCAAGCCTCTTTATCCTCATGATGTCAAGAAAGCTGTTCTCATGAAAACTCACCTGGAAATTTAGAGTGCTGTTTCAGTTAAGAGAAAATCCAGGGGGTTTGATTACAATAGTTTGTCAGAGCTGGCTGCTCCCAGCGGTGGCACATCTGTTGCTTTCCCCTTTGTTATCACAGGTTTTCCCAACGGCAACAGGAGCAGCAAACCCAGTTTTTCCTTGCTCCCTGTTCCACTCAGCCCCTCCTGTGGCAGGGACACCCTGGGACAAGCTTGGCTTAGGGACCTTCACTACTAGGGTGGCAAAATCCAGCCCCAGCCACATTTCTGAGAAACCTTGAAGCTGATGGGAAAGCTGGTACCTAGATTTTCTTTACTCTCAGCTTCCACGTTTAGTAGTTGTATTAAACTATTGCCCAAGCAGCCATGCAGTAGATACACAGTGTGTTTCTGTGTCTGTGATGAAGAAGCATACCGTGAAGTAAATAAGTATTAATTTTCCTGCTGAGTGCTGGCGGATTGCGACCCCAATGAGCAGGTGCAGGGCAGGGAAAGGAAGAGAGGGAAAGTTTGCTCCTTTAGCAGCAGCAAAGTAGTAGTAAAAATTTGCCTTATTGCTGAATTGCTTTTCACTAGAATAGCATGCAAAGGAAACCCAGGCTTCAATACCTCCATTTCCTTAATGACGGAGAAATCCTGAGATGAGTTATTCGGTGTCCACATCCTTCCCGTTCCATGCATCCTGTCCACAGCAAAGGAGGCTCCTTAACGAAATAAGTCATTTTTCTTTCCTTTTTTTTTTCCTGGTCCCCTCTTTCCCTCTACACTGTATGTTGTAACTCACCTCTTCTCTCTGCCGAGAGAAAAAGACGAGGGGGTACACCTTGCTCCACAGCCCATTAAGCTCAGAAATGCCATTCCTGAGGACCAGTACCCTATATATGCCTTAGAGATTTAGCATCTGGATTGCCAGTGTGGAATGTTACAGATGAACCTGATATGCTCTTCAGGTCAGGGTCACTGAAGCTGACATTATTTCTTTACTACCATTGCTGTTGAGGAGAATGAACTAAATTCCAGCCTCAGTTTCCCCTGGATAAGTCAAGACTCAAATTCACTGACTCCAGAGGAGAAGGTCTGTTGCTGCAGCAAAGTGCTGTGCCATTTGTTCTCTTCTAGCAGTGTTTTATTACCAGTTTCTCTTTCCGTATTGTGACAGAAAGTGTCCATGTTGACGCAATAGGAGTCATATGTAAGGCCAGCATATACACTACAGAGAGGGGAAAAGGATATATATTTTTTAAAGATGTTAGATTTGAGATGGTTTTCACACTCAGACGTAAGGTCATGGCTACCTAAAACGCAGAGCGGTCAAGACTATTTAATAAATCCACCCATTGCATCTAATTAAATAGCTTCAAAAGACAACAACAGTTACAAGAACCAATAACCACATGAACAGAGAAGGGATGCTGGAAAAAAAAAGTTGTTGATCTTCAATAAGCAGGCACTTTTTTTATTTTTAATGTAATGCTATATTACCACATATGGTTACACATGCAATGTTGGGGAGCTAGCTCTGAAAACAGTTCTTTTACTAGCTTTTAATAACACCAGATGTCTATGTGGCGAGAGGGAGGAAAGGACTGCAATCGAACTGGGAATTGGACCCTGTGGACTAGTTGAGCCCCAAAGCTGTAGCAAAGTCTCTTCCCTTCATGCAGCACCACCTGTATTATCAACTGGCATCCAGAAATGGAAGATGCTCTGGGTTTTCGGGTATCATAATTCCCTAGCCATCTGTCTGATGTGAGGCTAACATAGTGATACTGCCGCTTATGCCACTCTGAGTGTTAAGCCATTACACAAATAACGTAACAAAACCACTCTGCTTTCTGTTGTTGTTGGTCTTTTTCTCTGAAATAGCCAAACACAAGTATTTTTGTTGCTCTGTCTCAGCAAAAGACACCAGATGGGCTTGAGAGCCAAAGCGCAGACTTATTCTCATGATCTCACCAGACTGAGGGCAGAAACCATGTTAAAGTGATTGTCCACCGGTGGGGATATTGTTGCACAAATCAGTGATGGGATATAGGAGATTTCTGTGCCTCAGTGTGGTAGAAATTCATCCATATGTCTTCATAATAATATAATATTATGTACTTATAGTATAATTCCTTCTTCATAGTATAATTCAACTCCAAAGTGAAGTTATGCTGTGAATAACCCTGGCTTCCTACCTGCTCTGGAAGTCAATGCTAGTGATTGCCATAGTCAGAAACAGCACAACCTGTGAAGCACGATCACAAAATAGCTGTCAGCCACATCGCCCTCCTCGCTCATTGTGTCTGTTCCAGGAGATTTGGTAACAACCAAACATGCCTGTGCTGGGACTTCCACTCTATCAGGAGCACATCTTTCCCTTGCCACGCATGGCAGCTGGGAGGTGGCCTGTTGCAGAGGAATGGCTTACCAGGAGATCCTTAGCTTGACAATGCTGCTGAGCTTTGTATCCCAAACTGAGGTACAGGTGCGTGCAGGATCTGCCACTGGAGGACCATATTTCCACAGAAAATTGAATAAAACTTCTAGATTTAACAGCTTTTGATGTGGGGGTTTTTAAGACATCTTTGAGGATTATACCTGCTACTTTGCATGGCTGTTGAAGGGAACTCAGGGCCAAACTCTTTTTAGATGCATTCTAAAATCTCACTCTCTGCATTCAACAACAGGTACCAAACCCAACCATTTACTCATTCACTCACTGCTCTGTCTTTTATATGACAGAAACAAGACTCTAAACAACCCTAACAGGGTGTTCTGGCCATGTAAAGCCCATGACACTAAAGGCTTTCTAACTGCATCCTGAAGGCCAGGGTGAGGATGGATCCCTGCCATGCCACCACAGCAGCTAAGCTGGGATCTTAGGGAGGCGAAATGAGTGTGACTCAGAGCACCTGCCCCCGAATCATCCCGTCTCCCTCCATCCACCCTGTTGGGAGCCCTCAACACTCATAACTGAGGCACCTTGGTGAGATGTATGGAGTTAGACATAAATCTCCCAACACCTACACCCTTCCCCAGTGCCAGCTGGCTGGTGGCAAGTGTTCAACAGCAGGGAAAAGTGCCTTCCAGACTGGGAGTGCTGTGGAGCAGCTCAGCTCTGTCAGAGCTCTTCTCTGTCCAGAAAGATGTTGGCACTGATCAGTAAGGTGATTCCAGTGCCTAAAGACTGTGAGAGTTGTCGAATTCCCTTTATGCTTTGCTTTCTACTGAAGGGTGCCTTCCTGACAACCTGGTGCTCACGAGAGGGAAAGACATGGGTGGACACAGCAGCGGTCAGAAGGGTGGGACAGGCTGTGACTGCACCATGTGGGGCACCACAGCAAAGGCACTCTGCTCCCCTCTCCCAGTAAACCCAATCTGCATGAGGAAGAGCAGTTTCTGTGCACCTCGCACCTTTCCCTCTCATTCTCTGGAGAAGGATGCGGCCTAGAAACCTCTGGAACACACCATGGGTGAAAGGGTGTGCACCAGTGCCACAGTGTGAGTCACAGGATAAAATATTGTCAACAGTGGTGCACAACAGATGCTGCACTGTTTAGCTGTGGTCCTTCAGAGGGTGAAAGGTGGACAAGTACCAAAAACCCTCATGTGCACTCATCTCCCATCAAGCTGGCTTATACGTGCATCCCAGTGGGCTGCCACAGCCCGCCAGGCCATCTGTTTGTCACACATCCTCTCCCTCCAGCACTGCCAGCATCCAGGATCACCCACCTAAACCATCAGCTGGTTTGGTTTGCTTCTTCAGAAAGGTTTTGAGGTCCACAGAATAAAGAATCACTGGCAAACACTAAACTGGAAACTGGTTTCTTAGATTTTTCAAAATCTACTTGGAAACCAGGGCTCACCCTGTCAGGGACTTTTTGGGTGAAGGACAAAGCACAACATCAGAGCTGCTCCAGGTTGGGGATGGAAATAGGCTGGTATAAGTCATGTGTAAAGTATGGGGACAGGCGGGACTGAGTTAAAGTGTGTAGAAGTGCTGCTGGATGCACGCTGCCTCCTTCACTGCTTTGTGACTTGCTGCCAGCTCCCAGGACCAGCCTGTTCATTCCTTCTCCCTGAACTGAAATTACAAGGAGAATAATGAATTCAGAGCAGTAGGAGCACATGGGGGCAGAAAAGGGGACATCCTCAACCTCTTCATATGTCCACCACATGCCTTTGGATGCCTTGGACATGGAGCCAGGGGGGTTTCGGCCTAGGTTCCAAACAGCCGTCCACCAGAGAGTAACATTTTTGCTCTTGTGCTCTGCTTTGCTGTTAAGGTCTAAAAAGCAGATGCCTTTGGGAGCCACTGTTTAGGGGTGGGGGGAAGGATGATGACCACACTTCTACACTTTTTCAGATTGTGCATTTTTTATCCCCCCACAGAATTCATAAACAGGCTATAAAATACAGAAGAGAAGAGCAGGCCTCAGATGTAATAAATAGAATATGGATTCGATCCAGTATTTTAAGAAAAGATAGTTCCACTTACTGCAATGGAGAACAACAATGCCAGGACGAGATACAAATAGCTGTAATCATTTTTGTGTTTTTAAGACTTTAGCAGAGCATAATCATAAATCAGGGTTTTGAAAACTTGGTACTTTCACCCACAGAAAACTATTCCACAGCAGCAAGTAGACCTGCAGGGAGATCTCACAGCCAGGGTTTCATTTATAGAGCGACTGTCAAATTTGAGTCCACATCCTCTTACACATACCATCTGCAGGCACATCTTCTCCAGTCTGTCTCTGCGCTCTGTGTTTAGGGAAGCAACCGCACAGGAATATTGTGACTTATCCCTGTTGTATGGAGTGGCTACACCTGTCGTTTTATCTTGTTCACTTTGATCCTTTCTGCTTTATCACTGGCTTGGGATGAAGGGTCATCCTCAGCCGTGTGTTCTTAGAGCTGCTGCTCAGATTGGCATCTCACAGAGGAGGCAGAGCTCTGGTTCTCCAGTGCTCTGCATCTGGTTTAGCCATTTCCACCAGTGCAAAATGGACGTGAACTGCCACTCAGGCAGAGCAGTGAATGGTTATACAAGGTACATTGGCAGTGGAGAATGAGACACTGGGAGCATTGATTTAGCAGACCATGAGTGAGTTTTCATTGTTTATTTTAGAAATGTTCACAAAGTTTGGTGCCAAGAGCAAAGACAAACAAATTTATCATCCAAGGGTGGAAGGGAAAAAAAAAATCACCACTCTGGAAATTTAGTTCTACAAGCTTTTGTAATACTAAACATAAAGGGATAAAGGAAGCAATATTCATTTTATTCCTTGCTATGGTGCTGGACATATATTAGCTACTGGAAGCCTCAAAGCACTACTTAAGGGATTACAAAGTCTGTACATCCAGCTCAGTAGTCACTAAACTATTGCCACCTCTAGGCTGCAGTAAGGCAGTTATTAACATGGCCTTGAATACTGATTGAGATTTTTCTGGCAATTATTTTAAATTGAAAAATGTCAGTTGATGGAAATCACAAGCGGTGATCTGAATGTCTTCCTTTGGGGGTGGGCGTGGGGAGTGAATGAAAGGGGAATATTTTTGCTTTCAAATTTACTGTGATTTATATTTTAAAAGTAAACATTTTGAAATAAAATTATTTAAAATTTATACACCAAAGTATTTTTAAAAGGAAATTTCCAAAAAATTATGTGTTTAATGTTCTGAATCCTTTTAAGTTTCGGATTTCTGCCTTTCACTCAGTATTAGGATGGGAAAACTCTAAACTGAAAATTGCTTGTGGATTGGAAAAATTGTTTCCTGCCCACCTCTCTTGGCAAACCGCTATGTTTCTGTTTTGCTGCTGAAGCTTCAAAAAGCAACAGGCAGTGGCTGGATCAGAGTTGATCTTCCAGCAAATGAAAAATCCTCCCAGGATATATGTTTGTTAGTAGCATGTTCATGGCCATGGGAATGTTTTGAAAGGTGAGGTTTCTGTAATAACTCCTGTGGCTTCTTCACCATGGGAAGGTAAGTGAGCAATAAACGTGCCCTCTTAGTCCCTTTCCACATTTGTGTTTGCTCTTCTGCAGGAGGAAAACATTTGTCTGACTGATTTTCAAAAGGGAAATGGCTGTATCATTGCAGGCATGTGGTGTGGCTGGAGGGACTCGCAGCGCGCTGTGGTTTTGGGTGCTCTATGCCTTCCATAATGTCTCGGGTCTATCTTTGCCTTCTTCCCCTATGAGGAAGGAGAACTAAAAAAATTCAAATTCAAAACACCTTCTCTGGCAAAATCTAGAGAATGCATGGAAAAGTGTGTTCGAAGGAGGTGACCTCAGATCAGAACCGTCTCTACTATCTGCAGGAGAAAGCTGAACTCGCATGTCTGGATTGGTGCTGAGATGACCTCAGTAAAGTTATTGTTTCTAACCCCAGAGCAGAACCAAAAGTAAACATCTCTGTTCCTTGCTCTGAAAGAACTGAATAAGGATCATCTTTGCACTTACCTAGTCACCTTGCTGTGATGGAGATGGCCCTCACTAGTACAGTATCAATATGCTTCACAGCTGCCATTAGGAAAAGGTGAACAAAGCCTTGGCACCTGCCTTGAGTTTTGATGCAGCATCTGCCTTCACAGTAAGCAAAGGCAATCGCTGCAGTCACCCTGGGAAAGGCGCAAACACCTAAACATAACAAAACCAATAATATAGTTCATTTTGGAGAGGAACTGCCCTACACTGGGGGCAGAGTAGAAAAGGAAAGCTCAGCATGGGCCTTCAAGCTCTCTAGTCACCCTAAAGAGGCTGGTGAAACGAGACTTGCTCTCCTGGTGCGGGAAGGTCTCCTCTTCTTGGGGAGCCATTTGACCTAACGTTCAATACCTCCAGAACCCAATGTGTAGATTTCTAGATTTCTGATTCTAGGCTTGACCCTCAGCTTTTAAGTAGCTTACACAAGGCACCATCCTGATCTGTTTGTTTGTCAGCCAGGGCTGGAAATGCACATTTTTTTCTGACAAAGATGTTCTAAGTTAGCTTGTGTTTGCAAGACGCTTGGGAGAGGGCGATCTGCGGAGTGCAGAGAAACCCTGGTGAGGAAGGGCTTCCTTCTTCACACGGAGCATGACACCCACACGCCGACCTGGCTGGCTCAGAAATCAGGGCTGTTTAGCCAGTTCGCTCCTCTGACAGCTGGTCATACCAGGGGAGAGCTGTACTGGGAGATGAAAGCAAGCAGCGTTTGATCAGGTGGTTTAATTTCTCATTCCCCAGAACCAGCTCACGCGTGCGTCTTTGTTCTACCTCTGCCCCTACCAGTGCAGAAAGGATACATCACAGAAATATTTAGAATTAAGAAGAGACTTATTTTTTCTCTCTCGCCATCCCAGGCTTTCAGGCTGGGGGGAAAGGAAGGGGGGATACAGGGTGTCAACAACAATAAGCAGGAGGGGAAAAGATGCCTGGCACTCAGAGAGTTCAGGCTGGGACAGTTTGATCTCTCCCAGAGCACTCTCAGTGCTTGAAGATCACTGCTTTTGACACGTTTCTCCGGCTGCTGAATGAGAGGATTTACTTGGGTGAAATTTAGGCCCGAGGGGGACATGAAAATCATATTCATAATTTGAAGTGACATGTGATTCAGGATTAAAAAGCTGGCTGGCAGAGAAAAGAGCTGAGGTTATCCTTTTGAGCTGTGCTAATGCAGAAAACTGTGTTTTTAATCCTGCTCTAAAAAGGCCTAGAAGGTTTCCAGCTGGGGCAGTTAGAATATAAAGGAGCAGTAAAGATGAGGAATCCCTTTTTCAAAAGGAGGAGAAAAAAAAAAAAAAAAACCACCCAAAACAACAACAAAAGATCAAGTTCTGCTTTTGTTTTTCTCTGATAGCAAGTGTCTGAAAGCCAGGAGAGGAGATTTTTTTTTTAACCACCCTTCCTTTGTCTGACTCCTTAGAGCAGGGCATGCAGGCAGCGGCCAGTGGGACAAGGCAGAGGTGACTGCTAAAGGAGGCAGCGGCGCTGAGGAGAGGGCTCCTGGGGGCTGGCATTGCAGGTGGCCTCAGCTTGTGCATTTCTCTGGGGGTCTGGGGGTCCAGCAGTAGCTTCTTCCTTTCCACCACTGCCCAGGAGCTTGGGTCCCTTGTAGGAAGCCCAGAGCAGAAAGGTGCTCCCCATCCCACTGAGTGTAGGGGTCTGTAATTAATCTCTGCTCCTTTTCACGTCACTTTTCCCAAGGGGCTCTGAATTGTAGCAAGAAGGTGCGCTGACATTGCTGCTTATTGTGCTTATTATACTAATTTTAAGGTTTTAGTTGATCTTCCTCTGGATACTCATTTTTCTTTTTTTTTTTTTTTTTCTTTTCTTTTCTTTTTTTTTTTATCTACCGTTGTAGCTCTCCTTCCTGCTTTTCTGATACTATTTGACTTTTTTCATTAGAGCAATTTTCAGTACTATGGGACAAGAATTCACTTTTCAGTATAGCTGCTTCAAACATTGCACATGATGATCCATATTCCAACAGGTGTCTTAATGCACAACACACTGGAAGTTAGTAAAATGCATCTCAAAGTAATGTGCAGAATGAACAGCAAATTGCACAGTCCCTAATTAACATGTTAAAAATGTGTTTTTCCATATTTACCTCAACAGTTTCTGAAATACTTAGGTTATTTCTGTAATTGTGCAAAACTCCATTTCACAAAGGAACCATTAGGGTTAATTGAAGCATTCTGTTTTGATCTACTTGATTCTACCTTTACTATTTCACATAAAGTCCCTTTCAAATATAAGTTTGAATGAAATGAAAAAGCAAAATCATTGTGCTCTGAAAAACGTCACAGTTTTCCTGTTTTTCAGAGTGGACTTTCTTTCTTTCCTCTCCTCCAAAAAGCACTTTTTAATTGAAATAGAATTTTCTAATAAAGATCACCACTGACAAAAATAAAGTGAACTTCTGCCCAGCTCTGTTCAAAGTCTGTCACTGGAACAAATCATGAGACCAAGGTTTCAACTTCCCTGTCCCTCAAGGTACAATTATTTCCTACTGTTCTTTTCCCCGCTCCTCAGCTAAGACAAAAAGAAATGATCCAAAACTAGAGGAAGTCAATGCGAGTTCTTCTACGTATTGACTCTGGGTTTGGGGAAAGCTCTGGATCAATAAGGTGCTATTTTTAATCTAATAGCCTATACATAGAATTTAAGTGTGCCATCATATGAGGTTTTTAAATCCCCCTACAGAATTCAGTAGAAGTTTATTCCATTACATTTTCATGACTCAAAACGAATACTTACTATTTTTATCCCTTGCTCACCCTGTTGAGGAGATACGGCTAAGGCAGGCACGCAGCCTCTCCTCTCCAGCATCATCACTGAATGCCTAACTCCCATCATGTAGACATGTTCAACCTTCTGATAAACATGAAACTGAGAGAGAAACAAAAAGATTAATGACTGCAGGGACCTAACCTGAGGATATAATCTGGCCTATAAAAACTTTTGCTGAAAGCAACGCCACATGAAAGAGTGAACCTTGCCGGATGCTTCCATCGTTACTTCTAGCTCACAGGATTAGCAGGCAGGGCAGAGAGAAACTACACCAAAACCTAAACCTCTGTCCCAGCACCATTTTCACTTGTAAGCTGAACATGAAGCCCAATGATGCTATTTTTCACCCAGACACTTTTCAGGGTAGAAGAACACTTTCAGTGTAACAGATCTGGCGGCAGGCCAGCGGACGACACAGCCCTCTGGGGATTTTTCTTACCATTGCTGGGTAGGCTAAGAGTGCCTAGTGCATATTACATGTAGTCAGGGAAGCAGCTTCTCCCGTGGGTTCTTAATAGAGTTTCATGCCTTAACAGCTTCATCGGTAATTTTGGTTTGTTTTCTTGCTTCAAGTGCTGGCACATCACAAACTAGACATCTTTGCCAATTGCTATCTGCATCGCTGTCTCCAAAAGACATCATTTGGGGGGACTGAAGGGAAATGACTGATTAGGTTGTATAATCTAATTCTCTGCCAGAGAAAGGCAGCGTGTACTGCACAATGCTGCATTAACTAAGGAGAGCTTACTGTAGGTGCTCAGCCGGCGAGGTGCAGCCGAAAATGCTGTTTGGAGCACAGCAGAGGATGTGCCATCTTCCAGTCTGGATGTCTAATTGATTGTTTGCATGTACGATTACCACAACTGTGGTCACAATTACAGCAATTATATGGGCAAATGAAACATGCAATTGCATGTGCCCAGTTCTAAAAATCTGGGCACAGGTAATTGCCAAAGACCACAGGGATACTCTGCTCAGAAAAGGAGATGCAGCAGCATCCCTGGGCTGGGCTGGAGGACCGGCTCGCCTCCTGCCTAGTGCCTCATGTTTTCCATCTCCTCATCATCTATCTTGGACTGAATCCTCTCCTAAGCACCTCCTCTTGGACTTGCATACCTAGCCTAAGTTTCTGAATTACTTTTGAAATCCAAAACAAAGATGAGGCCAACCTCTTTGGATATCATTGTATGGCTCTGCACAGGGAAGACACTATAAATAGTATCATCACACATTATTAACTTCATTCTCTGAGAAACCCAAAACCAACTGAGATCATCTTTATTCATAGAAAAAGTCCTAGCCATATCTGCAGAGCATTTCTCTAGGTTAAGCTGGCCAGTATTACTTAACAGTTGTCATCTCACTATGTGTACAAGAGTTTACTTTCTATCTGACAGCTTCAAAAATGAGATTGAAAAGTTAATTCTAAGGTATAAGAATTATCCAAAATTATCTCAAAATAGAAAAAAGCCCTGTAAGTTTCACAAAAGACAAATGTAAGAAATATAACAATAAAATTTTGTGACATATACCCACATTTCCTTTGTTAAAAATAAATTCAGCAGTGTTATCTTATTTTATGATTAACCTTATGCAAGTTTATAAAAACTGCATTAAATGCCATTTAAAAATCGTTCCTATATTGTGTTGCCAATTCGGATCAGAGTATAATCATGGAATCATTGCAAAAAAATTTCACACAGACACACACACACGATTACAGATGTATTCGAAAACAACCATGAATCTGTTTGTCTGTAGATCAAGTGTCCATGGTGATCAGAGTACGATAAAGCATAATAAAAGACCAGTGAAAAATGATGAAATAAAAACCACTCTGCTTTTATAAGTACAATGTTATGAGAAAGACAGACCATTTTGTCTGAATATGTAATTTTTATTCTGTCTCTTTAATTTACATGAATAATTAAAATAGATTCAAGCAATGCTATGCTCCTATGGTTTTTCAGGATTAGAAGAAAATGTACTAGAAGAAAAGACCAATGAATTAAATGCTGCAAATCATAATAGGGAGCCTTACTTGGGAGAAACGACTAGCCTGATTTTCAAACAAATATTGAATGAAATACTTGAATGTCAATCTATTTTTCATCCCAAACTTTGATTTATACGAATATCTAACTTAAATCTGCAGTAAGGAGAAAGAATATGAGGGATAAATGTCCCAGAAATTCAGATTTAAATCCTAATAATTAAGCTCAGCTTTCAGAGCCAATAATGGTTTCAAAGTGAATGTTTTTAAACAAGATTAGATATTAGCTGTATGCTTCATGAAATACCTTGCACAGATATTTAAAAATGTAGCAATATGTGTTATGTGCATACATATAAAATTTAATTAGACTAATGAATTGATATGCATGTGACCACGAGCCATGAGGTATTGTAGTCTAGTGGGAACTTCCAGGAAAGTATTTTTCTCTGTATTGCTTGTTTCTCCATCCACCGTTGGCCATCTGGCCAGCAGCATGAGGAAACATTTTGCATCTCCTTCTGGGCTCGAGGAGCAGCCTACAGACAGCTTTTGCAGAGGAACAGAATGTAAAATAACTGGAAAGCAGCTCTTTTGTGTAGGTGCTGCTTGGGCACCTGGGCATGCCCAGCGGTCCCACCAGTGCTGCCTCAAGGTAGACAGCCTGGGCTCTGTCCCACAGGGCTTGGGGTGAGGTACCCCTGGGTGTCTCCATCTCACCTCATTAAAAGCTCCTTCTCTGAGCTTCAGGAATCCTAGACTTTTTCTGTAGAACTATTGTCCAAAGTGGATCTTTCCCATCTATTTCAGGATAGGATGAATCATGTTTTGGAAGTGCCCACCCTTTGCCTTTGAGTTTGCACAGGTGAATAAATCTAACTTCAAATAACCTGCAGCAGTGAAGTTGGGGGGGTGAGTCCCAGCCCAGGGACACTCCTGTCCCCCTCCTTGCCATCTGCTGAAGTCAGGGTCCCCAGCAGAGACCTGGGCATGGGGCCGTATCCACCCCCAGCCCTCCGGTGCTGTCTGCGAAGGAAAAGCACCGTACAAAGGCTCAGTAAGTCACTTCATTCGATGTTAGAGCCTGGCCTGGTTTTCTGGCACAGTCCTCCCTCCAGCCGGAGCTATGAGTCACAAGCTAAGCCCTGAAGTTACTAAAACCGCTCCACGTACAATCAAGTTGCATATTTTGCAGCATGTTATCCTTTTCGGGTTTGGCAAAGCGAAGCATCTCCATCTCAGGCAGAGTAGGAATTATGATGAGCTTTTCCCAGCTGGACTTCTTGTAATCGTCCCAGGGATAAAGAGTTCCTCGAGACTCCAGATCCATCCCTGTCAGGCCCTAAGCCTGTCTCCAGCCCTGTTGAGCTTGTCAGGGTTTTTATTTACAAGATTCAGCTAAAAACCTGTCCTGCTAGACTAAGCCAGGCTGTTTCGGCTTGTTCCTTAATCTGCAGGCAGCCTCCCTCCACATGTTAAGGGACACTTAGTTTGTTTAAGGCCTGAGGCATGCGTAATTACAAAATTTAGGCAGAATCCTGAACTGACCCCAAAGGTCTTCCTGCTCAGACAGAAATCATTTGTCATAATGAGCCTACTCATAACCTGCTGACCCTTGGAGCTCAATTAATTTCACGCAGAAAAAATGTTCGCAGCCTCTGGACCCTGCTGCAGGAGGGATTTGCACAGTGGTGTCTCCCACGCACACAAGCCCACGTGAGCAAATGGGTTTAGAAATTTCTCCAGAGAGCATGAACAGCGGCAGTGCAGTGTTTTTAAAGCAGGGTGGTAAAATGAGTTATTTCTAGGTTTGGTTGCAGAGTAAATGTGTGCTCCTTAGGATAATAAGTTAAATATGCAGAAAGGCATATAACAAACAGCTAGTGGGCACACGTTTTAGTTTTGTGTCCCTTAAAATGAAAAGACAGTCATCTCTATTGAAGGGACAAGGGATGCATCAAAAGGGCCTGATCTGCCAGCCTGCTGCAGCAGTGGTGTGCCAGCGCATGCTGCACTGGCAGCTCTGACAGGGTACATCTCTGGGAGAGGGGATGGGAGCTCCCCTGGGGCTATGGGAGACAATATGAATGATCTACAGTGGAAATAACTAGCTTGGGCAAAACGCTGCAGCAAAACGGCCGTACTGCTTCCCATAGGCAGAGCTGGGGCTTTTCTGCATCGCACTGCACTGAGTCAGGCAACCCCCGAATGCATTTTGGGGTCAGACCTTTACTTGCTGAAGATGAACTGCCAGGACTTGAGCTCTGGTTATTTCTCAGCTGCTGGCATAACTCCTGGATTTTTGTATTGTTTTGCCTAAGTAACACACAAATTACAGCAAGAATAGAGCTTTAATCTGAATATTTTTATGTATGCTTTCTCGTCCTTGTTCTCTCAAATACCTCAAAGGAATGTCTGTGCAGTTCAGCAAATGAAATTAAAATCTGTATAAACTACCCAAAATTAGCTGTCTTGTGCAAGCTGGGTGTGGGGATGACGGGGAACAGATGAAAAGGGGGTTGAGAACATGTGGATCAGGGTATATACTGTCATATCCCATAGCAGGCTATCTTTTTGTGTATATGAGAGGGATGCACTGCACCCGTTTGTGTTGGAATAAATGTTACTAGTCAGAATAATACAAATCTGGCCTGCTCTATCTCTTGGCACAGTCCAGCCAGCCTATTTAATTAAGATTAAAAACACAGTCAAGAAGATCATTCAAGAGACATCAGTCATCTTAGACAATATGAGGCAGTGATTTTTGTATCAAATCATTGAACCTGCTTATGCATTTGCGGGAATGCATGCGGCTGGACTGGATAATCCAAGAGCATCTTTCCAACAACCATAACTATTTGCACTTACATAGCACCTTTTGGCCATGGATCCCAATGTCTATAAATCTGTAGGCTCGTAGGTGAGAGCTCAGTAATGAATTTGAGAACCATGTGATAAATTGTGTTTATTATGCACTTCCCTTGTACAATGCTTAGAATAGATTTCCACTAAAAGCGACTCCTGGACTATGCAAGCTCTGTTGCAAGCCTAGCTGCTTTCAGCTGAAGCAGCCAGAAAGCTGTCTTAAGGAAATCCCCAGATGGCACAAAATTGGCATTCCCTGTTCTTTACCACACAGCCTTTTGGCATAAGAGATAGGAAGGGGGTGAAACACAGTGCATAGTGATTAAGCCACGGTAGTCACTAGCTGCAACCACTTTCTTTTGGAAATTCAGTCAAACTTCCTTAAGTTATGCAAGAATGGGCTTTGGATGCTACTGGGCTCAGACCTGAGAGCAGTAAGGTGGCAAATAATTGCCTCTCCCTCCTTTTCTTCCCGTCTTGCACAAAGAATAGGGTCACCATTCAGAGCAGACCCCCTAGAGTTACATACACCCTATTAAACAGTGCAAGCGTGTGACAGTTTCAGCACAGACCGCTCTCCCTGGCTTGATATATGCCTATTGTTTAGATGGTTCAACTGATGACACAATTTTTCCCCTGGTTTGTGCACAGTCTGACCACGTTCAGAAACTGCTTTCCCTCTAAACTGTTGTCTCAAGTGCTTTCACTCCTGAAAATCATAGAAGATAAAAATAATGCATGTTGAGTGTGTGTGTGTATATATATGATACATGATTGCTGAGCGTTTATGACATTAATCTTCACTCAAAAAGACAGAAGAGATAACTCATAAGTTATCCCTCTGCTCAACCATGAATATAAATGTCAGACTCCTAATGGAGATGTTGTCTAATGAAATATCGTGAATTATTGAATCTCCTGAACCATGTGCAAATTTCATTTCTTCTTCACTTTTGGGTTCAGATTGGGTGTTTTTGAGGTGATGCTATCGGCACTGTGAGGAGCAGATGGAAAGATTCTCAATGTAGCATTAAAGAGCTAATCTCTATAGTGTGGGATGCCTGAGGGGGGATGCTGGTTGCCCAGTCCCATGGCATCCATAATTAAATGCATTCCAAATTTACATTAAAAATGAATATTTTGGAGACCTCTTCCCTTATGAACCCAATTCAGAGGTGAAGCTGAGGAAAGCTAAGGCTATAAGAGGCAACAACATGGTCTATAAATCGCAGTGGTGTAATTAAATCAATGTAAAGTGGATCAAGCTACTTTGGTGCCAGCTCAACACACTTAAAATGGTTTAAGCCTTGTTTAAATGGGTTTAGCTTCATTTAGTAAATTAGTATAGACAAGCCAAAAAATCTTTGTAATTTACCATTGCTTCTGGCCTCGTCAGCTTGTGTGTTGCGCTGGCTTATATCATCTTCAAGTCATACTTACCAATAGACAACTCACATCCCTATTCTTCCTTTTGCTTTGGCCTACAGGATGGGGGATTCACAAGCAGTACAGCTTGCCTGCAGAGAGAAAGCTGCTTCAGAAGCAGTGCTGCGTCTAAGGGCAGATGTGCATCCTGGAAACCTTGGTGGATGTTCCTGGGAAAGCTTCCACCATTCTTCCTAGGAATTCCCAGCTCACACCAGCAGCTGTCACCAGCAATAGTTTAGTCTGGTCACTGACCTACTCCTGTCTCACTCCCAGGCCCATTTCGATCTAAATTGCACTTGTTCATGCTGCCAAGATCAAAGATTTTTGTTAACTTGACCCATTTGAACTGAAAGGAGTCCAAACGCCTTCCCACAACCAGCTTTGCTGGCAGATCTAAGGTGGTAGAAACCTCATCAGAAGCAGCGGGTGCTGGTACACAGAATTTCCCTGCTCACTTTAGTCTATCCCTCTTTATTTGCCTGCTCGAGAAACACATCATTTAATTTTGCTGAACCCCATCATCTCCTGCAGGGCTGATCTCTTACTTTCGGTGGAGACTTGTAACTTGTTGCAATCCAATCACTGTGCGGAATGTCTTGGTGTGTGTAAGACCTGCGACAGAAAATGCTGAAGTTTCAGCTTAGTCTTTGCAAGGGACAAATGACCAGAGAGATGATCACTCAGAGGGCTGGTCAGCTCACAGGGAGTGCTAAGGGACAGTAATCCCTCTGGCCCACCAACACATTATGCAATAGTTGCACTGATACCACCATGCTTATCCTCACATTTGCCCTGTGATGTAGAGATGTGTTATTATCCCCACTTACAGCTGCAGCACAAAGGATGAGGGTAGAATAAATGACTTGCCAGGAGGCAGATGGGGAGTCTATGGCACAGAAGATTATAGCAGCCAGGTGACCTGTGCCTTGGTTTGGCTCTATGCCCAGAAAATCTCCTTTTTCTTCCTGTAGTTATTGTGCATTCCTTCTGCAAAATGGAAACCTCTATTGAAATCTCTAACCCTTTAAGGCTACAAAAAAAAACCAAAAAAATTTTAAAAATCTAATTCCCGGGTTTAAAAAAATACAAAGGAGCCCTTGCTTACCCTGTAGGCCTAGGCATATTGCATGATTGTACTATATTTAAGAAGTGACCCAGCATGAGTAATGCCTGTATTGTGATGTGGAGCAATTTTGGCCAGAACATTACCACCGGCCTCTTTTTTCCATTGACATGAGTCAGCTCAGTGTTGTACATCCAGGATACTGATGGTATTAGTGGGTGCTGATCCTGATTGTCTGGAGAAATGCGATAGATGAGGCACACCGTTTGTGTATCAGCTTGCCCGCGTGGCACAGCTGCCCTGCCGCAGAGATGTTTAATGACAGAGCTCTGCAGCGCTGAGCGTGAGCTCCATCACATCATCATCATCATCCACTGACACAGGGTCGGCACTGGGTTGTTAAATTCCTTAAGTATTTATTGAAGCCAGTAGTGCCTCGGGCTGCATCCCCCCCTTCCACATACCTAGCTGAAAATTACTGCCAGCCTTTGCCACTGACCCTTACAGGAAGCATTGAACCGATCCCCGCTGACAAAGACAGAGCAATGGCTCAGCCTTGCCGAGTGACCCCCGGTGAGGGCGGCTTGACACTGTAGGCAAGGATTGATTGCAGGTAGCAGGTGAGACCCTTTCACTTGACTGCCTCTGGGACTTGGCCAAACACTCTGTGCTCCAGGCAAGGCACACCACGCGCAGGGATGCCAGCCCCAGCTACTTCTGTTAGGGCTGTCTGGCCCCCAATTATCTTTTGAGGTTTATAATTGCTGGGTGCACGGGTGCTTCTCCTTGAGCACAGTTATTGGGGAGCAGCAGAAGTGTTTCGTGCTTCCCTGGACAAAAATGGAAATGAGCACAACCTCTCTGCATAGAGCCCCCTCCTCCCTGACGCCTCTGCTGTGGCTGCATTGATCTGCTATGAAGATACTCCCCATTTACACCACTGTCCAGAAAGCGAGAATTTGATTTGAGGTAATTGTTGTCCGATGCAGTCGATCAGGCCTCCATCCAGTGCTTTATGGGAGCAATATTACAGCAGTAGTGATTTTGCTGTTGCGGTGGATTGCATCAATATACGCTGGAACTGATGGGTTAGGATCAGGAAAGTGACATTTACTGCAGTAAGGGGAGTACATATTTGGCCCCAAATTTAGCTGGGAGAGAGACATAATTCTATCTTCAGCTGGAATCATTTATTCCAGCTCTGGGTCTTGCCAAGATAAATAAGCGCTTCTTCATGCTCACATGTTAATGCTGTTGTGATGAGCAAAGGGTTCATTTATTTTTTAATCGCTGTTCAAATTAAGCTGTTAAGATCAGGGAGAAACTCAAATTCTAGGGCCCTGGGTATGCGTGATACAGTTCTTTATCTGCTGTCTGTAGGCTAATATGAGGGGTGGGAGGGTGGGGGGGGTGGGGGTATACATTTCTTCCTAATTTATATTAAAATTAGATGGAGGACAAAGGAAAAGAGAGAAAGAAAATGCCTGGTCTAAATCTGGTCGAGGTTCTGAATCCCAAATCAAAGGAATGAGGCATCCTCTGCAATAAATGTTTTATGAAGAGCACACACAGCATGGTAATGCCCACAGAAATCTGACAGTTTTCTCTGCTTTCCCTCTCTCTGCTCTACTTTCCCATCCATGCCTCAGGTCACACAATTGAGCCTTGTTGCTCCTGTCCTTGCCTGTGGTCCCTGATTCATCACTTTTCAGACATCACTTTGCTGTGTCTGGAAGGAGCAAGCAGGAGAGACACAACTTTCACTGAATTTCCTCGTCTCTGTACTTCTGCTTCCAATTACTTGCTGCTCTTTTTTACTTCTTTCACCCTGTGTCTCCCATTGCAGTGTTTCTTCCCTCACTACCGTTTCATTGTTTAGTGTTACTTGGGTGGAAAATGACCTCCCAGTGCCTTGGGAAGAAGTCCCCGTACTGCTGGAGTGGTCGGCACTGACCTTGGCTTCCCTGGGCAACCTCTGCCTGTGCCTGCAAACCCACACTTTTGCAAAGGTCCGTCATCCTTCCCTGGTAGTGGAAGTTGTGGGTTTAAGGTGCCTTGAAATATCTTCAGGAGTCCGAACAGCTCTGAACACAGGGCCTGGAGCAATCCCCCACGTGCTTGTTACTGCTTGGGGTGAAACTTTTGAGAGGGAACAGCTCGCTGGTTCCATGGAGCTCCGGTGTATTATTATACAGCAATTTCCTCACTTTGTTCAGATATCTGGGGCAAGCCGTGGCTTTGTTGGCTTTTAACATGCTTTTCTAAGGCCCAGACTGCTGAGGTGTTTTCTGAAAAATCACATACTGTTTGGTTTCTTGTTTTCCGTGCAGATAGCTGGGGATGCAGAATGTCCCCATCCCTTGGTAGATGGGTCCTGTGATGCACTGTCTTTCCTGTCGGAAATGTGCTCCTGTTTCCTGTTTGGAGCAGGCCTAGTCATAGTCATTAGTTTTAATTTTAATCCAGCTTTATAGGAACCTTTTCATCACAGTGAATTTAAAAAGATGAGGACCCTTTTCCAAGTTTTTTTTCGCCTCAGCTGCTTACCACACAGCACAGTGGTGGGGCAGAGGGAGGGTTCTCCATTGCAGTTCTGCCCTTCCTTGAGTTTTGCTTTAACCCCCTGCCCTTTCAGCATCGGAGAAGGATGCAGATTGCACAGGCCCAGTTGCATACAAACTCCCTTACAATGGACCTACATCTGCCACCAGGCCAGGAAACGAATCTCAAATTGCAAACACACCTTCAGCGTGGCAGGGTCCTGTGCCACAGCCTGACCTCAGCTCCCTCCCCAGACCAGGCGGCATTTTCACCCAGCCCCCAGCTGGACTCATGTTGGTGCAACACTCAGCCAACGCAGCCTTTTGCAAAGAAATAAAAATTGAAATTCAGTATATTTACTGCAAATGACAAACGAGAGTATAAAGCTCAGTAGAGAAATTACCCAGGAAAAAAATGTATCCCCCCAGGAATCAGATCATATTTGAGACTGTAACTGGATCAGACAAGCCACAGCCAGTGAAACTACAGAAATTAGTTGTGCACTGAAGAGCTGCAAAATACGGACCTGTGGCTGCTCTACCCAGCCTCTCCTGCGTACTCGCTCCTCGGCCTCTGAAACACGCACTGTGCTCTCCTTGCATTCGGAGCTAGACCAATTTTAAACGACCGGCAGCCTGAGTACGCTTGTCCCGAACGCTGCTATGCTAGAAATGACATGTTATTATGAAAGCGTATTTTCAACACATGGGCAAGGTCTGGGGCAGCCTGTCCAAACAATTTATTGATGGGTCAACATTTCCACAGCCGGCACCACAGAGTGGAGGCTTCTCAGGCTATTGAATATTTTATATTCACTTGATGAACTACATTTTGCATGAATTATGCCAAAAGGATCAACCAAAACCAGTCTGTGCTAGGTTCTCAGCTCTGCCCTGAGATCTGCTCTGCGAGACATTTCATCTCTCAGCTTCTCAGCTCAATTTTCCCAAGATGAGGCATTGATTTTTCCTTTCCTCTGTACTTTGTCTTACCTGCTCATCTTGGTCTGGACTTTGACAGTGTTTCACATAAGTACCAGCAAAGTGTTGTCCCATGTTCTGTTTCAACCTCCAAAGACTCTCAGAACAAAATCACAATAATAACTGGGGAAGGCAGGGGAGTGGAGGGGGGATCTTAGGTTTCTTTTACCTTTTTGCATGTGTTACTTATTATTCTTCATAGAAAATCAGTTCCTTATCTAACAGAGAAGCTACAAACATTTTCACTTCTAGTTTTGTTGTAATTAATAAAAACTATGCTGTTTATATGAGCAGTGCTCTTCAGTGGTCTGGTCATGTGATTACAGCATGAATTCATGGGGCCACGGGCTGAAGAAGCTTGTGAGCTGGGCTATGAGGATGGAGGAATCTGAAAAGCAGAAGTGGAAGGAAAGATGTGATTGCTGAGACAGGGGAAGAAAAACTTTTGTCTATTCTTTGCACCAAGACCCATGTCAACCCTGGCTATTTATTTGCAAGTCAGACGGGCTTAGCAGTTTGCAAGCAAAAAGATGAGAAGGTCCTTGCAGCCACAATGGACAGCAAACCCCAAAAAAGGGTTGGGAGCGAACACTGAAAGCACACACGTGAGCCATGAGGTAACGCTCATGGAGGTTTCCCTGGAAGAAGTGGTTTATAAAGGCATAGTCTGTGAGAGAGGAAAGTGAGCATTATGCAGGGTGAAGAAGTGCAAGAACAAAGGTAGGAAGAGTGAGATGTCAGGTACTCAGGAGGTGGGAATGGAGGAGATACTATCACTCAGGGAATGCAGACGCAAGGAGCAAACCTTCAATTGATACAAAACACCAAAAGGAAACAAATAAGAAGAATCACAGAGGACTTGGGTGTGGATTAAAAAAAAAGTGTAAATAGGTTTGAGTGTGTTTTGACCTAAATGGAAAAAGAAATCTGAAGTGAAGCATGAACCATCTTAATTCTTCTCCCTGCTTTTGGGCTTGTACAAAAGGCTGCCTACAGATGGGTTCCTACAATGTGTGGGTATTGGTTCTATCTGGAATTTATGAGATTTTCGACTTACTGTCAGAGCACTATTTTCCTGTGTTTTTTTATAATTTTTTTATTATTATTTTTTACTTTTTCTCAGAGCTGAATGGGTGCATGAAGGGCACATAAAGGTTTATTGAGTAAAAGCCCTAAATGCTTGCAAACTTTTACTATTCTTCCAGGGCCTATAAATATTTTGCTCAATCCTTCTCTTCAAGGCAATAAAAAATTCGTTTAGAGGTTAGCTGTGGGACACTTGACATGAGTTTGGCGCTAATCTCATTTTGAGGTTAAGGAAAGATGTAGAACTGAAACAGCTCAGACTACCAAAGTATTGAAATAGATACTAACATGCTCCTGTCTACAGGTCATTCCTGTCCATGGCACAGAAGCCTGTATGGATGGTGAAGACACCAAGTTCATGTTCATTAGATAGCTGCTGCCCACTCCCATAGGCATTGCTGAGGTCTGCATTTTCAGTGGAGTGGCCTCCTTTTTCAAGGGCATCCTTTGTACCCCAAAATATGGTCACACTGAGCAAACCTCATAGATGCAAGTCTCAGCAGTGCATGTTGCTAGGGTGTCTGGGATGCAGCTGAGGAGTGAGAGGCTCCGACACTCAGCTTTAGAGGCAGAGATTATTTTCTGAGTGCAAAGTTACACAAGACTGAAGATTTATATAAAAAATAAAAAAATTAAAAAAAAAAAAAAAAAGAAAAAAACTTATTCCTGTACTCATTCCACTGACAAGCCAGGTCTTGCTCCTCCAAAAACTGAGAGTTTAAGGAAGTACCTTTCCACCAAGACTGTCTTAGTCACGTTGCTCACAGTAACCTCATTCCCAGATTTCCACCTCTGGCCCCTGGGTATCTGTACAGTTTCCTATGAGCCCTCAGTAAGGAGTTCGCCTAGCTGTGCATCCTTGGGACAAATTTCAAAATGTTAGAAAAGAAACTAAAAAAAAGCCAGTCTGTGCCCAAAGGTTCAGAGCCATTGCACAAGGCCCTTCACTTCATATGAGGGGTTTATGTGATGGATATCAATGTGGCACTTTATAACCACTCTGCGTGTAGCTGTGCTAATTCCCTGTCAGGATAAAGCAAATGAATTAATGGATGCTGACTTATGACTATTTAAAAGATGCTCCTGGTCCAACAGCAGACATCTGCATCTTCCCTCCCTTTTCCCTCCCTTCTGGGTCTCTCTCTTCTTGGTTTGCAGCCCTAACCTGGCAGAACAAGAATTGTCCTTTCTGGCTGGCAGGTGACCAGTGACATTAGAGATCTGGCAGGTGTAACGATAACGCCCGCAGGGCCAGGAGACTTCACTTGGGTGTCTCCAAGAGCAAGGGCTGCACTCGGGACGGGGATGCGCTGGTTGGAAGCCAGCTCAGTTTTCCCCTGATGTGTAAGTCAGCAAGTCCAGCGCCCACGCAGGAAGCCGAGCTCTTCAGCCCAGCAGCCGTGTGAAACTCAGCAGTTTTGGTTTACGAGGGTACATATGAAAATATTTTTGGTGTCAGTTTTCCTGGATGATTCCAGCTTGTGAAAATCAAAGGCAAGCACTAACTTTCCTGTTCCGGAGCAGTTGTTGCTAGAATGTCTGCAGCTTCTCGTTTCATCAGCATTTCATAAAAATATCCTGAAAACAGAAGAATTGCATGGGAACGCTCCTGAGGCGCCTCAGCCTGGAGGTGGTAGGAGGCTTGCAATAACACATTCGTTCATTTAGAAGATTGTTTTGGAGGTAAACCCATTTCCTATGTAGATGGCTACACTGAGGCAGTAAGAGGAAAAAAGTGTCTACCTCAGAGGGAGGGGGTTAATGTAAGAAAGCCCATTTTTATTGAAAAAAAACTCCAGTTATATTTGAGTACCAGGCATTCCTTTTGGAAAGCTGATGCAAACATACATAGCTGTTAAAGATTTGATGAGATCCCACCAGTATGCGTTGTGCATTTATCTAATGAGATCACATAGGTTGTCCTCTCAGCACCTCCTCCTATACTGAAATCAGGAACCTTCTCCGCTCTAGCTAGGCCCCCAGATTAATATTGCCTTGACGTAATTGTTCATTCAACACGACTGCTAATTTGTCAGTGGAGATATCCCAGGGTCTTGCTCCAAGAGATATGAAAACAATAACTTTGTGACCAAGAGACAGGCCTAATGCTTTCAGTACTAAGCTGTTGAAAGGGTGTTTTATGTGAAGGAGAAGGGAGTGAGTCATCAAGTAAGGGGGTACAGGGTTAGGACTTCTGAAAAAAAAAAAAAAAAGGTTTAAAAACACACCCAAATTATCCTTCCCTGATACAAATCAGAAAATTGATAGGGGAAAAAAACACAATATATACAAAGTGCCCCAGAGGAATGCATCAATATGCATCAACCTGAATCAAACAAATTCTGGGCATCATTATCAAAAAATTGTGCATTCACAGACATATGTGCACACTTTGTCTTGCACACACATATGTGTCACTAAAGGACTGATGTGCAGATTCCAAATAATCACCTTCTAATAACAAATGGTGCCCTGTTCCAGTAATGACAACTGCAGCACAATCAAAACCAACTGCTGGTAAAAAACAAAAGTTATATTTCAAAGAAACACTGAAGATTAGCCTGTGGCTTTCACTAAACTGTGTCTCTCTGATTCCTGCTGGGTGACACAATGGGCTGGCTTAACACAGCCTGGCCTCTGAACTCTGCCATACAAGCCTTGGTTCCTTGAAACAGCACCCTCGCTGTCTGTCAGATTCTCAAAGCTACACTTATTCTGCACAATATAAAATATCCTCTTCTTTCTTTGCCCCATTTGTCTGTGGCACACCTGTATGCCCCATCTCGCTATCTTTATAAAAGTCCTCAGAGTCTTTTGTGCATGTGTTCCTTCCAACATCTGCAAAAGAAATCATTTCTCTTAGAAACAGTGTAAGGGTCGGGGAGTACACACAATAGCTGGAAATACTGTTTAAGGCCCAGAGGGGAGAACTTTTTTTCTGCTATGAAAATGTGCTTTTGCAATGCAATGCAATATTCAAACTCAGCCCCCTTCCCTCCTGCCCCCTCCCCCAAGGAAAAAAAAAATGCACAAGGTGGAACAGGCTCATCTGAAACAAAATATACTTAAGAGAACAGATGTGGCAAAACAAAACCCATAGCTTTCCATGAAGAGCTGCCAAAAATAACATTGGCTCGGCAGGCATGTGATCTTCAGAGCAGTTTGCTACTTGAATGAGTCAGAATGGTGATTCCATTTTTACCTTTTCAGTGACCAGGAAATACGTGCTCCTTGAGCACCAGATTCTCCTGCAGTGGCCCACTTACACTGGGTTGTACCCTTAGGCTTGGCAGGTGCGCAGGCAAAGTGGAAAGTGTGCAATGGTTTCCTCTAGTTTGAGAAGCGGCGCTTAAGAGAGGCAAAACCCAAAAGGTCATCTAGAAATCTCGGTAAAAGCAGAAACCTCTGTATACATCTCTGAGATGAGGAGATAGAAGAGGAAGGGGGAACTAATCTAAAATATCCTTTTCTATAAAGAAAGAATCGGGCTTTGCCCAGAAAATATGCTTTATTCTAGGATGCAGAGCTTGCAAGCTTTATGAAAAGAAGTCTGTGGTGCGGCTGATCTCACCAATCCAGCACAAGTCCTTTGCCTCATAGTTCTTGAATGAAAATGCTTTATTTTAGGTTTTTACAGAGAAAAGGAGTGTCAATGGCCTCAGAAAGTTTCAGGTTTTGGTATCTGACTGTCAGAGGCTGGGACTCTCCAAATCTCCAAATCCAAATATCTCCAAACATATTCTAGTTGCTAAAGTTTTATTGTGAGGAAGCATAATGTATTTTTATTTCCACACCTCAGGAGGAGTTTGCAGAACTTTTGTTTGAGTATACTATCCTTTTGCCTGTGAAATTAGAAAATGTGTAGCTGGCATCGATAAGAATGATAAGTAAGAGAGTCACACAACTGAGCCTTTCCAGTCTCTTTTTCTTTAAGAACTACATTTAAATGAAAAAAAGAGAAGGTTTCCTCGAAAACCTATTACTCTCTTAAGTTCCTTCCATATCTCTAGGAGGAATCATTTACATTTTGCAATAACGGAGCATATGATATCCCAGTTCCCCTGAGGGAACCACAGTGATCTTATTTGCCAGTTGTACAAGAACCACGATGACCTTATTTGCACCTTCCCATTCAAGTATTGCCAGGTTTCCTGTGGCATATTTTGAAGACAGTTCCTGGTGTTCCCGAAATTGTCACCCACATTGTCCAGTGCAATGCCAAAAAGAGTAGAAGGAAGTCAAATTGTAGAACTGGTTGACTGCATGCCTGGTAGATATTTCTCCAAGAACAAAGACATAATGGGAGTTGGGAAGTAGTGGTCAGTTGGGTCCTAGGAAAATCACATTTCATTAACAACAAAAAATTATTATTGAAATATCTGGGATGCAGGTACAGAAAATAGCAAAAGTAATAACTCATATGCCATCTCCAGACAAATGCATTCTCTCATCAGGCACCTGAAGTCACGCTGTTTCTGTTGCAAGTTTCAACCACTTGAGTTGAAGTCCATTGCCAAGACTTTCAAAACCAACTGTTGGGGAGAGGAGTTCAGAGGCTTTAGCAGAGCCTGGTTTTCCCAGAGTTTGGGTATTCAGCAGTTTCTAAAAATCACACCAGGAGCTTTTCAAATTGAGAAAACACATCTGACAATTCATGACTGGAAAATGTGGTCAACATAGGGCTGTAGGTGCTCACGTCTTCAGAAAATCAGTCCAAGGTTCCCTCAAGTTAGAAACCTGAAGTTTCCAGAACGAGAAGTCTCTTTGGAAAATGTTAGCCTCAAACTCTGTTTTAGCTTTTCTAGCTATTAACATGGGAAGAAAAATATTGTATAATAACTAAATATGATTATTATGTAGTGGCTCATTGAGCTGAGAAAGTGGAATAATATGTGGGAAATAGTAGTGTCACGCTACAGGTAAGGAATAGTTAATTTGTGAAAAGGCAGTGACAAAGTTGTCTACCATTGGCTTTCTAATTTAAGCCAGCCTCTTGATACAAGAAATAGTAGCTGTTCTGTGACACTGTGACTTTGCATTTCCTTATTGCAAGATTTGTGGATTTGTGTTACTCTTTAATTATTTAAATCAGCACTCCGAGGAGATAAAAGAAATCAGGAAGCACCAAGGATTTCCAGACGGCTTAGTCCTTCTTGTCGACAAAATTCTGTTTGAACTTAATTTCTTCTTGTTTTTTATTTTAGATTTCAGAACTGACTTCAGTTAAAAAAAAAAAAAAAAAGGCCATTTAAGGCCATTTCTGTCAAAATCTGAGCAATCGGTATCTTCGCTGCAAGATTTCATGTCTAAACAACGTAAATGAAACTTCCCTTCATTTTGATAAAGCGCCTGGAAATTAGGTGTGTGCTTACTGAGCAGCTCATGTGTCACAAAACACCAACTCTTCCATAATTTCTACAGTCATGCTCTAAAGGATTGATGCACCTTTCCTTTCCATCCAGTGCCACCCAGACTTTCACTGCTCCATCACTGTGTCGAAGCAAGCAATAAATCTTGATACATTTTGATTGACCTTAATTCTCAAGAAAACAGAAGAGCCAAGATTGAAGACCAATCTTCTCTGGGGACAACACACTACGGTTTGTGGGCTTCTTTCTTAGAAAATTTGTGGTTCGACATCTTCCTCCTGATCAGTGAGAGCTGCTTACAGGAGAAAATATAGTAACAGGATCATTCATTATATCTCTGATTTCTTCCCCTTTGGTTTAAACTTAAAACAAACCAGAAAGTTGTTCTGTCTCCTAGTTTTTCAAATGCAAATGGGTGTTGTAACCAAATCCTGCACATTATGTGGCTGCTGAGATATTTTTACACATTAAAATTATTACATAATATTCTGACACATAATGACTGATTCTTCACCGGTGCCTAAGTAAATCACTGAACACTTGGGTGGCATCAGCTGATTGCTGATATACTCAAACTTTTAATTACTTTTTTTTCTTTTTAAGGTAGATCCTTTTGTTCTATTCCAGGGCTTTGGTTCTCTTCTCAGCTTTAGAGGGAACCTAGTTCTTTTATAAGTTGATTCTTCTTTGTTCTCCCCTGTAAAAGAGAAATCTTCTAACAAATCATTTTCTATTAAATTTTATAGCCCCACATCTTGGCAACTTCAAGGCCATATTTTGCTACAGAAATGAATCAAAAGAGGACTGAGAGATGACCCAGAAGAACAGACTCCTGAAGAGCTGCTCTCATGACAGAGCGTTAGTAAGACCTATTTTCTCAGCTCTGGTGTAAGCTCTGCCTCCAGTCAAAGGTCTGACTGAGTTTTATTATTGTTGGTCTCTACAGTTCTTTGAAAGCTCTGATCCTCCTGCCCCTATATTTCATTCTCAGAAAACCCTGTTGGTAATGTTTTCAGAAATTATCACTATGAGGTCCATATATCTGAAGATGTCTATATCATGTACTCAAATACACTATTTTTACATCATCAAGCTGTTGAAGAACCCTGTTTCTCCCCTCTTCTCCTAACTACATGCTCAGTTGCAGCCCACACGGCAGCTGGATGGTAGATGAACCCCTGGGTAACCAGGAGGAACTGCATTCCTAGAAAATGATGAAACCAAGGATTCATTTTTCGTTCCCACCACTCCCATTAGCAAATAGCAGCCACTTTTATCACTCCAAATATATTAGTCAGAAGGCTCTCATCACATCGGGGCTTCACAGTGCTGGATGCTGTACAAACATTCAATGTGTGCATTCCTTCCATGCAAAGGACAAGAAAATCATTACATCCCTGCCTCGAGCACCTCACCTTTCCTAAGGCACCCTCTCCACTCCCTGTGTGCATCTCCTGTTCATCATGCCGTAGATCTCAGCGGCTGGTGGAAATTCAATAAACAGAGGTCTGATGCACGTTGATAAGAGAAACTCACAAACCAAAACAAGCAGAGGGAAGAAAAACTCTTTTCCTCTTTAACCACCCCACCCCCCAGCCCTCCTCAAAGGGACTCTCATATGCTTGATGATGCAATTGCTTTGCAAGTCCCAACAAGCAACTTTTCTGCCTCAGCGTGAAATGAAAAGACCCCATCACTGTTCACCCCAAAAATTCAACCAGCATGAGTCAAGAAAATCAAGAGATGTATTACTACTAATTTAAAAAAAAAAAAAAAAAAGAGCATGAAATATTTTATTCAAAGCCACATTAGGAGCTCAACTGCAGAGCTGGAGAATGGAGAGGAAGGATTGCTTTTTTACAGGAAAGCTGAAGTTTCTTTGTCATCGATTAATAAGATCTCTGGGAGCCAGGTTTAAGCCAAATCTGCAGGTTACTGCAAGGCATATCCTCAAGCTGAGGGGGCTGCAATATGGAAGTTCTCTTGCAAGGCAAACCTCCCTTCTGCTCATTGCAAATCTGCCTTTTTTAACCCCAGAAGGTCTGATTTGCACGTGTTGCCTGCTAAAAATCAACCACCTACTGCAGCTGCCCTTTTATATCCCTGCTCCGGGAGGAGACAGACTCAGACATGTTCTGGAGGAACAGGCTGCTAGGCTGTCTCTGACACCTCCCTGAAATATAGTGCTTCAATAAGCACCTCCGCCGCAGGGCATGGCTGGTTTTCCCAATTGAGCCAGCACGTTCTAGGAACACCACACCCCACCCACGGGCTCAAACTCCTCCAGCACCCACTGGTGCCACCCAGGTAATTGCCATCTCAGAGATAAGCTGTGCCTTCTCTGCCACTCAGGCTCCTCGCGCAGTCTGTGTGGCAGGGTGATGTCTGTTCAATGGCTTATCCATACTCGGAAAGGAGTTTCTTGTGCGTTTTGCCAGTGTCTCATTCTTAAAAACATGCGTTTGCTTGTATTTCCAGAGGGGAAGGACAGTAGTGCGGGAGCTGAGGAAGCCAAGGTTTGGTTTGTCATTCTACGAAAGCCTTCTTGGGTGACCCTGAAATGACACAGTATCTCTGTACCCCAGTTTCCTACCTCTAAAACAAGAATAGCAGCTGCCTTGACTGAGGTGTGCTGGAAGGACACAGAGTAACATTTATGAAGTGTTTGAACACCACAGTCAGGAAGGAAGGGGAACATAGAAGCACATTCGATGACAGGTTTACGTTTCCTTTACAGTTATACGTCTGAGCTGGTTTTTGTTCCATGCCTCAGCTATTGACCCCAAAATAAAAAAAATTCAATGGCTGCATCAAAGAAACTAGTTTCTTTCCTAAAGTGAACAAGATGGCATGGAAACCCCTTAATAGTCTGGCTCAGGGTAGTATTGTGCTTCCTGATGGACAGGGCAAAAAAGCAAGTGGAACAAGTTTGGATGACACCAAAGCTATGATATGAGTGATAATGGCATGTGTGAAAGGGTCATTAAACAAAACTGTACTTCCAGAAGCTCCACCTGGGGTAGTTATACTATGGGAATAAAAAAAGAAGAAATGAGTTAAAGGTACCTAAACCTGCAACTTCTGCATCTCCTGGGAACATTCAAGCTGCTGGGTTATAGATTGATCAGCTATGTGTCTTTTTTTTTTTTTTTTTTTTTTTTGATAGGTGTTGAAAACATCTCAATTTCATTCCAGCAAGAAACAAAAGAAAAAAATAGTTATGAAATGAAACTCTTGGAGCTTTGCCAGTCCAGATTTTAGGGGTCTGGGGAAGAATTTAAGTTCTCACAGGGAGGCCAGCAGGCACAGATCAGCTGTAAGTGATAGAATCAGATGTTACATACATGACGTTATGCTTTGAAAAACCGAAACGTCCCATTCCCTGTACAGCTTTGCTGTGATGCATCCTGACAGAGGCCCAGAAGCATCCTCAGCACAAGGCATGGCAGCGTCCGACAGAAGTGCACTTGGCCAGGAGGACAGAATAATTATTCCTTGATTTCAGTGGGAGCTGCATCCACTTGCAGCCCGATCAATCTGGTCCTGAGTAATGCAGCATGTACGGCTGGGTATGCCTCTCTTGTTCTCTCACACACACCTACGTACACAAACACAGACATTCGCCCGCTGACTCACCGGCTTCCCAGCAATCGGTGCTCCTTTACTAGTTAAAACATGTGGCTGATACTCTCTCAACCCTGTGGATTAACCCCTGTCTCCTTTATACACCATCACCTATCGCTCGGCAACAGAAAATAGACTCTGATTCGGGCCTGATGGGCACTCTTAGTGGTGATGCATGGAGACAGACAGATTTTTTTATGAGCTCGCTTGACCCTTCAGGGTAAGAAGTGGAAATACTTGTTGTGTAGTAAATTGAGCAAACATGACATGGATGGTAAGAGAGAGAGACAAGGAGAGAAGGCACAAATAACTGTGAGGGCTCTACGTATTCCCATGTAGCAGAAGGCTGGGATGGCACCAACAAAGGGAAAGAGTCTCTCGAGTCACCCAGAGCTGACTTCATACCTGCAAAGTCAACCCAGAGATTTGAACAAAGGCAGCTGGTGCTCTGAAATAAAATCACCTCCATTTCAGTTGGTTTCCTAACATTCAGTTGTTAAAAACCCCAGGCTTTTACCCCTCTGAATGGCACCTGTGAATGTTTTCATTATTTTGTTTTTTCTGCTTCGGGGTTGAAAGGAGGAGAAACATGCTTTTATTGTTGTTTTCCAGGTGAATAAAGTTGCAGGATCCCCCAAAACTCATTTTCCTAGTAAAGAGAACCTGCAAGGTATGTTTGCAACACTTGCCAGGGCACATGAATGGCACAACAGTTTGCTATTATTGCACAAAAGCAAAAGCATGTTACTGAAATGAATTACAGATATAGGATTAGAGCTTATAAAATCTCTTCAATTGTAACCTAATCAAACTCAGTATCCTATTTCACAGACATAATGTTAGGTTATGCTACTGCATTCTACGCTGAACCTTGCTCTTGCATATAAGGCAGGCATCTCTGCTCCTGACTTTGCATTAGAAAGAAGTGCCCAGAGCCCTTCAGTTTGCAGAAATGGGGTCTGGCCATGTTCTGCATAGAGACTTCTCTGTCCTCTCTTCCCTTAGGGCTACAGAGCATGCAGAATTTTGTCCCAATAAATTCAGTTTCCAAAATGGGTGTTATTTCACCTTGATGCCTCACCAAAAAGCAGTAGGTGGAACCGATTTGAAGCTGCTATATTCAAATCTCCCATTACCGCACAGCTGCTGCATCTTGAACTTGTCCTGTTTAGAGAACTGGTTTAACACAAAGGGAAGATGGTGCCGTCTAGGTCTATCAACTTGTCGCTAGTCTGTGGCACTTCAAACATCAGGGTACGAGCAGCCCAAAGTTTTATTAGTAACCTTGGTGGTTTGACAGGGGAGAGAAGCTGCTGCCTTGGAAATGTCTCAGTGAAAAGTTGATTCCAGAGTTTAATGCTCCTGTGAGCATCTTGCTTCGACACAGAGGGGAGACCTGCAATTTTGCAGGGCTGAAGAGTTGTGATAGGAGAGGCTCCATCTCACAGCCTGCCAGCGCTGGGTTTTCCTTCTCCAGGTTTCATTTGTGCTGGCATTCTTCACTAAGCTGCAGATTTTCTTGCTCTTTCTGGAGCACTGGGTGTTTACACGTCTGGGAGATGCATTCAGCAGATGAAGGCTGCAATCCCATGTTGTGCAACGAGGTAGAGCTTGGCCTGACAAGCAGGGAGCAGGTTCGCTGATGCAGAGGGTTTGATCAAAGCATTTCTGTCCTCGCCTGAAACTTCCCTTCATCGCTATCACTGCAACCACACCGGCATCCCTGCCCTATTGCTCTAGCAACTTAAACTGAGACTACCAATTAATCTAAACCGGTGGCTATTATAAAATAATCCACTTGACCTGGAAGGTTAAGTCTACTTTAAAGGGAATTGTTTGTCCAGGCTTGTAGATATAGTTTCTGCTCTGATTTTTGCTGCTATGATTTATGACAGTTTCCTAGAAGGTACACATTTTATTAGGAAAGGTACTTTCGGGGGAGTTTCTGATGGTATACGTGATCTACCCTGGACTGTTGTGGTATGAAAACATCACTGAAGAATCACACCTCGAACCACCCTGGCTGTATTATCAACAAATTGCAGACAAGACCTGGCCCAAAGGGGAACTGCCAAATTTGCCAAGGCTTAAACATATTTTTGAACCCAAGACTGCAAAAGGAGAGAAGTTAGTGATTTAATCCACCAGCACCACATTAGTCAGACAGATGAAAGGCCTGGAAAGAGCTGCACAAAGTAATCTGGCTATTTCATTCCCATTGAACGCCAATTTTCAACAGCCAGAGACAAAAGACATGGAAAAATATCCTAATGTAAACTAGTACAGGGGCCAGCGCACAAGCAGTTAACATTAATTATGTATTACCCAAGCACTATAGATAGCACCAAACAGGAAGGGGAAAAACTCATAAAACTATTAATAATGAACATAAAATTTGTAAACTCGCTATGAGGAATAATTTGCATAGCAATATAAACATAGTCTCTAATGCTGAAAAGCTGGAAACAATACTCTGGTAAAAAAAAAATCACTATTTTATGTTTAAAACTATAGTTCTATTTATTTATTTATAAGCACGTACTATGGTCTCTAATTCACAGGTTCCTGACTGTGTGGAACGTAACCACGTTGTACTGCAGACATTCCCATTTGCTGCGCACAGGGAATAACAAATACAGAGCGTGTGCTCTGCAGTGGTCTGGGGTGGACAGTGATTACTAGTGATACCTGCGACTGCTTGAAGACATAGATGGGTCAAGAATAATCTAGAAGACTTGCTTTCTCACTCTGTCTTTGTGTTTTAATTTGCCTTATGAGAAGTCATTGCATCGGGTTGTATCCTATCCCAGGAGTCAGATCTCTGTTACAGTCAGCTGTTAGCTCCTCAGGGAATATAAGGAAATACTAGCAGTGACTTTCACTTACCCATCTCCTTGAAGAGTTCACATGGTTGGCTCCGATGGCCATGTCATCCTGAAGTTTGCTGGAATGACTCTAACCTTCAGCACGTTGGTGGGGAGAAAGATACGTTCATTATGTGTGGAGCCCACTTTATAGAATGTTTCAGAGGCCAGTGTCTAAACACAGAGTATGGATTTAAAACATGTCACCAGTTACTGGGGGCCAGCGATGTCCTGACCTCGCTGGGCTGGAGGTCTTTACCATGAGCAAGACACTGGCTCTTTCATTACCCTTATGGCTAACCTCAGGCTGCCAGGTTTTGTCGTAGGAAAAAAAGATGCCAACTTGCATTTAATTTAATCAGAAAAGTTCCAAAATATCCAGAATTACTTAAAACATGTGAAAACAAATGCAGTTGTGATATAATCCGCAGGGTTCACCAGGCTTGCCTGGAACAGCTTAGGCTAACTCAGGAGACTGCAGAAGCCGTACCAAGCGCAATGACATTTGTCAGACTAGGAAACCACAGAGTTAATTTGTGTCCAGCAACTTTAGTGGAGAAACCTCTTCCATGCTTTCCACTGAGCCTGAGTAGCAAGGTGCTGGTAACCTGCCCCTCAAGATATGATAGAAATTCCCCTACATTGCAGCAGGGCAGCACAGTGAGCGGGTTAGCACCCAGGGCTGGGCTGGGGTTGCCTGTCACCTTGTCTGGAATCGGTACACAGCAGCCTGGCTCTGCTTCTGCACCTCCCCGGGGAGCACACCTTCCAGTCTCGGCTCTGCCAGCTCGACTTCGGCTGGGGAAGCTCCCTGCAGGCCTGTCGAAGTTCCTCACAGCTGGAACTTGCTTTTGCATATCTCACAGACACCTCTTGGTGGGTTGTGATTTGATTTTCCAGAGAGGCCTCCTGGGAGCGCGTCTCAGGAACAGGGTGTGGGGGAGGATGGGGAAGGATGCTTGATCAGAAAAGCAATAATGAAAAGTGGATGGAGAAGGGGAGAGAGCAGTGGGAGTTTTCTCATCAATCCTGGGTCCTGTTGGGCCAGCAGCCCCTCTGGTATGTTTAAGGATGCTGTGTGCCTTAACAGCCTCCATTTACTAATGCAGTAATGACCTGCTGGAGGAGGATTTGGCCACTGTGCTAATTGCATTCCTCCGCTGCACAATAACTTAACACGTTATTAAGATTCCACAGAAGAGGGTCAGGGAATTCATCTCTCTCCAGTGCTCTCCTGACCCCAGCACCATCACACACGCACACACACACACAGAGTCCTTTGCTCTTTCTCCCAAATCCAAATGGAAGCTTTCAAAAGCTGGAAAGAAAATACTCCATCGTTGGTAACACTGGTATCGTCACGATTTTTTCTTCATATTCAATATTTTGCACCTAATTGTGAATAGCTGCAAGCTCCAGCTCTCCTGCTTTATACTGCTCTTGCAGAGCAAAAAGGCTCAGAGATGGACTTCATGGAGTAAGACGGCCACAAGTTCAGGTGGTGCAAGTCATAGGTGTTGAAGATAAGACCTCCTTTACCACAGCTCAGGTTTTTACAAGCTCACCCAGCTCTGGGGGATGGACCAAAGCATAGCCGAGAGATCTTTTCCCCAGGGAGTTTTGCTCCTGTTTTATGGCTGGTTGTTGCACAATCTGACCCAATATTTTTCCTCCATTGGATAAAAAAGTGTCAGAAAAGAATGTTAGGAGGCAATGATCCATCCCAGTGTGTACATCTATAGCTGCTAGTTGGCCAAGACAATACAGGCTTTGACTCAAAGCAAAGTGGAGGGTTAAAACCTTTGAGAATTGCCAAAACCAGGCAGGGGTGGGTGGGAGGGTGGGAATACAAGGGTGCCTGAATCAATTTGGATTGTATGGCAAGTAAGAGAGTGTGGTGGAGGTGAGCACTGTCCACAGAGTCCCAGGGACAGCTCTCACCCTGATTTGCTGGTGCAAGGTGGGCACCTGAGCGACCTTCTCACTGCGCTCCTCATATACCACCACAGTGATGCAGGCAGGTGGCTCATCTTGCAGCCTGGCATCGATGGTACTGTGGATTGCCCATTACCAATTTGCTCCTCTTCCTCCTCATTTTTAGGTCCTCTCTCCTTTTCTCCTTGCCAAAGAACTGTACTTTCCTCAGAGGTGATGTCTGTTTTGTACAGCAGTCTTGGTGAGCGGGCTGGATCCACCAGACTGGATTGCCAGTGAATCCACCTGCTTGGCTCCTAGCATGAGTCTGAAGGCTGGGGCATTGCCTCGACTCACCAGCGAGGCAGGAACCAGCTCTTCTCCTCTCGATGCCTGCCCTCAGCCCTGCCCTGCCTTGTCTCCCCTGCTCACTCCACACTGCTCGTCTTCAGCCCACTCATATGCCCGCAGCAGCTTTCCTATTAATATATGTTAACATCCGTCAGTGTCTTCCTTAGAAATCTTCTTAAAAGTCTCCTCTGTACTACACCATGTTCGTGTTGTAATGATTTTATCAGGTTGTGCTAGATCTAGTTAGTATCCTGCCGCTTTTAGACTATTGGATTTGGAGGGGGAAGAGATTGTTTCATTGACTCCTGTCAGAATAACATGTACACTCAGGTCACTAAATAAATTAATGGTAGTAATCGTCATAAACTATAATTACAAATGAAAGTGTACGCAAGGTTAAAACTCATTTGTTAGAAGTTTTCTCCTGGCTCCGACTGGCTTGAACCACAATTTGTTTTACAATCTAGCCTTTTCTGCTTTTTCTTTATTTGTACGGATCCTCACATATCTATGTAAAAGAGCAAACAGAAGGCAGAAGGTGAGGATTATTTTTACTGCAAAGTACCACAAAGGAGCTTCACCAAGGCATTCACCTGGGATGAACTGAGCACAGAGAGCTAACCTGCCAGCCAAGAGCACCCCCGTGACCACCCTCAGAAGGCCCCCCCCTTGCAGCGGGCTGCAGGGAGGCTGGGAGCCCCCACCAAGCAGGGGCACTGGTCCTCCAGTGGCCCACCATCAGACTGGTGCCCCAGCCCCCGCCCCAGCCCTGCTGCCCATCCCTGGGCAGGTGCCCTTCATGCTCAGGTGCAGAACAAGTTGGTTTTGGATTTCCCCCAAATAAGTTCATTAATGTATTAGTCACAAACAGACTTCAAGGACACTTGACCTCAGTGTCTCTGCTTTCCTCTCTGATCATCTTCCAGCTTCTACTTCAGCAACAGAAAACTACAAAGAAAAGAAATGGCCGAGTCAACGAAACGAGGGAAAGCCAAAGATGAGGGCTGTGGCTGGCTCAGCAAAGTCCAGCCTGTGTGCCATGCTCCCCATGACTATTTCCAGGTTACTCCCATGATGTAAATCCAGGTAGTTACATCAGGAAGGATTTTGACCCTTCAGCTGTATAATTCTTTACTCCATCTCTCTTTGTGCAGAGTTTTAAAAAGTTGTTTAAAAGTAAAGCACAGGCATCTTCAACAATTAGTATTTTGGTGAATGATAATTAATACAACTGGGGAAAGACGGAGAAGCAGATGGGATAAACAGCAAAGGACTTACAGAAAGAAACAGAAAAGAGAGGCAAACAATACAGAAGAAAATAGAGTGACTTCTGAGCTGAAATTTTTTAACAAAGAGCTTTTCTTCTGACTTCCCAGCTCTGCCATTCCCCAATTGCATTAAAGTGGTTGGCAAGATGAATAATATTTTTAGATGAAATATACTGGCAGAACAACAGGAACTGCAGCCCCTTTACTGTTCTGCTGGAAATTTCTGCTGCTGTTTCTGGTAAATATGGCTGGTGGCAGGACCTGGCTTGTAGCTTTAACCACATGTGGGAAGTTCATGGGGCAAAGATGCCAAGTCTAAAATTAACCCCCTTGAAAAAAAAAAAAGATTTAGAAAAAAGTGCCTGGGGCAGGGTGAGAGTGTTTAGGTCATTATTTTTAGTCTTTCATTATATTAAGACATGTAGAGATTTGGATTAATTAAGGATTAAAAAAAATATAAGATCTCAACATTTTCTGGACTAAATGAATAACGCATTTGCATGAAACACTGTAGCTTTAAATCCTTAGATAAGAACCAAGAGACAGAGCATTAAGGGCAAAAGCTCTCTGAAGCTCCCAGTATTGCTGTGGAGAGTGGATCTAAGGTGTCACCAGCTTTTACAATGAGCAGCACATTTCTCTGAGCTCAGTTACTGGGACCCCGCTGATTTTTGCAAAGACCCCAGAAAAAAATGAGTGTGTGTCACCCTTGGGCTTGTGGAGAAGAATTCAAGAATGTAACATGAGAGGATCAGGATCTGTAAAGCAGATAAAAGGTGCAGCGCCAAAACATGTTGGTGTTTCCTTATTTTTATGTGTTTATTTTTGTTTCCTTCTGAACTTCTTGAGCATGCCTCCTGATTTCATGGGCAATTTAACCCCTGAATTTTGAACTTAAAAATATGATGTCACCACTGATGCTGGATACAGTGGTAAACATTTTTAAATAACATGATTAATATCACCAGCAGATGAAGGCTAGTCTCAAATAACCACTGCTCCATCTTTCACCCCATGCAAAGTCTTGGGATTCATTCCTTCTGTGGATATAAAATGTTTTGATCTAGACTTCACACTTGGCTGAAATTTCTATTCCTTGCTTTGGGAGACAGTCTGTTGTCTCGGTACCTAAATGTTTTGTTGGTTTTCCTACTCTGTCCTTTGAAAAAAAAATCTTATGAGAACAGCTGTTGTAAAGCAGAGGTCTGTGAATAAGGGAATGGTATGGAACTAGTTAAGTACACTGTATTGCAAGGAAATGTTAACACGGAACTACTGATAAATCAGTATTTATCTGTTCCTTCATGAATTTCCGCCTCTAGAAATGATCAAAAATAGATGTTCAATTATGTATCTCTGCATATATTCTACCATTCTCTTCATGTCTCAGTCCCCCATTTTACTCACCTTGTGCGTCTTCAAGTTTTATTCAAAATAATGATGCCAATTTGCAACTATTGTTTTTCTTTTTTTAATTAATAAGCCCCTGCTAAATCTTTTCTTCTGCCAGCAGATATGGACACTACTGTACAAAGTATATATATAAATCTTATTAGAAACAGTTGCTGCTCCAAAAAATTTATGGGCCATATTAATAACAGAAGAATATCATTATTTTTGCCAATTTACTGAGATGTCAGTTCAGGCACAAGTATTTCCCAAAAGCTACGTAAGAATCTTGTACAGCTCAGAGTCTGAGTGCAGGTCTCTGAAATCCTTGCTCAGACTTCAGCCCCTCTTGGCAGGTGGTGGACTTGGGTGAGGGAGGATGGACTAAAAACAAAAAAAAATCCACCTCATCTAGGACAGAAAATACAGGCAGCCTGTGTAGAGCATGTTGTGACTGAGGAACCGTTCTGGCTATGGAAAGATGAGAGGAGTAATTCCCTTCTTGGGTTGGGGGTTCGTGTTGTCATTCAGTAAGAAAAATTATCTCAGTGGAGAATTCCTGGAATAAGACAATGGTGATCAATAACGAATTCCCAGTTGTTGCTGGAAAAGGTTTCTGAGCTATTGCAGACAGGACAAAAGTGTTCTCAGTGCCATTACTGACAGTGAAGTTTTAGACCTGAAAGCTAAAATGAAACAAAGCAAGCTTTCAATTAACTTCTCAAAGTGCTCACAGTTCCCAGGTCAGGGCAGATGAAAAAGATAAATATTGAACAAAGAGGGTTGTTCTGTATCTGAAGCATCTTAATGAATACAAAAAGTTATACAACGTGTCTGAGGAGTGCTTTTGCCTCATACCAACTGTTCCTTTCTCCCAGCCAGTGATGAGATCACGGCCTCTCACGGGTGATCAATTCTTAAGAGTGATATTGGATGATTTATTGCATGCCCAGAGGCGAGTGGGAGTTTCCCCTTGAACTTTTGAAAACCAACATTGTCACTGATATGAGAGGGAAAAATTCTCATTAGAAAATCTGTAGTTGCCTGAGAAAAGAGAAGAAAAATATCCATTACTAGATGTTTTTATGACTTTTGCTACTGACTTGCGTGACGTGGGCAAATCACACAAGTCCTCCTGGTTGCTTTCCTCCTCCGGTCTAAAGACAGGCAAACCCCCCCGTAACCATTGAGAAAGGCAGAGGCACCGCAAGCACTAACTTTGGCAATACTGGTCACAGCAGCACTCAGTGGTGTTGCTGCTTGTTAATTGTTGGTACTGTCATCACCTGTGGTCCCATCCTGACTACTTAGGCAAAAAACCAAACCCAGACCTGATTGCTGAGAAAGTGGCTGTTGCCAAACAGAACAACCAAGAATTTTCAGAGTTTGAATAAGACAGCTGCAGCTTCCCTCAGGATTATTCTCTTTATCTCTGTATCTGGCAGTGCAACAAACTCAAGAAGGATGGGGGGTGGTGGTGGTGGTGGTAAATTAAGTGCTTATAAATAGTATTTGTGGCCATCTTTCTAAGGCCAGAGAGGGATTACTGTAAACAGCCCGTTACTGCAGGTCCTGGGGGTTTAAGGAATCCCTTAGGTTTTGCTTTAGTAAATTATTTGGGAGGGAAAAAGAAAAAAAAGGATTAATCCTCTTCTATTACATGGATTAAATAAGCTCGTTTGCAATTCATCTATGGTGTATTCTGATCTAGTGTTACAAACACTTAAATATTGCATAATGCAGTCATACCAATTCAAATAGGAGAATCAGATTTTTCTGGATCTGAGCCAAAAGCTCATTGACAGCAACAGGGCAGCTTTCTACTGATGCCAGTGAGCTGTAACTAAGTCTCCATAAATACAGGAAAGCTTTTTTATGGTTAGTCCTGCAAAACCAATGAAACTTAGGAGAAATCTGGTTTGTGTCTCATGCATCATTAGCACACTCATGAACTAAATTGTGACTACCGCTAGCCAGAAGGTACATGGCTCAATTTCTAGATCCCCGACTGTTTGCAGGGCAGTCACAAAAAACTTTTTAAAACTGATTTGGGCTTGAGATCTGCAGAGACAAAAGAAATACCAAAGCCTGTAACTCTGTATAACTTTTTAAACTTGCAGCAATTGTTTATTCCTTCCTAATGACCAAACACACAAAACCAATATATTCCCTTAACGTACACAAAGCTTCAAGAGACATCCAGACTGCAAATAATCTGTGGCAGTAAGATGCCATGAGCTGAAACCTTGAAGCTGTGGGAGTTTTGCTACTGACTTCATTGAGCTAGAATTTCACCCAAAGATGATTAATTACCACAACTTTCAATCTCCATAAATGCTATTTTCTAATGTTGAATTGTCTAAGCCAGGTCTTGCAAATGAGGTATGTGGAATGAACGTTAGAGGAACTGGGAACAGAAGTGGTGGCAGAGAAGAAAAATGTAACACTTTCACAGTTATGTTTTTAGGGGCAACCTTCTAATTACATGACAGTCCTGCATGCAATGACAGTACAATTTTACCAGTAGTACTCAAACAAATCAGATTTTCTTCATTTTCTTTCTGCAGCAGTGTCCCAAGCATAGCTACAACCAAGGTATGACACACTGACCAGAAGAAGAGAAAGAATGACTCTGCACTTTCGTCTCACATCCAGCCCATTCCTTTTCTCTCTCAGGGTAACCATTTCGTTTTGTAAGAACTGAAAATGAAATCTCACATTACGTTCATAGTTAAGTCCCTGCGATGTGCCTGAGCAAGACACTTCTCTGTGCATGGGCGCATGGAGAGGTAGATCAGGAAATGCCAACTTCTCTTCCTTTTACTTGTCTTTTACTCTTTTTAATTTCTTCTTTTGGTTTAATGCTTTGCATGGGCATCTTTCATGTTTTGCTCCAATGAGGGAGATGAAAAAAAGAAAAAGGGAATGACATCCACATCACTTTTAAAAATATCTCAAGATGAGCAACAAATAAAATCCTCAATGAACAAAAAAAAAGAAAACAACACAAACTGACAGCTTCTATGCTGCGTAAGGCTGCAAACTGGACCTCCGTTGTCTGTTTCTTGGTCCACTTTCCAATCTCACACCAGAAAGATTTTTTTTTTACAATGACCAAACCCAACCTGTGTGTTTAAACCTAAGCCAGCATTATTGGACTACCCAAATCCCATTGAAGTCAACAGAAACTACCCTTTGTCTAAAGTAACCTTCTCACTTGCTTTCCAACCCATGCACTTGCCATAGTAAGCTCATTTCACGTGCCTCCTTTTCACTCAGTCTCATCTAGATTTGGGTTGCATCTTAGAGTCGCCTGCATGGGGAGCCCAGGTTCTCCTTTTCCTTTTTTTCTCTGCAGTAGGATCTTGCTGCTGCAGATCCCCTGCTCTTTCACCTTCTTATTTTACAGAGAAAAATTAACTCTTATTTCTATATGTTGGCTACGGCCCAGCACGATGCCATGGCCAAAAAAGCAGCCCATGTAGACACAGTTGGATACAAACAGAACCCAAATGACTTAATATATTTTGGCACCATGAGGAGCCTAATTAATGACCAAGACCATGACTCTCTTTTCAAGGGGCTGCACTAGCACAAAGAAAAAGACAATCTTTGCCTTGAATGGCTCATTGACATAGCAAGCAACAATATCTGCATATATTTTAAAGCAGCGGTATTGCCTCCACTGGGCCACTCCAAGCAGCTTCACATGAAATGAGCGGTGATGAACCTCAGAAAAGAACGAGGACAAAAGTTCTGTATCAGGGACCACCTCCAAGGAGAGCATCCCAAAGCATATCCCAGGACTTGGTGGCAATGATCCTCTTTCAGACCCTGGTACAAGTCAGTATGCAGAATATAGGGGAAGAGGGCTGACAACAATAGTTGGTCAGAAATGAGACAATCAGTTGACTGGAGTGGCTATGTGATTAATTGTCAGGGTGCAAAAATGCCATTAAAAGCTGCAAATGATGTGAAAATTTGAAGTGAATTTTAAACAAGTATACATTTCCTGACTCAAAGGCACTTTAGCCCTATAGCCTGCAGCTTAGAGACATCTATCTGGCTTTCTTCCGTCAATCGATACCATTAAAGCCCTAAAAAAATCCTTTCTCCATATAGTTATAAAATATCAATTACATACATTTTCATTAGCTGAATGCAGTGATCAGGGCTGATACACTGGTTGTTTGTTTCTCAGTGAGACATCGTTGGCACTCTCCCAGTCACAATCTTTTCCAGTGGGAGCATCCTCTAATCACGCTGATGGGGACCTACCACGGGCGGCCAACTGTCAGTCACCGAGCACAGAACAGGGGCGCTGGGCTTCGGTTTCTCCTGCCCGTCACCCCTACAGTGCATTAACCACCGGTGCCTGCAGAGAATAGTTTGCTGCAGGATTTAAAAGCTCCAAGCAGCCATTAATGAGCTATGCTAAACTCACTGACACTCCTGAGGAAAGTACTTTCGCTGCTGTTTCACTGATGTAGACGTTTAGATAGAGGAAAGATAAGTCTCTTGCCTGAGGCCATGCGCTGATTGAGTATCAGAGACCAAATTAAACTGACATTTCTTGGCCCTTAGCTCCATGTGGTGGAAGTTCTGCCTCCTGAAGAAACTGTTGAAAGAGAAACTAAAACACATCGTCCCCACGTTAAATATCCCACCTGCTCTGTGCTCTCCCATTCTTTTGCTTTTAATGCCACCCTGTCAGCACCCGCACGCAGACATCTCTCTGTCCAGGACAGCATATCTTCCTCCTCCTTTTCAGTTCAGCTCTTCCACGTGTCCGCTCGTGTGCACTGCCATCCAGCTCACCTTTTTGTGAGCCAACACTCAACTGGAGATCTTTTCTCAGAAAGGCAGGAGCTGAACGTGTCTAGAAGCGTAGAGATATTTTTAAACCAAGCAGAAACGTGCACAGCCTCACTGAATGTGGTTTTGGAAAATGCAGCTTTCTGTTTTCATTCAGCACTTCTTCTCAGAAACAACACAAGAAAGGGAAGGCACTGAAGGAAGAATAGGTTTGTTCTTCAGAAGGAACATGTTAAATGACAGCATTAATTATTACTGTTTTTTATCCTCAGGGGAAAAAAAACACATAAACAAACAGAAAAGATGACACACCTCTCACACAACCTGCTGGAATTTATGGCTTTGCGTCTCAGACGTCCTCTGAAACAAACCATCAGCCATGTCCTGGATATTTTCAAACAAAAGAAAAGGGACACATGTACCTTCTTGAAGAACTTGAACGGGACTAGAAAACACAAGGCTCCATATAAATTCGATAAACTATAAGTCACTCAGTCTCATTTTCTTGTCTCCTTTCATGTCACTTCAGATTGGCAGGCTCATGGGGTCAATCTTCAAATTTGGTAATTTTGGGCTTTGAAGGGCTACCAGGTTCTCTCAGTTTATCAGAGCAAGCAGACTAAGAGCTTCTTGCCCTGCATTTCTTGCCCTCAGCCACCCTCTCCGCACTGTGGGAGGGGGTGGCAGATGCTGACACCAGTGCTGCAAGGCCAGGTGGTACAAAACAGCATCACCCAGCAAACCTCCTGCCAGGGAGCTGTGCCCTACCCCGCATGTAACGGGGCCCTATGCAAACTTCTCGTGCTTGCACAGGGAAGCACACATAAAAGCACAAGAAGACCTGATTTTCAGTGATCTCTCACTGGCATGCTTGCTGGCAACCTGCTAAGGAATAAAAAGGTCTCTAGTCCGCAGGTCTGTCCTACATGAGTTCAGAATTGGGAATTGCAGCTGAAATCCTAATAGGAAAGGAGAGGAGCATAAGCAAAACACTGAGAGGGAAATAGAAAGCCTGTATTTTACTGTTGTAGTGCTGGACACAGGGTCAAGAAAATATTCTCGCACTGCAAAACTGTTGAGTGTGCACAAAATAAAAATATTTCTTATTGCAAGGAGAGAAATTCATTGATTTTTTTTTTCTAGTTTTCAGCAACTGGAGAAGCTATCCAGTTGAACATTTCAGGAAATATCTGCATGACAGACTGCAGACTTCCACTTTTTGATTGTTAGAGAAATGTTTCCCTTGTTGGTTACTGTGAACACTTTCAATTACTAGGGTTTTATTTCTTGGGAAGTAATTAAAAACCTGACATTTTTCCTTGAGGTTTCCTTCCATTTTAATGATGGAAAAATATACCTAATGGTAAATGTCAACTAGCTCTTCTTCAGAGTTCTGTATCTTCCCATGATCACCAGACCTGCAGGCAAAACACATCTCAAGCAGACCCAAGAACTGCTTCCCCACGCGGTTATACATGAGGTTACATAGGCTGCGTCATGATGGGCATGTGTGCTTGAGATTTGGAGATTTGACTTTGGAAGGACCAAAGCCCAGAATAAAATGGACCATCTGACTATACTCCAGCATGACCTTGGTGCACAGCTGCCCAGCAGTGCTGGGAAATGCTGCACGGACAGCGTGCGTGGCGCTTCCATGACCCACACGGTCACTCAAGGTCTTTCCACAGCAAATCCATCACTTCCAGTAGTTAAGTCGCAGGACAGCATATGGCTCTGTGCCTGCCAAAACCAGACCTGTCCTCACCACTGCCCAAGCACCATTGAAGTCTGCACTTCAGACCAACTTCACTATTCCAGGAGAGAGTGTGGTTTAAATCTGCTCTGTCTCTTGGCTTCTGCTCCGCATCTGCCAGGAACTGCGCATGCCGGGGTTACATCCGCACAAGGCTATGCCTTCATAGGCAAGCCCACTGCCCAGAGCCATAAAGGAACTGAGTCAGCCTGGTCCGCTGCATCTGGCCCTCCAAGGCTTGCAAGTTCTTCCAAGCCCATGTCTCACTGAAGTGTCTTTGGCCAGATGGGAAGAAGTGAGATGTTTAGTGGTAAAAATGACACCGCTTTTGATTAAGGAAAACGGTGAAGTTTCTCTCGAGGGCAAAAAATTATAAATTCCCATGAAAATATATCTTCCCTCTGAGAAACTCCTAACTAAAAGAAAGCAGAGTTTTACAGGGTGTTTGTTTGCCAAGGAGCTGTGCAGATGTGACTCATTTGCTCTCCCCAGGCCAAGTGTTGGTTGGTGCCTAGAAAGAAGCTTAAGCCTCCCGACAGGCACACGGAGACTCTCCGCTAGAAACAGCACCACGGGCCAGGTTCCAGCCGAGAGGAGCCCTCTCCGCAGCTTCCTTGGGCTGTCCAGCTGACACCAGGGACAACACGGGCAGAGGACAACCTGCCAAGCTCATTGCACATCCAACAGAGGTACAACCATTCCGAACACCTTTCTCCCTCCTGGTCTGTGTCTTGTGGAAAAGCAGTTTATGTCTTTCTGGAAGGAAGTCTTCTGTGGGGGCTGCGAGACTGAGTGCTTGTGGCCAACTATTGCACTTTATCCTCTTTGCTTTTGAGCTGGTGTTCAGTCAAATTTGATAGAGGGGAAGAGGCCTTGAAGACATTATATTTCTCCAAGGTTTGCAAAAAGACTGCACTGCACTCTTGCCCCATTCTGCTTTTGCACAGAGGAAAGAGGGAAAGTTTCCCTTGCAGGGGGCTGCCTCCTCCCACAGTCACCCTGGGGTGGGAGGTGTCAGGAACCCCGGGTTCCCTGCTCACATGTTACACCCAGGTGGGGGATATAAGAGTTAGGGAGCAGAGGGCTCCCAAAAGACACCCAGGCACACTCATTGAAATCAGCGCATCACGGTCATTTTTACAGCAAATCATCTCTGGACTAGATATAATTTTTTTAACACCTAACATTCTAATGATGGATATTATTTTATGATCAGGAAGAAATGCTTCATCAACATACAGTCTGTTGTAGCCCACCTAAAACAGATCTTTCACTTTATGTAGTTTAGGGCTGCTTCTTAGTATAGTCCCATTAAACATTATTTTAATTAAGATTTTTATTATTAATATAAAGCCCTGGTACTTTTAGCTTGCTCTTTTTTTATTATTATTTCCTGAGATGTTTTCTGTGCTTTGCCATGTACTTCAAAACATTTCCAGTCAGGTTTAGACAGCAGAATCCACCTTCTTCTCTAAGTTTGTTAGAAAGCAACTTTTTCCCATACAGAGAAACCTGCATTCCTGTCACCTAGGCCATTAGCACATATATTTAATTCCTATCAGAGGTGCCAGCAACAAAACTCTTGTTGAAAATGCATTATGCAATTTGATACATCCGAGCTTTGCTTGTTCCCCTTATAAGACAAGGGCTTCTTTACTTATTGTCCTCAAACAGCGATGAGGACCATAGTACAAATCTTGTGTGACAACAAGTCTGACATCATTCTTGTTGCCACTGATGATGATTCCATTTTTCTAGAGCCTTATTACTGTTGGAAGCATTTAATGTTTTGGACATGAAAGCAGATGTGATGAGACATTTGAGTCTGAGGGCTTCAGCTCATCGCCAGCTCCCCAGGCAGGTCAGACGTCTGTCAGCGCAGCTCTTCCATTGTGAGGAGGCTCAGGCATCTGTCCTGGTGCTCATGCTCCTGCTTTGGCCGGCCACAATGAATCAGAAGATCTCAGATCTGTAATTCACTGTGGCCTTTCTAGTCAAGATGAAGGGACAGATAGGCAATGAATGTTGTATTTGACTCAAGCACTTAGGTGGGTTCAGCAGACTCTAGAACACAAAGCACCATTGCAGTGATCCTCTGAATAGCATAAAACTGTGTTTGATCTCCCCTTTGCTTCCAAGGAGGGTTTTGCAGCCTGGATGTCTTGAGATGAAGATTTCTGCCAGCTGTGACTCAGGAAAAGAATTTAAATGTGATGGCCTCAGCGTAGTCCTTGGTGGAATATTTGTCCACATCATAAAACCACTGGACACAATATGGAAATGCAATTGACATTAAACCAAATGATATAATCCCATCTAATGGTATTATAATGAATCCCAAGTGAACTAAACATGATTGGGCAAGTATTTCAAAGTGTTACTGAAACAGTTTTTATAGCGTAAAGGTCTGCATTTGCCAACCAGTGGCCAGACACACAGAACAGACTCTAATAAGTTAGCCAATTCCCACCCTGTAAACCTGTGACTGTTCCTTAAAGAAACATCTTTTTTTAATTAGTGCTTTTACTTTTTGAAGGATTCTAAGGAGTTTTCTGAAGTGTGTTTCATTTTTTTAAATATGTTGCTCCGAGTCCCAGTTAGCTATTTCTGGTCTGTAGTGAAATCCCTTGATGAGTAGAAAGGGATTAAATTTCTGTAAATCTACCGTTTATGAACTTGTGAGTTGCTAAATGATGTTGGCCTTTCACCTAATGGCTGGTTGTGCCTTACGTGTTTGTACGGTTTGCTGTGCCATTCCTCTGCTCTGGTGTTATTGTTTTTACTCTTTTTGCATAAGGTACGTTCTGGCATAGTTCTAAAAACCTGATCCAAACGGTATGTGAGCACAGCTGACCGTCTGTTTGATTGAATGTCTTCCAAGTGCAATTTTCAAATCTTCTTTCCTCTGGAGAAACAGGGAGGGAAGAGAGAGAGCTTTCCCTCCAATCTGGGATAGCATCTTCATTCTTGACCAGATTGAGAAATTCATCCTTACAAAAGAGAAATGTCATTTCCTAGGTCAACGTTACTCAAGTCTGGATGTTCTTGAATGGGTGACCTGCCCCTGAAGTCCCTCTAGATCACATGAAATACTGAACAGCACTCACAAAATTCTGAGATTGCATCTGATATCTTGTAACGTGTTTCACACACAGACCTCAAATAGATGCAGTTTTCTTTGGATTCAGCAGCATTTACAAAAAGCATGTGTTTTACATTTTCTCTTTATCAATCTAAATAGCTGTACAACGTTCCAGTTGATAGAAAATGGAGCTCGTAGTGCAGTTTCCATTCTACTTTCTAATAATTACTAAATATCTTTCATTAGAGTTTGTCTGGAGACACCGATTGTCCAGAATAACAGGCTTACTGACAGCATAGTAGTTTTCTCTGGTTATATGATACTCATTTACAAGCTTCTACTCCTGACCGTAGGTGAGCTAAGAGCCAAGGTGTCATTGACTTTCAAACAGTCGGGGTGTTTCATCCCTTCAGGCTCTAGGGCAGACAGTCGTTCTTCAGAGTATTGCAGATGTGCTTGATTCCCACTCAAAGCTTTCCTCTGCTTGTGCTAATGCTATGTAATGTAGAGGAATGGAGGCAGTGGCTTGATTGACATGGATGATGTGCAGCTGTAGCTTGTTCCTGCAAAGTGGTTAAATAGCACTGAGGAGGGGAGGAGCTTGGAGAAGGAAGGACTTGGATGAGGTGGGGGCAAGAGGGAGTGTGGTCTGATCTCTGTGGGATGGAAAACCAGCATGGACAGTAGGATCTGACCAATGGTAAAGCCTTTTTGCAGTTAGCCAGTTTGTTTGTGCCGTGATGATGTAAGACTGATATAGACAAGGCAGTTTTAGTGAGAGTTGTGTATGACCTGATGATTTTGGTAGGGTTGTGCAATGGTCAACATGTCCTTGAAAGCTGCTCTTATGAGCTGTGTGGGACAGCTGAGTGTCATGCTCATCTCAAACACCCTGTTGTGGTGATGTTTGCTGCCTGTTTCCCTCTAGTGAGACTGGCCCTTCCAGAAGGGGTGCTTCAGACACCCATAGTCTGATCACTTGTGTTCTTCAGACAGAAACACAGCACAGGTGGTTCTCTGCAAATGCAGCCCTAGGTGCAACAGCAGAGCAAAGCCTCTATCCAGCCTGGACTGCAGCTCCCCGCGGCTTTTCTCCCTGCATCTGCCTGAGTTGAAGGAATGGTGTTCCTCCTCTCCAGGTCTTCTGCTCTGAGCTTACCCATCTATTAGATCTCTAGATGACTCACTTAACTCTCAGCCACCCTTCTATAGTCCTGCTTGAGTTTGTGTGAGCTGCCTCAGGAGGAGGTTATAGCTCTTGCACCTTCATTGTGGGTCTTCTGCTGCTTCCACTTACATGTGACAAAGCAGGAAAGACCCACCCAAAAAATGAAAGGCTGCCCTCTGTGAACTGTACAGAGTGGCATTATACAGTGGAACAAATATGGTGGCAGAGCATTTTTAAAGCACCTTCCTACTTGATTAAGAAGGTCAAGTTTAAGACTTGTTTTGCAAATATCCTGCAGGCTCTGAGCTGATCTAGCTGGGGTTAGCTGATGCTAGGCAATCATTTCTCCACGCACTCTCAACCACAGTGTCCTGCTTTCAACAGGCTAGCCTACCAGGGCCCTGGGCTTAAGAAGATTAAAATGCAAGAATCCAGAGTTAGCGATCAAAATGACCCCTGTTGGCCTTGAAACACAATAATTCTTCCACAATCTCCAACGTCCTTGTAGCTAGCAATGGATGAGAAGTGTCTCTAGCAGGCACAGCAGCAGGCTGCTTGAAATCGTCTCAACAAAACTTGCATAACCAGTTAAGTTTCTATACCAGAGTAATAGCTTCACTAAAACTACTGGAAGTCATGAGTGCTGTAGCTATTTATATCCAGTGAGGGTTTCCCTGGAAAAGAGAACATCAAAGATGATCTTGTCCAAAGCTGCCTGAGTTCAATGGAAAATGAGCATTTTGTCTGGAAAACCAGGGATTTGTAAACTTCACAAGGAATTGGGGTGCCTTCATCATGTATTCCATAAATGCTTTTGGTCGGGCATTTTATAATGCTTTTGACTACTAGGATGATGTAAATTGTAGCAGACAAAACCAGATTGAAAAATCTATTAGCCTTGAAAGAAAAATTCATCCATGGTCACCCTACTTGCAAATTTCAAGAAGAAATTTAGCTATACCTGTTGATATTTAAATTGCTGTAACCAAGAACACAGCGTAATGCAATACTAAGCAAAATTTTAAGAACTGAGACCTGACTCTGTCTGTGAAAGGGCAAATTCAAAGAACCTTACTTGTTTTTTCCTGATTTCAGTGATTCATTGGACTTCTGCTTTGTCCCTTAGAGTACAAATCCTGCACGTTTTAGTGGGAGAGTAAGCAATTTTCAAGGGCACTTTTCCACCCTAACTGAGGAGGAAAGTGTGTGATTACTCACAGATATATATCATGTTACCAGAATGTCTGCCATTGCCATAGGGTATTGACTACCCCATGATTTTCACCTGTCCCTTATGGGTTAGTGAGTCTGTATATGGAGGGGATGGGAGCAGCTAACCATCACGCAGCAGCAGTCTTCTAAACAAACCACGCACGCACAAAGAGGCGTTCTGCCCGAGAGGAAAATAATAAACTAAGAGCGGGCAGCAGTCAGACAGTTTTAGCTTTTTCTTGGGTAAAGTGCTGTGGATACAGATTAACTTTGTTTGTTCAATATTTACTATATTTTCCTTTTACCTGCTCTGAAACGAGGACTGGAAGCACTTTGCTAAATGGATTGAAATTATCCTAGCTTCACAGCATGCCTTGTAAGTGCCCTGGTAGTGTCTTTGGCGATGCTGTTTTGCAGCTACATAGAGCAATCCCCTTTCAGGGGTTTCCATAGATTCCCCTGCTCCTGCTATGGCAACAGCACACTCTCAGCTCCGCTCCTCTAGGCGCTGGAGGTCTGTATGCATCAGAAAGATGCTGCTCCTTGGGGAATCCAGCCATCCCGATGGGTCTGCACTATCCGGCCATCCCAATGGGTCTGAAAGTGCAGACCTGCCCGGGAGCGGAGCCCCCTCAGAGTTTGTGTGACCCCAAAACGAGCCCTACCTGCTGCCAGGTGTATGAGGCACCTGAGCGTTGGCATCTCATTCACGGGGCCAGGTTTGCCCTGGGAAAGGGAGCCGGGAGCTGGCCACCTTGAGTCTCTTCAAGGGTCTTTGTGCTGCTTTCCTCCACGCAGCACGGTCTTCAGCTGGGGGTTTCCTTGTCCTAGGAAAGGTAGTGCTGGCACCATGGAAGCTGGAGGAGATATTGCAGCTTCTCCATGCCACAAATTCTACTGGTTTTCGTGGCAGAGACAGAGAGACTCCCTGACCTCGTGTGAATCAGCTACACCTCTATCCATTTATTGTCACAGCTAATTGATTTTAGGATTTGGTAAAAAAAATTCTAAACTCCAGCCATAGACATTTTGTCTGCAGTCCCATTTTCTAACATATTCAGATTTTTTGCTGTGTCTAAGACTTGTAATTATAAGATAATTGCACAGCACCTGGGGGCTATTACCTCCTCCATCCCCCTCAGCTGGGAAATAATCCTTGTGACAGACTTTTCATGGGAATCACTGGCAAAGCATTGCTGATAGTTTCTTGAACTTCGGAATCTGGTAGATATCTAAGGGGACAACCTGTACACTAATGTCCATCCCAAATAAATGGAGAAATTTCCCATCTAATCCGGGGGGCAAGAGCAGATGGTGGGAGACCTCATTGACATTGCACCCCTGCCTTGTACTCCTAGTGACTTCTGTACAGTTTAGGGCCCAGAGCTGCAATGATTTTGTGTTTGCTGAATTCTAAGTCAGTGCCTATAAACGTGTTGATTTACTGTTTCTCTTTAACATTACATGGAGGGAAGCTGCCTGAGGCAAACCCAGTACCTAGAGGTGAGGTGTTACAGGACACCTGTGGCCAGGTGGCCGGGACAGACCCAGGACAGCAACATCCCTGGCAAATAACTCTTACTTCTTTTTCCCCTCGCTGCCTTGAGTTTGATGTGAGCTCCCCTTGTTTATGTTATCAGCATCACTGATGGAGGTAAATATTGGAAAGGGGAGCTGAGAGAGATGCAAAGGTAGCATTTGGCCAATCCTCTGAGAGCCTGCACCTTCCCTCCGACCTTCACACGATATTGACGGTTTCATAATGGACTTGCAGGAATATGGGATCAAAGGGAATATCTGAGTGTTATTGGTTCTAACTACCCAAGATTAGCCATGCTTTTAACTTTAAAAGCCTTGGAGAAACCGCTTCTGGTTTGTTTTACGTTTCATCTGATACAGCTTTGCCTCCGTAACCAACTGGCCTTTTGTGACGGCGTGTGACAGCCCTGCGCGCTCCGTGCGTCTCCGAATGCCGCATGCCTGGCCAAGGTGTTGCGCTGGCAGCTGTGTTCCTGGCCCTGTCACCTTTAAAACACGTGTCAGGTCATCACCATTAAGTAACCCTTCTGGTGTTCAGTCCACTACAAGTTGCTGGGTTTGATTTCATTAGGTATTTTGAATTGCTATATTGAAAAAAAGGAGGATCTTTAGTCTGTAGAGGTGATCTAGTAGAGGAGATACTGTGGGGTACAGTTTTTTTTCAGACCAGAAGCTAAGATGCTTTTGTAGTCATGGATGGAAGAGAAAAGGGAAGAGGAACAAGGTTATAGCTTTTTTTTTATTAATCTATAGCTTGTAAGACTCCATTTTGTGTGCCTATAGCAATAACATTTGAGGACATGCTTTATTTTACTGTTGTTTCTCAGTATTACAGATACTGATCACTAAACTCTCCAGAAATTAATATAGTTTGCTAACCACTTACAAAGTAGTTGTTGAAACGTGCAAGTGATAAATCAGCAAAAACGTGCACTAAAGAGAAAAGCAGTGGTTATTTCTGCTCATTTAGTTAATTCCTTTTCCCTGTTCCTCTTGCTACAGAAAATGGTGGTTGTGACAGATACCATCTGCATGCCAGGAGAAAGGAGCAAGTCCCCAAATCCCTGGCTGCAAAGTTTACACGCAAAAAGCATCTCCCTCCCCTCTCCTTCCGTGGAGCTGATTTGTAGCTGTCAGCCAGCCTGCAGGATGGCTTGTACCCCCCGGAGCTGGGAGCCTGTTTGCTCCCCAGCTGCTGCCTGCCCTCCAGCACCGCTGATGTGCCCCAGCAGCCGGGCTCCGAGCCACCAGGCTGTGGCCACATGGCTGCAGGGGGGCAGGCGGCACAGCTGGGGGTCCCCGGCTCCCCAGGTAAAGGCAGGGAATTCAGGCAAGGATGGGAGCATAAATGCAGGCTGGAGGGTAAATACTGGCCCTGCCAGGTGGGAATCAGAGGGAAGAAGCTGTTTTGAATGGGGAATAAAAGAGCAACACTGAAGTGGTTGTGAAGGGGGTAATGACGGCTGTTGGCAGGGGCGACTTCGCAGGTTCCACAAAGCAACTATCGCATGTTTTGCTCCCTGGCCTTTGGGATGCAGAACAGCTCTGTGTACGGTGCCTTTTTTTTTAATCTCCAGGTCTGAACCCATTTTGGTTCAGCCAGGGGCACTGTCCCTGCCGGCGGGGTGGCTCTGGCGAAGGGCTATAAACCTGGTGCTGGAGTTTCCAGTGAGCGAGACACTTGGCTCCCTCCAGACCTGGGTAGGGGTGTAAACTTTCACAGCAGCAAGGTAAACAGCTGAGGGGTTTGGGGAGCTGGTTCGGAGCGTGCACCTGACCCCTGAGCTAATGCAACAGCAGAAAAGTCCCCAGGGACCCTTGTAGGACCAGATATCAGTTTGTGGAAATCAGTTTTATACTTATTTTCAAACATCTGCAGCATGTCTGGTTAATTGCAAGCCGATGTATTTTATGTGTTCCAGGCTACCTGTTGTCACAGCTACTTTATTTGGCTGTACCAGGACAGAGATGGCTATGACACAAACACAGACCTCTTTGTGGACAACCTGCCTACAGGTGGAAAGGTTACTTCAGTTGAACCCCTGGCTTGCAATGAATAATTCAGCCATCCATATCCATATCTGTGTTTAAACATGGTTACCACCCTTACCGCTACCTTCTGTCAGTGTTCAGCTCTTAAAAATAGCAACAACATATAGTAGTTGGAGCCAACTTTATATTTACCTGTGTGCGGTTTATAAGAGATATTTATTGAACGGTTTCTGACAGTCAACAACCACTGTAAATAGATATCAAGGTCTGTCTCATTCATGAACAGTCATTAAAAATCATTGGTTGACTTGGTCTGAATCATGGATGGAAAAAGATTTCCTTCGTGATGTCCTGAGTGCTGCTGTGTGACACAGCACACTGGCTCTTCCAGGTGCTGGTGCTGTAAGATGTGGCTCTCTGCTCTTACAGCTCTGTGTGAATGTGTTCCCTGCACACATGGGATGATGCACCGAGATGTCTCCACGTTAAAATGCGACATATGCCAATGTCCTTGGCCACCAAGCCAAAGCCTGCTGCAACAGCTGGTGCTGTGCAGAACGTGGACAGTTTGCGAGTGGTGCTGTGCTTTTACAGAGAGGGCATTCAGGAACAGTACTTTGGGTATTTACGGAAAACCTGGGAAAAAACAGGACCACCTGTCCATCATGCATGGATCTATCTGTTCCTTTCCTTGAGCTGTTTGAGTTCTGGCAAGTCTAGTGCTGTTTAGGGGGGCGGGGAATAGTGGGTATTCCCAGGCTAGTACCTGGAAAGTCACTGGATAAGAGGATCTCTTAGGATCCTCTCAGGGTTTCTCTTAGGATAAAAAGGAACGGTATAGATAGTGTTTCCTTCCCCTTAAGCACATCCCATAGTGTCCCCCAAGAGTAAGGAGCTGAGGTGAGATCTATGTTTTACTTTGCTTCTAGCTTACTGTGCTCCTTGACCAAATCATTTAACTTCCTCATATTTCAGCTCAGCTATCCAAGGAAATGCATACTTACCAGAAATGTGCAAGAGCTGAGCTACTATGTCCATTTAATTGAAGCGCTGCTGCTGAGTATGATATATAATTTTACACCTACACATACAGGTTTAAGCTAACTGCAAACCAGTTTTTGGACAAGTGCTTTACGAAACGCTGCCTGGGAACTACTTCAGGTCACTGTCTGGTACCTAATTTCCTCATACATTTTCCAGAAAATAGCATCGTGGAAGTTGCTAGTTTCTGTAGTAAAGGTTGACAGAAATAAGTCTCAAATGTCTGCTGCCAGTAGAAAGAGTAGTAGTTGATGTGTTATTTTTATATTTATAAATACATTTATAAAATGTAAATCTATTTTACTACTAATCAAACTAAACAAATTGTCAAGATGCTAATTTCAAAATCTGTACAGAGTTCTCCCTCTAAAAGAAGTTCCACCTCCTGTGAGAGACGTATAACTCATTTCTGCATCTGCAGTTTATTCTGCGTTTCTGCTTTTAGGTGCAAACCTCTTTCACCGAGCCAATAGCTGGGTCCCTGTGCCTCCTACAAAAGAATGGGAAAGCATCCTTTGCCATCCTCTTCTTAGCTTTTATAACAGCTAAAACATGTAGTAAGCAATTTCTTCAGCTTAATCAAAGGCCAGTTTCTCCATTAATACTTTCTCATGACACTGAATGAAGTGGAAGAGTTTTGAAGGCTTCTGAGGTATACATCAGGAACAAATGCAAAGCTGCAGAAGGTGCCTCGCTCCTTGCAATATCGATCGTGTAGCCTTTCAGAGGGAACGTTTCCAATTTTTTTTTTCAAATAATTAAAGTATAATATTTTACAGCCTGATAAAATTTACAGGGACCCTTGGCAAGTAATTATAGTGCTTCTTTAAAAGAGACCCCATAAAAGATGCATGATTAGAAAGTTAAGGATCTGGATAGAATTACAACGATGTGACAAATAATTTACAAGCGATAAACCATCCCAAGGAGAGGGGGAGGGTGATTCTAAGAAAAAGGGGGAAAGACACATTTAACTGGTGATGAACTCTCACAATTAAAATAATAAATTCCCCCCCTGCGCTTAGCGTTAAGCTTTTGTAACTACAAGTTGCTGTGCTTTGGCTAGAGAAAAGCTTCTCCCTGGCTAGAAAAGCTCTAGCTTAATGTTGACGTGAGGCATTCTTTTCATCAGAGGTTGTTCTGAATTTGGCACAGTAGGTTTCATTTTATCACATGCTTAAGATAAATATTCTGTATAGACATTCTGCAGTACTAATGATCCCTAAGATCGTGGAACAGTAGCTTGGAGGATTTTTATCTGCCTCCAGATGTTGGCTGAAGTCATTTTTTACACAGCGCACTTATTATGTTTCAGCTGGAAAAAAAAAAATAAAATAAAAATATGGATTCCAGCTCAAAACATCCACAGATTTGGGAAAATGCAGGTTTGGATGTGTATTTGAGTTTTGATGGTGGGGGTTTTTGATGATTTTTTGAAATTTTGATGATTTACAGGAGATTCTGCTGTGAAAGAATGAATAAGAGGGGCGCAGAAATCTTCCTCAGTTTTATCTTGCTTTAATCACTCCCTCTTATAAAAATATCAACGTCAAGGAGTACATTTGTGTCAGTGCTAACCATCGGTATCAGCACCGGACCTACAACCAGCGACTGCTGCAGCCATGGGAGGTGACAATCAGCTGTGCTGAACCGGGCCGGCTGGGGTGGTCCCAGCTCCCAGCCCACCAGGAGATGGAGAGCACAGGTACGAAACAGACTTCCCTCCCAGGGGAAACGAAGTGATGCAGAATGTGACATCTGCCTGTGTGACAGTCTTTTCACAACACAGGGCAATGCAAATAGCACCTTGTACCAGGCTTAGGTGAGCAGCAGAGTGTCCATGTGGATCTTCCCACTCACCTTTTCCCTCACATGGACAGCAAAATAAGTCATAACCCAATCTGTAAATTAAACCATTCATTTCAGTTCTTATGTTTCCTCTGTCTCCTGGAGCAGCAGGACCTTCAAACAAAATAGCAACGTGTTCTGGGATTTCCAGCGGATTTACACAGCATGGAGACTGATTCTCCACCAGATAATCAGCTGCATCCCTCATTGCTTGAACAAAGGTGTGTGTCCTTTTATTCAGTCTATATTTTTATATTAGCTATAAAATATATTTCTATTTTTGTATTCTATATACATTTATATTTTGCTTTGACAACCCCAATTAATATCTAAGAAGCTTGAGTAACTGTGAGAAATGGATCTTTCTGCCCTGCTAACACATGAGCTAGCCTGCAGCCTGTTTAAAGGTATTGCATTTTTTCGTTGCAGCCCCAGATGGAAACTTTTAGTTAGTGATAATTCCACATCAGGTCATCTGAACTGCTCCACATCCAGGCACGTGGGATTTTACTCTGGCTCTTTTGTATCTAAAGAAGTTCCACAAAGCAAAAATCCAATTCAAGTCAGGCTGAACATGGAAGGTGTAGGAGCATAAATTTGACACCAGGTTGATTTTAGTGCGCTGCTGATTTATCCTGCAGTAATTGCAGAATCAAGTACATTAATCAGATTGATTTGTGCACATCTGTTTTTCAAAAAAACAGATGTTGATCAGATGAAAGAGAAATGCAATTCTCCTTACACCAACTGACGTAAATCAGGAGTCAAATAACTGAAGGGACCTGCGATAGGTGCCCTTAGCAATAAGAGAACAATACCTGAGGCCTCATGTTCCTTAAGAAGCCCATTTTGGGGCTCGCTTTATCTTATTAAGTCACTTGTGCGAGTGGCCCCAACTTTTGTACTTTATTGGTAGCAGAAAGGCATTCAATGATTTTGTGAGACCCCTGGCAAGCCCTAACCATCTCCTCTCGTATTCTACAATGGCAAAAGTGGAACGAATTTTATAAACTCTTTCCCTTCTGAGTACATCTGACAATTCCTCTTCAAACCCTTTTATTGGGGCAGGCTCTAATTTATTCATAAGTACCAGTGGATTAACAGGAATTGGAATAAAGTGGATTTTTACAAGCAGAAGTCAAAATGACTCTACCTCTCTAGCACCGGCAAAACGCTGTGGGCTTAACACCTCCCGAAGATGAACTGAGGAAATGATTTCAAGGCCTTAGTTGTCACTTACAATATCAATCAGACTTTACCTTCCCCATGGCCTGAGCGTAGCACAGTCAGTGAATAAAATCGGAAAGAGAGAAGCTACAGGAGAAATTACAGAGATTTCCCAAAGAAACACCTTTTCTGCTTCTCTTGTTCTAGCCCTAGGATCCAAACGTTGTAACCCCGCTGCTGTATTCTTGCGGTTTGTTGAGTGGAAAATGCACATGTGTTCAAACAGCTGTACTGTTAGAGGCTCCATCCGAAATGCAGCGCAACATCTGTAGGACAAGGGAGAGGTGTCAACTGAAGTGTATAAACCTCCAGCTAATGATACGGCGCTGTGTTGACAAAGCCTTCTGTTGGAGCTGAGATTTTCCTCAGCACAGAGTGGCAGGCAGTTCGACACTTTCCAGACGTTCGAGGGGACACCTTCTGTGGGATTTCTCGTGCTTCCCTGCCCGTGTTCACACCCTGAGATCCCTGGGACTTGAGAGCCGGCTTCTCAGCTGCTCCGCAGCAGCAGATTGCGAGATCTCGCCTTCTGGGGGCTGTTTGTCAGCACTGTCTTCTGAGCAGCTTGAAAGTGGAATTTTGTTACTCTTCAGTCCTTTCCTTTCTTTTAAAGGATTCGTGCAGGGGTGAGCTGAGGGGGGGGGGGCATGCCCGAGGAGCTCTCCCCACAGTCACGGTGCCACAGTCGTAACTCCTGCGCTGAAAGGCAAGGGAACTGTGTCCAGCATTTTTTGAATGAGACACAACTGTCGTGCCTTGAAGCCAAAAAGCCTCTTGTGTATCCAATAGGCAAATTCACAAGAAGATGCTTTTCCAGTTGAAATATACACACACACACTTTTTTCTTTTTTTTTTTCTTTCTTGTTTATTCTCATTTGCAAGAACTGGAAAGGTACAATTGTAGAGCTAAAAATGCACTTGTTAAACACCAGCTATAGAAGAAAACAGAGCAAGCTGACATAAGGACAGTATTTAATCCTTGGAAACCCATGCTTGAGATGAACCCAGCATCAAAGATGAGCTCTGAGCTTCCCCATATTCTGGGAATGTTCTGATCTAGGGTTTGGCTCCAATCTTTGTATGAGAGCCATGAGCTAAGCTCAGATCCAGGTTGGAGCCTTCCCAAAATCTGAGGAAGTTCAGATCCAGGGTTTTGGCTCTAGCCCATGTCTAATTCAAACCAAACTGTCATCTAGATTCCAAGTGGAAATGAATCAGAAGGCCTCATTTTAGCAGCTGATGAGATGTCCACACTGCGTAATCATCACATACAGTTTGGCAGCCAGCAAGCACCCTGACTGAGGAGTGGAGATCACGGCTGCACCTGTGGCTTGCAAAGCTCTCACAGCCCTCAGGACCCCTGCATGTGCTCAGCACCCACAGCACGAGGGGTGCACCTTGGAGGAGGGGACGGTCTGGCCCTCTGCGACACCTGGACTTCATTCAGGTTATGAACAACAAGCCTTAACGTGTTTTAAACGAGGATGCTTTGTGAAACATGGTGATCTCCGTTATGTGGCAGGGACAGTTCCCTCTGAGAGCCGTGCGCTGTGTGTTCCTGCTTTCGCTGGCTCTGCTTTCTCGCTGCTGGGAGTCCCTTGCCTGAAGCTGTCATCCCTCAGAAAACATCTATATTCCAGCACACTGGAATGGCTTGATTAAATGAACAAGATTCCCCATTCCGTTATGCTGTTTTCACTGTCTGATTTGAGAGGAGTGCCTGCCCTGTCCTGTGGCATTTGTTCACGGCATCCCTCCTGGCTGGGGACTTGCACTGGGACTGTGTCTCTTAATATAAAGGAGATTTTATACCAGGCCTGGAATGAATGCATTAAGGATTGCTTCCACACATCCTCGTCTAGATTTTGGAAGGAACCTTTTCTGAACACCACACTGTGCACGCAAAGAATTTCTCATCCCAGTCTCCATACACTTGCAAACAGCAGTAGCCAAATTTGCCATTCTCACACAGCACTCCAGTAACAATTTCTTCCTACTTTCATTATTACCAATATTTATTATCAGCCCTGTAGTAATACAATCGACCCTTGCTGTGCTAAGTGCTTTGCAAACATGCAGAAAGACAGTTTTACAAGCCGTTCACCCCAGTGTCCAGAGCCTGCAGTGGTGGCAAACTTTGGCTGGGCTGCTCTCTCCCAGTAGCACAGAGGGCTCAGGGAGGGAGAGGACAACTTCTCTGACTGCCCCTGACCCCAGTATCTCTATTCAAGGAATGAATGATGGCAAAAAGCAGTGCTGTGAGAAGAAAACATACACTTGATAGGGAAGTTTAAAGAGGACAACACTTCTCCATTTCTTTGCCCCCCTCCAGTATTTCAACTTTTTTGGAGAGAAAAATCTGCTTAATCCAAAACTCTGTTGCTCCCTTCATGTACTCCTGACATAAATAGGACTAAGAAGATGCCCATCATACAGTTCTAGGTGAGCCCAAGTGTTCTGGGCTGGCAAACAGGCACCACGAGGTCAGCGTTGGGCTTTGCTTGTGCAGGGCCCCTTCTCCTGGAGGGCAGGGGCAGGTTTCTTTAGTGCATCTGACAAAAAGCAGCAGCGCTCCCTCGCACACCTCCGACCCACGGCACAGGCAGGTACTGCTCCCCAAGGCTGCAGCCCTCTTGGGGCAGAGAAACTCAGCCCTGGAGCGCTTGTGATGTGGGCAAATGCCTGGAACTGCCCAGCATGGCTTCTACAGAGAAAGGGTCCCATGCCTCTGTTTTTTCAGTGTTTTGCCTCCCAGGAAAGAGTTAATGAAAAATAGCTAGGCATAGAGTGGTGTTTCTTATGGAATCACGTGTGGTGAGAATAATGCAAGCAAACTACTTTCGCAACGATGCTGAGGTCACTCGACCACAAGCCTCCAGCTCTATTATATGTGAGAGAGAGAGAGATTGGAACAGAATCGTGGGCAAAAGTTCTCATTCGTGGGAATCCTGTCAAACCTCTACAGGCCTCATAGACACCTGGGAGAAGATAAGCACAACAGTTATTTTCTTAAAATAAGGGGCACTTTTGCTCTTTCCCTCCACCCGCCCCTACCCCATAGCAAGTCAGCAGCCTGTTGTGGTTTTGTTCCATGTGATTCCTTGAAGAGACACAAAGAAATGCAACATCCTATTGGAGTGAATCACATCACTTGGAAATGACCTGATTCACACGTTTTTTCCATTCTCTGTTGCTGATGTGAGTTTTAAAACAAAAGAAGAAATCATAGGTTCTGGTGTTTAGTCTGTGAGTTGTTGGAGCCTGCGCTCCATTTTCCAGCTCAAGTTAAGACACAGGAAAAACACGCTGTTTTTCTGAAGAGTCGTCTTTCCAGACATGGCTGAATGCCTGCACAAGGCAGATGCTCAAAGACATTTCAGGGGTCAGCAAAGCAAAAAGCGACACTTGGGCCAGTGTGACTCCAAGATGTGCTCAGGCAGCTCTGAGCCACAGTTCCCCTCGGAACAAACGGAGGAAATGTGATAACAGGGGGCAACCAGGGAGTTTATCACAGGTTGTGCTCCTGTCTGGGTGATGCTAGCAACCTGCTTTGCTGCCTCACCCGCCAGCACTCACGACCCAGACGAGCCCTTTGCTTCCTGAAGGGATCTCATCACTACACACCCAGTTCAGAGACCCCCTTCGCTGCAGATCTTACTGCTGCTTTGAAAAGTTAACAAGTGTCACATCGGGCATTTCCCTGGGGCAGGGGCTGTCTTTTTTTCTCTTTACATGAAGCATCAAATGTGGCCTCAGTAAAGAGATATTCCACAAAATAAATAATAGATACAAATAAGAAAACAGCATATTTCTGTGTCCAATTGCATAGAGAAATCTAATTGATTTCTTATTACACAGGGAAATCTCCCTGACTGTGACACTGAAAGCCAAATACTGTAGCTTCTTATGCTTGACAAATTCATGGCAAAATACTGGTCTTCATATTCAGCTGAAAACTTCCTACTGACTGACAGGAGGAGGACTCAGGCTCCCTGTGACTAAAATAAAGTTGCATAAGAACCTCATTAGAGGATTTAGCCTGACATAGTAACTGGACACGATGTGGAGAACAAGCAGGGTGCATGCCAGTTGCTGCTTTTGCTTATCTTGGTTTCAGTGGCTCATTTAGCCATTCAGAGTGACACTATAGATTTTATATATAAAAAAAAAAAATAAATGCTACTTTAAAAACCAGTGAGAACGCAGCATCTGGCATCTGCCCAGGTCCAGCGTGCCAGCGGCTGCCAAGTTGCTCTTTTCGTGGTTTACTGGAGTCAGTTACACATGGGTGGGCCAGGAAAAGGGGAGGAGGGAGCGAGGTGGGAAGAGGGAGAGCAGCATTTCCCCCCACTCCCATTTTCTTCAGTTTGTTTGATATTTGTCGTTACTATATAACTTCATTTTGGGCTTCCAAAGCTGTTGGCACTGAGTGTGGTAGTGGTCCTGCCTTCCTTCCGTGGAAAAGCCAGAGACTTCATTCTGGTTGTTGGGGGTTTTTTATTATTATTATTTTGTTTTAAAATACTTTCTTCTAGGACATGTACCACATGTTTGGAGCAGTAATTGTTCCAGATGTGCTTAAGCTAAAAACCTGGGCCTAAAGTAGTTGGAAACTTAGAGAATTTGAGATGTGCCTTTGCAACCCATCTCCAAAGAGTTTTCTCTCCCCAAATGGAAATGCCATCTTCCAGATTCTGTGTCTGATTGACCTTTTCATTTCAGAGATCACCCAGGTCAATATGGTTAATAAAATCACCAGATGCTTGCTATAGCCAAGCTGTGCCCAGGCTAGCTGGAGACAAGAGCTGGATGGAGAGACAAGGAGGTAAAAGGATTTGTCCTATGTTAAAGGGAAATGGGCACAATCAAAAATCAAATTATCTTGGGTATTGTGACCTACAGCCTAGTGGTCCAGGCATGCTGTTTCCTACCCACATAGTCATTTTACATCACTGGCAGCCAGAAAGTTCAGCAGATCCCATCTGTCCCAAGGCACCACTGTAAATAGCTCTTGGTTTGTACTGAAACGTTGACATTGTATGGGTAAAACTGAGGTCAGACTTTTCAGTATTCTCCTAAATTGGACACTGAATGGCTGAAATCTGCTATGCCACAGAGTACAAGCTCTCCATTCTGTAATATTTGGATACTCCTTGCTTTAAAACTAGGAGTTCATGTGTCGATGGATTCTTGGATCCTTGCTGCATGTGTGATTCGCATGTTCATGTCTGAAAGAAAGAAAACTAAATAAAGATTCATTCATTTAAGAAAATAAAGCCTACAATGAAGTAATGAATAAAGGGGGCATACCATCCCTTGCAGATGACTAAGAGTTTATAGTTGATGTGTGGTGGTTTACATAGCCCCCAAAAATAATCCCTGCTGCCTCCCACATGAAGGAACAAAAGACACGTTGGTCTACACCATAATCAGCTCTAGGTGGGTTCCCACAGCATCTATTGAAAGACCCACTTCAGTACAAGGGGAAGCAGGCACAATGGTCGTATCTTCTCTGAGGTGGGGGTGCAAGGTTTGTATAAAATAGCCTTTCCTGCGTGGCCGTGCCCCTGGGGGTGGCAGCGCAGGCGTTCCCTGCAGTGAGGTGGGATGCGGTGGGATGGGGGGAGACACGCAGTGGCAAGCAGTTGTGCTGGGAGCAGGTGGGTTGTGTTAAGTTTAGTGTAGCTGGTCACAGCGATGAGCCCACTGTTTAAAGGGGAAGGCACTGTTCATTCAGGGCAGCATAGGAGATACAGCTGAAATTCGTGCCATGCCTCAGGCAAGCCTGGGGGAGCAGAGGGCTGAGAGGGAAAACCCTGTGTCCAGCTCTGTAGCTAACAGTCATGGAGCTTCACTGATTTAGATGTCTGAGGTCTGGTTCAGTCTCTGCTAAGGTCTCAGGGAAGAAGAGGAGCAACAGGCAGTGCAGTACAACTGGTTAAAAGGAACAATACAAAGGAACAATACAACTTCTTCAACTTCCCCTCCAATGCAATGTTAAACATGGACAAATTACCCAGAGAACCTTTTAGAGACATTAGATATTGCCAAGAGGGGTTGGGTTGTCAGTCCCTCATGCTCTGACAGGCTGTGGTGTGTGGGGCTCTGGGGACTTATATTTTCATTCCAGGTATTTGTGTTTACTTTTTTTTTCCCCTTTTTCAAGCACTTTGAATCACTTAGGGAGCTATTTGTGGGGCTGAAATAACATCAGATAAGACCTTCTCACGGTTCTTCAGTTCCCTAGGAGTCAAAACATGGTGGAAAGACCAGGTCTCACATTATTTTTGGCCACACAGCTCGTACCCAGGGGAAGGAAGGGTAGAAGTCCATTAAAAACCATAACCATAAATATAAACAATGAGATATTCAGGTTTGGGGGGTGTTCCTGTGGAGTTTGAATACACAGGTTAAGGATCAAAGGCCGGTTGCAATTATTTTCCTGGTTCCATGCATCTTTACCTGCTGTTCCCCAAGCTTTATCCTGTGTGATGGAGGTGACCCTCTTTTTCAGTAACAAAACCCACTAACTCAAAGCTAGATCCCATTTGTAGGCAAACCCCTTGTCAAGCTGTATGTCGCTGGGTCCGTGTTGCTCGGGAACACATCTGTGCTGTCAAAGCGTAGGCTCACACTTGATCCCAGGACTAGATCCTTCCATCCTTCACGTGTTCATATACAAAGCACACACAGAAAAGCTCTCAGCCCAACATCGCCGTTGGTGGCCAAACCAGCCACGGTCCACGCTGGCCTCAGCTCCATCCTTCATACAGAGCAGGAGTGAACCGTGTGTGCTGGCTGCACCTAGCGGGTGTCTCCGAAGGTCTGATGAAGAGCTTTATACCCTGACCGCGTGCAATGTCTTTCCGTGTCCAAGTGTCCTCCTAAGTGTAGCTGAGGTGGAATTCATCCCATTAACCTTCAGATATCTGCTGCCAAGCTAATTACCCTGGCTCTGCGTATAATCAAGGGAGAGACACAAGCATTTCTAGGGTTACCAACTATCTCCTTCTAAGAAGAGCATCTAAAGGAGGTCAGAAGGGTCATGCTTTAGCAGTGCTCCTCTCTGCCCCCTAATAGCAGCCACGCTAGGCAGCTAGCTCAGGTGTCATGTCTACACAGAGGCTTGCATAGGTTACTCAGACATATTTAGACACAGGAGATTCTATAACGTTGTGGGAAATGTTTCCTACACTATGTGACTGAGCAGCGTGGGCGGAACATGTGCAGGGCTGGACACAACATGCCTAAATCTGCTGTTAACTGGTGGTGTAGACCTACCCCGAGCAGTTCAGTTCCTCTTCTGCTTCCTCCTCCTGCGGAGATGGAGCATCCTGGCCACCCCACAGGTGCGCTTACCTTCCCCTGTCACCTTCGGGTGACCCAGCGCTAACGGTGCTGCATGAACTATGGGAGAAGTACTGGCACAGAGTATTTCTTCTCCTCTATATCCTGCCCGGGAGCATACCAGTGGCAGCGCTGACTTCTAAACAGAACTACTGTTTGGGAAAAGCCACGTGGCTGGAGAGACAGCTACTGCCACATCCAGCCTTCGCGCAGCATTCAGCAGCTGTGCAATCACTTTTCCTACTTGCTGAATTTCCACTTGGAATGGTAATAATCTTAAAACACTCTCTTTGGCTTCGCTTTCACTTGGGCAGGCCTTGTTTCACCCAGGGAAACTACCTGCAGCATCCTGTGTTTCCTTACTGTTGTTTACAGCCCAAAAGCACACTCACTGAAAAGTGTTAATTATGGGTGGACTTCCACTAAAAGTACATGCGCAGAGAAGATGTGATGGACCACTGCACCTTACAGGACTGCTTGAGAGCATCTTCAGTGTGGATTTCTAGGAGGATCCACTGTCTGCTCATCTTAGCTTAAAAGGGGTGCTGCAAGGGGTTTTAACCCCTTTCAAAAGAAAACGGCTTCAATTTGTCTTGTTTCCAGTGCTCTCAGTGCTGTGCTGCTGAATGAAGCAGTAGGTAAGGCACAGAGATGCTCTTGCATTTCAGGTGCATCCTCAGCTGTGTGGACCCTAAGGAAAAGGACAAGAGAAGGATTTTATGTAAGAGGCAGTGAAATGGCTCAATCATGACACAAACTTTAAAGGCCTGTGTGCACAGATTGGTCACACTAGAGAGTAGGGTAAGAAAGCAGACTGAAACAGAACAAGCCACCTTGGGCAGTAATTCCCTGAAAAGCCTCCTGCACTGGAGCAGCTGGACCAGGGCGAGCAGCACCAGATGCAGCTCCACACAGCTGAGTAGGGGCACCCTGTGGACACCTGGCATCATTTTGTGGTGCTGGAACAGCACAGAGGGTGACATATGTGCAGAGCCATGGGGAAGGTAAACTTCCGAATGTAACACCGCTCCAACAGTTTCAATAGTGTGATTTTGCAACATAGATAGGACAAAGTAAAGAAAGTAGAATAAACAAAAGCAGGAGTGCTAGAATTAGGTGAGGGAAGGTGCAATAGAGGAAAAAGGAAAAGACAAAAGAGGGTTATTGCAATATTGAAAAACTACAAGCATGAAGCTATTGGAAATGAAAATGTTTGTGATTTAGGTCCTTTTACAGAAAGTGACTAGAAATATTTTAAAAGCATAAAGAAGGAAACATTATCAGTGGCTGAGGAGCCATCTATTAATGGCTTTTGACCGTGTGGCACAGCCATGCCGAGGATTGAGAAGAAGTCTGGATAGCTGTTAGGATATGCTGTGAAGCCATCAAATTCTCACTTCCCAGTGTCGTGACATTTCAAGCCACTAACATTTCACATCACTGATACAAGAAACAAAAAGCAAAAGCACTGCTCTGCTGTTACACAGCAGTTAGAAAGAATTGAAATGAGAAGTTTGGGAAATAACTTAATGAGATCTGGTCTGAAGACAGTTCTGCTGGAGTGCAACGGCCCACTCTGTGCACTGCTCTGATCTCCACAGCAAGCTGGCACGGGCACCAGGGCACACCGTGCTGGAGGGGGAATGCAACAGAGACAAATCTGTGGAGTGAAACTGCCGGTGACGAGAACCTGACCTCCATATCGTACATGTTTGGGGGCCTATTTTACATAAGATCTAGTCTGAAAGCTCATTAGCAGTTGGAACCCTTTGGATGCACATCTGTTGCTTTAAATACTCCCCAAAATAATCTGATTTGTGCCCTTCAAGACTGTTGTGCACTTCAAACCTAAGCACAGTAAATGAAGACATTTGCCAGATTTCCTTCAAGAGGGAATTATGAAAATGCTAACGTAGGTGTGTCTATTGTATTAATAGCTGCTTAAGAGCACAGCCCAACTATACCCAGATCAGAAAAGGAAGGGGTCCCATCAAGAGGTGCACTGAAGTCTGACCTGGCTTCCATAGCTACAGAAAAGAGCCTCTTTTAAATGCCAAAGGTGTGTTTGTGAGGACGCAGCCTCATTTAACAAGATCAGGTTGTGAATATAAGTATGAATAATCACCAGAGTCATGTCAACAGTACCTTGATTATATACCTTACATGCAGAAATTACTGTTTCAGGCCTCCTTCACACTGAATACACTCATGATGAATAACTGTTAATTTAATTGTTTCTCTAGCAAAATAGAAAGACAGCCTGGTTTCTTCCTTGTTTATTGAAACAAGTATTTCCATGAGCAAGAGAACTAATGAATTTTGGTTTCTCATGATGTGTACCACGTGGCTTCCTGACTTACTTGAGATCTAGGAAATCTGCAGCTTCAATGTTTTCCTCTTTAATCGTGTATGTGAGAGGGAGAGAGTTTTAAAATTCTTTAAACATAGGAGAAAATCTTTCAGACACCTGTAAGGGAAAGAAAACTTCACTGAGGAGTGGAGTCTCTGTTGTCTGGGCTACAGTTGAGCCAAGACTGAGCCCCTTTGCTCTGTATAAGCACTAGCTGGGGTCTCTCCCCTTCCTTTATCCTCTCCCCCCATTTTTATGAAACCAGTATGAACCTAAAACCTTTGAGACCTCCACTGTTTTATCAAATCTGGTTGCAACTATCCAATAAGTTCAGATGTTATTAGAGATGGCTGACAGATGGATACTGGTGCAGAGCAGAGATTGCATAAGCTTCGTATTGTTAGGGATAGACACAGAAAATAAGCCTGAAATTACCAAGTATGCGTGGGGGCAGCTAGACTCCCTGTTTCTGCGGAAATAAGCACTTAATTCATTTTAGACTGCTCCAGAGATTCCAGTTTGAACAAAGTAACTGTCCTTTTGCACTGAAGCTACACAGATGCTCCTCCATCTGCCCATTGTCATGGCACCAAAAATGGAAATGCTTTGCTACAGCCTCTTGCGTGTTTACTCACCCTGTGCAGCAGCAGAGCGTTAGCAGCGCCTTTTCAGATACGTGGATCAAAGCAGGAGGTCATTGCGGTCAGCGAGCAGCCTTGGTTACCACCACACCCAGCCAAAGCATTCTTCCTTCTCCTCTGCTGACAGTCAAGGCTGATTCTCTGCATGTGACTCCCCCACCATCCCCTCCCCATCACAGGTTTCTGGTCTTGCACAACTGAGACTACATATTGCATGGGCAAATTTGTCACGCTGCAGGCTGAGCGTCCCAGTAAACATTTCCCCTTTTCCCCATCCTCTCCCCCCAGCACACAAGTTCACCCACCCAGCAGAAGCTCTGTTGTGATGCTGGAAGCTTTCCTCTGCCCTGCTTCCTCCAGAGAGCTACGCAGCAAACATGTTAAGAGAGATTTTGCAAAATCAGAAGGCTAAAGGTTGCCCCCCTCGATTTGTCATACGCAAAGAAACACGAATTCATTTTTCCAGGAGTTCTTGAAAGCTAAGATGAGATTATATGTAATTTAAAGAAAAAAGAAAATTGGTGGGAAGCAAATAGCTCTTTGGAAAATCCTCAAAATGCAATGGATATCAACAGAATGTTTCTACCACTCTCGGGAAGTACTGCCAGCCCACATCTTTCTGCTAACTCCTAATGGGTCCATTAACTACTCCTAAATAATGATGGAAACCATATGGGTGCACAGGTGGTCTCTCAATAAATACCAAATGAATTCAGTATGATCACCATTAACACAATTAATACCCAGCCAATCTACAATGATGGAACTATTAAAATTAAGCGCTACTATATTTCCTCAGTCCCATGGCAATTTTACAATGGAAACAAACAAAAGGCTAGAATTAACTTTTTTTTTTTTATTACAGTTATTTGATTTTATTTACTTACAGGCGGGTTTTAGGCTTCTGTGTAATCCGCAGTGTCTTTTCTCTGCTCTGTGCATCTTGAGGTAAGTTTTGACTCTGAGAAGAAATAATTTTGGGAGAAATAATCAAAAACATCATCTAACTAAAATAAATGTTTGTTTATTTGGGGGGGGGGGGCAGAATTACATGTATTCGGGTGTTGAAGCAAAGTGCTTCCCACTTTCTGCAGAAGGCTGTAAACACAAGCAATGAATATGAGATTGCCACAGCTGCTCTTTTTATCATCTATACTGTGAGTTCATCACTGTTCCCCAACGGGACTGTTAGTGTGGTCGGGATTTTAATTTTTTTTTTTTATATATACTAGTACTGTTCCAGCATATATGGTGGTCCACCCAACTGTCCAAGGAAGAGGAACATGTTAATAAGTGACCTTCTGTAATGAAACGCCTGATGTAGGCCCAATATCGATACAGTATTTTGGCTTTCTAACAAGGAAGAATTAGGGGTTTATCTTTTAGAACCAGACCAGTAACCTAGGTTAGCTCAGATTCAGGCTCCATTTTCATGTTTCCCTTGAAATCAATAGCTAAGCTCCCATAAGCAGAGCAAGGCAGCATTGGTTCCAAAGTCTGTGTGGTCAAGCACAGGTCAGATTGAATGCCCTGGCTTTTATCCATCTTGACAACTGATGGAAAAGGGGTGCTTTACATTTTGCAAAAGTTTGTCAGTTCAGGCCCAGAAGTTATTTTATGTGAATCACTAAAGCCTGGTTTGTGGGAGAAGATTCAGAGATAAAAATTTTGGATCCTCTAAACCCTGATAAAGTTGGAACTGTTCTGCAGGGGGATCAGAGAAATGTTGATGACAGCAAAAACGGAGTATGGCAAAAGGGTGACTTGAAATCGGTGCATTTCACCACTGGGGCTTTTGCTAGAAAACTAACGTCTCATCAGTTTCATAGGGCTGTTCAATGGGAGTTTCAGGCTTGCTGCAGCTCATGCCAAGTTAACAGAGAGATTTCTCAATGCAGGGGTGCAAGTCCTGTTCTGAAAAACACAGAAGACTCCTCTTTGGTGCCCCAAAGTATGAGATGAATCCTTTATTCTGAGGCTGGAGATATCCCAGGACATCTTGAGTTTCAGGATCTGCTCTGCTCAGCTGGACCAGGATTTCAGCCCTAAAACTCTCCCTGTGGTGTGCAATTTTTGCAATTTCTCTGTGCTCACTTTAAACCTATCTGGCAAAACCAGAAAGAGCTATGCAACCCCAAACTGCCTATGATTACGTTTACATTTAATATTCTTTGTATCCTTAAACAACACACCCTTATTTCTATTCATTACACCAGATGCACACCCAAGGAAGATGTTACTCAGAACAATCTGTGTGAGGTTTGAGTAAGTTGTGCGCCTGAAACTTCCCTAAACTGCAGTTCTATGAAATATGTTACATGTGGAGTGCAAAGCTCATTTCACAATTCCTTGCTAACTTTTCTTATAAACTGTCTTGCATATAGATTGCTCTTGAGTGTTTCTGATTAACTCCAAGTATCAATGCTCTTGTTCTTGAATACAGAAGTCTGTGTTTCTAATTTGAATAACATAATTTCAAAGTATATTAAGGTAAATAGGGACAATGCACTCTTGTCCCAGAACTCAAATGCCCATGAAGTTATTCATCAATCTCTTTTTCATTTAAATTCACACTTTACCTTAATTTGTGTTTCAAATGCAGATGAGGCCTTAATTAAATAAAAATTCAGCAGATGGTTTCAAATTCTCCGTTCAATTTACATTTCTTGTACCTTTCTAAATGCTGGACTTTATCTTCGAAGCCAGAAGTATTACCATTAGACCTCTTCTTTTAAACAAATGCATAATTGGTAGGCTGGAGCTGTCTATACAGGAATAAATTAAATATTGATTACCAAACCTTAAAAGCCTCAGGTTCATGTATGTGTTTTGATAAATACCCAAAACCTTGTGTGAACCTTCAGAGATTAATCAAAACTCAAATACGTACCAGAGGTTTGGTTATTTTTCAATTAAAAAAAAAAAAAAAAAAAAGAAAATTACAACAGTAGGCAGCCTTTACTGCTATTCTCTATGTGTTATGATATCTTTGATCATCGACAGGTCCAAGAAGTTAATTTGACAAAAATGCCAAGTGATTAGGGGAAAAACTCATTAGATATTTTTGATCACTAGAAAAAGTTGCTGTGAAGTTTTATTCAAACTCAGCACAGGAGCTGAGCGACTCGGAGTGTGTTTTGTTTCATCTGAAATTTTTCATTATTAAGAACTGTGAAAAAGTAAACAAGAGCAATAAGCAAAATTACAGCAAAAACCTCTTCTCTCTCTCTCTGAATCTGGACTGTCTATTGAATAAGGAACTATATCCCATTCTTCTTAGACTGGATGTTAGGAGAAAATAATTTTGCTCTATAACAGTTGCCTCCTTCAGAGAAAATCATGAAGGAAAGGAAAACGCTGCTTGACCATTTATGTTACAGTTGAGGTACAGGTATAAAATGCAAAAAAGCAGCCTTTCTTCCCCTTTTCCCATTATCCGATGCATCTGCTGTTGGCCGTGACCTTACTGGATGCACGCTGATAAAATTACGCAGCTTCTCTCCTCACGTTAGTTTCCCGTTCAGCACTGATTTACAAGCCCACGTATATTCACTGTCATAGAGGCTTTTCTACCTCTGCATTGCTAACCATATCACTGTATTACTCAGAGCTAACTCATAAATTGCTTCCTTTCAACTTCCTTCCTTTGCATGTTGTGCAAGGGGAGCAGCCCTGCGGCATGGCCGTAGATGGGGATTCCAATTTTACACCCTGCAGCTGTAGATCTCCATCGCTACCCAGCCTGCGGGCTTCATTTATTTATTTTTGAAATAGCCTCAGCAAATGTGACAATATTTGTGTATTTCAGCAGCCTGGGGAAAAAGGAATCCATCCAGCTTCTCCCTTTAAAGAGATAGCCCCTTCTGACCAATAAAACCTTTAATAAAAAGTCAGTTGATGTTTTGCAGATGTCCCCAAGAGCTGAGCGCTGGGTGGGCATGGTGGAACTAACAGGTACAGGGAGACAAAATTTAGGTTGGAGAAGCAATTTGATGGCTGCTGGAATTAAATGTGAGTGAGAAGGGTGTCAGCAGGGTCCAGATGGGTTTTGCGGTTAGGCAAGGACGGCAGCGTTTCAGTTGTGTGGCTGAAGCAGGGCTCTGCTTTATGTTTGCAGTTACTAAAATGTCTTTATTTGTTCTGACTGGAAAAGTAATCCTTCGGAACAGTGGAAATGTTATCAGATCGGTTGTCCTCGTGAGATTTCTAGTATCTGTGGGTACATGCAAGAAAACATTTCACAAAGCAAGTTCCTCTTTTGGGATCATGGGATTTGAGTCGCCTTTTGGGGCCCTTGATGTTCACAACATCTGTTGGTTGTATGTTTGAAGTTCCAGTTTGGACCTGCTCTGGGCTCAGATGAAAGAGGAAGAGCATGATGTTGTACTAAAGGAGGGTGCCTGGCATGAAATCTTGAGCAGTGGCTTATAGCAGGGGGCTGTGCTTTGCCCCTGTCTTAAAGCAGAGGAAGAACACATATTTGGGGAGCTCCAGGACCCCAGGCTGCTCAGATACCCAGATTTCTACTAGTGTCAGAAGTCCCCAAAAGATTTGTCTCCTTCCTGAGCCAGGATGCTTATAACAGTATTGGCTTTGGTTTGGGGAGGAGGAGAGGGGGATTTAGCAAGTCTTGGTAGTACGTTCCCTAAATGCAATAAGCCGCACAGCTAAAAGAGCGCCGGCTGGCACTCCTCATCCCCCAGTCAGAGCAGGACAGGCACACTGGAAAAAATACATCTTTTCTTCTTACAGTGACTCTATTAAAAGTACAAACCTGCAAAGCTGAGGGAAACCCCCCGGGCAGGTGCTGGGAACTGTGCCGTACGCTCCTAAAAGAGGATCAAGACCTGGCTGAAAAGAAGTGAGATACTCTGCTGTTCCTTGTCCTGTTGGGAGAGCGTCACTGCTCCGCATGGCTACAAATCCTCCTCTCTAGCACATTTCTGCTTGGGTTTGTGTTGTTTTCTGGTTGAAACGATTCTTTTCTCTGTTAAGGCTGTAAAATCCTTACTCAGGGACTAGTGCTTTATTCCCTGGCCCATAACTGACTGCAGTGACAGGCCACATCACCTGCAGGGTAGCACATACATTTTTCATTGGCATTTCTTTCTGTGTCTGATTTTTTTTTTTTCTACTTGCCAACATTTTATGCCTTTACAATAGTGTCAACTGTTTGGGGGTTTTGATTACATGAAAGGAAAGGAGGAACCGTGGGTAGTTTCTTATTTCTAAAAATAAAAGAGGTCAGTTAATGATAACTTTACCGATTTTCATTCAACCCTTGCCAGCTAAAATTCTAAGTAATTATATTTGTTTGAAAAAGGAATGGAGAAAAGCCGAGTGTAAACTGCCTGATTTTGCTCAGTATGGCCAGCTTAACTTTGGAAACAGAGGCATCAGAGCAATTGTGATGCCAAGAGAGACTTTGAGGTAAAAGTACATAATTTTTTTCCACTGAACTTTTTCCATGATCTCTCCAGCGATGAGAATGTCACTGTTTAAGAAATACGAAAGCAAGTCAGTTGTTTGATTATTAAAGATGCCATCAGTGCAGACACAGTTAAATTTGCAGGAAGCTCTGTTGCAGTAAGAGATTTTGGGAGAGCCATTGATCTATCGAAAAGGGGGAAGTCAGGATATTCACTGCTGGATAAAAATAAGCTGCTTGAGTAAGCGATGGCACAGTCTGTTGTGGTTTGCCTTCACGTGATACCTTGGAGAGGAAATAGAGGAGATGACTTAGAAAAGGCAAGGTAGGGCAATGCCCCTCAGAATGATTCATGTAACTTCAAGGAGACCTTTTTTTCTCGCGTGCAAATTTTCCATTCTGTACCATTGACATGAGCAGAGAGGAAGAAAGGGACAGTCCATCTTGTGCAATTCCCCTGCGTGTAGAGCCTGTGAATCAAAAAAATGGGCTTTGTTCTGACTTCACACAGCCACACTGAAGTATTAGCCTAGGCTGCTTCAAATGTTTTTAACCCACATTCTCTACAATAAATAAATATACACACACACACACACAAAACTCTCAGCTGCCTGCCTTTCCTTGGTTCTTCCAGAGGAGGGAAAAAAATCTGTAGTTTAGACACCTGAGAGGGAAAGTTCCCTTTAAGCATGAAGAACCGCTGTGAATTATCCTCAAATACGTGAGAGCAGCCCAGAAGCAATGAGGGGACACAGGCTGGTGGGGTTTTGCCTGTCCCCTTCCCACCCTGCCTGCACGTTTGGATCACAGAGGAAGAAGGGAGGTTCTGGATGTGGACTTCAAGGAGTGGAAGAGTAAAGCTTTCTCAATTGACGGAAACGAGAAGAAAAAATCAGTCAGGAAGTCAGAAGATAAAAGTGGTGCTCATAGAGGCTCAGCTGAGTTCCCACACCTGGAAGGCAATCCTCAGCAGCACAGCAGCACAAGACGGGCACCAATCTGATCTAAGAGCATCTCGGGGAGGTTGAGGTATTCCTGGCCTTCTACCAGAGCATCACCAGCAGTATTTCAGAGTCCCGTTTTCTTTCTGATTTCAACCAACGGGGAGGGGCCTATTCCCTTTGAAAGTCTTTTTGTTAACGAGATTTGGTCCCGTGGGTTATTCGTCCACATGTCTGTGGTTTGTGTGTGCGCGCACGTGTGTGTTCATACACATGCAAGCAAATACACAGGAGGCAGAGAAGAAAGGAGGGCTGGAGAGAAAGTGGATCCAAAGTACGAGCTGTATCCTTATTAAAGACATACCAGAGCCTGTGTGTAACTCCCAGTAAACTCTCAGATCACCACATGATCTATTTATCTCCTTTAGAAGCAAGGAGACACAAGCTCTTATCCTCATCCCACAAACTCAGAAGCTCATAACGGTTCGCAGTGAACTATTTGTCTTGAGAAGAAAAGGGTTTGAGCATCCCGGGGCTTTGCCTGGATGGGGCAGCCTCTTGCTCCACCGTTCCCTTGAGTCAGCCTTCCCGCAGGGCTTTTGGCCTGGCATTAATTAGGAGGCTTGCAAATAACATTGCTGAAAAATCTGAAGGAAAATCCAAGATGGCAGCTTGGGTGGCTTTGCCAGGCAAACAATGCTCGTCTCGAAGATACTGGCCAAACAATTAAGCGGTGGCCTGCTGTTTTCAATATCCCCTTCCTCTCTCAGAGCAGCCATTCACTGTGGGTCTGCTTTTACTCTCAGCTACACCCGTGCTGGCCCACTGGAGAAACGAGAGCAGGGTTTAGTGCCTTTGCACTTAGCCCTGTGCAAGGATTATCAGCCCCAGCCTTTCAAATACCACAAGATACTGAGACTGGTTAAAAAAATAGAGGGCTTTTTCCCCAGTTGTTTTTGTTATTTTATTTTTTTTTTTTAAATAAGGATGTTCTGCTTATTTGCTTACTGTTTTTTGAATCCACACAATGACTATTTTGAAGTCTTTCTCTGTAGCCAAAACACCGTTCTGACTTAATTACTGAAATAAATGAAGGCTGAGACTTCTGCATAGGTGCAGGAGCTGGGGACTATCTAAAAATGCACCAAAGATCACAGCTGCCATCAGCCCTGCTCCACCTGCTCCCTAGCATCACTCCTGCATCACACGGAGCCCGTGCAATTCCTCAGACTGGGCTGCACAGCACTGCAGAGTCCGTCTCGCAGCCCTGCAGCCAGCAGGCAAGGAGGCTGCAATAGGAAAGGGCTGTCACTGGGAAAGCAAGGCTGCTCTTGGTGCCAGAAATGGGGCAGTTACCTCTGTGAATTAAACCCTGCAATATCAGCAGCAACAGTTCTCAGGCACTGATCTGTACCCTGTGCCCTGCACTGCTGCTCCTCTCTCCCCTCTCCATCTGAAAAAAGGCAAAACTCTTCGCTGTTTTTTCTTCTTCTTCTCCTTTTTCTTTTTTTCTCCCCCACAAAGAAAAACTTGCCAGGTCTGCATCTTTTTCCCTGAACTGTTTCCTCTTTCTAATGTTAAAAGCATATGCCGTACAGCTTAGTTTCATGCTGAGATGTTAACTCTTTTTCAATATTGGTTTTTGTGCGGCTGCGTTAAGGGGTGGCAGAGGCTCAAGGGGCACTACGGGACTTTGTGGCATGGAAACTGTGTCTGCAAGGAGCAAACAGCTCTGCTCAGACCGGGTGAAACGAGGGGCTGCTCTGCCAAACTGCCACACACAGCCCAGCATAAACTCACCCGCAGGAAAAGTCACAGCAAACCTTCCCCCTGGGTTTTGTGCATCTGTTAAAGGGTTTGTTGGCCTTTCGGTTCAGCACCAAGGGTTTGTTTGACCATGTCGGCAAAGCACCAAGTCTGAGCAGAGAGGTAGGTGCCGGAGCTGGGGCTCTGCACCTTGCTGACCTGCTCACTCAGCTGCCAGGTGGGACCTGGGCCAAGTCCTTGTGGCTCAGAGCATGAGCAAAACACAGCCAGGTTGGTGCCCAGCACCTCTCACGGTGCTTCTGGCCAACGCAGGCACAGCAGCACCCCATGCCGCAGCTGGGGTGCCTCTGACCAGTGCTGGAGCTGGGCACCAAGCAGTAGAAGAGGAACGAAAATTGGTAGCAGCAGGAGTCCCCCGACTCAAGTGAAGTCAGCTCAACCCTTTCAGCACAGTGATTCAGCTCTAGCTGAAGCCTTAAAGCTGTATTGGAAATAGCTTTCATTTCCCAAATAGATGTCTGAACTTTTGATTGGTGGCTTGGTTGGTTTTTTTTTCCTTCTCTAAATCAGGATGAAAGGAAAAATTTGAAATTTCTTTGCAGATCTGTGCTTTAAATATAAGGAGAAAGGCTGGGCCAATGGAATGATTCCTTTTTTATGTTGACCCTTTATTTTTAAATGACTATACATTCCTGTGAATTTCAAACACAAGACTCATTTCAAACAGAAAATGGAAATTTTGCTTTTTGAAAATGTAGAAACCACACCTCTTGTTTTCTTCTAAATATCTTTTTAAGACAGGAATCAGAAACCAGCCCTTTCCCACAAAAAGGTCTTGTTTTCACTGAATTTGCATTTTTGACTGAAAGCCTTGTTTCAAAGTCTTGAAACTAGATCACGGTGAAGCAGCATTTATATCTAATTGGCCTCAAGGAAGAAGAAAACTCTGTGGGTGGGATTCATCTCACCTACTTATAGGTGTTTAGTCTAAATTATTCGTCAATAGTCAGTGGCACCTCCAAAGGGCTATTTGTTCTATACTGGTCATAAAAAGCACCTAGAGAGGCAGCTCGCACTTGATACCCACTTTTTTGGTGGTTAAAACTAGGTGAGAGAAATCCTATCCTGGCGGTTCCCACTCTTGGCTGAGGAGAGAAGCCGAGCATCGCTGCTCTGACGATTTCAAGCTGAGGCATGTTGGGAGAAGAAAAGGAGCTGGGTTCTTCATCAGTTTTTCAGAAAGAGCCAGATATTTTTAGGTGACAGAAAATAGAAGAGTTTTATGGAGAACAAATCAGCTGAAGGAGCACTGGTTATTTCCATGGTCACGTAAAACTTGAAAAAATCTGATTTTTTAATGAATCTCAGTAATGTTCCCGAGTATTTTTTTTGCAGGTCTTTTGCAATTTACCTTTAATTGTAGAAGGATTTATTTTGTTTTACTTTTCAGAGCAATGTTTATTTTTCTGCTCAGCTGAGTTCCTTCCCCGTTTTTCCAGCAAAGTGTTTTAAATCCATTTGTAATGCCGCATGCAAGACAGGTAATATCACCTGTAAAATCCTCATGTGTGACTGAAGTAGCTTTGTATGGAAATCAAAAGCGAGCACAACAGTGCATGCATTTTCCTTTTTTAATTTTTTACTAAAAGAAATGTGCTTTTCTTTTTTTTTCTTTTTTTTTATTGTGGTTATGCCTGTCACTCTTTTCAGAGGTATTTGGCTCCTGTAATGTTTGTGCTTGCAGAGCGATTTGCAAGGGGCAGAGCTGGAAAGCTCCTAGCCCTTTAATTTGAGATGCAAGTCCAATTTATAAACAAAAATCTGCAGATTTCATTGGCAGAGAGCTACGCTGGATGAAGCTGTGGCCTGTCACTGGAACATTATGGAAAGCGTATGTGAAAAGTGAACGCAGCAGACTGTGAGGAGCAGGCATTTGTGTGCCCACCTTCCCTAATCACCAAGCACAACAGAAAAAATGCAGAAAGAGCCCATTGTCCAAATCCTTGAATACTCTGGTGATCAACTCTCTAGAAGTTTGCACGAATAAATACCCAGCTACAAGGGACAACGTTACGTGGCACCTCAGTAAGGGCCTTTGCACACACTTGACCAAAGAAGTAGCTGGTGGAAATAAATCTGACACTATGATGCTTTCTATGCACTGAGTGTCTGATGTGAACAAATTTGGAGCTTCCTTGGCTATAGTTGGAGTCTGACCAGGATATATTTTACTAAAAGTTCCCGCAAGGAAAAAAAATAAAAAGCGCAATTGGTAAACTACAAGAGGTGGAGAAGTTTCTGGTTTTGTTTTCGTTTTTTTCAAAGAAAAGAAAGAGAAAGAGAAAGAACATTCCTCTATGTGTTTAAAAATAAAAAAAATAAATTACTTTTCCTGTAAATGTATCTGTTGAAATGAGTGGGGTTTCTCATTGTATTTCTTTGGACCTCTCTTGTTTTCCATCTCGGCCGCTCTGTTCACAAGTCTCACACTGCTCAGCTGTCGGAGGAGTGGCTGTATTCCCATACCAGCATCTGCGGCAGGCACTACTCAAAAGCAAGAAGATTTCAGCACCCTGAAGCAGCTGTGTGTCTGGCTGCGCTGTGCCTGCCGTCCCTACCAGGGTGTGCAGATGCAGAAAGGGTAGCCCAGAACGGGTCACCCATCCTTACATTTGGCCTCTGCCAGCAATTAGCATTGCAATTCCCAGTTCGGTGTTGGGGAGGGCTCCAAAAGCATTTTGATCCACTGCAGAAGTCTTTCTTATTTGACTTACAAGCATGTAACATTCCTTACAACAGCGCTTCTGGGTCTCTTTCAGCTGTGACACGGTCAGTGGGGCAGCAGCTGAGCAGCCCCTCTTGCACACAGGAGCTGATGTGGGTGCAAAGAGATGTAAAATGAAGTTTCCCTTCACAGGCAAAGAGATCACAGCTCTGGGAGGACTCGGGGCTCCTCTGATGGCGAGACTTACTGGTCCTGCCTTGCTGGGCTACCTGATGCCTGGTCCATGCCTAAGGGTGACCATTGCCAGGAGCTTGCGGAGTTTGAAAAACAGACTGGTTTTGTCTGCTGGTATTCCCCCAGAAAAGTATATACTTGATGAGCTGTTCATGAGTTTGGAGACAAATGCATAGAGAAGAGTGTGAGGCCTCAGAATTAAACTGAAAGGCTACCTTTATTAGTGTATTTTCTCAACAGATTATTTTTGAGCGTGCCTCTCTGCAGCATGCATGCAAAGATTTCATTTCTTGGGAACAAGCCTAATGTCCATTCTATTTCCAGGGCAGACACATAATTCCTGTTCATGTTAGTGGGAAAGTTTCTCCTGCCTCAAGGGCAGAAGAGACCCACTAGAGATGTAGAATATTATTTTAGACCACGCGATCTCCCAGAGCAGTGGGAGCAGGTGGGTAGGCAGGGGTATTGCCATAGCTGTTCCCTGCTGGTTTATTTGCTCCCTGACTCTACCCCATAGCATAAATCTTGCTGGGGCATGAGACTGCAGTGGGTTTTGACATTGCATCATATCGACCTGCGAGAGGGCTTGTCTGGTTTTTTACCTTAAGGATGCCTAGGTGAGTTGAAAGAGGAGGGGTCGAACCTGCCAGACCCAGGACTGCCTCCTAGAGGAGAGCCCATCGGTGATAAAGGCAAAGTTACGTGAGTCTGAGACCTGGCATGACCTACTTACTAGGCAGAGTTATGAGAATCCATGTTAGGACAGTTTGTTTTTCAGCCTGGTTTCTCATGGGAACAAGGCTTATGCAATCGTACTGTCTGTGCGTCTGTGTCTACATCCTCCTCCCCTCCCCAATAACTTTTGGACTCATTGCTCAATTTCAACCTACTTTGACGGGGGGTGGGAGTGGAGGGGTAGAGGTTCCAGGGGCACTGCTTGTCCTGCAAGCGTTATAAAAATCAGTAAGCGAGTCTACAGGTGTCCACGGTGCCAGGAGCTGCTGCAGCAAGATTTTGTGTGGCTTCAGATATGACAGCACCAAAATAATATTATGGTGGGGAGCAGCCTGTAGAAATGGCCTAACCTGTGTAAAAACATGGCTTAACTCCTCCCTTGGAAGCCAGGAGACAGAGCTCATGGCAAGCCAGGCTTTGGGAAATGCAGAAACCTCCGTGCCGGAGCTCAGCAGGCTGCCAGTGCTGGTGGTGGGTCCAGACAGTGCCGGGCTGTCCCACATGTCCTGCTTCTCCCTTTTGGATACTGACTCACTCACAAGTGAGCCTCTCAAACCCCATCACCTACTTCGTTTCTCTTTCTGTAAAACGAGACAAAGTCCAGAGGTTTCGTTAACAGCCTTTTAAAACTTGCCGAGTGATGGCAGAGAAGGGTGCCTGTTGAGATCTGATGCAGTAAAAGCAAGGTTAGAGGGGGTCTAGGATAAGGAGATCCACTGGGCTCAGGAGCATCTGACCTGAGCAGAAGTTTCCTCTGCCAGGGACACAGGCGATGTGGCACTGCTCACTCTCGTCAGCGTAACGCTCACAAACCCAGGACTGGGGTATCAGCACAGATAAGGGGCTCGCTCAGACCTAGTGCGGATCCTTTTTACCTCCCTGCCCTCCAAAAGGTACTTTGCCAGTGCTGCCGTGTGAACTCAGTTACAGGGGAGGAAATTATGGCCCCATAGACTTCACAGAGAATATTCAGTATAGGTAAAGCATTTAATGATATGCAATTAGAATACTATCTGTCTAACTCCTAAGGAGTGGTGGGTTTAGAGAGGTACTATGTACAGTGAGCAGGTGATAATCAACTCCCTAGGTTGCAAAGGCATCATTTCAAAACTATAGTGTGAATTTATTAAACATGCTATGGAAGACAAATGTAGTTATATGATTATACAGGGAGAGACACTAGATCAGGAAAAACCCTTGGGTTTCTGATTCCACATTAAAAGCGTGACACTTTATTTTGACTCATAAATAACAGAAGAACACACATTAATATTTTCACTGATTTGTGATCATCTCCCCATAAATTCTCTTTTTGGGGGGAAACTGTGTTGCATGACTGCTAAACAGATGAGAAGAGAGAATGTTTCCATTTATTTCATTAAAGTTTCCCAAAAGAGCATGAGGAACTGGTATTTCAAACATTGCATAGTTAGATAAAAAAGGTGCAATTAATTAGGGAGTTCTTTGGAGTTAGTGCAGGGATAAAAAGACCCTTCTAGGACATAGTCCAGGACTGTGATGCCTCTGGAGATGGGTGTCAGCAGGCTTTGGGACAGGACAATCTCAGACGGCTAATTTCTTCTAAAGCGGATACTGGAGAGTGAAATGCTTACAGAAAAAGGCTGCTTGTATCTCTCAGAGTTCTCTGTTGTACCTGCCTGTGTCTTCCTAACTCTAGAAATTGCAGCTAAAGTTCCAGGCTGCATCCCCTTTGGGGCAGTGGGTGCTTCAGTCATAGCTGGATCACCTGTAGATGCTTCTCCTCTTTACTTAAAATTCTTTTATAATAAAAACATTCCCTCCTCTCCTGAGTGATGAATTGCTCTATTAGGGGCTCTCTTCTCTTCCTGAGTTGTGCAGACTTCGTACAGTGCACTCCAGATTGTTTTCCCTACTTCCCAACCAGTGCATCTCCTTTGAAGTCAAAGGAGCTACTGTGATTTTAGCCCCATTGAGATACTCACTATGGAAGAAGTATATAAAAGACTACTGCTCACAGGGTGGGAGCTGCTGGTTTCCAGTTTCTCATTAATTTTTCACTTGTCTTTTATTTCAGTGGGTCTACACTATGCTCCACCTTTGGCGCAGACACAAATGCTATTTTTTTATGTGGTTCAGTGGGAGGAATGGTTTTGATCATTAAAAGCAAAGCAAAAATTATTTCAAGCAAAATTCCAGAGCCTCTTCTGCATCCATTTATCTTTCCATGGCTTCCTTAAAGCATTGCCTACTTACTCTCTAGGGATATGTGCTCCAACTGCATTTCACCACATTTACAGGAGCAGTCACATATGACCAAGGCTAAAATTTAACCTTAATTGCCCACAGGCTGCTGCCATTGAACTCTGTTGGCATGTAGGGGTTTTAAAGTGTTGAAATGAGCCCAGTAAAAACAATAGGCAAGACAAAAACATATTTAGTTGTGAATCTTTTAAAATATTAATATGTTAAAATCTAAGTGATGAAGGCTCACATCTCTTGAAAGAATGTGCAATTTCCTGTAATCATCTCCTTAAAGTATTCCTGATTGGGACTTTGAAGCAGTCAAAGAAGAGAGGGGTCTCTGGAGAACCCACCACTGCTCCTTGCTGAGACAGGGCTTTGGAAAGTGAATCACTGCTGTGTGACTGGATCCATGCCATATGCAAAGGATCAATAAAGTTTTATGTACCTTACTCGCAAGCCTCAGGTTTTTGATTCCAGGTGTTCACATTAATCTGGGACACAATGGAAGGAAGAAGTTGCTATGGTTGCATGGAGATGGCAGCACAATCTGGACCAACTTTAGTCAGCAAGTGCAAGAGGTTTAAATATCTAAAATAACTGCGCTTCTTGAAGCCTTTTATGCTGCTTGCTTAAGTCCACTGAGCACTGATACCGTGTAATTACTCCAGATACCTGAGTGTCTGGGGTCTTCAGTGGTCGGTGATGTTATGCCCTGTGAGGAAATCTTTGTGTTTGTGCCTTACCATCCCACCAGTGGCAGAAGTCAAAAAAATGAACAGTTTGGGTACAGAGGTGTCAACGGAAGTCCCAGGAGGACACTATGTAAGTTCATTTTAGATCTGAATTTTAGAAGTGTGATCTCAGAGAGCAAAACCAACCCTTAGCTCTTTAAGAACAAATCCCTCCTAAGGACTGAAGAGTTTGCATGCTTTTGTAGGTTTAGGGCATCATTTTAACCCCCAGGCTTGCGGAAACTCCTTTTAATGGCACCTGCAACCATTAGAAATGATTACAGCCCTCAGACTGTAGTAATTGGGGACCACAGTTTGTGCTGCAAGCATTGCTCTGTGGAGCTGCACTTTCCCACTAGGACTCTTCAGTCGAAGGTTACTGAGAGCCACCTCCCCATCTCCGTGATAATTTCCCTCTCTATAATGTGTGCCTTTTTGTTTCGTCTGACATTTCTATCACCTTTAAGAAGCCTCATAGAGAAGGGGCCATGAGGTTTGGATGTAATTGGCATATGGATGGAGCTTAGGTTTTTTAATACACAGTTTTTATAAGACTGCTTTTATGTTTGCCTTTGCTCTTTGATCTCCACTTGAAAAACGTTTTTCATGGAGTTTGTTTGAAAGCACAAATAATCGCTTACCACAACTAAGGGCTAGCAAATAGTTCTAGAAAAGAAAGAAAACCAAAGAGAATCCATGAGCTGACGGAGATGCCTTGAAAGATGTTTTAGAAACAGCTTGTAACGGCACATTTTGCAGGACTGTTCATCAAGTTAATTCCCCTGTTGCATTGGCATTCTTGGATATGGTAATAACAACAAGGAAGGTTGTAATGGAGTTCTAGAATGGGAGTGTTTTAATAGATTTTAGTAAATTACATTGTATTCAATACCCTAGTGTTGTGATACGAGATACTACAATGAAAGATAAAGTCACTTATGGACATAATCTATGGTTCAAAAATAAATATGGTGATGCCCATGAAAGATGAGATTTAATTAATTATGGCCCTAGAAAGGGAGAAGCCCTGAAAACCATGAAACAAAGCCACTCTTGTCTAACAGGACAGGAGCAGCCACAGTGGATGGGGATAGCTACTCTAGCTATTTGCAGTGCATTTATAGCAAAAGCCACTCTTGTCACGGTAGATGAGCTGTAAATTGAGATACTCTAATGAAGGAAAGTCATCTCAGGGTGACTCAGCATGACTAAAGGTCCCAAAAGCCTTTGAGCAATCTACATGTGGGGAGAAGGCTGCCCTCACTATCTTGCTGATCTTGTGGATCTCCATAACAGTAATGTGGGGAGTAGGCACAGGGAAGAAAGCTAGGGCTCAGACAGGATTTCTTCCCTTTAAAATCTCTCAGGTCTCAGAGAAATACCCCTGGCAAAGACAAACCAAAATGCAGAATATAAAAAAAATGTTAAAAGTCAATTCTTTCTGTCACTAACATTAAACTACTGTAATGTAGACCGGTTAATGATGGTGCTTCATGAAATAAGACATTAATCTCCACTTGTAATGCAAGAGCCATACAACTTGCTTCAGCCTTAATCTTTTATGAGTTATGGACTCTTCTATGATTCATAAAACAAATAAATCACACCTCTAAGGCTATCATCTATTTATTACCGCTTTTTAAATGTTAGTATAAAAAGGGTATCTTTTGCTTGCCAAAGTTTGTCAGCTACTGAGTAACATTTGGATACCAGAGTCTGGATTCTGCATACAGCTGGACATAGGTTTTGTCTTTGTTCCTGAAGACAGCCAGCTCCGCAGAAGTGCACTCATGGGGCTAGGCGTGCAGATTTCATCCCATGCTTTCAGGCTGTGTTTACAGCAAGTGAGCCAGCTGACCTAAAGACGACAGAAAGTCCCTGGCCTTCCTTTTTAGAAAGAGAGAAAGGCTAACCAGTAAACAGAACTTGCCAAGTTATGAAACTGTGGGGAGAATAAGGGAAAATGATAATTTGGAACAGTAAAAATCAGAGTAGAACAAATATTCACGTTACTGGGAGAGTTATTCAAGCCAGAAATCACGGTTTTGCCGGTCCTTTACCTTTAACATGCTCTGTGCTCATTCCAGTGTTACTCTCTTTGCAGTAGAACCATAACCCCGGAGTCTACGTAAGCAAGCTGTTGGCCCAGCAGACCTGGGGGGAGGGGGGGGGGGGGCTGTCCGTGCAGGCTGGCAGCAAACTTTGCATCCAGTGTTTACAGTGAGAGAAAAAAAACAGTAAAAGCATCTGGTTTTGAGAACTTTCAGCACTTCCATTTTTGAGGGGAGTCCTCGTGATCAGATCCCAACCAGGTTGGCAGTCTGGCTGGCTTGGCTGTTCCCAAATCCTACTGGTGTTGGCAGGCAATGAAACTCACTCCTTCCACCTCCTGCCTACCAAGACCCCAACAGCTCTCTTTGTAGCCACTGACCTTGGCCTTAGATTTCAAAATCTCAGGGACCCAGAAGAATTACTGAAGTAAATAAATAAAACACACGCCTCTAACTGCAGAAGGCATGAGGTATACTCCCTTGAAACCACGCACATATTTGTTCCTGCCCAACAGGAGGTTTATGGATATAGGGATGCACTTTTGAGCTCTTCTTCATGTTGTCTTGTCTGTGGTTTGTCTGGAGGAATTGCAAAAATACAGATCTCTCAAGCACTTCATGTAAGTTATAGTGAAAGTGTGGTTCATTCTAGCTGTACTACAGCTCCAGCACAGCACTCCAACAAACCTTGGTCTGTGGACTTGAAGAAAGACCACAGTAATTGCACATCCTTTCCAAGAATACTAAAAAACATATGAATACTAACCAAGTGCAATCCAGCATTTTCTTTTGTCACGTGCCGCATATTCCATTAGACAGCAGGCAGGTCCCATGCCTTACTCGGGTAGTTTATTCCTATGAAAGGCAGGTGGAACTGGAAAACTGGAGGTCAGTTAGCCAGATGATGCAGACAGTATTTTCTGCTCTTTTTGGCAAAGAAACAAAAAGTTTTTTTCTGTACAAAAGAATACTATAATAAAAGACATTCAAAAGGCACACTAGTAAAACGCAGTCCTTCAAGAAGTGCGTGCTTTCCCAGCCAAAGAGGAAAAGAGGCAGAATTCAGCAAGGTAGTAAACACCCCTAAATCTCAGGACGAGTAAGTGACTGCTGCTGGTTTTTTCTCCTTTTGTTTTTTAAGAATTGAAGTTCTTTGTATGTCATGGTGTAATGGTGATTGCAACTTCAGTTTCAGTTCACTTTTCCCTTTGGGATGTTTCCTTACTCCAAGTCAGTGGTGAAGCTATCTGGGGAAACTTCCACTATAGGTGCTACTCAGATATATTTACAGGAACAATAAGTTATGTAATGCTCACGTTAAAGCTTCTGTGTAGGCTCACATGCTTTAGCATTAGAAAATGAATTCTGGTGCAGCTCATTGTTTTCAAAGGAGCAAAATGAGCAAGTGGAAAAAATCTGGTCGTTAATGACAACAAAGCTTCCTATGAATGATCACTGTAGCATACCTCAGGTTTCTAAAGCAGCTGTTGATAAATGACACCAGAAGGTATCTTTTGGCTAGGAAAGCTGCCCATTTTCATAATTCTGAAACCCCTGCAATTATATTATACTGCTCTTGCACCACTCTGTGGAATTTTGCTTTTTATTTCCTACAGCTTCATGCAGACTCAAGCAGTTTGGACTCTTTATTAAACATAAGCACCAATCTGTAAAAAGCTTCTTGATTGTCTAGACAACTAGTTGTGAAAGTCAGCTTTGTTTCGTTGACTCTGCATCCCTGGGGATACGGACACTGCCCCTTCTGTTCTCTGTCAATACTCTTCAGCCAAAATTTTGACTTTTTTTTTTTTCCTGTATCTGCCAGTTATTCTTGTTTTGGAATCCAACTGAAAAATGTTTCAATGCTGTTTCTTAATACTTTTTCTTTTTTAATAAATAAATGCCAGCAGCCTGGAGCTTATGAGCAGCCCTACAGTAATAAAAGGATGTACACAGCAGGCAGTACTCAATTTGCAAAAGAAAAACAGATTAACATTTCAGGTTTCTGAGGGCTTTTTGTCAACAACAGTACATTTAAAAACATCAATCTAGTAGTAATTGCATTATCAGTGCATTCTCAGCTGATTCTTTGGCTGATTCCCTTAATATCATGGAATGGAGAAGTAGCTATGGGAAGTCTTTTTAATATATATAAAAAGTGAAAGCCTGGTAACAGTCAAGTTGATTTGACTGTGTATAATTCCCATTTCTGGGACTGGAACGAAGTGAATACACAGGTAATGGTAGGAGGCTGAACACCCACAGCCAGGCCTTCAACAGCTACAAAAACTGGTACCAAGTCCTATTCCTGGGCACTTTTACAGAAAGCACATTGTAAGCTGACAATGAAAAAGAGCACTTACCAAAAAAAAAAAAAAAAGCCTCAGCAGAGACGTTAAAGAAAACACCATGGGAGTATCATTTCACCATTTCTTTAGCAAATGCTCACCAGTCACTCTTCAGCTATAATACCGCTGATTGCATCCATGCAACGAACAACATGGAACAAGACGTTGCTCTCCTCCTCCAAATTCTCAACGAGACTCCAAGAGCTGTCAGAAACCGTTTAAGAAATACCCTGAATGTGGAAGATAATCAGCTCCTGGGAGCCTGCTGCTCCTGAATACCCTCCCTGAGCGCCTTCCCCACCAGGCCTCTGCTGTGCCAGAGGATGGCTGGGTGCAGCTCTTCCCTTCGGAGAGGTTTCATTTTGTACAAATAATTACTGGGAATGACAAGGGAATACAGCAAGGCCAGCTCTGGATTGGGCAAAGCCTTGAGTACTTATTTATTCCTTCTTACATAGCTGCCCCAGCTGCTGGAGTTTTAGTTATGCTAGTTGTCCCCTCTGGCTGTCTCTCACCTGTTGAAGAACAGACACTTCTTTTTAAAATTTTGTAAAATGGAAAAATAATCTTGAGTCTGATTTTATGCTAATTCACGTAGACACTTCTGATAATTTTGCCTTATGTATATTTATTAGGGTGGGTTTTTTTCTTCTTCTAACATCATTAGATTTGTTTTGAACTCAAAGGTCAGTTCCTACACCAGTATAAATCAATGTAACTACATTGATTTCAAGGATCGCAGCATCTTTCATTAATTCCTATTGCCAGGGATACTGTAGTTGTCTCTGGGGAAGAAGATATATATATTTTTATGCATTTTGATTTAAATCACAAAGCAAAAAGAAACTTCTGTGAAGAATTTAATTCTGTAGCATGCCATTAACCATGCAATTAAGACCTAGTGATGTTAAATGATCAATACAACAGAATCTTAGCCAGCTACCTCCAAAGATTTCTTTAAATCCTTCCCCTATGCAGTTCCCACTCTATCTTCATAAAAAAAAAAAAAAAGGAGCATATTCTTGTACAGGAGACCCTACCATCTTTTTTTTCTTACTAAGGAAAATGTGTTTTCCTTAACTGGATGTACTCCATTAGCATCCTAAAGGACACATTCCCGGGTAAAACCCAAGTTTTGGTCTTATTCATTCAGATTCAATCACTCCAAAATAAATACCAATTGCTCATTTGATTATATTTTCCTACTTTTATTGGTCTACTTGTGACAGGGGTAGTTGCATGCTTTCTTTGATCTGTAAATTACATATATATGGAGAGAGATAAAGAGCATTGGAATTACGCAAAGTGTTTTGATATTAAAATGGGAAGTTATGTCTTAAAAAATCATTTCTGGTGTAAAGGTGTGTCTGTGGTTATATATACATCTTTTCCTACTTTACAGGGAGTTCCCAGTGTGTGCAGTTCTGTAGCTTCTCTTCTGTGCATGCAAAAAACAGCTACACATGAAACTGATAATTCTCTCCAGGGAAAGAGGAGCATTGCCTATAGCCAAAATATGTTTTATTAAAAACAGAATCTTCCTTGTCAGGTCACATCGCTCCTGCTGAACTTGAGGGATGCCAAACAATGATGTCAGGTTTGCCACACGCTGATAATGACATCCATGCCTGGTGCACAGATAAAGCAGCAAGAGCACCTGGCCGACGTCTTCCTCTGCAAACCAACGTTTTCTCTCAGTTTTGTGTGATAAGAAGGCGTTAATGCTGGTGGTTAAAAAATGCTTAAGAAAATGAGGTGCTGTACTTGATAACAACGACCCTTCACAGGTCTGTGGGCTGGTGTGTGGTGGAGAAGAAGAGGAAGTTCAGAACCTTAAGAAATGTTTTAGATACTTTTAAAATGTTAAATGTAGCATATATGCACTTCCTCCTTCCAGACTGGTGCAGGTCCCAGCTGAGGCTGGAACTCTTAGTTGGGACATGTCCCAGCAGATCCCTCTCCTGAGCCTCCAGACATAACAGTAAGGCAGATGGACAGCAGACACAGACCAAAAGAGTTTCTAAGCCTCGTATTTGAATGGAGGAAGTAAGGTAATGAAAAGGAAATCATCATCTGGCCCTGAATTAATTACTTCACAACACATGGCATTAAAATAATGTAATCTGGTAAGTAGATGGCTTTGCAGCTATATCCCGGAGTAGGTCTGGCCTTTGATTTTTCTGTATCCCATTTTCACTGTCCACAGCTCCTTTGTAGCTTTGCATCACTGCAGCACTTTGTAGCTAACTACACTGACTGCAGTGCTTGCAGGTCCCAGTGCAGCACTGGTGATGTTGCCTCTCCACCACAACTGGAACGATAACTACAAAGCCTGAGCCTGACAAGCCACAGAATTAATGCTCTCCCTGCTTAGTGTGGTTCTCTTTCCTTGTTGTGGAATCATGAGACATGACAAGAGACTAAGATAAGGGACCTCAGGCCACAGCAAAGCCTTGGACTCCTTAGTTGGGAAAAGTATTTTCCTCATTTATTTTCTTTTGCCTGTGTCTAGGTTTACACTTACATAACGTACCATCAGTTGGCATGGTGACAATCCCAGCTAAAGAGGCATTACTGCCCCTTGCATTCAAGGAATCAACTTTGCAGAGGAAAGATTATTTTTTTTCAATCTGGTTTGCTCTGTTTGGGTCCACATTTTCAGCTCCTGGAGCTAAAACTAGTGAGTGACTTAGTCGTCAGTAGTCTTTGAGCTGGGGAACTGGGCCAATCAGGAAATTTTCTGCCTCCAGTGCTTTCTCTAAGAAAACTGGACTGTTGCCTTGGGAGTGCTGGAGAGAGAGAACTATTGGGTCAAAATCACACAAAGAATAGTCAACACCAAGAGCCTAAGTAGCTATTCATTTTTCCTTTAGTGCCTTTAACCTCAGGATAACAATTAGAACCCTAATGTGGACATTAATTATCACAACACACACAAAGATCTAAATAACCCCATTAAGTAGATGTATTTTACAGCACACCTCATACCAATCCCTAAGGAAAGGGTAGGCAGGGCAATTCTCCAGTGCTTCTGTCCCTGCAATCTAAACCACATTCCCCAGATCTCTGTGTTGGATATTTAGCCTAACGTTTTTGGCAGTCTTCTGGCAACTTTGAAATCTTCCCAGGTGCCATTATTGAGGTGTCAGTTGTCACGGAGAACAAGATAATATTTTATGATATAAAAATACCCCGTAATCATTGCAAATGGTTGATGATATTGCTGCTAGGCATAGTTGAACTCTTCTTCACATCACTGGAGCTTGAGGCTTTCCCTCTGCTCCACGCAGCCCAGATATAATCCCTTCTGATTAGAGCCTTTTCTCTTTGATGCTCCCCTTTGTCATCCACACATAGGGAAAATTGCTCTGTGTTGAGTTACATGCTTTGTGCAGTTTGCGTAGTTGTCTTTTTTAACCTGGAAGCAAAGCTGTCTGCGCCTCAGCAGCAATAGGATTCTGACTTGTAGTAAATCCTTGATTAATGAAGCTCAGGTAAACAGATTAGTCATTAACCTTTGCTTCTCATGATAAGATTACTTATTGATGTAGAGTAGTTGTGCTGCTCCCATGCTGCCAAGGATGGGAATCTTACTTTCCTTCAGACTTCAGGAATCTTCCCACTATCCAACAAGACCTCCCTTTTATGATGGGGATATTAGAGTTGCTGCTTCTGCAGGGAGTCATCTCTTTCCCATGGGGTCTCACTGCATTGAGGGCACTTAAATGCAAATATTAATAGGCACTGCCCAGCAGTAGAGTGTGCTATTTGTATCTCTTGCTCTGTATTTTTGCTAGACAACTGTTAGGGAGGACAACTCAGCTGAGACAGAGGGGAAATGTAGAGTGAGCCAATTTTTAAAATAATGGTATACTGTGAAGCCATGGCTGGTCAGGACAGTTGCTTAAACCCTTGACAAAGGCCAAATCTTTGGTGACAGACCAAGAAATCATTGCATAATATCCATATCTGTAGACAAACAGAAGGCTGCTTTAAACCCATTTAAAACTGGGTTTTATTCTGGGCTGAGGGCAACAAGAGAACCAAGCACAAGTAGTCTTTTATCCCTTCCAGCCCTGCCAGGTCTTTTTACTTGTAGCCATGCTACTAATGGCCTCCCCGCAGGAAATTAATGGTCTTCCACCATTGTGTAAGGAAAGTTAGAGAGTCAGCTGATGAACAGAAAACTGCTGGGCAGTCCTTTGTGACCTTCACAGCAGTACTGCTCATCTCCGTAGGGTTTGCACCCTCCCTGACCCCAAGAGTTAGCTCCGCTGGCCTCCATGGGTGCAGAGATCCTGTCAGAGGAAAGGAGTGTGATACAGAGGAGGGCCTTGTCTTTACATGATCCGCAAATTTACGTGTGGAAAGGTTATGTAGGACTAAAGAACAGAAGTGGCCTATGCCTACCTGCAGTCTACAAAAGCAGAGCGGGAATTCAGATTACACACCGATCTAATTCATTGAGCTGTAATATAATGAATGATATTTAAACCTGCAGGCATTTGCAGTGCAGTCTTGAATGCAAAGAATTACAAAGAGCATAGATGCTTCATGTTTTCTAGCTAACCAGCAGACTGAGCTTCATGCTTGCCTGTTCCTTTTTGCATCTTGTAAACCCCTGTCTTCATTCCCATTTTCAGTCCCATGATCCCCTGTGCACACAGCTATTAGCAGATGGAAATCTAGCAACCTGATCTGTAGGCCCAGTTGGGTAATCAAACATTTAATTGCTAACAATTATCCATTAATGCTTATAAATTAGGTTGCCAAACTACTTCTACAGACTACAAATATTTGCATCCAGACTTGTCTGCAAAAATTGAAGATGCGTGTGAAAAGCTATACCACAATGACCGACACTGCCATTTTAATCTGGATTCTTCAGACTGAAACAGAAGATGCAAAAATTTGCTGCATCAGAAGAGTAACCAGAAAACTAGAAATTGAACTTGAGGCGATCATGAAAATCAGGTCCTAAGTCAAATTCCAGGCTCACTTGATTTATCTCTTATTAAGACTCTTCCTCCTTTCCACCCTTCTGTCTTGCTTCTTCCTCTGGACTTCCTAGACCTTGATTAAACATTTGCCTCAACCCTAGGAACATATTTTGGTCCAGAGGGCTTATTTTATTCTGAATTATTTCCTGGTATTAATCATGATTTTTTATGACCTGTCATGCATCTAGGAATGCTTATTTATTAAAGTATAACAACATGATTCCAGGTAACACTTCAGAGACAAACATGTGCTTTCTACTAACATTCCTAGCTAGGAGAAACTGTAACCCTCTCCACTAAGAACAAACTACATTACCGTGCAGAAAATGTAAACCTATTCTATAAAAGGGTTCCAGTTTCCATCCTGTTAAGTAAGTTTTGCCTTTTTATAATTGCTTGCTCTCTACTGTCTGGTTTATTAAAGCAATGCGGTTATGATCTTGCCCATGTGATCCTCTCTCTGCTCGCAAGGGAAAAGATGGAGTGGTATTGCAAGCATTGGGACTTCAAGGCTACTTTTAAATTAGCAAATTCAAATGTATCTGGAAATGTTCCCAGGACTAGATCAAAACTGTTTATACAGTCAACTGCTAAGCTGTTCTGTGGCATGAATTTGGCCCATTTCAACTCCATCTCTCCCTGAATGGTTCGTGGGCACAGCATGGCCAAGGGACCAGAGGCAGTGCACATGCTGCTCCCACTTTTTTGGAGGAGAAATAAGTTTACTGGCATGGATGCTGGCCGCTGTCCACCAGCGGGCTTTGGTGCTTATTCCTGTGTGCATTTTATTTACCTGACAAGGCAGAACTGAACCGTCTTGAACTTAGTACTCAGGCAAACAATTTTCTTTGCAGAATGACATATATTTGAGGTAAATGTTGCACGTGGCAGGGACCAGAATTAGCCATTATCATGTACAGTAAGAGTAGGTGCATATGCAAAATTAGGCTCCCGGTCGTAATCCTGGGCGCATCCCAGTTGGGTGTGAATGGTGCAAAAGCTGACCGTAATAAAGACAGGGGAAGCAAGGCCCTCAGCTGAAAACTAATTTCTCTGGTTGCAGTATTAGGCTTAAATACTCTGCCAAAGAGATAGTGCCAGAGGAACTGCAGAAAGAAGAGGGTGTGGTGGTTTAATGAGGGTTTAGTAAAATATGATATATTTTTTTAATTTGCCTGAGTGTTTTATTATTTTTAAGTAACTGAAGAGATCATCTAATTCTATAGATATGCCACATATAGTCACCAGCCCAACACATTGCTGCCAAATTATTTGAAACGGCTGCTGAACACAACACTTGCTTTTACTGAGAATGCAAGAAGTCAGTCAAGGACTGCGTACTTTCTTTCTTTCTCTTCCTCCCTCCCCTGGGGTCTCTCTCCTCTCTTCTTCATCTTTTTTTCTCTTCCTTGATGCCCAAGATGGTTCCATTAGTCTTGCAAATATTAATTCTCAATGCAAACAGAATGTGTCAGGTACAGGAGGATGTAAATGGAAAATTAATTGAGGAGCAACGTGTAGACTCATGTTATGCGATGTCCTCAGCATGCATACTCAAGCAGAAACCAGTCATTGACTTGCTGCCCCTCAAAAACCCTCCCACACATGGAACACAAGGCTGGACTGCTGGGACCAGGAGACATGCACACTAGCTTTTTAATCAGTACCTGATATCAAATATTCTTTTTTTGGTTTTGTTGTTACAGGTTCCCTCTTACATAGCAGGGCTGACCGCACAGCCAGAACAGAGCCACTGCCCTTCACTTGCTCAAGGCTTCACCCAAACACGGCCCCGGGCGAGCCGGGAAGCCAGGCTTCCTCATGGTCCTCTTGGTACGGCAGCCAGCCCCGCAGCAAAGGTCAGCCTGTCTCCAGCTGGAAAGTGCTCTGGTCAGTAGTGGTCAAAAAACATTACTGCCCACTGTTCGCTGCTGTGCGGAGGAGATGGTTGTCATTTTTGGAGCTTCTTGCCCATCTTTGACAATGCAGAGTACACAAATTGATCGATTAATTTTACTGCTTTACCTGTTTCATAAATTGTCCAAGGATTATGATGCAGTTCAAATCACTAGCTACCGATGCTTTTTGAAGAAAGAGATTTCTTGAACAATTCATAGCAATTATTTGTAATCTATTTTATTTTGACTAGACTCTGTTCATGACATAGTGATTTTTTTTGGCTCATTGATTTGAAGGGGTTTAGATTTCTAAGTTATTGTATTTGAAGATAAGAATTCAGAATTTGCTTTCAGTTAATAGACTTTCAGTCCAGGAGAGATAATAGTTCGCTCAGTCTACCTCCTTGAACAGCACAGGCCAGAGGTTTCAGGCAGTTCTTTCCCCCCATGCTTTGATGTATGAGTACATTTGACAAAGCGTTATCTCCTAGAAAATTATTCAGTCTTTCTTTCAAGCCATATAGAATTCTCCTGCTTTCAATAAAAACCCCAGATGTTCCCATGACTTCCCCCTCATTAAAATAATTTGCTACAGTATTCCTGAGAAACTAATAGAAATAGCTGAGAATACGAGCAGAATTTGTAATGAATTTTCTCACACCTTTTAATATTTTCACAGCAAAATTTTCAAACTTGCCGAAGGAGGTTTGGGCTGCTGCTGCCCACTTTCATCCAGGCTCATTATACCTGGTTTAGTGCCATCGTTAGTCTAGACCCTTTCTCTGGTCAGTGGAGAAAAATTAGCTATCCCATGTGGATTGCACTTTCCTAGGCTGGTCACTCTCCTGACCACAGTGGGAGGCTAGAACAATCAGTGTGTACCTTAAATGTGGTACTTATATTTAGGTGGAAAATGCCCTGGCTCTACTTGCTCACTCTTAGGTTTGGTTTGTGAGGAGAAGGGATGGGGCACAATGCTGGAATCACGCAAGGAAATCTATCGCCCTTCCAGCTCTAGCAATTCTTATGGGTCTTTTCTGGTAGCACTGAGGTTTATTTTAAGGAATACATCAGGCTCAATGTTGTTCCCTCTCCTTCTGAAATTATGCTAACTCTACTTCTCAGCCTTATCATCAGCATCCTGAGTCCCTTTTTACTTGCCAGGGAAAGGAAGAGGCCAGATCTTTGACATGCACAATATTAACTTTCTAAATCCCACTTTATTTCAGAATTTACTTGACTAGATAATTTCTATTTATTTTGGACTCATTCTGAAATCATGTCTATAGAGATTTCTGGAGGAAAGTACACCTGATACAAAAGATTTTGCTTTTTCCTCTTCACCCACCCCCCCGATCACCACTGACAACAGTCTTTCTGAGACGACCCTGCCTTCTTTCACATTTCCACTTTCGCTCTTTCCCTCAACACAGTTTCTCTGCACTCAGCAGCCTGCAGCAGTGCTGTAAAGTCTTCCAGTAAATGTCTCATTTAAAGAGTGAGGAAGCCTGAATTAAACAGGGCAGGGACTCTTGCTGGCCCGAGTTAATGGAGATGTCTTTTAGAGAGATGTCAGTTCTAGACAGTTCAGCTCTGCCAGCATCGTGACAAATCTTCCCCACACGGTTTAACAGTGTATGAACAACGATCCACTATGAAGGTGTGTGATGGCCTTTGGATTGGGTTGTGGCTCATTTTTAGGTGTTTTCTCTTAATTCAGGGCCACAGTTTCTGACCTCATACAAGTGAATGAGAACAGCAAGAAAACCAAGTCCTGTAACTGGGGCTGGCTGTCTTTAGCTCAAAGGCACACCAGAAACCCCATCTTCTTGGTCCAGTCCTGTTAATAAATCATGTTATATCCTGCAACTAGTGGAAAATATGGATGTGTCTACACGATATCTATAGAAGACAATATGACAAGTCTGGGATGTGAAATAATTCTAATTCTTGCAACTGAAGCCAGAATTTGGTATGATATTGTCCAGTAGCTAGAAATTTCACAGTCATGATGGCGGCCCTCTCCAGTCTTCAGAGAAAAAAGCATCTAGTAGTCTATGATGATGTACCGGTAGTGATGCATTGCATTTATAAGGTTGGAGATCTTAAAAAATTAACACTGCTCTTGAAGCTTCCAAAGTTGTGCCAACTTGTACTATGGAGCAATCATTAGGGTAATGAACAATTTTTCTTGGGTGACACCTGCCATCACTTGAAAATTTCATAAATGGGAACATTTCAGAAGTGACAAAACTTCCATTCTTGCTGAAAAACCCAAAAGTTAGTTAAAGCCAAGCTTTCTTTTCTGAAGTACACGCTCTCAGAGCATCAGCACACCCAAAAGTTTCACTACTAATGCTTTTTTTTGGTGCAGCAAACCATCTTGTGTTTCCACATATACTTCCAACACTAGAAATTTCCTCAGTTTGACAAAAAGTGTTCCCTCTATTTTAGGGCTGGGTTAAACCCTCATTGCTGAGGAGAGGAGACAGGGCAGTCACACAGCCACTCCCCACTACATGATGCGGAGCAAATGTCAGATGTGCTGAAGCTAATGGGGAAGCGACAGTGCGCTTCACTTCTCTGGCCCTGCCCTCCACTTCTCCCTTCCTCCCTGTGTCTGACCTCTCGCACCAGGAAACCTGCCCTTGGTTTGCAGATTGTTCTGCTGTTATCCTGCCTGAGAAACAAACAAACAAACAGAAACCCCCATCTGTGCAGAGAAGATACCGTTAATATATAACCACAAGGATCAGAAAAACTAGTGAGAGTGCAAACAAGGGCAAGAACATGTTTGCAGTGTGTTCAGGATGGATTGCCCAACACTGGGGGAAGCAGAACACAAAAGTTACACTTCCGCCAGACATCATGAGTGACTTGTCAAAAAAAGAGGTTTAAAGGCTACACTTGCCTTCCCCCACCCGCCTCTCTCTTTTCCCCTGACTCTTTCCCCTTGTCCAGTACATAGGTTGCAATTAAATCTTCCTAAATCAGAAAGAAATGCTACATTTACACATTTCTCAAAAAAAAATAAAGCAATGCCAAATGAAAAGTGAGGGTGGCTTTGCAGAGGATAAGCGCAGAGGAGGAAGAGCCCCCAGGCCTGGGCTGTACGCAGGGGTGGCCACGTGCACATCCCAGCACCATGCTGTGGTCCAGGACTATTCACCAGGAGGCGACAGCTCTCACGGCACTGAGCACTGGGCAAGGTAACACCCAGTATCTTCCTCACCAGATTTCATCAGAGAAGTAGGACTAACCCACATCACCATCCGTCACTGTGTTCCTGAAAAAAGTGGGGTAATAGTTTGCAAAAATCAGTAAAAGATTGCTGTGACAGGAGAGCCATCCTGGAATAACCGAGTGTGTTTTCCTGCCAGCAATCCTCTCACATCTACTAAGAGAGCAGAAGCTGCGATAGCTAACTGACTCAAAGTCTAGCGTCCTCCACCTCCTCTGCTAGTTACCCAGCCATCACTTTTCCATCAAGGTTGTAGCTGATGGTGACGTTAAAGCAAACAGCCAGGACTGTCCTCGTGTCCTGGGCACATGCAATGGAGAGCACAGCAGGGTTCGTGCTCCCTGGCGGAATTTCCTTGGTGTCACCACCCTGCAACAACCTATGTGGCTTGATTGCTGCAGAGTCCTGGATGTTGAAACACACCCAGTCCCTTTGGGGTTCCCCCTGGAATAACCTGTCTTTTCACTCCTCAGCTTTTCCTGCCTGGTTTGGCTTTTTTTTTTTCCCCCAATTGATCTCACTAGAATATACAGTGACCGATACCCTTCAGCTGTACTAAAAAGGCTGTAGACATGGTTTATATCCTCACTTTCCATTTCAGACTACTACAGGAGGCAATTTTTTAAGACTATCAAGGCAGCGTCCCACAGGCAACCAGGGTTCAAAGCTCCTTGAAATGATCAGTTGGTCATTCAGAGCTTGCACAAGCTTTCACAGTTAGAGAAAAGAACATTATTACAGCAAGAAAGAGCCAGATTAAGACCTGACGCTCCTGCCTGAAGCTTGACCCAGCACCTTGGAACCCGCTGACAAAGCCTGGTGATGCACCTGCGTAGGAGCAGCCCCTTTGCTTCAGCCCAGCCCTTGGCTCCAGCACTGCTTGCTCCAGAGCAGCACCGGGCTCCAGACAGGGACAGCACTAATCGAAACAACATAACGTTGTATTAACCACACATATGCAAATCTACACTTTTGGCTATATTGTTCTGTTGGACTGCTTTTACCATAGATCTAATCTCTTCACCTTTGGCATGGAAGACGTGTTTTAATTAACCCACTAGCAAAACATTAGACTGAGACAGTCTGATCATTTTTAACTTTATTTTCCTGAATGAAAACAATGCTGGCCAAATTTACTGTACACTGTCACCTTAATTACCTGTCTTAGACAATCCCTTTCCTACTCACTCGCAATTTATCACAGTATAACACAAAAACTCTTCCTCTAAAAAAAACTTTAAATGCTTCTGAGATTCAAACCGTAGATTGCTTGTGCAGCTATAATCTTAAAAAACATCTGCTACATTTGTGTGGTAAAGGAAGTCTCTTTAGAATACAGCCTTTGATTTCTATAAAAGACAAATCAGGCCACATGTTTTTGTTTTGAATGCTTCTCATCACAAGAGGAAATTTTCTGCAGCTTGGAATTTTGAAGGCATGAAAAATGTATTTATTTTTTTAAACAAAGAGCGTACATAAGAACATCAACAAAACTCCTCGGAAGTGTTAAAATCCATTCCTCTATCAACTTTAAAGAAACACTAACGACTGCCTGACCCACATTTTGATCTACCTTTTTGTCTTAAATTTATCTGGGTCAAATCGTGTCCTTGATCCAGGCATGTAACTCCCACTGACATCTCAGACCTTAGGAGGTTCACCCATCATTAGTTCTGAGGCTGCTCATAGCCCGGACTAGCAGAAGATACGGAGGTTTCACTGGGGTTTTTTTATTTGTCTCTTGGAAAAAGTATGTTGATAGTAGTCATTTGACAAACTGGGTTTGACATCACTGTGAACTGAAGGTACGAATCGATGGTACCTTGTGGGCTAGTGAGGCCAGAACAGACTTGTTTTGCCTGATTCAGAACTAGCTGTTTTTTAAGGATCTATTAAAAAATAAATGCTTCTGGTTCTTCATGGGGAACCCTTCATTTTAGATTTTAAAACTGTTTTATTGCTGCCTATTTCCTCCACCTACATCTCCTTCTCTCTTCTTCACGGAGATACTAGAAATGCTTATACCAATCTTTTTCAAAACCAACCATAGCTGCAGAGGATCATCTTTTATAGCTACCAACCACCCAAATGCTTCATACTCTGGCTTTCTCCTCTGCTCCCTTCCCCCAGAAACTGATAAGAAGCATTCAGCTAAAAGGGACCCTTTTGTCCCCCAACCACTGTAAACCAAGGGTCAGATCCTGCCTAGCATGGGCTCTTACTCCTCAGTGTGGGGCAGGTGGTTCGATGCTTCCCTTGTTGAGGGCAAAAGGAGCCCCCACCTTCCCGCTGCGAGCCGGGGCCAGGAAGGGAGCAGCAGGGACATGTTGCAGGAGCGCAGCTCAGCTCCCCGCAGCCGCTTAGATCAGCAGTGCATCTAAAGCACTGCAGCTCCAAAGCCCGATCTCTGTTGTCTTTCACTGATGGAAGATAAGTCAAATGAACAGCCAGTATCTCCCCTTTGATGAGCTTCTGATTACTGAGATTATTTTTTTTTTTGCATGCTAGAAATATATTTTTGCCATGATGTGAAATTCAAAAGCTAGTGTTCCGCAAAGTGAAGACAAAGATATAGAAAAATAATTATGATTAAATTTTAAAAACTCAGATCACCAACAACATAGCAAATCCCTTACATTTTTAGAGGTCTGTCAACTAAGTATGACTAAAAAGTGTCCTGCTGATAGCAGCTGTGACCTGGAGCACATCCTTTTAAGTGATAACTGTTGTCAAAGCGAGGAGATGAGCAGCAAGGGCAGAAAGGCACTTCAGCTGTAGCAGCTTGCATAGTTCTCATATAACTTTTATTTTCACTCAGTGGAAATACTTCATTGACTGTCATTTATTTTTGTTTTGTGGAGGAATTGTTTCTCAGTTCACTGATTTTTCTTATAGTCAATTGGTGTTAAGCAGGCTGTCACTTATCCCTCGTTTTAATGCCAAAGAAGTTTTAAAATTCATATATGCAAGCTCCCGTCAACTTTAGGTTGCATCCAGAACTCACTGAAGTCAATACAGAGACATCAGTTACCTCCAGTCAGTTTAGGATCCACCTGTTTGTGACCTGTGCCTGTGGCTCTCTGCTTTTCTTGTTAAGCCTCTAATCAGATTCAGCTTTAATATTCTGTGAAATATAGTATCTTTCTAAAAGGATAGTGGACTCTGTTTCATCTGAAGATTTACTGTGAAAGGGGATTATCATCCTTTTGCATGTGGAATGGAGAAAGCCCGTGGAGATAAATTTTGAAAGGTAAGGAGGCTTTGTCAGGCACTTGATCACGCGTGGCTCTGACAGAGGTATCAGGCCTTAAGCAGCGTGTACAATGGATCAGAGCTTTCCCTGAGCTCCCCCCACCCTATTTTCCCTGTAGAAATTCCTTATCCCATCAACAAATCGAGTTTCTCTACTCCATGTTCCCCGTGCATTTGTAAGAGAGAGCACAGTGCAAATGCACATTGTAGCCTGCTGGTAAATAATGGCAGATGTTTTTCATTACAGCAAAGGAGCGTCTTGTGCAATTAGAGAGAGAGAGCTTTAAAAAAATATTTTTTGCACAGAATAGCTGTGTATTTACATAGTTGTGAAATTGCTTTTCTGATAGAGAATCAGATTTACAAAACACTTGGTGCATTTTTTTTTTCTGTAATCATGTCTTTCTCTTGCTCTCAGATGCAGTATTCCTTGTAAACAACTGTCTCCTCTCCTTAGTACCTTCATCTGTATCGTGGATGGAAAAGAGATCCTGAACTAGTTCTCATTCCAGCATTTGTCTGAAGTCTACAGGACTGCGTGGAAGGATTCCCAGAGGATTCACTGCGTTTGGATTGGGTACTGAGCTCTGGGTGCAGTGCGCACACTGAGTAATCAACCTGCTCTGCCCTGCCAGGTTTCATCTTTGATTAATGAATGTGCAATTTAACGAACATTCACTAAACCTTTCAAGCGCACCAGAGCTCATTTTTGACCAGCTTTCACCATTTCACACAATTTCTGTACAAACCTACTGAAAAGCTGGGGCTTTACTGGAAGCTATGGAAACTGGGGTGTCCTCTGAGCTCAAAACTACAGCTTGTGAAGGGAGGGGGAGCTGGACCCTGAACTTGCTCTTGAGCTGAATTTGAGAGGCGTACAACTGCCTTCTCTTCTGACATCTCCTACTCAGTTTCAGACCATTCAGAAGTGCAAGCAATTCAGGGAAGTTCAAGCATGCATTTCACTTTTACTGAGGCAGAAATATCAGCTATGCTACAACAGCAAGCAATCAGGATTCTGCGTTGCTATCTAGATCCCTTTTAAAATGCTGTCCAGATTTGGGGAAAACTCAGACACAGATTCACATAATACCATTGCAGTTAGATATTCAACTCTTCTTTTCAATTACAATACTGAGCTATAATGTATTTAGCCTTTTTTAATATAAATAATCTTGTTTCTCGACCATAAAGCAGGTGCAGATGAGGGTGCATTGTCAGTCTGGGTGTCACTGCAGGATTAAAAAGAAGGAGCAAGGTTTCTGCAGTGCCTGACATGGGATGAAGTTCTGACCTTTGTCTCCTGCATTTGGAGATGGAGAAGATGAGAGCAGCTCTTTTCCAAAGAGCTCAGCTCCCAGTAGTTCCCATTATAACACCATGACTCAGCACCTAACATGTGATCTCTGCCCCCGACACAAGCAGGGTGAAGAAAAAAAGAAATATCCAATGACCCCTGGAGCAACATGTCTTGCTGACAGTTAATTTGCCAACTGCACTCTGTGGCTTTGTATATTAATTAAGTACTAAATTAATTTGTTTTTGTTGCCGACTCACAGAGAGCAGAACATACCTTTATTGCATAATGCCCAATGCCATTATCAGCCAGCTAAATGCAGCCCTCAGCTCACCGACATGGCACTGCTGCTGACTTCAACAGATGCCACATGAAAACGTCTAGGGGCAGCTTTTGGCCTGATGTGTTTCATTGTGCTACAGGCAGCCATGGGGCACTTTCATTCCTGTAAGCAAATTTTCCTTCAGAAGCTTGGCAAAGTAAAACCTCAGACACTTTTGGGCTCTTTGCCCAACTTGAGAACAAGGGGCACAAAACAAGGTTCATTTTTCTCACCAGCTACAAATTTGATTGACATGGAGGGCTGGTCCTATTAAGCTGGGATCTGGCCTGGGTTCAATGTATTTGGAAGCCTAGTTACAAAAGCATTAAAAAGACTTTAACAGAGATTTTGTCAACCTATCAAAGACAAATCAAGAGTGATTTCCCTGATGCCTCTGCTGAATTGGGTAAATTTCATTTATTGACTTCAAGCACTGCGTGCTGGTAATTTTTCTCTCCGTCTTTTCCTCCAGAGGAATTTGACATGATCAGATCTACTCTGATGTTTCATAATCACATTTTCTTTCCCCTTCCTCTCTCCTCCTTTGCAGGGTGTTTGGAGTGTTGCTACCAGGTATGCAATATGCATACATGTTGGTATGTCAGAGACAAAAGTTGGGCCAAATTCAGAAGTGTGCTAAACCAAAGCTAACTCAGTAAAATCTCCTTTCATCTAACGTGTCCTGCGCTTTCTTTGGCTTGTATCACATAGAGTCCCTCAGAGTAGCAACTACAGGATCGCACAGGTGAAACAAGGTTTTAAGCATGACTTTTATGAGACCTGGAATGGACTAAACCCTTTCAGCTTGATGCACTTGCAGCTTGATGCATTGTCATTTTGTGGGATGGAGGAGGAAAAGAATGTGAGCATAAGTGCACCATGGAAGGGGGTATGTGTATGTTGGTATAAAAGTTGCTTTCAGGCAATACTAATCAACTGGAAGAATTTTTTCCTTTGGGGGAAAATGGGTATTATGTAGTTGGGGGCACAGGATTTCAATGCATCTGCAATAAATCTGAGTAGGACTGTCCAGAGGATTCCCTGCAGTACCAGAAAGACTGCTACAGCCTCATCTGTGTCCGGAGTTTTCATTTTTATGTCCTACTAATTTTTAATTTGCATGGCACACACTTTGCACTGATTCTTCTCCCCTGGCCCTGAGGAAAGGCAGAGAGACCCATGCAGGGGCTGCTAGGCTCACCTCCTGCAGGAGAAACTGTTGCAAGAACAAAAACACACCGATGTCCTTGACCAAGTTTGCTGGGGTTTGCGGGTAAAGCACAGTGTGACTGACACAGCTTGGCACGTTCCTTGGAGTCTGCAGTCACATTTGCAAGGATTTTGAATGAAACCCAAGTGAGCTTCAGTGGTTTCAACTCTGCAGTGGCACTGGTCCCAGTGTAGACTTCAGAGTGCAACTCAGCCTTGAAAGAAACATTGTCCCACACAGCGCAATGCAAATAGGTTTTTAAAGCCAGCAGCAGTCACTTACAATGATGGTAAGAGCAGAAACAGGCTGAGCTCCTCTCCATGTAGAGCTTTCCGAGCTCCTTGTGCATGTGCAGAGCTGGCCTGGGGCTTGTTAGCAGGAAAAATATGCAATGGCAGAAGCAAAGGGCCAACAGGTTCAAAGTGCCCAGAGGCACCCCAGGGTGCAAACGGGTGTTGCCCTCACTACAGTCCTTTGTCATCAGTCCTGAAGATCAGCCAACTGAAATGTGCTGCCTTGGATGTCCTGAAAGAGCATCCTCCCAAATGCACCTCCCTCCCCCTGCACCCGTGGGGCTGCGTGGAGCTGTGGGCAGCCGGGCACTGGCTGTCCTCCGCAGCTGCTGAGGGCCGCTGCCTGCTGTGGCTCTGCTTAGAGGAAGCCTGGTGCACATGTCCTTTGTTCTCTCCCCTTCCTGGAGGAGAAAACCAAAGCTAAGCAAGATTTAAGTGATGTGCTCAAAGTCAGACTGTGATTCAGTGATCAGCTGAGAGAGCAGACGTGCTGTGCTAGCCACTATTCCCGTTTCTTCCAAGTTAATGTGGATGGATTTATTCAACGCATATTTATTTTGGGGTTTCTTTTTCATGACATTTCCTCAATTTCTTGACTTACAGTTTTCATTATTGTGAAATTTGATTACAGAACCAGGCAAAATCGCAGAGCAAGGCATGTTTCCACCATGCAATTTCACTCCAAACTAGCCCCATTTCAGCCTGAGGATTGCACGGAGAGAGGATCGATTCTGAGTTTGCCAAGTGACATAATCATGAAAAATATTCTGAACTTATTTGGATCCCACCAAAAATATTTCATACACTTGAAATGCCTGCTTTTTTTTTTTTTTTTCCCCCCCTTTTTTTTTTTCTGTCGCCTTTTCCTGATGTTCCACATAGTGAAATAGCACGGGAATGAGGGAATACTGCTTCTGGATCCTCAGTAATGCTTTGTCATTTGCCTTCTGTTTCTTTATCGGTACATGCTACTACAGACAGTCCCTGATCAGAGCAGGGTATGTAGGATACAGAGATTCTCACAATGTCAAAATGTAGCATGCTGGCCTGGAGCAACTCTTCAATTTTTCACATTTATGTGACACTATGGAAGTAAGTAAAAGCCATGATTTTATCTTGTGCCCTAGCAGCTAGAATTTACATAAACTTATAGAGGTCTTGAAATCACAAATGCAAAGTGAAGTATTGCGTATCATTAAAATAAATCACTGTCACAGAAGCCTAAAACTTAAATAAAAGCTTGCTTTCTAGAATCAGTCTGTCTGGTCATACAATGCAAACAACAAACAGTTTTCAGCATTCTGTAGATCATATAAGTTATGCCAATCTCTATTTTTATTCTACAATATCAGATTTAGTATCATAGAGTGCCCTCCCTTAGCTATGTTTAATTTGGCTTTATGTTTGTTTATTTTCTTTTTCATGTCATTTTTTCCTCTTGTTGTTAGTTTTGTTTGGCACTTGCATAATAACACTTTGGAAACATTAACTAATTAACCTTCCTAATACTCCTGGGAGGTACTGTAGGCTACGTAAGCCTTATCCTGCCTCCCACTTCATGATGAAATAAGCAGGAGTTGTTTGATTTGCATAAGGTTGAAAAGAAAGTTGTCGGAGCTAAGACTCAGATCTGGGGATCCTGGTTTGGATTTGTCCCTTTCCCATTTACGCTGCAACTATTTTACAGCTGCTTGTGGGTTCACTAAGCAAGAATGGACAAACTACAGGGCTGTACCCTCTTCCCTGAGCTCCCTGTCACTCAGTACAGGCATTTGGGGCATCCCCTAGCCATACACACAGTCTTACCATCCCCATCCAACGGCATCACTACCGCACAAGGAACAAAAGCTAGCACTTCTGTGACTGATCCTTTTGGCATCAGTGTTACAGTAGCGCCTAGAAATCCAAATAAAAGCAAGGCTATTTCTGGTGGATACTGTGTGAATCTCTGTGCAAAATTGTCCTTGTCTTCCACAGCTCACAAACTCCTCTGTATATGCACCTTCTGGCTGAGTATTGAACCCACTAGTATGGTTAGAGAGCTATCATTCAAATATGGCTTGCCCAGAGAGACAGAATTGGAAAAGCAGTCTCTCCAGAGGATGGCTGGAAGGGTAACTACCTTTGTAACTTTATACCTGGGATGTGCAATAGGCTAATATTATCAGAGGGAGGAGTAAGGATAGGGTTAGGTAAGTCAGCTACCCTAGGAAGCCAACTCCCAGGAAGCATAATGGCAGGTGAATGCCTGAGGAAGGAGGAGGGCTGGTTTGTGCAATGGCGAGTGGGGGAAGCAGTGGGAAGAGTGACTCCAGCAAAGGCCTTTTGGTGCCTCAGGCACCCTGTGCCTTGCCCTGGGGGGTCTGTGGCTCAGGGCAGTGCTGTTGCCACAGGAGCAGGGAGTTCCAAGGGTGGAAGGCTGGTGGAGTAAGTCCTCTGTAGAAAACCAGCCTGTGTGTAGGGACTGCTCAACCTGACGAGAGGGAGAAGGAAATGCACAGCCAGCTGTGTTGAAGGATCCAGCAGCACCCCAACCCATGCACCTGGACAGCCTTTCACTTCGAATCAAGCAACTTCCACTGCCGGTTTTGCTCCTTGGGATGAATATGGGCTCCCTCTTCTGCAAACTTTTCCAGTGAACTTGTGTGGGAACATGCATAAACATTTCAGGAGCACCCCTTAGCTGTGAGGTCCTTGGGTTTGATGATCCTGCTACATTCACCTTTGTGCTCAGGGTATTACAAACCAGCCAGCGAGACATGTGAGTGCCCTAGTGCGCTGCAGCACTGGGACAGGTTCCTGCGGAGGGTCTCTTACAGCCTAGCTGAGACGAGAAAGGCTGAGAGGAGCAACAGCACTGATTCAGCATGTTCCTTTCAGCATCATAACTGCAGTGGACTGGAGAGCCATGTCAATCCAGCAATGAATCATGGCAATCACCCTGTGCATGCTTGAGCAGTGCTGCCTCGTGTGCCAACATGCACTTCTTTAATGTTCATGACTGTTTGGATTCCATCAAGAGCAATGCAGCACGCTGCCCGCTCACCACTGCAACACCGCTGCCAGGATCAGCCTCCGCAGTCCCCCAGCTCCTCAAACTGGAGACACTTCTGCAGCTGAAGGCTGTTATCAGACTGTTCTCTGTGTCTGCCTTTTCCGAACGGGAGGAAGGTGAACTGGTGATCACAGGGGACAAAACCGGTTTTGATGGAATATACATGTGTATAAGTGGAATATGCAGCTGTATAATGGAAAAACACAGTTTGCAATGTTTGTGAAATAGGCCAGTGGTGGGCTGAAATGTCAGCACTTCTCTCCTTTTTATGTGGTAGTAGAATAAGATTAAATTCCCCTTAAATGCCGTAGTGGCTTCTGCCTTATTAGAATCATCTCTCATAACATTTTTAGAGTATTGTGTGGAATCCACTTAAACGAATCCCCATGAAATGAAGAGAGCTGTTAGAATAATCTGACTGTCGTGCAGCGGGCTCTGCCTTGCACAGCAAAGCTTTGCTGTGTGCTTGCTGAGGGAGAGCCGGCACCAGCTTCCCAGCTATTCATATTTAAGTATCTCAAAAGGCACCAAGATACTTGCAACAATATTGTATCATTCTGCTATTTGAGCAAGGAGAGACAGAGCTCTGAATAATTAAAATCAATTAAAAGGCTAAAGGATAGGGATTCTTCTTGTCTTCTGAGAACACTTTCAGCAGCGGGTAAATGTTTTCTTGCCTTTCCCAATAATTAGCTCTCTCAAACACACCTACCCACACAGAGTCTTGTGCAGCCACAGTCTCTTATGGTTTAGATTTTAGAAGATCTCAAGGTCAGTTACGCGAGCATGTAGCACCCGCGGCTGGAGCCCCGCGTGCAGCCCAGATGGTGGGTTCCTGAGGAAGTCGGATCCAGCTGCCGCAACCTGGGCACCACTGAAGACCAAAATCTGCTCTCACAAGTGCGTGCATTCAAATCCTTCTGGAAATATGTAGCAGCTAGCTGAGTTGGGCTGGACGTGCCAAAAAAAAAGAAAAAAGAAAGAAATCCTAATGCCTTAGCTGAAGAAAAAATGACAGTGCTTTCTGTGTATGTGTCTGGTTTAGATTCACAGGCTGGGAGCAGTATGGTACGAGAGCACTTTCATCTCACCAAGCTGTAGTTTAGGAGATTAAGGTCTATCATCTTGGGATAAAAAAAAAAACAAAACACCAAGCAACTAGACCCTTGATCTGCTCCATCAGCTGATGTCTTCTCTGACTCAGGGCATCTCCACCTGAACACCCACTGATCTCTGCTGTTCCTGGTAATGATGCAGCCCTGTGAAGCAACAACGTGCGATTGCATTATCTTGTGATGAGGTGGCACTCAGAGCAATGATGAAAACAGTGTAAGCCCTGAGAAGCTTTCTGCCTCTTCATCACTCTTTACACACTCCTCTCCCTCCTGTGTCCCTCTGCCTCTCCTGAGAGCCCCAACCGTTTGGTTTTCTCTGCTGCCTTATTCAAAAAAAGCCATTGCTTCCCATAGCATGAAATCCCTGTAACAGACAGGAATGAATTGCTGGCTGACACATGCCCTGTGATAAAACATAAGACATAAAGAAGCCTTTGGGTTTGGGTTGGCTTCAGAATATATCAGGTTATTTCTGCTGTGATTTGGGGAGTACAAACATCTTCACGTTAGCAAACAGCACACAATAGGGTTTGTATCACAGCAAGGAATGTGCGTGGCTTTTTGAAAGGCCAGCTCCTACCTTGGCACTGCCCGGAGGGGGAAGAACAGCCCTGTACGATTGTACTTATTCCCCAGAAAAGTATTATAAGGGTTTACTAGTTAACTTAGCCTTTAATAGCTCTTGTTCCCCACCAGCACCCTCTTGCCTCCCTCCCCACTTACACTGACTAAATGATTTAATTGAAATTATGGAAATGTTTTTGAAAAACGCAATGAACAAAATGACATCTTTGCTTTTGGGTACAGTGAACAAAATTATATCTTTGCTTCTGGGTGAGAATGTTTAAAATTGGAATTTTTCTGTGGTTTTCACAGGGAAAAATTCTGTTTTCCATTTTATAGTGTTTTTTCCCCAGCTAAAATGATATACATTTGAGAATACATATAAATAGAGAGAGAAAAGCAACAGAGCATGTTCCAAATGACATGGTCTCTGGAAGGGAAAGCTCCTGCACTGCCCAGCAGGTTGCCAATAATGGTCGCGGTGGGAAGGAGGGGAGGACGCAGGTAGTTTGAGGATACAGGCTCAGGAGAGGACTGGAAACCAGTTCATGCACTTCTGCCTTTGAGTCTGGCAAAACCCAGATTCCCATGCAGGGCACCGAGAGCCATCACAGCAAGGGATGGGTCAGGACAGTCAGTGTGATTTGGTTTAAGAGTGGGACAAGAACATTTTCTGGACTGCATATTTAGGAAGACCTTTTAGCACACGATCCAGACTGACCCCGTGTGTTCTTAGGTTTTTTAGAAAAGCATGTACACTCTTTTTTCCCTAATATGTTTAGCTCAGCTCCCTTAAGAAAGCACGGACAATGCCATCTCCCTCCTCTCTAGGTTCCTGGATAGAACAGCGTTGAGTAGTTTTCTGTGGTTCAGATGTGTTTCAAACATGGGACAATTGCCAGGATTTCATTAAGTGAACAACATGTGAATGTAACCACATATAGTACTGCTTACATCCATATAGTGCAGAGCGCCTTTGCATGAAAGCAGATGTTATGGAAACAGCCCAAGTCAAATAAGCAAAGGAAGATTACCTCCATAATGAGCTAAAAATTAGTTCTGCACCCTCTTAAAGGGATCACAAAAAAAAAAAACCAACATGTTTTCATAAAATAAACAGAGTGTTAGTGGCACAGACACAGAGGCAGGTATCCGCAGGTATAAAGCATTTGCTCTCTCACTATCCCATATATAAACATTTTAAAGATAAATTCAGATGCAAGCCTAAATATATCCAAGTGAATCTAAATGGATATAAATTACTTCTTCCACCATACAAATCATACCATATAAAAATTTTCTGAATTTCTTTGCTTCTTAGACCCTGATTTATTATCTGGCTACTAGGAAGTGCTGTCATCACTGAAATGTTTAAACAGATTAACACAAACTAATTATAGTCTATAAAATGATTAAAGTTGAAATATCATTATTTTACATATTTTTTATTTCAAAAAAATATCTTTGGCATATACATAGCACATAGCATATGTTGTCATTTGCCTACACTGGGTATTCCATCCAGTTTTAATACGGAAACCTCACACACACACACACACTTTTTCCCCTACATCTGCCTTAAAATACTTTTCTCCCGTCACTGCACATCACTGTCCAACGGCTGTTGTGCTTTCACCAGTGGCAGTGACAGAAAGGGACTTGCATGTTGGCGATCGGCATTTTAGTTGATAATTCCTTGGTCAGCATTGATCTGGAACCAATGTTGCTCTCTCATTATCATCACTGCTGATTCAAGCACAGTCTTTCTTTTTTTTTTTTTTTTTTTTTTTTGTGGGTTTTTTTTTTTTCAATGGGGGAAATGAAGGGGTTTATTGGTAAGAGGAGGCAGCCAAAATGAGAGTCAGTATTAGTGGGCAAGAAGCCTGGGGGTTTTCCCTGTTTTCTCCCATGTTCATATCCCTTCCTAGCTTACTCAAAAGGCACAAAAGGAGAAATTTTAAAGGGAAGTCCCTTCTCCGTCAGTCTCTGCCCACAGGAACACTTTCTTCCTCTCACCACCCCTTGCTCCCTGGTGTTCCATCAGAGACGTACAGGGAGGGGAAAGCGGGGAAGGGGGGCAATGTAACTAGTTTCAAAGAGAAACTTTTTTCCTCATCAGCAGTGCTGAAACGCTTTGAAAAAGCCTCTCTTTCTGCTCAATATGAACAGCTATACACATGTCTTTAGCTTCCCCTCTCTTTCTCCCAGGAGGAGAGAAGTTAAGAACCTGAGAGAAGAGATTTTTTTTTTTTATAGCTCTTCATTACTTCAAAATGAACACTTTATTTCAAATTTCAGCACATTTTTGCTCTTTTTTTTTTTTTTAAATGAGACATTGAATGAAAGGACTACTTTATCCATTTTTGTCTAAACATTTTTGGGGATGGGGGGATCATTAAAACTTACTGACTAGATACATGAGTCTTTGCATTTTGCAATTTGGCTTACATTGAGTAATAGTTATTTGTCTGAGTTAAATTAATGTTAATGGATTTCTTTCATATTTCTTCCTCACTCTGAATACGATTTACTGAATGTAGCTTTTAAATGTCATTACATATGTGGAGTTAATTCACATCTGCATTTTTGTGCTGGGAGGGGTAACCTATTTTCTGCTTTCACTCTCCATAGCAGGGCTCACATGTTTCAGGGGCTAGTTCTGCCATTCACGTCTTTCAAAGAGCCCTGATTGGCTTCAGTGGGAGTTAAAAGCACTTCAGGGCTTTAAGAAAGAGGTCTGATCAGTTTTTAAAGTGTTCAAAGCTGAATGGATTTAACTATTATCTGCGAGTTTTCAGAAGTTTCTTTCAGCGACAATATGATCCTCAGTGCACTTAGTGTGACTTTTTTAAAAGGATTTGGTATATTGTGGCAATAACCGCAGAGCAAATGCTACCTATGAGGAGTCAGAATCAGTTGTTCCTCCATCAGAAAGTCACAGACCATCGATGTGACATGGGAGGGCTCAGCTGGGAGACCACAGGACAGCCAGACATGTCGGCTCGTGGGCACACTGGGAGCTGGAGCCCCGATGATGCTGATTAAAAACGTACAACAAATTTATGTCAGCTACTCAAACCATGAATTACCCGGGGACCATCCTGGTCCATCGAGGCAACGTGCTGTTACCCTCCAGCACCTTCCCTTGCCATCCCATCTGTGGTTTCACCAGGGCTCTGCAGAGAAGCGGACATCGGCCAACATGGACCTGGCAGGAGGATTAGTGCCTATCCCCTGGAAATTGCCAAAATGCTTGAAAGAGATGAAGAGTGCTTGACAAAGCACCTTAGATTTGGGGGTTTGAGGTATGACAAGCACATGTTCTTCCATGTTCCTGCATCACCCGTGTGATCCATCACAACACTTACAAATAAGCACTTCTCAGAGCTTAAGCACCTGCATAAGGCTTGGCATATGGTTAAGTGCTCAGCTGAAATGGGGCAACCATCGAAGTAAAAGCCCATTGAGTCCAAAATTTAGCTAATGGAAACTGGAATAGTGTTGCTGATTACAAGGGACTATCCTAATTAGCACCAGCAGAGAGCTGGAGCTTTATGAAGCATAAAACACAGCTATGCAGTACATCCCACCAGAAGTCAGCAGCCTCAACACTGACCTTTAAAATCATATTAGTTTGGTAATTCCAGCTACGATAGTAAAGTGCTCTTAAGGAGATACGGTAAATACTGAGACTGATATGTCTGTTTATATAAAATATATATATTTGTCAAAATGACAGCTGACATATCTAATTCTTTATAATTGTCTTTTCTTGAGAACATTATTTAATGTCCAATTTGAGAAAAAAAAAAGGAAAACTGTGTTGATTTGTGGCAGAATTATGCATGTGTATGGGTTTGCGCATGAAGCTGATCAATATGTGTCATTAGTGTCTACATACATAATTTTTATGGCTCTTTTTAATAGGGTTTGCTTTATGTTTTATTTTGAGATTGCTAATGAAAGACAGCTATTTATTTAGAGGTCAGCGTTAAGCTTGTTGTGATGAAATATGTATTTTGCTTTCTTTGTACTTGATAAGAATAATGCATGTACGTTTATTATGTCGGCAGCATAAGATTTATTATATCCACCGCTATTAATGCCTTGGCTTTTCAATGCTTAGATTTTGTAAGTGAGCTGATAAGTAGATACCCTGTTGTTACTTAGCAACCTTAATTGAAATTTTTAAACAAAATACTTTAATTTTGGAATTTCCCAGGTAATTTTTTTTGGCACTTCTTTATGCATTTACTTTCTGTTCTCCTCCATTTATTACAAGGAGATACCTCAGTTGTTTTCCCCTCCTTTTTTAATTAAAAGAAAACAGGAGAGCTGACAAGGAAAGTGAGCTTCAACCAGTGATGCACAGCTTTTCCTTCAGTCCTGATTTTTTTCCTTAGCATGTGTCAGCAAAGTTTTTACAAGAAAATTGCACTGTCGTCTCGCCACGACCTTTTTGCAAGTTTTCAACAGCACATAAACCTGCTGCCAAGTTAATCGAGGCCGGTTGCAGTCAGGCTACTGCCCAGGACCAGAGGCAGCCTGGTGCAGGCAGGGAGGCAGGGGCTCCAAGGGGGGGCCAACAGCAGCCCCCAGCCCCAGGCAGCACCTGGGTGAGCAGATACCTACTGTGGCTTCACATCACCAACACCACCTGCATTCTGACCACGGCAGGTCATCATTCCCCAGCAAAGGCATCAGCCCCACGATCCCCCATCTAACCCTGTTTTCAAAAATGCTTGACACAGGGTTAACGTTATCGCTATTAATGCTTCTCAGATGTTTTTTTTATTTTATTATGGTTTTTAGCCATAGGTTTCATGGTAGCTGTCAGGCTGGCCCTAAGTGCCTTTGAAAACCTATCTGTCATGCAAAGTTACATGTTGTGTTAAGTCACACTTCAGGCTCTCTGGTGTGCTGTCAGAAAATATTCAAAAAAAACCCACACAACACAAAAAATCAAAACCAATAACCCCACTCCTCAAACAAAAAAGAAACAAAAACCCAAAAAAATCCCCATGCTCCCACCTTAGCACTGAAATTGATTTTCCTTTATAATTTCCATAATAGTCTAAGTCTTCAGGTGCTGTATGAGAGATCACACCCAGTAATCATGGCTATGATCCTTCAACAATTATTCATCCCCTTCCTCCTCAAGCTGTTTGTGGGGGCACAATGTTCACAGAGGTGAAAGACCTGTATCAGTTTAATCCCCCTGTCTTTTCCTTTCATGCTTTGGCGCATTCAGTACTTTTGTCAGATGTAATTTTATCTGGGTAATGAGAAGATGAGTTCTGAGCCGCAGTTAAATAGTTACAAGGTGTGTAAGCTTGTCCCACACACAGAGGCAGGAATTACAGGCTGAGAAATGTAAGTTTTCCTTGCCAGAGTGATATGAGAGGTGTCAGAGGAGCAGCAGCTACAAGAACAGAACAAGCCCAAGGCTGATTCGACCTAGCCCCACATGCAGATGGCAGAAAGTGCCCGGATCCTCACATTTGTTTAGAAGAAAGGTGTATAAAAACAGGAGGAAGCAATACAGCATGTCTATTCATTAAAAAAATATATTTTTTTTAGCAGAGGACCCAAGTTAGTAAAAACCATCCACACCTAATTTAACAACCCACGCCAGTAAACTCAGGAGGGGCTGGGTTGTATTGTCTGAATGCCACAATTGCCCACCTCGCCCCAAAAATGCCTCTGAGACACCGAGGTTGCACTGAATTTGCACAGGCAGCTGAAGCAGCGTCACTCTCTCCGAGTGAGCACCAGGCTGCGTTTTATAGCTGGCTTTTTTTAATCCCCCGGTTTTGTGTGAATTCTGCTGAAGGGGAAAGGGTGTGGAGGAGTCAGTGCTGGAGCTCCTAAAGGTGTAGCATCCAGCAGCTGCTCAGGAAATCTCTGAAATCCCCACGTCACCCAGCTGGGAAGGGCAGCGAGGGGAAGTACAAAAGCCACTACCTATTCACTGCAGCCAAAGGTGTTTCCTTTAGCTCTTCTTTACTGAGTGGGGTGGGGAAGAGGTGGAAGGAGCAGCCAAAAAACCTGAGCAGGCATCGTGATGCTCATTTTAGGAGAAGCCACTTTCACAGGGAAAAAGGGAGCATTAACCCTTCAGCTCATGGGATGCTCACTGACAGTCCTGAGCGTTTGGGCAGGAAAGCAGCATCTCTGCTGAGGCTGGCAGCTCTGCCTGGGGGTCACTCACAGCTCCCTCTTCTTCCAGTCCTCCTGCTCAGAAAGGCTGCATCAATTGTGCAAATTTCTCGTATTTCCTGATTTAGGAATTAGGGCCATTGCCTTCTTCAGGTCATGCCCTGCCGCTCCCTCAGAAAGAAAAAGGGGAAAAGAGTGATTTACTAGAAAGGATGATAAAATCTTCAGCATGATGATACCTGACCTGTCACCCACAGCACTGCTGCTGGCATGGGCTGGAAGTGTGTCTGAGTAGCACTAGAAGGACAGAAGTGGGAAAAATAAGTGTTTCACTTGGAAGTAAAACTCTCAGTATCCTCAGACATCAGATATTCTCAACAACAACAAAAAATTGTAGATATTCGTATCATTCATTCCACATCCACCTGATTTCCCAGAAATGTCAAATTTCTCTCTAACCCTCCCTGCCCACACACCCACCCACCCCCAAAAAAAAAAACCCAACAACAACAAAACCACACCACATTAAAAACCATCTCATTGAACTAAAATCTTCAATGCACTTTGACTCCTGTTCTCTTTACTGGGGGGACTTTGGAGAATATGGTTTGATTAGGTGGTCTCTCAGCAGTATCTGTGTCACTCATTGCAGCAAGTTCCCCAGAGTATGTTGAACTGTGTTGGTGCTGGGGTGGAAGAAAGTTTTATGAAAAAGCAATTGTTTTTCCCAGCTGGCTTCACCCGAGTGCAGCCAGGATAAAGCTCCTCACTCATAGATCTTGGCTTTTTGCCTGCACAAGGTCTCCAAAATACCCAGCGGGTGGGGAATCGGGGCTTTTCCTTTCCCACCAGCCAACCCATCATGGCCAAACCACTCCAGTTTTAAACTATTTTTAAATCCAAAGGCAATCCAGCTGGTGACATAATGATTGTGGGAGCAACGCCACACAGGGCACCTGGTGAGACAGCTAAGAAAAAACCCGGACAGTCCTCAAAAACCCTGCCAGCATCAGGAACAGCCCCAGGGGAGCCAGACGGGCTGCATCCAGCTCTGCCCTGCAGAGATGCCGGCCCACACCCCGCTTCCTTCCCTCGCACAGCTGGCGGGTTCAGCCATTTTGCTGGGTTTCTACCAGGCTTCAGCATGGGGTACAGCCGCCTGCAGCATTACACAAGGACTGGAAACGCTGTGCCAGGGGGAGGACTGAGGAGAGAAACCCCACTGTAGTGGGCAGCTTGGGTCTGGGTCCCAAGTTTGCTGCTTTGCTGTCTGTTTTTTCTCTGGGGATATGTTACAGCCTGCGGGAGCATCAGGTTTAGCCCAGAAGGTAGGATCAGTGCTGGGCTGAGAAAGCAGCTGGGACTGTCACAGCCTGGATGTGACTTCTACCATATCAGAGGTGTCTCATGGTATCTGACAGTCTGCTTGCCCAATGCAAGCAGGTCACATAAAAAGCAGACTGTCACAGGGGAGAAAGGACTTCCCTGAGGTTTCTTGCCTCCTCCAGCTCCAGAGACAGCACTGAGCTCCAGAAAAGGATAGTTATGGCTGTCTTGCCATAAATCCCATGGCAATTCACTTGTGTGGCAAAGTAGAATAACACTGTTTTATATAAAGCTTTTAGCCAGTAGTTCGTTTTTTGTTTTTGGTTTTTTTGTTGGGGTTTTTTTTTGTCTTTTGTTAAGACATTTCCAAGCAGTCTGCTCCAGCCTCAGCACTCAGGCAGCCCGAAGCCTGTGCCCCTGAAACTGGTGGGAGGTTCTCCACTGGATTTAATGAGGCTGGAGCAGCTCACCCATTATCATACCCACCGCCAGGTCGTTTCTAAAGCAAGATTTCAGGGGTGATATTTCTCTGCAGAGCTGGGCACTGGAAACACAGGTGCCTCCTTGTTATATTACTTTGTTGGAAATGTTTATGGGAGCATTTGGGGGAAGGATGGCTTCAGGCCTCCAATTACTGGGTCTGCTTTCTGTCATACAAGGCCTAGGCCTGAGGGTGCATCCAAAGCAAAATGATCAGGAATTAAAAAAGGAGGAATGGGAGTTTGTTGTAGAAGCTTCAGTTGATGTAAATGTACTTCATTTTTCCTCAAAAGTCTGCAGTTCCAGTCAGGCTTAATAAAACTCCTTGAGACCTAGGACGTGGTAAATACACAGCCAGAGAGTGGTGCACCCCTGTAGCTTACTCATCAGCACCACACACCCGTGGTCCCATCGCACACCTCACACACGACAGAACACACATGGTATTTCTTCACTCATTAATGAATACATGTGTCCTTTTGTTGTGCCTGAATTAAAATGGCTTATGATCAAGAGACACCGAAACTTCAGTGGCATGAAAAAGATTTTCTGCCCCTGTCCCAGCAGCAGCACTGCCCTTCTTCTGCCCTCCCCTCTTCCAGCTTCTGCATGCCAGAAGGATGGGTCTCCCTGTTCAAATCTCAGATATGCTACTCAGAGCCTCTCAGGCTCCCCACATTGCTGTCCAGGCTATGGCCCAGCCTTGGATGTGAAATAAAATATATGTGATTGTCCTGGTTCCGGCTGGAATGGAGTTAACTTCCTTTCAGTAGCTAGCACAGTGCCGCGTATTGGCTCTGGTGTGAGAACACTGTTGATAACGCTCCGATGTTTTCAGTTGTTGCTGGGAGATGTTTAGACTACTCAAGCCCTGATGGGTTTCCCGCCTTGCTAGCCAGACGGCTGAGGGGCACCAGAGATGGGGCGGGGACTCGGCCAGGTCAGCTGACCTGAGCCAGCCAAAGAGCTGTCCCGTACCGTGTGACGTCATGCTGGGTATATAAACTGGGGCGGGGGGGGCGGGGGGGCTCGGTGTCGGGGCTCAGGGTCTGGCTGGGCACCAGTCAGTGCACTGTGCATCACTGGTTTTCATGTCTCCCTTTTCCTTTGGATTTTATCCTTTTCCCCGCCTTTCCATTATAACTGTCGTTATTGTTGTTGCTTTTTCACTAAGTTTAAATTATTAAATTGTTCTCTCAACCCTCGAGTTTTACATCCCTTTCCAATTCTGCCCACCCCAGCAGTGGTTTATGTAGAGACAGAGGGTTCAAGGAGGATGTTGGCCCATTTCCCAAGCCTGGTGAAGTCAGGGAAAACTCCTCCCATCACTCCAGTAGGGTTTAGTAAGCCTTTCAGGAGCATGGTCTGTGGTGTGCTCCTGCCTGCTCGCTGGCCGCTCTGACCCGGCCTGTCAAGACCCTGATGTCCAGGCACTTTGCTCTTCCCACAGCATGGAAGGATATGAAAGAGGGTGTTACGGAGTCAGGACAGTAATTTTGCCTCTTGGCTTCCTGCTTTGATAAGAGGAGGGGAAAAAAAAAAAACAAAACCCACTAACATTTTCAGGACAAACTGCCTGACAACAGCTCTAAAAAGAGAAGGAAAAAACCCAAATGACTCATTACAATTAGGTAGAAGAATTTAAACCCACATCTCCTCAGAGCCAGTGAAGGCCCAAGCGCTGGGCAGGACACAGGGCTGCAGAGCGGCCTGTACCTCCAGAGGTACAAAGCCCTGAAGAATGCTGTGGTATCCTGGCAGCATGAAGAGTAATTTGAGTGTCCTGGCTCTTAGAAGCCACTATCCTGGCAGCATGAAGAGTAATTTGGGTATCCTGGCTCTTAGAAGCTGCTGTCCTGGCTGCTGGTTTCCAGGGGAGAAGGTGACCCTGCCCCAGGTCTCAGTGCATTGCCACTGCCTCAGGTGGTCACCCTGTGTCCCTCTTGTTAGCACTCTGTAAAACTCTCTTTCTGTTTGGTGCGGTGGCTGAGAAGCCCAGAGTAGCAGCAGGGCTCAGGCATGTCCTAAAATTGGTGTGTGCAACTTTGGAGGGGCAGGTGGCCAGGGGAGCATTGGACATCTGTAGGAATATCATCGCTTCCACAGCTGGGTGCTTTGAAGGCAGCGAGAGGCTGGCCAAGCCCATGGGTACAGCTGGGGGTGTGGGGCTGGCGTGCAGAAGAACCCCGAAGGCTCTGATGCTCGTCTGAGTCACCGTACCTCCTCCTCTTCATCCTCCTTGCTCAGTGGTGATGGAGCACCCATGGCTTTCCAGGTTACTCTGATCAGAAAAGAAGGCAATGCCCACACCACGCCAGTGATACCAGGCTCTGCTGAGGGCAGGCAGTGCCAAAACTCAAATATTTCAGGGCTGGACACCAGCGGCTTGGCTTTTCCTTTGCCTTTTTGCTTTCACCTGCAGAAGCCAAAAACATTAGTAACCCCCAGCAGGGAGCACAGGGCAATCTTCTTTCTTGGGCAACATACAGGCCTACACCAAACACCAGTGTCTGAGCTTGCATGGGGTGTCTCACCTGGTTACCAAAGAAGGCAAGCAATCCTGCATCAAAACAACACAAACAAACAAACACCATCTTTCTCTGGTGCTTTGTAGGTGAGCTACGAGTAAACAGCAATACCCGTGATCAGTTAGACAGTCGTGTTTAACGAGATCTATTTTAGAGATTAACTAACGAATTTAAAACATCACGATGCTGCTGTTTGGTTGGTCTCAAAATATCATGGAAGGGAAAACAATTAGGCTGCAGGTTGCAGTAACAGTTAGGAAATAAGGGTAGAACAATGAAAGAAATTTTGAAAAGAATTCCATTATGAGGCCTATGACATAGTAAAAATCATTGGTTAATAGTGCTAATCAAAACATCATACAGAGTCTCAATTTCATAGGCAGAGGTGGCAGGGAAACCACACTTAACTAAATAAGGATCAGCCAGTGTTAGTTGAAGTCAGAGACAAATCCTGAAGTGGCTGAATGAGTGAATAGCAACTGTTTCCACTGGTACTGCCTGAGAGTATTTATATTTTTTTTCATGAAAAAAAAAGGGTTAGGTTTGTGCAAAAATGTAAAAATGGCATTTTCCATTTCTTTTTTATGCTTGAAAATGGACTGTAATAAAGAATGATTTAAAAAAAACATTCTCTTGTCAGCAGAAGCAAAAGAAAAAATGTTGTCCATCCTGAGTATGAGCTGTCCATCCAACAGCCTGAGTTGATTAACCAAGTCCACACCTTTCACAACAGAAAACGGCAGTATGCCTGGCCGTAAGCTCCCTCCTCTCGCTCTCCTCAGGGAGATTAGGTCATCAAAGCTTCATTGAAATGTTGTTTTCCAAGGATTCTGCAGGCGGCTTGGTCCTAAAGGTGAAGTGCACCAATTTCAAGGTATAAGGACACAGAGAAATTCAGAGTGTTTCTCTTCCCTAGCTCCACTGCAAAAACCAAATGTGGTTTGGGGTTCCTGGGGGTTCTCACTGTAACCCTAACAGCACTGCCAGGAGACATGGCACATTATTTTGCAGTTTTGGCTGGAGTTACCAGCACATCCCCTAGCATATGCTCAGGTGATTGTTCCAGAATTTTGTTGCTGATCCTTGGCAGTTCCAGGTAGCAATGGGGGATATGGGTGAGTCTCCCCAGGACCTAGGACCTGCAAGGAGAGGACACTGCCAAGGGCTTCTTCGCCCTGTGGATTAACTGAAAGGTTGTAAGGACACCTGTCAGCTTCTTACAACCGAACTGGAAAAGTATAAGCCCAAGATTTGTCTCATCTACCCTCCTGTGTGTCTAATTATTTGCCCATATATTGTGTGGCAATGCTGGGGAGATCTAGCAAGCCCGTGAGATGGCTGCTCCTTCATGGCTGCTCAGGTTGGAGACTCACACAGAGCAGGATTGTGTAATGTGGTAAAAGCGATCCCAGAGCAGCGTATGTCCAATACACCTGGATTGGTTTGCAAAACAGGTGTGTTTTTGGCTGGGCAGGGTGGATCTGGCTGCACCTAGCATGTCGGCTGGCATCAAAGGAGGCACAGGGTTGAAAGTGGGTGAAGGAGACAAAAGGCAGGGTTGGGAGAGAAGCTTGGGTGGAGGACGAGAAGCGGGAGAGGTAGCAGATGAGAGGCTGGAGTGTGGGCCGTGGTAGCATTACGCTGTACTCTGCAATGCTGCCTAAGGAATTAGCCGGAGAGTGAGTGTGGAGAGAAAGGCAAGAGTTGTGCCAGAGCAGAAACATTTATTAGATGCAGTGAACGAATGTACCACCCATGCCCTGGGTGTGCTCAGGCACTGAGAGCCTGCCTCCCCATCACCAGGGGCTGCCCTGCACCTGGCGTGTCCAAAGCACAACGGTGCCGGCACCTCCAATCACCCAGACCCCCAAAAAAGCTCACTTGCCAGCTTTCTTTCCCCAGCTTCTTTTTCCTGGCAATGCTCTTTAGGAAAGGTGGCAGCGCTCGCTCCTGTTTGATGTGACAGAGTCAGCCCGAGACAAGCCAGGCACAACCAGGGCTTGTCTGTGCACAAGGGGTTGGCAGGAGACAGCAAAGGGATGATTCAAGGACTGGCACTGCCTGCTTCCACCCTGAGAAGAGAAGGAGCTCTTCCACACACGGCACATCCCATCACCCCAACAGACTGACTTGTCTGGACCAGTCAGTGGCCTGTGTACAGCAGTTAAACTTTGCCAAAATGGTAAAGCCGGTCTCTATAAATCCAGATCCAAAATGAGTTCTTTTTTTTATGACAGAGGCCACAGCTTAATATAATTAACTGTGACTTACATGCTGGTTACTCTGGTGTGATGTCAGCTTCTCCACACTGTTTATTTTAATTAAAACAGAAATTGTAGGTCTTGAGTGCTGGTAATTACAGCCCGTGGACTCAATTTGCCAAAGCCCCTAATTAACCTGTTATGTGTCTACCTGACTTGAGGTGTTAGTTGAAACATGACTGGTGCAGTGGCATTATGTTGTCTGCAGTGATGGAAATACAGTAGGAAGACATGACAGGCTCTGTGATGGGGGATCCATATTTTAAGCTATTCTGCATGACATTCCTTTCACTTTTATGTAGATTACCAGTTTCCTACCTGAGACTTTGTAAGTGATAGACTAGCTGGGAAAATGGATTTGATGAGAAGTACCCCTTTACCAGAACAACCGCCTCCTGTATATATGCTCAGCAGGGTTTGGAAATCTGGTCTCTTTGGGGCAGCAGGTTGCAGCAGGGCAGGTGGGCAGGGCAGGCTCCTGCGAGGATGTCTTTGCCTCCGGAGAAAGGCCTGTCATCTTTCACCTTAACGCTCACAAATGCTTCTGCCCAGCCTTGGCAGCTCCCTCTGTCTCAAGACACTTTAAAATGCAAGTACTTCTCTCCTAGTTCAGCCACGAACTCACATCACTCAAATCCCTCTTTAATTTTCCTCCTCATGCCTGCCATCACATTTCATGTATTCATTCCCCCAGTAAGGCTCTGCCTATTCTCTTGTTCCCGTATCTCCATAGCTACTCTAGTTTCTCTCCCCTTGACCTGTGCAGACCGGCCAGATGTTTCACCACCAGTGCAACAGGGAGTTTTGCCATTGCCTATAGTGGCCCAGACCAGGGCCCGGAGACAGATATATTGCCCTGCTTTTTCCATCCTCGAAAACCCACAGCTCTCCGTAAGTGTGGAGCTGCACTGACTACAGAGAGCGTTAATTTAGCCTGTAAAATATATGCTTCCAAAACTGAGCTGCTTTGCACAGATCAGCCTCTACAGGATTTGAACCTGTGTTTTTGAGGCAAAATATATACCGGGTACAAACTGGGCACCTCTCTGCTCAGATTTACCATTTCATTGTCTTTTCTTACACATTTTCCCCTTTCTCATTTCTGTCCTTTGCATGCAGTGCTTTTGCAGATAACGTGTACCTGAATAATTACTGAAGTAAACAATGGAAAGAGAGGTGCGGGGCCAATATCAAATGCAGTTTCTTACTGGCCTTGATGTATTCATCCAGCTTCAAAATTCTTTGTTTTCAGCTGAAACTCTATACTTGAACTTTTAAAGGAAGTCAGTCTGCTGGTTTAGGTGCAAAGCTGAGCCATGGTACCTCAATTTCTCCTTTAACTGGGTGACATAACAAGATGCAAGAACTTAATTTATGGGTTATATATTTGAAAAGAGAAGATACTCTCCATCTAGTTTATACTAAAAAGATGTAAAATCTTTTCCATAGGCTGCTCCTCTTTTCAGTTAGAAGTTAATAATATAGGATATCAACATTATTTTAAGCACTTTATTTCCCACAAATTTCCCCTATATTTTATGGGGAGAAGGAGTGCATTCCTTGTAACCTGTCATCATTCAAAGCTGTATTGGTCCATGAGAAGAGAGCTGAGGGAAGAAGAGGGGGATGGAGGGCCAGGTACACTGTGCGTGCTTGATACGTTAGCCAACATCTCACAACACATTAATCTTCACTCACAAGGCGAGACAGGCCAACTCCTCAGGGCTTCGCCAGTATAACCCTCTCCTCATTCATGAAGATAAATGCCCTCAGAGTGATCAGCCATCATGTACTCTTTATGCATGTGCCAGATGGTTGTCTTGTAAGCCAGCCTGAGAGAAATCTTCTCTGTGGAGAGCAAACAGGCAGGATCGCTAGCAGTGAGCTTCCCACAGGTGTGACATCCACCCGCTTGCCGGTCCATCCCTACAGTTCGGTGTGCTTTTGTGTGATGAGCTGGCAGGTCATCCATCCTCACCAGTTGGGCGGAGCTGGGCTGGGGTAGCCCCATTCCCGCGGAGATTGCTACTGCTTCCCCATGTGCCATTAAAGTGTGAATGACAGGATTTTCCTAAATCCATCCCCCAGGAGCGTCTCACGCAAGGTTGGTGAGGAAACAGTGAGGAGTACAATGGGTGTGGAGCTTTCTGGGGCTTGAGGAACAAGCTGTGACAGCGCGTTGCCTGGCATGATCTTGTGCTTGCTTTCTCTCTTCCTGCCTTCTAGAGGTCAGATGCTGGTGACCTCACATCACCCTGCAAAGTGCCAGCTGCCACAAGTATCCACATTGATTCTGGAAGATGCCGAGCAGGAGTGGCTTTTCCCAGCTGCAGGGCTGTTTTGGAGGGCAGGGGCTAGTTTGAGGTACACTTACACTGATTTCCTCATGCCCTCTCTCCCTCTTCTTGCCATCCCCATGGATTCACTTCCTTCTGACTCTGACATACACAAGCAATGCCAAAGCAAGGAAGAAAATATTGCAGACAGAGCCCCAGACCCAGCTGTGAGGCTGGACTATACCAGTGCTTGCAAGTCTGAACAAAACCTGATCTGTGCGTCCTATCAGTCACTGCTTCCTCCCACCCCAAGAATCTGAATTACCAGCAAGGGCAGCCTAATCCTGAATAAAACATAGAACTACAGAGAGAGAGATTACATTTGTTTCAACAGCACGTTCTCAACTGTTTGTAACAAGCATGAGTTTTGTACAGAAGGAGTGGGATCTTTTTTTTCCTTTGGAAATTCCCATCCAATGCCTCCAGGATTTTGGCCTAAATTGTTTCATATATTAAAAATTATTCCAGGTAATTATATTGCTGTTGAATCAAGGGGAGACACAGACATGGTAACACCAAGTATTTTTTTATTATTATTATCGCTGACAGTTACAAGGCTCTTGCTAGAATGGGAAGCTCAGAGTGTCTTCAGTTGACATAAATGAAAGAGAGACCCATGGGCTCCCAGCACTATTTTATGTTTTGAAGAAATACCCAGGAAATTAAACAACACTATTAGCAGAATGCTGTTAGGTCATTTATAATAGAAAACCCACCAGATTCATTAAAATGGCCAATTCCAGCTGTTTGCAATGCACAGGGTTAACTGAAGGATTTCTACTGCAGTGCTGTGGGACACTGCTTGACAGGATGGGGTGTTAATCTTCACACGATACACATGGAAATTGCTGGGCAGGTCTTCATGAACTGGATCAATCAGAGAGCAGCATCAGAGCTGGCTGCTTCATTTGGCCGCTGTTCATACATGTGCATGCCAGGGAGAAATAACTTTGTCCTAAGCTGCTAGGTATCAATGCATCAGCTTGTAGACATGTGCTAGACAGCTTGAGAAAGACAGTGCCATGAATCAGCCACATGAAAGGGGCTGTGTTTTCTAAATGGGAGCAAACTGCTCCAGGCTCACATTTGAGCCTCAGGTTCCTGCTGAAGACCAGAACTATTTATTTTTCTCATTTATCTGTGAGACCCACTGTTTTCCCACAGATCTCCCCACCTGCATGTGCAAGTACCTGGGCTGGTACCTCCTCCTGGTTGGGCAACTTGGGTCAGTAACACCATTGCCCAACCACAAAGCCCCACTGCACTCCAACACAGACCAGTATGACCTCTGGGATCCCTGGCGTCAGGAGGCTCAAGCACCTCTAGGTTATGGGTCAGGAGTCAACATACCAGTGTATTTAGGTTGCTAGCTCCTAGCAGCAGGGACCGTTGCTTTGTTCTGTGTTAGGATAGTGTCCTGCATGTGGGGCCATGGCTCCAGGTTAGGGCCCTGCAATGCCACACTAATAGAGTGAAATTAAATAATAAAATAGCAGCAATAGCCATAGTAATTAGCACTCGCTTTGACTTGTTGCCACAGACCCACCAACCACAAACATTAGTCAGGGTTTGTGATCATGCCTTCCAAACGGCAAATGCTTGCAAAACACCTGCTGTCTCTTCACACATGGAGTAGGGGGGAAAAGTCAAAAAAACAATGCCTACAACAGATCTCATCACCCAGATTCCTCTGGGTTGCCAATGTTTTCCTCTAGCTGTAAAATGTCTCTCTGCACTCCAGCTCCACCAGGTGCACAGGTACTCATCTCCCCCAGGTCAGGTCCTACACTGCATCTCCAGTGGGAAAGCAAAGGAGGGATGATGCTCAGCTGGATTTCTTCTGTCTGTCATTGAGTATCAGCCACAGCATGAGTTAAAATAGGGGCATAATAGGATAAATGAAAGGGAGTGATTGAGAAGATGTGGGCGACGTGACAGACAAGCAAGCTCCTTGCATGTTGATGAGAATGGCATTATCCAGGCGATGGTTGATTTCTTTTTGTGTCTTGTTTAAAGGGGCAGCATCTTTGAGCAGCCTGGATTTCTTAAAGGATAATATCTGTATTGCAGAGAAGTTTCATGCCTTCCCAGTGAATCAATTCTACATATATTTAACCCAAAAAGTCCACAAAGCAAATTAAACAATTTCAAAAGCAACCTATTATGGGACAGGAAACCTTCATATGAGTTGTCAGCCCACCACACAAAGAATGGGTCTGTGAATAATGGTAACCCATTGTCAAACAAGCTGATATTTCAGTGAGTTTTTAATAAACCAGGGCATCAAAAAAATGGAAAGTCTGTCAGCACTCACGAACTACATGTGAGAAAGCCTCATCAGAGATGCCTGCTAATGCTGTCACACGATTCTGATTTTATAGTATATGCTTTATACACATGCATTATTCTCAGGCATTTACTGTAGCCCTGCAATTTGGAGAAGTACAGAACACTGAGCTCCATAGAAGGAAAATGCGTAGATGGATTTGAAAGCAATTCTTGCTGGAGGAGCCTTAAGGCCTAGGTGTGTTTACAACCTTGACAAAGTTACAGAAAGATGAAAGAGAAGGGGCAGGAAAACATATAATTAAAGTAGCGTGATGTTACTGTGCACTTATAAACACAAAGAATGTGGAGTGCTTTTATCGCGAGAGATGCTGTTCTGGTGTCACCAACTTTCCCATACAGAGGTCATACAGACACAGAATGGCCAAAATAAGACATCAAGGCTGCCTTTTGCACATCTCGAAGAGGAGTCCCATTAAATTCAGAAAGGTAGTTTGGAGTAAGCAACAATAATGAACAATTTGGTTATGAAACAGAATACTCTGGAGGCAGTTTAAAGAAGGCGATCCAGGTCAAAGCTGTTGTGATGAGAGAGAACTTTTAAATTGCCCAAGGTTTAAGGGGACCCAATGTTCCCTCTGATTTAGGAATTGGTTCCAGCTGGAGATGGGCCAGCTTAGGATCCACAAACAGATACAAACTCAAACTGCAGGGAAGGATACGAACCCATAGTTAGGGTTAGACTTCCCATGCATTTAACTATTACCTTAATTGTGACAGCAACCCAGACCAGATAACTCTGAGGTAGATAGAAAACCCGTTCCACAAACATTTAGGGATAATTCCTTGATTCAAAATTCTAGTTTGAACTGTAGTAACAATCAGTGAGAGAAAGCAACATTAATGAGGGTGATGTTACAATGTCAGCATTAGACACAGCTACTGCTATTACCAGTATGGAGAGTTGCTCTGTAGTACACTTCTTCCCAAAGGAGCCCAGTAGGCATCACAAGCTGTACTATACTCCACTGGTACTAATGGGAGTCAGCGCTCTCATAAGCCCAGAGTAGCAGTGTGGCAGCACAATGCCCATGAGGAAGGAAAGGGAAAAGCATTGATCCCTGCAGCAGGACAAGCTGCAGCTCTCTCTTTGAGCAGAGAAGCCCGCACCTTGCACTCCTGCAGTCAGCCAGTCCAGTCCCCTGCTAGCATCTGATAAATCTGTGCCAACTTCATGTATGCCCTCCAAACTCATCATCTGATGGTCGTGCACAGACATCTACAGCTGTGTTATCCTTCTGCATAGGCCACAGGAGGTGCTGTGGCCCAGTAAGACATTCAAGCTCTTGCCAAACCTTCATCCAATGGTCGGTTGCCCCAGCAGCTGGTGGAAGTGAGCTGCTTTTGCCAACTTTTTGCTCTTCCTCTGTCAGTGCTTGACCCAAAATGATACTGCAAACCACTTGAACCTCATGTGATCTGCAAGGGAAACTCACTCATCTAATTTTTGGCTTACAACCTCCTTCCACAGCACTTCCACCCCTCTCCCCCTAGTGCCCCTGCCTCATGTCTCCTTGCCCAGACCGAACCACTGCCACAGCACAGGGTCCTGAAGCAGAGCTGTGAGACTGTTCCCACAGCCACAGCATGGCCATGGGTCTAGGAAGCAATGTGCTCCAATCCACAGCTGAGCACAGGGAACCCAACCTCTCCCATGCACATCTTGAGTGCCAGCATTATAACCTGCTGTGGGAGAACCCAGAACTTAGGGAAGCCACCACAATGAGCATGAGAGATGCTAGGAGCTGTGCAAGTTGTCCAGGCCCAGAGCAACTCACTGTTTATACAGCTAAAGAAGAAGAGCATTCTAACGAACTGTGTATTAAATTGCTTCTTCAGGAAGCTGGATCTAGTTCTCTATCATGCCACAGACATTTTGCAAAAACTTGTCATTGCCTCAGTTTCCCCTCTCTGAGATTATATCTTTGAGATATTCAGGAGTAAATAGTTTTCTCATTGCCTTGAGGATGATACAGTTTCTGTGTTCCTTACTCCCCGAGTGGAGCACACACAGGTGTTTTCATGGGATCTTTTACTTACCATGGCCAGCAGCATTAAAAGGTGCTATTAAAACTGGTGAGGTGCTCACAGAGGGCAAAATGATATCTGAAGGAAATGAAAGGTTGGGCAAAGGAGTGGAGGGAAAGCCGAGACCATGGGGTGGTGATCCAGCTTGCTGGAGGCACAGCAGAGGACAACAGCGGGGCCAGGAACCAGAGCCTCAGCCTCCCCAGGGCCAAGCCATCCTTCCAGCATGGGTCCAGATCTCTGCTGGGAGGTTTTGTGTCAATGCCAACAGTCTCATTCATACTTTAAATTAAGCAGGAGATTTCCTGTCTCTGCGGAGATACTGACAGCACCTTTCAGCTGGGTGGAGTCTCAGGTATTCTCTTGTCTTAGATGCTATCCAGAAACATCAGGGATAAGAGTGATGCCACTGCTGAGTGGCCCTAGCTGTCATCAGTGATGCTATGACTATTCCTTGTGTGAGCAGGTTACAGCCAAGGAAAGACAAGGTGTGAGGGCTGTGTTTATTTCACTGTATTTTAATGAAGAAATTGGAGCTACTGTCAGCATTACCCGTGGGTGCATCAGCTACAAATCAACACTTAAATAAATGAACTAAATGACGTGATGTCAACTCTATATTCACAGCAAACTACTTGGTCAGAGCACACACTGAGCACTTTGTAACACTAAGCCTATCCCCAAAATAACCCTTTAGGTAAAAACTTGAACTAATTAACGAGTAGGCGTCCTGTTCTGAAAGGCAAAGAACTCAGGGGACAGAAATGTTAATATTTAGTATCACTGAAACTAATCAACACTAGAGATGTCTATGAAAATCTAAATCCAGCACTCCTCATCCTCGCCTCACACCAGCAGGAGAGCTGCCAGGGGCTGCCCGGGGCACCCATCCCCCTGCACATGCCGGCAGCCCAGCCCTGAGCTGGTGTTGATGGGTGCCATCAGCAGGGGTGTTTGGTTGGTGCCAGCCCCAGCGGTGGAGCAGGGAGAGGGAGGCAGGTGACTCAGGATCCTGGAGTCCTCCCACCTTTGAGAAGTGAGAGTCGGTGTCGTCACAGGTGACTAAGGCACTAACATAGGTGCCTGTGACGGATGCTGCAGGCCCTCTGCTCCCATCGCCAAGTCCTTTCCTGGGATGTTGAGCTGGGTCCAGCCCTCAAGCGGTGCTGAGCTGCCCCAGTTTCTTTGCCAAGGGACTGTTGCAAGAGGAGTAGCTCACTCCTGAGCACCAGGAGCAATTGCTCTGCCACTTGGGTGCACTGACTGCTGAGAACAGGCTTTGCCATTTGTCTGGGAGGGCAATTCCTCCAGACCTTTCCCGTATCCCAGTCACGCACTGCCTCCTCAACATGCGATAGAGGTACAATACTTCTCACTGCTCTCTTGGCCTCCTATGGCTCACAGAGTGCCTGCCTGTCTCACCAAGCACCAATATTTAAATATGAAGCCTTATGCTGGCTGGATTGGCAGTTTTCTGCTGAGTGGTAGCAGACTTTGACTAAAAATAATATTAATTTAGCCTCTCTGGCCTTCAGTTTAACCGCTCAAATATTCCATTTCAGGGGAGGTGACAGCTGCTTTGATCTGCTTCAGTGAAGGTGGATAGAAAGTTTGCAGCTTGCTGGAAGGCAGCTGTTTTTCCACTGTGGTCTTCTGGGAAGGTCTTGTGGGTAAGGGAAGCATTAAAACATAGGTGACACCTCACAGGACCTTAATTAGTAGAGGGAAACACCTTGATTGGTGTATTCTTTGAGTCAGTTAATACCATCTCTGGGTCCCACACTGCTTCTGCAGTCAACAGCACAACTCTCCTGACTGGGGTATAAAAAAACTGAGCATGGGTGATAAAGAGTTGGAAAATAACAGGACGCTTCAACTGCATCTACGTTTGACAGGGAGCCATTGGGTTTTAGAGTCTCTGTCCAAGGCAGAAGAGCTCCTCCATGGTGTAGCTCCACGGAGTTTGGGTGCTGCTCTGCTGACTGTAATTAAGTGCTACTTGGCTAAATGATCTTGTTCAATTTATATGTGATACTTTCCTGGAAGGCTATTAAATGCATGCTATTTTCCTAAGATAGAGGCTTTTGAAGCTATTCCGGGCTTTCATATAAAGATGCATTTAGACAGTTGCAATAAATAGGAGGATGAATGCTTTTCTGCGAGTGCCATGTGAGGCCATCAGAGGCAGATGGAGAGTTCTCAGCACAGCTGTTTTTGGTTTTGGTGACTGGGTTTGTTCCTCTTATAGGGATTCTGCAGAAGTCCAATGGCTTTCACTAGAGACTTGTGCAAAACTGATCTAGTAACACAAACTGTTGGTGCCGGGCAATCAGGGACTTTCCATGAATCCGTATGACATGAGAAATGCTATTTTGAGATGACCCCTCTTCCTCTTACCCATCTTGTCTTCAATGTCTTTAAGTATGCTCTAAATGAATGCTCTTCATTCAGAGCAGGTCAGAGCTCTTTCTCCCGGCCAGACACACCTGCCATTCATGCAAACCCATGCGCAGATGAAAACTGCTCAGGAACTTTGTGGCATGAAGGGGACTTCAGGACAGAAGAGCCATGATCAAGATGGAGAGCAAATGGATCAGGCTGGTGCAATTGCTCTTCTGTTGAGTCTTTAATCTCTGAAATGAGTAACTAAATTGGCAAAGATTACGGCCAAAGCTGGACCAGTCAGCTGGTTACTGCAAGAAGAAGTCACTGAGTGACACCAGCCAGGCTTACTTGTTTCTTAGGAAGGAACTTCAATCTCTCTTGCATATTTAGAGATGGAGGGAGCAGCTTTCAGAGGAACTTGCACAGCTCATTTGATTTCTCTATGCAGAAAAAGCTGTGTAAGTTTGAATCATGACATGCAGGCTGCAAACAGTGATGGATTCTCTGGACTGAGAAGACATCTGAAATTGGATCTTTGCTCTGAAGTAGGCACATGGCCGAACTCCCGGTATCCCCGAATTCTGATGTGGGAAGAGTGGGTTCTGAACACTACACAGAGCCCTCCGTTCTATTAAGGTCCAAACTGATTCCTTTTATTTTTTAAATCTGAATACCACCTCATATATAGCCCACATATCCCTAACTTAGGGATGCTTTAAAATGGGGATCAAATTCTCCTCTGTCACTGAGCACTGAGGAAGGATTCAAAAACTCAGGAGGAGCCTATTAGATGTTTTAGGGCAGGTTGCCAGTTCTTTTGCCAGCACACAGACTACTACAAATTCTTACACGCACATACATAGTTCAGACTCGCCCTGCGCAGTGACACCAACCGCATTTAATTCCTGTGCATACCATCTCTCTTTGCCAGCCTCCTCTCTGACGCTTTTTTCCTTGTTCTCAACAAACACAATTCTAAATTCAGTTCCCTGAGTTTCCATTAAGGATGAGCAAAACAGAGCTTTAAACTCTGAAGCTGTTTTAACTCATTTGCTCCTGGATCAAAAAGCTTCCCAGTTTTGTTCCAGCAACTCAGGAAACTTTCCCCCACTGGAATCTTGGGGGGGGTGGGGGGGTGGGGGGAAGAGGACTCAAAAAGGAATTAGTTTTACTAAGGTGGAGCAGTTTCTTTCTCTGGTGTGGTTTTACTTTCAGAGATGTGAGTTAAAGAAATGATGGTGAATACAATCTTAAGACTGATCTGAGTCTTCTATGAATATTCCTTTGTAGAGCACACTTTAGCACATTCTGGTCTGTACTTGTGGTTGGTAGTTCAAGGTCACATTAAAGAGGCTGACAATACAGCTCAAATCCTGCAGCACCTGCTCATGCCTTGGCTTAGATAATTTTTCAGAAAAAAAAATATTACACGAATAACTGTAGAAAGAAAAAAAGAAAAAAAAGCCTCCTGACATGCCATGTGGTTTCGTTTTGATTTTATTTTTCATACTAAGAAAGAGGTATTAGCTGGAGTACAGGCTAGGTGTAGCATTCAGCACCGATGGAGTTAATTGTGATCCCTTTTCCTATGAGCATCCACCACTGGGTGAATGTAGCCGCATTGTCCATGATCACAGCGCTGTGTTAAATGTGCTGCTCTTCCTGGAGCCATAATGTGAAATACTCAGGGCTGTACTAACAAAGACCTTACACTCCGTTTTGCGTGTGAAAACATGGAGCTTTTCCATGAGCAGTTCCTGGCCCCTCATGGCATCGTGGTGCAGTCTGTGCTTTTACAGTTCACTGAGAGCTGCCTCAGCAGATCCACCATAAATGCCTGTTTTCTAGGATTTAAAATTGGGCTGGGAAAAAAAATAAAATTCAATGGGCTGAAACTTGGCATTTCAAGGCTCATCTGCAGAATCAGTTTCTCCTATTGCGCCAGATTTTGGCATCTTCAAAGGGTTGATTTCTATTTCCTTGTAATTGAAACTGGTAAGACTCACCAAAACAATGAGTGAAAAAACCCTGAGTATTAACTTCATATCAAGCATGGTTTAAATTGTGCAATGAGCACCTTGTCTATACATATGGGAAATACATACTTCCCCAAGCGGGAATTAGTTACTGATAACTCCACAGCGTGATGTAGCGACAACTTCCAGTGTTCTCTAAGATAAAAGTTAGTATTTCGTCAACCAAGAGAATTAGATGAAAAGGATACCACATAATAAGAGTTATTATTGTGGAGGTGCCAGCTCCAGCCCAACAATTTTAAATTGAAGCTTGCTGGTGATTTCCACCCCTCTAACCTGGTCTGAGCTCTGCACTCTGGACCACCACTGCCTGTTACCTGTGAAATCATGGGGTTTCTGCTCTCAGGAGTGGCAAAGGGGGGGTTTCAATCACACCGTGCAGAATCCTGTTATCTCCCTCCCTGCGGTGTGTCCCTGTGTGGTCGGATCCTGCTCCTCCAGCCTCTGTTTCCACCAGTGCTACCTCTCATCCTCCCAACCATTCTGGGAGAGACACTACAGAGTGCTTCAAGTGAATGTATATCATTGACAGGCAAATGGAAAATTTTATAGCATCATTTGAACTTTTGGTTCGAGCCTCTTGAAGAAATGATCCACCAAGACAAGAACTGCCTGTTTTGTAAAGAATTTACTTCTCTCCTGTGACAAGAAATGTCTTAAAGGTCTGCTTGCCTGTCCAAGTTTTGCTCTCTGCAATTACATTAATGCATATGTTTCACTGAAGCTCTGAAAGTGCTGGTGCTGGCAAGCTATGAGATACTTAGGCTCAGACCAACACAAAGTACATGGAAAACTGAATATTTTGTTGCACAAATGCGGAGCATCTAGACTCAGGGTTTGCACCTGTGCAATTACTTTGATGTAGTCATACTGGAGCAAGGAGAGAAAAAAAAGCAATGTAGACTCAGCTTTCAGCTGACAGAAAAATAAAAACACAGCTTGTGGTTGTGTGAACTGATCTGTGATAAAAATGTTTGCATAAAATTACATGCAAATGACTGTGAAGTACAAACATACCCACAAGAAAGTCTGTTCCACTCAGGACCAGAAGCAGAAGTACTGGAAATATAGGAAGCAAACTTGACCTCAAGGAAGTTACAGGGTGAGGGTGTGAGCCTCTTTCAGCCAAAATCAGTGATAAAACACCCAGTTATCTCACTAGGCACAGGGTCACCCCCTGGTTTTGGAAACAAAGGGATTCTCTCTAGCTCAGAAAAGATTTTGGTGAGCACCCAAATTTTTGTTGCTTTTACAGACCTTGCAGATATATGAAAACCCTAGAAGTGCACCTTGTGGCGGGTATTTCTTTGAGACCCTGTGTGGAGATGGAGGTTGGGATGGGCAGTCAAGGTGCAGCAGAGGAGACATTTCCAGTCATCTGTCCCATTCATTTTGCCAAGTCATGATTATTCTGCCTCTTAGAAATCGTAACTCCTTTGGGGAATGGGGACAGCTCCAGCCAGTGTGACTCTAAGCTCCAGATAAGTGCTCACCTACTGAAGACAGTTGCTCATGTTGGTGTCTCTTGGCTGCCTCTTGAAGGACACTTTACCTTTCTAAAAGCTTCTCTTCATCATCTTTCATCTGCAGGTGGCTTTGTACAGAAGACTGCAGGTTGCCTGCTTGTGTGCTAAGCCATCTGAGTGAGCCACAGCAATTTAACCAGGCTCTTCCTGAGATAGTGTAGTATATAGACATACATATTTTTAGGGGTCTGAGAGGTCAAAGATATACATACACACACACATATACTTGTAAGTATGTGTAAATAAAAAATTAGTTTTCACCTTTATTTTAACCAAAGACAGAAAAAGTAATAATTATAACTTAAATAGCGTTGATGCAAAATCACAACAGTATTTTGATTATCTGATCTTATCTTTCCTTTGATGATCTGGGTTGCACAACAATTACAGCTAACTCTGCAAAGGCTGAGAGATAGCATAATATTGCTCATAAAGGTTATCATCTCGCTGCTTCTCATCATGGCCACATTGTTGTTAATAACCCAAGCTTGAGTTAAACCAGGAATACTTATCTTTAATATATATTTCCTGCTCCCATATATTTCAGGGAAAAGCATTGAATTTATTGGCAAGTAGGACAAACAAAAACAGACCCTCCCGAGATGCTAAGCACATATAAAAATCCAGATGTTTCCAGCATCAGGACATTTATTTTTTTTCTTTCTTTTGGTCTCTGTTTTCCTGCCAGGCCTACAGGAAAGCACACACAGAATGAAACAGTTCTCCAATAGTAGCTTTGAGGAGCAAACTCTATAAACAAGAAAAACAAACATGGTCAAAATCAAACCTTTTCCTCCTTTGTCATCTGTTTGGCTGCTGCTGCCGAGACCCAGGCTCATACCTGGGGTAAGAGTTTTTCCTGTTTCTTCCGAGGCCCCGCTTATGTGACCTGGAGACTTCTAAGGCTGGGAAAAGGAGGAGGCGAGGGGGTGTCTCATGCTGCAGATCCTTCCTGCAAGATGTCTAAGTGGTGACTGCTTATTGATCCTGAGCCTGCGTTTGGCGGTGGAGATAAAGTTGTGTTTGTTGTACATCTCGCTGTGGCCAGGGCATCCTTATCTCTGCTGCAAATCAGGGGCAATGAGGCTTCTGCAGGTTCTGGGGGAGGCTGGGGAGGGAAAAGACCTTGTGCTCAGGACTAAGGAATTTCCCTTATTATCTGATTAATCTTTAGGACTTCCCTGCCTTCCTTCCCCTCGTCTTACAATCACACTGTGTATAGGCCTGGAGGACTCCTGGGAGTTGAAAGGACACGCTGATTTATTCATTGTTGCATTACTGCATTAATGAAGGGCAGTAGTCTTTCCAACTCGGTGGGTTCTCTAGACTTGATAAAACTTGCACAAAAACACTGGGAGGATTCCTCTGCTGCATTGCTACTACTCCTCTGCTTTATTAAATAAGTGCTGCATTAGGTAGTCTGCAAAATATTAGTGCAATTAGTGATTTACATTGATATAAATTTGATAGTGACCTGTGATAAGAGAATGATACTACAGCATCTTGCTGATGCTACTTTTCTTCTCCGAGTGTTATTTCCCAATATCTTTCTTCATCCTGACCTAGCAGTAATGAAGTCAATGAAAACTTTCCTTTTGATGTGAGAGGGAGCAGGAAAAAACTCACCCTGAGATTACTTACACAAGCCTGGCTCTCATTAAAGTTACTGGAAAAAATATATGTGTGTCCAGTTTGTATACGGAAATTATGTTGATTGTCCCTTCTGGCTGTAACAAAAAAAAAACAAAAAAAAAAACCCCCAAAAAAAAAACCCCAAAAAAAAAACCCAAGCAAAATAATTTAGGAAAGAGAGCATAAATCCAACAAAGAATATTTTTCCAGTGTATTAAGTACCATGTATTCCATGGTTGTGCTCACTGCTCAGTAGGGGAACTCATTTTCAAAGGAGGATAGCAAAGTTAATCCAGTTCTGTTTTCTTTTGCTTACTAAAAGAGCTGAAAGACAAGCATTTGTTAATTGCACGTACAGAAAATGCACATCCAGAGCTCAGTTTAATCCCCAAAGTTACAAAGATTCCAAGAAAACCAGTTAAAATTAGGAGGAAAGAGGGGAAAGAGGAAATTCCCTCTTTCTTTTTTCCTTTTCTTATAAAAAATTTTTCAGATTGTGGTGGAAAAACCAAATGTTGAAAACTGTCCTTCAGTTACACTCTGTAAATCCTGGACTTTCTGTCAATTCAATGTATCTTGTTTCATCGAGCTCTAGCAAGAAGTTTACTGACAGAGGGAAAATGTCTTTATTGCCGAGAGAATGGTTTGCTGTGCCACTATCAGCTGTGTTAACAGCAACTCCCAAAACACTGTTAAGGATATAACTTTGCAGCCAGGTTTCTCCTGGAAGAGCTGACAGGTTCTCTTTAGACATATGGCTGCTGCCTGACCATGAGGCTTACCAGGAACAGTGGTCACGTTGCATGACAAAATGTACATTTTCTGCCACACAGATTTGCCCACTAGAAAAGGCATCTTCATGGCAAAGACCATGGTTTGCTCTCTGAGCCATCGCTAGATGTCGGACAGCCTGCTCTGCATTTCTGTTGCCTCTCTGTCCAAGGACAGCAAGTCACACTTAATCAGCAAAACTGACATCTGCAAAACTGGGAGTTTCACATAAGGCTCCAAAGCCAGCAACTGAAGAAAGTAATTTTCCAAATATCTGATTCACCCTCTGCTCACCAGCTACCAGCGGGTGCTGCTGCGTGCCCTGCCCCTCAGAGAACCAGAACGCCTCTTGAGCTGTTGCAAGCATGACCGTAGCTGATGATCTTAGTCACCTCGCTGTTAAAGTCTTGCCCTCGCGTCATTGCTGAAAGACTTGATCTTTTTCTGTTTTTACAACAGGAACCCTTCTCTCATCACTTCCCAACATGCCACAGCAGAACAGAGCTATCGCCCATCCTCTCGTATTTGCCCTTCTGAGGACAGAATGCTCTTTGAAAGGCACTGTCCCATTTGGGGATTATTTCCTAAGACTCAATCCAACAGCCATCTGCTGTGCTTGCTATGTTGACCCATAACAGGGCACAGGAAATCTCACTTCTCCCAGCCATGGGTACGCAGTGACCAGTATCTACCTCTTCCCTATATTTTTTTTTTCCGATTGGCTCTGTGGTTACAGTAACTAAGCCCCCCTTGGGTCCTTGGGAAGTCCCATTGCCTCCTCAACACAAAATTGCCTCACGTAGTTGTCTGCAAGAAATCTCAACGAACTGCGTGACTTTTCCCTTTGGTTTTTAAGAGGAACTGGTTTGTTTATATGCCCAGAGACACTGACATGCATTGATCCATCTCAAGAGTCAATCTATATCCTCCAAGGATGGTTAGTTGTGGTTATTAAGGCTCAGGCTGTCAAAAGGTCGGTGTCTGTATCTGAGATAAAATCATTGGGGATTATACTGAAAAGACCCAATGTTTTGGTCAACTGCAAGATTCCTGGAGAACAGGGCACTGCTGGTATCTTGCTGAAGATTTTCCTTTAGGACATGGGATTTCCTCTGTGTTCTCTCAAATTTTAGCCCTCAGAATGGGTCTGTTCCCATAGTAGAAGAGTTAAAGCAATGGGGAGCCCAAGACTGATCCTGCATCCTGCAGGAATGAGGATCTAGGTCTTGCAGAGGCTGAGAGTCAGGACAATATTTCTTGCAAGGGTTATGGTGCTGCTTCTCAGCACACCCACACTATTGTCAGTAAGCCAACAGGAGGAAAAAGGTCCCAATGTTGCCTGTGTTGCTTCCTCCAAATCAATTTTGGTTTGTTTTTCAAGCGTGTAACTAAATTATGTCCTTAAAGTTGTGTAATTTCTATGTGATCCACCCTAAACGTACATAAGAAACAGCATCCACAGAAAAAGGCTGGAACTCAATCTCTTTAAGCATTTATTGCGACAGTCAAGCCAAAGAGAATAGTCCAGGAGACTGGTCTCCAGCGATGCTGCTGCGTAGATTTTTTTTCATGAAGCAGTTCATGCCTTCATAGATGTACAGATCCCTTTACTCTTTTCCTTGACTTTGATATTTTTTGTCCAACTCATCTAAGCTTTTCACTCAGTCCAAAGATATGGGAGTGGAGCAGGGAAGCCCAGACCCGCTGTGATTCTGCAGGTCCTGCTGGGGTTCCCTCAGGGACCAGCTCATAAGTTCTTTTCATCAAGAAGTTTTGAAGGGAATAAGTATTTGCCCACCCCTTTGGCTGACCAAGGCTTGGCTTGTCCATGGAGGCAGCAGCCACGGTCAGCTGGATATGAGAAAGGGAATCATTCCCCCCACGCACGCAAAGACCACACTCTGACCTGGTGAGCGAAAGGCAAATAGGGGCACTGGGGAGAACTGCATGGAGACCACCGTATCCAGAGGCAGACTCAGAGCCACGCTGTGGGTGGGAGCTGGAAGACAAATCGGAGGGGAGAGGGAGAAGAACACAACAGGAAGAATAAGAGAAGGTGAAAGGTTCATAAAATCATTTAAAAAGGAGCTTTTTTTATTCCCTCCTTGTGGACTATTGGCACTGCAGACTGGACACAGGCATTTGGCTAGGCTCTGCCTCTGGGGTGCACACAACAGGGATCTACCCTATGCCTTGCACACACTGCAGCCCTCCCACCCACAAAACCTCTCCAGGGCCCTCCCTGGGTTTATTTCAGCTTGGAAACCCACCACGCCTCTGATGTCATCCCCCACTGGGGCTTATATTCATTTCAAGTTGACTGGTCCAGACCAAAAAACTTTTTTTTTTGTATATACGAGGTGTATCCACGGTTCATAAAACAACACACAGGACTGAAGTGGCTAGAGACTAAGTGATAAACCAATGCCAACTATTTATACAATTGGTTCAGAAAAGGAATTTTTATTGATTGAATGCATCATTTTTTCCCATTACACTTTTGGGGCTACTTAAATCAACTCTGCTCCCTAGACTGAGGCTCCACATATTGCACAGAACTCAAGCATGGAGACTGGGTGGAAAATTAAGAGCCAAAACAATTAATACATACAGTCCTATGTTTATGAGATGCCTTTTGAAACTACTGCATGTTGCTTTTAAAAAAAGACTCAAGGCTCAGTCATACAAACACTCTGTCTGTGAAACCACTCACAGTCTAGGAGTAAATCATTAGTTTTGCTTGCATGAAAACTCTGTAGAAGCATTTGTTTCATGCCAATTGATGAAGCATTTCAGCATGTCTATTTTATCATCAAATAGAAAGAATTCAAGAACATTTTAATGCCCACAAGGGCCTTTGTCAGTAAGAAGTGAATGTTTTGTCCCAGCAATGATAAAGACCTCCTGTACAGCTCTTGTCTAGGACTGGGTTTTGAACTTAAAAGCAACCGGTGCCGATAAAACAGGAAACAATAGATTACAGTTTGTAGTTCACATTAAATTGTTCTCTTGGGTTTTTTTCGTTTGTTTTGGTTTTATGTTTTAGGCAGGGACAAATATAATGTTTCATTAATGTTGGTCACAATTTGTTTATTTATTGGGGTGTTCTGCACTTTGCATTGCAAGCTGCTGCAACTAAAAAGAAACATGGGTTGGCACAAAAAGGGGAGGAGGAGTGAGTGCTATAATGGAAGAAATGTTACCCAATAATTAAAATTCGTGGTACTGTAAATCCTAATGGAAACAACAATGTGTCTTTGTGTACAATTAACTCTGGGCTCCAGTTCATGATAAAAATTCTAGCTTGTAAAAAGCCTTGACCTCAATACCGACAGCTCAACAGCGGTTCACAGATCTGGCTTAAAAAAAAAAAAAAAAAAAAAAAAAAAACTTTCACAGAGGGGGAATAAATAATAGCTGGACTTGGTCCCCTAAATATGCTCCAATATGCTCCAATTATTCAGGATGGTTGAAGATAAGAAAATACAGAAGTAGCAAGGGGAAAATAGTCCCATAGCTCAAAGAAAAGTACAAAATGTTGTTTGATGTCTTAGAGAGAAAATTCACCCTCCCCCTCTTGTTATCCCAATCATGCATTCTATGGGGCACCCTGCATGTTAACAGTGAAGTCCTGGAAAATCTTTATTATTATTAGTTTAATACTTTTTTTTATTGTTAACAAGGCAGACAAAACGAGTTGTTCATTACAGTGAGTGACTGACAGGGAAACATGGAGGACTATTCATTAAGTAATTACTACTTTTAGGCAGAAAAAGTTGCTGTGCTTAAAAGAGGGGAAAAACAGTACAAAATCAAATTGTCTATTCTTTTTTTGGTGGGTGTGTGTGGAGGGAGCAACGTCTCATAGAAAAGACAGTTCTACAAATGTCAATCAGTTTGACAAGCAATTATCAACTTTAAGATAAGGATGTAGACTGTGGGTAGAGTACCTCAGAGCAGACTCCCTCAGCATGCAGTGTGAAGCTGGATAGAGTGAGATTTGTCCAGAAGGGTGTATCTATGTCTTACCTGCAAACCTATAGCAATAGGATCAAAACTCATAATATTTAACCAACTATAGTTCAATTTGTGGAGGACTTTTTTTTTTTTTTTTTTTTTTTTTTTTTTATTGTTTCCCGCCACCTCTAAAGAAGGAAGGACAAGCCAGTGCCTGTTGGAAGGACAATGAATTCAAAGAGGTATTTTGGAAATATTTTTTGCCAGAGCTCAGACAGGCTGGGTTCATACTTGGGTTTGGGGTATTTCTCTGCAGCAGTGAATTCAGCAGCTGTAGCAAATGCTTCCTCCAAAGAAAGTGAGAAACAAGAGTGGCAAAAACATTTAAGTGCCTGAAGCCCTCAAATCCCAGCTGTAGTGTTTGCTCCTGAATCCACTTTGTTGTCCACACACACACATCTACATTTTTTGCTATTATTAAAATGACCCAAGAATCCATGTTTAACCACCTGAGGGCTAAAATATCAGAAATGCCTGCTTCACATCCTTACACTGGAAAATAGGAGAAAGGCCCTCTGCTTACCTGGCACCATGCATCGGTTACAAAGCGCTCAAAAAAGAGAGCTGTGACTTCATTCTGAGAGTAACTTACAACCCCTTGGTTTCAATAAGAGCTGTGGGTGCTCAGATGCTTTGATTGCAAGGCTATTTATTAGGTGCTTAAAATACAAATTAAACAGAGAGAGATGTGATCTCTGTGCTTGTGGAAAGCTATAAAAAGAAACAATTCTGCCTTTCAACCACTATCTTTTGATCCTTAACCATAGGTAGGTTTAGGAAGGAACTTGCTTGCATACACTGTAGCGTGTTACCTCCTGGCTTCTGGATGCCTTACCGAGGGAACAGAGCAGCCTCCACCAGAAGAAGCTGTTCATGGTAAAAAAGAAAGCAAGCTTAAAATGAGTGGAAGTGTGGAAAAATAGCAGTCTCATGCAAATAATCTTTACGGTGAAGAACTCCACCTGCTCTGGCCCTGTGCATGTGAACTTGTTTTATGCTGCATTGGGGCATACATCCATGCAAATTCCCTGGGAAATTCCTTTAAAAAGTAAGTCCCAGGCTTTTGTGTGTCTACATGTATCCTCAGAGTGTCCTTTAACTCCATTCCCACCTCAGCCATGAAAAACCATTAAAGTTGGTGGGCTTCCTCAGGAGAATCATTTCCAAGGAGAAATGCCATTGGCATTTGGTCCATTGTCGGCAGAACGGGAACACATGCACTCACGTCCCAGACGGTTGTGCATGCTGAGAGCCGATGACAACAGTGACAACCGATGGCATAACTCTTACTGATCCCAGTGGGGCAACAGCAAATCCTTAATCCCCGTGTTGTTTCCAAGCTTCCTGTTTTGAAATTGCCATAATTAAATTCTAAAGACTGAGAAAGCACCAAACAAGTTGCCAAGTTTATGTCAAGCTTTATCAGCTGATCTCATCATAATCCGGTAAATAGCATATCATGAACATCAAATCTAATTAAATCCTCTTGAGATACGGGTTAAAAAACAGACACAAACAAGAATCAAACATTTAAAACCTGCTATTGTACAATCAGAATTAATCCATAGGGAGAAGTGAATTTCCTTGAAATCTGGACAAATAAGCTTTCTATGTTCTCCTTTCCCCTGTGGCTCACAGAGTCGGAAGGAAAATGCAGTTACTGAGTTTTTACTTTCAAAAAAGATTGCATGAAATGCACCTCTAAAGTCTGTCTTCTGGACTGGAATACAGGGTGAAGCAAAGCAAAGCAGACATGTTTTATTTATGTGTTTATCTCCGGTATTCTCAGCAGTACTTTAGGTGCTGTCCATATGTAAAAGAATGATCTCTAGCCATGGGAAGCACAAGGGAAAAAGCTCTAATGTGACCTCAAAAAAGGCAGCGGTGAGTTTGTGGTTCTTAAGCCAGTCTCTTGATCATCACGTTATCTGCCAGGCACCTTTCGAAACACATCTCAGATGCACCATAGGTGTCTGTGTGTGTGCATAAGCCCTTAGGGCTACACCTATGCTGCTAATAAATTAAACAGTGGCAGGTAACATTCCCAGGCGTTGGAATTTGATAGTCTATATTGTTAAATTCCTGGAACCTGCCCTGGCACATTTTTGGCGTGGATCAATTAGTGTTCTCCCACACATGTCCCAGGAATTTAGGAGTTCGCGCAGCCAGAGACCATTCCTAAAGACGCCATGTGTTCAGTCGTCCTATGTGGTGACTAGAGGAGCTTAATAATATGGACATGGCTCATTCCAGGTCAGTTGGCCTCATTGCCAGAGAACGGCCTTAGCGACACCTAATTTTCTAATTAGAGCTGTTGCTTACATGCCCATGTCATAGCCTGTATCTGCTGTATATTTAATCTGGGTACTTCGTAAGGGTGCTCTACTCTGAAGCCAGATCACATCAAGGCTTTATGAAAAGGCAGTTCAGGATTTTATCTGCTGCGTGACGTTGTGAATTACAGTTTTCCTACACTTGGGCATGAGCTGCTTTCAAATCCAACCTTTCCAATAAGTTGCATTAAGTTACAGCAGAGCTGAACATGGTAAAGGGGTTCTTTATTCCCACCCTTCTTTCCTGATACGAACTAGCACATCCCTGATCTCTCTGAAAATCTGCAGGAGGTTGATGTTTGCATCTCTTGCAATCCTATACCAAATTCATTCAGAAGACCAAGAATTCCTACCGAGCAGTGTAATTTCAGTCTGACATAGAAGCTGTCCTCTCACCTCCAGGATTAAGCTAAAAATCAAAGCTCTGAATGCATTTGCCTCAGGTGAGCAGAATAGCCCCTTTGGTGTGGATTCACCCTACCTAGCTTTAGGTATTTAAAATAAAACCCCACTTTCCCAAGGCTTCCTCTGCAGCCAAAGGAACGTGACACCAGATGATTCAACCCATCTCAGACCTAATTTGTGCCTCTGCTAATACAAGGGCCGTAGGTCAGCAATAGTCATCATTTCAGCATTTCAAATTACTGTCTTTTACCTACAAACCTGCAGTGCTTTTTGGTCTGCCTGCCTTTGACAGTGACTTTCAAGTCTTTTACAAGCCTCATCAACTTTTGTCTGTATTTTCACAGGCAAATAAAAAGAAAATTAGCAAGCTCTGTCCCAGTCACCAGTTCCAATAGCAAAAAGTACTGTCAGAATTTCAGGCCAAACCTGATTCAAAATGAAGTTTCTGTTCTTCCCACTCTCGCTCTCTACAAAAAAAATCTTGTTTCATAGTACCAAGGTGGCCCTGACTGAGAAAGTTATCCAGTTCCCTTGCATAGCACTGTATTTTCTTCATTCCTATAATTAAAATTTCACATAAAGCAATGCTGACTGGTCCTACTATTTACTAACTTCACAGATATCACCAGGGTGAGTGCTGGACTGAGGAAGTTCTTCTGCCCAGGCTTTAATGCCACTATTCTGTGTGTTGTGATCATTCAAAATCTCATAGCAAAGATGGATGGAGAGCTCAGCCCTTGCTTCCGCAGCCAAAGAATAACCACTTTAATTTACATGCCCACTAAGCATTAGCTGTAAGGAGCCTGCTGCTTCCAGCCGTACGAAGGAACGGACCCCAGACATTCGTACTGCAATACTGCAGTCCGTTTCAATACTGTGTAGTGAGATGGAGAAATGTTTTCTGAGCACTGGTGTTTGCAGATCTCTAAAGGTGGGGAAGAAGGAGGAGGTAGGAACCCACCAAAAAACATCCCAAAACATTTCAATCAAGAAAACTGCAGTTCATACCTGTGGCATTTGAAAAGTGCTTAAAGCAGGGTTTGTCTTCCCTGTTCACTGACTCCACTCCTTAAAAGAAATCGGTTTGGGTTGCAGAATCTGAATTTACCTGCACTTTTCCCCTTGGAAATGCTTTGGTACTGGACATTGTTCAAAAGTTGCAATTTGTGATTTTGTAATACCATGACATTCTTGGTCCCCACCTCTTTTTCCTCCCCCTCCACATGACACTGCCACTGCCGGTCACTCTTACAGCGCAGCACGTGTTTCTGCAAACTGTGTCTGCGAAGACCACCCATCATTCCCAGCGTATGCATTAGTACAGTGCACCTTTAATTCACCCTCTTTTCCATGGGGTCTGAAGTTCAGTACGCAAAGGCAGCTTCCAAGTGAAACGTTGCCAAGCTTATTTACAGAGAGCTAATGACAGAGAAATGACAACTAAGGAAAAAAAATCAATTCACCCAGTCATTTGGCAAGGAAGGAATACACATTTCCCTTCTTTCCAAGGTTTTGCTTTAGGCCCAGAGGGAAAGGGCTACTGTGTTCAATGCAAATAATACTGCTTATGCTGAGTACCAGAAGAGCCAGAAATGCCAGTGACCTATGATGTCTTTTAAGCAAGATAATATTTAATAACTTTAAAAGGAAGGAAGCTTTAATCTTTGAAGATCAGAGATCATCACAGCAAAATATAGTATCTGTCAGTGTTATTATTAATAGCAATAAATAACAGTAACACCTTGACAAATTCCATTCACAGCTGATGATCAGTGTAGCTGATCACTTTTTTGCTAACTTGGTCTTACGACCTCTGGGCTGAGCCTGCAGGTTAGTTAGCATGAAGTTGCTTACCAGTTCTGCACCCATACCTTCACTACCTTGAGTCATCATGATTTTAATATGAAGACAAGGACACAAGCTGAAAACTATACCTCGTCACTTCTTTCTTTTCTGCGTCTCTGATGCTGGGACAGTTGTTGTGCCCTCGAGATTCTTCTTCTCAAAGACACTCTTCTCCCTCCTGCCGCTGACGCCTTAATACGCGGATGTCTGTTTGGTACCTAAGGGGCATGTCCCAAGTACAGGCAGTTGGTGGTGATGATATCCTTCTGTTCAATGTACAGCATGTTTCACTGCTTTGCAGGTGATTAAATTTCTGCCTAATATCTGATGGGTCTCCATATTTTGAAAACACATGTCAACACTGAAGTTGTACCTAAGCTGTAAATTTTCTCTTTGGCCTTTGGAGCTGATGCCCCTTCTCAGGTGCACTTGTTGAAACTCATTCTTGCACCTAACTTAGAAGCAGATTTAGAGGCCCTACACAAGACCTTCCAATTACTCCAGTAAGGATCCATTGACTGCAGCTACTTTGCTCTGTGAACACAAACTCAAAGTGGCACCTGAGGCAATGTTCCCTTCCCTTTCACTTCACTTACCTGTGGAAGCATCCTCGGGGCTAGTTGTGGGTGATCCAGCCGATGCTGGGAGAGGAGATATCCTGGGTGCACCCTCTGCTGCTTAGCCCCGGTGCTCAGCACCGTGCCTTGCAGCCTCTCATCTGACCGGCGTAGGGCAGACACAGTGGCCTCGGGCCCTTTCTGCAAGGGACCAGGTACTGCTCCCGGCACAGGGAGGTGGCATTTGCCAGCTCACAGAGCCTGGGCTGAGTTCTGGCTGCCTTTAAAGAAAATACCATCATGAGGTACTTGGCTTTAGGTTATCCTTGGGGTAGTCTATCTTAGGTGTAGACACAGCCTTTGGCCCAAGGTGAAGCAGCATTTGCTGGGATACTCTGGAGAGATTCGCAGGAGACAGAGAAGAACGTGCCAGAGAACACAGCTGCTCGCTTCTCATGCCCACCTAAAGGTGAGGTGCCTGTCATGTACCGGCACAAAAAAAAGCCTTCCTCATGAACATAAAGCTTGGAAAAAACACCACTCTTCTCCAGCAACTCTAGCGTACTTCAGTTTAGCTTAATTTCACCTGTAGTCAAAATATAAGAGCTTATATGGCAAATAATCTCTCTTCTGCCTTGCAAAGCTCCTATCTGGTTTAACCTGGGTATCCACTCCTGGTTATGAGAAGCCCAGCAAGGACTGGAAGAATGAAATGGAAGGGCACCTCTTCCAAAGCAGCTTGTAGGCAATGGGAAAGCTCAGTGCTTTTAAAGTATTTCACTTCACATAAAGATCACACAGAGTATGAAAGTCTTGGTGCTTCAACACTTTTGAGCTCTTCATGTCTATCTCATTCTCCATTCACATATCTCAGAAACAGCCAAGTCACCTTTTTAGTGCTATCCATTCAGATCTAATTTGTATTTCCTTTGATTAGCACTTCCTCCCTCATCTCTCTTCTCTGTCCCCCTGTCTCCCTTCTGCCTGTTTATATTCTGGTTTTGTCTTTCTGGCCGCTTCATCCCCTGAGTGATGCCAGCAGCCACCAAACGGAGCATGTGCTCTGAGTAATCTTCCCTTTTCCCCAGAAATGATGCTTGTGTTTGGGCAAACATGGTCAGCAGCACTGAAGTATTAGAGTGCAGCTCTGCAAAAACCGTTCAGCTCTTCCCCAACTCGGGGCTGCAAAGCAGTGGCATTTCTCCAGCGCTGCTTCCATTAAGGCCACTGTTCCTTCCCTCACTATCCGATACCAGCAACCCGTCAGGCTAGGGGCATTAGACACATTTAATAGTCCATTATCCCAGGCTTGAAAAAAACTATGGTAGAACCACAAGAGATAAAGGCCAAGAGAACTTTTGAAGAGCAGACGGGTCGAGAGGGCCAGATTCTGGAAGACTGTATTGTTCAATCCCACTGATTCTTTGCAGTTCCAGATGCAAGTGCTTAACTCCAGTCCACCTAGCAGATCCACGCATGATATCTGAGTTTCCAAATAACTCCAGGCAGTGAGGGGACTGTCCTGTCTAGTCCAGCTCTTAGCTACCCTTCTGAGACCACTCACTTTAGGAGCAGTTGCAATGAGCTGGGGTACTAGGAAGAAATGAGAACCAGAAGTTCTTCCATGAAGCACTGAGGTGACAACACTGATTGAATCATATTCTAACTAACGGCCTCGTGCTAAAAGACATGTCTTTACATACTGTGTGGCTAAGGAAAGGCATAATGTGTACATCTAGGTAATGCAGTCCCAGAGAGACCTTACTGCAGCTTCACAAAATGAGGTTCCAAAGACTCAATGTAGTGCTTTTTTTAACAGAATTGCGGGAGACTGCTATGCAGAAAAGAATACATTTAAATGACGGGTTTGGGATATATCAAGGTTGCTTATCAGAAGCTATTGCATCTTGTTAACTAACATCTCATGGGTGTTTCTCTGCTGTGGGCCATCTCCATTAAGACCTTCATGCGGGTTGCAAGGACCTAGAACAGGCAGCCCTGTTCCAGGAACAGACATCTTACCCAAGCTGAAGAAGACTCAGGCGTGACTGGAAGGCACTACCCGTGGTGAAATCCGGGTGATCGTGGCAGTAGAGGGCAGTAATGTACATCACCCCTAATGCTTACAGGACCAAGGTGGTCCTGCTGGATGATGTCCATTTCCTGGTGACCTAAGGAACAAGATCAATAGCAGTTTGTTCATCCTCCACAGCCCAGAAAGCACTGCCATTTGAAGCGTGGGGTAGGTTTTTTCCACTCAGTCATCAACATTTCCCAAAACTGAAGGCAAGACTCCATTCTCCAGTGTTTAACCCATCCAATGAAGACTGAGATTTTGGGTGTATGTCAGCAATCATGGGAGTGGATAAAACCTCTGCAGCTGGATGCTCCCACCATGCTCATATGATGCTGAGCACTTGGGGATGGAGGCACTCTGCCTGGAGACCTGAGCTTTTCTGTCTTAAATGAAAAGGCAACAGCTGGGAACCTACCAAGGGCTACCCATGTAAATGCAGTGACAGCTCCAGGCTGAAAAACAAAGGGCAGGAAAATGAAAGGCAAAGCTGATGAGCCATCCTCAGCATTAGCCCTTGTCATCCACTTTCCCCTCCCGAGAAGATTTAAGGCCTCAGCAACAGCTGTCCATCTCCCCTCCCCTGCAAGACGGGTTGGTTTAAATCAGCCCTTCCATGGTGTATCAGGGGAGTATGGCAAGAGGGATTTTCTTTTGTTTTTTTAAGTAATAAAAGAAGATCCTGTGTCTTTAACCTTCATGATAACCTTGTTTCAGTCTGCTTCTCATTGCTGGACTGCTCCTTGATGAGCTTTTTATGCCTGATTAATTAATACACTGAAGGGAAGGCGGGGGGATGGGGGGGTGGGGGTGCTGCTCTGTTTAGCAGCTTGTGCCTCCTTCTGACTAATCCACTACCCAGCATTACAGCTCCACAGGGTCTGCGGTTGCCTCTCTCATGCCTCAGTTGTGGGGTATCATTACTTCTTTCTACCTTTTGATTGCATTGCTTCTTATTGATTTAACCACATTCATTGAGGGCTAGCTGGAGACTAGGTTGATTTGAGTTTGTAGGTTTTATTTCTCCGCTATCACAAAACTTTTCAAAGAAAAAGTAGATGCAGGAGTGAATGGTTCAGATTTATGGAGCATTGTCTTCCAAAGAGCTGCTTTTACAGTGTTATTGATGACAAGAAATCAGTTTTTTAGGAAGATTTCATTGCATATGCCATTATTGCCAGTGTGTGTGCAATCAAGAGGACAGGAAAAGCACGTTTTGTGGTCCTTTATTTTGTAGAAATATGAACACATAACAATAAATTTATGCTAATTTATGTCATGTCCTGATTTTCCTAGGGGTGAGAGGAGGAAATACTGACCCTCTTGGTAGATGACTTTCAGCTCTGCCAATAAAGACTATGGCATAAAAGTTAAGCAGTATTACTGACGATGAAAATAAAGACGGCTTTAGCTGAAAAAGTTTTTTGGCTAAAACTGGAAAAAGTCAAACTAAAAATCAGATGCAAGTGTACAAAAGGAATCTTTGACTACCAGAGCCGGGGAAGATGGTAGCTTAGTCACTTCAGCACTCTCTGGAAGTTATGAGACAGTCAGGTGCAGATTCACGGGGAGGAGTGATGGTACAGGAGTACCCTTGGGACAGCTCATGCAGTACACACACCCCTGGTCGTGCAGTGTGGGACCAGCCCTGTGGCTGTATCGCCCTTTTATCTTTCCTCTCTCCAGGTCAGGTGAGGGCTTTGCACTTGATCACACAGGAGTTAATGACTTTATGTAGGCATACCTGGGTGAGGTTCTCAAGCCTCTATAAAGGGGCAGGCAAGGTGAGCACAATAGTCCTTCCTGATCTGAACAGCCTATGAGTCAATGAGCTAAATGTTAGCCTGAGGGTTAATGCTGATACATGTTTCAGTTGCTAACAGGAGGGGAATAAATCTTACTATGTTTGTGGGGAAAAGAAAAAAAAAAAAGCTTCCTTCGGGAAGTGTAACCCAGCAGGGTCCCCTTCAGCCTGTTATTGGCAGACGTGGGTGTTGTCCAGCCTCTTTGGAGGCTGCTCCTGAGCTTTGGTGGTGCTGCAGTCTCTTCAGTGGGAGACCCTCGCTGGAGCTGCAAGCTGGCGTTTCTGTATTTCAGAGAAGAGCCTACTTCATGGCACCGTCCTCACTGCTCAAGTGCTTTGCTGAGCCCACAATGGCGCGTTAAATTCAGAACTCAAAGAGTAGCTAAATGCTCAAATTGCCAAATTCCCTTTCCTGGTGTAACTCTGGTCTTGGAGCTGTGGAAAATAGACTGGAAGGGACCTGGAGAGGTCATGTAGTTCACCTTAGTTCCCTAAGGCAGGATCAGGTCTACTTACGGTGCTCCTTGTTTGCCTAACCCGTTCCCAAAAGCATCTGGGGATATAAATCCACACCCTCCCTGGGTGATCTCTTCTGGTGCTCTCCCAAGCTTTGACTCACAACATGGTGAATTCCCCCAACCTGATGCAAGGAAAGGCTAAGTTTTAAAAATATACCTTATACAGAAGACAAGTTAAAAAAAAAAAAAAAAAAAAAAAGGAAATAATACATGTGTATCTCACCTGTCTGGTATTCAGACACTCAGTGACCCTGTATAACCTCGATGAGGCAGCTTAGCTGTAAATAACTTTACAACATTGCGAGAAATCAGCCCCTCTGTTTTGAAAACACTATATTATTCCTTAGCAAGCCTGCTTTGGTAGGTTGCATTTCAAAATAATGTCCTACTGATTTAGTGACACGTGTAGCCCTATTTCACCAGAAAGAAGCTGAATATTCTGCTAACCCCAGCTGGGGAAGCTTTAGTTCAGTTTAACTTTGTTTCCTTGTCCAGTGCTTGAAACAGAAGAGTTTAGACTGAAAGTGTCTTCGAAAGTTTGCCATAAGGGGAAAACCGAAAACTTTATTCTGGTTATCTTTTACCTCCAAAGTTCATGACTAAAGCTTCATTTTTCCACTGGAAAAATCCTGTTGGCTTCTGGAGATGCTGAACTAGGCAAACCCCTGGAAACTCAGTGTTGCCCTGGAGAAAGGGAGGGTTTAACGGTGCTGAGCTTCCACTGGCACTGCCGGCATATGTGGCACAGTCGTAGAAGCAAAGGAGCACCGTGAAGTGAGATGCACATGATTTCCCATCCCCTTACCTTGGGTTACTCTGAGACATGGCCCGATGAAGAGCGAAGGGAACTGGGGTGCAAGAGGCACTTCCTCTTTCAGGAATTCCTCTCCAGCAAATAAGAACTGTCCTTTCAGAAGATGCCACACCACCTGTTGCTCAGGAGGGATAAATGCCACCGCACAGAGCACAGATGAGACCCGTGCCAGACAGCCTGCGTTGCTGCTGTGAGGAGCGGCGCAGCACGGAGCCAGGGAAGACCTGGGAGCCTCCTCTGCATGGTGGTACCTGGAGGGCTTGGCTCCTACTAGCCCAGCAAACATAGGCTGCAAGGAGGCACGAGAATCCTTTCAGGGGAGAGGGTAGCGTGTGTAAGCTGAAAACTGACAACTAGACAATATTGTGGAGGATAAACTGGTCATGGAGGATGTTAGGCTAAAAATTTCAGCATCTTCTCCTTAAACAGCAGCGGCAAGTTGGTGCCCACAGACTGCCCCAGGAACTTTGTCAGGCCATGTTAATGATGGCAACAAAGTTCCTTTGGCAATATAGTTACTTGTCGAATACTAGAACTCTAGTACTAAGCAGGAGAACACGTACAGAGTGAGGCAGATCGTTCCTCACCTTTCAAAATGGGGTCAAATACCAAGTTCAGTTCACAATAACAAACCAGGTTACTGCCAGTAATTGCTTCACAGTTTCCGTCTTCAGAGGAAGTGAAACACTTTGGTGGTCTCTGAGACTCCCGATTCCTCTTTGTACAGAACTCGAAGAACTTTCCTGTCCCCTTCACTTGGGTGCTGCCCTCTGCCATGCAGAGACCACCCATCCACCTCCCAGCAGCTGCCTGGGGCCACCCGCCACATCCTCGGCGCTGGCTGTGCCCTGCCGCAGCAGCAAGTGGGTGAGGGAACGGCATTCAAAGCTACCTTTCTATCCCTGTGATCTTACATTTGGCATCTTGGCGGGATGCAGAGAGCTTTTTTTCTCTGTCACAGCCCCTGCACTGGCTATGAGTAGCTGACGTCTTCAGGCTCAGTGCTGAGTACAGAAATATAAAAACATACAAGCAAAAACACACACATATGACTTATAGCAGGAAAACTGCCCAGTGTGCAGCCTGGTTAAGCATGGCAAAAAGATATACATGTGTGCAGGGAAGGAGGGACATTTAGTTTGAATTAAACTGAATTGCCCCCTGACTCCCAGCAGCCAAACTGAAAAATAAATTATTCACCAAGGCTTATTCCCAAAGACAGCCCTGCAGGACTGCAGGTTCAGGCCACTGCCCAGGGTGAATAACATCTACAGCTCAACTTGATGGCAAAAGCAAACACTTTGGTATTGAGAGGAAACAAATTAATTTTCCTCCTCTGAAATTGGGACACGCTTGCATTAGGCCATGCATAAAATAAAAATAAGGCGGTCCCCAAAGAAATTTCAATGAGCAATAAATATCCCAAGCCATTGCCTGCTGAAAGCTGAAGGAAACAGAGACTGAGATGAGAAGAAAATATAGTTTTATCCCCCCTTGGAAGTGAAAGTCTTATTAAAACCACCCCTTTGAGGTTGCACATGGCTGGCTGTGAGTCAGGGCTGGTTTCTGGGTGTTGAGGGTAAGGAGCAGCAGACACCCCACAGCAGCTGCCCCCCGCCGAGCCGGCATCACCCCTGAAACACACTGGAGGAACAGACCAAAAAGGTCACCTGGACCTGAACAGAGCAAGGGGTGCTCCCGGGACCTGCCGTGGGCGCTTCACCCATGGGGAGAGCTATGGCACTATTCACATGTGCATGAAAACCTGCTGCTGCGGGTTGGAGCATCCAGCACTGTGTTTATTAAAAAGCTGGTTAAAATGTTCAGTTTGAAAGTTTGGGGATCAAATCAGTGAACCTCAGTGAAAAGTATGGAGATCTTTGTAAAGAAGATATTGCTGTCCTAATTTAAAAAAAAAAAAAAATGCAGCAAGTGAGACAAGAGGAGCAACTCCCACTTTTTAGCAAAACACAAAGTAATGTTTTGGTTCTGACTAAACCAAAATCATTACAGGAAAAATGTGGCTTATCAGGAAGTTTGCTGCAGGTCTTTGACAGTCCAGAAGTGATTTCTCCAGGGACGACCCGCTCCGTCATCCTTTGCTGGCAGCGGTGGCAGATGTAGGCGGCTGCCCTGCCCTCTCTTCTGTCTGACCATGCAGCTTGGTTTAGTGACATAAGGGGTAAAAAACAGTGTAAGAAATCTGTGCAGGTCTCATCCTGCCTCTTCTTTTCCCCGTCAGGGTTATCAGACCCACATTCTTGTCATCACTAGTAAAAAGGAGCAGAACCTGACCCCATCAAAGCCCTGGTGCCGGTGCCAGGGCAGCTGTCACCGCTCAGACGTGGGGAGCCCCGTGTCACACCAGTGCCACACTGCTGCAGGGGCCAGAGGTAACGGCATTTCAGCAGGAATGGTTTCCTCGGGGAGCAGCATCCTTGCGAGTCCTCATAGCCTAGTAGACATCCCTGGTGACAGTTTTGGGAAGAAGTCTGCAAAAATGGGAAAGGAATTTCGGAGGCTGGTTTCATTTTGCTACATATCTCTTTCCAAGAGGACGTTTTTATTCAGCTTTCTAGTGTTAATGGCCTATTAATGGTGAGGTGACATCTGACAAAATAATAGTAATTCTTTTCTTGTTTATGCTTTTAAAGCACTTAAATAATTTCCAGCATAAGTCAATGAAATAATGAAATGAACAGAGAGAAAGTGGGGGGCAACTTTTCTGGAGTTTGGGTCATTGCTAATAAAGTAACCGGAGGAAAAAACCAAAAGGGCCAGGAAAAGTGAAAGGACGGCCAGAGCTTTACAGGTGTTCAGAAGCTGCCGAGTGCTGAAGGAAGGGAACAAAGTGAAAACCAGACAGTGAATCATCATCACTGGTGTGTGCAAAACCTGACTGGGAATTCAGGCAGGTCCTCTTGTTTTGCTTCGCCCATCCCTTTTATTCTTTTTGTAAGTTACTAAGACTTTTGCTGAGCAGCTGTTTGAGGTATCCCAGAAGTGAGCTTCCCTTCCCTCAAGCCTACCTACAGTCCTTTTTCTTTCCCTGTAACCTTCCCCGACCTTCCTGCTGCTCAAACCGCTTCTTGCCACAGTGGTGCAAGACAGGAGGGTGTTCTGGCTGAGCAGGGCTCACTGGGCTCGCTGGGAGGCTTTACTGACCTGACTGGCCCTGACTAGCATCCTTGGTCTTGCTTGACATTAGGGCAAAGTTTTAAAGATGGAATTCAATATTTAAGAGTACATTAAAAAAAATGTAGGAGGGGAGAAAGTGGGGAGGAAGAGTAAAACAGGTAAGGTCTCTCCTAACAGCTGTATTGTGAGTCTAGATCTTTTAAAAAGGTAGGGGAGTAATGGTAAAAGTATTGTATGGCTGGCAGGCAGGGAGGAGTGTAGAAGAGAAATATCCTTGAGGGTAACCTAAGAAGAGAGGCACAGTCTTTTCACCCTTTTTATTTTGGCAGCCTAGACTACAAACTGCAGCCGGCATTTCTGTTTTGTTGATTGCATTTGCAGTGGGTTTGCCCAGCAATAGCAGACTAGATGGGAGTTAAATCATAGTAATTCAGAAGCCACCAAGACAAGAGAGATAAGAACCCACGGCACTTCAGGACAGGTCAGAATCAGGTTTCTGGTAATGGCAAGCAAGTGCATGGAAAGGCTGGGTCCTGCGCTGCAGCAAACCGTGCCAGCACATAATCACCAGCCTCAGCTCAGCGACTGAACCTGTCCAACAGGCTCGGGGTGACCCACTCCTGCAAAGCAGAGCATCCGCCATCAGACCCCACAGATGAGGTAAGAAGGAGACGCAGCGGCAGCAGAAGAACCTGGAGGGGTAGAAAACACCTATTATCTCGCAGTCTGCCTTTCAGCACAGCCTGCTTGAACACCTGTAATTTTCTGGAGGCACAGACAGGTTACTGGACTCTTCAAGGGTACTGCTTCTGGCAAAAACAAAACAAAACACACAAAAAAAAACCAACCCCAGCTTTAAATTTAACCCTCTCTGGCAGGCATAGTATTTTTAGAAGCACTTAGTCCTATGTTAATACTTCCTAGACGTGCTCAAACACCTTCTGATGTTGTTCTGAGGCAAATTAGTGAAGATGGAGGCTCATAAATCCTCAGGAATCAGAGAATTAATTAAATGCCTGCACGATGTATTTGGGCACAGAGCAATGGTGTGCGGGCCTGTGTTTTCCAGATACCCCAGCCAAGCTGTGCTTGCTGCAGGGGGGCGAGGAAAGGTTCTCTCTTCCCCAGGTCCCGTGATGAGTAGGGCTCTGGGTATGAGTATGGCACAGGCAGCCTCAGGCAGCACCATGGCATGGTGCCATCGGCTTGTTCCTTCTCCATGCAGCTGTGTTTGCTGGGATCACCAGCGTGCCATGGCCCCGTCACATCCCATGCTCCTTGTTGGTCTCAGCAAATCCTCCGCCTGCTCACAAGCGCTCATCTGGAGGGACTGAGATGGCCCTGAGCTCATTCACCGCTCCTGTGCTCTTCCTGGTGGCAGGAATGGCACCACAAGGGCTGTGTCCCTGGATATCGGATGTGAGGGGAAAGTTGCCTTTTGACTCCTCTTGTTTCAGGTCACAAAAGACAAGGATCTCGCAGTCTCAGCAATTTGTTCATAAACAGGCTCTAAGTCCTGGACACACCATGACCCCGGGCTGCTCGGAAGAAGAAAGGTGGAAGCAACAGAAGAAAAGCTGCTCTTGACTCATCACAACCTGACTAGTCCCAAGAATCAACATCGATCAGCAAGGTTTGAATTCCATGAGCAGTTCAATCACATTTTCAGAGCATTTAAAAGTGCTTAGTGGGCACACCTGATCTCACAGGTATTTGTTCCATGGCTCCTGATTCCTTACGTCATCGCATCGTTAAATAAAATACTGTGAGTAGCTCCGCGGGTGAGCTGCTCCGCTCTGGCCAGCTTGCTGAGGTCACTGGAAGCGCCTGCAAACGGAGTCAGCCAGGGATGGCTTTGCTGGACACACTGGGCTCTAATAACCCTGTTGAGAATTCAGATTACTCTAAGTAGTGTGCACAGCTATTCTCATGAATGAGTCAAACCATTAAAGTTAAAACCCTGAACTATTTTTTTCCTAATGAAGAACTTACCATTTTAGGTTTTTAAGCCCCTGGCTAGGAACCTTCCTTTTGCCTCTGCAGGGCTGGGTACAGCAGAGCCTCCACTGACCACACTGGCAGGTGTCTGCACATCATCTTCCATCGAGGCTCCGCTTCTGACATTCTGAGGCTTAATCTCAGTCTCTCCCTGTAAAAATGACTTTTCTCTCTCTAGGAGAACACAACGAGAATGAAAAAAATACTCAGAAAAGTAAATTTACGTTTTCCCTTAAAATGTCAGTTTGAAATACTGTTTTGGAGTAGAGAAGTCAGTGGAAAGGAAGCCCCACACTGAAACCACCAAAGTCCTATAGGATTTGAGGGAGTGGGATTATCTGAGTAGTTTCTGTGGGTGTATTTTTTCCCTGTGCTCCCCTAGGAGCTGATTGACTCCCAGCATGTGCTGGCTCTGGGTGGGGAAGGCAGGGGGGAATTTGACTGACTGCTCCTCCACAATGCACCTCATTGTCTTCTCTTCTCTTACAGCTGTTTTTGTGAGTGTGGGGTTTGAGGGACTGTGTGTGGGGTTTGTGTGCAAGGAGATTGGAAAAAAAAAAAAAAAAAAAAAGATTTAAAGGGCTGCGTTTGGGGGAAGCTAAACTCAGCCTCCACCTCTGCACGCTGTGAATTACACACCTAGATGCTTGCCCACTCACTTTGTGTTGGCTACAGTTTTGCTCAGGCAAAAACTCACACGGGAGCGCTCAGACTGCCTGCATGTGCAATTTGAAGGATTAGCTAGCTAACAATTGGTCCAAAAACAAGGAATTGGTGATTTACAGGCTCAGCCAAAATAACAGGTCACATTCTCTGATGGAGAAACTTGGCATCGCATTGCTGAAGTCAGAGGAGCATTGCAGATTTACACCAGCTAAGGATTTGGGCATAGGTGTTTCCTGAGTAAGAAAAACCCAAAGGGAAAGAACTACTCCATTCAGTTTATTTTTACAGAGCAGAATCTACAGAAAGTGCTCTCTTTGCCAAAGAAGCAGGGATCACCTCACGGGTGCTTGTGCATGAGCAATAACATCTTAAGGGAATTCACAAACTTGTGCTGTGACAAAATTCTACATTCCTGCCAAGAAACAGGAACCGCTGCAGTTTAATGTCCTTTTTCTTTTCCTAAACAGTGGCATAAATGGCATTTTTGTACTTGGAAACTTCAGGCTCACACTTTTACCGTACTAATTGCAACTGCATTCACAGTTGTGGTAAATGGCCATGTCCTTCGTAATTGCACATGAAGCTACACGTAGCCAGCATGCGCTTTTCCGAGTACTGGGCTGTCACTTGACTACCACAAGAAATGTGCTTCCTACACACTTTGCTTGCTTTATTTTCTGTCTTTCTTAACTCATCACACAATGTTGCAACTACAAAGCAGCCTCTGGGGCTGCCTCATTTTTTCAGGTCTACCGCCGTGGTGTCTCCCCTTCCCTCACACTTCCAACCTCGCTGGGATAACTTGTAGGTACAGGATGGGTTGCCAGGATGGAAATAGTTTAGCAGGACCCGTGATCACTGGAGTCTTGAGATCTACACTTTAAATGTGTCTATAATATTACTGTTACTCATTGCTTTGTTTCATTGGGTGTGTCGTATGCCATTTTCCCTTAATGAGGAGCTGTTACAAGGCGAGTTTATTCACCCTTGCTGGGTGTTGGAAGATCAAACCACATGGGGTGACAAGATTACAAACACTTTGCTGGAGGGCTGAAAATACTCTGGAATGGGATGAGAGATTTAACATGTTCACAGAGCCGCAACTTGCCAGCGAGTGGAAGGTGGTATCATTCCAGAGAGCATAGGAAACAATAACTGGGCAATGATGAGACGTGTAAGTTACAGGAAATATTAAAATCCAACAAAATCTGCTCCGACACCCAAGCCTCAAATAATGCTTCTAGGGATGGATTAATTATTCAGGCAGAAATCCGCACCCACCCAAGCTTGCTACCTGCGAGTCTGCCAAACCCAACCCAGCATTGCACCTTCAGATTCACAGCCACCCTTTAAACATTTGTATTATAATCGTACGGTCCTTTGGAGACACCACTACGGGGGATTGCAATGCGGTGTTGCAATGGGAACACCACTGCTAGTTTGGCAGAAGATAATGAGGAGCTGTGTCCTACAGGCTCCCAAGCACATGGACAGAAGGACTGGCTGCATGGGAAGATAAGCAGCCCTGGAGAACCCAGAGCAGAGGGAGCAGAAAACAAAATCAGCTGCATGAAGAAACAAACAGGCTGTCCTTGGAGAAAGGCGACGAGGAGAAATGGGTCTTTGCATTCAGGCGCTCAGGATGTTACAACCCAAACTTCTCTTGAGAGTCCCTTCCTACAAATTCAAGAGAGGACTTCCTATCCAATAAAGAATATTTTTTACAAAATCCCCAGTTTCTCTCTGTTTGCGTGTCTGTCTTCAGGCACAAAAACATTTTTATATATACCTGTAAGGTTTTCTTTTTTTGAAGTCAAGATGAGGTTTTCTCCAAGGTCAGAGGAGAAGGTACATATGCAGTCCTTCGCCTTCTTCTGCTGTCAGCTTCCTAGGAGTGCCTGTATGGCCATTTAACCTGAAAATCAAAGGCTATGCAAGAGACCTAGAGCAATGAGAGCTCTCACTGTCTCCTCGTCTTTTCCTGTGGTATATTAAAGGTTTTTACTGAAGATCTTGTATTAGGCTGTTGAGAAGCTCTGGAGCATGGCTAAGACTATGTACATCGGAGATAGAAGTGGCAGAATAAAAATGTGCATCTGCCTGATGCTTCCTTATCTTGCCATAATATGCAGAATTGGATCCAGGCGGCCCAGAGTTTGTGGCATGGGGTTTTTATTCTAACCTTGATCTGATCTCAGATAAGGAGGCTGAGTTGCCCTGAATGGTCTCACAGTGATTTGTGGTAGGATCAGGATCAGTTGTTTTTTTACAACAACACAAGAACCATGACAACCTGGAAAGGGGAACTCACAGCATCTGCACACAGAGGAGATTTCAACACCAGACGTTGCCAAAGCCTGGTGAGGAGTGAAAGCCAGGGAGGCTGAAGTTCACAGCCTTGTGCAAAACAGGTGAGAGAGACTAGAGAAGTTGGAAGAGGGTTTCTGAGTTATGAAAGGTTTGGAAGAGCTGAGATGGCAGGGAGCAAAGATGACAGGGAGAGCGTGGGAGACTTCAGGATGATTTTACTCAAACTGCAGGACAAAAACATGAGAGGAAACAAAATGAGAGGAAACTTTACCTGGGCTCTAGGGGAAAAATCAACCAGAGATCCCTATAACAGATTGAACCCCTGTGTCTCTAGCAGACTTACCCACCCCACTGCACTTTGCAGAGTTTCAACCATGAACCAGATTGCACTTTTTCCCCTCTGGCCCATTTCTTCTGGAGGAAAAAAAGTGTGGAAAAAAAGTGACCTGGTAGGAGGAATGTGCTATAAATCCTCCAAGCAGAATTAAAGGGTTGACATAATTTTTTCACTTGAATCTTGTTGGTAAGAAGGTAATTTCCAAATCAACAGACCCTAAACAGAGATATTCCAAAGGCCTTCAGAAAAAAAATTACATGCACAGAGGCGAAGTTGCAGAACTGGGCTTGAAGTGGAATTAGAAATGGATCAAGAAATAGTATGTAACGATGAGAAAGCATTTAAGCAGTAGTGACAGTATTTTAGGGACATTTGTTGGCAAAACTTAAATGGGACCACAAAAAAGGAAGCATATGGACCTTAGAGCAATTATTCCATGAAGGGCACTGGGTATTGGGAAGAGTTGGAGGGCATAAAATCAGAGCAGGGGAGGATGGAGTGAAGAGGTGATGCCTGTTACCCGGAGATAAACAGGACACAGAAAAGAAGAGATCACAAGGGTATCTACACAGCTGCAGAAAATCATCCTGCCAAGCAGTGTTTGCGGTGAGAGCAGGGAAAGTGTCTGTGTGTGTAGGAGTGCATGAGTGAGATGAATCATTTTCAGAAATAGAGTCCCGTGAGCAGCAGAACCAATGGATACAACCCTTGGATGTATAGCTCAAGACCAACTTGATTTTCTGATGTCTCACAGGGAAAATGAGCTCATGCAGCAGGTTGAGTAGAAGCACTGACAAAATCACCTTCCTGAACCCAGGCACCTATTTTTTTCCTAAGACTTATAAATCTTTGAATGCACTGACAAATGGGTTGAAATCGGGTAACAGGTCCAAAAGCTACTAGGGAGAAACTGATAGCCACGCAGCGATAGCCCCAAGCAGCCATGCACATGGTGGCAACGCTGTGAAACCAGGCTGGGAAAGAATATTTACCAGTCCATCACCCCGTGTGCTGCGATGGGATAGTTTCATTCCATTATTAACAATCTGCTTAACAAAGGCACATGAAAACGCTGGCAAACTGGAACCCAGGAGATAGATAGATAGATAGATATAAAATTTTATATATATATATAAAAGCCTGTATCTTTTCTTTTTTAACTGAAACCACTATGAGCCAGTTGAAGCTGATGGGGCTCGCTCCCAGTTCCACCGCTCAGTGCCTTGTGGTCTCCGAGGGCTGGGCTCTCCTGGCTGCGTTTGCTTGCCGTGGGATGTTTCAGCCTGCTGTAACTGGTGGTGGCACAATCAGCTCCATCTGTAATAAAATGGCAATTAAAAGACTCTGGGAGATTTTATTACCTGGTATAGTTGAAACACTTGCAGATGCGTTAATGAAAGTCCTGATCAAAGTTTTACTAGTATTAATTATGTTTTCAGGCACTTCACTACTTCCTGCTTTTCAGCAAGGGCCAGAAGGAGAGGCATCAAAGAGCTGCCACGATGGTGATTGTCCCTGCAACATCACCAGCAGCAGCAGTCAGGAAGTCCTGCTAAAAACTCTGTTTTCCTTTGGGAGAAAAACTTGTATTTCTAGGCTTGAGTACTCTGACTAAAGCCTGGATGTCTAAATGGAATTGCTAAACATTTCAAGCCAAGTCCAATGGTCCAAGTGTTTCCAAGGGCTTTTACATTCAGCTTCCACAAGCCAAAGAATCAAGGCCAATGCATTCTTATGTCCTGAGGAATGACCATGAAAAATGTTTCTAGAAACTTCTAGAAAAAACATTTAGCACTATGACTGAACCCTGAAGAAATTAACCTCAGAAAAGACTGAAAATTAGAGCTCTGTGTAGAGTTGTCTGGTAATTATTCTATGAAATTGAATGAGGAATCTTAAATAGCCTTTAGACTTAAATATACATTTTCAGATCCATTATCATTACTTCTCATCTGCATGAAAGCAATACCCTAAATATAAAGAGTGCCAAACAATTGTAAAGGAAGGTGAAGTCCCTGTCCAGAGAAATTCAGAATCGGTGCAAATATAAGAGAGAGGACAGAGGTAAAATGAGCGAGGAAATGAGTATTACTATAGCAGGCAGATGGCCGGGCTGGGTAGAAAGGGATTTCTCTTCCTGCAAAATATTTGAGAATTTTAGAATGTTCCCAACCCACACTCAGATGAAGCCAAATCTTTTCAATGTGTTTTGCTGAAACTATTAAAAAAAAAAGCAAATATCTAAACAGTTTGGTTTTCACAACATCAAAAAATAATCCCCAAACTGAAAGGATAATTTGAAAGCACTGGAAATAGCCAGAAGCTGGATGTTTTCTGCTTTGGGGTTCGTTTGTTTTTAAGCAAGTAACTGGAAAGATTCTTCCAAAAGAATGGAAAAAAGTGAAATTATTATTTTTTTCTTTCCAAAATATTTTGTGAGGAAATACTTGTGATTTTCTGCTCACCATACTTTGGAATCACATTGTCAGAGCAGTGACCCTGGAGCCTGGGAGCTCCAAGCTGCAAGAGTGCGGTGACTCAGGAGATGTCACAGTTCATCATCATTTTGCAGGGGTAGTGAGACGTGACATTTGGGACGCAGGAAGATGAACTGCTGTTGACTCATCTGTTCTGGAGGGGGAAAGGTGGGTACCTCGCGGTGCTCCCACTTTCCCATGGAGGGATCCCTGCAAAATGTCCTCAGCAGTTGCTAACGCAGCCCACGAAGGGAGGCAGCCTACCTAGCTGGTGCTTAACGCTTCTCTGGAGAGTGAGTATCATCAGGACACAGTTTCAAACCCTGTGTACATCAACACAGGATGCAGCCATTCTTCTGCCCTTCTGGAGACCCACCCACTGGAGGACGGCTGCAAAGAAATCTTTCAGTAAAAGAAAACAACTGAAAGAGCTCGTGGGAGCAGTATGTGGGCGCTGCTGATGGTGCAGACCTTCTCCCAGAAAATAATTTTCAGCTTTCTGTTGCCTTGGCAGATCTTTCCTGACTGTACCAAGGCCTCCGCTGTCCATTAGCAACTTACTCCAGGCCAGCACAGTGCAACGTCCTGTACTTAAAAGTAACTTTGAAGCTCCGTGCCAAGTTTCAAGCAAAGCAGGAGAATTTTATTTCATTAGTTTATTTTTTTTTTTCATCTAAGTGTGGTCAGCCACACGCCTTGCCTAGATCAAGAAAAGCCTCTTTTTTCTGCAGGTGCACTGGGGAAAGGCCATGTGCCTTTTCACACTCGTGTGTGGAAGGGCTGGCCCTACGCCTCGCTGAGTGCTGTGTCTTTTCAGCAGACATGAGGGCAAGCAAGGACAGGCACATAACAGGCAGGGGCCCAGACAAGTAGACACCCAAAGAAGCAGAGCTGATGCATTTATCATTAGCTTGGGGTTAGTAACTGAGCACAAAATCCAAAGAACCACCCAGCTGTCAAGCAATTATTCATTTTTTTATCTTGTCAGGCACCGGGAAAGTATTCCTCTTCAGTGATGAACAAAGTAAAACTGCCGTAAGAACCACGGGTTCCTGTAGCCTTACCGTTCCCAGTAGCCCCTTTTAACTGGTCTCTTTGGTGTGTCATTCACAGGAGTCAGGGCTTGGTCTTTAGAAAGCTGAGGGAGTGAGATCACTGGGCTCCGGGACAGGCCTTTGTGAACACGGCAGCGTCACTCTGCCCTTCGGTTTCAGACGATGTGGTTCCAGGGCTTAGCTCCAGGAGAGCCCAGGCTGCCTCAGCATCTTCTGCTAAGCCAGTAGGATACTCAGCATCTTCCCTCGGGATCAGAGCAGTCCTACCTCATCCTGGCAATGCATCGCAGGCTGGTGACGTGACTAATGTCTGTCAACAGTGACAACAGCAGTTTGGCTTTAATTATTTTTTATGATACCTCCCAGCACAATGGCACATGTTTATAGGCAATACTGCCCTTTATTAAGGTAACCAAATGCTTTTTTGTGTTAAGACCCCATCTGCAGTAAATTATAACTTTGCCAAACCTAGAATATTCAGGCTGAAGTTTTTCCATACCAGTCATCTGCCAACATAGAAAATTCAATGAATTAGCTGTTTCTCTGAGCATGTGAGCAAAGACTCCCATATACTTTGGTGATGAGCATAGGAACAGAAAAGAAGGGAGGAGAGAAAGGAGAGAGAGGAGAGAGAGAAGAGAAAATATGGAAAGCCATTCCTTTACCTACGAAAATTTGCGGGACAGAAGAACTTGTCAGCTGGTTTGGGACCAAGTGTGATTTGACTTGTTAAACAGCTTCTCTTCTACAGCAGGACACACACACAACAAAAAGCTGCCCACAGCATAACTTCAGCTGGCAAGGAATATTTCTTCCACTTCTGCATCATTTTCACTCAAATAATCGACTGCTAAGCTATGCCTAAAACCTGTGAAAATGGCCAGATCCATTTCATTGACAGTTATAGCAAATGTATAGGATTATTGAACCATCCTTGGGAATTTTAGAGAGAAACATAACTACCAGGAGAAACATATAAAGCAGCTACAAAATAATATGTATTCAACTCCAGTGCTGAAATCTCCTCCAGCCCATGAGGGACACTTCTAATGGGCACAGTGAATCCAATTGCTTTCAATATTTGGTGAAAAGGAAACAATCTCTTCATTTATTAATTTTTAGAAAACGTTATGACATTTGTACAAGGCAATATTGGTTTCGTAGCTATAGATCTTGCACAGACCGACTCCTGTGTTTAACTTTCTATATTCTAAATAGGTCCCATTGACTTTCATGAGCCTGCTTGTAAGTAAAGATAACTTAGAGGATCAAAGCCCTATAAACTGTGTCATTAAATTTTAAGAAGTCAGAAGCTGCGCATTCTCTTCCCAGGCTGTACCAGCATCTCCCATGAGTGCTAATGAGACCAGTTCTCATGTCACTGTTCTCTGGCCACCAGAAGACACAGGTTTGATTTTAGTTTTGATTGCACAGATGAAAATAAGCAATAACTCATGAAAATCAGTGTAGGTATACATCGTAGTCTAACTATACCCATAAAGTTCAGGTTCATTTTGGGTACCTGTCTGAAGTTCAGTTCTCTGCTTAATACACATGATGCATCAGGTCTGTACAGTGGGTTAGTAGAGCTCATTAGAATTGATTCTCCATGTATTTGTCAATAATTCCAGGAGCAAAAAAAGGACCTCATCAAGACTAACAGACTGATTCAGCTCGGGAATGTGTGGGAAAGATGACTCAGATTGTAGCCAAAGTGACTGACTCCTCCATACCTTGTAGGAGAGTTTTCCTGAAAATCAGGCAGGGCTTTACTGATAACAAGGTTTCATGAAGTAGGAAGTGAGAAAAGAGAAGTGGGGAGGACTTTGTCTCTCAAGAACCTTTCCAAGCCAGTGTAGAGACATGGGAGAGGAAGAGGGCATAAGCATTGTCCCAGTCTTATTTTTAAGCATTGTGGGGTTTTTTTCACAGCTATCTTCAAATCAAACAAAAAATAGAAGTTGCTGAAGACCCTCCAGGACAAAAACTGTTCCAGCTGTTCAGCAAATGCTCTTTTGCTGTATCTGAAGTGCAGAATGGAGGAGAATTTCTATTGACTCCTGGACTGGATGAGACACTTTCCCACTGCAAACACTCCTGACCCTAGTTTAGACAGCAAAGAGACCCAGGCTTTGAGGGAGCCCCGATGTGCCCCAGCCAGTCATTGCAGTGAGGGAGGCTGGGGGGGGCAGAAATGCAGGGCATGCTCGGGAGCACCTCTGTCCCACAGCCTCCGTGTGACCTGAAAAGCAGCTCTCGCTTCACCCCCAGGCTTTTTTGCAGGATATCCTCCGAGAGGACCAGCTATTGTGAGTCACCTCTGCAGTCTCTGGCTACCATTGCCTTGCAAAGGCAGGGCTTTCCCTGAAGTCTGCAAGCATTTCTGTAAAAGGGAGTTTTATCCAAATAAAGAAGCCAGAATTTGAAGGAAGATGAATGGGAAAGCAGTCACTAGAGCAAACCTCTGCCACCATGCAGCAAATGCTGCTTTTCAGAACAAGGCAGAGAGTAGCATCTAGCGCAGGTTCCAGTTAGCACCAAAACCACAGGGGATGCCTTTTGTTGGGGCAAACATCACTGAAAAGGTAGATGGTAAAACAAGCATATCCTGGGCAGGGGAGACCAATAAATCTTTCATTAAAAGAATAGGAAGCATCATAGCCAGGGCAAAGAGAATGCTAATTTGCTTTGCAACCTGATCAAATGGAATGACTGGCCTTGAGGGATGCAGCCATTTTGGGGGCTGATTGCTAGAGTTAATACAGAGCATTAACTTTGCAGCTTTGCTCCAGGCAGAACTTGTCCCAAGTGATCTAAAACTTTCGATGCACTTATTCTATCAGAAGATTTGTGTATGTGTGTGCATGTGACTGCCTAATTAATGAGCTTCTTTTCAATATTAATATGCAGAAAAGTTTATTGCCTTAAAGGTGTGTCAATATATACATTTTTCTGGCTAAAGAAGCTTGCCTTTGGCTATTCTAAAATATAAAAGCTATTAATTAAAGTATACAGTGCTTTAGGGAAAAAAAAAAAAAAGGATTGAATTGCTGAAATCTTTGGGGAGATTTGCTACAGAATTTATGCCAAATGTCTCAATAAACTGATATGTTAAAATGAGTAACCTGAAGTATTTTAATAAAGATTTTTCACAAGGCTTCACCTACTGCCTCCCACCCACCAAAGAATACTGTCAAGTGATTTCAGCCCAAGTGGAATCAAGAAAAACCAAATGCACAAGCTCCTCCCAAACCTGTTGAGTTGCTCCTTACCCTGCATAAGGACCTACAGGGACCCAGGGAGCACAGAGCCCTTATGGCACGAGGCATCGTACCAACACCAGCAGCATTGCTGGCTGCGCATGCATTGGGCCCCTTCTCCAAGCAGGCTTGCTCACCAGCCACACAACAAGCCCCAGCCCCATCTCAGCCCTGTCCCTGTCAGAGGCCAAGTGCCACCACACTGCTCCTTCCCCAGAGACCCTCTGATTGGTGCCTTCCGAGGCCAGCACGGCCCCACTAGGCAAGAGCAAGGGCCAGCAGGGTGGGCAGAGCTCGCTGGAAGCTCAGCCTTCACTGCAGAGCATTGCCCTCAGAGGTGCTCCCTCCCTGCACCTTGCATCTGGGAGAAGCCAACAAAGATGGAGAAGAAGCAACATTTCATTTTCACATATGGGAAACTGAAGTATGAATGCAAGACAGATCTCCAAAGCAATTTCCTCGTCTGAAGAGCTTGAAAACCAATTTTCTCCAAGTGATGTTTGTTAAAGGTTATAGAGAAAACCTCTGGAAAACCCAAAGGCCGACTGTACAAAGCCAGTACTTTCACCGCAGGACTATTCTTTCTCCCCAGTGGGTGCCTGTATAAAAAGTTGGCCAAATTACTGTTCCCCTTCTTAAATTTCCCATAGCATATTCCTACCTGGCAAGTCCTGCTATAAACCTCCACCAATGACTGCTTACCATAGCCTTGCAGGAGAGCAAAACCCTTCAGAGAGTCCTCCCAGCCTGTCTGGACCCAAATTATTGCCTGCAGATACCACTACAAATGTTCCAGGGAAGTGGAAGGAAAGTAAGTCTCTTCTCTTAATTAGCCTAATGAGCTAGTGGGGCAAAACCAGCTGATGTCCATGGAGCAGGGCTGGAGTAAAGGGCAAGCAGCTGTGGCAGCTGGAAGGTTATAAACAGCCTGTGTGTCTCAAAATGTGATGCCTGGGAAAACTGGGTGGGTTTCTTGAGCAGAAATCTTCTGATCAGCAAACTCTTACTTTGAAAAGCTACTGTCAGAGCTTCTCTCTCAGTGTAGCCGATTATTCTATCTCACGTGAGGGGCTTCAGTAGCAAGAGTTACCTGGTTGCTCTGAGGTGGTAGCAGCAGCAGGGTGCAGAGGGTCTTCAGGCTCCTTTTGTTTCCTGCTTGCAGGAGCTGAGAGAAGAATGGGAGAGACAGTCAGGAAAAGGAAGAATTGTGAAATATGCCTGTCCTTTCCTCCTCAGCGCCCTGTAGTTGCAAGGCAGAGCTCCATAATACAGGAGATAAACAGCTGCTCAATGTAGGATCAGTAGAGTTAAAAAGGAAAAAAAATCATATGCTTTATAGATGTTATTTGATCCCTAATAAATACACGGAATATAGGATTTTTGCATGATGCTTTGATCTCAGTGAAGTATATCCTAGCTGAGTTGCTGCCACCCTTCTAATGAGTAGTGTTGGAGGCCCTACATAAACAGCAGCTAGTAAAAGTGGGGGGGAAGGATGCAAACTCTGACATCCCTGTTCCAAAGTAGGTCAGGCTCCTTCAAAGGCGATGGCTTCACATCGTCCCTCCTGTAGTAGCAGGCACCTGTGCAGGATGAAGAGTTGGTGCCTCAGCTGTACGATGCTGAGGACAGGTTTCATTCCTGCGCTGGGCGAGCAGCTCGGTGGCTCCGTCTGTGCATCGTGGAGCAGCTCCGTATGGCTTAACCCGTGAGCAGCTCCGTATGGCATAACCCAGGATGGCAGCTCAGGAGCGAGGGCCCTGCCAGACCAGACTGAGAGCTGCAAAGGGCTGAGAAGTTGCTATAGCAGATGCCTTATGCCTGGTATGAACCTACCCTGGACTCGTTGTCCTAAGCTGCCAGCAGAAAAGCTAAATGGAGATTTGCCTTCTAGGATCGGTGCATAACAGAGAAATGTATGGAGAAAAGACCTGAACCTTGCAAGGTTTCAGAGGCTGTGCTCTTGCTGTCTTGTATTCAGCTGCAACTGCATCCCAGTGCCTTCTGGTCCCTGTCTGACAGTGTGGTTGTTCACACAGGTACCTCCCTACCTCGGGAGGAGCAGACACCGGCTCTCCGATGAGCTCTGACAGGGTGCCAGGCACTGGGACAGCCAAGCTGCTTTATCTGCACAGCTCAGAAAAGCCCCAGCACACATGGGCTTTTTAGGACCAGGAGCATCTCCAGGTGCCAGGTCTAGTGGAGTCCTAATCCACAGCTGACATCTAAGGTGCTGCAGTTATATTGGTAACAAACCAGCTAAAGCAGGAAAGGAGGCTTTTACCTACTGCCAGCTCCTGTAATAACGTGTCCTAAGTGTGCTTTCTTCTTGCTCTTTCAAGTCGTGCACGCACAAGTTACTTTACAAAGTGGTCTCTTGTCTGAGCCTCACAAACTTGTTTTACTTACAACGTGTCTTAGATTTTAGCAAGGACTGCCAGAGGGGAAGCAGTGTTACACTGGATTGCACCACAGAAACCACCCAACTTAAGTGGATTACTCTTTTTGCCATGGGCTGACTTGCTTATGCAGGTTTGCTTTGTTATCAAAAGTCTGTTACGACACAGGAAAAAGTACTGAGCTGAGCAAGGCCTGTTCTGTGATCTGGATTATCCACTCTGCTCCCTGTGGGAGCTTTAAGGAAAGAGTGTTCTGTATTGACCAAAAAATACCCTTTTCCTGAAAAGTGTAAGCATGGCAGAAGAGACTGGCAGCATCTGTCTTTAAAGAGAGCTTCTCGGTGGCCTGGAGCAGCTTGAAAGATGCTTTTAGTCCTTCAGTTGGTTAAAGCCTCAGATATGATAAACCCGAAGGCTGACCTGCAGGTTGTCAGGCTCCCTCCCATCCCTCTCTTAACTTCTCAGCTGAGTAAGGGACAGTATTTTGCTTCTGCTTGATATCACTTTGGAACTGGAATTTTTAGAATAGAATTGGCATACCTGAAATGTTCACAGCCTGTCTGCAAGAGATGGACTGGGATTCAAGGAATCTCCTTTTAATCCTGGTTTCTGCTTGTGGGTTTTTCCCAAATCTCACTTCCTATTGCAGGTTTGAATGGCCTCTGACTCCAGTTAGCCCAACACAATAAAAAGAGAAGGCTGAGTTTCAGAGGATGCATTTCAGTGGCAGAGGTATCGTCCGTAGCTCAATGTTGGGCAAAGGATCCCTGTCTCCCCTACCTCCTCCACACCTCCCTGTCCCTCCACACATGAGGATCTGAGCTCCTAAAACATGAGCTTTTTGGAAAGTGGTTTAAGGGCAATTTTCTCCTCTGAGGGTTCACTATTTTCAGCTTTTTGCCACATCCATGCAGGCTGGAAACCTTCTTCTCTTAATTAATGTTGAAACTCTGGTATATGCATATGATTCCAAGGTCTACGGTTTTAAGAAAAATACCAAGTATCATGAGACTCCTCATAAAATCGTGACAGTTAGCTAGCTGAATACACAAAGAACAGTCTTGTGCTTTTTTTCGCTAATGTTACTTCCATTTTAGAATAAGGAATCCTAGAAAGAAAAAGAGCAAAGTGCCCACAAAAGATCCTTGTGTCATGCAGCAAACTTCCTGGAATAAAACTACCAGCTCTGTTCCCCTGAAAAGAGGTAGCCTTTGAAGATGCAGTCTATCAGACAATAGACCAGTTTGTAAAGGTATTGGAAACACTTCTTGGAGGAGCCAGAAGCTGCCAGTTGAAAACCGAGGGCTTAAAATGCGAAGAATCAAAATGCATCAACTTTAAACTATTTTCTGTACCACTCTAGACAAATAAAGGAACCCTAAAGAAAGAGGGTAAAATCAAACAAAGAATCCAGGCTGTGACTGGTTGTCCTCCGGTGATTTTGAAACCTGGCTAAATTTAGAAAAAGAGGCCCTGAAACTTCTCCTGAACAGAACTGGTGTTTGTAACATGAAATGGTGATGAGAGTTTCACTTTTCATTACAAGCAGATTATTCAGGTTTCTTCAGCACTGGTGTCTCAAGGAATTTAAACCACTATTTTAAAAAAGTGTAATTTTGTAAGCTGTAGAATGACTGCAGTAGCAAGGTCTGCATGTGCTAGCAAGGAGCGAGGACTCTCCCCGCTTGGGGACCTGCAGCCATTCACCCCATCGGTGCAGTCCAGCAGGTGACTGCACGGATGGAAAGTGGGGATACTGTCCTGTTCGTTACCATTTCCAGGGATAACCTCCTCCATTGCCCAGAGATGCTTGGAGAGCTGTTAAATTGGCCTAGGGATTTTTTTCATTGACGATAACAACTTTGTCAACATCGTAGACCTCTGTGGCCAATTAATCCTGGTCATCCTGCTCCTCTGATTGCTGAGACTGATCTAGAGAGAAGGTACCGTGGGGCCAACCCTCTTCACAAGGTGTTTCTTTAAGGAAAAGAGCTGCTAACCCAAATTACTTGGCAGCTTTAAGAAATTGTAGCAGGTAATTTTTGGAGTGCTGTCAGTCACTCTCAGCCCCCGTGGCTGCACTAGTTGCTCTGAGTAACTACAGTAGCTCTGATCATGAATTACTGTGATTTGTCAGCTGTAATACAAGCCCAGCTAGGGTTTTGATGCTTTTGCCAGCAACATGTGAAAGAAAATATTTGAGTGAAGCTGTCTAAGCCAGGTTGGGTAAAGAAAAGGGGGGTAAAAAGCCAACCTGACCTGCTCAGATTTATTTTGTGTGGTGGTGAAACCAGCCCACTGCCTGGATTTAAGACGAGTGGATATATTTAATCTGCTTGAATAACTGCTGGTGGGTGCTGGGCTTCTTTCCCCTGGAAATTATAATCCAATCCTGCATACCATCTAAATAATGCAATAACCTACTATAATATCCCTTTTCTTGGAACAATTATACATAACACTGGGGGGAAAAGCATGTCTCTGAAAACAAAAACATTCTTTTGACAAGAATTGCTACAGTTTGGACAGTGTTTTTTTCACTGCTGGGGAACAGAGTAGTGCCACACGGAGCAGGAGACAGGGAATCCACAGTGGTTCCCGATTTTCAGACCCAACTCTCTGCTGAACTGTGCAGGAACTGAATGTCAAACAGCTTTCGATAACCCTGCCTAGATTACTGCTGGAAAAACTGAACGTTTTCTGGGTCCAAGTGGGAGTTCTTGAAGTTCATTGAGCTTACCTAGTGAAAAATGTCAGGTAGCTGCAAAGGGTGTGGTAGTGATATTCATTACTACTGTATGTATAGCTATATATATATATAGCTAAATATATAATTACATGTAGGTTTATATATATATATAGTTATATATATAGTTGCAAATATTTTTTCAATAATCCAGGAGTTAGGAAAATTCCTGTGAAAGTTCTCATCTTGCAGTGAGACCTTGGAGAAGGACGACCACATTTACCTCCGTGCCTCACAAAAGCATATTGCAGAATTGGGTCCAGTTTTTTTATGGACTCTTTTATAAACCTGTGTCCTCTAGTAAGAATCTGAAAGGACGGCACTTCGGTGTGCATTCAATTCAGCTTTTCTTCCTCCTGCATCTGCATATGCTGTGTAACAAGCAAGCGGCTGAAGGTTAATTGTTACTCTAGGATATTATGTTCATTTTCTCTCTTGTTAATTTTGGGGACAGGGTGGGGAAAGGAAATCCCTGATACTTGAACCTTGCTGGAAATGTCTCAATGGTTGTTTAAAACAAATATTTGTCTTATAATAATAAAATAGTAACTAAAAAAAATAAAATAAAAAAAAACCCAACTAACCAGCCCAAAGTTATTTCTCCTTTATACAAAACTTGCATAAAAAAGCCAAAAATTTTAGGGGCTGCTTTTGGTGTTTCAGTAGCTGAGAGAACAGGTCTGAATCAGTAGCATCTATTACTTCTTGTTTGGTTGTTTTTAACATTAGCAGAAGCTTTATTCCTTCACCCGCCTCAATGCCAGAGATTCTCTGTGCCTTAAACCCCTGTTTAACAAGATCAGAATTAGCCCAAATTATCTCCAAGGATGCCAGGGAAACAAGCAAACAAAAGAGGTGTTGCATCTTCCAATTCTTTTATATATTTTTTTTTATTCTCCTGAGTAGAGAAGCCCATACTCATCATACTGCCCGCAAACATCGCGGGGGGGAAGGGGAGAGCAGGAGACATGGGATCGGGAAGAGGAGAAGGCAGGGAGAGGGGCTGGTGGAGCTCTGGGATGGCCCACAGTCGCCAGCCTGGCTGCCTTGTCCACCAGCACTGAGGGGCCTGAATGGTGCAGCAATATGGGCTTTTATGTGAAGAACCCCAAAAGTATTTCCTGCACCCAGCTGTGGAGGAGAGGGTCCATTTCCAGCCCAGCTTACCTGGATCAGCAAGGCGAACGCAGCCCAAGTCCGGGTGGCGGCCGCGGGACCACACAGCTCTGCTGGAAAAGGCAGAGCCACGAGGTTCACATCAAGTGACTGACGAAGTGCCTGCGAGCGCCTGGCAGGTTCATTCAAGCTCCATCCTTTTAATTCTAGCTTCTCCTTCATCCACGCGAACCACGGGGGAGTGCATACACGAGGGTTTCTACCCAATTACCCTTCTGTCTAACAGCGTAGGAAGCTGGGGAGCTGCTGGCTACCTAGCTGAGGTACAGGGAATATTTAGCATCTAAGATTTATGTCCATGACCTTCTGGATGTAAGGTGGCAGAGCAGCCCATGCTGTGCTACATCTAATATGCATATTCATGGCTCGTTTATTCATGAAATAAATGATGGGATTAGCGATGGTTTGAAGGACACTGATCATGGAGTTGAAATACACTCAAGTTGCTCACAAATTAGAACTCCATCATTTTTCGTAATAAATTGGTAACCATTGTAAATCCTTGCATATCGGTGTTGTTATTGGAAATGCTATGTTGTATTTTATTGGATTGGAAACATTTCACAGCCATCAACCTGTCAATTATTTTAGCACAACACACGGTTTCTCACGACGATAGACGGTGATTCTAAATAATTTTTATAAAGTATTTCTACTTACCATGATGTCAGGAAGCCTGCCTGCCTGTGAAATATTGTGATTTTTGAAGCACTCACCTGATAACACTCCTTAATTGTGTAACATTAATCTGTGTGTCAATCAAATACTTGCAGGCTAATATATGGAATTTTTTTTCCTGAGGTTTTCATGGGGGTGGGGGGGGGGGTGGGGGGGCGGGGAATTAAGATCATAGAAAACTGTTGGCAGCATATGAAGGAAGAAGCAATGCCAGACTTGTAACCAATCATGAAAATGCATGTTATGAAGAATAAAGAAAAGATGAACCCTCTTGACTAATGAACTCGACTTTTATTCAGAATGAAGATGTCTTCCAGCAACATGTTTCTTCTTTCTCTCTCTTCCTCCCCACTTCTAACACATTGAGCGAAAGGAAAAAAACCCAGTTTCACATGTCTTGAGCAGGTTCAAACATCTGTGAATAAATAAGGTGCTAGACATTAGATACCTGCTATTTAAGTTTCCAAGTCCTTTTCAGAGATTAGTAAAAGATATTATTTCATCTCACCAAAATAAGAATTAATTCACATGGACGCTGCTTTGACCGAGATCGCGCAGTGAGTTAGAAGCAGAGATGGGTCCGGTATCCTACGGAGTACCTGGAGCAGTACACTGATGTCCCGGAATATCTGGGAGGTCAAGTACACCAAACGTCACCACCTCTGCCCTAGAAGTGTTGACACTTTTGCATTCAGCCAAGAGGGCTGCGTGGGAAGGGGAGACCCCCAGGGACAAAGGAAGGCGCCTGCTTTGGGGACATTGTCCCTTCACCCCTGGTCAGGACGAGCCACACCAGAGGGCACCGCCTGGCACTGCCCCAGTGCTGGGGTTATTAGCCTTACTGCACCCTGATCTTTCTCTGAGCCTGTGCCAGCATGTAATCCTTCGCCAGCAAGGAATAAATCCTGTCTGAAGTGCATGCTCAACCGCAGCTCCCTCCTGCTGCTCCTGCTGCTCTCAGTTCATTGCCAACAGCCAGCAGTCTGAGGCCACAGTCCCATTTCCCTGCTTTCTGAGCTCGGGGTGGAATAAGAACAGCCGAAAGATTGCAAAGGTGCACCGAGTACAGCCCTACAAACCCAAGCTGTTTAAAGCATGACGTGCTGGATCTGCAAACCTACCTTTGTTAGGAGGGTTCCCGGTTTCCATCACGGTGTGGCCCAGGAGGCCAGCTCTGCCCCGGATCCTGAGCGGTCTGTGTCTGACAGCACCGACTGCTCCGAATACCTGTGGCAGGATTGGACTCTAGGTGGTCTGGTACTTATAACTATTTATACACCACGCCGCCTTTTCCAGCCATTAAACTGATTTTATATGTGCAAGCCTGTTTCAGCAATTAGAGCAAAAAATCTTTATAGCTCTTTTGGTTTGAATTGGGCTGGTTTCAAACCCAGGTACTAAAATGGATAAAATTATCTTGAAAAGCGAAGGAATTACACTGTACTCTGAGCTCCTCTGCATCATGTTATGAAAGACACAAAGATAATATTTGTATAAATTAAAGCTATGGGAGATGTATGGTATTTCAGTTTCTGCTTCATTAAGTTGTCCTCCAGCCCTGAACATCGCTAGATCTATTTTGCAGCACTTTTCTATTTTAAATTTAATCTACCCTGCTGCAGAATGAAAGCTTAAAAGGATATTGCCTCTTTAAATTAAATGTGGAAAAAAATAACAATGGTGGAATTCTTGCTGAAGTGAAAGCAATCTATTATATAAGTTCTAGAATTCATAATATTTTCATATGTCAGTTAGCCTCCCTGCAAGTTCAGCAGTATATTTCTTCGCTGTTTCACTATCACCACAATTATGGGTTCTTTCATTGATTGTAAGACCAGAAGAAACCACTGTGACCATCTAATCTGATTTCAAATGTATAATAGACCATAGGACATGTCTGGATTTACTTCTAGTCTGATTAAAACAACTCCTGGAAAAATATCCGATCTTTTCCCTACAACTTCCAAGCAATGAAATATACCTTTGCAACCCTTCAAGAGTTGTTCCAGTCATCAATTATTTTGGCTTTATCATTGCGAAGAAGTGCCCTCTGTTTTCACTCTGGAATTCCGTCTTCCTTTGGTTTGTGGATATTGGATTTTTATTCTGTGGGATTATTTTTTCTTTGTGTGAATTTGATGGCAACCAAATCACCACTGAAACTTCTAACTGGTGGTGGAAATACCAGGTGAAATGCCATTTTCACTGCATGGCTTTTCTTTGAGCCCTGTCACCAGCTAAAGAACCATGCCATCACGCTAGCTAGTAAGAAATACAGCAAGGATTTGAATCCTGCTTTCACGGGGATTATCTGCCCCATTCAGTCCTACATTGGCATCTGCCTCCCTGTCATGTACAGCCTTTTCTCCCAAGGGTGAGCATCCAAAGTGCTCCCTTCAGAGCCCCAGCCCTGGCTGCCTGCCTAGGGGGCAAGAGACGGGGACTGGGTTTGCCGCTGCACCCAAAGGTGCGAGCATGTGTTCCCAGAGGTGCCTGGCACCGTTACTTGCCTGCTGTGCTCTGTCAAAGCTGTTCCGCTTTGTACGGAATAACATGGGCCAGAGGGAAGGAAAGAGGTTGCAAACATGCGCGTATAGGCAAATGGGTAAGACATTACATATGGACTCTGTACATAAATCCTGCTGTAGGTCCGATGGGAATGCTCTGAGAACACCTCAGCAAACTGAGCCTTAAGCCAGGAGAGGCAGAATAATATCTTATTTTCATGTATGTGAATTAGACCTAAGCTTGTGATAGGCAGCAAGCTGCTTCTGGCTGTCCCAGGAGCAGAACTTCAGGGGCCCGGAGAACTTTGCTGCGAATACTGCCAGTGCCTCCAGCCTGCAAGCTTGAGGAACAGTCCGCTGGGGATTTTGAGGATCGAAACAGAAGTCTTCATGTTCCTAGTTCCCATAATAGGTGTTCAACTTCTTGTGTGTTTCTGGGTCATCAGGTGCTTGAAAGGCAGGGGGTGGGATGTATAGGAAAACATCTTGAAGTTATTGTCCTGCTGGTAAAATAAAGCTGCTTTGGAGATGGGTAAGTCCATAGAAACAGAATTAACAGAATGTGGGTGGAACAGACACCCAGAGAGGTGGTGGGATCTCCACCCCTGCAGGTTTTCAAGGCTTGCTGAGGCAAAGCCATGGCTGACCTGATCTAGTGTTGGCAACACTCCTGTTTTGAGTGGGAGGTTGGATGAGAGACCTCCAGAGCTTCTCTCCAGCCAACATTTCTATCGTGTGGGAGCATGGAGGGACGTAGTCAGGGAGGGTTTTCTGTACTCATCTTGGAGTCATCAGTAGGTTCCCTAATGGGAAGCAGCTCCTCCCACACTCCAGCTACAAGAGAGGGCTCTCCAGGGCGTTCTCAGTGAGAGCACCCCGGGAAAAGGCAAGTGCAGTCCAGGGAGAGGGAATTAAGTTGTGTCGTTGAGAATAGCAATTAAAGCAGCCAACTGAGATTTCAAGAAAAGAAACCCATGAATCTATAGTGTACATTAGTTAATTAAAACAGAAGCATGATCTTCAGGCCTCTCTCATTCACAGAAAGCTTCTGCTCCCTGCTAAAGGCATATTGAGCTGGCGACAGTAGCTCAAGACAACTGTGGTTGCTTTTGGAATGAAGTAGTTAGTTCAGAGGAGGAACAAACACACCCCTTCCCTGGAGTCCCAAGTTCTTGGCTGAAGGAGCTTCCAGCCCTGCTGTACTGCATGTTCAGGGTGGAGCAAAGTGATTCAAGCAAAGGCAGATACTGATTATAGCTTAATTGCTGCTGCAGTGTATCTCTTCCCTGTGCTCAGCTGTCTCCTGACAGCAGGCACCTAACCCTCCGCGGAGGCTGGGGTGAGCATCTAGGCCCAGCAAAGTCCAACGGCCAAATTCCCACAGTCTCTGCTCTCCCTGGAACGTGGCCGTGGCCGTGTTTCATGCACAGCAGGGGCTCTGCTCCATTTCTTCTGCACCCCCTCTGAATCGCAGCGGTGGGTGCACCCACCGCACCCCTTTGCTGGTCAGCTCAGGCGGTCCATGAGCGGGGCTGGTCTCTCACAGCTGATGTTTGTAAAAAGGAGCACACGATAGGAGTCTTCAGCTGACTCTGGGTACATCACTGCTTAAGCTGATGGATAACAAAGCAAAAGGCTAGAAAAAGCTTTGCATTCGAAGGTTTAGGAGTTTTTTTTGATTGGGTGAGGGGTTCTTTTTCCCCACTTAATGAAAAAAGACTATTCCTCGCCATAACCAAGAAAGGAGGCTGCAGCACTTGGCAAACAAACTTCTATTAAGTGCATTTGCTGGAAATGTTTATACTTTGCTCTTGACAATTATCTTTAATATACTGAGCATTGCACCGTGCTGTAGCTTGCATAATTCTGACATGGGAGCAAAGTCCTTATGGGGGAGTTGATAGTGTCTTTTCTTGAGACTTTTTTTCTTTTTGATATCTGTCACTTGTTGTAATCAAAGGCAATAACTTGTTTTGGAAAATACCTCCCAGCTTTCCAGTGATTTTCTCTCTCCTCTGCTTGATTTTAGCAACAGGAGGAGGACACCTCTGCAGGGAGTGAAGAGGAGGGGGAAACTCCATAAGAGCAGGGAAATCACCGCTACCTTCCATGCAGGCTGGCAGATGTTTAACAAGGGGTTCTCTGCCTTCCTCCAAAACTCCCCTTCTGCAGCGTGTTGCCTGGAAACCCTCTGCTTCTTCCCCTTTCACATTTAATTACTGCAAATTGCTGAAAACTTTATCTAAATTGCTATCAGACAGACAAATCACCATTTGATTAGGGCAGATAAATGGACCTAAGCAATTCCAAAAGTTGATCTCTACTTGCTTGCTTTGGGTTTAGAAGGCTTTTTCTCTTACTGTTGGGATCCAGCCCAGCATTTCCCAAGCTGAGTAACAGGAATCTGGGCTAATTCAGGATGGCCCATTTTGTGTATGACTGGAAGATAAGAAAGGAGGTAGACAGAGATTAGCATAAGAGACTGGTTAAATGAATATGAATGGTTACTCTCTTGTCTAGGCAAATGGATGGCAGCTAAACAGATGGTGGCTGTTCACTAGCCCCTTCGACATTATGCTAGCCGTGGGGTTATCCTTGCAGATGGGTGTCCCCTTTACAGCTTGACTTCCCTTGTGGAAGTCTTCATAGAAAGACAGTGAAATGCAACCCATATGGGGAAGGATTTACTCTTTGCCCCCAGCCTCTGTCTCTGCAGGCTAGAGGTAGGGATGACGCATCGCATCATGTGGGGAGAGAGCCAGAGGACAATAACCCGTCATCTTGGTGCCATGCTAATTCTGTGGTTAAATAAGAGGGTGTCGCACAGCGGTGGTGTCAGTGCTGGCACGGCTCCCTGACACCGAGGTTGCATCCACACAGGTGTGGCTTTGCCGCACTCCAGTTCCCAGAGCACAACCTGCAGCCCTGCACCCATTTCCTACGCAGAGCAGGAGATGCACGGATACCTCCCGGTGCAAAGATCCACCCCACCAAGTCGGGAACACCTATGACAGGAACAGCGAAACGAGAGGCGTACCTGAAAACCTCCCTTCCCACCTACTCACACAGGGGAGTCAAATGAGAAGATGAAAGCGAACAGGGGACTGAGCCCCAGAGTTTGACTCCAGTTCTCTTTTATGGAAGAGTTTCATCAAAGGCTGTGAGATGCAAGCTCTAGGAATCATTTGCAGGCTGCCTCCCAAGGAAGGAGCTGGGGGTCTCCAGGACCATCTCAGGCTGGAGAACAGGCTGCATCGTGAAGCTGTTGGGAATAGTTCACTCTGTCCTGACTGAAGTCTCCAAAATACAGAGCCAGGACAAGGCAGAAAGACTAAGTCACCCAGATGGCTTCTAGCAAGAATAGTTTCCCCCAGGTCAAGAATGCAGGCAAACCTGACCCGAGGGCTAGATGCCCTCAGGGCTTGCTTTCATTATTAATTTTTTCCCTCTGACAAATGCCTGGCTGTGATTCTCTTACTACCCAGTCTTCATTGCCTCTGCAAAGAGCAACGAGCTACAGAGGCACCAAAGAGTTAACCCATGCTGGAGACAAGGCAGGGAGCAGCACTACCAGAGTCGGGCTTTTCCTCCCTGCTTCCCTGCTTGGGAGAATCCCAGTTCCCATATAGTTTTGCACACTCTCAGCTATCACAGTTAACAGGTCGATTGCCTTTCAGTGGATCAGAGGGAGTCTGTGTAAACCTCCATGCAACTGACTTTAATTACCTGCCAAACCTGCACCAGGGTATAAGCCCACATATTGTATGTGACATTACCAGTAGAGCAAGTACTGGAATGCAGGGGCTAGAATAATTTGACAGCTAACATAAAGCACCGTGATTTATATTTTGGTTATATTGAGATTTTTTCCCCTGTCTTTGAGCACTCATATAAATATTTACTTGGATCCTAGGACCTTACTTATCACTCACAGTGCCATGTTTTATCTTCTTCATTTTTTTCTTTTTTCTGGTATTTTTGTTTTTCAGCAGCTACTCCAGAAATGCCTTTCATTTTAAAACACAGAAGATTTAAACCAAAAATAACTTCACCTTTAAACTGTTTCATCTGTAAACAATGTGATCCACTAATCTTGATATATTTACTGTAGTGTTTGATTGAAAACAGATTATGGAGAAGGGCTTCTTTTAAAAGATTCAAGACTTATTGAATAGAGACATTGGTTTTATATTCTGGAGCAGAGACCAGCTGATATCTCTGCTATGTTTTAAATTTTATCCAAGGTATTTCATTAATTATTGAGCTGAGTAACATAACTATAAAATCTGTTTGTTTCAAATTTAAACTTACCTGCTGTCTAATGTTACCAGGAAAGGGTCCTTTTTTTTTTTTTTTTTTTTTTTTTTGTGTCACCTCATGGTTTAACTCTGCATGCACTAAGACAGAAGTCACTGGATGAGAGAGATCTGGTAATACTGCAAATCAGAAAGCCATAGACTTTTTTTATTATTATTGTTATTATTGTGATTCCTGCCTGTCTGTCTGACTTATGCATGAGTCACTTGTTATGTAGCCCCAGAGGTTCACAGGTATTTGCTTAAACCCTTTTTTTGCACTTTTGGGTGCCTGGCTTGAGATAAGTAAGGACCTGGAAATACCCTTCCAAAATAATTTTCTGCTAACTTCCTTGCTGCCCCTTTTATCCATCTGTAGAGTGAGTCAACCTGTTGCTCTGCAAAACCAGTGCTGGACCTAAGGAATCTGCACTCTGCCAGTCCCTGAGATCAGCACATGCTCTAGCAGACCACTGTAGCATTGCCACTGCAATACCCAGAATAAAATGCTTGATCCATGGGTCAAGGCTGACATAAAAATAAGGATGGCCTGTGTCAAAAGGAGTTTAGAAGTCCTCTCTTTCGGATGTCCTGAATGCACTCGGTGTTTATCAGCCTCAGCAACTGCACAGGATGGCTCAGAGCCAGAGCTGATAGTTGTATTGCAATAGCACTAACATGACATGTGGAGCTGGATCTCGTTGGACCATAAGCAAGATGGGGGCCAGACTGGGCTAAATCTAAAAGCTTTCCATTAGGATCACATGAGCATGGATTTCAGACTCAAAACCCTTTTTCCTGTAATTGTTGGCTGCCTCAAATAGGGGGAAAATGCAGATCCAGAGAGCTGTGAGGGCCAGTGTTAGCTCAGAGACCTGTTTATAATTATATGTTCCCCATCTCATGTTTGTAGAGACTTAGCATCATAGCAGAAGAGCAAGGAAGAAGTTAGCAAAAGTTCAAGCTGCAGGTTTATCACCCTCTATAAATTATTTTCTGAATGGGCCCCACGAAGTAGCAGGAAGGTCTCTGCTCCATTCAATAGTAAATAAGGCAGGACCCATCAAAACGCAGGATTAAAGGGGCTTGGGCTGCCTTTCCCCCACTCACCATCCCCTGGCAATCAGTGATCTTGCCCTGTGCTTCCAGCTGTGGTGATGGGAGGAGAGGCAGCATCACTGTGCCTCTCGGTGCCTCGGCTTCCCCACCTCTGAAAGGTCAGTGGCCTCCTTTAAGAAATTGCCTGAAGTTCTGCTGAAGGAGGAGTAAGTAATTTTTATTTCTATGAATGCAGATTTCAGATGCTTGGCACTGATTTCTTGCCATGCTCATTTCAGAATAAAAAATTGTACTGAACACAATGCCCTTGTCACTGAGGGTTTAATATCCTTTATAAAGCCACGAGCACCTTTCTGGAAACAAATGAAGTCTCATTAGTGGAAAGTCCAGGCTAGAGCAGAATCAGATCTCTACGTTTTATCAGTGGGAGGTTGCAGGCTTCAATAGTCATGTATGGGCACATACAACTCACATATATTTGCAATACACATGCACTATTGCAATACTGAATGAAAACAGCAGAGTTTAGAAATAATTCCATCTCTATATTTGTGGGGGCATGTCCCAGTATCTCCTAGTATTGCAGTGAAAGCAAGACCCTGCAGAGAGGGTACAGTTAACAAAATGGTGTATTAGAGCTGCACAGTGACATTGTCAGTGGAGGTGTTTTCTCTGGTATAAACCTTCACCCACTGCCTCCAAAACTGAGGAGAAAGGGAGGGAAAATAAGTTTGAGGTGTTTCTTTAAAGAAAGCACTAAACTTGGTAAAAGGACACAGCTTTCCTACCTTGCTCTCTGCCCCTCATGCCTCAGGATATCATAAATTTTTGATACCAATAAAACAGAATTTTTGATGAGCTGCTATTTTGCATTAAAGCAACTTTACATGCAAAGATTGCATAATAGGAAGTAAAATTGAATTTTGCCTCAGAACAAGTTCTTATTATTAATTTAAGTGTTTTTTATATATTTTAGCAGCAGCTTATCATTCTATATATTTAATTTCTTTCAAGTGAGAACACTTAGCATTGGTTTCCTTGTCTAAACAAATCTTTTAAGAGAACACATGTATAAAGTGGAAATGTGGTGTTTTGAATCTGCGCCTTAAGACAAACAGTGAAACTTTAAAAGGGGAAATAAAACATGGCAGAGGACAACTATCTCTAAAACCTAATAGCAGCCTCTGTGGGACAGGAAAACATGTCGCTTTCTGTATGTGGAATGGTTTTTTCCCCTTTTTACTGCAGTGTTTATTCTAACCATATTGTGACAAACCTGTAAATACAAGAAGCCCCCACCAGAGCAATTCTGTTTAAGGCAAAGGATTTGCAGTACCTGGGGTCTCAAGCATGCCACAATCCATTTTCTAACACTTCCACACATGCTGATGCTCAGGACCAGCTCTCAAACATAAATTGCCTCCTCCCTGTCCTGGATGCAATAGCAAGAAGACGTTTTGCAGCACCTCATGCTGTGTTCAGAATTCACTAAGGAAAATCACCATTTCAAAAATCAAAAAAAAAAAAAAAAAGCAGCAGTTGAAAGCTTCCCACACACACACACTTCTTCTTGCATAAAACAAAAGTCCAGTGTGGGACCTGATCAGACCGCTGCATGCAGGATTATGCAATAAGCTATTTAGTGTGTGCACACATGTAACTTCAGATTTACCGTAACCTACATGGAGTGAAGCAGAATGATTAAAGAAGTAAAATAAAATAAAATAACTGAAACTTGTCCAAAGAAAGAGCAAAAGAGCTTTTCCCCCTCTGTGCTGGGGGATTACTGTCTTCAATCCTGTAAGGAGGATATCCAAACTGCAAAATGAAAAAAGAACCAGAGAGGGAACCCCCGGGGGCGGCCGGCGGGGGCGCGGAGCCGGGCGGTGTGCGCTGCCGCGGGAGCCTGCCAGGAGCGGAACGCAGCGCGCCCCCCTGCCCCTGCGCCTGCCCGGGCGGCGGCCCGGCGGAGCCTGCGCAGGGAGCTGCGCGGCCGCGGAGCCAGGAGGGGCTGCCCGAGCGCTGGGGGTGTTTGATCCGGCTTCCCCGAAACCGGACCCCCACCGCCCCCCAGAGCCCCCCTGACCCCGCTCTGTCAATCACCAGCACCCACCGGCCTGCCCGAGCCGGGTGGGCGCGGCGCCAGCCCCAAGGCGGGGGGGGGGGGGGGGGCGGGTGTAGGGAAAAAAAGAAGAATAATTAAACCCTAGCACAGCCGGGAACAGTTATCCCGCAAGCCCTGACCTAACACACCCCGCACGCCCACCCCAGCACGGAGCCGCTCATCCGCCGGCCGGCCGCAGCGCAGCATCTCCGGAACGTCTCGGGATGCTGTTTCTGTCTTTAGTTCAAAAAGTCGTTTCAGTCTTGGGTGTCTCTGGCTTGGAATTAAAGACAATCAGTTTTATACACTGTCCTGGAGGGGAGGAGGGAAAGGGGATATTGCGAAGAGTCTATTAAACGGTTGGCAGAGATAGTCTGTAAGTTTAGTGTCAGTAAAGGGAGCGGGGTGGGGGGATGTTGTCAATTGTGTTTCCAGTCTTGAGCGCCTCGTTTAATGGATTCTGGGAGCAGCCGCAGCCGCTGTCACCTCTGCCCCGGCGGGGGGTGCAGCTCCCGCCCCGGCTGTTGGCAGTAGCTCTGGCAAAGCCGCGAGATCCGACAAAATAATGTGTTTTTCACCGAAGGGAATGGTCCTGCCGCACTCCTCGAGCTCCCACCGTGAACCATCGCCCGGCAGGCGAGTTCAGCCGTGCAAACCTTGGGCTCTGCCCCGCCACACAGCCCATCCCCGGGGTCCAGGGCAGCCCCTCTCCCTGCCGCGCTGCTGCCGGGGGGCTCCTGGCTGCCAAGGCACCAGCGCTCCTGCCCCAGCATCCCCCGAGCCCCTGAGCCCTGCCCGGGCCGGGGGTGGCACGGTCAGGTCCGGGACCCGGGCCCGGTCCGCTCCTGTCTTGTTGTCCCCCCGACCCCCTCCTCCCCGAAGCTGCAGGGAGCGCACCGGGGCGGGGCCCCTCCCTGGCTGCTCCGGGCCAGGTTCGGAGGCAGTTTGCAGCATCTTCGCTCCGGAGAGCCTCAAGGGCGACCGACCGACCGCCTGGCAGGTTTCCGGGGTGGGAGGGGGTCGGTCAGGCCCGGCCTCTCTGAGCCGTGTCCATGGGCACGGCCTGAGCCCCGGAGCGTCGCAGTGGTTGCAGCCCCCCCGTCCAGAGCCCCGGCGGGGTACGGCCGCTGCACCCCCCGGGCAGGGAGCGGCCCCCAGCCCCCGGCCGGGGTGTGCTGAAAGGACAGGAGAGGACGCTCAGGCAAAGCAGCACGTCCGGAGGGGGGTGTGTGTGTGTGTGTGTGTGTGACGACAGAGGGTTTTGGGGAGGGGAGATGCTTTATCCCCCTGCAGCTGACACGCACCGCTCCGGGTGGAAAGCAGGGAGCCCTGGCAGGGTGGTCTCAGGCTGGTCCGCAGAGCCCCCCGCTGCTGGGGGAGCACCCCCGGGCAGCCCGGTCCTGGGGAGGGAAGGGAGGGGGTCCCCGTTTTCCCTCTCGCTTCAAGAAACTGCTCCGCATCGTGCCCCCAAGCCCAGTGTCAACGGCCCTTCACAAATCTGTGATGAACGGCGAGATCAAAGCCGATACGGGGGGTTGGCAACACGCGAGTCAAGCCGGGAGGGGGGCACCCTTCGCTGGTGGGGGTCCGCGGGGGTGCGGGCAGCGGGGGGTGCAGGCAGCCCTGCCTGCCCCGACACCCGCGGGGCCGCCTGTCCCCGGGGCCGGGGCCAGAGCCCTGGCCAGCCGCAGGCCGGGCCCAGCACAAGTGCGGGTGGGTTTCTCTCGGCCACACACGCCCCCCCTCCCCTCCCCGGCATGTCGGACGCCCCCTCCGGAGCCGGCCGGGGGGAGCCACCCCGACCCCGGGCAGGAGGGCAGCCCAAGGGGCCCCGCTCCGCAGCCTCCCGTCGCGCCGGGCTCGTCCCTCCCAGCACTGGCGGGTCCCAGTGCCACCAGTCCGAGCTGGGCCCGTGGCGGTGCTTGGCTGCGGGTTTTTTTTTTTTCCCTTTAAACGGGATAAATTCAACCTCGGGAACGGGACCGGGCGCTGCAAAGGCACTGGCCGCGCCGCCCGCGCCCCGCCGCGGCTCTGCCCCGCCGCTGACACAGTTCTGCGGTGGGAATCTGGAGGGCTTTCTAAGGCCTGTTTTTCCTATTTTTTGTTGTTGTTGTTGTTGTTCAATTAGCCCCAGTGATTTATTCAATGCATGCATGAGGGGACATTAATATGCGGTGGCAGTTCCCACAAACAATATTCCTCTCAGGCTTTCTGCAGCCATAGCATTTACTGGCAAGGGGGGAGGCTGTGCAGGGAAAACCAGGCTCTCCCGGCCTTTTCCTCTGCAAACCCCTGCCCCCCCTCGCAGGGCAGCAGGGTACGAGCTTGTTCTGGGGGCCTGACTCATGTAGCCGGGGGGCTGGGACGGGCCCCGGCCCCCTCCAAGCTCCCCCAGCCCAGCGGCTGGCCCAGCTGGCTCTGCCAAGGCAGGGATGCGGCTGGGATTTAAGAGGGAATTTTTGTTTGAAGTTATCCTGTTTGCTTTTCATTTTTTTGCCCCCACACCCCGTCCTTAACCGCTTTGCTCTGCAAATGCACTTTACGCTGTCCCCGCACAGATGGCTCACTGCTGCTGGGAAGAGGAGCAGGGTGCAGAGAGGTTATTATTTTGGGTTGTGTGGTGCCTTGGATTTTGGTGTTAAGAAGGGTTTAAAGTTCAACACAGTTTTCACACTCTGAGAGTAGCAGTGCCCCGGCTCTGGGGCTGCCTTCCCGCACCAGGCGGAGAGCGAGGGCTGCAGTCTGGGGAGCTGCGGGGTTATCTGCCGTGAGAGCAGCTGATGGATGGGAAGGGGGCCTGTGAGGTGCTGAGCCCTGGGGGGTGGCGCGGGGAGATCTGTCCCCTTCTCCACATGCATCTAAAGAGTCTTCTAAACTGCCCCGTTGCTTATGCTTCAAAGGGAAAAAAAAAAAAAAAAAAGCCGGAATAAATAAAATGTGCAGATGGAGAGGAGGAAAGTGAATGGCCAGCCTGGATCCCAAAGGACTTGGAGGAAAGGACAGGCTTGTCCAAGTCCTCTCTTTTGATAGTGGAAAAAAAAAATAAAAAGAGGCAGGAAAGGTGCGTGCCCTTTGGGTTGCCCCGCTCCCGCAGCCCGGGGGTGACTCAGGCCGGGGGTCCCGTTCCCCGCCACCCCCGGGCCGGTGCGAGGGTCCCCCCGCTGCGGTGCTGCCGGCGGGGGGGATGCCCACCCCCCTGCCAGGGACCCTGGGGCACAGCCGAGGCGGTGCACGGCTGAGCCGCCCTGCCCTGCGTGCGGCAGCGGTCCTGAGTGGGCAGCGCAGCTCCGCAGCCCCCCGCGCAACCTCCGCGCTGGGCGCTGGGCACGGAGCCGGGCGGCAGGGTGAGGGCAGGTACGGGTCCAGGAGTTCCCCCCCCCCCTTTTTTTTTTTTCGGAACACGAGACGTCAGAGAAGCAGGTCCCTCCAAGAAATGTCATTTCAATGATTTTAATAAGCAAAATAGGAAACAATTTTAATAACCAAAAACAGAAACCAGTCTGAATAAAACTACAATAGACCAGGTTTTTTAATATTTTTCATATCATAAGCAGGATTTGAAATTGATCCCTTCAGAACTTTACATGAAATAAAAACAAATTTTTTTCCGCTGCTGCAATGTTTTGATTTCAACACAGTTGAATCAGTAAAAACCAAAGATCGTTTTCTGATGCATGACTAATATCCACAATATTTAAAACTGCAAGCACCATGCTGTTCATTACAATCTTGTTATTACTGTTAATTTATAAACTAATACAAACTTAAAATGCATCCGGCCAGCAGTGCCAGCTATCCTAAAAGGAAACTAAAAAATAAGTTTTCATTTTGGTATTTTTGTCAGTGCAACGTAAATCCTTTTACTGACCTGCAGGAGGAAAAAAAAAAAAAAGTAATAAAAACACCCATAAGACTCCAAACTACTACTACTACACAACTGCAAATAAATTTTGGCTAAAACTTTCACTCGCTGCATAGGGAAGCAGAGAAGCAGATTACAAATCATTGCAAAAGAATACACTTAAAAGTTGCAGTATGTCTTCTTAAAAAAAAGTTTTAGTTTTATATGCTTTTCCAGCCCACTCATCCGCTGCTACCATTGAGAAACCTAACTGCAGTGGCGACACTGAGCCCTCGCTGCTATTGCAACTTGACTCGTAATAAGGAGGGTTGGTTGGGTTTTTTATTATTATTTTATTTATTTACCGACAATCAAGGGGCAGTTGTTTCTTAAAAGGAGCTGGATCTCGTCCGTCCTTCACTTCCTGAGTGTACAATCAGAAGGGAAACTATATGGCCAAGCCTAACCGCTCCAGGCTGGGAATTGTCCTGAAGGAAAGAGCTTCTCTGCCACTTTAAGGCATGAGTAGGCTCTAGTGACCGATGAGTTTTTCCCTGTTAAGTCTAGGTTTGTCAATGCCATTCAGGCGATTTTGCTTCTGCCCCAACAAACAAAAACCAAAATGAAAACTAAAAAAAAAAAAATACAACTTAAAAGTGCACCAGATATACAAAGTTGGGTTTTTTCTAATGCAAAATGCCCATAACTTTTTTTTTCCTTAAGTATCTCTTTAATACCAAACAAACCGTATAACCAGCCTGCTGAAATGTTATTTTGTTTTTGTGTTGTGTTTTTTTTTTTTTCTCCTGTGCGGTTTGAAGTAGCAGATATTTACAAGCTAACAACCATAAAAGAAAACAAGAGAGCAAAACCAACGAACAAAACTGCACAAGCAGTAAAAAGTTTGATAACTTGTGATGCTTTTCTTATCGATGAAACAAAACAACAACAGAAATCTATGATCGATGATCAACATGCTATAGTTAAACAAGAAAATGGTACAAAATAGAAATTATTACCATACATGTCCAGCATGCAGGATTAATATTTTTAATGCAGATTTTTGTATTTTTCTATATAATCAAGCAGGCAATAAAACTGATGAGTTTTTTTCTTTCTTTCTTTCTTTCCTTCCTTTCTTAGATTGAATGTCCCATCTGAGTCCTGTAACTTATTTCTCAAAGCAGGCAATATATGAAGAGTTTGCATATATTGTCCTTTTTATGTATTCTCTTTTTCCAAGCAGGTAAATTGTGCATGAGATGGTGCTGTATATGTCCTCTCTCTTCCCAAGCAGGCAGTATGTTATAGATGGCTTGTTCATTGTCCTTTTTTATTATTATTCTCTTAAAGTCCATCTCGTTCTGCAAGCAAGCGAACTATACAACACTTCACTTGTCTTTTTCTCCTTTGCCTCTGCCTCTGTCCCTCTCTCTAACTCACAAACGAAAGTCGAAAAGTTGCACTTTACCTCTCCCGTCCCCACCCCCAGCCTACTTTCCCCACAGCTACTCTAGAAGACTGGATGCTGCAAAAAAAATCAAGTCTCTATTTTTCTCTCCTTCTTTCTCTCTAGTCAAGCAGACAGATGGATGGAGATGTCAGAGGAGGATGGGAGTGGGGGGGAAGGTGACAGGGGTCAGGTTTGGGGGGTGGGGTTTTTTTGTTTGTTTTTTTAATTATTTTTTTTAAGCACTCACATGAAGAACTCGGGGGAAGACGGGTTGTCACTGGTGGAGCCGGCCTCTCTGAAGCCATTGCTGGCAAGTTTCTCACACTTGAGCTTGTAGGCGTCTCTCTCTCTGGCGAGCCGGGTCACTTCTTGCTTGAGCTGTTCCACCTGCTGAATGAGTTGGGTCTTTTCGTTCTCCAGGTGGTGTTTCTGCTGGACACGTTTATACCTGCAGGACTGGGCATAGCCCCTGTTCTTCAAGGTCCTCCTCTTCTGCTTGAGGCGGATCACCTCATCTTTGGTGAAGCCTCGGAGGTGCCTGTTGAGCTCCCTCACAGACATGGAGACCAGCTGGTCATCGGAGAACCGGTCCTCCACGCTGCTGGAGGGGGGATGCTGCTGGTGCGAGTTCTGGAGCTGCTGGGAGGAGCTGGAGGAGGTGGAAGGAGTGGGAGAGGCCTGGTGGTGGTGATGGTGGTGGTGGTGAGGGTGCCCGCTGCCGGCCAGGTCTTCGTGAGTGACTGCAGGGTACTGGTGGTGGTGTTGGTGATGGTGGTGATGGTGATGGTGGTGGGCACGGAAGCTCTCGAAGCCTTGCAGCTGCTGGGACACCTGGTGGGACCCAATGAGGGCTTCGACAGCGTCCTCCGGGGTGAGGTTCAGCGCCTCAGGGTTCATCTGCTGGTAGCTGTTGGCCATCCAGTACAGGTCCTCCAAGTGGGTCTTCTGCTCGGTGGGGCTGAAGCTGGGCGAGGAGGGCACGGAGCTGCAGGGGGTGCTGATGGGGGTGGAGGACACGGAGCCGGCGGGCTGCAGGCGGGTGCAGTGCCTGCCCGAGCGGTCGTTCCTGCCCAGGGGCTCCTTCTTCACGTCGAACTTCATCAGGTCGAAGTCGTTGACATACTCCATGGCCAGGGGGCTGGTTGGCAGCTCGGCTCCGATGCTGAGCTCTCCGGCCATCGCTGTCTTGCGGGCACCTCTCCCGGCGGAGGGGGCTGGAGACCTCAGCCCAGCGCGCAGCCTGGCACCGGGCTGCCCGCTCCCCTGCTCCCGGACAACTTGGGCTTCGCTTCCTCGCTTCCCCTCTGCCGCCGCCCCTCCACCGCCGCCTTCTCCCGGCTCTGGGGCTTCTGCAGTCCGGAGCAACAAAGCCAAGGGCGAGCCGGCACCCGGGGCCGCCTGGGTGTCTCCTGCCTGTTGGGATCTGCGTTCGCCACGCAGCGCGGGCTGCAGCGGCGGCGCCCGGCGCTCAGGCACCCGGCTGCAGGGAGAGAGGAGCAGGAAGGGCAAAAGCAAAACAAAACAAAGATGCTGCCTCGGCTCTGGGCAGGAAGAAGCAGAACGGTGCGAAACGCCCAGCCCGTGCCCCCGTCTGGGTTTTGTAAGTCCGGAGCCTTCTCCCCGCGGTAGCAAAGCACCGGAGTCTGCCGCAACTTTCCAGTCCGAGCGGGCGGCCGGGGCAGCGCACCGGCTATCTGGCGGCGGTGGCCGGGCTTTGCACAGGAGTTTTCGCTGGCTCTGGCAGCGCAGGGGAAGGGGAGGGAAGAGGGGGAGGAAGGACGAAAAGAAGAAGAAAAAAAAAAAAAAAAAAAAAAAGAGGAGAGGGGGGACGAGAAAAACCCAGGTCTCCGCTGTAGCTGCCGCCTCCAGCGCCCGTTGTGCAGCTGTGATTGCAGCGCAGCCCCCCTTGGCTTCTTATACGGCCGTGCCCGCCGAGAGCGCGGCGGGGGCCGGGGCCGGCGGCGGCCGCGCCAATGGCAGCGCGGCGGCGGGGCCGGGCCGGGCGGGCGGCGGGGCCGGGCCGGGCGGCGGCGGGGGCGGCGGGGCCGGGCGGCGGCGGCGGCGGGGGCGGGCCGCGCCGTGACAGCTCCGCAGCGCCAGCTGAGCGGCCGCGCTGCCGGTCCCGCTCCGCCGGGCGCTCCCCGCCGGCTCCCCCCTCCCGCCCCGCCGCCCCCTCCCGCACCGCCGCCTCCTCTTGTATTTATTTATTTATTTCCACGCACCAACACACACACACACACACCCCACCCCCGCTTTTCGGGCTTTGCCGTCCACAAAGGAGGAGGGCGCAGGGACATCCTGCCCGTCCCTTTGTTCTAAATATAACAAAGTCCCTTTTTGCCCACTGTCGTCCCGTAGCAAATTCCAAGGCGGCCAGCTTCCCCCCATCCCCAGGCACACGCATCGCCCCTTCCAACTTTCTGGAAGTGGCCCCCAGGGGACGGTACCGCGGAATAAACGGCCACGGACGCGCAGCGGGGTCCGGCCGGGGAGCGAGTGCAGGGGCTGCGGGGCTGCGGGGGGATGCGCTGGGACCTGGGAGGGAGGGAAGCACCATCTCGGCAAAGGCTGTCAGCTTTCCTTATACAACCGGGGAAATCCTCCTGGTTACAGGAAGCAAATCTCTCCCTAAAGTAAAGCAAAGGCATTGACACAGACAATTGCAAATATTAGGGAGAGAAGGGAGAAAATATAATTACATTTCAGTTCTGAGGGGACCGTGTTTGCTTTCCTCTGCTGTTCCCTGAGTGAGTGACTGCATGCAAAAGAGTACTCGGCTTGTAAGGTTTTTTAGTCTTTTTTTTTTTTTTTTTTTTTTGGTCCGGTAACAGGATTTTTTTTTTTTTGAACATTTTGTAACGATTAAAGGAGATTAGGGCTTCTTTTTACACTGTTTTACGCTCAAACAGACAGAAAGTGCGACCCCAAGTGGCCATTCGTAGAATAACACCTACTTTTCACGGGGAAAAAACAGCCGGTAAAAAGGAGCCGGGTGGGCGGGAGCGGAGCGGAGAGGGAGCGGGGTCCCAAAGGCACGGCACGGCCGCACGGCTCCGGAGCTCCCCCCCCGCCCCCTGCACCCCAGCATCTCCACACTCCCCACCCCCATTTATTTAACCAAAAGAACACAAAAAGTTGAAGATCTGTCTACTTTTCAGAAATTAATTAGGAGGGAACTGCTTTGCTGGAGCTGGGACAGCGTTGCGAAAGTCCCCAAGCAGAGACACCCCCCCGCCGGACCCGAGCGCCATACCCGGGGTGATGCCCGCAGCCCGGCCTCGCTGTCCCGCTCCTCCACACCTCCGCGGAGCCAGCCGCGGCCGCGCAGGGAACCAAGGAGGCAAAAGTCACGCAAAGTACCCTTCATTCCCACCAAAAAAAATTCCAGGGGGTCCCTCCAGCTGAAGGGAGGAGGTGGGAAATCAGCGAGAGGGATTTGGATGAGATCGCCCTGCGCAGCGCAGGCGCTGCGGGGCTGAATCCCGCGTGGCGATGCCTCCTCGGAGTTTCCCCCCGGGACATTTGGAGGGGCCGTGACGCCCAGTCGGGAGCGGCCGGTGCTCCCGGCGCCCCCCCGGGGTGAGCGAGTCCCCTCGCACCCCGAGCCCGGCCGAAGGGGCTGCGCTCCCGGGAGCACACAGACCTCCCTCCGCGGGTTGCCCCGCTCCAAACGCGTGTGTGGGAGGACACGCGTGGACCCCCACCCCGGGTCTCCCCGCGCCCTGCATCCCCCACGGGCAAGGCAGCCCCGGCGGTGCTGGGGGCTGCGGGGGGTCCGCACGGGCACCGCGCTGCCGGCTCCCCGGCAGTGCCGGATTTGGGGAATCGCCGCGTTTTCGCTGTGGACGAGGCACGGAGGGGCAGAGAGGTGCCCGGTGCCCCTCGGCGGGGGGGCCGGTGCCCACCCTGGCAGAGAAGGTCGGGGCAGAAGCTCGGCGGGTCCCGTCGGGCAGCTGCTGCCTCCCCGGGGGCTTGGGGGGAGCCCGAGCCTCCCGTGCGGCTCCGCCGGGTTATTATTTAGGAGGTCCGGGAAGCTGCTTGGGGAAAGCCTGATTTTCACCTGCACGTTAAACGGTATCGTTGCTGTGGAGGGAAAGGGGACCCTGGCGGGAGCTTGGGAAGCAGGGATGGAGCCCTGTAATGCCATTAGATGGATAATACTTTTTCCGCTCATAATTACTGAGGTATATTCACAAGGTGGAGCTACTGAAAGGAGGAGGAAGCATTGATCTGATTACCTCCCTGTCCGTCCACACTCGGTTCCTTCTCTTAATCTTTTAGACTCTTGAATTACGGATAGGTTTTGCGCGTCCCAATCTCATCGTCATAAAATTGCGGGGCGCTTTCCTCATCCGTTTCTTCGCTCTTCCGTGCCTCGCTCCCCTTTACAAAACACATCCCGCAAAAGTTGCGGCGTTGCGCGGTTGGCTAAAGTAAGAACCGCTTCGTGCCCCGAATCCCCAGTTAAAGGCCGATTTTGTTTATTGTAGAGCTTTTAATTCAGCCACCACCAAAGGTTATTCTCGCTGGGATTTATATGTTAGTGGGATGCTCCTCCGTGCGATCTGTTTTTATTTTTTTGGGGGGGAAGGGTTGGTGAAGAGATCGCGTTGCTGGAGCAGCAGAAGGGGGTTGCTGGGCTGAGCAGCCCGGCGAGGCGGCTCAGGAAGAGTTTGCCCCCGCGGGGAAGCCGCGGTGCTGGGCGCAGGGGGCTCCGCTCCCCCCTGCCCTGCGCGCCCCCCGCGCACCAGGAGCCTCGGCGGGGCAGAGCGGCGGCCCCGGCGGCTGCGGCTCCGCGGGGAGGGTTGCGCGTCCCTCCGCGCCCGCGGGGGGAAAGTGCCGCCGTCGGGGGGGGAGAGGCCCCCGCTGCCCGGCACGGCAGCGCCGGGGCACAGCTCGCCTCCCGCCCAGCCTTCCGAGCAATTTTGGTTTAATTGCGACCTTCCCACACCCGAAAGCTGCGAATCGTGCGGCTTTAATTTTTTTTTTCTTTCTATTTTTTAAGATCCGGTTTTTTTGAAGGTTAGTTTCGAGTAAAGAGTGACTTCTTCCCGCTCTCCCTCGCCTGCCCCCTTTCCTTCGCCAAAATCGGGAAGGGTTCAAAGAAAATGATGGTGTCATTTCAGCCCAGCTCCAACCGACGTGCCCGCCCAAGGCAGGACAGTGGGGGTCCTGGAGCCGCTGCGAGTGGAAAGCTCCCCCTTAAAAGCGGAGCATATGGATACCTATACGTGTTTGGTTTGGTAGGGCTTTTGCCTGAATCGGAGGGGTGACATTTAGAAAGGGAATCGTATCACGGTGCCATCCCGATGCCCAATTCCTAGAAACAGCAGATCTAGGTAACCGATAAAAAATAAGACCACTGTTACATATGTATTTTCCACGCTACGCTCCTGGCTTTTGGTAGCTGACTACTACTATTCCCCCGGAATTAGCTTTTCACCCCATAACATTAGTGGGATATGTTGTCTGAAATGGGAGTTTTGTTGATAAACAAACCCCCAAACCGAAATCGCCCGTGGCTGGCAGCCGGCTCCGATGGGGAAGGGCATCACTTCCCCGATTCTTACCTCCCCTCGCCTGATTTTTAATTTCCCAGACCGCAAGTAGACACCGTGGTGTTTGTCAGGATTTTTTTCCCCCCTGTGTAAGCAGCGAGGGACCTGGTTAATCATCTATCGCAGATACATGTGCATGAGAAAGAAAAGTGTTGATGTTTGCTTGTTCGGGCTGATGGGAATGGCCCACGAATTTAGGATTAAATTACTAATGGTAATCATAAGTCTTTGTTTCCTCTCTCTCTCTTTTCTGCGGGGATTGTCAAAGTAAAGCGTACAACAGGCTTTGGCCAAAGTCTGCCCAGCAGATTTGCAGTATAAAATACGCTATTGTAGCCTCCTGGGTGAACTGGGATCTCTTCAGATTTTAACTCGAACCAGTTAGGAGCGGGACAGATCCCAGTCCTAACTTTAGCCACGTTTTCACAGGTGGATCTGTGGCAAGGGAGTGGAGCAACACCTCGGAAGGGTAGGTTTTTTTGGGGGGGTATTTTTCTTCCCCGAGGCTTTGCAGTGTCCAGCGTTAAATCCCCGCTTGAGGACGGGGGGGTCAGTACTTGCGGGTGGGGGGGACTGGGCTTTGATCGGTCTGGGGGGCGGGGGGTGTCCTTGCAGGACAGGCACACCCGGGCGGGAATTGCTGCCGGGACGGTGTAATTTGGGGGGCTGACTGGAACGCACCGTGTGTAATGAAAGGTGTAATGAAAGCGGTGCCGGCTGCAGTCCCGTTCCCGACCCCCTCCGCGGGCGCGGACCCCCCCCCCTCCAGCAGCAGCGCGGCCCCGGGGGGGGGGGTAGGGGCTGCTGGAGGGGGGGTAGCGGTGCTGGCCGCGGGGCCCCGCACCAGAGCAGACGGTGGGGGATGCCCAGGCGAGGCTCCGCATCTCTGCTCCCGGGGAGCTCGGATATTTTATTTTTTTTTTGTGTCCACCCCCCGGTGCCCCCGCTGTCAGCCCGGGCCGGCAGCTCCGTGCTGCACGGATGGGCGCCCCGGGGGGGGGCTGGCAAGGGGGCTGCTGCCGTGCCTTTCCTTGCTTTTTTGTGTGGGGAAAGAACTGCGGCTCTTCAGCGGCATTACCTGCAGTTTTCTGGGGGTCTCACTGCACCCTGGGGAGGGGAAGGGGGTGTCTCCGATGGCAGCATCTCACCCTCTTCTCCAACATCCCACAAGAGAGCCTTTGGCAGGGCAGTAGGCAGAGAGCAGAAATATTCTCCTTCTAGTTATTTCTTTCAGCCTTAGCCCCATCGTACCATGAATGTGTCGATCCAAACTTGTTTTCAAGAGAAAACAAGTCTCTTTCTCATCATTTCCAAACTCTGCAGTCTCATCATAGCCCCCTCTTTAATACACACCCCTGTTATTATTCCTCTTGCCAGCATGGTAAAAATTGTTTCTAGCAGAAACACCTGATCTGGAAGCACAAAATCCCCTGTTCGAGCCTTGCTAGGATCAGCTTTCCTCCTGTGCTTGGCTGAGTCCTGCTTCCCACTTGAACCATGGTGTGTTGAATTCATTATCTGAGCCCCCTTAGGAACATTTAGCTAATAAGCAGCACCAAAACCTTTCTGGGTGATCAGCAGTCACCTTTTGGGACTGAAGCTGGAGAACTATAATTACAGCAGTTGTATCTTGCAATGGCATTTCATGCCATTCAGAGGTTTTTCAAATGCTTCAGAACTTGGACCACTTCTTAATAGAAAAAAATCCTCTCCTGCTTATCTGCTTCTCTTATGAATACAGAGGTACTGCACAGATGTCTGGGTGGGAAAAGTGATCTTCCCAAGGGTTTCTAATTTCATTGGAAGGGATATAGAAAAGGGAGGTGTCAGGGAGACAGGGAAAGTGTCCTGGACCTATGTCCAGCATCACAAAGTCATGAGCAGCCAGGAGATCTTCCAGAAAAGGTCAGCATCCCTTTCTGGCCAGTCTATTGCCTGTTTTACCAAGGGGCTCAGCGAGAGATGTTCTTGATGATCAGATCTTTAGATGGTCAAGAAGGAAGGAAGGAAGACCTGGCCTCAGTTGTGCTTGAGGAAACCCAGGACCATGCAAGCATCTTTTCCAAAAGACCAACGCTGCTGCAGGTTCAACAGCCTCAGAGCAGAGCAGAGCACGTTGGCCCTTGCAGGACCTGGGGGACTCCACGGGCACACTCCACCACCTGCTGGGACCCCTACCCTTTCATTCAGGCTGATTTGTAATTCTTTTTCATTGCACAAAGTCCTGGATCAAAAAACCTGCTTATATAGAGAAAAAATTTTGGAATTCTCTTTCTAGCATTTGCTGCATAAGGATTTAAATATAATCATAAAGCCTATACCGTATATTCTTCTCCTTGCTCTTTGCACCTTTAGTCCCCATTAGGGATTTTGTTCTGTTTCTGTTTTGACAGGCCCTGTATATATGTGTTTGTGGTTGTTCCGTAGTTTCCTGATTTAATATCAGTGCAGTTACAGGAGAAGGATGCACCGTTAGCATTTTTTGCTCAAAGTATTTTCCAAGCTCCTTTTTGATGTACTGGTCATGTTTGCAGCTTCTGTGCTCTTCTTGATCAGAAGAGGAAGGATCTGGTTCATTGTGCCCTTTGGGAATGAAGCTATCTATTCACCTAAGGAAATGCAGCTATCTTCCTACACTAGCCCATCCGTATAGATCCAGGTGCAGAAGAAAAGTGAGGAAGTATTTAGTAGGAAGCTGTTATTCAGTGAAATTAAGTCCTCTTGTGCATTTATGAGAGGTAAAGATGAGCCGAACTGGAAATGAGGTGGCTTCTGCAAGCCTCCACTTTCCTCCCCAAACATTTTTAAGTCCTAAACAGGAGGAGGGAAAAGAAGCAAGACAAAGAAAAGGAATAATTCTGGGGAAATGCTTTTGTTTGCTTTCCTTGTTAGTCTGAGGGACACTTATTCAGCTTTCACCAAGACAGGGAAAAGAAAAAGGCTCCCAATCTGTGTTTCTTTACATATAAACAGATCCACAGCCTTGAATAGCCCCAGATCAGATGATTTAAGATCAGTCTCAGAGTGTAAATTATGCTCCATTTGCCCAGGCAAGATATTTGGCTCACAGCGCAACTTGCCATTTTATCTTTGGGAAATAAAACTGCACTTTAGCATGTGTCTCTGCGTGGTTGCTATGTGTTGTGAACACCTCCCAGCTTAAATCTCACTATACCTCCAGGCCCTAGAAAAGCTGGAGAAGTTTCCCATCACTGGCCGCTACGAGGATCCTACGGAGGGTCCAAGGGGAGAGGATCTAACACGGATCTAACACGACTGGGCCAGGACATGGGGAGGGCTGACAAAGCTGAGTGCTGTCCCTGGGGCAAGCTGCAGTTTCTCTGTAACTATTTCTTTGCTTCCAGAGCAATTCTGCAGAATGGTTAAATTAATTTGTGTGGGAGAGCCGGCAGCACAGCAGCGTTACAAATTCTCACCCACTGTTTCCCAAGCTAGACGCTTGCCAGCCAAATCGGCCGGTTGCTGTATGGGTCATTCTGGGATCCCATAAATAGTGACCACATCTCCTTGGCTGGGGAGAGAGCTCGCAGAAAAATGTGAGGAGAGGAGCAGTGAGACATCTGGGAGAATGAAAGGTGGTCAGGGAAGGTTGCTTCATTTCTGTCTCTATTTTAATGGCAATCCTATGGGGCACTTCAGGTTTGCTGTACCAAGGGACAAAATTTCTGCTTGTTTTCCTCTGGTGGGATCAGTTCCTCATGTGTTAGTGGAAACAAAATGCACACCAAAATTGCCAGCATGTACCCTGTAAGGTAGAAAAGAAACAGCTCCTGCATCAATCAGTATTTGCTTCAGAGTCAGTTATCCCTCTTTCTAGCCAGAATCTTTGGTTAAAAGTAATACAGGTATTAATTAAGTTTTTAGTACATGTATAAATATATATATAAACACCTACTGTGTCTGAAAATTTAGGAAAAAAAATTTCTCTAATTGCTAGGAACTAATGTCCATATCCACAATTAACTACCGCTTTGCACATTTTCTGAGCATTGTGAAAAAACAGATTAGAGTCTCCTGGACAGCCTTCTATACGGCTCTCCATGCTTTCAGTGTGAATGCCCTGTTTATGTTCAGCCTTAATTCTGTATTTGCAGTTTTTTAAGTAACTGTGTTTTCATCCCTCAAACACCCAGATAAAGAACTTCACCCCTTAAAGCTGTGATTACACCTCAGCAACCCCTCTCTTGGCAATGTATGTGTGGTTTCTGTTTTGTTTTTCTGGCTTGAATTAACATGTTTCAAACCTCTAATATACTTCTTTAATAACTGGTTTATAAAAAAAGGAGAAGATAGAGAATTTTATCCAAGAATTCCCAGCTGGAGACATCTGTTCAGCAGTAAGTCACCTGATGAACAGCTCTAACCAGCCAAGTGTGAGTTATTTTTATTGGTTCAGTGTTTTAAAAATAGATAATTTTTTTTTCCTTTTAATTGATACCTTTCTAGACATTTCAGTATATTCATACATTGGTCTTCATGGACTTGGATTTATTTCTCCTAAAGGATTAGTACAGCGCAAACCAAGTGATCCATTCCAAAACCTAGCTGGCTGGCTGAAACCAGTAGGAACCAGTTAAATGCTTGAAATGAGGGTTTCCACTAGGGTAATCAAGTTTCCCAAGAGGTGATGGATTTGATGTATAGCCTGTCATGATGAGTTGCAGGCGCTCAGCACCTCTGAAAATCAGGCCATAGCAGCTTTCAGCAAATCTAAAGAGACGGGGTGTGCGCGCGTGCGAGCCGCAGATAGGACACATGTCTTCATTGATCTCGAAAGGCAGGTTGAACCGTTCTGGTTTGAATCACATGATTTGCCATGTTATTTAGCAGCTGTTAAGCTTAGGTGAGCTTGTAGGACCCTGTTGGTGCACACTCAGCCTTAATCCTCTGGCAGTTTATTTGTCCTTGCCGCTACCTGGCTCCTCTGCAAATGGGTCGGTCCCACCGTTCCTCTTGCAGTACCCCCCAAGGTGCTGAGCATCCCTCCTGTTCACTCCTCCCTACCACGCAGCATCCCCAAGGTCCTTCCCAGAGGACAGGGCTGTCATTACATTTATTTTTCCACTTTTCTTCTGTTCTCTGTGGTGTTGTGTCTTGGAAGGCTTCTGAGGCCCATAGACTTCGCCTTGACTTGAAGTCTTGGTTGGAGCAGGACCCCAGCCTGACATGGGGAGGTTGACCTGAGAGATGACAGAGGAGGAGGGGTGGAAGGGCAAAAACGGACAAAGTGGATGAAGGCAGGAATATGGGACTGCACCATGCGCGGGATGCTACAGACTGTCCTGCTGTCCATCCATGCAGAAGACTCTCAGTCTGCAAGCAGCTTGCCTGACTTCATTTGCCATTCAACAGCCTAAACTGCTCGCCCGTCTTCTACTGGGAAAAACTAGAGCTTTGAACCCTTCTCCATACCCCAGCACAGGGCAGAGTGCATTTGGTGGGCAGAGAACATCAAAAGGTGCCACTTGCCTGCACGATCCAGGCGGTGGGTACCTGGAGGAAAGCTGCGTGGGGAGCCCCTCTCCTGTGAACCACTGGAAGGTCTGGTGTCCCCAAGGACATTTTAGATGGGGGAGCAGCAGTACAGCCCCTCAGCCCTTTCTGCCTTTCACCGTGCTGAGTTATTTGCTACTGCAGGCAGGAATGGGATGCCACAGGTGGAGAACACACTAAGGTCTTCCCTTTTCTCTTCCCTTTGGAATAGATTTAATTAATCATTTTTTGTCTTTTGAAAGAAAAAGGCATTTTTCTCACTTGAGAAAAGAGAGGAAATGTTTTCCAAAAGCTGTATTTTAATTGACCCAGGCTTGGGAGCGGGGAGGCTGAGGGAAGAATTGCTGTCATGGAATTAACTTCATGAAAGAAAAGCAAATCTCCACCCTATTTAAACATGGGGAAAACATCACAGAGGCATCCTGCTGCACCAAATGGTAAACATGTCCATGTATTATATCACTTATGGCTTCCTTAAGAGTTTTATGATGCTGTTCTCAATTACTGTGTTTGCATTTGTAATTAGAGTGCAGAACACATTGTGAAGGCAAATTATAGAGCTAACTTGTCCTTTCAAAATAACCCATTTGTTCAGTGTGCTCCCAGAAGCTTCTCTTTATTCAAGGGACTCCAGTGAAGGACTGACCTTCTCCGTGAGAGTGTTGGAATATACAGGTGCTGGAGGGAAGGGAGAGGAGAAACACATTTTTGCCCCAGGGCTTTGCTATGCTTGGGCCTGGCCTTTAAACCACTGAAACTCCTGTTGGTTTCTATAAACACAATCCTCCAGAAGTCTGAACAACTAGTGGAACTGGGGGAGGGGGTGTGGGAGAAGATTCAGGCTTCCCCCCCTGCCACTGATTTCCCTTGGTCATGTCACTTGACCTTTTTTTGTGCTTTCTTACCTGGCTAAAAATCTCCAGTGGAAAAGCTGTGATATTACTGTTCAGTCACCTAAATATCTAAATGAAGATGAATATGCAGGGTGGCTAGTTGTCCTCCAGTACTGATGGCAATTGTGAGAGCGTCTCTTTGGAGCTGATGCTTTTCTGTGCATTCTGTCTTTGTCCTGGACTCCTCTGACACGGGGGTCTCCACTTGGGTGTAACGATGCCACCTTGCCCTGAGCACTCCTCCAGGGCTCCACCAAAGACCCGGGAGCGCTCTGCCACTTGGCTTTGCTTGGTGCCTCGCGGTGTTTCACTGAGAGATTTCTGACCAGCTGCCCTTTTGTTTTGCTCCAGCTATTCAGTGTCATCAGCGGAGATCTGATCTTCCTTTAAGGCAGGTCAATTTTCTATACATAAGACTGGAGCTCAGGCCAGCTGTGCACTTTGCCTTTGAATTCAGTAGGGAAAAAACCTCCATCCAAGTCTGAACTTGGAGGTGATGATGCTCTGCTTAGAGCGAAAAGGAAGCAAGGTCTGCAGTTGTGACTGTTCTGCCCTGCAAAGGATCCTGCAAAAGGGTCTTTGCGTTTGGGTTTTCTTGGTTTGGTTTTTGGGTTTGTTTGTTTGTTTGTTTTTTTCAAAATCTGCACCAAGCAGTGGGACTTGACTTTTAATGGATTTCCCTGCAAGTGCGAGTAACATTTTCATCTGCTGTACCTTAGCTGGGAGGGCACAGGAAAGTGTCCTGCAGCACGTAGGTCTCCCAGGAGCGTATCCTCCCCATTCCTGCCCATGAGGAGCTGCCTTGGCTTTGCTCTCCAGCCAAGGATTTGGAAAAGCTCAGGATCAGTGCCTGACCCCTACCTAGCACACTGCCCACCAGTGTCCTCTGCTCATGCTTCAAGGCTTCACGAACCCAGGCCAAAATTGAATAAAGGACACATTAAAAGGCTGTGCTCAGAAGATAAAAAACCCCAAAGAAACCCAAAAACGTTGCACTATGAGATTACTACTAGCTCTTTTTTTCTTTCCTTTTCTCTACTTTTCCCACTGTGAAGTAATTTGTAGAACTTTTACTCCTGCCACAGGTAATTCCCCCTTTTGTTTCCAATGAAAGAAGTTCACCACGGTGCTGGCTCTCCCCTTGCCAGCTTTCAGTTGTTACATTAATTTCCTGGTATCTCTTGCATGGGTCAGAAAACTTGATTCCTTGGCCCCAACTTTCTGTCAGGTGCTTGTTTCTTCTGAGCAAAGGTTAGGTCACCTTCTGATGATTCATTGGAAAAACTGGTTTTATTACTTTCCCTTGCTATGGGAGAGTTTCCTTAAAGAAAGAAGCTGCAGCACATGGGATGACCATCCCAAAAAGAAGGACTGCCAAGAAGTTATGGGTTCAGCTTAATATCTAGTATTAATATTTTTTGTTTAATGGCAGTAAATCTGAGAAAGTGCTTGGAGGAATGAGCCTGAACTTTATAAATTGTGTGATTATTTGTGAAGTCGTTTAGGAAGGACATTTTCTGCTGTTCATGAGAGAGAAGAAGGGAGATTCCAGTGTGGTGTTTCCATAACCGTGTGTTTACGATACTGCCCAGGTTCACTGAGCAATGTCAAGAAATGTCAAGACACCTCTGCAAAGGCTGATGAGGGAATGAAATACAGTTGCAAAATGGGCAAGCTCAATTTTGTTGGGGGAACAGGAGAGAGAAGAGCATTTGTCATCTGGAGGATCAAATCTGAGAAACACCTACTGTTGTTTGGCTAGCTGGGATTTAAAATATATATGTCATCACCCTGTCTTTGTTGCCAGTAGCACTGTTTGCTTTGCTGTGCCACGAGGCTGCTCAGGCAGCTGAACGAGACGTGTGGCTTTCCCTTCTCTTCCCAACCAGAGGAGCCCTGGCCCCAACACCTCACTCCCAGGGAACTGCACAGGCTGCCAGCATCCAAATGCAGCCAAGGACAAATCCAGAGAGATGGCCACCAAAAAATAAGAAGGTGTGAGAGGCAATGTGATGCTGTTTGTTTTTCTGGAAGGTCAATAGTTTTCCTAAAATTTCAGCTTCGTGTGCTTTTCATTTTTGGGGAAAGCCTGTATCAGCAGCTGAAGTAGGAGAACATCCTCCAAGTAACGCACGGAAGACTTTTTTAAATAAATGTCCTTCAAAATGAAAGACATTTACCTGCCTTCTGGAAATGCATCAATATATCAAGAAAAAGCACAGAGAAAAAGTCATATTCATGTTAGATTTCACAATGTGATTTTGCAACACGTACAGTGGGGTACCCATGTTTTCTGACAGTGCTCACAACAAGAGTAGAAAATAAGCATGTAAAAAAAATAATAAATTAAAAGCTCTTTACTTGATGGTATCCTTGTAGTTTGTGCTATTTTGAACCTGTCAACTGCTTAAGTAACAGCTTGTCAGTGATTGTGGCCCAGCCGAATACGAGACCTGGTCGTATGGCTGCAAATTGTCAAGAGCTGAGTGATCTCCCGGGTTGTGATTTATGACTCCGTGAACAATGACAAGTGAGGAGAGGAGGCCCTGGTAGTTTCGGAAGCAGTTGTGGAAACAATTAGACGACTTTTTTATTAGGTCATTTATAGAATTATTCCCTTTAAAAATTAGGACCTTGATGAGTGCATTTTTCACGCACTCAGATGCTTTGTCCTGTTTTTCAATTGAGGGAAAATCCTGGGCTTTCCTTTGGACACGCTACTGTGCAATGGATTTAACTTCACAGGGGCTGAGAAAGCTGCAGGAGTGTGCAGGACTTCCATGAGCTCACCCACAAGCCCTGGCAGTTGAAATCCTTTGCAAAAATTAATTCCTGCCAAGTCCTTTGCAGGAATAGTGCCGGTTTCTGGACCATTTTCTCACTGCTGGTTGCTCGCACCTTTCTGCTGGCCTGACCTTTGCCTACAACAGAGCTTCCTTCTCAGCTGCTGGGAAGTTCCTAGCACATCTCACTGATGCAGGCAAATAATACTGGTGATGAAAACTTGGACCAGAGTTTTCAGAAGTGCTGCAGTTTGGGTTTCTTCTAGAAAACTTGGACCAGAGTTTTCAGAAGTGCTGCAGTTTGGGTTTCTTCTATTCTGGTTTTGCCCCTTCCTCTTCCCTCGTTGTCATTACATTTCCACCTCCAATCTCTTCAGCAGCAGCTTGTCCCTTCTTGGCCCAGGGAATTGAGCAGTACCAGGTCTCATTTTTTTATAAGGAGCCAGTGAGATTTCTTTAGAAGTGCCCAGTGTCCTGCTATGCTGCCCTTGGGAACATATCTCAGAGTTTGCCAGAAAGCAAATGAAAGCCAGCTGATACCTCTGAAAAGACACATTTAACCAAAATCCCTCCACTCCCTTGTTTGCGTTCTTGGAAGTTGTTGGTCAGTGTTCCCATGTTGTTCTGCCCTGATGATACAGTCACAGCATTGTCAGTTCCGAATTCTCTTACAGAGAAACTGGCTCCAAAAGTGACCAAAGCCACGCGGCATGCCGGGCACTCCCCATAAGACAAGAGGCTCCAGCACAGATTCAGGCTTCTGGAATGGGTCTTGACTTATTTTGCACTATGGCTAAATCCATTGTAATGGGAATTTCTGCTATGAAAAATAATGAAAGAGCAACCTGGAAAATGAACTCTTGCTGTAGATTATCACATTTTCCTTGTTCCCCTTCCTTTGAAGAGGAGGAGGAAGATCTTTGCATTTCCCCAGCACTGAGGGATGGGAAAAATAGCTCTGTGGTGCCATAGTCTCTACCCCAACGAGAATGGAACTTATTCTCAGCTTTGCGTTTTATTATTCCCTTGCAAACCCCTCTTCTGTTGTGCTATGCACCAGCAAAAATCTTTTTTATTGCCATTAAAAAGGCAACTGAGGTGCCCATTATTTTTTTATTATTTTTATTTGTACAGATCTCAGCAAATAAAAACCGGTCCCAGATAAAAGGTGTGTCCTCTCTAGTAAAGCACAAAAAAATCTTAATCTTTGGTTCAGAAGCAGTAGATTGCCACAAACAGTCGGCAGCTAAAATCATTAATCTTTGCTGCTTGCCCAACTGGTACTAGTAGTAAAGAAGATAATACACTAGCAGAATCAGTGACCCACTACAAATTGGTCCTGAAAGGTCCACCAGCCTAAATAGACTTTTGCTGATCCAACACTTGTTAGGAATCCCAACAAAGAGACTATTGGCTCATCTGATGAGCCGCTCACTATTGGGCCTTTTGCAATGGCTGGTGATGGATGACCATACCCTCTTTGAGGGGGAAGATGCAGCTCCTGGTATGGGGCCTTTTCTCATCTTAAATTTGTACTCAATAAATCACAGGTGCAGAAGAGACAGCATCAGTTTCATTACACCTACATGCTCCAGTATCAATCATGCCAACACAACGGGCTGCGTACAGTTCATTTCGGTAGGCTCTTTCTGTTCCAATACCATTTCCATTCCGTTGTGCTTTCACATTCCTAAAGTGTTGAGCCTCCGCCGCAGTGAAATCTGGGGGAGAAGGATGGGATGCACGGTAATTGCGCTCTTTCAACATGAGACAGGGCTTAGCTCACCGACGTTGGTTTACGATCCCTTGCTATTGTCAAAGGTAAAGTCTTAAGTAGTTCGGGCAATAGTATCACTGATTCCGTGGTTGTCACACATCCCTTTTCTTTCTAACCCTGAGCTCTCATTTGCTCTTTAGCACAGACCTTTAGTCTGGGTTGCAGCAATTGCCCTGGAATGGTCCCATCTTGTGATTATAGTATCATTTTTCTATCTGGTTTATGATATTTGTTTAGATGATGCTATAATTCTGTACTTAACCTAACCCAAACCTAACTGTAACAAAGAAGCAGTCTCAGGGAACTGCTTTGGTGTTTTCTCATTTAAAAGAGTTTCTGCCGTGTTCTTTCTGGCTGATAAATAGCCTGGGACCTTTGAAAGGTACGTCCATTATGATTCACAATTTATGAATGTATTGCAGAGCTCCCACATTGTTATGTTAATTCCAATGTCAGCAGTTAAAATACTGTTAAAACGAAGGAGGCTTCAGAGCTTTCAGACTTTATATTTAATGTATATAATCAAATACTTTCATGGCATTAAATGCATGTCTAACTCTCATCGTAAAAACTATGAACTATGTTTTTCAAGTATAATAAAAGGTAATAGATTATTATTCCCCATGTGTGTCCAAAATCCACTTTGCCATTTTTATACAGGGAGAGAAATTTCTTAGCGTCCAATTATACTCTGAATTGCATAGGAACAACTATGTTTCGTGCAATTAAGTTATCACAAAGTCCTGTCATTCTGTAGCATTCTGTTAATCTTTAACTCAACGAAAAGCCATGTCAGCAGAGCACCAACACAGAAAAGATGGGTGTTCAAAGGAACTGCAATAGGAGCACATTCAGGACTGTCAGACAGAACAAGCTTTTCAAAAGGACACTTCCATTCAGTTTAAACCTACAAGGGTGCTGGGCTGACACCTCCATTTATTTGCTGTAGGGCTATAAGGAGAGAGAGACTTTCGGTCTTATTAAAGCAGTATTTGGAATACAAAAAAAGGGATTCTTTTCCTCTGCTCCTTTTACTCTGTCTCAGCAGCAGATCATAAAGCACAGACAGCATTAATGCAAGATGAGAAAGCATTGGCTCTAATGCGCAGCTGAAAGACTTGATTTTCTCCAAACTAGCCATCAGGTCTATTTATTTGTTTCCTTTTTATGAACGGTAAGGAGACAAAAAGAGGATGTTTTTTAAAAATGTAGTTAGGAGTACAGAAGTCCCAGTAAATAGCATCTTTCTGCCTCATCATTTTGTGGCTGTCTGGTCTGTGAGCTAAGGGCAGGTTGTGGCTAACGGCACTAGTACGGTTCAGTGATTATTCTGGTCAGGTACCTACAGTGGGTTCAGTTGTGCAAGATTAAAAGGGTAATTGATCTTTAAGAGAACATTTGAGGACAAAACATAATCCTGTTCGTAACAGATACTTACCTGGTATAAATTGGCATAAGGCCATCATAACCAGTCTCTACCCTCTAGAGCCCAGCTGCATCTCAAACCCCATTTAGTCTCACAAAATCCTGGCCACAGGGTGATATCTGAAGATGTGAATATTGCAGGTAAAGGTTTGCAGGTTGGTTATTTTTGCATGATTTCCAAAGCTCCCAGAAACGCAGCCCAGGCAGGCTCTTCCTACTCACATTATTTTCACTGCAAGCTGGCACTTACCTTTCCTGTTTTGTCTTGGGGATCTTTACTTCTGTGAATACATATTATCTGGTGCTCTTTTTGCCTGGTCAATTTGCAGAAAATGTTTCACTTTCAAGGTTGCTTCTAAATTTTTATATTTTTCATGTTTCATCTCAATTAAAAATAAACTGTGCTGAGTCCACTTCGTAGTTCTTTTATTGTGCTACAACTCTGCAGTCTTTTCACCTATACACTAACGCAAAGGTCTTTTCAATAGATATAAAAATATATATATACACCTCAGTAACTGGTTTTTAGGGCTACTGTCCAAAGAAACTTTTCTTGTTTTTCATTTGCACTGTGCTGCAAAACACAGTTTTAACTGGAAAGGAACTCTTTGTTATCCTCATTCTGGCCTTAATCTATAATGAATATTAATAGCACTTGTAAGGTGAGGTACAGATTAAAAGTGTTAAAACATAGCTTGGATGTTTTCAAAGGTTGCATGCTGGGTAACATTTCTGGAAGTGCCAAAGGGCTGCATTTGTTAGTGCACTTTTAGAAGTGACTTTGACTCCTCTTTTTAAAGATGTCTAAAGCCATGCAAAAGTACAAATAGGCATTTTATGTAAGGTTCAAAAGCACCTTCATCACCACCAATGTAAAATAAGATTGAGGTGCTCTTGCAGATCCCTTTAGAAATTTGTTTGCACTGTTACGGCATCTATCTAAAATACCTTAAAAAATCGGGACTTTGTCATTTAAGTGTCTTTGGCAAGTGTGTGCAATGCGCCCGTCGGGAGAGCACAGGGCTTTAGCCAGAGGGGGAGTTCAGGGGATAGATTTTGTGGGGAAAACCGAACAGGCTGTTCAATAAGACTGAACTCTATTCCTGCCAGAGTCGGTGGCATAACTGCCCCCAACGATCAGTGACATTGGCCCCTGTCTACCAGGACTCACGGAAAATGGCAAACCCCTGCACTTGCCCTTTTAGCATCGTGCCTGCAGCTGGACGCCGGTAACCGCCTCAACAGCAGGAAGCTTTCTCCTAGGGACATGGGCGTACACACAAGTCTGGCAAGATGTCAACTGATTTGGCAGACGAGGGCTTTAATGCAGCCTGTATGGCTTCTGGTGGAAAGTTCGGGGCCCGCTGGGCCCTCGTGCACAGCGCTGGGCTGCCCCCCAGTCTTTCGGATGGGGGTTTTCAGCTCACACAGGCTGCAGGGCCCAAGCGCAGCATCGCACACGTGTGCATGCACGTATGAGGACGTGTGGATCTTGGACGGCTTCTACCACATGCTTGTATTCACATCTGCCTCTCTGAAACAACCCCCAGAAGACTCTTTAACCTGTAAAAAGGATGATGCAATGTATGGTCTCTTCAGTCCAAACCCAAATCTGCACAGTGAACTTGCAAGCATTGCTACCAGCAAGCAAGGGGGGGGGGGGGGGGGCGGGGGAGAAGGAAGAGCCTGTATTTTTGGCAGCATGTGCCGTGAATTAAGGTGGGACTAATTGCATCCTGTTGGATATCAGAGGCGTGACTGAACACCGTATTAAAGAACACGTACAAGAAAGCGATGGTTTTGGGATGCCGATTTAAAGCATCTGAGTATAACCTTGAAAAATACCGCTCTTGAGTGGTTAAGAAGTTTGTCTTGACTGGGAGGGGTTTTGTGAGATATTTTGCTTGTGTTGGTCAGGAGGAAAAAAGCTGGATCAAAGGGCTGACCACTGAAATGAAGTTGTAAGCCACCCCTCACAGAAAGCGGTGGGGCCCAGGCTGCTCCGGGGCAGACAGAAGCCATGAAAATAAATCTGGAAAATATTCTCATAACCTGAGAAAAGAGCAGGTTTCATAAAATTATTATATTGTCAGTTTATGATTTTACTTAGGAATATTTTGGGTTAGTTCAGGTTAAAAAAAAGTCACCTGCTTTAGTTCTTTTGCAGAAAAAAGAGCCCATCATTTATTAGATGAATGAAGATATCAATTTCTGTTTAAACATTAACAGGGTGATGCCAAATATTAGTCAGTTCCTAATAATTTTGAGGGATTAAAAAGATAATAAAAGTAATAGTCCATTACATTACCTACTTCAGCAAGATTGTAATGAATGTAATAAATTCCAGATCAGGGTTATAACAACTTCCATCTATTTAAAATGAATTTGTAGGGTTACTTTCATTAACTATGTATATGGAGAAAATGATCTGACATATTACTTTAAAAGAGCTGTAAAACCGATTAGAAGGAAATATGCTTCCCAGACAGTGATCTAGGCCACTGGGGAAATTTTATCCCTGGGAAGAAGGGGGGGAAAAGGAAGGGAAGAGGAAGGCATCTTAGGGGATGCTATTGCATCATGTCTTTAACATGCCCCTGAAGCTGCTTGGCTCCTTGGGAGAGATTTGGGCAGTAACAGCCGTTAGAGACCAGGAAAGGGATGAAAGCCACTTTCTCTCCTGGCTTTTCTGTTCCCTCCGCCTCCTTCCTCGGGAAAGGACGTTAATGAATAAAGGGTTCCTGCGCTGGGGATTTGCGCATGGAAATGAAACGGCGCCTGGTTCTGGCTCGGCCTTTTGGCAGCCCAGGGGGAGGCTGAGGCATTAAAGGGGACGGTGGCCTCATTGCTCGGAGGAGACAAGGGACCTAGCACTTGACTGCACTACAGAAATTACTGCTGCACCTAGAATGCAGCCTTCATTTATCAATTTCATAGCGAGGGGGAAAGGGAAAGGGAGGGGGGAATGCCAGCATCTGACTGCCTTTTTCAGCTCACGCTACATCTCGCCACCCAGCGCCCTCCAAATCCAGTCATGTGTGCTAGAAAGAGTCTTGGATAAAGTAACTTAATACTAATGATTTATACTTAATTGGACCTCTAAGTGATTAAAGTGGCAGTAATGAATGAGTAACATCCTTCTAATTCCCTTTTTCCATTCGGTTTGGGCTGAAGGCCCTTTCTTTGTGCAGGATTTGACTTGGGGGTAAGCGATGCCAGTGTTTTTTAAGCTTTTAGTGGCATGTCTGGAATGAGCCGCTCGGATCATGTTTACAATAAATGACTCCATAAGCATGCTACCAGGGCATTGAAATTTTTTTTCTTTCTTTCTTTCTCTTTCTTGCTTTCTTTTATTGGATTAGCCAATTGTGAGGTTAATGAATATGCATTTGGCAACCCATGTTTGTGAGGCCAAGTCCCACGTGGGCATCAAAGGGTTTGAAATGTGCGAGCGTAAATATCAGCTTTGTCAAAATATTGATTCACTTTAAGAGTAACGCAGTGCCCTCCCCCCTTGCGTTAATGTGCATAAGGATAAACCTGCTTTATGTATTTTTCTACTTATTTTATAGGACTTAATATTGCTAATTAATTGACTGAATCTGCTGAGATTTTGTAACTCTGTACTTCAGTACTGTTTCCTTGCTTTTTCAATCTAAAAATGACTGTTACCCTCTTTCTTTAAAAAAAAAAAACTCCAATGAAAATGTAGGTCTTAACACTTGCAATATGTAAATTTTTAAATGGAGAGAGAGAACCTCAACAGTTTCACTTTGTATTGGTAAAGGGAATATTACATAGCACAGAGGGCTTGAAGTTGGAAGGAGATGTGTGGAGCGTTCATCTCGCACTGGGGTAGTTCCAGCTCATGCCTGGCAGCTGGGGCAGCTCTGAGATGGGGTGGCACAAGAAGAGCAATTCGTTGTTTATAGCACCGCACTAAGTTGGCAGTTATTTAAAATTAATTTGGAAATGCTTACCCATATGCCCCAATTGTACCTCTCGCCGGAACATAGGTAGGAGTGTACCACGTACACCGTACGGTAGCTGGCGTGATGATGCTATGATTGGCTTGTCACAGCAGAACTGCCATAATGCAAATAAACCCCCTAATAATAATAATACTTAGGCTTCTTTTACACTAAAAAATCGATTAATTTAGACAACCCCCCAGCTCTCTATCATTGTATGTTTTCTTATGTGACTGTGGTGGGTTTTGAACCATCTGAATTCAGTGCAGTGGGACATCGTGTATTAAACAAAACCAGGAAAATGGCATAATTTGGGATGTTTCCTTTCTTTCTTTCCTTTTTTTTCTTGTCTTTTTTTTTTTTTTGTTTGTTTTTAATCCCTGATTCAGGAATATTTGATGGTGAGAAAGCTTTATGAAATAGCTTTGATTTCATCAGATATTGTCAGACATGAGGACTATTCAGTAAGCGTGAAAACTCCCTCACCTGATTCTGAGTGCAGATTGCTATCCAAGGCTGGCTGCCGTCATGGGTAATAAAATTGCACTGCAGGTGTTGATAGAAACTGGCTAATTAATAGACCATTACTGTGCTGTCATTGACTAACATTAGAACCCTTTGAGACTAGTTATGCTGGCAAAAAATCTGGAGGAACTCTCAGAGCCTGGTGAAATTTGGATTTAATGGTAGGCTTTGACCTGAATTTTAGGATTATATAATTTTTTCAGGTGCTGTCCACATTCACGCCCGAATTGTGTGGATGCTTTCTGTGAGACAAACACACAGGACTATGCACTTCAGATAAAGGGACAAACAGAGTGAACGAGCAGTGATGCAGTCATACCCCTACAAGCACTGATGAAGTTTATTCCTTTTCACCACAGCTCTTTGTAAGGTTTGCCTGCACCTTTGGAGAAGGAGCTGTGCACCCAGACACCGAGCATCCCTCTCCTCTCCTCTCCTCTCCTCTCCTCTCCTCTCCTCTCCTCTCCTCTCCTCTCCTCTCCTCTCTCCTCTCCTCTCCTCTCCTCTCTCCTCTCCTCTCCTCTCCTCTCCTCTCTCCCTCTCCTCTCCTCTCCTCTCTCCTCTCCTCTCCTCTCCTCTCCTCTCCTCTCCTCTCCTCTCCTCTCCTCTCCTCTCCTCTCCTCTCCTCTCCTCTCCTCTCCTCTCCTCTCCTCTCCTCTCCTCTCCTCTCCTCTCCTCTCCTCTCCTCTCCTCTCCTCTCCTCTCCTCTCCTCTCTCCTCTCCTCTCCTCTCCTCTCCTCTCCTCTCCTCTCCTTCCTCTCCTCTCCTCCTCTCTCCTCTCCTCTCTCTCCTCTCCTCCCCTTTTCTCAAGATTTTGGGGTCACCTTGACAAACTGGAGTGTGCTGGGGGAGGAACTTTTTGACACTTTGGATTTTCTCAGTCTGGCAGTTCCAGCCAGGGGTAATCTCAGTTTAAACAGCTCTCAGGATAGTGCAGCAATGATTCAGGAGAAGGCTGACAAGGGACATTAGTAGGGAGATAGCAGGGAAGGGAGAGGTATTATCCAGAGCTACAGAAAATGCCTGGTCAGGAATACAAGAAATGAGAAAAAGTGAAAAGTGGAAGAAATAAGCAAAGAAAGAGAAGTAACAGCAGCATTTAACCCAGGGAGAAAGAGTCAAAGTGATTTCTGTAGCAGCGGGAATACGAAAGTATGAGCAAAAGTAAGATTTATGGAGGAGCAGCTAACATGAGATTGGAGCCTGTCAAAGGCTGAAGGAAACTAAAAAGAAATAAAGAGAAACAAAACAAAACAAAACAAAGCAAAACAAAACAAAACAAAATATAACAAAATAAAGGAAAATAAACCAAGATCAATAAATAAAGTAAAATAAAATAAAATAAAATAAAAATAAAAAAATTAAAATAAAATAAAATAAAATAAAATAAAATAAAATAAAATAAAGGCAGCAAATTGGGCATTCTTGTTGCCAGAAGTTAATCAGCCTTTGCACCCCTGAGGCTGGCCGTCTCCACTGAGCACCTCGGGGAACGACCCCAATGGCTGCGTCCAGCTGCAGCAGTGAGAGCAGACACAGCACTCGGGTTCCAGCACCGAACCTTTGGCTGCTGAGCTCGTGGCAGGGTGGTTCATCAAACATGCTTGCATCTTCTGCGGAGAAGGATGGCAGAGCAGCACGCAGCTTGGTTTCCCTGGCTCTTTCCTGCAAAGCTACTTCTGCTCAGTCTCTTTCCACAAAGAAACACAGTCTGCAGTAGAAGAGCTGTGAAAATGTCACTTGTTGGGTCCCTGAGAGATGCTTCTCCTCCAGATCCCCCAGAACAAAGTGCATCAAACCACCTTAAAATGGAAGAAACACTGAATGCACAACTCTGTTCCCTGATAATCCTTCCAAATTCATCTGAAGAGCCTCATTCCTGGCACAAAGGTTCCCAGGAGGACTTGCTCTCTTCAAGGACCAGTTAGCTGTACAAACGTACCATCTGCTTTTGCATCTCTTTGAACTATACTCAAAACACTGGCATAATAATTGGATACCCTTACCTCTGCTGGCCTGTGAGGCATGGGTCATATATGTAAACATCAAACTCAAATAACAACCCCCAAATTTAATTTATTTCTACCTAAACAAGTTCTTTTATCATAAAGCAATAAATTTGTCTTGGTGCTAGCAATTTGTTGCGGGTGACATAACACTGCAAATTGATTAATCGCTACTGTACACGACAAAATGAGAAAAGCAAGGAATTATTATGAATAGCGTCCATCTGATACAGTAGGGATTCATTATTCAAAAGTGTTAGCTAGTGGTTAGCTATCCCCTTGTTGCAGATTACATTCATTTGCAGAATCCTACATCATGCTTACACAAATCAACAAACATGCATTTATTAAGACATGGAATGAAAGCTATTAAAATGTGAAAAATTGCCTTTTTCTTTAAAAAAAATGAGTCAAGTTTGGTGGTAGCTTATTTTTTGGGTGGGGGATGTTTCTATGTGGCTGAAGCAAAGACGCTTATTACATTATTTCCCTGTTTGCATCCAGAACTAGTCCCATCAAGCTGAGTACATTGATATTGGTTGTTAGTTAGTGAGCCTTCACATTGCAGGTGGGAGGACCTGGTGTACCAGAGGTGTTGGGCTAGAATTATAAATGTAATAAAGCAGGCTGGCATAGGCTGTCTTTGCCCTTCCAAGCGCATTGTAATTTTTAGCGTCATATTTGTACAAACAGATTTCAATTATTTCTGAGGAACTCATTCTGCTTGATGTGAAGTACAAAAGGGTGAACAAAAGAAGAGCTCTTCCCTCTGATAAACTACAAAAATAGTATTTAGGGCTAAGATGCTCCGTGTTTCCCAGGCTGATCACTGGACTTCACGTTAAATATGAAATTACTCTGAAAAAATGAATTCCAGATGCAAACTACAGAAAAAGCATGATCTAGCCCCCTGCTTTGCATAATATCTGTCCTGATAATTTTGTCCTGATATCTGAGGATCATCAATCTCTTCTGAGACTGGGAACAAAGTTTTGTGTGTCCATCTCTATTGCACACAAGTGATGTATCCGAGCTTGTCATCGCTGTCAGGCAATCTGTGTTCTCTGTGTAAGCAGGTCTTGGCACAATAACACAGAAAAAAAGACTGGTTTAACTTCTGAGGAAGGGCATGAAGAAAATACAGTCTTCTCTTCTGTCCCTGTTTCAGGAGCTCTTATACTCCTGCTTTGTGATGCTTCTACAGATAATAGGATTAAGGGCACCAAACAGCGAACTTTTCCTGCCCCCTCCCTTCCCTCTGCATCTCCTGTCAGTGCAAAGTGCTTTTCCTTCTCTTTGGAAAATTGCTTCTATCATGCATTGCTTGCGGAAAGGAACACTAATTGTGGAAGCAGCAGTTCAGCAACAGCTCAGTCTTTGAACTCAGGTCTCTTGTCTTCTAGCTCAGCTCTGAAATGCCACATGTTAAATTGTTTTAATGGCTACTTGCAGTGAATCATCACAAAAATATCATCAAAAGGGAATTTTTCATAAGTTGCTAGAGTTTTAAGTGAAGTTAGTCATTCCACTTGGGTGTTCTGTATAAGAAAAGAAAATGGTACTGAAAAATGAAAACAGGCATATAAAAGCGGGGTGTTAGGTTTGTGGTACATAACATTAGTGCTTTCTGGTATTGATTATTGGCCAGTCTTTTAGGTCTGGTTTCATTAACCTGCTGTGACTAGATTAGTTGAGATGCACATGAGGTATAACCATGGAACTTTACCTGGGAAAAACATCCCTAACTAAGCCTGTTACTCAGCCTGGCTGAGAAAGGTGGGCCCAGAGACAGCGAAGCAGCTTTGCACTGTGAGTGGTTTCTCCTTGCCTGTGCCCACTGAAGCCATGCAGACCCCAGCCACCATTTCTTTGCACCCCAGGAACGCTAAAGCCAGATGAGCAGTCAGCCAGAGCCGGAGCCCACGCTGGCTCTCCTGCTTTTGATGCTGCTGCAAGCCTGGCTTGTGTTTCTGAAGAGGATGCTGCCGGTTTCTCCTGCAGCACTCACCAGCCAGCCATGCCAAGCTGTCCTTTCCAGATCGTTTTAGGCACTTTCATTTCATGGGTACTGGCTGACTCATTTACAAGAAGGCGGTGGTGTGCTGCCTGGGGGAACGCCGCGAGCCCTGCCTGGCGAGCAGAGCCGTGATGCCCGCTGGACCGTCTTTCTCTGTGCCTGCTGCTGTTAAAACACAGAAGGGGAAAAAATACAACTGAGGGAGGGCTTAGGCTCTGCTCAGGGGTGATGGCCCAGGAGAAGAAACATGGGAACATCTTCACACTAGCCCTGCCTGAGCCACCCTGTTAAACGTGCCTGGTGTGGGCAGTGGAGGATGACAGGGATGCTGTGGGACATGGCAAGATCGGGAGGTGCAGCTCTCCCTCTGTGTCTCCTGGGAAAGAGCAGGACGTTCCAATCTCATTGTGAACATAGGGATGGACACCAAGCCCTGCTGTGGACCTGGTGCTAACCAATCTGTATCTTCAAGGACAACAGTGGCGAGCTTGGTTACAGCTGAAATCCAGGTCCCAAGGGAAATCCTGAGCTCCTTGGTGGTTAAATCACATTGTGAGGTTGTGACTGGCTCTGACAAGGATTTAGGGAGCAAAGACATGGGATATTTTACTTCCCCCTTCAGGCACAGCCACAACACAAAATAATTGACATTAGATTCCAGATCAGTTATGTTTTTAATTTAATTCTGGACTCACACTTGATTCAGAAAAGTGATTTAAGCACTTTTAAGGTGCCATCAAATCACTGTTCTGTCTAGAATTTCAACAGAGTTGATTCCTGCAGCAAATTAGCTCTTGGCCGTTTCTCTCTGTGCTAGGTAAGCCATTTCCATCAGCCACCTATGGTCTTAATGAGAGGAATGGGGGGAAGAAAAAGAAAGATCTCTGTCTGGGCAGTCCTCCTTTGCCCTGGGAGAATTTCTGTGCTGCTGTGCAGTGAAAAGTTAATCTTTCTTGACGGGTGGTGCATGTGGATAGTACTTCATGCATTTCATACTGAATGCTTGATATAGCTCAGTGATCCCATATAAACACCGCAGAAGCAGAGGGAACCCTGAGCAGGGAAAAGATCTGTCTTAAATCCCTGTGTCTGTCACATCACAACATCCTTCTGTAGTGACATGCAAACTTCGGAGAGGCTGAAGCATCTCTGCCTTGTCTGGGAGGCACTTGGCTGTTAATGACTAACTTCCCAGTGACAGCGCTTCCTTTTGTAGCTTGCTTCCCTTTGGATTTTTGCAAAAATAAATAGATAAATAAAATCAATCCATCAAGGGCAGGCAACTTGTGTAGGTGGACAGCAGGAATCCGCACCCTAGCCATTTGGATCAGTTCAGGATTGTTTTTCCTGAAGTGGTAGCATCTCTCTTCCCTCCTGTTCCCCTCACATGGAGCAAGGAATGGGCCTTTGCAGAAGTGACTTAGTGTTTAAAAGACAGAAGAGTGACTTTATATGGGATAAAAATGGGTTTGAAATTCAGTCACAAGACAGCTATAAACCAGCAGGTTTGATAGCTGCTTAGAGCATTTGAATACCCAAGAACTAAGAAGCTGCTGAGTGTGCTGTGCTCACAGCCTGGTCCTGTGCCAGTGGCAGCTGGCGGGGCTGTGCTGAAGGCAGGGCAGCAATTCAGCCAGGTACCGAAGGCAGGGCAGCAACTCAGCCAGGTACCGAAGGCAGGGCAGCAATTCAGCCAGGTACCGAAGGCAAGGCAGCACATCAGCCAGGTACTGGCTGGGGAGCACGCCAGTGGGCCTGCAATACAAGATAAATGTTTATGGAGGGAGAAAGTTCTCTCTGGATAGTACCATTGCAGGAAAAAACAGCTCATACAAATCTCTTTATCTCTCAGTTTATCTGTTGTCATTAACAGATCTTTAATTGTTGTTTTGGGATTAATTTCTGAAATCTACATTCAGGACAAAACCCTGTGAAATGCCTATTAATGTTCCCACATTAGAGATGAGGGAGGGCTCCCTTGCAAAGCTCCTGGATGCAGTCACACCTCTAATTCTCCCTGGTTCCCTAATTAAAGGGTAGCAAAACCTTAATCTTCCCTAGAAATGCTTTGTCAGTAGGCAGTGGTGGTCTGCCTGCAGAGTTAAGTACATCAGAGATTTCATCTCCTTACAAATGTTGACCTCCAGCAAGATATCATAAGCTGCACTGGTGAAACAAAAAACCCCAAACCCCCGAACCATTTTGCAAGTAACCTGTCAGCATCAGCTGGGGGGTTCAGTGGGGTGGATGTGGGGTATCTTGGGCTGCTCATGGCCAGCACATGGGCTCCCCCGAAATTTAGTCTGAAAAAGTTTCCTTACAGATGGGCAGAAAGTCTGTGGGGCTTTACTACAGCCCTCTGCAAACACCACCCTGCAGCTTTGCTTCTGTCCTCACGGTGTTTTTTTAAATTGCAGAAATTCACCCTGTAAATCACCAATTATGCAATGGAAGGAATGGGAGGAAAAACAAGGCATGCAGATATTTGTGTGGGTATAGGTATAAGAATAGGAACAGGAATAGGTATATGTTGTCCCAAGGTCATCCGAAGCACAGCGGCAGGCCTGGGAAAAGCTTTCTTCATTATGTGTCTTTCTAAAACACTCATGAGTTTGATGTAAATGGCATACAGTCTGCCTGCCACTTCTCATGCCATGCTCTGCTCTGCCATTTAACTGCACACCTCTCAACAGGTCGTGTCCTTAGCAGAGGTAATTGAAAAGGGGCATCCTCACTTTTCGACGGAAATGAGTAACAGGAGGGATGAATGGAGGTGAATATGCATCGTGCCCTTTGTCAATACCTCATTTTACTCTCAGCAGAAGAAAAGGGAGCCAGGCTTTTATTTACCTATGGGCTGAGCAAAGGCCAACAATCCTCACTCTGTCAAATTACTTAAGTCTAGCAAATGCTGCAAGACCTGAACCAAAAAGGATTTTAAAGCTGGTGAAAGATTGTTATGGGGTGGGCTATGCAGCATTTATAAAACAATTGCATCAAGCTTGGGAAGGGAAAGAATCTAAGGCCATTAACCCAGCAAGGGATGAGGCTGTCAGCAGAGCCAGAGAGCGTTAAATGTCTATTTGCAACATATTTTCAGTGGGAGTCAGTCAATAAACTTCTTCATATGCCTCTGAAAACCCCAGCCCATGGATGGCATGGGCACCGCTTTGTCCTTCCTACATCTGACATGGATGGGTGGGAAATAAAAAGGGGATGCTTCCTGGCAGGGACAGAAGAGCGAGCGGTTGCGGAGGAGTTGGGGATTCCTCCCAGCTGCCGCAGAGCTGCTGCACCATCAGGGCACATCGTTTCACGTCTCTGCACTGCAAAAGACCTGGCTTCCCCTCCCCAGCCCCACTGTGCTGGCCAAGAGCTCAATGCTTCGCTGCCAGGAGGTGAAATCTTCTGTTCACAGGTGAAGGTGGCTACAGAGGGTGGAAGATTGTGATGGTTCCCCCAGGACATAGGGGTTTGGGGCATTTCTCATCTCCCTAAGGTGCTGAAAGCCCATCCATGAAGCTGTTTGAAATCATTGGATCAAAACCAGCTGTGGAAGTGCAAAGTGCATTTGTTTGTTTTGAAGCAAAAGTCTCTCCTGTTGAAAACATCAAATAAAGTGTGCAGGGGAATCGGTGGGCAAGAGGAGGAAAAATTAGAGCTGATTACAAGCTAGCAATAGAAATGGCTTTTGAAAAGCTTTTTTTTTCTTTTTAATCTAAACCAGGGAGGGAAGAGAGAGAGGAAGAAACTTGGATTGGCATCAAAACCCTCTTATCTCACACATTTACACTCTCCACTGCACAGATCACTCTGGTTCACCTTTAATTTGCCTTTTGATAGTCATAGGCTGATACCAAATACTCCTGAAAGCTGACACTTGGCAAATAGCGCATCGCGCTCCCATCTCAAATGTATGACATGAGAGAAGGATTTGAGGCCATCGGCGCTACGAAGGCTATCACTGGTGTGATCCTAGGACATTTTAAACATGACCTGATTTTGCTATTCCTGTGCATCCCAAATGCGTAAGTGTGACAGAGGGACATCTATTTTAAAAAATGCCAAAGCAAAGTGCCAATGATATAAGCTGGGCGTCTCATATCAGAAACATCTCCCTCCACCTTCCCTTCCTTTTTGGCAAAATCTCAACCACCGAGCTGCTTTCCATGCCCATGTGTTTGTCCATACAGGCAGCTGATTTATCCATCACTCTCCTCACCCCAGAAAATTTCTCCACGGTCTCCTTGTTGTCACTGACACCCACAGAGGCCCTGACCTTTGCAGTATTCGATAGCAAGCCTCCCTGCAGACATACTTAAGGGTTCAGCTGTGTTGCATTGCTGCTGCCTGAGCTGTCAGGAGGACAAACAGCAACAAGATAGTTGCACAGTATTAAATAATTGGGGACTAAGTGGATTACTTAACAGTACTGGAAAAACACCTCACTGTTGATAGACATCAACAGAGCAGGAAAGAGGATCACATGCACTTTGTGCATGGATAACCAGCAGAGATTCTGAACCTGACTGCACTTTATCAAGCACTTAGTTCTTGCTCTTAATGTTTCATCTAAACCTTGCTTGTTGAAGTTTAAACCTACTGCTTCTTGTCCTACCAACAGCCAACTCAGACATTGTTTTCATCCTCCTTCCAAGTGAAGACTGTTGCCTTCAACAGTGGTCTGTTTATGATAGGAAATTAGCTGTTGAAATGGATGTTCTCCTGATGCATAATCTTGTTCATAGATAGGATTTTTTTGGCAAAAGGTCATGTTTAGAAAAACAGCTCTGGAATTTTGACCAAAATAAAACAAAAACCATTTCCAAGTGACTCCATGAGAATAGAGCAAAACTGCTCTCCCACCTCTGATTTCTATGGGGTTTTGTTCTGCAATGTTCAATAAAATGGGGTATATGAAGTCTGGTTTCTAGCCTTAAGAAGGAATAAACGCTCTGGCTGATGGTGTACTGATATTCTTCCTGCAACCAACATGCTGTACAGGTATGATGCAGCCAGTGTTCGTATTGCACTACCAGTGGCATAAATCTCAAACATATCACAGAGCAGCAGCTGGTGGGTTGTAAGAGTGATGTTGAAACAGCCTCCTTGTTGTTTTTTTTTTTTAATTTACCATTTGCTACTCACTGAGAGGTACCAGAGGCCAAAATTGGGTTGCACTGTTCAGCCAGGGTGTTTAAATATGAACCATCACCTGATCTGAGCAAAAATTTAGGCTAAACACATGCTCACACACTGGAAGGGGAAAAATGTTGTGAGGGCTTTGCCACCAGTTCACATTGCTGCTCATAACCACATTTTCCTTCTCTGCTGTCCAGATTTGTTTCCTTGTGCATTTCTAAATAAACATGTTAGCCAACACGATCACACATAATTAAACATCTGGCAAATTTACCATGAAACGAAGTGACAGCATCCAATGGAGTCCTTGGGAATGGGGAGGGTTGGTTTGGGGAACAGGGCTCATCCTCTGGCTGCCTGGGACCTCCACAGGCTGGGTGACTTCCATGCCCCAGCAGTCACAGTGACCAGGAGATATTTCCCTGTTCTGTATGGCCATTACTTTAAGCAAAACAGAGAGAAAAGAAGATGCAATGTATTAGGTTTTGGCTTGATCTACAAGGAAGCCAGCCCTCTTGCGTCCTTTGACTCTTTGGCTGGGTAAGTGGACCAATAAGTCACCTGGCTGCTTCCTCTCAAAATGGATAAGGACTGAGCTGTAATTACCTTCCCTTCAGCAGGAGCACTGTGTTTGGTATTTGTCTTTTGTTGATTAAAAAACCAAACAACAAAAAACCAAAAAACCAAACAAAAAACATTATGGAAATCTCATGTCAGACTGAACGACAACACAAACCTCGCTTCCTTAGACAAACGGGGCAAAACTTAGTTAGAAAAAAGCTATTTTCTCATAAGCTATTGCTTTTCTATCGTGCTCCTCTTGTTCTAGCCCCTGGATAAAAGAGTTTTTGGTTTGATATTCCAATCCTAGGACATGAAGCATAAACCTGCACTGCCCATAAGAACTGTGAACCATTCCTGTTTATATTCTTGCTGTTGTATCCCTGCTTTTTCCATAGCAGTTAATGACAAAATAAGAAGCCAAAAAAAATGAGTTGTTAGGATACGCTTTGCAGCCCATGGACCCCAAAGTCCTTAAAAGTCATTTTGTTCCTCTATGAGATAGATAGCCATGGCTCTCCAAGACCTCCTCCTTCATCCATGACAACATCACCCTCTCCCTACCTTTTCCTATAGATCTTTTTTATGCACGGCAAACCCAGCCAGGCAGGGTTTTGCTGGCTCGTCATGAGAAGGATCCTTTGCTGCCCCTGAGGTCACCCAGAATATTCTCCTTGCCCATCAGATCGGGGCTGCTCCTGTTCCCTGCCGCTTGCACCCCCCTCTCCCCCTTGACACTGCCGTGCACCATATCAAATAATTGTTGTTATAACTCTCCTCCTTCCCCAACTAAAATATACTTGATTGGGAGGGAGAGGGGGAACGGGGAAATAGCTGGGTTTATTTTAATAGTTTCCACTCTCAGTTCAGCTTTATAGTACAGTATATTTAACTTTTACGTATGGACAGCTGGATGCATTTAACAGCACAATGGAAAGAATTTAGCAAGTATACATTACAGGAGGTGTATTTGGAGCTGATCACCACATATTTCTTCATAATATTTAGATGCGCCTGTTACAGATTGTGTCGGGCTGATCAAAATATGTTTGTGTCAGGTAAGATTTGCCATGGACGAGCCTCTGTATTTCTTTACTTACTAAAACTCTTCCTACAGGAAGAAGCTCAGTTTAGCTGATATCAGCAGGTTTAGCCTGATGCTTATGATAGGGTTACTTGCCTTCTCTGCAGAAGCCAAAAAAAGCCATAAATACACAGAAACATAGGGGCGTATTCTGCGTACAGACTGTGGGCACATTACTCCACTTGTGGTGTCACCTTCACCAGAAAACCAGCTGGAGAGTGAATGATCACCAAAGGCTCAGAATCTGCCCCATATCCCCCATATACCGTAATGATGGAAAACAGCTACTGCCATGAGACAGAGCTATAAATCCTTCACATCTTTCCATCCTGCATCCCTCTGAACTGGCTGGTTACCCTCTTGCACCCTCTCCGCAGTGCTCTGGAGATTTTTTCAGTGACAGCCAGTGAAACTAGACAGCAGTTTTCTGCTCTTCTCTCAGAAATAAGAATAAAGGAATTTTTCAGCAATACTTCAAAATTCATTTGCCTTTTATTAAAAAAAAATATGTTCATTATTATAAAACTATAAAATTCACTACTTTCATGTCACACACCCACAAGCCTAGGTGCCTGAATGACATGATTTTATCAAATTTTTCTTGTTATCTCTGTTTTGTTACTCTGCTTATTGCAGCAATGCAAAGGGAAGGCAAATCAGCCAAGCGATTTGCCAGCATATTTAGCCAGCTTTGTCTCTGATGCTGGAAAATAATAACAGCTTCATCTTTCAGAAGACTTGCTTTTTATCCCTGTGCGTGTTTTAAAAGTGCCGTTTTCTCCCGCTACTGTAAGGTCACATGATCAATACTGACAAAATGTAAGGGGCTGTATTCAAGTATTCTTACAAAAATGCCAAAGAGAAGTCAGAGCCTAAGGAAAAGCAATACTTATGATTTGGAGAGATTCCAACAAGTAATACGGTTCAAGCCTGCTTTCCAAGCTGTGAACGAGCTTCAGTTACTGTGGAAATTATGATGATTTTAGATGTGTTTGAGTAGATACGTTGCTTTGCCTCTAAGCATTGCGGGAAGAAGGGAAGGAGAAAGATGCTCAGGGAGAAAAACCCCTCTGGAGGAAAGACCAAATTGTTGGAAACCTCAGAAGCGTTCTCATTAATGTCATGTCATTACACCGTATTGCTGCACAGGTTAATATAATTGGGTTACTGTGTGTGAGCAATGATCCATAGCATGTTATGGCACTGAAACAAATGACATTTAACCAAGAGATTTGTAAGGCACCTTGTTATCTGCATGGTGAGCAATTGCAACGGACAGTCAGATTGCTAGACGAGCGACTGACAAATTAGTTGTTGGGTTTACTGGACAGCTTGGATTTATAACTGCACAATTCCAACATAATTTATTAGATCCATAAACAGACAGATCCAGTGTTTTTACTTAGATTACATTCTTATTGCAGCCTCTGATCCTGTCCCGTTTGCAGGGCTGTTACAGGCTGGTTGTATTATTCATGTAGCACTCAGTCCTTGGTTGGGGCAAGGTGAGCTTAATCAATTAGCTGCAGATTTCTAGCCACAAAAATATCTACAGCCCAGTTAATAAAAAAATAATTTGCAGACACATATGGTCCCACACTCCAACTTTAGTCTCTCCAAGGAGAGAAGGATGCAAATAGAAGGGCTTGGTAAAAAATGATTCTATGATTCTACTTTTCTAAGATGATAACTCGGTTTAGAAAAAGATCTTTTGTCTTTTTGTTTCCTGGTTGAACAGATGCTAAAGTCCCTTGCCTGTATGTTAAACAAGACAAGCAAACTGAATAAGATGTAGGGGAGGGAGAAGGGTTTTGTCCCACCCGCATGGTCATGGTGGTCTCTTTCTACCCTACGCCTCTGGGAGAAGGAAATCACCCCATTTTGTTCCATTTCTTCTGGGCTGGGCTGGAGAGCAGAAAGCTCAGCATTGCCCTGGCTGCAGGACAAAACTGTGTTCTTTCTGGAAGGGCTTTCTTTAAATACTGGTTGAAAAGGAGCCCACAGCATCCACAGGCAGGCTATTCAAACCTTTAACTTGTGTCGGTTCCCCAATACCTATGTACTATAACTTGGGTCAACGATTTCTTTTTCTTTCCTCAGCAACAAAGAAAAGACACAATCACCTCCACCTTTATGGTCCCCTCTAACAGATTAGAGGACAGCTATCGGAGATGTCACCACCACGTGCCTCTAGTTGCTCGCCTGCACCTTGCATTTCTTCTTTCCACCTTGCACAAATCCAAATCTTTGCCCTTCAGCAGCTGTTTTGCAGCCTTGCAGCCATTCCCCATTGCAGTCACCACTGTGTTCAACATTCCTGGTGGCACACGGTGCCCAGAGCTGGATCCAGGCTCCCCTGACCCTCAGGAGTTGGCTCGGGGGAAGTGTGTCCCTCTAGTTTTTTCCATTCGTGGAAATGATGAAATCTCACCTGTGTTCAGAGCCTTGGCTCACACCAAAATTTTTATGAGGTGATAAAATGGTCACCTTCGGGCTTGTGGTTGCTGACTTAGACCAAAACTACAAGTCTGAGACTACCACCCAAGAGAGTATTCTTGCCTCTAATCCAGCTGGCATCTTGGGATTGCTTGCTTGATTTCCAGGTTAGACGCCAGTTTTGTTTGGGCTAGATAAACTCTGGAGAGATGCCCACGTTTTTTGGATGTTCCCCCAGAGCAAATCTGACCTCCACTTATTTTGGAAGTTTGCCTCTCTCTGTATAGGATTTTAAAACTCCTCTTGTAGGTTGGTTGAGTCAAAAATAATGTTGGGTGGCTCACGAGGCTGGCTCTGAGCTTCGGCTGTAAGCTGGTAAATACTTTAAGTAATGAAAATAAGAGAGGAGTCCAAACTCGATCAAAGCACTGAAAGCCATGGCTGTGAGTCTGAAATCCCAAACTGAGGAGTGGAGCTGGATGAGCATCTCCCTGCGTATGCCTGGGCTGAGCCACACTGACCATAGCGAAGAACCCAGGACCCAGTTTGTAATTTGGAAGTTGAGCAAACTGAATGGAAAACACTGGCATCAAGTGCCATTGGCACTGATGAGGTGCTGGAGAGTAGAAAACAGGACGTGGTCTTACTGATACCAACTGGTGTGGTTCCAGTCCCTCGCCAGTAAGCATGGCTCAGCCCGTGCTGTGTGTTCAGCCTGCGCCCAGCTCTGCTCGTCGCTTGCTTTGTAGCTGCAGCCGCTAACAGTCTCGCTGAACAAGTCCATCAGGGGTTCCCCTCATGTAAAGCTGTTATTGTTAAAATAAACATGCATTTAGCTTCACCATATAATATTTCACAAGCCTGAGGCACAGCAGTTGGAACGCATCTCCCCCAGCCTTGAAATAGGAGGCAACACAAATTGACTCATTGGAGCATTTTCAAGGTAAACACCAAAAGCCTTTATTGATGCAGGCTTTGGTGTGGCTGTCACTGCAGCGCGGGTGCTGCGTGCTGGGGCATCTCTGTGCCTGAAACAGCACAGTGCAAGCTGATCCTAACTACTGCTCTTTTAAACATATCTAAAAACCAGCTGCTGGAGGAGTTTGGTCTGGTTTAGTCAGATGTGGTGGATCCTTCAGTCCATGCCTGAACCAGTGTTAAACCCTGACCAGACCGAAGTATCAGAAAAACAAGCCCTGCCTATCCCTGCTTGTGGTCTTCCTGAGCAGGTTCTGGTGAGTTGCTTTCTTGGAATAATTTGATTCATTTTTAATATTTTAGAATATTACAGGCCAAGTTCATGCCTGGTTTAGCATCACTTCAACTAATCCACCAATGAGTAAAGCCAATGAAAAACTTAGAACCAAAGCAGAGCAAACCATCATTCTTTCTTGTTTTGTTTTGAAGCAGATTCTATACAAAGATGCAATAACAGATTTTATTAAAAAGTGCCTAATTAAAGCAAACTATGCATTTTCATTTTTCAGTGTTCAAGTAGAAAAAACCACCCCTACTAACAATTACTGAAAATTAAACTCAGGAGGGTGAGCAAAAGCATACATGGATGACAGTGAAGGAGGAGAGATGTTCAGCATATGGAGGGGTTAACTAAATCTGAGCCCTGTGATAATGCTATCATGTTTGCCAGGGAGACTGGGGAGAAAATCCTAATGGACCTACTGGAAACTGTTAATGCATATTGGTTATGTGTGCAAAAAGGACACGAAGCCAACAGAAGTGGCTAATGAAAAATTATGTGAGCATTCAGCAGTGCATATTATTCAGAGCCCTGATGGTGGTGGAGGGATGTGAATGACGCTGGTCAGGTGAAGAACTGGAAAGCCTGGTGCAGTATCACCTTTCAAACTGAGTGCTGCCAACACACTTAAGGAAATGTTGAATCATAGCTGGGAGATGAGATATAGCTTTAGGGAGGTGTAGGGAGGCATGTTCCTAGCATACACTTCAACCCAGAGAAAGCACTCATTTGTTTTACAGGTGAATAAATAACCGTTTCCTTGAGCAAACCCAGTCATCCAGTAGCATGCAATGCTATTACTTCGGGTTTCATCACAAGCAAAAAATCGTGCTTGTTACTACTAATAGGAAAATCTCAGGGCTAGACGTAAGATAACTCCTTGCTGCTCCCAGACACTCGGATTATTGTGGCTTTGGGCACAAGCTGTCTTTGTGCATCACCCAGCCCGGTGGGAGCTTGCTTTGGGCTGGAAACCTACATGTGTTGCCACAGAAAAATTTTCATATGGTCTTAAATAACCCAGCCGTAGCTTTCTCATAGACAAAAGGAGATTAAAGCATTACATGTATTTCTAGGAGACTAGGACTGTGGGAGAAATGCCTTTTAAAAGTTTTTATTTTGACTGATTTTTTTCTCTGTATTTAAACTGAAATTTGAGGAAAGAAAAATGCAGCTCCCTTTCCCCATCAACTCAGCAGGATATTGCAAATCTCAGAAATTTCAGTTTAGGGATGGGCTTTCTTGCCCTCCAATTAATTGTCAGCATCAGCAAGGGCATGAGAAGACCAATTTGTGTCCAAGATAAGAAAGTTCTTATGAGACTGAGATGGAGGAACTGGGGACACAGAGGTGTCCAGCTGTGACCTCTCTGCTGAGGTGGCCTCCTAAACTCCTTTGTCTCACTGCCACCATCCCTCCTTTATGCCACCACTTCCATGGAGAAACCAAAAAGGGAGTCAGAAAGTGTCCTGCTGTTCTTCCCCTGTGTGGGTAGTGCTCTGGGCTGTGTAGTGTTGCTTTAGGTCTTTGCTGGTTTGGGCCTTGTTTGAGGAAATCATGAACTGTCTTTCTCGAGAAGGGATGATACTTCCCTTCGTTTAAATAGCTTCGAGCAAACAAGCACCAATTTGGATGTACTTTCCCATTTAATGTTTGTGTGATTTATGCTTCCAAGCAACCCTTCTGCTCTCCTGTTTATATGCCCTCAAAGCTCATTTTCTAACTACAGTTAATCACGCTGAAGCAAAACATAACTCACAGCGAGATGATGCTGGCCAACTTTTATAACTCGGGCTACCGTATTGGATGTCAGCACTGCCGCTAAAAATAACTACCCTGGGACAGGTGCCTTCCCTGGCCAGCAAAATTTAATGCCACTTTTTTAAATCCTGGCCAGAAGAAGCCTTGGAAGGGAAGAAACGCTTTAGCATTTGCAGGGGGAAGGATTGGTATTCCCAGCCCAGGAACAGAAAGCTGCTTGTTTGAAGTATTGATGGACAAACTGGCTGGACACAAAGCAAACAGCAGTGACTCAGAGTACTTTGCCTTTCTACCCTGGTCACAGCCTAGGCTGTGGAGTGGCAGACTGAGTAATTTCTAATCTGGAAATGCTGTTTGCTGAACCGCAAAAGAAAGTCCGCGTACAGCTCCAGAAAACAGCTCAGTCATAGGCAGGTGGGAGCCAGAATTAAGGAAGGAGCAGGACAAATGCCTTGTGCCATGTTCCTTTCTCTGCACAAAAGATCTTTCAACCATCTCCTGCTCCAGATGAAAGCCCCATCCCCCTGCCCCAGCTGCACTCCTTGATGCTCCTTCAATCAGGTACCAACGCATCAGCATCCAAACACACCAAGAGCAACCCTGGTGCCAGGGTGAGACCTATAACTTCATTTTTTGAAGACTGAAGCAAGGAAGAAATTAATAGAGAAATGTGAGAGAAGGAGGTTGAGGGGTCTGCTAGCCATTGGGAAAATACCTGCAAGTGCCTGTTCTCTGAGAGTTTGGTGGCTGGACACAGCACTGCCTGCAGCAGGGATACACACGGTGTTCACTCTCCTAAACACGCTCAGTGTTTGAGCACTACAGCGGGCAATACATCAGAAAAGTGTGTAGTTAAACAGCCTCGGCTAGTCCCAGTGGGCCAGGAAAGAGGAGAACTGAGGGTTCATGACAGCTACCCAGGGGTTTCTCTTTCCTGGGAGGTTTATACTAACCAGCTCATCTGCGGCAGGCAGCAGCATCCCTGCGGAGCAGAGGTCTCCCCAGGCCGCAAAGCCTGTGGTTAGCCCTGCTGAGCACCACAGCTGGTGTTGCAGGATTGTTCTCAGGCTGTGAGTAAGCCTGTCTAACCCACCAGCAGCTGCGGAGATGTAGGGGAGTTATAGGCATGATTGCTCTCCATCTTCTCTAGATGCAAAGTCCTGCTTAATATCGCATTGCTTTCCTGCACAGTTTTGTTACCCAGCAGGATGAGAAGCCTTCCCAGGTGCTGGGATATAAGTATCCCCGGAAAGTTGTCAGCCACGAGGGAGTGAACAAGTAGCTTCAGCAAACAGAGGCGATCAGGTTTCTCACACCTCCCCGCAGACATGCCAGCCATGTGCCCCAGCACTTCCCTCCACCTGCAGCTTCCAGGAGCCGGCTTGGCCATGGCCGGGGGAGAACGCAAGGGAACAACCCAGCTCCAGGCGAGCAGCCTCATTTCCAATAACCCATTTGCTCATCTCTCTCAACAGAAGTGTTCTGTGCTCCTTTTGGGTGCTAAACCAAATCCAACTGGATTTTCAGGGACTTCACAGCAACTGTTCCCAAGCCCTGCACCCGCTCTTGGCAATGCAGGGAATGCTGAGCTGTGGCTCTGGGGAGCAAGCAGGAATAATGCATATACCTCCCCACATCCCGCATGACTTTCATATGCTTCGTGCCAAATTATTCATACCTTGTTCTTCCTTGTTACAAGAGGAAAAAACCCCCCCCAAAAACAACGAATAGCTCTAAGTCCTCCTTTTCCTCCAGGACAGGGAAGAGGCAGGGAACATCTCTGTGCTACACCTGATAGTCTACAGAGGAGAAGATTTTTCTGTGGTTGAGTCCTAGGGCCCAACACATCATCTGGAAGGATACAAACACTTTTACAGACTGTCATTTGTTAGCAATTATAATTTCACACACATTTACCTAAGGACCATTCTGAAAAATGAGAAGAATGACAACAACTTATATTTCTGCCTTTAATCGGCACACTCGGGTCTGGAGTCACATAGCAACTGGTTGCCAGAAGGACCACAGTGATGCAGATTATTTATTTTGAGTGGCAAATGCCTACAGAGCTGGGAAACCTTCTTTTTTGAGGTAGCAGCATGTGTTCTGCAAACTCTGACATCAGAATTTATTCCCTTTTCAGGCTTTTCATTTGGAATTTGACTTTGTTACCAGGTTTCTACAGAAATGTGTTGGTGGGATAACTTTAACTGGTTCTTACTTACCTGGTTAATTTTATTTTTCTCTGATTCCTCGCCGCCCCCTGAAGTTCAATATCTGTAAGACAAAACAGAAACATAGAAATTAACTGCTAATCCTTTAAAAGTTGAGCTTGCTGGCAATGACTTCTTTTGTTAGAACCAGCTTCCTGCGCAGGATGAGATTAAGACCAGCCTTAGTTTTTTATTTGCCTTCCCTTGAAAATCCTTGTAGATGTTTTTTAGATAGCAAATGCAATAAAAAATTTTACATCAGAATCTGTCTCTTTAAAAAGAGACTCCATTTCAGATACTGGCACAAGAGGTAAATTATAGATTGCCAAGTGCAGGAAAGGCACTGGTTTCTTTGTAGGAATGTAATTAAGGAAAAAAGTTTATTCAGGTTGCCACAAACCAATGGACAGGGTTCGATATACAATTGACAATGTCAATACCTCTGTTCAGCATAGGTATTTTATCATTTTTCTTCAGTGTTGAAGCTTCCAAACATGAGTTTGGTTTCATATGTGATGCCAGACATCTGGTTTTCCAGTGCCAGGCTCTGCATGAAGGGCCGGGTTTCCCACGGCGTAAACCTCTGTAATTCTGTTGACGTCAGTAAAGTTGCATCAACTTGCAACTAGGTGATCTGCCCAAAATACCTTTTTCGTCTGTGTGGTGTGTGATTGTGATACATTTTCACAAAGATGAAGAATAGGAAGCATAACACTTTCCAGTAGACAAAATGGATATTGTTTCTATTTCCAGGCTGCCCCATTTATTTATTAATTGTTGATTAGGAACTGCAAGCAGAGGAGACAACACTTGTGTGTATGTTCCAAAAATAGATGGTGTTGAGGTGAAAGATGCCATTGAAATATCCCATGAGAAAGGGCAATATTGAAATGCACTAATGGACACAAATTCAAGGCACAGAAAACAGGGGCGTTGCCTTTAAAGTTTTATACTTCTGCATTTGCCTACACTAAAACTCATGGAAATGCTTGGAAAAACTTTTGTCTTAAAGCCTCAGTCCTGCAGAGCCTTATTAACATCTTTTATTTGAAGCACATGACCCACCCTATAGTGCCCGCCACCCTCACGCCTGGTGCGTTAGGCTTTGCACAAGCTTGTAGTGAATCGACGCTACTTGCCTCGAAGCATCTCGCTGTAAGTAGCCCATGCAAACGACTAGGAGAAAGCAGTTTTTTCTGTACTTGTCTTATTTTAATATACTGCATAAATACCCTGCCAAATACTGCCAGATATCTTGGCTGTCTTGTAAGCGTTGCCATAGATTTTAGTTCAGGGAATGCACGTTCGTACCTGGTATTTATACTGCAGGAACAGCCAAAGCCACGTTCTGGCACCGTTAGGAGATGACAGTGAATGTGCCTTCAGACACCCCCTTCACTGAGCTACTGTGCAGAGCTAAGGTTAGTAGGGGTCACACCCCACCTTGCCCTTTTATACTAATTTTCACTCTTCGTTTTCTGGGTAACACTGGTTTGAAGTGATATTTGCAAGAGCCTCGTGTCCTATTTACATTATGCTTGTGACCACTTTGAAATTTAGCTCCATCATGCATAGAATACATAACATTTTATTCTTCATTAATAGATCGCCTGGGTTTATGGGTGATGACAACAGCCTCAATGTAAAGTAGGTAATGAAGCCAGCATCGCTGACAGATATATTTTATTTATTTTGTGTTATCCAACCAGCACTAATGGTTACCTGTTTTAACAGAATGTGCTTTTATCAGCATTTTGACCCAGGATCTTCCTTTGATACAAAGTCAAAGTCTTGTCCTAGGCAACTGCTTCAAATTAGGTCACATAAAGGAATCCAGCATCTGTGCGATAGTCCAGGTCATGCTGCTATTTGTGGAATGGATACTAGTACGGTCTTTGTGAGTGCATGATATATGAACTGTATGTATTTCCTTGATAAATTGTTTTTAAATATTTCCTCTTTTTTATTAATTGAAGAGGAAACTCATGCATCAATGACATTTTTATGCTGGTTTACACATAAATTATTTCCCTGTGATGTTCATTTTTATTATTATTGCCGATATTATAGCAAATGCATTTTTTTTTTTGCCTTGTAAACAAGATTTTGCTTACAGCCAAATGAAAAGAAGAGAAGTTAATCACGTTGAAATAATAGGTTTAAAAAGGTAATTCAATAATGTTTGGCTGATGTTTAATCTTCCCCAATAGAAGCCATGCTGAAAAAAATGACAGAAATTCTGGTTTTATAATTAAACAGTATTCATCACTGGCAGGGAAGCTGAAGGACAGCTGAAATACTGCAGTGACTGCCTGCTCCTGGCAAAGCCTTCCAAGCAGGACTTCAAGGTTTGGTAAGCAGCAGTGGTGGCTGCAAACCTTGAAAATGAAGAGCATCATGCTAGCTTTCAGTGTAAGAACTTGACGTTGTGGATCTCTTCACTAGGTTTCCAGGAGGGAGTGAAGTTTTTTCTGAGCGCATTAGAAAAGATGCCCATCATTATATGTACCTGAAAACAGCACCCATCTCTCAGCAGAGGAGTCAAAACAGTCACCCAGGATACCTGTGGGCCTTTTTCCCATGAAATCTCAATGTCTCATGGCAACATATTTTCCTGTAGGATATTCCCCAGAAGAAATTCCATCATCCTTGCTTTTAGGATGGAGAACTGAGGCTTACTGGTAGCACGCAATTGAGCATCTCCATCCTTGAAGATCTACAGGAAGTTAATGACTTAGACTCTGAGGCTCTAAGCCTCATGAGTTGTTTAAGATCACAAAAGAAACATGTGGCAGAGCTGGGTCTTAAAGACAAGCTTCCTAAATTAGCTTACTTGCAACTTTGTCTCCATAGAAGAACCTTCTTTTCACCCTGCTGCAGCTGCTAGCATCCATCGTGGACTCTTGGAGCTACCCCTCATTCCCTCCTGTGTGAACATGGCTGTGCTTTCCTCTAGCCACGTGTTTTGTTCCAAGCACTGTGTTACAGAAGGAAAAGTTCAGCGAAGAAGCTTCTGCCTCTTGCACTGTTTGGTTTCTGACAGTCGACTATTCCAGCAAGCCAAGGCAAGTTGCATCAGACTCTCCAGCTGTGTGACTGGTGCTGCAGAGCAGTGTCGAGCTATTGCGTTTAGGTCCCACAGCCAGAAAAAAGCTTTTTCACTTGTAGGTTTTTGCTGTTCAGGTACCACTCACCCAATTCATTCTGAACTTTTGGGAAGAGCCTGTGATTGACAACTCACCTGCCAGCTTTGAGGACAATAGAGATTTTGCGGCGCCTGCCAAAAACCTGACTCCTTCCTTTGCATCTTTTGCAACCAAGTTAGCGCTCATGCCCATGGGGCAGAAGAGAAAGCAGAAAGCAATCTCCAGCATTCTGTTCCGTAAAGAGCTATCTGAAATTGCTCCTCTGCCTTCCCTGTAGACAACCAAAAGTTTCTTTTCTTTCATGTATAATCCATTTCCAAATCTGGAATCAGAGCCATAGCTTTACCTAAAGTTCTAGCAAAGTCCAACCTGTTCTCACCTGTCTTCAGCACCAGGGGCTTCTACTTCCAGGCAACCTATTGACATGCAATGGCAGTTATGGTTATAAGGGTATTTTAAGCACATCTTCCTGATTTTTTCACAGCCCAGGTTGTTCATTATCAGGATCTATATTTCGTATTTCCTGATCCACTCTATGAGTTTTTCAAATCAAATCCATATCCTAAACCCCCCTTCCTAGAAGTGCATCTGAGCTTGACCCCACTGTCCCGAGGGGACACGCATGCTACACTTATTTATTTATGCTAGGTTTTTACCATACTATTTGGGATATGGTGTATTCTGATCTTGCATGCCTGCTTGGTAAAATGGGTAATTATTGCTGTTGTACCATAAGTGACAATAAAGTGGATTTTAAGAAAAATAGTTTTCATGCCACAGACCCATGTGGAGGGAGCCCAGATTAGCTGGAGGAGAACTGTCCCTAGGAAAAAGTTAATTTGCTTGTGGGTGAGGAAGTCCTGTCAGAATCACATTGGCAGTAATTGCATCCAAACGGCGCTATCAAGCCTGAATCCAGTCCCTAGCCAGTCACTGAATCCGCCAGCTCTAGTTTCAGGTCTGACTGCTCTTCCTTAGCACTTTTGAAAGAAATCCAGCAAGGGACAGGACCCAGGAGTCCAGATCCCACAGGGACCAGTGGAAAGACCAGAAGGCTTTGAAGCCAGTCTGCCTCTAAGTCCCCTGCTGTAAGTTAGCTGCACACTTGCTTTCCACGCTTGAGTAAGCATATAGTTCCCAGCCGCTCAGAAGCACAGTAGTATTCGTGCATTTGTCTTTAGGTTTGTTTTCTGCTTGGCAGCTGAACGGGCAATTTGCAGCTCCCCATGAAGAGCAAGCCCAGTGGGCAAATGGCATTTAGTGTGTGAGCCCTGAATGAAAGTTACATTTCCTTTTTTCCCCTCTGTAGTTCGAACCTCCAGCAAACTTCCCCCTGCAGCTCTGGAAAATATAAACAATCCTTTTGCTGTTAGAAACCAGCATGATCGAGCTTTGATTTGTGATTTTCTAGGGAAGAACCTCATCATCCTTCAATGAGAAGATCTGCATGTTGAAGTCGCAGAAGCAGGTCAGTCTCAAAGAGCATCTAATTAGGCAGATCTCTGTTGTTTAGCCAAGCAGATGTATCCATTGCTGAATGCTAAGTGCTGCACCATCCAGTTACAACAGTTTCTATCTCCTTAAAAATGCAGAAATAAGCAATCTCCTTTGCTTATTGGCTGGTGCTTTGGTCCATGCAGTAGTGATCACTTCAAGGTATCAGTAAGAAAATGAATCAAGCAGCTGTGGATGAGCTATTTCGGTGGTCCCCCCAGCTTTGGGATATGTGTTTAAAGCATTTCCTAACAGAAGGAAATCAATTAAAAAGCTTGCTTCTTTCTCTGGGCAGGTTTTCGTTCTCTCCCACCCTCCTTAAGGTCAGATTAATTTTTTCTCAAGGAATTTTAAAGATAATCAGGCATAAACTCTATCTGAAGGAACAGGGAGTCTCTTCAAAGAAGGCGATTCAGGGGCCAGTTTGTTGGTGCCTTTACGCAGCCCTGGTTGGAGGTGCCACAGCAGTGACTCCAGTGGCATAAGGAGACCATCACCTGCCTACAGATGCTAAGGCCAGGCTTTTCCTCAGGTCATGCTGCAGCCAAACCTTGCTGGTGCCTTCCTTTCACTGGGAAATGGCCAGGAGTGCTGCAGACCCCATGTTGCACCATTCCCATCGTGTCCCTGGGTCAGGATCCCACATCACACTGTTCACACCATGTCCCGACATCAAGAACATTACTTAGAGCTTCCTAGAGGTGGCCTACATCTTTATCCAGCAGGACTGGTGAAGATGATGTGCTCTTGGTCTACCCTATCATCCTCATCTTATAGCATGCTGATTCAGAGAGAGCTGGGTACCTAAACACCAGTCTCTAGTACCGTGCTCACCTGTGCTCACAGGTAACTGAGTCATCTGCGTGGTCCTACTGGTCAAAAAATCATTTCCGTGCCAATGTGTTAATACTTTCAAACATTTTTACTACGTGGCTTCAGCTTTTGAGTCTCATGCACCTTTCTGGAGCTTGGGATAGTTTACAATCAGAAATCACAGCAGTTTAAGTAAGGATGACCCCTTGTGAGCTATATATTCATTATGCATCTGACCAAGGTCTCACACAACGCAACAACTTTGCTAAACACCAAGAGACCACAGTGTGTAGTGGGAAATGTAGTCTGAGCAGAGCAGGGGAGCTTAATGTCTGGAACTACTGTTTGCCTAATATCCAACAGCCCCTTTCCAAATCAAATACTTCTTTTCCAACCCAAATGCTTTATTAAATTATTTTTTTGGTGAAAAGTCTGATTGTTCTGTGGAATATTTTTCTGCTTTTCTTTTTTTATAAAAATGAGAAAATGAAAGTTTGCTTTTTTGATCAGTTCAAAGGGACTGACTGGACAGAGCATCCGTAGTCATTGTCCTTACCCAAAACTATCAGCATCAGCCCAATAACCTGTTCGAGAATTACCTGAAGTCAGTGCATGAAGGGATATTTTTAAAATTTATTTATTTATTTTATAATGGAGTGCTATGTATTACTAAGTTTTTACAAGGTTATGAAGATGTTTTTACTGAGGAATATTTGCAAGGTTCAGATGGCTGGCAGATGTGTTAAAGAACATATGATTCAAATAGAAAACCTTTCTTTTTATTGCTGAAACACTAATAAGAGTGCACTTTAATATGCCTTAATGTGTTACTCCTTAATTGACAGCAGATGTTTCCTGAACAGCATTTTTTAAAAGATGTGCCGCACTTCAAAACAAGAAGAAATAAAGCCTTACTGTATATACAAGAGCTTCCAAAAACAACGCCTCCCCTTGCCAATAATTGTTTATAAAAACAGCATTCCAGTTTATTTGAAAATCAATATTAAGTCCCATGGAATATGTCAGAGTAAATCTCATGTTGTTTCAACAGAATCTTAACATAGCCAGTGTTAAAGGGCTCCTTTTGCTATCCCTCCAGTCTCCAAGATGGGGAACATCATCTAGCCCTTGATGCCTGATCAGAGAGAATAGGACAAAGCAGTCATCTCAACGGGAAGCCAAGTGTCCATCTACTTGGTCAGACAGAAAAAACTTCCAGAAGAACAACTACAGCTCTGAATCTTACCTGAGGAGTATGAGAAATATTTTTCACACTTACACGTAAAATACTCCAAGCTTTGGAACCCCCTCACACCCTGTCTGCTGGCATGGTCCTTGGGCACGTTGATTCCACAAAGCTAGGCTACAAACATCAAGGGATTGTTGTCGATGTGAACATGATTGTGAATACTCCTATCATCACAGGCCAGGCAAAGGGAATGTTTTTCCTCATTATCTTGCCAAGGTCTTGCTCTAACTCCAAAATCAAAGCAGCTCTCTCAGGATGTCTCCAAGCAGGCAAAGTCCCTCACAGGGATGAAGTTTTCACCATCCTCAGCAGTGTCCCAAGCACTGACAATTTGTAAATCTTGTTACTGGCAATGGGTGTTACTGCAAAGGGCTGGAGAGGGCTCAAGTTAGACGAGAAAAGAGGAGAAAGAAAAATAATGCAGCCCCTTCTTCCGAAATCTCTTGGCTGGCTGGACCCACTCTTTGGGCTCAGACATCAAGCCCTGCCCAGCGCTGCTGTCACTGGTGTCACTGCAAACCCTTCAGCAGGTCCTGTGTGACACAGGACAGGTCACAGACGCTCTGGCCATCGGCTCTGAAGAGCTTGGCTTCACACACCCTCAGGCATCAGCCAAAGGCTGGCATGCTCGGCTGCTAAAGGAGGTGTTCCTCTGAAACCAGCTGGGTTTATTCCTCCTTCCCCTTTCTCTGATAGGTTAATAACATTTTTATTTCCTTAGCCTTCATTTTTTTAATACTTCCCCTGTGTGTTGTTCCAGGAGAGGTCTAACGCTGAAAAGCACACACCGTTTTGCTCCAATGGAAGTGAGATGAGCTGGGTTGGGCAGGGCAGGTCATGCCGCTGGGAGCCCTGAGCTCCAGGCACATCCCAAACCTGGGCTGACCCTGGATCTGCTGCAGGAGAAAAGCCACACGTTTGGACCTGCTGCACATATTTTGCAGATGCCATGCCTACAAAGGCAGTAAACAGAAGAAGAATCAGCAGTACAAGGCAAACCAGAAAAATAAGAAAAAACATGGAATGTTGTTGTCTTCAGTAAAGGAGAGAGGTGAACATAATCAAATTATTGATGGGTAGAGGTCAGAGGAAGATCGTCTTTTGTCAGCACAGGATCAGCCTTACCAGCCTCAGGAGGCTTGTTGATGTCCTGGGAAAATAAGACTTGCAGAATTTACCGCACTTCTCCCCAGACCCACCCAGGAGCAGCCCCAAACCTCCCCATCCCTCCACCACGGTGTGTGCTGGGCTCCGGAGGCGGCTGTTTGATGTGTGTGTGTTTGTAACACACTGGGTTCCCCAAAGCATGCTGCGAGCTGCGATTTGTGGTAACAAATGACAGAATCTTTAAATACAGCCAAGCTGTGGTCAGTGTTTATTTATTTTTATTATGTAAACAACCCATCACTTTGGGTTATTACAGTTTAGCTTTAAAAGCAGTTGATCGTTTAAAATGACTTGATGCTATCAAACATTTTTTTTTTAGACCTTGTTAAAATACTAAGTAATTGACAGTGCTTTTTGTTATTCTGCTTATAAAATACAAATCATTAGGGCAATAAATATTATTCATTTAGAACTGATGCAAACCAAATGTTTTCTTCCTTAAAATACCCATAAAAGTGAAGTTTTATCTTCCATCTGGCAATGCCTCTTATGCCAAAATGTTCTGAGTGGAATTGCATTAATAAGAAGACATCAAGAGAAATATGTTACTTGTATCCTTTAATATGCCTTTGTAAAATGAGATACACGTTGGCCTTCTATCAATAAGCATCTCTACCTGTGGGTTTTGAGAAGGATTAATAGAGAAGAACCATTATAGGATGAAAGGACAGAGCATGCTGGGAGAAAAATGAAAATCAAACATCCACCAGTGCATACACTTCCTTCCAGGATAATATTTAGATTTTATTTTATTTTCTTAATTTAAATATATATATAAAAAAATAAAACGTTTAAGCTGGTTTTAGATAGCGCACATCTGCACGGCAATAAGGCCATTTTCAAAAGTACAGCTCTCAGTGGGATATTTATTTAATTCGTATTGGTTTTGGACCTCAGCCTATAATGAGAAAAGATATGGGCACATGCTAGAGACGGTGCCTGTGCCTTGGACTTTTTTGAACATTAAAGTAGAAAAAGCCTTTGCATGTAGGAAGGGTTTAGTGAAAATTCAATAACTTTTGCTTCAGACACTGTTCTTCAGAGCACTAATAAAGACGAGAGAGAACTGATGCAGACATGAATCCACGACCAAGCTGCCTGGAATATGCCAGCCATTCTGGCAGGCATTTCCCAGTCCTTCCCTCTCCAGATACTTTTCACCTTTCTGTTCAAATTTGCTTTTGAAACCAGTTTCCAATCCCCTTCATTTATCCACATCTGAAGCATACGGGGATGGTCCCTCTGTGGTCCCTCTGTGGATGAGTCTGACTCCACACCTCAGTTTCCGTGGTGGTCAAAGATGTGTTTAAGGTGTCACCACCCCTAAACTACCACTAGTAGCTAAAACTACCAGTGCTGCCCCAGTGCTGGTGCTGAGCTGCCTTTGCAGCCTCCCACAGCACAGCCCCAGCAGCACAGCTTGCCCACTGCACAAACACGGACAGGTTTGCACCACATTCATCAGGTTTGAGTGGGTTTTAGCACAGGGGGGAGGGCAGAAGGTTTTCCCCAGGAGACTGGGGGGTCAGCAGGGTCCGTGGACAACATCTGGGGCAGCTGAGGGTTGCTCCATCGATTCTGCCGCTGTGTGGCTCAAAACTGGAAGTGGGGAAATGTTTCTCAGCCAGAGCCTGTACATCTTTTCCTTACTGCACTATTGTGAACCTTACCCATTTTGCTGCACCTTAGGGACCAGTTCAATGACTAAAATTGATTTTTTGGTACTTCAGTGGCTATGTGTGGGAACCAGAGGTATTATTTTTTTTATTGAATACAACCCTTAGAGCACTAGCTCACAAGCTCCCATCAGCACACTATAATAAAGCAATACCAACATTTCCCAGCTCTCCATAACTTCTTTGCTCTGTGTCTCTTTGGGACACTATCGTTTCTTACCCAGACTCTTTCATGGGTGGTGGGTTTCCCATCTATGCTACATCTGAGGGCTTTGCCCTTTTCTCCCTGTGTGTGTGTATGAGCTGGCACACACATGCATCCACTGTCTTTACATATGCTCAGCATTATTTGCCAGATTCTGCAGGGAAAGTAGCACATCCACGCGCCAGTCAGAAAAATGCACTTGACTTTCAAGGAATTGACTTCATTAAAGCAGGATCAGGACCTGCCTGCAGACCCAGAAGTGTGAATGGAAACAATTTCCCCATGCAGGAATCTCAGCTGATGTGCAGCTGCCGAGCTCTGCGTTCCTTTCAGTTATGTTTTCCCTGAAACCATAAACAGTCCCTAAAGCCAAAACTCACTCGGCAATGTTGCACGCAGATAACGTCCCGTGTGCCAGCACTGGCCAAGGTGGCCGCTGGTGCCTCCTGTGCTTCACCAGCCTCGCTTGGTGAGGGGCTGCAACGTGTCTCCCGCATCCCTGGCTGACTGCGTGCATCTCCCCCACCTGGAGCAGAGGGTTTCCCTTATATATTTGTGCAATCCCAAGCATGACTATGCTTTGAGCTGTTGGAGTGCTCCTGCACTCCAAGCATGCAGTGATAACGAAAAGCAGTTGTGGGAGTGCATGCTACATGTCGCTCCCGTGATATCCTTAAATACTTTTCTCTCTTTCCTGCTACATCCCTGAGGACTGCTGGGATTAACATTCAGAAAAGATGCTGCAAATTTCAGTCTAAAATGAAATTGTTAGGGAAAGCCATAGGAAGTTATAGCTGGAAAGTTGTTAGAATTAGGGGATGATTTTCCAACATGCTCAGCCCTTTCTTCCCTTGCTGGCACTATTGAAATCAATGGGTATTTTCTGAAAATCAAAGCTGGGTTAATGACTAAGGGGTTTTTAAAGATGGAGAGGCTGAAGCAGTGATCACTGGGGCAAGAGGAAATCTCCTGCAGGTATTAGTCTTACAGGACGGCATGCCAAAGGTTACTGTGGCGCTCGCGATGTGGAACGATGATGAAATACTATGGGAAAAGCAAGTCCCCCAGCTACAATGTATGCATTTGGTGGTCATGGCTATGCACCGGTTGTGATCAATGGGTGTAAAGTCAGGGTCAGGGCTGCAGCAGCCGGAGATGCTGGTGCTTTGCAATCTAGCCGGGCCCCAACCAAGGGGCTGAGTTTCCACAATTCATTTATCATAAACCAGCAATTTGCAAATGTTAGCACTTTTCCCACACATCATGAGCCCTGATGGACTTTAATAAAAGAGAGAGAGGGAGACGAGGGGGGGGTGGATAGAGGGAGAGAAGAATACCTACATAATTAACTAAAGTTCTTAGAATGACTTTAATTGGGAAAATGTTACCTTTTTGGAAGTAATTGCTGTACGGGTTTTCATTTGTTTTCTAGGTTCTGGTTTTTTTGCTTGGTTTCACATCAGTTAATTAGCCGGTTGTCTCTATTGGTGGGGTTTTGCACCTCTCTCTTTTACCCTTATGGCTGCCCAGGAATGATTTACCAGTTTGCTTGACTCAGGTGGTCATTAAAATTTGAATACCTGCATTAATTTGATTACTGCATTGCTTTTAAGCTAAAGGCCTTTAAAGGGAAGGAGTAACAAAGAAGAATAAATTGTAAACAAAACTTGAAAACATATGAGAGTGAAAGTGTGCAAAACCCCAGCTGTGCAGATGCTCCCAGAGATGTTTGCAGGGGTCACTGACAGGGATTACAAGCCTTCGAGCTTTGGGGAAGTCCTGCCCTGGGTCTGGCCCGTCTCTAGCCTATAAACAGGTAGATCTGGCTGAAAGAATGAAATCTATGGATAGAAAAAAGAACAAGAGTTGACACTTTTCACTAATATCAATGATAACATCACTTTAACGTGATTTTCCAGGTGTCTTTTCTCTCTAGGCTCATATTCTTCTTCCCAGAGTGGGCAATAACAGAGGTTTCAATGACAGGGATAAAATGTTCAGAGCTGTGATTATCAGATTTTCTCCCAGTTTTTTCACAGGAAGTTGTTCCTCTCATTGAGGGAAGAATTCAGAAGGTTTGGATCCCTTTGAATTGTTTATTCTACCTCATGCAGCTTTGCCAGTTCATCTACCTTTCTGCATACCTATCCCACTGTCTAATGCTAATTACCAGATCAGCATGAACCTGTTCTGCAGTTCTCAGAGATTTCTCCTCTGGCGCTTATCTCTCTTCTTGGTTAACCTCACAACACTTTGGTAGCTTTCCCTTCTCATCTACCATGTGCTCCATAGAGCACATCTATTGCTGATAGGAACAGCTGTCATTTTCTAACTCATAGATGCAATGCCAGCATCACCTGTTAGAAACAAGGGGAAGAGGCTGGGGGGACAAAAAGCCCTTAAAATGTCAGACCCATCTAACCAGCTAATAAGAAATTTCTTCTTCTAAAAACCCTACAAAGCCACCTTGGGCTGGTGGTGACATCAAAGCCAAGCTCTGTCTTTAGGGCTCTGATGCCCTAAAGCCCTTGATGATATTGTAAACTTGTATGTCAGTATAGCCCATCACTTTCTCCTCAGTCATTCACCAAACTGCTCAGAAGAGCACAGGCTTAACTCTCTTATCATTCAATAGGTGTTGGGCAGCACAAAGCTGACCTTCTGGAAGAAACCGAACCCTGTATAATTTTCCACTGCATTGAGATAAAATGGATTCTGAAAGAGAAATGTCGTTTATATTCCCATCTAAATAAACAAGAAAAAACAAAAGCAACATCCCTGTGAAAAACTGCAAAAATTGTATCTCCTCCAGTGTCAACTGTTCTCCTCGACTCCTTCAAGAGCTGTGAAGATGAAGAGTGGGAGGTGCCTACAGAAAAAGGAGCTAAGGTCTAACAGGAGCTAGATAAACACATCTGAAATAGTCTGTAGGTGAAGTGATAGAGCAGAGCTGGTTTGCTGCATCTTTATTAGGATGTTTGTGGTAGAGCTGGTCCTGCTTTGAAATAGAGACATCAAGTCAAGCAGCCTCCTGAGGACCACACACTCTCCCTTTTTCTTGTGGTCCAAACCGATCATCTCTAGGCTAATGTCATTGTTCACAGCACCCAGCCAAGACGTGCCATTGTCCGCAGCTCATCTGGGCTCCCTTGCTGAACAACTCTACTGATTTCCACTTTGAACCACTCCCTAGAACAGCTCCGATCAGTGGACAATGGCACCCGGAGAGAACAGCTGGCCAGATTAGGGCAGCAGTCCCATGAAATGACATTGCCTTGCAGCAGTCGTTAGCGTTAGATGAAGTATTGGGCTGCCCTTGTTGGCCTTGGCTTCTTGGTGGCCTGGCACAGCAGAAATGGAGACCTGCCAGTCCCCAGCAGAAAAGGTCTTGTGAAGCTGGACCGGTTTGTCACCTTTTTCACCTGCAGTTTGGTCCTAGTACATATTATAAATCTCAAAAAATGTCTCTTCAGGGACCAAAAGAACATGCAGTTTGCTTAAACCCTAAAAACACAGGTGTGGGGTTTTTTAGTTCTTTCATTTCCAAGCCTGCAGCATGTGCGTTTCCCGGCTGGCCCCCAAGTCAGAAGGGCTCTGAGCAAACCCACGTTGCAAAAATGCAATTCCTACGCCCTTGCTTGATGCCAAGAGTCACAGCTAGAAAGCAACCCAAAACACAGAGGCAGCAGAGGAAACCTCAAAAACTGGCAACACTGATGCTTCCCTGGAAACCCTTGAAGCTGCAAGTGTCTTGCCACCAGTTCCCCCTTCCCGATTAGTGCCTGTGCTGGTAACGGTGCTCCTCACGTGGTACCATTAGCACTGTGCTGAAGCATCTTCCCCACCTCTTTTCCAGCTCAGGCAATGGCCCGAGGTGGTACTGGATGTGAAATGAACCCCTATTGCATAGTAGCTGAGCAATGCATATCTCTTAGTGCATTTTGTTTCCCTTAACACATTTCTTTTTTTTTTTTTTTCATGACCTGCTGCCAAAATCTCTTTGCTAATGTTTCTGCCACCATCGATGCCATGCAAGAAAAGTGTCTTTGTTAACACATTTAGGGCCTGCTTTTAATTTCTACAGTATTCCCTTTAATAACAATGTCTAATTAAAACATCTGTTAAAAAGTCTGTAACATTAACTTTACAGGGAGAATTTAATAGAATTATATTTGAATTGCAGCCATTTAACGGGTTTCCTAATTAGGCTGTTGAGTTTTTATTTTTTTTAACAAAAACATTACACAAATTAAGATCAGGCCCAGTTTTTTATTATTATTATTACAACAGAGTGTGGTCAAAAAAAGGCAGGCAGTATGTGATAGTGTGCGAAGGGTGAAAAAACCCAACATAGCAGCCGGTGACTGAAACATTAAAATGCATAAAATGAAACAAATAAGAGATGATACTTGAAAGGGGGAGGGGACCAAGAGATGAGTAGGGAAAAAAATTATCTGGCCTTTTATTTGCATGATTTTTTTCAAATGAATCCTGGTGAGCATCTCCCTATTTATGTATCCCCGGACCCTTGCCACCTTTATCCTCTCCCCACATCTCTCTTGTTTGGATATAGTCTCCGTCTGGGAGAAAAGAGGGGAAGAAACCCTGAAATAAATTGATTTATGCCAGATTTGTGTTTGCCCACGTTTCAGAAGCTTGGATAGGTTTGTCCCCAGACTGAGGTTCCTCTGCAGATCCTTTAATAATGTGCAGCTTTTTATGTAGAACTTCGCACCCATTAACTAATTGACTTGCACAACATACAGGAATACATAACCTCCAGTACTTTCAGTAGAATATGCATTCATGGGCTTTCAAAGGCAGGATTTTTCAAATATTTTTAAATATAAGGAACCGTAGATTGAAATTGTAGGTGAGGACAAGATGACAAGATAGATCTTCGCATTCATAGGAAAACCTCCACTGGTCATTTTTTCCCTGTTCTAAACCAAAATGAAAACCAACAGGAAAAAAGGAGATATATCCCATGAAGAAAATTTATAGTGATTGTTTTTAAATCACACATTGTAACTTTTAATTTAATCACACTGGGTTAAGATATCCCTCAACTGAAACGATGGTCTTTTCAAGAAGAATGGTGATTTTCCAGTGAGACGGGGTCATTTTTATGCCCAGAATGAGATGCAAGAAAACAATACAGTTTCACTCCTCAACATAAATATTTCATGTGGCTCTCAACAGATGCTAAAGTTAGTGCCTGTACAAACATCTTGGCTGAAATCCTGGCCTCTGAGTTGTCAGTGATAAAACTCACTGACTTCAGTAAGGCCAAGACTTCATCTTTTGTCTTTAAATTGAACTTAAAGTTGGAGCAACCACTGGCAAGGAGAAACCCACTTCAAAGGAAGGCTCTGACAGTTGGACACTTCTCTCCCACTGATCTAAACTATAGCAATCTCTTTTTTGTTTCCCAAGCTAACTTGGAAAGCCCATTGAGAGCAAGTTCATCAAAATAGTTCTTTTGTTCTTCTAATTTCCAGCAAATCCAATGAAGAACACAACTGCCCTCGAGGAATTTTCAGTACGGCGCAGGCCAACCCCAGACAGAAAGAGCAAGTTTAGTAGGAAAAAAAATAACAACAAAATGTTCACAACAGGGATTAAGAAATGCATTAGCATTCTTTAGAGACCCAGGACACTGGTGACGCCTTTGATCTCTTCTTTGCTCTGCCATACTGCATTGCTTTTGTGGCTTTTGCACTGGTAACATGAGTTACAGGCTCTTCAGGGCTTGTGGCAACCGCGTGAGAGGGTTATATCTGGGCTCTTCTAGCCCAAATGTCCATTCTCCAGTGGCTATGAGGGGCCTGTCTTCATAACCAAATTTTCTGTTCCAGACCTATAGGTATTTCTTCAACCCACCATTCTGCATATTCTTTTTTTTGCAAGGGAAGAAGCTGAACTGAACTCAGATGTAAGTGCCAGATACAGAGTCCAGGTGATGGACTCCATCTCCTTCCTACAATGACTCAAAGCAGCCATCCAGCTCTTACAACCTCTTGCAAAGTCCCTTAGAGGGCATCCTCCAAAACCGCCTTTCTTCACAAAGCGGGGCATTTGCAGGGTGATTTGTAGGGTGCTTTCCAGGAAACACCTGTGGTCACCAGGAATGCCCCATCCAAGAATGAGCTCCAGGGAAAGTTGCAGAACAAAGTTGTACACGGGAATTACCGCAGGACCATGGTCAATGTGTTTCCTGTGTACTTAAAGCCACAAGAAATAAACTTGTTTTGGAACAAATCCTCAAGAATCTGCTTGGGTGTTGGTGGGGAGAGGACATTTTGGTAGTTTCAAATGGCATTACACATTTGTGGAGTGGAAATTACAGTTCAGTGTGTGGGCAATACTTGATTGGACAATCTTTCAGTTGATGGGTTCTTCTGTTCAATTACTATTAAAATTCATCAAATGGAACAGAGTGGTTTTAATGCCCGTAATTGTTGTACAAAATGCTCTGTAATTGGTCTTACAAATGAAGCTGAAGAGCAAGATCAAACTCCATTGAAAATGAATCTGTCTTTCCACTGAAGAGTTCAAGAGCCACTTCTACAATCCATTTCATGGGGAAGTGTTTAGCCAATTCCAATTCTGGTTCATTTTGTGTGGCAGGTTTTATTTGCTTATTTTGGCTTCTCATATGCAAATGAAACCACCAGCTCTTGAACGGTCCCACGTGCTCTCCTCGCTGGTCAGTCTGGATGGAGGGCAGTGCTGCAGGCAGTGGGCAAACCTCAAAGCCACCTCAGGCACATTTTAGGGGATAGGGGACGCCTGGCACCGGGGCGATGGGAGATGAGGAGCCTGTGGGTCCGTGCCATGCTGCCGCTGGTAGAGGAGCCAGGTTCAGCAAGTCTTGCCAACCTCTGCCTGTGTTGGGTCTTTTTTGTGGGTGAAAGGCAGTTATTTTTAACCTCGGGCAGATGAAAGGAGAAGCAATCTGAGAGATGGGGGCAGGGGGGATGAGCAGAAGGTGAGAATTTCTTACACTACTTTTGCCACTTTTTACTTACTTCTTACACTTCTTACTTCTTACACTTTTTACTTACTTCTTACACATACTTCTTACACTACTTTGCCACACTTTTGCAGCATAACCTGGAGCTACAATGATATTCAGGAAAGTGGGAAAACAAGCAGGACATTTAGGGCATTGGTCTTACCTGGTGCTCTACAAAGAATTCATTGAATCATTCACTCAGAGGTATCCTAAATTTTCACCTAGAAGCTTTCATGAATGGCAGGTGCTTTCCCCAAATGTGGAAAACATGGGTGTAAGTCTAGTAGACTGCCACGCAGTTCCTCAGTGCCACCAGCCTTCTCCCTTTTCTGATCTGCACAGTGTGCTCAGGGGTCGTTATGAGTCTCACACAGCACTGGTGTGATGGGGGTATGGAGCAACCAAAGTACTGGGGTGCTCGTTGGAGCTCTTTATGACCTGCCCGCCCTCATATCTAACACTTGGTATGGGTCTGTGTCTCCTCAAGGTGGCAGAATCAAAATGTCCCCAAACATGATGGATTTAATCACTGGACTCAGCGAGTCAGGATGTGATGTTTAGTTCTGTTTTCCATCTCTTTAAGACTCCAGACAAAATCCTCTCTCTGGCCCCTCCCCAAAGCCCGCTTCTCTCTTCCTCTACCTCTCACCCAAGCCAAAAACTTCCTGTTTCCACCATTGATTCTGCAAAACGCAGCTTATTGTTCATGCTGCTTCTGTCAGGTCTTTTCTGCTTTGTTTACTCTCAAAGAATCAAAAAGAGGGCTCAGAGGGGATCACTCCTCTTTGCAGTGGGTAGAGAGCTTTCTATGGCACCTTCTTCAATGAAATGAAGTGATGGCTGTGGAAGAAGAACCAATCAGAACTTAAACTGGAAAAAAAAAAAAAGCTACATGCTACCGTCCCAAAACCATTTAAAAGGCACAAATCTGACTCCGTGCTCCTGATTTGTTACCAGGGCATGTTATTCACACAGGCAGACACTGACTCTGTCATCATTAATCTGCTGAGGGAGTGCATGAAAGAAGTTCAGGATGGCAGCTCCTGGGGATAACAGGGAAATTGTGCAAGAGCTCCGTGCGGGTGTGCATTCCCACACATGCTTACAAGCAGGTAGGCTACGGTAAAACAACTGCTTCCAATTAAACTGCAAGTGTAAATAAAAGGAGCAGAATTTCAGATTACATCCAAGAAAATTAAGAAAAGGTCATGGCCAAGACTGTATTTTTTAAAACCTACCAGCAATGTTTATTAAATGTGATTGCTTCGTACACACTCAGCACTAATTGGATTGCAGGTTATTTTGTAGTTAGGTAGGAGTGGATGAAAGGAGGGAATGGAATAAGGGAGGGTGAAACCCACTCATAATGGCATCAGTTTTGTCCTAAAACAGTCTGTTAGTCAGCATCCTGACCTTTTCTTCCCCACACAAAACACTTTGCTTTCTTCTTCTTATTATTTTTGTTGCACCTAAACAATTCCAGTGTGGTCTCATCCTCTGCTGCTGTTTCTGGGACGTCTTTGTGTACATGTGTGTGCACATGCACAGCCAGGAAATGTCTGTGAAGCTGCAGGGAAGGCCCTAATTGCAATTAAATCTAGGTGCCTCACCTTCCTCCACATGCGTGTGTTCTTGCCTATGTAGGCTAAGGTGCCAGGTCTATGTTGTAAATCATCTGGGGAAACCATAGTGAAACGAAGGAGTTGCACTGCCAAAACCCAGCAATTGAAAACTTCTCTATTTTAAAGAAGGCACAGCAGAGATTCCTCTTTGAAGGGCACATCTGGGGAGGTCCGAAAGGTTTGGGTGGAGTGGCCAGAGCTGATGCCAAGTGGTGCCTGGGACCCTTCTTTCCCTGATGGTAACTCCAAGGCGAAGCAGAAAAGATGAGCAAAACTCAGTGCCGCAGTGCAGGAAGGTACCTGTGCCCGTGCCTCACCTGCCCTTCGTTCATCGGCCATGGCAGCAGAGCAGAAAGCGGGGCCCTCAGGGCCACGGCTGCTTTTATCTTTGCCAAGCCCCCCCAGCCCGTATTTTGTGCAGCTCAGCACCGCGTGTCAGCGGGTTTGATGAGCGACACCCACACACTCTTATTGTCAAATAACGGTGCCTTTTCATCTCCTCTGCTGAGGGATGGCGTGCCCTGTGTCCGCTTTGTTTTTTGGCACACCCCCTTGGCTTCCCCAAGCTGGAAAAGAAGAAAAAAAAAACCCAACAACAACCCCAAGCCTTAACAGCTGAGGGTGGGTGTAGGAAAGAGTTGTCAGGAAAAATCAGAGTTAATCATTAGTGGGGCTGAGCAGTGCTTGGAGCCACATGCACCCCCTCCCCTCACTGGCTGCTGGCACTGAAAACTCTCCTTTTTTTTGGAGGAACCTGCCTAGAAAGGGTAGGTTTCCCCATCATCCTTGTGCTGATCTGAGCTGTGCTGCTCCAGGGATCTGCTGGAGAAGCTGGGATGGAATGAAGTCCATGGAGGGACCTGCTGGGACATGGTCCTGTCCTGCTGGCGTGGGGTGGGAGGTCCCCCGTCCCCCTTGGCTGGGCAAACACTGCTAGCAAGTTTTTACCTGCAAATATGATGCAGATAGAAAGTTGGTGGCAGTGCCTGCACAGGTCCCAGTCTCATTACAGAAAGAATATTTTTTTAAAATTGCACAACTGAGTGGTAAGTGAACTGACAGCCGGGGCTGGGAACTTGGACATAGGAAAAGCCCTGGCTATGTTCAGTTTTCACAATAAAATTTGCAGCCTAAAGTAGTGAACATATTTTCTCCTGAAAACCAAAAGATTTTGTTTCATTTCAGCCCAAAGCATTCCATATTTTGGTGAGGAAAACCACATATATCTGTGACAAGGGAGCCTTATTATGAAAGGTACAGTTTAACTAAAATCCAATTTTCTATTGAAACAACAATTTTGCAGTTTCGGCGTTGTACTAGTAATTTTTTCTAGTTTGTTAAATCATGTGACTGTGTCCATAAGTAGTTCATAATTCTGTTTATTCATTAATTAAAATTATGCCTGGTTTTCTTCAGCAATTAATTGTTGCTAAGAAAAAATTGAGTATATCGAGTCATCTCCCTGAATCAGCACGGAGAAACCTGTTTCGGTCAGGCAGCATCGCTTATTTTTTGTTTTGCATGTAACTAAACCACAAGCTGAGAATTCCTTTAGCTGGAATTTGAAAGGATATTACAGCTTACCATATGCAGACTCATAACTGAAATGCTGGTAATACCAATGAGAAGATGAATAGGTCTCTTTGGATCAAAACAGCACCTTCAAAGTAAAACAAAAATTACAGACTGATTTCAGTCTATTTTAATGACAATAACAACAAAAGAAGGCAGATTAAGGTCTTTAGCAAGGAGTTTTGGGGAAAATGGGGATTGCTAGAAACAGTTTCTAAGATCGATTGACTTGAATAATACTCAGGGGCACAGAGAACATAGAGAGGTAATGCCTGAAAAGAATAAATCAAATCTCTTACAGCATTTTAGTCATTCTTTCCTTTCCTAGACACTGCTCTTAGTTTTCAGAATATGAACAATTCCAGGCAAGCAGAGAATAGCCTGTTCATTTCTGCCCCCGTGATGAATAGTTGCATGTTAGCTTGTTCATTTAATGACAGCTATATGTAACATGCATAATAAATCAGACTCCAGGACACAAATGCCTTCTGTTTACCTTTGAAATACCATTTTGTTGTTGGGTTGGGTTTTTTTCCCTGGGAACTGTGATTGTTGCAGAAGTCTGATGTATTCACCCACATGTACAGGGATCTGAACAACTAATTACCTGAAGGTTTTGGTTCAGTAAGGTCCCCAGTCATCCCAGAGCTGCCTGGTGCCCCAAGACCCCAGTGCCTCGCAGGATCAAAGCCTGCACAGGCTACAGAAGATAAACTCAGCCCTCTGCATGCAGTTAAGAGGGTATATCAGTCTGAGCTTTGCATGAAAAGTCTCATTTTAATCAGAGATCTCAGTCAATTAGTTTGATTATTGCATTATAAACACTTGTCAACTTTTATATGTGCCTTTGAAATATGATGCCTGAACTCATCAGCCCCTGAAATAGTATATTTTTAACCTGAAGTACACTATGACTTCCCTGTACAGTAATTAACCAATTAGAGTTTCTATCTATATTGCCATACGTATATATGTTGCTATTCTTTGTCAGATTAAAATATCTGGTGTTTAGAAAATATCTGAAATGTTTAATTTCTAAGAAACAACAGAGATTCCCTTTCAGATTAAATATTAGCAATTTTAACTGGGCTGGAAAATGCAAGTTTCAAGTTATTCTCTACTAGCTGAAGTTACACCTGTCCCCTCCCAGAGAGCTGCCATAGCACTAATGAGATGCTCCAATATCCCACCTGCCAAATGAGAAATTCATGGGCTGGATTCCTGCTCTGGGTCAGCCCCGAAGTATTGTTCTCTAGGGAAGAAAAGGGGCAATGTCTATATTTTTCTTTATTCTGGGAAAACTTTTCATGCAAAGAAATGAAGTACAAAGTACTGAGAATTGCCGAAAGACATACAGATTATGAATGTTTTTATAGCCGTGAAGTCACTCAAATGGCTTTGTCTGCATTTCATTGTTTGGCATAGATCACTTATTGTGCATATGTTTTCAGATGGAAATGCTGAATTAGACTATGGTAAAATGGATAATGCAGCCCTAATGCTAGCATGAGCTAATAAGAAAACAGCAATGAATCTACTGTTGCAGATTGAAGTACATGCATTTCATATTATTACTCAAGGCTTGTCTCTCCGATTAGATGATTGCATAACCTTAATATTATAAATCTTGCATGATGTGAATTGTTCAGCTGTAACCATAATCAGTTTTTACTAAGGTGGCATTTCTGTCATCTTGTTAAACACAAACATTATATATGCGCTAGTCATAATTTTATAACAGTTGCTTTTAGCAGGAGACAGCTTTGTCAGTCAGGACATGCAGTTTAGCACAGATATGCAGTGCAAGTGCTTAAGATGCTCATAATGCCAGTATTTGCTTCAGAAAATATCATTTTGTAGATCCTTTAATTTTCTGAGTATAAATTTATTTTCAGAAGAAATGGAAAAACTTGCAAGCTTTCAGACAGAACTCTCTAAACCCCACTTTTCCGATCTTCCAAGAGCCAAGTTTATTTAATCAAGCGAAAATGGCCATACACTCCGCAGAAATCATGGCACACTGTCGGCCTTCTCAAGTGCCACTGCTCAGCTCTCAGCTCCCACTTATTTCAACCCAATTTTCCCCAGAGGAAACATGGCCAAGCTCCCCACGTGTAAATTACCAAAGGCACGGCTTTATGGAGAACGTGCGCTGCCAGCAGCGTTTAAGGGTTTAAGACCCACCATATAAACCTCAGCCAGGTTCTCTTCTCCCATCAATTCACCAGGGATTTACGCTGTTAAAGCTCACAATCAGGTGATAAATTTTAAGGCGTATCATGGGAAGAAGGGGGCCCGACTGGTGTGAATACGCTGCCACGCTGTCCTTTGTGCAGACCTCGGGGATTATTTAGTCCAACTTATCTCCTTGACAAATTTATTGGCTTCGCCAGATGCTTTGTAGGGGAAAAAAAAAAAAAAAGTGAAATCCCTGCCTTGTCAGGTAATGGAAACTTTCCTATTTTTTGCTGTAGATCTTGTGTTGAGATAGCCCTTTAACAAAAAGGAACATATTGAAGAGATAAAGGCAATAGTAGTGCTTCCACTTCCATCGTGTGTAGGAAGCCCAGAGACTGCATGATCGGGGAAACGGGAGCATAAACCAAGAGCTCTCTCACCTCACTGGCTCTACAATAAATCTAATCAAGGGAGAGTTCTTAATGGTTTGAATAGCCGCAGAATTGGCCCTATATTCAGTAATTTTATACTCAAAATTACATCTTAGATCTAATGTAAAAACTGAGTTCAGGTAACTTTTATCAGAAAGTCTGTAGATGTGATTTTCTGGTAGGAGAAATAAAACAACCAGTCGCTGCTGTTTGTTTTTTGGATAATAATTCTTTTCTGGTTTTAGTGTGTTAAGCATCCCTGCAACAGCTCCTGGCACATTTGTTGACGTGGAAAGCACAACGTTTTCAGAGGTGGGCATCCTCTGGTGAGAGGTAATGTCAAGGGGGAAATAACCAGAACTGCAAGATGTGAGTGCTCAATGCTCCTGCAGATCAGAGCTGAGATGGGAAGAAGTCATGCCCAGCACTCCCTGACCACTCGCAGCCCAACACAAGGCAGTGTCAATAAAATTTCACACATATCCAATACTCAGAACCAGTTCTGAGACAACTTGTACCCATCAGTAATTTGTCTGGCAGGTGCTTGCTCTCTGCCTGCATCTTCTGCTACAGTAAGATTTGCAGAGCCTTGTTGGAGGGTTATTAGGAATGGTTTTGTGTTATGGTCCAGAAAGGGACCTGCAGCAACCTTCTCCTCTCAAAGTCTCTAAAACACAGGGCCAGCCCAGCCTCCGACCTCAAGGTCCATACCCGGGTCTCAATGGGCATCTGGGAGTGTTATTGCACATGACTCCGTGATGGTAAGAGAGGGCTGGCTTGGCTGGCAACTTGTCCTGCAGGGAAGCCCATCCAGTGACTAGCCACAATGCTCTGCTAGCTGCTTTACCATGCTGAAACTCTGACTGACACGGGAGAGGGTTTCTCACAGAGGGAAAAATAGTTTTTAATATCAGTTTTTTAAAAAAAGAATGTATGGCCCCTATAAACTGTTAAACTTCACTTTATTGATCATAAATCTGTGTTTTGCTCAATGCAAAAGTTTTTCATCTTCCACGGAAAAATGCTGAAACAGCTACAAATGTCAAAAACACAAAGTTTTCTCTCCTGGACAATTTATATGGAAGTTATTGGATTTTTTTGTTGTTGTTTAAAAGAGCTCTTACCACGCTGCGCTCGCCCACTGGGTTAGGAGAAATTGCCTTTCATTGCCAGGCATTGTTCCTGCCCATCAGAGACGGGCAGAGACCTGAAAAATAAAGCAAGGGTGCTAGCCTCTTCTACATACCACTAAGGACAGAAGGGCTGAATTGGGTAAGAAATCCAAGCAATGGGAGTAAGACCTCAATAACATCAAAGAAGGGCATGCTCCTTTGCAAAGCCACTGCTAAAGTAGGGCACAGGCAGCAAAAGTGCTACAGAGCTGAGCACGGGGCTTGCAGCAGGGACATCTCGCACTGGGATTTATCCCAAGCTCCACCATCCACTTACGATGACTGCTGTCAGTGCAGGATGGCCATGCCAGGTCCCATGGAGACATGCCTGGGAGGTGATGCAGCCCCAGGGTGCATCCCCCTGCTCTGTGACCAGGGGCATGGTCCCATCTGTGTCCCAGCCTCTCTGTCTGCAAGTGGGGCGATGCACCTTGGGACCAAGAGATTAACAGCCCTGTCTTGGCATTAATGATCTGCAAAAGCTGTGAAGGTGCAGAGCAGGGCAAAGAAGTCTTGATTTATTAATGGCAAAGCAGAAAACTGGAAGGAAAAAGTGGAGTATTCCAGGCCAGCCAAGGGTGGTATCGAGACAGGGAGATTTACCGTGTTGTAGCATGCATTTAAAATGGGTCATTTTAGCTAAGGTAGCTGTGTGTTAGTACATTGAATGTATTTGGTCTCCCGAGGCTTTTTTTTTTTTTTTTTTTTTTCAGTATCAAAGCCCATTCAGGAAGAGGAATAGTAGGAGAAAGGATATTTTTTTCTTTGCATCCAGCCATCCAAATTACAAGAATTGTGCTTTTCCCTCGTAACCTGGAAGCCCCCTTTTTCTGTTTGTTCTCCATCATATGGTACAACAAGTGTCTGTGCTCCCCTGCAGTGGTCAGCATCTCCGTAGAGATAATGGACTGGATCATCACCTGGATGCAATGTTTCTCTTTGGCCATAAATCACGATGGGAATACAGTAAACAGAAGCCATGAAATATGAACCCAGATAAATAAAGGAAGGGAAGGACTGTGAGTTGTTTGGGAAATCTGTGAAAGAAAGGGAGGAGGAGAGATTTGCACAGTTAGAGGAACCATGACAAATATACATCCTGATTTTAAAGTTAAACTGTTACTATAATTATTTAAGATTGGCCTTCTCCTGTGTCTCACAGGATGAGGCTTTGTTCTCCTTTCCGCTAATTTCATGTGCTTTCTGTTCCTCTTGGGCTGCTTTTATTTCTGTGCTTTTCCCACTTTTAGTACTTCTGTCTACAAATACCCTTGTTATTTCATCACCCCTTCAAGCACACACAAACCCCAGCTCTTGGACAGTTTCTTATTCCTTTGTCTCTGTTCTGCTAAATTCACGTACTTCTCGGTACCAACCTGAGAACTCAACAGCCCCTGCAGTGACCAATGCAGGTCCCACAGGTCACGGGCTTTAGCTCTCATCCCTGTTCAAAAGCTGGGGTCCAAGCACGCCTGCGTGTTTAATGAAACTTGAAATGCTAAATTCTCCTTCACAGCTGCCCAGTCCTTACCAATGTGATCAACTCTACAGTTTTGGAGATGTGATGAAGGTCCCAAAATTTAGCAGATTATCATATTACAAGGAAAAGTAAAAAGCAGAGGAAAAAAAGATGCTGAAATATTATTTTTTTTTTAAAAAAAGGTCCTGAAATCTTGGATGGGAAGCCTTAATGCTAAAACTTTGCTTAATCTTGGAGACAGAATTTCACCTTTCATGTTTATTGAAATGGGGGCAAAGAGGAGGAATCTGTCACTGCTTTGTTTTACACCAATAACTGGAGCAAATCTATATGTCCATTCCACTGTGGAAACAGCTCTGTTCTCAGCATCACTGCAGACATACCAGGTAGTCTAAAATACCCTGAGATTCATAATTTGAGCACAGTTATTTTATATATGTTAAAACCAGTGGCTGATCCTGCTGTCCTGAGGCTACTTCCATGTGACAACTAAACTACTAAGCACTTCATCACCAAACCACTGGCTGCCACAGTTAATTCCCTAGCCCCTGGCATCCCACGCTTTGTGTTCCACAGACCTGAAGGACCCTATTTAAAAAAAATATTAGTCTTATTGAAACATGCATGATATAATTTTTAAAAACATATTGTATTTGCCATTACTTTATTGGTTTTAATTTTCTCCTTATGGACACAATTACATATTCACATAGATACTAATAATTAGGACTTAAACTCCCACTTTTAGTGGTTTGTTGAATGTTCGGTTCAGTTTCCTCCTAACGATCTAAGGCATCTACAAGGATTTTTAACATGGGTGTAATTTTATTTTCTAAAATAACATATGTCTATCTGTTTGGTGATGTGTGCATATTAGAAGACAGGATAAAATAAAGAGAACATGGGGCTTTGATTTGAACCAGGTTGAAGTGGCACAGGTAGAATTGTGTTTCCTTTGGATCAGCTGCTTTGCTTCAGCTTTGCGGTACAGTTAATAAACGCTGCAGACCGCTTTTTCGGAGCTTATAAACTTAGCAGAAATAAAAGGAACTAAGAAATCTGACAAATGAGTGAAGCTTATAAATGCCACTGAAAGCCTTTGGGGCCCTGGCTCCTGGGGAGTATATCAGAGCCCTTGCAGGGTTTATAAATTCTGCTTATTTACTGGCAAGTTTCTCTCCTGACCATAAAAACCATAGGTCAAAAAGCATTGCTAGATGGGGAACATGAAGTCTAGCTTTCATTTAACTCCAGCTTCTTCTTACACAAGCCTGTGTAGCTCATCTGTCAGGCTGTGGTGTACAGTGCGGATTGTCACATGGAGTCCGTCACAGGGGAAGTGTCTCCAGCTCCTGACTCGATGCAGGGCTCAGCCCCTGGAGGAGGTAGCTGCTGGCTCCTCTCTCTCCATCTCTCATTGTACTTTACAATCTGGAGAACCCTGCCAGTTAGCTCAGATGGGTCAATATTTAAGAAGTGCAAAAGGCACTCGAGCTGCTTCTCAGCAGGGTACAAACAGGGCCAGCCCCCGGGGCTCTGTCCCTGCTCACCTTGTGTCCCCCACTGCCTGGGCTGGCTCAGTCCCCCAGGGTGTGAATCAAAACTGCTCTTTGCTTCCCCTCTGCCATCCCATCTCCATCTCAACTTCAAGGAATTTGGGCTCATGAATAGACAAATTTGTTCGCAGGAACCCAGCAAGCCCTCCACCGATTCCGTGCTCCCGAGCGTTGTTGTATGCAGACATCCACCTGGCAGGAGGAGGAGGAAGCACCGTGATCACATCAGGTTTCTTCTAAGCATCCCGGGCCCCGCTCCATTCCACCCCACCCACCTCTTGACAAGCTGCTTTAATGGATAGGCAGTGGCCTTCAGTGGAGAGGCTAAATTTAAAACTTTCCTATGCTTCTCTTGTCAAAGTTAAAAGCTTTTCATGTCTGTGTTAATGTTTCTTTTTTTTTTTTTTTTTCTTCTCCTGTCTGCTGGCACCAATGACAAATACTACATCTTGCATTGAGTAACAGTATATTGAATGGCTGGCAGAGGCAGAATACGGCACCTGTAATTTATCTCTGGGAGTTTGGGTTGGATGACACTGCTGGGAACAGACGAGGGCTCTGAGCTGTCACCTGATTACTAATTCTAGGATTTCTCCTCCGAGAGTGAGAAGGAGTGAGCTAGGATGAAGGGTACAAAAAGCAAATCAATAAACAGGTTAGTGTTTGCATCATTATTAACACTCAGGCTGTCAACACACCCATTGAAACTATCGCTCAGGGCAGCTTCAGATTTAATGGTCAGTGTAACAGATTTACTGTAAATGTTAGCTAAGGCAGAGCAGGAGGGGGGATCTCATTGACAAATAACAGAGATTTCAGTGGGATGCATGAAACCGTTTATGTGTGTGCATAAATAACAGCGCGATTGCCAGGCGGAGGCGGGTGGCTTTCTGCAGTATTTCTTCCTGCAGGGCTGCAATGCATCCCTGTGGGCTCCCCTTCCCTCCCCAGACCCCTGCCTCCCTCCCCTTTCAGGCAGCAGCCACACATCAATTAAACCACCGAGGGAGCTTTGCTCTTGGAAACTCGTCACAAACCCCTCAATAGCCTGGAGAAGGAAGGGAAGGGCAGAGTGATGCTGCCATCTTCACACCGAATTAACCCATGATGGGAAAGAGCTTTGAAGGAAGTTGGGTTGTATTGCCTTTACCCAGCTGATGGGCTCCTGTCATTTTCCCTTCCCCACGGACAAAGTCATCTTTGCAGAGGTTTCTTAGGGAAACTCCTGGCATTGCCCCTTTCCTGGTGATTCGTCCTCATGCTTTCCACAAGTAACACACAACCAAGCAGCTCCGAGCAATGTAAATGAATGCACAATCAAGTGTCTGCTTAAATTACTGATGAAATGATAAATCTGTTGCAGGTTAAATTGGCTGAAGATGAATCTTTCCGAGTCCTGCCAGTGCTGCTGTTTTTTTAAATGAAAATCCTTGTAAAGAAATTAAACTGGTTAAAATGAAAGGCACCTAAATTCAAGTAGCTTTTGCAATGGAGGGCTTCCTGGATTGCACTGTCATCTCAAACAGATCCTTCTTCAGGAGCACTTTGCTGCTTTACTTTCTTGTTTTAAATGGTTCCTACATGCACGTTTATAATAGTGCATCAGTCTCCAGGTAGCAGCTTTCACTCACTGCTGCTGCCAGGAGAAGGGACCCAGAGGCTGAAGCCTCAAAGTGTCAGGACGTACCAGCCACGTGTAGCGCGCTCTGACTCAAGAGCTAATGGCAAAATATAAAATGCTGGAGCTCACTGCTTTGATATTCCCAAACTGCATCTTCATCTCCTGTCCTCCAGGCAGACACCTCAAGAACTGCCTTGCTCAGTACAACCTCAGAAAATGTTTTTTTGAACAGCAGGTTGCATCTCCTGTGCTCCAGGATGAAAGAGTACTTGCTGGCAGTGCCCACCTCAGTTGAACTCTGCCTTTGGAGCACGGACTCAGGATGGAATCAAAGATGCTTAAAAGCTCCTAACCATGCCCTAAAAATAACCCTGTAAAGCTATTTCAAATTCCATTCATAGGGAACTTCCATCCAGAGCAGCTACAGAGAGACCCAGCAGAAACTCAGGGCAGAGTTTGAGACCATGTGAGAGTTGCATCTCCAGGGCATGGACCAGCCAGCAGAGTCCAGCAAGGGGGTGAGACTGGTCACTCAGGAGGTATCTCAGGAGCAAGAGCAGCATAAGTGCCTCTCCCCCTCTCTCCAGATTGTCCCAGCCTTCATCTAACTGCATACAGCATCTCAAGATGCTTTTTCTGCTTATCTGCCCACAGTGATGTTGATAATCTCTGTCATTAGTGTAACCGCTCTTTAAACACACGATACGGTGGGGACAGGCTTCTCTCAGCCCCTTACTTCATTATAAACAAGCCCAAGATGAAACCCATACAGCTGACAGCAGAGCTTACTGGATTCCCTTTCTGTCAAGCAACGTCCTGTGACAGGGGATGAGGATAAACCAGTCAGCACCAGCATCTCTGGGCTCTGGGATGGCCAGGCATCACCTACGAGTGGCTTCTACATTCAGTAGCTTGCATTATTTGTCGGGACCCTAAGCCCTGCCCAGACCCAGTAGGAGTGGGCAGGAATCGCAAGCTTGGTGGGACACGGAGGATGCAGACAAGGTTGTCTGCTGCTACAGTTTGTAAGTGCAAGTATTAAAAACCCCTCCAACACCTGGCTCAGGCCCCACCAATGTGGATCTCTGTTCACGTTACTTGATTTTGTGGTCTTTTGTTCCTTAGCAGATCTGGCACCGAAACTCTGCCCATGCTGGTAAACCCTCTGCACTGGGGGACCTCAGGACATCCCCAAAGTGCCTCTGGGATAACCTGGGACTGCGCATTTCACCCAAACTCCACAGCCAATGCAAAGCTCCTCTCCAGAGAGCACATCTACCTCGTGCCACGAAGATGTCAGCTCAGCCTCCCTGACTTGCAACATTGGAAGCTCAAAAAAGCCAAATGCAGCAGCTGCAAAGCCAGCATTAATGTGTTTATGTTTGATTTTGATTTCTAAAGGGTTAGTGGAAAAGGAAAGCTCTGGCTCTGGAGCCTCTCTGTGGAGCTGAGCTCTAATGCCTCTAGAAGAGAGCAGCCCCCTGCCTTCAGAGAGCAGCTTGCTTTCTTTAATCTGCATACTATTGACTAGAGGAAGAGCAAACCTCCCTTGCAAGCCTTAATTGGAGCAAGTGGCGTCTGACGATTTTTGTTTAAACTGTAGAAGACAACTCCTCCCTGGTGGGAGATGTTCAGCAATCAAAACGAGGGGGCGGGGGGGGCGGGGGGGGGGAAGCAACCTTTGCTGCGCACAGCTTGGCTGTGCAGTAGATAACCCAGCAGAGAGCGGCCCTGGGAGTTGCTGAGATATTTGGACAAGGTGACCTCGCACCGAGCACATTAGCTGTATTATCAGCCTATAAACCGTCTCACCACTTTACATAGCCGTATGGCCCGCATATTGAAGGAGAAGATTAGCTTGATTATCAATGGGGGAATGAACCAAACAATTACTTTCATTATTGAATATCCAATTAATTATTCAGGAGGCAAATCAATTATTCATATCTCATTTAAACTGGGTGGGGGGAGAAGCGTTGCCACTTGACAGAGCTTTTCACAGCAACAATTCTGCTGCAGGGAGGAAACTCATCCCCAAAAGTATTTTCCCCAGCCTGCATGGAAATCCATCCATGAACATTTGATGGCCAAGGCCAGTTCTAGAGAGCTGTGACAGTTTGGAGTTCCCTGCAGGGTCACCTCAGCCATGATTTTTACTACTTTTTTAATGTGATACAAAGCCCCTTCCAGGCCAGCACCGACAGGAGTTCAGAAGCCCATGCGAGTTAAGCATGTGCCATGGGAGCACTGAGGCATTGAGGACTGGGAGGTGTTTGTCTTCATGTGAAAGAAAGGAAAAAAAAAAAGCTCTCATCCAGGTATCAAGAGGGAATGTCTAATAGCATCATACACAGATTTTACCCTCAAAGTATCTATGTCTTGCTTCCCTCACTTAAATAAAGGAAATAAATGAAAAAACCCAAAGCATTTTGCCCACCCTCTGGTTGTGGTTGCTGTGCTTTCTTTGGAGGCAGGAATGGGTACGCTACCCCCATGCACAGTCCGATCTGCATCCCACCAGCATCATCGGGTGCTGGGGTACCCGGTACAGCTCCGCACCCCTTGCCACGGCCACACAGGGTGCTGCCATCCAACGCTCCACAAGCAACAGATCGCTGGATTCAGAGCGCCCTATGGCTGCAATGTAGAGCAGAGGGTGAGCACGAGAGAAAGGGGAGAGAGAGAGAAGGCGAGGAAAGAAATACAGCCATGGAGAGAGCAGATCCAGGAATATAACCAGGGTGCAAACAATATGGAAAGGCCAAGGTCTGAAAACTCTGCTTTTTCCATAAAACTACCCACACAGGCGGTGACAGCTGGCTGCAACTGTTTGAAAAGCAGGGAAACAGAAGGAATCACAACTCGTGTGTGTGTGTGTGTGTGTGTGTGTGTGTGTGTGTGTGTTCAAGACAAATGGGTCCCTGGGACATTCAGTGTCTGGGAATGCTCCTTCCCTCCTTGCCCTCTCACACAGTCGCTTGTCCTCACTGCAGCCAAAGCCCAGCCTGCCAGTAATCTCAATTTTATATTTTTTTTATTTCTTTGCACAAGCAGAAGCAAGTGATACCATACTGGAAACAAATTGTCAATTACCGAACAATCAAGCCCTCCATTTGTTTGTTAGATTGGCTCTCAAATAGCCCGATTAATTATAACAGCACTAATTATTAAGATACACTGGTAGTCATCTCCTGTTTCAGGGAGAAGGAGAAAGTCTTTCCTTCTGCTTTTGCTGTCACAGTAGCAGCCTTACCCAATAGGGCGATTTATCTCTGTCAAGCCAGTAAAATGATAATGCCAATTAAATCACACAAGTAATTGCTGTTGGGGTCCCCATGGATTTCTCCCAGCAGTCAGGTGGAATATGAATGCAGGCTGGCCAGGGAGGGCTGGGTCCTGCGGCAGGGAGCACCGTGCCGCCCTGCTCCCGCACCAGTCCCTGTCCCGCTTTGATCATTACAGTGGGGACCCCAGGGCAAAGCTCTCCAGTCTGTGCTCACAGGCTTCCCAGTAGCCCCAACAGTGTGGTTTTACAGCCAGAAGTGGGTGAAGTTGCTCAGTCTCTAATAAGGATGCCACTGAGCACCCATGGCACGGAGAGAGGGGGCTGTCCCTCTTTGGTCTCTCCAGACTCAGCCTGTTTTCTTCTCACGGCTTTGGTAGTCTCTGGCATCTCTTGCTCCTGACCTGCTTGGACCTGGGCTGTGTGCCCCATCCTTTCACACCAGAAATGCAGCTGAATCCCTGGCCAGACTAGCATTACAGGCCTCCCTGTACACATACACTGTAAAAAATAGAGATATACATACAGCACACATCTACGTACAGCTTCATCCAGAGCGGCTTGAAGAATCACATATACAGATAACAGCAGTCACGATCTCTATGGCTGCTGCAAAAGGCGGGGGGGGGGGGGGGGGGGTGCCCTCACCTCCTGTCCTGTGCTCCTCTTTATTGTAATGAATTGATGCCTCTGCATCTGGGCAAGCCCCACCTAAAAAGAACGATGTGATCTAACCCAATCTCGCTTCTCATTCAATTAAACCCTGTGAAAGCAGGCACATAACCTTGTTAATATCACGTTTATTAGAGGGAAGGGGGACAGAAAATTAAGATATACTTCATGTTGTTGCTAATTAGAAAAATTGAGACTTTGCATCTGTGCAAGGCAGAGCAACATGTGGCATTAACAGATGTGAACTCATTACACAGCTGCATTGTAGGAAATTGTGCCACCACAGTGACAAAAATCTCAAAATCAGATTTCTCCTGACGCCTCAGCATCCCATTGCCTTCTCCTTTTTTCCTTTATAAAAGTTTGTTCAGGGGGTGTTGGGTTTGGGGTTTTTTTACTGTTTTACGTCAGGGAGCAGAGAGGAAGGCGGGGGGGCTATTCTTGTTGTAAAGGTACAGTGAACCCCCTGGAAAGCTCAGAGCAGCAACAAGCCAGACTGCAGTGTGACAACACGGCCACTGGCTCCTGCTAAAACACAGGGAAAAGGTGCTACATGGCTGGAATAAAATTTATCCTGCCTATCCCCGGCTGTAGTGTTTTCTGCAGGGGGCCAAGCAGGGAGGCTTGCAGGCAGCCTCCTCCCCAGGGCTTTCCAGACACCGCTTCTCTGCAAAGGCGGGGGGAAGTGGGAGTAATACCTTAAATGAGGTGTCATCGATAAAGTGCTTCAAATCCTGCCCTTCATCCCCCTGGGAGCTTTCTAACATCACCAGACCACTTGTCATCAACAGCAAAGAGCAGCCAAATAGCATGGAAATAGGTTCCTTTTTTATCATTTCCTCTGTATGTTCTGCTTAACTTTTTGTCTCAGATAGTGGAAACCAGTCCCGGGGGGGCTGGTTTGGAGCCTCTGGGAAGAAAGCAGAGGTCAGACTTGGGATTCCTCCATTACAGAGTTACCAGGAGCTGATTTGCTCTCTGGCACAGTGGAAAGCAGCCCAGCAAAGCAGCTGTGATGCATAAAAATGCACCAACTTTGCTGGAGACTGTTTCATTTGTGCCTTATTCAGCTCTGGAGAGGCTCAGCTGTATTTCTGTGCAGTCAGAAAAAATCACGGTGTTATCAAGAATCATCACTGCAAGCTAACAGGTCTGGGGAGGCACAGGCAAGGTGCAAGGGGCTATAAGCCTCTTCCCAGTTAGCTGGGCACTGGATACAAATAAGGCATAGTCTGGAAAACTAGCCCCAAAGATTGCTTCTGTCTTTCTCCCAGAAGCTTTTGCATGGACAAAGTGGAAGTTTTATTGCAGTAATACAGCCTCTTTCCCACCTCCCTTTCCCAAAGTTTCCTACCGACATGAGGCATTCCAGCAAACGCCTCTCTGACCCCCAGCGCTCTGCCTCTCCAAACCCTCTTGGAGCAGGATGTGGTACAAGAGAGCATCTGGAAAGTGAGATCCAGTTTTCCTTCTGCTCATAAGCACACAGGTTTGGACATTTTGCTAAACCAAGTCTTCTGCTCAAGAGCTCTGCTGAAACAAACCTTCAGTAAATGCACTTGGTGCTCCAGCGCAATTTGCCAGCTTCCTCCCTCACCAAGAAAAGCACTGGGGGCAAAAAACCCACCCCAACAGACTCTCATTTTTAACAAAAAATCTGGTTGGTGAGCACACTATGGACTGTCTGGCAAAGCTCCTCTCTTCATTTGCAAAGGCAAAGAGTTGGCTGGCATGGATTTTACGTGAGCTGCTCTGAGCAGCCACTGGTAGCAAAGTCCCTCGCTCGCACCATTTTGTTGAGAGCCCTTTATCCTTCCTTTGTCCCATGCAAACGTGCTGCATGCAGCACAGAAACCCGTCACCCCACACACTGCTGAGGCCTTCAATCCCTTTGTGTAGGCTGTTTCATTTCATAGACTCAAGGGTCACTTTTATTGTGGTCTCTGCTAAATGAAATCACAAAAGCAATTTAAAATCGCTTAAGCAAATCATGAAAGATGCAATATGAGGAAAGGGCTGTGAATAATGGTTAGCCTAAAGCATTGCAACAAAGGGAGTGACTGTGCTTCTGTCAGGTCCTTTCTTTGGGTCTGTATGCTTCATGCTGAATTCCTCATCTTCTGCCCCAGATTTTGGGCAGGAACTCATCAAAGGAGAAAGACACTCTTATCAGATTTCTAACACTGCCTGCTATTCTTCATGGAAAATGGTCTCCAGGACGTAGAGAGTGCTGCAACTGAGTATGGTATTTCAGATATGCAGTAAACAGAAAATAATAACAAAAACAAAGGATACCGTTTTTATCCTGAAATTATTTTCTGGGAGAAAAGAAATGTCACTGTACCCTGTGAACTTCATCCTTATCTGCCCATCTAATATTCAGCAGAAACTTCTGGCTGCCTCCAAGCTTTGTCCTAGTAGGCAGTGGTCCAATACAGAACAAAGTTAGAGGTAACTAAAAATGGCTGTGAGAAGTTTTCAAGAAACTTTGCTTCTCATCCCATCATCAGGGGTATGTTTCATAGAATATTTTTATTACCCTGTGGATGATTTTCTTGCAGCTTTGAAAAGGTGTGTTCATCTCTCATCACCTCTTTGAACTGTATGGCACTTGCTGCCATGATGTTATATCCTACAAGAGAGCAGCCAGGGTTTCTCGGATGTTCCCTGCTGTCCTGGATGCTGTGCAACTAGATTTCCCAGTGCTTGGCACCCAGTTAGGGGTAAGAACCTTGGAGTTCCCATTAATGCAGTACTGGCACTGAGCAAGGGGGCAACACCTCACTGTGGCAGATTCATTATAAACCAAGATCCAAGATGGCTAGGCTCACTACGAGCCAAAGTGATAGCTGACGTCTCCTCTAGAACAGGTTATCTCGGTGTCAGGGCTCATTTCTATCCACAGTTATCTTGATCTAGGTTTTCTCAGGCAGCTACAAGTCAGCAGCGTTCAAAGGCTTTATGAAAATAGTAGCCAATTTTGGTACCCTCAATTTCTGGCTGGGAAGGGGGAGAGAAAACTGATCTGGAAGTCTCTATGTGGTGCTCAGGAACTGCAGTCAGCATCACGAGCGGCTTTTGAAAAGCCTGTACTTTTGTTCTGGTGATGCTCAGCTTTATGCCGGAGGAAGACACGCCCAAGTTTCCTTCCCATGGCCAACACTTCCCAGATCCCAGCCTTGAGGTTTCCAGCTGGACCTATTGGACAATATTCAAAATGGGATTAAAGTGTTGCAGCAGACCCTCAGCTATAAAATGTGATCCAAGCGGAATCTACACATCTGAAACAGCAGAAATACTGCAGATGGTGGGCCAGATGTGCCCTTATTTTCAGCTGAGGATCACGTTGGATTCCGCCACCACCTTCTCAAGTGGTTTGGCTCTGCCAGTCACAGGAAGGATCCTACAGAGTCGCTGCCTACAAGCCTGAAGAGCCCCAAAGACTGGAGAGGATTTGGTGCTACTGAAAGGGCAGGTGAATTCACACTCCAGCTGTTCATAAGGTTTCCAGTCCTGCTGCACCACCTGCTCACTAACCCTGAAGGTCCCCAGAGTGTCTGGAGAGGTCAGCACAGAGGCAGTGGAGAAGACATCCCAGCAGAGAAGACCTTTCTATTTCTTCCCTCAAGAAGTGACTCAAGAAAAGTTTTCAGCATACATCCCCCCCCCCCCCCCAAAAAAAAAAGCCCTTTAAGCTTACACATGATAATAACATTTCCTACATTTTCAATTAGCTCAAATAATCTTGCTAAAAGCTATTAATACTCCACGTTTAGCTGCAAGCACATGTGCACCTGCGTGTGCAAGAAGACTAGCTACCGCTGGTGGAGTGAGAGCATCAGTGAAAAATGAACTGCCTGAAATTAACTTTAAGCGTCCAAGTGATTAAACCATTGTGCTGTGATTGTGTATGATACTCCCTTTCTTCAGCAATTAAGGCTGTATTGATCAGATACCATGAGGAAAGGGACCGGCAGAGCGATGCTCATTCAGGCTGCCGTAATTAAGAGTGATCATCTATTGTTCCCATAGCCCAGCCCCATCAGGCTCTTGCCTCTTGCCTACCATTCCCCTCGCTGGCCTTCACTCCCCCGTGGCAGCCACACAAACACATGGACCGAGCATCTGCTTGGAGTAAAAACCAGAGCAGGAGCTGGCTGAAGTTGCTCTGTAGCAGGTGAGGATGAAATCCCCATCTTCCCACAGCCATTCGGCCTCAAGAGAAGCAGCTTCTGCTATTTATTAGCAAGAAGGGGAAAAAATGGGAAAAGGAAGGGAGCAGGAGAGAATGCAGCCCATAGCGCCTGAAAGCAAGTTTCAGCCCCCACCATGGGGCTACCAGAGTTCACCAAGATTTTTGGGAAATGGCCCGTCTGCACCAGTATGGGTCATTCCAGCAAGAACAAACACCTCCCCAAAGAGATTGTCCTGCTCCCAAAATGAATCACGTTTTTTGGTTTAGGTTTCTCCCCTCTGCCAGCCATGTACCTAACCCTGTCTTCTGCCCTTAGACACAGTTTGAAATTGGCTGCTTATTTATATCTTACCTAGCAATTCTGTCTTTTATAGCTTCTGCTGAACCTTTGCTAACTGGTAGTGTGACCAAACCCTTGCTTTGCCTTTCTTTGCTTCATGGTGTTCGGCTCCAGCCTGTGAAAGCTGACATGGAGCAACAGCATTTAACATCTCAGCCTACAGACTGTATGCTCATGATTTCTGTGACAGTGGTCCTTGGGCATTTAAAATCCTGTGGTAAAGGATACTTCCTTGCTTAATTATTCTAGTTCCCAGTATATCACTTCTCAGTGTCCTGACGGCACTTACTGTGAGCCCCAGAAGAAGAATGCATGCCCATCAAAGCGCGTAACTGTTGGCTTGGGGAAGGATTTGGGTCATTTCCTCATGAAGAGGAATGCAGCACCTGAAAAGATACTTCCCCAGAAAGCCAGGGCATGTGGGACTGAGCCATATCACTCAAAGTGATGCAGTGATTTGTGATTTGCCCACAAGACCTTGCAAAACCAATGTGATAATCACTGATATTTTCCTTCACCTCGGTGGATTGCTATCAGACTTGAAACAAGCAGAAATTATTTGACATACCCAGGTGACATCTGCCACAGCCACGAACCAAACCAAGCTAACCTAATTTTTAGCTTGGTGCTTTAATCCCAAGAGTGTCTTCCCAGTTGTTATGTGGAACCCATAAGTATGACTGCAGCTTTCTCATTTTCAGTATCTGTCCCACTCATCGAGCTAAAAGTACAGGCTGGCAAGTAGGGATGGCACATGTGTCTGATCATGCAGTCCACATTCACATAGTACCTTCCTTACATAAAAATAAATCAAGGACACAGTCCTGCACTCTCAACCTAGTCAGCCTCTATTCATTTTAAATATACGTCTCACTACTTTACCCACAGTTCCTGTTCTAGTAGATGAGATGTGCCCTTGCCATTGTTTTTCCAGTTATCTCAGTTCTGGACCTTATGAAGATATTTCTCACCTCTGCGTCAGCCAGTGTCCTCTGCTGAACATAAGTCTCCTTTCTCCCTTTCAGTGAAGAGAGTTTGCATTTCCTTCTGCTTGACAAAATCCACGCCCTTGATAACTAGCGTGTCCAGGTGCTGCTGTTCCAAACGCTGGCACTGTGCAATTTTGTTTTGCACTGCCCTGGACCAATCCTGTTTCCTTGAGTACTTTGAACAGCACGAGCTGCTGCAGGATGAGAGATGGAGATCTCTGCTTTGCTCCTTTTCTTCCTCTCTCACAAGCTCAGTGTTACTCAACAGCTCATGCCCAGGCAGAGCAAAGGGTTAAGCACGGAGATCTGGAAGAGGCTGTGCTGTCCTGACACAGTGCTGCCCTTTTGCCTCTTCCTCACACATACACACTGTTCGCATAGCCTGCATTCCTCTCCAGTTAACACCATTAAGCTTTGACCTGAACTAGAGATAGAGCTAAATATGCATGCACCTGTCCTCTTATAATGACCTGCTATTATCATTTTCCACCCCTCTTTTTTGATTGATGGATATTATATACATAGTGACCCTCAGGATTTCCCCCCCCCCCCCCTTCTTTTTGTTAGGCTTTGCTAAAGCAACCTGCAAATTAATTTAATATCCTCTTTTGGTTGGAAGCTATGAAACGAGGGCTCGAGGCTGATGATGCGTAAACCATTTGTGGCATGTATTTAATCTCCGGACAATGGATAGAGATGTTAGTGCATGCTACACTAAGTTCTATTTACGCTGGCTATTAAGTGCAGTCAAGCTGAAGGCAATCGGAGCACATTACAGGGCCTAATGGGAGAGGATGCTACACAACAGTACATTAAAGACTGAAAATGAATTAAGAAGGAAGCATGGTAGAGAAAGCAGACAAGGAAAGGGTTCTGTATACAGATAACTCTTATTGACAGCACAAATATTCATGTACTCTGAGTCCCCAAATCCAATTTCGGTATTGGATACCACTCTAGAGGGAATGTTTTGAACTCCATTTTCATGTAGATACAAAGTGACTTGCAGCCAGCCTGCCCCCTCCCACCTCCATCTCGGTGGCTTGCATAACCTGATGCTGGGAAACGCGTCCCCCTTAGTACCTTGCAAAGCCAAGCCAGATCACTCTTGACCACCTAAATCAGGCTTAACTTTCTTGGCCTGCATCCTGAAATGCATCCAGGAGGTATGAATGTACCACCCTGCTGCACTCCCGGTCCTTTGCACTCTCTTGGCACTTCTTGCCCTGGCTGTTGCACAGCAGAGGAAATTCCACCCCGCTGGGGGGGTTCCCAATGGGAGAAGCATCCAAGTTGGGAACACTCTATCTTTGCTTCTGACTGTTTTTCCCCCCCCGCTATTAACTCGGTGGGAAGAATTTAGAGCTGACAAAACACTGGCCTGCTGTCTTTTCAAAACCAAGACAGACATTGCTTTACCTTATCCACCACCACCCCCCGCCGCCTGATTTTATGAGTTTACTTTTATGCGTAAAAAATCTGTGAAGAGACTGACTCACCATGACTTCCTGAGTAAGGTGGTTTCATATTTATTGTTGAAAGAAAAGTCCAGTTGGTAACTAAAAGCTTGCACATGAGAAAGAGAGAAGCAGCAACCAACCTACTTAAGCCATATGCTCGCACCTACCAGCTCCGCTCATTATTTCAGCAAGGCTCCTCCGAGGTCAAGCTCCGATTATCACCGTTCCTGGGGGGTGAGATTTACACTAAAAGCACAGATTGCAGACACATACCTGCCCCACTCCCTGCTTCCTCAGCGGAGGGGAATAAACGGTGCCCTGAAAGTATCTACCCTCTGTATTGTTAGCATTTATTTTAGGACTACTACTTTAACTCAAGGCTTCCCTGCCTGTGCTGCCAAGACCTCCACTGACAGCAAATGGACCCTGTGGCTGTGCCTCCAACACCTGGTCAGGAGAATCCCACCCCTGTGTCCTGAAGACCAGACCAAGGAGTGTGTCCTGCTTCCCACGCAACTCTTAAAGACCAGACTTGCCTCTTAGATGATGAGCTCCTTGCTACTCTAGGCAGGGGCTTCCCCACCAACTTGATTGCGACAGAGAATGTCTTTCAAGAATCAGAAACCTTATTTATACCCAGCATACATACTAAGAGTGGAGGCAGACCCAGCAAAGAACCAGGTGCTCTCTGGCATCCCAAAAGCCTAAACCTATACTTGGGCAAGACAAGAGAGCTTTCCTTCAGAACAGGATTGTGCTAACGAACACTTTTTCTTTCTTTAGGGAGCCCAGAGCTTTATCATCTTCTCCTCCCACTTCTTGCGGCACTAGTGTAGAGTAAGAGCATAAAGGAATTACTTTTTCACATAGCCAGTTTATTCTAAAAGCATGTCTGGCAATAAAAGGAGATAATATTAGACTCATTTAGTAACCATCATGTTTTGGCAGCAAAGGAGAGCTTTGGGTCTCTTAAAATGCTAGCATAGTAAAAAATCAATTAGTTACTAACATAAACAGAAATATACTGAAACCAATACCTGAGCATAAAATACTACATATACAGGAATTTAAACTAGTTTTTTCAAGTAAGGCATTGACTAACCACTGAACTCATCTGGTTTTAAGGAGCAAACTTGTAATTAAGCTCTGCAGAAAAAGGAGTGCATTGGTTTTCAAGCTAACCTCCCAAGTCCAAAACAAATTATTTTCACATGGTACTTGGATAGACTGAAGGGAAGAAGTAGGAAAAACAGTGTCGTTTCATGGAGGTCTTCTTCTCCTTGGCTTTTGCAAGCAGTGAGACATTTTCTCCTCTCAAGGACATTCTTGTTGATGTGCAGATAAGTGTTCTTTCTGTTTTCTAGAGCAAAAAATCTTGTGGAACAAATACATCATTTACATTTTCTATGAATGCCCCTTAATTATTTTTTTTAGAATTATTTCCCTTGGGAAAACAGCCTTGTTTATAGGGATTTGAGACCTCCTCATATTTCTGCAACAAGTTCCTTCGGTCCCTGTCATTCCAATTTACAGCCTACTGTGACACTGAGTCAGTCTGAATTAACTCCGGGCTGTTTGTAGCAGGCAGACAGCTACCATGTGCACCACTGTCCATCACAATTTTGTCACTGCCCCCCTGCATCATTCCCATACCCACAGCCCAGCACATGCAGGAGCTGTCTCACATCTACAGACTTCCAACAATGCCCTGAGTTACACAGCGTGATGATACCCAGGTCACAAACACAAAATGTCTTCACATGGGGCCTCGGTGCATCTTCTCCCCTGTTGGGTGTTGAATATGATACTCTACTTAGGTGCCATGAGCTGCAGAACAGTTCAAAACCAAGCTGGCCCGAAGCTAGTTTGAGATCCTTCCTACTTCTGAAAACATCTTGAGAGGAGGAAGAGTAAGGGACAGCAGCGAGCAAGTGTTTCCTTCTAACTATAAATCTAGCCACAGCTTGCTTTTTCACTTTCTTCTTGAGAGTCATTTCATCCCCACCAAAAGACTAACCTGAGCCAGCACAAGAAAGAACAGGCAGGGGAAGGAAACTCTCCTAGACCTCAGAACCTCTGTCCAGAAGAGTAAGGGTTGGCTGGACAACACGCTGGGAAAAACTTCACAGCCTTGGAGGGAAGGAAGGTGTAAGAGAGGTGTAGGAGAGGCGCGTCAAGCAGCAAAGCAGCATCACACACAGTCAGCAAGAAACATTTCTCAAATATGCACAGGACCTCCTCTGCTGGGGTCAACAGGAATAATTGCCACTGTGACCAGAGAGGAAGGTGCCTGTACACACTTGGCACTCCACATTGCTCGCTGGTAAACCAGGAACGCTGCTCTGAGGCCACCTGTATAGACCTATGACTAATGCAAGGCAGACAGTACTTTGCACTTTGCTTTCTCACTGAGTTTTACGGAGCTTAACAAGTTCTCCACAGCTCAGTGAGTGCTTAAAAGGTTCAAAGTTTCTTGTTGTTTATAAGACGAATGTCTGTGGTTTATCACCAATGCAATAAACCTGCTGAAAATAATAGTCATAATCTGTGCATCTAACCCAACAGAAATGTCACAGTCCAATGCAGCACCGTTCCCAGCCAAGATACAACAGTCATCTACAGATAATTAAACTCTCTGTGAAAGCAAGTACACAAATCAGAACCCATAACCCTTTGTCAGGAGTTAAAAAAGTCTCTTAGCAACCTGGCAGCCTGAAGGACTTTGAAAATAGCCCTGTGAATACTTGCTTGCTGGGATCCAGCCTCATCTGGAAGCCCTAACCACCATCACCTTGGCAAATACACCTCTCTGGGCACCCTGCACATCCTCAGGTGATGGTTAAACCACTCCTTGGTGCTACATGAGGCAAGGGACCAGAGTCTCCTGGATTCCCTATTGGCATCGTAACACCATCAATTCGAACGTACCACTCTAGAAGGATAAATACGTTTTTGCTTTTAAAAAAATCTACTTTTCAAAGCTGTCGCTGCCTCTGATCCACTGACACATTCCAGGGAACATGCCATTGCTCACAAACATTGGAACATCCCCTTCTCTTGCATGCAGTCAGAGAAATCTGCAGAGTGTGTGGAGGGAAGGGGCAGGACAAGTGAACTCAAAGACAGTAAAACCTTCCATTGAAGCCGTAGATGAAAGACAGCAGGACGGGAAGGCGATACATTCAGCAAAGCACACCGGCACGCGGCTTTGTCAAGATATTTTCCTGCTGCTGCAGATGAGCAGAATTGGCATGTTCTCCCAGGCCGACATGATGCAAAGTAGAAGAAACACAAAAATTGTTATATAGGATCAACTTAAGAGAGCAAACAACTGAAGGTCTGAAATCCCTGATTTTGTGTTCCACATCACAGGCTCACATGCCTGTTGCCCAGGATTTACACTTTGGGATACTTAGCAAAGAGTAGAAAATCCACAACTCCCATACAAGTTACAGAATACTTCTCCTTTTCAAGATAATCCACCTTTTTAGTTTGTCCTGATGACTTTGTGTTGTTTGCATAGATCATAGATACTGTGTATTCCCCTGATAACCTTGGGAGAGGGGTAAATAGAGGCGCTGAGGGTAGGAAAAGCACTTTGTTCTGATACAAGAGGTTGATAGGAGGGCACAAGGGAGAGCATTTGGAGTAGGGCTATCAAGAGAGGTAAGAGCCTGAGTTTCACAGGGAAAAAACTTTGGTTCAACAAGATTGTTAGAGAAGTAAGGCATATTTTTGCATGAGCTGGCTTATCAGGAGTTATAGCTATGTATTTATTTAGCTGACTTAAAAACATTTTAAAAATCCATGCAAGGTTTTTGGATTCTGAGACATCGCTGGCAGTACAACAAAAGCACAGAGGCATTAAAATACTCCATTAAACAGGAAACTGCTCAGCTCTCCACTGAAAACCTCTTCCTCACCTCATTTTGCACATTCTTTTGCCCTCTTCATCTTGCTGGAAATTGAATTTTTAGGCTTTCTCAAAGTGGCCACAGCAGATAGTTTTGCCAAATCCAACTGTCAGGAGAAAGGCAGACCAAGGCTCTTGCAGCCCCACAGCATCCCTGCCTGCTGCAGCTGACACCCTGCAGTCCATGGTAAGCCTTGCTGCTGCAAAGTGAGTATTTTTACTTTTCTATTTCCCCCAAGGAGTTTCTAAGTAACAACCATTGCCTTGTAGCCTGTACGTCAAACAATTAGCTCAGCCATATCCATTTACCAAATTGTAGCTTTCTCCTTTTATGTTTTAAATATTATATATATATATATATATATATTGCAATCCAAAATTATTGACATAATTATGCCTTCAATATTTTGGCTTCATAAAAGTTTTTTGGGGAAAGCACCTTAAAAGAATTCTCTATATCCCTTAAAGTCTCTTGTCCTTCTCAGTGCTCTTTCCTCAGAATTAATAACTTTATTCCGTAATTTTTTTTATTTCAAAAAGGTATAAAATCTCTGACTATCCGTCTCAGCACTCCTGTAGTTCTTAGCAGCCCATAACACCACCAGCTTCTCCAAGGGTCATTTTTACAAGGTTTTTCCTAGCTTTGTACTTAAACTAGTAAAATGAGGAGCTGGTTCACTGTGAACCCATTTTCTTCAATTTCCTTTTATATTTTACAACATCGTTGATATTTCAAAAAACAGCCCTTTGCCTCTCCTTCCCTTAGCATTGTGTTTCATTAACCAGCAGTGCATGATCTGAGGAGAGAATCAATAACCAAAAACTTTTCCTCACCTCTCACTGAGCATCAGGCCATAACACCCCTCGGAAAAGATGTTATCGGTGATGTTGCAGGTCCTTCGTTACCTTTCATTGCAGCCCCTTGAATATACACACATTCTCTTCACCTACAAATCCCCAACAGCCCCTGCAATTAATACCTAATTAACGAACAAAAGCAGAGATGCAAGGTGGAACAGCACAAAGCCATTCACAGCCCACAAAAGGGAGCAATTACCTCCTGCCAGCTAAGGACAGTAAGAAAAATACTTTGTTGTTGAATGAAGCCGTGTTGCCAAGATTGGATGTGTTTAAAATATAAAATAAACAATGCTGCAGCTCAACTGCAAGATGTGGGCTTTGATTCAGAAATTGCTTATGGTAGGCTAGAGGATGGACCAGAGGGTCCTTATAATCCCCTTCTGGCAACAGGGCCTATGAATCCACTGTTCTTCCAACAGCTTTTAAAACAGATTATTTATGTCTTTTCATGTAAGCCATGAAGTAACTCCCACAAGAGATAAGGCAGACTTCACCACCGAATGAGCTAAAAACCGCACAAATTGGCTTCCCCCAGCAAACTTAACACTTGTACAAGGCTAACAAATTAGCAGCAGCATCTGTGGAGGGGAAAAAAATATCTGTGGTGTTCCCAACTTGAGCGGAGATGTGCTCGAGTTCAGGCAGAGGTTAGCTAGCGAGGGGCTGGTTAGCTGGAGCCGCAGAGGTTAGCTAGCGAGGGGTTAGTTAGCTGGAGCCACGGAGGTTAGCTAGCAAGGGGTTGGTTAGCTGGAGCTGCAGAGGTTAGCTAGCGAGGGGTTGGTTAGCTGGAGCGGTGAGCCCTGTGCATGTGTGCACGCCCGCAGGGTGAAGGGGTGCCTGTGCCCATCACCAGGGACCAGAGGAGGTGGCTCTGCAGCAGAACTGCCTGTGCCCTCCCGCTCCCTCTCCTGTGGGGCGAGCAGTGGCAAAATGTCCCTATCCATCTCATTATCTCTTCTTGTCCCATGTTCTCTGAGTCTGACCTGCTTTTCCTAGCTGGTGCAGCTGGCCTCGGAGCCTTTAGTCTGTTTCTCCTCTCATCCCACCCTCTGTGACCCCAGAAAAAACCCGGGGTTTGCATGTGCAAGGGGGAAAGAGCATCGGTCCTGTTTCATGCTTGGCAAGGCAAGGACGGACCCTCTCTGATGGGAGTGCTGCAAGGGGGTGAAGAACATGGTCAACCCCTCCTGCTCTCCAGCTGGAAATGACACATTAATTATATTTAAGGTTAAGAATTCTTTCCGTGTCTAGAGCCACGCAGCTGTCAGGCAAGGAACATCACTCTTTCTAACAGAAAGGATAATTCCATGAAAAATCTACTTTGTTCTCAGGTCTGAGTCTTCTTTACATGTGTTTGCTTCTGTTGGTGCTGGTACCAAACCAGGACCTGGCAGCTCCCCGGTGGTGTCCACTCCCCAGCCCCGGCTGTCGTACCCTTCCCTGCACACCACAGCAGATTAAACTCTGTTATTCCTATTAGCGTGTTTCTCACTTGAGTATCCAGCACCGTGCCTGGGGGTTTAACTTCCAGGTATCAGATCAGCAGCTGAAGATGTGTTTGGAGAGGAACAGACGTCAGCGGAGCAGCAAGAGCTGTCCCACCCGCCGGCCCCTCGGGCGCTCCTGGGGGGGCGCGCAGCACCCACCTGCCGGGCACGCGGGTTATTTTTTCAGACACCATGATGCAATGCTGCAGTTTCCTAAATCCTACATGCCGAAGCCAGTTACAATCCCATTGTAGCCGATGCACGCACAGTTCCCAAGTCCTGCACGGGCTAGCCAGTAAATCAGGCCTGTAAAAGTATTTTTGGCCCCCTGCCCAGTATGTGTACTTCTTAATCCCTAATTCCAATTATGTAAACAAGGCATGACATAACGGGTGTGCCATGGAAATATGCTCTATAAAGTTGATTACCACGCTTCATCCTATTAGAATAGCAGTCACTGTAAAACTATAGATAAGGCTAAAGCAATTTATTCGTGTTTCTGAAGGAGATGGGCACGTTTCGGCTTTTCAGAGCATGATCAGACTTGACAGGCGGACTCTAGAGCCACTTTGTAGCTCTTACAACAACCCATTTCAACCTGTCCTGGCCAGAAATTTTTAAACCGGTATCTCAAAAGGTCACATTGACCATGGCCTTTGCTCAAGTATGCAAAAGCGAGCGTATAAAGCATTGGATGGCTGGGGTGACCTCTTTGGCCAGATGTCGTTTCAGCTCCTGCTCTCTCCCGACTGCAAAAGGCAGCTCCCAGGGCTCTCGCAGCAGGCAGGGAGCTCGGAGGCGCTAGGGAAGGAAGAGCTGTAGCCTTATCCCCCAGCAGCCAAGCTGGCTGTCGGAGAGGATTTTGTGCCAGGATGATGGGAGGCAGCTGTGCTCCCCCCCCGCCAGCCTGCAGCCTCCGCCAGCCTGGCCCAGCTCACAGCTCCTACCTGCGCCGTATGGGTCAGGCCTGAAATTACCTGCTCGGGGTCACCCACAGCATCTGCCACAAAGCTGGGGCTTGGGCACAGATCGCTTGGGTCCCATCCCTGTGCTCAGTCTCCCTCCTGAAGGGTAAAGACTCAGGTCAAGACCTTCCTGCAACCCCACAACTCACAGACAGGGCTTACCCTGGGGGCTGCCTCCCACCCGAGCTCCTTCATTAAAGGTTTCCTTGAAGAGGTTTTGAGCATGACACAGATCCCCCAGTCTGCAAATGTGAGCCAAACCCTGCTATACCCGCAGGTGGAAAACCCTTTCCCTGGAGAAAGCGTGGATTCACCCTCCGTCCCTCCTACTTCCCATGGCACTGCAGCTCCCAGGGGAACCGGGCACCCAGCGCGGACCCCAGCTGCAGGGAGCTGTGCTGGCTGGCAGGCAGAAGCCAGAGCTGCTTTCCAGAGTGGTTTCCTTCCCTGCTTCATGGTCAGGGGCCAGACTTCCCCAAAAAGATGTGAAACCTTGAATCTGCCGCAGGTTTGCAGCAAGCAGAAAAACTTTGCAGCTTCAGATTTCACACACAAGCCAGCTCTGAGGAAAACAGCTAGCGTAATCGAAGGCATTCGGAATTGATATAATTAACACAAATCGAGGGTATAATATATATCAACTTTTGCATGAGTTCAAAAGCTCTTTTTAAAGGCATAGGAGCCAAGGAATTTTTCCATTATCTCCAAAAGAGCTAGATAAAGTCTTTTGCTTGTAGAATTAAGCCTGTAGCAGCTGGTAGGGTTACTGAACCAGTGACAGCAAGCCTTGTTCTGCGCTATAACAACATCTCTCTCATCGGAAAAGAAACATTAACGTGCATTCACGTCGGCATTTCTTTATAACCTGGTTCTTTAGGACACCACCACCCCCCATCTCCCCTCCCTCTCCCTCTGTCACCTCTTGAAAAGGTTTTTGAGGCTGGAACTGTACTTGAATTTAGTGTAATTGGAAGGAAATGTAAGACCCAAATCTTGGTTCTCATTGGCATGGAGACACTTGCGTACAATCACGGTATGCAAAGCAGCAGAAGTCTGAATTCATAATTGGACGTTCCAAAATGTAATTATGAAAGATGAAATGCTCCTTTCAATGAGAAGGCTGTAAATAGAATAATTAATTTTGTGTTTGCTTGAACAATTCTGTATTATGGACCTTACACTGGAACTGAAATTAATTAAGTGCACCAGGATTTATGGAGGAGGTGAAGAGAGAGGGAAAAAAAAGAATTAATCTGAAGTAAAAGATAGATGACTTTGTGAGTGTAATGATGCGTTAGTCTGGGGTATTCTTTAACAAATTTAGCAGGCATGTTCTGGGTACAAACAGCACTCACTGACAGAATTATCTCAACTAATGCAGCTGCTGGACTCTGAGCAAATTGAGATTGCAGATGAGTACTTTAGATTTAGAGCTATTAACCCTCCACGTGCTGGAAACTGTGTTTCTGCTGGCTCGGTGGGAAGGAGGGCTGCTTGCCCTGTGCGGGGGTCTGCGGGATGGGGCTGTGAGCAGCTCCCTGCACTTGTATGCAGCGGTGCATGCAGGCACACGCGTGTCCCATGCTCGGCGCAGTGGCTGAGCGCGATGCAGCGCCAGTCCCTGCCCAAAGCCTGCTGACATGGCCCGGCTGCCCTGGAGGAAAAGCAGAGAGGCAGAGCGCTCGCAAGAAGGGAAAGGAAATGAGAAGAAAGCAGAGTTCAGGGTAACATTTCTGTGCAGCCTCAGAGAAAGAAGGGATGGTGGCTGTTGCCAGTTGAGATTTTTAAAGCAAACGAAGCCAAAGTGAGCGCTCCAAAGAATAACTCTAAACCAAACAGCTTAGTTGTGAGGAGCCATTCCTGAGCTATTTCATATGAAAATCCAGAGTTAATCCTTTTTTCTGCAGAGATGAGGCTATAAAAACTCAGGTGTAAAAATCTCTTCCGATGCTTCATTCAAGACGAAAGCATTTTCCAGTCCTGAATGAATTAGGGATTTCAGATTTACCAGCCTGGCAGAGACCCCTGAGACACCTGGGGCAGTGAGTGCTTCCAGCATCCGGAACAGTCACTCAGAAGACATTTCCAGTCCCATAAACATTATGCCTTACTGGTATAATTTTGAATAAAATAATGTAATTCGCTATAGATCCATGAATAATCAATGCGATACTTCCCCTGCTAAGAGCCATTCAGAAGCAGCACTTTCTGAAGCGTTGGCTCAGGCCATGCAGTGTGGCTGCGTGGTGCGGGGACACTGGTGTTCAGCACGTCATGTCTCTGGAGTGTCAGCTTTCCCTGTCCAAAAGCCGGCCGCTGAGAGACACCCAGCAGCTGGAACCAACCCCCTGTGAATTTTTTGAGACCCCAGGAAGCGACTGATTAGGATGTGCTGGTGCGGTGCGGCTCTGGAACAGAGGGAGAAGTCACAAGTATTGAAGAGCGGTTCCCTTATCTCTGATTTATCACTGCTCCTCCTCTGCTGCCATTTTTTTGCTAGGGAAAAACTTTCTCAGGTCCAATTTTATTCTGTAGGGGGATTAGGGCAGTGTAGGACCCTGACCTCTTTGTGTTTCATGGGTATCTGTTCCAAGAGATTGATGGTCCAATTAAGCACAAATTGTACCACAGTTCATCAAAGTTCAGCACGACAAACTTCTCCTAAGTCACTTCTCCACGCAGAACCCTGGTGGAAAGTTGTGCTTTGTGAAGTCACTGAGATGTGAAAGGTGTGAAATTTTGCCCAGAGCAGCTGTGGATGCCCCATCCCTGGAAGTGCTCGAGGCCAGGTTGGATGGGGCTGTGAGCAACCTGCTCTAGTGGAAGGTGTCCCTGCCCATGGCCAGGAGTTGGAACTCGATAATCTTTAGGCCCCTTCCATCCCAAACCATTCTATGATTCTATGAAATCCATAGGTCTATAGCCCTCATCAGACCTGATGAGTCTCACAGCCAGGGCACATGGCAGGTTGTGAGGCTGAAACATACCCCTGTTCTTGTCAGGTCGAGCTGTTCCCAAGCCTCAGTGTTACCTCCAGGCTGGAGGAGACTCCACAGCGGTGTGATAGCTTTGTCCCAAAACCTGAAGCACCAGAGTGTGGAAATAACAGCCTCTTTCCCTATGGAAGAAAGAGCTGGGATAGCACAGTACCGCTTGCTGCTACACAAAAAACTTGCTCAGACACCGTTCTTAAGAGTCATAAGCTGCCTGGATGATGGTTATCCAACAACATGCATTGATCTCTGGGTAGCAGGGTGCACTCGGGTACAATGCCTATTTGCTTACTGATATTTATTTTCATTTTCCACAATAAAATGCTAAATATGAACTATGGTTACTCTGCCTTAAGCTGCAACAAGAGCTGCGTTTTCCACTTGCTTGGTTATAGCTCTTTAAGTGATACATTATATTGTTTGCCAGAATACTTCTACAAAGTCTTTGCTTCATTTAACTTGTAGAACAATTCAGCCAGATTGGTCCATAAAAGGTGTACTTAAAATCAGGATTACCCTGGGACTCAAAAGTGCTGGGTGCTAAAATGCAGTCTCTCATTTCCCATGGCCTTCCGAGCATTTGAACATATTTATACCTTCTGCATTGCAGCAAACTTAATCAGGACAGGCTTGCTAACATCTGTGCATTCCATTCAGTTCTGGAGTTGTCTCAATCTCTTCTGAAACCTGATTCCGGCTGTCAAAACGCATAGCTCTGTGCTGGGTATTATTCGGACATTTAGACATCTGTCATCAGGAAGTGTGATAGATGGTTTTATTAACCCACAAAGGCAAAGACTGTGACAGCGAAGAACTCTTACGCAGGGAGAAAGTATTCTGCAAACCTTACAAGTGTGCTCAGTGCTTTTCCCAGCCTGTGGCTGCAGCAGGGGCTGAACACTTGGAAGTGGAAGATGTGTTACACATTAGCTCAAGCTGGATGTATCCCCCCTGCTAGCTTTGACCGAAACAAGTACAAGTAGCATAGGTGACACGGCATCGCTGACAGCAGAAGAGACTTTTCATGACGAACTGATCTCCAGTAACACAAACCCCTGCAAGTAGTTATTGTAGCAAACTGTAGCTAGAAATGAAAACTGTGCTTTACAAAGAGGTTGAAGGAAAATGGAAATCCGTTTTAATAACAGTCATCACAACGATTTCATTTAAATTGTTCAGGAAATAAACACAAATTCACCAACTAGTCCCCACAGCTGTTTTTTTATTTCTCAAATTCTTTCTGCTTCCAACATCCCATCCAGCAGTCACCTGCAGGCAGGACTTTGCACCAACAAATGCTCAAGGCAAAACCTAGAGCCAAACTGGAATTTTGGGATGCTTAGTCTGGGGGTTTGTTTTGCATCCATATGTAGTTTCAGCCTGAATAGGGACAATCATTTCTGTCTCACAACCTTCCAAAAAATAGTCAAATGAAATTAATCCTTGCTGGCTTTCCATTTCCTGTGATTCTAGGATTCCTGTGCTGAGGCTCCCAGAGAATTAAGACCAGATACGGACAGAGGAACACATCCCTACTATTTCTTTTTCAAAAAGCCTGTTACTACAACAGCCAGTGGCTCACAGCTGGGCAGGGACATGGCTCCTGTGGTCACAAATGGAAAAATCTAGAGAACACAGTCCCTGGGATGAGATCCTGTATGGAGCTGGGCAGAGGGACCCGAGCAGCCTGTCTGGAAAGTCCCCATGCAGACGAGGAGGTGGTGCTTGCATGGTTAGCGCAGAATTTGGACCAGTATGGTTTAACATACACCTTTCCAACAGATTTCCTTTATGATCCAGAGAAAAACTTCTGAGCTGAGCCTTCTGAAGGATCTGAGTGCTCGGTTAGTCTCGGTGACCTCGCTGCAGGTTTCACTAGCCGTGTGACTCGGTTGAGTTGCATTCCGAGAGCCATGGGGATGGTGTCTGAGGTCCAGGTAGTCTCAATTTCGCCCTTCCTTACTGTCCACCTGCTTTAAACTGAATTTTTTAAATTTTTTTTGTGAACAACATGGGTCCCCCCTGCATTCCATCTGAGCCTGCATTTCAGCTGAGCCCCCGCAAACATGCCAGCATACACATTTATTACCTGTAAGTGCAGGCCCATATATATATAGATATGTAAGTATATAGAGATGCATACTGTGATGCTGGTAGACTTTATCTTTCTAAGGGCACTAGAAAGATTAATAAGATAAAATCAGTTGTTTCTTTTTAGTTATAAAGGGGAGTGATTGCACTTAGTCTTTGTCTTCACCATTTGGGAAAAGCTGAATTTGAAGCTTTAGATTTGTAGGTTTTGGCTTGTTATATATATTGCAAACATTTCAGCAGAATCCATGTTGTGAAGTCCCATGACACTACTGCAGGCTGTGAGAGATGGATATGTAGTGATTTCCTTTAAGCCCTAATTTCTGGAAACAAATGACTGTCTAGAAACCTCAGCTTTCAATATGAAAAGAGAGAAAAAGAGGTTGGTAAAATTTCTGTTCATGGGAAACATGAAAATGTGATTTAAATGGAGGTCTTGCAAACTTGACTGGATTAAAAAGTTTATATGGAGCAATGAACAAGCAAACTCATAAAAAAGTCTTGAGCTGATTTTTATCCACTTGCTTTGACAACGATGCCGAGCGTTACCTGCAAAAAATAAAACATTTTATCTCATTCAGAAATACAAAGGCTTTTTATCAGAAAAACCCTGTCAATAAAAGCAGAGAGAGGCAAATCTCCCTAATCACTGTAGCAGGATAATTCGAACTAATAACATAACCTGCAGTTTTGCAGTTTTATACTATTAGAAGGAATGAAAAAAACTTCACCAATCCCCCTGACACTGATTCATCAAATAAATTAACTGTGTTCATCAGTTAACTCTCACTGGTCAAATAGGGTTAAAATTCTTGGATCTAATTCGCATTGCTAATTTCTCAAAGGGGAAAAAAAAGCACACTGGGATAGCAGGAGCCAAATACACTATTTTGCCATAACTGACTGAACCTTGGGGGCTGGTGTTTTATTCTTGTAATATTTCTTTTAATAAAAAAGTGCCTGATTAAAATACCCTTTTAGAAAACATTAATTCAAGAGCTAAAAAAAAAATTCAAATGAACTCAAATAGATTTTCTCTGGTACGTTAGCATTGCATTTAGGATAATGGATAGGGAGAAGGATGGATTCTGTAGGTATAAATCAATAGGCGAGGGGGGTTGATGAAACTGCAACCTGTGAGAGTGAAGCCCTAGTGGTTTGTGATATCATCAGGAGCCCGAGATTAATTCGCTTGACAGTCCAGTCTCCTGCATTCATTATTTTAACAACATGCACACAGGACCCAGGGACACGTGTTAACCAGCCAGCTAACACAGATTGCTCAGAGCCCCTACCAGCACCCAGTTTAAAGCAAAAACCCCAGTGACTTGTCAGTAGGATATGTGGATAGAATATCCTTTTCATTGTTCTGAGACAACTGGTAAAGTGGGGGCGATGGAGAGGTGGGAATATAACTGGTAGTTTGGGATTAACCACGCTGCTGGTCACACTGGCCACTCTCACCCCACACAGGGACCTGGTTCTGCTGCTCCAGCAAGGCTCAGTGCTACCTGCATGAAGAGGCGTTAATGATTTCATTAGGATTTCAAGGGGAATGTGATCGGTGGCAGCATGGATAAATGAACAACACTGCTCCCAGCCTGCTTTTTCGATGGTTTCTGCCTTTGATTTTTCTCAGGCTGAAAGTAACTTTCTAGAGAAGAAACTTTTTAGTTTGCAAAAGCAAAAAGAATTAATATAAGGCAACCAGGTGCTGGAAATGCCAAATAACCTTATCTACTCTCCACTTTCTTGTGCAGGTATCTCACTGCTCATTTTTCGTGCAGGCTCATGACCAAACCCTGCTTACCTCATGATCTAAGGGCCTCTGAGACCTGTGAAAGGGCCATTGATTTTAACGGCTATTGGATCAGATCCTCCTCCTTAGGTATAGCCCCATTAATTTCATACAGCCTGTTTATGTGAGTAAATTGGCCCCAGTTTGGCCCCAGGTCTGTGACTTTCCCAGCCCTGGGAAAAGGCAGAAATCCCTGTCATGTTCTGCTGTATGGTCTATCCCGTCCAGCTGGAGTTAAGTGTACCTCATTACTCAGGGAAATTTGGATTTGGACAATTCTTCAGTGATAAACAACATATTGCCGTAATTAGCGAGTGTGGACTGGGAATCCTGGAAATGGAGTCTGTCCAATCTGTCAATTTAGGAACATATTGTTTAATTTACACAGTGCAGCGCATTGTGCAACCTGAGAAGGCTCCCTCGCCCGTCCCAAGCAGGGCTTTCTGCTGCCTCCAAATCGTGCAAACAGCTATCAAGTTCAGACAATAATTTTGACACTCTCCTTTTTCCTCTTGGCCTCCGTGTCTAGGTTGAAAGTGAACATGCACGGCTGAAAGAGGCCATGCACGGTTCCCGTGCAACCACAGCCAAGTCGTTTTTCACAGCTAAGCCCTGAGGTTCCCCATTTTCCAGCAAGAAAGTTGACCAGGAGGGGAGACTTTGTGCAAGGAGCATTGTGAGAGGGAACAGTACGGCCCGAATGATTAAGTACCAGATTCACCACGTAAGACCCTGTGCTGGTGTACCCGTGCACTGAGGATCCTGCCCTGCAGGGTGAGAGAAGCCCACCAGCCTGGACTACAGCGTGGAGTCCAAGACCACAATCCAAAACCTGCCTCACAGAGTGCTGTTGGTTTTATTTGCAAATTACCTCCAGAGCCATGAAAAGGCTAACAGAAATGCACAGCGTGGTTGTTTTGATGCAAGTGTACAGTATTAGATTTCTACCCTGACCAACCAGCCTCACGGAGCATCACGTTTTGCCTCCCATTCTCCAGGCCAGATTCTTCTTCAGCTACCAGACTTCCCTCTCATCATCCTGCTTGTGTTCTAATCAAAGCAAACCACTCTAACTTTTAAATGAAACTAATTTTCATATTGTCCACATATACATACAGTTAAGAAATTACAGTGACAGTGATAAAAAATGTTAATTTTTCTTTCCAGATGCTTGTAAAACAGCCTTAACATATGTCCGCTGTTTAATTAACAGAGCGGCAGCATGGTGGAGAGAAGCCAAACTAATAATTTAAAGAAGCATTCTCCCTCGCTTGATTTGAATCCCAAAACACATCCATCATGTGCATTTCTGAAACTGAAAAAGATTTAATTTTCTGAACTTTCAGCAAACATCATAAAACAAGTCAAAGAGAAACCTGGAGTCAGGAGTGATCGCCTTTGAAAGAGTTCAGCTTTAGAACTTGTACAAGAAATTCATTTCATTAAGTGACTAAATACTCTAGAACTTTTTTTTTTTTTTTAATTAGCTTTTATTGTCATCTCAAGCTGGGTGGCCAAAAGGTGTCATTCTGCTGCTCAGGTTCTAGTCCTGAGCTGCCTCCTTGCTCAGATTGATGAGGATGTAATTCCTTCCTACAGAGCCAAGATGCAACTAGTCATCTCTCACACACTCCCAGACCCTTTTCCTGTAATGTTCATGCACTGCAAAACTTCTGGAGTCTCTGTCTTTACCCCCCAGGAGGTACAGACATGCTGCCACCCCATCTTATAGGTGTGGGACTGAGACAGTTTAAATTGCATGTTCAGCACACGCATTTTAGCTAACTCCACTTTTGAAATCCAGTTGTCCACATGTCCCTCAACCCAAGCTCTGGAGGGGAAGAGATGAGGATGCTGAGGACTTTGGTGCAAGCGGGGGCAGATGAAGTGAGGAGACACCAGCCCAGCACACGGCTGATATCCCAGGCTCTGCTCTTCCAAGTGCAGCACCAAGAGTTGGAGCCTGAGCTGGAGCCAGGCTGGCTGCTGTGCTGGGTACTGAGCAAGTGCTGGTCTCTGAGCTCACACATGCAACGTTTCCCTCCTGTCACGGTCCACTCAGTGGACTCGTGATGGTTTGTTTACTATGATCTCGAAGCGCAAAAATCAAGGAGACGACGCCAAGGGGTTATGCTTCAATTAAACAGCACAATTTTATTGTTTGCCCATAAAGCGGCTTGCAATAGGTAAAAAGACAGAAAGTGAAGGAAAAGATAAAGTAAAAAGAAAAAGGAAAGAGGATTATAGCTACCACCACGGGTCCAAGGCGTCCCTGTGGTCCCAGGTCCAGGCAGCGTCCTGCCGGTCCTTCCGATCGTCGTGCTCCTTGGTGGGGGAGATCTCCTAAAATTTGGTTGCTAAAGAGTCCTCTTTTATGCCGAGCAATACATGTTGCTCCTCCTCTGGCCCATGGCTTCTTTTCAGTCCCTGTCTTCTCGAGTAAGATTATCACGCATGTAATGGTTCGTCATAACGACACCAGTTGTTATGCGGCCTTATCGTAGTTGTTCCTTCCAGCGCCGGGTATCAGGGAGCGGCACAGTACTTCTCGTACCATGCAGTTCTCCTTCAGGGTCTTGGCGTCTCGGTGTCCATGAGGAGCACATTCCATCTCCAGGTCTCTGTTAGCAGTGTTGAGACAATATCGTTCTCTTTAGACCAACTCTTACACCTCCGTCCCCTCACATAGACAAGGCCAGAGGGACAAGATGAGCGTAAAACTATCACTTGAAAAACTGGCACAGAGATCATGTCTGTGAAGCCAAAGTGAACTTCGCAGCAGGGGACCTGCCCTGCCTCTGAAATCTCATGGAGACCTTCATCCCCCACCACCCCTTGTGTCCCTGCAGTGACTCTGGGTTATTTAAAGGTGCACAGAGCTCTCCTTACCACAGGCCATGGTTGTCAGCCAGCAACAGCTTGTATGTAGAAGGGATCAAACCCCACATGGAGGTTACTCTGAGATCCATGGGGGAGGAAGAGATGCCACCACAGCCATTAACCACTTCTGGGATAATAACACATTCAGAAAGCCAGCACCACCCACCTCTCACGGTCAGAAATGATGCTTTTGTCCCCCATCCTCTGCAAAGCTAATGACTCCTCCTGAGGGACAAATATGCCTGGGGAAAGGAGGTTGCGTTTTATCAACCTGACGGAGGAGCCTCTGTTCCCAAAGAGACACATGGAGTAAAAGATAAAGCAGCACGGTGCTGACTGAGGGAATACAACTTTTCCTCTGTGAAAAGGAAGAGATTTGTCAGAGGTGATGGTCTGTTTTATTATTGTATTAAATGGAAAAGCACATTAAAAGACTGCTGTTTAATACTAACCAGGAAGAGGAAAGATGGGGACAGAACACTTTCCTTCTACTCCTTTTGTAGGAAACGTTCCGACATAAAGCAACTCAGAAATTAATCTGCTGATAGATGAGACTGTGAGTGTTAATTGACCCTTTGATCTCCCAGATGTTATTTTGAGTCTTGCAGGGAGGGACATTAATGAACCTGAAGGTATTAAATGAATCCTTCACTTGCAGTGGCAGCGTTGGCTCCCAGCAGAGAGCATCCCTTCGGGCTGGCCATGCTCTGGTTGGTCTTCTCGAAGGGAGCAAAGGCATGGAGACAGGGATTACAGCACGCACACAACAAGCAGGACGAGAGCACCCAGCTGTAGTTACCGGGAAGCCTTCATGCTCTACATGGCCAAAGGGAGTTGAAATCTTGGATCAGTGTCACTGCTAATCCTAGCACAGCTGGATCTGTTTATCACCTTTCTCCTTTCAGAGCTCACCAGGAGGGTGGTACCAACAGACCTGGTCATGTCTCCCCAGGTATCGGTCATACTGGTGCAACTCTGCAGCCTTTGGGATGGTCACACCAAGCATTCATTTTGCCTTGTTGTTCTTAATGTGGAACTTCAGGCTGTTTTTTCCAGAGGTCCTTCTCCAAAATTGTGAGACCATTGGGCCACGGGCAAGGTCACCACCTAGCAGCAAGGACTGAGTTGCAGAACCCATGCAACAGCCTGAGCCAGCCTTGTTCATGTCATGGCCCTACATGCTATTAGTGCCATGATCAGACAGAATTTCTCCAAGGCACGCAGAGAGTGGGAGGACCATTTTGGATGAGGTTTCTTCTTAATCTAAAAGCCGGAGATAAACATTTGGGAAAAAATCACGAGCAATGAGTCAGTTAATATAGCAGAGACTTCCTCCAGAAACCTGGCCAGCTCTTTCCATTAAAGAGCTAGTCTTTGGCTAGCTCTCCAAAGGAGGCTCAGTGACTGTGTACATTAAAAATGCTATCACCATTATGGTCTGTTCACTAAAGGTACAAGAGCATGACAAATATATGTAATTTGCAAATTGGCTGGTCTTTTGCAATAATTTAGAGACACTAGTTAGAGGCAATAGAAATCTAACAATTACTGATGTTTAAGGTTTGCATTGTTGCTCTGTGAATATTTCATGCATAAATGAACTTCTCCTGGACCAACCGCTGTTTCTGATGAGGCGCTCTGAGGCTTTATTGCCAAATACACAGCAGGGCTCCCCCAATGAGCCACATAACGGATGATGCATCACCTTCGCAGCTTAAATAATGCAGGGTATCTGCATTTTATAGAGTGATGGTACACTTTATTTACATATCAAGTGAGTGGCCATACTGAATATGAAGAAATATGTGAAGGAAAGGACATGCCACCTTTAATATTTCATATTAGCAAGCACCCTGCAGGAAAAGCCTAGGCAGATAGAGATGTGAGCTAAACCGCCTGATTTCTGTGTATGCATGTGTCTCTCTGAGAAAATGTTTTGCAAAATTGATGAAATATATCCCCTTCCCCATTCTTGCAAACTTCTTCAGCACTATTGGAAACAAAAGGCATAATCTGCCAATCGGAGATGAACTTTCCAAATGTCATTTGTTTGAGAAAAGAATCAAGACCATTCTTAAAATCTCATCCTGTTCCTTCCTGGGGCTGCTGGGAGATGTAGTCTTGCTCTCTATCACTGCAAAGGGAGACACAGGGGATTTCTGCTTGTAGGGGGCCACCCACAAAACCTCATCATCCTGCTAGGACTTCAAGGAGGCCCAGACCCCACAGAAAGAGCATCATCCAAAATGCAGGACTGTTGCAACAACTGATGATTCCTCCTCTGTGAACCAGCCTGGGTTGATAGAGGGGAAAACAATCCATAAAAGCAAAAGCTAGCTCTTCCCTATGAAAAATGGGGCTTGGACATCATTGTCCATGTGGGACTGGATCTCAGGGTATGGATCTTCTTTCTGGAGTGGGTTATCCAAGCATCCAGATTTGACCCACTCATAAAATCCTCCTTCCTCATCCTTGAAAGCCCTTCAGATCTCAACCCAGCATGGCCATGTTCAGCAAACTGGTCCAAGCACACAGCTGTTGTTCTGTCATTATTGTCCCCCCGGTAGCTAACACGGGTGTGAAATTGTTTAAAGCAACAATCTACTCCCTCCACGGAAAGAATGACCCAGCCAAGCACAGGCATCGATTCACCACCTGCTTTTTTGCAGGACTGGTGGGGCTGTGCCTGCCAGCAGCACACCACAGCCCCCTCCCCTGTCCAGCGTCTGTGTGAGAGCATGCAGCGTCTCCCTCGCGTTATGCCTCATTCAAAGAACTGATGTGTACCAGTCCTTTTTTGTACAAACCTATTAAAATTCCAATGCAAATGACCGGATTCACAATCTGAGCTTCATTGAGAAACACAGTTTCCTGCTTTGCCCAGTAATGAAATTATTGGTTGTGCAGATGCTCCATTTCTAAGCTAATTCAATCTCTGACCAGTTTTTTTTAAGACTGTATGTGTGAGGGCAAGAGTGTGCGGATGTGCAGGTTTGTGTGTGCGTGCACACAGACAAACACATCTGCACAACATGTTTCTCAGCGCACAGATCTGTAGTCTATTTAGTTAGATAGCCAATTATAATTATAAATGCAATGGGAATACAAGCAGTATATTCTATAGACACGATTAAAAATAAACTGGGAAAGCTAAAAGCAGCTTAGTTGCCAGAAACTAATACACTACAGGGGCAAGTTGTGGAAATGCCTGATTATTCTCTTTTGCTCACTCCATCCCTGGGGGATCTTCTTGAACTGTTACTTTAACTGCTCAACTTGCCTTTTCCACTGTGATAGTCAGCAGATGAAGCCCTTCACATTTAAGTGTAATAGTGCCAGAGAGACCAACTGCTCCTAAGAGTTACGACCTATAAATGTCGCTTCTGTGTCAGAATGAGAATGTGCCACTGAAGATGCTGAAGTCTGCAGAGGGTTTGCTTGACAATTCATGCAGGCCATTAAACTTACTCCTCCCCTCGTTCCCCCAGCATTGTGTATGCTGGGATTTCTTGCTTGCTTTCACAGCTTTCTGAGTAGTTCTTCCAAAGTTGGCAACGTCTGAGCAATTTATCCCCGGGACAGAGTGTGCGGCGCAGCATTTGTTCAAGTTGCTCTTCTTTTCACCTGTCACAGCAAATAAGAGCTCCAGGACAGACTGCCTGTACTTCCCCACACCAGGTGTGGGTATCTTTACCCAGAGCAGAGGGGAAACGCAGATGGACATGAGATGATACCAGGATGTGACAAGGAGGGCTGTACAGTGGATGTAAGTCAGCCCCCATCCCAGCTGATGGCCAGATGCAGCATGTACAGCTCGTTCCCTTTGCCCAGGAACCTGCCAGCCTTCTCCATCCATGCTTGTCCCTTACTGGAGGTGCCTTGGGGAGTCAGGAAGGAGAAAGAGAACTACTTAGATTGCTCCATAGCACCCAGCTGTTTCTGGCCAAAAAAACTTGTTAGAGGCATTTCAGTCTGCATTGGTCAGGAGGACACGATTGCATCTCAGCCTGAAGGGTACAACAAGAACAACAATAGCTGAGCGCAGGGGTTTTTCTTGGCTCATAAACCGCTCTGGCTTTAGCTGAAAGTCCAACTTACGGCTGCCATACGCACATCTCAGAAGTGCAGGCATTTATGCCACATCAACGTCTAGCCCAGCGCCCACTTTCACTCAGGTGTGAGACAGAGGTAGCTAATACTCATTCCAGTTACCTCTCAGACCCTGACAACTCACTCATATGGAGTGCATGGGAGCCTGGGGCACGCTGGTCCCGATGGCAGGTGCAGGTACACCGCAGTGCGCTCGGCAGTGCATGAGCAGTGTAGGACATGGACAGCATGGTGCCGCACACCTGCTAATGTTCCTGCCCCTTTTCTTTCTGCAAAAAGAGAGTTATGTTTGGGAGACCTTGGGAAGGGAGGAAAAGCGTCTCTCTGGGAGTGTGATGGTATAGAAAACCACAGGGCTTGGTGCTGCACGGCTAACAGATCATACCCCATGGGGATGGCGGGGCAGAGAGGAAAAGCCACGGGCAGCAGAGGGGGTGAGGCTGGGGTGAGAAACCAGTCCTTGCTGCAGGGCAGACCTGTGCAGGGCTGTGCAGAAAGGCTGGACCAAATCCACGGTGCAGCTGGAGGAGGGTGACAGACCCTCTGCAGTGAATGGAAGCAGATCATATGGGCGGCTGCTTTCTGGATAGGGAAAAGGAGTAGGATGGAGGTGTGCTGTGAGACTGACCGGCAGGGCTAACTCCACTTGGGGTGTTATTATGCTTCACAACTGTTTGAAATCTGGAGGAACAAGCCTGTGATAGCCACAGCCTGCGGAAAGTTAGATGCTGCCATCCAAGAGCTTCTCCTCGTTTAACCCTCCACTCCCGCTCCATCCCATCCTGAGGTGCTCCAGGACCCCCACAGCCCTTCCCACAGTGGTTCTTCCCCTTCCCAGCCACCCCAGGCATCAGCCTCTCCCAGCTCCATCCCCTCCCCAGTGGCTGGGGGCTGCCGATCCCACCAGGCAGGGGTGAGGATGCAGCAGCTGATTTTGCAGCCACTTGACCAGAGACGCTGGTTGAAGTGGGACTGAGATGGGGAGGGTGAAGAGCTGAGGATCCTTTTGAGACTGCCACCTGGGACTGGCAGCACTTCTACTAATGCACAGTGAACAGCTAAATCATACATTATTGATTTGTCAGACGTATTTGCATATAAATAAGCATGATCATTCATACAAACTTTAATGTTGTTGTTCTCCCTTTAGTGTTGTGATCACAGATGAATGACTCTAGTTAGACACAATTCAGGAAAGCTTGTACCACTGCAGCAAAGTAAGCTGCTGATTTAAAACTACATTTATTGGAGCATGTAAGTGTGACAGTCTATTGGTGAATTTGGGGATAATTAGTCTAAAAGACAAGATAAATGAATCCTGAAAGTGGTATTGTGATGAAGAAATGATCCCTCCATGCTAGTAAAGCTTTGATGCCAGAAATATTGTAAATGATAATTAACTGGGAAACACAGAGGAATTATATTTCAATTGTGTTTTCAAAAGGACTTAGAATTTTACAGACAAATTGATTGGGTTCTCCCCCTCCCCCAGCCCTGTGATTATGAAAGATTGTCTAATTTACAACATGAACTATGAAGCATATGACAAATCACTGGCTTGCTTTTATGAATCTTGTTTGTACGTTTCTCCCTGGTAGATATCTGCTTATTGTTTTTAAGCAAACCAAGACATGTATTTTTCAATTAGTCTTTCCCCAGGCCTAATCTAGACAGATCTGCAGGCCAGCACAACACACTGACCCATGAAAATTATATCTGCTGTATTAATTCATTAAGCATTGCAGGATCAAGCTGTAAGATCTCACTCCCTGATAACATCAGCAGCATGAGCCGGGTTAGTCTGCATCCCTCCCCTGAAAAGAAAATATTATAGATTGTGCAATGCAGGGGAAACATTGCTTGCTAACACTTCATTTTAATTGTCCTAAATTAGAGCTGAAGACTTACAAAACTGTGCGTGACAGCCAATGAATACCAAATGAATTCATTAGGATCAACGCTGTTACAATGAATAACTAACGAATCTATAACAACGTCTATATCCTTTATGCCTCGGCTGTCGGCCGCAGCAGGGAACCCTGGAGGGAACCATCCTGACCCTCAGCTCGCTGGGGCCAGCACGCTTTGCCCCATGCCTGCCTCTAATGGCAGCTCTAAGTGAAGCTGGGTGTCACCTGGACTGCCCAGGGATCGGGGCACGGTGCAGGCAGAAGGAAAAGAGGATCAGATGGGACACTGCAGGTGAATTGCAGAAGCAGGGCACAACCGCGAACCGCTGTGTTTTGGGAGATGCTGCCTGGACACCATGGGGCCAGAGATGCAGCTTGAGCCACCTCCTGCTGCTCGTTCCTGCCTCCGGAGGTGTGAGGATATCCCAGCATTGCTGCTATTGATCTCTGCCTGATCAGGCATCATCAGGCCTGAGATGGGCTAAAAAGTGCCCAGTATCACCTGTAACTGGTGCATCAGGCTCAGCATGGGCACTCTGAGCCATCTGAGAGACTGCAAGCGTCCCACAGTGTTTCGGACTGTCAGGGTCCTCTGTCTGTGCTCTGGGGCAGGAACTCTCTGAACACAGAAAGGTGTGGAAGGAGGAAATAAGAAGAGAAACAGCTTCATGTGCACAGTTTGCACCTTGTATTCCTCTGATGGGAGTCACCATAACTCACACAAGCTTCAGTGAGTTGGGACTGCAAAAGAAGGGGAGGAAAGGGGTTTTTATGACTATGGAGAGGTTTTATATGTCATTGTCTTCCTCAGTGGAGGATCTTAAATTTTTTTGGGTGGATATTCAATGAAAGAAAATACAAAAGACAATGACTCAGCTAAGTTGCCTCTCAAACCACTGCAGCTGTGTTGGGTAAGGGCGCCTCAGAGCAGGAAGGCATAAAGACCACCCTGCCAGAGAGCATCTGGGGACACTGCAGCCGATACCAAGCCATGACCAGGTTTCTACCAACAGGGAGGAGGAAAACACTGTAGCAAAGAATTTCTGCTAATTGGATGTTCAAAGAAACACACAGAGAACCAGGGGAACGCTTCATTCAGCATCACTACATCAATGTTCTTTGCTCCCAAATTATGCCAAATTCTTCTTCCTCTGGTTGAGGTTCCCATACTTTTTTGCCCAGACCCAGTGCTTGTGAAGGAGGAGGGAATATTTCTGAGTTGGGGAAAGATTTCCCAGGAGCCCAGAAATTTACATAAGGTCTCAAGTTAATGGCATTGGTTTCCTTTAAAAGGGATGCCCTACTGCATGTGGACCCTGTCCCAACATGTGGCAGAGATGCCTCAGCTTCCCTACCCCTCTGTACCGGGTGCAGCCTTACTGGTGTAGGTAATGAAACCTGGCAGGTGAGCTCTTGTTCTTGCTTTCATTTTTCTGCCCCACTCCCTAAATAATGGTTACTGTCCTGAAAGGGGAACATGTTTCTGACTCTGACTTCAGCACACCTTCACCAGCACTTTCCATGGAGATACCAGCATTTGCAGTGAAGCTGCAGAGGCTGGCAGACAAGCGTCTGCTTGCTTTGAAGTGGACAACAAGGGGCAATTGGTTCTTAACGTCACTGCAGCAAAGCTTCCTGAGCCAGCACAGCTTGGTCAATGCTTCCAAGTCATTTTGAGCTCTTGGAACGAAAAGCCTGGGTTTTGTATGAAAAAGTGTCTGGCTTTATAAGGAAGAGGCTATGGGAACCCTGAGGAAGGAGCGCCAGGCAGCAGACGAGGACAGCTGGGAAAATGGAGGGACAAGGGGCAATTTTCCTCTGAAATCTGGATTGCAGGAGCAGGGCCCATGTCTTGCCAATGTACTTTTGGGAAATGTAGCTCATCCTGGAAAAAGAAAGCAAAAGCCAAGCATGTGCAGCGAGCCTCTCTGGTGTGCAGCCGCCTCCTCCGCTCAGGCTGTTTGCAAACTCTCTCTATGCTTATCATCATGTAATTGAAATAATGCGTATTGACAGAGACTTGAAAACAACTGCTCAATTTTCCTGAAAATTCAATTAAACTTCGTTTATTCTGGGGATCGATCCAATTAAAAGGGGGGAAATTTCAGATGGTCCGAGCCTTACAATCCATCTTAACACACTGTGTCTATCACCGTGATGTAATAATTCCCCCAATCAATGCTTTAAAAGCATTTAGCAGTCTTGATAATGAACTTTTGTCAAAATAGCCTTACAAAGCAATAAATGAGAGCAGATTAATATGCAGTCATAAAGCTATGAATGGTTTAACACTTTGAAAGGGTTGCTTCATAAATTAGACTTCTTTATTTATTTCTTTATCATAATCTCTCTCTGATACTGTTGCCCAAGGTTTTGGTAGACAAGAAGAACCTGGGCTTCTGGGGCAATTCTGTGTGAGGAGAGAAATGGATGGATCTGAACTGAAGGATGCCACATCCTGGCCTGGTTTATTGGCATTACAGACAATTCCCGTGGCCATCGTGGGCAAAAACAGAGTAGTTGCAACTAAACTTGTTGTCATAGCAGTGACTTTCAGATCTTAAACAAAGGAATGACTGTTCAAAGTTCCAGCAAGGCTGATTCCCACCCACTGAACTGGCCCCGTTAGACCGCCTTAGGACTACCATAAACGTATGAAAGTCCTTTCACAACCGCTGCGGATTGAGAAACATGCCCCATTCTGACACCGCAAGGGCTTATGCAACGGCTCTTAATTGTGGCGTTTCTTTAGGAAATGCCCAGTTTAAATGTTTGTCTTCCCTGTTACTGATTTAAGATATTAAATCATCTTCCTAATATCATTGGGGCTTCAGGCTGAGCCCAGCAACTCCCGTCTTACTTTATAACATCTGTGGATACCATGCATTTCTATTTTCGGCTGGAAATGGGTTTTGAATAGTTTTCTACTTCTCACATACATAACCGTGCTTAGAAGAATTACACCTCTCCCTTAATGCACTCTCAATGTGATTTTCACAACAAGAAGATTTCCTGATCTTGTCTGGTGCTCACTAGAAGACTTAAAATTAGCAAAGACTCAGCTTAGAAATGGGGACCTGAGAGGGTGCATTACTGCCCGAGACAGGAGCTGGGAAAATGCTTCTACTCCAAAGGAGGTTATGATCTGCTCGTTCAGAAATGCAATTTCCATTTTAATATTAATTTTAAGTTTAAGTGCTCTGGCTAAAACTCCCTCCTGATAAAGTCTAGTAGAGAGCAACCTGTGTGCAAGACCCCGCTGCTGGAGATGGGCAAGTGGTTTCAAATAATCATTTTTATTCTTTTCAAGTGCCATGAAAAGTTGTTTGCAGTGTGTGCGTGGTGGTGCAGGGTGACAGCTCGCAGGAGACAGGCAGAGAGCAGCTTTGCCCGTTCCTTGTTGGGCTCTTTTAGCATGTCATTAAAGCACTAGGCAAGCTGCCAGCTTTTGGAAAGGAACCCATATGATGCAGACCTTGAGCTGCACTGAGGATTTCACCATCCTGGGGTTCAGTATCCCTCTGGAGCTGCAAGCACTGCAAGCTACAGGCAGACGGTGAAGAATCCAGGTCCACAGGGTCTTCACCAGATCTGAAGCCTTAAATTTGCATAGCTGAGAGCAATTGGTCTGGTTTTCAGGGATGCTGTGGCCACCCTGATCTCTTTGCACTTGCTGTGTAAAGTCAGTTCTCCATCTCCCACATTACGTCTCTGCAGTGGAGCGCAGTGGTCCTGAAACAGCTCGGAGCAGCAGCCCAAGGTATTTGAAGACACTAAATGGAAGGAGAAAAACCACTGCACTGAGTGGGAGCTGCAGGAAGAGTGGAGCCTGCATCCGTCTCTCTGATACTATCAGTCAAAGAGGTTTCATACTATTATCTTAATCCTTGCAACTTGCTAGTTCCTGCAAACTGGATATGCACCAAATCTATACCATGCTGATTTACAGACATTTTGCCAGGGCTCAATAAATGTAAAGCACACCAGCACCACATGAAAAATGTTATCTGTGAAAAACCTTTTAGCTCAGCAGAGATGGTAGTAAGTGGCAGCATTCCCTTTTTGCGAACTTTCAGTGGAAACATTTCATTTGCATATGATATTAATTGCAGAAGAAACAGGCTTGCTTCTCGCCATCTAATCCGCATGGTCTTTTATGTGATGTTTTCCTACAAGGGTAAGGGAGCCAGGATGAATAGTGTAAATGCAGTATGTTCCCCTCTCTCAGCAATCTGCAAAGGAGGTGACCTGTTCAAATTGTTGCTTTCTGAAATGATACGATGCTAATTGCATCCAGTGCCCTGCTTTTTGACTCGCTTTAGATGGCAGCTTTTTTTACTGCTTTGGAAAAAGCCTTTTCCTCAGCATGCCGTGGAGTCACACAGACACTTTCCAGGGCAGTTGCCCAGTACATGCCCAAAATTAATGTGAGGAAATTACAAAACCATGCAAGATCATGAGGTGGATAGATGGCCTGTTGACCTGCATAGGTCTAAAGAAAATCCTGCTATGCCCTCGCTATGTACAGGATTGACATTAATGAGTTATTTTATATTATTTCTGACCACTCAAACCTATTGCTAGACCCTTCACAGAGAAAAAACTACAAGATAAACGTCTCCCAGCTTCATTCCCCCAACTAAAGCAGCCACTTGCCCCCCAGGCTTGTTTTCTCCACAGCCTGGACATGCCCCGTGTCATTCCCTGAAGACCTATTTCTCTGTAGGGATTTTCACCAGTTCATCTTCCCCTTCCCCGCGCCATGGATGCAGGATCCAGCCCAGCTGGGGCTCGGACACGGCTGCAGCAGCAATGCAGAGGCTGGGGCAGCGCCTGCGGCCGGGGCTGCCCAGGGCACACCAGCATCCTGCGGGCAACTGGATGCCGCTGCACTGGTTTTTCCCCAAGGAAAGATTGGGCCCTTCCTTCCTTTGCCTCTAAGAGTTTCTATTTCATGTTTTCATTTCCAGTGGCTTGGTATTTTGGGGGGTGGATAAGGGAGGACTAAAGCGTGTTTCAGGAGTAATCTATTCCTCAGCATTTGGTCCCTTGTGTCTCTTTTGCTGTTCCTTTGAAATAAAGGAATATTCAAGCAGACAAGAAGAAAAAAAAAAAGGTGATTAAAGAATCCTACTAAATCTCAGATAAACGTATGTAAAAAAAAGATAAATCCCAGGTGGAATCATTACAGGTTAAAATTAAACATCTCTTCTGAGCATCACCCAAAAAAATTAAAATACATCCCCTCCCTGCCCCTCACCTCCCCCCCCCCCCAAAAAAAAAAAAAGATTGTTTTGATACTAAAGGTATTGCAGCAGCTTTAAGGGACTCACAGATCAAACATCATTTGGGAAATTTCAAAGGGTTGTTTCAACAGTATCACTTTCTACCATTCCCCACTCCGCATCCCTTCTTTTTATGTTTTGGTTCCTGATGAAGTTTCAGCTGCTCCTGAAGTCAGTCCTTGTGTTCTTGGCTATCAAAGAGCATTGCAACATCAACGTCAGAGTTAAACTAAAAAAAAAAAAAAAAAAAACCTCTAAAAAAAAAAAGCATCCCTTTTCCTTTGGAGATCAGAAAGTCAAATAAAAAGGATGCTGATTTGTGGAATAAAGGGTGGGATTCCCTGCTGAGACGATAGGAATCTTCTGACTTAACTGAGTTGAGATTTGAATACATTTGGCCCAGACAAGGGGAGAAAAAAATCCATTAGTTTTGAGAAAAGCCTCACACAGTTTCAAAAGGAAATATGTTAATATAAAAATATATATAAAAAAAAAAAGAAGGAAAAAAAAGAAGATTTGTATGTGTGTTTCAGAGGCCAGGAGTTTAATACTATCAGCCAGAAGCAAAGAGAGAAATTAAATTACATGACTAGCACGAAGTCTTGTCTCCTAGTGCCATGACATGGATGAGGAAACAAGAGACTCTTCCAGCATCCCTGCTGGATCCAGGACCCGTGGCCATTGGAAAACCACCCCCGCCACCGCAAGCTGCCACAGTCATCCCTGTGGCATTGCTTGGCCCCTCCATGAGGTAAAACTGACAACTTGTCCTTGCTTTGGCTCGGGGTTTGCTTCTGAGTAGTCCTCTGGGCTGGTGCCTGGGTCCTGCTCCAGAGCTGCCCCCCACCAAGGGGTCGTCAGCCTCTACCCATCCCTGCCTCAGTTTCCCTCTCTCTGCCATGACCCCAAAGTGCTGCTCTCTGCTGTGTGATAACAGAGACCCTCTGATCCCAGTGGGAAGTTTATTCCCTCCTAATACATCAACCTGATGTACACCAGCCTGATGCCAGACTGCCTGCCCTTCAGGATCCCCATGGTGGTCAAGAAAGAAACCCAAGCTGCATCAACACAGTGCTTCATGAAGCAAAACTGGCTGGTGGTCCCGATGATTGTCCCTCTGACATACTCCTGGGGAGGGCAATGCCCTTACACGTCGAAGGGGAGCTGGCAGGGCTGCTCTGCATCACAGGGTGCTGCTGCCATTGCTGCCCAGGCAGTGGGTCAGGAGCCATGGCCACCAACCTCTCCGGGCTCCAGAAAAAGGCCTTTTTCCACTCTGAAGCTGCCTGGGAGAGCAGACGGTAACTCATGCTGGTTGTGGCTTCCTACCACTTGAAACATCCCCTGCTCATCACCAGCCTGGGAGCAACGTGGCATATGTGCCATGTCCCTTATTCCCTGCAGAGAGCTTTCCTGCTCCTCTGTGCCTGAGCAATGCTGAGGCACGTGTGGGGACTCACATGAAAATAATCACAAAAGCATGAGATTGTCCTTTGTAATGAGGCCCCGGGAAAAGCTGGTGGCTGGGGGAAGGTTCAGTCCGGCCATGGAGCGGCTGCAGGCTGTAACGTGGGGTTGTCAAAAGAGCAGCTCAGTATTAAATCCTTTTGATGGTTCTCCTGCTGAGAGAAGAGATGATATCTCATCATTAATGGAGTTGAATTAATATAAATTAGCCAAACAGCTCCTCGACGTTTCCGTTCAGGCAGAGAAAAGGGGTTTATTGGGGAGGCAAAAGCAACGATCCCTTTCACCTCATATTCACTCCACCATCCATAAAGATGCTGCTGACCTCGCAGTCTTCTCTCTCCTCCTCCCCTCCCCTGGCAGGACCAAGGCGATGTAAAATAAAATGATTATATGACATCCCGGCAGCGTGGGGACTGTCCACAGCACAGACCTCTGGTAACCTTTACACAAGTGACAGGTGACCTCTCTAAATCAGCCCTGGGGAGACTGGAGATTTCCAGGAGGGCTGGAGCTTCTGTGGGCCCTGCAGCAGCAGCATCGCCAGCTCGAGGAGTAGAACTTACAGGCAGGTCAGGCTGGGGAACAGGGGACACCTCTCCCGAGTCCCAGACTGGCCCTGAGGGCTATTTCATCTGCTTCTCCACCACATATCCTCCTTCTCCTTCCATCTGAACTGTGAATGTCATCCTCCTGCCCCCCTCGCGCCAGCCAGGAGCAGCACTGGGGGGGTCGGCAGCCCTGCCCAGGGTCACGCTCAGGCTTCCAACCTGCGGGGCCAGCAACAAGCACCAGAGAAACTGCTGTGGGCTGGTTGCAAGGGAACTGCCAAACTCCTGGTAAACAAAATATATAAATACTCTGTATATAATATTTATATATATAATATATAAAATACTAGCGCGTAATTTTGAAGGCAGCAAGGGTTATTATTTACTGAGCAGGTGGTAATTATTTAAGAGAAAACCTAAACCTTAAAGCATGTTTCAGCGAGCACTTGAAGGTGGCAGAGTGTCTGTCTGTGCATTGAGGTGGAATGGTTCCATATGTCAAAGCATATACCTGATTCATAATTTAAAGCTATAAAAGGCAGACAGGACAGACAATGTATATTATATTATGCATTTTTTAAAGCTACATTAAAAGAACATCATTAAGGTTGCAGAGCCAAGCACTCAGACAGTAGCTATGTCATGCCCAAGGCTGCCTGCCCAGGTTCATTTGAGTCCCTCCTGCCTCTGAATGTGTCATGATGCAGTCCAACAGTATGTATTTTCTCCTCCCTACGCGGGACATGGGATGCACGGTTTGTGCCACCTTACAGAGTGTTTCCTAGCCTGTTATTGTCCTATTGCTGTGGCCATGGGCTTGTTCAACCCCAGCCTGGCAGCAGCAGCTACAACCCCAGCTGGTGTGCACGGCAGGGTTGTGCCAACTCCACATCTTCTCAGCCAGGAGCTCTCTGCGGCGGAGCACATGGGCTACTGGACAAACACCCCCAGCTGCCCTGTGAGCCCAGGACTGGGGCCACCACCCCTGGGAGCGGAGCCCTGCCACACACACAAGGTCTCCAGAGCGACACAAATTCCTGCTGGTACCACAAACTGGTGCAAAACTGCCTGCACAATACCAGAGGAGGGAGTGTGCTATTGCTTCTGGCTTGAAGAAGGAAAAGAGAGAGAGAAAGAATTCAAATGAACTAATTTCTTGTTCTAAGACCTTTTCGCCCCTTTGCAGCTGCTTCTGATACAAAGGCAGAACCTTATCTCCCTGTTGCACGGATCCAGCGCTACAAACAACTGCCTTGTTGTAATGCACAGAATGTGTGGCATCTGACGGCAGCCTACACAGAGCTGAGACGTGAGCGGGAGGCACATTCCCCTCCAGTTTCTGCTCAGCTTTTTTTCTTTTTTTATTCCCCTTCTCTCTTCCCCCTTGAGCCTGCAGCTAGCTGGTTTGCTTTCGGCATCCTCCCCCTGCACCCTACTGAACCACATCCCCATAGTCCATGTAGGCAGCAGAAGTGGAAGGACCCTCATCTTCCCCTCTGCTGAACCTCCCCTTATCCCATGCCGTGCACAGCAAACAGCCTCTTCCACCTCTTTTCACTGCAGGCAGGAGCAGGGGTGTGCAGGCAGCAGGGTCCCCATCCAGTTCCCCATCATGGGCCTCCCAGTTCAGGCAGTGCACGGGGAGAGGGAAGGCGGCAAGGTTATAATCCACCCCAAAAAGCAGATGCTAATCAAAGATGCTGACATTTGAGCTTAGACTCTGGAGACCAACGCTAGCAGCTCAGATGTCCAGGGCTCTAGTGGTATAAGGTGTCTCTGAGGCCTCTGTCATAATATCATCATCTTTATGATTTTTAGTATGCTTATATTCAGGTTTCACTTTCAGGCAGGAAACTGCCAGTTTTAAACAGAGGGGAACAGTATTGTCAGCCCCGATGTTCACAGCAGTGTCCGAGCCTACGAGCATGCACTTCACCTGAAGAGAAGGCAAACATCTATTTTTTCACTTCATTTTTTCAGTCTGTATTTTTGTCTACTACCCATAATGTCCTACAGAAACTACAGAGAACTGTAGTTGTTTTTTTCTCTGAGCAAATGTAGTACTTTTGTGCAAAAGAGGAGGGAAAAGAAGATGAGACAGACACAGGCATATTGCCAAATCTTGCAGTCATGTGCAAGTCCTTAGAAGTTTGAAGGAAAGAATTAGTTAATGCTGGAGGTAAATGATAAGTTGAAAGAAATTCAGCATGATTTTATGCTGCAATAAGGAGAAGAACTGGGTTAAAATGTGAAAAATCATTGTTATGTATTCCAGGATAACTTAGTGAGACCTTCCTGTTTAACCCAGCAGTTGTCCATGGAGGAAAGCCCTGGGCTCCCAAGCTGGCCATACGGTGTGAGCCGCAGATTGACTGCGAGGAATTGCCATTAGTGATAAGCAGGAATGAATGCCATTTTACTGAACGTTTCAGGCCTCATCAGTCACTGTTTTTCAAGAAGAGCAGCTGAAGCTGGGGCTTGAGAAGTTTACTGGGATGCTGAGGGCCATCAAGATCTTTTCCCCGACAAACATGAAGAGGTTGGTTTGCTTAACCAGGCAAAAAAAGAGACAGAGGTGATACGATCATCCCGGGGTCTATCTGCTCAGGCAGGAAAATAATTAGTCAAGTTGAAGGGGAAAGCTGGCAAGACACTAAAACGTTTAGGTGTGAAATGCAGAGCTGGCTTCTAGCCATCGGAGCAGGAATACTTCTGAGAACACTTCAAACATAAATAGTGGAAGAGAGAAACAAGCTGCTTGCACTTAGTTTGAAGCCACAGATCCTGTAATACTAATGCTCAGGCAGAACATCAGCCTCCGTGGGACTAACAGTGCTGCAGGTCACAGCACTGGCCAGAAAATCCTGTGATCTGCCAGCACATGCTCCAGGAATGCAATGGGATTCAAGCTCTCCACACCTGCTGAAGTGGGAAGCACTCACCAGGAGGCATCTGAGTAGATCCTCGTGAGGATCCTGTTGTTCCCTGGCACAAGAGGTCTCCAGGGATTTAAAGTGGAGCTGGTTTCCACCATGTCTGCACACACTTTTCAAAGCTCCCATGATTTACAGGCTGGTGACGCTAAGGCCAGACATGGGAGGCACTCATCTCTAAGGAAAGGGAGAATTTTCTTGAGTTCATGTATTCCAGGTAGTTTGATAAAATTGTTGTTTTCCCTGCCAAAATCACCAAGCTACCACAAATACCTTTCGTGCCACACAGAATTCTTTCTAACTGCCCCAGATCTGGAGAGCAGGGAGAGACAGAGAGAGGGAGAAGGAGACAGTCATAGCTCCGACCCACTCCTCCGCGTTGCAGAAACAGGAATTTGTTCTCCAACTGGAATGTGGCTGCTTAATAGGGCCACAGAAGCGAAGAGGCTGCATCTGTAATGTTTCTGTCAAAGCAAATGAGGTCATTAACAGACGAGTTCAGTGATGGAATTGTCTCTCATAGTATTTATTATATGGTCCTTTTCCTGACACCTCCCACTGAGAGAATATTAAATATTTAATGCACACCAAGGCTCTGCTCATTTTTCATTCCCACTTCAGCATTTCAAGTTGGCTCCAATCTGCTGCTAGCTATAAAGTCGACTGGACAATGGACCATAATGAATTAACTCTTTGGAAGCCACCGTAGCATTTACAGGACTGCCAAAAGACTGGGTGCTTTATCATCGCTGACTTACACGTGTGCACTGGAATTCAGTCCTCAATTCATTAAAACAAAGTAGGGGAGGAGGGGGAGGATGGAGAATTTGGGAAATAGATTTCAGGAACGATAAATAAATAAATAAATAAATAATGACGGGGGAGATGGAAATGTTAGCCTGTCAAGGTGACAGGGGTTTATTTACTCATTATTTCTGGAGCTGCTATCTCCAAAAATGAAGGCTGTTCCTGTGCAATATAACAGTCTTCAAAATCCTGAGCGTCACATCCAGATTGAACCACTGATCCTGGGATAAAGTGGAAACAAGACGTTTGAGAAATAGCTCACAACCCTGGTCATTAAAAATCTCAAACAGCTCACCAGGAGCCGTGGAGTAGGATGTTTCCCATGGGACGGTACTTGCCACCCATCTGGTGAAGCAGCGACAAATTCAGTCCTGCCTGGTAGTTGAGCTCTCCCGGGATGTCTATACTGTTGAAATGTCAACCTGAACATCTCAACTTCCAACTGCATCTTTGGAAAATGCTTGTCAAAATGTTTACTTAGATGGTGCTTCAGGAGGAGAATGCCTGTCTAGTAAGGACGTGCTCCTCTGTGAATCTTTCACTAGATAGTTCTCGTAGTTACCATACCTAGAACTCCTCACCTCCCTTTGCCCAGAAAGGGAGAGTCTACGGACAAAACTAGCTGGATGGGATGTCTACAGGCTGTTGTTGGAGATATGATTACTATGTGGAAGGAACCATCAAGGTGGAATCTGCCAGGGCTTCAGCTGTCCCATCTCCATTCCCTGTCAGACGAAGGTATCTACAAGCATATTTTTCCAGGGCAATCACTACCTTTGTTTACTGCTCCTTTTCCATCTTCCTACAGCATTGGCAGATCTGCAGAAATCATCACACACGTGGTGCCAGGACCACACTGGGCAGAGAGGCACAAAAATGCATTTGGGCTGTTTTCACTCACATGGCAGAGATTTCAAGGAAATCTAACTGTCATACGCTTTTACTCGAAAAAAGATCCACTGGCAAATTACTCCTGCTTTTAGACTTACAAGCTCCCATTTACTTATCTGGTTAACACTATCTGTCACTTTTACTGAGATACCAGGAAATCTGATTCCCACTCTCGGTGCGAAAGCAACCTGTATGCGCTTGACCTTTTTAATGTTTTGTAATTCGATTGGGTGGCTATTCCCATATTTCCTTGTCACCGGCCCTAGTAATCTGAGAGGCAGAAGTGGAAAAGACAGCCAGCAAAAGTACAAGCAAACACAAGTGGGAATTAGTTGAGGCCTTGGGATGCCAGAATTACTCAAAGCTACATCCTGGCTGAGAGCGCGGCCAGAGCACGGCTCAGCACCGCGTACGGGCAGGGCTTGCCGCAGCAATCCTACAGTGCCGCCACGCAGTCTTAATGCAAGGCTCAGCTCCTCATGAGCTTTTAGAAGGGTGATTTTTAATTCTTTTTTTACTGTTGCTCTGCCCAGAAAGCCGCAGTATGGCCACAGTTAAATATATATCAGTATAGCCCTATACATCCCTTCCACTAGGGATCAGTCTCGTAGGAAAGGCTGCATTGCATATTAGTGCCAGAACGTTAATAAAACAAACTGCAAATTACAGAGGTGCCTTAGGTCTGTCTTCTGACCTTCCTGCCTTAAAATGGGACTGTTTAAATGAGTAAAAGTAACCTGGACAGGAACAGGTATGTCAGTAAAATCACTTCTAGGCTGCTCTCGTTGGGCATCCGCGAGGGCAGCCGTGCAGATGAAAGCTTGCACAAGTGGAAAGTCCTTCTGCAGGGACATTGCTCTTTTCTGTGTAGTTTCCCCATCTATTGAATTGGAACAGTGATGAGGAGAAAGTGTAACTTGGTACCTGAAGTCACAAATTACATGTTCCTGGAAGACCAAAATAAATCTAGAAAGTTTAATTCTAAACTCTCTTGAAAATGCCTTCTACTGCCAGCCCCCAAAATCTCAAATCCCCCATGTGGCTTCATGTGAATAAATCACAGTTCTCTACAATTAAAATTCTTTTAATTCCTGCGCCAGGAATCCCAATGAAATGCCACACATTTTCTCATAAGCCCTTGTGGTACAGGCGTTCCTCTTCTTACAGACACCAGCGCTCAGCCCTGGGTGGGAGTAACCAGCATCTCCTGCTGCCCCTGGCTGAGGAAAGGACAGAACCAGTTGTTCAGTCTGTGCAGTGTGATCCCAGAAGCAGAAGCTCCATTTGTTTTTGATTCCTTTCAGCAAACCTATCCCTACAGATCGCTTCCAGCCCAGCACAGAGTGCTGGTAAATACGCCCTCAGTAGCTGCAGCAGTTGGCATTTTCAAATATTCATTTTTTCAAAGGATGGCTTTTCCTCCTCCAGCCCCTTAGCAGAGAGCTTTGCTCTTTCCTGTACTCAAATTGGCTGCCATGGATATGTTCAGTTTTTTACTTAAAATATCTCTTCTTCCCTCCAGTGACTATAAACAGAGAGACAACAACGCAGAACTGCCCCAAATTAATGTACATTATGGCAGCCGCTCGGTTTATTTATTTATGTGGATTTGGCCATTTTTTTCTTCGGTCCTTAACAAAGGGCAGTGGATTTGAATGTGTGCAACTGAAAATAGCTCCTAAAGAGAGCCTTCTGCTCATGATGTGGCTGCTTGGCTTCCAGTGCCTTCTGCTCACTGCTTGGGGTGAAAAATATCTATTCTTCTTTTCTTCATTTCACCCCAAAATAACCTATTGATAGGAGATCAAACACAGGCACCAAACTTACAAGCAGCAGAAGGAAATATCCTCCAGTGTTAAGATAAAACCATCATTTTGCCACTGGGCATTGCCATAAAAAAAACAGGGCCAAAATTCAGCTCAAATACCAGCATCAATCCTCATCTGGGTAACAGGAAGATCTGAGCCTTTTCCGATACAAGGAAGAAAAAATTTAATTATTTGGGACACAGCATCATCCTAGAGAAACTGGCAGCAAGATGAGCATACCGATCAGCTTAGGCTGTAAGTACTTAGGTCTGTTTTCATAAAGGACCTAGAAAAATGGAGCCTCCTACCAAGGACTTAATGATCCTGAAACATGCTATTTTAATAATTGCTGTATAATTGAGTCAGTATTCCAGAAGGTGCATATCCAGAGACACCTCTACCCAGCACAGGGTATTCCAAGCAAACATTTCAGCTGATCCCTCTCTCGTAACCCTCACATCCAAGTTTTGGAGACCTTGGTCACTCTTCAACCCTATTTTAGGATCCTCACACCCAAATGACCTTTCCAGGGGTTACAGATACCCTGCATTTTGCAACATCAGATCCTTTCTGTTCTCTGCCAATAATTAACTGTTTCAGGGACAGAACTTCCCAATTCATTCTGAAGGAGTCTTTGCTTTCTCTGGAAGCATTGCTTGTATCCCAAGGAATTCCAGATTAAAGGATTCTTGGAAACAGTAGGTAATGTGCTGACTTTGGTTGCAAAACTTCACATGCTTCCAGTGTCTCTATGCCAATATTTTCTTTTCCTGAAGTCAAAGGTGATGCTTACTGTTTCATTGTACAAGTATATTTTTTAAAAAAGAACCCTGCTGTACCTGTTCATATTTTGGGTTCAAGTCCTGGTTTGGAATAGTTTAAAATTCAGGGCATATTTAACAGGCAGATAAGCCAGGAGGAGTAAAGACATGACAACAGTAATAGTCAACTAACATCAAGATCAGCGTGACATCTGGGCTTTATATAAAGCACATTTCCCAGGACCAGGCAGATAAATGATTGGGGTGTGCCACTACAGCGATATTCCTCTTTATGTAATCGTGTGCCCAGGGACTGGGATGGAAGCACCAATGTCTGGACACGGGTGTATCTTATACTACACAAACACAACATATTAAGACTCTTCTGCAGTTATTGTGACTAAGTTTGGCATAGACATGGTCCACTTTTGTGACCTTATGCATAATTATCATAAGGAAAAGCCCCTCATGGACTGAGACCTCTGTCAACTCAGCACACAGGCAGGACAGTGACAGCCATCTAATGGTGATAACACGAGACTGTGAGAGCAAAAAGAAGCTGGACACCCAAATCCCACTGATCACCAAAAGGTGCTGGACAGCCTCATGGATGGCTCCTGAGCTGCCTCCAAATCAGTCCTGCCAAAGAGGGGCAGGGAAGCGACCCGCTCTCATTCACATCAGCAGCACATCTATTCTCCTCTCTTTCCCCAATTCCTTTTTTGCCTTTTCTTTCCTCTCTGGCACTTGAGCACTGATGCAAGAATTTCAAGCAACATCAACCCTGATGTAACTCCATTTGATTTACCAGCAGCTGGAGGCTACTCTTTGCCTGCCGTCGCGCTGAATGGCAGATGCTATGAAAGCCCTGTTCTTGCCTTGACAGATCTCAGGTTAAAACAAAGGTAGTGGAGACCTTTAGACACAACAGCAAGTCACGAGGGAGGAAGAATCTGGAAAGCTCCCCTTGAATTTAAACAGTAGGTGTACCAGGCACATTTGCCACGGTCTGGATTACAGTAAATAACAGCACTTTGGAGCTGAGAAAACTCTGCTACATCAGGGTGGTGAGAGCAATGCTAGCTGCTAATGTTGGGGACGGATTTCTTGGGCATCCCAGTTAGATCATGTCCCACCACTGGGGTATTGTAGCAGGTCCGTGGCAGTTAGATTGTGCCTGTTATAACCAGGCAGATCTGTCAAATGTCCAGAGGCTCCAGAGTCACAGCAGCAGAGCTATGCAGAAGGATGGGTTCTCCATTCACCAGCAAACCTTTCAAAATGAGGGTGAAGGTAGAATCTAGGGGCCAAAAGGCAGCTATCTTGCTTGGTCACCTCACATTTTTTATTTCTAAATTCTGAAAAGCCAACGTCAGGCTGTTCTGGGCCAGGCAAAGTATTTCAGTTCAGTGTGGAGCATTTTAATTCAAACAAAAGAATGTTTTGAAATGCCAAATTCATTTGAGCTGTGAAGTCTAAGTGTTCATTTTGCAAAGACTGAAAAGAAACACTGAATGGTTAACATTATTCTTTTTGATCCAAACAGTTTACCCAAAATGGGAGCTTGTTCATTACAAGTTCCTGAAACTTGGCATAATCTTCGACCCAAATACAAAAGTGCACTTAAAGGTGAAAAGGAACATCCTTAAGTAAAGGCAAGAAGATTCCCATTTAAAATACTCTGCCTTATCGGCTGAACAGGCTCACTCCTTGAAACTGTTTTCACAGGTGACCTTATTCATGACCAGCCCTTCCCAGTTCAGTGCTCATATAGCCATATTCCAGTGTGTTTTGGCAGGATCAGTGCCAAAGTAATACGGATTTGTTACTAAAAACTTTGTTCCCAGTTTTTTTAAAAAAAATCTCCAAAACACTGCGCAGGACTTTCATTTTCTTGGGCACCTGCAACAGAGATATTTAACAAACAGGGGCAGTGATGCTGTGATTTTTGGTCCTTTTTGAGGAATCTCAGTATTATCTCCACCAAAGCAATTGCAGTTGGAAGTTGGCTGCTCTTTTTATTTAATTTGGACAACACCAGGACAGCTAGTGTAAATGGCCATAGCTCCACTCCAAACATCAGCTGGTGTTATGCTAGCTGAGGATCTGCTCCAACATCTGTTCTCTGGTTTCTCAGCATCTTAAAGTATTACATGGAAAGGTGGCAAAGTACAGGACTTATCGCATGCAATAGAGCATTATGAAGTGATTTGTGGTGGCTGAGGAGTCCTGCCATTCACTTCAGGGCTGTGGCTCAAACCTTTGCTCAGCTGTATTGCTTCTCAGCAAAGAGGTACTGGTGCATAGGTGGGGAAGGTGGCAGCTCCCGTGCTCCCAGCCCCACAGGTCCACTTTGACCTTGGCTGAGTCAGGCCTCAGTTGCCATGGCTGTAAAAGAGTGATAAGACTAATTACTGCAAGGTGCTTGAATATGGAGAGTGTCAAGGATCATCCTGATTAATGTCTAGGTGATGTCAGAGGGGAAGGAGTTGCATATAATAGATTTTTTTCATGTGGGTTCACATGGGTTACAAGCTGCAACCTTGCAGCTTACCCAGAGCCTTTTTGTGACTTTATGTGAGTGGAAGAGCACGCTGAACTGCTGTGTTTTACAGAGCAGATGCTTGGCCATTGTTTTGGTGAAATGGAGAAAAAATATTAGGACATCATTGGACATGGGGAGGGAGGCTGCCCAGGGGGATTTGCACCCCTAACTCTCTTTAGTTCCCTCTAAAGTCAGATGGAAAAAGAGCATCTTCCAGTGACCTAGAGATGAAGCTTTGGGAAACCAGGTGACCAGCTCAGCCTTGCTCAGCAAATGGAGGGTGGATAGGAGATGTGAGTAGGGTCAAACAGCATTTACAAAAATCCACTGTGGTCCAGATGCAAACCAAGTGGGTCGTTACTGCTGGGAACCCAGGCTGGCACTGGCTACAATTCAGCTCCGCTGGGCACTTTCAGTGTAAGAAGATTTGCAGACTCGCTCTCTCCAGCCCTGGTAAGATGTCATGTGTGTGGTGACCTTGGCTTGGTTTCCCTGCTGCTCGTGCTGTCATTTGCACCTGCGCCAAGTGGAGGGAGAACACCACTGTTGTGGTGCAGCAGCATTTTGCATCCTCTTCAGTGAGGATGCACAAAGTGTTTTACGATTTCATCCACCCAAACACAAAGCAGGACCGAAGATTAGGGAGAAGCAGGGATCCTATTATTACATTACATGCCTACAATTACATTATTACATGCCTATTTGCACTGGCATGCAAAATTGAGTGTAACAGCATCAGAAAATAAAATCCTAGCTCTTACAGAGAATTGTGATATCAAATTCACATGAGAAGAAAAAGTGCTGCTTTCTGATCTTGGTTTCCCTGGTGTAATGTCAGCAATGTGTCATTGATTTCAGTGCATTCGCACCACTGTCAGGCAGAGCAGAGTGGGGTCCATCTGCTCAGGGCATCCTGATAACCTGCCATCCTCTGAGAAGTCACGCTTCCTAGCAAAGCAGACAGTGGCCGGCTGGAGAACAGAGTTGCAACATATCGGCCATGCTGGGGACCTGACCCAGGGCTTCTCCAGATTTGAAAACACCCTGCCCAAGAGCCATGTGTTCAGCTCAGCCCTTTCCTTAGCGTTTGCATGGTGCATGGTACCTGTAATTGTACCAAAGAGCACCAAAGCTCTTGAGGTTTGTGCCAGCCGATGTCCATGTGGGCAATTAGATTAGATATAAGGAAGAAATTGTTTATGGTCAGGGTGGTGAAACACTGGCACAGGTTGCCCAGAGAGATGCTCCATTCCTGGGAACTTTCAAGGTCAGGTTGGACAGGGCTCTGAGCAACCTGGTCTAGCTGAAGATGTCCCTGCTCATTGCAGGGGGTTGGACTAGATGGCCTTTAAAGGTCCCTTCCAACTAAAACCATTCTATCATTCTATGATAGTTGTGCATCTGCATCCCGATGTGCCAGGAGGCAGGGGAAGCTCTGACAGGAATAAATTTTGCCCTTGAAAGACTTTGTTTATTCTGGATTTTACTGATTTGGATCTCTGGCAAAATTTTTACTCGAACCTGAAGCATTTCTAAGAGCTCTTATAAATGCCTCAGATCCCAGAGTTCACGTGAGCAGAGTTTTTCCCCGCTGCAGTATTGCTCTCTCCCCGGCAGTACTGCTTGGCTTTACAAAACTTGTCAGAGGCGATGGGAGAGCAGCATTTCACCAAAGCTTGCTGGAAACCAGCTAAACCCTCAAAATGTCTTGGAAGGGAGGAACAGACCCACCCAGAGCACGAACCCAGAAGAGTAGGGCTTATGGGAAGAAGCAGCATCTTTTATAAGTGCAACTGATACTATTGGAGAAAACTTCCAGGGGCACAACTGCTGCTTTTGTGCATGGAAGGAAATGTGAGCTTTGGGCTATGAAATGAAACCTTATCTTCAGGGCAGGATTGAGCCCCTGAGCACCCTGCAGTTCTCCAAACTGGCTGCATGATGTTGTTTCCTCATTTGCCTCCGGGGATCCCTGTAACTAAGGGAACCATTTTGTTTTGCAGATTGAGAAGCTGAACCCTTAATAAACATGCAAACACAACTGGTTGTCTTTGATGATTTGTTACTTTGGACCTGAGCCAGGAGACCTGGGGATCGCAGTCCAAGTTCCTAGAGCTCTGACATCTGACATGCAGAGTAGCAGATCAAAGTCAGGATGAGTGAAGCTTGTAATCATTTGGACAGGCGGCCAGAGGTGTTTCCAGGTAGAATCATCCTAAAATATCTCCTGCCCATTTTGAATCTGGCAATCTTGGCTGAACCTGAGTTACCTACTTAATAAAAATTCCATGTTCAGTCCATAGAAACGCTTCCAGCACAATTAGATCAATTTCCTCTAAGTAGCAATAAATGTGTTTTCCTTTAAAAGGCCAACACAAGCACATTATCACAGCCTATAATCCCCATTCTCTCTATTAGCTCAAAGTACATCCTAAAGGCCAAGGGTCACAGCTAAAGACTAATCAGTCTCATTAGCCTGTCTAATTTATCTTAACTAGGGGGACACAAACACACTAAAACTGTTAGAGAGACTTTTTGATCAGGATATGGGAGTCATTCATCAGGGCCCTGCAGCTTCCAGAGACAGGGAGGAGAGAAACAATGGAGGGACAAAGCCCTTCTCCAAGGATGCTCTGCACCAAGATGCACCCAGGCAGGCAGGACGGGGCAGAAACCCTCCCGGCAGCTCCTGCTGTCCTACTGGGCAACATCCCAGCAGGGTCAGGGGGAGATATGGAAAAGCACCTCCTAGTTCTCACCTGCATGATGCTCAGCAGCTCAGCATCTTCCTTGCTCAGGCTCTGCTTTGGCACTGAGGGTGTTCCCAGACCCTGGAAGGGTTTGAGTCGTGCTGGTTAATGTTTAACCCTTCCCCAGCTGCGAGGACCCTGTCAGCCACCACAGTGACTTGGGAACATAAGCTGTCCCTCCTTCTCCCACCTGCATCACTCTCCTGCCAGCTCCCATCTCTCAGCATCTTCCCAGCTGCATCACACGCAGCTCTTGCCGCCTGGCCCAGGACAGCCAACCCCCTGCTCCCTCGCCAGGCAGATGGAGAAGGGGGATAAGGGACATGGTGCTCAAATCCAGCTGGAAGCAGCATGAAAAAGGAAAAATGAAGCAAAAAAACCCCAAAAATGAACCAGACAGGTGTTTTAGAAGCTACCAGCCCAACAACTGAGCCCTGCTCCTGAACCTCACTCTTCACCATTAAGGCCAATGCAAATTCCCTCCCAAACATTCCCCATCACTATTGTCCAGGTGCCAGGCTTTACTAGCCCAAGGCAACAAAACAAACCCTGAGGCTAGTTTCCAGCCCCAAGGCTCCAACCCACTGTTTTCATCCTGACTGCTCTTGGCTGGGAGGAATTTCATAATTTGTGCTGCCAGCACATCTTTGTTAGATGTGAAAAGACAAGGAGGTTTTCTGCTAAGGAGAGAAGGAAACATAGATTATTTAAGGATCTTCAATAGGAGGAGGCTGGCCAAGCTCTAAATCAAATACACCTCTTGAAACACTCCTGGGAGAAAGGAAAAGGTTATCCCTCAGATCCCTATTTCTGTCTTAAAAATTGTTGCATTTCCAGTGCCATTCAGCCCTAGAAAGGAAAGCATTGCTATCGCAGCCCCCTTTTGTGCACAACTCTTGTTTCTGTATCACGCCTGTGCCCTCACCCTGCCCTCGGAGCGCCTCAGGACGCGGCCATGCAAACAGGGCTGAGCTCTTTAAACTCGACCGAAGTCCAGCTGCCGTGCAAACCTTTCATCACCCAGCCAAGGGGCTGCTGCCAAGGACAACGGTCACAGCAGAAACGCTCCCGGGGCACCTACCTTCCTCCCTCCCCACTGATCACCGGCCGTGCACAGGTCACAAGCGCCCAGGCTGAAGCAGGTGGAGTTCAGGGATTTCACCTGGGGGAGGGAAGTTCGAGGGGTATAACATCCTGTAACCAGGTTACACTTTGAAGGTGCAACGACTCTGACAAGAGGATTTACAAAGCATCACAGCAGTTTGTGTCACCCCATCCCATTTTTGCTCATCCACTTTCTCACTTGCAAGATATTTGAATGGGAAATATTTAAGTGAAAATTAGCTTCACCATGCCTCTCACTGCCAGAACCATGGGTGCAGTCATGCCATGTTGTCCACTCAGGCTAATGTGGGCAAAAGAGAGGGGAGGCGAGGTGAAGAGGTGGTGTAGATCCTCAGTATAGCTCAAAGGCTGGAGCTCTCTCTAGGTTGTTATTTCTTTAGCCCTTTAGCCCCAGGTAGCACAGAGCTGCAGTCAGGGCCCCGTGCCCCAGCCCCTGTGGGCAATCGCCCCCGCTGCAAGCCCAGGTACAAGAGTTCCTCATTCAAATAACCACCTGAACAACCTTATCCAGGTTTATTTTCAGAGAAACTGTGGCCATCATGATTTCTGTGCACAGAAATTGAGAAATTAAGATACTTTTTGTACAGGAAATCTTGAGAATGCCAGATTTTGAAATGGTTTAAATCACAGTTGCATTAAAGCTCCTAACATTGACTTTTTTAAGTGGGCTTAAACAACCCACGGCGCTTGGCACGTGTCCTCTCTGCTGAAGGAAAGCCAGCTCACTGATCTCAGTACTCATGTAGCTACGTGCAACTCAGAAGGTAGTAAGAAACATTCCTGTCTATCCCAGTTCACCAAAGCAATCAAGCATGTGCTTACTTTGAATCAGAAATTTACGCCTGGATAAAGCTAAGCACTAACCAACAGTGAGATTTGAGTGGCCACTTAAATGTTTATGGACATCATATCTGCACTGTCTTTTCTTTCCTTTTTTGTTTCAAGACTGTCGAAGTTTTTGACAAGAAAGATTGAGTTCAGTCTTACACAGCCAAGGTTCTTTGGGCAGGATACAAGTCACCTGGCACAGCTTGTCCAGGCTGGCCACCTTGTCTAGGTTGGTAGCCCCAGTTTCTTCTGTAATGGGAGAGGAGATGAGTGCCTCCAAAGGAAGATTCATCCTTTATGTCTGGGGCAAGCATCTTAGGGCAGATGAATCAGTTTGTGGGGATCCCTGCCTTTTTCCCAGGACAGCTGAGGAAGTCTAGACTATAAGCTTGGATTAGTCACTTCTCAGCAGCAAAAAACATTGCACCCTAGACATTTTTCAGGGCATAAGGTTAGGTGAAATGAATGCAGGTCTCACTCTCCGAGCCACACAAGCCTTGCTGGGCAGTGAGTTATTAGTGAGTTATTTCCTGAGAGCAAGGGTGGGAGATGCCCACTCTTGTTCCCCAGCTTTGCTCACAGCCATCTCCCACATCATTAAAGAAGACACAGGTATGGGGTGAGAAGTATAGCCAGGTCCTAGTTCTCCCCACATGCAGAAACTTGCAGAGCCAGATTTCCAGCTGAAGATCCTGCTCCCCAAGCCTCGAGCATATTTATTGCAGTGTTAATCAGAAGGTAGGGTGGGAGCACTCGTAGTGTCCTGGCAATAAGGAGGAAGGCGAGAAGTGGAGGAGATGGAGGGGAGGGAGGGAAATCTATTTGGTGAGATGATGGAGTGACTCCTTCAAAGAAAAAATTAATAATGATTAAAACAATGCTTGAGTCTGTCCGTTTTTATTTCAAAGGTGTATTATCCCAACCAAAGGGGTCCAGTGCTCAGCACCTCTTCCTACTGATTACCATCTAGCTTTCCATTTTCATATAACCTTGAAATACAATAAAGTCAATGTATGCACAAGGATTCTCTTTTTCTGATGGATTGAGTGATGTAAATGGATTTTTTTTTCTTTTTCTCTGTCAACCTTTACCTAGAATCTATGCCTGAGTCCCACCCTACACCATTTCCCCTTTAGAAGGCTGTGTCCACCCAGTAAGCTTTGTGTTTCTGGTGGTCAGAGGTAAATCATAGCATCACAGAATAGTTTGGGTTGTAAGGGACCTTTAAAGGTCATTTAGCCCAACCCCCAGCAATGAGCAGGGACACCCTCAACTACCACAGGTTGCTCAGAGCCCCGTCCAACCTGACCTTGAAAGTTCCCAGGGATGGGGCATCTACCACTTCTCTGGGCAGTCTGTGCCAGTGTTTCACCACCCTCACTATAAAAATTTCTTCCTTATATCTAGTCTAACTATCTAAATATCTTCCACCCCACCTTCTGATTATCCTTATATCTAGTCTGTCCTATATCTAGTCTATCTAGTCTATATCTAGTCTAAATCTATTGAGTACAGAAAAAAAACCAAAAAAGAGACTCCTCTTTCTTTCATTTTATATCTGACTTGGTAGCTGGGAATGTGCAAAACTGTTAACTCCTTCTCTGAATGAAGACATTTTATAGCACTTAATTCCCACAGCAGCAATTGATGGCTTTATTCTGCCTCCTCCTCCTCCTCCTCCTCATGGCACCCATGCTGTTCTTCCTACAGCGGCACCGTGGCATGTCCTTCGCTGGAGATCACACTGGCTAGTTATTTTGCAATGCAAATAAACCCTCTTTGCACCATTTCCAGGGGAGAGCAACAGAACAGAAGATCCACTTTTGGAAATCAGCTGCTTCTTTCTTACATGCTGCCTTCCACTGTCACAAAAACATTGCACACCGCATCCTTCCATTCCAGATCTTATATCCAACAAGCTTTTGCTGACTACATAACCTTCACTAACCTGAAATTCCTGAGTAGTCCCAGGAGCTCAATGCATCTTGGAATAAAATTTTTGTAATGTCATTTCAGGGTATTCCTAATCCAGAATTATTGAGGAGGCTTGGGTCATGGGAATTGAGTTTGACACTTGACAAATACTTGGCTTTGTGTAAATGGACAGGCCACTGAAATAACTGCCTTTGGATGTCACATGAAGAGAAATTAATTCTTTATTAACTTCCGCAATGATAATCTAATAAACTCATTTGGTCTACTAGTTTCAGCACTTAAAGGGCTCAGTCGATTGGATGCAAATAGATTTTTTTTCTTCCCCTCTGGAACGGTGCCTCTGTGGTGTGCAAAGGGACATCAGTGTGAAAAGCCAGGCCTGGTACGTCAGGACATGGTGTACAAGTGCAGATCCTGCTGCTGCGTGGTGTGAGAGAGGCAGGCACGGCAGAAAGACAAACAGCAGGGACTGGAAAAATACTGGGAAAATACTCTAGCAGACATGAAAAGGGTTTTCTGTTAAAAATTCAGATTTTAAACAAATTTGCTTTGACTTGAATTTAGATCCCTTTTCTTCTTAATCAGGTATTTTAAAATAGTATACAAGGAACCAATAAATTAGCTGTTTCCTTTTAGTATTGTAGTGCAAGACATTAGTCCCAGCAGCATTAGGACTCTGCTGGATGCTGTACAAACACAAAGAAAGCTCGAGCTCCTGTCCTAAAATTTTAGTGGCAAATGCTAAAAATAAAAATGGAACTATGTTGACCAACCAAGCCTCTAATTCTTCTAGAATGGACACACTTGGCCAAGTGTGTCCAACAAGAAAATAAGGCTGTAACATGTGACTTAAGTGTCAAATCAACCCGGCCGTAGCCATTTAGACATTGAATTTCAAACGTCAAGCCACAAGCTGCTGTAGACTGACCAGGAACCATGTGCAAAATAAACAAACAAAAAGGCTAATACAACACAGCTAGATCTCACTCTGCTCCTATCAGAGGATGGACCTTCTCATCAAGAGAGGAGGGATGCCGACTGATGGGTCCAACGCGCTTTCCAGGCTGTAGGCCTGATGCTGCAGACCGAGAATTCAGAGCGTTCCAGCCTACTGCTTTGCCCATCAATAAGCTCATGCAACTGCGATCTTTTTCATATTGCTGCAAACTAGAACCACCAATAAACCTGGCTTTGATCAGAATATCTACACCACACCACTGCTGCCTGTCCTACACCCACACAGTACATCCCTGCCAGCAGTACAACCCAGCAGGGGCCGATTTAAAAAGCCAAGGCAAGGCATGCTTCTGGCCAGTAGGCATTTGTTGGTGCAGCACGTAAAAAATGTTTCTTTTGCAAAAGCCAAATATTTATTAGTATTTGCTAACTGAGTTGCTCCATAACAATGTGAAAAATAGTGAAGTCTAAGTCCGTCATTTCCATGTAAATATATAATTTTCACAGGAATATATAAGCACATATATGCATATTTAGTTCTGATAAGGGGCAATTGTCCTATGAAAGAGATGCTGGAGATAGAGCATGGGTTTTCTAGGTTGCCTTAAGTGTCTGTATCCTGTCTGCTGCTCTCCTCCCAGGGGCAATGCCGAGTCCAGCTTGCTGTGACCTCTCTGGCTTCCCCGTGGAGCTCCCAGCAAGGCCAGGGCCCATTGCCAAATGGGCTGATCTCTCTGGGTTCTCACACAACTGAAGAAAAAGCAGATTGAGGGTGATCCAAATGAGCTTCCAGCTCTAATCAGCCTCAGCAATGCTAGCATCAGCTTCGCTTCCTGAATACTTCGGAGACCTAAGGAACCAGCTGCCTTCATTTTGGAATATTGCTCTCACTGGCAGTCTGATGCCCTGGAGGACCTGAGCCTTGCTGCATACATAGCTTCATAAATGGGATTTTGGCTTCTTTGTGAAAAGAAGTCTGGTTTTTAAATCTGCATCAGTGAGTGGCATGTTGGAGACACCCCCCAGCCAGCCACCCTGCTCTCTGCCCCACTCCGGTGTGCAGCTTTGTACCTCAGTTTCTACGCCTGTCCCTCCCCATCTATTCCTCAGAGTTTGCCACTGAACCTAAGGAATAGGTGCATACTGAACAGACTCACAGAATCACAGAAAATAATCCAGAAGAGACCACCAAAGGTCCTGCAGTCCTTCCGCCATGCCACACCACCAGTTCTGCCCGTGTTATTCTCAGCAGACATCGATGCTGCATCTGTTAATGCCCAGGAGGAATGCGCTGCTGCCCACAGACCCGGCTTCAGTTTCACTAATCCCGTGGGCTCTGTCAACAGCCCAAAGCCAGCTTCTGCTGCTGCTGGGCTAGGAAACGAGTGGCTGTGACATGCCCACCGTTTGCCGAGGTCTGTCTCGCTGCAGCCTTAGCTGAGGTCTCCACATTTGCCTGTGAAAAGCAGCTGTTATTTATAGGCCACTCTCCACTTTCTCCCGATGCTGAATATAGAAGCAATAAAGAGGTGAGGACCATCCCCCTGTTTACAGTGTATTTTTGTACGTCTCTCCAGCAGCAGCTGACGGGGAGGGACACCTCAGCTGTGAGGTGAGAATCTGCTTCTCTCACTCAGAGACCTGCTCATATCGCTCTCTGCCACAGAGATATTCTTACTATCACAGGACTGTGGATGTTGGATCCTGAGGTCCTCAAGGATAAATATCAAGCTGGGTGGTTTGGGGGTGTGGTTTGGGGGTTTGTTTGGGGGTTTATTTCAGGTTAGGGGAGGTTCTTCCTCTTACAGAAGGAACAGAACGCTGACGTTTCCCACAGCGGCAGAGGTTGCTACTCATTTCTCCTAGACGGATACCTGGTTTCAGGGACCATCTGCTGCTTTTTCCAAAGCTGATGCCAGAAACATCTCTCCAGCTGAGAAGCAGGTGGGTGTCTCAACACAACCTGCAGTGGGAAAGAGCCACAACCATTAGCTGCGGTGGCATGGCTGGCCACCGTGCAGCAATGCCGTCGTGTCCTCTCCCCGAGAGCTGGGGCATTCGGCCGGTCCCGGGAATGGGGGCACGGCCATGGGCTCGGCAGGCTCCACACCAGGCTGGCAGATCTCCCGCTTCTGTCCGCCAGGAAAAGAGGATTTCAAAGATGACATTCCAGGCAGTGCGGTACTTTTCAGAGCCCGGTTTGTTTTGAAATCCCCTAGAAAGCAGTTTAAGAGTACAAAACCCATTTTACCACGTCAATCAGGGCACAGGTGTAGCAACAGCTTAACTTAACCTATGTAATGTGCCAGGCACAGTGCAGGCTTCAACATTGCCATGAAAGCACCATCCGCTTGCAGCCAGGACAACTAGGAATGGAAATGTGCTGTGGGACGCTGTCTAAGGGACACACTTCCCGGTCCAAGAGGCATCGATCGGTCTGTCCCACCACCTCCCTGGTGGCTGGGCAGTGTGACAAACCCGCTTCGCTGCTGGAACACTCTCCTTTTCACAGAGGAATGAGAACCAGAACGTTAAAATCAAAAGCAAGGTTCCCTCGCGTTAGAAAAAATCTGCTTCCTCCAGGCTCAGAAAACACTCATTCGTTACTGAGTCTTATTTGCAAAGAAATTTTAAGCAAATATAGGTAATAACAGGATACAATGGAAAATGATAGTCCGGTATGGTTTTCATATTGCATTACTTCAGATCTGCTTGCACCACCTGCTTAATTTCACCTTTCTCCCACTGATATCTCCTGGAGATCTCAGGACTACCTCCCTACATCTATATTTGGGTATAATTTGAGTGTAATTTGATACGTAATTAGGGTAGAATAGAAGACTGAGTATTTAACTACCCATACATCTCCCTCTAATTTAAATAATTCCTAATATATCTAACTAGTTTGCCTCATACTGCACTGATGTGTATTGAACTGGGGATAATGAAATAAGAAATGTGAGGGAGAAAAATGTTATTTCAGAGTCGGAAGATCACCAATTAATGACATGAAAAGCCTGGTGGGAATATCTGTACACTTAATGCCCCTTCTGCTTCGAATATAATGCGGTCATAGTCTCTGGCACGAGGGCTCTCGGAACAGTCTTTAGAACAACTCGTGTTTCTGTGAAGCTGTCTCGATGTGATCAAACATCCCACAGCTTTTGGACAGTACTAAAACATACAGAGAGTAAGAAATAAGAATTTCACCCTCAGCTAGCTACAGCCATGTCTTAGACACCACAGTTAGGAGGGGAAGAAATCATCTTTCACAGCCGAATCTCCCTTTTTCTCTCCTGTGCCTAGAGAGAAGCCAGATGACTGACTGCCTTAAGAAAGAAACCTGTATTTGAGATGGTTATAGTTAGGTGAATTCAGCTCTTTGGTGTGTGAATATACAGCCCTGACGACTCAGCATACCATGTCACAGTCAGGGAATTGTTTAGTTGTCGAATGGGAGTTGGCCGGGTTTTATTCTGGTGACTGCTGGATTTCATCCTGCGACATGGGAAATACTTTAGCACATTCCTCTCTTTAACAATATAAATTGTCTTGCTCATGCTTAAACAGGGGCAGGTGCTGATGGATGCACAGGCAGGCAAGAAGTCAGATGTGGCTGCTCATCTGAGATTTCAAAATGTCATTCTATCTTCACGGAGGGAGGAGGGTAAAATGGAAAATCCCAAAGTTTTTAAAGGGTAAGAGAAGTTTCATCTAGATAATGATAAAAAGTTTTATTATGATATTGGTTGGCTTCTTTCACGCAATGTAAAATACAGCCACTTAAATGGTGCAATTTCAGTATGCAAAATATTGAAAATACAGTGCAAAGTAACCTAATACCAGCTGGTTATTGGAGGAAAAAAAAAGGTGGCTATGGAAGTTGTTAACCATTCCATTGAAAATTGCAATGAAATCCACTCTTTGCAGTGGAATGCTTGAATTTAGATGGGTCATTACTCTCAATGGAAAATAATTTTTCAGGAAATTTTCAATCCTGGCGAAGGTGTAGTGAAAAGCAGCCCATGCACAAGATCCCAGCCTGCCTGGGCTCCCAGCTGTCACGAGCTGGCACACCACCACTGCTTCCCCATGACAAACCCTGGGGCAAAAGGACGTCTCAGCTGAATGCCATTGGGGTACGTTTTTATGGGTTTTTTCCTCAACATAATCTCTACTGTGCCTTCCAAACAATTTCCAGGGATGCCAGCTGGACTTCTTGCATATCAGAGCGTGCTGCCTCCTGCACCCCAGCACTGTGCTCACTGCTCCCCCTGCTCCACTGCTGCCTACCCACCATGCCACCAACGATGCACGCCACAAAATGTTAGGTCACCTCCCTGTCCAGCTTAGGAGCATCGCTCCACAATCTTTTATATTCCTAGGGCAGCTAAGGGGTGGTGGTGGAATCCTCGGTGCTAACTTGCAGTGTCTGGTCGGGAGCAGCTCCCAGCCTTGCTCCCATCACATCACCACATTCCCGATGTGGTGTGGGCACCCGGGAACCCCCGGCTCGCTGGCTCACACGCTCCCTCCCCCTCCCTTGTCAGGGTTTCTTTCTGTGCAGAACAGATGGGGACAAGCTGTTTGGGAACCACCTCCCTTCCCTCTCCCAGACCCTGCGGAAAGATGCATCACCGGAGCAGGGAGCAATCCCCTCCCGCCTGCGGCACAGCACCCTTTTCAGAGGGGCAGGTAAAAGTTTAACCAGGCTGTCTTTCAGCGGTGGAGGCAGAGCCGCCTTTCATAGCCATGATAAATTGCTCCTGTCAAAACTACATGAATGCTCATATTGAAAAGCTCTTCTTTCTTTCTTTTTAACTTTCCCCTTCTCCCCAGTCACACGGCGTCTTTCAGTTGTTAGCCAACATTTAATGCCTGCTTAGTCAAAGGGCACTTCCACTCCTCTTCTCTCTGTCCTGTCCCCTGGGGCTGCTGGGGCTGAGTTGTCACAGAAATACTGACGGGGAATAAAATTAAAAAAAAAAAAAAAAAAGACAGAGTGGGGAAGAAACCCTTTAATGTTTTTAGGGCTTTTGATTTCATTTGAGTCCTTCTACCAGTAGTCCCTAACCAAAGCAATTGTAGGATGGAGAGGTGAACAGACAGATATCTTCCAAGGAAGTTTCCAGTTGTCAGTATGTTCTAAGTTTATATTGTAATATTTTCCGAAGGTGATAAGGAATGCATAACACAGAATAATCCAGAACCCCTCCTCTCCAGCAGCTGAGCAGCAAGGACAAAGCATGCTGGAGGTGTCCCAGGGGGGCAGAGCTTGCCCGGCTCTCAATAGAGTCCTAAGACCCTTCCCCACCTGCCAGCAGGTGCCTTTGCTCCATGGGTGTCCCAGAGCAGCAGCCACCGCTGGTGTAATCTGGGGTGGGTGTCTTGGCCATGGAATTCCCCCCATTTCATTCAAAATTGCCTACTTTTGCCAGCCTCCTGGCCCTGCTGTGGCACTGCTCTGCTGGGGCTGGTGCCCCATGAAGTAGGCTCGTGGAGTCCCTAAAACAGTTACACTGGTCACCGGGGAATGGATAGGAGGGTGGCCTGGTTGTCACCATGAAGATCCTGTGAACCAGTTGTCTGTTCTTGGGTTTGAGAATAATGGGAAGGATGGGTTTAGGGTGCTTGGCAAGCACCGAGCCAGCTCAGCCTGGGCTGGCCAGTCACTCAACCATCTCAGGGTTGCATCTCCAGGAGAAGCGTTGAAGTCCAATACAAGGAAAGTTGACCTGAGCATCCATCCAGAGCACCACGTACTTGGGCTGGTGCCATATTTATACATGTTAGAGCCCCAAGCTCTTCTTCTCCTCCCTATAAGCTTGCTGTGAGGAATGGGAACGACAGGACACAGCACAGCTGTTCCCAGCTGTGCTGCTCTGATGCCCGTCCCCAGTCAAAGCCCACGTTCCACTCGCAGCACACCCAGCTCCCCAGGCGCTGCGGTTCACCCCGAAATACCCAAGCCCTGGCGTGCTGCAGCTCCCATTGCAGAACATCTCTCCCTCCTCCACAATGCCTGAGTGGTAAAAGCAGCCCACAAATTCAGAGCCAGACATTCAACACACATCTCCAAAGAGATTTCAGACCTATTCCCACACTGTGCTCTAATTCCTTCCTCTTACGTCTTATATGTCCATGCTGATATCTAGCCATCGCCTGGCACTCCCAATATATCTTCCAGACTGTAAATATATGTGCTGCTGCCCTGCTACAGCGATCAGTGACAGCAGTATCTGGCACACACACACACACAGAGCTTTCCTAGGTGCATCTTCTCTGTGACAAATATTTCTGCTACGGTCCCCGTAGCTAGTGACAGTGTCGCTACCCTTATCACTATTGGCCTCCCATAGGGTTCAGCCCTATCTACATCTATATATGTATTTTGGGATATTAATACCATCAAGACACTCTTGTTATCTCAGCTTGCTTGCTCATTAACCCTTTTTATACTCATATATACACAGTATACGTGCAATGAAGACTGCATAGCTCTAACTGTTCCCACCTATCTATATAATCCCAAATATTTTAATAAATCTACATGGATGAAGATGACCGGGCTTTGCCCATACATGCACTCTCATTTTAAGGGCTGCATTTCTTCTGACTGCAACAGAGTCATTGGAAAAGCGTCGCCGTCCGAGGAGCAAAAGAAAAAGAGATGCTTAAAGAACAAGCCAAGTAATCTCCAGAGGTTCCAGTTCAAGAACAACATAAGCACAGGCTGAAGGTCAGGCCTGGTCCTTTTTTCAGTCGGCTGCCCTTGTTTTCCCCGGCTCTGACAGTGGTCTGCTGACATTGCATGAATGGTTTTCTCTCTCTGTGCCTCAGTTTCCCCTATCCATCTGCTAGGAAGATTGCTGGTGATGGTCCTTTGGAAAGCGCTTCTCAAACTACCATCAGGAATGTTGTAGGGACTAAGTACTCATGATACCAGCTTAGCTGGTGATGTGTACGCTTGTCCCCACTTGTGCAGAGCCTCGAAACCACAAAGAGCCTTTACACTGCTTCAGCTTGCATGGCTCAAGCCCAGCAGATTTGAGGCCACAGTCTCCTCTCGCCTCCACGTACCACTTCAAATCAGCGAAGCTGCACCACAGTTATTAACTTGTTTTGACTGACTCCTTAAGTTAATTATAATTTCACAGTGTAATATCAAGAATGATTAAAACAATCAGGTTTTCCACCCCCTTGCAATGCCTCCCTCCCTTTGCTTTCCCTTCTCCCCCATCCTTCCCCTGCCTCCCTTCACCCTGGAAGTTTTTAGATACGCTTCTGCACCACTGCAACAAATTGTATGGTAGGATCTGAAATTATTACCCTCTTAAATGCATTAAACTGTTCATAAAGCAATTTGCAATGCCAGTTACCAAACTACAGTGAGCCTCCCAGCCTGACACCTCCCAAATGCAGAAGGATTCTTGGCAGCCGTATCCTGCTGCGATGCACTCTTGCTCGCTAGAGTCGATGTCCGAAACTTAGGAGAAATCAATGCAATTATAGATATGAAGGTCCAATTACTGCGAAATGTGATCAGCCTTTATCTCTGAGTCCCTCCAAGAAAATCAGGGAGGCTTTTTCTTTTTTCCCTTGTGAAGGGCGTTGCAATATAATGCAAAATGATCTTTTAAGAGGGGACTGAGAGAGAGGGATGTCTGTCACTCAGCAGGCCAATTCTGATGTTGCCCGATGCTGATTTCCCTTTCATACTGGTGAGATTATTCCTGATTTACACCTTGGTGCATCCATTGTGGCTGATGAAATCAGTCCCCATTGACATCGCTATAGGGTTCCCAGCCCAGCGCTGCACGTGGCCGTCTCCTCCCCCCCCAGACTCCTTGGGATAATTTTGCCCGTTGAGGATTTTTTTGCCCACTGTCAATCGCATCTGCTCCCCCTCGTGTGGCCATCCTGCAGCGGAGCTGGAGGCGGCAGAGCAGGACACGGAGCTGCCTGGCTGCCCCCCATTAGCATCTAGTGCCACTGGTGGGCTCCTGCCCCAGCATGGAGCAGTGACTGGGCTCCTAAAGGGATCGGAACAGCCTTCCTAGGAAAAGAATTCATCCCTTCTGAGCCAGATTTGATCCTTGTACGTGCCTAGCTGGGCTGATACACACCTCGAGGGGCCAGCCCCAGGGAACCCTCATTTTCCTGGAAAATACAGGCTGGTTCTGACATCCCCAACAAACAGGGGCAGAGAGAATGGTCGGCAGTCACCAGGTGTGCAATAAGGGCAGGTTCTGCTCAATGGCAGTCACACACACCACAATAAGGTGATTTTAACAGAAAAACTATCCCCCCATAGCATTGACTTCGGTTCACGGGGGGTCAGTGAGAGGGGCTTGTGTCTCCCCGTGCTGCACCTTTTATCCAGCAGACCAGAATCCTCATCAGGGCTGCAATTACACAAGTAGAAAAAAGTAACCATCTGCATTAATAAAGAAGACAAACCTTTACCTGTGTTAATTAGAAATAAATTAGCGAGAGGAAAAAAGGTATCTATATTAGCTAATAGTTAATTACTGGAACTATATGGAGAGATATATGTATACAGAAAGTATAAATCTGTTCCAGATCAAGAAAATATTGGGTTTTGTTTCTAGAACTGCAGAACAGGCATTTGTTTGCCACCACAGCCAAGTATGAAGAAGGCCATTTATCATAAACCTCATAGCACCTTGTTCAAGGATCCCAAAGCACTCAGCAAACATTGATAAATAGACCCTGATGCATTCCCAAAGGGAACCATTATCATCATCATTTAACAGCACCAGGCAGGAGCCCAGGAGGCCCAATCTCCATTCCTGCCTACACAGCTCCGGTTTGATCCCCCTCTTCTTCTGGAGAACACCCATCCACTTCCCCAAACAGCTAGTTTGCAACCAAAAGCTGTAGGGAGCCAGGCTGCCACCAAGCTAAGATGTGGGGACGGCAGGGCTGTCATCTGGGCTGGCTTCAAGCTGTTCAGCAGAGCTGACCCTCAACACCTTGATCCATGCCTTTGCCCTGCCGACGTCCCCCAGCGCTGAGCACCACAGGCACAGCCAGGCTCCCCAGGAGGGCACCAAACGGAGGAGAAAACGATGGGGATGTGACCCTTGGATGCCCATTGCCCTCTCCCTGTTCTGTCATGTACAGCACGTTCGAACCAGCAAGGAAGAGCTCTTGTCCCGTGCAGCACAGGAGGGCTGTGCTGCGACCCCGAGCAGCTTCCCTCCGCCTCAGCCCCCTCCGGCTGCCCTGTTTTACCAGGGAGTGTCAAACGGGCTGTGTCACCTCTTTAAACAAAATCCTGGCTGCATTTTGCCCTGGGAAGAGGAGGGGGAGAGGACAGCACGAAGCTGAAGGGCAGGTTGAAATGCGCTCAGGTGAGCGGCAGGCATCTCCCTGCCAGTGGACTTATAGGTGCCGATGGCGTCGTGGCAGGGGACAGAGGCAGCCGAGCACATGCTGCCGGTCAGTGTCACTGCTGCCGTCTGAACAGCTGCACACGTGTCCTCCCAGCCCCACATGTGTGAAGAAATCCTGAGAATGCTCTCCACATGCCAGGGCATGTACTTAAGAGGCCTGAGAAAATAAATAAGCACAATATATCTGTGGGTGTTTTTATTTTCTTTTCAGGTTCTGGACCCAACTTCACATTTTCAAGGGCTTCCAACCACAGCAGCATCCATTTCCTTCTCCTGCCTTTGGTTTTCCCCTCGAATTTCATACGTATTTTCTTTTCTCACCACACTGCCAGAATTACAATAAGTAATTTGCTTATCTGGGGGTACAAAAATTGTGTTACTGTACAGACTGGTTTTGCAACACTGAATGTTGTCTGTTAGGGGTATAAGTGTAGAGTTAATCCTGTTTTTCATGGCCCACACTTTCTCTGTACTTGTTTATTCCACATTTTGTGTCCGCCCCAGGATGGATCAAACTGTTTAACCTTTGACTGCAAAGTCAGAAGAATGACTCACTTGGAAGCTAAAATGTAAATAAATATATGCATTGCTAAATAAATCATACACTAATACACCAAACTAAGGCTGATAAATACCCTGATTAAAAACACACTTAAATAAATGGGGCAAATTATCAGACAGTGGATATAAAAGTAAGAATTTGAGGACATAACTCAACACAGCACATGTCATAATAGCTAAACGGGTTTGATCTTTGACTTTTCTTTACTATATAGAATGAAATCTTTTCTACTACAGTTAAGTGAACCCTAGTATTACCACAAACGCTACAAAAAGAGACGAAAGACTCTTTATTTATTTATTTATTTATTTATTTATTTATTTATTTATTTATTATTGATAACTTTAAAAAACTTTTCTTGTTTACATTGACTGAAAAATGCCCCAAACCACTTAAACCATCTAGTACAGCACAGAGGAGTGGGGACCTGGTAAATGACGTCCCTCTTTGCCAGTATCCCTGCCATAGCTGTGTGTGCCTGCAGACAAAAATTAGCCTCCTGTACAGGTACCTTCCCCTCTGGCATTAAATTACAAAGCACTACCCCCAATTACAGTCTCTAAAACCATTAGCAGTTAAGAGAAAATAATCCCTGCAATTTGTGCAGCAATAAGTATTATGTACGATGGAGGAATATACAAAAAGGAGTGCAGAGCTGCCGGAGGACGAGTCTCTCGGCTCAGGACTGCCACCTCCCTGCTCGCAAAGTGGAGAGCTGCTGGAAGCAAATTTTATTAATTTATTTCCTATTTTCTTGTGTCTTGCCCTTACTGAACTGCCTCAGCATGGCAAGCCTGTCTGCAAGGACTTGCATGCTAGCACATGTCATTTTTTTTGGCACCCCTGAAGGAAAAGGTAGTGTTTGCCTCCCACGCCGGATCGAGCCCTCCGAACCTGGTGTTCCCACATTCTTGACTGCCCTGCTGCATGTGAATCGCATACCAACTAAGCAGTCCTTTAGATCACCTTCCTAGTTCAATTTTTTCCCCCCACACGCTGATTGAAAAGCAAATGAAATACTTCTTCTGCCACCAATTTCTTTTCTTCATGTACCCACCTGCACTTATTATTTCTGAAGAATCTTATCAACCAAGCAACAGGTTTCTAAAGGGGTGATTTGGCCCCTAGGTGATACACTGGGCTCATAATTTATGAAGGGCAGAGCTGTTAGGGGAAGATTGCTCTGAAGTGCTTTGACCTGAGCAGACACCCAAGGGGATGCAACGGAGAGAGCATCCTCCCCTGCCAGCCCCATGGCGCACCCAGCCAGGCATGGCTCGGAGGAGACAACTACACGTGCAGGGTCTTCTGGAATTTACCAGGAAGATTTTGGCCACCTTAGATTAGTGATTTAGCTCTCTTGCTTGCCGCCCTGGGATTCTCCAAATAGCCGCTCTTGTTTAGTGTGTTCTCCCTGCAGCTCCTGCACAAAGCAGTTTCTGTGTTGTAAGCATGCTTTTCTTACCCATCCCACACCAACTCCTTAGACTTCAAGAGGTGAGGACTGAAACTGAAGAAACAGGGTCCTAGAATTCAACCTGGATCAGTTATGGAGTCATGCCAGCGACATAAAGAGCTGGAGTAAAAAAACCAAGGATCTGCAACTCCCAAAAATTGCAAGGGGAAGCCCAGTCTTTAGGCATATACTTGAATTTTGTTGGAGTGGGATTTGAAGTATGTGTTCTGGTGCAATCCTGGATCAAAATGCATTCTTAAAAGAAGGCCTAAATACCTTAGATTTACAGATAAACTCTTCCCCTCACTGCCCTTGTACATGCAAGACGTGGCCAAGGCAGCTTCCAAAACTGCAGAAGGGCTTTTGGGACTAAACCCCAAATCACACTGGTGCTCTTCCCACTGAGGACACTGGGGTTTGGCATAAGGGTTTTATTGAATTTCCACATCCCAAATCTTGCCTTTTCAAATGCACGAGCACCTGGTCATAACAAGACAGAACTTCCTTTTGGAGTTCTGTTTCATTTGCTGCTACCAACCCATGAACAATAGATGATTCTTGAGCAGGGCAATTCAGATAATGTAAAAATGAATTTCTTTTTGCTAGCACAGTTAGCTAGAAAGCTTTACATTCCCTATTGACGTTATCTAGATAAAATAGATTGCGTTGCCAGTGCAATGCTGTTGCCTCCCATCTGAAGCCAAAGTCACCCACACCCTCCCTGAAGTTGAAAATGAAGCTTTCCCACCCTCCAAACTTTGATCACAGTCCCAGCAGATGCAAAATATTTGCAGTAAGGGGGTGCCAGTGCCGTCAACTCGCCACAGTAGCTCCCAGTCAAAATGTTTGCACGCACACTTCAGAGTATCATTTATCTTGAGAGATGTCAACTCCAAAAATGTTAGCACGTGTCACTGTCAAAGCAAATGCCAGAAATTAGCTTTCTTTCATCTGAAAGAAGAATAATTAACTTTGCAACTGTTTCCAAAAGTGCTAATTAATGGGTTTCACCAACTTGACTTGTCAGGATACATCTTGATTGGAACAACAGCTTGTCCTTCCCCTTGAGGATTATGGCTCTTCTTTTGGACTCTTTTCCTCATCCACCAATTTAGTGAGCTGTGGAAAATAGATGTCATTTATAACACAAAAATAAACATGTGAAAAAGGGAAAGCCCCAGAGACAAGTTAAGCTTTATTAATTATTGGTGTACTTTTCTCTATTAGTAATAATGTAAAAACACAATGTTCCATTTTAACAGAATAACCTTTTAAACAAGATGGAATTTTGTTGACTGTTTAGCTTCCTGAAAAAAACAGGACAAATCTTCACCTGGGATGTGTCTGTGCATGGGAACGGCTTGGACTGGACCAGAGAGTGGGAGCAGCTCTCCCTCCCTTGCCTTAGAAGTCTCCTCACGGACCTAAGCCAAATACCACCTGGAAGTCCACTCTCCAATGCTCTGAGCAAACTCCAACTCCAGAGAGCACGTTTGGAGTATTTAAATTTCTCCAGCAGTTTACGCAACACATCTTCTCCCAGCTTTTGGCAAGGCGTTAAGTTTCCTGACTCTCAGTTCTGAGCTCCTTCCCTGTTAAGCCATGTCACTCCTTGGGTGCACTCCCACCCTGGTTTCAGCTGGGGTAGAGCTCCATCCTCCCACCAGCAAAAGGTCTGCAGCTTTTCTGCCCTTGCTGAGTTGAAAAGCAAAACGCCTGAGTTTGCCAATGGGATCCAGCTATCCCCATCCCACAGCAAGTCACCAGGAATCATACCACGCTGCCTAAATCCCCAAGACCCTTTGAAAGCCCAAAAGCTTGGATCCACCTAACAGTTTAAGAGACTGTGGCCTGGAGAACCACTGAAGGTCACAGACTTTATATAAGGAGCCTGATGAAGTCTCAGAGCCTTACATGTGCTCCTGGAAAAATAAAGTAAATCAGGAAATCAAGTGGAAAATCCAGGAGGTTATTATTAAAAATCCACAGCTCAATTATCGTTATAATAAACCTTACACCAGAGGTCATTTACATTCATGGTAATTAAGGAGGAAGGTTATGGTTTGAGAATAACTATATATCAACTAAAGAAGAGTTTTATTGCAGGAAACTTGTCCTTAGCACTGCTACCTAAATTGGTCCTGCCAGGCTGAAGACAAACTGAAATTGTGCTCACCTGGGATGCCGAGAGCTCCCTCAGACTCTCACCCCCCAGCAGCTGCTTCCAATCCCCCCAAGAGGGCAGGAGGGCTGGTGCCACCTGAGCCAGACCCTGCCCCTTCCAGGTGGACGAAGGAGTGGGATGACATACAAAGAAGTCAGTGGAGGATGGGGAATGGTTTGCTTTGGAGAGGAGGTGGAGGAAGGACAGATCTTCAGGAGAGGTACCGTGTTTGGGGTGTGCTGAACTTGTGCAAGAGTTGTGGGATGCTGTCTGGTTTCTCTCTGTGATGAGCTGGGCTCTCCTTGTTGCCTGGAAGGAGAAAAAAAAAGAAAAAAAGGTTGAGGACATCTGAGTAAGAGTTCTGCTCATTCAGCTGCTTGCTTTCTCAGAGGCTTGTGCTAGGCTTTTGGGGGTCAGAGAAGGAAGTGTCCAGGCTTGCGTGCCCCTGAGCTGGGGTTATGAGGACACGGGAGGTCTGGCTCAAGCAGTGAGCTCTGGCTTGTGTTTATGCAGAACTTGATGGTGCTGGCTCTTCTGAAAACTCATTGTGAAAGCTGGGGGGGTGTGTGGGGTGTGGAACATAATCTAGGAGCCACAGCTGAATTCAGTAAAGAACAGTGGACCTCTTGCATGGGCTGATGACCTCTCTGTCTTGGTTTTTGCTGAGTTGTTCCTTATACTCAAACGCTGGCAGCAAAGGGTTGATAAATTATTACTTCTGGTTATAAGCACATTAGGACATAAGGGGCAGGTGGTTATATGTGTTTAAAAGTACATCTAGGAGTAGAGGAGGTGGCTACAAGCCATGTGTTAATGTTTTAAACTCCTGATAATAGGTGGATTGGTAAGTTTTAAGCAGCTTCGTGCTTTTGAGCTGGTCATGAGCTCTCTGCTGATGTGTCTGTAGCCTGAGCAGTTTTGCACTGGCTTCTCATAGTAATAAACCCCAAGAATGTTTTAGCCTGGTATTTTCATTGCAGGGGCCTGGGAGGGGGAGAAGCTAGCTTTGACAGAAGAGGGCAAACGGATGGGACTAACACCCTGCCTTGGTTTCAGCTGGGAGAGAGTTAACTTTCTTCCTAGTGGCTTGTACAGTGCTGTATTTTGGGTTTAGCATGAGAATAATGTTGATAATCGCTGGTGGTTTAGTTGATGCTCAGCAGTACTTACTCGAAGTCAAGGACTTCTTGGTTTCCCAGGCTCTGCCAGGGAGCAGGTGCGCCAGAAGCCAGGAGGGAGCAGAGCCAGGACAGCTGACCTGAACTAGCCAAAGGGATATTCCGTACTATAGGACGTCATGCTCAGTATATAAACTGGGGAGAATTGGCTGGGAGCCACTGATTGCTGCTGGGGGGCTGGCTGGGCATCAGTCAGCAGGGGGTGAGCAATTGCATTGCGCATCACTTGTCTGTCTTGGGGTTTATTTCTCTCTTTTTGTTGTCTCCCTTTTCATTACAATTATTATTTTTATTATATCATTATTTATTTCAGTTACTAAACTGTTAATCTATGGGGTTTATTTTTTTCCGGATTCTTCTTCCCCCATCCCACTGGGGCAGGGGGGAGCAAGCAGCTTTGTGGTGCTTAGTTGCTGCTGGGTTTAAACTGTGACCCATCCTGAAGGACATCATTACAAGGGTCAAACTAAGTTTCCCTGCCATCTGGTCACAGACTAGCCTGTAAGAGTTAAACCTGAAGCAACTTCACCTTCAGGGATGTCAACATTATTTACTAGATGTTTCTACTTAATTTGTTGCTATATTTACACTTACAGTAGAAGCTAAAATCCTGTGTTGCTGCATTTTTAAGTAGAGTCTATTTTTATCTATGGAGGAAGGGAAGAATTTTGACATTTACTGGAAGGTATGGGGTTGTCATAGCTCTGAAAAAATAAATATTCTGGAAGAATAAATCTCTCGCCTACTTATCGTCACTTCTTGAATTTCACCTGTAGAATCCAGGCAATCCACTAGATTAAATTTAGGGCAACAAAAAATACTTAGGGCATAAATTTCTACTGGTTTCCTATTTTGAATGGCCCTTCAATCCAATGAAGATGCTGTGGGCACATATATGCTGGTTTCCCATTCACCTGGTGCCGAACACACAGGGATCTCTACAAAAGTTGGCCGAAACACTGGTGGGAAGACTATTTGTGTAATTAAGATGAGGAGGGGAAAAAATCCTTTATGCAGAGCTCTGTACCACCTTCAGATGCATGCTGGGGCAATTCTAGGTGTCATGGGAAGCACTGGGGATGGCAGAGCCAGGCTTGGATCTGGGCTGAACCCTTCCTGAGGCCAAAGGAGTCCTCGAAGAAGGCCTGTGGTATTTTATTACATGTTTGTAAATACGAGGGGAGTTTTGTCAACTAACACAGAACGTGTCACACCTGGGTTGTGTATGGATGAGTGGTTGCCAAAATCACCAGCATTGGCTCTTGCCAAGGATGCTGCCAGATGCTTGTTGTCTTCCACTTCAAAAATCCAGTGGGAGGAACCCTCCAGGTTTAAAAGAAGAAGGGTGGATAAAGGCAGTCACGTTGCATTGCATTCTCACTGGATGCATTTAGCAGGGGAAATGGTCCCTTTCTGCACAAATGTGGATCTTGGCTGTGAGGCATGTGCAGGGGCTCCTGGCTGCGGTGCCCTCTGGGCAGGGTGGTGGGGCACAGGGCAGGCTGGGGCTTAGGCTGATGGGCAGCTGGGGAAGGAAGGGACTCTGCACAGTGAAGGCTTGAGACAACAGCTCAAAGCCAGCAGGGACTTGAGTGAAGTGCAAAACTGTCTCTTTGCAGTGTTAGTCCCTACCCTGTGTGCATATATATATGTTGGTAAAACATGACATGAAAAATCCTCTGCTGCAGATGAAATAGGCTGTACGCTGCAAGTCCTTAAGCTCTACTTATTCTGTTTTTGCCCCCCCCCCCCCCCCCCCCCCCCCAAACGGTTATGACAGCATCTAGGGAAAAAACAGTATGCTGTTTGCATGCAGAGGCTGGGCCTCTCGACCCAGTGCTAGCTGGTGATGCTCCCACATGCTCTCCCCTGCATTTCCCCATTAGTGCCCTCCCTGCTGGTGCCCTGCCCCAGCTCTGGGAGCACAAGGACACCAGCCCTGCTAGGCGCAGCCTTGTTGTTTTGCGGCTGCTGATAGCCAGAGAGGTGAGCATGGGCTTTGTCGAGGGGCTGCTATGCAGATGATGGGTTTTGTCTCCGTTTACTGGCGTGCATCTCATAACCAGATTTCTCCCCTGTGCATATCCCCCTTTGTAACCCCCTACTGACAACCCCTCCCGGATTGGGCTCCTTTACTAAAAATTGGTTGAGAATGAAGGGGGGCAGAAACTTTATTAGTGTTATATGTTATTTTCCTTCTCTGCCTTCTCCCCCCCTTTCTCCTCCTGCATGATGAATTGCCAGGTACTGAGATGGTAGCTCTAGCCCAGGCACTCAGCAATCTCCTCCTGGTCCCTTGCACAGACAGATGGGACGGCCCGTGTCCTTGACCGTGATTGATTAGCTGGAGAAAGCCTGTTGAGTGGAGTTCCATGAAGATTGATGCTTTCTCCTTCTAACAGCATTTCCAAAAAGTTTCTATTACATTTTGATTATGTTTATAGAATCTCACTGGTCTCCCGGGAAGATTCAATCTTCTTTTTCCCCCTCTCCCCTCTGTGCAATGTGTGTAACTTCCCTCCTGTGCATATGCTGTTCATCCATCTCTTACCTTTATTCTTTTAGTGGTGCCCCCAGAGGTGTCTCAGGACAGTTCCCTTCCCATGCCCCTCCTGTCCCCCCAGCAAAGGTACTTCCTCGTTAATCCTTGCCCTCTGGCTGGTAGAGGCCACAGACAAAGTAGGAGTTCCCTGGCACTAGGTGATGCCTGCCCATCTGTGGCCTCTAAAAGCTGCAGAGCAGCAGCAAGGAGCACTGTCTCTGATGGCTTGGTGGACAACTGAAATATGGGACCACCAAGGGTGGTATCTGGATGAAGAAGCGCTGCTTCCCTGTGCAAGAGGCTGTGGTTCCTACCTGCCCACAAAACCTGCTTTGTCCTGCCTGGACTTCCTGCAGCTGGAGGGCTCCGCTCAGCTACTTGCCTGTCCCGAGTCACTTGTATCAGCTCAGATGCAAGTCCTTAAAAGCTGCAGGACCTTTTGAGCCTGGGGTTAGTGTGTTTGCCCAGGGAGGGGGCCAGAAAGATGAGCTATTTCAGCATTGCAAGCTACCTTATTGCAGCTGGGTGAGGGGTGACAGCAGAGCAAATAGTGCTGGCTCTGTCAGCATCACTGTAGGAAGAGGATTTTGTTTCACGAGGGAGGCTCAAGTCCTGTGCAGTGTGATCTGGGGTTGTCCATCTAGGAAGGCTAACATTTTTCAGTAGCTCCATAAAATGTGTAGATATGTGATGATTCATAAGTAATAACTTTGGTAAAGTGCTGAAAAATGTGCTCGCTGCTGCATAGAAGCAAAGATAAAGTTGGTCCCTGACATCAGATAAATCAACTTAAAATGCTGGGCTTCTCCAAAGTGTTAAAGGAACCTTTTCAGTTGGTTCCTAATTGTAGCAAATAATTATGTTACTAAATCTCATTAAGAAACTGGCTCTCCTGGTCTTTCCCTTCTTATTTAATTAAACAGAGAGCCGGGCTCTTTTGTAGAACAAAAGTCACAGGCAGCCACCTTGCTTTCACTGTGGTATCCTCTCTAGGAAGCCACGTCCCTTGTGCCACCTCAGCAAATGAGCAGGAGTTGCCTGTCCTGAGCAGTGGGAACGGTCCCACGAAATGAAGGGTTGCGTACGTACGCCTGTGTGGGCTGAGCACAGCGCCTGTGGCATGGGAATGGGAAACGGCTTGTGGCTGCCTGTCTGCTGCTGTCTAGAGGAAGGAGGGTGCAATCTGGTGTCTGCTGTTCCCCCTTCTCTCCTTGCTTCAGAGGTTGTGGGTCTGTGTCCCAAAACTGGGGGGTTTATGGGTGGGGTGAAGGGGAGTATCTACCAAGAGGCATCCATGCGATGCTGTAACCACCTTCACCTAACAAGGACCACCTTCTCCAACTGGTAAAGCACAATGCCCTTGGCAGATACTTACGTACTGGCTATATACTGCATTAAGGGGTAAATACAGGTAGGGAACAGCAAGCCAGCGCGTGCAGGCTGAGCCACGGGTGCACGGTGTGACCTGGGAGATGGCAGTTGCTCACTAAAGGCCTGCAGAGGAGGGGGGGGATGCAGGGAAGTGGTGCTGCCAGGGCTCTGCCAGCCTGTGTGGCTGCTGTGATGGCAGTAATCGCTACCACGGGTGTTTGTGTCCCAGTGAGCTTCTCAGTGTTGGCTGAGAACCACGAACCTTTGTACACCTGAGGAAACAGGATCAAAGGAGTGATGAATGCAGTTACTGAGGAGGCAGGTGAGAGGCAAAGACAGGACCGGTGCTGCCACCGAAGAGCCTTCCTCCTCCAAATGCCTTTCCGGGGGTCCCACAAGCTGTGTGGCACCTTGATGGGACAGAAAGACACTCTGGAGGTTCTCTCATTGTTCCAGTACTGTCCCTTTGCCTGGACACTGGTGCAGCACTCCTGTTTCCAGGCATCACCAGTTGTCTGCAGTGTTTTAGCTATATGTTCAACTTGTCAGCCTCTGCTTTAATGTCACCAATGCTTGTATGTCCCTGGGTGCCTGGTGAGGTAGCAGCAATGCTGGGGGAAGCCTTGCCAAGGCAATGCAGTGCTTGACTTGCATCTTGGCTATTTTGCTCCTCAGTGGGGTCAGCTCGCCCCAGCTGAGCTTCATGGCACAGAGATGACCCACTTCCCCCAGGCTGGAGCTTGGCAAAGCTGCCTCAGGTATTCTGCTACTTCCCAGCAGCATTGACACAGCCTGCATGGGTCTTGTAAGGGTGACGTGGTACCCCCCTTCGCTGGCAGAGAGGCCACAGGGCATGGCAGGACTTCACTAGGCTGCCTGCTGTGTGTGTCCCTGCATCGCTGGGTATGTGCACGCAGCCAGTCTTCCCTGAGAGTGGAAATTTCTGGTATGTAATTATTAGTACAAGCCATGCAAGGACTTCTGCTTTAATTTTTTGTGCTCCTTCTCCTTGTGTAAAATCAGGCTGGGCAGGAAGCCCATGATTTATGTGAGAGAGGCATGTGTATGGATTCCCCCTCCCTGCGCAGGAGATGGTGTGGCGTCCTGGGATGCAGCCCTCAAAACCCCTGAGCTCTCTCCCTCGCCATTAGCTCGCCTGCCTGCTCCTGCCATACCAGGCTATTTTTTAAAATATAGACCCCATTTTTTATTTCTGCATTTATTACAAATGCAAATTACAGATGAAAGCATCAACTACACAAACCATTACTCAGAGGAGCATCTTTCCAACTGCTGGACTTGGACTGAACAGCTTGTGGTTAATTTGCTATATAATCACTGCCTGCAACAGGAAAGCAAGTGCTTCAACTGTGCTAATATTATGAAAGGGGGAAGTTAACCATAGAGATAAATTCTGAGGAGCTGCAGCTGGATGAAAGAGGGAAATAAATGTAGCTGGAGTCCAGGCTTCAGGCTTGCAAAAGTGGCCGCTTGGATATTTAAAGGGATAAAAGATAAGAGTTCAGGTTAAACACGGGGGTTTGAAGTTGCTTTAGCCTGAATATATTTCCCCCTAGAAGCAGAGAATCCCTGCAGCTCCCATTGACCTGCGATTTGAGCAGCTCCCTGGACTGTACACAGGCATGCAAATGTAATAAACTGTCTGCACTGCCCTGATTGCTGGGTGGCTCCCAGGGCAGCTGCTGTTTGCAGAGGCAGGCGCAGGCACCATGGTACAAAGGAGATGAGCACATGACAATTTAGCTGGCAAGATTTTACTGGGGGGGGGCGGGGCGGGAGGAAAGTGGAGTGTCCCCTCTCCATCAGCCAGGTCTGTGGTTTTGGCATCTTGCACAAAAGCCAGGGGAGACTGCATCCCGGGGCAGCTAGAACTGTGCCCCCGCTGTACGGTGCTGGGGGAAGGGATCAGTGGTACCTCCAGAAACAACGTGTAGGGTGCAACAGGTCTGCTTACCTTGGATGGAAGAGACGCTGATCTTGCTAGGACAGAGTGCCCTGCTGAAGAACTGCCCTGGGACAGAAAGCATTACCGTCTTGTGGCACTGCTTTGTGCCCGTCAGCACACTGCTTCACCAGAGCTGGCTTAATACCCTGTGCATGTGACTGAAATAGTATTTAGAAGTTCCCAAGCACCCCAGGCTTCCTTACCCTTTCACTCCTGTGCCTCCAAATGTAATAACAGTTTAATACTCGTTCTGTTTTGCAAAGTGCTCTAGGGATTAAAAACTGTTCCTGTAGATTATCTCTCGAGACAAATCTGAAGCCTTGACTAACTCTTTTTCTCTGGAGGCTTATGAGAAGCAATAGCTGCTAGATGAGCAGAGATAGGAGGCATGTACAGGAGGGGGGAGACTGAATCAGCTCAAGATGGGTGAGCTGGTTCTTATGAAGCAAGAGAGCTCCAGCTCCAGGAACCATAGATTCACATCCACCTCAGACACCTTTTCAGACTCTGAAATGTTTGTGTGTGTTTTTCACAGATTCCCAGGCTGGGAACAAAATACTGGGGTTGGGGAGGGGGTGTGAAATGTTGGGACAGTTTGTGCCTGGGAGAAGCTAGCTGAGTCCTCTGAGCGGTGGGCTGAGGTTACCTCTGTGGTGGCAGCTGGAGGGTTCCCTGCAGCAGATGTTGTGGCACAGGGCTGCTGAGGTGTTCTTAAGCCCCACCGGCTATGAAGAAATTGTGCTGACAATGCAATATACTTGGCACTGGCAAGAGCCTGCCCTTGCCAAAAACTTGGCTATCAGCAGCCACTTTTGCAAGCCTGAAGCCTGGGCTGCGGCCACATGTGTTTAAGGTGCAGCACCAGTAGAAAGTGTCACTTCGCTTCCCTGTGCTGGGAATTGGTTTTCATGGGACTTTCAGGCCATGAGGGCATATAGCAAAGCTTTGACGGTCAGTGCAGGGGGTGTTAGCACCTGATGAACTGAGTTTTGAATGACTGACCATAACAAGGGTTTTTGTCTTTTCCAGAGCTGAGTTAGATTCCTGGACCTTCTCAGTCTTAGGGAAGTGTCCCTTGATCTTTTGGTTTTAAGTCCACAACATTTTGTCCAGTCTTGAGATACAACTGTTTTTCTTCTCCAGCTGATGGGTAAAAGCATTTTCCTTGCCTCCTGGTTATTTGCTACAGGACCATGGTAACTCCCAGCTCTAACAAATGCAGTTCCAGAAGTTAATCACTGAGCAGGGAGGATGGAGACATTTGGGGTGCATGTGTAAAGAACAAGAGGGCCAGAGGCCCTGTGTGGGCAGGGGAATGGGAAGGAGATGCTATTTGGGGAGAGGGGAAGAGAAAGCAAGGGTGTCTGGACGATGGTGGGACTGTTGCGTCAGTGCTGGCCTTGCAGTTTGACTCCCCAGTCAAAACAGATGAGCCATGAAGCTTTATGCTCAGTCAGGAGAGGATGTTAGGAGAGCATATCACAGCAAAGATCACCAAGGCTCACTCTAGCAAAGACCATCCTGAGATGTGTGTCATGGTACATGGCATACAGTGCTGTTACCTACTTGGGTTAGGTTATGCCAGCTCAGCTTGACACGGCAAAAATTGTAGGGAAAAGATATTCCCACCCGTGGGTTGTGAATGAAGCTCACTTCCTCCTGATAGCATCACTTCTTAATGCAAAGAACAAGGATGGTGTGCATTTCATGAAGGGAGAATTTTCTGGAACTGCTTGTTAGCCTGGTACTTAAGGGCTACAGCTGGAGAGATCAGGGGTCAGATCCACCTCCCTCTGCTCAGAGCCCCGCAGTGTTTCCTTCCCTTGCCATGGCTGCAAAACCCTCTGTGCTGGTGCCAGCTCAGTGCAGGCATCTCTGCACGGTGAAGCTGGTGCACCCGCAGGGATGTGCGGCTCACCTGGGCGTGTGGTGTGAGCTTGGCGAGAATGTCTGCTCGGGCAGCTCACCCTGAACCTTTCCAGCTGTGAGGTGGGGGATGGGGGCCCACGGCTCCAAGGGAGACGTCTGGGCTGGTTGCTGTGTGCTCGGAGCTGGGTGGCCACTCGCTGGTGGAGCAGCCATGCGTCGTGAGCTCCTGCTGCAGAGCTGCACAAAGCAGCAACCCAGGGGCTTCCCAGCACAGCATCAGCAAACCGCAGCCTTTGCACAGGCTGATCCCTGAACGCCCTGCTGAGAGGGGAAGGGAAATAGCTTCAGACAAAGTAAAGCAGCCGAGGGGGCTGCTACTGATGCCAGAGCCTCCTGAACTGGTGCTGTGAGTTGGGCATGGTGGTCGGTTGATGTGTTTTCAGTGCTGGTTTTTGGGTGCAGATCACCAAATGGTTTCAGAGAAACCTCAGTGCGGAGCGAAGATGCTCTGGGATACCCTTGTGGTATCACAGCACGAGGGTATCCGCCTTCTCCAGTGTGGGAAGCAAATGCAGAAGCACTCGGGACAACGGATCTCTTGGAATATGATCTAGAAGCGCTTAAGCTGCTTTTCCTGCAGCCTTTGTGGAGCTCAAACTCTTCAAAACTGCCCCAGAAAAAGGTTGCAAATACCATAAAGACTGAGAAAGCCAGGATGATGTGAAGAGAGGGATTGCTTTTTCAAAACTAGTCGCTTCTGCAGTCTTGTGAAGGGCAACTCCACAACCTGGGTGCACTCTATATCGGGTTTTGTGTTGGCTTTTAAGTACTTATTTTGTCCTAGCCTTTCAGAGGTACTAATTTGCTTTGTCACTAGGCCCTTTGATGAAAGCAGCTTGTTACTTTAAGGTAACCTGCCAAAACCATCTTCTGGGAAAAGAAATGAGTTGCGGTTAAGACATGGCCTTTTCTGTGTGCGAGTTGAAGTAGTTGGGTGCTAGCATTAGAAAATTCAATAGTGTTCTAGTGAATAAAAGGGAAAATACAATAAGCCATTAAATAACTTGCTTATGTTTCAAAAGAGAAGGAAAGCTCAGTGTTGACAAGGTTCCTCAAGCACCTTCCCACATAGCTAAGGTGAGTTCACAATCAAGCTCCAGTCCAACATCAAAGGAGATGGGTGTCTAGGAACTTATCCACATCCACATAAGGGCCAATTTCTAAAAGCATTTCAAATTTCCTGGCTCTTTTTTTTTTTTTTGCATGTAAAAATTGCTTTTACTAGTGTAGAGAAAAGGCAGAGTTTGTTCAGGCTATGAATTAGTGAAGCAAAAATTGTGGATATAAATTGAGAAGCTGCTTTTGGTACCTTTGCCCAAAGACTAAATGCTGCAGAGCAAAATCACAATAAATGATTTAGAGAATAATCAATAACATTAAAACCAACTGGCAAAGAACTGTCTCTGCATCTATAATGTATTTTCTAGATATTATTAAATAATACATCAGAAGCAAACTCTTGAGTGATGAATTTGGCAGCTGTTTTGCAAAAGGTGATTATCTCAGGTGCTATCCTTCCTCTGCTCTCCGGAGGAGGTGATTAGCACACTGTGCAATGTCTCCTCCCTTTTGAAAAATAGTTATTGCATAGACCCTAAAGGTGTTTTGATGCCAAAGGCACATCTTTCAGATGTGACTGAGCCTTGGGGTCATGCTGATCTGCAGGTAGACATACTCTAATCTTAATCAGACAGACAAAGATTTTTCTTATCTAGTCTCAAAAGGTGCTGCACGTGGGATGTTTGATGCCTTCTCCTCCTCAGCCCTGCTCTGGAAGGCTCAGCTGGATACTGGGGGGCAGTAAGGCTGTGCCTGAGAAATAGAGGAGGCTGGAACGGTGGTCCTGGGCATGGATGAGTGGTGTGGTGGGGCTCTGAGCCTGCCCTGGTGCTGGGGAAGCAGCATGCTCAGCCCTGTGTTAGAGCTCAGCTTGTCCCAGAGCTCTGCACATTCTGGTTCAGAGTATGGTGTGACCATGGCACTATGGTGACAAGGTTTAGACCTTCGTGGCCCTGCGCACATAGGCTCAGCTGGCATCCTCTGCCCTCCCTTTGAGCAGAGGAATAGGAGTTTTTAAAAAAGATGGTTTCAAGTTGTCTCCCAAAGAGCTGGTCTAGGGGTACCCAGCCAGGAGGACTTCCCACCAGTCTGCCAGGGGAGAGGGAAAGGAGCTGTCGAGTTAGTCACTTTTATCTAATTACGCTTCACCCCTCGAAGAAAAGCCTTTGAACATGAAATTCAGCAGTGACTTACAATTTTGTGGCTTTTTTTAAAACTAAGGCAATTTTTTTCTAGCCTAGAGATGTAACTGATCTTTTTACCTTTGGGTTGGGTTTTTTGTTAAAAGAAAGATAAAACGTGCTGTTCGTTCATCTGTCTCCACCCTGAACCTCACTGCTGTGAGGAGGACAGGATTAACTGTGGGAGAGCAGTGCTTCTTATCCCAACAAGTGTAATGTTTTTTCCAGGCACCACACTGCTCTTGCAAAGCAATTCTTGTAAGACTTCGGCTAGACCTGGCAGTTCTGACAACCCTTTAACCTCCAGTTACTAAATTGGAAGTGCCAGGCATGTCCCCAGACACTGCATCTAGGGGGATGGCATGTTGGGACGCTGCTTTCCTACAAGGACTGAGTTCAGGCTGGTTGAGCTCACCCCAGCTCAGCTCCTCATCCATAGCAGCAAGTCTGGAGGCTTCCAAATGCAATTAGACAAATGCGTGGGAGAAAAATCCAGCCATGTCCATTAAACAAAATGATCCTTTCTGGCTCAGGGACTCCTCCCTGAGCTGCAGAGCTGGAGTCTGGAATGATTGTTAACTTTATATTCTTCTCTAAGCAACTTCTGTTTGCCACTGTTGGAAACTAGGTCCTGGTGAAATGGTAACTGGTTTAAATTGTTTCCACGTCCTTTTACAGCAAAATTTCAAGCATTGGTGTTTGGAACTACCAATAAAAAGCTGAAAGGCTCTGTAGGTTATCATAAACAGCATCCAGCCTTACTCTGATAGACTCAAAAAAATATTTTTATTCCATTTTTGAGTGATCTGCACTAACAGAGCATGGTCTGGTTTTGGTAGATGCTTGTGTGGTTGAAATCTGTCTCACAAGCTTGCTCAACCTTAATTGCAAGGGCTTTCTGCGATTCAGCCTCCCTTTTCAGCACACCTGGAGAGGAGTCAGCAAAATGGAGATGCTGGCAGAGGTGAGATGAAAGCCATGCTGTTTGAAAGGAAAGTAAAAATGCAAATAAGGAGAAGCTACGTAACACCTTTCTTCCCCTTGCTTAACAGAGGAACATGGCTTAGTGGTGGATTTGGCAGCGCTGTGTTAATGGTTGGACTCGATGATCTTAAAGACCTTTTCCAACCTACACAATTCTATGATTCTGTGACTCTGTCCTACTGCTGTGTCCTGATGAGCTGTCAGGGTCCAGCCACTGCTCTTTTATTGAGAAATAGTTAATCTGTCCTTAATACCAGACTGATTTGAAATAACCACCAAATGATGCATGATATGATCGGTATCTTACCTGAATAATAATTGATCACCAGCTTAACCATTCCTGTCCTGATACAAAACACCCTGGATATACAGGCAGCAGGAAAAGCCCAAGACCTACTTAGGTTTCTGCACCTGAGGGTACCGCAGTACCCTCTCATGCTTAGAAACTGTGCAATGATGTCACTGAACCCCTTAAAATTAAGACTGGTTAACTGCTCATTTTAGCAGCCTTTTGCTACTTTCAGTTTTCAGTTTCTTGGTCTTTCACAGTAGAATTTGACGTCAAAACTAGACTCCACGGTAATGACAAATTCAGGTGATGGGTAAAGTATGACTAACTTGCCTTACACATGCTTCTGCAGAAGGACAATGTCACCAAGAGCTTCACACAGAACAAACTGTCATTGAAACAGCTGAGGATGCTTTTTGAAGTGGGTGGGCTGGAGCTATTTCTCATACGAGAGTAAAGGATATGCTTTAGCTGGATGTGACCTTTAGTAAAATAAAAGGGTGTCTCACCACTCCAGAAGGAGACCGTAGGCTAAGGGTGTTGGTGCTTCCCCTTAGGCACCACAGGATTTAGTCTGAGCAATTCCTCGGGTACATGCAGCAGGGATGGGAAAGGAACACAGTTTAGAGAACAGCGTTGGATCCCTCTTAGCCAGCCACTCAGTCACAGCTATACCCTGCAAAACAATAGCACTGCAGGCACTGCTCTATTCTGCAGACCCATAGCAGAGGTTAGCTGGCAGCTGCAGAGGGAGCAAAACTGGCTGGCGTATAGATCACAGACTGAACAGGCTGCATGCCCAGAGACCACACACCAATCTGACAGATCTTGCATGTAGAATAGACAATACCTCAAGGTACTCGTGGAGCAGAGGCTGAAGCGCTGCTCGGTGTGGTAACTCCAGCCCCTGGGCTGCACAGTCCCGTGCTTTGTGCTGGGGGCCTGGTGCTCAGTTCTGAAACAAAACCAGGGATAGAGACACACTGGAGGCTCTGGGAACTGGTTAGATTTAATTGGTGTCAAGTTTTTTTTATTGTGCCCAGAACCTGACTTATAGGAATGACAATTGGTGGCTGTATGTTCAGGACTTGCTAAGAGGGGAACTGCGCTCTCCTGTGCTGGGACCATCCTGAAAGCCGCTTCATGCGTGGTCACCTTGGTTCTCTAATAATTCATAGAGAAAGATGGTTAAGTGGCAGCAGCAGCTGGTGAGGGAGCAGATGGTGCCACCTGCATAGTCAGATGTTTTATCACATTCTCTGTTTTATCCCACAAAGAGCGGCTGGAAAATAGAGGCGAGTGTGGGAGCTAGTGTAGGTTGTGAAGGTGTGAAAAATCACAGGTAGCTGCATTGCTTCCCTGCCAGGCTGCTGTTTTGCTCAGCACTGGGTTAAGAAAAAAGTACTTGTGCTTATGAGAAGGTCTGTGCCCACCTGTGCTTGAGACGGCAATGCTGCGTTGGGGAAGCACAAGGCTTCAGAGCATGCTGGCTGTCCATGCTGGTGGCTGGGGCTCAGGACCCACTGTGAGCCTCCAGGGAGGTTAAGAGGAGCTGTCTGGATCACCAGCAAACCCTTAGATTCACCTTGGTGGTGGCCAGCCTGGACGCCGTTTCCTAGTCCTGTCCCAAAGAAGGTATAGAGACCTGGGATTAAACTTGCTAAAGGATCCAGCTTCACTGTGAGTGGGAAACCCACTGAGTGAGTAGCTTCTGTTTTTTCTGGGCTAGTCCTTGAGGCTTTTGAAAACTCCTTCTGAGCTCCTCTGAAGGAAGAGGAGGGTTTGTACTCTCAACACATGCCTTGCACAACCCCCAAGAGCCATTTAATCCAACAGGGCAGGGTTTTAACATCCTTTCTGTAAAGGACCTGTACCAGAGCCCATCAGCTGCAACACGGATTTGAATGAATATTACAACATGGTATCCCCTAACTGGTGTGTTCAGGGGGCAGCAGTTTGCAGGACGCCCGCGGGAAGACGAGGCAGCAGTGATATTCCATACAGCAAAAAGTTCCAAAGCAGAAAGTGTGGCAGCAGGATGTGCTGCTGGGGACAGCTTTACTTCAGCTCCTGCTCTGAATTTTGCTCACCTCCCTTGGCAGCTCTGTCCATCCATTCTCCTGTTGCCCCAGCAATCGCGTTGCGGCGGTGACATTCAGATGTTAAGGGAGCAGACGCTGCGGCAGACCGGTAGCTACATGGCAGTTGTTTATGTAGCAGTCAGCAAAGCCATTCACCAGTCTGGGTTAATATTTCAACGGGGTGGATGGATGGGAGGGTGGGATGGCAGGAGAGTGGGTGAGGAGGTTGGCAGTTGTCAAGCCCAAGAGGAAGAGGAACGTGTGTGACTACAAAAGGGGAGGAAGCCCATTGTGTCTGAAACAAGATGGAAGATGCCATCCGACGAAGCTGGCTAACTGGTGATTAATTAGAGGCACACTTTGAATTCCGTGCCTAGTTGCCTAGTTTAGCATTAACAGCGTTTCCGTGGCATGCGGTGAGTTGTCTTGCTTGGTGGTTTCATTGTCTGCGCTTGGGAGGAGCAGGGAGGGGTTTTCTCAAAAAAACCCACCTACTTCTGGAATGGAGTGAGTGTGTGGAAATCTCAGCTTCCACTTGAGGCAGAAAATAAGGAAAGGAAAAATCCCAAAAGATGGAACAAGGAGTTTCACAGGTGAACATGTGAGAAATGCCAAATGAGCTTGGGGTGTTTTTGAGGGGTGCAGAGGAGACACGTGGTTCTGCATCCTGGTTCCATTGCCTTCGTTTGGTGGCTGGGCTTTCTGAGCCCGGCGGTGTCTGTGCGGTGGGTTGTATTCCAGGCATGTCTGCGGTGCTCTGGCTCTGTATTAGTGTTTATAGGAAGTCAATGAGATGGAACTCAATAGAGAAAAGGAAGACTTAAGAGTCACTGGAAGACAAATGTGAAGGCCTGGCACTCAATAACTTTACTGAATCATATCTTTTGTTTCTGGGTAGCAGGAATACAAGAAAGAACAGGTCTGTATGTTTCAATACGCTGTTCACCTTCCCCTTCAGAGAGAGGGGATGTTTTATTTCCCTTTGTAAAAAGAGATCCATCCTCGGCTTGATATGGAGTCAAGCAGCACCATGAATCAGGGGGAAGGTGTCAGTGGCGATGGAGACTGGACTGCTGGAGGTGGTGGAGGGCAAGTGGGACACCACAAACAAATTATGAGCTGTGAGAGCATGTGTGTGCATGCATCTCCAGCTGGGATGCTGTACCAGTGTCTAAAGAGTTCGTCCGGGTTGACACAACTTGCAGCTGTAGTCCACAGAGCAAAGGTATTTTATCCAAATGGCTTGAGCATCCTGACGAGCGTGTGTCCTTGGCAGGTAGAGATCAGGTGTGGGTCGGGCAGATTCTGCAGGGAGGGGACAGTCCAGGCTGAGCTTCTAAGTGAACCTGTGAAATTTGCCCCATTTCTCCTGTTTTAAGAAAAAGGTGATAAGATGGAGTTGCCTCTGCTAACAGTCATTGGATTCAGTAGCCAAAGACTTTGTCACACCAGAGATGGACGGGGCCCATTCAGTCAGCTGCAAAGCTGAGCAAAATTCAAGGAGCTTCATTTTTTTTTTTTTTAATAGGAAAATACTTTTCAGTGGGCTTCAGTTGCCAAAATAAGCTTAAATAGTATGTGAAGTGAAAAAGAAGTGCAAAGCAAAAAGCTCATGGAACCTCTCCGGCCTGGGATGGATTTCTGGCGGTGCCAGGAGTGCTTGAGCACAGTTGTCTTTCTGAATTTTCAGAGAATTTTACTGAAACTTGTCACCAGCTAAATGTATGGAAACATGTGAACTGGCAATACTAAAAAGCTTCTTCATTAATTGATAAATATAATTAAGGGTATCACATTAGTATTAATTTATATGGCTAATTAACCGAAGTCATTAATTTATACTAATGCATAGTCTTGTTATAACCCCCGGTAGTTCTGCTTCATGCACAGTGCATTTTTGTATACTATCACTTTGTGGATTAAGCAAACACTTTTGAACAAAAAAAGTGTTGAGTTTCTTGGAACCGAATATATGCAGGACAGAACTGCTGATGCACAGGGCTCTATAACTATATTCCCTTCTCATTTTCACTAAACAGCCTTTGTAACACAGGGGATTAACACCTCTGTTAGATGTTTGAAACACCTCCAGGAGAGCGTCAGATAAGGTGGATCTAGGTTACCCCCCCGTCAGATGCTGAATTTATAAGCATGTGTGAGCATTCAGACCCAGGGTCCTGCCCTGTCCTGCACAAAGCAGTTTTCACCCCGTAGTCCCTCACCTGCCTGAGTGTGCAAACGCCTCTGCCCTGCACTAAGGGAACAACCGGCTGTTCCTTAAAGACGGGTGTTTGCAGACCTCCAGGTGTCACTTGTTGGAGCCTACAGATGGGTGTGCAGTGCTTCCTCCCATGCTGTGGCCAGTGGAGGATGGAGGTGACAGGCTGGCCCAGGTAGATCCCCGAGAGAGATCAGCCAAGACAATCTGGAGGCATGGACGTAATAGCTGTGTGGGGAGGACAACAGAGCATGTGGCTCACGCCCCGAGGATCTAAGCTGCCCTGTGCCGAGAGCTGAGGGTGGACGTCCACTCTGCTCTGAATACGGCAGCCTGCTCCAACAGGGGATGCACAAGTGCTCTTGCCTCTTGTAGATGCTTTGGAGAAAAAGTGCTTTGTGCTTGGGAAAGCCCAGATTGCAGCAACGAGAGCATGCTTGCCCGAAGACTTCCTCCCACGTAGGCTGTGGCAGCGGCACTTTGCCATTAAATTCCCAGACCAAGAAAATCTCAGCTGATCTCCCTCCTGCCAGAGGAAACACAAGCTGCATTCTCCTGGCCACAGCCCAGCTCAGCCCCAGCTCCAGACCCCCCTCTCCCCTGGTTCACAGGCACCTGTAGGCATGTGGTCAGAACAGGATTTGTCCCACAGGGAGTGGGGATTTGCTGAATTCTGCCTTTTGTACGAAGTCTGGCCACAGTCCCACTGCACATTTGGAAATGACCAAATTCAGACTGATGCAGCCGAAGTCCCCAGGCATGAGGACTGATCCCGCATCCACGCAGAGGCTGTAACACCAGCCCAAAGCCCTTGCTACAAGCCCTAGACCTACAGCTCAATGGTCCAAAGGGATCCTCTCTGCGCACGCCCCTGCTGCTAGGTGCTGAGCTGGCACTAATTACAATTTTGCTAATTGCTCTAAACTCCACTGCCTTGCTGCTTTCCATAGGCAATGTTTGGCCATGGCTTCTGCTGGAGCCAGGGACTCTTCTTGGAAGCTTGATAAAATCTGCAGGGAGACACCTGCCAATCTTCATACGCAACATCTTTATTTTAATTCATTGGCAGCATTTAGAAAAATTGGCTTCTGTGCAGCATCAGTTGGACTTCATTAAAATAATAAGAGAGCTAAGTTAGTAAAAACAAACCTGGCCAGTTGGCAACCTCAGACTTTTGTCAGGACTGATCTATGCTGGAAGATATAGATTTAGTCCATCTACAGTAATAAAGTCCCATGAACCCATGGTTAAAATGTCTTTTTTCCCTGCTAGCTGATGGAATTCATTAATTATATGACATTTCCACAATGATTTCTCCAGAAGGCCCTGGATGCCAAGGTTTACATTACATTTTCAATTACAGAGAGATCCATATGGTGACTCTGCAGTATGTACAACCGCTTAACATGCGTCTAAGCCCTATTGCGATGCGAGCAGGGCTTGGGATGTGCTGGCAAAGCCCCCCCTGCATATGGGGCTCCCACGCTGGGGGTGTGCTGGGGGTGGCAATTAGGGGTCCCTGCAAGGAAAGTGTGGGGTGCTGAAGCACAAATCCTTATGTCTTTTTGGGCCACCAGACTTCAACAGCCTCTTGAGGTTGTGAGTTTGGATATAAATCAGCATTACAGCCCATCAAGGGTCTGAAAAAATTTATTAGGAGTAGGATTTTAGACGGAGCCGAAAGAGCTCAGTGCAGGCATGGATTTCCCAGGCAGGCTCCAAGGAGCTAGTGAAGGGTCAGAGCCCATCTCCCACTCCCCACTGGGACATGCACATCCCCATTGCGACATCTCTTTTGTCCCAACACCCCGGCAGCATTGTAGACACCCAAATGAGGGGCAAAGCTGCAGGGTGAGGTGCTGTGATGGATGCAGAGCTGTGCAGAAGAGGGTCATCCTGTGTTGCATGGTGCAGTGGTGGCCACGTTGGTATTTCTTCACATCAGGGCTGGTCTTACCCACACAAAATCAACTGCTGCTGTAGAAGCTGCTTAATTAACCACTAGTATGAAAGGTACAAGTTGTGATTCAGGTACTGCTTGGTCTGAGGAACTGTATTGATTTGAACAGACCCCTTAGAGAAAACCTCACTCGTAGTTCTCAGGGGGGGTTGCAGCACTTTGATACTCAGTCAGCATCATATGAACCATCCTCGGTTCTGCCCAGCAGCTCCTGCCTGCCCCAAACATTGTGGTAATACAACTGGGCCCTGAAAGGAAAGCACAGATCTTCATTTGACAACTCTGGTGTGTGGACATGTACCTGGAGGCTGATTCCTAGCACTGTCAAACGGGTAAGTTGCAGGTTCATTTTTCCCAGATCTGGACAGAGGATGTGCCCGTGGCTCATCCCCTTGGTTCTCCCAGGTGCAGGACCTCACTGGCCCTCCTGCCGAGCAAGCTGCAGCGATGTTCCCTGTAGCACCGCGAGTCAGGAGTCAATGCTGTTTGCACAGTTGCACTCCGATTGGCTCTGCAACGCCTGTAACCTTAGAGTAGTAAACCAGTGGCATATATATAGTTGAACAATTATATGTATTGTGACTAAATTTCCCCCTGAAGATCTCATTCACGATGTTAGAGTGAAAGGATCATAAAATGAATTAATAGCTGATTCACTGTATAATTTCCTAGTTCAATATACTTTAGTGTACCAGCTAAATGAGCCATACACAGCATTCAGCTCAGCCAGTTAACAGCTTTATCATTGAGATCTCAGGCTTAGAAATAAAAGCAATTCTTCTGAAGTAATTGCGTCTAATTAAAAGAAACATTTAAAAAGTGTAACCAAAAGGAATTCATTTCAAATGGAAAATTAATGCTGAAAAATAGCCCTGAGCTCTCTTGTCTTTGCTAATAGCTAAGCATTCTCAGAATAATTAAACTGTTTTGAAATGTTGATACCTTCCCCTGTTAGAAATGATAGCCATGGCCCAACACATTAGCAAATTCTCAGTGTGGCTTGGTGTAGGTGTGGGACGTTGGGTGGGCAGGGGAGGAGAGTTCCCACCCCTGAAGCAGGGTCTTTGCAATTTCTTTTGCAAAAAAAGAGGAGCTGAACTCAGCTTTGGGAGGCTCTGCCAGATGCTGGGACTCCCCATAAAAGCAGAGGAATTAACAGAAAATAGCTCTCTGTTTAAAAGTGAGTGGACTTTCTTACAATATTTGCTCACGTCTGCAGCGCCTTGGTTAGCTGAAGTTCCAGGGTGTTCTCCTGGGAACAGTCCCTTCACTGCTCCTCTGTTACTTTTTTTTCATGAGCAAAAAGCACAGCACTTCTTTCTGGGGTGCAGGTTGATCCCGCAGCAAATACCCCATTTCACAGAGTTCCCGGGTGGTGTTTGTGCTGTGGGTGTGTGCCAGCCTGGCTGCTCTTGACAGAGAGGATCCTAATTCTTTCAGGTTCCTCATTTGCTTCTCCATCACTTGCTCCTCTCCCTTTGCTACTGCTCAGTTCTGGTCGGGAGCATTTCAAAGCTGGGTGTGTAGTGAAAAATCCCACTGATGAGCTGCCCTGCGTCCCTCCAAGCAGGCATGCCCGCAGGTGCCTCTTCCCCTCCCTCCACCCAAGGACATGCTTGCAGATGTCAGAGCAGATGAAGTGCATCCTGTGATGTGGTGGGGATGAGCGCAAATCCCATGTGTTGAGCAGGAGCTCAGTTTTTAATTCCCTGTGCTGAGCTAGGACCACATCTCCAATGAAGAGTCTGTATCTGGCTGCACCGAGAGACCCGAAGGGGTGGCTGTCAGGGTGGCAGGGGTGTCTGGTGCCTAAAACAGTGTTATAGCATTTCACTAGCACAGATCGAATGGCTGGGTGCCACTGACGTAAGAGACCTGCTATAGCTGGCACTGCCAAAACGGAGGTCATCATAGTGGGTGAGGAATTGCCAACAGAGCTACAGGGCACAGGCAGCTGGCCAGGGATCTCGGAAGCCGCTGCTGGGCTGTTTTGTCAGGAAATGCAGATTCCTCAGACTTGAATCTCTGTCTGGGATCTTTTTTTCCTTGAAAAGTGACTGAGGGGGCAGAAAAAAGTTTTAAAAATGTCAACATTTGGTTTCAGCATCTTTGTGTTAAAGCATTTCATTCTCATATTGTAGCAACTCCCCACTGGGAAGCAAACACTGACAAAGTTGATTTCTTTTAAGTGTTAAAAAGACCCAAACACTTGTGACCCAAGTGACTTCTTTTGCTGGATGACCAAGACACACGTGTTTTTGAGAATTCAACTTTATACTAGTGGAGGGAGAGAATTTGTTCTCTTAAAATCCTCGTGGGATGGGAATGTAGTTTCTCATGCTGCTGCAAGTGGGAATCTTGGGGAATCTTTAGGGGCTGCTGCTTATTACTGCCAGCACCTACTGACTTTACTTTTGGTAACTATGACAGAACTGAGCATATTCCATCCAAGACTTTCTGCTAACTGTCCCCAGGAAATTCTCTGAATGTACAATATGTGGTATGTAAATATACATTTATAGCATTGATCCTACAAAATAACCTGTGTGTCTGCTGGCTCGTTTCCCTTCCCATACCATTGTGCTCTTTCATGTTTTTCCTTGATGTTCCTCTTCAAATTGTAGTAAATCAAAGTTTTCTTCCTTTCATTTTGGAGGCAGAGCAGAAGGGCAACAACTTAAGACAGGTTTCTGTATTGTAGCATGTTTTTCTTTTACAAATAATACTGAAAATATCATAGCTTTTAAGAGAATGTGTAAAACTGGTCCCTGGTCTTGGCAGCAGGTCTGTGAATGCCCTGCTCTGGCCAGCTTGCTCAGAATTCTGCCTCTATTTTCTAGATGATCCAGAACTTTCTTCTTTTTTTTTTTTTTTAATTCCTGAGTGTTTCTAATTGAGCTAACATTATTAGAAGGTTTAAAAAAAACCTTTCCCAAATTCCCTTTGCGTTTCAGTAGCTCTTTAATATGCAAGGCAGCAAGAGATGAACTGGGTCTAATTACGAGTCCCTGGAGTAGCCAGTCAGAAAATGAATTGATGCCTTTTTCCTTATGAACAATGCATGTACCACAAATTAGAGGCGCCATCACCAGAGATTTAATTACAAAATATCATTACTTTCACACATCATTTCAGATTTGGCCTGATCAAATCAAAGTTGGGGGAGAGAGAGAAGGGGGAGGCGGGAGAAGGGAAAAAACTGCACCACTAGCAGGGTCATTCGTTCAGGGGTACTTGAATGCAGGAGGGAATTGGTGTTATTGAAGCTTCCCAAAAGGCAATTCTGCAAAGAAGCAGCGGCCGGGAGGAAATTCATTTCCTTTTCCAAGGCAGGCTCCAGGCAGTTCAGCTGTCCAGGGGAAAACACGGCGTGACCACGGCAGCCAGGGCTGGGTGGGCTTCACTGGGACGTGCTGCCTAAGGACCGCAGGCATGCCCAGCTCCGTGCCAAGCCTGGCCCTGCCTGGGGAGAGGGGGATGTCTTTGTCAGGTAGGAAAGATGTGATGAAAAGAGCATTTAGTCTCCTATCACTTGGCTTTAGCTGGGCTTCCTCCATCTCTGGCAGCAAAAACTGTGTATGGAAAAATAAGGGATTAATCCCAAGATGTAGCTAAGCATACTTCAGGCATATACAGTGTACATTATACTGTGTCATTCCTGACAAACCTCCCCAAAAACACAGATGCTGAAGCTAACTATTCATGCCAAGGAGCGTGATAAATTTTGTCAAGAGGAATGACTGCCAAGGGAGGCCTGGAAACTCATTTGCTGCCGAGTTCAGCCTACTATTGTGGTTTAAAGGTCACGGTGGTTACCAGAAAAAGGGTCTGGTGTGTGCTGGGAGGAGGGTTTGGCTGCTTTTGCTTCCCTGATCTCTGTTCACCTCTGAAGAATACAGGAGCCAGCAGCTCACCATCTTATTCCTAGCAAGGTGCGTCCATCCCTGTGGCTGGGCATCTTTGTAGCTTGTGGCGTTTTCTACACGGAGCAATTGGGACTGAGCGTGGTCAGAAGTGGTCAGTGGTCCCTGATCTGTAAGTAAACCCTGAGAATCTCCTTCAAGCTGAGCATCCCAGGTAAGAGGTCTTCTCTTTTGGCCCATGCCACCTGAAAAGGGGTAGCACAGGTTGCAGCGTGGAGTGTGACTCTTGGCTGCAGGAAGGTTCCTGGGCTCGAGGGCCCCATGCCAAAAAGGAAAATCTGGTGAATATTCAGGAGCTGAACGGTTCCAGTGCTGTGCACTCACTGTAGCAGGAATGGAAATGTCAGAAATACCCCAGTAAAATAAAAAGTAACAGCCTGTTAGTGTCTAATGTGTGCCTGCACGCTGATCGTTGTAGTGGACTGATGCTACGGCATCAGAAATCCTCTTCTTCCATCCTGAGAAAAAAAGCGAGGCTATTTTCCTTGCAGAATGACACCTGTCTGGTGCTGATTTAAAGGGCTGGCTGTTGAACAGGGTCATTCGTGCTGAGCCGGTGCCATAAAGCCAGTCAGCAGCAAATGGGGGTGCTGGGGATGGGAGGGCAGAACGGCTGCTCAGCCCAGGGATGATTTACAGCCCCCGCACCCAGCCTAGGCCATGGGCTGCCATCATTTCTCAGCCGGACGCACAAGCCAATCGTTTCAAGAAGCTAAAACGCTCTTCAAAATTTATGAGGAAAATGACGGCTTGTTGAATACATGATGTAGCAAGATGTAGTTTTACATTAACTTAAGAGGCATTTATGGGGCAATATTCATCTTCTCTGTATTATGGCAAGTATAATATGAGAGGATGCTATGTCATGGGGATATGAGACCTGACAGATACGATGTACACAGAGGGAAGACCATGATGAAACAGAAAAAGGCAGGAAGAGCCAGAGCCACAGGCTGAACGTGGATAGGGCAGGAAAACAGGCTGTTGGGAGAATGTGAGATGCCACCGATGTCCTCCACCTGTGGAAGTGAAGTTGCTTCACCACTTCCAGGGAGCCACGTGGATGCCCACCAACTGAGAACTTAATCCAGGGCTTACAGCCCTGAAAATCCACTCATGACTCAAGGTCAGAGCTGCTCAGCCTTTTTTCGTGGTCCGGTGGACAAAAGTGACCCAGGGCATGTAATTCTAACGGATTGTTGTGCAGGTGGCAGCAAGAGCCTGGACCGCTGTGAGTGTGTGGGCACATTGAGAAAAATGATGACTTCTGCTACTGTTCTACCTGATGGCTGGACTTTGCCATGCGAGCACGCAGGCTGAAAAAGGTTGTGCGGTCTTACGGAGGAAGTAACGGACTCCCCTGGGAACGTGGGGCACAGGCACATATATCACTGTTAGCTAAATGTAGCTGGATACTTGCAGAGCTTGCTCCAGCTGGCAAACCACGCAGTGTCTTTTCTCTCCTGTCTGTCATACATCCGACTCCTCTGAACATGCAGCACAGGCCAAGCTCTTGGGCTGCTCCAAGTAAGCCTCCCTGGTTTAGCCTGGCAAAATTGTAGCTGAAAGTAATTCCTAAGCATTTTTTCCCCCACCTTTAGCTGCAGGGAAAATTTTGCACTATAAATTGTTTGACTCTGTGACAGAGATCAAATAGCCGTCTAACTGGAGCTGTGAATTAAAGTAGCACCTGCGGTGCAAGCCGAGACCCTGTGGCATCCTACCCCAGGCACCCAGGGAGGGCCTTCGGGCTGCCTCCCCCTCCCCTCCTCACTGTGTAGAGGCACAGGCAGCTGCAAGGCACACGAGTCATTGGTGTGGCCATGTACCGCAGTAAGTGATGCAGGGAAAGGCACTTTTCCCTGACACCAGGGATGTGTGGCTGCATGCACCTGCTCCTGCTCACCCAAGTGTTTGGGTTAGCACTGGGCTCACAGCCCCTTGCAGAGCTGGATCCAGAGGCAGCAGAGCAGGGCATCCAGCTGATATGGGCTCGCTTGCAGTGTAACCTCACGTAAAATTACAATCGCAGTGGGGTCTTGGTCTCCATGATTCCTCCTTGAGCATTATGTGCAGGGAGAGGGGTTAAATTTTCTTTTTCCTTTGGTATCATGAAAACATCAAGCAGAGCTGTGAGCCCTGCCTTAAGGAAATAATGGTTGACTTTGGAGTAGTGGCTGATCACCAAGAGACCAAAGAACTTGTTGTGCAAAGCCAAGGGTCTCTCTGCACCTCTAATTCAGCTCCTTCCTCCACGAGAACTGCAGTGCTTCCCCTCCCCTGCATCTGACCCTTCTGTTCCTTGGGAGAAAGGGATGCTGCTCCCTTATTTTCTCACCTTATTAGATAAAACAGCTCAAAACTTCTAGACTTTGAGTCACCCTGGGGTGAATACTTGGATGGATGGCAGCACCCACCTTAATCTGCTAACACTGCTGCTCCCCAACTTCTGCCTCGGAAGATTTTTGCTAACCTTTATTAAGGCTTGTAGCTCTGACAGAGTGATGCTGTGAGCAAAAATACAGCAAAGAGGTTGTATGGTGGCTGTGTTGTCCTTTCTTGATATCAGGTGGGACCAGAGCTCCAATAACCAAGTGCAACTTAAGATCAGTTGGAGAAGGATGAAAGGTTTGCAGGAGCTGTGGCAGCTAGGCACAGGGAGATGGGCTGAGGCTGGAGGACATGCCTAGAGAGGTGTCTGGGTGCGGAGAAAAGGTTGCAGAAGCCATGCTGAAGAGGCAGGAGGGCAGGATGATGTATAATACCCATTACACTGGAGAGAAATTAAAAGGATTGATTGATATCAATTATCAGGTACAATTTGTTGCTGCACAATTGACACGTTAATCACTTCCCTGCTGCATTTCAGCATGGCAAGATTTTTGACCAATTTGAAAGGTTTACAGCAACAATATGATGCTGATTTATCTCTCCTTAATAAAAAAGTGATCAACTGAAACCTGCATCCATCATTCTGTTTATCACTCATGGTGATTTATTAACTAATTATACTTACAGTGGGTCTTTTTCTATAAGTATGGATAACAGAGTGATGCAGTGTCAGTGCAAGTCATAAATAATGCCACAGTACAGTATGTTTAATACTTACTCCGAGGACCAGCCCATAACAAGATGCCTTGATTAAGGTAAGCAGACGGCTTCGTTTGTCAGGAACGGTCCTGAAATTGCACATCAAGGAAACAAGTCCATTTCTCATGTTTCCAGCACTGGTCATTGCACAAATGTCTCAGCTATGTAATTCAGACCAGGTGAAACACTCCCAGCTTGGCCATTTTTTCATAGGCATTTGCAAACTCTCACCAGACCTCATCACACCCTGAGGCTGAAGAGCAACATGGTGCTTCAGAATCGAGGTCTTTGGAGCCAGAAGCAGCCACAAATGCAAGAAAAAGGGATTTTGCTGTGGATTTTAAAACAGAAGTGGGGAGCTGACAAAGATCAGAACTTTTCCGGCCATTATAAAAGGAAAAAGGATTTTTGTTGTTTAAGTGACAAGTTATCAAGCCCTTAAATCAGTTTCATCCATCAAAAATACCTTATACAACACTTGTAGGTTACAGTAATTGGCTAATACAGACTCCTAGGATTTCTGTCTTGACAAAGAGATGTGGTCAGTTCCCTTGCCTCATGCAAGAGGAGGATGATGTGACTCTATTAAACAATTACACCTGGTAATCATGTAATCTCAAGGAGAAAGCAGCTTCTCAAATGACACATGGGACAGCTCTGTGCTGTCTTTTTCAGACTGTGCAGCTGAGGTCTGTATGATCTTCCCTCCCTCCAGTGAAGAGATGTTATCAAGTGTATCACTAAGGTGATGGCATTGCCAGAGCAGCCCTGCAGTGACTGGACTGGCTGTGTATTTTGGGGTCTTTCCCTAAGAAATACAGCAGAACCTACTTGCATTTTCACATGTGCTTTATGGAGCAATACAAGACACCAAGTGCCCAGGGCTGCTCAGATTTACCTAAAATCAATTGGGAAGTATTCTTTGGAAGCCCAACCTTAAACCCATTGTGGTTCTGCTTGGAAAGCAACTATAGAAGGGCAGCAGGCATCTCTGGGGCTCCAACGCTCTCCAAAGCACCGTGGCAGAGTCTGATGCTTCTTGCGCATGATCGTAGTGGTGCAGCAGGACTTCTTGGTTTCCCCTTTTTCTCTTGCACATCACTATTCTCCTGCTGGGTGCAGGAGCTGGAGCATTAGATCTGCCCTGACAGCCTGCAGCTGTCCCCAGCCTGAATTCATCTTGCCAATTGAGGGAGAGGCAGTCCAATTTTTTTTTTCCCCCTTTAATATCTGTGAGGACTGGGTGAAGTGTTAGTTGCTTCTTGCCACAGGAGGTTTGAGGGCACCAGAGAGGATAACCTGGGTGCAGAGGAATCCCTCACCCTGTTGCCTGTCCCCATGCAGTAGATCAAATTTACTCATAATCTGATCTCCAACCTTTTGAACTTAAACCAGAACCATCCTCTTAATTTTTCCATCTCGATGTCTGCCCAAAAATGCATTTATAGAGTCCATTCTTTCTCCTGATCTTTTACTAAAAATATGGTTTCTCTTGGTAAGAACAATATTCTTTTTCCTTAAAGATGCTTTCTTTCTTTTCTTTATCTGTCACTGGACTAGGTCCATGGTGAATATCCTGTGTCTAGACTCCCTTGTCTTTCAGTTTTTCATAGGTACAGATCATATGAGATTCCTTCTGGTATTGATTGATCTCTGTAATTAAGAACCTCATATAAATGCAGCATATACTGGCTATTGTCCCATCACCCTGCTACCCCCCTCCCAGTCCTGCCATTGACTTACTCCACCAACTTGTCCAAGTCTCTCATTGCTCTGCCATGAAAATATTAGGTGTAGCACAAACTTTCTTTGGGACAGAGTCTCTTATTCTGTGTTTGGACAGCGGCTGTGAGATCTCAAACTAAACCTCTCTTTCTCTACCCCAATAATATCTGTCTGCTCTGTGATTACAGCTTGCTTGCCCAGTGAAATGCAGCCACTTCTAGCTCCGAGCAGCAGCGGCTGAGCAACATGCAGCATCACCACGCTGTATTACAGGAGGCCAAACAATAACACAGCAACACCAGCCCAGAGTACTAGTGCGGAAGGAAGCGAGGGGATGTAGGTGTGATTAGCACATTAACAACAGGATCCATAACCAAGAGGGAACACTCAAACCAGCAGCAAATAATTGTTAAATTATTACACAGTTAATAGTTGTTTAAAAGCAAAGCAGGAATGACGCAGAAAATAGCTCTTCTTGAAAACAGTTTTGCAGGGCTGATCAACACAAGCGCTGCTGTGCAAGCGGGAGTGCGGCTGCAGAGACACCGCAAAAATTACCCAGCCCCTTTCGGGAGAGCAAACAGTGACAGATCCATAATTTATAGGGGGCAGTCAGCGCTCAATAATTAGGGCATAATTTACACTGAGTGGGTTCTGGTGGTGGGAGGAGAGAGGCAATTTTGTTTGTTCTCCTGTTCCTTCCCTGGGCGTCTGTCCCAGAGCTTGGAGGGGAGAGGATGCTCCTGCAGACAGACCTGGCCTGACGCAGCATTGCAGGGGCTCAGTACATCCCCTCCCATCGCTCCCTCAAGGCCATGAGCCCATAATGACTATTTTGCAGGTTTTTCAGATGGAGAGGTTAAATTTTGCTGCTCTGATCCTTGGCACAGCTCTTCCCCTTTTGATGACTAATCCACATCCTCCCTCCTTCACCAGAGGCTCCGAGCATCCCCACAAGCCTGTACCACAACTCATCTCATGCACTGTAACAGCCAGTCTCAGTGGCTTGAGCACATTTGTGGCCTGCAAGGCGCTTGGCACTTCGTACCTGTCACCACCCCTAAGGCCTGGGGCAGTGGTAAAAACAATGCAACTCTTGTTCTGCCTTTCAGCCACAGAGCCACCTTGCAACCGGGCTGCCCTCGTAGCTGCCCTCATCCCCTGCCCTGCCTGGGCTTGCAGGGTTTAACATGAGCCACCTTTGGTTTTCCTATCTTACAGGCATGTCTGGCCCTCAGGACCACCTTCTGTGGGCAGGACGTGGCCATGCTCTGGGTGTGGAGCCAAGCTAAGCCCATTTCCACAAAGGGAGCCAGCTTGTCAGGCACCAGGGAGATCCAAGGAGAAAAAGTCCTAATGTAACACAACAGGAGCTAAAGAAATCCTGAGAGTTTCGGGGCAGATGCCTCCCTGATGCACATGAGGAGGGGATCACCCTGTAGACTTCTCAGTAAATCTGTGCCCAAGCTGTCATGGCGAGGAAGAGCAGGAGGACGGTATTTGTGCAGCACCTTATTTGCAACACCTTATGCTTAAAGTTTACAGCTGATGTGTAAACCAGACTAATAGGACGTGCAGATTTAAACTGAGAGGGAGAGGGATCTGCAGGACTTTAGCCAAAATGTAGCTCTGCTAATTACCTCTTCCCTCTTAAATTAGCCCTGTCCCGATGACACTGGATGAAAGCTTTGCTGCCTGCCCCATCCCGTGGAGCAGCATCGCTGCAATGTGTCAGCCAGTGCTGGCTGCCCTGCAACAGTGGTGCAGTGCGCGGTGCCCAGGCTGAGCACCCTGTGCGGCTCTGGCTGCGGAGACAGCCACCAACACGCCGGGCAGGATTGCCGCCCACCGAAGGCCTCCCTGACCCTGCCAGGGTAGCAACAGCAAAGGAGTTAAACTGGGTTTCCTCATCGGGAAAAGGCTTGCCAGGGAGGCAGGAAAAAAATTACTTAGCTTCATCTTTCTCCCATTTTAGAAAAATTAACTTTTGAGAAACCTCCACAGTTTCACTATTTCTGGTGCTTAAATCAAGCAGGCTGACAGCCTGTCCGGGGGTATTTATGGGCTCCCTCGCAGGGAGCCGGGGCTTCATCTGAAGACCACGAGTGCCATCTTCTGGGATGCTGCAGCCCTGCTTCCCTCTCCTCCCCCGCGGCATCCCGCGCTCGTGCCACTAATCTCGACTCCCGAGGAAAAAAGTTTCGCTACGATGCGCTTTACCCTGGGGTTTCCCCCTCGCCTTCCGATGGGGAGACTGAGGCGGAGAGGCGGGGGATAAAGCAGCCTCTCTGCTCTCCCGCAGGTGCACAGCGGGGTCTGGGGTGTCGTGTGGCCTCTGAAGCCCCCAGGTAGCTCAGGGAGCTGCAGTTGTGCCCCGGGTTTGCTCTCAATCTGGAGCTCTTTTCTAGCGTCGGGTAATCGGCAGGAGCCTCCCTTCGTTTTTCTCTGTTAATTTTCTATTAAGAAAAGATGGTGGTGTTCTTGCACAAAGATTTTACTCCAGAATTGTGCATTCTAAGATACCCCTGGAGCATCACAAACTCCTAGCCCAAGCCCAGCGGGAGGGCAAGGCTGGCTTCAACTCTTTGCTTAAAACAAAGGGATTGCCTGAGCTGGAGCACAAAGCTGCAGGCAGAGGGTGGTTAGAGCATCCCAGGAAAGGAGATGGGGGCAAAAATGAGGGGACAATGCCTCTCTTGCAGAGATTTACAAAGGATTTAGTTTCTTTTGCTGTAAAACTCATCAATGCTTTTTGCTGAGGTTTGGTTTATGGTAATGGGAGGGAGCAGATACCTGTGCCAGCCCTGCCAGAGCCGGCAGTGGCACAGAGGGTGCTGCTGGGCTGGCCCAGAGTGCCTGTGAGAAGCCAAAGAACTGCCCTTTTCAGTGAATTTGTTTGAATATTGTACAGTGGTTCCCATGGCTAAAGGTGGGGTGAACAGTTCCTGGGTGCCTGGTGCTCCTAAGCCTTCGTGGAAGCATGTGGGTGATGGGATGTCAAAAAGTATGGCTATAAATACCTAGCAGGTCCACAAAGCAGCACACAGACCATACAGCAGCATGCAGCCCGTATGCCAGCATGCAGTACGCACAGCAGCATGCTGTGTGCAGTCTGTACAGCATCGTGCAGCCTGTACAGCAGGGTGTGGTAGGTACAGCAAGGTGCAGTTTGTACCGCACTGTGCAGTCCTTACGGCAGCACACAGCATATGCAGTAGCACAGTCTGGTTTATCCAGCAGTGCGCAGTCTATATGGCACTGTGCAGTATGTACAGCAGTGTGCGATGCACAGCAGTGTGCATGCGGGATGCACAGCAGTGTGTGATGCACAGCAGCATGCATGCAGTATGCACAGCATTGCGATGCAGAGCAGTGTGCGATGCACAGCAGTGTGCACACAGGATGCACAGCAGTGCGTGATGTGCAGCGGTGTGCATGCAGTACGCACAGCAGTGTGCATGCAGCACATACACCAGCGTGCGATGCACAGCAGTGTGTACAGCATGTACACAGCGCACGCCCGCACAGTCAATGCCACACGATGGTGCTCGGAGCTCTCGCTCCTGCCTTTCCTGCAGGCCAATGCTGCTGGGGGTTTCTCTGTCCGCTCAGGAACTTCTCAGTGTCCCTTCTGGGCCAGCAGAGACTCGAGTGGAGCCCCTCGGATGTGGTGTGACTTCTCTCTCATTCTCTGCCTGGTCCTCCCCATTGATGGCTCCCGTCACACCCCAGGGAAGGGTGAAACCTGCCACGCAGCAACGCGGGTGGCAAGGGAGCGTGCTGGTCCGCAGGGTGAAGTGCCTCAGCAAGGGCCTTTGCTGCACCGCACCAGGTAATGGCACCCACCCTGGCACGTCCCAGCTCTGCCACCATCACCTGACGCCCTGCAGCACCTGGGGCGATGCCGGCACCGCTGCAGGCTGGCACAGCCCTCGGGCAGTCACACTGCTCACACCGCTGGCTTGGGACATGTCTCACCAGCTGCTCTGCTACGCGCTTGGGGGAGTCTCATGCAGCAGCTGAATCCCTTCATTCTGCGGCTGTAGGTTAAAAACCCGTTCACCACCTTGCTACAAGCATGATCCCTGTGGATCTGAAAGAATGTGAGTGAAAACAAGACTGGACGTGTATTGTAGTTTTGGCTGGGATAAAATTAATTTTCTTTTCAATAGCTGATGCAGTGCTGTGTTTTCAATTTAGTATGAGAACACTGTTGATAACACATTGATGGTTTTAGTTGTTGCCAAGTAATGTTTCTACTAAGTCAAGGATGTTTTCAATTTCTCAGGCCCTGATAACGAGAGGGCTGGGGGAACACAAGCAATTAGGAGGGGACACAGCCAGGACAGCTGACCCAAACTAGCCAAAGGGATATTCCAAACCGTAGACCATCACGCTCAGGATATCAACTGGGGGGGGCTGGCCAGGAGGGGCTGATCGCTGCTGGGGGACTGGCTGGGTATCGGACAGCAGGTGGTGAGCAATTGCATTGTGCATCAGTTGGGGGTTTTTGTCCTTTTAGGTTTTATTCCTTTCTCCCTTTGTCTCCATTTCATTACAATTGTTGTTGTTGTTGTTGTTACTATTATTATTGTATTTTATTTAGTTTATTACATTTTTCTTATCTCAACCCACAAGTTTTACCTTTTTGCTGACTCTCCTCCCCATCCCGCTGGCAGGGGCAGTGAGCAAGTGGCTGCGTGGTGCTTAGTTGCCGCCAGGGTTAAACCACCACCTCATGTTCTCCTCCTTCATCCTCCCCTGCAGCAGGATCCACGCTCTGTCAGGATTACAGACCAACCCCTTATCCAACCTGACAGCGAAGCCCCCCGCAGCAGTGCTGCTCCCCAGCCTCCCTCAGCATCAGTTTTGTCACTTCACTGGCTTTATCAGCAGGACCAATCTTTGGACCACACGGATCCATCAGGTCTCAGCGATGGAGTGAGAGGGAAAGCAGCTGCATAGCCAAAGGTGGAGGTGGGGAGTCTGGGGCCCCACATCAAGTGTGTCCAGGAGCACCCATCCACCACCGCGGCGAAAAACAGAACGTGGGAAGTTGTTGTAGCCCAGTTGCTGTTTTTCTCAAACAGAAAGTTGAAGAGTTTCCCTTGGCAGAGAGTCAGTCGGTGTGGAGCTCTGGTGCTGCAAGGGGATGGAGGTAGAAAACCTGAGCTCAGCTCACCTTGCTGGCCTCCCGAGCAGCTCGTTGAAGTTGTGTTTGAAAAACAAAGCCAAGTGGCTCTGCTCTGCAAACGGAGCATTTCAGACTGAGCCGTGGTGTTTTTTTGGCAGACGTGTGCATCATGATGGGGCAGCTCACAGCTGCTGGGGCTGGGGGATTCAGTTAGTGCTGGAACAGAGCAGGGATGGCTTGAACGGATCCTAGGGTGATGGTTTTCAAAGGAAATAGCAAATGTTAGATATTCGAAGCCCCTCATAGCAGATTTCAATATCTGATTTCGTTAAACTCTGCGAATAACCTCTTATATGAGGAAAATTCATTATTTTTAAAGCTAAATCCCCCCACCCCTGTAACACTCAGTGCTTATCTCTTTGCTGGGGCAGGGGGAGAATCATGTGGAAAAAACCTCGTTAAATGTATTCCTGCTGACTTTTCATCCGAACAAACTTCAGGCCGGTTTGGAGAGTAACCAGAGTCCCCGTCCAACCTGTGCTAGAGAAAAGGGGAAACAGCATCTACCACATTCAGTCTACTCGTGACCCAAGCCCAGATGAACCAAACGCTACCTGGAGGCAGGCAGTGCCCTCTGCGAGACGATGACTAAAGTGATGCCTGCAAGGGAGTTCAGATAAAACTTGGTGAGGTTTTCAGAAGAATGATTCCCACCAATAACACCATAGGCAAGATTTCAGAACAAAGGCTTTTTCTCATGAGTTAGCAAAAGCAATGCTAGCTATTCACGATTTATGCCTCCCTCATAAATTAAATTTAAGACTAGGATTCTGTGTCATCAGAAAAGATACATTTTATTTTTATATAGCATATTTAACACACACTTAAGGAGAATGATGGTGTTGTCAGGGGCCTGGGGTGATAGGGAGGATGTTTTTTATTTAAAAAAAAAACACAAAACAACACAAAAAACAGAAGGGTTTCACCCTGTGAAGCTGGGCAAGGGGAGTTACAGCATAGTTGCCGGCTGACAGATTTAGGGGAGGAGGCAGAGATCAAAGGGAGAAGCAGGGTGCACAGAGACAGTGCATGTGCAGGAAGAGGCTCCCAAGGGAAAGCCATGGCAGATCTGGCCCCTGGAGGTGTCAGGTCCCACATGTAGACCAGAAGAGCCCTTCCCATGGTGTCTGTGCTTTCCTCTGCTCCCTGCCCAGCCCCTCACCCAGCTACAGTTGGAAAGAACTGCAGGGTTCAAGCCCTGCTTGGGTACCCGTAGCTGTATCTCCGTGGGATTGTCACGTTGGTACGGACAGGTTTGGCCCTGATGTGGGATACGGTCGCTGCATTTGCCACCGTGAATTGCTCAGACCTGACCTTGGGGCATCCAAGACTCTGGTCCATCTCTGTGGCGGCTGTCTGAACTCTCCATGTCTTAGGTCACTGGGTTGTGTAAGAACTGCAACTTCTGCAGGCTTAGGGGTTCTTGCTAAAACTTTTATCAGTGACAGGGTGCATCCTGGTGGCTCAGAAATTGGGAAGCAATAGGCCAGGCATGTTTAAAAATGAGAGTGCTCTTACGCTGCAGTGCTAGCCTCACCATGCAGTCACTGGGATCTGTACCAAGGTAATCCAAGCCTTTTTCTTCCCCAAAGTTTCCAGGATGACTTGGAAAAGTGAGGAATTCATTGAGTAAAGATGTATTCAACAGCTATATTTTGTGGATAACTGGCTAGCTGAAAAAGTTCACACAGACATAGTCCAGCTGGCTGGACAAAAATGCACATCGCTCTCAGCTTATCTGAAGTAAAGTAAAAATACACTATCCTTGGCTGTTCTTGTTACACAGTATCAGGAAGATTGCGGTGGGAAAAGAATGTTGCAGGTGGGAACAGATAACTACAGAAGAGAAACTAGAGGCGGACTTGATATTTAGGCAACTAACCAATAATGAGCTTAACTTTTGTAATATGTATGAGCTAATTATAACAAGGCATAAAAGGTGACTGTAAGGGACAATAAACGAAGTCTGCTGATCACTCATATTGAGTGACTGTGTCTTCCCTCCGTCGCGACAATATTTTCCTCCCATTCTTCTTGGCTTCTGTCCTTGTGAGCTGGCACATGGCTCACTCTAACCATGGTCACTGGTTACCGGTCCCTCAGCAGTTGTAACCATGACTTTTACATGATGTTTTCTCCCAAGGCCAGGGAAACGAACTCCCCAAGATTACTGCTTCCCTGGGACACCCCAGCAGGTACCCCCCCCCCCTCCCTTGGCCTTCCCCTTCCCCCCAGGGGGCTGAACCTCCCCCATTGCGCTGCTTTGCAGCTTTCCAGGAGCTGGAGGCAGCCCCGTGGAGCCCAGTCCCAATGGCTCTGCGTCGCCCTTCTAGAGAGAACTTTTGCCAGTTTGTTTTTATAAACTTTCCCTGCCAGTGCAGCACGTTAAAGAGCTCTGAAAGGGAAGGAGGGGAGAACTGCGTATCGGGTCATCTCCATGGGAACGTTGTGGGAAGATTGATACGTGCCCCAAGAGGCGGGTGCAGTTATTAGTATGTTCCAGATCCTTTCCTGTGGCCTTTTTTTTTTTTTTTTTCCCCTGCTGAGGAGGAAGAAATAGTGTTTTCAAGGAGGAAGGAATATGAACACCTGAAATAAAGGCACCAGCAGCCCTTTCCAGGAGAGGATCTCCGTTACCTGCCAGAGCAAGCGCTTGTGGCGGTGGAGCTGTGAGAGCTCTGGCAGCTGTCAAAAAGACCCAGAGGGAGCCAGGCTAGTTTGCCCAGGAAAGGACAACCCTGCTGGTGTGGTGGGATGGCACCAGCCATCACCAGCTGGACGTAGAGTGACGATGCTTGGCCAGGCGTAGGGAAGGAGAGTGGCTGGAGCAGCTCCTCACTTGGTGGTCACGACCACTTGGTACAACTTGTGACTTCTCCTCTGCTTGCTGCCCCACCAACCCACGTCTTTCCACATCACAGCATCATCCGAGACAGTGAGATGGGTTCCAGCTCAGTTTGGTGAGCTGAGCACAGATATGAGCACCCGAATCTTTCTAGCGCAGCATTAACCCAGAGAGCCAGAGGAGGCCAGCTCATCTCCATGTTCCTCAGTTTCCTCCCAAAGCCCTGTTCTCCCTGGCCAGCACTGGGGACTGCCAAGAGCCTTCACACATGCTAACCATTTCCAAGAGTGATGGTGGGCTGAAGACAAGCCCTTCAGTCTTGCAGGAGCCAAGAATGAGAGACCAGATGGTGCGTGACCTGATAAAGCCCCCTGTGATCTTGTGTTTGTTATTCTCCTAGAAGCATGTTGCCCTGGGAAAAATCCAAGGGTTCGTTTCCAGGACCCAGACTCTTTTCATGTGTAATAGCAACTGCACCTACTCTGGCCACACGCATTGCTCACATGAGGCCCTCTTGCTGATGCAGTAATGTTTTTGGGTGCGGGGGGGGAGCTGGTGAGGTCTCCTAGAAAACCAGTCTTCAGCTCAGCATTCAGCTCCTCCAGGCCACAACTGCAATTATCCTCCCGTCCCATGTTTGTAGAGCACCTAGGAAGCAAGAGTCCCAGCCGCGACAATCCTCCCATAGGCACTACTCCAAAATTACTAGCAATAAGAATATTTTTAAAATGGAAACCGCTGCTCTGAGCTATGTAGGAATTAATCATTAATAAATCACAGAACTCAGGAGGAACTTTAATGCTGCAAAGCTGATTTTAAGAGCTTGTCTAAGTGGACCTGAGTGCAGAAGTGGATCTGTAACACGCTTCTCAGGTGGAGGGTGTCTACTTCCCTCCCACGCCAATTAATTTCTGTCAGGCAATGAAATTTGGATGGCTGGTCTCTGCGGGGCAGATCGGTCTCAGTATCTGTGTATGCAGCATGGGCACAACTGGAAAAGATCAAGGCATGCATCTGCAATAATAATAATAATAGTGTCCCCAGAGTGACATTTCAAATGCAAATGAAAAGAATAAAAATATCAGTTCCCGTTATAACTTTGTTGCTGCTGTAACCAAATCCAAGAGAAGCCCTGAAGCTGTCCCCGCTGCCCGCCCGGCAGCAGAGCTGCGATTTTGTTTATTTTCATTCCTGTCCCAAGCGGACGGGGACTCAGCCCTGAGCTGAGAAACAAGGCGAGGAGCTGGGCCTGAAGACAGTCTCATGGTGGCAGTTACCAGATGTTAATCTAGTATCAGGCATGAAAAGCAAAGGGTGACAGCAGCTATGCAGGGTGTGACTAATAATTAACCCGCCCTGGCTGGGGACCGGCTCTGCTCCTGGGCTCTGGCTCTCAGGGCTCTGCCAGGTGTAACGTGCTCCAGAACCAGCAGGAAAGATTTCTTGCAGGTCTGATTTCAGTCCGTCTTAACAGTTGCTGTTCAACTGCAATATCCGATCGCATCCCTTGTCTCTCACTGTGTTAATAGGCACAGCTTCCTTCCCTTCCCTCCAGAGATGCAACTGTGTAGGGTGCTTGCGGGTGTGTATTGTTGCCTTTGCACAAATGCACATAGATACATATAACTAACGAGGGCATCTTTTCGTATGAAAATTACAATATAATTTCATTTAAATTTTTCAGTTAAAAACTTTGTGCGCAGTTTGTGTGCATCCTTGGAAGACAGAGGCACTGGGGCGCGGTGATTCGGGCCGGTTTGAGCCCAGAGGCGCAGGGCTGCCTTCATCCTCTGCACAAGGCGACCCCTCATGCACAGTCCCGCTCCTTGGCCACACGGTGGGTTTTCTGGAAATCCAGAAGCACATCTGTTTATCAGTTTATTAATTACAAAAATAAGCCCCTTAATATTTATCACTTAGGGTCGGAGTTTGGCTAGCCATGGGAGAAATTGGCAGCCGGGGAGCAGAGGCAGGATTTATGGTTGCAGGGCACATGCAGGGAGCATTTATCTGGGCCATGCTCCCAGTAGCTTCTAAACCAAGACAGAGCTCTTAAGACGAAGAAACGTTTATTTTTTGCAGCAAAGAGGTTGTCTGAGAATGAAACTGATGTTTTTTAAAAAAACAAAGAGAAAAAAAAAGGAATTGAAACTGCGTAGGCTATTTTCAGCCACCAAGATGAATGAAACGTAAAAAAATAAAATAGGTTGCAAGTTTTGAATTCTAAAAAAGATCACTCTGAAAGCATGATAATCCAAGCAGGTGCTGTCAGCTCCAAGCACAGACTAGGCAGGCTTTTCTGCTGGCAAATAGTGGAAGGTTTCGGCAGACACACCTAGGACAACACAAACCTGCTCATCCTCAGGGCTCTTTAATTATCAGTGGAGACCTGCGACACATTAACTGCTTTACTGTTGCTCCTTATTCCTGGCTCCTAAGGCTGGAGGCTGCTGGTGCAGCTGCCATGAGGGCAGACGAGACTCACAACCCTGCTACAAAAGGCAGCAGAAAAGGTGTTAATACATCAAGTGGGAGAAGGTGATGTGCAGCTCAACCCTTCGCCCACCATGCGCATCGCCATCGTTGCAGGCTTTCAGCCTCTGCTAGTCATCATGACTTTTGCTGTTGTTTACCTCCATCTGAAGCAGGAAGAGATGATCAGGGCAAGGAAAGACAGCCTCACCAGCGTCATCCAACCCTGAGCCTCCCAGGAGCGCTGCCCTCTCCCATAGCTGCCCACACCAGCTGAGGAGGGGAAGCCACGCACAGTAATTCGGAAACAAATCTGAGCTGCCCATTTCAAGGTGTTGCTCGGAAAATTCACTTTCTACTGTATAGTGCCATCGCGGGACATGTGCAGGTGGGTGGAGGACCAGGAGGGCAGGACCTGCCGAGTGCTGAATGCTCCGACCTCAGTGCGCTGTGCTCACGACTGACCCGGCTCTTGGTGGCATCCATGGCAAGGAGCTGCTGCAGCAGCGGCAGTGGAAGGGGAAAGCCAGGCTCAGGAGCCCCCATTGCCACCCCACCTGCCCTTCAGCAAGTCCCAGCAAGTGATGAGCTGGTCCTGGAGAGCCGAGGATGGGCTGTGTCCTCAGCTGGGGGACACGAGGCTGCAGCCCAGCAGTGGACTCAGTGTCTGACCTGCGCTGCAGCACCTGACCCCAAGCCAACCTGCGTGTGCTGCTTGCCCTTCCCTGGGGTGGTTCATGCAAGGCACTTATCGTCCGCGCAGCGCTGGAGGGGGAGCGAAGGCAGCTCTGCTGTGGCCAGGGCCAGCTCAGTTTCGGAGAGTGGGCAGAAAGACTTCCAGAAAGATGAAGCTGGTGGGAGCTGTGCGGGCTCTGCAGTGAGGTCCCTGCACCGCCTGCCCAGCCCTGGGCAGATGGGTGGTGGGAAGCCAGGTCCCAGAGACTGAGCGCTGAGCTCCAGCTGCTCAGCCCTGCGAGCCAGGGCTCCTGCTGCAGAGCCGCTCTCCGAACCATGCTGCTGAGCACGTCTGCTGGGATTTATGCAATCCAGACTGCAGGAGCAGACTGAACAAAAAAGGGCAAAAGCACCTTTTCACCCACAGATTTGGGTTTGTGCTCAGGGGCCAGCAGAGATCCTTTTCTGGCTGAAGCAGAAAACACTTCCCAGAGCACTGTCCCTCTGCTCTCTTGCTCATAGCAATCTGGATTGGTGCTGTTCAGCTGCATTATATTTAAATTACCTGTCAAGCAATTGCAAACCGTGGTCTTAAGCAATATGACCGCATCTGGCTGCCCCGGGGTGCTTGTATCAGCCTGTATGTGCTGACAGCACTAATGCTTTTTGCCCTGGTGACTACCTAGACGCAGAGAGTGGCTGGGGCTTTTAGAGGCTTTCCTAAAGTTTATTGGCTTTTATAACGGTCATGAAAATAATTGGATCTGAGACATGCACTAGCAATTTGGTACAAAGGAGAAAAAAAATGAGGCCAGATGAGGTGTAAATCAGGAGTAACTCCAGAGCTGCTGGTGTGGTTTGAGCAGAGCAGGATGAGCTGGAACAACAGTGCAATGAGTCCTGGGGAGGTGGTGGGGTTTGGGAAGGGTCCTGGAGGCCATCCTTGATGCAGCCTCACAGTTACCTGTCCCATCTGGGCGAGGAAGGGGATGATGCCGCAACGCCTGGGCTGGGTGCTTCTGCCGGGTGCACTCAGGAGCGGCACCTGCCCCAGTCACTCCATTCACATGCTGCGGGTGTCTCACCACCATGGTGGGATGCTTAAATAGGTCCTTGAGGCACTAAGGGCACTGCATGACAGCTGTAGCCACGGGCAAGCGCTTGCCCCACTCTCTGCCCTGCTCCTATAAGCAGCTACAAGCTGGCTGCCAAGCTCAGGGCTGCCTGTCTGTACCCACTGGTTACTGCACCAGCTGGGACCCTCTTGCCTTGCTCAGCACCCATCCACACCCTGCCCCAGGGCCAGCGATGCTGGTGGCAGGCTCCAGTCCTGTACTTAGAGCTTTTCCACTCAACACTTCAAGCAGACCAGCATCAGCCCTTTCTGTTTGCAGACGGGGAAACTGAGGCCCAGAGGAGCAACCTCAAGGAGGCAGCCAGAAGAGGTGCAGTCTCCAGGGGTTTGTCCTGTGCGCTGGCGTAAGGGGGTTTTCCCGACCCCACTGCCTGCTGTGAGCCCTTCTGCCAGGCCTGCTCTGGGGGGATGGGAAAGGGGCTGCGGGGGTGTGCTGACCCCGGTGGGGGCTGATGAGCAGGCAGGGGCTCTGGGTGCTGCCGGGAGCTGTGGGTGGGCTGAGCCATGCCACGAGCTGTGCAAGGAGCAGCTGACCGTGTGCTTTCAACCACAAAGCTGCAGATCTTCCTCCAGCTCCCTCCATGCACACATGCTCTTCACGCTGGCTCCGTCACAACAAAGCGGCCACTGTTCCCCACTCCATCCCCAGCTCCTCCCCAAGCCCTGTCACAGCCAGCGCTGGATTTATGAATGAGTCCCCTGCTCTGGTGACCGCGAGCCAGCCCGGGTGGCTCGCTCCAGGGTTGGAGGCACAGCAGGATTCTGCTGCCATCAGGAGCCGCACACAGTGGGGAAGGCAGAGCTTTGGGGTGCACAGCCTGCACCCCGCAGGGGGCATGGTGCCATGCTCCCCTTCCAGCCCCAGCCTGGCCCCATGCCCACTTGCTGGGGACCATTTGGGATTATAACTCATGAGCTGCCTGTGCCAGACTGCCAGCTGGCACGGCCGCATGGGAAACAGCTCCCGAGTCCTCACGTCCTGGCACAGCAGCCGAGCCCGCCTTGGTGCCACTTCCCTCTGCTATGCTGGGTGGGAAACTCCGGCCGTCAGAGGGCTTTCCTGGGAGACAGACACCCCTGCCACAGCGCTGGGACCTCGGGCAGGCGGGCACTGCGAACAGCTGGCCTGCAACCCACCTGCATCACCACATTCAGCGCTTTGTCTTTGCTGCTAATTAACACAGTACAGGTGAAGGATGGCTGATTTCAACACACTTCATGCAAAATGAAGATATGGAGCTGACAAAGCACTCAGCGGTGTCACAAGCTCAAGGCCTATCATGTAAAACCACCAGTGACAACCCGTTCACTTGCCCAACACCCTGTGTGCCCAGAGCTCTGCGGGTACCCCTGGGAAAACCCTTCCATCACCTCTCTGAGCCAGGTCAGGGCTCATCAGCATCCAGTCATCCAGGCAGCTGAACTCTCCTACACATCACACATTTTCTGCTGGAGTTTATGCCCAGCACCCACAGCCTCCCAGGAGCCAGAATTTCACCCTGTGCTTCCAGGCCATGCTGTTCCCTTCAGCTGAGCAGCTGCTCCTGTGTCACCTGTCCCTTTCCCTCTGCATGCCCGCCTTGGAACCCTGTCCTGGACCCCTGTGAACCGTAACAAACCTTTTTTGCTCATTTCAAGTGGCTTTGGATCAAGCATTGTGCCAGTACCTGAACAAGGTATTTCCATTTATTTCTTCTGCATCTAGATCGCTCTAAGTGTGAACATCAAAAATCAGTTCCCGGGACTGCAGGGGCTGTGGTCATTGTGTGCAGCATGGAAATCGCTCCTCCTTGGCATTTGGTGGCTGTGCAGCTCCACCTCCAGCTCTGCCCCTTCCTGCTGCATCCAAGAACTCTTGGAAAATGGAAGGGGGGGTGGGCGCAGCCACCATAGATGGGGCTCAGCTCAGGGGTGAGGAAGGAGTTGGTCCCACCTGGTTGGGTTCTCACTTGCCTTGGTGCCTGGAAGCAGACAGCAGTTGCCATGCATCTCCATCCTCTCCTAAACCTTTTTCCCTTCTTGGATGTCCCACATGATCTCCCTGCTGTCACCGCCAGCTGCTCCCCTCGGAGCCACAGCCCCACGGCTGCCCACAGCAGCTGCTGCAACAGGCCGTGGGCTTGTGGGACCTCTTGCATGTCGCTGGAGGAAGATATGTGCCCCAGCCCAATGGCAGCAAAAACTCAAGGAGACCAAAAGCTCCGTGAAACCACTATTGATGTCATACCACACTAGCTCCAGCCTCCAAAGAGACACATTCCCATGGGCTCCTTGTTACTTCTATTTATTTTTTAAGACTGCTTCACATCCATGCCGTTGGGCTGTGATATGAGCTATGCTTCACTACCAGTCTGTTTTCATATAAACATACCAGCTACCCTAGCCACATGAAAAGATGTTTGAACTTGTATCTCAAACTACTTAGGGCTGGCTAAGCCTCTCTTTATAGCTGCATCTGCACACCCTTACTTTATTACTTAGAGTTAACGTTAATATATGTCCAGGATGAATTCAGAGGTGCACGATCCTGAGGAAGGCCTTAGGAAGTTATCTGCTCTCTGTGTCACAGCCTGCTGCCAGGTGATCTTGAGGCTACGCAGAAGAAACCCTCAGACACACCAAGAGAGGTTTCCTGATCTGAGAGCAGAAGATCCTGCTCCTGGCTGCCTGGGGCTGTGCCCAGACCTGCTGCACCCCCGGCTTCCCCAGCAGGCACCGGGGTCTGCTTGCACAGAGCTGCTTGCAGGTGATGGGAACAGTAGCAAAAAATAAGCATCCTCCTCAGCGTGGGGCAGCAGGCCTTCGATTAAGCTGAACACCAATTTAGATGCTGGTCACCCATGTTTCTGTGCTATCTCCACAGCATCTGAGCTCTCTAAAGCCATGACGGTTATTGTCTGTTTATCTCTCTACATGTAGACATAGATGTCAATGTAGATACAGATGTAGATGGTACTGACCTGAGACTAGATCTTTTGGACAATCCTTTTGCTAGGTATGGTCCGTGCTGTTCTGCCTTGCTCCATCACGCACAACCGCAGAGCACCACAAGAAGCTTCTCCCACCACCTTTCCTCAGCCAGCTTGACACAGGGGGTGACTGCACCTTCCCTCCTCACAGCTTACTCACCCCATTCTCCAGCCTGGTCCAGAAAAAGATCTGTGTTAAAGGAAAACCTATTACTATTATTATTATTATTAAGTCAGCAGTTTGTTTCTCTGAAGTAAAGATGTAATTCCCCAGTAATTTAAGCCTCCCTTAGCATGGAGGTGTGCTCACATAAGGTCTAATCACTGATCTAATTAAATTGATTTGGTACTGTGTTAAACCAGTGCAGCTATATTGAGCAGATCAGGTCTAAGTTTCTATTCCACCTCATCATAAAAAATGATAATAAAAAGCACCTTCAAGACATCAGTGCTAAGAATCCAAACAGAAAGTTACATTTATTATTTTAAATCTAGTCTCATTATTTCTGGGATGTGAATTTTTGAAAGGGGCTACGCTATATATTTGCTACATGCCAATTGGCATTGGCAATATTCATTTCACATTTTATGAAGACCTCTATAGCACATACAAATATTTATTAATGTTCCAGAAAGGTCTAAGGAGTTTACAAATCTAAAGCCCATTGAAGGTGACAACTCACTTTTGAAAATAAAGAAAACAGGCAAGTCAAAAAATACCTAATTTTTTTTAAAATCAGTTTCAAAATTATTTTCATTCATTATTTGAAATTTTTTCCTTCTAAAATATCTTCATTTTTTTCTCCCTGACAAAATTACTTTAAAGTAGCTGTTTCCACTTGAGGTTTTGGTGGATTTCCTGATCAGTGGTTTATGTCTAGGCTTTCATAGATCTGTTACAATACTAATGTTGCAAGTTATTTCAGGAAAGATTTATGTTCCAGCTAAAACCATGACAAATAAACTTAAACCCAACATATTGTTGACTTTGTATACAGAGCTATCTAATTTGATAAAAACTACAAATTTTGTCAGATTCACTTCATCAGTGGCCCTTTAAACTCTGATTTAGAGAGTCAATTAATAAGCTGAAATAGCAGCTCATTGGATTTTCAGAGCCAGCAGTCTTAGCCCGATAGCAGGACAGTACTAGGCTGAGACAGAAGCATCTCCCACAAACCTCTCCAGCCCGATGTGATGCTCCTGTGGACCTCACATCCCACTGCAACATCGCATTCGGGATTGGCACCCAGGAGCTCAGGTGCTGCTGGCTCCCGGGTTTGCTCTGCGGGTGAACCACAGCAGTCCTGCCCTAAGTGAATGACCCCAGCACACCCTGCGCTTACCTCTGCTGATGGTTTGCTGCCGCGTGACATTAAGTCAGGGATTTGCACCCAGACTGGACCGAGTGTGGTCTGATGGACTCCCGGACTGCGAGGGGGTGCTAAGGTCTAACCACCTCCAGGGAGGGGGTGCCACTTAGCAGACCCAGCCAAGGGCTACCTCTGCTCAGTAACAACACTTACCATTGCAATTAATCAGGCTGATGAGCTTAGATGTGAAAACTCCCTGACACCTTTGAATCATTCTCACCCGATCAGCAGAGGACCCCACATCTGCACTTCTCACCCCATTCCCTGTGCTGGTAGCTAGGATCCATGAGCCTGTTTGCCAGACGATGAGTTGAAGCACAGGGAGGCTAAAGGCAGGGTAACCTGTGGCAGGCTGTCCTCAGTGTAGGGGGTTTGCCCCCCCGAAAGCATGGCCTATATCCATCTCAACTTTAGCCAGCGTCAACTTGCAAAAAAACTTCTGGTTTATTTTCCTTTTGTGCCAAGAGGGGAGCAGGTCTACCCAGAGCCTGGAAAGAACCACAGAAGAGGGCAGGTGCTGCATCTGCCTGCTGAGATACCATGTGGCAGAAACCCTTGGAGCTGCTCCTGAGAGCTGAGACACCTAGCAAGAGCTGCAAGTGCCAGCATGGCTATCCAAGGACAGCACCCTGTGCTGAAGGGAGTGCAGAATAGGACCCCCAAACAGCCTGGTGCACCAAGCAGGGTGCAGTGCTTCCATGACAGTCCCTGCTCACCCATCCACCACTACCATGTGAAAGAAAGCAGCAATTCAGTGAGCAGGATCACAGCTGCAAGCATCACCCAAGAATAAGTCTGCCAGAGCAGGAACCAAGCAGCCTTTGAAGCCCTGCGAGCACAGGACTTTCACAGAACCATGGAATGGTTTGGGTTGGAAGGCACCTTAAGGATCATCTAGTTCCACCCCCCTGCCATGGGACACCTTCCACTAGATCAGGTTGCTCAAAGCCCCATCCAACATGGCCTTGGACACTTCCAAGGATGGGGCATCCACAGCTTCTCTGGGCAACCTGTTCCCGTGTCTCACCACTCTCCTTCTTCCCTGGATAGAACCACCCAGCTGCATGGGACCACCGAAGCTAATAAAGCCTTTAATAGGCCCATATGTCATCTCCTGACTAAGGCGTGAGCAATTCACACTTCATTGTGGCTTTGAAGTCTGAATGGGCCACATTTGGTCAGACCCCTCCAGCCTGCAAGGCAAGCTAGCAAAAGGGCAGTTCCCCACCGTCTGGGGTCTGGGGAAAACAGTTTTCCAGGCTAGACTGAACTTAGGCTACCTCGAAGCCCTCAGGCTAAAGCAGGTCTTTGGTGTGAATCTTGGGGTAAGAGGGCAACGGTATGCTGGCACGCTGGATGGGAAGCTGTACGGAAAGGTGCTGCTGAATTTTCAGCTCTTGCCACTGACTTGAGCAAAGTTTTTAAAGGCTCCTTTTCAAAAGCGCTCTCGGGTTTAGGAGGGGTGGTCTCTGGGATATGTCTGGCCTGGCACTTGGAGTGACGAGTATCAGAGTTCCTGTGGATTTTGGATGAGTTTAGGCTGCTCAGATCTCCTGGAGTTGGGCCCAGCATTCTTCACGTGGCGTAACTCCAGAAATGGAAGCACTCCAAGTTAGCAGTTTCTTTCCCAAAATGGGGATTCTTCTTTCCTTTGGATGGAAAACACTACAGACAGGGGAAATATTATCTCATTGTACTGTGAAGGAGAACCATTTATTAACTGTGGGTACCAAATTTAACACTGGGTATTTTTTTAATAGAAGCTCTGATATGAATAGAAGAGTCTGGATCCTTTCCTTGTATTGTCAGGAATCTGCACCACAGAATTATGCCACTATGTGAGAAACAGTAACTAAAATCGGCTACAGGAGAAAAATGTAAACCCGGCTAGCCTAAATTCATGAGAAATTCATTCCAGGGGCACAGATTATGTGAAATGGCTCCTTATCTCAGTCATATTTGCAACACGTTAACACTCAAAAAGAGCCATCCTATTGCCTCCTACACTTGCCACATTATGCAAGGGTGGCTTTTCTCACGTGCTCTGGGGCTGCCGAAGCACCCACGCTCCGCTGCTGCGAGCCTAGGCCATGGGGTAATATCCAAATACAAGGCACTGCTCTACACAGTAAAACCAGGAGGACAGCAGCAGGCTGCTTATGGGTTTCTCGTTGCTTTCTCGAGCAGGAGAGTTGCTTTTATTTGTTAGGAGCAGAGAGGCAACGTGGCGTAGGGGAATATATATGCCCGACTGCATTCCGTGTTAGGCAATGGTCGTACAGCAGCCACAAACAAACATAACAGATTTATATGGATTTGTGGTGTTAGCTGGCTCCATGAGAAATTGCAGTTACATACTCTAGATTATGATCCAAATGTTATTCTTTCCATTATACCAACTTTTCTACCACTTCTGGCTCCCTTAACCATAGCAAATGAGGACATAATAAAGTTCAAGTGATATCAGCTATTGTTTTCTAACTAATAATTTCCCAGGGCTTCTGCAAGCTTCCCCTGTCCCAGGTGAAACTGTAATTAAGACTGACCTTTGAAAGCTCCCACTTACGGTGGTATCTGCTGGTTCTGCTTAATTTGCTCCCCTGTCTTACATATAAAACTGTGAATAATTGCTGCAGTTTATTAAAGTGGAAAATAAAGAGCTTTCAAAGCACTGAGATCATTTAGTTTCAATACATTCGACAGTGCATAATAGGTATAAGTGTTTTGAGCAGGTTATCCTAATGAAAAATGAGAGGGAAGTCATATATCTGACTGTTCCTATTTTGTACAAGTGTCACTTTTTTCTAGTGACAGCAGGTTTACAGGATCACACTGACTGGGAATCCTGCACATCAGGCAGGTCTCTCTGGCTGTGAAAAATTGTGGAGTAGCAATATAAGTATCCAATCCATAGTTTTTACAAATTAGCTAAGACTCAGAAATCATGACAGGTTTTTAAAAATGAGATTTTTGGTGTTTAAATCTGTTCTGTAACTGGTCTTTTGCTACCTCTTCATTAGCAGAATGCACTTGTTTCATAGTCAGAAGTCTTTTTTTATTATTATTTTTCCCCCTAAAACATAAGTACTAGAAACTTGCTGCTGTCTTAACAAAAGTAGTGATTCTTACAAGACAATATCAAAGAAAACAAGACAAGTGGCCTTGGGGATGTGGGACTGGTAATAAAATTGCATGACTTGGCAACATTGTGTTCTTCCTTCTGCACTCTGAAAGAGGGTCAGAGACCTGAACTTTTGATATAGAAACCAAAAATACCAAGATATGGATGTATTTAATTACAAAATCTGTTTCACTTTCAAACTTCAATGCATCATATAATAAAGTTGAACATAAAGGAGAATTAACTGAAGGAACACAACACTATGGCTTCACCTGAGGCTCAAGGCAAGGCAATGGCTTGGAAGGAGGACTACAGAGGGTTTAGGGGTTTGGATGTATAGGTTTTGTTTCCTGTGTTGGTCCTACAGCCTCACTTTTGTATTTGCCTTCGGTTTCTTAGGCCTAGGACAGCACAGCCTTGTATTCACCTGGGCACCATGACCCTTTGGAGCTGGCTCCAATGCTCAGGGAAGGCAGGAGTCCTGCTTTTGCTTCACAGAGCACTGCCCAACCTTTGGGGTCAGCTTTGACAAAGCCTCTGCAGAGACCCGAGAGCCACTGGTCCCACTGCTGCATGAGGGAGGCAGGTCTGTGGAAGCTGCTGCCCTCCTGAACTCTCTGCTCTTCTGGATAGCGGCCAGAGAGCAGCAGTGCAGAAGTGGAGGCTGAAGCCACCACCCAGCAGGCACAGCGCAGCCACAAGCCTGGCCTGGCAAGGGCATTTCCCGCATCTGCAGATCTCGTTCATGCACAAGACTGGGGATTTAAGCTGGAGCAAGGTGTAGGATCCCATCCTGACACAGGACTGCAAAGCTGGTCAGGAAAAAGGCACCCACCTACCTCTCCCAAAACAGGCACCCTGAGCACAAGAAGCCCTGAATATGCCAAATAAATCAAATCTCACAATTCACCAGGATCAAGAACTGGAGGGGTTCCTACAGGTTTTATATCCAGGACGATTTATGATTTAATTTAAACGTGTAGTTTCCAGCCATTTCTTTTTGCAAGCAATCACCTAGGCTACATTAACCTGATGGTGATGTACTGCAGTCCCAGGGAGCCCTGGAGAGACAGAGAGAGAGGACAGCACTCAGAGGTGTGAACTTCCCCCATTTATCTTGATGGGGTGTGCACAGCCTTGCCAGGCAAGCAGGTCCAAGCATGTTAACCACTTCACTGCCAGCCTCTGCTGTTGAAAGGGCTGGTTGTACAGCAGCGTGTCCTGTATGGGCCTTTCCCTTCCTTTGGTAGAGCCTCCCCAGCAACAAAGGATGCAAACCCAGAAGGGGATGAGGAAGGTACAGGCTCCTGGAGTGTGATGGTGCAGGTGATAGGTTTGGAGGCACCCTGTGTGATCAAATGGGGTTTTTATCATACAGCTTGTTGCAACAGATGTGGCCATACAGGTGTTACAGTTTAATATGCTTTTGAACAATTCTGTGTCTCCCCATCTCTTGGAATCGAACAGTGAAGCAGAGGCTCCCAAGCTAACAAAATGTAGTAGATGGGAACTGATCCTTGGAAGCCACTTCTGCCTGGTTTGGGTATGGATGTTTCAGCTGGAGGCTTCCCTCATCATATGAGTGGTATTTCACAGCAGTGGCACAAGGTTTTGCTTGTCACCAAAGGATCTGGCACAGCTGCCATGGGAGTGGTGGTTATTAGGACCTGAGCTAACAAACCAGGCAGCTCCCTTCACATTCAGAGCTCTCCTATGTGGCTGGCAGCAGACTCTTGCAGGCAGTGCAGCACTGAGCTTCTGGTGTGCCAGTTTTGGGGCTCTGTTTTGCAACCAGACGAGTGCTTGCAAATTTCTGTGAAGATGGCAGCTGCTAGAAGAGGTAGTGATCCTTTCCTCTGAACGGGGCTGGCTGCAGCTGCAGCATGGTGGGGGTTGCAGCAGGTCCCTCTCCTGTGGCAGCGCGCAGCCACCTGAGCAAGGCTTCTTGGGGAGACAGAGATACATACGATTTAAAGTGAAATTGCTGCTTCAAAGAAAGAGCTTTTAGGAATCTCTAAAGCTGAAAGACAGAGGTGCCAGACTACCCTCAGACTGTCCCGCATCAGTGGACACAGCCTCTACGCCCCACCACAGATGTTAGCCAGGAGGGGCTCAAACCCAGAGCAAAGCCCCCTTTCATCTCATTCTCATGAGCTAAGGGCAAAACACCTCTACCAACAGCAGAGGTGTCTGAAACAGCCTTTTCATTATGTTTATATTTAAAAATCTAACAGTGACTAAAGCAGTTTGCATAATAAACAGCTCTAGAGCCAGAAATACTTGCTTGCTCTTGGTAAAAAAAGGAAGTCCTCAGATCCTCTTCTGAAGACTGTAAGAAAGTGACAGAGTTTTCCCTTTACAGGCTATAAATATGCAGTGCAAATAGGTGGCTGCTGTCGCTGCTTAGATTTTGATGTATCTCTTCAGATAGCCTGGCAGCGCCAGGTTATTTTAGTGTCAAATCAAAGCTCTGGTTGTGTAAAGAAGCTGAGGAAAGGTACAGTCTGTGTTGCAGCACAGGATGGAAGCTCCAAGAAGACTGGAGGCAGTCCTGTGAGACATGTACCAGCCATGCATACTAAACCTGCCATTTAGTACACCGAAAAGAAAACCCCTTTAGTAAAGCTGCTGCAGAACAGAAATAAATGTCTTTAGATTTGGGTTAGGGCAGAGGAGCATTTTTCTAGGGAGGTAAATGATTCATTCTCACATTAGCTAAAAGAAAGGAAAGCTTTTGTTTCCATTTTACCCTCAGTTTCTTCGTGAGAGAAAAAAATTCAAGGGCCTGTTTATGCTAGAAGGAAAAATCTTGCTGGCTGATCCCTTTTCAAAGCAGAAAGCTCATACTTGCAATGCACCGTTGCTGTCCTTGACCTTAACAAGTCAAGCCAGCCCAAACTTGCCTGATTCAAGTCCCCCCTTTGCAACACTTATATCTGGATGCAGGGCAGTTGTGCAGCGCCTGCCACAAGGTAATGTGTGTTTACCGCGACCTCTGCATTTCAGCCCAATACAGTCATGTTGACAGACTAATAATGAGAGGTGGGTCAAGTGCTCGGGCTCGCTGTAGGAGATGCACACACTACGCTCAGCTTCTTTCCTGCCGTGGGGAACTGGCAGCTGCATCATTTTGAAACGCTCAAAATCAAACTGCACATCAGGCCACTTCTGCTTACACAGGTTCTGTAGGAGCGTGACTCAGCCAGACTCGCGGATCTCCTCCTGCAGAGAGCTGGTTTGAGGGCAAGGCCTGCCAGGCCCCAGGCCCACCAGCAGCCCATCGGGAAGGAAGAGTCAACCCAGGCAGAGTTGCCCAGCCTGGAAAACACCGCCTGTGTTTCCACACACTGCAGCCCTGCCTGGCACCGACCAGGACGCCGTAAGCGCGGCCACAAGCAGGGCCCGGGCGACGAGGCCGCACGGCTGCCATGAGGAGACGCCCTGCCCCGGGGGCACGGCTGAACCTTGCCCGAGAGTAGGGGTCAGACCTCGCAGGCCGCGGCCAGGCCCAGGGCGTGCCCGGAGGGCCCCGAACGAAACCCAGCAGCCCGCTCAGATTAGCAGGGACAGCGGAGCCGTGCGCGGTGCTCCCGATGTCACCGTGCCGTTTTCACGGGGACGCAGGCCCACAAGGCCGCCCGCCCGGGCGCCGCCATGTCCCCTGGCACGGCGGGGGCGGGGCCGGCGGGGTGAGGGGCGGGACTTAGTATGCAAATACAGCCGGCGGCCTACGGCGTGGGATGGGACGCATGCGCACTGCGCGCACAGTGGGGCACGGGTTCTTACACAATGCGCCGGGCTCCTTCAGCGGCGGGGAGAGGAGTGGCGGGGCGCGGTCGAGTATGTAAATGAGGGCCGGGTTTTGCTGCGCGATTGGACAAGTGGGAGGAAAAGGCGGGACCGGATATGTAAAAGCGAGCCGGCGCAGGGCGGACGGGAGGGAGTGCGCGGGTTGGTTGCGTTCGGAGTGAGCATGCGGGAGGGGCGTGGCCCGTATGCAAATCCCGCCGGCTCGCGCGCGCGGGAGGGGCGTGGTCCGTATGCAAATCTAGCCGGCTGGCGCGCGGGGAAGGGCGTGGCTCGAATGCAAATGTCCAACTGCCGTTTGCCAGGCCCCGCCCTATCGTGTTGCCCTGCACCGCCGCGGCCCCGCCCCGCCGGTAAAAGGCCGCGCGCCTGCGCAGTGCGCCGAAACGGGGACTTAGTCTGTTACACAACCGCTGTGGAGCCCGGGCTGCGCTCTCCGCCGCGTCCAGCTCCGCGCGTCCCCGGCGGCGCGGCTCGGCTGTCCTCGCCTGTCTGCTCCTGGCCTCTCCTCCTGCTCCGCTCCGTTAGCGCTTCCCGCACCCTCCGGTATGAGCGGGGACCAGCTGCACAACGATTCTCAGGTGAGCGCCCCTTCACCGCCCGCTCCCGGGGGACCCCGGCCCCTCGCTGCCGAGGCCGCAGGGTCCTTGCTTCCCGTCAGGGTCGGCCCTGGGGGCCTGGCTGACGCCCCCCCCGCCCCTCAGGGAGGGGAGACGTGCCCCGCTGCTGCCCCCTGCCCGCCCCCGCTCGGGGTAGCCCGCGCGTCTGGGGAGGGCCCTGTCAACCTGGCCTGTCCCCCCCTCGTCGCGCTGTGGCGTCCCCATCCACCGAGTCCGCCCCCGCCCCGGGACCCGTTTCTGCCCAGATGGGGGGACGCTGTGGGGGAGAGGGGGCTCGTGTGTGAGCGGGGCGGCTGGCCACCTTCCCCTGGCTCGCTCCCCTCGGGGGGTGGGGGGGTCACCCCAGGAGCTACGCGGGTGCCGGTTCACCCTGCCTTCCCGCACCCCGCTCCGCGGGGCCCTTTCTGCGTCGCGCTGGTCGTTTCTCATTTGATATTTAATTTCCCTAAAAATGAGAAGGAAGGAAGGAGAAGGGGGGGGGGGGGGGGGAGAAATTCAACGGCCCCCCCCCCTCAAAAAAAAAAATAAAATCGATCCCCTGGCGGGACGGCGTTGTTCACGGTGTCTCCCTGTCTCCTCTCCCCGCAGATCGAGGCGGATTTCCGAGCGAACGGTGAGTGTGGCCCCGGCGCGCCCCTCGCCTCGCCGCGCCGGCCGCGCACAGACATGGCGTCCCAGAGACTAAGTCCCGGCTCCTCGCTCACCGGCCCCATTGTTCCCATCGAGCTGCCAAAAGCGGCCCTTTCCCGGCGGCCTCGCCCCACCCCGACCCCCGCCGCCTCTAGTGGGGGCTCCGGAGGCCCCCGATCCGAGCCCATCGGCTCTCCCGGGATCCCCTTTGGGCCCCGATTCCTCCCTGGAAAGTCGCCTTGTCGACGGTCGGGACTTAGTCTCTGCGCCATTTTCTTTTTCTCCTCTCTTCTGTGTGGCTTTCTCGCCTTCTCCTCCTCCCCGAGCTGCCGGCAAGGAGCCTTCTACAGAGGCACCGGGCGGCGATCCCCGGCCCCCAACCCCTTCTTAACGGAGGGGAAAGCGAAGTTTTTAACTAAAATAAATCCCCAAGACGTTTTTTATCGCAGCTTCCCTCCCCCCACTGCTCCCTGTCTCTGTTCCTTTCAGGGAATCCCTCCCTTCCCCTAAAATGAAAGGTGATTGCAACATGTTGCTCTTTAAAAGAATCTGCTGCATCCATTTTAAGATCGGTCTTACTTCTTGCCTTGCTATTTAATTGATGTAACTTTACCTTGTTGGGTGGAGATTTTTTAATTAAAATAAAAGCCCACACTATAAAAAAAAAAACCCAACAAAAAAAAACAACCCTAACAAACAGCTGAAAACCAGTGTAGACAATTCCAGAAAGGTAGACAGCATCACTTTAGAAAGTTTGCAAGGTAACTGTTCATTTCGTTCAGAAACACTATAGAAAGCCTGTAATTTTATATCTATGTATGTATATATTTATATATTAATATATACACTTAGATGTCAATATATATTTATATTCATGTATATACACACATATACAATATTATCTTTTCTAATCAGCCTAATGGCTGCTAACTTTTCCTGACAGTTTATGCATATTTTCTAGGAAGCAGGCTAATTGCAGTTTCTACCATCCCCCCTCCCCAAGTTGGTAGGTGTCAAATTGAAGGGTTTAAACAGGGTGGAGGGTAGTTGAGGATGTACAACCTACCCTTTGTGCGTATGTGTTATTGTCACTGTTTGGGATGTGCAAGGAGCTCTGAGCTGTCCTCTGACTGGTGAGGTGTGGTAGAGGACAAAAAAAGATGGTTGAAGAGATCTGCTTGACTTGTACTGGTTTTTAGCATGCTTTTCTGGATGATGTCCGTGTGCCTGGTTGCTTTGTAGGCTACTGCATGTAAATATTTACAAATCTACATTTGTGTGCACCTTTCTGTCAGTTCATTGGAATGTGATTGTGTGCAGTGAGAGCAGGCAGTAACGAATATGCATTTTTTTAACTTTTATTTCCATTCTGAATCTATAGTAGGGCTCTATATATAATTCTTAATGGAAAAAAGGGCACAGAGGATTTCCCAAGAGGTGCAGGAGTAACTCTTGAAGGAACTTAAATATAAGTATGTATTTGAATACTTGTAGACTTGTTATGCTGGGAAATGTTTTCAAGATCATTTATCTTTATTTAGAGAAAAGTACTCCCTGGTAAGCTTTAGTTATATACTGATTTACATAGGGGAGGTGATGCATATTTGACCTTTCCACTCCAGCTTCCAGTGGACCTCTTAGAGCGCTTTTTCTCTTCTACTGTGACCATGTGCTGTTTTATTCTTTTAAGAATTTTGGGCATATAGCAGTTAAAACTCCTCCAGTTTTTATTTCTACCATGTGTTGGAGGAATTCAGTACAGAAATTCAAAGTAAGACACCTTGGTGGAAAAAAAATAATTCCTAGTAAATCAGGCATACCCAACAAATTCACACTAGTGTAGGCACCCTTCTCCTATTGTAATTATTTTATGGCAGTTGTGTAACATGTTGTGACTGATCAGAGGGCCCCTAAAATCCAAAATCCTTTTTACCGCTGAAAGGTGCCTGTAACCCTGTTAGTCTTGTTAAGGCAGTAATGCTGAATAGACACTGTCCTCTCTGACCTTGTGACCACGACTGATCTTCCTGAAAACCTGTCACCTCTGCTTGCTCTGAGTCTTGTTTCCTCGACACAGGAGTTCTTTGCGTTTCTGTGTCGAGAACTGTCACGTGCGGATCTGAGAACAGCAGTTCTCATTTGGGCATAGTGGTGAGGCCCCAGCTCTTATATTCTTGTTTTGATCCTATTTGGTGGCAAAGATTAGGAGTGGGTGGTAGGAATATTAAGTACTTCCCCCCCCCCCCCCCCCCCCCCCCCCCCCCCCGATGTTTAGAATTGGTTTGTACTTTGGTTATTGTTAGGCAGCACTTAACAGTAGAGCCATGTCTCCCTTCAGGCTGCCTTTACATTTGGGGGAAGGCAGTTTTTTCTTGGGGCTGGTACTGATTCATTCTAAATGTTGAATATACCAACAGTAAGTATTTTTGTTAAAAAAGAATGTTTGGGGTGACTTCTGGATAGCGTATCAGTAATAGAGCAGCTAAGCACTTTGAAGCTTCCTTTTGTTACTAGTGTTCATATCTGGGTCAATGGACATACTACCTCAGGTTGTGACCACACAAGCTGTTGCGGCTGAAGTGGGATGAGGGGGGGTGGATCTGCTAGCTGGTTGCAGGTCACCAAGGAGTACCCTGGTTGTAGCTGAGACCTTGGATTTGATTACACACCCGTTTCATTGATGGCTGAGTAGTGGTAGGTATGAGAGAGGATGCCAGCAGTAAATAAGTGTTCCTGGCTATTTCTTGTCATTAAATAGCCAGATCACTCTAAGCAAGTGTGTCCTGGGCAAATTCCAGCTTGGGTAATTGCATTCTGTCTCAATATCCAGATTCTCCCTCCTGTTTAATTTGGCCATAGTGGGTATTTTTTTCACCTTAACTGTATTTTTAGTATCAGTATGTACTGTGAAGAATTTTCCATGTTCACTCCTAACAGTGCCTGCTTGCAAGGCATCCTGAGAACATTATTGTGCTAAGACAGTGAGCCTTTTTTGTATGTAATGTCCTCGCAGTCTTCAGCATTGTGGAAGGGAAATGGTGGTCTAAAACTGTCATTTCCAAGTGCTGCTTGGTCATTGAAAATGACCCCTTCGCAGATGTTAATGTTGAATTGCAACTATGTACTCAGGGAGGGAATAATTCTGATATTTTATTTTTTTCTCTCGCTTGGTAAAATTGCAGATCAAATGCAAAATCTGTTTGGATTCTGTTGAGTTTTGCCTTGAAGAGCTTTGTTGTTAAGGTTGAATGTAATAACCTCATGACTACTGAGGACAATGTTGAGACTAAAAGCAATTTGTCCTGACTTTCAGTTCTCCCGTTGCGTTTGTAGAGTGCGGTAGATAAAAATTACTTTTGTTTGCAAAATAATCAAATTACGTTCCAAAGCTACTAAATTTCACTAACTGCTCTTAGTGTCTTGGCTGTTCGTCACAGATCAGGCCTGTGATCAGAACTGTTCTGTGTAGACAGTAAAAACATCACCCTAAGAAGTGCGGTTTTTTTCCTCTGGTTGACTTGGCCAATAATGCTATGATGCAATTTGAGGCCAGAATCACTGTAGTAACCATTACAGTTATATTAACAGGAGTTTAAGTGTGAATTTGATTGTCCAGGGTCATAGAGGTGGCTTCTGGAAGTCACACACTTGGAGGAGCTTGCTTTAACAGTGAATTATTTTTTTGGCGGTGGGGGGAAGCAGCCCTTGCTGCTGCAACATCTTATCAGAAACTGGCAGGTTTTTTGTGTTGGCTTGAGCGCTCATATGGCACCTCTGTATGTATCAGAGTGAAGATATGAAGGGCAATGAGCGAGAGGGAAATCTAATTTAAATAACAAGTGCACTGAAAAAATGCCTTACAAGTTAAGGAATTTCAGCACACTTTGTGTTTTGTGTTAAATTCATGTTTCACGTGTGACAGAGCTGTGCATGTAACAGGTGGGGGTGGAGTAAATGCTGACAAACTGAAAAGCAATATAATGAAGATCCTTAAGATTCTTCAATGGTTGTGAAACAGTCTGTTGGAGGGCAGATTTGCTCTTCCTTGCAGCTGCTTTGCTGGCGCCTTATGGATGAGTGAGAGTTTTTTGAAGGAGAGTATGGCCACTTCTGACATAGGGCTCTGTGTGCCTCAGCGCTGCTGTTAGAGCCACTGTACTACAACTTCTTAGGAAGCTTGGAGGTAAACTCTGGTGCTCTATCTGTGTTTTGTGCAGGTCAGGGGACACTGTCTTTTAAGTTCTCTGGGAGCATGTGGTCATCAGTGCGTTTAAATGTCAAATGTTTGGCAAGGGATCTGAAATACAAAAGGTACTTGATGGTATTTAGATGCAGATTGGTATCTCCACTGAAAATTTCCTTTCCCTTTTTTTGTGATACTTGGAGATGTGAATCCTGAAGAATGTAATTTGTTCCTTCCAACACAAGCCTTGAGTCACACCCTGCCTTCACTTCCAGACTGCGGTGCTGGGTGATGAGCCCACATTGTAAGAAGTGCTGCCCACAGCCTCAGAAACAATACTTGGGGTAGCTTTAAGTCTGAAACCACTTAACTTTTCTATTTTAAAAGTATTCAATGTCAGGCGCCAATCTCTGCAAAATTTCTTAATTTTATTTTCAATTGATTTTTCAATATGTTCACAGCAATCTATTGCAGGGCTTGTAGAATTTGAGTGTTGCTTTACTATAGGAATCTTCAGATTGTTACAGGTGAGGGTACTGTGAAGTAAATTGATCATTTATGATGCTTCTCGGAAATGTAAATAAACGTACTGTTGGTAAGCTGCTTTTAAATATCATGTGCTACATAAGTTGTCTGTGTTAATTTTCCCAGCAGTAGCCTCAAAAGGGCTTTACTAAAGACCTTGAGGTCTGTTGTGTTAATTGGTCTGACACATTCAGCATTCAGGTTAAAACTTAATGGGTGTCTTGTGGGAGTGGGGAGTTGAATGCATTTCTGTTAGCTGCCGCCAACTTTTGTTTTTGTTGAAACTCAGCAGAATTACCTAAATGTGCTGGAAGATGTGTTTTGGGGGTTAATGGCCTGTGTGCTTCCTACCTCTGGCAGATTTTCTTAAGATGTTTTTCCTTTTACTACAGTGTTAAGCACTATCTGTTATTAACATGCTGTCAGGGCTGCTTTGTTTACTTTGTAAAACATGAAAAATTTTTAACCAGGGGACCACTGTAAAAGTGTGGGGTTTTACATGGCTTCACATAAATTAGATACACGGCTCATAAGCGTGATTGAACACAAATTCAGATTTAATTTCATTTACAACTGTGACTCCAGATATTTGTTAGATAGTTCATTGAATTCCAACCTCCTGAGTTGCGCTGTCAGCAGAAACTGCAATAATATGTAATTATAGCAAGTACTTAACATCTCATTGACTCAAATTCCTCTGTTAATGATTTCACTGGATTCTTGTTAAAGTAATACCTGCTGAAATAGCACAAGCCACTGCCCTATTAGAAAGAGGCTCCAGGTCAGATTCTTGGCGTTGTAAATTGTTGTAGTTCCGCTAAAATCAGCGGAGCTCTGACAGTGTATCTGCGTTTTTGTTATTGGACTGCAGGGATGGGCTTTAATGATACACTAAGAGGAGGACAATTTAACATAAGAAATCAGTGCAGATTTTCTTTTTCTGTGGCTTTTCAAGATGGAATAGTTTCAAGTCTGCTTGAGCTGGTTGTGCTAATATAATTTCTCATATCCTTGTAAGACATGCAGTCATTCAGAAATATTTATTGGCTTATTAAATTGAATTGCCTTTGCGGCTGCTAGTTTTATAGAAACTGCCCTAAGTTTTATAGAAAACCTCACACTCTGAAATGTGGGAGCAAAACGCTATTTAGCATTATGTATTCCGCTCCTGCCTGCAGCTTTAGAAGGACCGTGTCTTAGGTTTCCAAATCTGAGAGAGGATGTTCCTTGTAGAAATTGGTGTTTATCACCTTGCTTTTCTGGGGCTGTTTCATTTAACTGAGATTGCAGCATATGACAAATATGTCCAGCCGTACCTTCTCCCTGCATGCCTTTCCGTTCTGAGCTGTTTAGCACTGTCAGCGTTTAAATATGTATCATCATTAGATTTCAGAATGCTTCCTCCTGTTCAGAGAACAGGAGAAGGGTATGGACTTGCTGTTCTTTCAGCAGCGAGTTTGCTGGTGACCTGCTCTTCTGAAAGAACAGCAAGAAAATCAGTTTAAAACCCAGTTCTCAGCTACAGTAGGATTATTCCTTTTAAACAGTATCCCCAGCTCCTGCTGTCCTTACTCTGCTATTAACTGTCACGTCTGCTGGTGGTGGCTTTCTCTGTCACTTGCTGAGCGCTGGAATTAATGCAGGGTTGAAGTGCTGTTTTGGGCAGAGCAGAGAGTGCCTTTTCTAGGGCAGGCTCCTGCTATTTAGTAGTTCAGCTGAACAAGTTGTAGTAGTGGTTTCCTGGTGTGTATGTGACTACAATATTTTTAGCACAGCATTTGTTCAAAATGTCCTGGCTGACATAAATACTAAATAGTTCCAGTGGATTTAATCAGATTTATAGTTAGAAATATTTTCATCTTGAATGCTTGCTTTTGAATCTAGTGATCATAGAGAGTGAACTGCCGTTGATATCTTCTGGTGTCACAGTGAGAGTTAAGGACCTTTGGAAGGTGACGTGAAAAGAAAGGGTGAAGTTAATTTTGTCTTCTTGTGAGCTGCAAGGTATAGAAAGCAGTAGAAAGTGGCTGTTGGCTTTTGAAACATGAGCATGCATCCATATTTTCAGGTTGAAATTTGGTTTCTAAATTTGACTTCCATAGCTACTCAGCGGATGATCAAGTGAGAGCTCCAGGCTTGAGGATTAAAGTGGAGAGTACGGAGCTGCCGTCAGTCTTCCTGAAACTTGTTCTTTTGCAACACCTGCTTTTAACATCCATGATTCTTGGACTTCTTTGACCTCAAAATAAGATTTTGTTAATTGTAAAAAAGACCTCAGTTTGTGTCAGCAGGAGTGTGGTGATATGAAATATACAGCTTTGTGCCAGTCCTTGCAACAAACAGTGTTCTGGGAGATCCTCCAGAGCAATGGAAGGCTTGATGCTTTTGGGGAAGTGGGAGACCTTGGCAATTGGCTGCTTGTTTGATAGCTAATGATAGAGGTGTAGAATCCTGTAATGAGAAAGAGGAGTAGGAGAGGGACATTGGTTCAAATAAGAGTTGCCTCATAAATTTGCGGGGGTGTTATCACAAAGTTCTAGCGATGTTTTCTGTCATCTCAAGGCCTGTTTATCCACTAGAGTAACATACTCTGCAAGAAAAAGAAGACATGGCCCAACAGCTTTCGTGAACACTACATCTGTGACCCTGTTGCTTCACCCTTGGGAAGTTTCCTTTGTTCATAGCTGTACTTAAATCTCTGTAGCTTCACTTGATGATGGTCGCAGTCGTAGTTCATTTTAGACAATTAACTTGTACTGACAGCTGCTGTGTGTTTCAGAACAGCTGGTTCCAACGTGGAGTCACAAGGACAGACGGTATTGAGCATGCTTTACTCCCGTCTTGGAAAGCTTTGGAGGAGGTGGCTGGAAAATGTCTGAAATGCATGTCTTCATGGGATGGGGGCAGTGCAGGCTCAATTATGGGAGGCATAGCAGGAAGGTTAGTGTAGATGCTTGTTATTCAGCCTCAGCAGACAATAATTCATCAAGAAAAACAACCTGTGTTTCCACCTAAAGTACTTAGATCCCTTTTTAAGTCTGAAAACTGTAACTTCTGAAATTGAAATGACTTCAGGGTAAAGAGGGGCAGCATCAGGCCATTGGGAAATTGTTTTATTAGAAGGCTTCTGTCAGTCTTGGAGCCAAAAGTTGCTTCCTACAAAGCTTCTGATTGCTAGATGTGTTTTGGATTCCTTATTGATATTTTTGACATGAATGTATTTGTTCATGTTCACAAGCTTCCATATGCTTTGTGCAGTTGTGAGCTGTGTGGGTGTGCGTGTATGTATTTTTATCTTATACCTTCGTCAGAGAAGGGGCTTTTTAGGGAGTGTTGTAAAGACAATGGCTTCCTTCTCTGGCAGTATTGCAGAGAGCTGAGCTTCATGGTGCCCACCAAAAGATGCAGATTTGCTCCTTCATAATTCTGCCCAACATAGATGATCATGTGTTAAAAGACAGATGGACATTCATGAAATCCAGTGCTGCAGCAGAGTGATTCTGCAGCTGGCTGTATCTTTCCATGACTGAAGAGAGATTGATTTCTGCCTCAGGAAAGCTTGGAGTGTACTTGTAGCTTCACTGAAATATTTTGATCGGTCTATGTAACTCGCCTTTGGCTACGTCATATCTGTGTCCATTAAAGACATGCTCCATGGTGAGTACGTACTATCTTAAGTGCTTGTTGTGGCTCATCAGCTGCAGTATACAGCTGAGAGTCTGTTACAGACACACAGTATTTAGCAGATAGTACAACTTTATTTGCGGGAGAAACACTCTTATATTCTTAATGAAGGCATGGTTATGATTATTCAAGATGTCCCCTTTTCTCCCATAATGCTATTTTTTCAACTATTTTCTAAAAATAAAACCCTGGTGACTTTTACTACTTACTGCTCATTTTGAAATCCCAATCATTGATTTGCACAGTCTTACTAATTTTTGCAGCAAGCATCTGGGACCTCAGTAGTAGAGCATTTTGCTGTGTTATGGAATAAATTGTAGGACCGAATGAAATATGAGGTCTTATGTTCAGCGTGAGTAAGACTGCATACTGCTTGTCCTGTTTGAAACCCACTGCATGAACATGGTTTTTCTGGCTGCTCTGGAATGAGTTTTAACAAATGCTTTGTAATTTCTGAAGTGTCGGGCTCACTCCACTGCTCAGTGTATACTGCACGGGATTGGAAGTTGTCTTGATTCCATCCAAATGTCTTGTCAGTTTGGTGCAGCTAGATGATGGGTGGCAGTGTCTAAATGGAATAATTTTAAGAATTTTTAGGAATTTTTTTTTGACATTGACCAGAGATGTGGCTTCATAATAAAAAGTCAAGAAAATAAATCATAGGCATGAAGCAATACCCAAGTCCAGATTGCTTTTTAATTTTTGCTGGCATTTGTCAGTCACTCTGATCTATTGCCTAACACTGCTTCTGACACATGAGAATATGAACTTGCAGGGTTATTCAGAACAGGGTTTTTTTATTTGTCACTTCTCTTCTGTACACTTTTCCAGTTTGAATGCCAATGGGGTAGTTTTTCCTTTGTATGTAACGTGGAATAAATGAACTGTGTTTTAGGGCCAGGGCAATGTACTTTAGTTGAACTTTTCATTGATGGCAATGTATTACTGCTCAAGGCTTACTCTGGTATTTGAACGAGGGCCAGACTTGTCAAAACAGCTGCTCATCTTCCTCTGAGGTTGCAGTTTCTTGTTTTGGAGAGGTGGCCTAAAAAGACCTTTTAGGGGAGAGGGTGAAGGAAAAGTGGACTCGCCCTTTGAAATGTGGTAAGTGTCTGTTGCAGATCTTTAAGTATCTGGAGGTAGAGTTGAGAAACATATAGTGGTCTTCTAACTGAAATGTAGAGATTTCTGGAGTTATGGTAGCACAACTAAGAGGCTTCTATTTTTGTGGTCTGTAAGCAGAGTTTTAAGAGGAGAAAAGTACAGGTGGTGGGAGGGGACACACTGATCTTAGCTTGTGGCATGAGATGGTTTGGAGACCTGATAACCAGGTAGGAGAGTTGTCTTCATCTGCTCTGCAGTGGATGCAAGTGAATGGAGTTCTTTCTGTCCTTAGGGAGGTTAGTAGCTAAGTTGGCAATTCTTATTCCAGCTTTTGGTTTTGTGTGATGCTGTCTTGCCAGCTCTCAGCATAGTCTGTGTTGCTCGGTGCTCTGGTCAGGCTAGGTGGAGATTAAGGGTTGAACGTGGAGACACTTGAAGCTGAAGGCAGGAAGTACTGGGCAGGGACATTCTGGTACACAGGGACTCTGTACCTGGGATTAAGGTCCTTATTACCCTGTCCTTAGGCCATATTGTTTAAATAGGCAACACAGTGGGAGAAGAGGGAGTACTATGCTCTTCTCAGAGGTAGAGAAATGAGAACAGAGTGGGAGTGATTTCTTCCAGCACAGAAATAGATATAAAGCCGTCTGGTTAGGATGGAGATTCAATTCCAACTTGGACATTTGTTTTCGATTTTTAATTCTCTCTCCAGCTGAAGACTGAGGTGGTTAGCAAAGGGCAGTACGGAAAAAAAATAAGAGCTTCTGCAGTTTTAGCATATGTTGTAATTTCTTCTTAAATGCAGAACTCGTCTCAGGAGCTAAAGTGCATTTTTTTTCCCCCCTGTGATACTAAATTATTTCACAAATTCTAAGACATTGCATGCTGGGTGTTGCAATTAGTGAAATCACTGAATTTGCAGAAGGGAGATCAGTGGTTTTCAGGTCTGTGTGTGGGATTTTGGTATCAAGTACTTTACAGGTTAGACTCTTGCACCATACGTGCCGCCTTGGTATGAATGTCTCCTAACCGTGCCTTGAGCAATAGGAAGAGCATATTATGTCTTCTGCTGGTTTGTGAGTGCTACCAAGTGTGTGAGTAAGATCAATTATTGGAGAGATAAAACCGCTGGGCTGGGCAGGTACCGGTTTTAACTTGCCTAAGAAGGTACACTTTCAAGTTAGACAGGCACTCTCCATTTTAATCTAGCCTTTTGGGAAACGGGAAGCAGGAGCTTTTTGGAGATCTGTGTGAGGGTATGATTCATTGCAACACAAGCAGCATGTACAAAATGGAGGGATGGAGTAGTACTAGTGACGTACTCTGAGGTTTGTACTCTAGAGTTAATGACCACCAGATGGGAAATAAAAGGCTGCCTGCTCTTCTTCTGAGGACCGAGAATGTCACTGAGACTGTTAAAATGTGCTGTATCTGTTGTAATGCTTCTCGTGCGCAGGAAGCCCCTTTATGTGTGGATCAGAGCAAGCTTTTCTTACTGGTGCTTCCCCTTGACACTTCATCTTTAGCATTGGTTTTGGCTGCAGATTAGGTTCCTTCAGTTTGGTAACAGTGCATCTCAGGGATAAACAAGTCTGGAGTGCTTTCTGGCAGTAGAAAAAGGTGCAAGTTGTGTTTCAGTGCACAAGTGTAAATTGCCAGATCCAGAGGCAGTAGGTTCCTGTGAACATGAATACAATGCAAGAGATGAACTCTTAATAACAGTGACCTTGATTAACTCCTGCAGTGTTGCCCAATCACGTTGTAGGTGTCATCTTGATTCATCTTTTTAGTAAACAAACACTGGCACAAATCAGAGTCAGGATATCAGTGCTGTTAACTGCAGTCTTGCTCCAGCAGATTGGAACATCTCTCCAGCTGTCTAGGTTACCTTTGGATGTGCATGTGAATAACATGCATTTTTCACTTTTCTTTCTTGTGTCCTCCTGTGTTCTCCCTACTCCAAAACCAGGAAGCCTCTCAGAGGAGCTAGCATCTTGTCTGAGTCATAACATCTCATAGCTGTGTATGTCACCTGCACTTCATTAGGGAAGCATAAGCAAGCTGTCCTTGAAATACCTGTTTTTATGAGTAGATAGAGTCTTCTAATTTAAAATACGCTGCTCTCTGGAGTTTGGTAGCTGTCATAAACAATGTTTTTCTTTTATCATCAAGTAGGCTTATTCAGCATCACTTGTATTGAAAGGAAGCTTCTTTCTAGGTTTTAGACTGTTGTAATAGTATAGATATAAAGAGGGAAGTACAGCTTGGCACTTCATTCTCTATGCTTGTCTTACTCAGTTGTCAGCATGTGGTCTTGGGAGAGCACAGCACAGTGCAGTTTTGTTTGCTCCAGTCCGTAGTTTGTCTTGCAGTGGATAAGAGACTGCAGCTAGCAATAAGCTGGCTATTGCAGTAATTTAATTCTTAAATTGAATCTTAGGCAAAAGGCAGAAGTACTTGAATTGACGAGTCCATCAGTTTCTAGTTTCATAAATGAAGGTGTAAAGCTGTCGTTCTTCAAGCATTGCCTTCTGTCTCTAACATGTTTGCCCCTTCCCTTCTGTGCAGCCCTGTTGTTGAGACTTGTCCAGTGATGCATAATCTTCAGTTTATAGTTTTGCTATCCATCACTGTCAAAGCGTGAGCTTGCCTGTGTAGAGGTAAAAGTGAATTTATTGTTGAACAATAGCCTGAGTTAAAATATTCTGTTTTTCTCTGTGTTCACGAGTATGCCTCTCTTAGAGCACTCATCCATTGCAGTATTTGCCTTTTTTCAGGAATCTGATAGATTTTTCTTCAAAGCTGCCGGTGTTGTCTTTGCATGCCAGCTGAATCTGGCTGCGTGCAGTTCTGCGAACAGGTTACATGTGCTGTTGAGAGCAGGGATAGCTAGTTCAGAGCTCATCACTGTACTTGGTTAGAATGAGAAACGATACTAAAGCCCTGGCCATGTTTCCAAAGGGCCGGGAGGTTTACTAGGTCTTTGCGTACTGAAGTTGAAGTGTGTATTTTTAAACAGATTCCTCTACAGAGAATGAAGCTGCGAAGCATTGTTTTGTGAAATAAGTCCCCTGTAGCTGTATTTCACAAGAACATGAAACAGTGCTCAAAACAGATGTGAGCCTCATTTATTAATGGCAGAATTAGTTTGTTTTTAATTTGAGTTCTTACGTTTTTTCTCCTTTTTTTTTTTTTTTTTTTTGTAAATACTCCACCCATCCACTCAGGCACAGGAGCCTCATGCTCAAACTCTAATCCAAACTAAGAAACCTTCAGTCCCAAAATGTGTGATTTTTTTTTTTTTTTTTCCTAAACTGAATTTTTATGATGTCTTTTTGTGTGTATTAACAGTTTAATCTCAGCAGAGCTCTGGAATTAGTCTTTGGCAATTAGCTCTATAGGAGAACAGAGTTAAAAAAAAGCCCTCAGTTCAGCTGTTTTTCCCCAGTACTGGAAAAAGTATTTAAAAAAAATATAGTACATGGATTGCAAACAAGTATAATGGTGATTTTTATTATCTTAGTTGCTTCAGAGACTGCAAAGGTTTAAGTTTTCAGCTAGTTTTTAGTTCACACAAGACCTGGTGTTCAGAAGGGCCACCTTCTAAGCATCTATGAAGTATTTGAAGGTTTAAAAATGAATGAAAATTTGTGTAGTTTCTGGGTTCTTCATAGGTCTCTTATTTCTGTGTTCTGAAGTCTGTGTCATTTGGTCAGTAAGTGTTAGTGACATTTGCTCATGTCTTCATTGCATAAGCTATTATTAAATCTTCGCTGTCATCCTTCCCGTCGATGCCAGGTGTCCAGATAGTATACTGCTAGGCAGTTAGCACTTTGCTAACTGCAGCTATGTGATTTCCCAAATCCTGTAATCTGGATGGGTTTATTTACATACAGAATTAAATTAAGATCAAATTACTTGAGGAGATTGGTACTCCAAAAAGGCATCAGTACAGAAATAGGTTGTTAAACATCCTTGTACACCAGGAGTCAAATGAGGCTTCCTCCCTGTAGGTCCCTACAGTTTTCCCTTATAAAAGTAATTCTGGTTTAAGTGTATGTCAGCTGTGCACGTAGTTCATAAAGCAATGTCTGATACATTCCTTGATGGTACAAATGCTGGATATGACATTATCTGCAGACTTTTCACTGTAGAAAAGTTAGATTTTCCTGAGAATGTAATGCTTGGTATTAGCAAACTGTCTTGTTGTTTTTACTTGTCTGTGGCTGTTTCTTTTACAGAAAAATTAAAAGTTGCAGTTTCTGTATCAGGCTAGCTGTCTTACAGTGAAGTGCCATCAGGCAAGAGTCTACAAGCTGTCACAGAGACTAGTGGCAGAAGGTATCTTGTTTTGTGTTTTAATCTCAAGGTAACTGAGATTAAAACTTGTTGTGAAAACATGCTGAACTGTTTTTCCGGTCATAGATACTTCCTTGGGCAGAGACTGCTGAACTGGTTCACCTCTTAAAGATGCAAACAAATATCCTTAGGAAATCGGGTTGAACTTAGATTGTCTCCAACAAATTTGGGATATTTAGTACACCATCACTAGAAAGAGTGTACAAGCTGCTACTTCACTTTCAGTTTTATCTTCTTATACCTCTTTCTCCAAAAGTATCTGTCCATGCAGCTTCTTAGTTTTGGGAACGGCACGTGAAGTAAAGTATCTTGTGTCATTTGCTGATTTTCAGGATAGGTTATTCAATATTAATTCTTTCTTACGGTATAAGGGGTACTCATCATTTAGTTTTCCGACTTACAGACTTTACTTGGTACTACCACAATCATTAATGAGAGCTTAAGGCTTCAGTACTCGGTATTGGTGCCGTTCTACATGTTATAGTATCAAGTAAAAGATGATCACAGGTTGCCTTTGTGATCGCAGGGAAAAGGGAGTTTTCTGGTCTGCTAGGGACTGGAGTACAGGAAGTAAGACAACTGGTAGTTGTAAACCAGATCCAAGTTCAAAAATAAATTAGTACACCTTAAAACCTGCAAAATAATGTCGCTGAAATGCATGCAAACTCAGGTTAAAAATCTTCAGGTATTGCAGTTTCAGAAAGCGCTGGGGCTGCTGTGCTCTTTCGGGTAAAGCAGAACTTACTCTGAAGAATGCGTGCGTTGCTTTCTGCTGCTGGGCACCTGGATGGTGCTTTCGCTCCCAGAAGTGGTTTTGTCTAGCACGGGCTTGAAATACTTGCAAGAGGAGGACAGGAGCGAGCAGTACAGCTGCTGCTCTGGGCTGTGTGCGTAGGAGTGCACTAAATCAGCTGGAGTGGCTACAGCTTTCAGGGTGGTATTAGTCCTTCATGTAAAATTCACAATAAATTTTAACAGATGCATTGATTTAATTTTGACTCTAGTAAGAATCATAATAACTTTTAAAAAAAAGGCCTCAACACATATAAAACTGCCAGCCAAGAAACTTTTAAAAATAGTTTTTCCTAGCCTTACAGTTGAATCATTCCGGAATAAATTATGACATTGTAAATAGTCTTAGATGTTCCTCTTGTTTCCTTTGCCGATTTCTGCTGTCAAATAATAAAGTGGAAAGAAATACTACTTAATTTTCCCTTTGGAATGCTCCTGAAAATAAGCTAATAACTTGTTTTTTCTCATTTTGGGTTACATTAAAAAGGAATAATAAAGTCTTTAACCCCTGTGGTTGCTTGTGTAGTGCTCAGTTTTTGAGCATGTTTCTAATCCTCTCACCAACCAACCTCTTAAAACATTTAAGTAATGTTATGTTTCATGCTCAGAAAACTTGAGAAGTGGAGAGTGATTATGTTGCAGTAGTTGTAAAGCAGAGCCTCTGATATGATGGAAGTCATTAGTTAGGCACTTGGAGTTTGAAGTGTAGTGATAAACAAACTTCTGATGACTCTGCACCTGCAGCATATTTCCTTCAGTTTAAACAGCTCATTTAGTGACTGATTGTGGAAACCATTTGAAAGCTGAAAAAAGAAAGCTACCTTTTCACACCTAGTTATTTCTGTAGGTAGAGAGGACTACCCTTAAAATTGAGGGACAAGTTAAACAGAAACAGTTGGTTCAGTTCAGTTTTCAGGGACTATGCTTTGTTTTACAGACTTTAGATGTCAGACAAATTAAACGTTTTTCTCCCCTTCATAAGTCTCACAGAAGGCAGATGTGAGTTTTATGTAAGGTGGAATTTGAAATCATTGTCTGTGCACTCCATCCAAAGATGTAAACCATTAGTTTGAAAAAAAAACAAACCCCAAACAAACCCAAACAAAAAAAAACCAACCCCAACCCCCCAAAAAAACAACACCAAAACCCACCAAAATCAAACAAACAAAACCCAACAAAAAACCTCACCAAACTGACAACATACTGCATGGCACTTTTTTGATTGAAAAAGTTGGGAGTTTATTTTGCATAATAAAGTAACCACAGGATGTTATCCTGCATTAATAGGTTATGGTTTATATTCAGGTATTTGTATCAGTGTGATTTAACAGTTGCCAGCTAGTGAGACTTGACCTGGATTTAACAAAACAAACGTATTACAGGTGCATAACGAGATTAAAATCAGTGACTTACATCAGTAGACACAAAATATTACTGTAAATTAAAGAATTTCAGTGGAATTTTGCACCATATCTAGGAGCTCTATTTACTAGTCATTTAACTATTGCAATTATAGCCTTATTTTAAAACTCTTTTAAAGCTACTGTGGTGATGCTTTTTTCTACGTCTTCTATCCTTTTTAGAAGACTGAGGAGTACAGTTTTAAGTACAGAAACCTCAAGTGTCATTAAACATTTACCTTTTGTTTACTCTCTTGTGTGTTTTAGCTTAAATCAGGTTTCTTCTTGTGTACTAATTGTGGTAATGTCCCCTTAAGGCAGGTGAATTGCTTTCCCTCCTTGTCTTGAGAGTGGAGCTTGTGGCAAAGCAAATTCTGATGATAAAATGCCTGCAGATAACTTGGAATTAGCCTGGCAAGGGTGAGTGATCACTTAACTCACCCACAATAGGAGCAGAGGTGAAATCGGGCTGTATCCATCCAGTGCAGACCTATACTTAAAAGAAATTATTGTCGGTAGAAAAGAAAAAGAGGGAAAAAAACCCCACAAAACCAAACCCAAAACCCCCTGACCGGTTGGAATCAGTGTAGGAGTTGCTACTACAGTGAGGAACCAGTTTGTGTGTGATGAAAATAATATAGAAGCCTGGTCTTCTGAATCAAACTTTTTGTAAGACTTCGGCCATGCTTCCCCCATCAGTTCAGCTTCGCAGGCATGATACTAAACAAGTAGTCGGAGAATCATCTGACACCAGCGTAAAAAATTGTGGTACTGCTTGGCAGAGGTGATTTAAAGCTTGTACCAACCACTTTTCTGTCTTGCAGACTCAATTTATGCCGTAATACTGAGGATTGCAGGGACCTTATGTTGTTCCCAGGGGTGCTGCCTCTTCAAGTCTTTCCTCCCTACAGCAAGCAGGGGACCAGCGCTGGCCAAAGCCACATCGTGTTGTTAAGGGCTGGTTAATAAAGGCTTTGAACAGATGCCATTAGAGCCTGTCCTCTGAGGACACTGAGCACAGCTTATACCACTCCCATGTGTATAAACTGTGTGTGATCCTGACTGCTGACAGGAGGCTAGTCATTCACTGCTGCAAGAGAAGCATTTCAATGCAGCTGCTTTTTTTTATCTTCTGTCAAATTTTTGCTTAGGGGAGCCCGTGTTCTGGGTCAAACCCAGGATAGTCAAACATGCCAGCCCTGTCCTTGTGTGGTGTTGGTGCAAATACAGGCTCTGTGTGAGCTGCTGTTGAGACATCACTCTTGTGCTGAGGAAGTGTCAGGATTTCAGGGTAGTCTTTACAAATTTCTTTCATGAATCCAAGAATGGTAGTGACTCTACAGAGCTGGCAAGTGAAAGTATTTTTCTAGTTGATGTCATTGCAGTGTAATTATTCCTGATAATATAGTAGTTTTCCTGTTAGCTAGTGCTGTTTTTAGAACTGAAAGGTTTCTTCTTATGCCCCAAAATAATGTCAATCTCTTTTAGTATACCTGAAGTTTCTGTTATTCTCTGTAAGGACTGACAATTACAGTTGTTTGCCCCTGTTTTCTCCCGATTCACCTGTCTTGAAAGTTTGCATGCAGTAAGCAGCTGTTGACTTTGCATCACAAACTATATTGTTTGCACCTTTCTAACGTGGTATGAAGAGCAGTTGGAGGCGGAAAAACCTACTAGGGGCACTGACTCAGTCTGTGGATGGAGTATGGTACATGAAGTTCTCTGTCTGCAGTGTGAATTTGTCACAGATTGCACCAAAAGATTTTCTTTGCTCTTGACCCAGTCTGCTGAAGTAACTCTCAAAGCTGTTCTCGGGCAATTCTTTGTCAAAAACCTCCAGAAGATGATGATTCAGCCCACCTACCTGTGACAGTGACGCAGGCAGGAGCAGAGTTGCTGCACTCCTTGCTTAAGGTCTAGGCTTGATTCTTAGGCTGCAGTTGAGCATAAGCTGGGGTTCTTGGAGCTGTGAAGCAGCCGAAGAGCAAAAGTGTCTCTGGTGTAAATGTGCTTGGTGGCTGAGCAAAAGTGTTTCAGTCTAGCCTGGTTTGCACATCCTTCGTGACAGGGGATTGTTGAAGAACAGTGTGTTATCCCAAAAATTCTGCAGCCCGAATTGTTAGACAAGAACTCAGTGAACCATTTTGTTCAGATCGTGTTGAAGTAAGGGTCTTCTGCAGTCCCTGGTAGCTCTGAAGTGTGAACATGACTGTAAATGTTGCAGTTGCCCCCTGTAGCAAACAGTTTGGAGAACCAGGGCAGAAGGTGAGCACAGAGGTGTGAGTGCCTCTGGTTCTTGCTCCTGAGCAACTCGCAAGAGACTGTGGGCAGTTCTTTGTGTCTGGCAATCCATCCCTCGGTGCGGTGTGTGTATCCCTCCTGCGTACATCCCTCCCTTTGTCTCTTCCTGAGAGATGATTTTGTGTGACAGCACCGCGTGACAGTTTCTGTACTAGGCCTTGGATCTGTGCTAAAGGTTGGTTGCTTTATAACTCTGAAAATAGGATTAGTCCCCCTTGCTTTATCTGTTTGAATGCCCTTAAATTTAACCTTCTTTCAGGATTTTACACTACTTCTGCATTCCTGGATACTAGAGCAGTTTGTGAACAGTTGCCCGAGTTCTCCCAGTGAGCCTGTCCTTCCTGCTGTGCTGGTGGTGGTAACTACATTTTGCACAATGGGGAGGAAATGGGTGCAAATTTGGAAAAGCCTGACTAGATGCTGTAGTAAAAATATTTGTGGATCTAAAAAATCACAAGGAACCTACCCGGAACTACTTTTTTATGCAAATTTTTCTTCCCTGAGCCAGTTGGTAACAGCTGTTTCCCCTCAGCCACATTCACTTTATATACCCATAAGGCCTCCATGGTCTCAGTCCTGTATATGTGTGTATTAGTAAATTGGAATATAGATTTAGTTGCAATGAGTGTAAGGCTTTTGAAACCTGAAAGGTAACAAAGCTCAAGCTTTTTTGGCTGTCCCCTGTTTGCTCTTACTTTTTGTGTTTTGGATCTGGTTGTGATACTCAGATACAGGCAGAGATGGCTTTGGAGAGGGTCTTTGGCTGCTGTAGCTGCCTGGCTTTCTACTTTCCTGTTTGGACCCCATTTATGGGCTGTGGAAAGCAATTTTGGGTTAGTTTTGAGGTGAGAGCAGGAGGAATAAATACTTATTGAAAGCAAGGCAGTTGCATATGACCACAGCTGGGAGTGAAGTGGGCATATACAATATAAACTTGCACGTGCTTCCAACACAGCTTTATTACCAAGTGTCCCGGAGCTTTCCTGAGTCCCACAGTGCTCGCTGTGTGGATTTTTGCCTAGATCCTTCTCTCGGCCTGATCCTGGCCTCCTGATATACAGAGACTTAATGGGCCATGGCTTTTGAACCTTGAGGCAAAAGTGTATCTTCAGGTTTTGCCGCAGCTTTAAAGATGTACCTGCAGTGTGTAACTTTGTTCATTTGTGTGGGTGTAGACCCATAAGGCAACAGGCAAAAAATTGCTGCAACTATTTCTACCCCAGTAAGGGAAGGGGAGAATGTTAGTATGCAAGTTACTCAAATTCCAAATGGAGGAGGCTATGGAAAGCAAGTAGTTCTATTCATAAAATATTGCAGTCTTAAGAGAATAAATATCACTAGGGACAGGAACAGGGTTGCTCTTACCTTGTTCCCTTAAGAGACTGCTCTGGACTTTCCTCTTCCCTGCCAGCACAGCAGCATTTTGAGCTGTGCACTGGCGCTAGTAATTTCCCTGAAGTTTTAAACTTGCTGTTCTGTTTTATTCTGCTTTGTTAGTGGAAACATACTAATGGGTTTCAGTCTCTGACTCTTTATTTATACAATTACAGGAGACTGTTTTATAGCTTGGGAATTCCTGGAAACACATGTTTCTGTTCACATTGAACTTTTTTAGGTTTTGAATGCAAATAATGGATTGAAACTTCATTGTTGCCTCTCGGTTGGGAGCCCTTTGGCATGTGTAAGAAGCAGCTATTAATTGAGCCTTTCTGTACAGATCAAACATGTATTTTCATGTGTTATAAGGCTTCCTCAGTCTTATCCTTTGTGTAATATCATCTGCTGCAATTCTGCTTGCAGTGATTTTATGCATTTGTTACACAGCAGCTAAGATCTGCTGCAGAATAGGCGTATGTGAGTGTGCCACCTCTTTCAGAAGAGGCCAAGTAAAAGGCACTGACAGGTCATTAAACTTGCTGCTGCTGTCTACACTGTTAGTTGTTTTGCTACAAAATGCTTGCAGTGCAGCAGTTTCTTAAGGTCAGCATCCCTTTATACCACATAGCTATCTCAGTCACTGAAACATTAATTACCCACAGAGTATTAGGTACTTCCCCAGCAGGTGGAAAAATGAGGTGCACAGAAAAGAAGTGATTAATCCAGTGTAGCTGAAAAAAAATTGAAAGGCTCAAAATGTGCACTAAAGAGTATCCATCCTCTTGCTGCATAGGCTCTTGCAGCACATCTTGCTTACCTACCCAGCTTCTGCAAGTTGGTTTAGATTGATGGAATGCCAGCAATGACATTTGCTTCAGGATGACTTCATGTCCCAGAGGCTTCAGTAATGCAACATAGGAGTGATCAGTCTGGTTTGGGGTTGATGTTTTGTTTTTTGGGTTGTTTTTTTTTTTTCTGTCCTCCTTAACCTATCCATGATAAGCTGTTAAAGTTTGGGACAGATAAATGAGTGTACAGCTTGGCTTGCAGGCTTGGTCCTGTGCCTGCCATGCTCTCTCACTGTTAGTTCTGTCACATTGTTTATGTCTCTTCCTTAGATTGAAGTTGCCTTAGGGTTTCAGTGGAGCAGAAGGTGTGCTGATCTTGTTTTGCAAACTTTGTGTTTTTAAGAAGCTGTGCAAGGTCCTTGCTTTCATAGTAAAACTTTGCTGGAGTGTTAGTGAGACGTCTCAAGAAGTTGGTAGGAGCTATTCTGAAAGACAAAGAATGGAAGAATTAATCTCTTCCACCCTAGTTCATCACCAAGTTGTGCCACAGGTTGTTTCTTCCTTTCCCTGTGTTCAACAGGAAGGAATACAAGGCCTTCAAATCACAAGATTAATGAAGAATGCAGTATCTAAGGGGTCTGTCTTGTTCTGAAGCTGTTTCCCAGCACAGTCCTTCTACGGGTCAAGACATAGTATCTGTCTGTCCCTGTAGTATCTTTTGCCTCAAGTAACTGCTGAAGTGTGGGGAGGGCTTGTATGGTCGTTGGTTTTAATCCTGTTTCCATCAAAAGTACTGAGTTTTCAAGCTTTGGCAGAATTGGATACCATGTGGTGCGATCAATTCTGGCTCAGCCCAAAGGAGTTTTGTCTCTGAGTAACTATAGCCTGGAAAATAGGTTGACTCAAATCTATTCAGTGATGATGTATTTCTTCATTTGAACCCTTAGAAAAAGCAAGAATACACTCTGGAGGAGTCTCAATTAGCCAGTTCATCCTTCCTAAGGCAGGAACTTTATTACTATTCTGCTGTACTCTTCCAGGCTCCCTTTTCAAGAAGCTTTCATACTTCTTCCCCCCTCCATTTTTTTTCCCGTGTATGATTGGAAAATGAATGAATGAGAATCTAAATTGGGAACCGAAACCTGCTTTATGTATTCTCCTTGTGCTTAGTCAAAATGAATTTGGTTGTTTTGCAGTAAACTATAAAACTGAGATTTTATTCTGGTTTATGGAGAAAAACGGTGAGCACTGTTGGAGTGTCAGCCTCCCTGAAGTGGTGCACCTGACCCAACACCTGAAGTGAAATAAGTTTGCGATAGCACAGTCATTGTGCTTCATTTGAATTTGACTTCAAGAAGATTTTTAAGGATTTAGCAATAGCTTTCTGTGGCAATGTTGGTTGTGGAGATGTCTTTCAACACTGGTAAAGGGTTGTGTGTCAGGTTGCTTTTGAAAGGTCTATCTGTGCCATTAAGCGTGGCACTGAGGAAGCAGAAGCCTGGCAGTCTTGTTTCGGTATTATTGTAGTTTCTTCCCTTTCTTGACACCTGCTGAGAACTCGGGTCCTGCTGCTTTTATTGAATTTCATGCTTAGGTTATGGGGGACTCCAGTCATGGTCTTGGTGAGTCGCTCTCATTTCAGGATTCCAGATGTTTTTCAGTCAGCTATTGGAGAAATAAAACAGCACAGCAAACAGACCTGCAATACCTTTCCAGGGTAAATCTTCTATGTGTATTCTGTAGTTGTGTAAATAGGGCCATTAGGCCAGTAAGTGACACATCCAGTTTCACATGGAAAGTTTATTTTAGGTTATGGTTTTCTGCTGCAGTGTATCATCTACAATACTGTAATTTCTTTCTGAACAGTGCCTTCTGGGTATGTTTTTTCTGCTTTTGTCGCTTATAGCTGCGTATAGATGTTTTCCAATTTCTGTGTTTTTCATACCTACAGTTTTGTTTTCAGCCTGCCCTGCTGTATTGGGAAGGGTGTTGTCTCCAACACCTGGATGCAGTTCTGTTTTCTGTTGAGTAGCTTTTCCTCCCCCTTTTTTGGGCTACAGCAATAGCAATGCATTCCAACAAACTCCAGAAACACTGTGTAATCAATTACTGGAATACCATGGTCACACTGTGACTTCTTCCAACTGGAATACAGATATTTAAACCTCCTCCAGACTGGTTAGGTGGGATTACTGTACATACTTTTAAATTGTTAAAACGTGTAAAGTCAGGTAACTAGTCCGAGTCATAGCCTGCCTTAACAGTGAGGATCCTGCTGCCCTATGCCTCAGACAGTGCCACTTTCTCCATGTGGTTGCTCTTCTGAGTCATATGGGTCTACAAATGGGCTTTTTCATCTCTGCACAGTGGTTGCTTTCTCAGGTGAACAGTTTATAAATTGACCAGAACCTCACAGAGCAACCTTTACATGTGCGATTACTGTTGCCTGTTCATGTAATCTGTTAACGCTGTCACTATTCATGTTAAAGATCTTGGGTAATGATGAAATGTTACAGTCTTTCTATGTGCTGATATAATCTATATGTTGTAAAAGTTAGGGCAACACTAAACCATTTTGATCACCTGCCTAAGATGAAATGACATGTACTTTGCCAGGAATATGAAGAGTATTTTACATACCTTGAATGACATTCAGATGTTTGACCATTTGTCGCACTTCTGGCATCATTTCAGCAAATGAGCCTTGATAATTTTAAGTCCTTTTATACCCAACGTAGAAGAAATTAAACTCTAAAAGTAATATGAATTTGCAAAATAAATGGCAACAAATGATAAAACTTGAGTAACTTGAAAATAAGAGGCCTTTTTCTGATGATCTGCAGTTTTAAGATGACTGTTTTTGAGGACGGCCTGTGGGGAAGGAGAAACATCAGTAACAGTGTTTCATTTAGGTCATCCAGAGTCTTTTTGCTGTTGTTTCCTCAATGCTTTCTCAACAGGTGACGAGGAAGTCAGGCTAAATAGTAAAAAGGCTACTGCTGTGGAGCAAATGGTCTAACATAGAGGTGGTGTTTCAGCTGAGAAGGGACTAACCATTTCTCAAGTGGTTCATGAGAAGTTTTTGAACTTGACCAGCTTTTGAACCTAATCCAGTGTTCCTGAATTACCTTTCTTTCAGCCGTATAAATTAGCAGAGGAACTGGTGAAGTCTGTTTTGTTTTGGTTTTTTTTTTTAAGACTTTCTTCTCCTTTCCAGAGGAGAAATTTAAAAGACCCTGCTAGTTTCATCGTACATGTCCTCTATGGTGATAGTAAAAGGCTTCTTGCTCATGCCTCGGGTTCAGGGTGGCTGAATGTACCGGTAGTAGAGTGCTATGCTCACCAGACCAATGATCCTGAAAACGTCTTGAGAGCTCGTATGCTTCTTTGGTAAAGATTAAGTAATATTGAGACACTGGACTTAAATTGGGGCAGAGATTCCAGCCACTCATCTGAAACAGAAGTGTTACTGGAGGAGCAAGGTAAAAATGCTTTTTTTTGTTGCTAGGGTGATGCATTTTTTTATGCTGTGTCTTCAGATTTGGGCGCAGATTTCAGTCCCAAGAATCAGGTGGCTTAAAAGGTGTTCTGGGACATCAGTGTAGAGAAGCATTGAGATGAGGCTTCAGACTGGTAAAATACCAGCATAAATATCAGTTGAGGTATTTCTGGGCTGTCTAATGAGAAGAAAAGCAATTGGGGTGTTGGTGGAACCAGAAAGAAAATACAAAAAGTCCTTGTCCCCAGAACCTAGTAGAAGATTTCAAAAGAACAAAGACTGCTGGCAGAAACCTTTCTGTAAGCAGGTTAATGAAGTATTCAAATTGTGCTCACAAAACTTACGGGAACATGAACTGAAAGACAGCAAGTATGGAAGGCTAATAGATTTATCTTGAAAAGCTACTGTTGACCAGAAATTGGGGTTACCAGGTGTTAATTTGTCAGCTATCTCACTTAATTTAAGAGAAATGAGAAGAAACCAGATTGTTGCTTACATCTTTTTTTCTTTTCCCCTCAGCTCTTAAAAAAAAAAAAAAAAAGATATTCTAATGCAAAATTATGAAAATGGGATAAAAAGGAAGTGGGATAAAAGTGGGTGGTGGGAGTGGGATAAAATGGCATCTATAGCATCCTGTACCATGTGCCAGCAACACTCTCCCAAATAATATTGATAGCTGTACTAAATGGGCATATGAGAACTTATGCCTCTTTCCCTGCTTTCAGTATTTTATTAGGAAAGTTGCTGTCAAAACTGAAATATTAATGTAGAAAGTAGGTCTGCTGCTTCCCTTGATTATGATATGTAAGTAATCCTTTTTGGGGATGGGTTGCAGAGAAGGGTGTTCAAAAGTGTTTTAAAAGCAAATGAATTTTTCTCATGAATTAAAACAGTATAGTCCACATAACTGTTTTGTCACCAGACTAATCTATTAAGCCAGGGTCATTCTCGTTATGAAAGGAGACTGCTCGCCTTTGCTGTATCTGTTCTTGTAATGCTGTAGTTAGAGATGCCTAACCTTTTTACAGCTCTGTTCCTGGATAAAGAGTAAAACTGCGCTGTTCCAGTAATATGTATGTACAAGTATTGCAAATAGGGTTATGATTCAGCCTTTCCCCAGAGACTTAGCAGTGGAGTGAAGGGGGGGGAGGGGGGCGACACACAAACCAGCCACAGACCAAAAGTGCTTAGAATTTCCCATCCTTAAGTCAGGCATCCTTGTAATTAAACAGAGTTGAAAGATGAATCAACATACAAAAATGTGGAGCTGCTCGTGATTGTTGGAGGTACAGGGGGAATGGCAGGAATAGTACAGGGACTGCGGTAATCTTTTGGAGACGTACCAGGCTCAGCATTAACAGACAGAGATCCAGTGCCAGAGACATCAAGCTTTCTAGAACAGAAGAGATGCCAAAAGCTTTGTTTGGATTAGAGGATACTGAAGGGAAAGCCTTGGGAGTAATGGATCCTCGTTCAGTGAGCATAACCCCTGTCCCCTCTGTAACCTTGATGCTGGAGAGGCGCGTTTCAGTTTCTGAAATCTTTAAATATCACATGAGCGTTTAGGGGTTTGAACTTTGCTCACAGGAGACGGTGGATTTAGGTAATGGTCTTAGAGAAGGAATAGTCTTTATCTCCTTGTTTAGTGTTAGAGGGAGCAGACGTACTTAATGGAAGACATAAAAGGCAGGAAACAAATCTGAATGTGTGATAATGTCAGACCTCATTCTGTAGCTCATGTGAGGCTGGACCTGTTCAGCTGCTAATCAGCTGCAAGCTGGGAGAGAGTTACTGGAGGTTGGAATATTCTTCCAGGAATCAATATGCTAAATATATCAAAGAAGATATATTAGAGACAGGATCACTTCCATTGATGGCTTCTGTGTTGATGAGGTTTGGTGTGAGGTAGCCTACTGTATCTTAAAGGTTTGTTCCCAATTCGGTCATCTGTTGCCTGTGTAATTCAGTTGGAGGTGATGCTGTATTGGTTTCTGTGAAGTGGGTACACAATCTGGAGTGAAATGGCTAAATTTGTTTCATGTCAGCCACCAAATAACCACCAACTTGAACTCCTAGATAAAGCCAGGCTGGAACAAAGCATATTTGTGTGATATGTGAAAAACGTAATTCTGCCCTTTTTAATGACCCGGTCTACTGAACCTCATCCAGCTCCACCCTCAAAAAAAAAAAAAAAAAAAAAAAAAAAAAAAAGGTTTCATGCCTTCTGAAGATACAAATATGTCAGCTCAAGAAAATTTAATAAATGCTGTTGAAGTCTTCGTTCTTAACCTAACTCATGGCATTGTGTCAGAAAGCAACACTGTGGAGCCTGAATACCAGGCAAATGTTCCAGAATAATTTAATGCTTGGGAGACGTGCCTGGGAGGTAGTACACTTACCTCCGTGGAAGTACTGAATTTAAAGTGTTGTCCAGTGTGAGAGGCCAAGTACCTACCCAGCCTTGACTGCACTTGACTGAAAGCTCTCCTGACAGTCTTTCCCTTCTGCTTTCAGGACCATGGGCATGACCCCCTGTTCCCCTGCTGCCCTGGCCTGCCTTTCAGCCAGAGTACCTCTGTGAAAGCCCTTCCTGCTAGGAATCCTTTGGTAGAAGGCAAAGGAAAGCTGAGTGGTGACAAATACTAGCAAGCAGCGCTAGTTTAACTGGTCAGGCACTCTTCTTCTTTTTTTGTTGTTGTACCAGACTTTAATTGTCTGAAAACACCAAATTATTGTAAGCACTGCAGAGGATTGAGGAAATAGATGTCTGACTCCAATGTTTCCAGGGTATAGCAACTACTTTTCAAGAGCAAATATTAATTTCAGCTGGAAAGCACAAGTCAGCTGGAAGGGAATCTGGTGGTGAAGGTAAAAGACTTCTGTTTTCCACTTTTTTGTGTAAAATAATCTTGTGGTTCTAAGCTCTAAAGAGAATAGCATTGAGCCCAGTTGCACATGTTTTCCATCGATTGGTTTGTAGAAAAAAATTGACTCTGTGTCGGTATGTGCCTCCTTACAAAGCAAGTGTGTTATAAAATGAGCGTACATAGTTCTATGTATAACATCAGGATGGTTTTTCTAGCAATTTGCCTATTCACCAAGTGTAAATAGATGGCTGTTCACTTCAGCCAGTGCTTTAGGAATCAGTGAGTAAACTCTCTGTGGAATAAAACCCAGGCAGTTTGCAAACAGCCTGAGCTTCCAGCTACTGGCTAAACTGAAGAATCCTAAGTGTGAAATGCATTGCAAAAACATTTTTGCTAGTGAAATGTGTGTTGTCCTGGTGGGAAGAAGGGTACTGAGAAATTGCTTCTTGGCTGTTCAGAGAGTGTAGGTGTACGGTCCCCACACAGTTTGCCAGAGATGCCTGCAAAACTCTGCCTGCTGTGAAATAGATTTTGCTGTTGGTACTTGAAAACTCTTAGGTGTGTTATGCTCTAACACCAAATGTTCCGCATAACCTGCCACATGCCTGTTTATCAAAATATATAAAACTAAATCTTGTGCTTTAAATGTATATGCTGTATACACCAATGCACTAGGAGGTGTTGCCAAGTTCAGGAGGATTGAGGAGAGATGCAGAAGGCAAATCAGAGGCTTGAATGTCAGCATTCAGTGTTTTACGTTGTCTTACTGCAGGTGTCTGAAAACAGTACCTGAAGTTAGAGAAAAGGCAATAGATTGAAATCATGTTCTGTGGAAATGTGACTGTGGGTGTGTTTCCACTAAAAGCAGTTGAATGTTTTGAGGTTTAAGAGCTGGTGTCAGTTAAGGAGAAAAAAGAATTTGTGGCGAAAGACTTGGTTGGGAGTCAGGAGGACAAGGCTTGTTCCTGGCTCTGTAATGCATTTCCTATGTGACTGGGCAAGTCACAAAATCCTTTTGTTGCAGTTTCCTATTCTTAGTGCAGGGAGAGGCATGGTAACGTCTATACAATTAATTAAGCATTAATACCTTAAATCCAAGATCTCTGGTGGAAGTTCTGGTGCTATTATCTGAAAACCATTGCCAAAGTCAGCGCAGCCTTTTAGGTATCCTGAGGAGCTCACTTAATTTTAGTTGCTTTGAGAAGCATGTTCAAAACAAAACCTGGGGGGGGTCTTTGGGTACGTACATGTTCTTTCCAACGTTACAGTGACCTTGACTGTAAATGGTAGTGCCTTTTGAGGTGGGTTTGAGATGCTAGTTCAGCCTCAGCTCCTTCTTGATCTACTTATAAAGAAGATTTAAGGAGCTAAAGATGTTTGTCAATGAGTTTATTTAAAGTTGAACTATGTTGCTCTTTTCCTGTGCTGGATCTATTTCGTTGGTGCTTTAAAGGACTTTATTGTATAGTACAAGTTGTCACTGAGGATGGGAAATGTCACTTGGAGTAGAAATTGATACTGGTAAAATTGCTGTGTTCATGTAGATTTACTTGAGTGCCATCTTTCATTTCTGACCTGTCACTTACTTGGGCCAGTCCTAACCCGTGTAGGTGGGTTACCACTGGCACATACTCATTACAGCTGTCATGGTAGATTTTCTTGGTGAGGCTCTTAGCGGAGGGAGGTAAGTGTCTCCAGAAGAGAAGCATGAGGAGAGATTCCTAGTCCTCTTTTCTTTTCACCCTTTATTTTTCTCATTACTCCCCCTTTCCCTTGCTGTGTGCCTGTCAAGTCATCCGCTCTTGGGGATAAGAATAAGATGATTTTAGTGGGGGTGGGGGTGCGGGGCGCTGTTTTTCTCTAGACTAGACATTTGTGGAAGTAGCAGTCTAAATTCTAGGATTCAGCAGGCCTAACATTTCAGCTTTATGCTCTGTTTCTGTATCCTTATCTATTTGACATGAAATACTTACTGACATAGGAAGCTAGGTTTCCCATCTGCCAAATAAGATTGAACTTGCTCTAGCCATACTTACCTATTTAATAAGAAAGGTTGCATTTCTTCAGGGTCTGTAAAGTATTTAAAGGTCATTGAATTAAAGACCGTATAAATGCAGCTGTTGCCAGGATGAATTAACTTGTGCTACAGAAACAATGAATCCATTTAGGACCTCTCAAAATTTGGAACAAAAATCTTAGTTTCAGTCACAGACAATACTAATACGGGGTGGGCGGAAATGCAGAGGTTGGTAAGGGAGGTGTGGAGTTTTCTCCCAACTTCATTTCTTAATTTTTTTTGCCTCTCTGCTTGCAGATTCTCACAAACACAAAGATAAACACAAAGACCGAGAACACCGGCACAAAGAGCACAAGAAGGACAAGGAAAAAGACCGGGAAAAGTCCAAGCACAGTAATAGGTGAGGAAAAAGTCAATGAAGTCCTCATAGACTAAAACACTGTTGCACATGCAGTCTTAAGAGACTTACTCTGATATGAGGATGAAATTGCTCCATTTTGAGTGTGGTTTATAGGGGTGTAGGTGCTTTAAGCCGAACTTCTGTTATTGCGTGCGTTTCCATATGGGTAGCTGAAGTAGTGTATCTTGCAAATGTGAGCCAATACTAATGTATAAAATATTATTGTAGTTAGTGTTACTAAAGGTGTTGAAAAGTAGTTTAACCCCACTATCATGAAGATCGATTAATTTTGTTCATGATCTTTTTTGTGTGTAGTTCCACGTGTTTGTCAAAAACGTGGGAGCTCTTTTCGAGTGTTGGTATAAACTGTTTCAGCGTAGGTGAACCTGATGTGACTGCTAAGCCTCCTAATAATTCAGCATCTGGAAAGATGGTTCTCCAGAATGATGCAGGTGTCCTTGGCCTGCTACCACAGTGGTTGGGTATCTCATTGCTGTGAGGCAGTGTTATGAACTTCTGGGTTAGATAACGAATTTGAAAGGATTGCATGCTGTTTTGTCTGATGTGGTTGATACATTACACTGCAGCTATATGGGGAAGGTGTTTCATGCAAGTCACCTGCCATACCATCCACACTGAACGTAAACACTTATTTATTCTGTGGTGACTTGCACCTCTTGAGGTGGTGGTGAATTCCATGCTCCAGTTGATACCCTAGCCTTGGCTGTAAACTGAAGAACCAGGATGCGTAGGTCTGTCTGGTGATTTGGTACGATGGAGCACAGGGCAAGTATGTCACAAAGTGGATGTTACTTAGAAAAGCTTTCCTAGTTGGAATTCCTGACGTGCCAGTGCCACAGAGTCTACTTTAACAATGAAACTTGCAAAAAACAGCCCTTGGAGGGTAAGTTTCTGTTGTGACACTTGGTGAATGGCAAATAGTGTTTATGCTACAGCCAGGCAAGTGTTATTAACTAATTGCTGTGCAACTCTGATAACACAATCTAAAAACGAATAGAAAACCTTGCGTCAACAGTGATTTCTATTAAAAAGAAGCATGGAAAGGAGGAGAGAGTCTGTGCTAAGCAGTGGATTTGTTTTATTGGGGTTGTGCTTTGAGTTTTCTGTGACCTTTTGGGAAGTTATACAACCTACAGTTCTATAATATGTTCTCTTTTTTGAAAGTAAATGGCTGTGGAGGAATTTAGAATTTAGGCCAAATAACTTGCAGCATTTACTGATTTCCACAGCGAAGATTAAATGCTTTGGACACAGTGTTTGGACTTTTTGCTCACATATCTATATTGCCTTGATTTCTGATTTTCATTTTTCTGGTATTCAAGCATGTACCCCGAAATTTGCTATCTTGCATTTCCAAATGTTCATTGCTTCACTTGAAGAAAAAAAAACCAACCAAACAAAAAAACAACAAAACAACAAACCACCACAACCCATACTCCTGAAATCTCAGGAGAGTACATCCTTTTGTAAGGAGTAATGTAAGCGCTATCTTTAAATTTCCAGAATTCATTAATGAATTGGCCTTATTTGTGTAGGAGTTAGAAATGGTCAGCAGATTTTTAGCTGGAACAACAAATTATGGCTTGTAATGTGAAGCTGCACACTACTGATTGTGTAAACAATAAATATGAAAACAGTGGAAAGGAGATAAGAATGGCTCATGTTTTGTGAGGTGTAGTTCATGATATGTAATCATGCTTTATCTTGAAGTAATTCCTTCTCCCTGCAGTGTTGCCTTGAAATCCCGGTGAGAAAGGCATCATGTTTTCTAGGCACTGTGCATAAAGCTTCCAGTCACACTTGTTTATCTATTAAGAGTTCCTTTGTCTTGTGGACACAACATACTGCATTTTTAAGTCCCATAATAGGGTACACCTATGTGGATGGCATGACTGAGTGCACGCATGTGCCAGGGGTTTTGTTCAAGGCACCTTTTGGGGAAAGATTCCATAATACTGTGTTGCCCCTCAGGCCCCTACACAAGGTGGGACTTCCCTTCCCTAGGCTGAGCACTCATCTTGCGACTGCCACCTTAAAAATGAATGTATTATAGTGCTGAATCGTGAGAACCTGTCTTGAAGGTGGTACTTGGAGAAGACAATGTACGCAGACACACGTGTGGTGTTCCAGCTGGATCACTCCTTCAGGAGTGCTCCAGAATTTTCACTGCCCCATTCACGCTTGGTCACACACAGGGTACGTAGCTGTATAAAGCCAGCTGACTTCTAACACAAACTTTTTAGAAATAACTGACCTTGTAATTGAAATGCAAGCATTACTTCCCGAAATCTTTTGATTCAGCTGTCATCCATGTAATTCCATAAATGTAAGTTGTGCCTGTGAGGATTAGATTTTAGGTGACCGTTGTCTTGTGAAAGAAGTAGCCCAGCAGTGCTCGACAGGGGAGGTGGAGGTGTGGAAGAAGATAGTGGTGAGCAGGGAATTGCTTAGAGAGGAGCTGTTGGAAAAACCTGAATGGAGCATGTACTTGTGGCCAGGCTGCTGGCAAGTGTGCACTTGGAAGGTGATAATCCAAGGATGGCAGAGGCCGGACTGGTGAGTTATGGGACAGGATGGGGAAGGACTGAAGCAAGTTGAGTTTCTGTTTGGGTTCTGTTACTGCAGTCACAATACCAAAATACTTCCCTGGACAGAGCCAGGATGAACAGAGAAATCTGATTTTTAGGATGGCTGGTGTGACTGTACAGTGTCTTATCACTGTCATACTGCTAAGCAGTTGGGTTGCACTGTGGAAGGGGGATTTGTTCACTATGCCATTTTTAATAGCTTTTAATTTTACCAGCAATGGGACAGGAATAAATTGCTTTGAAATACTGGAGAATTTCCCTATTTCAGGGGGCTCTTATTTGTGATGTAACAAGACCAAAAGCAAAATTGTTTTTTGGGGAAGAAGAGTGAGGGCTCTGCATACATTTCATTAGTCTGGCTTAGCCCTTCGTAATAGAACCATTCAAAGGGCTGGTTCTAGGTCCAGTTTATATTGATACTTGATTGCAGTGGCCATCACTGCTAAGAAAGGTTCCTGGTGCAGAAATTTGTATGGATCTACATGGAACAAGTGCCTCATCAGCTGGGCTTAAAAATGGATACTTGTTTTTCAATCCATCCACTGACTTTCATGACACTGGGCTGGTAAACGTCTGTATTCCCCAATGTCACCCAGTTGTGCTTGCAAGCTAACTGAAAGGGGTTGCATTTTTAGGAGATGGATTCAAAACCAGTTGGAAACTCTTCGTTTGGAAGGTTTTTAGACAGGTTAGAAAACTTGGTTTCCAAGTTTTTCAAGTGTGCAGCTGGGAAAGCTTTTCTGGATGACACACTTGAATTGGTTTTTGTAACAAAGTGATGTACTGGTGGATCTGTTCTCATGATGCTATCTCTATAGCAAGAGTTTCTTTAGAAAAGCATTTACTTTCTTACCTGTTGTTCAAATGGCACCTTCACCTTGAAGGGGCACCTTAAGTGTGTTTGGTTTTTTGGATAATATCTGCTAGGTAGCATACTATTGACAGCAAGCTGTCATCAGCAGGTTTGCAATGCTTTTTTTTGTAAAAAAAACCAAAAAACCAACCAACCAACCCACAACCTCTTTAAGTTCAATAGCTCTTTTAAGCCCTTTGCAGTGAGGTAAGTGGTGAACCTCTTAAGTCGTACACGAGATTTACGTGGTCACGCCCCCTCTCATTATGACTTGTAGAGACTACTGGGTTGAAGGTCTTGTTTTTATGAACAAAGGTGACAAAGTGCCCCTTCCTAAACTTAGCCCTGCAGCAGTGCCACCACATTACTGTCCCTCCACTGTGACCATCCAACACCTCCCATCTGCAGCACAAACATCAGCTGAACCCAGCTGCAGGGGTCCACAGCAGACCTCTAGAGCCTCTGCCCTGCTGAGGATTGTGACAGCTGTTTTGATAGGGGATATTTTTGCACAGAAGAATTTTTTGAAGGAGTAAAACCTGCCTGTTTGTACTGAAGTTTCTGCTTGAAAAACAAGGGAAAAAATACCCATTAGTCCTTTAGAAATTAAACAAAAATTCCAAGGTAACAAGAATGTGTGTTTTTTCCAGTGTTTTTTTACCTGTGTGGGGAATTCTTAAAGCACTCCATAAAAGCTTGTCACCTGTTTCTAAAATTGAAAATTAATCTTTTAGGAAAGTTGTATCTTGGATCAATAGAATTGCATGTAAATCTTCAGAAAAGCCATTCAGTATTTCAGAAAAGCTGCTGTGTTATTGCAAAAGTTGTGCTGTATCTTTGATAATTCTCAGAGGTTGAATGGTGCTTTAGCAGAAATCCAAGCCATTGTTGTTGGTGAAACTTGGCTTTGTATCTCCATGGCATTTTATACAGTGTGTGTAAAGAGTCCTGTAATTGCATTCTGAGAAGTACAGTACTGCATTGGACATTGGACACAGTTAAGAGCATTGTCTAGTTGTGTTTGAAGCAGATTGTTTTTATGTCTGTCTGTAATAGTTTTGACAATTTCATTTCCTGCCCTACACTTAAAAAAGGCTTTTAAAATGAAACCTGCATCAAGAAGGCAGAGAAACTTCAATGCAGGAGAATAAATGTTTCCTGTATCCAGACTTTGAAGCATCTAAACTGCCAAGATAAGTCTCAGAAATACCTAAAATAGATAATTTTGATTTCATATGGCAGAAGTGTGTGGAGTCGTATGTAGAACTTCTTAATTTTGCTTCTTGCTTTCCTCTCCCACTCACAAGATGACACTTCTGTATCTTAACCACTCATTTACAGCTGTAGTAAACTGAGAGAGAACATTTGTATGCCTCAGATCTTCTCAGTCACCCCTCAAGGAAAGAAAATGCAAAGCCCACTGAAGAAAAAATCCATATCAAAGAATAAATCCACATCACTATAGAGCAATCTCTATCAAGCAAAATGTTTTCTTTGGCTCCTTTGCTCAGCCCTGTACTTCCCGATCCCCAAAAGAAAGTTTAACACACACCTATTAAATATAAATGTCGGTGGTTAAAAAAATAAAATTAAACAAATCTGATGTGGCAGTAGGTTTCTGATCTGTGGGAGACAAGTATTTCAAAAAAGTAGAATGTACAAAATAATAAAATAATGGGTCCTTTGAAGCCAAGGCTTGTTAGAGATCAGTTCAGAAGCGTTCACAGCAACAAGTGTCTTTCTGCCAGGTGTCTTCTTGGGCTTTGTGCATGGAGTGTGGGCTGCCAGTAGACTGGGGAGTGCAGGAATGGCTGTGATGGGGAAGGGGAGCAAAGAGGCTGCTCTTGTAGCACTGATCTGTGTTGTCAATGTGACAAGCATCTGAGCTGCAGGAAGAAAAATCTTCTGTCAGATTGCATATTTCCTCCATTTACTAAATCTCTTGTGATCACAGCTTGAGACAAACTGAAGCGTGGAACACAGAAGGGATTTATAGACGTGATCTTCACTGGCATCGTGTAAGTTTTATGGTTTTGCTAGGAAAAACACAGATTCCAGGCATTTGCTAGTCGTGAATGAAGATAAATTTCAGAGGAGATGTGCAAGAAGTCTGAACTGATTTATTATGTGATCCTGAATGATTAAGAACTGTGTGCATAGGGGGCAGGAGGAGGCAGGGGTATCTGATGTAGAAGGGAAAAAGCAATTTTAAAAAAAGTGTTTCAGCACCCCCTATGCTCTAGCACTTGTGGGTTTGTTTTCATTCCCTATTTGAGTGCACAGTTCACCTTGATGAACTTTCTAATGTGTGACGCTGCCTTCCAGTAGTAAAAATACTTGCTTTTCATTTAGTAATATACCTGATTCTCACACGTCCACAGAAGGTACATGCTAAGCCTGATCCTTGTCTCAGTCTGTGAATACTGTTCTAGTTTTTAATATTTTTATCAGCTGTTGATTAGTCCAGCTTTTTATCTTGTTCCTCTTGCTGAAGGCTTGCTCTGTGAATCTGAAAATTGCTGAAAAGACTTCTTTCAACTCCCGGAAAAGTCATTTCAGGTTTTTCTTTATTGTATTGCTGAAATCCCAGCAGAAGCACTGGAGCTCACGTGTTCGTTCCCTGTAATACCATATGATAACCCTCTTAACTGTGAGCATAAAATACTGCAAGCCAGCTGAAAACTTGTCGTTTGCTGGTGTGCCTTCTGTTTCTGAAATGCTCCCTGCACAGTCAGCCGTTCTTGGTATGCATTAGTCTGAATATGATCACAGTTTGCCATTAATATTGTGTTATGTCAAACGAGACACAGGCTGCGTAACCTATGCTCTGTCCCTATTGTGTTTTTAGATTTCACTAAAATCACAGCTCCCTGTTATTTTACGCTTCAGTTGCATTGTAGGAGCTCCTGTGTAGGCAAGCAGAGCTCTGCTTGCAGCAGGCTCTGGTGCTTGCTAGTAGCAGATTCCCAGTCACGAGCTAATTACAGCTGAGAATATGAGAGAGGAAATAAAAGACACTTCAGATAAAGCATCCTTCCCAGCTTGTGATTTTGAAGCTGGAATGGAAAGGGCCTGGGAAGGGATTATTAACGTACGTAAATGGCACCTGAAGAATGCGGTGTTAAATTACTGCAAAGCTGTTGTAGTTTGAAGAAGGAAGCTGTGATCTGCACATCTGCCATTCTTTGGAAACACTTTCCACTTGTGACTTTCCCATGTGATCGTAGCCTCAGCAGCTGCTGCCAGGTGGCTGTCCTCCCTTCCTCTCCTCCTTCCTGCCCTCCAGCAGGCATCCTCACTGGGAAATACAGCCACCTTTTCAAGGGAAGTGGCATCTTCTGTTGCATTTACTACTTCGTCTGCTTCAGGCTGAGCTCTCCAAGGCCTTCAGATGCCCTTGTTCATACTAAAACTCTTAAGTGAAAGACGGGCAAGCTAGTAGCAAAAAGGTTGTATTTAGGAGATGCATTTCTACTCGTCTGGCCTTTCTGTGAACTAAGCCAGTACCGTGGGATATCTTCAGATGACGTAGTCCCTGGTTCTGCCTGTATTGATACGGTGTCCTACTGTACTCTGTTACCTTAAAACAAACAAACAAACCCCAAATCCAACAAAAGCAACAGTGCAGGTTGTCAGAATTAAGCACTTTCAGAGGTGTAAAACACTTAAGTGCTCTTACAGTGGTTAACTGTAATGTTCTGGGTGAAAAGGAAGATCTTATTTTGTCAGCAAGGCTGGGTATTTCTAAAACAGATTGTGAGCAACTGTTCTGTGATCCAGTTGTCTTCAGGGGAACTTGCACTCGAGGTTCTCTCTCTCTTACCCGGGGGGTTGCTGTCCTGCTTCATTGGCTTCAAGCTGTCTTATTGGCAGAGGGGTGTGTGCAAGAAAGGTAACAGAGGATCCACAGCACTCCGAGAAATTAATTCAGGATAAGTTATCTGGCTGTATGTGGTCTTAAGACCTTTTATATTGGTTGGTTTTGGTCTTTTTAAAGAAAAGTGATCGGGGTGGTTTTTTTTTCAGTTTTGAATCGGCCAGGAAGATAGACTTCTGATCTTTAAATTGTTCCCAGTCCCTCCTAATAATAGCTTTGGGGCTGTCTGGAAATAGCTTTCTGATAGAAGGCTGACACTCCTTCTTCAGGGTAAGGATGGCATCCTGTTGCTTTCTCTTTTCTTTTGAGATTAGTGTGGTGGTTAAATTGTGTTCCCCTGGAGGCTCGCATAAGTATCTTAGCCAAATGAAAGACCAAAGCAGCTCGGCTTGCTGACTGAAGTTAATATCTGAGCAACTTGCTTTGCTTTTGGAAGAAAAAAGGTTATTCTTCTCAGGATTGTTGCTTGGGGCCTTTGTTATCAGCATGTTTCCAAATGAGCTTTTCTGGGAGATGCAGATTTCAGGCCCTCTTAGGGAAGAGGAGCACATGCCCTCATTGTTGCACGTGTCAGAAAATCTTGAACCAAGTTGTTGAAGTCAGAGCTGTGGTCCAGTGTCTAGAAACACATAGGGCCGACAAGGAGTCTGCTTACAAATAAGGGAAATAAATGTATGCCTTTTTTGTTTGTGTTTTTTGGTTGTTGTTTTGTTGGGGATTTTTTACGTTGTTGTCGTGAGTAGCACATGAAATCAGATTTTTATCTGGGGAATTTCTTCTAGTCACATACCAGGAGCAGCAGCAAGCGGAACCTCAGGGCCTGGCCACCAATACTGTTAGGAAAATGAAGCTGCCAGGTGAAACTGGAGACAGTTTCCTTGGGTCATCTGAGCCCCCTGTTGCTTTGGTGAGAAATTTACTGCTTTGTAGAGCAAAGGGGAAGAATAGTCTTGTGATTAAAAAACAAAGCTTAAAAAAACCCAAACCCAACACCTAAGACTGAGTCGGGAATCCAGATTTCTTGCTTCTGACTCCAGTGCTGAAAAATCTGAGCTTTAGATTAGATTGCATAACAGCTTTTCAATGGTGGCCACTTACTGTCTTTCGAGGGAGGTGTCATTTGAGCTTCTACTTCAGCAAGCCTAAGTTTTTAGTACTTTTTGTCTTTATTCCAGCTGTTAGTCTGTAAGCATGCAACATAAAAATTCTCACTGCTTCTTTTAGGCCAGTGGGATTTTTCTACCTTTTTCAGCATTAGCTTTGCAGATGTAGGTTGTCATCTATTAATTTGCTTTTAGTCACATTTTGTGTGCATCTCTGGGCTCTGCAAGTCACATACTGAAAGCTAGTGCTTTTGGCTGCTAGCGAGGAGCATGGTGCTTTTGAAAACTTAAGCTTTTTTTTTTTTTTTCTGCTATTCCAAACTCCCAAGCAACATTTACCTTAGAGAACAAACCCCGTCGATCGCAGCGTGTACTGTGCTTTGAAGATGCAGATTGTCTGAGTAAAACATGTTATTGCAGGTAGGATTTAAATATCAAATAAGAGCAAGTCAGAAAATAGAAACAAGCAGACTTGCAGAGAACAAAACGGGTTGAAGCCTTGCATGTTTGTTAATTATGTATGTTTTTTTCCTGTATGATGATATGCCTTTGTAATTGTAAAACTTAAATCTTTGGCAAATGATGTACCTAGCATACAGATAACAGTACAAGATACCAAGTCAGAATTTCCAGATCTTCCTGAGTTAAAAAAGGATTAATCAATGTGTGGGGTTTGTGCTTTCAGACAGTCAATGAATCTCATTGGAGCAGAGGAAAATGAAATAGGTATCTTAAGTCTGAAACACTGATGAATAAACAGGATACAGAAGCTGGGATGTCAAATCTGAGCAAGAGTAGCAAGCATCTCCTGGATTTCCAAGATCCAGTGTCAGGATGTCCTGCATATGTAATTGCATGTCCTGATCACACAGCACACATAACACGATCTGCTGGGTAAGAATAGTCTGCAGTTGTTGAATCTTCACTCACAGGCAACATGTGGTGCTGTGCGTCTTATTTCTAAGAGTGCCAGTTGCCTTTTGATATTTAGATACTCCTTTACAGTTTTATATGTAGTATGAAGAGGTTGCTAGAGAGTTAAAATGAAACTGGTTTCTCTTTCTACTGATCTCTTTCAATGTGACACAGTTTGTGAATATACTGACTTCAGTGATGGATTTTCATGCTTCAGCTGTTTGAGCTTGAAAGGCTGCTGTATATTTATTGGAGTGTGTGGGACTCTGAGCTTGAATAATTTAGACCTTTTGCAGGTTCAGGTCCTTTTGTGCTAGTGTTACACAAGGCTCTGAAACTCTCTGCGTTGGACTTTACTCGGCAGTTCTACAGCTGGGTATGGGTCGGTGTATTTGTGGCTGTGGCTGCCTTCCTCTTAATCACATGCAAGATTTATGGGAGCTAGTTAATGTGGTGCTTGTTTTCTGTAGCCATTGAATATCCAGCCCTTTTGTAGTCTGGTTTTTATGATAGAAGGAAGACTTGAAGCATATATAGTTTTTAAAAATCACACTCCTACCTGGTGTTCCAGGCTTGCTGTTTTTCAGGTCTGTGCTCCCCCAGATCAGTTTGGACTTGCACTTGAGTGTTGAAATGACTGAAATAAGGAAGCTTGCCTATTTCTAGTAGAGGTTTGCATTGCATTGAATAGTCCTAAGGAGAAGCGGAGTGCATCCCAGAGAGCAGTAGTGGTGGGAGTTAAGTGCTGAGGAAGGAGGAGCATGAGCTGCCAGTGTGAGGAGGGCAACTTACTTGGTGCCTAGCCATGCCCAGTAGAAGAGAGGCTGATTTCCACTGTGCCTTTCTTTGGTTTGCTTTTAAGCCCAGCATGACCTCAGGGAGTGCACACAACCTTATAAATGTGTATTGAAGGCCTGTTGAATTGACAGGCTTGCTGCTTGGCTTCCACAACAGTGCTGCTAATCCTTGCGGCCAGTACGAGTCTCCTGAGAGTGTTTGCTTACTTTCTGGCTCCAAGGATCGGGTCATTTCATGTCATTTTCATTTGAAAACAGTTGCGTCTTTTTGGTTGATAAGAAAAACTTGAGAATGTGATTCCAAATTTACCTAAATGTATTGGAAATCAGAAGGATGTAGACAAGGAAGATTTTTCTTCTCCTTGGGGATCTTTTTTCCTCTGTTCTGTCTAAAGAATTTTGGTTATTTAAACTCTCAATGCTGTTATCCATAGCACCAAACCCTTGGGTAGCAGCAGCCCAGATTTTCACCTTTGGTGAGTTCCAGTCCTGCATGGCAGGGTCGTCTCAGCCGAGCAGAGCTTGCTTGACCACCGTGGTGAGGCACAGTGAGGAAACAGCTTCGACTGAGGACTGCAGCATTATTCCTGCCTTTTCTGTTTGACTTTGCATAAACACAAGGACATCTCATATCCTGTTTGCTCTGGTTTTCCCATCTGTTTGGGAATAATAGAGATCAGCGGTTTTCTCTTTAAGTTCCAGAGATGAGAGCTGCTACAATGACAAACTGTTGTCTGAGCAAAAGCTGACATGGGCATTGATGGGACTGGCGGCTCTATTCCAGTGACCTTTTATGTGGACTAGGAAAAAGAGGAAAAGCAGAGACAGTGGGAATTCAGCCTAAAGTGTTGAGCTTTAAGTGTAGCAGCTGTGGATTTCCTCAGCAATCCAGGCTGATGGGGGTTTTCCTGAGGTGGAGCTCTTGGCGTCTGTGGTGTTGTGGTATGTCCCCCTCCTGTTCCTCTTCCTCCGGAGGAGCATGGATGACATGTGACAGGAGACTGTGGTGGATCTTTCTGTTGAGGTGATCTCTTTATTTTGTAGGGTTTGTAATGATCAAACCCAGTGACTCTTTACTGCTGGAAGCTGTCTGTATTAGTTCTCCTTGTGTTCCCCTCTGCGAACATACGCTTTTGTCTTGCAGTGAGCACAAAGATTCCTCGGAAAAGAAACACAAAGACAAGGAGAAAACCAAACACAAAGATGGCAGCTCAGAGAAACACAAAGACAAACACAAAGATAAAGACAAGGAGAAGAGAAAGGAAGAGAAGGTATGTGTCTCCTGTGGGAGAGACAAGAGGATGGTTCTGGTTTATACTACTGAATGTTACAAACTCAGTAGGTTAGATGTAGCTTATACTTCCATGTTTTTATCAGCCTGGAGAGAATTATCCCAATGCTACCCAGAGACTTAGTTTGTGGAGTGCTAGGTAGGAATTCGTAAGGACTTTAGCTGCAGCCGTGGTGAAGCATAACAATTCCACAGTGGAGCTGTTTCTACTGGCTCCACATTTCACTTTGTCAAGGCAGAAAAATCTGTTAGATCATGTTCGTTCTGTGCAAGGACAAAACTATACAGTTAACTCCAATCTGTTGAAATTGAGGGCCAGAAAATACAGAGTTGACCATGATTTACCAAAAGTGTTGCCTTTTTGGTGTGTCATGTAGGTCACTAAAGGCTACAGGGGACGAAGGTGTAGTCACAGTGCCCTTTGGTTCCTTCCACAAGTTAAATATCCTGCCTGTGTTGCATACTGGAAAAACGTAAGTGGTCTGGGCAGCACTAATCACCTCCTACTTTTTATGTTTTTCAGATGAAATTACCTTCTGGTGATATAAAAATAAAGAAGGAAAAGGAAAATGGTTTCTCCAGGTAAGAAGTCAGGTCTATGATCTGAAAAAAAAAAAAAAAAAAAAAATAAAATAGCAGTTTGACTTTTCTTAGGTGCTCAGTGTTTGACCACTCTCACTTCGTCTTGGGGAAAAAATTGGAATGCTTTTGACCCCTTCAGACACCATATTCTCAATTATGGGAACTGGTAACTGATATACTTACCTAGTTAACTGGAGATGGGAGCTGTTAAATACCTGGTATCTGCCTGCAGATGATGGATTTGTCCAAGTTTGAAGTAGTTGAATTCTGCCAAGGACAGATTGAGCTATGGAAGTGTTGGTAGCTGGAGTTGAAAGAACCTTTGTTACAGAGTTGGTACCTGGAAGCTGCAGGCAGTCTGCTGGAGACAGGGCCTTATAAAGACACTCCAGGTTGCCTCAAGTGTCTCTTCTGTAAGTGACTGCAGCCCAAAGCCTGCAAAGAGGCATGGCAAGTGAAGGGTGCTGGTGTAAAATCAGAAGTACCTTCAGAAAATGCCTAAATGTCCAACTCTGTTAAAAATCCTGCTAATAATACAGGCTCCTGGGCTTAGTTGTTGTATCAGTCATTAATGGGTAGTCTTACTAAAAACTGGAAACGAGCAATTGTTTCTGAGTACTTTTTTCTAATAGTTTTACCAGCTAAGATCACTTGTGACTTGTTTAAGTGTAGCCATTGGTGATCTTTAAGGTGGTAAATCCAGTCCACTAACTTACTGGAGGTCTGTGGCATGGTGGATGCATGTGTCGGTATCTGTTAGTCAAGCAAAGCTTTCAGTCATGTGCCCATTTTTACGAATTCATTTATAAAAAATAAACAAAATCCTTCCAGTCTCACCATGTTCTGCGGACACAGAGAGGCTGGGAGAAGATACCTGTCGAGTCCATGCCTGTTAGTTATTCTTTGCATATTTTGAATGTGCCCTCTTAACATGAGTTCCTCAATCTGTTTCATTTTCTTGCTCCTGTTTAAAAATGCAAACCAAGTAGTTAGGCTTGGCGCAGGGAAGAGGCGCCCCCTGCCGGCCCTTTTGGGGATACCCTGGAAACAGAAAGCAATGACTTTTAGGTGTTCCGTAGTGTAGGAGACGGTTAATAATAACTCTTTTCAGCCTCTGCTATTCAGCAGTATTGCATGAATGTGCTAACCTCACCAGGGAAGTTGTGTGTTCTCGTATCAAAGTAACTGGGTCCTCTTTAGGTCCCAAAACATTTTTTTGTGTGTGTGTGTTTGAGAAAAGCCTGGAGGAGCCATCACAATTGTGCTTTCTTCAGGGCCTAAAGCTGGCTAAGAGTAAAGTAATTATTTTCTTTTTTTCTGCTGTAATGTTTTTTTTTACAAGCTCACCAGAGAAAAATATCCTCACTCAGATGGTTTTGATTTTCTTCCTTAAGACTTGGTATGATGAGCAATGTTACAGTCTTGGAAACAATGCAAGTCAAGGTTCAGCTTGGTCACGGATCTCCTTTTTTTAATATAATTGCACTTTATTTCCTACTATTACAAAATGTTGTGAAATATTTCACTGTTAAAATAGACTAGATAAAATTCCTAGCAAATTAATGAACAGTAGTTCTAGATTTCTGCCTGGAAGGGAGAATAAATTAAACAAGACAAATACTTCTTTTTTTCCATGTTTTGCAACTGTCTATGTGTTACAGACTTGTGTCTTAGTTAATCATAAGCGATGCCACAGAAATGGCTTCTTACAGCAGCACGTATCTGTTTCCCCTGAGTTGCATCTGCCAGCACTGCAGTGGCTTTACAGCTGTGAAAGAGCAAACTGCCTTGTTCTGCTTCATGGACACGTTGCCAGCTAAAATAAGACTCCAGAATGTCTCTTGCTGACTGTGATCTACAAAGCATAATGGTGCTTTTTTTTCTCCCACTCCATCCAATTGCGAAATCCATATGTTGACTTGAAAACTGAGTCAATTTGATATAGAAATTGCTGATTGAATATATGAACAGGAAAGCCCAGGATGGCACTCTTTCTACCTGAGTGGAGCAGCACTAAGTGCTTCAAAATGTAGCTGTGAACTCCTTGAGACATCGTTTTCTTTATGAAGATAAGTAAAATGCTTCTGTGAAATCCAGAAGTAATGAGTTTGTTTAAAGGGATAGTATCTCTTGTACATGTACTCTTTCTTATTCTTTTTTAATTTTTTTAAAATTACTGAGGTCTTGAGACACTATGTCTGAAAATGTTGAGCCTAACTTAATATTTGTGGTCTGTTGAAAGGGACGGGATTGTTTGCTTCCCGCAGTTTGGACAGTGAAAAGAGTGTGATCAGTTTAACTTTGCCAAATCTTTGTTTCCTTTTCTGGTTTTCACATGCCTCTGTATTTAGTTGGCAAAAGATTCATGGGAATAGCTTTCAAATCTTTGTTTAGTTGATAATCTTTTTCTCTTATCAGGCTCAATAAGGATATTGAGTTGAAACTAAATAATGTCCTCTATTTGACTGCACACATGCATTTCAGTTTTGTGTTAAGTACATTTGAAAGTGCTGGAAGCTACAGTTGTTTTTACTCAAAACCTCAAAGGAACACAGTGAAATCTAAACAGTTGAATTTGATCTTGATGTTGCTTGAGAAATGGTAAATAAGTAGGCACTGAATGACTCCTTATGCTGTCTGTGGATATTCAGAGAATGACAGTTCAGGTCTTGGGAGTCTTAAGATGACAACACATTCCAGGACTGGAAGACATGCCCGTTTTGGAGATGATAATTTCTTAAAACTGAGTTGTTGCTGGTGTCCAGGAAACCTCATATTTGAAATTAAAAACCACCTTTCTTGGCTTCTTTTTGTAGTCCACCTCGTATTAAAGATGAACCAGATGATGATGGGTTTTACATGTCTCCTAAAGAGGACTCCAAACCGCTGAAGAGACCTCGAGAAGATGATGAGTAAGTGGTGTGGGTGCTGGCGACTTGGATGTTTGGCTTTTTAAAAAAATAACATTGAGGGAGAAGGTGGGATTTCAGGCCATCAAGGCAAAATTGTTCATGTGGGTGACTGGAGGTCTGAGACCGGACTCCTTATGCTGTTACAAGTCTTCTGTGCAGGTCAAGGATAGTATTTGTGGTGTCCAAGGCAAAATACCATTACCTGCTCCTGCAGATGATGCTGTGAAATGTTGCAGTGCTAGTAAATAAAAAAGACAAAAACCCAGAAGGTAGGTAGAGAAAGAGCAAGAGAGGTATTTATGCTAGCTAAGTAGCTTGCAGTGGTTTCTGTTGGGTAAGGAAATGACTGCACAAGTGGAAGAGGAGGCATTGTCAGCCTGTTTGGGGGCAGGGTGGGAGGTTTGCCAGCACTGCTTGGCCTAGAGTCTAAATTTGTCATGGGTTATGCTAAATCAAAATAAAAATACATACGGTGTTTGCCTGATACAGTAACCTACCCAGTAAAATAAAAGCCCAGTTACATCATGCTGATGTGTCACCATCTATGTGCATCCAGCTCTTTGGATAGTGTGGCCTTACTAGCGGTCTGGAGTTAAAGGGTTGGAAGGGTTTAACCATGGTGGCATTGTGTCCCTGTGTGGTATTTCTCAGTTTCCAAGAGGAGATGGGTGTGACATCCTTTGTGTAATCATTTGCTGCCCTCTGTTAAACTTTTGTGACCTCCCATCTCATGTCTGCAATGGAAAGATTAAGAATTTGCCAGTAGTCAATTTTGCTGTTGAAGTAGTGGAGGATGCAAAAGGTGAGCCATGTGGGCAGGTCCCAGACTGATGACTGGAAAAGGAGTTGGGGTTAGAACATGCCACAAAGCTGTTGCCCATTTTATCCCATCCCATGTGATCACTGGGAGGCTACTAGTGCTTTTGGATCAATTCTTCATCAAGGAAGATTTTTGCTTCAGCAGTTTGAAACTTGTGGAGAAGTGTTCACAGTAACAGCTTACGGGTTTTAGGGTTTTGTAGGCTGTTTGGCTGGATAGGGATTGTTCAGTTTTCTGAGAGTGGGGCATAAAATTATATTCTTTAGAAATGAAACATGCTAGAAATATTGTGAACTTGTGCACACAAACTTGGTATATGACTTCTCTTTATTTTTTTTTATACTGGAAAATTATTATTTTCATCAGCTAGTGGTTTTGTTTTTACAGTGCTGAGTACAAACCCAAGAAAATCAAAACAGAAGACATCAAGAAAGCAAAGAAAAGGAAACAAGAGGAAGAAGAGGTAATGTGAAAGATGAGTTTATTTCTATAATCAAGAAAAGCAAGGCTGACAATTTGGTGTTGAATTATGTAGAGCAGGGGGAGTCTGATTCAAGGGTACAGAGGCAGGGGCCAGTTTGGGACGAAGCTGCACGTGGTAGATCCCCACCTGTGGTGCAGGTTAACTTATCTGAGCCATGATGTATACAAAGTCAGGAAAACTTTGTCTCCTGCTCTTAAAACAACGGATGGAGATGATGCCTCCAGGACATGAACTTCAGCCAGTTCCAGGCAATTCGCAGTCCTTCTGTTCAGTAGCTCACAGAGGGTAGAGGAGCCTCACTAACAACATCTGGTAATTGCACAGATGATGTAGCACAGTTCAGAAGCAGGGGAGATGAAACAGAGCTAAGCTGCTAGAAAGATGCTTACAGCTTTGAGATGAAGTGTAGAGTGGAAGTCTCATTGGAGAGGGACTTTACTGAGAGGTTAGCCATAATTTGAGACTAAGGAACTATGCTCCACATCTAGCAAAGGTACCCTTCTGAGGCACATGTTGCAGGCACCTCCTGGCAGTGTGGTTAATTCTTCATTTCAATGACAGTGTCTCTGTAGTGAACGTATACTAGTACGTTCCCAGAAGCCACCTCACAGTGGTGCAGGTGTGCTCTGTAGCATTGGCCAGACTAGATAACGCTAGTGCAGGCCAAGGAGGGTGTTTCTGTAATTAAGCAATTGTGTTACTATGGCCCAGGCTCCTCGCTTATCAGGTGAGGCAGAATAACTGACTGTGTGTACACTTAGCATGCCCCAAGTGCAAAGTAAAAGAATTTAGCTTGAAATATAAGGGGGGCCATCAGCAGATTTTAACTTAATAGGATGATCTAAGAGCACGTTTATGTATTGAAGCCACAGGAATTTGGTTGTTTGCAGTCAGATTTATATACCCCAAGAGACAGTCTTCTAGTTTTAAAGCATCTTGTCAGGGAGGGGAGAAGTAGCTCGTTCTAACAGATTCTTCACTCATTTTGCAGGACAGCAAAGCAAAGAAAGCTAAAAGCAAAGATAAGAAAGTCCCTGAAGCAGACAAAAGAAAGAAGCCGAAAAAAGAGGAGGAGCAAAAATGGAAATGGTAACTATCTATCAGTGATGTAGGCTACCTCTGCACCTGACCTTTCCCTGTTAACTTCCCATGCTGACTGATAAGCATATCTGGCTTTCTCTTTTGGTGATTCATGAGGATTTGTTCTGAATAATGGGCTTACTTTTTCTGGTAAGCTTTAAATAAGTATCTCATTCACTATGTTCATCCCCTGAAGCAGAAGTGAAATACCTTTTTTGGTATACCTAGAACAAGAAATAAGTTGTTTGTGAGGCTGTTTTATGTTGTGGGGTTTTTTTTTCCTTATCTGTAGAATGTAGAGGCTGTCTGTAATGATCAGGTACCAGTATTCTGGTGCCCAGGACCTGCTCCATTCTGACACTCTTCAGAGCAATATGAAAACTTGCAGGCTTGGGGGAATATATAAATAGCGTGGAACTATTAACTGGTATTCTAGTAGATCTTATCTGTCTTGTATAGAGGGTACAACATGAGTGGTTGTCTACCTTTCTATTCTAGCTGGATGTCAACTGTGTGCCTCTCAAAACTGCTGCTGTCTCTGGCACAGATATGAAAGTTGGTCGATGGACCGGTTAAACGTGGGTTGTTTGGACAATGAATTTTGAAGATAAGTTATGAACGGAAAGCACTTTTTGTCTTGCTCAGGACCCTAAAGTTGTGCTTTTTTTTTTTAGAACATTTTTTAAATAAATCTGGACTTTGTGGTTCATTTGGAAGACAGGCCTATGCTGCATCAGTGGTGCTCTGTGTAAGAAACCTGCTGGATTTATTTTCTAGCTATCCACAGTAATGTAAGCTGTTGTTACAGCTAGATTTGAGGAGCTGTTACTTGTGTGAAGTTTGGGCCTTAGTACTTCCCTCAGTTCAATGCATATTTAGATTTCAAAAGCATGTTTATTTTCTGCACTCTTGTAATCTCCTGTAATGTATTTTTGGGCCTTTTTGGAGATGATGTTTTCATGAGTGTTTTATGAGATCATTTGGCTATTTTTAATAGATCTGTAGTGTTGTGGAATGCCTTTGCAATCTTCAGTCATTTCAGGTTGAGTTTTTTACCCCTTTATTTTCCCTCTTATTGATTCATCTTTAAAAGAAAAATTATTCTGTAGTGTATAGCCTTGGCATATTTCTCTTTGTCACAGCTTCCTTAGAACACCAGCACTTGAACAGTTTTTTCATACTTTTATGCTGTCTTAAAAAATTGGTTTTCAGGCCCTTCCCCAGAACTGTCCTGATTGATGATACTTTTTTTTCCTTTTTCCCTGAACAATCCACTTTTTTTCTCGATCCTTGACAACATATTTTTAATGTGCTTTGACATTAACAAACTATAGGGACATGAAGCAATAGGAAGCTACAGAAGGTCTCTTTAAGCCTTTATGATCTGTTGTCTCTCTGGCTTTGTTTCAGCTGCCCTTGCTTGTTCTGTCGAAATACTCTATTATCACAACTCCCTTTTGTTGTAGTCTGTATCCTTCACAGCAAACCTTTACTGGAGAGCTGTGCTGTTCTCACCTGCCTTGGCTGCATGGGCCCTGGTAGCTGTGTTAAGCTCTGCGATTTGTGCTTACTGCTGAGGAAAACTGCCTTTGAAAGCATGTTTTGCAAAATTTGGCAGTAGGTAGCTGCATCCTTCTGCTGATGTTCCTGTCATCCATCTGCAGCTTTGTATAGCGTGTCTTTGCTGGACAGAGTTTCATCTGCACTTGTGTCTCTTAAGGGCATTTCATGTTCCATCTGAGTCAATTTTCTGAAAGTCTGATATCTTTTTTTGGCTGCTTGTTCAAGTGCTTACTGCTTTGAGCACTTTCATCCTCACTTATGTGAATACTTGATGCTAGACATTCCCAAGGCATTGGCCTTGTTCATCACTGTGTGGAGCTCTTTTAGAGGTCATTTTCACACCCTGTCAGCATGTGAAAAATATGTGATCCAGAAGTATACCTTATGAGCACTTCTCCCACCTTGTGTTATAGTAAGTTCATTTCCTTGAAATAACATGTCCTGGAGGTATAGTCTGGGGTTTTTTTTCGTAAGAATCTTCTCTATTTTCATTCCACTTGAAAAATCCCTCTCCAACTCTACCTTCCTGAGCTGCCTGGCATTCTTGATAGAATCAACAGGCTTGATACGGGATTTAATCAAGGAACCTATGTGACTGATCAGCAGCGGCTTTCCTAACAGGCAGTGTTCTCCCTGCTCCATGTAATCTTTTGTAGAACATTGCTTTAGGACCAGGAGCTATCTTGGACAGTGTTGCTCTAACAGGTTTTTTTGTTTAAAACCAAATGAGGATGAAAAATTGGCTAAACTCAGAAGGCTTACTTTTACCTTTTGTCTTAATGGTTATGCATGAGGTTTAGGAAGGTGGAGGTGGGGTTAGGAATGGCTTATGATCTTTTCATGACAAACTTTCTGGTAGCCTTGGGCTTAGAAACCACCCCATGGATCGAGTGTTTCCTTGTAGCCTTCCCAAAAGGCACAACGTGATTCAGCTATCTATTGGAACGGCTACCTTTCTAGGACTCATTTTACATGTGTCCTTCGTAAAAGAACAGGAATGGGTAGAGGAACAATTTCTCATCAAGTAAATACCAGCATGATAAATCTTAAAAAAGACATGGCTGAAAAGCAAGAGTGACAAACTTATCCTTTAAAGTAGTGGCTACTGTGAATGATCCCCACGTTTTTTCTTACTTGAATAAAAATACTCATTGTGAGAGAGGATAGCTGGGAGGAGAGGCAAATGGTTTAATTTATTTTGCTGGAAGGAGCTTCTGGGTGGAAGAACCTAGGCCTATGTTTGACAAAATATTTAGATGTCTAGCTTCTAATTAATTTAAAAAACAACCATTAGGAACGTAAATATTTGGGATCTAGACTTCAAATGTCAATATTAGTTTCTTATATAAACATAGTTTACTCAAGCCTTCTTCCCAGCCAGGGACTGCAACTGACATGCAGGTTTTGTGCTGATAGCTGGGATTGTGGGCTTTGCTGTTAAAGATGTTACTGTCCTTCTCAGTTCAGGTCTGGAGCTGTGGTCAAAGACAGTGTCTTTCTAACTGTGTCAAGATGTTGCATCCCATACAGTTGTTTTTCCTAAATTCTTGATGTACAGGCACCGGTGAAGCATTTTTAGTGTTTTCTGGCAGAAGCTCTTTTCTCTCGATACAATGCTTATCTTCATCCCTGCTGAGATTAAGAGGGTCAGAGCACAGAAGTGATCTATATTTGTGTATCACGATTCCTGAGATGCATGCAGTACATGTACGTCTTTTCTCAGCTGCTGTTGGACCCAGAATGGGACTGCTCCATAGGGCTGACACTAGAGGGAAGCTTAAACTATTTTTTTTTTTCTTTTTTGCTCAACAAAGTTGTCTGGGCAATTCAAAGCCTGAGTGCTGTGACAGGTTAATGGTCTTCCAGTTGATTAATCACTAAGGTAAAATAGCCTTTCTCGGCAGGGAATCCTGTGCCAGCAGCATGTAGCAGTAATGTTCTGGTAATCATGAAAGAAGTGTAGAGGGGAGGGGAGGAGTGTGGAATCAGTGGCTCGGGCACACAGGGTACTGGGAACTGGGGGAAGGATACTGGCCTGCTGGGACCCCTTTTCTCTGTAGATAAATTGCTGACCCTGTGAATTCAGTTGGAATATGGAATTGATGCTGCCTGCCTTGCTGTGTTGTGATACCTAATGCATCACTTGCAAAACATTTTTATAGAGGTGCTTTCAGGCAAGTTTGAGATTTTCCAATGCTACTCTGTTTTTCTTCAAGTATTGCTTTTTCTACCCAAAGAATCAGAATGAATTTAAAATAACAGAGCAGGTTTTAGTCTTTCTGTCTAAGCAGGTTTGTTCTCATTTAGGTCGTAAATGAACATCTGTTTCTTTATCTCTGTCCTTAACGGCATACTTGTCCACATCTGAAAGCAGCTGCATAATATACTACAATTGTTTGGCTTTGCTGAACAGGCATTCTGGACTTGATGTTAGATCACAGCTGACTCTAATTTGGCATGATCCTAGCTGTTTTACAAGACTGAATTCTTCGTTTTCTTAAGTTCTAAGCTTTTTCAGCTGTGTGATTTTATGAAAAGAGCAGCCAGTGGGAGGTGAGGTTATGGTGTCATCAGATAACCTGTGACCCAAGGTTCATGGACATGGCTGTGCTTTTGCTTAAAAAAAAAAAAAAAAAAAAAAAAAAAAAGTGCATTGAATATTTGTACTTGGTCTGTGCCTGGCAAAGCAATGATTGCTTGCTGATTTTTCTTTAGCATACTTTTATAGCCACATAGTAATAAAATGAAGATTAGGAGCTTAAATTTGTATTGGTTCGTATTTCTTTCTTGAAGGTGGGAAGAAGAGCGCTACCCTGAAGGCATTAAATGGAAGTTTCTAGAGCACAAAGGTCCTGTATTTGCTCCACCATATGAACCTCTGCCTGAAAATGTCAAGTTTTATTATGATGGTGAGTTAATCTGTGTTTCCACTTGCTGGGAAGAGAAATAAACATTCTCAGGGTATTGTGGTGTTCTTCCGGGGACTGAAAAGATGAGGAGGTGGTTTTGTTTTAGTGGTTAGCTTAAAAGAAGTTCCTCAACTGCTAAGTGAAGGAACGATCTGTGGAATAAAGGAACAGCCTACTGAATTCTGCTGATGGGGTTGACATGGAGATGAACTTGTTCTCCCTCTGTTACAGTGGTAAATCTCTCAGGTTACTTAACAATATGAGTGTCTTACGCCTGCGAGTAGTGGTTTAAAACTAGTAGAGTACGTGATTGTAGCTTCTTCATTGCTGGTCACCTTTAGGCTTGCTCTGTTTTCTTAATGTTATGAATTGCAACTTCCATCATCTGTGATGAAATTCATCATCGCTTGATAGCATGAGCGGGATGAAAGACAATTGAATTTTGATACAGATGATTAGGATCTTGTAGGAATGCATGGGATGACCCTGACCTCAAGGACACAGCCCTCTGGTGTAAGTCATGGTCCCACTCACTAACTGGTGTGTGTGGTAGAACTAATTGATGTGGGATTCTAATGTGTTGGGCTGACTGGTTGTTAGAGGCTCATGTGGAAGGGATTATATGAGGTGATGCCTGCTGGAGATTGGACTTGATGACCCGTGTGCTTCCTTTTAGTCCTGTGATCATGTTAAATGAAGGATCAAATTAACCCAGGATTGAATTAAGTGGGAGGCATCTGAAAGGATGAAAATGTAATTTTTGGTGAAGGGGACATCTGTGCATGGAACTCTTCCAGGAGCAGCGTGCTGTTTTCATGTGACATGACACAGTGTTTTTAAATACTGAGAAATAGGTGGCATTCATTTTCAGCGACAATTTAGTGAAATAAACATTGCATCCTGTTGGAGGCTATCTCCAAGCAAGTAGCACAGTGATCAGGGATGTCTACAGACTTCTTTCTTAGGGTTCTTATAAAGAACTCGATAAAAGTTGGAAATTTTTTTTTCCTCTGTTGAAGCATGTATGATGCCTCTCCTGCTGTCTAGAGAAGGGGAGGGGCAAGTTGCACTGCAGCTGTCTGTTCGGTGCAGGCAGCAATAAGCTCCTCTCTATCTAGCTGTCATGATTTAACCCCGGCCGGCACCCAGGTACCATATAGCTGCTCACTCCCGTCTCACCCAGAGAGATGGGGAGAACTGGAATGTGAAACTTGAGGGTTGAGATAAGAACAGTTTAATAGGTAAAGCAGAAGCCATGCATGCAAGCAAAGCAGGACAAAGACTTCATTCACTGTTTTCCATCGGCAGGCAGGTGTTCAGCCATCTCCAGGAAAGCAGGGCTCCATCACGTGTAACTGTTACTCGGGAAGACAAATGCCATAATGCCAGATGTGCCCCCCCTTCCTCCTCCTTCCCCCAGTTTATATACTCAGCATGATGTCATATGGTATAGAATACCCCTTTGGCCAGTTCAAGTCACCTGTCCTGGCTGTGTCCCCTCCCAGTTTCCTGTGCCTCTCCAGCTGGCAGGGCCCAAGAAACTGAAAAGTCCTTGACTTAGGATAAACATCACCCAGCAACAACTAAAAACATTAGTGTGCTAGCCACATTGTTCTCACACCAGATCCAAACCACAGTGCTGCACCAGCTAATAAGAAGAAAATTAACTCTATCCCAGCTGAAACCAGGACACTAGCCATCTATTTCATGGAATCTCAAGGAAGCGCAGGGATTTTTGCAGCCTCTGTCTCCATCATGGCAAAAAATTTATCAGTAGTCTCAGCAGTTACAGGGTGGGCAGGGGGGTCTGGCAAATAAAGTGATCACATAAGTCTTCCTTGAGAAACTAGGCAAAAAAATCCGATGTCTGATTTACACAGCAGCTGCTGAGAGCCGCTGTCCGTGCTCACAAGGCACTGTCTAATTTCAAGATTATGCTAGGATGATTTGTAGAGCCCAATAATCACGCTATGGCTGGCCAGCCAGCTGCCAGGCTGCAGGCTGTCACTGGAGGAATCTGTCCCTTGCCCAGTGACTGTGCTGCGGTGGGACTGCCTGTTTTCATCTAACATAATGACTGCTGGAGCCATCGTTAGTGCCTACAATATCAGACTCAGTAAAGGAGCCTGAAATGCCAAAGCCATCTTTTAGGGCTTGACTATATATATGTTTGAGTGGCTGTGGGTTAACAAGCTGCTGCTCATACCCAGGAGGTGGCTTGAATTTGCATGTTTTTCTCTAGGTGGGGCAAGATAAGAGTGTAGATAGTGGCAGTTGCATTTCAGTCATGGCCATGTGGTCTCTTCTGCTCATTATGTACACTGGTTGCTCTCTGGTTTTCAGTTTTTACGTCAGGTAACTAATATTCACACCTCTGGAATAAATCTCTTTTTCTTTAAATGTACAGCCCTGTCACTGAGAGCCTTTTCAAACCATTGTAAAAAGAAGGAAATTGAGTCCGATGCAATATATTCTAAGGTGATTAGATAAAGGTGCCTGAGCCTTCAGCTATTTGGGAAAAATATCGGTCATTTGAGCCCCATAATATGTTACTAACTCGATAGCCTCTTTCAAGCTAGACTTGTAGCCTGGAAAAACAGTTTCCTTTGCTGTCTCTCCCTTCCCCCATTTCCTGCTAAAAGCAAACAAATGCAGTGTTTTAGGTTGCAGCTTAAAAATTGGCAGAGTTACTGGTGGTTTAATTTAATTGTGGAATATTCTCAGATCATTGGGAGGACCTTTTGCTAATTCCTGTTTTATGGGGATTAATAGATCTTAAGGTTTTATAGCTGACTCCCATGCTTTAATTTTAGAGATGATGCAACTTTTAAAAACATGTAGTAAACAAAGTGTTGTTTTTTCCAAGAGCATAGAATCAACAGTAGTGTTTCTTGTATTCACTTTTGTGGAGTAAAATGGTTGTTAAAAAAAATCCACAGGTGTTGACTGTCTGCCAGCCTATTGGGACTTTAAATATTTCTTGCAACTAGCTGGAGATGTGAGCTGCATGCAAAGCCCTTCACAGGGATCACTGGCACCTCATGTGTTGTCAGGAGTGCAGTCTGGCCCACAAAGATGCTAGATGTGAATGTTCGATGTCAGATCAACAGCTTCAGTGTTGCAGCAGCCTCTTTTCCTTTGTCTGGTAAAGTCTTCCCATGCAGCAATTTCACCTTGTACTGCAGTCTTGCAGATAAGCTGAAATGTGACCTCTTCGTTCACTGAAAGCTCAGTCTGTCTTAAAAATGACTAGCTTTTTGAGGCCAATTTGGAGACACAGGAGTGCATTTCCACAGCAAAGGGAACAATCAGCAGAATCCTGACACATTTCCCTGCAGTGAAGGAGAGTTAAAAATTTGGCAGCGCTTTCCAGCCTATTTGTGGTGTATCCATAGGAAGAAGGGCTTTTCCTGGCTAGAAAAAGCTAAAGGCTGGAAGGGGTGTTCCAAAGCAGAGACCCTCTGTGGGTAGAAGTGGAATACAAAAACTTTATTTCCCATATATGTGAGTGCTGGAATATGAAATTTCATAAAATCCCTTGCCTTTTCCACTTCAAACAGCAGTATTTCCCCAGGAGCGTGCATATCACTGGGGTGTCTCAGCATAGGGTTTCCTGCAGGAGGCCTTTCCCCTTCCTGCCCTCCATGTCTCAGACCTGTCTCGCATCAGATTGCTATTGCTTTTTTTAATGTTTAGATTCTAGAGGAAACTTTTTTTCTAAATGTTTATGATGCTAGTCAAGCAATTGTGCTCCTCTGTTTCCTTTGTCCATCCAATCTGCTGTATTATGTATTATTTTTTTTTTTTTTTAGGAAAAACTTCTCTGTGGTAAAAATACAGCGTCCTTTAAGGTAGTTACTATGACCGCTTTCTGGCTTCAATTCTTGTTTACAGTTTTCTTTAAAAAGAAAACCTTTCTTTGTAGGTAAAGTCATGAAGCTGAGTACCAAAGCAGAAGAAGTTGCCACATTCTTTGCAAAAATGCTTGATCATGAGTACACTACAAAGGAGATCTTCAGGAAAAACTTTTTCAAAGACTGGAGAAAGGTATGCATGTAGACTGGGGCTGCAGTGACTGCAGGCATGCTCAGCACTGGGCAATGAAAAGGGGCTACTGTCCCATGCACAGGAAAGTTCACTTAAGGCAACTAAAAGCTGCCTTAGATTGTAGCTGTGAGGTTTCCAGTTCATCTTGTAGTTTCACCAGGAAGGACCCTGGCATAAGTACCTTTCTAAACCAGCAAAGTCAGACTTAACCCAACCAAATCTGCTTGTTATGGGGTAATGGGGTATAGCTAATCTGACTGTTACTTGCCTTGTTGAAGAGCCAGCTTTATATTAGAAAGAAACCTCTTCCAAAGACCTAAAACTCAGAACTTCACCTCAGTCATCAAGCCGTAAGATCAGACCTTTTGATCAGGTGATGCGGTTTTCCTACATGGGTTACTGGGGTTTTCTCCTTATCCCTCAACAGTCCCAGGCACTGTTCAGTGCGAGAGCGCTCTGGGAGGTGGTGCAGCACCAGCACTCTGAGATCAGAGTGCTGGAAGGCCAGCATCCATACGCTCTGCTCCTTGTCCGTATCTCCTTGACCTTAGTCGGAGTGAGCGTGTGGAACTAGGGGATGCTTGGGAGTTTATTGTGAGAACCTGTCTATTCTTTCTGTTAAAAGTGCCTGGGGTAGGGTAAGCTCTGCTATGCATGAAAACTTGCTATGTGTGAAAACTTGAAGTGCTGCTTTCTTTCTGGAAGGAAATGACCTCTGAAGAGAAGAGCACTATCACCAACCTCAGCAAGTGTGACTTCACCCACATGAGCCAGTATTTCAAAGCCCAGTCGGAAGCTAGGAAACAGATGTCTAAGGAGGAGAAACAGGTACCAGAGGGAATTCTAGGAGACTTCTTGATTCTTAGCTGGCTTGTTAACATCTTTGTGTAATCATTTCTCTGCCTGCCTTGCTGTTTGTAAGCTAGTGTTTACTAGCTTTCAAATTATTACTTTAAGGTTAACTGTAGGAATCTTTACTGTGCAGCTCAGGTAGGGCAAAGCACTGCTTTTACAGCTGAATCTTTATCCTGACTTAAAATTATGTTGATAGGGCTAAGGCTCCTGATCCTACTTAAGTAAATAAAGAGAATCAGAGGTGCTACCTCCTTGGGATCCTTGGTTCCTGGCCAATAATGAGCAGTAGATACTCAGCTGAGGATAGCTTTTCATTTTAGAAGCTCCTTGGGTCTGGAGGGCAAAACTGGTGATGGTGGGAAGCATGCAGCAATGACATTAGCGAATAAAATGAGAGAACAAATCTTAAATATCAGGTAAAGAAGTTTTCTGAATAAAAAACCAAACTTTATTTTCCAGCAGCGTGGCTACAGTGGCTTGTGGGGAGAGAACTGAATAGTTTAGATGAGTGAAACTTGTTGCAGTAGAAGTTGGAAACTTGCCCCGAGTTCTCAGTTGATCTTTTGCAACACTACAGTAATTGTCCTTTGAGTGGGGCCTGGTAGCTTGCAAGTACGGCTTTTGGGGTCAGAGGGGTCCCAGCAAAATAGAGAGCCCCTGTCTTACTGCCGTTCCCATTTGATAAACATGTGAGTGAGCCCTTCTCGGTTCCCATCCGTGGTAGCTGTTAACGATGGAGCAGAAATGGCTTTTTCTGTTAGTTTCTTACCTGACGCGCCAGTGGTGTCTATGGGTCAGATGTTTTATTTCGAGCTGCAATGTTTTTATTTTTCCTTCTGTATAATTAGACTTCAAACACAGAAGTATGCATGAAATCTCAGCACATTTTTGCTTAGACTGTGTTGTGCTTCTGAGACTATTTGCTGACACAGGCTTGACATGTGGCAGACTGGAGACATTCCTCTGCCCGCTTTCTGATGCTCAGCTCCAACGCAGAAGTCTGAGTTTTTATACAAAACCAAGAAGATGTGAAGTCTGGTGGATGTCAAATGCTGAATAGACTGTAAAGCAGCACTACTGTGCTGGGGCTGCTCTTGCAGCTATGATACATGGATAGAGGTACATGCCTCTCCTGTAGCAAAATGGTCGCTGTCTTCACCAGCCCTAATCTGTTTCGCTGAAATACAAGTTTTAAGAGAGTTTTCTCACATTCTTTCCCTTTTTCCAGTTCGTGCTGCTTGCATTTTATGAATGCTTTTCTGGACAGCCTGCTGCGCTGTGTGTTGATACAGCCCTTGGCATGGTGGGGATCTGGCTTTGAGTCTGGTCTTCAGTATTAGTGTGGTGCAAATACGAAAATTTTTTAAGTCTTGGCATTTAGAGATGTGTGTGTGGTGCTGGATATACTGTATCATCTTTGCTTTTGGCTTTTTTCTAGAAAATCAAAGAGGAGAATGAGCGGCTATTGAAGGAATATGGTTACTGTGTGATGGACAACCACAAGGAGAGAATTGCCAACTTTAAGATTGAACCCCCAGGTCTCTTCCGAGGTCGTGGGAACCATCCCAAAATGGGCATGTTAAAGAGACGCATCATGCCAGAAGACATCATCATTAACTGCAGCAAGTGAGCCCTGGATGCTTCACACCTTAGCTTTACTTTCTAGATAGGATAGTCACTTTTTTAAAATCCTGTATAGGTTGATACTCAAGCCTGTAGAAATATGCGTGCTGCTTATCTTACTCGTATATGGGCAAGAAACTGAGTCATACAAGCAAAGACTGAACAAGGCTACCATGGGTTTCGTGTAGAACTCTGTCAACATATTTGCAACCTACATTTGCTTAAACAGTCGTTCCTGCTACTATTTCCAGAAATTAATTATCTTCTAGATAGGTTACCCTACTTGGTTTTCCTTGATGTTGAAAGCTAGGGTTTGGTGGGCTTCTCTTTCCTGGTAAGTGTTGATGCTGTTGCAGTGTGAACAAGACAGAGATGATCCTAGCGATGTGTGTTCCCACCTATAGTATAATTCTTCAGCAGATACATACAGATAGCAGTTACATTTCTGATCTTTGACTGTTCACTCTGATTCACTTGCCTTCCTGCTTGTGGAAACAGGTAGTTACGTTGTCTCAGTTTCTTTCCCTGTGCTTTCTTTGTATGATGGTGTTCATTACTTTCTCTATTTTGATGACATGGAAGTCTCTTCAAATGGTTTTTATTTTCTGTTTTGTAATTCTCTGCAGGGATTCAAAGATCCCTCCCCCTCCACCAGGACACAAATGGAAGGAGGTCCGGCATGATAACAAGGTTACCTGGCTGGTGTCATGGACTGAGAACATCCAGGGCTCTATCAAATACATAATGTTGAACCCTAGCTCAAGAATTAAGGTGAAGATCTAGTTTTTTACAAAAAAAAAACCATCTTACTGGTCACGTCTCCAAGAAGCAAGTCTAACTGTTGGCTAGGAGAGAGATAGGAAGTAAAGCTGTCTTGCTATTCCATCCTGCACTGATGGAAAAACATAGGAAAGTTTCTGTGCTTTTGTTCCTCCTTGAAAAGAAATAATACAATTACTGCACAGGAGAGCAGATAAAATCTGGGAAATAACTATTGAAAAGCATCATTGTGTCATTTGTAGGAAGAGTCCTTTACCCTGTGTAAACCTAAAATGAAGCAACTCATCCAAGAACAGACTTGCACCCCTTGATACTTGACCTACTTTTTGCCCTAACTTCCTCTGTCTGATCATGTAGTAAAGCACTGACCATGGGTTGCTAATTAGTTGATCATAAAATAAAAAATGTGGCCAGCCTACTGGCTGAGAAGGAGCTCATGACTGCAAAAAAACCCTAAACCCAACCAAAAAACCTGCTGTGGGAGCAAATAATCAATCATCAGATCGATTGCATAAAAGCAATGGTAAAACTGTTGAAAGACAAGTAACCTTCCATTTTCAGAGGTAGGATTTAAGTTGTTCTCATTAAGTCTCCACCCCCACCCCCCCAAGATATTTTCTCCTGGATTAATAACGGGGTGTTTGTCCTACAAGTGCAGGGGAAAATCTCTGTTCCTTCTTTTTGCTGTGACTTGAATATATAACAATGATGAACTGTTGATGTTGCTTTTAAGTTTTATGGATGTTTAATTATACAGCTGAAGGAATGTAACTGTCATCTGAATAAAGCAGAGGAAACCATTTATATGTTGAGACCATATTATGGTTTGTGTCTTTATAGTCGCTTCTGTGGAAGTGTTTAATATCATGGAAATCTGAATTACTTACAGCTGCGTGGCAGCATAGTTTGAAGTTGAGCTGGTAGCAGAAAAATCTCAGTGGTTTTGTACAGGGAGACAGTTTGCCACACACAGACTTGCAAAGCCTGGAGGTGCAGATTGGAACTGGTCCTGCTTTCTTATGCTCTCTATTCTAACTTTGCAGGGTGAGAAGGACTGGCAGAAGTATGAAACAGCTCGGAGGTTGAAGAAGTGCGTAGATAAAATCCGAAATCAGTATCGAGAAGACTGGAAATCCAAAGAGATGAAAGTACGGCAGAGGGCTGTGGCGCTGTACTTCATTGATAAAGTAAGGCTCGTTCCCAGCACGCTCCTCTTACCTTTCCCGTCCAGCTGAGAATCCTTGAGAACGCTGTCTGTTCCTAGGGCAGAATGGAGCCCAGTCGCTTGAGGTTTCCTGAGACTTCCTGGTGGGCAGGCTCCCGTCTCCTTTTCCTTCCCACTACCTGGAATCCAGAGCAATAAGCTATTGTACTAAATGTGGCTATTTCAGGCAGCATTGTTTTAGTTCAGGCAAAATTCACAGTCTGGTTCCAGAGTCGCCCAGTTGGATTACTGGGAGGTTTGTATGGGCCTTTTGTCTCCAGCTGTTTCAGTTTTCCGGCTGTGAATTTCTGCTGGTTTGTCACCTCTTTAGTTTGAGGTCACAGTTGTGAGGTTGCATAATTATGCTAATTTTTTTACCACAGCGTAAAGAAAACTGCAGTTGTATTGATCCATTTAAAGCCACTTAAAACCAGTTCCCAGAGAGCTGTTGCCCTGGTAGTGTATGGCACTAACCGACGAAATTAACAAGTTTTGTTCAAAAGAGTTTGGTGTAAATCAGAGAAGTTAGATGTGAATAATTCTGGGTTTATATGAACGCTGAAGGGTTGTTTTTTTTTTTTTTTTTCAAAAATTAGAAATTGGTTTAGCCAGTACTGTTAAAACCTTTTTTTTTTTTTTTTTTATGTAGCCTTTAGATAATTTATATAACCAGAAGTGTCCTGTGTGCTATTTAAGGTCTGGTTTTTTAGCATGCAGCGAAGAGGTAGGATCATAGAAGATAAACAACTGAACTTCATGATTTTGTATGAGGTTAAGCTCACAAGGAAGTCAGCTTAATATTTTTTTCTTTAAATATCAAATGTTTTGAAATGGATTTCCATTGGTCAGAACTGTCACAGTTTGAGTTAATGAGTGAAAGCTGGCAAAACATCTTGCTTTAAATTTCTCTTTAAAAAATGAGGTATTCTGGTAGATTGGTAGATTTGTGGTTTTAATGGAGGGTTATTTAAAACAGATTTAAAGAGAATTTAGGGTTGGTTTTATTAGAATTTTCTAAGTGTCAGTTTTATCCACTCAGATGCACTTTCTTCCTTTCTCTTCTCCTATGGACACTGCTGATTCTAGGCCAGTGTCTGAAAGTTTCCAGCATCTATACGTTACTGGGATGGTTTGAAATGCTTACTTTTCTTGTCTTGATATAAATCTAGCTTGCTCTGAGAGCTGGTAATGAAAAAGAAGAAGGAGAGACAGCTGACACTGTAGGCTGCTGCTCTCTGAGAGTAGAACATATCAAGCTGCATCCTGAACTGGATGGCCAGGAATACGTGGTTGAATTTGATTTCCTCGGGAAAGACTCCATCCGATACTACAACAAAGTCCCCGTTGAGAAGAGGGTAAGGCATCTCCAAAAACACATACGTAGACTGAGTCACAGAAAAATATCAGCACAGTTTTGATGACAGTAACCTGGTGCTTCATCACAGGTCAGATACTTAGCCAGAAAATAAATCTGTTAATGTTCCCATTTTATTGGCAGTGCCATGGAAGATCAGCGGGCTGGTGGTGTAACATAACCCAGCAGATGAGATACTTAAACATCTTAACTGCTTTTCCCTGTGGTCTCGTGTCAAGAATTGGCGTAACATAACTGTAGCAGCTATGTTAGAGGAGTTTCTTGGGTCTCATTCTGGTCAGCTGAGTTGGTTTTGTCACCTGTAGATGGTAGAGTTCTAGGCCCGTATGACAAGTAATAGCATAAAAGGTTCTGAAATACCAGTGCTGGACTAGCAGTCCGACTTGGGCGTTCGTGATACCAGCTTCTCTGTCACGGTGGTTTTGTTCCCGTTGGAGCTGAGCCCTCACTGAAGTAGGTCTTGATATTGGGTGCTCCAGAGCATGCAGAGTAGGTGCACCGATACCTCTGGCCTATGAACCTGGGTACCTGCTAACCGATACTTCTTTCTTACGCAATGTTAATTCCTTTATTTTTTAGTCATCCACCAATTTAAAATCTGCTGTGGCTTTGACCTCATTCTGGAGTAAATCCCCATCCAGCAGTGTGAACCTGGAGGGCACTATCCAAAACCACCTTTTGATTTTCTGGGTGTAGCAGATTTGCCTCTGGCCCACGGCTCTGCAGTCAGCAGAGTATGTTAGATACGGCACGTATAATACTGTGGTAATTGTAACCATAGTCAGTAGCAAACGTTGGCTTCTTGGAGAGCAAAACAACTGGAAAAAAACAAACTACAGCTGCCATAGAAATGAGCATGTGCTGGAATTCTTACTTCTTTGTTGAAAGAAAAAGTTTTTCCCGTTTTTAAATTTATGGGTGTTGGTATCTCTTGGTGTTTCTTCTTCAGTGCTTACAATGGGGAATTGATTATTGTGGAACTCGAAGCCTTTGTATATTAGGCGTCTATAGAAGAATGTGTTGTTGAGAAGCTGGGAACTGGGGATTTGGAGCGTGCAAAGCTGGGATTTGTGGTCTCTGTATAATCAAAGATGTCTCGATTATTCTCCCTACCCTACTGACACTTGCTTGGGTTGGAATTGTGTGAAACATTTAATGCAGCAATGAGAAAGGATGGGGTTTGGTAGCTTCGCTCCGTGGGAAATGGCTCGGGGGTCTCTGGCTGGAGTAATGATGGAGAGTAAGGGAAAGATGGTGTCTTTGGGGTCTCTTTCTCTGTTAGGCAGCTAAGCCAGAGCAGAATCAGGTCTCCTGTAATCTTGATCTAAAGGATGAGGATAAAGGGCATCAAACACTCAAGACTCCTGTTGCTAGCGAGGAACCTTCAACACAAGCACTGTAGAGACATGGGTCTTTGCCTGCTGAGAAGTAACATCCAGCATTATCACTGTTGCCTGAAAATAGTTTTAAGTGGCTCCCTGGCAGTGTTGCTTCCCTTATGTGTTGCTGCTACCCAGCACTGTCTGGTCTGTGTACCTGAAGTTGTTGATTTTCTTTTCCTGCAGGTGTTCAAGAATCTTCAGCTGTTCATGGAGAACAAGCAGCCTGAGGATGACCTCTTTGACCGCCTCAATGTAAGCACATAGTTAATGATGAGGGATGGTGGTAGAGCACCATGAACAGGCTTGCTCTGCACCAGACAATAACAGCTGCCGTGTTCCAGAAATGGCTTCAGTGGCAATTTTCTTCCAGGGCTGCCCTGAGTGGCCTAAAAGCAGTGAGAGTCTCAGTCTGGTGTCTGTATTGTCCCTGTGCCCACAGGTTCCTGAAGCAATGTCCTTTGGTCCGGATGAGCCTGGCTGGCTCTGACTTGAGGAAGTTGTTTTCAGTGTTCAGAGATGATGATTGTGTGAGGTGACAGATTTTTAGATGCCATTCTCATCTGCACATTTGGCTCTGTGGGAGCACTGTGGTGGTTCAGGCACCTTCCCTGCAGTGGGACAGGCACATTTCTATCTGTTTGGAACCAAAACCTCCACACAGAAGAAAAGATTTTTGGCTACCTGTGGTACTTGTTGTGGTACTTGATAGCAATCTAGTACTTGTTGGTTCTTTGTTCACTTTTCCTGTGGTTTCGGTAAGGTTGTGGTCAGGTCTGAGTACATTAGGCTTCAGCCATGAGCTTCATCAGCTGCGTGTCCAGAGATTTCACACATCCTGAGGTCATTTCTAGTGCTAACCGTCATCTTTCTGTTTCCTTAGACCAGTATCTTAAATAAACACCTTCAAGACCTTATGGAGGGACTGACAGCCAAGGTATTCCGTACTTACAATGCTTCCATCACGCTACAGCAGCAGCTCAAGGAGCTCACTAATCGTAAGTTTTGTCCTTGAAACTGTGAAAGGAACAGATCTTATCCTGCAGTATAGACCTGGCTTCCTTGCCTTAGCCACAAGTCTCGTATCTGTACACCACTTCCTCATTGCAAATGTCAAATGCCTGAGGTCTGACCAGAACACTGCAGCCAGACCGTCTTTTGGGGTAGCTGAGCAGCCCAGCACTGGGACAGAGCAGAGCTGACTTGTGAGCACACCAGGGTGTGCCTGCTAGTTTATACCTGTCCTTTACCAAATATCTTCCTTGCTTTCTGTTAATTGTAAAGTTCTGTAGGTGGCAGACAAGGCAGACGCATCTGTAACAGCCCCAGGTTTCTTGGCTGCTCATTCACAGCCTCTGTCGAGCACTGCTAGCTTGCACTTTAACGGCTTTACGAAGTTGGGTACGTTGGTTCTGTGAAGCCCAGCAGTGGCTTGAGCAGTATGGGCCTGCTGTCCTCTGCTCTCAACATGGGTGTGCTTCCAGTCTTGAGTGGCGAATGGTGTCTTTGTTGCTACCAAAGTAATGGTCCCAGAAAGAGTTAGGGCCCACGATGGAAGCGGTCAGGCTCTTCGAACTGTAGTTGTGCAGAGTTGCACGGGCCCACCAGAGGGGAAGGCCGGTTCTGCGGTGACTGCGAGCTTGCAGAGTTGGTGTGACACTGGCTGGGGCTGCACAGCCCTGGAGAACCCACTTGCTCACCACTTTCTTGTACTTCGCAGCGGACGACAACATCCCAGCAAAGATCCTCTCCTATAACCGTGCCAACCGAGCGGTTGCCATTTTGTGTAACCATCAGAGGGCTCCGCCGAAGACCTTTGAGAAGTCCATGATGAACCTGCAGAGCAAGGTACCCCGACCGTGCCCGGCGCTTGGGCTGGGACAGGGCTCCGGGTGCTGCATCTCAGGAGTCACATTTCCTTTCACTCGGGGTGTGAAGGGGAAGCAGAGCCTGCCTTTCCCTAGCGGGGGCTGGTTAGGGCTGCATCACAGATGGGCCTGCTTGGAGAGGAGGAGTGAGCTGAAAGGGACACCTTTCAGTCTGAGTCATCTTTTACTTGTAAAGACCAAGACCAGACCCTTTCTATCTGCCCTTCATCCCATAGCTATGTGTTCTGCTGCCATTGAAACTTCAGAGCAGCAGTCTCTAGCTCTGATTTGTGTCCCCTAAAGAGCCCGGCGTAGGCATCCACTCCTGTCCTACGAATCCCAGGCTGCTGTCAGTGCACTCTGTGTACGTGGTACACTTTGCCCCTCTGACTTGACCTCTTCCTTTGCAGATTGTTTCTGGTGAAGGCCATGAGGTCCAAAGGGGTTAGGTCTGTTCCTGGTCTGGCTTTAGAATAACCTTCACAATAAGGACTTTGGTTTGGCACTGCAGTGTCCCCTGCTTCTGTAACACCTAACATGGCTGCCTTCACCCTGGGTCTTAGAGCGTGGGGAGTGTTGAAGGGGAATGGTTGAACAGGGGCTGCAAAACACTAAATCTCCCTGAATCCTAAACTTACTGGGGAAGAACTGCCTGAGGCCTTAACAGCTTTCAGCCTGTAGGATCTGGGGCAAGAACTGATTCCTGCTGAGGGCACAGGGATCATCCTTCCATCTTGCAATCACAGAGTTGGTGCTGGTGGGATACAGTGGAGGCAGACAAGCTGCCTAGAGGGGCTGTCGGCCAGTCCCAGGCCAAGCCAATTCCTGTGCCTGCTTGGTTGTAGCTGTGTGAGAAAATGCCCGGCACCACCTTGTCCTCAGAAGCGAGTGGGGCCCTAGTTTGAGGGGAGTGTTCACCACACTAGGCTTTACATCAAACTGAAAGGCCAGTGGCCTAACTGTTCTGCAGAAGTGGGTCTGACCGCTGGTAGATTCTGAACATGGTCACAAACTTGCCCCCTGGGTCATGCTGCCTTGGGGTGACTGCCACGTTGTCAGCAGCTTGTTCACAGTGCTGCCGTCTGGTTTTGCCTCTCCTAGATCGATGCCAAGAAGGAGCAGTTAGCTGATGCCAGGAGAGAACTGAAAAGCGCCAAAGCTGATGCCAAGGTCCGGAGGGATGAGAAGTCTAAAAAGTAAGGCTGGTGTTACTAGGCTGTGCAATGCTCCCAGTACTTTTGGCTCAGAGTGGGTCTTTCATCCTGTATTCTGTTTGCCCCAGCCTGTGATCTGGGAAGGCTTCCTCAGGCTTTCCTGCGCCCTCTTTCTTCTGTACATGAAGAAATTGCCTCCAAGTTGAGAACCATAGGATGGTGTGACACTGCAGTTCCTGCTGTGGTCTCTAGCACTACTCTCCAGTGTGTGTCTCGGCACTCTGAGGTGAGCACCAGCCAGTGCTCACCCGCCCTGCTGCCCAGGCCCGAGCAGAGCGATGGATCCAGCGTGCAGCGTAGCCATCTTAATGCGGAGCCAGGAGCTACACGATTGCACCTGTACTCTTCTGGGTTCTGCTCTGCTCCGTTGGAAGCCCGCGGGGCAGATGATGCGCTCAGGCTCTGTGTGGGCTCTGCAGAATAGCCACAGGGGTGCTGTTAGGGGAGCTCTGAAAGCAGAATCAGAGCATGACTATCGGAGGGATCGATGGGCTGGTTTTAAAGTGGGTATAGCATCAGTACAGTTCAGGCTGTTGCTTCCAACCCTTTAAAACAAAACCGCTGCTTAAGGTTTCTGCTCTGCCTCTTGAAAATGTCAGTTCTTAATTGCATGTGCTGAGTGGTTTGTGTCGCCATCTGTGCTGACACAGCTGCCCTTTGTGGCTGGCGGCATCGCTTACCTTGAGCAGAGTCCCTTTGGGTTCCCATGGGCTGCCATCTCAAGCCTAGCAAAATGCTTTGATTTTTTTTTTTTTTTTTCCCCACCACAGGACAGTGGAGAGCAAGAAGAAAGCAGTGCAGAGGATTGAGGAGCAACTGATGAAGCTGGAGGTTCAGGCTACAGATAGGGAGGAGAACAAGCAGATCGCTTTGGGCACCTCCAAACTCAACTATCTGGATCCCAGGATCTCTGTTGCTTGGTAAGCATCTGCCTGGGGTGTGCTGGAAGGACCCACCCCGTCACTTCTGTCTCGTCCCCGCACTAGCAGACAAGGGCTGTGGCTGAGAGAGCAGTGCCCCTGTGCTGCCAGAGATAGCGGTCTCTGTGCCTGGTCTCGGGAAGCTGTGTGTCCCTTGAGGCGGGGACTCTTTGGCCGACCAAAGCCAGCACCGCACTGGGAGGTGATGGGTCACGGAACCTGCAGGGTCTAACACCAGGAGAGCAGTCGTGCACGGCGGGGTGGCGTGTTCTGTAGCGGAGCAGAGCTTAGGAAGGTGCTGGGGGAGAGCAGGGTGGCCCTGTGCACAGCGAGGGGCTGAGTGCCTGCGCTGTGTTGACTCTTAACAGCATCTCCTCTCCTGCAGGTGTAAGAAGTGGGGAATTCCTATAGAGAAGATTTACAACAAAACCCAGCGAGAGAAATTTGCCTGGGCTATCGACATGGCAGAGGAAGACTATGAGTTTTAACCTGTTTTTAATGAGCTGAATTTTATGGGAAAAGGGAGTAGCCTGGTTTTTAGGGAGATTGATAAACTGTGAGCCTTACTTGTCCTTGGATGCTGGGGAAGGGGGAGGAAAGGGGCAAGTGAGCATCAAATAAAACAGCCAACATCTTGCAGAAAGCATAACCTGGAAATATCCTAAAGGAGCTGAGCCAGTTGTCCTATGGACAACTTATTTAAAAATGTTTCAGAGATCCAAATTCTAGCTGTCTGGTTTGTGTGGTTTTTCTCTTGAGGCAGGGCAAGTGGATGGGGGATTTGTCAACCTTCCGCCAGGCAAATTCACCATCACACTGAGAGCGTGGGAATCTTTAGCTACTGTATACAAAATCCAATTATATTGGTGCGTTTTTACAGTTAGGGTTTTGCAATAACTTCTATATTTTAATAGAAAATGGACTCCTTAACCCCTGCCCTTCCCCTCCCCCTCCCACCCCATTTCAGAATAACGAATAAACAAAACTTAAGAAACCCAACGCACCTGTTACAGCTGTCACTATAGTCATGGAAATACCCAAATCTTTTTCAATTTGTCACTTGAAACAGTCGTGGCATTGGAACATGAATTACAAAAATCCACATTTGTTCAGAGCAAAGCGTGATGGGAGATCGGCCTCCTGACTTGAGTGTTCCTTTTTTAAATGTGAATTTTTATTTCTTTTAATTATTTTAAAATATTTAAACAGGTTTTTTTTTTCTTCTTGATCTTAAAGATCGTGTAGATTTGGGGAGCGGGTGGGGGGAGGGGGCCGTGTGATGGGGAGACGCGTGTGGAATTTGAGGACAAGTGAAATTGGCAACAAATGACATGCCCATCACCCTGTGTTCTGAACATGCTCTGTACACTTCAAGAATATCTACTTTTTAGGTTTGTCAGACTGTTTTACCTTTTTCCCCCCTTTTTTTCTAAGCCCCACTCCCCTCTTTTACTTGAAAGATTTTATTGTGTAAAAAGAAGTTTCACAGGTCAATAAATTTCGAGGGAAATGAGCATTGGTCCAAAAAAAGGAAAATAATCAAGATTTTAGGGCTTTTATTTTTTCTTTTGTAATTGTGTAAAAAAATTTTAAAAAAATTAAAAAGCAGAATTTTAATGTGAAACCTTTTTTTGCTATAATCATTAGTCTTAGAGGCATTGTTAGCGTAGTGTGTGTGCGAAGACCATTTCCTGCAGCCTTTCCTCAACAAGTATCTTCTATTTTTATCATGAATTCCCTTTTAATCAACTGTAGGTTATTTAAAATAAATTCCTACAACTTAACTGAGTGTTGGTGTCTGTGTGTTCTTTCACCTCTGGCCCTGGGCCATGAGGTCCCCGAGGTCCCTAGGCTGCAGGGGGAGATGGTGGATGTGGCACCACGTCTTTTGGCAGCCCCTGTGCAGCAGGCACTGCGCAGGATGCTTGAGCCTGTCTCCTTTGAACAGGGCTGCCCAGAGGATGCTGAGGCTGTGGCAAGGGCCAGGTGGGTTGGGACTGACCCAGCAGTTGTGTCTTCATCAGGGGCGAGCTGAGAGCACATGGGTTCCTCGTGATGCCAGGGATCTGAGCTGAAGCACCTGGCCGGGGCTGGCTTTTGGAAAGGAGAATGCTTTCTACAGCTGCTGATGGTGCCCTAATGTGCTGAGTAACTGGCACTGCTGGTTGCTCGTGTTGTCATGGTGGCTCTGGTCAGCCTGTACGGCCATGTAGGCAGATCCTCGATGGGTGGAGAGGTTGGTCCTGTGGCATGGCAGTGTGGGGTGCTTTGGAGCCCTGGTAGGGGCACAGAGCTGACCAGGCTGTCCCGCCAGCCTGTGATCCTGCTTGCTTGATTACGAGCAAGTGTTAGTGGGAGGGCTTGAGGTGGTCTGTCACCTCGTTTGGTTCCCAAATCCCTCACCTGTGCTCCTCTGATGGCATTGTACTTGTCTGGGTGGGTGGGTTGTTGTGACCCCAGGGGAAGCTGCCTTGAATAATGCGCTTAAATTTTAGCAGCCCGACCCTCCAAGCTCTTGGGGCACAGAGCTGCCCGGTTCCTGTTCCCAACACAGCAGGAATTGCCTGAAGGATTTTACTCCCCTTTAATGAGAAGCTGCTTGGTCACTGCTGAAGCCCTGTCCGTGTGCAGCCTGCCCAGCAAGCCCAGGAGCCTGCCCTCACCCTGAGGGTGGCTGCAGATGCCAGGTAAGGATCCTTTCTGGGACTCACTTGCTGCATTTGTGAGTTGGTAGGAACGTCTGGAATGTGGCTTAGCATCTGTGTGCGGGGGCCCTTCGAGCATCCTTGGAAGTGGAGGCTGTTGCTTTAGTGAAATGGGAAGTGGACCTGAGGCAGCAGGAGATGGGGGGGGGGCAGAGCCAGGCTGACCTCTGGCTGGGAAGAAGGGGTGGCATGGTGCTTGCTGGGGCCTGGGTGGCCCCTGTGGGAAGGTGGTTTTCGGCTCACATTCCTTCGAAGATGCTGCCTTCAGCACGCGCTGCAGCTGGGGGCACCAGGAAGCACAAGGAAGGGCAGCGTGAGCGTGGGTTTTCCTTTAGGACGTTCCTTGTAGGGAACGTTCTCTGCCCTGTTCTCTGCCCGGGCTGTAGCATGTTCTCAGCAGCCTGGCAGCCATGTCCTCGCTCCAGCCGAAAGCCGCTTGATCCTGCACCCAGCACTTGAGCTAGCACAGCCGGGGTGGCTGTGGGGCAGGAGAGGAGCTGGGGCCGGGGCTCCGTGCAGGGGGTGCTCTGGGGGTGGGGGGCGGAGGGGGCTGCTCTGGGGTGCGCAAGGAGCTGGAGGGGAGGGGGTTGAGGGCTGTGCTGTGCGAGCTGTAGGGTCTTTGGCTCTGGAGATATGATGGAGCCCAGATCTGGCGGTGCCCCAGCGGGGTGTCCCGTGGGCTCTCGCTGCCTTGCTCTGGTCCTGCTGCCCCCGGCCTGACCAGTGGTTGCTGTGGGTTTCCGTGCAAGCACAGCTCAGCACCCGCTTGCTTTGCCTCCCTGAGCTGTCTTCTCACCTGGTCCCCGGAAAAACCCTGCCCGGCACAGCGAGAGCAGGATGTGGCGAGAGCTGAGCTGCTCTTCCTGGTGCCAATTCGTTGCTGCCTTTTCTTAGCCCGCAGGGGAGGATGGAGCACAAGCAGCCCCCTCTCCTTCCCGGGAAGGGCAAGAGGCTGGGCAGGGATGCGGGCGACGAGGCTGATGGATGCATCCATCTCCCGGGCACTGGAGAGCAGCCCAGGGCCCCGCGTCCCCAAGGATCCTGGGGCAGACACTGGCCCTGGCTCCTCCACAAGCACATCCCAGTCACCCCAGTGCTGGAGCAGCGCTTGCTGGGCTCCCAAACCCTCGAGGGTGGCTGCGGGGTCAGGCGCAGCAGGCGCAGGAGCCTCCCAGCAGCCAGCCCCGAGCTTCCTGCTGCCCGCTGCGATATTTTCAGGCGCTTTGTTGTGGCTGCAAAAACTCGCAGTTTGGCAGGAGTTACCGTTTACTCTCTGGGGCCTTTCTAAGGTGCAGTGGAGAAATGCCAGCAGAGAGGGAAAGGGGCTCATTGTGCTCCTGACCCGTGCCTGGAACAATGCAGCCCGTAAAAATATCCTTTCTATTTATACAGCCTTCCCTGCCTGCGCCCAGACCTGGCCCAGGGAAATCCTCATTCCCGATGCTCCTGAGCAGGGAAATGTGCTGCTCCTCCGGCCCCGCTGCAGGCAGCGGGGAGGGATGTGGGGATCCCCCACCCCAGCATCGCTGCCACCAGATCCACCTTCTCCCAGGGCAAAACCAGCCCTTGAAGAGGCACTGGGCTCCCTCCGAGTGGCGGGGAGCACGGGCGCTCCCCCGCCGGCTCTTTCCTGGGCAGGGAGCTGAGGAGGATTTAAATCTGTGGTTTTGCCGGTGGCACAGCAGAGTCAGCACCGCACATCCCACACTTTAAAAGGAGAATTCCCAGATACTGTTGACTCACTGTGCAAACAGAGAAATGGCCACAAAACATGTCTCATCCCGATTTGCATCCCCACCACTGCAACGCCCGATCCTCACCTGCCCCAGTGCCACCACCCCGCTATGGCTTTCCTGCCCTGTTTGGCACGAGGGAAACTGAGGCAGCAGTGACGTGACCAGTGGAGGGAGCAAAATTTAGGCTGAAACTGGATTTTGTGCGTGTCAAGCCTGCGGACAGGGCCTGACAGCTCAGGGGACTGCAAATCCCACTGGATGCAGCCCCATCCCCCTTGAAGTCTTAGAGGATTTGGTGGTTGGAAATTGAAACCAGGTGATTCCAGGATATTAAAAAAGCATGTGCTTCCCTAGTGACATCAGGGAGCAGGGACAGGGAACCCGGAACTGCAGCGGGTTTCCCGTCAGGTGCCAGTTTGTAATCCAGAGGGATCTTGCCATGCCTGGAAGGGGCAGAGGGATGCGGGGGGGGGGGGGGGGGGGGCGGCCCTGGCTGTGGGCACAGCTGTGCCCCAGCTCCTTGGCGGGTGCTCGGTGGGCACCGCGCCAGCATCCGCAGTGGCTCTGCGGCCCCAGGCGGCTCTGCTTTCCTTCCATCCCCGGCAAAAAAACCGCCTTGTGCTGCTCTGTGTCTGCTAACACTCCCCGGGGCAGGAGGTAGCTCAGCACCGTGTTCTCTGAGGGTTTTTCCAGCTCCCCGCTCCCTGCGAGAGCAGGGGAAGCTCTGCCCTGATGGTGATTTTCTCAGCCCATGGGCTGGTTTCTCGTCCACCCGCCCCAGGCAGCGCGGAGCAGGCAGGAGTGAGTAAATAAACCAGGCTGGTGCGTCTCTCCAGGGGATTGCAAGATGCCAAGTACCGCTTGCTCAGGTGAGGATCGGGCACTTCCTCTCAACACACGGTCCCTGGGGTGGGAGAGGGACGAGTCCATTCCCAGACACTGGTGTCAGAAGGGTGCTGGGCTGTGGGGACCCCCCGCACTCACCCATGTGGTGGCCTCAGGGCTCTTTTTTCCCTGGATTTTGCTCCCCAGCCCATGAGCAAGGCCAGGGGCTGTCCTGGAGCCAGAGGTCACCTGGCCGTCAGCCTGCTGCCTGTTCCTGGGCGGAGGATGCAGCTGCTGCACAAATCCTGCAGGATACGGCAGGGTCGGTGCCCCACACTTCGGGACTGCGAAGGGGGAAGATGCTGGGGCCACTCGGAGGGGAAAAACCCTTTTCCCAGAGGTGTTTGCCGGGGGAACTTGGAGACCCCCCCACCTTCCGCAGCCGTATGATGAACACAATTCAGGGAATTTCCAAACCAAAGCCTGTCTGACCCACTGTGGACCGATGCCCAGGTGGGGTAGAGTGGGGCAGGATAACGGGAATATGATGGAAGATTCCAGTGCCCTGAGGGACCAGGCGTGATGGCCCGCAGCCTGGCTGGTACAGGAGCCGGGACCACGGAACAAGGCTGGCAGACAGCAGACAGACAAAAGCGGTTTCACGTGCTGTCAAATTAAACTGTGAAATTCCTTGGTGTGCAGCATCGCGGACATGGAGAATTAATGCAAGGCTAAAAAGGTATTAGTCAGACTCGGAGAAGAAAAAATACCCATCACAGACACCTCATCGCAAACCATCACCTCCATGCACCAGCGGCAGCCTCCCAGGCGCCGTGACGGGTTCTCCCCATCCCCACGGACAGGCAGCGGTTGGGAGAGAGGGAGTTACCTTTCTTGCGGCTTTGATGGCCACGCTCCCTTCTCAGGTTTTGCCCTCAAAAACAAGGGTGTGCCCATAATGCTCGGCTATTTTAAGACCACTGGGAGCTGGCTGCTTCCTGCCCGTCCTGAGCGAGGCCCTTACACAAGCGTGGAGTGACTTTCCCAGGGGCAGCGGTGGCTTATCCTGGAGGGAGCAGGACAGAGGGTCTTGTGCCGGTGGGAAGTGTCCCCAAGCATCCCGTCACCTTTACGGTTCTGTCATACACTGGTCAGTTTTATAAGGGCAGCTTTAGGTTCTTATCCCAGTGCATTTATTGTTGGGTAGGATCCTAAACAACCCAGGAACCGTGTAGGGCTCCTAGTGCGTGTGCACGCCTGTGCTTGTGCATGTCCCTGTGCAGGTGGGTGAAGCAGCAGGACAGGGGCAGCTGCTGGCCTTTGGGGTGCTCTCGGTGACGGACGCCTCACTTTGCACACGGTGCCCCTTCCAGAGCCACCCAGACACAGGCTGCTGGGCCGCGTGCTGCCTTGCAAGCACACGTAGGTGTGTGTATGTACCGTATGTATCTGCATATATATGTTTATCTGTGTGTTTATATAGAGGGGTACATCCCCTCCAGCCTCCTCCTTTCGCTGGGCTCGCCCTCGGGCAGCCCAGCACCACCAGCCAGGGTGGGCGATTCACCCACCGCTGCACCAGAGCCAGGGCAGCCTGAGCCCGCAGCCCACCCTGGGGTGCCCTGGCGGGGAGGAGGGCTCGGGAAGGCCAGCAGCACGGAACGAATGGGAAATAGCAGGCTTTAACCATGTGAATGGAGCAAACCGCCCTGAAATGCTTCCCAGTTCAGCCCAGTTCAACGATTTATCCCCCACTTCTGTCTGATTGGTGGGCTGGAGCGGGGTTGGAGAGCCTCCCGGGACCCCTGCCCCCTGAACCCCCCTGGGGATGGGGTGCCGCCGGCCACCTGCAAGCCCAGTCCCGCTTTCCTTGCTGGCACAGGTCCGGCGTGGTGACGGGGAGGAAGCTGTGGCAGCCGTGGGCCTGGCTCCAGCAAAGAGCCAGCGGCAGCCAGGCAGAGGGGACTGTCCCCAGGAAAGCCACCCCGCCTGGCCTGTCCCAGCGCAGCAGGGCTGGGGGTGTCCCTGGGAGGGCAGGGAGGGGGGGGCAGCTGCCAGCCTGGCCTGGCCCGTGCCCAGCTCACCCGTGTCCCTGCGTGCGCCCGCACAGCCCCACGGCAGACGCGAGGGGTGGTGGGGCCGTGCTGGGGGGCTCGGGGGGCTGAGCCCCTCGGCCCTGTGGCTGCGCACAGGGGTGATGGCCTGGGGGATGCAGCACCCCGCGGCACGTGTTGCACACCCAGGGCCCCATGTAGATGCTCCTGTGGGGTGCCAGGGCCCTGTGGTGGGGGCTGCGGGGTGTGTGGCACATTGTGGCCCTACGTGTGCCACGCTTCTGGGGCGCAGGGGACCCCGGTACCCCAGGTGCGTGCTGTGGGATGCAGGGGACCCCTACTGCCCCCGGTTTATGGTGTGGGGTGCAGGGGACCCCCCGTGCCGCCGGCGTGCTGCGGGGCGCGCAGCACCGGGCCCCCACGCCAGGGCCTCCCGCAGCCCCCCGGCGCTGCCCCTTCCCCCCACTCCCCCCCACCCCCACCCTGCGGCGGGGGCGCGCTGGCCCCCCACGGGCGGCTGAGCGCGGGGGGCGGTGCCCGGGCGGGGGGCGGCGCCCGGGCGGGGGGCGGGGTGTCCCTGCCCACGCCCCGCCCCCTTCCTCGCTCCTCCCCCGCCCCCCCTCCCCGGGCCGGCGGGCGGGATGGGGCGCGGCGGGCGGCGCTGAGCGGCGGCGGCGCTCCGGGCGCTCCCGCTCCCCTTTGTTCGCGGCGCTGATGGCGGCCGGGCCGGGCAGCGGCCCCGGGGCGCCCAGCGAGGCGGAGGCAGCCCACCTCTGCCGCAGCCTGGAGGTGGGCACCGTCATGACTCTCTTTTACTCCAAAAAGTCGCAGCGACCCGAGCGGAAAACTTTCCAGGTGAAGCTGGAGACGCGGCAGGTCACCTGGAGCCGCGGCTCTGAGAAGATCGAGGGAGCGGGTGAGTGCGGGGGGGGCACCGTGAAACCCGGCCGGGAAGGGGGAGAAAAGGGCTCCGGGTCCCTCGGGGCGATGGGTGCGGGGCGGCCCCGGTCGGAGCCGTCCCGGGGAGCCGCCGTTCGCCGGCTGGGAAAGCGGCGTGAGGCTCGGTGGGGAGGAGGAAGAAGGGGGAAAAAAAATAAAAAATAAAAAAAAAAATCCCGACCTCCCTGCGACCGGCATCTCCCCGCGCAGCAGCTCGGGATGGCGGAGGTGGGGTCCGGGTTCCCTGCGCGGTGGGTGAGCGGGGGATGCGGGGATGCGCGGGCCGGGTACCGCCATGGCCCCCCGCTGTGCGCATCCCTCCCCGGCACCCAACTTACCCCGGGACGAGCCGGCGCCCCTTCCCGGGCGGTACCTTGGGCCGCAGCACCGAAAAGCCGTAAGGAGCCTCGGCAGGAGGCAGGAGTAGTGTGAGCCCTTTTGGGGTTGCGTCTCGGCGCAACAGATGAGGTGAAACGGAAAGGGCAAAAAGCAGAAAAAACAACCTAAAATATGGTGATGCAGCTCCCTCCTCCTGCCCTTTCCGCGGTGATGGCGGAGGGTCAGCGCGGCTCCTGCCTTCGGTTTCCCGCGTGTGATGTGGAGCTGGAGCATGAGGAAGGCAGGGGAAAAGATGTGTAAGAACTGTGAGCGTAAAACCACCCTCACCACTGGTGGGAAGGGGGAGAGAGCAGGGGGCCCCGCGCTGGGAAACTTTTCACCTCGGTGTTGGTTTCCCAGGTCACTGCTGTTTCTCTTAAATTACCTTTCCCACTCCCACGCGTGAGGACGGTGTCTCTGTTGCGATGCTGGAGGCGAGGGAGAGGGGACACGCACGAAGGCGATGTGATTCAGGTCCTGACGCTGGCCTTCCCCACCGCTGAGGGATGCGACTGGGCGCAGCGAGGCTGTGGAGGGTTTGTCATCTCCTGACGAGTCCCGCTGGCCCAAGGCAGAAAAGTTGGATGCTGTTAGTATTGCCGGGGGCTCAGGTGAAGGAAGGAGGTGGAGATGATGGTCACGTCTCTGTGGCAGAACCACAAAATGCTGGTGCTTCTAGTTTGGGCTTTGGTTTGCCTTAAGGTCCTTGGAGTCCTCCAGCTTCTGCCCAGCAGCATCTTGGGCAGATCTGGAAGGAGCCTCGGGCTCCGTTACCATCACTGGGACGTGGAGCTCCCCCACCCTTCTCAGGGTGGCCTCCAGGTGTGTTGAGGCACCGGGAGAGGGAGGAGAGTACAGTGCTCCATTGACCCTGGGTTTAAGTTGTTTGTAAACCAAGGCAAAGCGCCCACTTGTTCTGCCGGTGAGGCACTGGTCTCTGGCAGCATCTACAGACCACGTGGGTCCATGGCCCACGGTGGGACAGAGGCCCGCGTTGATGTTTACACGGGTCATCGTTCCTGTGGGCAGACCTAAGCACGTGCTGCAGGCCTTGCAAGGCTGGGACCTTGACTTCAAGGAAATTTAGAGAACTTCTAACTCCTGTACCAAAACTGCGGTGGTAACGATGATGATGATGATGTCCTGTGCTGTGCTGACAGCCAAGAGCAGATCACTAAAAGCAGAGAGTGTGTCCCAGGGGCTGAGATGAACAGGTTAAAAATGTAGTAAAATCCACAGGTTTCTAGCAAAAAAGCAAGCGTTAGGGAGCCGGGGACAGCCAGTTCCCTCATGTTCCTTGAAGCATCACAGTGGAAAATTACTTGGGGCTTCTCGGCTCCGCTGCAGGCGAGTTGGCCAGCTGGTGGCCATGGGCGCTTGGTTCTCTGGCACATGCCTCCCAACACCCGTGCCATTCCTGCTGCGCGTGCATCCCGCCTGAGGGGCAGGACGGGCCGTGCTGGGAAGAGAGGACATCAGCCTGAAGAGATGCCGTGTCTTCAGCCCCATCTCTGACGCCACATGCTTTCCCCATGGCCTCCTCTCTGCACCTGAGCATCTCACCCTGTCCTCAGTCCCCTCCTGTGGTGTCACCCAGCACCCTGAGCAGCATCCATCCTCTCACCCCTCTTCCTTGGCAGGGCTGAGAAGCAGAGCTTTGCTTTAACGCTTCCTGGACAGAGGCATGGGAGCTCCAGGTGGAAATAGTGGCTTGTGTACACAAATGGTGACTGAGTATCGAGGCAGGCAAAGCAAAGCCACGCGATCCTCGGCCAGCAATGCTGGGTTGTTGGCCAGCTTCCCTATTTTTATCTGGATGTGCTTTCTGGGCGGAAAAAGGATGCCTGGGAAAACCCAGGTGTGTGACAGCTCCACTTCACATGGCAAATATATTGATGTATTCTCCTCCTGGCTCATCCTCTCCCCTTGATGACCAGCCTTTACTGGCACAGCGTTCACATGGCCGTAGTGGGAACCAGAGGGGGAAGTGGTACAGAGTCGAGATAATCGCTGTTAGCGCAGGGTATTTTTAACCATGAGCAATGGCTGACCCAGTTCTCCCCACGAAGACAAGCCGTGCTGGTGTGGGGAGCAGGAGGTGGGGGCTGTCAGGAAGGCTGGGGTTTGCTTTTTGTGGCGGTGCCGGTTTGGCCCTGACTTGCAGCGTGAGTATGAGCAGAGGAGAGCAGCTGTCAGGGAGTGAGGTGTTCCTTCACAGGGAACAGCATCTCTGCCGGATGATGTCTGGGGGTCTGCAGGTCGACTGTTGTGTTCATGGGTTGGTAATGAATGTTCTTCTGTTTCTTGAGATACGGAGACCAGCAAGGAGCTTCAGAACCCCCTGGGCACAAGTTGGTTCTCTCAGTAGGAATGATCCTGGGGCTTTATCCATTTCAGAGCAGATGGGTATCCACAGTATATCACATACACAGGTCTGGGACTCGGGGCACGTCTGTGTAGGTGGCCATGTCTTGGAGAGGTGTCTGTCTCCACGATCACCCCAGCATGGAGGAACTGTGCTCCTTTCTCTGCGCCTGGTGGGTTTTGCAGAAACAAGATGTGTACTTGGCCCAGGGAGGCGTGGGCAGTGCTGGGGGACCTGGCTCCGTTACTGACCCCGCTGGGAAGAGCACAGCCCCCGTGGCTGCGGCTCGGGGAGCCTCCTGCTGCGTGGAGGCAGTGCACCAGGGGACAGAGGGACAGAGGTCAGCTCCAGGTGGCCTTAGGCATGGGGCTAAAGCTGTGATGTGCTGGCAGGAGAGGGCTTCTGGGCAGTCACAGTCACTGTTCCTTGGTGTGGTGCTGCTCATTTCAGAGCTTCGTTGTGGTTGTGGGTGGTGTTGTGGAGCTGCTGCCTCCGCGGGGTCTGTGGGCGCTTGCCTGTCTGTACTTCTGATCTCCTCTGAACTCTGGGCGCTTGCAATAGGCAACCGGTCGTTTGCCTTCACCTTCATGAAAAGCCACGATTTGGTGGTGCTTGGCTTTCTGGTGTGTGCGGACCTGGAGCTGATGGAGAGCAGAGCCGGAGCAGGTTTCAGGTCACCCTGCCGCTGGAGGGGAGCGTGCCTGGAGGGAAGTCCAGGGAAGCCCGTCCTCTGTGCCAGCAGCGTGCTGTCGGTCCGACAGCTTCTCCCCGACTGAACGGGTGTGCACCTGCCAGCTCCGCTGGCCACGCTGCTTGTGCTTGGAGGCGATGAGACATCTTTTATTTCAAATTACCTATTGAAGTGAGTGGGATCTCAGCTGGCCTCTGGAAGGAGCTTTCGGGACCTAAGGACAATGCCCTTAGTGTTGAACAGCATCTTTAACAGTGGTGGGACCAAACTGGAGGGATGCTGGCTGGGGACCAGGTGCTGCTGGGTGAGTTGGGTGGCATCGCCATACACGCCACAGGTGTACGGGCAACCAGCCAGCCGTGCTGGCCACCAAATGCCCAGCCTTGCCTCCCACCCGTGAGCAGGAGGTGCTGGAGTCGTGGTATGTTGGTGCCGAGGGGAGGGGGGAACCCTTGCTGGTGTGACAGCCCCTCCTCTTTGTCGTCCCCTTGCTCTGCGACCCTTGTGTAGTGCTTTGTGAGCGTCGCATAAAGAGTGACCTTGTGTGTGAATTGTCAGCGTGTGTCCCCCCCGCTCCTCCCCTCCGTGAGCGGCTCTGACTCAGCAGCGGGCAGAGCGGGGGCTCCAGCCAGCTGGGCTCCCAGATGAAGAACCTCTTCTGTTGGAAAGGACCCATCTCCTGCTCTTTGTTCTGCTCTTCAGCTCGCTCCAGAGCGCCCTGGCTCTCCACGAGCAGGATCAGCCGAGGAGTGGGGAGGAGGGGGCAAAGCCTTTCGCTTTGACAAGCGGCCACCTCCTTCTCCTGTACTACTTCAAAACTGAAACTGTGCAAAATGCAATCCTGGTTTCTGGGAAAAAAAGAAAAAAAAAGTAAAAAAAAAAAAGTGGTTTTTTTTCCCAGTCAATATTTGTTTTTATCCAAAGGGGTTTCAGCCAGCACTAATTACCAGTGCATTGCTTTCTTGCTAATCAACTCTGCAGAGGGCCTGGCTGTTATGATGGGAAGAACTCTAATAATTTTCTATTCTTTTTGTTAATCACCCAAAGCAAAATAGAACTAATCCCTGGAGTCCGTTGTCTTTTATGCATTTTTTTTTAATACTTCCTGTGTTACGTAATTCTTTTTTTAATATAAAAGGGTCTTGCATTCATAACTTCACAGGCTGGGGGGGTTATAGGCCAGTTTCTAATTAATCTGTTTGCCTTGAAACACGTCAGAAAATTCAGAGAGTTTGCTCAGAGACCAAGCTGAAAATTTGTAGCAGATGTTTGTTTCATAGGGGAGAGAGAGGGGGGAGAAACACCTTGGAAAAGCCCTGGTTCCATTCTTGCTTTCAGTGAATTCAGCTCGGTCCTGTGGAGGTGGAGAAAAGATGTTGCCTGCGTAAAAGAAAAGGCAGGAACTGTAAAATAATAATACCAACTGACTTTGAAGGGTGGCTTGGACTCGCCTGATCCTTTCCAACTACCTGCCCCTTTCATTAGTCCACCAAGGCACAGTTGTTTGGGTATTTGTTATTTTATTTTTCTGAGGCTATCTGAATAAGCTGAGGGGCTTGGAGCTCTTGAGAAGCGAGCAAGCCAGAAACAGCTTTCAAGGATAAACAAACTTCAGAGTCTGATCCTCTCAGGGTGCAGGACGGTTCCTGCACTGGCGGGTCCCCCTGCACCACTGCCCCATGGTGCAGGATGTGGCCCCTTGCAGGGGCAGGCAGGGGAGCTCGCTCCTGAGGTGCCGGGAGCTGGGGGCTGCAGGAATTGCTGGTGTGGGAGGGCGAGAACATGGCTTGTGACCGTCATAATGGTTAAATCTTCCCCTGCTGAAGCTCTCTTGTGGGAGTTTCTTGAGCAAAGGTGGTTTTTTTGTGTCGTTACTGGTCCCCTTCCTGCTTATCAGGATATTTGTGTGAATCTGGGGGAAGTGAACGAGCTCTGCTTTGCCTTCACCTCCAAATCAAAACAGCCTTTTTCCCTCACTTTACATCTCTTCGTCATCTCCTTCCTCTTCTCAGTAGCATCTTCCAGGAGGAACAGGTTAGAAGATCACTCCTCATGCAGTAGTAGGATACGTCACAAATTACCCCTTCCCTTGGCATCTCAAAAGCTTCTCTGCGACCCAGAGAGCAGCTGGAGGTTACCCAGCTGGGAGACCAGCTCCACCGTGGCACCTGCACCCATCTTGTCCATCCATCTGGTTCCTTCATTTGCCAGGCAGCCACATGGAAGGTATTGGCTTATGGGCTTTAAGCCCAATGATTAAAACGTGCTGGAGAGGTTTTGCATAGTGTCAGACTGATTACTTCTCACCTAGCCAAGGGCCTGAGCGCTCCAGGATTTTCAGGGCAGAAGCGATGTGGCTTGGCTTTCTCCCTGCCTGCAGGCAGCCGTGTTGGCTGGACACCATGTGTGGTGAGAGGAGCATCTGAGTAAGCTGGATATGAACATCTGGCTTTGCAGAGGAGCACCTCGCGTGCTCGGTGCCGTCACCTCCCATCTCTGCCAGCAGTTTTGTCGTGGGATTCTGTACAGGGCTTTTAACGTGCCCCATCTCCAAGCTGAGCTGCAGTTGCCCAACCCAACTGCGATCTTTTGATTTCTCTTTGGTTTAGTTCCCCTGCCCACGTGGCAGGGGTGGTCCTCCTTATCAGCTAAGCGTTTGCTCAGCTCTGTTATCTAATCACAGTGGTGCGCACCGTGAGCATCCCAAAGATGTGCCGAGCATCTCGAAGATGTGCCGGCTGTTAGCGATGCCCATCGCTTGTCCCTGCATGAGCGGGCGTGTGACCTTCTGCGTGTCTTGCAGATTGCAGATGGAGGAGAAGAGGTTTGCCTGCAGGCTCATCAGGGGTCTTGGGAGGAGTTGGTGCTGAAGTCCCTGTCCCCAAGCAGTGCTAAGGTCCCCATCTCCAAGGGAGCAGTGCTAAGGTCCCTGTCTCCAAGCGTTGCATGTGGTAGAGCAGGCTTGACCACCGAGTTGCCCCAGAGGTGCAGCCTTCATTTAATTTTTGTGATCCTGGGAACTCGGGCATTGCTCTTTGGCTGGGACCTTCCCCTCCAGAGAGCGTTGGGACCGTTCTGTCACTTGCAGTGGTGTCACTTGGGTCGCTTCCCGCTGAGGTAGGCAGCCTGGCTGGGATGTAAAGCTTGCCAATGCTTGGGATGGAGCAGGAGCTCTCAAAGCACAGTGTGCAGCTGGGACTGCCTTACAGTTCTGGCTACATCACACAAGCTTCTGCTTGTGTCCTGCCCTGACCAGCTGCAGCAGCTCAGCCCATGGATGGTAACTTTGGGAGCTGCTGGAAGCAGAGCACATTTGACTGTGTGTCCATCTCCTCTCTCTCTGCCAAAGTGGGATCCTGCTGGGGTCGGCGTTGCAAACGGTTTGTGCTGAGCATCTCATCCAGGCCATGGAACCAGCTGGCAGGAGCTGTGAGACTTCTTCCAGATCAGCCCACCACCAAGCACGCTGATGGCCAGTCCCACATGGCTGTGGGAACACAGCAGGACCACCCCCTTAGTGGGCTGCAGTTCCTTAGATGAAGGGGCCAACAGCAGTAGTCCCTGCTTAATGGCCAGTCAGCCGAAAGCTGGGCTGGTGGTTTGGGTTCAGAGGTGACGGTGCTGTGGGTGGTCTGGCTGGGGCTGCAGCAAGCCCCCGGTGCTGTGTCCCCATTCCTGAACTGCGGGGACAGTAGGAGCTGGTGGGAAGCACACGATGGGGGGTGTGGGGAGTGCAGGAAGAGCTTGCAGATTGTGGTGAGGGGGTGTGGGGCTTCGATCACAGGAACCCCGTGCAGCTTGGAGTTTATACCATTGGCTGAACCTTGTTATAGAATGAAAGGAAATGTCTGAAGTCAGTGGAGGAGACTTTTTCTTTTCTAGTGTGCTCTGAGGTTTAAGGGCAGAAGAAATCAGAAATCACTGGGGCTTAAATTTTGAAGTCCTTACAATGATTTTGAAAAGTGAATCCCCACATCCTCCCTTCTTCCCCTTGGTCAAACACGCTTGGAGAGCAGGTGGTAGGAGATGGTGCTGAAATAGAACAACTGGAAGGATAGCCGTCTAGAGGAGGACAAAAGAAAAAAAGATTTGTGTGTTCAACAGACACCTGCAGCTGTATGGAGAAAATGATTTCGTATCTGACAGCCAGGGATGCTCACAGAAACCTCTGGCTGTCCCAGCAAACACCTACCTGTGAGGCTTGTTGGCTCACTTGGTCGTGGTGTTTGCTACGGCTGGTGCTCTCCTGCCACTATCGTGTTTTGAGATCTGTTTAATATCTAGAACATCCTCCGCACAGTGACTGTACCCTGCCGTGCACGGGGGTGGGTGGGTGATCTCATGGCTTTTCCTCCGCTCTGACGTCCCTGCTTATCTGTTCCACCGAGTGCGATTTCTCCACCAGAGGTGTTACATCGGGCAGTGGCAGGAGGGACCCAGGCCGGGGAGAGCCCTTGGGAAGGGGACACGGTGCCAACGGCCATTCCCAGAGGGACTCTGCAGCGCTGGAGGAAGTTTTCCTTCGAAAGGTTTTTAATCTTCAAGTTGTGAGGATTTTTGTGTTGCACAAAGAGCTGGTTTTCATGCTTTTTGACATCGATTCAAATTCAGATTTCCTTATTTCTAAGAACTGTCTGCCTTTCTGAAGATCCCGTGGCACTTGGAGCTGCAGGCAGGGCTGTCTGCCTCTGCCCGATGGCTGTGCCAGGCTCATCACTCCTGTCCCAACTCTGGGCACCTTACTGACTCTTGATATATCCCTGTCACATATCAAACACCTTGATATATCAGATGGTGGGAGGACACATGATTGTGGAGCACCCCGAGCATGCAAAAGCCAAGGGCTGGTATCTCTAGCAGAAGGTGGCAACTCTAGATCTGGAGGAGTCAGCAGATCTTTACGACACTGACAGCCCATACTCTGAAAGTCTCTGTGACTTTCAAACAGCTTTTCAGCTCTGTCTCTGCTGCCTGTGTGGTCTGGTGGCTCTTCAGCTCAGCCTGCAGCTGGGGGTGCTGAACTGGGCTAGCTGGAGAGCCATGGAAAGCCTTCCAGAACCTGGAATGGACCTCTCCCTTGCTCTCCTCTGCAGCTCCTACCTTCTGTTTGAAAACATTTGTGGTCCTGAGGTTTTAGTCCGTCGTGTCTTCTTGTGCTGCTAATAGTGTCCCAATGCACTCCTGGCTGTCGACAGGCAAACCCACATAGCTGTTTTAAAATTGTCCTGGCGAAGGTTGTGGTCCAGCATGTGAGCTTCCATGAGCGGGATGCTGGGCTGAGCTGACTTTGTCTGCTGGCCTTGAGGATGAAATGGCTAACAGATGCGGCAGAAGGGGCAGGACCGAGCCTTACGGGTTGTTTTTTCTCCCCAACCCATTACAAACGCATTTATTTTCTTTTTCTTGGAATGTGACTTTTGGTTTTTTTTTTTGCTTTCCTGCCTTGACATATGAAATCATCAGGGCCGGAGCTGTGCTGCCTGGTGGTTGCAGCTCAGCCTCTCTGCTCACCCCCAGCCTTTACCCATGCAGGGATGCGCATGGGACTGCTGCCTTCCGCCAGATGTGGTTGCTTCTGCCTTCCCCCAGATGTGGTTGCTCCTGCCTTCCCCCAGATGTGGTTGCTGCTGTGGCCCTTGGGGGAGTGACCCGCGGGGTGAATTGTCCTCAGGGACTGTGGTTGCCTTTTCCCTCTAGCTTCAAAACCCATCACCCAGGAGCCGGACGTGCAGTTGCTGTGCTGCAGTCCATCCCGCTGTGCTGCAGGGATCGTGGCACCTGGAGGGGTGGGTGTGGGGGGCAGCACGCAGTGATGCTGTGGCTGCTCTGCTGCAGTGTGCTGCTCCCCATCTTGGCTGGAGCTCCCCTGATGTGCTCCGCACTGTGCCTTGCTTCTTTCCTCCAGGGCTTGTGCTGTGCAGGGCCCCATCCTGCTCCATTTGAGCATCCATCTGCGCTAGGGCCAGACCGGCCAGGCTTGGAAATGAGTGTCACCGAGAGGGGATGTCAGGGAAGGCTGTCGCAGCAGGCTGTGCCCCACGGGGACGCTGGGTAGAGCAGCTGCTTGAAAGTCTTTTTCCTGTTTACTTGCTCCCAGAAGTGCCGGGTGATGTGGTGGTTAAAGGACATCCCTCCTGTGTGTGCCGGGGCGTCCTTCATCCCTCCTCCTCACCCTCTTTAGGGGATGTTTCCACACCTGCAGTCCCAGCCTGTAAGCCCTGTCAGATAATGGGTGGGGGTGGTTGTGGACCACGCTCAGCAGTGTTGGGAGCACACGAAGTCCAAGAGGACTTTAACCCCCTTGGCACCCTGCCCTGTAAATCTGCGCCCGATAAATCTGCTTTCCAGCTGGCGGAGGGGTGGGTTGAGGGCTGGCTCGGTTTGTTTGCTGAGCATTCGGGCACTGCCTGGCATGGTTCTTCTTGGCATGAGCGAAGGGCAAGGCTCTCGTGCTGCTGGGCTGCACCAGAGCAGAAGCAGAGAGCCTGCTGCCTCGCCTGCCTGAGCTGCTGTGCTCAGGTGCTTCTGCCAGCACCCAACCCATAGGCATTGCTCCTCCATCCTCTGGTTCCTCTGGCCAGGATCCCAGGGTACCTGGGGTATCCCACTCTCCTTGGAGCCTTGTCCTGCTCACAGCTAGCCAGCGCCCAGCCCTCCTTGACTTCAGAGGACCAAAAAGTTGTCCTGAGTCCCAGAGCAGACCCAGAGGCTTGCTGGGCAGTGGGGAGCTGGCTCTGCTGGGACACAGCTGGGCTCTACATCCCAGCAAAGCAGCAGAAAGTATTTTTTCTTTTCTTTTTTTTTTTTTTTCTCCCCCCCCACCTCCTCGGTGTCTCGTATATCATTTAATGCTTTGTGTCAGCCTGTTCTCAAGGTCTTGCTGCTGGCTGGAGTCCTTGCTGCTGGCCCCTGTGCCTTCCCAGCAGCTCAGGCTCTGGGGCATGTTATGAAAAGGCTGAGGGATGAGGGCATGACATTTTGGAGCGTTGACACATCGGGTTTGGTATGAACTGTGGAGCAGGTCAGTGTGCATGCAGGAGGTCTCCAGTTCTGGGGACCAAATACATCCCAGGTGAGATCATTAAGAAAAAGCCAAACTCAAGCCGTAGAGGGTCCTGGTGTGAAGACCATATCCAAGAGCTCCTGCTCTTCCCATGTAAACTGAAGATAATGTCTCCTGCTAGGGAGGTGTGTGGCTTAGATAGTATCTGCTCAGTGCCTGAGATCTTTAGCTGGATGGTGCTGTAAGAAGGTGCCGTTGGCTGGTTACCAACCATACTCTTGCTTGGCAATGGGAGGTGAAGCCAGCATCAGCAGTGGTCCCATCATGGCTGCTGCAGATAGAGCAAAACTGGTGAAGAGGAGGTTCGTTGTTTCCATCGTTAACCGCTTTGGGTCAGAGCAGGTTTGATTTCATCAGGTTTGATTTCAGCAGCAGCCGCGCTGCTGACGCTGCCTCTTTCTCTGGTTCATGGTGCGGTGAGTGGAAGGGACCCACATGGAGAGTCCGAGGGGAGGTGACACGAGGAGGTCCCAGCCACTCCCTGCATTATTGGTGGAGACGATGCAGCTCCCTGGGGCCTCTGCCACGGATAATGGCACACAGGAAGATCTAGGGGAGGGTGCACATCTGGAAATCACATCTGTGCTTCAGCAAATACTCAGTCCTTGCTGTCTCAAAACAGCTTTGGGGTTGAGCATGGTGGGGGCAGAGGTCAGGCTGCTGTGGTGACCTCGAATGGCTCAGCAGCAGGTGGGATCTTTACCCTGTTCTTCCCTTCCCAACTTCACCCTGACACTGGAGAGCTCAAGCCCTGGCTGGGACAGGAACGAGCCATCTCCCTGCTGCCCGCTGAATGTCCTGGCCAGCAGTCACCTTTGCTGCTAAATCGCTGTCACGGAAACTTGATTACATTGTCTGGTGGGATGGATGAAAACTTGAGTCATGGCATCTGAGCGTCACTGGCATTTGCTGCCAGCGTGACAGATCTTTTCTGTCCTTTGGTTTTCACTCCCTGCCTTTGTGCCCTGTCCTGGGGACTCTTGTCTCCATTCGCTTTGTGATGGGGCATCACTCTCCAGACACGAAAGAGTCAAGAAGGTGCTTTTTTGTGCTGTTTTGTTTTAAGTGCAAAAATCCCCAAAGAGCTCCAAGGAGAGCTTGCTGCTGTTGGGCGCCCAGGTCCCCAGATCCACCTCTGCCAGGGCTTCCTCGTTGGCCCTGCCAGTCTCCTGGCTGTGAGCTGGTGAGCTGTGCCTTTGACTGCCTTGTGCACTCAGGAACTGCTGGATAGCCATGTCTGCCCTTCTTTTGTGCTTGTTTTTTGTCAGTCTGCTTGCTCCCATCCCTTTCCCCTTGCAGGCAGTGCTGGCATGGGTAGGAGTCCTCTAGCTGACAGAGTCTGGGGAGGTCAGTGACCCTGTAAGCTCACGGAGAGGGATGCAGAGATGTTGCACAGAAGTGCTCCCTGTTGGGCCCTTTGATGGGGATCACCTGCCCTGGGAGCAGCTTCTTTGAGTGTCTCCCCATTCTGTGCCGAGATGCAGCGCTGTGTCGGGTGCCCCATCGATCCATCCCTGCTCTCCGTGGTACCGCTCAGATCTCCTTACTGCTGCATGTCCGCCCTGGAGTGGGGGAGAGCGGGAGAGGCAGGCTGGAGGAGCTGTAGCTGTGCTCACAGATCCTCAGCTTCCCCCATCCTCCCTGTTTTACTGTGCTCCTCTAAGGTCATTACATTTCTTGCCCAGACAGGGCTGAGGGGGATGGAACCCTCAATGCCACGAAGGAAAAAAAGTCACCTTTGGGGGGTGGCTTGTGGAGCCATCCCTAGACAGACTGTCCAGAAGCACTGATGCTGAGCTTCCCCTTTCCATTTGAGTCAGTGGCAGTTTGTGCCTCTCAAACAGACCAGGCTGATGACTGAAGGGCAGCTTCGCTGGCTGCTGCTGGCCTTATTTCATCTGGGGAAGGGACAGCGACTTCTTCAGAGCAGCGTCTGTGTGAGCAGAACCAGGGCTTTGCCTTAGCTGGAGCAGCTCTGTGGGTGTTTGGGGTGGAAACGTGCTCCCAGTCCTGTGTGGTGAAGGTGCAGCAAATCCATGGCTCTGGTGGGTGCCAGCTGTGTGTGTGGGTGGATGCGACCAGCAGCCCTGGGTGCCAAGCTTGGGATTTGGTAGAGTCCAGAAATCATGGTACAAACCCTCCACAACATTTCCATGGTGGAAGCCCCGAAGCATCCCAGATTGCTGGGGCCCTCCACTGGTGTTTGCCATCTGGCTGCCCATCTCCTCGAGCTGCCCACCAGTGTCCTTGCAGGGCTGTGCTGGAGGGACAGGGCTGCTGGTGTCCAGCACTGAGCTGGGTGAATTCTGAACGGGGAACCCCGTCTCTGCTTTCCTACTTCACAGCCTATTCGCGTTGCTCGGGGTTCGCCCCTCCTCACAGTAGCTGTCCTAAAACTGGGTGCCTGCACCCGGCTGTAGGCAGATGAGAGAACCCCCAAGGGAGACCCCAAGCTGCAGAGCGGTGGGTGGTGGGAGGGTATCTGGAAGGAGATACCAAGTGGGCTCGCTCTGTTCTTCACTCGTTCCGCAGCGTTCCCCACTGGCCACCCCAGAGGTGAGGTGTGAGCCAGAGGTGCTCTCTCCAGCAGCCATGGAAGAGATGCGTCTCCTAAGAAGTTTCCTCCCACCTGCCTGGTATGCTTGTGTAGTGCTGGACTGAAGTGCCCATCCCTCCCTGCACTGCGAAAGGAGCCCTAGTGACCAGCTCGCGAGGGATGTTCCCTTTCCAGTGACATGGGAGAAAGCATGGGGGAGGCTGGGAGAGCCAGTAGGAGCTGGCACCCCATACTCGTAGCACCCTATACGAGAAGTTCATCTGCTGAGGGAGGAGAGCCTGGGCTGTTTGCATCCAGCAAGCCCCACTGTGTGCCCTGCAAGGGCTCTGCTGGCAGCAAAAGAGCCTGAGGTGGGGAGAGCAGCGGGAGAGCAGAGAGCCTGTCCCTCTGGGGGTGTGTGGAGCTGTCCCCAGTAATAACCCTGCTAATTAACTGCTGGCCGTTAGCTGACACTGGGTAGGAGACATCTCCCAAGCCTGTCTTCCTCCCTCTCCCCGTTGGAGGGATGCTGGCTGCAGGTGCCCAGAGACAGGGCTGCTGGTGGGGTGTGGAAGGATTTTGGGACTGGGGAGCCTCCTGGTCCTTCCTCAGGGGCTTGGGCCGTGACTGCAACAAGTGACCGTGACTCAGGATTGGTGTCCCACCTCTGCTTCATTGCTTTATTTGCTGTTACAGTTTCTTGTCTGGCTTTGGGATGGATGTACCGGTGTGGTGTTTATAGCAGGTGCTGTGGGCTGTGCACGCCCCCGGTGACATCTCCTCGTCCCCACAGCCCCAGGGGTACAACCAAGGGGTCTGTGCAGCTGAGGCTGGAGGAGCTGGAGTGCTTTGCCCGAGACTGTGCAGCCCACCAGAGGTACTGGTGGGTCCAGCACCACCCTCTCAGCTACGCTGGGGCCAAGCGGTGGTGATGGACAGGGTGGCAGCGCTGGCAGAGAGGTGGCTCGGGTCAAGTGGGTCTGAGCATGAAGTTGTCCCTGGGCAGGCTGAGTGTGAGCTGCCAGCCTGCACGTCCCCCGTCTGTGCTGGGCTGTGGGCAGAGCTGTGAGATAGCAGCATCCTGCTTCGCTCACTTGGGGATCAGCTTTGGGGTTGTTTTTTTTTACTTTATTTTCTTGCAGCTGAGAGTAAGCGGGAGAGATGTGCTGATGATACAGGGTAGGCAGCTGCCAGCCCACAGCTGCCTCTGTTTGTAGCGTTGGGAGGGTGTTTGCGAGCTCTTGAAGGCCACCTGCGTGAAGCTGGTGGAGCAGCAGGGTGTGGGTCAGCCTGGGGAGAGGTCTCAGCGCCCTGTAGGAGCCGGGTGATGTCTGGGCAGGACCTGTGCCTCCCTGCTCCAGCCCGGAACACGGGTGTGTGGGATGGAGGAGGGAAGGGCAGTTCCTCACATCCTCCAAGCCGCAGAGCGATGCAGCAGCATAGCATCTCCTAATCTCCTTGCGCATCTCCTCTAGTTTCCTCTAGTTGATAAGGATTTGGGGGGGATGAGGGGGAGAGGGGGGAACTGGAGCTCGGAAGCCACAGGACACGTGGCCCAGCGGCGCAGCAGAGGCAGCAGCAGCTGGAGGTGCGGGCAGGAAACACGGGTGCCCACAGAGCAGCCGGCGCATCCCTGCGTGCCCCGCGTGGGCTGCCCGGGCGCGCTGCCGGGGCAGGGGTGCTGGCTCCCAGGGTGGCATTTCAGCTCTCTGCCAAATCCTCCTGCTCCACGCTGATTGACCGAGATCGTTGAGAGGTGAGCCAGGATCTGAGCCGGGATCCAGGCTAGTCACAGTCACCCTGGCTAACTGGGAGCTCGCTGCTGTCCCGTCTCCGGCCCACTGAGCAATCTTTTTTCCCCCAGCATCTTCTCTCCCGGGGTGCTCTCTGTATGTGGATGTTGCTGCTGCTGGGTAGAGCTAATGCGACAGTTGCTTCATAGCCAAGTGCGGTGCCTCGCAGCAAAAATTGCTGTTTGCTGATGCAGACAGCAGGTGAGATGAAGCAAATTGCTGAGACGCAACTGAGCCGAGTCTGCAGGGGAAAATTGTTTTACCCACGTCTTTTCCTGAGGCAGAAGCGCCTGCGTGTTACAGCAACCAGAGCAATGGGACCCAACAGGCCCCTGAGCACCAGTGTGGCTGTGCCCCTCCCTGGGACAGTAGTGGGGGTGAAAGAGCCTTTCACAGGGGTTTTGGTGCCTCACTAGACGAGCAGCTTGGCCATTTTTAGCTCGTAGAGGATGAGGGATTCACTGGGACACAGGGCGCTGCTGGTTCAGTGTTTGTGTTGGCCTCCATGGATGTCTCAGCCCTGCCTCCTGCCCTCTGCAAAAGTAGTAAGGTCAAATTAGAGGCCTCAGCTGCTTTCTTGTTGTCCTGTCTGGATAAACCATCTGTTAAAGGCATGGGATTGTTCTCTGCAAACCTGATAGCCGGTGAGCGGCAGCTGAGGTCAGGCGCAGCAGGAGGATGCGGTAACCTCATCGCTCTCTCAGTGCAGGGATGTTTAATTCTCCATTACACTGCCTGCTTTAGTTTCATCGATTAAGGAGAGCTTGTGGGGTTGAGCTGTTTTCACTCTGAAAACCTGTATTAATGAGAGATGCACCGCTTTTCCCTCTGAAATATGTTCCTAATTGGTTGGGGTTACTGCGTTGCCTCTTGTAGAGGGGATGACGTTAAGTGCAGGACCCCACTTTTTGCATTGATTCTGGGTGCAACGTGCGTTTTGTAACAGCCACCTGAAATTTTGCAGTCCAGCCTCCAAATTCAAGCTCAGGTAGTGACCGTGTGCCCGATTCCTCCAGGAAACCTCGGTGGATGCAGGGATGGGTCCACGCAGGGACAAACCCAGGGCTCAGCCAGAGTTTTGCAGGCAGAAGGGGCTCCATAAATAGCGGTGGGCAGGCGACGGGGCTGCAGACTGCAAGGTGCTGAAGGCTCTGGCCCCTGTCCAGCAAAGCACTTAGCACTCACTCGGCTGTTCCCCTGAAATCATGGGGGATTTTTGGTCGTTTTTTTCTTTGCGGAGCGGTGTTGGGTTGCAGTCAGCAAAGGTGAGCGGCTGAGCGGTGTGGAGCAGCCCCGGGCTGGGCAGGTTGGTTGCAGATGGATAAAGCAGCTGGTGAATGCCGGCAGGAGAAGGTGGGCTGCAGCCCTCCTCCGAGCTCCTGCAGCTCCCAGTATCTAGTGCTGAATGGCCACTCCAGGGGGCTTCCACTGAAGTATTAAGAGGGAGATGGCGCTACTTTATTCTCCATGCTGTTGCATAATGGATTTCTCCTATTTTTGCCCACATGCACACACGAGTTGTCAGGTTTTTTTTTAATTCTTTCTCCCTTGGCAGCCTTTCTCTGAGGGCCTGACCGCCCAGCACCCCTTCCAGTGATGGGAAGCCTGGGGATGACCACAGGGTTGTGCTCAGTGGGATCCACAATGTTAAATAAAAGCAACTTTTTTTTTTTTCTTTGCCAGAGTAAGTAGCCTGGAGGCTTTTCTGCTGCCCCGGGTAGGATCAGTCTGTGTCAGCTGGCTGAGGTCGAGCTGGGCTGGGAGTGACCATGTGGCTGTCACTACACCGTTTGTCCCCAGGGAGACACATGCACTGAGCAATGCTTGTTGAAGCAATGGGTGTTTTCTTGGAGGCTGTCCCTGATAAATCCATCCTAGGAGATAACCTGGGCTAAACCCTCCTTTTGCCAGCCTTTTTTTCTTTAATCAGTTTTATATCTTTCCAAAAATCCTCTGGAGGTGGAGATTTTGCAACCCTCGGAGCCCATTCCAGGGTGTCCTTATCCTTGCCTGTTACAACACTCCATCCATCAGCGGTTAAATGAAGCTTGGATGAAGTTTTGGTTTTAAGTTACTTTAAAGGTGGATCTGGTTTTCATGTAACCAGAAGGGTAATTTTTTTAAGCTTTTTTTTTTCTTAAACGGTGTGGAGGGTGGATCTGGGGTCAGCTTTTTCTTTCTGATGTAACCCGCTCCTGCTGAAGGGAAGGCTCCTTGCCCAGGAGTGTGACCGTGTCCTTTTATTTAAGCGCTGGAGGCAAGTGGAGGGCCGAGCCTTTCTGCTGGTGGTCGGCTGGGGGGAAGTTTGGGAGGCTGTGAAGGGCACAACCTGTTGGCACAGCCACGGTGCAGCTCAGCGTGCAACATGGAAGCATGTGAGAGGCTTAGAGCATCTCCGGGCTGGATGGGCTTTGCTGCCTCCCTGCCAAGCCTCTGCTGGCAACTGCTTGCACGCCTGCCTGGGAGGGCTGGAGGATGGCTGGAGGATGGCCAGCACGCTCCAGGCATCCTGTCTCATCTGCTGCTCATCCGTCCCTGCTTACTGCTGGTCCCTGCGCTGAGACATCTCAGCCCTGCCAGGCTGCAGCAGGGTTGATATTCCAGCAGAGAGCTTCCCTCTACCCCGGCCATGGCTGTGGCACCAACTTCTTCTTCCTCTTGCCACTGTCCACATGGGATGAAGACCAGTTTCTACCTTCTGCAGTGACCGCTGCCTTCCACAGCGTGCGCTGGGAGAGGGCAGCTTGGGGAGGAGATGTGGCTCACCTTGGTGACAGGCTGCTGATCTTTGGAGGGTTCATCCTGGATTACCTGCCACTTCTTCTGTTGCCCAGGCACGCATGACCCACGGTGGTGGGGCCCCACCAGATGCTCATCTGGTGTCTCTGGCCACATCCCTGGTAGGTCTTTCCCAGCAAGGACCCAAGGTGCAAACCTGTGGTGGGACATGTGGCTGCTGTCACAGAGCCCACGCTGCCACTCACGTGGGGACCTTGCTGGTGACTGGATGTCACTTCCAGTGTGGGCTCTGCAGTTATCCCTTCATTGCGCTCGTGGGGAACCTCTGCTGTGCTTCCAGCTCGCCTCTACTCCTCTGCTCTCTCTTTTTTATTAATTTCCACTCCCTGCTCAAGGCTGGCTGCCAGGTTCCCCTGTCTGCCCGGGGGGGTCCGGGCTCCCCCCGCAGCCCTCTCTACAGGTTTGCAAAGCCACAGGGCTCTGCCTCCAAATAAATGCAAGTGCTGGTGGGCAGATCTGGGCATGTGGGATCATCATCAGCCGTGGTGGGAGCAGGCTTGGGGGGGGGGGGTTGGAAGGCAGCGGTGGGAGGATAGCTGCAGGCACTGGGCTTACTGGTTACTGGCAGGAGGGTGGCAGGGGTGTGCAGAGGTGGCTGTGTTTGACTTGGGGCTCTTTCTTGCGCACTGCGATGGAAATAGTTATGGGTTGGAGTTTGGCTTGTTGTCTGGAATAATGTGCCTGGCCTTGGCGGTGCTGGGGACAGGCAGGAGGATGGGGAGAGTGGCACCCAGGTATGGGGGAGAGGAGTTAGTGCAAGGCAGGGCAGGGGGAGATGGGGCTTGTAAGGCTCTGCCTCGGTTGCCTGCAGGCTTGCAAGCTGGTTGCAAGCTTGCCTGCAGCCTTTCTGCTGGTAGCAAAGCTGAGGTGGAACAGCGCTCAGACCAGGCTGCAGAACCCACCCGGGGCAGGTTTTGCACCTTCGGCTGCATGCTCCTGCGGCAGCGGGGCCCCAACTGCTGCTGTGCAAAGCTGGGGTCACCCCCAGGAGCCGCAGCGTCTCGTGGGGCTGACACGAGCAAGGTCAGCGAGAGAAAATCCCAGCAAGCCCTGGGCTATAGCAAGATGTCTTCGTCTCTCCTTCCCCTGTGGATGGTGGCTCCCGGTCCTGCGCTGGCAGAGGGAGGACCTGCGGTGGGATGGAGGCAGGGCTGGTGCAGGGAACCAACATTTCGGCATTTGCTTGGTTGGGATGGTGGCATTTGTGCTTACTGCGCTTCCTGCTAAGAGTCATTTCCTTCCACGCTGCAAGGGGGCCAGGGAGGTACTTGAGGTCAGTAGAGAAAGTGGGGTTCGAGAGGCTGATCTGCTGCTCCACGGCAAGGAGAGGGCTGCATAAACCAAACCCTGAACTGCCTTCTCCCCGGCACACGCAGGCATGTTTGGGAGGATGAGAGAGATGAGCAAGCAGCTGCAAGCATGCGTGGGCTGGAGGTTTTTACCCTGCTCCCTCCGGGCGCAGAGGCTGCCCTTCGCCCTAGGAATTCCCTGCGTGCTTCTGTCTTTGATAAGTACCTTGCTTGCTCCGGGGCTCCCTCCGTTGCGTGGATTTTAGGTATGCAGTTTGTAACAATAGCTCTGTCTTACTACTTACTTAGTAACCCACTGGTGCTCTGTGCAGTGAAAGGTGAGTGCAGGACATAGGACACTGCAGCATCCTGAAGCAGAGACGAGGCGCTTGCAGCATGCTGCAAGGGAAGGCCATTAATATTTTGGCACCTTCCCTCAGTAGTTATTGGCTGCTAAACTACCATGAAAACCCAGCTGCCGGTTCTTTCCCACTGCATTGGTCAAGCCCTGTATCCTTCAAAGGCAGGATTAGTCTTCAGCCCTGATGTGCATGTCCTGGATGCAAAGACCTGAGCTGTGATATGGGTTTGTAAGGGCTAAACCAGCGTGCTGTGTCGCTGAGGATGTGAGCACATGGGCAGGTTACGGCAGGGCACGCTAATGTTTGAACTTCCAGACAGCTCATTTCCAAAGGGTAGGCGGTGCCTTAAGAAGTCACACCCTTGCTTATGGTAGGAGGCTTGTCCGTCCTCCCTTTGCAGCCCCAAGGAACTCGGTCTTTCTGTGCTCTTGTCCCGAGTTGAGGAGCTTTGGCGGGTTATTGCGGTGGTCAGTCTGCATACGTCCCGTGTCAGGCAATGAGCAGGCTGCCATCATCTCCACGTGCACACCCACGGTGACTGGGTGCATTGAACTGCATCACAAGAGGATCTCGCATTCCTCATGTAGGATTTAAGCATCTTTTAAACATCTCCCCAAAGTCAGGCCCTGTGTCTGGCTTGCTGTGGTGTTCGTCTGGAGCGAGCATCATCTCTCGTGATGCAGTTCAGTGCTGTTGGCAGCTGCTGTGGGTAATGAGCAGGTCACATTTCTGTCTAGTTTTAAGCTGCAGTAAATTGAAATGAAAGACGAGTCGATCCACAGTGAGTGCAGTAAGTGGAGTTTAATTGGGATGAATTACATGCCAGGTTTGTAGTAATCTCCGTCCCACATTGCTCAGAAGCATCATCTACTTTGGAAACGTGACTCAGAAATGTTGTTATTTGATTCCCCCGAGCATTTAAGAAACTGTTTTTCCAGGAAGCAAAGATTCTTGAGTTTGGGTTTGGTTTAGGTTTTTTTTCTTTCTTGTTGCTGCTGTTGTTTTCTCTTTGTTCTATGGCAATGAGAGTCTTTTCCCAGAATTTCCTCTGGGGAGGGAGTCTGTGAGATGCTCCCTTACTAGCATCTCTTCAGCTCCTTCTCCTTGCTCAGCATTTAATGCTCTGGCATGCTCGCAGCTGCCCCTTGCAGAGGAGCCAGCTCTGAGGTAGCTCGTTGGAGTTACCTGCTGCTCTTCTCCCTGAGCCACAGCTGAAGCTGCCAGGATGCTGGAGCTGTACTGACGGATTCACCACCCACATGTGCAGCCAGGCCCTAACACCCTCTGCTGCTGCCACAGGTTCAAAAATAAGCCAGTTTTTATAAAATAAAGTCCAAGGGACTCGTGTATAGTACAAAGCTGTGAGAGGTGGGAGCCCTGAGCTGTTATCCCCCCTCCCTCAGCTCTGGTTCTGACCAGCACCTTGCATATGTTTATGTTGTTGATACCAGACCTCCCTAGTGGTGTCTATAATTCAAATGATCTCTGGAGATTGGGCGGTTTTCATGCTTTTTCAAATGTTTTCTCTCTGGAAGGTGTTTGGAAGTGAGGTGGGGAGGGGGATTCTGCCTGGAAGCATGGGGGGTGGGGTGGTTACTGCAGTCAAATCTGCTCCAGAGCTGCTGTGGCAGATCCACCACAGCTGGATCTCCAGAGGTTGGATTTGGTTGATACTTGTGCTGTGCTTTCTTCTGTGGCCTTCTGAACATCACCCAGAGGTGCTAAGCTTTTTGTCCCTCTTTGGCTAGGGAAGGACAGAGTTTTCTTGGTGAAGATGGAGCATATATGAAGGCAAGGACTGCCCTGGGCATCCTGGTGGTGCTCAGAGGAGCTGGGGAGATGCCAGAAAATGCATACCTAATTTAGCATGAAAGTGGGGAGCGGGGCAGGAGGCAGGGGCATCATCAAGTTGTTTAAAAGAAGGATCAATGCAAGTTTCAGTATCTAACTTGAATTTGGAGAGAAGCGGATCTTAAATCCATGGTGTTTGTAAGATGTGGTAGCTGCAAACAGGATTTCATCTAACTGGGCGGGAGGCTGTGCCCTTAGAGGGTTCGCCTCTGTAGAAAAGCTTGCTTTAAAAAAAAAACAACCAAACACTACAAAATGTTGCTGCCTGGAAAGACAAAAAGAAGTGCAGTTTGCAGGTGTGTGTCGGGTGGAGGAAGAGGAAAGCATGGAGTGTGAAGCTAAAGGGCGAAGGAGCTTACAGTAGCGGTGGCGCTGCCCTCTGCTCATCACGCCTGGGGATTGCCACGGTGGGGTACCCGGATGTTCAGGGGGACACGGAGGTAAAGGGGCTGGGGGGGCTTCCTAGGGAGCCGGTAGAGTGGGGCTGTGCTTGCAGGCTTGTGTGTGTGCATAACCACGTGCACGCGGCAGGAGAGATGTGCAGGTGGTAGGGTCTCTGTGCTGTTTTGGAAGGTTGAGGAGCAAACTGGGGCTCCTGAAGAGCTTGTTGAAGGTGAGAAGTTGTGGCCAACTGCTCTGGGAGGACCTGGGCACCTGTGGCTGTACTGAGGACCAGGCTGGTGGTGCTGTGCTAGAGCTCTGGGTGCCTCTTCAGCCTGTGCCATCAGCAGTGGCAGGGGAGGACTGGGAGGCTGCTGTGATGGTGGCTTGTTCCCTCTGCACGACACCATCCCCAGCACCTGCCCACTGACCTCGGATGTCTGGCAGCTCTCTGCCCGGGCCGGGGCAGCTGTCCCATCCTTGCTTTCCAGCATAGCCAGGGAAACGCAGTTTGCTGTTCAAAGCCTGGTACCACGGTGCCATAGGCATGCCTGGGTCTGCCATCGTGTCACGGGTGGTAATCCAGCTCTTCAGATGGCTAGGACCTCTTTATCTGTGCCCGCCCTTCCTTCTCCTCCATCTTCTTGTGAATAGTTTGAAATTCCCTGAACTCCCCTTCTGTTTTCCCTTTCTCTTAGTGGATATTCGTGAAATCAAAGAGATCCGTCCAGGAAAAAATTCACGTGATTTTGACCGGTACCAGGAGGATCCATGTTTCCGACCAGACCAGTCTCACTGCTTCGTTGTCCTCTATGGCACAGAATTCCGGCTGAAGACCCTCAGCCTGCAAGGTAAAGCACTCGTGGCCTCAGGGCTGTGCCAGGGGAGGGTTGGGCAGGCACCTCATCACCACAGGCCCCAAACTTCCGATGCATCCTTCCACGGTGAGCTAGAACATATCCTTGGGTAGGTGCTCTTCTTGCCACACCAAGGAGGTGTCTTTGGAAGGTGACACCGGTCCCTGAAGGGTTACACATCCAAGCCCTAGTTAAGTCAATTAATTCACCTGGTGAACCCAAAAGTTGGGTGAACTAAAGCCCCTAGTTCAAATATGTGCTGGAAAATGTGGTTCATCTCAGCTTGGCGTGTTGGTGTTCATCAGCTGTGTCGTGGTAACCAGCCCCACACGTGAAGGGGAAAATCTTGCTCGCTTCTGCTGTGCAATTCTGAGTGAGAAAACGCTGCCAGTGCCAAACGGTAATTCACAAAGCCTGGGTACCTCTGCGGTGTTGGTCTCGGCTTTCCTTGGCCACTTGTCGGTTGACTTAAGCCGGACTTGGAGCAGCCATCCTTATGTTTTGCTACTGAAGGAGAAGAGGTTTATGCTATTGAGTCTCCTCCTGTTCAGGCGGAGGACGGGCTGCAGCTCAGCTGATGGGCGATAATCTTTTTCTGCTAACAGTGCGCAGGCTTGTAGACGGGCCCGTAGATGGGTGCTGACGGAGGCAGTGATGCTGTGATGGAGGCGGTGATGCTGTGATGGAGGTGGTCATGCTGATGCCTTAACCTCCGTGGCAAATCTGCCTCTGGCTAGTGCTGCAGGGCACAGGGACAGGGACAGCACCTCTGCCCTTAGAAAGGATGGAGCTGCTGTCAGGGAGGTTACAGAGGAGCTAGCACACCTTCCCAAAGCAGATGGTGGCCTGTCACCCAGGCCAGCCAGAGCATGACTGCTTGAGGGTGAAGATAACCCCCAGCTCTCGGGGACTGAAGGGAGGAGAGAGCATGACGTGCAGGGGCAAGGGCTGCAGCCAGCCACATACATCCCACGGGAGGGGAGCAGGAGCCCGGCACAGAGAGGAGCCAGCCAGAGCATCTGCACAGCAGGGAGCTGTTATCAGAAAGGGGATGAAGGAAGGAACAGGGGATACAAGATGCTGAGGATAGTCCACAAGTTTGGGTTGGTCAGCAGCTTCTGCGTCCCTTCCTCCCATTTCTCCTGTGCACTTTCCACAGCCACTTCCGAGGATGAGGTCAACATGTGGATCAAGGGGCTGAACTGGCTGGTGGCAGACACTCTGAGGGCTGCCACTCCTCTGCAGATCGAAAGGTGAGGGAGTTGTCCTTGTTCTGCACTTCTTTGGGTTTGTTTTTTTCCCCTTTTCTGTCCTTTTTTTGACAGAAAAAGGTGAGCACAGTGACATCGCCTCCTTCCCTCTCTGAGCAATGCTGACCTGGCCCTCCTGCCTCTGCGCTCGAGGCTCCATCACACGACCCGGTGCACAGCATCGTCTGTGGCCAGAGCTCCATCTCTTATGTGTGCAGGGGAAAGGAGCTTTATGACAAAGCAGATGTTCCTGTGTGTGTGCAGCCTGTATTATCCGTAGCAATTCAGTGCAGAGGCACATAGAAGAGAAGACTTTTGGGTTTTTGTCTTAACTGTGGACCCATTTCCAGGCAGAGACAGTTTTAAAGGGGGCAGGTTGACCCTGGAAGGGGCGCAGAGTTCTTTGGTGGGAAGAAGGGCTGTGGGAGTGGGTGGCGTGGTGCTGAGCATCTTCAGAGACGGCGGCAAACCGAACGGGCTTCTTGTCAAGGAGCTGGGGCAAAAGCGTGTGGTGTTTGTGCCTTTCCGTTTAGGTGGCTCCGTAAGCAGTTCTACTCGCTGGATCGCAACCGGGAAGACAGGTAAGAAGAGAGGAACCGCTCACTGGCACAGACGTGCGTGTTCTCAGAAGGGTTTGGGCCAGGGAGGTTTCCCTTTGACTTGAAACCTCAGCCTTCGCTTTGGACTTTTTGTTGGGTTCTTTAGGTTATTAATTTTCATTTCCAAGGAACTTTAAATCAAAGTCCCGGTACTTCCTTGGTTGATCTTTGCTGAATTAAAAAAGCGTTTAACAATGGTCTTGTTTCCCTGACCTGTTTCCCAGCTGTTCAGACCCAGTAACACCTTGAGAGCCCATAGCTGTGAAACACCCTCACCCCCAGCTGGCATCACCCAAGGAAGGTGACACCAAAGAGCCAACAGGCAGCTCTGGCCACCCCACCAGGGCTGAACAGGGTTGTGTTTGCTGCTTTTCACCCTGTTTGTTTTATTCTCCTTTGCTGAGGTCCTTGAGGCCATGGATCATCCTGCTGCTTGGCTTTTAGGCAGATGGGCTGCAGCAGGGCCACTACTGCTGTGGTTCTTGGGTGGGTACTTAGTGATGTCCTAGCAGGTGAAACGTCATGCTTGAACCCATCACAAGGAGGTAAGGGAGGGGAATTGGGTCATGAGCCCTCATGAAGGGATGAGGGAAGGGACGTTTGCCTGTCAAGGAGGCGAGTTCCACCATGCTCTGTTTTGTGCCACTGCTGCCATAGCCTGCTTTACCTGGCCGTATGCCGCTGCCGGTCTTCTCTTCCCGAGGTGCTGTTATCTGCCTCCTTTCATCCCTGGGACGTGCTTTTCCCCCATGATGTTAACTGAGCCCATTAACCGTTCTGCATTGATTTCCTCGTTAATGTGCTCCCTTGGGGTAGGGGGATTCCTCCAGTCCTATCTGGAGAGGGCAGTGCCAGGGACATCACTTGCACATCAGCTCGTGCCCCCCGGCTGCAGTGGTCCATCTGCCCCCTGTATGTGCCCGGTGCCCAGGCAGGGCTCGCTGCAGAGCACCGGGCAGGTCCCTGTGCTCCAGCGCATCCTCCGCTTGGTCCTCGCTGATGACATTTGATCTCGCACTGCTATTGATTTCCACGTTTCACCCCGAGCCCTGGAGTCTTTCTCATCCTTGCAGCAAAGCTCCTGCCAAAAAACTTGACCCACAAACCCGGCTGTCTGTGCCAGGGGGATGCTGCTGGGGAGTGATGGGTGACTGTGGTCGGACAGGTCAGTCCTGTGGATCAGCAGGCAAAAATCCCAGCTCCACACTTATCAGGAGAAGTGAGCAGCTCCCCTCATCCCACTTTGGTCCCCACTACCATGTCCCTCCCTCCCGGCTGCAGAGTGCTGCTCCATGACAGCCAGGACAGGCTGATGGCCCCACTGTCGGACTGCCAGGGGTTAAATACAACCTGTCTGCATCTCGGAGCAGAGCCGGAGTGTGTCGCATGGGGGAAACCCCACTGCATTGGACATTTTGGCTTTTGCAACGATTTATATCGTGGTGTGGCGAGAGCACCGCTGGGTGCACAAGGATTTTGTGGAGTAGGGATAAATCCTAGCTAGCAGAAGCAGAAAGGGAAAGAGTGGTGCTTTTAATCTGTTGCAGATGCTACACACCTTTCAAATCCAGGCTTCGGTTTTATACGCAGTGTACTGGTTTTCAGTGGTGACAGAGCAAAGTATTTCGTAATTCAGCAATGGAGAGCACTGAGGCAGGGGTGACTGCGTGGGGCTTTTGGGTAATGAATGCATGAGAAATGGAAAAAATTGGTCCTTTTTTCTCACCTGGTTATACAGTAAAACTGATAAAATGGCATCCTGACAGGACGAAAGAAATCGCATGTATAGATTCGTCTGCCCAAGGCATGATCAGCAGAGCTGAAAGGCAGCCTGTTGCATCTCTCTTTCTGTTTTTCTTAATTTCATCTTTCTATTAGCATTTAGAATTAAGGTAACAAAATAGAGTATATTCCTTACCTGTCAATCAAGGGGAGAGGTTTCAGTGTAAACTGCTTAATTGGAAGAGCTGCTGCTCCAGCCCAGGCAGCAAAAGGAGCAAAACAGCAATAGAGGGGCAATGTGGGAAGACTGTGGGTCTCCCCATTTTACAAGCATCATGTGTTTTCTGCAAAGTAGGGGCAGAAGTTATGGGGCACATACATCTCTCAGACGAAATCTTTCCCCTTACGAGGCATTTCAGCGTTAACTTTGGTGTCGCTGGGCTCTTTGCTTTTACTTCTCAGTCTGGAAACGGGTTTGAAAAGAGAACAGTGAGTTGGGGTTTTTTGTTGCTTTGTGGGTTTTTTTTTTCAAACCACTTCTTTTGCAAATCATCCTTGGTCCTTTCCAGAACGGGCAGGTTTCTGGCAGCTGAAGAAATCATTCCTGGCATTCATGGACCCCGCACTCACCCTGCGCCCCAGCCTCCTGCACCAGAACCCTTTCCTTTCTGCCTTCTCCCGGCTGGGTGCCTGTGCGTACCTTCCAGCACGCCGGCAGATGTTGGCTGTTTTCACTGGCTGCTGGGCCTTCGGGTATTTGTTTTTCCAAGGGAGGTTAGGTGGAAAGAGGAGGATAACAGGATGTTGGGGTTTTTTTCCTAACTGCTGTGGGGGAGACTGTTTCACCTCTAGCTAGGAGAGCTGCCCGTTGCTGGGAGCCGTTACAGGCTGGAGGAGGGGGGAATGTTTTCATCCCCTGTGAGAGGGCTGGATCTGTCCTTTGGCCTGTTTGTCATGAAACCTTAAAAACCTTCCATAGAAGAAGTAATTCATTTGCTTTTTTACTTTCTAGTCTCAAAATACTACCAAGCTGTTTATCCAAGGTTGCCAACACTTCATTAATAAAACACAGTAAATAAAATCCTTCCGTGCCCCATCCTCCTACTGAAGCGGAGAGGGAAGTGTCGGTAACAGCTTTTACAGGGTTTGCTCTCGCTTCCTCTGGTGCCATCACATCGGTGAGCAGTGCCATGGTGCCACACCTCCCTGTGAAGCAGTCCAGCATCACCAGAGCCAGGCGCTGGCTCCAGCGGGTCTCCAGCCTGCTGCCTGCTGCCGCAGCCCCTCCTGCCCTTTTCCCAAGAGCTTTTTTGTAGCCTCAGCCTCCCACCAAGGGGAGATTGCTGCTGGGTGGCCTGGATACTCTGGGTGTCCCATCAGGAGTCCCATGAGAGCTGTTGCATGCTGTGGTCCCTGATGTGTGAGAGCATCTCTCGTGAGACACCAATGTGCTGGCTCGTTCCCCCCCACATCACCTAATTTCCCTGTCACCCAGGACCCCGTAGCTGGGACCCCCCTGCCCTGGGGGCTGCAGAGCACCCTGCTTGTGGCCATGGAGCTGGGTGTGTTGGAGGAGGGAAGGGGCAGGCTCCCCTTCCCAAAACGTTTGCCCTGAGCCCCCGGCATAACTCTTCTGCTGGGGGAGGTGGAGGTGCAGGGAGGAGATAACCAAAGCTGCTGCTTGTGCTGAGAGCGTGTCGCTGGCTCTGTAGCTCACACAGCCAGGAGGGGAGGGGGGGCTGGTGCCATTTGTCAGCTTTTTTTTTTTTCCTGTCCTGCCAACGAGTGGCAGGACGCTGCCTGTACAGTCTCGGCCGGGTGCTGGCCCTGGCCACCGCATGGGAGCTGGGCCAGGTCCTGCTCTGGCCGTGCGTGCGTCCCGGTCCCCTGTGGCTCCGAGCCCAGAAACAAGGGCTCTCTGTGTCCCACTGGTCTCTGCAGCGCCTGACACCAGCCAGTTTCTCCCTCTCCCTGGGGCTCTCTCCTCCTCCTGTGTGGTTTGAGATCACCCTGTTTTCAGGGAAGAGCCAAAAGAGACGCATCGCTGCAGGTGACAGTGTGCGCCTGGGTTAAAACCTCTGCATGGGACATCTGCCCTGGCACGCTTATATTTGCACCCCAAAGCTGTAAGCTTCCAGGGTCAGCCCTGCCCTACGCTTTGTGGGACGGAGGAGCATCCTGTAGGGTCCTGGGCTCCCACGCACGCAGTGGGGGGCAAAAGCAGCATCTGTGATTGCTGGGGCGGACTCAGAGGACTTGCTTTTAAGGGAGGAGCTGCCAGAAAATGATTGCACGCAGACCTTTCAGCTTCTTACATGTTGCAGATGGGAGGCATCCACATTCTTCCTCGCTGCAGGGCTGTTGCCCCATGGGGGGACAACGCCAGAGCAGGCAGGGGCAGCCCAGGTCTGTCTCTGCCCACCTGGGGTCCTGCTCGGGGTTGGCACCGGAGCTCTCCTGGTCCAGGAACCGGCACGTTGGTGCAAATGGCCTTGGGGGGAGGACAGCCACGCCGGCTGCCCGTGCCAGTGGTGCGTGTGGCAGTGGCTGGGGGAGTGCAGCTGAGCACGACGTGGCAGTGCTGTGCCTGTGGCTAAACACTCAAAATGGCTTTTTTTCCTCTCTTCAGGATAAAATTAGCTGGGTCCAAACCACTTGCACAGCCTACCCTCCTCCAGCTCCTTCTGCAGGCCGGGGAGTGGGTTTTGGAAGGAATCTGGTCACCCAGCATCCATGTTGGGACACAGATCCTTGAAAAATGCTTCTTCCTGATTGTTCCTCTAAAGCAGCAGGTGCTGTGTGCCTGTTGTGGCATCGGCTCGAGTGGGCTGAGGGTGCTGGGGCTTGCCCTGCAGTGTTAGGAGCTTGCAGGCGTGGTGTCTGCAGTTCCCATTGGCATGCCAGCACCTCTCTCTGCTCCGCACGTGCAGCATGGATGCAGGGTTCAGTGGAAAACGTTCTTCTGTTCTGCCTTTCATCCCAATCCTGCATCCTTCGGGGGTCACACATCTGTCCTTGTGCATCACAGCTGATGCCCCTTTGGGCATGGCTGCTCCGTGCATGTGGTGTCCTGGTCCCAGGGTGAGAGCCCTCCTTCCCAGACCTCCTGAGCGTGTTTCCCCTCTTTCCCCTGCCGAGCCAGGATCTCCGCCAAGGATCTGAAGAACATGCTGTCTCAGGTCAACTACCGGGTCCCCAACATGAGGTTCCTGCGGGAGAGACTCACGGTGAGTGTCTGACCCCTCTGCTCTCCCAGTTAGCACTGGGGACCCTTGGCAGTCTGTTGCCTGCCTGTGAACAAAACCCGGTGGTGGCTGAACTCCCACAGTACGTTTGCATATTGCAGAGGCTCCCAGCCTTTCCTGGGAGGGCCCCCACCCACGGCGGCGACTGAAGAGGTGCCAGCTCCCGCTGGGTGCTGCACCCTGCCCTGTTTGTGGCCAGCACCCTCTCTTCACCCCATCCTGCCTCCCCCACTCCCCACATTGCTCGTCTCCTGTCGCGGGCTTTGTGCTGGTGGGGTAGAGTGCAGGAGGACAGGCAGTGAGGTCAGGTCCTGCAACCCACTGCCCCTGAGGGATGGGTGGCTGGCTCTGCCAGCATCCCTGCAGACCCCTGAATGAAGGGTCATCCCGTGATGACCAGCCATTTCCACCAGCACTGGGCTCCCCGACCAAAGAGCTGTGTCCAAAGGAGAGCGTGCACTTCAGGTCTTGCAGTTTCCAGATGCTTCAGATGCTCTGCAACAAAAATCTAAAATAATCCTTTCGTAGCTATTCAAGTAAGCGGTAATGCTTTTATCAGCGCTGCGATGCCTTTATGTGGGTAGGCTTGGGGAGTGGCGTAACTCGGTTTAGGATGTGCCTGTGTCCTGGGCACTGCAGGGTCCCTCTGGCCCCAGCAGAGATGTGCTAGCGGTAGGAGGCAAAGTCTGGCCAGGTTCTGGTCTTTTCCTCCTGCTTTTTAACCCAGGAATCCTGGTGAGAGGAGATACTCCTTGGGCCATGCAGAGTTGCTTGTGGCCCCTGTAAAACCTCAGGTGTTTTGTTGTTTTTTTTCCCCAGGACGTGGAGCAGAGGAACGGGGATATCACATACGGGCAGTTTGCACAGCTGTACCGCAGCCTGATGTTCAGCGCCCAGAAAATGGTAAGAGCTGAATTCTCCAGGGCTGGGAAGGGGACGGAGAGATTGTATTTGTTACTGGGCATTCCCTCTTAATTGCCTTTTTAACCCTGCTGCCCTCGGCTAATAGCTTTTGTCTCCTACCTCTGGGCCACGGATGATGGGGAATAAAGAATTTATTACTTTAAGCTGGTTAGCACGGGCTGCTGGGGATGGGGGGGGCGGTGGATGAGCAATGGCTGTAAGGAAAGCTGAGCTGCCCTGCGCTGGTTTGCTGCCCCCACTACCTTCTCGATCAATTTGTGTTTTCACATATGGTGGTGAGATTGAGTGCAAACCTAATGCTTGTGCTTACTCTTTTGCAGATGGATGTCCCGTTCCTAGAAAGGTGGATAATACTCTGTATTTGCTGGGGAGGGGGCTGTTTTCTTTTGCTTCGTAAAATGCTTTGGTGCCTGCAGCAGCGTGTTGGGGATGAGGCATGCTGTGTACCTCTTGCCACCGTGCTGCTTGTGTTTTTGCATTTGAATAAGCATCTTTGCTGTAGACACTCAGCTTGGGTCTGTATGGGCTCTCTTCCTCCCAGACATCCCACTGAGATCCAGCTCAGGTCAGCCGCCTCCAGAAGCAGTCGGTTGGTTTATGTGAATGAGTCAGACCTTGAGCTATCTCCCAGAGGTGGTCCTCGTGGCTGGGGCTGGTTGGCCACAGCACCAGGGGCTGTGCAGGCTGTGCGCAGTGCATTCCCTCTGGCTCCTCTCCGGGCAGTGCCGGTGGTACCACGGCCAGCTGAGCCCTTCCCTGCCCTGTGCGCATCTCAGCCTTGATAAGAAGAGTTTGAATTTAGATATGGAAGCTGAAGAGTGTTAACTTGTCCAGATAATTCCCCATGGTTTCCTCTCTTTTTTTCCTATAACCATAGAAAAGAGTTGGCAGGAACCTCAGCAGACCAGCTGGTTCATCCCTCTGCCCAGGGCAGCCAGTGCTGCCCGGTCCATTTCTGGTTTTTTTTGGTGTTAGTCCCCAGCATAGCCCTCGGCTATCCATTATGGCTTGGTACGTTCACAGACAAGTCTTTTGGTATAATCCTCTACAAACTTCCCTCCTTCATTCCCTGCCTTGCTTCCTTGAGTCCATGTCCTCTGGATACCTGTAGGTCTGTCCTGTCTACAATCACCCCTGGACTGCCCTCCCCCTAGTATGTTCTTTTCACTTTTGTACAAGACAGACCCTCTGTGATATTTTTTTTTTTTTTTTTTGCACAAGTCAGTCCCTCTGATGATTTTTGCTGCCATTCACCAGAGTTTCATGTTATCGTGCCCTTGGCAGTGTGAATCCTGGATGGCTCCTGGAGCAGTCCCTGGCTCTGAGATGTGGATGTATAATCTCAGCTGCTGTGTGTTTGCTGTCCTGCCCTCCTCAGCTCTCTCTGCTCATCCCACTCTGCTCTCACAGCGCTGTTTGCTCGGGGCACATCTTGCTTGCACGTGCCATGGTGGTTGTGGATGGCATCTCGCATGATGCTGGTAACAGCTGGTCGTAATGTGCTGCATGAGTGACCAAAGCTTCTCTCTCTCTGCTTGTCAGGGGTGGAGAAAGGTCTGAGCACTTCAGGGTGTCGCTGATGGAGTTGCAGAAGTTCTTGGTGGAGTACCAGAGGGTGAGCTCAACACAGACCCAGAGGAGGGGTGAAGGGGGTAGGCACTGGTGTCGGTAGGGATCCAGTACTCCAAGGGTAGCCTGGCTGTGGAGCTGGGATGATTCGGTCCTAAGGTGCTCTGCCTGGCACGGCCACAACCTGAGCGCATCCTTCCTGGAGCAGGAGGTAATGCAGGGGGAGCACTGGTGAGGGTAAACCTGGCCTGAGCTGGGTACCCTGGTCAGAAAAGGGACCTGAGAGGAGCAGAGGTCCCAGGAGGGAGGAACTGGTCCGTGGAGACTTACCCAGTCCCTGTGACATTGGCTGGTTCCTGAAGGTTTGCAGCAGCCGAAGCGTCATGGTCTGTCCTGTCTACTTGGGAGGTCTCAGCAGCTCCTGAGGAGCATCCGATTGATTCGATTGCTGACTTTTCCCTTTAAAAGTGACCTCAGGTCATTCACCAAGCACAGCATGCATGCTTGGACATGCACACAGGCGCAAGCAGTGCATTTGTGGGCAGCGCAGACCCTTAAATTTGACTCTTGCCAGGCTCCCATCTCGTTGCTGGTCTCCTCCAAGAGGATGGGGGTGGCTGGCGAAAACACTGCCCTGCCTCATGTGAGAGCAGAGGCCTCCTGCTTTGCACCATCCTCCCCGCCCCCCGCCCCCGTCGTCCCCTCTGCCATCTCCCTGCCCATGGTCTGCAGCGAGCAGAGTTAACCAGCAAGGAGATGCAGCCGTTTTGATGGCCAAATGAAAGACACCCAGGGAGAGAGAGGAGCAAAAGGAAGCTGAGTTGGCTTCTGCTGCTGGAGGAGGAGGGAAGGCAGATGTGTGCAAAGGAGAGAAAGATGCATAGCGTTGAGAAAATGAAGACCACTTAGAAACAGGGCAGATTTCTGCAGTTACGTGCTATCCGGCATTTGTGCTGACAGTTGAATTCCTGGCAGAGACGGTTTTGCATTAAAAACTGCCTCCTTAATTGTTAAAGCTTCTAGCTGGATGAGTAGTGCATGGTTTTGAATAGCACTTTCTGAATTTTTATATTTTATTTTTTTTTGTCTCTCTTGGGTTTGCAGGAGCTCTGGGCTGAAGATGCCCTTCAGGTACAGGAATTCATGTTCAACTTTCTGAGAGACCCTTTGAGGGAGATTGACGAGCCTTATTTCACTCTGGATGAAGTAAGACACCTTGAATGCTAGTGTGTGTGGAGTGGGGTGGAGAGGGTGTGATATCCTGGGTGCGATGAGTGATGGCTCTGCTGTCTGTGTCTTCGCTACAGGGTGGTGATGCTTAGGGGATTGCAGCTCCTGCAAGCTGCGGTGCTGTATGAGGTGAATGCGGTGGGTCACCACGTTGCACAAGAGGGGTGCGAGGGGTTGGCAAAGGGAAAGGCTTAGGGGCTCTCCCCGTGCTGAATGTGTGCAGCTGGGAGTGCTCATCGAGCAGGTCGTTTGGAGGAGGAAAGGGGCTGCATTTGGCTTAATGCCCCTTTGGGGCATGTGAGGGTCTTCTCAAAGCAAGAAGAGCTGAAAACAAAAGAATAAAAACAACTAGAGATGACCATGTCACTGGCTCTCTGGACCGACTCCCACGCAAAGGTTCCTTCACCCACATGGCTTTAGTGAGCTATTGCCTGTCATGTGAGCCACAAAATAAAATGCAGAGCAATTAATTCATCTCCGGCTGGGTCAAAGGATTTGTACGTAGGTATTTGGCGCAGCTCAGATGATAGGTGGCAATGCCTAAGCTGTGGTTACTCAAGCGTGCTGGGTCAGGTAGCTTGTGTGCTGTCTTGGTTGCCTCTGGTCGGTCTGCGCTGAGCTTAGAAAATAGCCACATGCTCGGAGGCTGCTGGTGTGGAGGGTGAGTCGTGTGTGAAGCTAAACTACAGCACCAGCTCCTCGGCACTATTAACACGCTTCTGTTTCTTCCTGAGCAGTTTCTCACCTTCCTGTTTTCCAAAGAGAACAGCATCTGGAACTCGCAACTGGACATGGTGTGTCTGGAGAACATGAACAACCCCCTCTCGCATTACTGGATCTCCTCCTCACACAACACGTAAGGATTAGGGGATGGCTCTCTCCACCCGTCTGCTCCCGGCGTCCTCTTCCCCTCTGCCAGGGTGGGATTCTCCTGATTTTGCCCAATCCCAGTGATGGGTCAAGTAGACTTTTCCAAACCAGGGTCAGTCTCATCAGAGACCTTCCTCTTGGTGCCCCGATCCTCCCTCCATTGTTTAACCATCAATGTTTTGCTCGGACATTGTCAGCACCACACATCTGCACAGACTGATTTCTTACCATTAGCAATGTCATCTTCCACAGCCTCTTTGGACAAATGTGATAAAAGTCTGGCAGGCTGAAACTGGCCATTTTCCTTCTGTGCTGCTAGGATAATCTTGCAGGAGCTGCTCGCTTTGCAGACGGGCCCTGTCTGTGCTGCCCGCTCATGGGCTGCAGTCGCAGCACCTTAGCCCAGGTGTACAGGATGGAGAGCCCAGGCCAGCTGGGCAGCCTGGGGGCCAGGCAGCGAGCTCCTGTCTGCCTGCAAGAGCTGCTCTAACCCTGCTCTCAGGCTGCTTCTGCCCGGTACAGGGGCTTTTCCCTGGCACTGACGCTGCCATCGCTCTGTGAGGCTTACCTCAAGAGCTAGCAGAAAGGCTGGACCTCAGAGCCGAGCTTGCAGCCCCCTGCAGTAGGGGCAGAGTTGAACCCCCTGCTGGGGGAAGGTGGCAGGTCTGGAGGAACGTCGCTGCTGCCACCCCTTACATGGCGGAGGCAGGGCTGCCGTGTCCCCGCGGGCACCCGCAGCTGCCGTGAGCGCGTTGCCTTGCTGATGTGTTCTCTCACGTGAAAGGTACCTGACAGGGGACCAGTTCTCGAGCGAGTCCTCGCTGGAGGCGTACGCCCGCTGTTTGCGCATGGGATGCCGGTGTATCGAGTGTGAGTACCCAGGGCCAGCCCTTCTGTCCCCATCGTCGTGATAGCTTGTGGTGGGTGGGGAAGGCAGGGTGGAAGGTTGGTGTGCCAGTGGCAGCATTGTCACCATGATGTGCCGAAAGGCCTGTGGCTGGTTCCTTTGTGGGGCTGGGGGGTACGTGCCTGAGCTTTTGCTTCCACAGAAAGATCTGGACTCTCATCTCCCTCCTTATTGTGATCCAGTGTGGTTCCCAGCAGCGCTTACTTCAGTCCATCTCATGTCCATGTCCTGCCTGTATTCCAGCCCTTGAGCTAAGTGTCTGCCATGGGTCTCTTTCAGTGGATTGCTGGGACGGTCCCGATGGGATGCCAGTCATCTACCATGGACACACCTTAACCACCAAGATCAAGTTCTCTGACGTCTTGGTCACTATCAAGGAGCATGCCTTTGTCACCTCTGAGTGAGTACAGCAGGGACCTGGACTTCAGCTAGCAGAGCTGCCAGGGAAGCAGAGAGAGGGTAGAGCCAACACTGTAGCAAGGTGAAGCCCACCTTTATCTGGAGATCCAGCACAAGACCACATGCCTGGGACTCGGTGGGAAGAAAGCGTGCTGTTGCACCTCCCAGCCAAAGGGAGATTTCTCCCAGAAAAAAGTTGTGGGAGGGAAAGCTTCTGGTAAACCCCAGTACTTTGCCAGTCCTCCCCTCTGTGCATTGCGCGCAGCGGTGGGAACACCTTGCTGTAGGGTGGTTACACAGAATGCTCAGGACAGCACAGATCACTGTTGATGCACGCTGCTCTTTGAGGGCACAGAGGTTAGGTTTTTGAAATGGAATTTGGAAGGCATTAGTTCCATCTAGATGCCATGCTGGTTCTGAGGGCTTTTTCTCCTCCCAGTTTCCCTGTCATTCTGTCCATTGAGGACCACTGCAGCATTGCTCAGCAGAGAAACATGGCTCAGAATTTCAAGAAGGTCTTTGGGGACATGCTCTTGACCAAGCCAGTAGATATTTCTGCTGACGGCCTTCCCTCTCCAAACCAGCTCAAGAGGAAGATCCTTATCAAGGTGAACTCCCCTCCCCAGCAAGGCTCCTAATTGGAGAGGGTGGGAGCAGATGGGGTGAGGGTGGGCACCCAGGGCAGCCCCTTACCTCTGGATGGGATTGGTTGGAAGTGGAGACCTGGTGCTAAAACGAATTGGAGACAAAGAGCTCTCTTGCTTCAGAGGAGCTGCTGGGAAATGAGCTCAGCATCCTGAGTTCTGCCTTTCTGGAGAGCTTGGGGGAGGTTGGTATTTCTGCTGCAGGAATTGCCTCTGGGAACAAAGGGTGGGACTTCAGAGCCATTTGGTGATCTCTGTCACATGGGTCCTTTTAGTCTGGAGGGACCCACTGCAGCAGACTTGGAGTCTGAGAGTTGTTCACTAGGAAATCCATGCTGCTTTTCCGTGCCTGACCACTCTCGCCCCACAGCACAAGAAGCTGGCAGAGGGCAGTGCTTACGAGGAGCTACCCACGTCTGTCATGTATTCAGAGAATGACATCAGCAACTCCATCAAGAACGGGATCCTCTACCTGGAAGACCCCATCAATCACGTATGTCTCTGCTGCTGTCACCCTGGCCCCGCTCTGTGGGCTCCATAAATGACACGGTAACTCCGCAAGGCACTGCGTGGTGCTGGAAGGGCTGTGGTGCAAACGATCTGAGAGGCCATTGGTCTATCCTGTTTCTCAGGAGACTTTGGAGGCTGGGGGAGTTTTTATGCTGGCTATCTCCTGTGCTCTTCCCTAGGCATCTCCTGTTGGCCCTTGTTAGAGGCAGAAGGCTGAGCTAGAGGGAGCTCTGGGCTGATGCGCTGCAGCTGCTCTTGTGTAATCCGTATAGCCTGTTATCTGTTGCTGCAGTAAGTTCTAGCGATGGCCTGTGTTTCTAGACCTGCCTGCCTCCTACCAAGTGCCTACACACCTAACACACCTAAATGAGCATTCTGCTTTCTAAAGCGCCGAGCATTCGTTTTAGTGTGTCTCTTTACTTATACGCAGTCCACCTCTTCAGCTGCTTTGCTTTGCTGAGGATCTGTCAGGCAAAGTCATGTGCAAACAAAACAGGTTTTTGGAAAATAGGAAAGTGCAATGGTAAAAATGCATAACCTTCCCTGATATCCTCATCTCTGATAGCCCCCGTGCTGAATCCATGCAGAGTGTTTTCTTTTTGCATTGATTTGCTCTTCATTTGGTCATCTCCTTTTAACACATGCTGGGACGTTTGCAGTGTGATCTGCAGTCACTTTGTGTGTAAGAGCTACCACATGCTGGGTTTTTTTGCTACTGATAAATCATGCTTTGGATCTGGGGGATGTCTTGGAAGCTCCTGCGACTCCACAGAAATCAGTGTCGCTGGTGACTGTCCTTTGCAAACCTGATCACCCCTCACTGCTTGTGCTGATCAGGAAGAGATGAACCCATGGACGGGTGGTGGGCCAGCTCGGTGGATCCGCAGGGGGTCTCTTTGCCCAGAGTTTGTTTCCTTCCAGGAGTGGAACCCACATTACTTTGTCCTGACCAGCAGCAAGATCTATTACTCTGGGGAGACAACCAGTGACCAAGGAAATGAGGATGAGGAAGAGCAAAAGGAGGTGAGGGCTCCCTTGCGTGATGGTGAGTTGTGCCCCTGTGGAGAGGACTTGACTGCCCAAGGGCCTGAGCATCTCCACTGCCAGCTGACTTCAGGGGGAGATCCCGTGGCGGGAAGGGTGGGAGCTGCTTCAGAAACCCCCTGGTCCTGGTTGGAAGACCCCAAGCAGGGCAGACTCCGGCACCACGAGCCTGCCATCAGTAAGCCAGGACGGTGGCTTTTCCCCCTGCCAGGTGAGCAACAGCACCGAGCTTCACTCCACGGAGAAGTGGTTTCACGGCAAGCTGGGAGCGGGACGCGACGGGCGGCACATCGCGGAGCGGCTGCTGACGGAGTACTGCATCGAGACGGGGGCCCCCGACGGCTCCTTCCTCGTCAGAGAGAGCGAGACCTTTGTTGGAGACTACACCCTCTCCTTCTGGTGAGGGCCACAGGCACCAGCCTGCTGCTCTGTGTCGCTTCTGGGGTAGTTTCATCTTGACGCTGTCTTTAGTGGTGGGGTCCCGTTCCCCGGTGGCCTGCAAGCAGGTTTCTTCCCCTCTTCTGTGGCCCAGCATCGTGTCAACTCGCTGTCCCAGTGCAGAAGGGTCGAGTCCCTTGGGACCCTTGCGCGATGGGTCTCCTGTGGGACAGGAATGCTGTGTCCAGGCTGGAGCTGTGCCCGCGGCAGGTGCATGATCTCCATGGATTACCCTGCTTTACCCCCTCCCTCTTCTGCAGGCGCAACGGCAAGGTACAGCACTGCCGGATCCACTCGCGGCAGGATGCCGGCAGCCCCAAGTTCTTCCTGACAGACAACCTGGTGTTCGACAGCCTGTACGACCTCATCACCCACTACCAGGAGGTGCCGCTGAGGTGCAACGAATTTGAGATGAGGCTGACTGAGCCCGTGCCACAGACCAATGCTCATGAGAGCAAAGAGTGAGTGTGTGTTTTGGAGGTGGTGGGTCATGTCCACTGGGCAGATAGGACCTCATGGGGAGCCCTCCCAGATCTCTCCTTGGTCATTCCCTCCTTTTTGAGGCTCTCTGGTTGCCACTTGCTCCCTGCTGAGCTCTCTGTGTCACAGCAGCCACACGGGCCAGCTTCGTTGTCCATGGAGCTGGTTGTTGTGGAAGTTTGGTGCAAAGCCGGGAAGTACCGGGCTTGGTTGGGATGCCCTCGCCCACGTTGTGCATCACCACATGGCTCTGTTCCTGCCTGCCCCAGAAAGGAGAAGACAGCCCTGTTGCAGTGTTCCGTACATGATGATCTGGGCTCCCTGGCCTCCTTTTGAGGAGTCAGGCAGCTTGTAGGGGCTGGAGGAGAAGCCATGTGGCATGGCAGCGGTGTGGGGTGAGCTGGAGCTGTGGAGACCTGTGCGTGGTGACATGTCTTTCCTGAAAGGTGGTACCACGCCAACCTCACCCGGGCCCAAGCCGAGCACATGCTGATGAGGGTGCCACGCGACGGAGCCTTCCTGGTGCGCAAGAGGAGCGAGCCCAGCTCCTACGCCATCTCCTTCAGGTGTGTCCTGGGGAGAAGGGTGATGGGTGCGGGGGGTGGAACTGGGATGCTGCAGTGTGTGGGAGAGCAGGAGAGGGGCTGCGAGCCTGACACCAGGCTTCCCAGAGCTCTTCTCACTGCTAGATAAATCCTATAGCCCCTTGAGAGCCTTTTAGACCCTGATCTTCCATCTTCTGATGGGAGATGGCTGTGCTCAGCAGCCAGCCCCAGGGCACCTTTTGCTTGGGTGTCTTTATTTTGGCAGAGACCTTCTCTTGCCAGGTGCCAAGTGGCTTCTCTCTTTCTTTCCACCTGCCAGGGCAGAAGGGAAGATCAAACACTGCCGAGTGCAGCAGGAGGGCCAGACTGTGCTGCTTGGCAACTCCGAGTTTGAGAGTCTTGTGGACTTGATCAGCTACTATGAAAAGCACCCACTGTACCGCAAGATGAAGCTGAGGTACCCCATCAATGAGGAGACGCTGGAGAAGATAGGGACAGCGGTGAGTGTGGGTGGCTGTTGGAAGAGCTAAGCCAAGGGGTGATGGACAGGTCCATTTTGAGCTGGTCCCTTGAAGGGGTGGTGTGTGAGCCATCCCTGTGCTTCCCAGTCCACACCTCTTGGGGCTTCATGCCCTGTTGGAAACACTGGGTTGAGTGAAATCTATTGCTGCTCCCCTGACCCAGGTCAGCAGGGAGTATGGGCTTGGGCATGTTTGCTGCGTGCAGCATCATTTTTGGTCTTGTGCCTTCCCTGGGGCGTTCTCCCTACCCCCCCAAGGTAGGGGGCCTGTTCTCCTTCAGAGCCACTGCTGTAACTGCTGGCCCTTTGCTTCCGCAGGAGCCGGACTACGGAGCCCTTTACGAGGGACGCCACCCCGGGTTCTACGTGGAAGCCAATCCCATGCCCACCTTCAAGGTATGCTCACTGCTTGGCATGAAACAGCCTGCAGGGCCTGAGGGTTTAGCAAGTGTCTCTGGTTTCCAAGAGCTGTATTATTTTGCGCACCTTTCCAGCCTGTGAAGGGGAGCCCTGCTCTAGGCTGAGCCTGCAGGTTCCCAGCCTGGGCTGCCTCTTGTTTGCTCCAAAGCAAACCCATCGGTGGCTCCGACGCAAAGGGAAGTGCCCGTGCAGGGCCATACCACGCTTGTGACTTCTGGTTTGGCATGAATGTGTGCCTTGATTTGTTCTGCAAGGGTCACTAGGGTCTGGCAGCCTCTGGCAGCAGGGTTGGATGCTGCCTGCACACGACATGCCTCACAGCCCCTGCAGCAAACCCGTCTGCAGTGGGAGCTGATCTCTCGTCCCACGGGCTGGCTGACCATGTGTCCATCTGCTCCCCGGCCTCACGGGACCCCTCCTCATTGCAGTGCGCAGTCAAAGCCCTGTTCGATTACAAGGCACAGCGGGAGGACGAGCTCACCTTCACCAAAAACGCCATCATCCAGAATGTGGAGAAACAGGAAGGAGGCTGGTGAGTTGGTCCTGAGCCTCCTTTTTTCCCTCGGGGACACAGTCAAACCTTGGTGTTACCGTCCATACAGAGGTGTCTCTCCTCTAGGGGTGGCTCTGTCTGGGGATTTCCCACAAGCGGCACAGCCCCACGAGTCCTAAAAGCAGATGACGGAGGAGCTGCCTGTCCCCCGTGACCCCCAGCCAGGATGCTCTGGGATCCCACGGTGGGTGCTGACACTGCCCCTTCCCTCTCTTCCAGGTGGAGAGGAGATTATGGTGGCAAGAAGCAGCTGTGGTTCCCTTCCAACTACGTAGAGGAAATTACTGGTCCCAGTAGCCTGGAGCCAGAGCGGGAGGTGAGCTTATGCCTGAGCAGAGCAGGGAGGGGTGGTGGGGAGGAGTGCATGTGAGCAGCCCCCTGGGCCTGGCTGCACTGCCCAGCACCGTCCTGCCTGTGCTTCGTTCCCAGCAGCATCTGGATGAGAACAGCCCCCTGGGAGACCTGCTCGGAGGTGTCCTGGATGTGCCCTCCTGCCAGATCGGTGAGTGCCAGCGAGGGGTGGAGAACAGGGAGGGTCTTACAGCCTTGTTGCGTAATGTCTGTGGATCTCCTGGGCCAAAGGGCTTCGGTCTCCATCTGTCTCTAGGCACCCCTGTGCCTGCTGCAAGCGAACACCAGTCCATGTGTGTGCTTGCCGTGTGGTGACACACTCCGCTGCTGCTCCCGGCACGGAGCGTGCCTTGGGATTTGGGGCTCAGGCATGTCCTGGCAGCCTGAGTACAGCTGAGGAGCACTGGGGGTCCTGCCAAGAAGCCACTCCAACACGCCTGGAACCTGGTCTCGGGGGCAGCTGCCCCACGGGCAAGGGAGCTCAGACCAATTTTTTAGGCTCCTCCTTTTCTGTAAGGATTTGTACTCCCTTGCATACGTGTGGTCCAGCCTCTGTGCCGGGCTGCCGCAGGCTCTGGGGCTCCTGGGTGCTGGCTGAGCTGGGTCTGCAGCTCCCTGCCGTCCCTCAGCTCCTTGGAGCCCAGAGGTCGTTGTGCTCCAGGTGGCTGTTCCCACCTGGGCACTTCAGGGCACAGAGTGAAGGAAGATGCAGGCATGGGAGGAAGATGCAGGAATGGGAGGAAGAAGGTATTACAAAGGCCCCGTGAGGCTTCTCAGCCCATTGGGGTACACTCTGCATCCTCACCTGTTGCTTCTTGGGCTCCATCTGTGGCCTCCAATGACCAGGAATGGGAACATCTCCTAGCTGAAGAGTTCCAGGGCATCTCTGAAAGTCCCTCCATGTCTGTCCTCTCCCTTCCTCCCTCTGTGGTGTGAAGGACTTGGCTCAGCATCTGCTTGTGACCTTGCCCTCTGCTCCCTCTCCCCATGCAGCCATCCGCCCCGAGGGGAAGAACAACCGCCTCTTCGTCTTCTCCATTAGCATGGCCTCGGTGTCACGCTTGTCCCTTGATGTGGCAGCTGATACACAAGAGGACTTGCTGGACTGGGTGAAGAAGATCCGGGAGGCAGCCCAGACAGCTGATGCACGGGTGAGTCTGGAGAGCCCTTGGCAGGGGAGACATCTCCTTGCCACGTCCTGGATTTTCCAGGAGTCGAGGAGCAGGTGGAGGCTGGTGGGAGGGTGGCAAGGTAGCAGCCTGCAATGAGTGGCAGAGCAGTTACAAAGATGATAAAGCCAGAGTGATCTTTGACAACATAGCAAGGGGTGGTGGCCATGCATTGTGGCTTTGAGAGTTTTGGGCTGGACGTCTGGGAAGACTGGTCCGTTGGGAGAGTGTTTCAGCCTCAGGAGGTGGGGGAATCTCCATCCATGGAGGGTGACCAGGCTCAGCTACAAGGCCACAGCCGCCCTGCGCTGATACCGGTGCCAGTCCTGCTCCAGGTGGGAGGTGGGACCCACCAAGGGCCCTTCCCATGGGTGCTGTCGTGGTGTTCCACCGTGCAGACCCAGCAGACCTGCTAGTGATTCCCACAGCATGGGCAGGAGTGGCCACTCCAGGTGAGCTGGGTTATCCAGCGCCGCTGCTCCCACCTGGCCGTGACACCTCATTCTCCCTCTGTTGGCAGCTCTCTGAAGGGAAGATGATGGAGAGGAGGAAGAAGATTGCCCTGGAGCTTTCGGAGCTGGTGGTCTATTGCCGACCGGTGCCCTTTGATGAAGAGAGTGAGCATCTGCTGGTCTGGTGGCCACCACAGGCAGTCACCATGGCATTACAGACCCTGCGGTGTGCCCCGAGGTGCTGCTTTGGCTAGATCTCAGCAGAGGGCAGATGTCCAAAGCAAGCTGGAACCAGCTTACATTGGAGCTCTGGAAATGTCCTTCTCCAGAGGGTGGAAGTTCCCTTCCTCATCCCTCTGTTGCTGGGATCTGTTACCCTCCAGAGCAGCTGCTGAGGGAGTGGGGCTGGAGACCGTCAAGCCCGATCACTGAGAGTGGTTTTGATGCTTTCAGCTGTCAGTGTCGGGCACCCAGCAAACACCTGCTGGGGCAGAGCAGGTTCTGCACTGCCTGATGGTACTTGAGCCAAGGGCAGAGAGGATGGTGTTAGTGGGGTGGTTGAAGCGTCTGGAAAGGGAATGTGCTCCTGGCTTACACTGTGCTGTCTCCTCCCAGAGATCGGCACAGAGAGGGCCTGTTACCGAGATATGTCCTCCTTCCCCGAGACCAAGGCGGAAAAGTATGTCAACAAGATCAAAGGCAAGAAGTTCCTGCAATACAACCGCCTGCAGCTCTCCCGCATCTACCCCAAGGGCCAGCGCCTCGACTCCTCCAACTACGACCCCCTGCCCATGTGGATCTGCGGCAGCCAGCTGGTAGCACTCAACTTCCAGACCCCAGGTGCGGGCAGCAGGCGGGGAGGGTGGGCAGGCTCCTGGGGTACCCTGCGCCTCCTCCGAGCCACCAGCCTGCACGCCTGCTGGCTTGGTCCCAGTAAACAGAGGGTCTGGGAGGGACTCTGGGTCTGGGAGGGGCTCTGCAGGGAGCAAGACCCAGTGTTCAGGTCCGGGCTGCAGGGGAAATGTGCTGCAGAGGGCTGGGTTGGCCAAGGGAGCTAGGCTGAGCCAGGAGGTTGTGGTGCCAGGAGGACAAGATGAAATGAAGAGGAAGCAGGGAGTTCCCCTGAGGTCCCTGGTGACTGGCAGGGCAGCAGAGTGGTACCAAAGGGGGACAGTGCAGCCCCAGCCTTGGGACACCAGCTGGTTGCAAGGTCTGAGTCAAGCTCGCTGCTCTGCTCACCAGCTTCCAGTCCTGCTCCTGCCAGGCTTCCCCCTTTCCCTGGCCCTTGCCAAACCCTGCTGTGAGCCTGTTCAGCTCACCAACCCACCAGAAAACTACCTGCCTCTTTTTTTCTCCTGCTTTTCCATTCCTTTTGTGAACTCGAGCATCTCGCAGGGTGGTTTGGCAAATGCCAGAGCCAGCACAAGGAAAGCTGAAAGGAGAGGGAGGAAAAGAAGGAGGTGACCTGTGGTGCACCGGGTAGTTGGGCAGATCGTGCATGAGAAAGTCACCCCATGGCCCCAGCACGTGCACAGGCTGCAGTGAGGCCGTGGTGCATGAGGCATTGCCAAGGGATGGGCCAGGTCCCCTTGCAGAGGGCTTCCCGTGAGGCACCAATAATCCAGGTGATCTGGCTCGTGGAAGGGGCACAGGGTCTCCTCCCTCCATCTCCTGCCTGTGCTCTCCAGACAAGCCCATGCAGATGAACCAGGCCTTGTTCTTGTCCAGCGGCCAGTGTGGGTACGTCTTGCAGCCAGCCAACATGCGGGATGACATCTTTGACCCCTTCGACAAGAGCACGCTGCGGGGTGTTGAGCCGCTCTCCATCTCCATTGAGGTCAGTACCTCCTCCCAGCGTGGGAGGAAGACAGGGTCGTATCCAGGCGGTTATACCAAGCTTGGGGTGATAGAATGGTTTTTCCACGCTCCTGGCCTCTGTCTGCAGCTGCCTCTCACCAAAGCCCTCAGCCCCTGGCTGGGATCGCAGGCTTGGAGACCCCTTGCCGAAGTGGGGTACCCGAGGGATGCTGCTGAGGGAAGCGCTGCCAGCCTCCCCGGCTGCCTGGAGAGCAGGAGCAGGAGCACCCCTGGGTGCTTCCCCCAGGACCCCTCCTGCCCAGGGGCCTGTGCCAGCAGGTGGCATCCCTGAGCCGCGGAGGTGGCATCCCTGTCCCCAAAGCTTGGCTGGGACTGCCCGCATGATGGCTCCCAACGGGATAACACAAGAGCTGTGCCTTGTCCCCTCCTTGTCACTCAGTTGCTCTGGTCTCGATGTTTCCATGCCGCCTTGCTCATGGCCCCTCTCGGGAAGAAGCTCAAGGTCAGAGCGGACTTTTCGGCCTGGTCTGCGTTGCACTGTTGGTGATGATGATAAGAGTGTGTGTGTGTGCTGGTAGGGGGTAGTGGAGGATGGACTGTGGATGCTCGTTGAATCTTTTTGTTCCCAGATGGTGGGACTGGGGCTGGACCATGCCTGTGTCAGCTCACAGAGCTGCACAGCAGAGGCTCTGCAGGGGTACAGGACAGCTTGCCAGGCAAAGCCCCTGGAGGGATGGGAAGGCTGTGACTGTGCCAAACCAGATGGCCCTCGTGTTTGGACCAGCGGCTGTCCCACTAGCCTGTACAGGCATCCCTGGTGGTCTCGGAGCTGAGCTGAGGGTCAGCAGTCTCCTTTGCAAGTCTTTTCAGCTCAAGCAGACCTTGGGGAGGAGGCAGAGGAGATCCTGCCTGTGGGCGCTCACAGGTTTCCAACAGCATACCCAAACTGCTCCTCTGAGGCCACCTCTGTTTTGGCATGATCCCACCTAAGAGAGCCACAGACCTTTTCAGTGAGGACGCCCCATCGTGTCCCATCTGCACCATTGACTCTGGATCCACTGTCTCCCTAAAAATCCCTGGCACCGTTTCCCTGCACTGCCTGTTTCCCAAAGTCTTCCTGCATCTTGAGATGCAGCTGCAACCACCAGGTGTCAAAAGTCCCTGTGCCACAGCCTGTCACTGTCTCCTTTAAGAGACAGGCTCAGCCTTTTGTCCTCTGGCAAAACTGCCCGATGTCCCCACCAAAGCCAGCTTTCACGGATGGAGAAGCCGTCCCGAGCCCAGCATGACTCAAAGCACATGATCCAGCATTGGCAGCGTGTCCTTCCCCTGCAACAGCAGCGTGCTGACAGCATGCTGGAGTGACATATGGCCACTGGCAAGAGGGAGCTGGGATTTCTTTCTCCTGCAAGGAAGCAGGTTGTCATTTGAGTGGAGCACAGACTGTGCTATGAACAGGAGGCAGAGCAGCAGCAGAGCTGCTCCTTTTCGTCAAGCCAAGGCAGGAGGGCCAAGAAGTTTCAGCAGAGAAGGAGGTGTCCAGCATAGCTCTCCAGGCAGGGGGAGGCGGCTCAGCTTGGCAGCCCAGTTCCAGCTTGGCAGGCTGGGGGATGGATGCGGTGGTCCCAGGGCTGGCTGTACAGGCGGCAGACAGGCACCTGGGGCAGTTCAGCTGCCTTTTTTTATGGCTTACAAGTCAAACTGGTGATCAGTAACACCGTAGCAGCTTCCAGGGGTGGGAGCTGGTTTTCTCTGAGAGGCAGGCTGTGCTGGGCTGCCTGTCAGCATCTCTTCTCTCTCCAATCGGCAGAGCCAGGCTGATTTATTTGGAAAGAAAATGTCTCGGTATGCAAACACAATTTTTTCCTTTGCTTCCATCTCTTACCAAGTCTCTCCTGCTCTCTGCCCAGGTCCTGGGAGCCCGGCATCTTCCCAAAAATGGAAGGGGAATTGTTTGTCCATTTGTGGAGGTGGAGGTGTCTGGCGCCGAGTACGACAACGCCAAGCAGAAAACCGAGATCGTGGGTGAGTGGGTTAGCGAAGGGAAGGGAGAGGGGTGTACCACCACTCCTGCCCGCAGCGTGAGCCGCAGAGCCTGCGCTGGGCTGGGGGCTGCCATGCTGTCCATCAGCTCAGCATCAGCCGAGGCGGGCGGCAGGGGCACGGGGCTCGGGGGGGCTGCCTGTTGACAGCAGTGTTTTGTGACTAGCCGACAACGGCCTGAACCCTCTCTGGACGCCGAAGCAGTTCCACTTTCAGGTCAGCAACCCCGACTTTGCCTTCCTCCGCTTCGTGGTGTACGAGGAGGACATGTTCAGCGATGAGAACTTCCTGGCTCAGGCCACCTTCCTGGTGAAAGGCTTGAAGACGGGTAAAGCACTTGGGGAAGCCAGGAGGGGGTGTCGTGGTGGTCCTCACCAGTTTGCTAATTGCATCATTAGCCTGGGAGCCACAGAGTTTCACAGGAGGATGCTGTCAGTCCCCAGGCTGGCTCAGTCCCTCCTGTCCCCATGACAGGTCACAGCCCCAACCAGGTAAAGGAAGGAAGAAGCCACTCCTAATAACCCTTGGGGCCAACTGCCACTTGAGGGGAGCTGGGGGAGGGGAGGGCGGTTGGAGAAGACCCACTTGAGTTCTGTGCCAGGGGACCAACACGTCCGTGCCTGTGCTACAAGTGATGCCGGTGCTGTCTCTGCCACAGGTTTCCGAGCTGTACCCCTGAAGAACAACTACAGCGAGAACCTGGAGTTGGCTTCCCTGCTCGTCAAGATAGACATTTTCCCTAGCAAGGTATGGTGGGTCACGCACGAGAAGGTGACGCTGCTGCAGGGCTGAGGAGCAAAGGCAGCGAGCCCTGCTGGGTGCTGCCCTGTTCGGAGCAGCGATGCTCAGCGTTGCCTGGCGGAGTTTCCAGTGCTGCTCTGTAGTGATGCACAGAGGGTTGGGTGAGATGGCAAGCGCTGGCTTTGCCTCCTGCAGCGAGTCAGGGCGTTTCAGGCAGGGTCCTGCCTGGGCTGCATTTGACCTGCTGGGAAATCCCTGCAGCAAAAGCTAAAGGAGGCAGATTTGCTCCGTTCCAGTCCCTGTCTGCGCTCTGAGGAAGTTACAGCTCAGTATCACGGAGCCTGGCTGGCCTGGGGCTGTCTGCGTTGGCATAAGCAGAGGGCAGGGCTCCTTCAAAGGCAGATGTTTATTTCTTCATTTAAAATGATGCTGGTGTGAGCCAGTGATGGTTGTTAAAGACAGAACAGCTGCATGTTGCAAACCCTAAGACCCCATGAGCCCTGGACACACTGCGTGGCAGCTTGCAGGGCCCTGCACCAGGACTGCTTTTACTAGAAGACTTAGGCTTTGAAATCCCAAGCCCTTTACTACTGTATTTTTTTTCTTTTTGTCTGATCCAAGCAGGAGAATGGCGAAATAAACCTCTTCAGTGCTTCAGCCTTACGGGAACGAGCAGGGGATGCTTCCAATCAGCTGCTGGCGAGCAGAGGCAGAGAGGGGTCCTTCGAGTCGCGGTACCAGCAGCCCTTTGAGGACTTCCGAGTGTCGCAGGAGCAGCTAGCTGACCACTTTGAGAGCCGGGAGCGAAGGTGTGCCAGCACTCACTGAGCTCCTCCCAGCACGAGACACCCCCCCCAGCATTTAGTCTCCTTGATGGAGGCAGACAAACAGCCTCCCAGTAACCCAGAGCGGAGCTGCAGCCTTGTTTGCTGCATGAAAACTCTAAATATCAGTACGAAAGTTGTGCCAGTCCTTTGGGAAATCGCTGCTTTGGGTTCTCTGGGAGGAGGGTGGGACACGGAGCTGAGCCCCTGCTTTCCTCCTTCCTTTTGACACTGGCATTGCCCATCATTATCCCTCGGTCAGCCTGAGCCATGTCCCTTCTCTGTGCCCCCTGCAGGGTACTGCGGAGGACCCGGGTCAACGGGGACAACCGGCTGTAGCCCATCTCGGCGGGCGAAAGCACCTCCAGTGCTTGTGAATCTCACGGCACGCTGTGAACTGGTTTCTATGGAAACGGCACTGCTATGGCCTACTTTCAGGCAGCTTTTCCAGTTTCTCTGCTGAAGTGTGTTCGAGTGGAGAACTAAAAAAAAAAAAAAAAAAAAAATTGGAAAAAACCCAAACCCCTAACCAACCCCAAACACCCACCAACCTTCACCACCAAGCCCTTAACGAAGCGTAGCGATGCGTACAGCCTGCCAGCCGCCGAGGTGAGAGACGAAACTGTCTATAATCACACAGAAAGAGACCCAAAACCCCCCAACCAGCCCTCCACCGTCGCTGTTCCGCCTGTGCTCCCAGAGATCCCGCTCCTGCGCCGCTGCTGGAGGCCCGTTGCAGCCATCCTCTGGGTGAGGGGGCACGTCAGCCACCCAGGCAGCCAATATCTTCTGTCCTGGCGGCATCGCATCTACCTACCTGTATAGCCACTGCCTATGGGTCCAGTAGTGAAACTCTACATTTACAAGGCTGCTCTAGCTTTAAACGACAATAAAAGTGTCAGTATTACACACATGGTGTCTCAGGTGTCTGGCAGTTTGCCCCCCTAGTGTTTCAGGGGAGAGCTGGGGTGGCTGCACTGCTCCCCCCATCCTCCTGGCTTTAGGTGGGGGGTTGCAGCTACTGGGGGGAGAAATAACCAGGAGGGGCCCCAGGTTTAATGTTCACTCAAAAGGGTAAAATAAGGGTATGTGCTACAGCTCACCATGCTTTTCTGAACCAGACTGGGGACAAGCAGTTACTCCAGGCTGCAGAAGGGCTCCTAGGACGAAGGTATTTGGGCTCTGGCACGCTGCTGGGTCGGTCACTTGTGGTCTTACCCTGCAGGTAAGTTGTCATGCTTTTAAAACAAATGGGAGGGTTGTGACTGAGCATTCCCCCCTCCCCACCAAGCAGCTGGGGTGCATGGGGAGGGCTGTGCCCTGCACAGGGCAGTTCTCGCTGTTGTGCGCTGGTAGCACTGGGCACAAGGGCACCATCATGGACTTCCCCGAACCTAAGTGCAATCACCAGTCAACTCACATTTATCTTTTACGCTCTTTATTTAGGAACAACCAAAAATGTCTGGTTTCATTTCAACAAACTGTACAAGCAAGCTCTTCCCCTCGCCCACCCTCACATCCACATATACAAAAGGAAGGGAAACTTGCCATTCACTTCTCAGAAGTGGCATTGTTGCTACAGGGAGTTCTCGCCCTCAGAATAAGAGCAGGTAAAGTCCATAGCAGGTACAAGCTACCCTAGCCCTAGTAATAGCTACAGCCCACAATCACAGGCAGCTTCACTTTTTTTTCCTCTTGAAAACCTTTACCAAAAGTAAAAACTATTTCCTGTCTCACACGATTGCCAAGGTGACCATCTAAAATTGTGGTCTTAAAAAAAAACACAATTAATAACCCCACTGGAACCCCCCACACCTCCCTGGTACAAAGACGGTTTACACAGCAGAGCCCTCGCTCTGCTCCCTAGCTGCACGGCCACCCTTATGAAAGGTCCCGTTGCAGCTACAATTACATTTTCCTTTGGATAAATCCAAGCAAAAATTCCAGGTCATTCAGCACCAGCATGATTTCTAAATAATAATTAAAAAAAAAAAACCAAAAAAAAAACAAAGAGACCCCGTTAGGCTGACTTTGTGGTCTGCTGAGAAACAAAGTGATCAACACACTGTTCCCAAAGTCTCTCTTTTAGTGCAATGTTAGTATGTGCAAGGGGAATCACAGCCACGTACCCATAACACCACCACGAGCCAGATGGGGCAGAGAGAAAGTGCAATTTTAGCAAGACGTTTTCTATGCCGTGGATTCCTAGCCCAACCTTCACTAGCACCAGTAAGCAAGAGTCCTCCTAATACCACCTTCCACCAGTACAGGGAAAAAGTGGCTTTAATTGTGCCATCAAAATATGGCCAGCGTCAGCCAACAGAGCACTCTTTACTGGAACAGGTGATAACATGAAAACAAAAAAAGAAATAAAAAAAAAAAATCACTGCTTAGGTAACAGAGCTCCCTTGCTCTGCTTTAAAGTTTTGCGACGCTGATCCAGCATTCCTGGCAGGGACCACTGCCAGTAAAACATACAGCAGAAACTAAACTTGATAAAAAGAAGTACAGCTTGCAAGTGTCTCACCCCCCCTCCATTTGCAGTGTTGCCTAATCTTACCCTGCTGGTTTTATGATCAACTGAGAAATTACAACAGAGCTTACTGCCATGAGCTGAATCACATCAGGCCACCAATTCATTTGACAAGAGCAAAGCCAAAATTACCTGGGCAACAGGAGAGCGAAGTTTACATCCGTTTTAAATACTATCAACTTGACTGGAAGGTGCATCATTGTATTAACTTTCTTATTTCTGCCTAAGTGCTGAAAATCATCTTTCTCTTCTGATTCCCAGTGGCCCAGCCTCCAAATATCACCTTCTGATCAGGTTACCTCTGTAATGTCTCCAAGAGAGGGGCTGCAGAGAAGACAGAATACAACACTTCTACCCCTGACCAAAAATCGTTGCTTCTCATTAAAAAAATAATAAATAAATACCCCATCCCAAATGGAAAACCAGCCTTCTACAGCCTCCTTTTCCTCCTGAACAGACATGGGACACCTAGCAAAAATTAATCAAGCAGGTTCCTTGCAGCTCCAGCTTCTGTGCGAGCATCGCCTGAGCAGGTTAAGGCTCTGCATTCAGCTGTGGGCTTCTCTTGGTGACCAACGCAAGCCCCTGGCAGGGAGGGGACATGCTGCTGTGCTAAATACCTGTGGCTGGACCTCTGCAGGCATTTGCTGGATGCCATGCATCGAAGCAATCACCTGTGCTCAATCCTGTCACCTCGGCTGTGGGCCAGTGGAAATAGGAGCCTGTGAATTATCGGGGTTTTAGCATTCTGCTCAAAAAAAAAAAAAAAAAAGGGAAAAAACCCCCAGAATGGTCTCCAGGATGTTAATTAAGGAGCTGAAAAATAAGCTACCCAAATAAAACACACAGCCATGTCTAGAAATCTCATGGCAGGGCCTGCTGACATGAATGAATGAAGTAACTGTTCCTTGCATCAGGAGAACCAGCAGCCACTTACATGAGCAAGCCAGGTACAGCACAAATCAGCGTTTCAGGTTATTAAGCAATTGGATTGTGTCCTTAATCTAAGCAGCCTCAGAGATATAAGTAACAAGATTCACGTGGATTAAAAATGATAGTTACTACTGTGCCTGTCGAGCCCAAGCTCACACATGGTGGGTGGAGGTAAAAAATTTCATTTCCCTTCCTTGCTGATGCTGGCTACATGACCTCTCTCTTACACCCCTCCTTTCAAGTCATATAGTCATCTTTGATTAGATGATAAATATTCACACACTGTAGAACTGTGGTGACACTTCCTCTTAACACCAGAAGAGCTGCTGCTGGGACTGTCAAGCCACCTCTCAATTTTTCCTTTCAGTTTCAGATGCAAACACATTCCTAATGTCCTGCACCAAAACCTGAATCTATTTGGAGAGGACACCTGCTTCTCCTCAGCTTCAAAAACGATGCAATAGGGAAACAGAGGACCACAGACCCTTAAAAAATCTTCAGCTTATACTTTCATGGAGATTTCAAGTCAACTAAAAAATGCAGATAACAAGGAATGTAGGAGTTAGAAAGGGAACTCGATTACTTTTTTGTTTTTCTGTCTCTAAATCTTACCCTCCCCACGCAATGGGGCTTGCCAGCCCAGTTGCTGCGTCCGAGGGGAGTCTGAATGGAACCACTTTTTAAAATTCCTCCGACCCAAAAGAAAGAAAACTCCTGCTGTGCTTGTATGAATGCATGGAGACAAAGCTCAAAAACCTCAGCAGCTTCCAACCCTCAAGGCTGGTTTTTCTGTGTACACTGGGAAATTCTCCCTCTAGCTCACAAGACTTCTCTTTTCAGTTTTTCTGGAAAACTGGCCGAATACAATCCAAGTGCAAAAACTTCCAGCTAGTGCACGGAAAAATGGTTTGAAGGGACCATTTCATACCATAGTCCTCAAGCATTTCTGTAGATGGAGCGGGGATCACTCTTCCAATTAGCCATAGACCTTTAAGTGTACACCAAAAATCCCACAGAAAATCACCTTGAATGGGCAAACTACACTTCCAACACGTTTATATAGCAAGTAGTTAGTAAAAGTGTACATTTTTAATGTACATCTTAATGCAATAAAGAATCAATGGCATATCTGAACTGTATATATGTGTACTTAAATAAACCTGCATGTACATAGACACTAGAGAGTAAATTGACCTACCTGTATTTGTTCTCTGAAGGTAACACTGTACATACACTCATACTCTTGGGCCGCACGACTCCCAGATCTGCTACCTCTGGCTCCAGGACCACCCAGATTCTCCCCTCGCCTGGAACATTTTGGGGTGTGCAGGATTGTGCCCGTGAGGGTGAACCCCTGGAGCTCTGGCTGTCTCTGCAGCGCAGCCACCCCTGCTCTCCCAGAGGAGAGCCGCGGGGCTGCTGCCCACCTGGGCGACAGGAGGCAGAGGGGGGATTGCTGCCAGTTATGCCTCCAACCACGGCGTGGCCAGCACTAGTGCTTCCAAAGAGAAAGAAATTGAGGGAGCCTGGTGTCACAGCAGGGTGTTCTGGGTCAACGCCACCCCGGCTCGAAGCATTTGGGGGATTCATCAGCCTGCCAAGGGATGGCTGCAGGGTGGGTGCCTGCCTCCGAGCACATCACCCCCGGCTCTCTTCAGGGTGCAGGTCATCTCCTTCTGAAGCAAATGCTTGCTCCTGGCCGTGTGGGTTTCACCATGGGCCAGCGGAGCGACATGAGCTCAGGCGCAGGCACCTACCATGCAGGCACGTACCGCCAGGCGGGAGAAAGCCCTCACTCTTGTAAAGCCCTGAGCAGATAAAGTTGAGCAAGGCGGCCTCTTAAACAGGGGACGAAGAAAGAATTGGAAAAGCAAGGGCAATTAAAGGTAGAAATCAGACACCATCTTTGGAAGAGGTTCTGAAAGAGCTTTTTTGTTTTTAAACCAGATTTTTTTGTAAATCTCTGGATCCGATCCTTTGGGGTTTGCTACCCACCCTTCTAATAAATATCATTTACCACCAACAATAAAGTCTCCCACATTAAAAAGCTCTCACTAAATAAAAACCTTCTACTGAAAAAGCTTGGCTGAGTTAGTTTGGCAAAAATAAGGAGCTATGACTACTCTCCATAAATACATCAGCGGATAAACACCAAAAACTATTTAAGTTAAAGGACAATGTTGGCTCCAAAACAAACCAGGAATGAACCAGCCATGAATTAATTCAAACTAGAAATTTAAATAAAGTTTCTAACCATTCAAAGGCAGTGAAGTTCTGGAATAGCCTTCCAAGAGCAACAGTGAAGGCAAGACATGGAACCAATTTTGAGCTGGGATTTGATTAGCTTGTGACAGAATGGTCTGACACAGCATTTGGCTGGAATATTCAGCTCAAGAGTTTCCCTTCCAGACCTTGTTTTCTGTTAGAAAAGAATAATAAAAAAATCTTCAAATAGTTGCATCACACAGCAACCACCCAAGACAACATGGGCACATAAAAAATGTACAGGTACTGGCAAACAGGAAGGTTAAATGGGAAATTTATTTTGCTGTTTCGCCAGAACTGTTGCAGATGGACTGGGGAAAAAATGGAAAAAAAAGAGGAGGGAAAAAAAAAAGAAAAAGAAAAAGACTGGAACAAACACTTGAAGTTACCAGCGCTGCTGCAGGAGGATCTGTCATGTAGTGCTGCAACAGGGAAACTTCCTGATTGCAGAAGAGCTGCTGCCTCGCCAATCCCTTGGAGACGACAATGACTTGAACCACTTGCACAGCAATGCTACGTATTCTCTGTGTTTGTTCTCTGAAGAACAGCTTGTTCTCTCTGAACAATGAAAAGGATTCCAGGTCAGGATGGAAAAATTATTATATGCTAGTTCTCAGTGATTAAAGGGAGCCTTGGAGATTTAATAGCCTGCTACAGTCAGTCTCCAAGAGTGCAGGGGAAAATATTCTAGCCAGCAAGGGACAAATGACACCAAACTCCATCACCTGGGTTGTCTGGGCCTGGGAACCTGCTCCTTATTGGAGAGTATGCAATGCTAAATCTAACCTCGTCCACAGGGATGAAAATCTCACTCAACTCCCACTGGACTTCAATGCAAGACTGGCAGTTTTGTTCTCAGACACCTTTCCTTTCCTAACACACCCACACTTGTGTGCCCGCAAAGCCCTACATTGCCAGGGCTTAAGGACCAGAAAGGGTGGAGAGGATATATGCAGCCATGCCAACCTTTAGAGAACAAACACCTTAACAGACAGATGCAAAAAAAAAAAAAAAAAAAAAAAAAAAAAAAGGAAAAAAGAAAAAAGTACTGTGCCATGATAGTCCATATCTAAGCAATGACCTTGTTTACACAATGTCTGAGATTTGTTATGCTTGTATAGGCAGCTGTAGGCATCGGTATATGAATATGAAATCTGAAAGTCTGTCCACTGTAAAGCAAACAAGAGCATCCTATTTCCTGGGTGCAAGCTGAGCCCCCGCCTCTGCCAGCTCTCAGCCATCTCCTCGGCTGGGCCACCGAGAGCTCTGCACTACGTGCCCAGTTTTTGCACACATGCTCTCTCGTGTGCTGTGCTCAAAGGTCTCATTTATGGCAGTGCTTTATCACCATGTCCTGCTCCTGAGGTTTGGATCAGGCCGGCCCATGGGTTTCTTAAAGACCAAAAACTTCTTCTCAAGGGTAAGAGTGGATCCTCCAGGGCTGGTGTTTTGAGTTCAGTCTGTTTCTGAAAAAGAACAGAGGTGTCAGAGACACGCCAGCTCACCACAGGGGCCTGCAACCCAGCTGGGGTGCTGGGTGGGGAGGAAGGGGTGCAGGAGTGCCTTGGGATGGGCAAAATTGGGAGCCTTGATGAAGTCAGCTGTGGAGAATGGCTAGCTCCATTCAGAGGAAACCCAAAATCCTCATGAGAGTGGAGCTGGGCTTTGGCCAGCAGCAGGGCTAAGGAGGGACCGAGCCTGCAGCGGTCCAAAGCCATGCACCCTTGCTGAGCACCTCCTGTCTCTGTGCCATCAGGGGTGACGGGCCAACCTCGCTCTGGGTGGCATAAAGCCACACTCGGAGGGTGCTATAGCACGGCCATCTCCGTGACATGGGCACAAAAGCCGGCCCACCACCCTTCCCCACACCGCTCCTCCTGCAGCCGCAGCCGCTGCCCAGCAGAGTGCACGGGGCAACACCCAGACCTCTCAGATGCAAGAAGGGCAGCTTCAAACCCACCCTCCACCTCCTCCAAATTAGACAGGGGAGGGAAGCAATGAATTGTAGTTGATTTTTGTAATTTATTTATTTTTTTAAGGCCTGCAGCCACGGCAGAGGTGTGGGGGGAAGCTCCAAAGCAAGGCAGTGCGGCTGGAGAAGATCCCAGCTGCCCAGCACGCCAGCAAGGGGCTGCGTGCCTGGAGCAGTCGAGGGGCTGCACAGCCCACGGCGGGACTGGGCCAGCGCTCGGCCATCCCCATCTGGTGGGAAGCCCGCCAGGGAGGAAACGGCCCCCAGCTGCACTTCTGAAGAGCCCACGGAGGGCTTGGAAACCAGCTCTCCTCTCCTCCACACGCGCATGCACACGCACACGGCTTTCAAAAGTGAGTCCTGGAGGAGGGGTAGGGCCAGCAGCCGTAAACACCAGTCCTCCACGTCCTCTCTCTCCTTGCAGCCTCCATCTTCATCAGCCAAGCCCTGCCACAAGCCAAACAAGGATGCTCACATCTGGAGAGCTGGCGGTGGGAGAGGGAAGGGAGGAGGCTCTTGCCCGCACAGGCAGGCAGGGGTTATGGCCACAGCCCGAGGCCAGGGGGAAGCACGGAAGGAGCTGGTGGCATGGGACACAGCAGCCAGGCCTCTTACTCCCCAAACGCCCATCCCCTTCATGCGTAAGCCCAAGGGCCACCTTCCCCTGGGGTGGGTAAAGGGACCAGGCACTCCTGCTGGTTTTACTTGGGTTTAAAATAAAGCCAGGACTTGGCCTCTGAGCAGAGCCAGCAGCCAGTGACCAAGGCAGGCAGGGGCAGGCAGCGGTACCTCACCAGACCTTCCCTCACCCTCCTTCCCTAGCCCCCCCTTTCCCAGAGGGAGTTCCTCCCTGCTTCCTCAGTTAAATCCCAAACAGCAGGACCGGACACTAAACCCTTGCCTAAAGCCTCCGCTTCCCAAATGGCAAACGCCCAGTGCCCTGCGCTTGCCCAGACCCTCCCGCAGGGCCGGCGCTGCCCGAGGCAGGGGCCTTACCGAGCCGTGCAGCGGGCGGCGGGCCAGGGGCATCGGGGGTCCCGGCGCTGCCCTCCTGGCCGCCCGGCTCCCACGACTCGCCGCTCTCCGACACCTCTGAGCTGGCTTCGCACGGCCCTTTGCGGCTTCCCGCCGCCTTGCCGGCACAGGCCTCCTCGGGGCCGGGCCCCCTGCTCTCCTCCTCCGCCTTCACGGCGAACCACACCTTGAGCTGCTGGGCGCTGAGGTGGGAGCGCTCGCAGAGCCCGGGCACGTCCTCCTCCCGCAGCCCCTTGTGCTTCTCGTAGTAGTCCTCCAGCACCTCCCGGCCGGCGGGGCTGACCTCCACCAGCCCCGGGGGGAAGACCCCCCGCCTGTAGTTCTCATACCACTTCAGCTGCCCGTTCTTGTAGCCATACCGGCTGTCCCCGAACCAGCGAATGACCTCAGCCCGTGGCAAACCCGTCTGGGAAACGATGGCGTCGTACTCCTGGTTCGTGGGCCGCTGGGTCTGCACGAACATTTGCTTCAGCAGGTGCCGCTGCTGGGCCGTTTTTTTAAAGTTCAGTTTGGTTTTTGGAGGGGTGGGTGGTCTGCTGGAGCTGCCATCCCCTTTCTCATTTGCGCCGGTCCCCGGTAATTCGCCTTTGCCATTGGACTCAGTCACTCGCAGGTTTTTCAGGTTGATTTTGATGGGACTCACTTTCCGCTCCATGGAGTTGGGGTTGTTGCCAGAGGCGTCGACTGAGCCGTTCTCGCCCGCGGCCCTCAGCTCATCCAAGGAGTCTTCTCCTTCCCCACCACCATTCTCCACCTCCTCCTGCTCCTGCCGAGCCGCCTCCTCCACTTTCTTATTTTCCTCTGCCACCTTCTTCTTCCTCCTCTCCGAGAACCAGCTATCGATCTCCCTCCGTGTCATCTTTGTTTCCCCCCTCAGGCGGTTCACCTCTTCCTCTGCGGGAAGTGGATTTTGGGCAAAACTGCTCTCCAGGGCCTTCAGCTGCTCCGGCGCCCGCTCCTTGTACTTGGTGGGTGTGAAGTCGGGCGCCTGGTGCCATGACTGCCGCCGCGGCGGGGGGTGAGGGGCCGGCGTGGCCACCGCCGCTGCAGGGCTCAGCTCGGCTCCTCTGGGTGAGACATCGAAGGGTATTTCGGACAAGGAATCAAGAGCGCTGTCTCCAGGGAAGACGGCTCGGCCGCCTCTCACGTTCCTGTAGTGGTACCGCCTATCGCTGAACCATTTTCGAATCTCCTTGGTAGACAGGCCCGTGATTTTTGTCAGCCGCTCAACTTCGGCCTGGCCAGGGAACTGGTTTCTGCAGAAGCTGCCTTTCAAGGCTGAGAGCTGCTCGTGGGACTTCTTGTTTTTGTACATGTTGGGATCCAGGAAGGTCTGCGAGGAGATCGCCGGGCAGGCAGTGAGCAGCGACTGGGCGCTGTTGACCACTTTCACCCCCGACGTGTTGCTGGAGGTCACCGTGCTGTGCTGTGCCACCGGCTGTGGCTTGGGGACAGAAGTCACCGCCAAGCTGAAGGAGGAGCTAGTGCCCTTCAACCCGTTTGCCATGATGGGCTGCGTGACCAGCAGCCCCCCCGTCCCCTCCGGCTGCCCCACCACGTGGCCTGGTAAAGTTGCCTGAATAAGATGGGGTACGCTCCCAGGATTCGCAACCAGCGGTGTGTTCAAAACTGTAATGGTGGGTTGCGGCACAGACTGAATAACAGTGTTGAACATCTTCTTTCTGGCATCTTCGATCTCCTCTGGTGACCAGCTGATGCCCTGCTTCAACCTCTGGGCAGTGAACCAGATCTTCAGCTGCTCTTCTGGGTACTTCGTCACCACGGTCAAGTAGCAGAGCTCAGCTTTGGTGGGGTAGGGAAACTTGTGGAAAGAGTTTTTCAGGAAGCTGTTGGAGTCCATGGCAGCGTTGTATGTGGGAATGCTGCTCAGGGGAATCATCACCTTGGGAAGGGACTTGGACGTAGGTAGCTGCTGATGCAGCGGGGGTTGCTGTTGCAGTGACACAAGTTGTGCAACACCCGCCTGCAGAACAGGCACGTTTCCTATGATGGAGCCATTCGCTATATGAGATGATTTTGTCGAACTTGCAGTGGGCTGGCTGGCTGGCACAGACCCGTTTGGGAATGAATGCTCCCCGTCTTTTGCCTCCGACTCACTGCCCAGCTGACTTGACACATTCTCCTTCAGCGTGTGGATTTTTTTGGCCTCGGGTTTACCTTTCATTATCTTCATGATGGGGGTTTTGGTAATGATAATTTCAGACTGACCATCTGCCCCTTCTTCAGCAACCTCTCCCGGCAGATCATGGCTGCTGGCGGCCTCGCAGAGACTTTGCTCCACAGTTGTGTGATTGTCTTGCTTAGCCACCCTCCAGACAAAACTCGTTTCACCAGCGTGCGACTCTGCATTGTGGTGAGAGAGCCCTTCATGGCTGTTTGCCAGAAACTTGCATGCAACACATGCAAACGCAGGGTCTTTGCTAAAGTCTGAGTGCTCAGAATCCAAGTGCCCAAAGAAGTGATGAACGTCTTGAGATCCAAAGTCACAAGACTTACAGATGTAAGTGTCGCTATCTGCAACACCACGGTGCCCGTTAGACAAAGCTCCGTTATTGCTGTTACTGGCACCAGTATCACCAGCTGCTGGCCCTTCCACAGGAGCATCTTGTTGTGTTCCTTCACGATCCTCTTCTACAGCATCCAGTTCAGTCTCCTGAAGCACCAGTGTTTTTACTGGTATCATGCAGGGAGTTGTGGATTTTCTTTTGCTAGCCATCACTACGATTGATCCAGATTATTATTTTTCTTCCATTTAATTTAAATTCAAATTTAAAAAGCACTGCTGCAAGTGCTCTGTGGCCTAGATTCCAGAAATTTCATGACGTCCCAAGGAGTTGTTGTCAAACGTTGACAAATGTTCATATTTGCCACTGAACCTGAGGACAAGGAGAAGGAGGAGGAGTTAGTTCCCTTGGCATTAGACAAAGCACAACTGTCCTGGTATTTAACTGTTTTACTCGATAAATCATTTTCAGCCTCTCTCGCTGGAAAAACTTAACTTGACCTTGGATTTAGCACGTACAGCCTATGAGTTACCTGTTTAAAAATGAACACACAAACATGTCTTTCTTATTGCCCGCATCAAATTCTCATTTGAGGAGGAAAACCACCCAAATCCCCCTTCAGCCTGCCCTGCCAAGACCCCTCACCAGTGTTTCGATGGGCCGAGCAGTGCCTGGGCTCCCTGGCTCAGCAGCGCGTCGGAGGCAATACTAGGCAGGGTCACCCTGGGAAAGCTGCCTGCTTTCCATCAGAAAAACCTGATGAAAAATCAACACGTTCCCCACAGAACATTTCAATTTCTTCAAAATCAGCATTTTTCAACCATCCTGTCGGGGAGTTTCTCACCAGCTCAAGGCACCGTGCCTGTGCCAAAAGCCTCTGCTTGCAGAGATGCCTGGAGCCGCGGGGAGCAAGGCATCTGCAGCCCAGTCCCCGTATTTTAGCACTCCTCGCTCAGCAAGCCTGCAAAGCATTTGTGAGATACCCTCCCCACCCCATGCACACTTCATTACTGTTTTAACAGCATCTGTTGAGTCTTCATCTGGAGCTGCAAGAGAAGGTAAGGGCCCAAAACTCAAGGGCAGCATCACACATATGTTCCTGGCTCCCAGCCTTCCCCTCCCACCACCTTTGCAGCTTTGGGCATTCACACAACTCAATGCACTGCGGGTATTTCCTAAGTGTAATTTCTCTGCAATGCAAGCTCATTTTGCTGGGCTTGGGGTGACCAGAAATCTGTCACACTTGGGGAGGGAAAAAAAAAAAAAAGAAAAAAAAAAAAAAAAAAAAAGGAACAACTTTCTCTTTTTTTTTTTTTTTCTTCTTTTTTTGTCCTGAAGCTAAAGCAGTTCCCAAACTGCCCTGGCCTGTACAAAGCCAGAGCTAGCTGGGGCATTAGCCACAATCTTATTCCTGGCCTGATGTAGCTTCAGCAAATGCTCCGTGCTTGAGATCACGGCCGAGGGCAGCAAAGCTGTCTGCTGTAGCTGAAACCAGGAGCCACTTGCCTGCTGACAGGTCCCAAAGACAAGGAAGGCAGCACATCGAAGGGTGCAACACCTCTGCCTTAACCCCTCTGTCAACCTTTTAGACAACAACTCTGCTTTTTTTTTCTTTTAAACACAGGGATAAAACAGTATTTTTCCAGATTGCAAGGTCACTTGGAAGCATACGGACACACTGATTCACATTACAAAGACTCTGTGCCAGATTTTCCTGGGATTTACAGTAACAGCGACGGAGCTTTATAAAAACACTCATAAAAACTTGAACTTAAAAAAAAAAAACAACTTACCATCCTACCAGATGACTCACAGTGGTAACTCCTATCAGTTACAGCAGTTGTGCACCAGTAGCTTTCTCATATCAGATATTCTGAGCTGATCTCATGCACTGAGAAATGCAGATCAGGCAAATGACTTTGTGGTGCTTATGCAATACCTCCTCTGCTTATTTTTGTCGGTAGCTTTTAGAACAGAGGAATGAAAGGTCCTAATGCAAAAAAATCAAATGGAGGAAGTACAATCTGACCTCCCTAACTTAATTATAAATTCTTTAAAAAATCATTCTGAAAGCTGACATCATTTTTTCCATACAGGAGAGCCTGGATGGACGATTCTGGCCTCAGCAACTCTCAGGCACCGTTTAAAAGACTGATGGGAAAACGTAACTTCCCGTTAATGTGGGCTGATCTGAGATTACAAAACAGTCCTGTAAATAGTGTTAGTCATCACTGAACTTGGCATCAGAAAAGGCTGTTTGCTATGCTAAAGCTTCATGAAAAGCTAGAAATTATAACATTTTTAAAAATAATCTATAAATAAAAAAGGTATTAAAGCTGTGACCTGGATTTAGACAGTGCGAATTGCACACTCTCAATACCTGCTTTATGCCACTCTCATCCCACCTTTTCGTGGTTAGTCTTTCCCTCTGCAGAGGGCCAGAAAGTTAGTCATTAGCATTAACAAGTCGAATACTTGGATGACTATGAATGGGCTTTGCTATTCGGAGGGGAACAGCATCCATTTGACACCAATCCCAAGATCCTCATTTTTGATGCTAAGTTAAATATTACACAATCTAGCAGGGTACGATGACCTTTCCAAGTCGAATCAATTAGGAAAAAACAACAATAAGACCAGCCTGAGGGCTACAAAACATAGCTTTAAAGGCTGAAAGGAGTTTCATGTCAGGGAAGAAAAGGTAAAAGGGAATTCTTACTTAATTTTATTCCGCAGCTCTAACACAGGCCAGGGAGAAACTGGTGAGCCCTCTGCAAGCTTTTTCGTTTCCAGCAAACTCCTGAGAGATGCAGTTCCAGAGCCTCCATTACTGAGACAGCTCGAGTCCCAGACGGAGCTTACCTAGTGTTCATGGAGTTGCAGATATCGAAAGGATTATTTTTATCTGTCAACAGAGTAAATTTGATACAGAACAAGGGAGGTACACAAAGACCCCCACTGTGCCATGTTAACGGAGCGCCCCTCCCGAGCATGCTGTCACTGTTATCCTGGGTAAATGTGAATGGCCTGACCCACCTACGGAGAACCTAAAAGCTCTGCATTTCATTTACCAGCACATTTGCATCAAGCTCCATGCTCTCTCCGACAACTTTCGTTAAAAATGCAATCAAAGCGGCCCCAGCCACCACAGCTCTCCTGCTGGGGCTCCAATATTAATGCCACCTGAGAACACAGATTGCAAATTTAGCTGGAAGTGAATCACAGTGCCAATTTACTGGGAAAAAAAATTAATCAAGTGTACTGTTTGTCCGTTTCATTTCCACAGAACAGTTGCATAACCACATGTTCGGAGCATGTTTTATTCACTGCTCACCTTCTGGAATGCACTAATACTTTAATACACCACTAATATATAACAGAATGGATAATTCACCGATTTCTCCGTCATTAAAGTGAGGCTGTTTTAATGGATAGGGTAAATTAATAGCAGAAAAATTAATCAATTAAAAAACAGGCTTACAACAGAGCTCAGTGTACCACCACTGCAAACGCCCCAGACCAATCTGTACAGCCGTGTGTGAAGAACTTTATTTCCTATGTATTATTTTACGATTAACTAGAGCAATGAGACATTAGTTGAATGGAACAGCTACCTGCCAGCCAGGAAGACAATGGGATTGTACCTGAATTCATGCTTCCCATTTAATTTATACCTGCTAATTTAATAGTGAGGTTGCAGAGTAAGCAAGTCAAATGACCTGTGCCCCTAAACCTGCCACTGCTGTTGGAGATCTGAGGGAAAGCTGACTTAAAGCAGAGTCAAACCGATTCTGTCCCAGGTGATGCTCCCAGAGAAACTAACGCTGGAAGGCAAGGCAGCCCAAAGGCTCCTTTGGCCAGGCTGGGTCCCAGCCCAGCACGTGGCCGGGGGTATGTTTCTCTCCTATCTAAAGCACCAGGAACTGAGCCTGGGGCTGATGCTTGTTCATTCATACGACAGCAAGACAACTGTGCATACCCCACTCCTGTGACAGGGACAAGCAGCCCAGCCTTTGCACAAGCCCCACGCCAGCGACCCAGCCCCAGCTCACAGACCAGTACAAGGAGCACAAGTACTACCCCTAGCAATTCAGAAAATAGTAACAGAGGAGGAAGATGTGAAATCTGGGAGCCCAACCTACGAAAATAACACAGCATTTCTGCTAGAGACAACCCAAAACCTACAATGCTGCTGCGAGCATTCCTCCTGTAACACTTGCTGTACCAGCCCTCCTTCCTCCCCAGCACAGGAGCCTTCCCATCCCCATCGGCAGGTCCAGGTACACACCACTAACCCTCCGCAGAGCAGCTTTGCCCCGGCTGAGGAGAACAATGCCGAGACTGGTCAAAGTGAGCTTAGCAATTTCAGAAAATTTACTTCTGCAGAGATTAACAAAGGGAGGTTTCGAAATCCGCACTGCTGAGTATGAACTTTCAGCTTTTTCCAGCTTGGCTGGATATAACTGGTTTGGTTTTAAATGTTTCAGTGAATTAACGAGTTAGGTTGTTAATGCAAAACATTCATTCCACGCAGTGCCAAGGTCCCCAGTTAGAAGATTAATTTCTGCGACCTTTTGCAAACCTCGCCTAGAAACAACAACCAGAAAACCCACCAGGCAGTACCACCAGCCAGCCAGTGCATAGCCGGGCACAGCAGCTCCGGTCCCACCACCCAGGCATGGGGACAACAGGACAGCCACCCTTCTCTGCCCCAGACCAGCCCAGCTCCTGGGTGCCCACCCAGGGGACAAGGCTCCATGCGGACATATAGGATGGCTACGTCCTCTCCTGTGGCCTCTGGTGTTTGATGCAGTTCTGCTGAAGAGTGAATGCTCAGTCAAAAAAAAAATTGACACCAAAATAGAAGTAAAATAACAGTTTTCTCAACATTTGCAGTCCTGCTAGGCAGGCAGACACACTCCCCAGGTCAGAGACAAAGGTGATGTTTCTGCCTCATAGGAAGCCAAGTACAATATTGGCACTTTAAATAATAGCGGTTTGTTTTTAAGTTGAAACTCTGCAGGCCCCAGCTGATAGTATAATATGGGGGGTGAAAAAGAAAAAAAAATATTAAAAAAATCAAAGGAGGAAAAAAACATTGATGTTTAAGAGTTTTTGTCTCTCCCCTTTAGGCTCTACCTCCAGCTAAGCCCAGAAGATGCACATCTATCTTTGGGAAGCCCACACACGACTTCCCAACTCCCCGCTGGTAATTAGCAAGTAAAGACCAGTAAATAAAAGATCCCTGTGGGCAGCACAAATGAGTGGGTGCTCTCTGCAGCACCCAGACACATGGGCTGAGCCACCTTCCCCTTCCAACCACCAAGCATCCCACCGTGCTTCACAGCAGGTCCTCCCCAGCATGGCAGCCTCCCAGTCTGCTCTGGGCAGAGCTGGGTGCCAGCTCCATAGCCTGGGACCGGGTGCACTTACCTGGGTGCTGGGGAGAGGAGGACAAACAGGTCCACGCAGCAGCGAGTGCAGGCGTACATGGGGCACAGCCCCATGACTGCCCCTGTTGCCAGCCACGGTAGTCCTGGGGCTGGGCATTAACACTTGTTCTGCATTTGGAGTCTGTTCATGAGAAATCATACAGGGGTTTTACCAGTTTTATTAATTTATTGCCAAAACATGCCTGGTGCAGGCTGGCAGGAGAGGAAGGCTGGAGACTCCTGCATTTTCTAGACCCAGGTGAGAAGGGGCAAAGGCTCGTTCCCCAGCCAGACACTGACACTAGCTCTCACCTGGGTTTCATCGCCATGGACTTGGAGTCACAGGTTTTGGTTACAACAAAAGCATAACGAAACACGGGGAGAGGGCATGCAGCAGCATCACCAACAGGCTTCAGGGACGGGGACACAGTTCCCTGCCAGGAATAGGGCAGCTATTGCTAATCCATCCCATGGACAAGCTATATGGATGGACATGCTCCAGCAACTCAGCAAAGACCTCTCCAGGCTACATCCCTGTGATTCAATACAGACACAGTTAGAGGGAACAGCCCACCTCTCCAGAGCAAATCCCAATTTCCCGAGCGCAGACAGGACCTCTCTTTTAGCTGCGCCAGCATGGCTCTGTAACAGAGAAGAAAAGGCAAGATTTGGCAGGGCTGAGCTCCTCTGTTCCCAGTCTGCGGCTGTACAACCCAGCTAGCTGGGGTTCAGCATCCTCCCTGAGTAAATCTGCAAAGCCTGCAGCTGGAAGGGAAGTCACGGGATGGGACCATCTCCAGCAGCCTAAAAATGCCAGCAGCAGAGCATCACCCTGGCTCCCGTGCACATCTTCACGCCATGCCCTCGCCTAAGGCTGGCACCTGTAGGTACCATCTGCCACCCAGAGCCTGGTCCACAACCGAGATGAAGGTTGTGACACACTTAATTCTTTTGGGGTTTAATCCCATACGGGACTGCAAGTTCCCATGAATGAACAGTTAATGAGATTTGCCCCTCCAGAGTAGATTTCTACCACACTAACACTGCGCGCACTCAAAATTCAGGTGCTCTCAACAAGAGCAAGGAAAGCAACCAGCAATAAAATAAACGCAACCCAAGAGAAGCCACGCAGGCAAGAAAAGCCTCTTCATATCTTATTATTTTGCACTGCACAAATGTACAAACACACAGAGAAATATCAGCAGTTTTGAGCTTCAAGCAGCATCACAGTCAACATTTGTATTAAGGAACAATTTCTCTTTATGTCGACTGGTCAGGGTGCTTTGTAGCTTAAGCCTGGCTTTGAAAACGCGGGTACAGTCTAAAGGCAGGGGAAGCTGGTTGACCGAACAATCGTATTCATTCTCCATTACTTGGCAGGCCCAGAGTAGAAAAGCGTCTTTTCCATTTAGGCTAGTTAAACAGAGCTATTCATTAAAATTTCACCCTTCTACAAACTGCTGTACTTCTCCATTTAAAATTTGCCTTTCTCCTCTGCCCTGTGACACTCCTCATCGCCCCGTTTCAAGTCATCACCCATTTACGAGCTGTGTTTTTGGATTGCTCTCGTGCTTCCATAACAGCAGCAACTCGCCTTTGCCATCGTTACCTGGGTAGAGGCTGGCTTGCTGCCTTAGCACTCAGGGACTAATGGTAATTATCTCTGCTTTTTTTTTTTTTTTTTTTTCAGATGAGCACAAAACTGTGTGAGATGGAAGGCTAGAAAGGGGTGGCTGAAACAGAATGCGATTAAAGTATAAAAATAGGTCACTAGGATAATATAACCTTTAGACTATTGGCAATGTGCCCCCCTTAGAGACAAGCCTGCGTGCTGTATTTCAGGAGAACGTCAGGAATAAAAAAAAAAAAAAAATAACACACATCAAAACAAAACCACTGATCATCCCTCAGAGCTTTGCGTGCTTCTGTTTGAACATCACTAACATTAATTCACTCCTTTTCCTCTGCCCTCATCCATTTGATCAAGCACAAAATAAACCGTTATGCAATCATACCATTAACATCTTCCAAAAAAATAATAATCTGTTTTGGCATAGAGGCTTCATTACAGATTTGCTCCAAGTTACACTACCTTAGCAGGGTTCACAGTCCCAGCATCCCAGGGACCCACCTCCATAGCTTCAATCCTCACATTTTGTCCATCTTGCAAAACATTCCTGGCATTCCCCCCAAAGGAAAAGGTCCAGCAGACAGATAATCATCTCTCGACAGAGCCAGCTCTAAGGTTAACAGGTTAATGCTACCAGCAGAGGACACCAGATAGCATTAACGGAGCTTCAAGAAGTCCCTCAGCTCATTGGTATCTGGGTCTCCCATCACCTCGCACTCAGCTGGTGAATACCAGCGGGTTGGTTCGTGCCTGAACGGAACAGTATGAGAACATTGGCCATGTTTATAAATGCACAGGAGCTCCAGTTTCACCCCCTTGTGCCTTCTCCAGGAGGTTTTCTTTTTGCTTGCACTGCCAGGGATCTGTTTGCAATTGCAGCTTGATCACAGGCACCTCCAACGGCCCCACACAGGTCCGTAATATTCTGCCACCCCACGTTCAGACTTGCTACACACCTTGCGATCCCACGCCTAGAGCTCATTACCAAGCATCACCCTTTAGGTAGAGCAAGACCAGCTTTGGCAGATGCAGCCCATTGGAATGCAAGTGAAAAGGGTTAGGTTACACCTAAAATATACTTCTTCATATTTTTATTATCTGAAATTACTGAACTGGCTCCAAGCTAAAAAACTATTGGGAAGCTCAGAGTAAAGACACCCAGTTCCCAAAGCAAAATGAGAACCAGAGGTAGATCTTGGTCCACGTTAAATTTCTGACAAGGATACTTAAGTCTTTTAAATCAGCAGGAAATGCTTGGCCAAGCTGGTGAGAAGTTCACAAGTGCTCAGTGGCAACAGGGCACACAAAACACAGAAGCCCACCGTGCTCCCAGCGCTGCTGCAGCCTGCCCAGTCCCAAGGAGTCATTTTGGGGGAAGCCTCTGAGCCCATGTTTCTGAAGCACTTCTGCTCAGAACCCCATCTCAAGGTTTGCACATCCACCTCCATATGGCTGACCCTATCTGGGGGCCACCACCCAAATTTGGGAGCCACAGCTCTAGATGCTAGCACGTTTGTTGTTAAAAGAACACCAGCATCAGCTTTTATACCAGCACTGAAACGATCCTGCTGCAGAACCACAAACCCAAAAGCCTGCTAGAGGGTCACATGGTTTTCTCACTGAGCATCCAAGTCCCTTGTGCAATGAAGAAACACTGAAGACGGGCTGACCACCAGTTACCAAGCAGCCCCGTAAGGGACAGACCTGCAGCAATTCCAGGGAAGTAAAGAGTGTCCAGAGTTTTAAAACAAGATATGGGTGGGAAGGACTAAACCAACCTACTAAATAGTACCAGACAGCAAATGTAGGGTGCTGGAGCTGATCCTCTGCAGCACAGACTGAAGAGCAGCAGAGTGCTGCAGCCCCTTCCCAGCGGAGCATTTTCGGATGACTTCATCCACCATGCCCTTTACAACATGCTAGCTTCAAGAGCTGCGCTACGTTCTGGCCCAGCATCAGCTCCCATTCCCCCACTTACGGTTGCTATAATCAAAAAGACAACTGCAAAATACTTGGGCTGAAAGCAAGGAAACGGGGTTTGGCAGGTCAGGATCGAGGATTTTTTTTATATATTTTTTTTTTCCTCATCCCCTGTGGATCCTGCCTCAGAGTCGTCCTTTCAGACCTTGAGCGCAGTCGATGGCTTTTGCAGCTTATTGAGTCCACTGGTTTATGGCAATGTTTTTCTGCTCACTGAACTGGCTCATTCTTTTAGCAGAACAAACTGTTCCACGTTGAGGCAGGAGTTGGCTGTGTTTTAACAAAGGATTTTTCCCTTCTGACAGTGTTTTGCAAAAGACCCAAAAAAAGGAGTTTGGAGCCAAGTTACAAAAGGTCAGGAGAGGCGAGTCAAGCACTGGGTGTAGTTCCTGTATGTCACAGCCAGTCAAGGAAATGGGTGGGGAGAAGAGGAATGGCATTTCGAGCTGCAATAATATGTATAAAGCGATATTAATGAGGAATGGGCTTTTGAATGAGGATGGCAAGTATGCAGGCACTATAATTTTTGCTTTACAAGTGCAGGCTTGTTAGGTAGGCTGAGGTCTCTGCAATCATTTATCCCTGTGAAGTATGCATTTGAGAGAGTTCAAGTAGCACTAGCAGCAAGAAAAAGGCAGTCTTATTTGCCTCCCCTCCCCAAGCTGATTTCAAGGAGCTACCATACTCTCATCTCCCGCCAGCCAAATGAATATTCAAAAGGCTTTTGCCAAGCAAACGCCAGTCAATCACCTGCACACAATGCTGGGGGAAAGAAATACTGGGCTGAGAGACCTGCGTGGGACTGGCACCTTGCCCCTCTGCTGTAGCATCCCAGCCATTTTTAACGTGGTGCAAGGGACTCCTGCAGAGATTTGCTGGTGCCGCGGCTGCTCTGCCTGCTCCTTTCCCGGCCATGCAGCAGGACACCACCGCTAAAGCAGAGCTGTGGCGTGGAGGACAAGCATTCACTAGCGAGGGTGCTATGGGTGGAGAAGGAGCCCAGCACTGTGGTCCCAGCAGCACAGCCCTCCCCAGGGAGCTAGTGACAGGTCTTCCCTCTCCTCTTCTAGAGGCATTTTTGGCAGTGGATGGACAGGTTCCCGGTGAGGTCCCACTCCCTGCTCAGCAGTGGCTGGTAGGGTTAGGGTCTTTCTCTGCTATGCACTGTGCGTGGACAAACCAAGATGGCCAATTCTGGCCTTGCAGATGTTGGAAGAAGGGGAGCCAAGGGGATCTGCAACAGTTGACAGCATGCAATGCCTAATACTCAAGCTTTTCCAGGCCTCAGAGGATCCCTGAATAGAAAGAAACCACCCACCACTGGAACAGAGCCACTTTTGTGGCTGGAAGGGGCAGATGTTCAACCCCATACAACAATGCAACACAACAGTTGAGACTGTAAGTGAAGAACGCTGCATCCACTTAAAACTGAAGAGGGAAATCAGGGACACCATCTAATTCTAGAACTACCATTTGGTCCTGATGCTTACAGTTCACATACCTACTCTGCAGGAGTAGCACAGGGTTTTCTTCCACTGCCTTAAATAGACAGTACCCTGGCCTAAAGCGCTGAACCACAAGACCTTCAGAAGCATATGGTCAGACTGGCAAGTGTTCAGCTCCTTCGGCTAGAACACCATTTTCAAAAGAAGTCCAGCTCCTTTTTAGTACCTACATAAGTGACAGACTTCCCGAAGTCCCCACTTCCCAGCAGGTCCTGCTGACACAGCGAAGGGCGGACCACTGAGAGGGCTCAGCATCCTAATGGCCAAACTCTTTGCTAAGACATGCCTGATGAGAAGCCGAGCTTCAGAAGCCCTCGCCACAGCTAAGAGGTGCTCCACCACTCAGCGGCCAAGAAGAACTGGCATGGAGAACGACATCGTCCCTGCTGCTGAACCCTCATCTGCTGACAGCCGAGAGCTCACAGGACACAACCTTCTCCCTTGCTCTGAAACATTCACCATTTCTTTTGGGATTGATAGTAAGAGAAAAATGGATTTGGGATTTTATTTGATATTTCCATGGGCAAGATCCAGGCATCCAAATCGTGCACCTGCCAGCCAAACATACTACTTGTCATTCGCTCTCTGGTTTGAAAACTGTTATTTGTTCAAAACCATTTGTCAAGCCACTCTGGACAGTACGCAGGGACACAGAACGAAGTTCAAAGTTCAGAGGTTATTTGTGATATGAACCGTGCTTGTCCAGACTCTTCCTCCAGCTGTTTAGTGACACTTGGAATGGATTGTCCTTACTGGAGAGTCAATTATTTTTTTTAGTTGAAAACCCACCATCCTCTGTAGGTCAGCTGTGAGCTGTAAGCATCCCAGTTATTTACTGCTGGAAGCTAAAGGAATTTCCTTACTCTCAGAAGACAGATATTTAAAATTAGTTTCAAGTACAGTTGCGATAAACAAATAATGTTCTCCTCCTTTCTCTCTCCTGGTTTTTTGGTTGTTTTTTAAATCACGCCTGCTGTCTAACCAGCCTTTCCCTTAGCTGCCCTCTGCAACTCCTCGGTTAAAAATTCATTCACAAGGACGCAGGGGACATCTAAGAAAACCCAGCAAAGCCTGACCCCTGCTTTCAGAGCTCTCCCTTTGACACTCGATTCCCCAGGGACCTCATTTTTTGAACACCACTTTAAAAAATCCAACCCACCCGGTATGTGGCTTTTTTTGCCCCTTCCTGTGAAGGGCAGAAGGTTGGGAGTTGGGTTGTTACCTTCTGCAGGGGACAGGGGCTCTGGACTTCAGCTCCCTGCCGACAGGCAGCCGGCGGGGTCTCGCTGGCTGGAAGATGAGCTCCCCAACCCACTCCACCTACCCTGCTCGGCAGCTGGGGATGGAAACAGCTTTCAGCAGACTGATGAGGAAAACAAGAGGTGTTTTTAAATGGCACGATGGCCCAAGTAAAGGGTTTTGGGGTTTTGGACTGAGGTCTCCTGCAAGCCTTTATTCAAAATATTGATGTACTCAGCAATTTGTGGCTCACAAGGCCTTGATAGGAGGAGATTCTTTTTAAAAAAAATCAGGCATGCTGGGAGAATTGCTTCCTTGCCATGTGTTAGCGAGTCTACCCATGAACCGCCAGCAATTACTAAGCCTGCACTCTGTATTCAAAGCTCTACACAATAGAGTTTATTATTTTTAAGCCTTTCAGACATCAATGGAGCGAACTTAAGAGAGCTATTTGGAAGATTAAGATACAAACACCACCATATTATTCAATTTAGCTCCAACACTGAACACTTATTTCTGTAAAGAGTCACAGCTAATATTACATTTCCAACTGCCAACAAAGACAAATACTTACAGCTTTAAGTCACATTGCTGCATGGTCTTGTAAACCAAATTCCGGAAATAAGAACAAGGAAATTACTATCATTATGCAAATACTGCCCAATTACTGCCATGCCGTACCAAACCAATCTTCAGGTCTTGGCCACAGGCTTCAAAAATACACCCACAGACACCACAACCCCAGGAACTCCCCGCTTTCTGTGCGTGCAGCCAGGTGTGAAGTTAGTAGTGTATCTCCAATAGCTGTATTGGATGAGTTTTCTAAGTATTTTATGTTCATACCAGTGCAGAGAGGCTTGCTACCACCTCACTGCCCCAGTCCCTGCTTAGGACGGTCCCGTGGGGGACAGCAGCAGCTCTGGGTTTTGACAACGATGTGCCAACCCCAAGGGTTCCGGCCACGTGTGCTTGGCTCTTGCTCCCATATTCTCTGTCCGAGTGGGAGAAACCTTGGTCCCATCCCCACAAGCAGGTGCTGGCTCACCTTGAAAGAACAAGACTGTTGCTTTTCCAAAGAGCTCTGCACAGCTCCCTTTGCAGAATGAGGACATCTGGGCCAACCTCTCACTCCCAGCAAAGCGTTTCCATCAATTCTTCACCAGACAGGCGAGGCTGCCTATCAGTACTGAGCTCCTGTTTCCTACAGCCTGCTGTTGCACGGGTACAGAGCAGCTTTCTGGCACTTGTGTAATTTACAGAGACTGTTGAGTAATATTCCTTTCAAAAACCCACACGAATTACTAAAAAAAAAAAAAAAAAGAAAGAAAAAAAATCCAAGCCATAAATGTAGACTGGTCCCAGGACTTTTTGGCCCTTCCTGTGACAACAGCAAATAAGAGTTTATTAGTAGCTGCTTTATTTGCCCAAATCAGATGTGCAGACAGGTGACATAAAGGGAAAACAGGGAAAGGATTTGTGCCTGTTTTCTATCATTATGCTGCTTAAAGGAGAGCCGACTGCTCCATTTTGCCCTCTTGAAGCCATGCCACCCTTCGCAAACAATTGCGTGAGTTAGACAAGACTGGGTGCAGGACTAGCAGGATGGGAACGACATCCTTCCATAGGAATGCAGGAATAAACCAAGGAATGAAATGAAATAAGACTCAGTAAAAATAAAAAAAAACAGTTTGCCTATTTGAAGGCTCTCATTCCATCATAAGAACTGATTTAACTTGAAGCCTTTGGAGAAAAGCTGCCTTTCTGGAATCTAAAATTGCCCAGCATTTCAACCACACATGGAAAAGTTCTCATGGCAAAGTGTACCATGGATAACATAAATATTCCTGATTTACACCACCAAAAGTATCACGGCCTATGTTATAATCTGAGAGAAACAAAGATCAAGACTTCCTCCTTTTTTTTCAGAAATAAATGAACCAGTGTAAAACATTCACCAGCATCATTAGGATGAATGGCAGACTATACATTATTAACTCTGTTTAACATAACTAAGAAAACAGCAGAATGAACTAAACTGCAGGAGGAGTCAGCACAGGGGACGATAATGTAAAAATAACATTTATGCTGTGTCAGCAGGTAGTCTGCAAATACAGGAATGGGGACGACCAGCTGGCTTGGGGGCTTACTAATGGCATGATGGAGCCTTTCATTTCTAGGGCAGCAGTCCAAACCATATTCACATTAGCAGAATGTGGTCCTCCAGGCACCGGCTTTCTTCCTTGGGCTGGGAGAGAGCAGACTTGGAAGCAGCTTAATGATATTGCACCAAAATGACAGCGTGTCACACTGGAGAAAGCTCAGGACAGCAGGAACTCCCTCCACACACAAGCCCATAATCACCTGCCGGCAAAAGATTAAGCGAATAGATGCCTGCAGCATCAGGGGAGCACGGGGAGGAAGAGTTCACTCAGTGGGACTCGTCCTCAGTTAAGCTAGGAGCATATGAGGCAGCTTCACAGTGAAACCCACGATGTTCTTCATGTTCTTAAAATCAATCACACGAGTCCTTGCGTCAGGCTGCTCGCCCAAGCGGCCAGGATCAGGCAGAGCTGCCGAGCGAGAGGGTTCATGAAGTGAGCTCTCCATGGATTAATGCTGTAAAACTGTACGTACCTTCCAGTGACAGCTGGGAAAGTGGTTTGCAGCACTATCCAAAGCACCGCAGAGCCATACTCCCACTGTTTTTAAGGTTCCTCTAGACCATCTGCTTTCACACCTAAAGGACTCAGCAACTGCTAGGGGCAGCCCCCAAAACTCAAGGCCAGCTGCTCCTATCCACACCCTTCATCCTCGCTCCCCTTCTAAAATGGGGCAAGTCTCGTCACTACCTGGCAAGTGCTAACGAGTGGTGAAAAGCTGCTAGTAAAGAAAGTACCTTTGCCTTTCAAATCACTCGAGCTGCCGTGTTGGGCAAGGTGCCGTGGGACTGCAGCTGCCCACCAGCCAAGGGCTGCTCCCAGGAGGATACACAGGTCCCACTTGCCTGTCCCCCAGAACACGCAGGTGTTCTGAAATGGTTCACTGCAGATCACTTACCTTAGGAAACTGCTACCAGCCTCCCCCCTTGCTGCCTGGCATTTTCTCCTCATCCCTCCTCTCCTCTGCCAGTGGTTATTTCCATGGCATTTTTGATTGTCCCCATGAGACACTTGCTGAACCTCTCTCCAGAGCTCCAATATCCTCCAAGAGACAACTCTGAAGGCTCCCAGAAGTCACACATCTGCGTGATCTTCCACACACATACACGCCAGCCTGGAGCTTACCCTCCCCAGTACAGAAAGCAGCTTGAACGATTAAAAGACCCACAACTTCAGGAAAAGTCCACAGCCTTAAATGTGTGCTGTCCCACCATGAGGACCACACAAACCATGCAATGGGAAAAGAAGGTGGTTAGACAGGAGTGCTTAAAGATACCACATCCTTTACATCAACAGGTTGATTTCTTCCCTTTTACCAGTGTGGGTCCTGCTCTTTAAGATACAGTTTTACTCCAGGAGGGTTCCCAGCTAGAGGCAGAGTCTGAGGGAACAGCTGGCAGACCTACCTGCAGTCTGAGCTTTGCAACCCCCTGGTCTAGAAGCAGCTCCAGCCTCTTATCCTCTCCTGGAGAGCACACACTGCCAGCTGCCCAGCCTCACAGCATCCCACCTGGCATGTCACTAACTCCAGATACCTTGAAGAGGAAAGCTTTTGGGGTTTGGGAAGGGCAGAACAGAGTTGAAAGAAAAGCTTCTGTCCAAAAGGGATGGATGGATGGATTCTCTGGGCCACGGTGTGATACAAATTTCATATGACAGATATTCCCACCAAAGATGAAAGAGCTGGCCCCAATTTACAATCTGCTGCTAAGTTGCTTCGGGGTGCTTCTCAACAGCCTGCACAAGCCGTTAAACCCAACTATATGACACAGGCGAATACAGGTATCCATATTTTTGTTACTTCTGGAGAGTCAGATATTCCCCGGGAGCATTTTTACCCACCCACAAACACGAGGCCAAATTTTCTGCCACGTCTCAAAGATGCTCATTTCCATCCACTCAATCCCAGCATCCCACACTGGCTGGAGCTCAGTCACCGATACGGGGAGGGGGGGGGGGGGGTCTCAGGCCAGCAGCTCTCCCAGATCCACCCCAGACCGTCAGGCTCTACAGAGGGAAGAGGGGCTGCATGCCATTGGATGAAGGAGGTTCAGCATCACTCCTCCTGCAGCTCCGCTGCACCCAAAATGCAGGCAACTGGAGGCAGCTCCTGCGCTGCCTGGATGTGGCCATCATGTGGAGGCTTCCCATGGGCTTATCCCTTGGGAATGGCAAGGAATCTTCACGGCACAATGTGGGAGCCAGCAAGGCCCCTGCTCCCCCCCCTGTTGTCTGCCTTCCCAACCAGGAGGTTTTAGCATGTTTCAGGGGCGCTGGAAAGCCTCTCTTGACCCTTAGGAAGGGGTAAAAGGGGTGGTCAGCACTGCTACCCCCACTGGAAAGGGGGAACAGGAGCAGGGAGGGATGAAACAATCTGCCCGAGGTACATCTGCATGCTGAAGTGGGGAGCAGCACCACATGCCAGCATCTTTCCTCACAAAGCCATCACCTCTCCCAAGCACCTACCCAGGTTTAAAGCAGAAAGGCAGCACAGGCGCAAACACAGAATACTACAATAAAGGAAAACTTTATGCTGAGGCCAAAGAAACACCAGAAACCTGCTCTACCCCAACTGACCATCAATTTGAAGCTAAAGAACTGAAAGCAGCACTAAGGAAGGCTTCTCAGCTCAAGGAGCAGCTAATGACCTCGCTGGTGTACACCTGCAGTCGGGCAGGGAGCCCCAGGATCTCACCTATAAAACCATTTCAACGATCATCCTGTTCCATTTTCCCCAGGAGAACAGAAGAAAGGCCTGTAAGATGGTCATGCTTTCTACTCCATCCAGGTTCTTCACACACCAGTTATGGAAAAGGGTACGGACCGCCCTCCCACTGCCACAGCTCCTGGCTGGAAGGGAAATGCTGTCACCAGTGTGTTACAGAAAGGGAAATGAGGCACGCAGCAATTGCAAATAACTCGCCCAAGGTCACAGGAAGCTTATAGAAAGCAAGTAATTGAACCCAGGACTTGTAAGTCCCCAGTCTAGTTATTTAACAGAGATCATCCTTTTAATGGGTCACCTTTAGTCAGAAACCCTCCCAGTTTGCAGACAAAAGCGCTGCCAGGAGATTATGCTGAAATACACTGGCACAGAGAATTATTACGAGTTTCCCTTCCAGCCCAACAAGCTCAAAGGGTTGTTTTGGAAGTAAAATAAATTAAAACTTGCAGCACATTCAGTGTGCTGGAACAGACAACTCCCTAAGCACTGCAGACAGCTGAACCACCAAAGCGCTTATAAGGCTGCAGATCAAGCTGGGAGATAAGAAGGTGTTTTACCTCCGCATTAATCGCTTTGTTTTGAAGGGTGGCCTCCAGTGAGAGCTTACCAGTTCCCCAGTTTCACCTTGGATTTGCATCTTCATTCATAAATACTTATGGATGAAACAGAATATTGCAGCCTTAGCACTGAGCCAAACATCAAAAAGCCTTTTTCCCTTCACCCGAGGCCTCTCCTTGAACCTGGCACGCAATCAGTTTGTGTTGCTGCAAAAACAACCAAATGGACTTTATCCGCGCTTTCATGGGCCACGGACACAGCTCTATTCCGTCCTAAAGGAATCTGCGTACAGCGTCTCTCAGCATACCCCAGTCCATCTACAGAAACTAGAAATGGCCTTCGCTGGAGCCTTCTATACCCTCAGTGCAGCCCTACCAGGCAGGGCTGGTTGAAGGCATCTCAGCAGCATCCAGGCTGGCTGCTCCTGCAAGTCTGTGGGGTGGGGACAGCCACTGTTGGAGCCCCAGCAGTGCCACCTCCCCACATACCCCGGTGCCTTCCTGGGGGACAGCTCATCTTGCTCACAGAGCCACGAGGAACAGCAGAGCCCAGGCTGCAGCATCACTCTGTGCCCCAAACCCCTCTGACCTCCAGCATGGGAGAAGCCCATGCACATGGAAACAGGAACTGCAAAACAAATCCTTCCAGCAGACAGATGCAATTTTTAATACAACAGACAATCAAACCATGTCCGTGGGTATCTACAGTGCTCAGATAATTTTCAGCTGATGACAAATAGTGAAAGTGTTGGGCAATAGGTTTGGAAAGGGCCACGCAGGATGGAATTTGCCTTTCAAGCAATACAATGCAGCCTGCACAGGGGGGAGTCAAAACAGTTAGTGCAGGTCTAGCCAAGAAGTTTATGCAGCATTTAAGCATCCAGTGGCCACATCTTTCTGGGTACAAGCAATTTAATTTGTCACACTGATACTGTATACATGTCCCCAGCAGACAGGTCAATAAGAGATAAGAGTAGGGAGGGAGGGATGAGGGGGGTTGCCTCAGGACAACTGTGTCTGAGCTGCAAGTGGGGAAAACTTTAGTTACACATCCTGACTGGGGAGATATGAAAATGAAAACAGAGGTAGATCCCTTTGGTCAGTTCTCAAAACAGCTTCACAGCTCCATGCTCAGGGCTACGGCCACCTGCCTGGGGAACGATGAGCCCTCTTCAGTGCTAACCCCCAACCATCACCTTCCTGGGGAGCACCAAACTCCATCAGCTCAACGGGAAGAGAGAAGAAAAAGAACAGAAAGAGAGAACTTCACCTCCACTAAGACTCTGTTACAGAAAAAAACCCAGCACTACCAAGTTACATGGATAAAGGACGATTCTGCTTTGCAAAGCCTTCAGGTGGGGAATTCTTTACTTTGTGCTCTGCTGCAGATTTGCAGGTGAACATTTGCTCTCAGTAAAAATTTGTCTCTCGGGGTGGGGAAATTGAATCTATCTTTCCCCCATCTCTTTACTGGCAGAGCAGAGGCAGCTGTTGGTGGAATAGCTGATGACAGCCACAGGAGCACGATAACCATGCCCTAGCCCATTTCACTTTCAAGTTACCCACCAGAAGACCTTGCTGTCACTCTGCAACACGTGACCCTAAACCCCAGTGAGGAGCATGTTCAATGCCGGAGCTGGAACTGGGGATTTCATGCAGAGCACCCAGTTTTATGAAAGCACCCTATGCGTTTCACACCATGGGTTCCGTCTTCATTAATGCCATGCCATCTGACCAGGATGAACCCCTCAGCCCCCTGCAAGAACCAGTTCAGCAGAAGCACCTCCAGTCAGTTATTAGCAACAAGATCAAACTAGCAACCATGGGCCTCCAGATCCTTGGACCCTAAACACACAGCTGAAGAGGCATGATATCAAAAATTTGCTTAGCTTTGAAATCCTACTCCTGCTTATTTATGTTTCAGGAGTACCCAGAGACCTCAGCCAAGCCCACATCTGCTCTACAAAGCTTGGGCTGGAAGTGCATTTGCACATGTACTGGCCACCTCCACGCAGAGCTCCCACCCTGTGGCCAGTCACAAGCAGCTCATCGTTTAGTTTACAGTAGAAACAAATAACAACCAGGTGTTGAGGAGAGGAGGTGCAGCAGTGGGGCGGGCAGGCTATAGTGCTGGGAGCCAAGCCACCAACCGGACATCACAGACACTGGTGTCCGTGGGGTTTTTCTAGTGCTCCCATAGTTGAGCCAAGCTCTGCCTCCCAGCAGCCAAAACGCCCTGGTGAAAATGCTGTGCACAGAGCAGAACCGTACTCTGCAAACCCCTGCAAGGATGCAGACAAGGTTGTTAACCTAAACAGACAGGTTTGAGATTGATTCGTAGGAAGGATGAAATCAAGAGGTAAAAATAATGTTTCCAACACACCAGTGACATACTGAGACCTGAAGCCAACAGACTATTTACAGGCCAAGAGCACTCCTCGCTGCTCTTACCTTCGTCTGCAAGGTCTGAACCGACGGCTGCTTTGGAGGAGCCTGTTTGAAGGCAACAGGCAGCCCAGGGAACAGCCAAGCCTGAGAACTGGGATTTGCAGGAGAAGTTAAATAATTGAAGGGACAACTCAGCACAGCTCACTAGATTATGCTTCACAATCCAACTGCCAAAAGTTGGAAACTCAAAACATTTCCTCCTTGAACACATTAAATTCCCATTTTCCTATTTCAAAGTCTTCTACTTGCTTCAGCATCCAGATATGCACTTCCCAAATGCACTGCTAGGAATAGGGTGTTGTAAACAAAGTTTTACAAAAAGGGAACGTTAGCACACAACATATTTTTCCCATTACTCCAATAGGTCCTGCAAGCTCTGCAAGCTTGGTAAAGAAAAAGTCTATTTAAAAATCTAGGGTGGGGAAGAATTAGCTCACCAAAACCATAAACAGATTTGCTTTGCACTTTCAGTCCAAGAGAAAAACAAGACAGGCTATGTGCATATTGATGCACACAATAGCACAATCATTTTAAAAACAAATTAATTGGGAGGGAGAGGACACCAGAGAAGGGTGGGGGGAATGGAGGAGTGGAGAGAAAGGGGCCAAGTCCTAGAGCAGAGATCCTGAGTTTGGTTCTTAAAGCTCCCTAAGAAGATATCGGAACCCCCCCGTGTGCCAGCGCAGGACCGCGAGCACACAGGCAGGATGACACATGGTGCTACAATGCCACAGTCTGTCTCTGGGTGCAAGCCCTTCAGTAATAAACGACATTATTTTCTGCAGATGTAACACAAAGGAATCCTCCCCACTTACCCAGTGACCTTCCACACAAAGCATCCAAACGCGTTATTACTATCTTTCAGTGGCAAATACCAAGGGATATAAAATTTAATTCCCTTCCCCCTACTCTCCCTCCCAAGAGACCCTGACCTTGTTTACCAAGGCAGAGTGAAGCTACAAAAGCTTTAACCTCTTCCTCCTGCTTAATTCTCCATCTATAATGGTAAGACAACCCCAAGAGCAACAGTTTTCACTGCATTTGCAAGATTACTGCCATAAGGAATTTGAGGACCCACCTAGTATGCAATTAACTGAGGCAACTTCAAGGAGGACAGCTCTCAGGAGGCTGAGGGTGCACGTGGATCCCAGCACATCACGTGCTACAGCAGGGTCCATTAGTTTATTCCTACCAGTTTAACAGGCTGGATTTAGCCTGCACAGCTGGAAGTGTGTCAGGAAAGCTGCAGTAAACAGCATCAGTCCAGTTGTGGTAGTCCTGATGCTGATTATTTAATAAAGTCTAGAAACAAGCAGTCTCCAGGCATGGCACAAGCTGGGTAGAAATCACTCTAGGGTTTGAAAATCCCCATTTCCACAGGGACACTGTCATTTGTCAGACAGCTGTGAATTGGGTGAATGAATTCCCCACCAGCCTGCACACTAATGCTCAACTAAAAAACCTCATTTCTTACAAATGAGATGGCTTTGCTCTGGTATGAGACCCAATTTCTCCTTCAAAATTCTGGAACAGTGTAATGGAAAACCAGAGTGTTATTTCCAAGCACACTTCTTCTATCGGCTGAAGCCAAGGAGAAAATGCATCGCTCCCCTGACCCCTCATCCACACCATGAGACAGATAAATATTTATTAAGTTATATGGTTTCCTAGAGGTGGGGAAAAAAAAAACAACATCAGTGGTCTAGCACAGAGGAGCACCAGCCAGGAAAAAGAGTACAAATGCACAGGACATCTGAACTCTGTCCCGTCCAAGGTGTGACATTCAGAGGCAAAAGATCTGCTCCCTTCTTAGGGACAGCTGGGAGCATAACCCAAGACCTGTACTGACCACGGAGCAAAGCAGGGCTCAAAGGTTAATGGAGCAAACCATTGCAGGATCGCTTATTTCAGCCAGCAGGCTAGAACAGCCTTCATAGGAGAATCCTGCAATACACTGAAATAGGGCACATTTCCCTGCCCAGGCTACCCGAGACAGAAAGCTGCACGGTCCATATCACACATGGAGCCCGACGTGGCAGTGGCGACTTACCTGCACAGGGGACCACGTCCTCAGCCTCTCCTTCTCCAGTTCTTCCTCCGCGCTTGCGTGCATCTTTAAAGTGCCTGCAGTCGCTTCAGCTGTGCCGGGATTCAGGGCTGGAAGAGAAGACGTTACACCAAAAATTACTGCTGTACCTCCAAAGGAGAAGGCAATCCTTGGTTAGTAAAGACTAAAAGTATACATAAAATACTGATCACTTGAAGGTGTCTCCCAGCTGTCCACCCCACCGTGCTCCCACAGCACATCCTCACTGAAGCACCCCAAAACACACGTCAGATTATTTTTTTTCCACTCAATTAGCAAAAATATCATGTATCGGAAGTTAACCAAGTTCACAGAGTTAATCACCAAGCACTCAGCTGTGCTGCTCTCATAAATCTACCAGCAGAAGTAAAAAACTCCCAGCCTGCGGCATGCTGGAAACCAGGGACGCTGCTCCCCGGCTCTTGGCCACTGCTCATGGGCTCGGTTCGTTAACGGGACTGGAGATCTCAGCTGGCCAAGAACATATTTACAGAAGCAATCACAGCACCCTGACCGACACTGCCACAGCCTGCAGCTATATATAACCTGCCGCTTTGCTTGTAGCTGTGGGCTTCCTCTCTCCCCTTTATTTTCCTCTGCTGCCGTGCAGTCCCCATTCCCTCATCCCCGGAGAAGCAGCAGAGCCACCCTGATGTATTTCATAATTTCTAAACTTAACCATCTAAAGGGATAACCAGCCAAGTGGATTTCTGGGATTAAGTTCAGACAGGGGGAGAAAACAGCATACTGAAAAACAGAGAGTCACCCTGGAAAAAGGTGAGCCAGAGCTCATAAGGATGAAAAACAGGAAAATTATGTTGTGATTCCTGAGTAAAGGAAAATTTACGCTTGTTTTCTGCTCCTGCCCAAGCATGGCCAGTGATAGGGTCTCCTCCCCCAGCAACACATCCCAAGCGCCTCTGTGCGTCAGCCAGCGTGCGTGCTCCTGTCCCCTGAAGTCCCCTGCCAAAGCCCTGCTGATCTGCTGCTCAGGTTGGATCCTGCTGACCATACACTTCGCACGCGACCGGTGAGTTCCTTTAATTAAAATAAATACGTAAATTAATGGCATGGAGTGATTTCACCAGACAACTAGCACAGGTGCATTACAGCTCGGGACGGTGCCCCCCGACCCCATCCAAACTCCTGCAGACAAGAAGCTTCCACTCTGGCTGTAACCACACAAACCGAACCCCAACAGGAGTGGACTTTTTTTAAAAAAAAAAAACAACTCAGGTGTCCCAATGCTCCCTGCTGCAGAGCCGCCCTTGGACAAAGCTTCCCCCAGACCTGCAGTGCTGCTTGCTGTGTGTTATTTGCTGTACATTATTTTCCCAATTTAATTCACAGAAAATGCAAAGTGAGCACAAAACTGGGGGAAAATTCAGCCCCAAGGCTGGTAAATCACAAGAGTTCAGAGAACAAGAAAAAGATGCTTTAAATTCCTGCTAGATGCCACAGCTTTTTATTTTTCTTTGCTTTTCTTCCCCCCTTCCCAACCCTAAAATGAAGAGGCTTATTCTGAACCAACTGGGTTTCAACATGCTTGGAAACATCCCAGTGTTGAACACTGGGACCTTGACATAACAGGTGACAACCTTTTCTATGCCAGAAAATGTTTAACATCTAATAAGAAACAAATATTAGACTGCTGATGGAGTGGGTTTTTATTCCAGAAATTTGTGTAAATGTCCTGTAATGACTTGCACAACACTACCATCTCCCAAACGAAGTGATAACAGCATGGCCCTGGCTGCTTATCTGCCATTTCTCCTTCAATAACACCACTGTCTCTCTCCCTTTATTATACAAGCTCTCTGCTACAGTAGGTTTAATATCATTCACACACTCCTTCAGGGATCCAACATATGCCTAACTTTAACAGACAAGATTTCATGACTCTTGGAGTACCTAAATTAAGGAGAGCGACCTTGACCACAGCAGTCTGAGCAGCCTCGCGCTCCCTGAAATTAAAGGTGGTTTAAATAGAAACTTAAGCTGGAGGCAGAGAAAAATCTGAGTTTCCCAAAACCTTCGTCTGAAATACAGAGCAAAACCCCTGCAACCTGGCACTGTGCACCACTATTACCTTGACAGCTCCTCCTTGAATGCCTGAAGTTGCTGCTTCAAGTACAATAATATAGGAGAGAGCTGGAGCAGGGGGGCAGGGGTTGGGCTTTCCTCCAAGCAGCACATGCAAACAGTTCAACTGCTTATCACGGAAACTGGAACAGCAACAAGGACGACCAAGGCATGCTTTTTCCCCCACTAACTTCTTTCAGATATTAAAATCCCAGCATTGGGTCCTTCTACCTCAGAGATTTCCACTGTCTGCCAGAGCCACTGATGGTCATTACCACCCCACTGCCATCCTTTCCAAGTCTTGGGGCTTCCTTGGGCTTGACTGAGTGGCTCAAAACCTGCAAACAGCTCAAGGACGAAGAATATATCCCCCAAATACAGTCTCGACACAGAGAATAAGTCATCCTCATATACCTGGGGGTTTAAAATCGTAATGCGTGGACCAGCTGGGACAGCAGGCTTGTGCAAAGGGAGGGAGGAACATCTGCATCCCGGCAGCATCCCTGTGCAGGGACCCACTGAGGGTCTATACGCTTAAAAGTCAAAACCACTACAAAGTGTCAAGAATAGAGACTATTCTGTTTCTCCTTTCACCTGGCAACCCCATCCCAGATTTATTTATTTTTTTAACAGTTGTTAGCTCTCTTCTCCCTCTCTTTTGTTTGTTTCTTTTGGGTTTTTGTTTGCTTTTTTTTTTTGAAGTGGCTGGAAAGGGAACAAGGCTGCCCCAGAACAAAGCCTCCTTGCAGAGCAAAGGCTGCTTCAGTCTGACACTCACACAAGCAGACAAGGCAACCCCAAGCTCAGCTCTCAGCACTCTGCCCCGCTGCAGGTCGGGCTGAGGAAAAGCAAAACAACGCAGAAGATGATGAAAACAATTCCCTGGTCCCCAAAGGGGGATGCTTCGGGGGATGCTTCGTCTTTTCTTGCTGGTCCCAGGACTGGGAAGTAGCTCAGCCATGCAGGCACTCTGCAAGACCCCAGCTTTGGCAGAGATGGGCACCTTCCTGCAGTGCCTGTGTGGCCCCTCCTGTGGTCCATGGGACCTTCTGCCCCCAAGACCAAGAACACGGTAAGGTTTCCTCACCGTGCCGCTCCATGTCCCATCACCCACAATAAAACAAGTCTTTCTGTTGCCTTCAGTGAGCATCGCAGACCAGTTTCCAATGATTATGATTTAGCAGCTCTCATTAATGGACGGTCTTGAAATGGATTGTTTTATCTAGCAAGGAGCAAAAAGCTCATTTATACCTTGAGATCTGAGTTGATTTGTGTGGATCTAACAAAAGAGGTGATGTGCAGTGACGCACAGCTGTGGCCAAGGAAGAACCAACTCTTACTTGGCTTGAGATTTTGCACCTTGTTTGCAAATCCATAGCACAGACCTGCTCCCTGCTTGACTATGAAATGGTTGTTCCCTATAGGGAAAAAAGGGACGTTGGCATCACGCTGGTGTCTTTGATAAGGCTCTTGGAGGAAAAAGGGTGCAGAGGATGCTGCAGAACACAGTCCTGACCTGCAAAGGATGCGTGGGGAGGAAACACTTCTCAGCCACGTGGGACCTCATGAGACGGCCCAGCAGAGACTGTCCAGCCCTGCGAGCTCTGCTGCATGCGGGATGCCTATTTAAAAAGGTTCTCCTTCCCAAGGTACAATTAAAGGACTGACAAGTTACCATTCAGGATCTCTAAAGTGGCCGTTTCTATTTCTCCAGTATTTACACAGAGCGGGGAACTTGTCTTTACTGATATTTCTTCGAAGAGAAACAGCTACACTAAAGGCAACATCACTCACACCCCTTCTGTCTCCTCCAACTCAAGTGAACCAGTGTCCTGGAAAGGCTGTATCACTGAGAGACAAAAGTCATACAATTTAGCGTCCATAACATCCAATTTTAGAATCAAAGAGCATAAAATATTTCTAGCCAACATCTGCTTTTGTAGAGAGGCATGCAAACTTATATTATCTTTAGTCACTTCAATCTTTTTAAGTGCCTGAAAATTTAAGCCCCAGAACATCATTTGTCATCTCTTGCTTATTTTAGACTGAGAACAACCCTTCCTAACCTCACCACTCCATGCCAGTGCTGTAGGAAGAGAGGACAGGAAAGCATCAAGACAACTCCCACTTGCAGGAGAATAAACTGCACCTGCACCGTGCAAGAATGAGCATCAAGAAATATTAGAAAGATATTTCCAAGCCTTTTTCATCTTCCAACAACTGATGCTCCACAAGCTCTTCAGACCATCAAATCCAGTTGTTACTTTTAGGAAAGTATTGCCCAATATTTAATCTGAACTTTTTTTTTCTCCACAGTTTTAGGACTGTGACCTCTTGCCCTACCTGTGAATGCAGAAAGCAAACACCACCTTCCCTTTTAGGCACCTGAAGATTTCCTCCCTCAATCCCAAAGAACTCGGCCTTACTCAGGCCAGGGTTTCTGGACCTCCTGCTGCCAGAACCAGGAGAGGACACCTTCCCCCAGCCTTCTGCACCACACACCTCTCCACTGCGGCATGTTTATTTTCAGGAGAGATAAAAGGAGAGATGACTTTTACGCCTAATCGCCAACAATTTACAAGCAGATAGACACATGGTCTAATTCACACCTACCTTCATCATCTTTTCCATCACAAAGAGAAGGAATTATGGAATATTCTTGTTAAGATAAAAATTCCTATTGCAGATTTTTAAAAATTTTAAATCCTATTCAGGCTGGATTTAAAAAAAAAAACAAACCAAGAGGTATGTACAGCATTGAGCATTAAAGCTCAGCAAATGATGGTCAACTTCTTGCTCCAAGAAAAGGAAACACAGAGCAGACTCCCACACATTTTCATTTCACTGCCCACAAGGATGCTTTGAGGACCACAGGGATACAAATATCTAAATTTTACTATCTATTATTTGAGAGCAGAAATCATCACTTTGTTACATGTTTTATACAAGGCTTAACAGGGCTCTGATCATCTGTGATTATCCAGTTTGGCTGAAATAGAATAGCACTGGTTTCCCTTTCATCCAAAAATCTCGAGCCTACAGCATCCTGCAGGACGTGGGAAGCTGCAGCTCCGTTCCAGCACTGCCTGGAGGGTTTTGCATCTTTAGCTCCAGCTCCTGCTGTGAGCTGGGATATTCTGGGATGGGGGGCTCTGCCAGTCCCCTGGGATCTGCCTTCCATGCTCAATAACGTATCTAAACAGTCAATACACTCAATAATGTATCTGAACAGTGCCTCTGCCCTCATCTCCAGCCTCTTTTACAACCAGCTGCAGTTACTGGTCCCACTCACAGTTTGTGGGACCGAGGGGACAACAAAAGCAAAAATAAGTTTTTTCCAAAAATAAAATTTCCTTTGGCAAAGAAGTCCCCCTGGGCACACTGCAGCAGGCAGCACTGCCATTAACCCAGGTATAAAAAAGCCTGGGAGCCAGCAGTGGCTACACTATTATAATACAAATTATTAATAGGAGGGACCTCACTGCCCTCAGCTTCCACATGCAGCTCGGCTAAAGCCAAAGGAACCTTTTATTTTTTTTCTGCATGGACCTTGCAGACTCCACAGTTAGCAAAGAAAAAACACATTGACAGTTTTTACACTGTCTACAATATCTTTTTAGGGTGATTTGTCATTTAAATTGTCAGCTTGAAATCTAATGATTTTAAAAAAATAATAAAATACTATGTATTACATTCACAGGCTGCAACCACTGCCAAATTCCTCTGTCAATTTTCAAGGGATTATATGCACATTTCTCTTTTAATGTTTTATTCTCTTGCTTCTGTACCAAAGAGATGGGGAAAAGAGTAAATGGCTACTTAAGAACAGTGTATGACAATCCAAACCAAAACTGAAAACGGAGCAAAGCACCATGCTCCTCCTCCTTGGAGAGGATGCTCACAGCAGGAGCATCCTTAGGTGTTGGCTGCAACACAGCAGCCAAAACACTTTCAGATGCCAGCGTAATTTTAAAGCAGGTGTTCCACAAAAAATCCTTTTTTTTTAAAGGAAAATCATTTTTAATTGCAAGGCAAATGTGTGGGAGGACAAGCTTCACATTTCTGTCGTTGAGAAATACCCGGCTCTTGCAGAGACCAGAAACTGCTCAACTCAACAGTGGACGCAAGGGAAGGTCTGTGGGACCCAGAGCAGATATAAGAGCTGAGCACACCCCAGCCCCCTCCCAGAGGCTATACATCCTCCTTTATCACTACATTTGCTGCTCAGAAATCCTACTGCCTTCTCTTCTCCCTAAACTTTCCTTCTTCCTGAGGCGGAACAGATGAATGGACCCATCTTTGGTCTTCCCAGCTTGCTCTTCCTACTACAAACAAGCCCTGTCTGAGCAAACTACCAGCCAGGTCCCGATCCCCGTTCCTGCAGGGACCTGGCCAGGGCTCAGCCTGGGGAGAGTTACACAAAACAAGGATTTTGGCATTTTTTAGTCAGAACCTAAATGTCTTTTTTCCCCCAAAGAAAATGCCTGGAGCACAATAGTTCTTGTTCATACAAAGAGGACAAAATTGTCTAGAAATGGAAGCAAAACCTTATTCACCCAAATTAATGGGCAAATTTTACAACGTGAACACAAAAATGTTGGGCTTGAGGGTTTTTTTTGCCTGCAAGGCACTTTTTTTTTTTTTTTTTTTTTTTTTGCAGGACAGTGTTCCTTTATAAAAGCATTCTTCTGAAGGCACTTCTCCCGTGAAGCTCCCCCCTCCAACAGCTACTGTTACAAATCTCTGATAAAAGATGTATTCAGCAGGGTTTGGCACACAGAGAGCACCCAAACTGGCATTGCCAAAGCCTCACAATTTTATCATAAGCTTCAACATATTTAAAGAGAGAAAAGATGCTCTTGCTGGGAGTATCAGCTAGGAGAGGGTTCAGCTCTTGGGGTCATGAGAACCTCAGATTTCGGGGGGGGGGAACAAAACAGTAAGTGTCTAGACACAATTCTGGAAAAACACTCTCAAGCAGGAGTGCAACGTGATCCAGACTTTCAAGAACTGATGTCCAAGCAGAAGGAACCTTTGCTGGATTATCACCTGATTTGGTCCAGCTTCAGGATTTTGCAGTGTCTCACTGGTGACTTCTGAATATTTCTGGGGGTAACAACACTGTGAACTTCAGCCCTGGAAGCATGATCAGAACCAACGTTTTTTGCAAAGGCAGGGGAGAGAGCGGCTGTCCCCAGCGCCGCTGCACTCGCAGCCAGTGCTCAACTACACGCATGGGAGCAGAGCCATGGAGCTCCTGCGGGGCTGGAAGCTTTGGAGCTCGGCTGAACACAGATGCTTTGCTTGCCTAGACAGGGTACGTGTCCATGATCTAGTCACTTAACCCTGGCAAAAAAAACCCAAACAGGAGGTCTTGCTCTGCTCTCCCTCACCCCCCATCTCCCTCTCCTTGCCCCTGCGGTCTCTCCCTATCCCTTAGTACGTCCAGACCTCTCCGAGAGCTTCTGAGCTAGCAGCAAGCTTTCTGCTGTTATCCCTCAGCGTCAGATCAGATCAGCTGTCTCACAAACCTCTAACATAAGCTTGTAAGGGAAATATAAATGGAAATAAACCCCCTCACTGATTCAGCAGCGCAGCAAGGCAGGTCCATCAAAGCCCAGGGGATGCACAGGTCCTGATGGAGGAGGACAAGCCCCGGTGATATGGATGGAGAGCTTTGCTGTTTCTGTGGAAGCGGGACTGAGCCCACAACAAGTGTGTGACATCTATAGGGTATCTTTACAAGGATGTATGCACACACACCCAGCAGCAAGCATAGCTCTTCTGTCTTGCTGCTCTTCTCATCTGTGCCAGAAGCAAAAACCGCAGCCAAACTGGACCCAGCATCCATGGCACAAGGGAAAAGAAACATCTCGGCAATGAATAGATTTCAGCTGGAATCTCCCAGGAGACAGTATTAAAATGAAGGGGGGAAGAAACAAATAAACAGAGGAGAAAAGAATCAACTTGCCAGTATCAGCCATGCCAACTTCTAAAACCATAAGTCAAGCCCCGAACACCACAACACTGGCTTTCAGTCTGGGACACTGGGAAATAACCAGGCTAACGCGGGGTGGTAAGAAGAGGGCACCTCCCTACCCCTCTCTGCCCAAGAATTCCCATTCTCCAGCTTTTCTCAGTCACTGCGATGCTCCAGAGGTCTTTTTTTCTTTAAAAAGCCAAGATTTTCACTGAAGTCCCTGGTTCTGAGTGCTGGGCTTTGATCCAAGTGTCAGATGTCAGGAGATAGTGATGGGCTACAGGAGCTGGCCACCAGCCAAACCTTTTTCCAACCAGCTCAGCTGGAGTCTGGATTTGGGAATCCACACCAACGCATTTGGGAAGTATTTCCCAAAATGCAGAGTTTAACCCCAACATTGTATTATGCAGCAGCAAGCACAGCTCTGTATTCCTCTATAAATACATCACTAAACACCATGCTCACCGGGTCCAGCTCTAAAACCGGATCACCCATCAGTTGCAGAAAATATAAATATTCTCCCTGGTTTCCAGTGCAATATTCCCAAGTTAATCCAGAGAACCTATGGAGTCGCTAAGCTATAATTAGAGGTTTATTATAAAAGGTGTTTGGGATGTCTGTCAGCACTAAAGGACACCCTGTATTTAAGGTACCCTTAACACACATAGCAGCAGCCGGACATTTGGCTTTCACTAAAAAAAAAAAAAAAAAAGCCAACTTGTTTACTCACCTCAAGTGACTTTACTTGGTCTCTGCTTTGCAAGAATGTTTTCAGCCTCTAACTTGATTAATGTCATTTTAAAAAGGCAAAAAGAAAAAGCCATCAGTGAGGTGCTTTAAAAGACGTATTATGAACTATGGATAAAAATGTGATACCAGCTAAATCTTGCTTTTCACCAAAAAAAAAAAAAATTTAATCGGGTGCAGGACGTGCACGTTCAGTCATTCGTTATTGTAGGATTGTTGACATTAGCTTTTATTTTTAGAAAAACATGAAGTGTGGAGGGGAAATGAAACAATGTGATACTTCTTCGAGACTGTCTCTAATATGAGGAAAATATGCAAAGAAAATACCGTAGCGATCTGCTTGCATACCTTCCCACAGAGTGCTGGGCTTGAATTTATAAAATAATAAATACCATTTCAAAGCACTTGGACTGGCCTGACTTTTTTTTTAAATAACATCTGACAACGTCACCATACCCTGAGCCTTTGGGAGGGAGAAGAGCAGAGAGCCACACACCAGGGATGCTCTCTGGGACCTGGTCTCCCTCCTGGCTGTCACACCATGGGGTGACCCTGGGCAGCCAAAAACAGGGGGCACATCAGATCACCAGCTTCATGCCACAGTGAACATTTCACATTGCAGGCACCTTCAGCTGCCCAAATCCTGCAAACACCTTCATAAAAAGATTGCTCCATCAAACGCACCGGGATTTCTCGCCTTTGCAGCACAGTGTGGTAGCTCGTATGCAATACTTGTAGGGTCAGGGCTACAGCAGACCATCCTCTGCATTTCTAAAGTAGTTTTAGGCCTACAAGCACCGAGCTATACCACAACTTAGTAAATGTTGCTGAAATTAAGTCTAAACTAGAACGAAAAAGCATCTCTGAAGTGATGCTCTGGTTCAACACCTGGTAGCAGCAGCATCTGTGCTTTCCTGCTGGAAAAATAAGCCCTGAGGGCAAGGTGGCCATGGCTAGATGACCAAAGCTGCTCTAGGAGGGGAAAAACATCATTAGGAGATAAAATCATCTCCGCTAATAGTGAATGTGAATTCAGGTGCGTAATTACACCAGCTGCCAGGTACAGCTCTGCAGAGGTGACCTTTCCCGGTGCTGTCTGGACATGACACCATGGAGGCATCACGGCAGAGAGGGGATTTCTCCAACCACCCACCTTTGGGGCAGAACTGGCCCAAAAAAAGCAGTGGAGGAAGGCAGGGCAGAAAACATCCGCAGATCCCTGTGGTAAGAGGGTGCCCAGCTCTGGCATGCTCTGAAGTCACCCCTTCCCAAATGCTGACTTCCATCCATCCCTTCAAAGCACAACAAGAACCTATTTGGGAGCTGAATGGATGCTCGGTAAACACAGAAACAAATTTCACTATTAACAGCCTCCAGTGGGCTTATTTTTGCATCCTGAAGCAAAGCACCACTGCAAGGGAATATGTTCCTCTTCCACTAGACTATTTACTGTCACACACCTACAAAAAATTACAGATATTTGACTTACAATTTCTATTCTCCACCCCGCTACATCCCCCTCCCCCCAAGAAGCTCAATTTCAGTGGCTTTTCAGTTGCAAAATTAGCAATACAATACTTTGTATCTAAATTCAGTTTCAAGAACCTCCCTCATCTCTTTTTTATAATCACATGGAGAACAGCTACACTGCACATACCATTTTTTGCTACATTGAGCTTGAGGGAAATTTAAGACTTCCTCCCTGCCCTGCCTTCTTTTTAAATGGGAGATGTGATTATTGAAATTAATTCGGAAAATAGTCAGCATTCACCAATCAGCTCAGCAGTCTGGGTTTTCTTCATCTGCTGGTTACATGCTAATTATTGTACTGGTGGGATTATTTCCCATTCACATTTGGAATTTACAACACAGTAGGGAATTGATTAAATTACAAGAAAAATACAAAAAAAAAAAAAGAAAGAAATCAATGACATTTTAAATGCAACATTTTTTTTTTATTTTCTTCCAAGTCTCATGCCTACAAGGACCTGAAAAACTCAACCCTGGCAGCACAGACGCACGACGCAGCGTTTCTGAGCGTTAAGGGGCAGAGCAGCAACGTCTCAGGAGCAGACATTTTGGGAAGGCAATGCAACCCTTCCACGTACATCAATACCTCTGTTGTTCATCCCATCCTCCACTGCCTCACACTGACCGTACCCTCCTCCACTTGGCCCACATTTCTAATTAAGAAGGAAAACCTGCCCACAGGTGGGCAATAAGGCCCCATTCCCAAGCCCAGGGCTCCAGCCACACTGGAACGCCTGTGCTGCGGTGGGAGCTGGGGTCCGCCAGAGCAGGGAGCAGAGGTGGCGACGGCACATGCGTGCCATGCTGGCCCCTGTCCTGTCAGCAGCTCTGATGGACTTGGGTGGCTTTGTCCCCACCCCAGAAGAGTGTGAGGGACAGAGCAACAGCAATCCACAACGCCCGCTGGCAAGAACCACTTTCTCCAGCTATCAGGTCTACCAGCCAAGTGTAAGTCCCTGACGGAGACAGTCTTTCAGAGGTACCCAGTGCAAGAGATCCCTAATTTTGCTATGTGACTCTCAAATACTACTTATTTCACTTACTACTTATTTACTCACTTCACCTGGGCAAGCACATATGCCAGTACCATCAACAGCAGGGCTCTGAGCACACAAAGGACTTTGTGTTGGCCCTGCAGGGCTGTTTGTTTGGTGGTCACCCCTGAAAGCAAGGGTTCCTTCTCACCCCCCACCCTCTCAGCTCTCCAACTGGCCCATGAAAACTACAATTAAAAAAAAAAAACAAAAAAGAAAAAAAATGAAACCAACACCACCAAAACCTAACCTACGTGCCAGAGATCAAAGTAGGAGTGTCAAAGCCTTAAAGTTTCTTTAAACAGCCCAGTCTCCTGCTCCCCACCCACTGCTGGGCACCCACAAGCTGCTCTGAGGCCTCCTCGGAAGGTGACGAGAAAAGCAAATATCCTGCAATGCCGAAGGGAATCAACACCACCCCAGAAAACATGCAGGAATTCCCAGAGCAGAAAATACGATTGAAAAATCACATCTGAAGAACAGGCTTAACAAAGCAGCGGCACAGGCTGGCAGCGAGGCCAGGCAGGGTACCGGGGTTGCTCGTGCTGTGGTTTATTTTGCCACCATCACAGGTACCCCCAGAGACCCAGCTCAGCCCAAGCGATCCCCCGGGTGGGCAGGACAGGCAGCTGTCTTCAGCTTTCCCTGCCACAAGCAGGAGTTTTGGTGCAGGCAGGCACAGCCAGAGCTGCAGCCCCCCCCGGACAGGGAGGCTGGAGGAGCCCAGCTCCAGGCTGGATGCTGGGGAGCGCATCCCCCGAGAAGCAGGGTCCCCGTGGGGGGCATGTGGGCATCTGCCCGGGAAACCACCAACCTCCTAAGGGCTGGGGGGCGGCCGAGCCAGCACTCCTAAATTAAGGCAGAAGGGGATCAGGGGCTTGCTGCGATCCAGACAGGCAGCCCGGCAAGAAGAGGATGCTGGCAAAATTAGGAGAGCACGGAGCAGCAAATGGAGCTCGGCAAAGGGTTAGGTGCGGGTGGACACAGCAGTGACTATCCACAGGAGAGGGCTCTGCACAGTTAACCCCAGTATACTGGCTCCGAGGATGCCTCCTCCAAAGCACCTTCATTTCTAGTGCTTTTATAAGCACTACCATGATGGCCAGGGCCAAATTTCCAACCTCCAGAAACAGTGCCGGCACGTGGCAGAGCAAACACGGCTCAGCACTGCAAATCCTGGCTGGGCGAGCTGGGCGACACCACACCACTGAAACAAACACCAACAACAGAGGGGAAAAAGCTAAAAGCAAAGGGCCTGCAAACCTGCCGTGGTTGCTACATCACCCTCCGTTTCCATCTTTCCTGCCTGCAAAGCAACATGAAAATGCCAGACACTGGAGCAGGGAGTGCAGGCTGCTATTTAAAATATTCGCTGCACTTCACGGTACACACATGACCGGAGGAGCGGAGCCTAACAGGTGGATTATGGTCTTAATGAAATATTCACATTCATCTGCTTGCTCCAAGGCCAGACCACAAGTCTGCTTCCCCTCTGCTAGCACGGGTGAGGGGGGCTGCGCCCAGATTTTTGGTTTTAAATTAGCTCTGCCTCTCTAAAGCAGACACTCCCCTTGTCTTAAATATTTCCGACATGGAAATGATTCCTAGCAAAGAAAGAAAGAAAGAGCAGGATACATTTCAGAAAAGGAATGTGTTTTTATATCCTGCTTAACAAACCAAAGCACAACACACAACAGGCTCACATAACCTCCTGCACACGATCCAGGATAACTTGTCACTCTCTAATGACCACCCTACAACTAGGAACGCATGTTAAGAGCCAATTAACCTTAATGCAAAGAGCAAATGCACCCGTCTTGCCAGGGCTGTGAAAAAACACACATCAAGAAGCCCCATTGGTATCACATCCAACCCTTCAAGGTCTCCAAAGCCACCGAGCACTGCGCTCGAGGTGCTGCTTTAGAGGTGACCACCTCTACCAGGGTGACCAGAGCCAGAAGGCACAATGCAGGCGGCAAGAGAAAGCCCAGTGCATCAGCTGGCATCAGAGGCTGAAATGGTCCTTGTGCTATTGGTGTCCCAGGGCAGGACCTGGAACCACCAGGAAGGTCTCCAGCCATTGAAACCTGCCCTGAGCACAAGCACAGGAGTCAGCGATATGGTTGGATCCTTAACACACACACCCAAGGCTTCAGTTCATTAAATATGCTACAAATCAGAAAGCATCCAAGACACCCTCATCTCGAGCATCCTCTTACACCAAGCATGCTCCAAGTACTCCAGTGTGCCATAGCAAAGACCCTTGTTACTCCTACACTGAGGAGATCTGGAGATGAAGAGCTACAGGATCAAGTATCCAGGACCTCAAGCCTAATTTTGGTCCTCTTAAATGAAAGTCTTTATTTTTACCATTTTAAATACAGACAAGAAGTTTCAATCCCTCTTTCAAGGCGGATACTGACCATTCTTATTTGGGGAAGACAGAAGAACAAGATCCATCAGACGGCAAGGCAAAGCTTTCGGCAGGAACCACGCTCTCCTTCTGTGGGACAATCCAACCGCTGGACTTACTTTCCAGAGGGACACCAGCAACACCATGGCTGGGGCTGCAGGACAGGATAGCGAACGACCAGTATGACCACTTTGTTAAGACTTGGTGTATTCTGGGAATTTCATTTTTAAATTGATTTAGGTTGTTTCGATCCCACTGCTGACCTGAACTCCTCAGGAGAACAAAAAAATATCTCCCCAGCTTTCTGATAAGCACCTGGATATAAAGAAAAAAGTGTCACAGCTTCTGATTTAGAGCATGAGCCCATAGGAGATGCACAAATTCCAGATGGAAAGAGAGACCGATTACATACAATTATTAATGTGCGTGTCTACGCCACTGGAAAAAAAACACAGAATATGCTTAAAAAGAAACAAAGCAGGGAAAAATAAAATGACTACCCAGTCAAGTATTTGTGCAGTACTGGCATGACACCTTAGGGAAATAAATATTTGCTTGACCTATTTCCAAAAGAGAAGTTTTTATAAGTTCCATGAAAACCTCTTTATTTATCGAAGCATGAGAGCAGAGCATGCGCAAGCATCCCGCACGCCAAGCTGGGCTCCAGGTGCAACGAGCTCCCTTCCCATCCTTCTCACGGAGCAAACTGATCTCCTTTACGCCAGTAGGACCAAAAAGTCAGCCTGAAAACAACATCAAGGCACCTATTTAGGAGAGGAAGAGTTGAAAGACACCAATGCACATAGCAGAGAGCCACCTCGCCTTGCTGGAAGCCCCTTTCAACTGATTCATCTGCCTCTTGCCTCAGTGATTTTTTAAGTGCACGCTATTTAAACCTGTCCCACCCAGGCTCTTTATTAAGGACATTCTGCCGGCCAAATGCCAGGGCTCACTCCCCACCCTACTCCTGACGTGACCCTCTCGAGCATGTCTGCATTAAAAGAAAAAAAAAAAACAAAAGCTCTTCCCCTTCCCCTTGAGCTGCCCAGCAGGCAGGGAAGCCCCATCACCCAGTCCGAATTTTCTGAGCATTACTGAGCAGGAGCGTTTGGGTGGAGCTATAATGGAAACTTTTGCAACCTTAACACCATGCTATTTTATTTCATTTTTTTTCCCCTGCCAAGTGCTAAAACACATGGGGGGCCTGGCTGGAGTGGCGAGGGCAGCACTCGCCTTCAGTAGGAGGACATGACAAAAGCCATCACTGCAACTGAACGTACAGTTTAGAAGGTTCATCCTCCAATTTTTCTATTTCTAAAAAAAGTTAAAAATAAATAGGAATAAGGAGCAGAGAGCACACAGATAAAAAAGGAGTTCAGTTAAATGTCCCCTGATGACACATGTATGAAAAGGACCGGGCACCCTCACACAGTGTTGTTCTGAAAGGGGAGAGGGAGGAGAAACCACGAAGCCTTTGAAAGGCTCGAGCACACCCTCCACGCGGGGATGAGCCATGGCTGCGACTGCATCTGGTGACAACCCAACTGCTCCGGCTCCGCTCTTGTGCCATGTGTCATCACCAGCTCCTCTAACTCCACCGCAGTCCTCATCCGACCAGGGCTTCTCCAGTGACTTCACTTCACGCAAACTCACTTAGCTTTCATTTTAAGCATTGTTATTTAGAATATTTGTTCGGGGGGGGGGGGAAGAGAGAAAAAACAAACAAACAAAGGGGAGAAGTACAAGAGGTTTTTTTTTTCTTTTTAATTAGAAACATCACCCCTCGCCTACTCAACAAAGCAGAAAACCCAGCACAGCTGCAAGAGGGAGAGATGCTGCAGACCTTCAGCACAAAGACCAGCAAGCAGGATCTTCTCCCAGTTAGCCTCCTTAGCAGGTCTAGGCTCCTTCCACCTGGAACAGGTGCCGAAGCTACAAACATAATCACCCTGGGCTCCTATTTCGCTCACGCAAAGAGAGAGGCACCTCAGAGTGATTCGGAATCTGCACGGGGCAAAACATCCTTAGGACAAGCAGGGTGGGGGCACCTGGACCTGGCGTGGGGCTCCGGCTCCTCCAAGCAAATCTCTCTATGGCAGGGAGGTGGCAGCTCCACGCAAGAACAAAGGTGACAGCAACTTACATTAACCATGAGCAAACCAAGGACCCCTCCACGGGATGAATCTCCCTCATGCTTTTTTACACACAAATCAGGTCGAAAAAGACAAAATAATAAAAATATTGCCACATTATTCAGGAGATGGGAAGCAAAGGGCCCGTGGGCAGTGACATGCTAGCCCATGCAGGTTTGCTTGCACAAGCTGGGCGGGTTGAGCAGGACAGTGGTGTGGTGGGACATGTCTGCTCCCACCTTCTGCCTTTTGTTTGCACAGATTTCCACAGATCCTCAACTATTCATTTCTGCTCCCACCAGTTTTCTGGGGGAGCTAATGCCCTGTGTTCAGCTGGGAGCCGGCAGCCCCGTCCCCGCAGTGGGTAACAGGAGCGGGTCTTGCAGGGTTCCCCACTGCCCAGGACCCTGCCCCACATTCCGAAACAGCAAGGGACCTGTGTGACAGCCTCGTATGGAGCACCGGGTCCTCGTGCCCGGTAACCCGGAGGAGGCTCCCATGGGACCGAGCCACGGCCCTGCCCTGCAAACGATGCTGCCTCCGGACCCGTCCCACCGCACAGACAGGGAAAGGCTTGACAAGGGATGGACGCAGACCCGCGTCCCCCGGTTGGCCTTGTAAACCCAAGTTGTAGATACTGTCAGGAGCTAGGAGATGAGCTGCTTTTACATAGTAACACCATAGTAACCGAGGCGGATGATAAAGCTTGCATACACAAGAGCACCACATTTTTGGAGAGGAGGAAGAGGAGGTCTAAATAGAAGGAAAACCTTCCTGCAGAGCAAGGGGACACATTTGTATAAAGGAGAACCAGAAGCATACTGCAGTTTAAACCTCCCCCCCAGATGACAACAACCCAGATGGCTCTTACTACCAGCCCAGCTCACCTGCTCCAGACTTCCCCGCTCCAGGCTGTCAGCACTGCCTGCATCGGTCCTTGCATTTCCCTGATGAAAGCCAGCAGCCCCCACGGGGCTGGTTTTGCTTGGCTTTGCAACAAGGATTGTATTGATAGAGATGTGCTCCTGCGAGCGACTTTGGGGCTTCAAGTTACTACGGCTTTCTTACGGTAGCAAGAATTGCGGAGGCTGAGCCCTGTCAGGAAAACCTATGCTAAACCCCAACCCATCTATAATACAATTAACACAAGCTACAGATTAGGCTGTATCTGAAGCAAAATGCAATCCAACAGCCTCCTCTTTCCCACCCCCAAAGGTGGGTCAGGACTCCGAAACTGTGTGGGCATACGTGTGCTGCGAGTTGCTGGGATGAACTAAGAGGAAACAATAAACAGACTGCAACAGTCTGCTCCCTCTTCTCAGCTACGCATCCCGAGTTGTAAAACACATCAAGGTCACAGACCCAACCTAGTTAATAGAAGTTATCATTAAATTGCTGTTTTCTTCTACAGTAAATAAAATGCTTCTGATCTTCTGGGTGGGTTTGGTTTTGTTTTTCTCCTCATCTCTTCAAGAGAAATTAGTTCAGAAGTTTACTTCGTTTTTCTGGAACAGCTTATTCTGGCTTCCCACCTGTGGGGAACCGTTCCTCAGGATGCTGTGACCCTGGGCAGGGGGCTGCAGCCAGAGTAGGTGCTCCGGGAGAAGGGCAGCAAAACCCTCCCTGCTGCCGAGGGGGAGCCCACGGCCGGGCAGAGCCTTAGAGCAGAAGTGGGAAAACAGCTCAAAAAGCATTTCTACATGGGGGTTTTTCCCCCTCCTCGGTACGTCGGTGGGCCCAGGCAGACCCATCACCTGCCTCTCCCCCAAAACCTTCCCACCTTGGTACCCGAATAGAAGAGGAGCCCTTGGAAAAACCGTATGGCTTGAGTTGTGAGGGCGCGGGCTCAGCACGCCCTGAACCAGAGGACCGAGTTCAGAGCCCCCAGCCGAGCCGTGCCACCACCCGCCCGGCCAGCCGGCCGCCCACGCAGGCGATGCCCGAGGGGTGCACGGCGCCCCCCGCCCGCGTCCCCCTCCCCAGCCGCTCCCCACCGCGGCCTCGGCCCTGGCCCCGCGCCCGGAGCCCTGACGGAGCCGGCACAGCCGGGCAGGACTTTACCCCGGCAGCCCGAGGTGGCACCGCGGCCCCAGCCAGGGCGGGGAGCGTCCCACGGGAAACCAGGACGGAGCGACGTGGGGCTCGGTCCCGGCTCCGCCACAGAGTCCCTGCGCGGCCCCGGGCACGTCACTTCGCAGCAGCCGGTGTCCCCACCTGCGCCGAGGGGGAGAGGCCGCCTGCTCGCACCCCGCTCTGCCCCAAGGCCAGGCACCCAAACCCACCACCCCTACAACACCGGGAGCCACGAAACCCCCCACGACCCACCCGTGACCAACCCCCCGGTGACACGAGTGGGGCTAGCCGCCCCCTAGCCAGCGGCCAGCGAGGGCTGGAGAAAGGAGCTCTCCTTCCCCAAAGACCCAGGGTAAAGGAAAAATCCACCCGAGACCGGCCCGCGGGAGAGGCGGCCGGGTCCCGGGCAGCCCCACGCAGAGCTCCCGGCGCGGCCGGGCCGGACCATTTTTAATTGAATTTATCTTAATTGAAATTTTAATCGCTGGCAAGCCGCCCGCAGCGAAGGGCAGCGCAGCCCACCGGCTCCCCGGCCGGCGGCAGGGCTGGGCGGCGGCGCGGGGGCACGGACACACGGACAACACGCGTGTCCCGACCCCCGGGTGGGCCCCGCACCTGCCCGGGCTCGGCGGGACGGCGGGGCGGCCGAGGGGCGCGGGCGGGACCGCGGCGGCGAGGCGAAGCGGGGGGCGCGGGACCCTCCCCGGGCGCTGGGCACTCACCCGCGGCAGGTCCCCGGGCCGCCGTGGCGGCTCGGCTCGGCGCGGTCCGGCGGAGGCCCCGGCCCCGGCGGCGAGCGCGGGGCGGGCGGGGCGGGCGGCGCAGCGGGGCGGCCGGGCGGGCGCCGCCGAGCCCAGGCATCGGCGGGGGGCGGGGGGGAGCGCGGGGCGGGCGGGCGCGACACACACCGGCATTAGCCAGGCTCCATCGCCGGGCTGGGGGGGCGGGGGGTGACGTCACCGGAGCCGGACCGGGGCGGTGCGCGCGCTTGCGCGCCATTCAGCTGGCGGCGGGGCGGCGCGCGCGGGCACCGGGCACCGGGCGGTGCTGGGACGGCTGTGCGGGCACCGGGCACCGGACACTGGCTGTGCTGGGACGGCTGTGCGGGTGCCGGGCACCGGCTGTGCGGGCACAGGGCACCGGGCGGTTCTGAGACGGCTGTGCGGGCACTGGGCACTGGCTGTGCAGGCACCGGGCACCGGCTGTGCGGGCGCCGGGCACCGGCTGTGCGGGCACAGGGCACCGGGCGGTTCTGAGACGGCTGTGCGGGCACTGGGCACCGGCTGTGCAGGCACCGGGCACCGGCTGTGCGGGCGCCGGGCACCGGCTGTGCGGGCACAGGGCACCGGGCGGTTCTGAGACGGCTGTGCGGGCACTGGGCACCGGCTGTGCAGGCGTGGTTGTGCGGGCACCGGGCGGTGCTGGGACGGCTGTGCAGGCACCGGGCACAGGGAACCGTCTGTGTGGGCACCGGGCAGTGCAGTGACGGCTGTGCGGGCACTGAGCACCGAGCACCGGGCACCGGCTGTGCAGGCACCGGGCAGTGCAGCACCAGCTGTACGTGCACTGGGCACCGGGCGATGCAGTGCCTGCACCGGGGAGGACAGCGAGCGTTTGCACCGGGCCTGGGCACCGGGCAGGCGATGAGTGTTGGGCACGTGCGGGGGGCCGGCGAGGGCCTGCACCGAGGGCGTGCAGTGGGTGCGTGCCCGGGGGGTCAGCAGGCGCTGCACTGGGGCACGTATGTGCTGGTGGGCCAAGCGTGCCACACGCACCGAACATGGGGAGGGCGACGACCGAGGGACGGTGGGGATGTGCAGCGGCCACCGAGAGCAGTGGATGCCCCACGTGCGCCAGGGCGCTGCACCCCCAGCCACACCTTGTCACCCCCACAGCCCTGGGGTCCCCCAGCTCGGTGCCTCACCCCAGCCCCAGCGGGTGGCTTGGTGGCTGGAAGCGCCCTGTCCCGTCCCGCTGGCAGCCGTGGGCCCCAGCACTGAGGTCGTTCCACCCAGTGTGGGGGGCTGCTGTCGTGGCTGGGGGTCCCACTGCAGGGCGAGCGGCTCTGGGCACCGCGGTGCTGCCGGGGGGTGCTCTGGGGATCACCAAACCGCTGTGCCCCAAGGGCTTCGGCAGCAGTTCATCATAGCGTGCTGCGAGCGGGTCGGGGATCAAATGGAGCACCAACTATTTCTTAAATAAAGCATGGCTTGGAAACATCATCTGTCTTGAAATAAGACACCAGCTTTGGACAAAAGATAAAAGATTTTCCAGCTGCCTAAATGTGCACGTCATCCCACTTTTCCTGGATTCAGAGCTAATGGTTAGACAGAGCGCACAGTTACATCCATGTAAATATGATGTTGCTTATCTAAAGCTGTTGGCTTTAAAGCACAGGTTTATTGGCAGCTGGGACAAAAAAGCCAAGGGCTCTCAGTGCATCGCAAGTGCAGAGACTTCGTTTTTCAGGACCATTTCAGTGCTCAGGGCTATCAGTTCTCCCAGTTTCAGAGCGGGGCTGGATTTTTCTGCAAGCCCTGGCTCTTGGAGCCACGCGACTGCATGGGAATTGCAGCTTTCTGGTTTTTCTTTTTAAGTAAGCTTGAACCCTTTGTGTTTACAGAAGAAATGTGAACTCTTAACAGGTCAGAAACTAGGAGCCAAGTCAACAAAGCCTGTTTATAAACCAGAACGGATGGTTTTTAACCAGTCCTGCGGCCATAGCTCAGCTTTTTCAATGCTTGCGATTGGCAACGGAGGATGGCATTTCCTCCTCTTCAGGCAAAATGGCTTTCCCACCCACTCCATCACATGCCAGGCCAATCTGACCTGGTCTTTCTGGGAATGGGAAAGAAAAAAAAAAAAACAAAACCCCATCACTGTTTTCCTGTTGTATTCCTGGCTCCAGAGCCAGCACTTGGAGCAGGACACCCGAACCTTCCTCCCTGTGGCTTTCATGGGATGAGAATTTCACCCCATCCAGCTGTGCCAACTTGGCATTTCTGCTTCTCCTCTCACTGTTTTGCTGAATCACCCCTTTCACAAACCTCTGGAGATCTTTGTTGATCCGGGGAAGGGAATGGGAGCCCCTGGCCAGCTGAGAGGGGCAGGAAACTCTGCCAGCCTTCCCAGTGCTCCCCTGCTCTTAAAAAGCTGCTTCTGTCTGCTGGGAGAAGGGGCCCTGGTAAGAGGGAAGCCCTTTCTTTGTATTCCAACCTCTGGCGGGATTCCCTGGAGGGTGACAGCAAGGCAAGTCAGTTAGGGATGACAGCCCCGCCAGCAGCAGGGAGCTGCTCCAGGGAGCTGCCTGGCACAAGGACCTTGGACCTGCTGGATTGATTGACAGCTGTCAACCGCACACCCAAGATGCCCAGCCCAATAAACACAACGGCTCTGGCCATCTCTCACCTGGCATTTGGTGCTTGCAGCATCGTGCTCAGTGTACAGCATTCGGGAAAAGGCATCTGCTGACTCCTGCCTGGATTTTGCCAGCATCTTGGGAAACCCCACTGTAAGGGGGATGCTGGTGAGGTTTAAGGAAAGCGCAGACCCAGGGAGAAAGGAATAGGCCAGTGGCCATCAGAAGACTGTGCCCCAGAACAGTGAGGTCCTGGAGCATCCTTTCAGTGTGGGAAAGGGAGCAGGAGAACATGGCTCCCTGGGTCAGGGGTGGGAAGAGGATTTGGATGCTGCTGAAAGTGGCTTAGCAAGGTAGGCTTCCAGCCATCAAACCTTACTGGTGCCCCCAGCTATGAGGTGAACCCCAGGGCTGGAAGGATTTCTTCTGTCCCAGCCCCAGCTCCACTTGTTTGCACAGCAAAGCAAGATCCTTTCTGTCAACTCAGTTCCCCTCCTGTCTGAGAGAGCTTCTTGCTCCTCTGCAGCATCTCTGATGAGCTGAGCTGCATCAGGTCTCGGCCAGCATGGAGGCAGGTGGGTTGGCCAGCTTCCCAGGTCTCTCTTGCAGCTGGATCATCTGCCCTCCCTCCAGATGTTTCACCCCAGACCCATGAAGAAGCAGGGAGCAAGGGGGACATCCAAGGAGAAGTGTCCCAAGGGACTGCCGGGCTGCTCAAAGACAAGCTTAAGCAGCTGGGAAAATCCCAGAGAAATAATGTGATGACTGAGGGAGGAGGCAAAGCCCCCACCTTGGAGGCAGCTGAAGAACTGGCTGTGGCCTGGCTTGTCTGCAGCAGCTGTCGAAATACAAAGAGGGGGTAAAACAAGCCTGTCTTTGACATGGCTTGTCCCCTCTCCCAGCCTGCAACTGAAGACACAACTTGTTTTTCTGGGACAGAGGAAAATTTAGGAGTCTCCTGGGCAGCAAGTGCCTGGGGTGCTCCCAACTGCCAAGTGGATGGATGGAGTTTTTCTGGGAAGGCGCTGGAAGCACTGGGATCGTGGCTTCCAAGACTGTTGGCCGGCATAGGCACAGCACAGCCTGTGAGGCAGCACTGAGGGGCTCAAGCGTGGCTGGCCCTGCCGCTGCCCAGTGTGGGGTGAAGGCTGTGATCTGAGATGGGTGGGGAGTGCTGGGGATGCAGGACGAAAGCCGCCAAGATGGACACGGGCGTGAGCTTTTTGGAATGCAAGGAGCTGAAACTATTGCATCTCGGTTGACTAATAAAAAAAGCCATCTTGTTTTGCAAAGGCTCATTGCAAACATCTGCGGGTTGTAGAGTTCCCAAAAGGGGGAAGAAACCTCTCCCTGTTGGAGCAGCTCCTGGGGGGAGGATGCAGAGGGTGCACAGAGAAGCTGGGGGTCTCAGGGTTAGAAGCCCAGGGAGTGATGGATCTGCAGGACTTGCCTTCCAAAGAAAGTAAGTGGGAGCAAGAGGGGGTATGAAAAGCAGCTGGCAGGAGCCAAGAATAATTGTATGGCTTTGCAAAAAATGACCATGGCAATTAAAAGTGCTTTAAGATTTTTTTGGAGGAGAAAGAAGGAAAGAACAGGTAAGTAAAGTGCCCCAGGACTGGATTGCAAGGTAGCATGGAGGGAGGTACAGACATCACCAGTGCGGCCATGGCACAATTGGGGATCTACTGGGGGGGACTGGTGGATGAGCGAAGCCTGGTGTGTCAGGAGCTGGGCATAAGGGCCAGCAGGGAAAGCCAGCTGAGCCAGGAGCCTTGGAGGTAAGTGATGGGGGAAGCAGCTTCTGCAGGGTGCCCCTGTGTCCAGAGGGCAGGAGCTTGGAGCCACAGCACGGCTGAGCAGCCTGCGTGCTGCTGCTGGCTTTGCCTTCTCCGCCCTCACCTGAGGATGCATTCAGCTGGCTAAAGAAGAACTGGTGTCCTGTGCTGAAATGTCCTCTGCAGCATTTGTGACCAGGTACCAGGTCTACAGCCCAGATTTATCCTTTTGTGTTCCAGACCCAGGGTTTGCAGGGTATAAACCACTGCCCTGGGTGAGACCCATGCCGGTGGCATCACCAAGCTCTATGCGAAGACAAAGGACAAAGCACCTGAGGTGTCACATCCTGAGGTTACAGCAGGCTCCTTCCCTGCGGGGCATGAGCGCCTGGTGACCTGGCAGTGGGCTGCAGGGTTTGGTGGCAGCCCCCCACCCCAGGCTCCCTGTAAGCCCTGCTGGGGTCAGCAGCCGGTGCTGCACGGTGCCAGCCCACCCTCCTCGGGGACCACAGCCGTGCCTGGCCACCCACAATAGCTGCTTTCAGTCCAATTTCACCGAGGGATAGAGCTTTCAGAAATACTAAGCTGCTGGAAAACACTTCCTTCCTCAGCTGATTTGTCACAGCCTTTAGGAAAGTTTCCACATTGGGTCTGGAACCTTGCACCCAGGCTGGGCTTGGGGTGGCATGGGTGCAGGGGGGGTTGCCGTACCCCCTGCTGCCATCAGCCCTACCAGTATGGCACAGCTGAGGAAACTGAGGCACAGGGAGGTAACGGCGCTCGCCTGGGAATGAGCTGCAGCGTTTCTGTAGATGCACCCATCAGCTGTGACCAGCCTGGGTGCTTCGGACCCTTCTCCTCAGGGACTAAAGAGGTCCTCAGCAGCCAGCCTCCAGCTCCGGTGCTTCCCTGCTCTCACACAGCAATGTCACCTCCACGAGTGATGAGTGGGAGAGCCCTGCACACTCACCGGTGGAAAAGCCTTTGTCCCCCAAGTGCCACCAGCTCTCGTGCAGACCAGGAGCCACAGCCACACAATTCACGTCACCCCAAACATCATCACAGAGGGTGCTGGGGAATCCCCTGCACAGCGAGTCAGGGGGTTGTGGGGCAGAGCCAGCGCCAGCCACATCCCTGCCCTTGGGCAGTCATAGTCCAGTGGGAGCCACTTTTTTGGGGCACAAAAAACCCCCACTGCATCAGTTTCTCACCTGAGCCCCCCTGGCTATTCCTCCGTTGCTTCCCCACTGCTGTCAGGCCCGTTGAGAGCTGGAGAACCTCAGTCTTCTTAAACCTCTGCTTCTTTGTGCTTTTCTTTCAACTCATGCTCTCTTTTCTCCTCCCACTGGAGATAATACAGGGCAGAGGAGCTCCTGGGGCTTGGCCACCCACTCCCTCCCTTTATGCCTTGTTAAAACTTCACTGTGGGCTTTTGTGGTGCCTCTAAAATGATGCTCGGTGCTTCTTTGTGTCCCAAAGCTTTCCCAAGGCTGTGTGTGTGTGTGAATTAAAAGGAAAACAAAAAAACCCAAACACCCTTAAAAGGCAGAAAGCCACAATGATGGAGGTGGAAGGGTGATATGGAGCTGCTGGTGTGCAGGGTACTCACACCCTGGGACCTGGTGGTGCAAGGAGGGCTAGAGGCTGGGGAAGGGGAGGGAAAGCCACCACCCTGTGGTGACAGTGCTGTGGAGCACCCAGGAGTGCCAAGGATGGCAGGCCAGGCTCCTTGCGGCATACGGCACAGCAGCAGCCTTGAAGGATTTTGCAGGAGCGGGGGTGATGCTGTCCCTGTCCTAGCAGGTGCTGCCCTGATAGGAAGCGCTACCTTGCTCTGCTTGCCCAGGGGTACAGGCTGGCTTGTGGAAAAAGGAGGTCCCAGTCCAGTCCCAGGCTGCACAATGAAATAAACTCACTCGAATTCACTCTTCCAAAGTTTGCAAAGTTTACTGAGGGGCAGCTAAAATTATCCCTCAAAATCCTCCAGAACCTTGGGTTCTGGTGAAACCTTATTCCTCCCTACAAGCACCACACACCAGCACCTTCCACGTTCCTCCCAGTCCAAACCTGACCAAGGTGCATCCGATCTTACATCCAGGATCAATTAAGTGAGCAACACAGCAATTATCACCCTACTCACCCTTCGTGGTCCTAGTCCATATGACCCTACAGCACTCCCTATAGCCCTATGGAGGAGGGAGAAATTAGCGCCTGGCATAGGCTCCCTAGCAAGACACTTCCCACTCTGAACAGTCCTTAGCCTGGCTGTGGCTACGTGAGGATGCTCTCCAGCTATTGCAAGGCAGTTTTTAAGGGGCAGAACTTCCCCAGAGCTGCACAGTCAGGCTCTGCAAGCGCCTTTTCCAGAGAGCTTAGTCTCTCCTGGGGTGCTGAGAACTAGGGCTTTGTATAGTTTGTGCGTGGGGGGCTAAACGCTGGGAGATCTGGTCTGGAAAATGAAAGGACTGTCTTTGGAAATTGCAGCCCGGTGGGTCGGGCTGTAGTGGCCTTGCAGGATGGTGGGGTGAAGAAGGAGGATCTCCATCAGTGCAGGGCAGCTGGCAGCTCTGCCTGAGCCACTGGAGCAAACAAGCAGGTTGTAATGAGACACATGAGCTGGTTGCAATGAGGCACAGCTGCTCTGTGCAGGTGTCAGCTGCCTCCCCAGATCCACCCTCCGGCCTCCCAGGAGCCCTCATAGGCTCAGCAGGAGGCAGGGCATGGGGACTGGGTGCTCTTTGGGAGATGGGGCCCTCCCCTTGCTCAGGTGAGAGGAAGGAAGCAGTAAGGAGAGGAGGAGCTGAGGGTGAGCAAGCTTGCTGCAGGCAGAGAGCAGCCCCCGGGGTTTCTGGGCTGGTTGCCCCAAAGTTGAGGAGTTGCTGAGGTTCAGCAGCTGCCCAGGTAATGGGGAAGGTCCCGAGTGGTTTGCAGCATGTGATGGATGGGCAGTGTGGATGTGTGCAGTGGGAAGAGCGTGCTGCTTGTGGGGTGGCCCAGCTTGCTGCCACCTAGGAGAAGAGCAAGCTGGTGTTAGCAAAATATCTGGCTTATTTTGGGAGGCTTTCTAGCTGGAGAGGTGGATGTGAGCTGCGTTGCCTCCGTAGAGGAGGCTTGCCCCCTCTGCAAGAGCTGTGCTGGTGAAGGGCTGTGATCCTGCTGGTCCTGGGGTTGAGGGGTGGGGATGCTCCGTTCCTCATGGGGTTTGTCTGTTGAATGTGCTGTGGTGTCCTCCAGGTGGCTTGAAAATCCTTTCTCTCCTGCCTGGTCTACTTATTAATCTCTCTCCAGAGCACGGCTTATTCTTCATCTCCCTAACGGACCTCTTCCACCCGTGGTGGGGCTGAGGGCTGCAGGGAGGAGTCTGAGTCTCTTCTCTCTGTTCCCTGCTTCCCTCCAGCTGCCCTGGGTGAAGCACACAGGGAGTTAAAACCCAGCAAGCTGAAAACTGTACCAGAGCCACCCTCTTTCCCCTGCCCTGAGCTCTGGGGCTGAGTGTCCCCAGCAATGTGCAGGGGCTGCTTGAAGAGGGGGCTGCTGCCCGTGGAGGCAATGGGGCACGAAGCCCTGGCGGGGGGACATGGCCCCAGCAGGAGACCCTCAGCAGTGTGTTTTGCTGGGTGGCTGCAGTGCTGTGTTAAGCCCTTGCACCCTGTGTTCCCATGAAGGTGCTGCTCAGCATGGGGCTGTTCCTGGGGTCTTTTTCCAAGCCCTGCAGGCTGTGCAGGTTTATCTGCCCAGGGTTTTCCCTATGTGCTTTTCAGATCTGTCTCAATGCAGATCCCAGCTGGGAGCCCATCAACACTGCCCTGGCAGCAAGAGGGCCAGCCTGATTGTTCTTCCTCTCCAAAAATTCCTCCCCCTCTCAGCCAGGAGCTCTCTCCTGTTTGCTGCCAGGCCCCGTGGCACAGCAGGGAAGGCAGCTGGAGTGCTGCCCATCCCGGCAGCGATGCCCAGGAAAGCTGGGCTCAGCAGGTTGGTGAGTGGCCCCGTGACCCTGGCCCTGCTCACAGCAGAGCTGATGGAGGCACTGAAGCTTCGGGAGCCAGCTAGGCTTCCCTGCCACCCATGCCGGGGAGGATCGGGGCTCTGGGATTATTCCTGGCTGGCAGGGGGGACAGGGCATGAAGCAGGGACCATGTCTTTCCACGCAGAGCACCTTCCAGAAGGGATGTCTGGGAACAGGACGGGGCTGAGCTTGCGCCAAACGGATCGGAGAGGCTGGGTGCATGCTGGGGCAGAGGGCTCGGAGGGTGGCACGTGCTTGTCCTCATCCCTTTGGGTAAGGAACCAACTCTCCCTGCCCCCTGGGTTGCATGTGTACTGGGGGCTGTGCTGAGAGCCCCCTGGGAACACCATGCCATCGGCTGATCGCCCTGCCGGCACAAAAGGCTTTCTTTAGTCCATCTGTGGTCCTTCTGAAGTCGTCATCCTGTGTCCTCATCCTCTCCTTGGGACAAGGTGTGCTGTGGAACCGGCAGCTCAGGGCCCAGCCTGTGGTGTGCTGGCACCAGGGCCATTGTCCTGCTGCTGCTGTCCCGCTGATACCGGGTGCTCAGCAAATGGAGCAAGGGACTCCTCTGGGACCCACACCCAGCACCCCGACACAGATGCGCAAGAAAATACTCCAGGGACTTCAGCACGTTGACCAGTAGGCACTGCCAGCGGTGGGCTGCTGGAAGGGGAGCTGCGTGAGAGCTGTTTGGAGCCTGCGTGTCACCTTGTGTGGCCGGAGACACGGCTGGGCTGCGAGCCTCAGCATGGGCCATGCGAGTCTGGCTTTGCAGCCATGCTGTTGCTCCAGCATGGCAGAGGGGAATTGTTTGCTCGGGGAGCGAGCAGCTGAAGGATATGAGCAGGCGAGGGGATCAGCAGGCAGCAGGCAGGGCTTTCCTTCCATGTGTTCTTGCTAATGAAAACCAGGAGCAGTGCAGCAGTGCCTTGTGAAAATGGTGTTGCAGAGCTGCCTGGGTGTCCTCTGGGTAGCACGGCCCCTTTGCTGGGATTCCCTGGGAAGCTGCAGGGTGGTGGCAGGAGCCCAGGCATGGAAACCAGGGATTTCTGGCTTGAACAAGGGCCATGTCTGGCCGATTCAGCAATGCCTAGGTGGGATGCCTTCCCCTCCAAGTAGGAAATGTTAGGTTTGGACTTTGTTCAAGGTGAGCACATGGTGTATGCAGCAGCTCCTTGGACTTACCACCTCTCTGCCCCAAGCCGAGGGTTTTTTTGGTGGTGGTTGATTTTTTGTTTGTGGGTTTGTTTGGTGGTTTGTGTTTGGTGTTTTTTTTTAGGACAGCTCAGGGCAGGAGGTCTCCTGCCAACCAAATTCTTTTTGACTGGAATGTTGACAGCTTGACTGTGAAGTGTTGCTGTGAGGTACTGTTTGCTCTCCCAAGGGGCAAATGTGATGGTGCATCCCAATGGCAAAGGTACCTCTCCTCCAAGCTGAATGCAATAACTTGTGTTCTGGCCTCTGTCCTGTTTTCTGGTGCTCCCAGAGGCCCTAGCTGATCTGTATCAAGGCCCTTCATGTGTCTGCCTCAGTTTCCCTAGATGCTTACTTGTCCCCATGATGGGGCTGTGTTTGCAACTGTGAACTGACTCTACTTGAACAAACTCACATTGCATTCAGCTGCTGGAGCCCGCTTCCCGCCAACCTGAATCTATTCCTGTCTCTCATCCACAGTCTCAAACAATGAACTACGTGGGGCAGCTCGCTGAGACAGTCTTCGTCACGGTGAAGGAACTGTACCGGGGTCTGAACCCCGCCACCCTGACGGGCTGCATCGATGTGGTCGTAGTGAGGCAGCCCGATAACTCCTTCCAGTGCTCCCCATTTCACGTGCGCTTTGGGAAGCTGGGTGTGCTGCGCTCCAAGGAGAAGGTGGTAAGTGGTGGCAACCCTGGGACTATGCTTCTTCTCCGGTATCTCTAGACTTAGGATCTTCCATAACCTGTGGCTTATGGAAGAACTTTGTTTGAGGGGAATGGGAGCCCTGCTGAAAGGATTGCTTGCCAGTTTTGGGAGGGATGCCCCCAAATGGAACCCATCCTCCTCCAGGGAGGACTCTGCTTCCCAGGAAAACTGGGAGAGGTCCCTTGCCTCAAGGGACTGGGTGGCTGTGAGCTACCCCAACCCATCCCCTCCCTGGGGGAATGCCCCCTGTACACTGATGGGTGAGTGTGTTCAGATGGACATGCTTCTTCTGCCCCTTGCTAGGTTGACATTGAAATCAACGGGGAGCCTGTGGACCTGCACATGAAGTTGGGTGACAATGGAGAAGCCTTCTTTGTCCAGGAGTCGGAGGAGAATGAGGTTGGTGATGAAGTGTTGCTGGTCTGTGTCCTGCTGTGACCACCTGGAAGTTCAGGGTTGAGGTGGAAGGACCAGGTTTGGACTGCTCTTCCTCCCCAGGGTGACTCCGTTATCCTGCTCTGACACTTTGTGTGTCTGGAAAGGTTCCTACTCAAAGGATCTCATGACCAGTGTGGAGGATCTGGGCTGTGGAGCGCTGTGAGGGAAGCATTAGACCAAATACCTGCATCTCAGACTGGCCTCCATCAATGGGCATGGCTGCTGGCCAGTCAGGCAGATATCTCCGGGCTTGGCCTCTTGGGGGATCTTGTGACAGGGACAACAGTGAGCCAGATGCTGTGGCAGGCTGCCTGCTCCACTGGGAAGCAGGACGAGGCTAGTTGTGTCTTCCAGAAATCTTGGCAGCTCTCTCCCAGGCTGACTTGTGGTCGCTGCTAGCTTGGGCTGGGTTTGAGAACAGGGAGAGGGCTCTGGAGCCAAATCCCATCTGGAACCTTTGTAATTCTGGTCTTGTGGTGCCATCTCCTGCCTGCCTCTCCTTGCCCACGTTAAAGGCATCTTTAGCTTGTGGCTGGATAACCCTACTTTTTTTTATTATTATTTGCAAGTTGTATGTACAAAACTCTTCCTTTTAGGCCTAGCCACAAAACCACCCTCAGGCTGAGGGCTCAGTGGTGCTGGTTGTGCTGGTGGAGCATGTTGCATAGGTGAGAGCCATGAGCTACTGGACTAGAAAGGAGGGTGCTGGAGCTGATGGGCTGTTCCTAACCCTGTTGCAGGTCAATATCCCGTCCTGCCTCTGCACATCCCCCATCCCCACGGAGCAGATCCCAGAGGATGTCGCTCAGCCCTCCCATGGGCAGGAGACCTCCACTGCCGAAATGACCTCACGCAAGAGGAGGCGACGCAGGAGAAAACCCAAGCAGCAGGAGGTGTCTGACTTGGAGTTAGAGGGCTGCGAGGACACCAAAAATGAGGTGTCCATGGAGGAGCTGTGCAAGCCACCAGCCCCAAGGTAAGCTGCCTCACCTGGGCAGGGTGATGTGATGGGTCAGGCCCATAGGTTCACTTGGTGATGCCTGGCAGTACTGAAACATTGGGAAAGCGTTTCTGAGCTGGACCTCGGCCTCATGTGGAGTAGCAAGTCAGTGGAGATGGTCAAGTTTGGTATTGTCAGCTTTCCAGGACAGGAGGCTGGTGCCTCAGGGCAGCACGACTGACCTCTTCCCTCCTTTGCAGTGGTTCAGTGTATTTCTCCTCTGCTGATCTCCCCGAAGAAGAAATCGGATCATTGGAGTCCCCAGAGATTCACCCTTACTCTGACGGGGAGCTGGCCTCTGTGGACAGGTAACAGGCAGAGCCAAGGCAACCTGCTTGCCTTTGGGAGCAGGGGATGGCCGTGTGGCTGGGAAGGTGGTAAGGAAAAGGCACTTGGAGGTGTCCGGAGAGGAGGGTTTTCCTGGCTTGATAAGGTGCGGCTGGAGGAGAGCTCGGAGCCCATGGGGAATGCTGCTGGCCATGGTCACAGATGCAAGAAGCCTGCCCTTACAGGGCTCCCCCGCCTCTGCTGCTGAGCTGCTCCGGGACAACCAGTGGCCCAGCACTCTGCTTCCTTGGGCCTGAGCTTCCCATAGGTCTTCCTGATTTTTAAGTCATAATTTTGAGGTGGAACTGATTCTATAGGAAACCAGCCTTATAGGGTTCTCAGACCTAAATATACTTGCAGTGGTAGGAAAGCACGGGGCTGTGGAGTAGGTGAGGTCCCATGTTGCCTTCTCTTCTTGTAGTCCCACCCTGAGCCATCCATCTCCTCCTAAAAGTGATTCAGAACTGGAGATCAGGCCGCAGGAGAGCTTGGCTCTAGGGGCTGAATCCCACATGCAGTGGACCTGGGGAAGGCTCCCACAGGTGAGTCCCTGCCCTTGCTCTTCTCTAGCAGCTGGTGGGAGAGGGGCCTGCAGAAAGTGGAGGAGGCTGTGGCCAGGCAGCCTCAGAGGAGTTGGCATTTTCTGCCTGATGCTTTGGGCAACTTCCCATCCTCAAACCTGTTCTTCTGCTTTCCTTGAGGTGAATAAATCTGAACGAGTTGAACCAGCCAAGTCTGCAAAGACCACTGCTACTGCAGCAACTGCTGTCTCTGCAACGCTGGTCCTAGTGGATGAGGCAACCCATCTTGTTGCCACCTCTGAAGGTCTGGGAGGTGGTCCAAGCCCAGCAGGACCTCAGAGCATGCCTCGTTCCTCTGCAGTGTCTGTTGTTGAGCCAACACTGGTACCCCAAAATGGGGACATCCCCAGTGCTGTGGGAGCCAAGAGCTTGCTGGAGGCCTCCTCAGCCCCACAAGAGAAGCAGGAGGGAGGCAGGGCTGTTGTGCCAGAAGTTCAGCCAGATGTGGAGCCTTTTGAGGGAGCCACTGCTTTGAGACAGGTGGGCTCAGAGGGCCCCGAGCTGGAAAGCCAGAGGAGAAGAGGTGAGTGTGTGACTGGTGCTGCTGGAAGCGATGTTTGAGCTTGTGTCTGTATGTGACTTGGATGTGGGGCTGGATTGTTCATTCACCGTTAACTCCTTCATGACTGCCCTGGGAATCGGAGGTGTGACGTGTCTGCTCTGCCTTCTCCAAAGCAAGGGAGCTGGTAGCACATAAAGAGACATTCCTCAGGTTTCCTCCTTTCAGTGACCACCCAGCTCCTCAGGAAGGCTTTTGTGCCTTATATTTCCTGAAGTCCATCCTTGGATGTCCCTGCTTTTACACGGTTAGAAGATTTCTCAGCAGCATGGACCATACCTTAATTTGAAGTGTCTTGGCAGCACCTGGCCTGACTAGTGCGCCAAGCCCACCAAGTTGGGTGGAAAAATCACAGTGAAGCATGCATTTGCCTCCCTTGATAATGTATTTGAGGATTTTTATGCTGTTACCTGTCCTAACTAACCTTACTCTTCCAGCCGGCATAAATTCAGAGCATAATTATCTCCCTGAAGAAGAGATGCTTGGGATCCCCTGTGTAACAAACTGTTACCTTGCATGGTGCTAACTTCAGATTATCATGGCAGGACTTTGGCCTGTCCTTTGTGTCCTCTTGGCAAGCAGTCTTGTGCCAGTGCAGGTGTCTTGAGGTACTTCTGTTGCTGTTGACATAAGGCAATTTTTCAAGTAGGAAAAGAGATACCTTCTTTCTGGTACATGAATAGAATAGAGGAAAATGCTGTTAGCTTTCTCAGTAGATGCTGGGTTGGTTGGAGAGGTGATTCAGCTAAGCTCTCTCCCTTCTGTTTGTGCATTGAGGAGCCATCAAAAGAAGTCCTCACCTGGGTCCTAGTGATGTTTACCTGGAAGAGCTCTCCAACCTGGATGAGGAGCATGTGGGGCTCTATTTCCCCAGGAGGTATGGGTTGGCCCAGCTGGCTAAGCTCAGACCTTCTTGAGCAATTCCCCTACAGCAAAGGATGGAGGAGCATCTAAAGCTATTGCCTAATGTTGCTTCTTCTCTTGCTGGTAGTGACACAGAGAAGAGTTCAAAGCCTGTGGCAGACCCCAGCAACCCTCTGTGTGCCCAGCTGCCAGCCAGCCAGCCCGCCAACAGCCCCACGGACTCAGGCTCAGATTTGCTGCCCACCATCGCCCTGTCCCTGTGCGGAGGCCTGGGGGGCAGCAGGCAGATCTCCTGTGGTAGGTGGGAGAGGAGGGGGAAATCTGCTGTCCTGAAATCCATTATACACACCAGTGGCATGACACTGCCTCTGTCCCACCAGAAAAGTTCATGGAGCATATGGTCTCCTACCAGCAGTTTGCTGAGAATCCAGGACTCATCGATGACCCAAACCTGGTGATACTGATCAACAAGAAGTGAGTGCCCTGCTCCTCCTGCTGCTTCATCCCAAGATGACCAGTGTGGCCCCTTTGTCCCTACAGAAGCACTCCTGTAGGAGTGTGACTGCACCCCAGACGAGGATTATACCGCGGTAGTTGTGGGAAGGGACCTTCTGGCCATGCTGCAGGACAATGTGGAAATAGCTCTTGCTCCAGGAATGATGATGTTCCTGTTCCTCTTGTTTCTTCCAGGTATTACAACTGGGCAGTGGCTGCTCCCATGGTCCTGTCCCTGCAGGCTTTCCAGAGGAACATTCCCGAGGTCAGTGGCACAAGACATGTACTGGCCATGCTTCTCAGCAGGGCTTGCAGAGTACAGTGGGGCTACAAGAGGCCAAGCTTCCCATACGGGGCTTTGCAGGCAGTCTGGGGCAAAGCCAAACATCACTCCAGTCTTCCAACCCTGAGGCCTTCCTTTCCCCCACAGGGACCACGAAAAGGGGGGCTTTTAGATACCTGCGTACCACTGACACCTGGAGAGCAGAGATTTCCTTGTCAAAAATCTCCTATTCTGGTGGTTGTGTCCATGTGTGGATGGCCAGAGCCAGCAGCCCTGGCAGTCTGGAGGAGGATTTGGGACTGCGTGAGCCCACTCTAGGGCTCTGCAGACCTGGCTGGGATTGTATGGAATAAGGCACCCAGATATACATTGTTTATCCAACCTGCATGAAGGGAACAAGTCGTTGTACCCTTTACCCCAAAACCTTCTCTGCTCAGAATGCAGCGAGTCACACTTTTTTCCTGTGAATAAATTTGCAAATGAAAACATGTCTGGACAAGGGTGTCCTTAGCCTGCGGGCAGCTGAGCCTCCCTGGGCTGAGAACTGACCTTATCCTGTGTTCTGCCACATCCACAGAGCGCCATCGAGCAGCTGGTGAAGGAGAAGATGCCCAAGAAAGGCAGCAGGTGGTGGTTCTCCTGGAGGAGGAGAGAATTCCCAGCAGAGGAGGTGTGTTTGCAGCAGTGGCTGTGACAATCATGTCCCCAGGAGGCAGGTGTCATTCTGGTGGCTGGCAGGGTGGGGGGAAGGAGAGCAAGCAGGGTCCTGGGGCTGGCCCAAGGGTGAGTACAAGGCAAGGTGACTTCTGAAGGTTGCTGCTGTCCCCTCAGGTCTGTTAATGCCTGAGCAGCTGAACACCACCGGTAACCCAATAACATTGTAATGGTGAGACACCTTGCCATATGCCCCTCACACCACAGCCTGGGCACCACATGTACTTGCTGCTCTCCCTGCCCCATCACAGCACCATGTTGTGGTTCATCTTCCATGGTGCAGTGTCCTCACAAAAGCAAGGGATGCATTTCCACCTCTTTTCTGGTATTGCCGCTCCAAGAGGCGGTAGAGCAAAGCAGCCCCTCTTCCAGCCCTTGGCACTGAAGTCCTAATGATGCCACTCTGCCTGCAGCAGCAGCAAAGACCAGGGAAAACCAAGACGGGGATGCTGCAGCCCAGCTCTGCTCAGCAGAGGTAAGTGCCTCCCTCCCAGGGTGCCTTTAGGAGTCTGTGCATGCTTCTGGTCTCTTTTTCTCCTAAATGACAAGTTATCCCCAAGTGTACCTAACGTATGAGAGCTGAAAGCTCTGTTAAGGCTCTGGCTGACCCTGGTCCAGCCAAGCTCCTCCATGGCCGCTTCCTGGTGGGTGCGTTGTCCTGGGTTCCCTCCAGATCTTCCCTGGTACTCATGGGGAAAGCTGTGGTCTGCAGAGTAAAACAAGTATGGTCTTCCCTTCTTTGTATAGGCAGGAGGAAGAGGGATCATCTAGTGATGACGGGTCCCTGCACCCTGGGAACTTGTTAGCAAGGGATGCCCCTGCACAGAAATCTCCACCAACCTACAAGAAATCCCTGCGGCTTTCCTCTGAACAAATTGTATGTACTTCATTCCTCCTTCACTGCCTGCTTGTGTGTTTAGGGGTGAGACAACCCTTAAATATGGATTTCTCTACTCCTGACCTCATGATTTTTTTTATAGGGCATTTAAGTATTTTGCCCTCAGTGGCTACCCTATGGATGTCTGGGGTCTCTGGCATCCAGTGGATGGCTCTGGCCAGGTGGCAGTCTGACCTCTAGGAAGCTTTGGACTGGTGTGAATTGGTGCTGGTGTACCACTTCTGTTCCCTCTGCCACAGGGAAGGCTGAATCTGCAAGATGGCCCCAACGAGGTGGCATTCAGTGTGACAACCCAGTACCAGGGCACGTGCCGCTGTGAGGCCACCATCTACCTGTGGAACTGGGATGACAAGGTGGTGATCTCAGACATCGATGGCACCATCACCAAGTAAAGGGCCTTTCTCCCCCTGGACATCCCTGTTCCTCCCTGTTATGGGAAAGTGTCCTTTCACAGCTAGCATAAGAAGCTGGGAGGGACCACAAACCCCATCCAACCCACCAGGTTGGGTCAACCTAACCTGGTCTCCTTTTCTTCTAGGTCAGATGCGCTTGGGCACATCTTGCCGCATCTGGGAAAAGACTGGACTCATCATGGGATTGCTAAGCTCTTCCACAAAATCCACATGTAGGTATTGGATCGACTGAGACCAAGGGGAAGTGGGAGGATGATGGAGGAGAGGCTGGGTGGGAGCCAGAGTCAGGGCTCCTTAACCACTGATGCCAGCCAAAATAGCCTGATCACCCGCTGTCAGTGATGACTGATGTTTGCTGCGCTGTCTAGATGATGTGGGGGGGCACAAGCAGGGGGCTTCCCCTGGGAGCAGTTGTTTGCGTTGCCTTCCCTGAGAAGAGTGTGTGTTGGTGGGGGCTTGGCTGGGGAGGTGTAGCTGAGCACCGAAGGACGGACACGAGACCGCACCGGATCACACCCGAGAGGCCACAGGCATCGCCGAAGACCTTTGCCTCGCTGTGTAGCAGCAGCACGGGGGTCCGCCCGGCGCCGCAGCCCCGTGGGGCCGTGCCGGTGGCCTCTCTGGGCACCCAGCTCCTGCTTCCCGCACCCACGGGGACCCCCGCCCCGAGGTGCGATGTGGGGCTGGCAGGGGGTCCCCACGGAGCCCGGCCACCGGCTCCATCCCTGGCACCGATGGCCACTAAGAGGCACTGTGGGCCCGCGGATGGCTCGTCCCGGCCCGGGGCTGGGGGGGACACGGGGCTCACGCCCCCGGGGGGCTGCGGGCGCGGGGTGCGGTGGGGGTTTGCGGCCACGTCTGGTCCCGCAAAAGCAGCATTCCACGCCTGCCCGGGGGTCTGCACGGGCTGTGCCCAGCTCCCCAGGAGCCGCGGGCAGCCCGGTGCATGGGGGTGCTGGCCCAGGGGTCCCGCTGGGCTTCGCAGCCCGGTACGTGCTCCCCCTCCAGTGAGGCAGGTGGGGCTGGTTTTAGCCTGGGTCTGGGGGCCAGTGACGCCACCTTGCTTGCTGAAGGGCAAACAGGTCTGGGCTTAGGGCAAGTGCTTGGCTCCGTCCTCTTCAGGGGAGCAGGGGGTGCCCTGTCCAGGGCGCAGCCTGGAGGGTCCCCTGTGCGCTCTGTAGGAATGGCTACAAGTTCCTCTACTGCTCAGCCAGAGCCATCGGCATGGCACACATCACCAAAGGCTACCTCAAATGGGTCAACGAGCAAGGCTGTGCCCTCCCCAAGGGTCCCATCCTGCTTGCCCCCAGCAGCCTCTTCTCTGCCTTCCACAGGTACTGTGTCCTCTTCTCCTCCCCAGCCCTGCACCTCCTGCATCCCTGGGGATGGCACCCCCCTCCCCTCGCTGAGGGGTGTCACAGCCTTAAACTGCCTCTGCCCCCTCCCTGGGGCAGGATGCCTTTCACCGGAGGCAGCAGGGGAACTGTGGGTCTTCCCTGCAGCTTCACGGTGAAGTGCCTGATGCATGGAACCCTTCTTGCCCCCCAAATTGCTGCCTTGAGCCCCGGACAGCCTGGCTGCCTGCGGTCCTGGCCAGCTGATGCTACTACGACCTCTGCTCTGTGCGTCTGTCTTGTGCTGCAGGGAGGTGATTGAGAAGAAGCCGGAGGTGTTCAAGATTGCCTGTTTGATGGACATCCAAAACCTGTTTGCGATGAAGGTGCCCTTCTACGCAGCCTTTGGGAACAAAGCCAATGTGAGCAGGTCTCCTGGGGTGGAGGAAGGGCTCGGGCTGTGGTGGTGGCAGAGGTGCCTCATGTAGCCCTCACACCTCGCTGGCCTTCCTTGGCAGGATGTCTATGCTTACAAGCAAGTGGGCCTGCCGGAGAGCCGCATATTCACAGTCAACCCCAAGGGAGAGCTGATCCAGGAGCTCACAAAGAACCACAAGTCTACGTAAGTGATGTGCTTGTTCCTTGGGTTAACGTGGCTTTAACCCTGAGGAGCATCTCATGAGGAAGAAAAGTAAACAAAACCCCAGTGACTCCAATGCAACTTCTTTCTTGTCCCCACAGGTACGAACGTCTGTCGGAGCTGGTGGAGCTCATCTTCCCTCCCCTGGGACAGGGTGGCAGCATTGCTCTGGTGTGTCCAGAGTACAGCCACTTTGCCTACTGGAGGCGTCCACTCCCTGCTGTTGACTTGGATGCCTTCTCCTGACCCCATTACCTGTGGAGACCTGACCCAGGGCTCTCCTGCGTGTCCTCTGCCAGTTCGGGATGCTCCATGTGCATCTCCTCCCTGTTTGCTGCTCAGGCATTTTGCCCTTCTAATAGGGATCACATTCTGCACTAGAAACACCCCTTCTTAGGGGGCCAAAGAGGGGTAAGAGGGAGATCTGACCCCACAAAAACTCCAATCACTAAAATTCATGTAAGCTGGGTGTCACCTTCATGTTCTTAACACCTATAAAGCCTGGCTGCCTTTTAAAGGTGGTGGTGGTGGGTCATGGTCTTATTTACTGATGAGCCTCTGGCATAGCTATTGCTTCCTCCAGTATGACCAGTGTTCCCAGACAGTTCAGCTACCTCCAGTTTGGTAGCTGATGGACTGAAGCTGTCTGTGGCTTAACTCATTAATGTAGATGGAAGCTGTTGGGGTTTTGAGTGTTCTTCACCAACAGCAATAATAAATAAGCAGTGCCTTAATCTAGGCTGCCTATTGTAGCCCTGTGCGTGGAAGTGGGAGCCAGGCTGGGTGTCCTTTTGCAAATGTGGTGGGGTTTATCCTGCTGAAGTGGCCTGCGGGGGGGGGGGTCCGGTCTTGGTGGAGATGTGGGCAGGACTTACAGCTTCCTCAGCCTGTGGAGCAGCTGCACTAGAAAAGGACTTTATTTTGATTTTATGGTTTTTTGCCTACTACCTTCAGGTAATGTTGCAAAACTGATTTAATGCAGGAAGCAGGCTCTGCTGCTCTGTGTGTGTGTGCAGGGGCTGAATGTCTCCTGTGCTGGCACAGCCTGCCACAACCTTGTGCCAGGGCAGGAGCTGTTCCCACACCCCTACACTGGAGCAGTTGGGGAAAGCTCAACTGTCCTGAAGCAGGGTTGGGCTGGGACCCTGTCCCCATGGCTGGGGGACTTCTCTGGAACTTGGCTGCCAGCATGGTGCTGCCTTTGGCTGGCTGGGTGCACCAGCTCCAGGAGCTCTCGGCTGTAACTACATAAAATAAAACAAAACAGGTGGGAGCATTGCTGGGCTCCTTCCTCCACTCTGGCATCCACCTTCTCCTTCCCTGAGCGATGTGCTGAGTGTAAATCACCCCCCAGCCTGCCTGCCTCTGTGCTTTAACTCTAGCTCTGCTTTTCTGAAAGCCACACAAGTCATTTTGATCTTGGAAACCTCGGCAAGAAATACTTTATTTTTTTTTTTCCTTTCCAGTACAAACACTTTCTCAGCTTTTAAAATTTGAACAAATGTACAAGGTTTTAAAAACAATAAAACACAGCCTTTTAAGAGGATCAGTTATCAACTGCCTCGGAAAGCTGCCCATGCAAGGACAACGATGGGGCACCATCTCCTCCTCTCTCTGCAAGCAAAAAAAAAAAAAAAAATTAAAAAAATGCCCTATTTTGTATGAAGTTCCTTTCACTTTTTAAACATGAATAGCTGAGAACCGAAATGCAAACTGTCCGTAGCTTCAAGTGACTAGTCAGGAACAGTCCAAACATAGCACCATTTTCTGGAAGGTCAGACTTCTTCCTAGTCCTGGTTCTGTTATGGCCAGTTCTGGCTCCCTCAGTGCTGGAGGAAGCTGCTGTCCAGCTGCTCTCTCACCCAGCCCTGGCCTGGGAAGGTGTGAGTCTGCCCCTTGGCTTAGTTTTCTCTTTGGTTGCTGCAGCCCTTTTTCTCCCTGTTGTGAGAGGATTGCAAAGTACCAAGGATTGGCTTGAGACACCTTCCTTGGGCTGAGGGGAAAAGGAGGAAAAAAAAAAAAAGGGGGGGTTGTGGTCTGAGAGCAGGTTTTGCAGGATGCCCAAAGGTAGCTGGAGTTTCTTGTCAGCTGGAGAAGTGTCTCAGCAGCTCCAGCATGGCTCTAAATCAGCAAAGCCCAGAGCAGCAATAGTGAAGTCTGGTGCTGTGAGCAACTGGCAGCCTGTGAGATGGCAGGATGGAGTGGTGGGAGACCAGGTCCCTTCTCCCTGCTCACACAGCTGGTGGCCCGTGCTCCCCTGGCAGCAGAAAGAGCTTTTACCACTTCAAGGTAATGTGACGTGGCCAGCTAGACTTGGTGATCCCTGTGGTCCTCAGCCTGGAAGCATCTGTTTCAGGGAGCTCATCCAGCTTTTATGGAGGAGAAAAGGCACCCAGATGCATCTGTGCTGGGAGTTGCTGCTGCTTTGCGCTGTTGGAGCGCAGAGCTCCTCCTTTGTGGGATGGGGGGACCAAGGGGGAATCGTGGTGTAGAAGAGCAGGGACAGCCTGGTGAGGCTGATGGGCACTGTGGGAGCTGAAGGCTAGCTGGCATGGGAGGGTCCATGAGCTGCAACGCCGAGCTGGTAGGAAAAATATGTTCCTCTGCTATAAAGTGCCAGAGCTGGTGAGACAGAGGTTCTTTGATGTTTTCATCCTTTCTGGTAATGAAGCCCCCGTTGGCTGAGCAGCAGAGGACACCCATGCCGGGCTCGCTGGGAGAGGCAGGTTTTGTGTGCAACAGCTGCACAGTCCAGGCACGTGCTCCACAGGGCAAGGCTGGAGTTGCTCAGGAACATGTACAACCTTTTCCAGCCTGCCTGTTCGTGGGAAACCAGAGTCTAGGTGACTAAATCATCTGGGGTTTCCATTCCCAGGCTGAGATGAGGAGAGGTCTCAAGAGATCTTCTCAAAGGTTCCCTGCCTTGCTCCACAGCGGGGCAGGTCCCCAGGGCTGTTGGCATCCCAGTGGGCTCAGAAGAACGTGAGGAGGACACAGGCTCCTGCTCCGACACTGCTGCACGGGGAAAGCCTCACACCCTGGAGCAGCTGCAGTTCTCCTGTCCCGGGACGAGATGAGGGAAACCACCTTCACAGTTTAAGCAAGAAAAGGGACAGGACTGCTCCATGCCCAGCTTGGTCTCTGCAGAAACCTATGGACACACATCTCCTTGGGGAAGACAAAAGTTTTTCCATAACCCTTCATGTCAGTCCCAGGTGTAACCAGAGAGTAGAGCAAAGTGGGATTGCAAAGCACGGCAGCCCCAAGGGACTGCACCCCTTGCCCCAGATACTGCTGCACCAGGTTTTAGCTGCTTAATGTGGTTCTTCAAAACACAGCAAGGGACGTGGGGGCAGCTAGAGGAAATGGCAATCAGATGAGCACCACAACAGTGGACTGTTCAAAAATATACATCCACATACCATATATATATATATATACACGTATGTGTGTTTTCTTAATGTATATCCTCATACGCTCCATAAGGCATGTGCGTTTGCAGGGAAGAGTGAGTAGTATAAATGGATTTACCATACACGAGGAGGGCTGCTGTCTTGGAAAGGGGAAAGCAGTTCCCAGGGGGATGTGTGAATACGTGTGTTCTTTGAAATCTGCAATTCCTGTGGTGAATTTTGTTCCCTGTAAGAAGCCCTGGCTCTGCTCAGTCCCTGGATTAAGATGCAGGTGGTCGCTAGGTCAGAGAAACTCCTATTTCTCAACTGATAACTACAGGGTTTTATTCTTCAAGAAGCGATAAATCCACAAAAATAAAATTTAAAAAAACCCAAAACAACAACCCAATGTTCCCACCTCCAGCTTCCTCCTGAATTGTCCTTCTGGGGTCATCAGCCCAGGAGCCAAAGCAACGCCCCCGGTGACACTGCTGCACCGGGGTTGGGACAGCTGCTGGGTGTTGGGAAGCAAAAGTACCGTAACGGCAGTTACGGAAAAGTGGGGCTGACAAGATTTAAAAAAAAAAAAAAAAAAAAAAAAAAAAGGTTTTGTAGCAGCTTTTAATTTATCTTTTCATTTAAAAAATTATCCCAAGAACTGTTGGCACATTGGAGCAAGTCTGTGTGATATAAGTTAAGCCTGTCCTTCCCGGGGAGGAGAAGGAAGAAGCACGTGGCAGCGCAGCTAATGCTGCTTCCCCTCCGCCTGCTCTTCCAAGTGGCCGACCTGCTCCGCCAGCTCGGAGACCTTGGCCTGGCAGTCAAGTAGGTTGTCCTTCAGTCCTGTTATTTCCTGAGAGTGGGCAGCCAGGGTCCCATTCATGTGGTCCATGTAGTCCCACAGACTGCCCGTGTGTTTCTCCAGTTCATCCCTGATGCCGCCCAGGCTTCCCGTGATGGCACCCAGCCTGCCGCAGACGCTCTCCACCCGGGCCACCCGGTCATCAAAGTGAGCAATCTCCTGCTGCAGGTTGTGGGCCACGTTCTTGCAGGAGCTCAGGTCGCTGACAATCCTGGCTTTGAGTTGCTCCAAGTCTCCCTTGAGGTTCAGGACACGCCGGTTGCTGAAGAAGAGCTGGGAGCCTTGGTTGTTGACTTTCTCCTGGATAGAGTGGACTTCATCCTCAATCTTCCGCTCGTGCTCATCCAGTGAGGAGTTGACGTGTGTCACAGTGTCCGAGTACTGGGAGACAGAGTCCTTGAGCCCCGTCAGAGACTTGCTTACGGTGTTCAGGTTGATCTTTAGCAAGGTGATCTCCCCTTGCAAAGCCCCCGATGCTTCCTCCTCGATTCGCCGCTGGATCTCCAGGATGGTGGCATTCAGCTTACGCAGGAGGTCATAATTGCTGTCCATGCGGAGAAGCAGGTCCTGGTTCTTGTTCTGGCAGTCTTCAATCTCTGTCCGGAAGGTCTCCACATCTTTGGAGGCAGAGGTGCAGCCCAGGGAACAAGTGTTCTCCAGCGTGATGAGGCGATTCTGCAACACCTCCAGCATCTCGTCCATCTGTTTCCTCACGCTGGCGAGCTCCCCCTCCAGCACAGGTACCACCGCACCATCCATTCCCACAGGAGAACTGATGTTGTTCAGCTCCCCCACAATGGTCATGAACCTGTCCTCCAGGGTCTGCATTTTGTCTTCAAAGGCAGTCCTCATGCCATCCACCTCTGCCACCACGGTGCCTCTCATGCTGTCCTCTACACCAGAGCAGCAGCTCCCAGTTTCTCTCTCTGTAGCATTCAGTCTGGCTTCCAGATCCTCAAAGCGCCCTTCAAAAAGGTTTCCTAGGGTGACAGTGGAGACTTCTCCATCCAGCCGTGAGTGCAAGTTCTTCTGGGACTCAGAGATGCTGTGAAGGCCTTTCTCAAGGATGTTCATGCGATCGGTGAGGTAATCCAGGTTGCTGCAGCAGCTTTCCACCACCGTTAGCCCTTGAATCTGGGTCTCCAGCTGGGAGATCTCTTTCTTGATCTCTAGCTCTTTCCCATCCAGCGTCTGTTGCAGCCGCAGGTTGGCAGCTTTCTCCTCCTCACACTGCTGCCGCACCTCTTGGATCCGGAAATCACACGTGGTCTGGATCTTCCCCAGCTTCTTCTCAAAGCCATCGAGCAGCTCCCCGCGCAGGTTGCTCAGCCTCGTGTCCACGTACTCCTCCAGCATGTCAATGGAAGTGAGGGGCGAGGGCCGGGCTGACTCCAGCAGATGCTTGATCTGCCCATCGTGGTCCAGGACCATGCCGCGAACCTCATGCAGCAAATCTGCCTTGGTCTTCAGTACATCGCTCACCTCTGTCACTTTGGTCAGGATCTCCCCCACCGGTGGGTATGTGGCAATGTCGGCTTTGTCTGCCACATCCACCAGGCCGTCAGGAATGATGCCAAAGCCCACTGTCGAGTCAGGCGTGCCTGGGCTGTTCATCAGGGAGCCGATCATCTTGGAGGTGTCCTCCTGGATGGCCAGCCGCAGGCGGTCCCCCAGGCCACTCACCATGGTGTGCAGGCTGTCGTAGGACTGGGAAAGGCGCCTCACCTCCTCCTCCAGCCGGTCCAGGCGGTCCCCGAAGAGGCCGGGCAGCTTCCTGCCTGCACAGGGAAACAGGAAGAGAGGGCACGGTCAGGGCTGGTGCTCCTTCAACTTCCCTCCTTGGCTATCTTCTAGATTTGAGTCCTTTTCCATACTAACTAACATTAGCTCCTGCCTCCCTCTTATTGCCAGTTCAGCAAAATATCAGACCGCCCTTCCTCCTTTCCTCTACATATTTTCTTAAGCTGATCAGCAAACCCTCTTTTCTTCTTGGGATCAAGCCCTCTGCTCCCAAGTTCAACAGAGAACAACCTGTGGGAGCTTCATCTTGAGACACACTCTACCGACCCCAAAAATAGAAAAATGCTTTAAAGCAATGAGCACGGGCAATTTGGAAGCAGCATGTTTTGAAAGAAACTAGATTTAGAAAGCAATTGATCTCCAAAGCAATCAAATGTCAGGTCTCTGATCAGAAAGCACATCACCCACTGAGGGTTTAGCAAATTCATGCCTTGTGCTGGAACAGAAAGAACCGGGAGGTCCGAGAGTGTGTGGTAACCTGGGGATGTGAAGCAGGAGCAAGATCTCACCATACTGATTCTTCTTTGGTCCTGGAAACAAGTCAGGGTGGCTTTTTGGATAGGGAGGAAGTCTGGGGATTGGAAACATCTTTTGTCCAGGAGGCATTTTAGGGCTGGGATGTTGGGGCAGCAGGCCGGGTTGGTCAGTCGGGCTGTCATGGCACCCTTCTCCCATGAAGCCCGGGCAGCACCTCCAGGCCAGCTCGGTCACTGTCTTGTACCCAATCTTGTATTTGGGTCTGAAGAAGGTGCGGTACCTTTCCAGGAGAGGGGAGGAAGAAAGAAGACAGTTTAGCGAAGCAGCCTCAACATAAAGCAATTGAGAAGAGCAGGGTCCTGTTGAGTGTGGAGAATCCAGGCACGAGGGAAAGCCTGGCTGAGACCTCTGTGCTGCCCCTGCAGACCATGACCCACCTCCTCCAAGAGCTCCTGCTGCACCGTCACCCAGTGTAGCATCATAGTGCCCGTCCAGGGACACAGCTCATTAACCAGCGCTCCAAAAACACGTGCCCACCTTCTCCAGGACCAGACCACAGCGTGCAGGTGTGATAGCACATGGTGAGAGAAGAGTTCTCCTCAACAAGTTGGTAACACAACTAGACAAGCATGAGAAACAGCCCAGGGGCGAGGAGGGACTGTCTGAGCAGAGCCGTTATTTATGTATCTGTGGTTTCTGGAGAGATTTATTGGATTTTTTTTTTTAACCTGGGACTCTTATTGCATGTTTAGAAAAGCAGCTCTAAGTGTATTGCTTTGGTCCCTGGCCCAATAGATGACTGTGACAGATGCCACACAATTTGGCAACTTTTGGCCCAGGAGATCACAAGATGAAATGATGGAAGTGATTCTAAAACCCCTGCAAGCTTCTCTCACTTCCAAGAGGGGTCCGGGCTGCTTGTGGGTGTGTTTTACACTTTGACTTGACCTAGAAAATTTCCCAGTGGGGTAAAAAAATCCTCTTCTCGACTGGAATCCTGTCCTGAATCCTCTAGGAAGTTGACATACCTTTGGAAAGGTATTTTCTCTGTGTGGAGGGCATCAGTCTGATGGGAAGCCTAAGTGCTTTGGGCTGGCATTGCATGCGAGAGCTTTGACAGTCAGGCTGCAGAGCGCTGGCAAGGTTTACCGGAGCGATGCCATGTGGTGTGCGCAAAGGGATGGCTCCTTACACCTCCTCCTGCCCCAGCTGGGATGCCCTGGGAGGTTTTTTTATCATAGTTTGGGCACTACAACATCAAACCCCGCCATACACAGCAAACAAGGCTGCGAGCCCATCTCCTTGCCTGGTGGGACACTAACACCCTCCCTCTCTGCTCTCACTCCACGTGGGACCCCACCAGCCCCGCCAGAAGGACTCAGCTGCTCCCTGCTCTTCGGTGGCACTCTCCCACGAGGTGGCAGGGATGGCACAGGACCCCCCCAGCACCTGTCCTCCCCCCACCAGCTGAGCTGAGCCGCACAGGGCTGAAGACCGCACATGTCTCACCACCTCTGAAACACCAGCGCTTTGAACCTGCCTTTTGGAAATTTCCAATCTGAATTTACTAGGGCTTGAAAATCCTGGAATTTGCTGTTTTGCAACAACACACACAATCAGGCCCTTGTTCTCCAGCACGTTCAGCAGGTCTTGGAGGAGATGGCACAACCACCCGTGCTGCACAGAGGGGCTGTGTAAGGCACTCACACTTATCCAGTCGCTCGGGGCAGCACATGGGGCTGAGCCCCTGTCATTGTCCATGTCCCTGGTCAGGTCCTCAGTGTCCCCAGCCCAGCTGCAGCTCCTGGGCAATGCCACTTACACACGATTCCCAGTGTGGTACAGCCACTTCTGCATGAACCACAGTGCAGGAGGAGAAGGCAAACCCAAATCCTCCGTTCTTCGAATCACTTCAAAATTTCTCAAAATCAACAATTTCCCAAAGGCACAGGACAGTTTCAAAACAAGCCCTTCTTTTTGTTTTTCTTCTTCACAGATGCTGCTGAGTTTCCACGGTCTTTCCTTTTGTCTCAGTGTGTAGAAACCTGCCTGGACATAGCACAGCAGGAGACTGCTGCACCCAGCCGCCGTCATGAGGTGAAGTGAGGATGAGGATGGCATCCAGAAGGCAGGGCACCTTTTCTGTGTCATGCTGGCCTCGGCAGAGGAGCCCAGAGCCCTTCGGCACCCCCGAACCCTTCTCCAAACGGTGGCAAGGGGAAGTATTTTTTGCAGCTGCACAAACATTAGCTGATGGCTTCAGTGCACAGAAAACTATGTTTCCCTCTCATGCATGGATGCAGCATCCAAGGCTGTGCAGAAAGTTCAGCTGTGGGTCCAGCTCCTTTCAGGAAACACCTCGGTTTCACCCCAGTTTTGTGTGAAAGGCTGGAGGGGCTGAGCAACGGACACTGCAGAGACGGGAGAGGCTTTGGGGACCTCCACGGGTACCAGCAGCTGCAGGATGTCCTGAAGTCCCCAAACGCTGTTAAAGCACTTGTGATGGGAGGAAGGAAAGAGCAAGTCAGCGAGTGGGCCTGATTGTCTGTTTCTGCCGAGAGAGGCTGTGTGTGCGTCCCACAGCACTGCCGGCGCAGGGCGAGTCCCAGCTGCTGCAGCACCGTGTGCTGGTACTGTAGAAGGGGTGTCAGGCTCCAACAAAAGCCCTTCTCAGCCTGGTTTTCCTCGGTGTTCAGCTCTGCTGCTCTCAGCAGGCCCAGGGAGGATGCTGGAGAGCATCATTTCTGCATGGAGCAGCATCCCCGGCCTGGGGCCAGAGTGTGGTGAAGCACAAAGCCCCAGTGTCCACCCTGCTGTGTCTCTAGCTGCGGCGTGGTGGGGTGGTTCCCTCCAGCACTGACAAGGTGGCAGAGAGTTTTGCAAATATTTTCCTAGGGCAGGAAGCCCTGAGCCATCCCCAGCCATGGGCTCTGTTTCCTCCTCCTCTCAGTCAGGCTTTCACTGAGCTGCCATCTTTGTGCCAAACGGCACGTGTGTGACAAAATGCTTCCCTGCACGGGGACCCCCAGCTTCCCATGATTTCCTGATTTATTTCTGATGAAGGACAGAGCGCCCTCTCCCTCCTGACAGATCCCATATCGCCTCCTCCCACCACTGCTGCGCTGCCATTGACTGCCTTGCCCAGGAAAATCCCTTCAGCCCCTTTCACTGCCCTCTGGAAAGCGGGGTTCACAGTTGGAAGGGTGGCACAGGGGGTTGGGACCCAAGGAGAGAGCAATCTGAAGCTGGGAGGGGAAGGAAGCCGTGCCCCAGTGTCCCCCATACTCACAGCACTTTCCCCGGGCACTTGGGTCCCCAGCTGCACTTGTGGTACTCAGCCTTGATGTAGCTCTCGGCCCCGTCCTGCAGCGTGCACGTCACGTTGCGCTGCACCACGTAGGCACAGTAGCTCCTAGGGGGAAGCACAGTGAGACACTGTCATCCCCTGCCTCGGCAGGTAGCAGCCCCCTGGCTACGCGCCCAGTCCCCCGGCAGGTCTGCCTGCCCTGCCTGCCCCTGCTGGAGGGGTCTCTGCCGGGGCAGGAGTTGGAGGGACCCCCAGTCTGTGCAGCTGCTGAGGAGGGGGCATTGCCCACCCACCCACTGGGGACAGGGACAGCAGCGGGGCCTGGGGGAGTGCAGGGAGCAGGGATGGAGCAAAGTCCCCCAGTGCCCAGCCTGCTGCTGGGCGCACAGGCAAGGGGCAGGCAGGTGCTCCTGGTATGGCCGGGCTGGGTGAATCGGCTCCTGCTCATGGTGTCCCCAGGCACCCCATCTTCCTTCACCCAAGGGACTCAGCCCTGCCAGCTGCCCTCGGGTGCCAGGGTGCTACCCCCAGCAACGAGGAGCCTTTTCCTCAGTCCAGGCATCCCTCTGCCGGGTTAAGGGGGTGTAGCTAAACCCCTGCACCCCCAACATAGCTCTGCTCGCCTCGGCTGTGCTGGGCTCTCTGCTCAGCCTCAGGCAGTGCCTGGCCCACAGTGTTCCTCCAAGCTGGTGGCTGCCCCATCCTCACCCAGCTGTGGTCACTCCACAGTTGAGCCCTGCCTGAGAAATCAGTCTCGGTGGTAGAAACACTCAAGGCAGGTCTGCAGTGCTGCTGTACTGGAAGAGGCCAGGTGCTCAGCACTGTTGCTGCCGTTGTAATCATGGCCACATTGTCACCAGTGCTGGGGTCACACAGAGCCTCAGCCCCAGAGCTGGGCCACGCTCAGCACAGCATGGGCTGGCTGAGGAGGTGAGCTGGGAAGAGAAGCAGAACCCCACCAGCAACGGCAGTTATGGGAATAGCATCCTAGAAATAGCTCCAACAGTGGCTGGCAGGGGTGGTCTGTCCTTCTGCAGCTCTTGGAGTGCTGCCAATGCCAAGGCCAGCCCAAAAGCCTTCAGACCTTGCAGTGGGTACTGTCACACTGAGACCAGTGTGATGCTACAGTCAGCAGAGGGAGAGGAGATGCAAGCTGGCCTCTCTGCGGGGCTGCAGCGTCGTGGCTTCCTCCACCACAGAGGCAGGGATGTGACCCAGGTCCCAAGGCAGATGAGGGCTGGAAACCTCTGCAAGGAGTGGTACCTCTTCCCTCCTGCCACCATGCCTGCAGCTGGGTGCCACAGGGTACCAGCCAGCTCCAGGCACATGACCTCTCCTGAGCCGAGCAGCAAACCCAGGCGCAGAGGATGAGATGGCCAGGAGGAAGGCTGCGTGGGAAGGATTCAGCAGCACTGGTGGGACAGATGGAGGCCAAAGCTGTTCCAGCTAAAGGCAGGGCTGCCAGCAGGAGCAGATGGACTTGGTCCACAGGGGCAGAGACAGCAGGGATGTGCGGTGAGGCAGGGATTATGGGCATGGGGACATGGCAGACGGCAGAGCGGGAGGAGAAGAGGGCACAGGCACATAGTGCAGAGCTGAGGCAGAGACAGAGGGTCAGCAGGATGGAGCAGATGGGCCAGCGTGAGCTGCAGGTGTAGGGAGGTGTTCAGTGAGGCGGGAGGACTCGGCTCTCCCCATGCGAGCTGGGGTTGCTGCAGCTCAGCTGCCTGGCCACAGGCTGGGCTGGGAAGCAGCCAAAGTCCCCTGGCATCACCATTGCGTGGCCTGTGCAGAGCAGCCTCAGGGCTGACCACAGAACTGAGCTGCAGGGCCTTCAGCCCAGCTCCCGGGCTTGGCATGGTGATGGTCCAGGTGGCATTGAGACACCTCTGCCAGGTGGAGGCGAGGGAAGGGACTGGGATAGTCACGACAGAGCAGAAGGGTTTGGGAAGGACAGCGGTGTCTCCTGTTTGGGGGACTGAGCGTGCACAAGTGTGTGTGCAGCCCTCCCCAGCCTCCCCCCTTCCCCGCCCCCCCCCCCCCGTCACCATCTGGGGACACAGCAGTGGAGCTCTGGCTCACCATGAATGGGGAAAGATAGATGAAGGAGGGACACACACTGATGGCAAACACGTGAAGACAAAGTACACCCCCTAGCCATGCCAAGGCCTGCCATAACCCCCCCAGAGCCCCTGTTCAGGCTCCTCCACCTCCAACAGCCCACATGGGGCAGGAGGTCCCTCCACAAAGCAGCAAGGTGTGAGCATGCTCATCCTCCCTCCGATACCCTGGCTCTCCCTGCACCCTCCCAGCAGGGACCCCTGACCCCACACGCCCAGTGCATCCCCCTTGTTCCCCCCCAATACCAGCACTTCTACCCCAGCCCCTCACTAAGGGCTCTCTGTGCTCCCCTGGGATGGGCACCACAGGTCCCAGCTACAGCCAGCATCTCCATCCTGCCCAGATGCAAGTGGCTCTGCCCTGGCGAGGGGCTGCCAGGCTCAGAGCGTGTGCAGGGATCGGCGCCGCTCCCCACTCTTCCAAAAGTGACTCATTTGTCTGTGCACAGGGCCACGCGAGAGCAAAGGCCAGCCACTTTTCTTAGCTGGAGGGAAGGGAGATCATGTGTGTGTGTGTGCATGTGGAAATTTAGAATCACTGCCTATCCATAAATCCAGGATCTACTTACAAACACACTGCAAAACCCCTCTGCAAGCAAGCTAGTAGCCAACACGGGCAGATCTACTAACAAACACTGACTACCTGTGACTACTTGGGTTAGGGTGGTTCTGGCTCGCTCTCCTTCTCAGAAATCCCTTTCCTTCTCACCCACCTGTGGCTAGCAGTTTCATAGCTCCAGCCTGATGTTTTAAGAGTGAGCAGCTGGAAAATGTTACGGGTTTCAGAAAGCTCTCACTGGCACTGCCAGTATTGTTCGTCTCGAATGTTACTTTATTCATTTCAGCTTGTTCATAACACCACATCCTTTTTCAAAGAAGCCTGACAGAAACCCTTCTAGCAAACAAGAGGGGAGGGAAGCAAGCCCCCCCCCCCCCCCCCCCCAAAGTAGCAGCCTCTTTGCAGTTGAATGGAAAAAGTCTATAGTACGTGTAAAGCCCACATTGCTGTCTGCCTGAGCTTTCCAGGTTACTTGAAAACATATTTAAACACTAGTAAGTCTGTGCTTTACAAGCAAATGGGCAAATTCCCTCCAGACCAGCGTTTTCATGCATAGGTCTGTGTACTGCCTCCCTCCCCTCCCGCACATCGCCCCCCTCCTCGCACCCATGTCATGCAGAACAGGTACATGCACCTACCCCATAAGCACACACAGGCATCCCCATCCCCACATCCCCCAGTCCTGCCGCGCACGGAACTGCAGCACACAGTCTGTCCCCCCCAGCCCGCTCGGAAACACAGCCCCACACCCTCCTGCGCGGAGCAGCCCCCCAGCCTTGCTCTACACGGAGGGATGCACCGAGACACAGGGACGCCCCTGCCCTGCCCGCCAGCCGGCGTGGGGAAAGGGATGCCCGCGGCCGGTACCCAGGGACCGCTGCCCAGCCCGGGGCAGGGGAATGGTACCCAGGCTCGGTACCGGGGGTTGGGTGTCCGCGGGAGCCTGTCCCCCGGCGGTACTGCCTGCTAAGCCCAGACGTGCGGCCGGTACCCGACGCCCACGGTCTGTGCCCCGTATGGGATGCCTGACGGGAGGCGGTGCCCGGAGAGCCCCGGCGCGCAGCCGGTACCCAGGAGCCGATGCCCGGAGGCAGCGCCGATGCCCGGCGCCCGCCGGATCGGTTGCGCGGCCGCGGACGCGCAGGGGGTCGCTTACTTGTGCTTGCCCACGGGCTTGCCGGGGCCGAGCTGCGGGCTGGAGCCGGCCGTGTAGAGGCTGTACCTGCCGCCGTAGGGCAGTGGGGCGGCGGGGGGGTAGAAGCCCCCCTTGGCGTCAGCGAGGGCCAGCAGCGTCCCCAGGGAGAGGCAGGCGAGCAGCGCTCCGCGGCGGCGCAGCGCCCGCGCCCGCCGCATGGTCCCGGGCCCGACGGCGGCGGCGGAGCGGGACGGGGCGGGACGGGGCGGCCGCAGGCCCCGCCGGGACGGCGCTGCGGAGGGGACCGGAGCACCGCCCGCTGCCCTGCCCTGCCCGGCCCGGCCCTGCCCGGCCCTGCCCGGCGGCACACGCTGCTCCGCCGCCCGCCCGACCCCTTTTGTACCGCGGCGGCGGGGGCGGGCCGCGCTCCTCCTCCCGCCCTCCCACTGCCGCCGACCCCCGGCCCCGCGGGCGGCGAGACAAAGCGGCTCCCCCGGCTCCCCCACCCCGCGGTGCTGCAGCCGGACCCGCGCAGCCCCCGGCGGACGCGGGGCGGGGAGCGCTGCCCGCCGCGGAGCCGCGCTGCAAGGGGCGCGCACCCCCCCGGCCGCGGCCCCGGCGCTGCCCCCTGTCCCGCAGCCGCCCCCCGGGCACAGCCCGTTTGCCCCCCACGGGGCAGCAGGTGCAGCGGGAGCTGGAGCCGCGGGGAGCCCGCACGGCTCCCGGTACCCGCCGTGCCCCCCCCAGCCCGCAGGCCGCTCTGCTTCACCCCGGAGCGCCGGCAAAGAAAGGCTGAAGGGACATTAACTCGGCCCCTCAGGCGTGTTCGGCCCGAGGAGAGCTGCGCTGCTGGAGATTGGCAGCTGTCAATCACATGGCTGGCACCAGCGTGATGCGTCCAGCATCACCAATGGCCCAGCAAAGCCGCAGCAGGGTTTTACAGGTAGGGTAAGGGGGAAGCTGCGCCGTTTTGGACATTGGTCCTCCCTGGTGGGTACGGGCTTTGCTACAGGAGAAAGGGGAGTCCCTCGCCTTTCCATGCGGACCCATGGATCTCCCACTGCCAAGTGCATTTCCTCCTAGCTGGCTTTGGACGGCAGGTTCAGGGCTCCTACCCCTCCTGCGCACTGCAGAGATCCCTGCACCCCAGTGCCCCCACCTGCAGGTAACCCCCAGCAAGTGGGTGCTGAGCACCCTGCCCTGCCCCGACAGCACTCGCCAGGCACTGCACCGTTAACCACAGCTGTGCTGTGTGAGCCACAGGGAGCCTTTGCTGTTGGGCATGGGGGAGCGGACCCCCACCTGGGGCACTGGGCACTTGGGAGAGGGGGAACATCCCTGGTACTACCCAGAAGAGGTCAGCTTGCAGCCCTGCGGAACTGGGGCCATGCCAGGAGGGAGGAGATTTTGTCAGGTAAGCAGAGCCAAGGCTGAACATCCAGCTGTCCCCAGGACCCTTGCACCCTTGGGCATCCACCTGAGACCACAGCAGGCTTTGTTAAGGCTCCTGCCTCGGCTGGCAGGGGCCAGCTCCAAGTCAGCCCAGGCAGGGAAGCACCGTGGTGAGGCATGCAATGCTCCTCCAGAACTCTTGGAGGAAAATAAGAAGTGGCTGAGAAAGGGTGGTTGGGTGAAATTCTAAATGCAGGAGTGAAATCTGCTGCTGGAGGAAGGAGGTATCAAGGCTTGAGCTGACACTGAGACAGAGATGATAAGATACTGACACAAACAGCCTTTTTCGGTTAAAAGGAGCCCTTGGCTCGGTCTGAGGTGAATACAGAAACATTAGCAGGAGAAGAAAAACCCACAGGACGAGCCATACTGGGGGAGGCAGGCTGGAAAGACCAGGCAGAAAACCATGAGGAGGAAGTCTGTGTAATGAGCCAGTGCATCCTCTCAAGCGGCTCCCTCCTCTTGGTTCAATCTGCTGCAGGGTATTGCTGCGAGTCGCCATGGGCTTGTCAGGCTGCCCCAGAGGTGGCTGCATTATGGTTTTTACATGGTATATTTGGCAGCACATGAAGCACTTCTCATCCAGCTGGTGCATCGAATTGTTCCACTCCGCTGGGATGCTACAGAAAGGATGGTCTATAAGCAACTCTGGAAGTCGACCGAGTCTGCATGGTTTAATGCTGGATGCCAAAGTCGAGAACTAACCTTACACACAGCCTTAATTTTTTTTCCTGCACGCAGGGAGTATGAGCCAGTTTTAATAACAGTGCGCTGCACGTGTGTGTCTGAGGCCTCAGGAAAAAAACATCTGGTGTTGCACAGTTTCAGAAAAAGCCGTTGGTCCTGGCCTTCAAACTTGTGCTGTGATGAACGGACACAACAGGGCAGAGTTAAGAGTGCTCCGTCATTCTCGCTAGCCTGGCTGTGAAAGGAGAGGAGGTGGGAACCGTTGCACTTGTGTAGGTGCGTGTGTGTATCTGTCTGTCTGCCTGTCCCTGCTGTCCAACTCCACTTTTGAAGCTCCAGGTCATATTCTGCCAGATTTCATAGGATCTTTCATAAGGCAGGATCCTCAGAGAGACTGAATGCCATTTTGTTGTTCTGTTGTCTAACTGTTTTATGAAAAAAGGCATATGGGTAGACAAGAAAGTGCCAAACTTGGGTCCCCACTGAGGAAATGGATTCATCAACTCTATTATAAGACATCAAAGAATCCACACGGGAGAGAGCCATTATGAATGCCCCAAACCATGGGAAAAACTCTCATGTGCCTTATTAGCCGTGAGCTAATCCAACCATGAGACACAGAGCAGCAGGAAACTGGGATTCGTTAAGTTGCACTTCTCAGGGAGCAGCTTGGGTTTGACTCTTTGATGCTCAGCCATGCTGCTGCTGGTCCCCAGCGCACCACAAGCCCTGGCTGGGCACAGGAGAGTGTCCATGTGGAGCCTGGCACAGCATCCTGGTTTTGGAGAAGTGCTCATGTGGAGAAGAAACCAGAGACTCCTTCCTACTAGGGCATCCTCCTGACATGTGCATGTCCCAGGGGTTAACAGAGAAGATGCCAAGCCCCATCTCCCAGAGCTGTGAAGCCTGTGCCAAGCACCGAGCTCTCCAGCAGAATGGAAGGGCTTTGCCACACTGAACTGCTGCCGAAAGGCTCTGCAGACCTGCTTGCTGGTAACCTTTGGGTGAGGGAGCACCAACCTGTGGTGCTTCCCACAGGAAAGCTCTGCTTTCCCTCCTGGCCTTGGCTGGGGAGTAAAGGGGATCAGATCAGAGCTGATGACGATCAAATCTGGATGCTGGGCAAACCCGAGACCCTACCCACAGAGATGCCTGACCTGGGAGGTTGTGTCCATCAGTGTCCCTGTGTAAGCGCCTTCTGCAACAGCTCAGCATGTGGCTAGGGAGCTTGTTTCTCCATCTAGACTGCCAGGAGTTGATTATTTTGAGAAAGAGAGAGGTATTATTTGAGAGAGGTTACACCTCTCACCCCTGCACAGCTATGCTCCAAGCCAGTCCAGGAATGAACAGGTACAAGTTTTTCCATACTAAGGATCCAGCAGGGACATTGTGCAGGACTCGGGAGCTACCCAGAAAGAGGAGCTCAGCTGGAGATGAGGGTAGGAGCAGAGGTACTATGAGCAGCTCCTCCTTGCTCTGTCTCCCAGGGAGGGCTGAGTGAACCACCACAAAGCTAATTTCCCGACCGGATGACACCAAACAGTGACCTGTTCTGCTTTGCATGCTTTTTAATTAACACCTGCATGGCTTCATCAGCTGAATCACTGCCTCCCTTCACGGGTCAACAAGCCAGCAGCCCCCGACCTCCTGTTCCCACCTGGGTACCACGTTCGGTGCCTGCGCAGGGTGCAGCGGGTGCACGCTCTGGTGCCACCAAACCCTCCCGTGGGCCAGCGCAGCAATAGGCAAAGTGATAGGACAGTCCAGGGACTTTTCAACTTTGTATGCTCTTGGTCATGACCAGCCTTGCCCACCCTAATCCTGAGCTTTGGATAGGTACCACTCCTGGAAAGGCACCCGCCACGCTGAGCAGGGTGGGGTGCATCGGGCGCAGTGGTAAGAGGACAGTTGCCCTCCATGTTGCCATGGGATAGGAGCAGATCACAACAAGGGAAATATAAGTTGGATATTAATAATAAAAAAAAAATCTGGTAGTAAAATGAATATAGCCCTGGAGGAGACTGTATTGAGCCATCTGGAGATTTTAAAGGAAAGGTTAGATAAAAAAAAATCTGTCAGGACCAATTTGGGGTAGGGAAATGGATTGGATGTCTTCCCAAGATCTCTCCCAGCCTGAGTTTTTCCGAGTACAAATTCATTTCCCAAAGTGGCAAAGCAAGAGAGCGGCTCAATTTAGAGGCAGAGTTTCTCCCTAATGATTCCCACTGGATCAAAGGCATTCCTTGAATTGGCACTCAGAGAGGCCTTTTCCCTTGGCAGCGGTGTCTGTATCTGTGTGAGAGAGGGAGCCTTCTGGAAAGCCCAGCTTTCCCAGGTGCACATCCAACAGGATCCACCCAGGGCTTGCTCTGCCATTTCAGAGTCCCTGGGAGGACACCACAGCTATCCCACCACTGCTTCCCCAGCCCCTGGGAGGAATGGGGACACTGCATTGCCCAAACTGCCAGGCAAGGTACACGTCCCAAATGCTGTAGCAGTGCAGTGGGATGCCAGTCCAAGGAGAGCAGTGACCCCAGTAGGGCCAGGAGTTCTCCAGGTGCTCCAGTTCCCAGCTAAAACTGAGCTCAAGGAAGCCCACCATGGTCATGGCTCATCATCTTGCTGGCTCCCAGCACACGCTTCTGCCACATCCCGGCTCCATGCTGGGCAGGGACCACTTCTCCATTGGCCTCCACAAGAGGAGATGCAGGCGTGCCCTGGTCCAGCCCGGTGGCATCAAAAAACCCAGCAATGTCACAACATCTACCTCATCTGGAGGCTGCCGAGGCTGGGTTCTGAATCAGACCCTGCCCCCTGCCAAGGGCTGTGACTGCAGTGTCTCCCCCCCACCCCAAGCTATGGGGTGGGGGGCACCTGGGTTTGCCCAGGCTCTGGAGGAAGCTGCAGCCAGGGGCTGAGAACAAAATCCCTTTCTTCGTGGGAAAGTGTAGTGACTTGAAGTGGTCAGACAGCCTTATCTCTGGTTTCGAAAGCCACACGCTGATCATTTGTCAAGATTAGCGCGTGCGGTAGAAGGGATGGAGCTGTTCCAAATCCATGCTCACATCTCTTCCCTGGGCTCAAGGCCATTCATAAAAATGCCAGAGCAGCAGCGGCGGCGGCGGCAGGCAGCGCATACTGGGGCTGTGGTTTGGGGAGGACTAGGAGGGGTCAGCCGCAGGTTATACAAGCTCTGAGTGGGGAGAAGAATACACAGGTTGCTTTATTTATATCTCCGTTAGTGTCCTTCCTCCAGGAAAGCATGCAGGGAGGCTGGCAGGGGAGATTTAGCAAGGGCAAGAGGCAGGCAGGAGGTGATGTGCTTAAAAAATCTCTTTCCCAGCCATGCCAGGACCCCAGGGACAAGAGAGCATTAACAGGCAACAGTCACGGAGATGGAGCAGGAGCAGTCTCCAGGGGCAGTCCCAGCTGGATTCAGCAGCACATGGATACAGGGTGAAGAGGATGAAGGCTGAGCAAGGAAGGAAGGGGCATCTTCCCAGTAAACCCCAGCATGTTGATGGTGGGGCACTGGGGACCTGGCTGGATCCAGGCTTTGTGCTGAGGCGGGCTGGCCCTGTAAGCACCAGGGAGGAGCAGCCCCAATCTCAGCTGGTCCCCGTCAGCTCAGGCTGGGCCGAGCAGGAGCCTGGGAATGCTATAAAAGGTTGGGTGGCTGTACTGGGTGGGAGGTTATGGTCATTTGTAGCTGGTGTATGAGGGGAAAGACCTGGGGTGAGCAGAGGCATCTCTATTGCAAGAAAAAAAATTGTCAGCTCCTGTCTACCTGCAAGGATGCTTCTGAAACCAAGGGAAGATGACAGGGCAGGAAAATGCCTTCACAGTGGGGGCTTGAGGCTGGGGTCAGGCATACAGCTCTGCTGGTAGGAGCAGGGCTCTAGCCATGTGCTGTGAGGGTAGGTACTGATGCACTGGGAAGCTTTTGCAGGAGTGTTTCTGGCATGAGCCCTCGCGAGGAGGTGTGTGTCCCTCCTGGCTTTGCTGGAGGGAGCTCTGGCAGCAGGCTAGAGCTTGAAGCAGGGTTAGCCATGAGATCAGGGTCTGAGCTGCCCTTCCCATGGCTCCAGGAGAGGGGTTTGGTGCCACCTCACCCCCCAGCATGTTACCCTACAAACCCGGTTCTTGGCAGTGCTAGAGGAGCTTTGGGGGAGTTCCTCGGCTCCAGGGCTACCTGCTGGCCTAAGCTCAACTGGGTGTGCTTGGGGAAGGCTCTCCCACAGCAGCTCTGTGCTGCATCCCGGCTGATGCACGCCACAGGGCTGCAGGGAGGTCATCTTCAGCAGGAGATCCTCCTGTGCTACTGAAATATTTCAGTCATTTCCACACTGTTGTAGTAGTTCAACACTTGCAGTTCTCCTTCTCACCTCCCCTGCATGGATGCTTTCCTCTAGGGACTGTCCCTGGTGCAAGAAACAGTTTCACTGGAAGTGGAAAGAACAGCAGCCTGGAGTTTTGGTTTAAAGAAATGCCTGGAACTGGAATGTTTGATTGCTTCTCCAGGGCTCAGCCAGGTCCTTTGCAGGGCTATGCCTCTGGCTTTTGGGAAGATCCATGTTCTTCCTGGGCTGCGTGTCCAGCTGGGTCAACTTTTGCCTTTCCTGGGAACAGGATGATGGCAGCAACCCAGTGATTTAGCCACAAAACCTCTGCTCAGTGACCTCATTGCTGCACACAGCAGAAGAAAAATACCACAAGAGCGGAAAGAAAATACTTTTCCTTTGGGTTCTGGGGAATATTGAGGGATGTTAGTACAAACTGACCTCTTTGCTGGTTTGTTTTTGGGTTTTTTTTAAGTCACCCAACATTACCTGTCTTCCATGCTCCTGTAAAGCCAAGTTTGCCTGGCATTGAAGTGCTGTTTCTGGGATGCTTAGGAGGGTGAGTTGCCCCTGGGCACCTGGTTCTTGCAGGCAAGGTGAAGGCAGGGAGTCAGGTCTGCTGGGGTGATGGCAGTAGGAGAGAAGGACCTGAGATGCAGCATGGATACAGGTTTCCCTGCATGTGGTGGGCGGGAGAGGCAACGGCCAAGTGCAGAGGCTGCTGCAGGGCTCTGCGAAGAAGCAGCCTGAGGGTTGTCTTCTATCTCCCCCATCTCCTGCATTTTGGGGCAGGAGCCATATGGAGCTTTCCTGGCTGCTCTAACAGCCTGCTTGGATGAGAGTAGTCTCGGTGGCAGATGCGCGTTTCTGGGGTGGGTGATGGAGAGCAACCCTACAAGCCCACCTGGGGTAAGTTATGCTACACACTTGATTCTCTATTTTGTGCCTATTTTTGCCTAGCTGCGGACATTTGGCCCGGACTGGGGTCCTGGGGCAGCAGGAAGGTTTCCCACGCCTTGGGGCTGCTTCTCCTTGGCTGTGGTCAAGCGCTGCTTCCTCCAAACTATGGGCAGTGCAGCTCTCACGTGTCCCCAGGCACTGGGTGGCTTCTGGATGTACCAAATGTGGGAACAGCTGGGCTGAAACCCTGCCATTATCCATGTTGCTTGAGGCAAGGGGATGAGGGGGAAGTTATTTTTGTGTCCTAAGAGGGGCCCTTCGTGCCCCCCCTGCTGCATCCATCCTCTGAGGTGACCCTGCAGGCATGCATGTAGGGTGTGCAATGTGAATGGCCATAAATAACGGGCAGTTATTTATGCACAGGCAAAGGAGCAGGGAAGAAAATGTAACTGATACCAGCTTTGGGCTCCTTCCAGACCTGCTTGGAGCTGGGACCTCGTGGCTGATATTTGGCTTCGCCGGTTTCCCTTTGCAAGCAGCTGTTCCTGCGGGCCCTGCATCTGCGTTTGGCTTTCTGCAGTGTTTTGCTAATCCTCTTTCTCACTGTACAGCAACGTGTGCTCGCCAAGGTCCCACTGACCCATCACCAAAAAAAAAAAAAAAAAATAATAACAGGAGGAGGAGAACTTGATATCTTCTGCAAGTGAAATAGCTTGGGTTCAGTCTTGGAGAATTTCCCGAACTCTCAAGGAATTTCCTGATCTTAGGAATGTGCCAAAATTTGGGATCTGCCTCTGTTGGGCTGCACATATTTTCAGAGCACACACTGTGGTGCTGTGTTTTGGGTTTCTACCCCTGTCGTTGTAAGGACACGTTCTATCTGAACAGGTCAGCAAGGCCAGCTGCAGGAATACCCAGGGATTTATTTAACAGCATTCCCCCTTTTATTTTGGGATCAATGGCATTTTTGATCCTAAACTCCTGTCTTGCTGCCCTGTGCCAAATCCCAGGCTGTTACTGCAGCCCTCATGTGAACATGGAAACTTGGGTACAGTTGTAATACTTCAGGTTAGTGGCTCACTGGCAGACCTAGAATTAAAGGCATAACCCCAGACTGACTAATATCCCATATTTTTAGCAAAAAAAAAAAAATGCCTTTGCAGCAGCAGGCAGCCTCTTTGCTCGTAGCTGGGGTTCAGTGTTCATGTGTTTATTGCACATATTGCAAAAGTAAACAAGCTTCTGGGTGGGAAAAGCACAGCCCCTCCCCTCAGAACAAACCCAAATGAAATTCTTCAAGTTTTTTTTCCAAAAATTAATGTTGGCTGGATTCTGACCAGGTTGTTTTTGACCGGCTTTAATCTGTGAAATCAACACCGAGTCAGGAAATGCTTAGATTGACTCCGAATGAGGATTTGGCCAGAACTTTTCTCCTATTTATGAGGGTTAGTTGGAAACAGCAAAACCTCCCGGAGGAGACCTGTCCTGACCTCCCCACTCATCCAGCCCAGTCCAGAGGGGCTTTATCATCCATTAGGGTTTGATTTCATCCCCAGGAGCTCAGCAGTCTTGATGGGTTGTACACGATGCTGGAGCCTGGGACAGGTTTTCCACTGGTTTTGGTGGATTTTGGACCAGGCTGGTGGGACCAGTTTCCCTGTGGGCCAGCAGCGCTATGTCAGGGTAAAAAAACGGTCCCCCCAGGCAATGAGTCAGGCTTGAAGCCTTTGAAATACTGTCCCCCTCCCAGCTCTGACAGGGCATGGACCAGCCCGAAGAGTCACTGTCTCTGCCTCCCTGTTTGCTCCTGGTGCCTACGCATCGTGAGGTCTCCAGCCCTGAGCTGGGGCTGCAGCTGAGCAGAGCCTGGTCCAGCAGAGCCCATGGCATCCTCCATGTCCCACCATGCTTTGCCGTCCCCCCTTCCCCACACAATGCTTTGCCAGGGCATTGCAATATGTCACCCTTGAGAGGAAGGAAAAGAAAACCAAACGTGAGCACATGTGGTGGGCAGGGGGAAATGGCTGCTGCAAAGTAAGCAGTGCCTTTAAAGAAGTGTTTGTCTGGGGTTTGTTTAGTTATCCTCTAGGTAATTTTACAGCTGAGGAGGCTGGGCCATTCAGGCAATGGCCAAAACAATATCCCCACTGTCTGAGCAGCTCTCGCGGCTCGGCATGGCTCAGCGGAGCTGGGGGGGCAGAGGGAGACAGGGAAGAGAAGTTTCTTTTACCGGTCGTAGGCAGAAAGCACCATGGAGGACGTCCTGTAATTAAGACGTCGCTTCGAACATCAAGTCACTCGGCTGTCAGGTTGAATAAAACTCTAGGCTCAGGCCGGGTGTGAGAGGGGGATAAAGGGAGGTTGTTGGGAAAAGCCCAGTCCCATCGTTTTGGTCTGAACTGCAGGTCCAGGCTCAGGGTGCCTTGGCATGCTTGCTGTGGAGGAGGTTGGTGGGATGGGGGCTCAGGTCCCTTGTTCCTGTGGGCAGCAAATTTTTGGTGTCCTGTGTGGAGCTGGAGGCAGGTCTGTCCTGCCTGCACCCCTCTCTGCCCCCAAGCCCTGGGAACCAGCAGCTCCAGCCTGTTGGACATGGGTAACCGGAGCTCCAAAATGCCACCTTGCCCTCATGGAGGGGGTGTGTGCCATGGCAGGTCCTGCCCCCCAGCCCACCAAAGCACGGTTTGTGCTATCACCCCAACAGATCCCAGGCTGAAATCCTCATGCGATCCCCAGGAAAAGCTCCCCTGCTTCTTCCAAAGTCCTAGTGCAGCCCAAGCTGGAAACGTGGGGGCTCGAGTCTCTCTCTGCACTACGTGCAAATAGCTCACATCAGCTCATAGTGCTGTTCCCAAGAGCCGCAGCACTCGCTGCTGGCAGCCAGCTTGCAGGAGGATACCAATATTTCATGCAGACATGGCGAGAAACCAGCCCTGTTTCCCATTCACAAGGGGTGGCTCCAAAACAACATAGAGATCTGTCACAGCATATATGCGGCATCTGTGCAAATTGGCCTGACTGCCTAAATAATTCCGTATATATTTATAAACTGTGAGATGTAACGTTTTTTCCTGTTTACTTTTCGGTTGAATTCCTTGCTCATGGAAATGAGAGCTGCAGCGCGGTGGCTAGACATAACCATTGTATAGGGAAGACACTGTACAAACTGTCCTAGAAAATTCTGCCAAAATGCCAGGCCATATCAGCCCTGATCTGCAGCCCCTCGCCCCTTCCCACAAACCCTCCCCCTCTGCTCCCCCCCGGCTCCAGCCCTCTGCGTTAAGCTGAACCCAGCTGGATGCTCACATACCAAGGGGGTGGTTGCCCAAATATAATTGGGAGACTGCTGCAGGTAGGTCGAGTCCGGACCCACAGCGAGGAAGGTGAAAAAGAGGGAGAGGAGGGTGGGGAAGTTTTCCACCCTTCCAGGATTGCTGTGAATCTGACCTGGGCAAATCCTCTGTGAATACAATCAGAAGAGGTCTCTGCCCCACCAGCCATAGGTGGGATATCCTTTCCCACGTGCTGCTGAGCATCGTGGTGCTGGCAGCACCCTGCACTGGCACTGAGGGTGGCTAGTGGTGTGAGGCACACCATGGCATGGCTTTGGACAGCAGCACTGTCACCATCCCCACAGGAATCTCCCACGGCTGATCTCAGTATTCAATGTTTGCTGAGCATCTCTGGGGTGCTGCTATGTTGCTGTGCCCAGAGTAACAAACTCGGCCAAGGTGATACTGCAGCAGCTGTTTGGGATGCTGGGAGGAGCAGATTCCTGGGCTCTGCTCCTTGGTTTGTGTTTTGGGGACAAAAACATGGGATGGTGTCCTAGTTACGTGGCAGATGCAGTGCTTATACCAGATGCAGCGCTTTAATACTTGTGCGGGTTCAGGATCAAGGGGTCTGCAGCAGTTGGGTATGTGCAATGTCAGGGGTAAGTGCAAAGTGACCGGCTCCAGGAGCTCCCACGGCTTCTGTGTCAGCCAGCAAGGGAGTCAACGCTGCCCAGCACTTGCTGCAAACAGCACCACAAAGGGCCAAGATCTGCTGGAGCCAGGGTTAACACATCTGCTGGGGAAAGAAAGAAAAGGAAAGGGAGAAAAGATTTTAAAGATTGCAAGTGAAATCCGAAATCCATTTCATGGCTGCTTGGAGCAGCCAGCTGCTCAGGTGGGCTCTGGGAGGATGGCGAGGGGCCTGAGCCACACTGGGGGCTCAACCTCCTTCATGCCTCTTGAGGGATGAGCTTGGACATGCCACCCTGTCCGGCTCCTCTGAGTTTGGTGGGACCAAGGGGAGGTAAGGATGGGAGAGCACTTGGGAGCTAGAAGGATGGAGGAGCCTCTGGGTCCCACAGGCTTTTCCCCATCCCACTGTGCCCAGTTCCCCTTTGGTGGTCACTATCACCTTTGCGAGGACTCATTCCCAAACACCGCTTGTAGCTCACCTCCTTCTCCAAAGCAGGAATGGGTGAAATAACCACTTCCATGGCTGATAGACAGCAGGGATGGAGCAGGGCAGATAGAGCATGCGCGGAGCCTTGCTGTGTTTGCACTTGCATCACACCGGTCACTCCCCACTTCAAATCCATGTCACCTGCTGGTGGCATCTTTGCTTTCAACTCTATTTATACCATCAATTTAATTTAAAACTTATTTAGTGGTGATCACAGTTATTGTGTCATATTTATTTTTAGCCTTTCACACTTGCTTCTGTTCACTCTGTCGGTTATTTCAGTCACATTGCTCATCCCTTACATAAAGGTTGGGAACAGCTGTGCTGGAACAGATCAAAGGTCTGTGGAGCCCCATGTCCCCTCTCAGATATTAGCCAGCGACAGGGACTAGGGAAGGAGGAATGAAGCAAGTGTGCAGCGATCCTCCTGGCAGCGAAAGGGTGAGGCACACCTCTGGGTCAGCCTGCTGCGCAGCACCACCACCACCCCAGCTCCCCCCACCCCACCCCCCCGGGACCTCCCTGAATGGCTCTAATCTCTTTTGCAATGCGGTTATACTTCTGACCTCCCCATTGCCCCTACCAGCAAATGTCACATTTCGTGGTGCCCTGGGTAAAAGGGACTGTGGCCATGGCATCCATTCCCCTGGGACCATGGGGGGACTGGCTGGGGGTGGTAGGGATCCCTGTGAGCAAGGAGGGCGAAAAAATTATAATTATAGAGAGTAACTGTTGAATTCCTAGAAATCCCTACAGTTAGGAATTTCTGTGCTTGCACGTGGCTCAGGGAGCAGGTGGGGGCATGGTGGCCTCTCAGCCCCTGCCCTTCGTTGAGGGATGCTGCAGGATGGCCATGGGTGTTGAGGGCATCGGGAGGTTCCCTGCCCCAAAGGCCTAAAGTGGGGATGCAGGCTGAGCTCCCACAGGCATGACGGGATGCAGCGATGGTCCCCAGCCGTGCCGGGACCCCAGCTCCTGCCCAGCAGTGGGTGCTTTGCTGGATGCCCAAAGGCAAGCGGGCTGTGGGGTGGGGAGAACAGCTGTGCTTGCAGGAAGGTAAATGGGGCTCCTGGGATGGAGCTGGGTGAGTGAAGAATTACCAGTAAAGTAAGGGTCCATTGAAATCCCGGCTTCTGAGCACAGTTGTTTCGTACAATGCCAAAAAGCATCAAAAGGAGGTGAGACAGACAGAAGGGCAAGTGTAATCGGGTGTTTTGGTAATCCTTTTCTGAAGGAGACACAATGGTTCATCTGACCAGAGCGGGGTAAAGGGGTAAAAGCTCATCTGCTCCGGACTGCTCTGCGGGAGGGCTGGGGAGCCCCTGCCCCATCAAGCGGGGGCAGGCAGCCCCCTACCCCCCGCCAGCATGACCACCATAGCCAGTCCAGGGCATCCTACCTCCTGTCTTCTCCCTGGGCAAAGGGGAGCTGGTCCAGGGGCGGGCCAAGGACAGACACAGCAGCTCCTGGGCAGGAGAGGGGCTCGTGGGGCTGTCCCACAGCTTTACAGCAGAGCCCATATTCATCACCAGGGACGTCCCCTCTGGACAAATCTCAAGCCTTGTGCTTGACCTTTATCGGATGATGGCCAGGCTGGGGTGTCCCTGCACCCTCCCTTGGGTGTCACATGCCCCCATCTCAACTCAGGATCTTGTCCCTGCTCAGGATGATGTGGCTGATGGACAGTAAACCCTTTGCTGCAGGAGTCGAACCCCATTTCTCTTTGCTTCACCAGCCCAGCCACGTGTTAGGCAGGAGGAGAAGGGCCTGCGCAGTGCAAGTCGGGTCATCATAGGGGGCAAGGTGCTGCCTGGCTGGTGTCTGGACCTTTGGGGCAGCAGGAAGGTGTTGGGGGGAGGTTCTGGTGCTTTCCTGAGCTGCCCAGGCTGCACCCCCCCACCTCTCCATCAGGGTTTTAATCAACATGGAGAAAGCCGTGGCAAAGTCAGTCCCGCTCCCCCCTGCTCTCCCGTGAAACTGGATCTATTTCCTGGGATTACATGCAGCACCTTAAAGAAAATATTTACAGAATTTATATTCACATCCCGTTCTCCCTCTTCTCAGGGGGCTCTCCCATGCCCTCCCTCCCTCCCGCTCGCACTTCATCTCCCCCACGCCTCCTCCTGCTCGCCTTCCCCCCGCACCCTGTCCTGCTACAATACCCGCCTTTGTGAGAGGAACAATGTTTACTTTCCATCGAGGATGGGGGGATTGGGAATGAAAAGGGCTGCCTCCCCCTCGCCCCAGCCCCGGCCTGCACTCAGTGGCGGGAGAAGGAGGAATTCCTGCAGGAATGCTGATGGCAACGAAGGCAGCCCAAGCGAGGGGATAAATAGTCAGTCCAGGCGAGGGGATAAATATTCATGCTGGGGGGGGGGGGAGAGAGGGAGGAAAGACAGAGACAGAAGAGCCTAAGAGCCTGGGGACCAGTATAGTCCAGGGTCCATCATTTTTCTCTGCAGCTTAAGGGTGTGTTGGAAATTCCCCGCCGGCCCCGCTGGGTTTACAGGTCCGTGATGCAGAACGGGTGCAGCTCTCTCTTGGCCTAAGCCAGGAGATGAAAGGCATGTCTGGGCTAGGGGGGCTGCACAGCAGCCTCAGGGGTGGAGAAGGGGATTTGGGGCTTGAGTGAGGCGAGGGCTGTGAGATCCAGCATGTGGCTACAATTACGGGGATGCTTGTGAGGATGGTGTGCTGGAGCATTGGAAATGCATCGCTTTCCCTCCCCACCCTTCCCCGGCGCTGGCTGCTTTTCCCCACCAGAAGCCAAGATTTCTCCTGCTGCTCCTTGCCGGGAAGCCATCCAGTTGGAAAAGGGGAGCACTGGAGGGAGGGCTGCCCCACAGCCGCCAGCGGGTGACAGGGACGGGGACCCCAGCCTGGGCACTGCAAGGAGCAGTGGCAAGCCTTTAACAACAAATTAGTAAAAAAGGCAACCTTTTTCTTTTTTCTTACTGTCAAGGAAAAAGCACCAGGAAGGCTGTAGAAGCTTTAATTATGGGATGCCTTTGCCATCTTCAGTGCCCTCTGCCGTCCAGCGCCAGCAGCCTTCCCTCCCAGGGCTCGGTGGCAGCCGGAGTCAGGCACTGCTGCTCTCTCCCGTGGCACCACTGGCCCTCTGCCAGCTTTTCTAAGCCTTTCCCCACGTGAAAGGGGGGTTGGCCAGGGCCCACCGAACCTGCCGTGGGCCAAGGGCACTTCGGGGTCCCCTGATGCCTGCGGGAAGGGCTGGTGGGGCAGCCCTTGGCACCAGCGCAATGACAGGCTTTGGGGCCAGCCCTGGTCAGGAGGCTAGGAGCCATCTCCGGAGGTGAACACAGCGTTTCGTACAAGCCTCCTTCTGCTTCCTGAAAAAACCCCGGTAACTAAATATAGCAAGTACTTGGGCATTTCACTCTGGGAAGGGAAAACAGCTCTAGTGCCAAGAGAGATCCTCTTCTGTTTGCACAGCGTGAAGGCTGCATGTCCTCTGCCTGCTCCCGTCAAGGGGGACCGGCGCTGACAGGGGCTGGCTCCCCCCGAGCCGGGTCTGTCCCCCAGGACCCCTGCCCAGCTGGCCTGGGCAATGTGAGAAACCCCACACTGGGCTTTGGGCATCGAGTCCAGCTGATGCACGAGCATGCTGAAAGTCACTGATCTCTCCTGGAACCAGCACAACCCTCTTCCCACTTTGTTCCAAAAAAAGGAGAAAATATTTGCTGTTTTAATTCAAGGCTGAGGCAGGAAATCATCGCTCCCAGGGGCCCCTCTCCTCGCTGATCTGGGACAGCCTGGTCAGGTACCACATCCTCCTCGCCCAGCAAGACAGGATGCTTAGGAAAAGGTATTCATTGAGTTGTTCATCCAGTCAAATTCCTTCACTGGTATCCTAAGAGGAGATTTGGGCATGGGGACCTGTACTGTGGTCCATCTGTGTTGCAGATGGGAGCCCCAGCAGCTCTCTGGGCACTGTTCATTTTCTACCTGACAAGTGGGAGGATGCAGCTATAAATCTTCCCGATCTCCCAACCTGATAGGTGCAATGGGAACCCTCAGTCCACCCAAAACCTTCTTCTTCACCTTGTTTCCAGAAGCTAGAGGAAAAATAGGCTGTGCAGTATATTGTCACAGAGCTAGATGTAGCCCTTTTGTCTGGGCAATGCCTTGCCCATCCTCGGGCTGTTGGGAGCAGCGGCTGAGCAGCCGGGAACCATCGTGGGCATCCATTCTACACCTTGTGCTCATCAGCTTTGCATCCCCCCCGCCTGGCTGCGGTTCTGGTGGGAAGGGGATGGTGCGTCCTTCTTGGCCCTGCCACCACCAAGGGCTGTGGGTGGTCCGGGCAATCCACCTTTGCCCTGGCCTTTGCTCCCCAAATCAAGGAAAACAAACGAGTGGCAGCCACGTTGCAAACAGCACAGGCTTTGTGCTCCCAGGGCTCTGCACCTCGCTGGCCTCCCGGCTGCTTTTCTCTTAAGCTCTTCTTCAAAGTGGGATGGTGGCCTGGGAGCTCAGAACATCTCTGTGCCGTTGTGCCTGGCGCCTGTGCTGCACCCCTCAGTCCAGCGCCCTGGGTGCTCGTGGCTGCTGGGCAATGGGTGACTGCAGAGGGAGCAGAGCTCTGCTCTGAGCCGAAACACCCCTGAGCGCTGGGAGGGACTATAGCATCCAGAGGCTGTGCAGGACTCAGAGGAGAGCACGCAGCTCCGGTGCAGAAACTGGGAGGCTTTGCCTCCTTCTATAAATTGCTTTTTTTTTTAATTCCCCAGTGGTGCAGAGCGGCAGCTACCATCAGATCAACAGCACACTGCGGCCACGGCGATAACTGCTAGTGAGGCAGTCCTGGAGACACCCTGGGGAAATGCAGTGTCTGACTGGGAGTGAGCATCATCCTGGCGGGATGGGAGGCCAAAATCTCTGTGCTGCTCCAGGAGCAGCCCTTGGCTCACGGGGATCACCCAGCACTGGCTCCCGCTTTCCCTGGGCTGCCAGGCTGGAGGGAGTGCGATGCTCTGCAAATGGCACCTGCCACAGAGAGGCCACCAAGGTCACCTCCGAAGGCTGTGGGGATCAGGTTTTGCATTTGATAGCTTTGCACAGGCAAGAGGCAGCCCAGGCTGTTTGTAGAGTGGTTGGGCTCCTCTCGCCAGGTCAGCTCTCTGTTGGAGAGCAGGAGTGAGTTAAAGGGTGGAAAGAGGCCCTGGATTTCTCTGGGAACGCAAGGAGGATTAAAATCTCTGGTCCCTATATTGCTTTTTCTATTTCCTTTCTCTTTTTTTTTTTTTTTCATGGTATTATTTGATGGTTAGAGAAAAAAAGTCTGGAAACATAACTGCAGAAATTGCTGTTATTTCCGGCTATCCCTGCAGAGCCCAGCTCTCTCCTCACCAGATGGACCGGCTTAGGGAGCCTCCCGCTCCGGCAAGGCTCCCGGGGACCCGTGGCTGCCCTCTTCTCATTTGCCATCCTGAATTTTGCTCCCACCAGCCGGGCTTGCAGCAGGAAGCAATCCTGCTCCCTGAGCCAGGTAACAGGCAGCTGGGCTCTGCAGGCCCCTGCTCCGGGGGGCACCGACCCCTTGTTTGCTTTGGGAAATGAAATCCGTACAGCCTGTGGCTGCAAGCGGTTGGGAAATGTTGCTGCAGGCAGTTAGGGGTGAGCGGTGGGGCTGCTGCGAGGCGATGGCTCGGGGTACAACGTGGCTGTGGCAGTGCTGTACTGGGGCAGCAGCATTTCCCTGCTCTCCTTTTCACATCTGAAACCTCCTCCAGGTCTGCTTTCTCCTCACCATGGGTGTGCAAGGGGCTTTGGCCAGTTTGTCCTTCCCCAGGGACAGTATTACTCCACGTGTCTCCATGATGCTGTGGGGACCAGGAGGGCGGGCAGGCACTGGGACGAGGGGAGCAGGACAGGAGAGGAAGGATCCCATGGCAGCCATCTGGTGATCAGTGTCCAGCAGAAAGGAGGAGGTGGACAGCTGCCCATGTCTTTGGGCTGTACATCCTGATAGAGATGTTGGACTTGGATGAGCCCCAGAGGACCAACAGCCAGTGCCAGTGTGAAGTTATTCCCCGTAAGCACACAGCTCCTCACCATCCCTGCTGCCAGAGAGCAGGACCAGCACCGAGGTGACCTGTCCCTCGCCGCAGAAAGCTGTTCCCCAGTCCTGCCCCGCAGGGGCTGCTGGCATAGCCTGCTCCTGCACCACATCCAGCAGAGCATGCAAAAATTCCTCAAGTGCAGCAGCAGCGATGTATTCAGCCTCCTATGCAAGGAAAAACATGTATATGTCCCATATGCACAAGAAAGAGGCCTTGAAAGCCAGGAAGATGCAAAGATCAATAAATTATAGCTTGGATAATATTTTTCACCAGCACCAAATAAATCAGATCATATTTTCCCCCTATGTCCACAGATTTAATGGCAGCAACAGTGCCCTTGGTGGTCGTAAAACTCCATCCTCTTGCTGAAGGGCCTCCCAGACAATTTGTCATTTGGCCTTTGCTTGTTTGCTTTAAAATTAGCTGGTCCAGACATTTAATAGCCCAGGAGCTAAGAAATCCATCACCCTATCCCAGCTTCCAACTATCTCTGTGTGAACGCTGAGGCTGCATCACAGCATGGTGGGTGGAAAGAGTGTTGGGAGGGAGCAAGCTGCGGAGTCAAGGATCATGGGGGATATTTTTCATCTGAGCTTTAAGATCACCTTTCTTATTTCCATTTCTTTCTTTCCTCCCATCTTTTCTTTCCCCGCTACGGTCACATCACCCCTCCAGCTGCCATGAGCAATACTGTCCTTCCAGTTGCAGTGAACAAGTCAGGAGCTGACCCTTTCTCATAGGTGTAAACACTGCCTTGTTAAAAGGGGATAATTACCGGGGTCTAGTTAACCCTGGTGTAAAATCAAAGTGAATAGTGCCCCACCGAGACTTCCAGCCATGTGGACCATGACGCCTGGGCTCTGGGGTAAACAGCCAAGGCTTCACTGCTTGTCAGCTCAGTGCATTCAGTGGAAAGTTAACTTCTCCCTGAAACAGAAACGCTGTCTTTTGGATTGATTTATACCTCCCAGACACACGACCAGCTGAGGGGTGGGACCTTTTCCCATCGGAGAGCCTTGCCAGGATTTTTCTGGCTTCCCCGTTGGGAACGAGCAGGGGTTGAACTGCAGGAGGTAGGCAGTGTGTCACCGCATCGACAGTAGCCACTGCTTTGACTTGTTGAGCATTTCCAGCCCTGGGGCCCCCGCACCCTGCTATGGTCCCCGGGGTCCCAAGGGAGGCAAACCCGGGGCTGCGCACTGTGCCTGGGAGAGTGCAGCTCGGCTGCCATTGTCCCTGTTCCTTGGAGGAGCTTGTGCATCACCATCACAAAATGGTTTCTGTCTGGTTGGAGGCCTCCCACAGTAGCCAAAGGGCTGATTTTTGCTTTTTTCTAGCATCTGCTCTCTCAGTGCTGCCCTGACCCACATCCCCGATGCGACCCGCGTCCCTGGATCATGAGCAGATTTTAGCAATAAGGATGCTCAGAAGGTTTTTCTCGGGTGGCAGGAAGGTGTGCACAAGAGGTAGGAATGGAGAGCAGCCCTTTCCCCTGTATCCTTCCCAGCAGCCTGCCGCAGCCCCCTCTTGCATCCATAGCCAGAGGACCTGCTGCCCAGGGACACCAGGGAGGGTAGAGAACAGGAGGCAGCAGCACCCCAGCTGGGATATCCTGAACAGACAGCAGAGCAGCCAGTTCTGCCTCTGCAAAACCAAAGCATCTGAAGGATGCTCCCCAGCCAGCACGAAGCAGCAGACGCCCTTCAGGCTCCTCCAGCCATATTGAGAGCGAAGCCAGCTCCCTCATGTTATTTTTTCCTATTTGACCAGTGGGGCCAGTCATAGACAGCTCCAGTAATTCAACCTGAAATGCCAAGAATCCTTTTTCTGCCTCTGCTCACTTGTCGAGCTCTACCCATGGCCTCAGAGCGAGATAAAGCGTCTGTGTGTGCGTCTGGGCTGTGACCGAAGCCTGCGGGCTCAGGGCTGACTGCAGACATCATGGGAGAGAGGGGCTCTGCAGGCACCCAGCTGAAGGCATTTTGATTGCTTCCAGGATTACTACCCAGCATGTTTATTCCTCCAGTGAGGAGGACTTCATAACTCAGGGACTCCTGACAATGTATATATATTGGAATCTTATAAGAGTAATGACCATATCCAATGATATTTCGTTCTCATCTTGCCAATATAAACAACTCGCTGGACTTACCCAATTGCATTGGGTCATCCTGAATAATTAGGCTTGCATGTTCCATTTATTACCTTGAAAATCCTTTCTCATTGTATTTTATATATATATATATACGTGTATATATATATATATATATATATAAAAATGTAATATGTTTAAATGAAAACCAGATACAACTCCGAAGGAATTTGAAATATGAGGCTGAGAGTACAAGAAGCGGCAAAAAGGTCCTTTGCTAATAGGAAAAGCCGAGCCATCCGGGGCTGAGGAAATACGGGAAGGTCAGGTATGAGCTGCCGCACCGGGCTGGGCTCAGGCTGCGCCTCTGCAGACAGTCTCGTGTTTAAGGAAATCCAGTAAGTAACTGGTGAAGCCGCTTGTACTGGCAGGATGTGGGGAGGTGTGGGGTGGGATCCTGGTGGCCGGGTCAGCTTTGATATCCCCTTCAGCGCTGAGGTCTCTCTTCAGATGGCTTCAGAGCACTAGTGGGTCAGGCAGCACGAGTCCAGAGAGCATCTCCAGACCTTTTTGAGAGCTTTTGTTCCAGGCTCGGAAAGTTTCCCATGGCGCCGGCAGGCAAGAAACTGCCAGCACCCTGAAAAAATGAGACCGTGACGGGGTGAGGCAGGATTGCTGGGTGCCCCTCACATGGGGGGGGAGGAGTGAGCCTGGTATGAACCCAGAGAGCATTGTCAGGAGAAAATAAAACCACCTTCCTTGGAGCCATGTCTGAGACGGGAATGCTAGACATGGACATGGTCAGGAGCGACTACCAGCAGTGACTTGTGGTGGCTGAAAATCACCACTGTGTCCTCTGTGAAACAAGAGTCATCGTCAGCTACTCTTAACCAGGGCATTCCCTGACATCGATGGATTCATGGTGGGATTTTGGAGACTTTGACACTGGCCCCAGCATTTTACTGACAATGTCCCTCTACAGCCTGAACGAGGCAGTGCAGTGACCCTCAGGAGCTGGAGCTGTACATAATCCTCGCCCAACTCCTTCTCCCCCTCTCCTGAAATGCAGTACACACAAGTTGGGTGAGTGTCACCAGTGACTGCCAGCCCCAGGCTGCCACGGCTGCGCCGCAGGATGCAGAGCATCACGGCTGGTCTGTGCAGGAAACACAAAACATCATCCTTCAAGGCAAAAAATGCCTTTTGCAGCTTTGTTTCCACTATCCTTCCTTTCTAAAGCAAGCTCCTCAGCAAAATTAAGAGGGATTGTAGTTAGCATGGATCTCACAGACCCAAGGAAGTTGCATGCCTGGGGTGGTGCATACCAAGACCTAGCTGTGATTTGGGAAACCCTCCCTGGACACTCTACGCCTTGCCTTGGCTTCCTGACACCTGCAGGGCTCGAGGCTGTTGGCCTTTAGTGACAGGTTCATTGCCATTTCGGTTTGTTCTTTCAGTGGTGACAAGGAGGAGAAGTCTGAAGGTGAAGCAGACAAATACATCTTGTGTATCATCTCATGGCTTTGCCATCTTCCTCCTCGAGGATTGCCACACAAGCCCCCAAAATGGGGACCAGACAGGAAAACTTGACCCACGCTCTTTTTGACTAAAACACTGATTTCAGGTCACTGGGAAGAGCAAGGTGTGAACCATGGTGTCCGTGCCATGGGGTAGGTGTCCTCCAGCAAGACATCACCCAAAGCCACCTGACGCCAGCCAGAACCAGCACTTGGCTGGCTGTGAGGATCCTGTTGGGACAAACCCAGCAGCAGGAGCACCCAGTGAGGATATTTCAGGTCAGCAGGGAGGTGCGCGGCGGATCGGTGTGTGGGAAGCTGGAGCAGCCCTGCCAGCTCTCCCCATGGTTCTGGCCAGAACTGTTGAGTGCTTCACTTGCATGAGCACCGAGAGTAAAAACAAAATGACATTCATTAGATGTTTTAAGGAGTGTTCAGGCATGTAATCCTCCTGGAATGAGGCAGCCATAACAAGTTACTGTAGTTATTGATGGTCATGTCAGTTAGCCTTTTCCAAGGATTAATCACCATCCTGCTCATGCCCTACAGGATGTTTTTATCTCCGTTTTCTCCCAGTGTTGCAGAGTGCAAAGCTGCCTGGGCTGACCGATGTGGCTTCCGAATCTGGGGGAGAGGTAAACTCCTCATACTTAGATCCTAAGTATTTAGCAGTTTGGAAAAGCACAGCATTTAGAGGAATTGCTGTGGCAGAGCTGCAGCATTTCCAGGTTTCGCCATGTAGAGTCTGAACAGAAATGTCCCCATCACTGAGGTCTGGTGTGCGAAACCATGGCAATTCTCCAAGGCAGCTTCCAGCCTGCAGGAAGGATATTGTGCCCGGAGAGGTCTTGCTACCACTGTCATTGTAGGAGCATCTGACGCATCACCCAGAGAGGGTGATGCAGAGCCAAGGCAGAGCTCCTCACACCCAAGAGGACAGAGAACAAGGTTGTACCATTAACTAAAACACCTGAAGATGATCATTCTTTTGCTTTGTTCTGAATTAAAGGGGAAGCTGGGAGGTGACAGCACCATTGCGGAGCTCGGCATGGGAAGGCCACAGCACAAGGGTGACACAAGCAGTGTCAGCAGTTTCCCAGAACTGAGGCTACCTTGAAGAATCATTGAGTCTGAGCAGTCCCATGGGCTGAGGCTACTGCGTGCACCCAGGGATGTCCTGGCCACCAGCCCAGCAGCGGCACAGAGCACCCAGGCACCCGTCTCGGTCTGAACTCCTCCACTGTGCCCTGTCCCTAAGGACAGACAGTGCCATCCCAAAACCCACCCAGGCCAGAGAATGAAAGCAAAACAGAGGGAAATGTCCATCTGCTCACTCTGAGAAGGGAGAGCCTGGCGTGCTTGGCTTAGAAGGTGCAAACAAGTCCAGGATCTTCAGCTGCTTTTCAGAGCATCCCTGGGGAGCATGGCCACGGCCCAGAAAGAGCTCCCTGGCTGTGGCTGGAGGCAAGGTCCTGCAGCGGAGGTGTGCAGTGCTTGCACGGCCAGCCTGCGTGTGTCCCTGGCTGCTTTATTGCAAAACCTGGCGGATCTCAGTGTGCAGCTGACTTGTTAATTGGGAAGGAGTGACTCCAGGAGGTCCTGACCTCCAGCATTTGGTCAGACCCCATTGCCTGAAAATGCTGCAGAGCGGAGAGGGCTCAGGGAGGAGGGGGATGCCTCCTATTTACCCGCTGGCTAGTGCAGCCAGATGAGGGCCAGGATTTGTGCTCCTTGGTAGTGCCAGCATAACCGAACCTCCAGCTGGAGTTGGATTTGACCTCTTGCCCCGGGTGTTTACATTGGCACTTCTCAGCTTGCCCCATCGTCTACAGGGGATGGCCTCAGGGCTCGTTTTCACTGCAACCCTGATGCCGGTGGTGGTCTGGAGTCTGGAAAGGTCTCCAGAAGCCACACAGCCAGGCTGGGCTGGAGAAGAACCTGACCTAAGGGGTATCACTGTCTCATTAATGCTGCTCTGCTTGGAGAGGAGGGAGAAATTCAAGATCCCGGTGGGGGTTGGCTAACTCCCCAGCTCAGCACTTAGAAACAGGGCTCTTCACACTCAGGAGCATCCCCCTGGGTTTGGGCAGCCCCATCCAGCAGCCTGCACTCAGGGTCAGGAGCAGCACAGGGTGCAGAGCACCACAGGGGCCCTGTGGGGAGGCTTTCCCAGGCTTCTTGCCCGCACAGGACCAGGCATTGCCTGCAGCCATTGTGCTTTCTGGAGAGGCAAAATCCCTGAGATCTCTTGGTTGCCCAGCCTCCCTTGTCTTGGGAGCAGAGATTTGCCCCTAACCTCTTCTGCATCCATGCACATCACTTTCTCAGTGCCTGCAGGGACATGGGGGTGTTTCTTGCCCTCCTGGTGCTCAGATCCCTGCCTGCTCAGAGCAGCAGCAGATGGGCATAGGGCTCTCACTGTCCCTTTCTGGTCCCACTCATGTCCTGCTGGCAGCTGGGTGACTTTGGGACCCAAGCACTCCTTGAAGCAGCTGTCCCGATGGCAAGAGACAGTGCAGGAGATTCATCAGCCCCACCAGGAAAACTGCCCACTCATTACAGCATGCCGGAAAAGCTGGAAAAATGCCACAGAGCAGAGGAATTAGCATTAATCAAGCCTAATCCCCCAAGGGAATCACCCTGATGTGTGGCACAGAGGCGTGCTCTATCCCAGACAGGCTGGCGGGTCCTGGGCAGCCCCTGGCCGAGGGACCCCAGTGACTTCCCGGTGTTGCCCCTGAGAGCGGTGACCTCTGATGCGAGCCCTTCACTCCGAGCCAGCAGGGAGAGAAGGCAAAGAAAAAAAATAATGAAGCATTTTCCCTCCCCCTCGGTGCCTTTGACAGACCTGCCCCCTGCCTGCTTTTCCAGAGGTTTCCCAGGAGCTGATTAACCTCCCCGCCAAACGCTGGGCTGAGCCAAACTGGATTGGATTGGGCGTGCGTGGGGGCTGCTTCATTAGCCAGCCTGCTGGGAGCCCACCGGGATGGAGGAGCCCTCACCTGCCCGCACCGGCTCTGTGGGCTGCAGTGCCCCGCACAGACAGCCCTTCCACAGCCACGTCCCGGGAGGAGGAACCGGTGGGGGAAGGTGACCTGAAGCCATGGGAGATGCAACAGCTTCAGCATGCTATGCTCTGCTCAAGGCATGCTCAGCTTGCATGGAGGAGATCTCCTGCTCAGTGCCTGGAGACACAAGGTGTTTCACAGCCCTCTGGCCCCGGGAGCTGCCAGAAGCAGAAGAGCTGCAGGGCAGCTTTGCTTTGCTCCCCCTGTATCTTCCCAGCTCTGCCTTACTTGCTGCTTAGGAAGGGGTGGGAGAACCAAGTCCCTCTTCTCCCAAGCCAAGGTCCACCTCATCCACTCCAGCTTTTCTGTCCATCTCCAAAAATCGAGGCCTGTTACTGTTGCAACGGGGTAAATTAAACTCTTTGTCAGCATCGTTTCCTCTGGTTCAGCTAGGTGGGAAACTCTGCATTTTACAGCCCCTTGGCTTCTCATCCAAAAGGAAAAAAAAAGAGAGAGGAAAAATGCCCTTTAAATAGAACTTTCCATGCTGGAAGTACCTCTGGAAACACAGCGGAGGGGGAGCCATCAGCATGAGCGATAGGTGCAGGCGCAGTGGGGTGTGAGAGACAGGGGCTGGTCTGGGACATGGCTCATGGATGGGTTCCTCCGTTTGCCTCCCAGCACAGCCACAAGCTCCTTCTCCAGCCATCAGCTTGACTTGCCCTGCCGATGATCTACCCTCGCTGGGCAGGACCGAATCCCAAACTCTTGTCCTGCTTGGAGCCACTCCAGAAAGCCTGGGAGCCGTGCTGATTCCTCGCTATGTTGGGGATATGTGTCACCTCAGTGTCCTCCAGACACAGGTTGCTCCATCATCATCCCCAAAGCAACGGGAAACACTTGCCATGCCCCAAGCAGAGGAGCTGCAAACGCCTCCTCTCCTGCTTCTGGTTTTGCCCAGCCTCTGGGTGCACCCCTCCCCACCCCAGGTTACCCTCTCCATCTATTTCACTTTTTCCCCAGATTTGCTTCACAGGAGCACTCCCAGGATTATTTTTGTGGCCGAGGCAGCTGGTGGGAATGCAGACTGCCTACAGCAGGGAAAGAGAAACAAGATGCTTGGCTCCTTTTGCCAGCTCCCTGGCCCCTGATAAAAGCCAAGCTCACCAGAGGAGACCACCAACCAGGTGTTTCAAGTCCAGGCACAACTGGGAATTCATGTTTAGCTAAATGATGCTGTGGATGCAGAGTGCCCTTCAGCTGCTGGAGCTGTGAGCCATGCAGAGCAAGAAGACCCATGTATGTCTGAGCACACCCTGGGCAAAGCGAGACCACGTCACCGTTGTCGCAGCAGCTGGGCAGCTTTGCTCTGCTGTGCCCTGGTCAGCAGCTTCTGGCTACACGGAGGAAAATCGCGGTTAGCTGTGCTGGGGGGTTGGTTTCCAGAGCTTTTTACAGTGTAAAGCTGCAGATGTGGGCATGCCCTCAACTAAAATGCAGTCACTTTGGAGGAAGAGCACAACCAGACCTCCTCTGACAGAGGACACGACCCATCGGAGATGGGAATGGGGAAGGATCTCTCCGAGATGGGGAGGATGCCTAAGGATGTGGATGCATTGTGCACTGTGAAGCTCAGAGCTGGGCAGGTTTTGCTTTGCTCCAAAGAGCAATACAAGCTGATTTGCAGCAAATACTGCTCCACAGACCTTACTGTTCCATTTTCTGAGTAATTTGCATTTATCTGATACTCGGTTTTGCCAATTTTTCCCCTTCTGTGTTATCGCCAAGGATCCTTATTTCATACTGTAATGATTTATCTGTCTTGCTTAGCTGTGACTTGGCATACACCACCGATGCTGTTTCTCTGATGGGATGGGATGAGCGTGACCCAGGCTGGCAGAAAGGCTGGGATAAACTACTGGGATGCTGCAGTGCCTTGGAAAGTGGGAGCAGACTCGAGGGGCTGGGGACCTAGAGGAAGAGTTGCACCATATCTCTTGTTTTATTCCTAAAAGACCTAAAATGTGCTGGAAATGTGCTGGCTGGCTCCAGCACTGCTGCTGACCTTCCCCCCTTGCAGACCAAGAGATTAGATGTGTTATCAAGCACAAAGATGGACACCAGTCAGCCCAGAGTGTGCCAGGGGGTTTGGTGACCCCTGCTCTCCTGGACCCCCATGTGCAAAACCTAAACATCTGGTTTCCATCGTGATCTGCACAGGTGATGGTCAAAGGCTCGGATGCCGACAGAGGATGAGAGCAACGGTGGTCCAAGCTCAGCTGCGCAAAGCTCGAGTCCTCCCTCTGAGCTCATCTCCACAGAAAACATTTGGGGAGGACGTGTCCAGTTCGGATTCGTCATGTGGAGCAGCTTGGCAGGTCCAAAAGCCCCTGGGGCCCTTCGCAAGCATTAACCAGTGGATTAAACCAGCCCAGCCATCGCTCTCGCTTCTGGGATATGGATTTCTCAGCTGAACACCGCTGAGATGAGTGGAAAAAAGCGCGATCTGTCTCTTTAAGTCCAAAATGACGAGCGTATTTTTGAAGGCTCTGGAAAAGAAGTCAAGACTATTGGCTTCTGCGTCACCAGCACCAGCCATTGATTCCCTGGAAATGTTTCATATTTGGCCAAACTGGTTGTTGACGGAATACTTTCTGATTTAACACTCTCGGCTGCAGTTGGGACCCAGCTGGGTCTCGTTAGCTCCGGAGAGACCGTCCTTCCCGTTGGCTGCTGCAGAAATACTTCCAGCATAGCCCCCTCCTCCTTATTCCCAAACACACACTTAAGACACTCTAACGAGATTTGCACAGGAATCCTGGTTATTTCAGCCTTCAGCCGCTGTTGCCTTTTATTGTTATTATTACTTTTTGCTTTAATGCAAAAAAATACCCGCGTGGTGACCAGCCCCAAGCTGCTCTCTCCCCCACCGCCAGCCCAGCCCTCTGTGGGGAGCAGATGTGGGTGTCCTCAGGAGCTCCCGGCCTTGCACCAGCACCTTCCCTACGTGCTCCTGTTGGACCCCATAGTCCAGAGAGGGTCCTCCCCGTTCCTCCTTCAGCCTCATCCTCCCACCCTGTCTCTCCCAGCCTCTCATCCTCTCTGCCCTTCTCGCTCCCTCTCTATTCAGTCTGTGTGTTCAAAACTCAGCACAAAAGCTCTTACAGCTCCCCGGGCTGTGACCCAAACAGTAAAGAATGTTTATATGCTGGTCGCCTTCCATTTCTGTGTATTAATATTGCACACACACACTCACGCACTCACACACAGCGTTCCTGGTGCCTTCGCGGGCTGCTGGCCAAGGGAGCCCAGCCAAAGTAAAGGCATCTGGGCCCTTCTGCAGCAAGCAGGAAAAGAAGAAGGAAAGGCAAAATACAAAAGCAAAAAGGATTCGGAGACAAGCAGCTCCTCCAGCCTCTGCAACTGTGTCCACTGTGGATGGGACCAGGGAGTCCTGCAGAGAGCGGAGTTTGCCAGGCTGTGCCTCTCCCAGCAAGTCTCCCTGTGTCCCTTGTCACCCCCCTGGCCTTCCCATGGGGCTTGGGGGCTTGGTGTGAGCCACAGCCTCATACAGAGAGGGGGTAGCTGTGCAGAAACTGGGGGTCTGGCTTTGGGCAGGGCTGCCTGCCAGGAAGGCGCAGCAAGCTGTTGGAGCCTACCTCGGCGCGCAGTGCCCGGCCATGGGGACAGCAGCCAGCCACAGCCGAGATGCTGGAGCCCCGTAACGATGCTGGGATGTCAGGGCTGGTAGCCCATTTAAGAGCTCTGTAATTGGGGCTGGGGGGATGGATGATGTTCTGTCTCCTCATTGACTGATGCCACACAAGAGCCTGAATGTCTCATTAAACCGCTGGCCCATGGGCTCTCTGGCGGGGCTGGGGGAAGAGGTGCTGCGAGCGGGTGCGGGTGTGAGTCCTCTGTGGTCTGTGCCAGCAGAGGTGGCCAGAGGGACAGAATGGTCCTTACTGCCTCTAAAATCACTAGGGATGCTGCAAAGGGGCAAAACAAGGCAAAACATGAGGGTGAAGAGGGCCAGGAGCTTCTGCTCCCCTGCTCTCACAGGAAGCCCCCTGGGTGCTGCGGTGCTGGGGGCTGCAATGCTGGGACAAATCCACAAAACCAGCGGCTGACTGGGAAGGGGCAGGTCTTTGGCTGAGCTCATCCCACTTTCCTCCAGGGTCCCAAAAACAGGACCACATATGCGCATGGCATCAGCAGCACCTGCAAGCTGTGATTTAGGGATGGGGCAAGAGGAGCCTTGCTCATCTGCATAGTGAAGGTGCTGCCTTACCCGACACGCTGCCAGGGCTGGCTGCTGCTGTGCTGGTCCGGGCTCGAAGGCAGCTGGGCTTCCCTGGGCTGGTCCCTCACCCCTCTTCAGGACACACAGCCTGTCCTCAACCCCTGTGATGGGGAAAAGCTGCCTAGTGCAGCGAAGCTGCTGAGGCTGCTTCTGGGTGCCCTGACAGCTTTGTGCGTTGCGTGGCTTTTAACCCCAGCAATCTGATGGGCGCTGAATTTCCTTCTCATCTTCCAGAAAAATGACCTCCCAGAGGTCTCAGCAGGGGTTAACTCTGCACAAAGTAGTCACGCAATGGGGAGGGCTTGTTCCAAGCACCAAATAACTTGCAGAAGTAACGCATTTGTTCCTAATTAAGATAATTGCCCCATCACTTTTCTCTGTGGCATTGGCCAACCTAACTCACAAATGTCTGAAAACACCAGCTAAAGTATGACCAAATTTAGGAGCTGAGTCGAGTAATATATCGCCTTGATTTGTCCTAAAACATGAATTGGCTGGGAGTCCTCCCACATATTGCATTTCCAGGGAACATAAGGAACCCATTGTGTAATTAGTGGTAGTATTTTCAACACGCTGTGGTGCGCAGCCTTCGTGGTGCTCTGCCCTCCTCTCCTGTGCTACTGCACCTCCTGGGACCCCCAGTCGGTGGACATGAGTGGGTGAGGGGTTACAAAATGTGTCTGTCATAGAAGTTATGAGCATGGGTTTGGCAAAGCAAAAGATAAGGGCCTGCCTGCTCCTTCATCCCTCTATTCCCCAGTCTGGCGGCAGCCAGAGCTGGGGTGTGCCTGGGCATAATCCATCTGGTGGCCAGAAGAGCTGGGGACAGGACGAGGTCCTGTGTTGGAGGATCCAGCTCACAACCATCGCTGCCTATCTGCAGCTGTCAGCAATCACCATCTCCCAGCCATGGCATACCCTTGCTGGGATCTTGGCACTGCAGCCAGAAATCCTGTCCCAGGGGCTGCAGGGTGGCTGTGAAGCTGAGCCACAGCCGGACTGCAGGTTCTACCCTCCTGCCTACCCATACCCTGCTCAAGGCTGGCTGGAAGGATTCCTCACGGTCTCCCTGCTTTACCTGCAAGATGTGATGCTGAGACCTCGCTGGGGATCCTGCCTGCCTCAGCACGGCACCGAGTGCCCCTTGTTTTGGATCTCTGCTCTCCCATCACATGAATGTTTCCTTCTCCCTTCCCAAGCTGCTTTGAGCAACTCAGGCCCTAAATATTGCCCACCCCAGGTGAGTTGGCTCTCGGATGAGCTGGGTGCTTGGCATGACTCAGGAGTACATCCTCCAGGACAACAGCTTTCCCCACCTTGGTCTAAGCCCATGTTTGACAACCCGGCCTTCTCTTTCCTTTGTGTATCACTCTTACCATGCAAGGGACCACGAGTGAAGAACATACCTGTGGCTGGAGTCACTCAAGGCAAAGCCTTGGAGAGTAGCATCCTCTCCCAGCCATGCACCAGTGTGCCCAGCACAGACAGCTTGCAGAGGTGATGTCCTGTTAGCAAAGTGCCTGGATATCTCTTTCATGCCCATCTTTCCACATTCACTCACCTCCTCTGAATACCGCATGAGGCTTCTTTCCCCCAGGGGGGTTGACATTTAAAGGTATTTGGAGAAATCCATTCACACTGTAAAAATGACTAATGGTTAAGCCTGGAAGTTAATTCAGTCTCCTTCTTGTCTCATCCCTGCCAGTCCAGGAGCTGGCCAGAAAACAAGCAAGAGCGCTTTCTTCCTCCCCTTGGCTGCTTGTTGTCAGCCCCATGTGTTTACCTCTCACATCTCATCTCAAAATGTTTTCCCCCCTTGCGATTTTTGGAAGCTCATGGAGGGATCGGGTGCAGCTGCCCTGGTTAAATAGGGTGGGGACAGTCCCCTCTCTCTCACCCGCTGTCCTTCCACAGGGGAAGGGTTAACACAGAAACACTGGCCAAAGCAGGAAAAGAAACTAAGAGAGGACTTTCTGTGTGCCAGGACATCCACTCAAAACAGCTAGCTGGCCTGTCTGAGCCCTGCTCTGCTAAAGGCATACATTTCCCCTCTATATGGATTTTCCACCTAATCTCCACATTTTACATGGACGTGCTGGGGGGGGAAGGCCAAGGCTGAAATGTTCATTCATTTCCCCAGTCCAGCTTCGTTTCCACACCTTCCACCGGCTGTCTCCTGGGCTAGGTACGCCTTTGCATCTGCTCTCCCCTTCCCTCCCCTCTCGCCCCTCCACCAGCGCTCTGTCCCGTGGCAATGTGGGGAATACACCTTTGATAAACACCACATTTCTGGCACTGTTATCTGTGCACACGTACGGCTTCATCATAGGAAGAAAGGAAAAAAAAAAAAAAGCAAAAAAAATAAAAAAGAGAAAAGTCCCTTTCTTTCACAAAACCATGGAAACATCCTCATCCGTGTGCGAGCAGATGGCTTTCCCATTGACTCTGTGGCTGAGGCAGCCCGCATGTGCACAGCAGAGCCCCGCAGCCCGCCTTGCGCTGCTCGGCAAAGAGGTGAGAGAAAAACAAAATGCTGAGACAAGCACGTGGCTGCAATGCAAAGCAAAACCAGCTCCACAAAAGTCTCGTTGCAGATAAAATCAAGCACAAGATGGGATGTAAACCTGAGAACCCAGGATAGTTCTTTTCCCCCCTGGACTTCCTAGGCTCCAGCTGAGCAGTGATTTTGTCCCACTAGTCCTTGTTTATTTTTTGACACTTAGGGAGGTTCAAACAGACACAGCAAACCCGAAGGAAGTTTTCCTCGCTGCACTTCTGCCTGAGCTGCTTCAGAATTCTCAGCCTGGGAGGTCAGCAATGTCGGAACCAATCTTGCAGGACCAGGTCCCTCTCCGCGGGGTGCAGCTCTGTCGCTGGCCCCCTAACCTTTCCTTGTCCTTGGAGCTGCAGCTCAGTTCATGCCCCATGTGGTGTTATGGGGTCAGTATTGCCTCTCCAGCTCTTTCCATCTGTCATCAGGTAGTGGTTACATTTGCTCCTCGGGAAAGCCAGCCCCTGGCCGCTCACATTCCTGTGCTCTCTGGAAAGCACCTAAGCCTCTTGCTCTCAGTCCAAGTGCATCCCCCTTAAATCTCCCTCCTGGATCAGGGCACTTAATAAGGCTTAGCATTTTATTAGCAGATGCTAATAGCAATGGCAGAGAGCCACATACTTTGAATTCAAATCCCCCTTGGCTTAGCATGCACCACTCATCCCCCTGTCCACCTAGCAGCTAGGACTGAGACATCTCCTGCATCCCTGCTTGGGGCTTTTCCTACCAAAGGGCTGAGCAGCTACTGTTTCCAGCTAATTGCAGTGCTGGAGAAGGGGGACTCTGAACCTGTGGCACCCAGACCTGCACTGAGGGAAGGAGAAACCACCATGCCCCAAAATGCCTTCAGAAACCTTCTCTCCAGCCTCCAGCAGGGAAGCAGACCTCTACCAGGCAAGATGAACCAAAGCAACAGCTCAGCTGATAAACAGCGATGGCAGCGTAGAAACTGGTTCAGAAGGGCACGGGGGCTGGTCCCATCAGTGTTTACCAAGCTGTTCCCACAGGCTCGATGGGAAGGGGGCAGTCTCTTTCCTCTGTTTTGCCTCTTCACTTCCAGGTCCAAACCGTTTCTGACCAAGGAAACCCCTGCCTACCTTCCTCCTCCTTAGCAGCCATTCTGCCTGGGTTTTCCTGACAGATGGAGAAGCACAAGATCAGCCCTGGGAAGTCAAGACACAGTCAGTCCCTTAATTTCTTTTAGCTTCCAGTCTTCAATCCCTGGTTATTGTGAATCCCCAAACAAGTAATACTTACCTATGTGACAGTGATGTGGTACCTACAGACAGTCCCACTGAGTCCCACAGGAGACCATGGTGCTGCCAGAAATTGTTCCTTAGCCCAGCCTTGCCCGTGAGCCCCCTTCTTTCTCACATGGAGCTAAGCAAACCAGTGCTCAGAGACCTTTCTCACTGACCTTCTCCCAAAACAAGATGTGGGACCTGAAACGGCTTCCCAGGATGACTAACGCTGTACCGGAAAGAAGAACAAGGAAAAGCAATGCTCAGGAAACACACACAAGCCAGGAAAGATCCTATCCGTGATGGAAGCTGTTGCCCCCTCTTGCAGAGCATGGAGAGCTGGCTGCTCCCTCCTGCTCCGCAGAGGACCAAGCAGACGCCTCGAGTCCAAGCTGCACATCTGGAAGTCGGATCCATTAAAACAAACCCTATTACATAACAACAGACATCTGGAGCCTGTTACCACTACATTTTTAGTAAAAATAGTTTTTTGATATGATCTCTCCTAAGAATGTGGCAGAGGGGCTCGGAGCCAAAGTCCTCCAAGAATGGCTGTGACTGCTTCTTATAAAACATCCCCCACCTTCTGCTTGGAGCAGGGTTGTTTCCTCTCGGTGCACACACGCTGATGCTTGGAGGCACAGAGAAGAAGGTTTCAGGTAGGCAGGTGCAGTGCTAGGGGTAAAGCTGGAGGATTGACCAGGCCCCAAGCTCTGAGGTCTGCATAGGCTTCACACTGAGCCTGAGATCAAAAGGATTGGACATCCTGCACCCAAAATGTCATTGTTAGTGCAGGGGACTATTAGCTCATGGAAGAGGAGAGCAGCATGTCTGTACAGTGTGTCTGTGCACGGGGAGGAGCCCACCTAAAGCTGGAGACCACAGAGGGCTGGGGCTAGCTGAAATCATGGTTGTTTTTGTCATCAACATGTAGTATGACGAAGCAAGCTGCGAGGTTTGCTAACATCTCTGAACTGAGGGGCTACATGCCTCAGTGCGTTCTTCTTAGCCCCCTGGAGCTTGGAGGAGTGGGCTTCGTGGGTGAGTCTATAGAAAGTAAACAGAGCTTGCTTTGGAAGTGTTTAGGTTTGGGTGGGTGGGTGGAGGGAAGGAAGGAAAGCCATGGTTTTCAAACAGTAACACCGGACCTCCTTTTCATGAGAACTGGAATAAGCAGCCCTTTACTGCTGTGAGAAGTGGGGATGACCAAGCCAGCAACAGCTAAAATGCGTGAAGGAGGGACAGCAATGAGTGTAACCTCTGTGGGTCTGGGAGCATAGGAAGTTAGCAGCAAACATTGGCTTGGGTTGGTGCTGGGCTCCCAAAGCCTCAGGTGAAAGCCCTCAGGTCATTTCCTCTGCCAGCTTTGGTGACCAGAATAAATGAACCCATGTTTCAATCTCCTCAGATTTTGATTAACCCAAAACTTCTTGTCCAGGTAATTTTGGAAATGCTTCAGCAAGATCCATCTTTGTGCCCCAAGCTTTGTTAGCCTGCTCTGCGATGGGCCCAGAGGGATGCTGGTGCTCTCGCTTTCACTGAATTGTATTTCGCTCACCAACCATCCTCTCCCAGCTAAGTCCTTAGACCAGAAATACTTCATGGCCACATATTTCCCCAGCACATCACCCTATTTCCTCTCTGCCTAGTCTTGACTGACAGCCCCAATTATAATCTTTGCTTCATCCCTAGATATCCCTAGGAGTCCCCTTCTTACACCACTCACTCTACCTGCTAGTAGTCTAAGTGCTGAGCTCCTGCAGCCTCCCCCTCTCTGTTTTGCTGACTTTCTCTTGAGTTTGTGCAGTGCTAGCCCTTGCAAGCACAGGCACTACTGCCCATCGTCCTGGCCAAGCATCTCCAGCCCGTGTCTTTCTCTCCTTCAGCTTCCATTAGCTCCTTATTGCAAATCAGACTCAACACCCTCTCGGGTATGGTGCAGTCTGTCCATGGACCCTCCCCAGGTCTCATTTCTGCTCCTGGTGCTCATCAGCTACCAACTCCCTGTTCTCCCCTGGGTCATGACAACGATGGGATGGAGGCTTTCCTGCCAGCTGCTGTTTTCCACCCGTTGCAGATTGCATCTCCAAACACATCTCCTTCCTTTCCAGCTGGTGGCTACAACAGGACAGTCTCTACCCATGGATCCTCTGGACTCTGGCTTTCTTTAACTTCCCTGGTGGGCCATCTTGCCTTGTTTCTCCTGAAGGCTCCACCTTGGCCATAAGCTCACCAGTGCCGAGCCGACCAGGCTGTGGCAAGCCCAGTAAGTGCTCATCTGGGAGAAGCAGAGGAAATCTTGAGCTGGCGATGACTCAGTTGGTAGCTGCTGTGCTCCTGGAGACAGCTCGGCAGCAGCGCTCTGGAAAGGACCTGGAAGGTCATCTGGGCACATGCATTTGGTGCTAAATATTGAAGTGTGGTTGCTAAGGAGACCTCGGTGCTCCTGGCCAGGCCGAGGGGCTAACCTGGGTGCTGCAGCCAGGATCCAGTCTGAGCATCTACCAGTTGTTCCTTCCATAGGTTTTTAACGGTGCAGCTTTCTCTGGCATCAGGGTTGCAATCCTGGCTCCCCCAGGGCTCCTCAGCTGGTCCAGGCCATATGCTGACTGCCTGCAGATCCCAGCCCAAAGCTGGCCCTGCTGCTGAGGAGGCTTTGCCTGGTGCTAGCAGACCCCAGGCAGCAGCAGCAAGGAGGGTTTGCCTACCCAGACACAAATAATCAGCCTCTCCTGCAGGTCAGAGCTGGACAAGCACACAAATAACAGGAACTCCCTTCCTTGCTATTGACCTATCTGCAAGAAAGTGAGAGAGGTTTTTAAACGATGCATGAAGCTGGATTGGGACAGATCGCTGCTCCTGGAGTCAGGACACCCATGTAAGACAGGGTATTTTGTTGCTGCATTGAGATGCTAGTCCTGAGGACCCCCGCGAACATGCCAGGGGGTGCTAGGGGCTCCTCTCTCTAGAGCATGGCTGGCCAAGCCCTGGCACAAGGAGACATGAGGCATCTGACCCACCAGCTGAATGCTCCCCACCATCCCAAGCCCCCTCCCTGCGGCCCAGCAAGGTTGCACCTCTCGCATATGCAGCCCCTGCCCCATCCTTCTTGGGAGGCACCCACGGAGGGACAGGGTGCCTGGTAGGGGGCCGTGCTGCACTGCCCATCTTCCTGCCCTAGGCACACCAGCACAGAGCCCACCAGCTGCTTTCCATGCTCTGAGACATCAGGAGAGAGCAGCACCACGGGAAAATCCCCAGGGTGAACTCACTGCAGGCTGAGACCCCATCACAGCAAGGTCCAGCTCCTCACAGCCAGCAAGACCATGTCACTGGTTCCACCAGCAGCTGTGCTGGGGCTTGCTGGACAGGCAGGAACCAGAGACAGGCCAGCCCCAGCCACTCTTGGCCAGTGGGTGATCCCTGGCCTTCATTCCCTGCTCAGCCAAGCTCATCCCAAACTCTGCCTGCTGCTGCCTTTGGATGCTGAGACAACTGCCACCTCCAGTGTGGCCACAGCTCCCTGACTAGCAACTGGCCCTGGCCACATCTGCTGCCTGGCAGGTCCTCACCTGCTGGAAGAAAAGCTTTGGGGTTTCCATGCCAGCCCCAAGTGCATGGAGAAAAAACTCCTCCTTGCTCCAGCACAGAGAGCAGCCAGGCGAGGAGCCCTGCACTGCAGCTGGGTCCTTGCATCTCCCCAGCCCCGCACTGACGGAGAGGCAGCCAGGCACAGGAGCAGGCTTTTAAACAATACCTGGACACATGTGAAACACAAATCCACATGAGGCCACGTGATAAAAGCTCTTCTGGCAAGCAATAAAAGAGCAGAGTGACTGATCATTGCAAACACTTTCTTAAAAGCTTTTGGCAGGAGAGGACACTGTTGCCCTCGGGACAGCCCAGGAACGGGGCACTGGGTCCCGGCTGCTCCCCATGATGTTGGCTGGCTCATTCCCATCATGTAATTCCCCGAAGGGAAAGAGAGAGGAGAAAGAAAGCAGATCCTCTGTTTGGACTGGAGGGGTAAATTTCTGTGGATTTTAGCAATTCTGTTGCCACATCTCAGTGGAAGCTCTGCTTTCTGTGCAGGGGCCGGAGCCCGGCGTTAACAACTTCAGTGCCTCAGAGCAAGGCTGCACCGTCTCCTTTCCCATCGGACTATAACAGACATGCATTTAAACCGAGCCTTTCCTTTCTCCTGCCATATGTACCAGCCAGACTTCAGTTTTCCAGAGGTTATAACCTGGGTGGCTTTTCATCTCATTGCCAGCAGATGCATCTTTGGGTGAAGTGCATCTCCCTGCCAGAGCAGAAGGCTGCTAGAGCTTTTGTGCAGAAAATGCTTTTCTGGTTCCTTAACTCTGCCCTTGCAAATGCTGCTGCTATTTTGGCTAATGTGCAGCCAGCCTGGAGAAGTTCAGGCCAAGTGATCACAGTTTGACAAAGTTAAAGGCAAATGAAATAAGAGCCTTGTAACTGGAAGCAGCAAGTTACTTTCATTGCAGGTGGGGTTACTAGTTCCACCTACAATAAAAACTGCTGGAAATTTGTAAGAATGCTCTTCCACACACACCACACCCCTCCCACCCCTTTCTTTTGGAGACTCTTTGCCACTCTGCATTCTTTAGCTAAAATCAAAGCAGTCCTACTATCATCCTCATTTCCCACCTGCTATTAAGTCTCTCCTGTGCCCTGTAAGCATCCCAGGTGAGCAACACACAGCCAGCTTCTGACAGGCTGACAGCAGAAGGGAGAAGGGACAGTGGGAGGTGAGACGAGGACACTGGTTCCAGGACACTGCTCCAGGCCGATGTGAAGCTGGTGCCTGCTTTTAGTTTCAGCTTTGCAGCCATCACCTTGGGAAGATGTTGTCCAGCTGCTTCAAGCCTTGAAAACAAAAAGGTCTTTAATTTCCATCTTTTTTCTTTTTTAAAAAAAAAAATTCAAATTCAAACACTGGACCTTGATGGGAAAGTCCTGCATGGAAGGAGCAGCAAATGGAGGCTGCTGAGAAATGTGCTCTGGAGCAGAGTGCAGTTACCCTGCTCATGCCTCTTAGATGGCCCCTCTGCATCACACTCTTTGCTGGAGCTGCCTTCTCTCCCTTCCTCTCTTTCTATCCCTCCCTTTGCATTTGGAAGGCAGAGTATGTTGCCTCTGATCTTCTACCAATTTTATCAAAGAAAGGCTGAATAAATAGAGCAATCTGAAGAAAAACAGAGGCTCAGATTAGCTTCGGTCTGCACTTGCCTTGCTATTTCCCACCAGTGCTCTCCTCACCCACAGCCTTTGCATGTCATTTCTCCAGCTGGAGAAGTAGCAAAGCTGCTGGATCTGGTGCTTTTCTGTGCTTCTGGCAGACAGTTCCTCCCCGGTCACCCATGTTCCTGGGGAGCAGCTCCCGGGACTGGGGCAAGGAAAAAAGAGCTATTTCTGCAAGCGCCAGGCGCTCCCATGAGCAATGAGGTCAGGGTCAGAGGCTGATCCCCAGACACGCTCCAAGGGGAATCAGGGATTATTAATTGCTCATTACACCCAGGAAGGTCCCCAGCTCCCCCAGGTACCTTCCACCCTCCTGTCTCAAGTCCATCCCCCAAGAAGTATGGGGTGGTGGGGCAGGAGAACCCCCCACGTCCCCCAGTCCCAGAGATGGCTTTGTTCTCTCCACAGATGAAACTGCTGGCTGCCACATTCTTTCTGCTCTGCTTACCCACCCCCCCCCCCCAGGGAACCTCCTAAACCGATCGCAGTGAGGTACCCTCGCATCCAGCTCCCTCTTGGGTGTTCCCCCATCCTCTCCTGCAGATCCTGGGCTGCAGGTCAGCCTGGGCTCTCCATCTCATTGATCTGCATCAGGTGCCTCAGACAGGGCTGCCTGACCCGTGGTACATGGCCAGGTGCCCCCCAGGAGGTCACACAAACCACACCTCTCCCGAAACCACCCGGCACCCCTCTCTCATGTCGTGGGGACGTACCGCTTGGTCCCATTGCAAGGAGGGTGCTGGCAGGCTGCCACAGCCCTGGCCAGAAACACAGGCGTTTGGCCTCAAAGCACTGGAGAATGAGGAATCTACCAAGAAGAGCAAAAAGTTAAGACACTGATTTGCAGAAACTGTTATGAACCAAAGCCCAGAGCTCTGCTCATTGTAATATCTGACATAATCGAGGTCATTATTTATACATTATCTGCATGAACATTTGACACTGGGAAAATACTTGCAGTTCCTGAAAGACTGGCAAATTCTAGCACGAGTGTTAATTCAAGCCAGAATCTAAACCAGAAACTCATTTTTCTTTCTCGATGGATAAAAACCTGATGAGAGCATGGGCTGTAGTGAGCAGGCAGAGCCTGGTCTTTGCTGAGCCACTCTTGGACAGCCTGCCTGCTGGAGGAGTCTGCCTGGGTGATGGAAAGGGGAACACATTCAGAAACTCATTCGGGAATGAATTCCCAATGAGCCCATGATCAGCTGCAGATCTACCCTCCAGATACCTCCTGGTCCTGTCCCCACATCTCGCAGCTGATGCCCATCAGCAGCAATGGGCCACTTGGGAGATGCTCCCTGATGTGTCCTGGGCAACCTCCCTGAGCTGGAGGTCACAGTGCCTCTGGGGACTTCCACCAAGGTCGTCTTCCTGAAGCCCACCCTGTTTTACTGAGGCATATTGGATGGTTTTGCACACTGGGGCTGCACCACCTGGACCAGGCACTGCTTTCATGGCTGGGGGTGAATTGCAGCTGCGCCCCAGGAACCTGGAGACTCCTGAGAAATACTGGTTTCTCAGGGTCTTCTCTACAGGATTTTGGCAAACTGCTCTTGCAGGGAAAATCTGAACCGAAAGGCACCCTTTGAGAGCCACATTGTAGGCACCGTGGGAGAGCCTGTTTGCACAGAGCATCTTTGCCTCCTTCCCTCCCCCAGCCCCTTGGTGCGAGCAGCGGAGCGTTCCCCTCTTGGGTTATGTTCTTCCCAGCACACTCTTCTGCCTGTGCACCTCTGCCCATTGCCTTTGCAGTTGTGAAGAGAAGCACCCAAACAGAAAACACAAAACCCAGAAGTGCCATTAAGCTGAGGGAGGAGCTGGGAAGGACTCTCCGCCGCCAGCCCCTACATGGGGTGCACACCCAGGGCACAGGGGGACATCCTGACAGAGAGTGCTGAGGAGTCAGGATGGAAAGCAGTTTGGTGGTGGGCTGGGGCTGCAGCAGGGTGGGAGAAGGCGTGAACCCCCCCTCTCCCCCAACGCTCACACAAGGGACCAGGGATGTCATTTCCAGCCACAGACCCCGCAGTCAGACGGCCTGTTACAAGCTCATCCCTTGCTGAAGCTGTCAGGAAACACAGCCCTGGCAGCTGCCCCTGAGGAAGCAGCAATGGGAAAAGCCCTGCTTGCTTTGGCACTGCAGAGGGCTGGAAATAATGCTTTGCTAATTGCAAAGCAAGCCCCGGGTTGAAATTACTTCCTCAAGAGCCGGCATGAGGACCGTGAAGGAGCCCCGAGACGATACCAGGCAAGGAGGGGCTGCCCCAGCCGGTGTGATCATACTTTCATGGCAGGTGGTGGATTAAATGTCTGGGCTGTGAAAGGAGGAGGAAAGAGGATGGCTTTTGAGGTCTTGTCCAAATTGCCTCAAACCTCCCTGATCCAGGGAAGTAGCCTCTGGAGACCCCGGTGCTTTTCCTTATTCAGAGGATTAATCCCACCCCCGTAAGGAGAAGGAGAGGTGTTCCTACAGGTCACAGCCAAAATCCCAGTGGGCAGCTGAATCCCATCACCCCTGGACCAACTCTGCCAGCAGCGATTTACTGCAGGGAAAATCCTCAAGGAAATAAATAAAGAGCAGGAGATAGCCCGGTGGTGAGGCGGGATGAGGGAGCTGCAGTGCGCAGTGAGGGCTGTGCTGGGGGACCCAGCTGCCGCCTGCCAACAGCCTTGCCGGAGCCCTGTGCTTTAGATAAATATTTGAAGTCCCTGTAAATAAAGATCTCACTTGGGAGTGGGGAGAAGCACTTTCGCTTCTTCCCCAGCTGCCTGGGAAAGGCAAGCATGCTGGCCATCAGCCAGGCAGGGAAGTGTCCTGTGGGATGTGCATGGGAAGGGGATGGAGGTGGCAGTGGGTAGGGGTCACTGGCAAACCTAGCTCTGAGCCTCCCGTGGGTCACCCGTGGGGCCTGGGGTGGCCTTGGAGTGATTGGACCCTCTGAGGTCTCCTCTTCCAGCCATGGGAGATGGCACCAGCTCCAGATGCATCATCACCCTCAGCCTCAGACAGGGTGGATTAAATGAAAAACAGGCTGAATGAAAAAAAAAAAAAAATGGAGCAGAGTGCAGGGGGTTTAGCTCCTTGCCCCAACGAGCCTCCACACCCTGGTGAGAACAGCCCCGTTTTCCTTCCCCTCCTGCACCCCCGTGCTTTTGGCCCCTTCCCACTGCAAGGGAGTTTCCATTGCTCCTCTCAAACCACAGCCCCATGCTCGGGAACCTGAAACCTGTATTTGCCAGAGAGAAGAAAATCAGATTGTAGGAAATGCAGCATATGAAAAAAAGAGGGGGGAGTAGAGGGTAGGGGGGGTGGGGGGCGGGGGGAAGCAAAGCCATTTTTTATTGCTCCCAGAATCTCTTGCTGTGGTTTGAAAAGTGCTCCTCGTGCCAACACACAATGGGACAGCATGCCTCCCGGAGCAGCCTCTTCCCTACGGCATCACAGGGGCTTCGGGGGGGTGGTGAGGGCACTGGGTCTGGAAGAGGGTGGCAGGGTATGGGGGTGGGTTTTGCTCTGGGATCTTGTCCCCACCTCCACTCCCTCATTTATTTATTTATTTACATCCCAGCATATTACCTAATCCCTCCCATTTTCCATGGCTGTCACATCCCCACTTCCACAGCCAAGACATGATGGAAAATATGTTTGATTATTTTTTTTCCTGGCAGGTACCCGATTTCTTTTTTTTTTTTTTTAAATCAAAAAGCCACCATCCCTTCCCCCTAGAAATGCAGCAGCAGTCCCGGTCTTCCCTGTGCCCATCCCAGGATGCCTCCCTGCCCCAGCGGCAGCGGCGTTGGCACCGCACGGCTCCTCCAAGGAGCCAAAGGTTGGGCGAGAGCTGGGGCATGTAGGAGGGAAGGTGAGCACGTCTTGTTTCTTGGGGGAAGTGGTAGGACCTGGGGAGCAGAGAGGGGGCTCCCAGCCAGAACCACTGCCTTTCTTTCCCCTACCCTCACCTCTTTAATAAGATCATCCCAAATAACTGATTTTATCTCATTCTGTCTGTCCGATGGGAGCAGCCAAGGCATTGGCGTCACGACACCCAGTCCCAGTGCAACTTGGGAGTGGGTGAGACCTCTCAGAAAGATAAAACTCCTGCATGCCTTCAGCCAGGTAAAAAAAGAGAGCAAAATGTGTGCTCCTGTTAATGAAGAATCTTGCAACCCCATGCAGGGACACCGAGACCCCCAAAGGTGAGAGCCACAGGGAACCAGCCCCACAGGTCCCCCCACCCCTGCACCTACATGTCCATGTGCAGCACCAGCGCCTCCTCCTCTGCTTTGTGTCCTCATTTCCCTGCTGCCAGTGATTTGATACCCTAATTACAACACTTCAGCAGGCTGTATAATTACCAGGCATCCCCAAAGAGCTTGATCACAGAGGCTAGGGGAAGAGGGGCCCAATCCTGTCTCTGCTGAGATGCCCTGCTCACAAGGGAGCTGATGCTGGCTCACAAGGGATGGTCTTTGCTCAGCACCGTGCCTCAGCTGCAAGGAGGGGTAGCGTCTTCATACCAAAAAGGCGGGTGGGCAACATGGACACCCAGACAGCCCTATGCATGCTGGAGCATGGGCCCAGGGGTCCAGGCATGGTGGGCGTACTGGGGACTCTCTCTCTGCCCACCAAGGACCCAAGGGACCGTGATCCCACTCAGACCTGGCCAAAGGGTGCTCAACTGCCACTGCCACGCTTGCCGGGGGGTCTGAAGCTCTCCGTGGGGAGGACCAAGGGTACCCCCAGCCAGGGCCGCTGCCAGGCAGCCCAGCTGCACACAGCTGGCTGCCAAGCCACAGCCATGAACATGGGCTGGGTCCGCACCCAGAGAGGACACAGACTTACTCTGCTGAAGACCCAAATTAGAATAGACCAGTGGTGGAAAATGGCCTTTGAGGAGCCCAGAGTGGAGACTGCAATATCAGATATCAGCCAAGCAGGAGGAGGAGGAAGGGGGAGGCAGTGGGACCCCTGGTCCAAGGTGGGACCAGCCCCACCAGCATCTACCTTGTGGTGAGGAGCTTGATAAAAGCACAGAGGCCATGGGGGCATCCTGCAACAGGCAGGATCTACACCCAGGGAAGAGTAAGTCTGGGAAAGGGTAAAAAATGGGAACTGCTGAATTGTAAAGCACAAGGTCAGAGAGAGCTGAAGCTGGGAGCTGCAGCATGGGCAGAGCAGAAAAGGCAACTGGCTCCAGCACCATGGCTGTGGGGCTTTGCAGTGTGCAGAGCACCTGCAGATGTCACAGCTTCTCGATGACCTCAACCAGGCCACTTCTCTGGGTCCCCCCTTTCCGAGTGGCCCAGGAGGAGATGATAGGGCAGGACTCATCCAACAAGCCCTTCCCTTACCAGGAAGGGGTGAGGGTGCCCTGGTCTGCAGAGCCACCAAGAGGGATTTAGGGATTATCCCAACTCAAAAGAATCAGCTGCAATTTTTTAAGAAAAAAATATATTCTTCATGGAAAGCAGCTGCATTTCTGTTGATTTAAGCCAAACCTCACATGTGGGATAGCTGGCATGGCCAGTCCTCCTACTGGTGCTCAGAAACAAACATGAGGAGGAAAAAGAAGGTAAAAGCAAAACAACAGATTTTAAGTTTGGGGTCACCTTCTTGTTTAGCTCTATTCCCTTTGATTTCCATTTCATAATCTTCTGGGAGCTGGTGAAGCTGGGACCTGTCCCCATGCCTGGATATAAGCACAGGGGTGATGAAGTTTCAGCCTCTGAGTTTAGTAAAGGGAAGGACAGAGCTGCTCATTTCTTTTGCTGCTTGATTGCGTTTTGGAAGACCACGTGTAATCGGGGAGTGTCTGCAGGCAGAGCGGAGCACTGCCAGACAAGTGAGCAAACTGCTCATCTGCTGTGCAGCTGCAGGGAAGCGCTGTGTTTGCACACCTAATGCTTGGAAACACTGGGCCAGGAAAACTGGGGGGGGGACTGGGGGGCATTTGCACACTGGCCACGTTCTGCAGCAGGGAACCCTATGCAGGCACAAGGACACTCGTGTCTTTGCTGGTGCTCAGACTGCCTCGGCTGAGCTCCCCGTCGGCGGTGCTTGCAGCAGTCCTGGCTCTTGGCAGGATGAAAACCTGCTGCTCCACTGCATGTGCAGCCCCTCGCTGTAGCTGCTGTTATCCCTCCTGCCACTCCACGCCAGCCCCTCTCCATCCTGCCCCAGCTTTCAAAGCTGCCTGTTCTCCTCCCCATCCTCTCTGGAAATGGCAGCGACGCTTATGCACACTAGGAAGCACAAGCTTTACTGTGCTTTTCCATGGCGCGCAGAGGGCTGGGGGTGATGCAGAGCTGCTGTGAGGCTTGTGCCAAGATCCAGCTTTGCAGCCCCGCTCCCAACCGGCCGGCCGGCCAGATGAGCCCGTTTAGAGTTTCAACCGCAAGCCACGCGAAGGAAGAAACAAAACCGGGGGGGCAGTGAGAGTGTGACCTGAATTCAACTTTGGGGGGCTGGTGTCTCTCCAGTCCTGCACCCCCCCCTCATTCTTGAGGGGTGATTCCTCTCTATCCCTGCCGAACACCCCACAGGGGTTGTCCAGCCCTGCCGAGGAGGAGGTGGTATGGGAGGGTCTGTGGGCATCCGTGGGTTTGGTGCCTGTGTGAAACCCCCCATCCCACTCCCGCAGGCACAGCTGATGGCCCAGGAAACACTTTTGTTTTAAATACAGAGCTTGGCCCCCTCTGAGGCAGCCTCCTTCCCGGCTCCCACACTGCAGAAATATTTCAATCGCTCTAATCTTCGAATAGAACCTCCTGAAATTTTTGCAGGCTTTTTTTCCATTTCCTTTCCCATTTGAGCTGACAGCACCAGATGCATATCTTGTCAGCGAGACACAGTCTCACTTCCACTCCTGCAGCTTTGCTTGTGATTTGGAAGTTACCCCAGAGCTCCCTAGCAGCAAAGGGATGCGTGGAAGCAGCACCGGTCCCTTCCTCTGCCCTTGCCGGTTACCTGGGGCTGCTCTAAGGCTGGGGAGCAGAAGGAAATACCTGACATTCCTGCTCCATGCTCTCATTTCTCAGACAGGCCATGTACAGCCCAGCTCACTGGGCTCCCATTCGATTATTCAGGGGGGATTTCTCTTTCCAGTAATGCCACAGTCTGTGCTGGTTCCCCTCATTGAGCTGGGTGGGCAGCTGTGCCCAGGGTGACCTTGCAAAGCACAGCCCAGCCTGGGGAGCTAGAAGGATGGACCGAGAAGGTTGGAGGGAGCACGGGAATGTCCTGCTGCTGTGCTGGGGTCAGGCAGCACCGCTGCGGAACGGAGAGCTGGGAGAGAAGGGTGGTGTCAGCAAGGGGAGCCTGGACTTGGGCGCTGCTTTTCCTTTCTGTCCTGGGTTGGAAAGGGAAAAGGGGAAAGGGAAGGGAAAAGGGGAAAGGGAAGGGAAGGAAAGCAAAGGGTGTCAATTCTTTATTTCTTTCTTTCCCCCCTCTGCCGCTGCTGGCCAGCAGCTGTGCACAGCTCCTCCAGCATCTGGAGTCTCTTGGCCACCGGCTGGGGCTCTTGGAGGACGTGTGCGCTCGTGCACACTCGCTGAACTGCGGCATGTCGGGTTAAGGGAGGAATGTGACTCGGGCCAGAAGGAGAGGGGAGGCTGTGCCGCCTGTGTGCAGCCAGCCGCCGGCCCAGCAGGAGTTCCAGCTCCGTCTCCCCCTCTCCTGCCTCGCCTGCCTGCGCCCAGTGGGATGGCAGATCCTGCCCAGATGTGGGAGGCCTGGGGTGCTTCTGACAAGGGGAGGGGTGCCACAGTCTGCTGGGGGTTTTGTGCAGCCCCTGGGCCAGATGCAGGGCTGAGACAGGTAAGCCAGGGGGGGCAAGCCCAGATTTCTACCCCTAGCCCCATTGCTCCTCTACTCATGGCTCCTAGATGTGGGAGGCAGTGACTGGCATGAGGAGCATCCCTGCAGCAAGGCTTGGGAGAAACCCAAGTCCTGGGGCAATGCACAGCAGGGAAAGGGGCTGCTGCCGGCATCGGCCCACACTGTGGGGACAGCACGGTCCCTCTGCCATCCCCAGCCACCCCAGCACCCTCCCATCCCCAGCAGCCACAACTCTCAGGGGTGTTCGGAGGTGGAAAGTGTCCAATCGCATGTACCAAGCACAGCACGAAGGCTCCTGGGAAAATGGGGGAAATCCTCTAGGCTTGTATAACAGCCGTCACGAGGGCTGGAAGGCATCTGGGTGCTGAGGTTTGGGGCACACACACTCATGGGACCCATTACCACCCCAGCTATGGCACTAACTATGCCCACCTTCAGCACACCTGTTGGGGCAAGGTGTTGCTGAGCCCATGGGTTGTAAACAGAAAAATAAATTTCTCTCAGCTGTAAACAGAAAAATAAAATTTCACCCTGCGTCTTGAAGGGATTTCATGCCACCCAATCCACGCTGCCATCCACTGCACCACAGGGCCCTTGGCTGCTGTTCCCCGGGATGTGGTCCGGCCGGCTGCGGGCGCTGGAGCTGGGCAGGAGTGACTGGGAAGCCACGGCTCCCTCCCCATGCTGGGGCTGACCGAGCAAACCCTGGCTGCGCTCGCCTTGGCTGGGGCTGCAGCCTATTTTTGGAAGCTCTTGAGACTTCCAGGGAGAGAACCGCCTTTTCTTTCCCTTCATTCATAGACAGGATCAGTTTGATTTGTTACGTGTTTTCGCGGGGATATATTTTTTTATTATTATTATTATTATTTTATGTCCTGCCTGTTATTTGTGACATCAGAGAAGTGGAGACAAAATGCAGCAGAGGCTGCTACAAGAAGCAGCGTCAGGTTCGCCTGTCTGGGGGAGCAAAAACAGCCAGGCTGCAAACACTGTTGGGACGTGAGCGTCTCTCTGCCATGAAATGTCTGTTCTTCGTGTCTTGCCGGTGGCACTTGCCAGATTTGGGGATGCGGAGGGAAGGAGAGCAGCCAGCAGGCTTCCACCTGGGCCACCGCCTGGTTCCGCACTGCCTGGCAGGGATGCTGTGAAAACTGCAGTTTTCCAAGGAACGGGGCTCTGAGGCTGAGCACCCAAAAAAGGACCAACCTGCCTCTGGCTGGGGACATGGTACTACTTATTCCCCTCGCCACCTGCTCCAGGGTTGCCCAGCCCAGCCTTTTCCTTGCTGGGGGGCTGCCTTCACCCTGCTCCAGGTGTCCTGTGGGACACCCAGGTCCCGTTGCTGAGGAGCCCCTAATTCTGCAGCAATCCTCCCAAAACCCAGGTGCAGCTGTTCTTCCTGGGAGGCAGCAAAGGACCCAGAAAGAGCCAGGCCACAATAGACCCAAATTTTAGGAGAATTTGACCCTGTCTGCTATGGTGCGGGTTAGACCTTGACCTCTTTGGTGACAGCAGTGGAGGGCAGGGAGGCCTGGCTGACTTGTGACCCACTGCAGGTGACGCTAATTTGGATGTCCCAGGAGAGCCAAGTCCCTGGCCTGCCCCAGAGGGTGGCGAATCCACTGGGGATCAGTGGGATGCTGCCGTGGGCACGATGCCTCAGACAGCTTTGGTCGGAGCTCCCACATCTCTGCTGGGGTTTGCAGCCTTCCCCAGGGACCCCCGCCACCCCCATGCACAGGTGGGGAAGTCAGGAGGGGCAGGACCTTCCCAATGGGATTAGGGCTGGATCTGAGCTGGGCTGTTGTAAATCGTTGTGGCAGAGGGGCCAGGGAGGCCAATGCGAGTGCCAGCCCCACTCCTGGGCTCTCCCCGTGGAACGAGTTACCGCAGGGGATGGCATCATGCTGGCTGTGAGCATCTCCTGACCCACGCCAGGAGACCACATCAGATTTTCCTCTTCCTGCAGCTGGTTGCCCTTCCTCTGTACTGCCCGCATCCCGTGATGCTCCGAGGGGCTCGCAGCTCCCCCGGGGGCCGGTTCCCCCCAAGTGTGGCCAGCTCGGCGGGGGTCCTGGCCAGTGCAGCGCCTCGGTGCTGGGCTGTCCCAGGGCTGCCTGGGAGAGGAGGCAGGAAACATAAAAGCAGGCTGGGCTGTGCTTGCCAGTGCTGGAGCTGCAGCACGCACGGGGACTGCCACGTCTGTGAGCAGAAACAATGGGGTCTAAATACGCTCCCTCCCCCTTGCCCCCCTCTCCTCCTTCTCCACACAGGCCCTGGGCTCGGAGGAAAGGGGAAGGGGGGTCTTGGGAAAAGGTCTGGATGAATCCCAAGGGCGAGAAGCCTCAAGCTCAGCTGGGCAGCTGGGGTGTGTGGTTGAGAGGAGTGGGGACTCCTGGGGGTGTCTCTGCAAAGGTCCCCTCCTCCTGCTGCTCCTGGGCTCCTCGTCCCCCCACACCACTCCAGGCTCACTCCTGCTCCCAGTCACGCACCGTGTCCCACAGCCACCAGGTTTCGTCCCTCTGGGGAAATTATGTGCTTGGGGAAAAGTGCCACCGGAGTCCCTGGGAAGAGAGCACCGAGGTCCTGCTCAGCTAAGGGGGTTGGAGGCGGCACTCAAGCAAGTTGGGCTGGTGGGGAGGCCAGTGGGGGCAGCCACTCCACAAGGATGTGGAAAGCAAAAGCAAAGCTCCCAAGCTCCGTCTGCAGGACTTTGCGACATGTGAAAGTGTTTATTTCATTGGATGGAGATGGAAAAACAAAGCCCCAGCAGAGGCGGCGGAACAAAATCTCCTGCAACAACCCCTGGCCGGGAGCTGCCAGCTCCCATTCCTGCAGCACGCTTCTACTTGGGACCTGGCACGCAGGAGGTCCACGGCTCCCAGCCCCTCCAAGGAAACAACAAAGACTGGGGAAGGGCAATAATGAGTCTGCGAACAATTAACACACACAGGGCCAGGCTCTGCTCAGTTAACCTTGGCATAAAGCTGGGACTGGCAGTGTTTCTCCAGCTCAGGGCCAGGGAGGCTCTGAGCAGGCTTTGGTCTTGAGAAGCAAATGCAAAAAAATAGTTGAAATCTCTCTAAAATAGTGGGTTGGAGTGGACCTCAGGGCAGAGGGGAGCAGCAGAGAAATCCCACAAAATGGCATTGCATGAAAGTGCCTGTTGAAGTCATGATGGCTGATGCAAGACTACACAGAGCATCTCTGTACCTTCCTCTTCTGGAGATGGGCTGGCAAAGGACCGCTAGCATAGAACACCTATATTCCCATCATGGGACGTCAGACCAATGGGTATTTGCAAGGCTCTTTCCATCAGAAAAGCTCAAGGTGCCTGGCATGTGCTCAGAGGTGAAGCCTTGGAGAAGGGCGGCCAACTGGGACCTGCCGGGGTGGGACTCACACCACCCCAGCAGTCAGCTGCACTGGCGAGGAATAGTTACGTGACTTTCCCAAGCTCCCCAAGTGACTCATAGACGAGGCTGAACCAGATGTCAGAGTCCCGACTCAGGGACTAAGTGGTCTTGGGACCTCCCAACTCTTTGAAAGAGCAGCTGTGCTGAGAACTAGACTTGGCGTAAGTGTCCAAGCTTTGGAGCAAAGAGAGGAAGGAGGTAAAACAGATAATGTCAACTGCTTTGAGGTGGTGAAAGGGCCCGTCCAAAGTTCAGAGGTCAGATGTATTTCTGTTTTGCTTTTTGCACATGAAAGCAGTCAGATGGAGAGGCTCTGATGCCGGGGGAGATGTGCAGCAATGCTCATTTCAGCCCTCCTCATACGAGCACACCACTCCAACCCAGAAAAAACCTCCTGGAGAGGTGGGGGAGCAGTCTGAGAAGACATCAAGCACCTTCACTGCCTAGTGAATTCCTGGCTTCTCCTCTAATACACACGAAGAACGGATCCAGTGGATGCCAGCAAAGGGGAGCGCAGGCCATGCATGGGACGGGAACAAGGCTGAGAACAGCCTTCGTTTCCCACTGGCTGCAAAACAGCAGATAAATATATATAGAGAGAGAGAGATATAAAACGTGTCTGGAAACTCACAGGGAGATCTGGCCAACATGGCTCTACATCACTCCACCAGGCACTTTACAGAGGGACCTCTGCCCTGTAACACCGTGTGGGATGGGCTGGTGGCTCCCACGCTGAAAAACACCTTTTGGCCCTCACTGGGCTCCCAGTCACTCCCACCAAGGACCTGCCCATGCTAAAGCAGGCGGCAGCTGATGTCCCATGCCCAGCTCCTGCACAGGCAGGTGAAGCTCAGACCTGCCCACCCTGCCTCCTGTGCAGCAGGGACTGTGTACAGCGTCACCCCAGTGATGTGCCCAGCAGAACTACGGCGCAGAGTCAAGCCTGGACTTGACAGTTACTGGACTGGCAGTCTCTTAGGTGGGAAGACGAGGGAATCCGGGACAGAAAGTGGGGAGAGGACAGGGGGTGATTTTCAAGGAAGAAATCTTTTATGATGAGAGTGGTGAACCACTGGCACAGGTTGCCCAGAGAGGTGGTAGATGCCCCATCCCTGGGAACATTCAGGCTGCGGTTGGATGGGGCTCTGAGCAACCTGTGGTAGCTGAAGATGTCCCTGTTCATTGCAGGAGGGTGGACTAGATGGCCCTTAAAAGTCCTTTCCAACCCAAACTATTCTATGATTCTACGATTCTAATGGAGCTGGTGAAATGGATATATGGAGCAGTTTTGCTTTCCAGTGACTGTTTGGAGCAAATCCATCAAGACCATTAGAGCTATCAGCGTGAGCATCTCAGCTGCAGTCCATGAGGCCTGGCACTGGCATGAAAGAAGTTTGCCCTTCTCTCTATTGCATCCACAGAGCAGAATGTGCTCTTTATTTCATGAGTTAAATCCGTCCCCCTCCCATGCCTGGAGCACGTGCTTTGCTTAGCTTGAGACCTTTCCAACAGAAGGGAAAGGCTGGTAGCTCAGTTTCCCTCTCAGTGCTTTGGCCATGAATCCTCTCGGCTCCCCTGTGGCTGTGGGGCTGGGCAGGGGAAGGTGGAGTCCTGGAAACATCCTGGGGATGGACAGAAAGCCAAGAAATTTTCCAAGATGGAAGCCATCCAGCACAAATACAAGGGTTGGGCATGTGTGTGGTCTCCATAAATTAAAGCTACTAATTGGCTTTAAAGTGCTGTTAAAAAGAATATGGTATGGCCTCATAACCGAAGCTAGCACGTGTGAGCTAGGTCCAAGGGATGCCAGTTCATCGGTGCCCATCGCTCACTGTAGGGTGAGCAGCCGAGAAAAATCCTTCCTGACACGCTCTCTGGAGATTTTCCTCCTGCTCCCTCCTCAACACCCTCCAGTGATATCTGCCCCTGTCAACACACACACACGCTCGTTCAAAAGCTCACTAGCAAAAGAGAAAAATCTCTGAAAGTAGCAGGTGTCCTTAAGTCCTGTCAAAATACATCAGCGCTGCCTTTGGAGCGTGACTGGCCCTCGAAGCCTGGCCTGACCCCAGCATCCAGCCACACCAGGCTGGTCCCTGCAGCACTGCCATAATTAGGGTTTGGGAATGAGCAGCGTCGTCAGAGAGGAATTTCCGACACCGTTTGGTCATGTTGCCTGCCCTGCCCTCACCAGCTTGCACCGACTCCTGCACCCAGCAGTGCGTCACTGGTGCAGGCAGGGGAGCATGGCAGCAGGGCACCCACCTCCTACAAGAGCATCCCAGGGATGCGCTGGCTGCCGGCACTGCTTGTGGGGACCGGGGTTATCTGAGCGCCAGGTGTTTGGCAGACGGGCATCCCTGGCACTGTGGCAGGGCCCCGAGATGTTGGCACGGCTGCCGAGGCAGAGGGGACTGACAGCGAGGATGGGGCCACGAGTCCCTCAGGGAGAGGAATGGGACGGTCAGACGGGTGTCTGCAGGGCGGCTGTTAGTTTCCTCACCCATAATTAAAGGAGCAGGACATGTCAAGGAAGATCCTTCATTCAGAGCCTGCTATAAATCTTCGAGGGCTGGACTGCAAAGGAGATTGAAAAGGCGTTAAGCACTCATTTCTCCAGGGCTGATGGAGCTTGGTGCATGTAGCCTGGAGGTTCTCCAAGGGTCCTGATGTTTTATGTCTTTGGGATGTTTTTGTCTTCCTTCGGTTATGTTCAGCGCTGGTATTGTGTTTATATCAGCAAAATTCTGGATTATTGCCTTTTTTTTTAACAAACATCTGCTGCTTCTGCTTGTAGATTGTCATATCACTGTGTCCTGCCAGCAAGGAGAAGCTCCAAGCAGGATGTGGGTGGCAAACGTGATGCTACAATGGTAGGCGGCGGAGCTCGGCAGAGAGCTCAGCCTGCCACTGTTCTGGGTGACACACAGTAAAGCGGCTGTGTCAGCTGCTCCGTAAGAAAAGGCACTGCTGGCTTTGTTCAGGGAATTAGGTGAAGATCCCCTCTGTGCTGGGTAGCAAAGCCGCAGGTTAGACAGCCTGAGCAGAAATAGCTTGTGAAGTGCAACCTGGTGGGGTCCCAGAGCACCTCACAGCTGGAGACCTGGTGGGATGACAGCCCAGAGGAGAGGGGTTGGGCATGGCTGGGCTGGTGGGCAGCTGTTATCCCTCCTGGATGCTTATCTGCTTGGAGCCAGGCATGCGTGGGGTGGAGGGTCCCTTGCGTTAGTGTGCCCACAGCGCTTCGGTGAGGACATTGCCTCCTCGTCTCCTCGTGCCTTGCCAGGAGATGGTACAGCTTCATCTGCTGGGGCTCCTGTCCCTGTTCATCTTCCAGTGCCAGTCCCAGCCCTCCAGCTCACCCAGCTGGTCCCCTGCATTACAAACCCCTGCCCCTGCGCTCTATTCCACATCACCCATGCGGCATCGCCTCCCCCTCCTGGACCAGCTACCAGGGCATGAAGTCACCAGAAGCCAAAGCAGCCTGTCACCCCTTCCGACTACACACACTGCCCTACTGCCACCCCCTGCTTTGCTCCAGCATCCCGAAACCAGTGCACAAAGAGGAATGTGAGCAAACACGGACCCCACCTAGCCCTCTCCCAACCCAAATTCCACTGAGCGCAGAAGAGGGGCTGCTGGTGAGCAGGAGCAGTTTCAGTCAACTCCATATTTACTTATGAATTCCAGCCAAAGAGGCGACAAAGGTGCCAGAGACCTCCCACCCCCCGGCTTTTCACCCCTCGCACCCCAGCATCTCTCCCCCCTGCCCAGGGTGAGGAACCCCCCGTGTCCTGGGCACAGGTCCCCTCTAGTTAAGTAATTTTTCCTTCCCTCCTGACTGCCGGTGCCTTTTCTCGCCTGCCTGCTTGTCTCTCTATATTCCTTTTTCATCTGCATTTACTGGAAAAAAATGTTTCTGCAGAAGAAAATGCAATCAAATCAAAAGAGAAATGGAAAGAAGCGCCTCAGAACTTGCTAGACAGGCGTTTTCTGTGCAAGATCAAGGGCCAAATTCTGCTTTCATCACACTGGAGAAAAATCTGGACTATCTCCCCTTGAATTAATGGCATTCCTCTGTAAGGGGAACAGAATTTCATTCATTCGCGCCTTGTACAGCAGCAGAGGGGCCATTAATCCTTACGGCTTCCAGTCACGTCTCCCCCGGTTTGCAGCTCCAGCAAGTCCTGCATGGGAAGTCCCAGATCATTTTCTCGCATCCTTCCTTGACTTGTCAGCTCATGATAAACAGCATCTCGTCCTGATCCCAAACGTACAAGCACACTGAGTGATTACTTCACCTCCAAACCCACTCCAATAAGATAAAATGTAGCTTGCATCCAATTTGAATAACTCTGTATCCCCAGTGGGCTCTCTCCCCTCATGCGCAGCACTCAGGGGCCAAATCCTGGTGTCTGTTGCAAGGCATCCAACCTGCAGTCCCTCCTTGAATTCAGGGATCATTGTTCCAGGTTCCTGCCAGGATCGCTGCTGGGGAGCCCTGCTGTACTGCAGTGGATGCTCGGTGCTGCTGCCAGGGAGAGAGGCTGGCTTTGCTCCCTGCCGGCAGCAGAGCCACAAAACCACCTTCCTAACACCAGTTCACAGCCCTGAGAAGGTGGGTGAGTGCTGGAGACTCTGATTTTCTCCTGTGCTATTGCACCTTAATGCACACGAATTGCCCTGAGAAGCTCACCTGGGACCCCACCCACACCCCTGCCCACACACTCTGGGCTCTATTTAAGCTCAGCCCCAGGGTACTCCTTTCCCTGCCTGGGCTGGATGCATGCCTCTTGTTTTGGTTTCTGGATGGACCTTGGCCGTGTGCTGAAGATCATCTCCAGTCCTCTTTCTGGCTGCTTTTACTCCTGACCAGGGTCCCTGGAAGATTCTTGGATGTGGCTTGTCGCTCCCTGGGGCTTTCCGGGTGCCCTTTTACCAGCACCCAGCTCTACCTGCTCTGTTTGGTGCTTGCAGGGTTACATACCATCAGTGCAGCTACCGCCTGTGCTGCCATCACCCTTGGCTCCTGGCTCATCCTCCATCCCAGTCCTGCTCTTGCTACTCCCTGACAATGGTGTGGCTTCTTCCCTGATCACTCATCTTGCTCTTGGACTTCGCTCCTGGTAGGACAAGAGCTAATATTTTCCTTATTGTTGTGTTTTTTTGCTGAAAATGATAATGTAAGTACAAATGAGTTGCAGTATTAATGATAAATAAGGTGGTACCCCTCAGCATTAAGGTTCCTGTCTACTTAACGATGGGTTCAGATGTAGGCTCAAGCTCCTTCAAAGCTTCAGTTGGCATCCAAGGTCTGGAATCCTATCTCTGTTAGTGCAGCAGGCCTTCTCCTGTCTTCCAAAGGGAAGTTCCAAAATGGACAGTAGACAGGTACCCACAGGTTGGAATTGTGTCTTGGAGTGATGCCACCGACGTGAGGAGTAAGCTTGTCTATGCATTAAGGCATATGCTGGACTTGCTGGGCAGGTGCTGCAAGGCCGCGGAAGATTTAACCTGGTGCTCTCAGGAGGTGCCTGACTCCCTGTGTGGCGCCTTCAGCGCATGGCTAAGATAGCTGGGAACACCAGACCTTCAGCAATATTAGGAAACGTAGCCATGGGACAACCCATGTGGGAATGAGCCCCACACCCGGCACAGAGGGTCACCGCAGGGCCCCCTTCCAAAACCCTGCTCCAAGCCTGCCCAGGGCATGTGGGAGGGCACCAGCTTGGCACAACCAGCATCCAAAGTCCCACTGATCCCACCTCAAACCTCTCTGAGATGGACACTGTTACTCATTCATGTCAAGGGGCAGCAAATCAATGATTGATTTTCTTACATGGACAAACAAATCTCAGCACGTCTGCACTGAAGGGTCAGAAAAATGCTGCCAGGAGTGATGAATTCCCTCTTAACGCCTCTGAAGAGCCTAGCAGGGGGCTAAGCCAGCTTCACAGCAGCACTGGTAGGGTGACAATGACTGCCAAAGCAATGGCCTGGCTGCTTTATAGCCCCTCCCTTCCCAAGGCATGGAAGGGAGCATGCACACCTTAGCCCTTGGGAGCGGGTGTGGGATTAAAGCAAGGGCAGGAGGATCTGGCAGGCTGAGGTTAGTCTAGGAAAGCCGGTGGCTTTCTGGGTACTGAAATGAGCTGTGAAAGGAGAGCAGCCTGCCAGCCTTCGGGGAGGGCTGGGGTGCAGATGGGGAGCAGGCAAGCGAGAAATTTTCCTTGCATTACATCTCCAGGACTGCTGTGAGTCCCCAGGTAAATAAACAGCTCCAGCTTCCTGCCAGGTCTTAAACCTTTGCAATAAGAAACTTTTTAAAATAAGCAAATACAAGGAATTCCTGCTGTTTGCTGTCTTAGTGTGGGAAATGTTTAGCACAGGAAGGAGCAGTAACGGGTGCCAGGCAAAGCGCTGCTGCAGCATCATCCGGCGGGGCTCTGCTGGTGACAGCAAGGCAACGGAGCTCACCACCTGTCTGCCACGCTCTGCTTGTGTGCAAGGTTTTAGAGCCCCATATTTCTTTATTGTGCAAGCAGGAGTCCAGGGAGCAGAGGGGCAGGAGCACCCTACTCTAGCAGCCATCCGACTGAACCTGCAGAGATGGGTTCCCATACTGGGACAGAAAAGGAGCTAAATGGGCTTTGGCCCAGCACCTTGCATCAGCTCTCCCATTCGGAGCAATGTGGTGTTGATCCACCACTGCAGATATGCTATAAAATGAGAGCGAGGGTAGAATACAGCCTCCCCTGAGTCCCACAGCACTTTCCTTCAAGAGCACAAACTCAGTTTGCCCTGTTAGATCTGGGGTTCTGTGAAAAGTCTGTGGGAATAAGCCTGACCGACCTACTGAGAGCCCAGCACCACATGGGGGGAGCAGGAGCCAGCCCTCTGGGGGCTGCAGGAGGTCAGTCTGATGGGGCACAGTGACTTTCCTACACTTCAGAAACCGTCACCACTTAGGGCAATAGCCCAGTAGATGTCTCCTCTCACAGAAGCCCCTCGGGCCACTAGCAGGTTTGGATGGGGAGGGGGGTTCTTGGTCTTCGTGGAGCTTGATCAAGTCACACATGAGACGAGCAGCCTGGCGCAGCTGGAGTGACCCTGTTGATTTACACGAATTCCTCCAGACACATGCTGGGGTTTATGCTCTACTGGCATTTGCATTTCTACAGTCTGGACTCAGGCTGGGAAATTTTATTGGGTGGATTCTAGCAAAACAGAAGGCAAGGAATAAAAATAACTCTTTTTCTGGGCTGGGTTGATTGCTCTTACACCAGCATAAATCCAGGCCAGCTCTATTGACTTTTAAGGAGTAACTGGGTTTATGCTGGTGTAGCTATGTCCCCAGAGCTGCGTGAAATGTTCACAACAAAACCTGAAATTACATGGAGCTAGCAGAGCTTCACTGTTTTGGGGTTTCATTACAAATCTGAATCTCAGACTGAGCTTGTCAAAAGATTCCTTAGGGTTCATGAACCTTTCAGTCAAGCCTTGGCCTAGAGTCAAGCCAATCCTGAGCTGATTTATAGCTTTGCATGGAAATAATGTGAAATCAGTGGGTTTTGTTTGGTCTTGAAGCTGAAGCTCAATGCTTGCAGCTGAGCTTGGCTTTTGAGAGGTCAATTCTCTTTGAAAGCCAAGCTCAAACCCAAATCTGCAGTGGGAGCTATAGGAGATGCTGTCTAGATTAAAAACACAGGCTAGATTTGCAAGGGTAATGAGCACAGTGATTTTTTGCACAGCCCTCCAAGTATGAAAGCAACAGGGTCTGAGCTGCACTGCTGCTCCGTGCTCGGAGCTGGGCGAAAAATCAGATGTGATTCATTAGGACATAAGGGCATGTAAGGATCATTTGATTCAGCTGGCTGCTGAAGTGAGCTAAGTACTATTAGTCCTAATCTCTGACAGTCCCTGCGACTGCTTCTTGGAGAGGCAGGAGATAGCAGTGTTCCTCTGATATTCCACTTCACACTTCAAAGATGGTGTAGTTCCTGCTGGTTATATATTGCCTGCGGGATTAAGATTCACAGGCAGCAGCGAAGCAGTTGACAATGTGGTTTGGCAGCGCTGAGCCAGCAGCACATGCCGCCTCCCCGGCCAGCGCCGAATGCAAAGCGCTCGCAGCAGCCCTGGGAGGAGAGGGATGTAAAGCTGCCTGAGCTGTGTGAGATGCTTGGAGCCAGCCCAGTCTGCCTGGCTTGTTTCTTTTTGTGGCCATTTTGGTGTGAAGGAGGCCAGGAATGGTACCTTCCTGATCGTCCGTAGCGTTGATGTAAAAATGGCCATGGCTTGGTAATATCTGGCCCCATGAAGTGCAGTGTGAGCCATGGCATGGGACAAATTCTGCTCTGGCGTAGCTCCACAGGAGCAAGGGCTTTGCCTGGGCTTGTAGCTGACCATCTGCATGAGAAGACTTGTGTTCTCTTGGCAGCAAGTGAAAGAGCCCAGTGCAGGGCAGAGGAAGGAAAACATCAGCCCTGGACTCTATGCCACCATGCAGCCCTTTCCTCAAAAGCTCATGGAATGGGGAACAGTGTCCCCTCTGCAAAGCTCCCAGTCGGGTGGCTGGGTTTGTCAGTGTGGTGTTGCTGTTACTGTAATGCTCTGGTGATGCCTGGAGCAGCCCAAGGCAATCACAGCCTTGCACGTCTCAGCGCTTGCCAAAGAGAGTTGAGCCTGGCTGTGTCCCCGAGCTTGCCACCATGAAGGCACTTCTCAAACTGACAATAAATCAGGAGCTGAAGTCTGCAGGGAGGCCCTGCAGAAAGTACTGCAATACCCCAGGCGGGGTCTGAGGACCCCTCAGACGAGGGGTTGCAGTTGCAGAGCTGGGCCATCCTTGCCATGTCCTCAGCAACCATCCTGCAGTCATGGAAAAGATCCCCAGAAATGTGACACAACCTCAGGACGCTAAACCCAAACCCTCCAGCTCCCCAGCCTTGTCTGAGCAACATCACTACCCTTCCTTCTGCAGGACTGTTCAGTTGAACTTCTTGGATGGCTGGGTAAGTGCTCAATAATAGATTGGCAAGTTCATTCTTTGAATAATGTGCTCACCGTGTCCTGGCTGCTGAGCGGCAGCCTCGTTAGAGCATTTTGGGGACTGAGATTCCCTGGCAAAACTGTGCTTATCTAATCTGAGACCAGAGAGCAACATGTAATCTTCCCGGGCAATCACAGCTAATGAGCGCGGTTCAAATGTTAACTTTTGGCCAGCCGTGCACAGAGTAAACAAGCCAAAACGCGATTAATTGAAAATCAATAGAAGGGACTTGACATGTGCTCACAGAGATGGCCCAAGCAAAACTAGAGGCTAAATTCAATGGATAAATAACTCATTGTGAGTTATTTGCTCAGCTCTACTTAAGTGGTTGATTATGTGGGTCTTTGGTTAATTGACTTACTGAGTGGCTGGCGTGGGTTTTTGGCTGCTCGCTCACTCCCTGCACGTTTTTGCTATTAACTCAGCTGTTTGATGGAACAAGTAGACTATTGTCTATTTTTTGCTGGCTAGGTTGGTGTTTGGTTGGATATTGGCTCTTGGGCTAATTGAACACATCTGCTGCTGGCTGTACGGTGGCTCGCCGGGTTCATCACTGGCTCTTTGTTTCATTGCCTGTCTGATGTGTCGGTGGCCCAGTTGTCACGGATCGGATGCTTGCCTACCTAATCGCCTACCTAATTTCCTGCTCTTGCAAACCAGGTTCTCACTTTTTCCTGGTTGCCATTTGGGGTTGCCATTGCCTCTTCCATGATGCTTGGGGTCCCAAGCTGCAGCCAGGACTCCTCCTCCTTGGCGAGCTGCATTCAGTGTGTTATCTCTAGGACATCTGAGGATTGTCACCAGGAAGGATGGACATTTTCTGGAAGTCCATTCCCAGCTGTAATTGTGTTCTACAGCCCTGGCATGGCTCCATCCTGACCTTTTACTTTTTCCATTGAATGCCTCATTGCTTCTGCTGGGAAATGTGGCACAGGAACTTTTGGGTTAGAAACAGGTGGGATGTTGGCTGAGAGGGAGCCTTCAGCTCCAGTGGGGAAAGGGGAAGGAAACAAGGGGAGCAGGGGAGAAGAGACCTGGCCAGGAAATGATCTCTGGAAGTCTATTAAAAAGCTCAGCTGATTTTGACAGGCACACTTCATGCTCTCTTGTTTGCTTTTGACCCTAACTAACTTTAATTTGGGGGTGAAAGAATATTTTTCCACTGTGGTAAGAACCATTCCTTAGAAATGCCTGCTGGGTAGCCTGGAAATCAGCACCGTGCAGTGAAATGTACATTTGAGAGCAGGGCCAGGAGCCAGCTGGGGGGACTTCATGAGGGACAAGGGTGGGAAGGAGGGAGAGCCTTCCCTGTGCCCTTCCTCCATGCCTCGCTGGAGCACCTGAAAGCCATTAACACACCAGTCCCTCCGGGCAGCCTGGCTGGGCTCTGGCTGATGTGAGAGGTGTTGACTGGAGCTGAAGCTGACTTGACAAGGCCCCAGGGAGACACTCAAATTGGCCTGTTTACAGCTCTTCTGCTCTTTCATTTCATCTGCCATGCTTGTAGAACACTCACGGGGGAGATGGCAGTGTGTCTGTCTTGCTGTGCTTCCTGCTGTCTGGGGGAGCCCAGCAGGATGCTTGGCAGTGCTGGGCAGTTGTGCCATGCAATGCAGGTGTCCCCCACAACCCCCTGAATGGCTTTGAGCGACCCTTTCGTAGTGTACCCTGTCCCTCAGGCTGAGCACGGGGAATGAATCTGCTCCTGCTGTATGAGTCCTCCAGGTCAAGGTTAAAGTCATGGCCAAGGGTGGGAATGCAATGAAGTCACCTCTGGGAGCATCCATCCCTCAGATGGCCCTGCCCTGGCTTTTGCACCCCTTGGAGACCTCATCCCCAGGCAGGTGAGCCATGACTCAGTGGGCCATCCTGAGGGGTACTTGTTGCTCCTTTCAGACACATCATGAAAGCCATGGTGTCTGGGCAAAAGCTAGCTGCTTCCCTGGCTAGAGAGTTGGAGGAAGAGCATCCTCCATGTCAGGCAGCTTCTGTTGCCCCAGCCTCCTTCTTCAATGCCACACTTTTGTGTGTGTGACACAAAATATCCTCTGACATTTTATCCTCTGCTCCAAATACAGGATTTTCCCGGTGAGTTGCAGCGGTGAGTTTGGCTCTCCGCCCTGGTGCTGCAGAAGGAGCAGTCCCCTCTGTGCAGCACTGCTGTCTCAGTGACAGGAGGCAGGTCTTTGTCCTGTGATATCCAGCCCTGGCTCCAGAGAAGGATGTCTGTGCCCTCGGGCAATTCCGTGGCAAAGTGCTGGAGGAAAGGGGTGGGATAGTGAGTTACCGCTGAGGTCATGCTTTCTTATCTTGGATTTCTCCAGCTGTACAGAGGCCAAAACCTCCTAGGTGACTACGATGAATGCAAATCTAAAGTTCAGGCATCCCCTTTAGAAGCCAGACTCCCTCAGCAGCTGTGCATGCCCAAAGAGCAAAAACTTTTGGCCTCGGCAAGTGTGAAGCTCCTGGTTCCCATGACAGACTTGTCAGTAATGCCCGTCTCAGTGCATCTCTGCAGAGCCCTGTGCCAGGCAGGGTGGGAGCAGGGATGAGGAGCACACCTGGCACTGAAGGATCTTGCTCCAGCCATTTGGTTGCACAAGGAACGTGCAATGGAAATAATTCTTACATTAGCAGTCAACTCATCTTTTTCTCCCCACCTGTCTCATTCTTTGTCTTTTTCCATTTCTGTAGCTTGTTCCCCAGCAGACAGCCTAGGCTGGGCTGGCAGGAGCTGTCCTGGGGCACACCAGGGAGCGAGGGAAGATGCTGTTTGTCTAAAGCTCCCTGAAGGTCACCAAAAGGTAAGGGAACAGAATAGGCCAAATTCTATGCATTTTTGTTGCTGTCTGAAGTTTCTCCTGTCTTGGAAAACGCCTGCAGGGCCATCTTGCTGGAATCCTGCAGAAAAACACAGGGCTTTGGGAGGGCAGATGAAACGAAAGTGGTTCAAGGGGTTTGGATTTGTTTGTTTAGCTTCTTGGAGAGGCAGTGATGAAGAAAAAGGTGAGTGATGAGGTGATTCCCACTTGATGTCAGCTAAAACAAGGGAGAGAAAGACAGAAGCAGAGAAAATGGGAAGAGGTTAGACAAGCAAGCAATTGTGCCCCCAGTCTTTGGACTTCAATGGGTCAGAGATGCCTCCTGCAGACCTGGTCCTGGGCTCCCACTTGTGACTGGGATGCACCAGGACAGCATCCCCACAGGCTGCCCCATCGCTGTGATGTGAAAATAAGTCCTGGGAGTGATGCCCTTAGAAAAGAAGCCCGTCTGGGACTTGGGTCAATACATGCCCATATGCTTTGGGGTACCCAGCAGCTGCAGCAGATTCTCCCTCCCTTGCCCTGGTCCTGCTGAGTTTGATGCAAATGCAGTCCTTGCCATGTCCCATCCCTTGCTGCACCCACAGCTTGTTTTCACCCCTCCATGGTAGCAACTGGAGGGAGTCACTACCTGTCTGTTTTCCAAGTCAGGGGAGAAATATTTTATCTGTCAGCAAGGCTGCTGATGGATTTTTGTCTCTTAGCAGCATGGGCTGGGGTGGCAGGTGAGGGTGGCTATGCAGGTGCTGAAAGGTGGGAGGGCTCATGTACCAGCACCATTAATAGTTTACGTAGTGAGGCCATAAAACAGGGATGCTTGTCATGGATGCTCTGTGCTGGCCATGATGTGTCTACATTTATGCAGCCGGGATGCAGCAGCTGGGTCAGCTCCACCATGTATCTGCAAGGTGGTGGCACCCAAGTTCCTGTGATGCTGGCACCTCTGTCCTCCCCAGCTCCTGCCAGCATCTGCCAGGATGTTTTCTTCAGCTGTTTCCCCAGCACAGCCAGCAGCCTGTGCCTCTGCTCTACTGCAGCTCAACTGGACTGGTCTGAATTAAGCAGAGAACTTCTTCAAAAAGCTAGGAGCCATCCAGAGAGATGCTGTGAGGATGGGGATGCAGGCGGCGATGAAAGGAGCTCCGAGGTGCCAACAGGGTTTGTAAGTGCTCAGCCTGGCACAAATACCAGTTACCCGGAGCCTCCAAAGTGAGTTTTTTAGCCCCAGTGAAGTGAGGACAAGTATTAATGTATGGATTCTTGTTCTATAGCAAGGAAGAATTTTCTGGATGAAAGCTTTAATTAGATTTGTTTGGACCATGTTCACATGCCTCCTGGGTTCGCTTTCTGTGAATACTTTAAGTAACAGTTTTATTGGCAGGAATATTTGTGCAAACTGCAAATTTAGGGTCAGTATCTCAGCTGATATAAATCAGTGCAGGCCTCTCCGAGGTGGTGGAGGTACACCAATTTACACCCACAGAAAGGCAGACTCCCTAAATGAATATTGAGGAATTAGTCTTGGAACAGAAACTTGGAGTGAAAAATCTCCAAGTGTTTGTACTGGAAACCTTATCCTGAGGCTGCAGCCGCTTTCAAATGCAGCAGGGAGCATCAACCACTGGTCGGCAGGGATCCTGGCATCTTCCAGCATCTCCTCACCTCCTCTGTCTCCCCACACTGCAATGCTCTGCTCCCAGCCAGCCCGTCCCATACCGCTTTACCCTCTTGTTACCACCATCCCGAGTGAGCTCCGTGGTCTGGTCCAGGTGCGTGCAGAGCCCTCACCCTTCCGCGGCTTGATCCAACCCAGGTCCTGGTGGGACCTTTAGGGGTGTTGAGTTTGGAGGCTTTGAGGGCTGGAAACTAGGGGGGATGGGGCTGAGCCTGGGGATAACATGAGAAAAAGGAGGCAAGGGGGCCTCTGATTGCTGTCTCCTGGAGGAACTGGAGCATGCCCAGAAACAATAAATGTCCAGCAATGATTTGATGCGAGTTGGGATGGAAAAGCATCATAGAGGGTGCGTCTGAGACAAGCTCTCACTTTAAACTTCAGTGAACTCTTGAACAAATGCTTGTGCATTTGCAAAGCTGTGCTCCATATGGGCCAGGGCTCCTTGGAGAGGGGGGTGTTCCCTCCCTGGGGATGCAGAACCTGCTCAGGACACCTTTGGCCAGAGCTGCAGATGGGGAGAGGTGAGGTCAGGGCTGGCTGGGCTGATGCAGGAGCACAGGAGGGAGCAGAGGGGATGTGCTGCCTCAGCTCCCCGTTATTCTGGGGGGCACTCAGGACCACACCTGGCAGGGAGCAGGTCCATGCGTGGCACTGCTGGCAGGATGCTTCAGCCTTTGTGTGTGCAACAGCCTTTGCATCCAAAGTGTTCCCCAGAACATCTGCCTTGCATGATGAAGGCTGCAATATATTGTAAGAATGAGCTTTAAATTTAGAGGAAGAAGCAAAAACTACTCCCAGGTTACTACAGGTAAAACTGGAGACACCAACCATCACCATCCATCACCTCTCTGGTCCCAGGCAGTGATGGGGACAGAGCTCCGTGTCCCAGCTGGCACAGCACAGGCTATGAGCAGTACTAGAAGGGGACTCGGGTGGGGTTTGGGTCATCTCCTGGGATCTCACAGCCTTTCAAAGCCCCTGACTGATTTCAGCACCCTTGGCTTGGCTGTGGGGCTGAGCTCTCCTGCAAAGCCCGAGGTCCCTCATGGCATGGCAGCCAGGCAGCTTTCCTTGTGCAGGAGCAAACAGAGCAGCGGGGCCAGCTGGGACCGGAGCCCCTCGGTGCTGCACCTCCATCACAGGGACATCACGGCTCACCGGCTCCCACTGCCCTTTCTAGCAAATTCTGCATATCTGGCTGGAGCCCCGGCTCCAAAACCCTCTCTGCGGGGCTGCAGGTGGACAGCTCAAAAGACCAAGGGAAGGTTTTAATCCTTCACTGACCTAAGCAGATTACTGTTGCTTCCCAGGCTAAGCATCTCTGAGAGGGTGACACTGGGTGTGCACGTGGAGGCGGTGGCTCCTCAGCAGTGAGAGGAGCAGGAGGTGAAGAGTGAAAGAATAACAGCAAAGCAGGAAAACCTCCTAAGAAAATCCATTTCCTAATGTCTACATGGGTCAGATTCCCTGCCTTGCCTGCCCCACTGAAGGCAGTGGTGATGGGGTTAGGGAGATGCTCTGACTTCCCATTCCCTGATCTACCAGACATCCCAAATACTTTCCATCCCAGCAAGTCTCACTCAGCCTAGTCGTTTCTGGGGGGCTAGAGACAGTTGGTCCCAAGGTGGTGGGAAAGGGCGAACTGTGCAGAGTGTGCCTGGAGAACACTGGGCTTTGCAGAGGAGTTTGCATGGCTGGGGAGCCTCTGTCCCCATTACAGGTGTCACAGCATGCAAAAAACACCAGGGAGAACTTCTGGTGCTGCAGGGCCTGACCTCCCCTGTGTCTGACCACCAGCACCACCCAGGGATTTTCCATCTTGGCACAAAGGTGCAGAGCTGAGCTGGGAGCCCTGATCCCACCTGGTCGCAGCAAGTGGCACTGGTGGCAGCCAGCCCTGGGCATGGAGCAGTGCTAAAATCCAGAAAACACCAGTGAAATTACCCCCATGGCTGTAAATACCACCCAAATAGATTAACCACTCATCACTGCTGCTCTGCATGTGTAGCCAAGGGGAGCTGTTCCCTGCATCCCCAAGCATCCAGAAATACAGGGAGTTATTTGGAGAAGGGAAATCCCTGTTTTGTTGTGGGGAAGGGTGCAGGGGAATGAGAGGGGCATGGGGAATCTGGGCCAGGACTTGTCTGTTGCTGTCCATGCCCAGCGCACAGGAGCTGAGCCCTGAGGTCAGGCAGGTAAAGGGCTCTGGGGTCTGTGCAGTCACCTGGAATAAGAGGCAGAGGAATGTGCGGGGACTGTGGCCTCACTGAGCGGGTTTGGGGAGATGCGGGTTAAAAGAGGAGGGTGCAAGTACCTCCCAGGGCCCTTATGGGGAGCAGTGATCCTCTGGGAATGGGATGTCAGTCCTCAAAATAGTGATGCAACAGAGGGAAGAAGAAGCATCTCTCTCCTGCAAGGCTTGCGTGGCCCTCAGGCTTGGCAGGCAGCACCCAGCCAGCCCAGTACCACCTCGCCGAGCCACACGGCTCCTCCTGCGGTTTCCATCCAGGGCTTCTGCAGCACGGCAGGGGGGTCCTGCACACAAATACTCATGTGTAGATGGTCCCTGCATGCACAGCGAAAAGTATCTGAAACAAACAGCACAAGCCCTCCAAATCCACTCCAGCATCGTTCTGGGGAGGGAGTGGAGAGAGGCCGGATGCGGGCAGCCCTGCCCTCACACCCAATAAAGCGTAGCTGTGTCTGGTTTGTATCTAAAGGGGAAAAGAAAGAGAATCTCTGAAACAAGATTCCTTACATGACAGCATGCTGACATGCTCCGGAGTGATTTTGGCAAGAAGCGGGAAAGCGAAGCAGGAGCTGGGGTTTGCAGGATCGTGCAGGCAGAGGGGGGCTGCGGGGCTGCTGTGCTCCCCGGCCCCGCACCGTCCTTGCCGCCCTGTCCTGTCCTCAGTGCTGACCCTGCCAGGGCACTGCTCTGCTGAAAAAGGAACTCTCTGTAATGTGGGTCTTTGGGGTTTTATTTCCCCCCCCTCTTTCTCTCACCGCCATCCCTCCATCCCTGGCTAACCCATCGGTGAGGGGGTGTCCAGCAGCCTGGAGGTTTGGTGCATGCCAGTGGTGCAGGTGGGAATCCCCAGCCACTGACAGGTCAAGTGGGCATGGTAACTCTGCCAAGTTCCATGGGGAAAAAAGGGGAGCAGGGAAACATCAGGCTCCCTGCAAAAAGCCTCCTTCTAACCCCATCAGCCCTTGGGTTTTGCCCTCGAACAGCAGCTGGGAGGGAGCAGGCAGGGCATCACATCCCAGAGTGCTCGGGGAAGCAAGGGCCGCACTCCCGTTGCTCCCTGGGGATGTCCCCCCCAGAGCCATCCCTGTGGTTTAGGACGTCGGTTCCCAGCCTGCACCCCCTCAAGCTGCTTCGCATGACGCGCCTGGTACCCTCACAGTGCGTTTTGGCACAGGACTTGTTTACGAGCTGTGGCTTTGGCGGTGGGCTCTGCCCCATGCGTTAGCCACGGGGCTGGATGCCGGCAGGATGGGGCTGGGGGCCATGGGCACTGCTCCCACCAACAGGCGGGGGGGCGGGGGGATTTGCAGGCACTTTTTCAAGCATCTGGCGGTTGAATATTTATGAAGTAGGAGAGCAAACCAAACACTGGGAATCAAAGGAAACCGAACCTGATACTTGCAGTTGCTAAAAGAGTCAGGAACTGGTTTCTTCCCACCGGCTGTGGGGCAGGAGCAGCGTGTCCCCCGAGACAGCGGGGCGGGAGGCAGCAGACAAACCCATCAGCCAGCTCCATCCCAGCAGGGCCAAGCCGAACTGGTGTAACCTGGAGCAGCTGCATGGCAGCCACGGTGATTTACATCCAGCCCCGAAATATTCATCGCCTTCAGCAGGATCCTGCTCCTAAGGTCTTTTTAGAAATGCAGTGCTGTCCCTGCATGGGTCTGGTGCAAAGAAAGAGCTGCTGCTCCCCTGCCTGCAGACAGCTGGAGCTTGGGGAGAGCTGCAGCCAGTGCTGCCAGGGGCGTAGGTAAATCCCTGCCGTCCCAGCCCAGCCAGGAGAGGAGGAAACCTCCAGGCAACCGTTTCCAAATGGGCTCAGCATTTCAGAAACGTTGGGAGCTCTGTACTGCAGCACTGGCACAGGCAGTGCAGGAGGCCAGGGTTCATGCAGCCTGGGTTTATTTCTTCAATCTTTCTGCATTTATTTATTTAGTTTTATTTTAATTATTTTTAATAGTTTCTCTGAGTGCTCCCTGGGGCCTTTTTTCTTATTTAGGGACTTGAGGAAAGCTGGAACAGAAGGGAAATATTATCAGCCAAGCTGGGATTTCGACCGCATGCAGGAGTTTTGTGACAGGTCCTCCCCCATGCCCGTCACCACCCTCCACCCACACTCATACACTGCCAAAGCCAAGAAAAGGGTTTTCTCCAGCCGCTCAGCCCTGGGGAGCGCAGCAGCCCCCCACCCTTCCCCTGGCCCAGCTGCTACCTCTGCGTAAGCACCAACACTTTGCCTCTGACTTGCCTGTGTCCCTGCTTTGGGGCAGCTGGTAAGATCCTGCCCGCCCATTGCAGGAGGTGTTGCAATGGGTAGTGATGACTTTATAATTTTGTACAACAGAGAGGACCTCAAGCTCAAATATCCCGTGTTTACTGGTGCTGCAGTGTCCTCCAGGCTTCTTCTTGCTGGTGATTCCAGACCCATCCTGGTGCTATCCATCACCCCTCCCAGCCACCTCCACCTGCCCAGTGCCTCTGGAGGGGTCAGGACCCATTTCCCCTTTGATAGCTCCAGACCCTCAGCTTTTTAAAACTCCCAGAGTTTTATTGCCAGCTCCTTTGGCTGAGTTTTTATGAGCCCACACCCCGGTGGTGTCTGTAGAGGGGGAAAAGCTGGTTAGGAAAATGCCTGGTCTTGACATGCTGGAGCCCATGGGAGCTGGGAAAAACAGTAGGTCGAGCAGCGGCATTTCACCTGTCTGCGTCATCCCAGCCTCAGACAATGGCAAGGCAGGTATACAACCCCACTGGGTGTCCCGGCCGGATCCCCCCCTTTCTCCATGGCCTCTGCTCCCACTCCCACCTCCTCTGCTCCATGTCCCTCCCTGCAGCAGAGGTAATCTGGACAAGGAGCCCAGATTTGACATCATCCCATGAAAACAGGAGAGTTTCAACGTGTGTGATGGAAATAATGCAAACGCAACCCATCTGTTGGAGGCTTTCAGTGAGTTCCCATCCCATTCCCAGCTCTCCATCCATCCTCCTGCCCTGGGCTGTGCAGTGCTGGGATGTGGGTGGCATTGCTGGGGCAGCAGGGAACAGGTCAGTAAATCACTTTTCTAATGGGAGATGATACACTGGGGGCTCTGCAGTGTCCTGCAGCACCCTGGAGATGCTGTCAGGAGGGCACGGGATGCTGGAGGCACTGCCAGCTGCCTGCTCATGCAGGTATTGGGCTAACTCAGAGAGCCATGCAGCGGGCAGTGATCCTGGGGATGGGGTGCCCAGGGAGCCCACAGGTGTAACAGCCACAGGGAAGGGCTGGGTTCAGGTCCAGGCAGCCTGGCAGCCCTTCATCCCCTCCTGCCAGAGTGGTCCGGTGGGGCACAGAGTGGGATGGGGAGGATGAACGTCGCTGTGGAAAAATACATAACAACAATTTAATAAGACCCCCCCCCCCCCAAAAAAAAAAGTCTCCCAGCTGGGATTCATCAAGTAGAGTTTTCCAGGAGTAATAATAAGGAAAGCAGACCCCAGCCAGCGCAGTAATACCTTCGTGCGGGCCAGGGCGAGGTGTGCTCCTGGGAAAGCGGGCTGAGCCACCCAGCTCCCACAGCACAGGGACCACGGTGCCTCTCCAGCCAGGACACTGCCGGGATGCAGCGCCGTGGACAAGGGCTGTCTTGGAAAGCCATGTGCATGCAGAAGAGCACGGGCAGCAGCCCTGCGAGCAGCCCCTCCACCTAGAGCTGCCCTGACGGGGGAACAGGCTCCCGTTCCTTCCCAGGACTGGTGGTATTAAGCCTAAAAAGGGAATTGTTGGAGTCTTTACCAAAGAAGGAAGGTTAGCTGTGCTGCCGGCAGGCAGAGCTGGCAGGAGGGATGCTGAGGCACAGCCCGCAGGTTTGGGGGCTCTCCTGCTTGTCCTGGGCTCCCCTTGAATGCATGATCCAGCCCAGAGGTGCTGTGGAGGCTGGTGCTGTGCACTGTCCTCCTCGGGGCACTGCAGGGACTGAGCTGCCCGGACCCTGTGCATTGCCTGCAGCAGGTGTGGGGGGGGGCAGTGGGGGATGAGACCTGCAGTTCCCTCCATAAATTCACCTCATTCCTTCCCTGCCTGCTCCTGCATGTGTTTAAGCAACGTCCCACAGGGAGAGAAGAAGGAGCCATACCCCAGCCCCTCCACCCTCCATCCTCCAAGCCCCTTGGTACCAGGTGGGGCAGCAGAAGAGAGCTCTGCCCTGGGGCATACAGAGACCTTCCACTGCCCTGCACCCCTTGGAGGGGTCCTGGCACCTCTTCCCAAAGTGGCAGATTTATTTGACACCTCCTCATCCCTCTGTCCTTGTCACCATCACCAACAAACTGCAGGTCAGAGACAGGGAAAGCATCCTGTGGCTGGAGAGCCACGCCACAGGACTATGTCCTGTGACGGTCCCAGCAAGGACCAGCCAGAGGTATTGCCTGGGGCAAGGGCTCCCAAGCTGTTTTATAATGAGAGGCTGCAGCTCTTGATGGGCTACAGGTCAAATGCATGGTTATTAGAACTTAGTAAATGCGGTTTTAACAACCATCTGGCACTTCTTTTATATGCAATAACCATCCCATTACATCGAAATAAAATCCACATTTAAGGCACTTAATTGCACAACTGGCCTTTAGCTTTTTCTCTCTCATCTCATAAAAAAAAAAACACCTTCCCATTTCCATCTGTCATAGCAGAAGAGCTCGGCTGCAGGTCTCCAGCCTCCTCTTGAGGCTGGGCTGGTGCATGTGGGGTTTTTCAGCCCCAGAGAAAGGTGATGGAGGTCCTCAAGGGACTTCAGGGAGCCCAGCCAGCTCTGGTGCCTTCCCCTGGGATGGTGGTGGGATCAGCCACCCTCTTGGAGGGGTCCCCAGCATCCCTGGGGATTGTATGGTCATCTTCTGATACAGACTAGAGCAGGGCCAGGGCAAGGTGAGAGACTCATCTGATAGCTTGAACAGAAAAGAAATGCCATATATCAAGGGACGTTAAGATCATTTTAGTTTGGCTTAGCTCCAGTCCTGGGAAAAAACCTTCCCCTCAGCCCAGTTTCTCCCCAGGAAGGGCAATGGGACAGGAAATGCCATCGCAGCTGGCCGAAATGTGTCATTTGGTTACTGCAAAATGTTAAATGATGCAAACCCAACGAGGCAAGGCCATTTCTGGGTCAGAATATCAAAATCAGACATTCTGCTGCCGATCATTTTTTCCTTTCCTCAGGAAAGCTACAGTGACAGGATTTTGCAACATGCTTCAGGGGAGCTACATCTCCCATGGGAAAACGGGGGAGGAGTAACCCAGTGCAAGGGGGGCATCCCCAGCGTGGGAGATGCCCTCGGCACAGATGCATGCCTGTATCCTCATCCTATCATGCCCATCTGTGATAGATAGTACCTGTATCCTCCCACAGGTACCCATCCGTGTCATGAGCATCTTCTGTGTTGAGGCGGTCAAACATGTTCAGGCTCAGTAATTGGAGATTTAGGTGAGATTGGTGGTTTGGCACTGTTGAAACAGAGCTGATGGGCAGCGTGTCTCGGCTGGGCTTTACAAACCACCACAAATCTGTGCCAGCCACACCTTGGTGCCACCCAAAGAGGAGCCAGTACCACATCGCGGCTCCAGTGCAGAGGGAGAAGCAAGGGTGGCTGGCAGAGTGGGGAGCAGGCTGCCTTCTCGGTGGTGGCTTTCCACATTTAGAAGCTCTCCAGCCCTCTCATTCCCCCAGCGAGGCCAAAAGCCTTGTCCACGCTGCACCAAATGCCCCTAAACCCAGGGAGTGCAGAGGCGAGGGGATGGCGGGTGAGCGGGAGCTGCATCGGCTCCAGGGGATCTTCCCTGGAAAGCAAAAAGCACGTTCCCAGTGCCCTCTGCAGGAGGAAGCACAGCCCTTTTCCCCAAATTTTGGGGCCTTCCAGGAGGGCAGTGAGCAGCGGGACGGGTGTCTGTCACAGGCAGCTTGCTGTGTCCCCCATGGGACAGGGACCTGGAGGCCCACATGTCCGTCCCCAGGGGCTGGCACATGGATGCGTGCATTGCTCCACTGCAGGAGCCTGAGGTCCCCGCTGGCGTGGTTGTGGCCATTCCCAAGAGTCACCTGCAATAATCAACGTGGGGCAAACAGACGGGGCTGTTTATTCCCAGAGGGAAATCCAGCTTGGTTAACTGACAGGTTTGCATTTCGCACAGCAGAGCTGGGGCTTAACCTTACACTTGCTTTTTTGTCTCTTTTTTTATTTGGTACTTAGGGAAAAACAAGGGGTAAGAAATGAAGTGATGAAAATAAGGCTCCCCTGAAGCAGGGATTGCTGAAACAATCCCTTAAAGCTTGCACGCCTCCATCAAGGAATATGATGGAGCAGCGTTGCACAGACTTGTTCACTTGTCAGGTCCCTTCCTGACACTGCTGCTGCCCCGGGGAGCTGCCCCCTCCCCACTGACCCCACACAGGAGCAATGGCACCGGTCCCGGCGTCCCACCGATGAAGCTCATGAGAAATGCCCGGTCCAGGCTGTCAGAGCTGGCCCATCCCACCGGGAAGCGTGCAGCCGGACACTGCCCTTTATGCCCCTGTATTGCTGGGAAGAGAAAGCTTTTTGGGGAGCAGCAGCCAAGGAACCAGAGGCTTTGCCAGAGGCTGACTGTGGCGCTCAGCTGCAATTAAGAGCAGGTGATTACAGCAGAGGTGATGGGAGAGGCTGGCACCCACTGCCAGTCACTCGGGGGTGGCAGGGGTAACGGTATCCCAGCGTATCAGCAGCCCCACACTGCTCACTGGCAGGTCCAATGAGTCCCAGGGCATTTGGGGGTTTGCAGATGCCCCAGGAGACCACTGCCCTTCGCTGGGGTAGGCAAGCGCCTTCCCAGCACAGCTGCAGGGAAGGTGCCAAGACACCTGGAGCTGGTGGGACAGCGGGAAATGGTGCACTGGTGCAGGAGCTCCAGAAGGCAGGGGCTGGTGTCGCACGACAGCACGGTATGGCATGACGCAGCACGGTATGGCATGCAGCATGGCACAGGGCAACAGGAACCAGCACGGCAGGAGGTTGCATGACACACCATGGCATGGCACAGTGTCATACAAGGTGACACAGCACATCATGGCATGGTGCGGCATCATACAACGTGACGTGGCACAACACAGCACAGCACACCATGGCATGGCATCACACAGTGTGACACAGCACATCATGCCATGGCACGGAAGCATGATATAAAATGACAGGCATAACATAACGTTAACATAAATTAACAAACCCTTAAGCTAACAAGGGCACTGCACGCGGCCCACCTTCACGCCGCTTCCCCTTTAAGGCGCCCCGGCGCGCTGAGCGCCGCAGACGGCTCGGCCAATCAGCGCAGCCCACATCCTCGCCAGGGGCCGCCCCCGCCCGCCGCCGAGGGCCGCCGGGAGGCCCGTACCACTGCCGCCGCCCAGGGGAGCTGCCGCTGCCTCTTCTGAGGCGACCCCGCCGCCGCCCGGTCCCTGGCCGCCTCGCGCCAGCCCCCTGCCATTTGCGCTTTCTCACAGTTTTTCGCCGTGTCTCCACCGGGCGTCCGTGGGGCTCAAGCCCCCTCGCAAAATACGCCGTCCCCGCCGCCTCCCCGTGGCGCGGGCGCGATGGGGCGGGCCGGGGGGCGGGGCCCGGGGCGGAAGCGGCGCCGTGGCCCAGGTGGTGGGCGGCATCATGGCGGCGCCGGGTGAGGCGCGGGCCGGGCGGGGAGGGGGCTGGGGAGGGCGACGCGGCTGGGAAGGGCCGCGGGGTAACTCGCTTGTCTCTCCGCAGGCCCGCGGCTGCGTGTGGCGGCGGCTCTCAGCCTCCTCCTCCTCGCCGGTGCCCAGGCCCTGGCCCCCAGCCACCGCCTCACCGCCCGCGACCTGGCCCGGCTGCGGGCGGCGCTGGAGCGGCCCTTCGCCGACGTGCAGGCCGCCTTCTACTCCATCGTGGGCCTCGGCAGCCTGGGGGTGCGGGTGGCGGACGAAAAGGTGAGCGGCCGAGGGCCTGGGAGGGCCGCTCCGCGGCCCGCGCCCCGCCGCGGGCTGCCCTGGGCGCCCCAGGCCCCGCGCAGGGGCTAGAGCGCTGGCAGCTGTCGGCGCGGCGCAGCGCAGCGGCGAAAGACGAGGCGAAATGAGTTTATCTATGAGCTGCGCTTCGGCTGCACGCTGAGGAAATGTAAAGCGCACATGTGTGATGTCCTTAGCAAGTAGCGGAGCGAATCGTTAGTAATTACTGACAGTCCTTGGGGTGTGCTGTTTGAATAAACCGCATCTTTGTCAGAGCGGGGACTGCTGTGTGCTCCCGCACACTTAGAGCCTTTACACGGTGGTTTCAGGGCTTGCCGCTCCGTAGACTGTTCAGATATTGCTGTAGTTACCAATTTGTTTCACTGTTTTGTGAAAAAAAAAAAAAAAAAAAAAAGGCAAAAAAAAACCACCAAAAAAAACCCCCAAACCTGCCTGTGGCATGTTTGCTTCACCATCCTGTTAAATAGAGTTTTCATTGCTTTGTTTCGCTTCCAACATCAAATTCAGCCCAGTCATGTGACCTTGCTGGTTTTGTATATAAATATGTACCCTTCTGTGCAGACTAGAAACAAAAGCTTGTGGTATCAGCATGATGCTTACTGCCCTTTCATGCCTTTAGGCATTTCTAGTTCAAATGTTGCAGGCTGTCTTTGTAACAACCTGTTTACATAGGCATGCCTGCTTATGTGCGCATGCATGCTTACCTATGCACATCAGCTGTAAAACATGTGTTTGTTCTTTCCTCAAATTCAGCTAGTTCCGTGGTTCTAAACCCTTTTGACTTAGTTTCTCTTTGAGTCTTGTGCATTTGCACCACAAACTCGTAACTGTGAGAGTCCTGAAGATGCTGCGGTTCACTACACTGGACACCTTGTTGTGGCTGGTTACTGGTCATCTGCGAGCTAGGCTGAGAATTGCTGCTTCCATTTATCTCAGCATGTCCGGGGTTTTTAATAGTTCCTAGTGTTGCCAATGGTAATACACCCTTTGCTTTGCAGGTAAACAGTAATTGTTTATTTGTTCTTTGAAGGTTTGTGATGAGACTTTTTTTTCTGGACAGTATTCCTCTTCATGGGGTGAGACTTTAAAAGGTAGAGGTAATAAAAATAATAGCTAGGCATAGCACTTGAATGTATATCTGTATTCCTAGATAACTGTAGCATGAAAATCCTGTCCTACTTGTAAAGGCCTATGATCCACGTGCTCAAAAAGCAGTGATTTATGTATGAGCAATTGAAATCTTCATTATTTTCTGGTTGAAATGAAATCTTAATGATCTATCTAGCTAGCTGTCAGTTAATAATAAGCTGGCTACAGATTAATGAGCAGTCTCATTGCTTGCCTTCATACGGTAGCTCCTTACCTGACTTGTCTTTCTGTATGCTTTGAAATTTTATATTTTGCAACCATTAATGACTGATACACAGCTGGGAGGGAAACTTGCCCTCAGAATTTCTATTCATCTGTTCACTGTCCTTGGAGATTTTCCCTATTAAGTATACCCAAGGGATTTTTATTTTTATAGGTTCTATAATTATACTCAATTTAAATTTGAATTCTCATTGAAGTAGAGTTTATGTGAAAATCACTTATGTCTTTTAGCAGGAGCCACCTTGTGCAGCACTTAGCAAAGTAGGATCTGGAGGGTTCTAGGCTCTGCTCTGTCACAAATATTACTAGGGATTTTGTTTGCTTGTTTTCAGTATAAAAATGAACACTAGTGTACATGAAATTGTCTTGGAGTATCATTAAATCTCCTCCCAGTGCCTTAAGTCAAGACTGTTGCTGTAAGTTAACTTCTGTTTCTTCACAGGCTGCGTGCAATTTTATCAAATCTCATGTGGACTCCAGCAGTGTTGATTCCCTCTTCTATGCTGCACAGTCCATCCAGGCCCTGTCTGGCTGTGAGGTGAGTTTGGAGCCCTGAGCTCCACAGACAGACGTTACCAAGGAAATATTTACCTTGATATTTTTCTTGGGTTTATTTTATGCATAACTTCTACTTTTGCTTTCTTTTAGCAGGTTGTACTCTGTTGTGTCATATGTAAATAACTTCTGAAGTGTCTGGGATTACTCTGTACAAGGCAAACTGTAAAGATACATGAAGCAAGTATTTGGCCCAGAGTAATTCTGAAGGGATGTTTCTTGATTAAATATTGGTGGCTAAGAAGAAAAGAGCCAGCACATTTAATTAGAATTCACAGCAGCTGTGTCAATTAAAAACTCTTTGGGTGGATGATAAACTGTTTGGATGTAAACCCTTTGCTGGAACACTGCGATAGTACAAATGCAGGCTAGCCTTGCTGAACTGTGGGTGGGTTATCCAAGCCCTGTTTTTCATCGGTACCACCAGCTGCTGCACAATGATGTGATGCCAGATGAAAATCAGTAGCAGGTTACTGTGATAAATCTAAACCGTGGATTATCCTGACTATATGATAATTGACAGCAAAACTTAGGGATTTAATTAATTAAACTAAAAGTTAATGATAAATGGCTTTTCTTCATAAGTTCACCAGTCAAGCGTATTGCTTCAGGAAGAAACCAGTGGTGACTAGAAGGCCTTGTTTTTACAAGTGTGAATCAACATGTTCCCTGTGTTCTTCCTCAGGTTACCATTTCAAATGAGACCAGGGAGCTGCTGCTTGCAGCTGTCAGTGAGGATTCCTCCATCACCCAGATCTTCCATGCTGTTGGGGCCCTGAGTGGCTTTGGCCTTCCTTTGGCATCTCAGGAAGCACTCAGCGCTCTTACTGCTCGTCTTGGCAAAGAAGAAAATGTGCTGGCGTAAGTCTTTCAGATGGAAGTGATTCACTGTTGCATGCTTATCCTCTAGGTAGTTGGATTTTGGAGTAAAGAGTATTGTAACGGTTTTTTGCATATAGATGTAGTAGAGTAGGTGCTGTGTTTTCATTTGATGTATCCGTCCAGTTCATTATTGTCCCTCTGGGTGAATGAAAAATACGGTTTGGGGCTATTTTCTGTGTGATTTTGCAAATGGGCTTGTGTATTCAGTTTAGTTATGGTAATGGTCTGTAAAGAGAACATGCCCCAAAGAAGCCTCCTCTTTTAAAAAAATCACAACAGATTTTTGACTTTATTCTCAGCCATGGTTCTGTGTTGTGTATGGTTGCAGTAGACTTGATGCTCCTCCTCAGCCCTGTTTCTAGGTTGGGATGCCTGTGTTGTGAGATGGAAAAAACACAGCAGTAAGCAGAAGGAATCTTGGTATTTATCACCAAAGAATTAAGTAGTTTTACTGTGAAATGAGAGAACAGAGCATTCCTTAAAAGCTGGGGAAGAAAGCGAAACTAAAACTTGCTTTTTGATGAAAAGAATGGATTTGTGGAAACCTCAGTAGCAAGTCTGGGGATCTGTGCTGTGCAGGGATCAAAGTTTGGTTTCTTCTCTGCCTTTGAATCTCTGAGTTTATTGCAGCATTGATGCAGCTAAGGTGGCACTCTGTAATGAATTCTAAGTTTCCACTAAATCACTTCAGATTCATTGTCTTGAGTCAACTGAATGCAGTAACAGCTGTTTTACACTTCATTCAGAATAGGAACTGTAGTAGCTTTGATTTAAATTATGTTTGGCTTTTAAGGAAGGAAAAATCATACGGTTGTTTTGTTTGTTTTTGTTTAAGAACCATCCAGGCTTTGGAGACGGCATCTTACTTGTCCCAGCAGGCAGATCTAAGTGGCATTGTTGAGGAGATAGAGGTAGGAACATGCTATGCTCTCTAATTATTCAGGAATTTTTTAGTACTACAGAGGTCTAACAGATGTATTGATGTGAAACACAAAATGAAAAACCAGCCTGGCTAATTTCTTGCCTGCATAATGTGGGTTGGCTTGGCTCTTCCTTCCTAGCAGATATTTCTTCTGGGCTTTTTAACTGTTTCATAGTGGCCTGAAACACAGAAAGTCATGACTTTTAAATACCATTAAATCCACTAAATGCTGAAGGTTTCTTTTTCTTCCTGTTTCTAAACAACTTACAAAATACATCGGTGATCTCAGACAGATACTGTTGATTACAGACCTGACAGTAAACTTCTGTGTTTTAAACACAGTAAACTTCTGCAATTTACATTTTAATAACTTTCTGTCAGGATCTTGTTGCTCGTCTGGATGACTTGGGTGGAGTTTATCTGCAGTTTGAAGAAGGAATTGAGACTACTGCACTGTTTGTTGCTGCTGCCTATAAGCTGTCAGACCATGTGGGTACAGAGCCAGCAATGAAGGAGGTCTGTATCTGCCTTTTCCTCCCTTGCACACTAGCTCACAAAAAGGATCAGCCTGGTCATTGTTGCACAGCGCAAGAGGCCAGTATAACTGGTTAGTATGTCTACTGGAAAAAATGAGCACACTCAGTGCAAAGGGACATGTCAGAGGGAATGCTAAGTAACAGAGTCTAGAGGAAATTCCACCTTCGAGCTCACAGGCTGAATTTGGTTTGTTTCTTCCTTTTTCAAATGTACAGAAGGAAATTGCATGTGCAGCCTAGTTTTTCTTTGTTTATTGAGACAAGCTGTGTGAAAAAAAAGTCTTGTTTCAGAGTTTGCTCTGGTATTTGGCACTTGTCTAGCACTTTCCAGTATTTCAAAGTGTTTTGCAAATGTTATTTACCTGTGAGGAAATGCAGGCACCCTAGTTTGGGGTGCCTGAAAGAGGGCCAATATTAGTACCATACGCCTACAGGAATCCAGATGCAAAAACTTGTTTAAAATAAAAACTGTTGGAAATTCCTTTTGAGCTTGATTAAGCTAGAAATCATTATTGCAGGCTGTGCACTCGGTAATTTTTTTTCCCCACAACGAGTTAACTGAGGTAGATGTACTTTTGATTGAGAATGGCAGCTCCTTGAAGCACAAGCCAAAGTGGCAGGGTTGAGACAGAAGCCAGTGTAAGACATCTGAGTTCGTTCCTGGCTCTCTTCCATGCTGCTGCCAAACAGACTAATGCAAAGTAATTTTGCTGTCATTTTTGAGGTGGTGATTCTGCTACACACAATTCAAACTGTCAGCATCCAAATGATGTTTAAAAAAAAGACCAATTAAGGAAAATTGTTTAGTGTTGTTTCAGAATTGTTCTGTCAGAAGTGCTGTTGTTGGGTCTTAAAGCTTTACCTCTTGTGAATGGTGAGAGTGCCTCCAGAATGCCACAAAACTCTCTTTAAAAATTAACATACAGTATTTGAAAAAATAGCTCCCTTCCCCCCCACCATTTGAATGAGTGTCAGTTGCTGATTAGGCTCTGGAGCTATGCCATGCCCTCAATATAAATGAAAAACACTGCAGGATTTGCACTAAGAAGTTTTGTAGCATCTGTCTGGATGCTTTCTCTAGTTGTGATGTATGTTGGTGCTCATTAATACAAGTAGTAGGGTGAAAATTTGAGATGCAGAGGATTTCATTTAAAAGCATTCTTTGTAGGTGTATGCTATTGCTTTATTTGGGATTGTCTTTGATTATTCTCATTTCTGATTAGAATTTAGCCCACAATCCTTGCTTGGATCAAAGTACAGGTTACCAATGCTTCTGTTTTCCAGACTAGCAGGGAATGATGGAGTAATCTATCTAACATGGCATACATACCCTGCGGAGTGTGCTGCAGATGCACTAACTCTACATAGTCAGACTGCAAAACCGGTTGGGGGACATGGTCCCACTCCTACTTTGGAGAGAACAAATTAGCTTTGGCACATCCCAGAGCCAGAGCTGGCTCTGTGCTCCTGGTGGTACTGCTTTAAAGCTAATCCTCTTAGCTTGAGGACACTGCTGAGCCTAAGGGGATAAGCCGGCATGGGCCTAGACTGGCTCTTTCCAGAGCCATTAGGATGCTTTGCATCATCACTCTGTGGCCTTCCCAGCTTGGCAGGTAGCCAGGGCATCCAGCCTAGTCCTCCTCCACTGGATGAAGACAACTGCATGGCTCCTAAAGCCAGATTTGTCTTTTTGCAGCTGCATGAAGTCTGGGTAGTTGAACTGACGGCATCTTCCATTCTGAAACACATAGTTAGAAGCAGGAGATCCAAATTCTGTTTTTGGAAGTTTGTAGCACAATTACAGTGATTGTGGTTGAAACCACCCAGCCAAGAATAAGAATGCTAATGTGACATTCAAAAAGCAGCTAATTTTGGGTTACCTCGTAACTTGAAATACTTTTAAAGCAAATGGGAAATTAAACAGTCTTTTAAACATCAGAATGATGTTTTTATTAATAACATTATAACTGAGCCAGTTTGCAGTGTTGTGGGAAGCTGCTGGTGCTTATATGTGATTTGATTTTCCTCTTTCAGGATCAAATTATCCAGTTAATGAATGCAATTTTTAGCAAGAAAAACTTTGAGACACTCTCGGAGGCTTTCAGCGTTGCTTGTGCTGCAGGTTCTTTATCCCGGAACCACTACCACTTGCCTGTCATTGTTGTCCCTGATGGACCTGCAGCTGTCTCTCACCATCAGCCCGTACTCAGGGTGAGTCCTTAGCCCCAAATCTTAACTCATCTCTTGGCTCAGTCTTTAGTAACATAGGTCTGGGCTGACTGAATGTATAAGGTGATGTCTTTTGTGTTTAGCTCCAGGAGTCAGGTTCTAGTAGATCCGGGGGTTTAGTGCTTTTATAAAGTGATTCTTAGGAGCTTCTGCTTACCCAGGGTTTACCAGACAGCACCTCGAGAAGGCACTGCGTGGAAGTCAGCTCTGCTAATTACAAACTGTAGCTTTTCCAGTTATGTTAGAAAGAACTAGGTGAGTCTGGCATGCTGGGCAGGGGAAAATTCCTGTTGCGTAATACAGAGAGAGGGATAGCAAGTCATCTGTGCCGCTGCATTCCTTCTGGGACAATGGATTCATGGAAGTTCTTGTTTTTCTCTTGTAGCTACAAGTGACCAATGTTATGTCCCAGCCACTGACTCAAGCTTCTGTGAAGCTCGACTATGCCAAGTCTGCATCTAGCAAAGCCACTGTCCTTCAACAGACAGCATTTACTCTGTCGGGGTAAGAAAATAATCTTAATTTTTACAGTTCATAAGGCAAATGACTGTTGTTTAAATAGTGTTGGACTTACTTTCCTTATGTGTTCTTCCACCAGAGAGTTGTTTGTATGATGGAGAACTCAATGCTGTAGTTGTGTTTTGTTGGTAACAGGTGACTGAGCATCACATTTAGTAGTGATGGTGAATTTCTGTTTTTTCTTCTTTTGATTGGGAATGGGAAATTGCAATGCTCTTCTGACTTCAGGGGAATTTTGAAGAATTCTTTTTCTGCTGCACTTGGCAATATGAGTTTTGTGCTCCATTTGTCTGTCAGCCTGTTTAATCTGGCGTATTTGGAAACTTCTTGGTAGCAAGGTGTTACCTGTTTATAGGCTGCTGTTAGTGTCCTAGAGGGTGCTTAACACCTTTTTTTGTTATAGAGATGTCTTTGAGCTGAACTTCATGAATGTGAAACCTGCAAGTGGATATTATGATTTCTCTATCAGCGTTGATGGAGATAAGCGATTTATTGCTAACAAAGTTGAGGTGGGTATGCTTTTTGATGGCGTTTTAATTCTGTGACTATTCACTGAAACAGCTTTTTATTTATACCTGTTAAGGATGTTGCCAGTTGTACAGCATTTTTATCACGTATTTTTCTGTAGTGCAATGAATTTTGACTCGGGAGTATGGCAAATAACCAGATTGGTATATGATCAAAAGAGACTTGTGTAAATTCCAAAACTGATTTATCACTTCGATGCTGATCTGACAGCGTATGAACAAAAGCTAACAGTGGAAGTGTTTATATAGCAGCCCAAAGCAGCTATGCAAAAACAGTTTCTAAGAATGTTAGTTCTTCAGAGCATTCAAGATTGGAGTCTGTAAATCTCAAGGCTTGGCTAGCAGTTGTCTGGTGATTGCCTGATGTATGGAAGATGAGCATTTGTTGTCGGTTTGTATAAGCTCTAGGACGCTAGGAAAGAGTCAGGGGGGTCATCTTGGCATCTCCTAACTGCGTATATGGTGATGCTTTTGTAGTGGAGAAACAGTGACCAAAGCAAATGCACATGAAGTCTTCATTTCATGCATACATAACCCCATTTTTTGGTGGCAAAAGCTGTTATACCACAGCTTTCTGAAGAAAAGTTAAGTATATATAACTCTTCTTTATAAAAGAGTTTTTTACCTTCCTCAGATTTGTTACAGTGGGAAGAACGTGACCTCTGTGACTATTCATATAGTCACCCCAGTGTCAACAGCTGAGAATGCTCTTCTCCAATAATGTCTATTCCCAGGGTTAGTTTTTGCCCTCAGTCTCCTGTTTAAAGAAAAGATTAGCTTTTGAAGTCTTCCGTCATGGTCAGCTTGGAGTGGACATTTATTTTACAACTGCTGACCTTTATTCTGTGTATCAAATTGATGTTGTCATTGTATCAGTAATGGCACTTAGGAGCGTCAAAAGGGGATTGATTGGTCCTGCTTAAGCTTGCTGCTGGCACACAGAGGTACCGGTTAGGAATGTATTAACGCTGGGGCAGCTTTGTGCGAATCGCTTCTAATAAGACACATTGTTACGGGGGAGGACTGCTGGGGGAACTGCTTTTTTTTCCTTACCGTTATTAGCATTAATTGTCCTTAATGCACCATCGTTTTGACAGTAATGAGCTAAACCAGTGGGTTATTACTCCGGCAGAGACTACATTTCCTGGCATTAAAATATTTGAGAGATGTTTGTGTACTGTTCAGCTGGAGGGGCTGTGTGCAGCAGCTCCGAGTTGCTTTCACATAAGTTTAATATTTCATTAATCCACCTTTCTTTGCTCCCATCTTGGAACAAACTAAGGCTTTAATAAAAAATAGTCTACATGTTAATGGATCGATTTTCAGAGGTAACCTCTATCTTAAATTACACTTCTTGTACAGGAACTGCCAAGATTGTTGTGTTTGAAGTCTGACCTGAATAGTTTGGTTTATGTTTTTACATATTTCTCCCACAGGTTCCCTGTGAATTATTTTTCAGGGTGAGGGTGTGGGTCTGGTTCACATGAGCAAACCTGTAATAACAAATCGTAGTATATGATGAAAAATATCTTGGCAATGAAACTTTAATTCTCCAGGGGAGCATTTGTAAGCTGTGAGAACAAATGTGCTAATTAAAAACCACAGACTGCAGTAACTGCTTGTGTTTGAGAGAAGGATTGAAATCAGTCAAACCCACCGAGGTTCACTGCCTAGATGGTCTGTGGTTTGGGACTGGGGAGAGGGCAGGAAGTCATTTCTCTGCTTGGGGTTTATATTGCGCTTAGCACAAAGGAGTGTGATAAATGGCAGGGCCTTACTGGCTGCCCTGCACCAAGTGATGAATGCTGTGACTCCAAAGGAAAGCTTGCCGAACAAAGTGCAGGTCTGCAGGAATGCTTTGACTTTTGCCTGCTGGTAATAAAATCAGCCGAAACCTGTTAGGCTTCAGGAGCCAACAAAGGCATAACTGGTTGCTGTCCAGAGACCTCTCTCATCTCAAATTGCTATCCAGTAAGCAGAAGTACATATGCACGTGCAGTTTTAAGTTGTATCATATGTGATGTAATGTTTTAACAGCTAGTTTCTGCTGGTTCAAAAGGAAAATAGTTGGATCTAGATAGCTGGACTGTTTCACTAAAAACAGTTCTCCAAAGGGCAGCAAACTCCAGCATGACTGAGAAGCTTGTGTCTTCAGAGCTGGCTGCTTGTGCAGGGAGGAAAGGGATGGGTTTGGGTTAGTGACCGATGCAGGGGCTTTGCCAGAAGGTAAAGTGCTGTAAATCCTTCTGGTCAGGTTCTGTCTTTTGCTTAGTGTGAAACTCTGGAAGGGGACAGAAGAGCTAAAGCTTTTGCAGTGAACATGATTGTAATTAGTATAGGCAGAGTATTTTGAGTAATTTTCTGTTGTTTTTTGTTGCAGCTGAAAGTAAAAGTTTCCACAGAAGTTGGGATTACTAATGTAGATCTTTCTACCGTGGATAAGGATCAGAGCATCGCACCAAAAACAACCAGGTAAAACAACTCAGTATGTGTGATCCTTTAAGGGGCAACTCTGGCTCTAGACTGGAGGTCTTCTGAGCTTTAACTGCTTCAGCTAAACCAGAGGAATCTTGTATTGAAATAACTACAGAGTTATATCCATGCTGTTTCTCTTAAACCTGTGTGTTCATTGGGAGAATACTGATTATTTGTATAGGTGGTTTTCCTTAATACTGAAATAAGTACTAACAGAAGCCAGGCAACCTGAGTCTTCTGTTCCTCTATTGGCATCTCCATAGTGAAAGCAAGTTTAAAAAGTGTTTCTGGTATTATTGGGCTTCCACAGAGACGCTCTAAAGCAGCACGTGTGCTGTATTTGGGAGGTGTGGCTGTACCATTGCTATGTGTACTTCATGTAATCGGTTTTTTAACTGACATCAGTTAGAACGTAATGTGTGGAATTTAACTTAGGTTGCACAGCCTCGCTGAAGCCCCTCTGTGTTGGTACAGCCTTCCTGTGCTGAAGTTTGAGTGCCTGTTTTTTCCATTCTGCTTCCTTCGCACCTTTGATTGTAGTATAGCATTGGCTAAGTGGAATGTGGGGGTGTAGTATTAACAAAACCTTCCAGTGTTCCTTTGAACCTTACAACAAACAACGGTTTTACTTGAAAACAGGCAAGGTATGTAGCTCACAAAAATCCTACTACAAAAATGCCATTCATTTATTTTCATTAAATTTGGGGGGAAAGAGAAAGAAATCTTAGTTCACCTGACTTTTTGATAAAATAGCTCATATATGCTGAGTAGACTGCAGTGCTGCTAGAGAGTCTTGCATGCCTCTGTTTCTTTAAACACCAGGCCTTCTCTTGGAAGATCGCCTCAATTCTGTTTGTTTTTTTTCCTCCTAGGGTAGCTTACCCAGCCAAAGCCAAGGGCTCCTTCACTGCTGACAGCCATCAGAATTTTGCTTTATCCTTCCAGCTGATAGATGTGAACAGTGGAGCTGAACTTATCCCTCACCAGGTTAGGACAAATTTTTGTCATTGCTGTTTCACAAAGATGTTCCATCTTGGAAGTATCTGAGGTGACAGTTGCTTTTGAAAAGATTTGATAGGTTTTGAGAAGCCATATGTTTCTGTCATGAACTGTGAAAGATGGCTGATCTTGGTAGATGGGAAGTGGATTCAGTTCATTTGTTTTGGCTGTATGTTAAATGAAGCCTCTTCTGGCTCTGATACTATGTCTTACTTAACTCAACAAAATGGGTGCAGAGAGCCTGCACTGCAGAACCACAGTTCGGATTTTGTATATTGTATAGATTGTTTGCTGAAGAAGTCTTGAATGTAGAAATTTTTTGTAGTTTTATTTTTCCTGTATAAAATAGGGAAAAAAAAGGGGGGGGGGGGGGGGGGGGCGTGGACAACATAACACAACACAACAAAAGCCATACATGCATATGTCCCTATTTCATGCTGTCAGATACATCCAGCTGAGTAACATTCAATATATTGCCCTGTACCCCAAGTGGGCCACTGGATGGTCTTGGTCCTTTGTTAATGTAGTTACTCAGAGAGATACAGAACTTTGCTAATTTGCAGGTATCTAGACACTCAGGCTCCTAGTTTATACTCCCAACTTCAGTTAATGTTGTGCTTTTTGATGTGGGGGTAAATCTCTCATTTCACTGGCATTTGTAAACATGCTATGAGATATTCTGGAGACGTTATAATCTTTCCTTTCAGACTTTTGTCCGACTTCACAACCAAAAGACTGGCCAGGAGGTAGTGTTTGTTGCAGAACCAGACAGCAAGAATGTGTACAAGTTTGAGCTGGATACCTCTGAAAGAAAGACTGAATTTGACTCTGCCTCTGGTACCTACACTCTTTACTTGATAATTGGAGATGCCACGCTTGAAAATCCTATCCTGTGGAATGTGGTATGTAGCTGGAAGCGTGGTGATGTGGTTTTGAGATTACTGGCAGTCTAACAGGAGTGTATGGTACAGGCTTGGAAAGAAAAGGCTCAAATGTTTTGTTCTTTGTAGTGAACCAGAAACCTTTTGTCCATTTATGGGCTCTGAGGTTTGCTGTTCATTTTAAGTTTTTAAGTAAGCATTAAAGCAAGAAAGAAATGAGTATTCATTTTATCATGTGGTGGAAGAGAAACTTCAGAGTGTTTATGTGGTGGAAGAAAAACTTCAGAGTGTTTATGGGTTTGCTTGTAATTTCAAAGCAAGCACTTCAAGGTTTAGCCTTCTGTGCTTGCTATGCTGGAAATAACTCCAATTCTTAGTGATGGGTGAATAGCATTACTGTGTGTTTAGGAGAAATTGCCCCTTGAAAAGTCTGGTGGCTTTTTTGTAATTTCATTTAAAAATCATGTCAGTCATAGATCGACAAATATGGAAATAGGCCACAGTAATGTAATAGGTTTTATAAAACTTTTAATACATTAAGACCAAACTTCATAAAGCTGCATGATTTCTTTTCAGGCTGATGTTGTGATCACATTCCCAGAAGAGGATGCGCCATCCACAGTCCAGTCCAAGGACCTGTTTGTTCCCAAACCTGAAATCCAGGTACAGTCAAAAAGAAAAATTACATGCAGAGATGGGGAGCTAGTCCTACTAGTATAATTTGTTCTGATCATAATTGGTTTTTGCAAGTCATACAATTTAAAAAAAAGTAACACTCTGCAAGTAATATAATTAAATGAAAACCAGAGTAAGTGCTTAACGGGAAGAAATTTGTTGCAGTCCTGGAGTATATAAATAAGCTGTTTGTCCTACCTGTGAGAGAGCAACTGGTGTCACTGTGAAGATTCAAATATGAAAATTTGACTAGGTAAGCACCACAGAAAGCTCTCTGCTTGTGAAGATTTAACTTGCTCCATTCCAGCCATCTGTGCTCATCGACAAGCTAATAAGTGCTTCTGTGAGTGCAAGGAAAAGTTAACTGTACAAGAGGTCAAATGTGCAGAGGCTGGACTGGACAGTACTTTAAAGAGTCAATCTTTGCCTTAAGAGGAATGCTTACCATCCAAAATAGTGCCTGGGAACAGCACCAGGGCTGCAGCTGGTCCTCTGGGGAGGTGAGAAGCTGCTCTGTTGGAATGCTCCTGCTTATGAGTTGGTTTTGTTTGTTTGCAGCACCTCTTCAGGGAACCCGAGAAGAGGCCTCCCACTGTGGTATCAAACACTTTCACAGCACTCATTCTCTCTCCCCTGCTTTTGCTGCTCATTCTGGTGAGTGAACTGGGCCACAGAAGAAGAAAATTTTTTTCTGTACAGTCCAAAGTCACCTAGGAGGTTGGCCAGCTAAACTTCTTACTAAAACTTGGTTAACTATGACTAGCACAGCAGTGCTGGAGTTGTAGCTAGCAAATGTCAGTGCAGAGAGTTGATCTGGTCTTGTCTCTTTCCTAAATTGTTTATTTTTTCAGTTTATGGTCAAAACAGAAAAACACTGCTGCCAAGTGGAAGTAGGTGGGGTGAGTTTGTGAGTTTCTCCAGTGTGCTTCTGCTAGGGATGTTGAATAACAGTAGGCAGATTAAGTTATAACTAACATTAGACTTCCACAGTAAGAAAGCATTGCTTCTGCCTTGCCCTTGGTATGTCCATCACAAAATGTGTTACTTAATCCTATCAGATTGATTCCCATTTATGGACATAATTAGTATTTGTATGTCTGTAGTTGAAACATCTACTGCTACTCACTGTATCATCAGATCAGTGTTTTGAACCTAATGCAATACAAAACTCTCATTTAGGTAAGTTATATTACTCCTTATTGGGAGGATGAAACTGATCCCTTATTTGCTTGGCAGTAATTTCCCATTAGCTAGTCTCACTGAAAGCTGGCGTTCAGATAGTTGTGTCCACTGGCCTCTGAAGTTCACAGTATATGTGTTGGTGACACTTTAATGAAAGATCTTATTGGTGCTGCTCTTGTTTCCCATCCTATATGCCTTTCTCTTTTGTACTTTAGAAACTGAAATTGGTTTTATGAGCAAACATCTTGTATCTATAGCTGTTCTGCCAAGTCCAAAACTAGAACCTTGGCTTTTATGTCTTTTTAATTGAAATGAATTCAGATGGATAGAAATAGCAATGTTTATTTTTTCTGAGAAATGTAGATTTGGAGCAGTATCCTCCTGTCAGTTTAAGAAAGATAATTGAGGAACTGCATTTGGGCAAATGGAAGCAGCAGGAGAAATTTTCACTAAAGGAGCTCGACAGTGCTACTAGTTCTACTAGTCGTAGAAATTACTGCTCTGTCCTCCTGCAGTAGCAAACAAGTGCTTTTGTAGAGAACACACTGTATTCATTGAAGAACTTAAAGCAAACAGACTTGAAAGATACTGAAGTTTAAAATAAAAGCTTATGTTTACAAGGCTGTCGTAACTCAGGTTTTGTTTCTTTTTCTTTTAGTGGATAAAGATAGGTGCCAACATTTCCAACTTCAGCTTTGCTCCCAGCACCATTGTTTTTCACATGGGACATGCTGGTAAGTGTCAGAGGCTTTCTGCTTTGTTTGACCTTCTCACCTGGGAGTTACAGATGAGAGCCTTGGTGGTTAATGGGCTTGTGGTCTATTAACTGTAATGACATAATAGCATAACATTTGTTCTCTTGTTTTCATCTGCCTTCCTGCTTTTCATGATTGTTAATACGGCAATAAACCCTTTTTGGCCATCAGCTTATAACAGCTGTCATTATCTGGGCTCCTCTCTCACACCATTTATCTGTACTTAGTAGAACTTCTTATTTCCAGAGGTCACCTTTTCTTTATTGCATGTTTATCCTTTGTAAGCAGGGAGTTTCTGGGAGGATTGAAACCTGCAGGACTGCCATCTACAGTGAAAGACTACATCTTTTCTTTAAAGCTGTTCCCATGAAAGCTCTTGTTCTTTGGCTGGACCAATATTATTTTTTCATCAATTTTATTGTGCCCTTGGTTGCAGAGTTATTTACTGTCTTGGTAGAATTTCAAAAACATAGCGGGCTGGGAGAATGTTGGATCTACTGTTTCCAAAATGACAGTGTGTTGCTTAATCCAAGCTAGTTTCCTTGGAAGTTTCATGAAGCTGTAAGCTCCTACAGATGTGCAAAGGTTAACATCCTCTACTGAAATCAAAAGTATTCTCCTCCTTTTGATAGCCCTTAATGTCTATAATATGTCCATAATTCTGCCACAAGAGGGTTGGCTGCAAGCCATCGGTGTCACATTTTTCTCCAGTATGGAGACCCAGATGCCTTCTTCCCCTGGCAGTAATGCCTAGTCTTTAGATCTGCCATTTCCAAGCTTCAGAGCTGAGATACAAACCAAATGCTTAGGCCTGGCAGTGCAACACAGCAGCTGTTCTGAGGATAACACATGATGAGTCTTTGAAATGCAATTTCAGCCATGGACTCTTGTCTTTTTTCACAGCAATGTTAGGACTCATGTATGTCTACTGGACTCAGCTCAACATGTTCCAGACTCTGAAGTACTTGGCCATTTTGGGTGGCATCACATTCCTCGCAGGCAACAGGATGCTGGCTCAGAAAGCAGTAAAGCGGTAGGCCAGGGGTGGATGTGTTGGTGGGAGCTGCTTTTAAAATCAGCGGGGAGGAGATCACACTGATGTTACTGTGTGTCAGTAACTGATACAGTAATGAACACTGCTGTTGGTTCTTGGGTGTGGGGATGGGCTGCTTGGTCCCACTTTAGTGCCTGTTTTCAGAATAAGGGCTTGAACTGACTAGGGCCATGCGGTGCCCTCACTGAGGTACAGCTCCTTCAGAGAGAATGGCCCGCTGGCTGAAGCCATCAGGCACACACAGAGAAAGCAAAGAGTGGAAGTATGTGCACTTCGACGTGGGGAAGTCTACATTTGGCGAGATGCATTCACTGACAAATTTGCTTTACTACACAATATATCAAGCTCTTACAATATTGTTATGTAATGAAAGCCGTAAATGCAGAGGAGGCCAAACTCTTCTGTAGCTGTGCTTGTGAGATAAGTTTTAGGAGGAGCAAGGTAAGGCAGTGGTATCTTACTGCTGTCTTCCCCTACCTTAAAGGGAGTTTATAGACAAAAGGGAAGCAGATGCTTATCAGAGGTTGGCAGCTGCAAAGGGAAACACACTCAAGCAAAACCAGGGAAAATTCTGGTAAATGTTAGGGATACAACATTCGTTTCTGTACTGGCACTGTACTGATTCTTCACACTTGTGTCTTTGGCCACGCAGCGTCTTGTGAATGTGCCCTGGCTTAGACAGCCTGCAGGCTTGCTGACCCAAGCTTCCCACACAGTGCATTAATTAGAGGTCAAACCGTTCCCTCTCCTTCATTTCTGCCACACGGGGTTTCCATGTGAGACTTCAGGTTTAGCTCTTTTGTATAATGTAGAGTTTGTCTTTGAAGATGATCTTAGTGACCTGCTTTGCCATCAGACCTGTGCTTTTCTTACTTTCCCCTTTTTGAGCCACTAGCTGTTGTTTATCCTTACATACCGATTTGCATAGATAACCCTGGGTTCTCACTTGTTTGATTACACTGTATTAAAACCAGGATAAAAGCTGTAAGAAAAACAAACCACAAGAATCTAATTTTCAGGTGTTTGGCATTGATTTGTTGTCTTTAAAACAACTCTGCTTGCATGGCTGTGGCAGGGAGGAGCATTGTGGTAATTAACCCTTTCCCTACTATCCTCCCAGCTTTCTCAGCCTTGCTGTCTTGGATGTCCAGCCCTCTCCACTGTGGCACTTTCTCTTGTTAGCATAACAGTTCCTACTGGGATTTTGTTGCCAACGGGGCTGTTATGACATCCAATAATATTTCCTGTTTAATTTAAAGAGTAACGATACAATCGTTATTAATTACAGATTACCTAGGATACAGATTTGGGGAAAAATAATACAGTGGTACAATGAAGCTTACTTCTAAGTGTCTTTGCTCAACCAGGGCTTCTGTTAGCACATAAATGCAGGCGGTTGGTTCCTACTTCAAAACACTGCAGGGGGTGTCTGTGTGCTTTTCCACTGTAAATGACATGAAGCTGCAACTACAATGACAAATTTGAAAGTAAAACTTCTACCTTCAGCTAAAGTTAAACCCTTTGTACATGATTTTAAGTTCAAAAAGACATCTTTTTGTTAACGCGCTGCTAGCTTGTCTCAGATGTTGAAGTGCAGTGATAATTAACTAAATTGCACTTTGAGGCAAAGCTGCTGTTCCACTGTGGAGACTGCTGGCAGGTGTGGGAAGGGGACCGTATAAACCGTCTCTTTACAGAAGTTACCAGAAGGCCTGGTTTTGCTTTTTGCAGTTCTGTCACTGGCTCTGGTTCCTGGAGCAGGGCTGCTTTCCTCCTTCCCATCTTCTCTGAACCTTTCTTCCTCTCTCCTTTTGGCAGGATCGCTGCAGAGCAAAGCAGTAGGTTGGCAAAGTATAGAACGCTGCGGTAAAAGGGGGTTTTGCTAGTGACCAGCTCTTCTAGAAGTAAGGGCCTTTTTGGAATGCATTTCCTGGGCACGCTGCCTGTTTCATTTCACTACATCACTCCTTGTATGAAAAGATACCTGAGCTGAAGCTGCTTCCTTTTGACATCACTTACTGGGCTTTAAATCAGTCCTTGGGTGTCCTTGGCTACAGCTGGGTTTGCATATTAGCAGTATGTATCCTCTGAGACTAAATTGCTTTTGTTTGATTTCCGTAATCATTTGTAGTCTGTATGATAATATGTGTGTATGTGAATATGCTGTCTTAAGCATCAAGCAGCTATCAGGTGATGAAATAAACCTAGTTTAAGCAGTATTGTTGCTGTAAATAAGTTATTAGTAATGTCAGCTGGAGGAGAACACGATGAAGATGGCTGATATCTGGGCTGTTCCTGTCCTGCTATTGGTACTCCCTATTCCCATCTGCAGTATTCTGGTTATTCAGCTTCCAGGCACTCTGACTGCTGAATGACATCCTTGCCTGGGGTGGCAAGAGCTCTGTGTGCAGCAGAGCCAGGTCAGCACCACCTCATTCAGCTGAGAACATGACCCATTTGAGGGTTCATCCTCCTGTTAGACTGAACTGGTCATGATGGCTCAGGCAGCAGCAGCACCCAGCCCCCCCCCCCATTCAATACAATTGTCTAATAGGTCTCCATTACCATTTACCAGTGAAAGTCCTTTGTTTCCTTTCACTCTGAGCAGGTAAGGTCCCAGTTTGCTATATCTACTGTGGCGTGGGAGGCAGGACTGCCTGCGGCTCTGCATGCTGCCCAATCCTGAATGTGTGTGTGTGGCTTCATTTCTCACTCAGTGCACTGTTTTATTTTGGGGAAGGGACAGAGCATCTGGGACAAGTCTTGTAAAGAGACTGAAATCATTGTATAGCATGCTTGCACTGGTACATCTCATGAGCGTCTGCTTGCTCTCATGTTCATAATCAGTGCACCAGGCACACACACACACGGTGCATTGAATGGAGCTCAGTTTTTGTGGTGCAAAACAAAACCGGCGTGGGTGGCTGTGTCACAGAAACGATGTGCGCTGTGATACAAGCTTCTGTCTGCAGATCAGATAGTATGGAGAATGGTTTCATGAAAATTACCTATGGAGAATTTGGCATCACGTCCCATAGAGAAACACCCTGTTAATCTCTTCTCTCCCTGGAGTGTTTTGAGTTATCTGAGCACAGAACAAGCTACGACAGGTAACGGGAGAGGAACTGGAGATGGCTGTTGTTTGTTCTAGCAGATGAATGCTGGCTGCATCCCGGCTGTGTTTGCTGGTACTGTTCTGGACCCTGGACACTTCTTTATACCTTAGCTTGGGCCAGTCATTTTTGGCTTTAGTGGCCTGTTACCAAATGCCTCATCAGTGTATTCTCTAGAGCTTGCATGTTTTCTGTTTCTCGGCCTCATATTTTAACTCCTTAATTCCCCATGGGCTGTGAGTAACTCTGGAAGATCTTGCAAATAAATTGTCCACAAACTAACTGTAAGTTAGTTTTTGCTGCATGTGCAGGCACAAGTGTTTTTCCGTATTGCTGGGTTTTCTGATGCCCCAGATATGCCAGTGTATCATTACCGTCCTAGGGCTGACTGTCAGGTACTCAGCATCCGTGGCTATGCCTGTGTCTGGCATGTTGAAGGCAAAAGGACCTCAAAAAGATGGGTCTGCTGTGCCCATGTTAGACTACTTCATCTTGGGGATATGAAGATCTTTTGTTTGTACATGGACCAGCTGATTCCAAGCAGATAGATTGGCCCTGTTTAAAGAAGGGTGGTTAAAGCACCTGCAAGCTTTGCATTCAACCAATTTTTTGTTCAGTTCTGTAACTTACAAGGCTCATTCATCCCTTTTGCACCAGAAATTAACCTTCATTTTGTCTGACCATTTCCATTCTCCTTGAAATCAGTCCTCCATTCCATTGCAGTACTGGTTTTATCGCTCTGACAAGCTTCCCTTGACAAAGAATGAGGGGTCTGGGGACACCTTTACTGTGTAAGGAAGTGCTTTGTTGCCTGGAAGAGTTAACTTTTTGGATTTTTCTTTCCAGGACACACTAGTACCAGAAGAAAGGAAGAAATGTGGAAAAACAAAGCAAATGCCTTCAGAACAGAATTGAATAACTAACTGAAAGACCAGAAGATGGAAGGCAGAAGCAATTTTCGGGTTTTGGGTTTTTTTTTATATTGAGTCAAAAGGGTGCCAGTTATACTTTTTTTAAAATCTGATTTTCATCGTTGTGTTCATGCTACTTGAGTGCTTTTCATATGAATCCAGAAAATGCTTTCCTCCCTGGATCCTCCCCCCTTTTTCTCCCAGGACATTTGAATTTCCTTTAGAAAAAGAGGAAGAAGAAAATACTGTTCTGCCTTTCCCCAGATGCCCTCTCCTCATCCTAAAAGACGTGTGAATAAAGAGGAAAGAATGGTCCTAAAGTTTGGTTTTTTGGCTGTCTCAGAGGCTGTGATTGCAAGTTGGGCTCACATGAGAATGGAAAGAGCTTTTTCTGGTGGATAATTCTGTGTGTGAGTCATTGCTGTGTGTGAAGCTTCCTGTTCTTTCATGTCCTTTGCTGGAGGGTTGTGCTTACTGGGGGGACTTCCCACTCCTGCCTGTCCCTTGTGCGATGCTGTCATCTGCATTTCTCCGCTAACGGCTGTTGTCTCCGTGCCCTCTGTGCCGTGCTGGGCTGCTGTGGGCCACCAGGGCTCAGGCAGGAGGAGCCCTCGGGGCCTGGCCCTTGCCAGGAGCCAGCTGTGGTTTTGGCATGCCTGGCTGTGTCTGGCCTTGGCAAGTGTGGTGGGTCCCATGAGTGACTTGACTTTCTTTCCAGCCCCTGGAAGGAAACTTTTCATTCCTAGTATGGGTTTGACTGAGGTTATTGCCTCTCTTCCTCTATGAAACCGAATGCCAGGAATCTGCTGGTTGCCATGTGGCTATGTTTGAGTTACTTGAACTCTAACTTCTCTATGAACTACCTCCAAGATCACTAAGCAGTGGTGAAGCAGCAAATTTGGGCTTTATTGAAGGATGTGCTGATAACCAAAGGCCAAAATCTCTTCCTGATGAGCAGCTTCCGCGTGGGAAACTTAAGAGTTGCTCCCTCCCCTGCATCTATGTGTTGGCTCCTGTTTGTCCTATGTCAGACTCGTTTCTTTAAAGGCCTTTTGGCAATGGAACTTTATCAATTGTCTTTTGGAGATCCAAGAAAATTATATCAACCAGCAAGCATGTGGATAAAGGTTGTGGAGCCAAATCCTCCAAAGAACTTCACATGTGTGAGACATGACTCCACTTTATAAAGCTGTCTTGCTTCTTCCCCACTGCAGTAATTCACACTTAGCTCACTGTTTCTGTTCTTTGTAGTAGTTCCTACCCGTTTGTTCATTGTGAACATTATACTGGGTGTGTAGAGGTTTAATGAACTATTCCTTTGACCTCCTCTGCACTCCTTCAAAAACCTGATCTCATGCTGCATGTGAATCCTCTGGGACTAAAGTTTTAAGCAAGAAATAGTTAAACTACTATTTGTAGTATTTTACCCTGAAATTCATTTTCACCCTGGTGACGTTTTTTGAGCCTGATATTTTGTTCTTGCTCACTTACCAGCTTTGGTTTATAACTAATTTTTTCTACTGAAAAAATGCTTCTTGCTAGGACAGTATTTCCCTGTGCCCGTAGAGCCCTGACATGTTATCCATGGAGAGCGCAGATGCAAAAACCATGGAGCGTTACTGTGATGTATCTCCTCTAAGCTGTGTGTGTTGCTATTGATTTTTCTATCTCCTTGGCTATGCATTAGGAAAGGTGGGGTTTATTCTTTTGGCCTCTTATTCCTCAGATGTTTTCTGGTTTGGTTTATTTGTTTTTATATTTAACCTCCCAGAGTCTGGAGAATTTGTTTCCTCACTTCGATGCCAACTGAACTTCCAAAGGACTCCCTTTTATTTCAAATAGCTGCCCTCACCCAGCTGTTCTTCATACAGACTTAGGTCTTTCCAAAGTGTTTTTTGATAGGTCTTTTCATTTTATTGGGAGTATCCAATCTAGTGTTTGCATATGACTTTTATGCCACTTAACAGAATTGTAATTATTTTTGCTGTCATGTTTACCTACTACTTTAGGAAGCTGCTTTGTTTTTTATATTTCCTTTCCTTGGAGCAAGTAAGTCCTAATGGCTTCAAGTGCGTTAGTTGTTACAGCACAGGTTTACAAACACAATTTGAACCAGGCCTACTTGGGTTGTTTTTTCTTTTGTGGGTTCTCTGTCCAGCTGTGCTGTGAAGCAGAAGAACGGCTTGTGTCTCACTGTGACAGCTGCCTGCCTGCAGAAGAGTAACAGATTGCTCATTAGTGCCCTTGGTGCTGTCACAGCTTCCCTGATCTCCTTCAACATCCCCTTGATGCTTCCCATCGTGCTGGGCGGTTAGCAATACTGTCATAGTGCTGGAACTGTAAAAACTGAACAGGGAGAATGTAAGGATTCAGTGCAAGTATGGATTAATTTCCATGTATACTGAAACCTACCATCCTGAAACATGGTCACCTGAGGAAAAATGAGACGGTATCTACTGCAGACTATCAAGGAATTGTTCAGGTGCAAGGAGGCCTTAATATATGTTTACATGCCACTGTATTTCTGACCTGGTATTGAATCACTGGTGCTGGACCTGGTGCCTTCAGTAGCACAGCTCTGGGTCATCTGCAGTGCCCTTGGCCGCTGACTGAGTGAAATCTTCCATTCTGGGCCCAGAATCAAGAAACGTCTCAAGAGACAAAGAGCCATCTTGACCTGCTGTTGGACAGGTTTATTTAGAACAACTTTTATTTCCTGCTAACGAGGGGAAAGCAGCCCCCATCCTGACGTTATTTACATTTCTGAAGACATAATTATTACACAGACAATAGGAGAACTGGGGTGACAGGAAAGGAAATATCTGTATGAGATCACTGGGTTAATAATTTCTTTGAAAACATTTACAGTTGTAACTATCCATGGTGGAGTCCACTGGATGGCACATTGAATTGAAACATAGTGACAGCACAATTTGATGCTCAGGGATCTCCTTTAACTCTTGCAGAGCTGTGGCTTCAGTTTGAACACCTCAAAGCTGAGCAGTAACTGTAGCTGAGCTTTTTAGAGTTCAGTTTTGCTGCCAGGGCTCTGTATCAAGGAGCTAGACAGCAGCAGCCCACAGCGGCATTTCTAATGGGTGGCAGGTGTGTGGATTCACGTCTTACCTTATCCCGATCCGAGCTCTGTGTGTGGTTGTGCCATCAGCATCTATTTAGAGCAGACTGTAATCAATTTACAAAGTTGCCTAAAGGTGCCTTTTGGTGGCCTCATGTTTACTAATCAGGCCCTCAAACGGAATGATGACTTGGCAGAAATTTTGCTACGCTTCGTGATTTGAAAGCCTTAATTAGTAGACAATATGTCCCCAGGATTACAAGTTTACTGGTTGGTTTAGTCTTTGTATGCAAAGCAGCCTGAGGTTAAACCACGGAGGTATTTTTTTTCTGGTTCAGTACACAGACCAGTATTTAGAGTGGGCAGTTAAATGGTAAAGAATGAAGTAAATTAAGTAGTGCATCAGAACTGCGTTCCTTTGAACAGATCTGAGGAGTGTATGCATCAGTTTCTAGCTGCTCGCATCTGGGAATGTCTTGATTGCTGTGAAGGGCTTACTGTACAGTTAGGTCCATGAGCTCTGAGTTATTCTGGAAAGAAGCAGGAGGAAAAGAGAATTATTAGAAAACTTTGTGGGCACGCACAGAAGGTTTTTCATTCTTTGGAGGTTTTTCCTAGCTGACCTTATTTGTGGAAAGGTAACAGAGTTAAGCATGGTAAGAGAAATGCTGAAATGCTGTGCTCTCCCAGCTGAATCTATAGACACAATTTATGTGAAGTTCTGATCTTCCCCTGCTCCCCAGCCTCCTTTTTTTTCAGTATGCACACAGGTCTCTCCACACCCCTTTATACTGTGCTGGCTATGGTTGGACTGGCTTAATGTGTACAGACAGAGGAGCAAGATGAGGTTAGTTCAAACAGGGCAACTGATGTTTGTACGAGTGAAGGTATTCCCAAGGATGGACCCCAGTCCCCCAGGGCTGGTGAGATTCAGAGCATAATTTAAGTTCCAAGTGACCACTTTGAGGACTGAGGGGTACTGAAAACAGTAAGACTTCCTCTTCTATTCAGCACAGGGAAAACCTGAAATGTCTCAGAGACCTAGAGGCAGGTTCTTCTCCTGGAGGAAGACTTTTACCTGCCTTTAGCCTAGCTTAGGCATTCAGGCTTACTGTCTCAGATGGCTTTACAGGCTGCTTTTGGTTGCTGCAAGCCTGTTCCCAGACATCCATGTGCAGTTTCATAACACTCGTGGTCTTATCTGCTCAGACTAACAGGACTTTAGGTACTTGGCAAATTTGATTGGAAGTTTTTTTTCCTCTTAAATTGCAGCAAGCACCCCTTTTCATGGACAGCAGTGGGAGCTGACTTTGCTGAAGAAGAGTCTTCAAACCACTTGAGCAGTGCAGTAGCAGTGTGTTATGTACAGAATTAAGCAGGGAATGTTACTCACCAGAGCATGGGGAGATGAAAAAGGGAGAAGTATTTACATGAGCTTAGCCAGGGTGCCAGGAAGGCCTTTTAACCGACTGCTGGTGATGTCCTGAGGCCTGTGAAAGAAGAGAACGGTGATGGCGTAATTGAGATTGAGAGATAAATCCTTTTTTTCCTCTACTTGTTTACTGAATTATGGGCTTGAGAAGACAGCACAGTGATGGACTGCTGTGTGGTGCTGGCTGGCTCAGGACAGGCTGTTCCTTATTTGCACCCCACTTGCCCACGTTAGGGAAGGGCTGGGTTCTGGGGTCAGCTAGGAGCTTTATTCTTTCCCTGAGTATACCTGAAAGATGATACTTGATCCAGTAGCTTCACATCTGGAAGCCAGACAGCAATAAGGACCTTGTCTTATTCCTGTGGTTGAGCAGATAATGAACTGATTCCCACCTACCTTTGATTCTGCAGAATGGCTCCCAGGAAGTCCCTTAGTACCGTCTGTTGGTGGTAGCGGCTGTCCATCAGGATGCTGTCAGACTGGCGCCTTGTCAGAAATTCATGCACCCCTTCTGCTGGGCTGTTCTCACCGCTCCTGTTATGCAAAGATGAGAAACATCTTTGTTTCAGAGATGCTTTTTAGCCTCTCACTCAAAGCATGGCTCAGGCTGAGCAGCACTGCAAGAGAACCTGCTGGGTCTAAGCCTAGGGCCATTCTACTCGGTTTCAGTAAGAAACTGATCAGCTGTATTTCTGCTGTGTTAGAAGAGGGATTGGAGCTGGCTCACATCTGACTAGTTGGTCTCAGTGGCAGTCACTGATCTATCTAGCCAAAGCTACCCAAGTGTTAGTGGAGGGGCTGTTTTCTGTGTTCAAACTAGACCAGGGATAACTGTTCCCTACCACTGAATGATCATCACAACTATTATTTGCAAATATTATTGCTTGTTGATATTATGCTGAGCTCTCAGCTGATCTGATACTTACAGCCTTAGAGGAAAGGATTAATTAGGCTGCTTAACGACAGTTGTGATTAGGGGGATCTGAGACAGGGATGCAGGGTGCCCTTTGGGATGTGGGACAGCAGGAGAGATTGCTTCTGTTGCAGGGGAAGGCAGCCATTTCTGCCACACGCATGGAAGAAACTGCCCAGTGTGAAAACGTTAGCCCTAGGACAGCAAAACGCTGTGGCTTACCCCAGCCGCTTGCCAATGATGGTCTGTAAGAATTTGCGGGCGGAAATCTGCCCCAGGAATTTCCGGTAGTTGTCAGTGAATATGGCATCAGCGTGGCGCTGCATCCTGGGGATGAAAGACAAGCATAGGGTGTGCTCTTAGAGCTAGTGATGAACCTTCTAGGTGAGAAATGGGTGTTTCGGATGTGGTACTGCTGATATCGGGGGCAGATAACTATAGCAAATGCCTTTCGGTATTGGACTGTTAGTTGTTGGAGGGTAAAAAGGATTTGAGGGAGTTCAGTCTTGATGTGGAAGCAGCAAGCAAAATAAAATGTCTGTTAATCTGTTTACCCACACTAAAACAAGTAAGGAGAAGTGCCTGCAAGCTAGAGATGAGGTCAGAGAACCAGTGGAAGGGAGGAGGAGGACCACAGGATGGGAGTGGGCAGCGCTGGGGCTGGGACATTTCTGTGCTTTGCAGCAGCACTGTCACCCCCCGGGAGGGCTGTGTCTGCGGCAGGGTGACAGGAGCCTCCAGCAGGTCTCTAGCCTGTGGTTAGACCCAGGCTCCCAGAAGGGTACCCTCCACGGTAAGGGAAGCCATGAGATCTGGCATGGTCCCAGCCTTCTGCTCTGGTTGCAGGGCTCAGCTGAGTTCCCCTCCTGGAGCCTGGACTTTGTGGTTCTGGTGGGACTAAGTGACCTGCTGGTCTGCTCCTGGGATGAGGGAAGATTGTAACCGGTGTACTCGTGCTGCAGCGGGGCCAAGAGGTGAGGTACAAACCTTTTCTCAGTGGGTTCTGTTAACAAACCCTCCTCCTCTTGTTCCTCTGCCAAGGGGTTATGGCTCTGCAGCGGGCTGCTGTGCTGTAGCTGGAAGTTCACAGCCTTGCCAGCAACCAGCCCTGGACTGTACCTGCAAGACAAACCCAGGGCATACTACAAGATGTGCTCAATTGCCAGTCGGGGATCAGTCTTCTTGACCACTGCACCCTCTACGCTTGCTTTTTCTTTCTCCTTTTGTCATCTCCATCTCATCAGTAATGCAAATGTTGTCCATCGCTCTCCCCAGCTAGAAAGTGTCCTGCCTCAAACATACTTGCCTCTTGCTGAGCTTCCAGCATCCTCAGGCATCCTCGGCAATTCTGGTATCGTTATGCCACGGCTTTGGCACAGGGCTAAAGAATTTTCTATGTGACGTTGCAAATCCACATTATAGAACCCAATGCTCAGTTTTGTATTTCCATCGATTTGTAGTGGTATGAAGTAATATTACAACTTCTAACAGTTGACAAGGAAATGCTTGAAATATTAATAGGCAGCTGTTGAGTTCATGTACTAGAATATCTGCAGTTCTGACTTCAATGCAGGTGGCCTGCCAGCACAAATCAGTGATGGAGCTGGAGGTGCTGCCTGCTCTGAAGATTGTCATATTTCCCTTTATAGAACCCAACATTCAATTATAAAACCAACTGTTTGGGCTGAAATATTCTGTCAGGTGCCTGCCTTCAGAAACCACTCCTAGGCTAGCAATGTACCCAAAAAATTAAGCCAGGGCAAAGAACTAGGCTTAGCAATGCACATACGGTTCATCTGGCTTTCAGAAGTGCTGGCAACCTTAATTTGGCACGTGCTTATATTGCACAAGGTCAGAGAAGAGGTAGGAACCGAGAGCGTGGATAAAACACTCAGCAGCTTACCTGAGAGCTGGGTAGAGAGGAGGGGAGATGGAGCATGAAACTAAATGCAAGAACAGGAGCAGGGCAGCCTTATCCAGCATCTTCCACCCTTTGGAGTCACCTGAAACACAGAGCAGTCTGAGTCAGCGGCAGTGAGGTGCTCCAGGCCAGGAGAAAAGCCCAGGTGGCACCTCTGTGCATTTGGTCCCCCTGCTCACTTATCAGCACCAAGGGACTGGGAACATGCCTCCATGTTTGTGGTTATGGTGTTTCCCAATGCAGAGGTATCTTGATGTGGCAGAGTCTTCCTCAGGGAGTGCGGTTCCTGGAGGCAGTGGCTGCGTGTGACCCCTCAGGGAGCTGCTGTCTCCCTTGGGTTGGGAGGCAGGGCTGGTTGGCAGGGTTTCACGCTGTGGGACCCTGTTGTTGACCTGTCCTGCTGCTGTGGTTGAAGGAGAGCTCTGAGGCTGGGTTGAGCCCCAGGGACTGCTGCATGGGCTGTAAAAGCACCTGGGTGCTGGAGGGCAGCAGTTAGCAGGGGCTGCCAAAAGCAGCCTTGCTGCCTGCATGGGACCATCTGCAACCAGCCCCTGGGACCTCTCCTGCCCTCCGCTGTCCCGGGGACGTGTACTTGCTCACATGGCTGTACAGCACAGATGCGTGCATAAAAACTGACTGGGATGTCTTGTGGGCATCCAGAGCTCAGGGAGAAATAGGAAAGTCCAAATAAAATTCCTGAGCAGAGGGGTAGTACTGGCCCAGAGGTTACCCTGGCAAACCCATTTATCAAAGGCAGCAGTGCTGAGCTTGGTTAGCCATATGAAACACAGACCATTCCTTCAGTCGTCATGCTTGGGTAGAAGAGGGAATGGACCAAAATACATCCCTTTGGGAGAGCTGAACTGCTGCTGTGTTGAGAGGAGCCCCCCCGTCAGCGCCTACGCAGCTCTGAGCACTGGCTTTGGTGGGAGGCGAGACAGGCTCGAGCCGTGCGTGTCTGCCCTCCAACAGCCGCTGTGGTGCTTCGTGTCCTGCTGCTGGCTGAAGTGCTGTGAATGATTCAGGACAGAGTCGTCTGAGGTCGCACACCCTCCGGAGCCGAATGCGATGCTTTTGTCATTGGAAGCAAAGGACAGTAGGAGGGTATTTCAGTGAATGCTCTTCCTGAGTTTTGATTGAGAGCAATTGATCTTTTGCTCAAAAAAAGATTCCTTAAGAATATGGATATAAATCTTTAAAATACCAAGTTTCCCCGTTCCCTGTCTTATTTTACACAAGAGAAGAGCAGAAAGACGTTTGATCTCCGTAAGAGGTAAAAAAAACCCTTCCTTCCAAATGTATAACAATACTTTGTTGCAAAAAGAGCAGTTTTCACATGGAAAGCGTTTGGTTGGGCTTCTAATTGCCTAACCGAACTTTCCAAGCAGTGACTTTTACTGACGGTGATGGTAGGAGGGGGCCCTTTCTGATGAAAAACATCAGCAGTGAGCTGTGATTCACTGCTGGGACAGAGCTGCCCACTCTCCTGACTGTAGATCAGGATAGTGAGGGGAAGGCTAATTAAGGACCGGTGGTCTTCAAGGGGGTCCAATCTTGATACTGTGGAAGTTAACAGAATTAGTGGCAGTGGCAAAAGTGCATGGACAGACAAGGGAAAAGGTGGTGCACTAAGAAATGACATTTCTTATCACAAACTTATTCTCAGCCCTGTCCCTGTTTCCAGCTGCTCATGCTTCCAGCTGGGGGACCAGCAGCTTCCCCACCTGTTCCCCTGGGAGCAGCACTATTGCTCCTAGCTCCAGCAGAGCTTCTTGTGTGGCATCCCTACCTCCCAAGATCTGGTCTCTTAGAGAATCACTCTGGCCCCCCAGAGAGTGGAGGAATGCTCAGAAGAAGCAAAAAAGTGACTGGGAGACTCCCAGGACTTCTTGTTTTAGAGCAAATTTCCTGCTTGCTTTTTTCCTTGTTCATTTGAACTTGAAAAAGCATGCCTGTTTTGTGCCTCTCCCCTAAATATCTCCAAGACAAATCCCAAATCAGGTCTTTCTAGATAGAGGAAATGATCTAAAGCATCTGTCAGGGGGTACCAGGAGACTGTGGCATCACCATCTACAGGAAGTGTCAACCAGGAGATATAATCAGTACCAGGAAAGCTACTATGTGAGCTGAGAAGTTCAAGTATCAATGTAAATGAAAACCTAGCCCAACATTGTCTGCTTCCCTTTTTTCTTCCTAGGATACAGCGCTGATTACCACTTTCTTTCTGTATCTGGTTTCTCTTTGAATGCTAGGGTTTTCTCTGGAATCATTTTTTGTTCCTTTGAGATTTATTTTTCTTTCTCTACTCTTAGTTTCTTTGCAATATTTTTTTTTTGTTTCTGGCTTTGCCTTTCTTCCCCTGTCTTGCTTTGTCTTCTCTGTCTTCTCCATAACTGGAGTTCACTTCTCATCTTGTTGGGTAATTCATTTCCAAGGGAAAAAGGGAGACACAAAGTCCTACACCCCTTCCCAGAAGTGTCTGCTGTTTCAGAGGAGAAGCTGGGGTGAATTGAAGTGTCACCCTGCATACAGGCAGCTTGACAGCTCTGCAAAACCTTGTCACCTTTGAAATTCTCCTGAGATGAAGGACACCTTACTTTCCATTCTGGCAGCATGTGAAAAAAAAAAAATTAATAAATAAATACCCCTTAAGATGAAGAGCTTTTAGCACCATTCCTGCAGATATAAAGCATAACAGCTTCATTCCATCCTATGCAATGCTAACAGCAGCATTGTGAAAATGATGTTGGAGAGATGGGGTAACTACCCCTTACTGTTTCTGAAACCTTAACCTGGTCAGTCTTAAAAATACCACTATGTCGATGAAACGAAGCTTTTAACATGCCTGCTGTTTTATAAAGTTCAGACTTTTGTACTATGAAATACTACATTAGAAAAGCAGAAATCCTTTTAAATGCCTTACCGTTGCATTTCTCCTCACACTTTGGTTTGGCTGAAACACAGTTTTATTGACAGGTGAGTAAAACAGCGTTCGTTTTCCAGGGGAAAGGAACTCTCATCAGTTACAGTAAAAGAGGAAAACTGTGCTACAGCTAGTAAACATCTAACATGTTTTTACAAGGCTTATCTATATTACAGTTCTATTGGTTTGCATTTATCCTGTAGTTTGATTATTGTTTCCATCTATACTTGGTACAAAAAAATCTTGTATGGTACAAAGGATATCATACCTGGCAAAGCTAATTACTGATGCCAGTTTTGATTGCATTTCAGTGTATTTTAATTGTTTCCAATTTCCAAGTAGGCGTTATCTTGTTAAATGCACATACAGAGACTTACACTTACCGTTCCCTTAGAAAACAAGCGTTTCCTCGATCGGCTCCTGCCCAGGTGTTTCCTTCCCCTGTTGTGAATACAACTTCTTCCTCTCCAGAGCTGCTTTTGTGAGCCCTGCTGGGTTCGTCCCCTCCGTGCAGTGCCTGGGCAGGACCCGGGATGTGTGCTGAGCAGGGAGGACACTCTCAGATCTCCCCCCAGCTGTCCTCTGGCTGCTGGGGAGGTGCAACTCCTCCTTATATACCTGTGGCTCCCTCAGGAATCCTGTGGGCTTCTACACGTCAGAGAATCAATTATCCTCCTGAATTTCAAAGCGTGTGTTTAGCATCCTCTTTTTTTGTGTGTGCAAGGACGAAGGCAGGGAGGTTGCAGGGAGAGGGTTATGCCTGTAGTCGAGGGTCATTTGCATGCCTTCTCTATTGTTCAAAGAATGAAGAGCAAATAATAATGATAATCTGGCAGAGTAAATGACAAATTTGCTTTGCAAGGTAAACTTTCTCTTTGCAATTGCATTTTTTCCTCCTGCTCCACAATGAGAGTTAACCATTAATACTTCCTCACACTGCCTGCTCAGGAAGATTTGTCTTTTTGCTATTTTCTTTGATTATCAGCCTTTTCCTCCTTCTCCTTTGTTACTCACACCTGCTAGCATTAGCAGGGCAGTTCATGCTTCAGTCCCTTGCAAATATCACAGCTTCATATCAAGCACACAGAGCAGCTGGAGAGCTCCGCTCCGTTCATGTGCTCTGGAAAAAGGCAAGGGTCTTCCCTGGGGTGCTGCATGCACTGGCAGCTGTTTTCATTCCTGGAACAAGGTATATGAAAGCCCCATTAAAAAGAACACATAGCCTTGGTGCCCAGAAGACCAGGACAGTTCAGAGGAGTTAAAAATGAGGTGCCAGCATGAGCTCCACCTGCAAGATTTTTCATATTGACTTTATAATGCCCAGAATTGATGGGGATCCGTTGGGGCTTGTGTAACTCGTTGCTGGGGGGAAGTTTCAGCAGATGAGATGACACATACCTGCCTGCTGCGGAATACTTTCCCCTTGCACTGGAGGGCTCATCGCAGCTATTGGTGGCAGAGATGGATTGTAGGGAAGGACAAGTGCATCTGGTGTGCACGTGGGTACCTGCATGTGCAGGCAGTCTGAAGCATTCAGGGCTGGTCTGACTCTGCCATTGCCCCTTTGCTTCTTGCTGAGGTGAGAAATCAGCACTGTGATTATGGCTCACTCCTTTATCAAGCAATATCCTCCTTCCACACCGTAGACTCTCAGTAAGCAATAACCCAACAGTCGGAAAGGCTTGAGTGAGCCTGGCATGCTGAATGACTCTGGTGTTAAATAACAGTCGCTGTATACCTAGACAGATGTACACCGATGCCTTTGGGCTCTCCCGGCTTTGAGTGCTCCAAGGGCTCACATTCCCTTTGGTATCAAATCAGAACCAGGCCACTCCACAGAGAAATCATGAACAATGATTGAATGGACCAAAGCAGGAGCTTGAGCTGACCAGGGCCCTTGCAGTGGAATCCAGAAACAGAACAACAATGTGAAGAGAAGCAAGAACTACTGCCTTCTTCCAGTTGTAAAAAGAAACAGCACTAGCCTGTTCATGGGGAGAGGATCTGCTGTGCAAATCAGGAAGGTACATAATTTGTATCATCTACTCGTGAACGCTGGAGAAGCAGATTTCTGGGTAGCACAGAGCAGGTTTTCCAAAATCCATGTACCGGTTCACACAGCTGCACACTGTCTCTGCAAACTGGAAAGGGATTTTTGTTTGCTTTTTTGAAACAATCTGCTCATGTTCTCTCATGTGTGAGGCTGGTTGCACCAATTTTTCAGCATGACGTTTTTCTTCCACTGTCTTGGTGCTACACTGGCTGAACAGATGAATCAGACCATGTTGTTAAACCAGTTGAGAGCCAACACTATATCAAGGTAATTTCATTCTACAGTGTGGTTTTGAGATAATTCTCTGTCCGCCTGGCCCTTTGCCTTACACAGAGCTGCTGTAAGATACGGGGCAGTATCTCTCAGATCAAGGAGAATCAGTCTGTAATTGACTTGTTTATAGCTGCCTGCTGCCTAGCTTGGATTAGGAGGGCTGTGATCTGTGTTCGTATCTCAAGTGGGCTGCTTTCAAAGAAGGGTCTCTAAAGCTTCATCGTCCTCAGGGTTTCTTTGCACTGCCTGGATTGGGTTTCTGTCATTCACAGCTGGATCCAGCAAGGCTCACACAACAACAAGCTGTCTTCATGACTTCAGATTAATTATGAGAGGCAGCAGAAATTTCTAAAAAACCCTCCAAGCTCTGTTGGGTGTATCCAGCTTAGGAGTTCTGAAATAGAGCAGCTTTTCTGTCCTTGGGATTTCCTGTCCCAGCTTTAGTCAAAACCTTCATGTCTTCATAGGACCCAGAAGGGTCATTTGTGGAGCTCCTCTACCAGACTCTTTGAGCTCTCCTTCTGGCTACCGAGGCTACTTCTGCTGCAGCAGAAATGGCTGTGATCCCTGCTACTGCCAGCAGTTAGCCTCAGCTTGAGTCCCACGATGGATGCTCTGGCTGCTAACATCTCTGAATGAAGATGCCACAGACTGTGACAGGATCCAGTGTTGTTTGGAGCCAGTTTTGCATCCATCTGTGTTGTGTTGCAGTGCATCTTTGGAGCTGGAAACTATGGTCTTTGTTCTCGTGGTCATTTTTTTTTAGTAGAGTAGTCACACAGGTGGAGCTGGTACCCCCTGCATGCTCTTGCTTCAGTTCTGCACTCCACAGCCTGAGAGCTGCTCTGTGCTTATCAGTGGCATTGATTTTAGGGGTAATATCAGTAATAATTTGGCATAACAAGCTTTTGCAAAATGAATGGCTTTTTCTCTTCAAAATGTAGAATCATAGAATATCTCAGGTTGGAAGGGGCCCATAAAAATCCCTTGGTTTGTCCCTAGAACCTTCCCAGTTCCTCCCCACCTCTCGCTACCACAGCTAGTGGTGTCAACATCCATTGGCTCCCAAACCAGAGGTATGTAACCCTCAAATTACCTCCCACAGATCATCGCTTCAGGTTAGCACCGCGCCGTGGGTAACTGTCTATTTGCCCTCTAAACCCAAGCCTACACCAGTGCAAGCCTGATGGAGCCTACAGCCAGGTACGAGCTGCCACAGGTCCTTCTGCAGCTGGAACTGCCCAGCTTTGGAGCCACATCCATGTGGACCCAACCTCCCTAGGGTCCTTGGGTGAAGCACATGCCAGCTACTTTTATTCAGTGCCAATCCTTCACTGACAAAGGACACAGTGTTAGGATCCTGCAGTAATTTCCCAGATATTGATTTCCTCTTAGCTTTACCTCCTCCGGTCTCCATGCCATGCTTTAAAAAATTGCCCCTGTCTATTCCAGGTGCACAACATACAGCTTCAGATAAGCTGAGCAGCATGTGAAATGGTCCTGCTCACCTTGTGAGGTTGAAACTAATGACAGTAAGAGCTCAGCAAATGGCAAAAAAAACCCCATCCTGTATTCTCAGCTATCAAAAGCTTTTCTGCGCTTCTCAAAAATGGCACAGACAGTGGATGTTGGTCCCCAGCTTCTCCAAACTCCACCACTCCTGAGAGAGCCCCACACAACTGTTCTCACTGGTTTTCGTTTACTTGAGAGATGTGGTGGTGACTAACATCACATATGTCCTAATGGTAAATTAAACAGAACTGCCTAAGGTTATATTTTTTGCATAGGTTTGCCATCTTAGAGGTAGGCTGGGACATATTTTGCTTCAAATGTCTTATCCCAAGTGGCAAAACTAAGGCACGTTGTAATTAAGTTGATCATCAGTCATTTGCATTGTCCGTTACTGGTGCATACAAAGTAACTGCATTCCTAAGTTCTTTGCAAAAATGCAGTCATTTCTGTGGAAGGCAAGCAAACAAAAATGAGATGAGAAAGATGAGATTTGGCCAGTGTTGACAGTTTAAAGAGGAAGCAGAGGACCCAAAATTTGAACCCAGCAGGTGTGGGGAGGCTTGCCATTAGAAAATCATATAGACTTGGTTTCTCCACCTTGGAAGGATAAAGTGCTGGGATTTGGATCTTCAGATCCTCCTGGCTCAATTCTTTGAACATCAATAGATTTCCTGGAGATAATTTTCCCTTGAGGAATCCAGGTTGGTAGGAAGGTGAATACAGACATTTATCAAAATAATCTGAAGGAAGGAGTCCCTCTGGATGAGAGCACAGTTTGCACTATAAGAATGAGCCTGAAGCAAGGGATCAGATTAAAACAGACAAAATAAATCAGTAATTCAAAATGTGCAAGAAGAGCTATCAGAAAGGACTGTCTCATAGTGTTAAAAGCCTGCTTGAAAAGCCTACTTAATCTTCAAATGTTAACGTATCACTGAGACTACAATAGAACAAATGACAGTGGCCTGCATGATGTGTATCTGTCAGGAGCCTGATGAGCTCTGTGGGTGAGATCCATTTATAGAGCCCATACCTGTCTGGCTCTGTTTATTTCCTACCAGAGCTGCTGGAGCATTTCAGCATCGTGCGGGTGAACTGCCAAGAATTTCAGCCAGACGTCATCATGTTACACTCAGCTGTAGGCTTGAGAGTTACTGGTTCCTGAATTTCTGGCTCTCTAAATACCATCTCCTTCTCCCAACCCTGGCAGACAGCTCAGATGCCAGCAGTGAACCTCAGTAATTAAGAAGTTCATCTTTGCTCTTACCACTCTCATTTCAGTTAGTAAAGGAGCCTTGGCTAGAAGGTTGCACAGCATATTGTAGCCAGAATCAATGAACAATGAGAGCCGGCTTCAACCCTCACCCTGCCACCAACTAGCAGTGACCAGGTCCTTCAGCTGCCAATTCCTGGGTGCTGGTGCCCCACTTGAGGATTCTACTCCTGATTTTTGGAAGCACTGAGACCTTTATACTCTGGGAGGGAAAGGCAGTGTAGGAAGGGGTCTGTGAACGCCCGCCCTCTACTCAAAGGGCTCTAGTGACTACCTCAATGACATCCCTTCCCATCAGGGCAGGCTGGGTGTTGGTCTATTTTCTGTGACTTGGTTTCCCATCAGAATCCAAATGCTGCTATTACTGCTCAACTTGGGAAAGTGCTTTGAAGGCTTCTGATAAAAAACCAGCATTTGAGTGAAATGTGTTACTGCTATTGAGAAGGTAAAATGTAATTTATGGAGAGGGAATGAGGAAGGCCACATTTCCAGTAAGGGTTGAAAAATGAAAGCAGTTGTTACTAATTTTTTCCTGGCTGAATAATAATATGCAACCTGAGCATGAAAAGACCTTGGTGCACAAGGATATTGTACATGTACGATGAGTGGTAATAAATGGGTCTCACTGAAAAGACATGCAGGAAATATTGCTTTGCAAACCAAAGAAGAAATGTAGAAAGAACTAAAAAGCTAAGGATGGTTTGGAGAAAGAGTTCATGCCCGAGCTCTGACTCTACTTAGAACTGAGTGCTGACAAAATTGCCATTTCCACTTGTTGAATCAATTTTAGCTTTGAAACCCAGTCACATCTTGCAGGCTTTGGAAAAATCTTCCCTGTTTTTATAAAGAACTTCCTTTTTTATCGTTTCACAATCAGCTGAAACAAATGGGTCAGTGTGGTGCTGGTGAAAGGCACGCAGCCAAAGCGGGCTAATGGCACCACCTGCTTGTGGTTCAAAGGCTGAGTGTCTCTGCGCAGAGCCAGGCGTTACTGTGCAAGTGTTTGATGGTCTCAGGGCAGGACAGTGGTAAAGGGAATGGGTAGGAGCTGTATAAAAGCTGCAATTTCACCTACCTACTTCTGCTTAGAATAAGTAGCGCCATTTCTGTTGGGGGAGACAAGGAGAAGGAAAGAAAATGTACGGTATTGGTTGCAATCTAAGTGTGTATTTTCCCCTTTGCCTGCAAACTTCAAACCACAAGGATGAGAGCTCATGAGAAGGTGTGACAGCAGCACCACCAAATTTAGTGCACTGGTAGTATTGGGAAGAATTTAATCTGTTCGATTAACCCATGCTGATAGGATCTCTCCTGACATTCACATGAATTATTTCTCCCTTCTCAGTGTTTTTGTGTCCTAAATAGTCAGTGTTTGGGAGTTGAAAGGGCAGAATTTACCACCTTGCCTGAGCTCTGCATTTATTCCACAGCTGGTACAGCCACTCACCAGGGGCAGTGAAAGCTCTGGTAATTATTTAAGAGTGATTTTTTTTTTTCTTGGGATTTTTATGCTAAAAGAATTTCTTTGTACAAGTGTCTCTGGCCTCTGCAACTCACAGCCGTGCAAATTCTCCAGTTGTCTGTAAAGTCTTCTGCACTACAAAAGATGAAAGGTTTTTAATCCAATTGCTCAAAACCTTTGAAATTGTTTTCATTAATACCCATTTAATTCAAATGCTTGGTAACAGCCTAGAAAATCCTTTTATTACAAATGCCATACCTTCCTCTGTCAGTAGATAAGCAACCGATTAGGTTTTCCCCAGATTATTTAGGCTCTCTGATAATACAGCTCTGCAGCAAAACCTGGCGCTACTGATATTTTAGGGTTAAGAAAAGGGCAAAACAAATCAGATTCTTTAAATACCACAAGCAAGGAAAACAGAGCACAAGCAATTTTTCCCTTTGTAAGTCATCTTATCAAGACATCTTCATTTCAGAGCTGGATACTGAATCAGGACATTAAAAATAAACAAAAAATCCCCTGCAAGAGCAGAGCCAGAAGCACACGTCTTTTAATTGTTGCGGCCAGGGCACATCAAGGGAGCTGATCAAAACCTCTCGGATAAAGAGAAGCCCGCCAGGACTGCAAGGCCACACTATTGATGGTGAGGATTAAAATGCTAGCACAGATTTAGGGGGCGAGTGCATTAACCCTGAGGCCTAAAGGCCTGGGGGGCTTCGCTGCCCGAGGGGCCAACCCAGGCCGGGTCCTGGGCACCCACCGGGGGGTGGCACCCACCGGGGCCCGCAGGCGGGGCGGGGCCCGCGCCAGCGAGAAGCCGAGTGGCTTCAGGGGCCTTTCGGCAGGAACCCGGCGGCTGGGCCCCACCGGCCTGCAGGCCGCCCTTAGCAACGCAGCGCCCTGGGCGGTTGCTAGGGGCGGGGCGGGGTGCACTTCCTGCCGGGCGGTAATCACTTCCGGGGCGGCGCGGCCTAGCCGAGAGGGGCGGTGAGCGGGCCGGGCGGCCGCGAGGGGCTGGCTGGGGGGGCTCCCGGGGGGGTCGGGGGCAGCAGGAGGGGTCCGGAGCGGCGCGGGGATCCGCTGGAAGGGGCCGTGTTGGGAGGGGTGCGGCGGTGGCCTTAGCACCGCCCCGGCCCCCCGGGAAGCGGGTGGGAGGGCCTGGGGCGCAGGGGAGCCTCGCCGGCTCCCTGAGGGCCCGCTCGGCCTGCTGCAGCCAGGGCTGGCGGCCGCTGCAGGCGGGAGGAAACGGTGCAGATCTGCCCTCTCCGGAAAGGAGGAGCTCTGGGTGTCCCCTGCTCTGGGGCTGCACGGCTGCTTCTCCTTACAACCCCTGGGCACGGCTGGGACCCGGCTGCGTGGCGCCGGGCCTGTAAGCCTCCAGGTGGGCTCCTCGGCCTCATTAATGGTCATGTTTTCAGCGGTGCCAAGCACATGCAGATCCTCCTGAAGCCAATAGGAATTGGCCAGTCTCCATCCCAGCACCTGCTAAGTTATTTCAGAAATCTAGTGTGAGGATTTTTTTGCCTCATCCTTTGACAGAAGTGTTCATGTTCTGCACCAATACTGGTACTCTTTATTTCCACCCCAAGAGGAAGCTCATACATATTACTTGAAGTGCTCCTGTGGCTTTGTCCTAAGCTAATTATTTATGTAGTGCTATGTATGTATCATGCTTGAAGATGCCAGCTGAGAAGCAGCACAGGACAGCAAAAAGAAAGGTTTGTGCCTCTCCTAGCTGAGTTGAGATGGCTAATTTATGGCCCTGATCCTGCACATTTATCATGTATATATATTATGGGTGACAGCCGCATCCTCTTCCAGTGGTGTCACCGAGCAAAAGCATGAGCCTGGAGCCCTGAGTAGCCCCTCGCTGGTGCTGTGGTACAGCTCTGGCTTTGCTACAAGTCCTTTTGTGTGGGAGTAGCTAGTTTGCTGTGAAACCCAAATGGAAGCAAGACTGACTGTTTTTAAATATAGTCAAAATCTACTCCTGTAGTGCACTGCAAGTGTTTGTGACCTGTTTCTGTTGCTCTGTTCCAGTGAGGTGGCCAAGCTTGTGGGGAGAGGCAGTACCTGCTGTTAGACCAAATGAGTAAGGTGGAGGGGGAGCTTCCTCTCAGGATCTGAAATAGGAGTACTGATCTTTAAATGCAATTTAAGAACAATTACTTTTAAGTGTAGCCATGCTAATAGGTGAGGCAGTCTGAGGAAAAAGATGGTCGATAACCTGTGGAGAAGATGTTAGCCAAGGAAGAGGTGGTGATGCTGTTAGCTTCTCATGAACAGAGAGGAAGACTCCATTATCATCCAGGGACCTGCAGGATTAGCTGCAAGGCAGAGTGTGAGGGGGTAGTGCTCTTGGTGAGAAAGCTCAATTTCCAAGTTTTGTGCTCGGTGCGGAAGGCTGTGTGCCTGATGTTGAGCCCTGGTTCCTCAGTGTTCCACTTCGGCCTGCTCATTTGTGTAAGGTTTAACCTTCTTGCCTGTGCAGTTTTGGGCATTGTGTTAACCACTGGAGTTTTTTAAAACAGGGAGGAATTTTGCTAATAGTCATTCAGCTCCACTGATAGCTAGAAAACTAATGCTCCAAATGTGGTTGCCTGCTGTGGCTGTTGTGCCAGCAAGGATGCTCTACTATGACTAGCTGGTGCATAATGTCAGATCTTCTCTGAGCATATTTCATGGGGCAACATTTAAAATGGTAGTGGCAGCTGCTGACAGCCTGTGTGAGAGTTCTTGATGCTGGTCATGTCACCTGGGATTTGTTAGACCATTGCTAATACCCTCAAGGGAAGCGAAGTAGAAAAAGGAAAGGAGGGGAGACTTGTGGGAGATGAGGATGGAGATTTTTTTGCTTTCATTTTATTGATTTCCTTTTCTAGTTTATTTTTGTGTGTTGTATTTCAGGTGAATGAATCGGGATTATCAGTCCTGCGAAAAACTCCAGGTGAGGAATGAAGCCACATCCCCTCCTGCTCTGTTTGAGGAAGGGCGTGGGCAAGAATAATGTTTTCAAAAGATATCCCTTTAAATTAAGTTGAGATGAAATGAAACTCAAGAGTGAAGTTTCGCGTGATTCTGTTTCTTGCTGAGGAACTGCTGCCTTAGTGGATTGGGGGAGAGGGTGTTTAAACGTTGTAAGCAGTTAGGGATGACCCACATTTATGCATGGTTTGTGGACGCCATTGTATGTCCAGTACAGCCTTTGGGTCTGTGTTGGGACTTGCTGGGTCTGAGTGGCCCAGTGTGTATTTGACCTTCATGTACAGGTCCCATGCAGCCTTTGCTTTTTGAATTGTAATTGGAATACAAAAAAATTTCTTTCACTGAAGTACAGACCCAGAAGGGACCACGAGAGGTCACCTATTCTTATCACCTGATTCAAAGGCAGGATTATATATACTCACACCCCATCCCAGGCGAACACTTAACTGATACGCTCTTCTGAATCACCAGTAACAGGGATTCTACAGTCTGTGCATTCCAGTGCCTGGCAGTCCGTGCAGTTGGGAATTTTTTCCTGTCTTTTAAAATTCATAATAATATCCTGTATTTCAGGTGAATTAAAAAAAAACACTATTACTATTTCTTGTAATTTATATACCACTCCTTTTAGTATGCCCCCAAATGAGATTTGCCTCTTAGGCACTGGCATTGAATTGTTGGTTGATTCTCAAATTTATCAACTATAACTTTACTGAAATTATACTCTTTAAGTTTTCTGTCCTTCTGAAATGGGTCACATCTGCAGGTTGTAGAAATCTCCTCCTAGCCTGAGAAATACAGAGCCTGCTTTGGAGGTAATTTTTAGGAGGCAGATTACTACCATTCAGCTGAAACATGCATGCAGCACACACTCACGCCCAAGCTTCAGTAATACAGAGAATTGTGAGTATCAGTAAGTAGTGCTGATTTAATAAGTACACACCAGGCTCACACAGGTCTGGAAAACTGAGTGAGACAGTAATCACAACTGAGTTCTGATGGCATCTCAGACTAATTAAATTTCCCTTTTGGGACCTTCTGTGGCGTACTCCAGCAATTCTGGCAGGAGAGTTCTCTGTTGTGGAAAGCCATTAGTCATTCATAGAATGAATTGACAACTCCATTAGCGAAAGATAAAGGAAGGAAGAAAGGATGGTCTCGGCTGAGAAGCTAGCCTGGGACCCAGGAGATCAATATCTAACTCTGCCACAAACTACCTGTGTGACCGTTGCAAGGTATATGGGCTTAATGTAACTAGCCACTAAAGCCACGCTTAACTTCAAACACGTAACTCATTCCTCTGTCTTCAACAGATCTGCCTTCTGTGTGCTTTACCTAAGTAGCAGTTGGTTTTGTACGCCATCTAAAACAACCAGGCTGTGACCACATATAAAATGTAAGTGAAAGTGAATAATAGTAATCTTGCATGGTTGATTGACTTCAGGGAGAAGTATATTCTTGCTTATTAAGTTTTGCCCTCATTGTTTCATGAATATTGTTCATCTTTTTCCTCCTCACCTGCAAATGGACTAATACTAGCGCTTGAGTAATATTTTTGTAGGCAGGTAGTAAAAGACAAGCATCCAAATAAAATGCAACTTTCATTTCCCTCTTTTGTTACTGGTTCTGTAGATCAAGGGTATCTTCAAAAAACCTGCATGAGGTAGTCTCATTTTTTGATAATGGAAAGTGAATACCAGAAAGCATGATGCAAATAATTGCTTTTTTTCCCCCCCTTCTTGTAGTAACCAGTCTTCTTGAGAGCGTTAGAGAAGAAGGGTGTGCTCACGATGGCTGCTGAGCTGGATTTCTCCCCACCTGAAATCCCTGAGCCTACATTCATGGAGAATGTTCTACGCTACGGACTCTTCTTTGGAGCCATTTTCCAGCTTGTCTGTGTGCTAGCCATAATCCTGCCAGTTTCAAAGTCCCATAAAACAGTAAGCAGTGTTCTTTAATATTGCTAGAGATGGGTAGAGTCATAGAAGTTAGGATGGGCGGTAACTCTGAGTAGCTAATGGAGACACAGTGGTTTTCCCCTGGGATTACGGTTTCATTGTTCACTCTCTTTCCTTCCTTCTAGCTTTCCCACCTTCAGCTTTTGTCTTGTGATTTATCCTTGGATTAGAAAGTCAGGAACAAATACCTGAGCCAGGGTCTGTCAGAATATCAGTGAAAAAAGTGACCTGAAGCACCGGCAAGATGTGCTAAATGTGCACACTGGTCCTGACTGTACATGAGAAGGCTTTAGTCCCATATTGTCATCCTGCTGTTGATTTGCTTTATTAATTGCCAGGCAGGGTGTCCCCTTTGCAGGACCTGCCTTTCAGGAAACGACTTTGGGCTCTAGTTTATGTGTGATTTTTGGAAACAAGATACAGGTGAAATTCCTAGTATTTTCTAACATGAGGGGGGCAGTTTTCTGTACTGACACCCAATCCTGTGCCAGCAAGTGGAGGGTCCTTTGATGCAGTTAGTACAGGAGAGAGTTGAAGTGAAAGGTTGCGGTGAGCTACAGGGCTCTGATTCCTCTGGACTGGACCACAGTGGGATGACCTGGCTCTGCCTGGCTTTTCTGATAAAAGAGTTCCACATGCTTGATGATGCCTGTCGTGCTGGGGACAGATATTTTCAGTGTTGGTGATCAAGCTGCAGGTTTGGTGGTTTGATACAGATTTTGTATAAATATGTATGGTATATTTTCAGTAATAACTCAGCATGGGAAGTTTTGGTTTCAGGCTGTCTTTATTGCCATGTTTGTTCCCTAGGAAGCATGGAAATTTTCAGCCTGTCTGGGGAAGGGAATGTCTGTGGGTGAGGTACAGTGTGAGGGATACATACAGTTCATGACCCAACTTTTTCACCTTTAACTGCTGGTGTGATGTGAAGTTGTGTTGATGTACTGGATTAAAGACACTGTCCCGACATGGGCACATGCTCCCTCCTGCTAGTCCTGCCACAAAAGCTGCAGTTCCCAGCAAGGAGATGAAGGCTGCCGGTCACGATGCAGTGACATTGCAAGTCTCGCGCCATTATTCTGCAGCCACCAGCACCTGTCTGCCAGAGGCCGTGGTTTCCCCTGAGAATTTTTTTGAGAAATACTGAGTAGCCTGGTTCTTGAAAGCTGAAAAGAATGAAAGTTTTAGTTGTAAGTGAGAAACTGAAGACCAGGCCCCCAGTTAAAACAGTAAGGCTCGAGGACCTGTCACTGTTCAAGTTTGTAAGCACACTTTGATGTTTGCATGCTCTACTTTTTATTTTCTCTGTATCTATACTGTCCTCTTGAGCCACTGTCCATATGACTAATTTACAAGACCGTAAATGCCAGAAGCTACCCCTCCAGATCTTGGGAATGATGCTTGAGTCTGGGTAGGGTTTTGAGGAGCCTCTGTCTTGGAGACTTCACGCTTTGAAGTCTGCCTTGGTTTGAACATTAGAAGGCAGCAGTGTTCACTTTCCAGCAGCAGTGCACTGCATCCCTGACTAATAACTGCCTGTTGCTCCATTTCTCCCGAGCCTGCCAGCTCCCCGTGCGCCGACTGCAGCCTTTGGAAAGTCAGCCAAGTCTCCTTCCTTGGAAAGCCACACAGATGTGAACTGTAATAGCCCAGTAACTTGAGAGACGTTTGAACCAAGCTCTTTGATTAAAAGGATACTGTCAGATGCTCGCCTCCCCCTCCATTATCTGGAGTGCTGTCTTGGAAGCTTGAAACTAGCACGTCTTGCTCAGCCATTTTTTGTGTGTCCTTTTCCAGTTGGCACACTCTGACTGATAGAAACCAAGATGCTAAAGCAATATTTATACTCAAATGCATTTAATGAAAGGAGGCAATCTGCATGTGTGCGCTTTCTCAGATGAGACTGGCGCTGTTCCCTTCTGTTTTTACAAGATAACTAGACTTTATTTCCCATGGCTGAAATATTATCTGTCATCTCCCCTGAAGGAAACAAGCAGCATATCTAAGCATTCCTTGTTAGTCCAGGTGAAGAAAGCTTTGCCTGCAATTCCCTCCCTGGATTTTAGGCTTCATTTAGAGGCTCTGAACTTTACATTCTTACTACTGTTTTGGGGAATATTTTTTCTCTTGCACATGATGATGATTAACGCTTTGCAGAAATACCTGCTGAAAGTTTCCATGCACACTGGTGATTATATGGTATCTTCTCCTTTTCCTAATTTGAATAGTTTTCATTTAGTGTTGGTTTTCTTCTTGCCTTTAAAGTTGGTTTTGTTTTTCTTCTCCAAAGCCTGTTTTAGACTCCTAAGCTTTTAACGGCTTCTCTGGTAACAAGCTGTTTCTGTGCTTAAACTCACACTCATCAAAAAGCACATGCAGAAGAAGTAGAGATGGTACCGCTTGAGTCTCATTAAATGTGGACTCGGTTTGATATAGAGGTGTTCCAACAGAGATACCCAGCACTTGCTTCCTTTGGCTTTATACTCAAATGCTCAAAGTGAGCTGTCAGCAAATTGTAAAAAAAAAGTTACTGACTGTTTCTTAATTGATTCTTGTAGGACTCGGACAGTTTTGAGCCTAAGAATTCAGAGACAGTGAAGAAGCCAAAGGCAACTGCTCCACAGATAAGCAAGAAACCCAAGAAGGAAACCAAAAAGAAACGATAAAGGCATGAGTGATGAGCCTCAAAAGACAGAATAGTCATCTGTAATCATGCTTCCTCAGAGGTGACATCAAAGGCAACTATCTATATTAAATGGTTTTCTGGCATTGCCATGTTTTACCTTTTGTGGACAAGGGAGAAGGAACTTGTAAGAGTGGAAGGGGTGGGGTTCTGCCATAGATTTCTTACAAGCAAAGAGGACTTCACATATCCAGGACTTAATTTGACATAATTAATGTGTCAGTCACCATTAAAGTGACTTCTGTCATTTCTGACAGGCGGAGAGGCCTGTTGTCCTAGCTCCTCCATGCTGGCTAGGATTGGTAGGAAAGTCCCTGTGGAAGGTGGAGCATGGGTTTGCTACTTTGGATACCGGTTTGTGTTGTACTTTTTGAAGGCGGAGGGATCAAATGGATCAAGGATACCACACTACACAGCTTTGTATTCATCTCTGTTGTCATCTAGTCTGAAATACATAGCTGCATTTTATGGCTTAATAATAATGTCTTTGTCATATTCTTTAATTCTTTGGGTAATAACTCATCACATACCAGACTGCTGTAGATGAAAGCTTTCATTTCCCCAGCGTCGCTGCCTCTTTCTTATTCCCCACCCATGCACTTTCCCATTTCTATTCCCACCCTTGAAAGTGAGTATGTTTCAGGGATTTGAGGCTGTGGCAGGGACTGCAATGACTACAAGAATCGGAGAACAGTTTGGTTCTAGATGGTACAGAATTCAGTGCCTGTGCTAATGGGGTGTTCTTGGAAACTTGGGAAGACCAGGTACTGCATGTTGGAGAAAAGCTGCTCTGAGGCAGAGTCTCGGAGTGCCGCGTTGGTCATGTATGACAGCACTGCCTGGCTGTACGAACCCTCCTGTCAGCTGGACGAGTCCCAGCCGTGCGCTCCGTTTCGACACAGCTGGGGTTTGCTGCATTTGCAAACAGCCTCCCAACCTTACCTGCTATAGCTGCTGCATCTCCTCTTGCTGAATTCTTCCTGGAGTTAAATAGGACCTCAGCCTGAGGAGATGTGGTATTTTAAGATTCAAGGGGTGGCAGGCTGGCTGTGTAGCATGACTGTACGGCAAGAGATACATACACTACATTCCTTCAGGCTCTGGCTCTCCAGCTCCAAGGACAATCTAGTATTAGATTTAAATACGGCTAGACAGGACTGGAAAGAGATAGGTGGTGACGTAGCCACAGAGTCTCTGTAGGGCAGCTCGAGCTTCCCTGTGCCAGCTCACATCTTGGTTTGTTTGATCACGAATGAGTCAATGGGAGGAGAACCTGCTCTTTTAGGCGCACCCAGGGTTCAGAGTGGCTTTGAAGGAAAGGGTTCTCTCTGGCAGGGCTGCAAGTCTGTGATCCTTTTTGCATACACAGACTCCCATCCTCAATTCACAAATGCCTTGTGAGCCCAGATATGGTAGCAGTGTTGTGCTGGGTGTTCTTTAGCAGGAGTTGAGTAACCATTTAGAGAAACCATTGGTGTTGAGAATGGCTGCGTTCTGTGCTCACTGTTGGTTTTGGTGGGCGAGACAGATGAATCCCAGTACCAGTTTGATCCTAACCTCTCACTGCTTCCCTGCTCCAGGCTCTCTGTGTCTGTTAACCAGAATGCTGACACCGGGTTGCACTGCTTAAAATCCAGCTTAGAGTTCTGCTTTAAATTCAGCATTTTCTTTTTCTTACTGTTTTTTTTTTTTTTTGAGCTACATAAAGGCAATACTAGAAGGACAGAACAAAGCATAGGAGACACAAGCACTATAGAAGTTGCTTTGAGTTCTCAGTACAAAGAAACGTTACAAAAATTTCCCACGCAAATAACAACAATACTGTGCTATAAGTTTCCATTACGGACCTGTGTTCTTGTCTGTGATCTGTAGAGAAAAGAAAAGCATTGCCACCGCCCAGGATAGGTACTGCAGGTCACTTCTTCCATTTCAATAAATGAGGATGGTGGTTGTTTTATCTTAACAACCCTGGCTTTCTGCAGGTTACCTAAAGGAGGGCTTAATGCTTCAGCAGAATTGCAACTATTGAAAGAGTAGCACACACATTACCCAAAACATAGAAGCGCTTCTACAGCTGAGAACCAGTTAGTAATGAGCACTGTGTGGCTGTTACCTGAAGTAGCAGGCTACTACATCAACATCTACGTCTAAGCTGTTTGCAGGCTGGCTTCCTCATTGCTAAGTAGAAATCTTGAATATTGGGGTTTGCTTTTGTTGGGAGGAAGAGGGGTTAAGATAAATTTCCCAGTCTGTTCGTAACAGCTTTATATCTATTCGAATGCTTGTGTTAGCTGAATTTATAGTATGATTCTAGAGTTTACCAATATCCTGTGTATTGTAGTTTCTCTGGAAGCGTGTAATAAATATAATCAGAATCTCTTTGTTTAAAAAGAAATCTCTTTTTAAAGTTGCGCTGCCTCTTTCCATGCATTCATTGTGAAAGCTGCCAGAACTCTCAGACTATAGGAGCACAGGGGCATAAGTATCCTATTCATAAAAATGATCCATTAAGGGAAAGCCTTTCAGATCCTTTAATCTGTGAGAAATTGGTTAGCTATACTGTCAGGCATATGTGCATCTGTATCTGTGTTCGACTTGGAAGTAGCAAACTGTCTCCCAGTACAGCTTCACCTTCCTGGAAGGAAGGAGGAAATGGTGCGATGACTAAATTATCCTCTTTGAGAAAGATTTTGGCTTTGAGAGCCCCCATGAAGGTAGCAGTTATAAGGCATCATTTGTTCATAATACAAGCAAGGGATTAGGTGGGGATTCAGTAGACTGGTAATAGGGATTTTCAGTAGCCCCTCGGTGTGTGATTGTAGCTCAGGTTTACATGGCTGGAGTGTGAAGCTGTCTGGTGCCTCTTCTTGGCTGCGGAAAGACCAGGGTGGTAGCCATGCTCTGGCAAGCATCTGTTGGTTCCCTCACCAGAAAACCAAAATGACAGAAGGACTAGTGTGGTGACTCCTTTAATTCCCTAGCCCTTTTCTCCAGGCTGTTTTGTAATTAACATCCCAAAGGGAGCTGAAGACCTCATTAAGTCAATTTTATTGAAGGGGAGTTTTTAAAAGGTCTGCTTCCAGATACCAGCCAGTAGGCAGCACCTCGGTGAGCAGCACCTTGCTCTGCCACCCAAAGCCCAGGAGCTGGGCTGAGGGCTGGGTTTCCTCTGCTAATGTATGTTACAAAGTTCCTTTCCCTCAACAGGCCAAACCTCAGCTCTGAAGAAACAAGAGAATTCCTTGCTTTGTTTTTGATCGTGTTCAAGCAGCTCTGCCTCTCTGGCCACACTCATCTCGAGAGCTGTGGCCATCACCATCCCCTTGAGCTGTCCAACGCTCACAATGCATCCTTGTGCTCCTCCAGTGCAAGCAGCACAATCCCTTGAGACCGGCTTATAAGTAGCTCGTGACGAGTTCCAGTTCACATAGTTCAATTAAATCCCTGTTAATCTTGTTCAGACCTAATTTACTTTCATTCTCATACACACACTCCTCTCTGCTTCAGAGGGATTCTGTGAGGTTCCCTACTGACAGGAACTGAAGAGCCCGAGGCCATCTTTGAAGCGGAATGTTTGCAGAGCAGCCCCCTCGTAGAGTCAATAAGCTAAGATTATTTCCCAGCCTGTCTTGAAGAGTTTGAAAATACTCCTTCAGTGCCTGGATTTTAGGGAGGGTCAAGGCTGGATCTGATGATGCTCGAGGAGAAAATAAGGAAGCTGTAGGAGGGAGGACCTGCTCGGTATCTTTCCCAGGGCACTGCTGAACTGTTCCCCTGTGCGCGTGTGTTAATTTTGGGGCAGCTGAGAGCTGGGGTGCTGGACTTCTCTCCTGGGAGCCACTCTTACATGCTGATACTTCTTTCAGGCAGAAGTTAATGTTGTTCACAGCCTGTGGCCTGCAGGGATTGAGATGACTGTATTGATTGAGTTGTTTGTTTGTTAATCTCATGAGGCATCAGAGACTGACTGCAGAGAGAAAATGGGATGATGAATGGAGAGTGCTGGAGTACAGAGCATGGCTGTTTGGTGATTAGGTTGATTGCCAGCTTTGGCACTGGGGAGGGATCTGACCATCCTCCTCTTCCTCATCCAACCAGAAGGGATGATTCAGCTGGGGAGCATTCCCTTTCTCTCTGGCAAGTGACAACTGGCTGTAATCAATGTTTGCATTTATTCTTAAATTGGCAGTTACTGCAGGTCCAAGATCCTGCTCTTCTTCTCTGGTAGTTTGTGGCTTTTGAGCGGTTGTTTGTGGGGATGTTTTCTGGCTTTTGGTATCTGGCCAGTGTGCAGTAGCTTGGGGCTGGCAATTGCAGGGCAATGAACTCCGCTTCCTGCCTCTCCCTTGAAATGCAGCCGATTTTCCCGTTTCATGTTGATTCTTCCCAGTTTGTGGCTTTTCTGTCACTGTAATTCATCCCCATGCTCCCTCTTGTTGCTTCCACCATGTAGGCTCATGCCCAGTGCAGTTCCTCTGTCCTTGTAGCCAAATCTTACATGCCAGTGACAGACAGTGGGTATCACCTGCTGTTACAAGGACTGATACAAATTAAGAACGCATGGAGAAGCATCCAGGATGGAGAAAGGTGTCCCCTTGTAATCAGCCCCTTCAGCATGTTTCTCTTCCCTGATGATTTTTTCAACCAGCAGATGTAACTGCTGGGGAAGGACAGCTCTCCTCTTTGGGAGCCCCAGGTATACCAGGAAGCTGTGCCATGCACATCAGCCTACGCCTGAGCCACGAGGAGTTAAAACGATCAAATACTGTGCTTCTGAGCTCTTGTGATAAGTGAGTGCTGTGGTGCTGTGCATGCTTCACACCGCCCATTCAGATCCTGCTCCTCGCCAGCACACACAGATATGTCTTGCGCAATCCCAAACCTCTTGCAGTGCTTGCTTCTCTCCTCCAGCTTCCCTGGTTTCATTTAGTGCCTGGAGGCCCCGGTGTGGCTTTGATGCTCCTCGCACCCTGCTTGCTGGAGGCGTGAGCAGCCACACACCGGGAAGCCGCGGTCCTGCTGAGGACCGCAGCAACACAGAGCGGGTGGTTGGAGCAGAGAGGCTGGCAGGTTCCTCCGTGGCTTGAGTCCAGCCTTCTTGGCTGGTAGGTACAAGGTAAACCTGCTTTGGATCACATCTGCTTTGCTTTTTAAAAATACTTGTTGCCTGGCTGAGGTCTCTTGTCGCACTTGAAGAGCTCGGCATGCCAAATGGGGGATGCTGTGGGTGGAGGGGGTTGAGGGGCTCGCATTTCTTCCTGTCTTTGGCTCTAGGCAAGGAGCTGTGTCCCTAGTACTGTACTCTACTGGAAGTCCTGTTTACACGCTAAACGCAGCCTTCCTTGTTTGTGAAACCTGCACTCTGGACCATCCCCGTGTTTCTTGCCAGAAGGCTGTCCAAGCCTCTGAGCTGCTGCCCCGGAAGTGTCAGGTTCAGCCAGTCCCAGTTCATGGACTGGGGCCACAGAAGGCATCAGCTCCGGCTTGACACGTCTCATATTTTGCCCAAGCTGAGGCTACAACCTCAGTGTCCCTGGCTCCAAGGCTGGTTCCTACTGCCTTCCCCTTGGCTGCTGCTTCTGCAAAAGCCATCCCGAGCTCGCCATTCACCTCGGCCAGAAGCCAGAGTCCAGAGTGCGACAGGCACCAGCGAGCTCTCGCAGGGCAAAGCCGCTCCTTCCGCTCAGGGAACCGGCTCCAGACACTTCCCGCTGTTATTTGTGCCTCTGCTCTGGCAGCGCGGGCAGGAGCCGTGCTGGAGCGGTGCTGCCGGCATGGGGCTTGCAGGGTCGTGTCCCTCCAGCTCCCTGGGGCAGCTCTTGCACATCGGCGCGTGCTGGGGGGGGCCAACTGGACCGTGGCTGCTGGGATCTGCGCAGGAGAGGGTCCTCGTGGCTGTGGTCCCCACAAAGCAGCAACTTGTGATGCTGTGGCAGCTCCTTTGGGTGGCTGAAGCAATGTCCCCAAGCATGAGGCCTCTGTGGTGAAGGGAATCGCCGAGGGAGCAGTTTTTGAGAGAAGGGGAGAAGCTGCATTTCTGCTCCCTCCCTCCTCCCCGATTTAGCTCACTTTAAACTGAGCATGGATCCAAACGTCATATGGTTTAAATTTTTCAGATTCAGACTTTGGCCTCCCTAGCCCGTCCCTCGCTGGAAGGACCAAGGCTGGATGATTAAGGGGAAACACCCTTGTGTCTGCTCCGGCTCCGTTTGACGCAGGCTGCAGCCGCTTGCGGGCCGCTGAGCAGCCGGGTGCTGGCAGGGAGACTGCCTGGGACTTCTCTGTGCCCAGGGCATGCCACAGCCCCCAGGGCAGGGTCGCCTGGATGTGGCTACCAGAGCTTTGCGCTAGCCAGCCATCCCCCTGCTGCTCTGTTAGCAAAGCAAGCTGGAACAAGGGCAATAAATCTCACCTGGACAAGTTTCCGTGGGCTTTTCTGAACTGTTCTTTTCTATTGATACTGAGATTGGCCAAAGAGCCAAATTTCCACCGCTGGGAAATGCTAACATTTTGTGTATGGCTTTTCCACTGAGCTGAGGTAAGAAGCAGAAAGTGTCGGATTTTTGCCCAAATGAGCTATTCCAAGATAGCTAATTCAGACGGCATCAAAACGTCATATTTTATCAGTCAGAAACCTGACGGGAAATGTTGTGCCTCTATCGAACATGCAAGTAATTTTCCCCCACAGCTGGTGAACTTCGAGCCTCCTTATCAAACATTTGCACATCACCAAGTCAGTGGTTCCCCCCCTCCTCGCCCCGCCCCGCTTTCCCCCAGGGAATTTTGCAGTTCCGCTTCACAGCTGGGGCCACCTCGGTGCTGGGGTTAAGAGCCCCTTTTGCACAGCAGATTGTCATCGTGCTGAGCGACACGATGGGTCCTGAGCTGTCCTGAACCCTCCTGGTGTTTTCTTCTCGCCTTTTTATACTACAACCTGCGGAACACTGGTGTTTGCCGCTCGGCTCCTGCAGCCCTGATGCTCAGTGTGAGAGAGAATGGCCAGAAGTAGCATTTCTACTATGAAATACTGCCAAATGGCTCATACTACAGGAGTTCCTCTGGTTAATCCCCCTAACTTAGTAAATCAGCTCCTGAGCTCATAACTGCAGCTTCCCTACCAGGGCCAGCAGTGCCGATCGTTTGCTGTCACACACCCACTATTTGCAGGGCTGTAAAGCTCAATGATTGTAAAATCTCGGGGCAAAAGCCGTGGCTGCTTCTGCGTCTGTCCAGCATCTTAAACGTCAACCATTATATTATTAATAGTAATAATTAGTGCAAATATATCTGGAACTTGCAGTGAACAAAATGCAGCTAGCCTCGGGAACAGAATCCATTAGACAAAACTTATTCATGCTTGCCAAGGGGTTGCTTAAAAATAAATCTGGCTGGAAATGAATAGATGTTTTGTTGTAAATCCACAGCTATGTTGGAGAGGTCAGGACTCAGATCAATAACTGGACCCAAACAGCACCCTCTTATTTCACAGGAAGATTTCAGGAGCCCCGTGGAGCAGTTTGATCTGCACACTGGGAGGGGGAAGGAGCCTTGTACTTACCTACTCGTGAGCGTGACAGCACTCTGCCTGTAGTAACTCTCATTCTTTTTCTTGATGAAACTCATGTAAAGCAAGAAGGCGCAGGAATAGCTGAGCACGTCTTGATTTCTTGTTAGAGGATCATTTCAAGACATGCTGTAATAACTAAGCCACCAGAAATATTCAGCGCTACTGGTTTTTAATTTGAAAGTACCTGGTTTTCAGTTTCTGTAACCGTCTTCCTCTCCCTGGGATGGGTTTATATCAGTGCTATTTAAAAGTGAAGATAAAGAATCATCTCAAGAAAGTAAGTTTCAGAGAAGAGACTGAAATCTCTGGTTGGTTAAAAAGAAATATATTTATGAATTAGACTGTTTAAAGATAAATACTTGGAGTGGGGCAGGAGGGAAAGGAAGGTGGGCGGCTGGGGGTGGTGCGTCAGGCTGAGGACCCCACGGCTGAGCCCGGGATGCACTGAGGTGTGCTGGGTTGCTTAAACCTAAATGGTCTTAAATCACATTATCACCAGCGCTGCATGTTTAATGTCAGAGTCTTGTAAGGGCACATTCCTGAATCTGAGCCCAAAAGATAAGAGGCTGGTTTTGGAGAGTATCTATTTGCCATTTTAAATTTACACGTTGGCATCTTCTTCGAAGAAGAGATTATGTCGTGGACTTAGTCCGGCGTGTGAAAAGGCACGGTGCCTTTGCTGTTTGCCTTCCAGCAACAGGCCAGCATCGCCAGAGATGAAAACTACCATTGTAGGACAGCCTGTAGAAAGGGAGTTGATTGCAAAAGAGGAAAACAAAATTCAAATATTTATAAGTCATAATTGCATCTTAGATTTGGGTCTGGATCCAGCAGAGGCTGAGTCATCGTAACCAGCTCACCCGGGGCTGGGGCTGGGTCCCCGCTCCCCTGGGCGCTCTCCTCTCCGGGGCTGTGGGAGCGGGTGCCCCAGGGGTCAGGAGGGAGATGGGAGCGTCCCCGTGTCCCTGTGTGGGCACAGCGGGGAGAAGGTGTGAGGGACCCCAGGTATTGATGTGCCCCCCCTCTTTGGCCGACAGTATGCCCTAAGTATTAAAGTATGAGTGAGCAGGGCAGTACCCCGGGACTGCCCCACACCGTGTGGGTAATTCCTTAATCCCCCGCCAGACACTGGGTCTGGGAATGCCTCCCTGCGCATCCCCACGCCAGCCGGCTGGCAGAGGGGGTGGCTATGAATGAACACCCCCAAAAAGCCTCAGGACAAACCGGGCTGTGGTTTGATGCTCCGGCAAGGAGCAAACAGGGCTGCTACCCCCAGCGCAGCCGCTCCCCAGCACCAGCCGCCCCATGGGTGCTGGGGGAGCTCAGCACCCTCACCCAGCCCTGGGAGGGAGCCGAGAGGCAGGAGGGAAAGCGTCAGCCCTGGCTGCTTGTGTAGGGACCTTATCAGTGGGCAGCTCCTCCCAGGGAAGGGCCCCTCCGCCATGTGCTGGCCAGGGGTGATGGATCGGTGCGTGCGTGACTCCTTGTTCCTGGTGACTCATGGATTTGCTGGCCTTCGCCAGTGCCATGGGAAATATTTCTTTAATAACTCAAAAGAACAAGGCAGGGGAGGGTGGGAAACAGAAAGAAAAACTCCACCACATAGTTCTCTCAAACTTGTGAGCTTCCCACATTGTTTCTGAAGCGTCAGGTCTTGCTCAGCATAATGGGGGTTGCAGAAATCCCCGGTGCGTCGCTGTGAGGGGTGGTCGGAGGGGTGGGCAGGGGGTGGTGGAGGCAGTGCTGGCTGTGAAAATACAGCCCACGGGTCGCCGGAGCCAGCTGGCAGCCGAGCGTGCCTCGTAAGCCAGCCAAGTGGGGGTTTCAGGAGTGGACTGCTTCACCCCGTTTCTTCCTGGAGGACAAAGTGGCAGGGAACACCTTAGTGGATGGCTAATGGAGGAGGTGGGAGGGCTGCGCCACGGAGCTGGTCAGGCAGCCCCGACGGGCTGGGTGCAGGCATCGGGGCACCCGGAGCCTGACCCGCATGTGCGCCCCAGCGCCACTCCATGCCCACCTGCTCCCAGCGCTGGAAGGCGAAGGTGCTGAGGAGCAAGGGGAGGAACGGCTGGAGCTCTCCGTGTGCCCACCTGCCTGAGCAGGACTCAGGGGGACCCACACCTCACCTGGCCCTACGTGGGGTGACGCTGCCAGCCAGGGACCGGGCACCCCAGGAACACCGGCAGCTCCTCTCTGCCTTGTTTCGGAGGCTGGCACCGGCTGCAGGGTGACACCGGCAGGGGCATTAACCCAAGAGCGGGGCAGATGCCCCAGTGGGACACAGCCACCGCTGCCTCCCCAGGGCCTCGCAGCTACCCGGGCGGCCCCAGGAGGTGGTTTACCATTCCTTGCTTTTCCTCAGCGCTCAAGTTTTGCCTCCTCTCGAGTTCAGAGATGGGGGGGGTCGCAGACTGCAGCCCCCTGGGTGGGCGAGGTGTCCCTCCTGGGGATGGAGATGCACAGGTTCAGTGCAGGACGCAGCCAAGCGATGCTCCACCCGCTCACCGCGCGTCACATCTCACAAAACCCCAGACCGGCCGGGTCCCGACCCCCTGAACATCCCTTCGCTGTCACCGGCCCCGGCTGCCAGGTGACCGCCACAACGCGGCGCCGACCCCCCCGCAGCCCCTCACCCGCGGCGCCGCGCAGAGGCGACCGCGACCGCCGCTCCCACGCGTGTCCCCGGCGCGACCAAGCGGTCCCCCCCCTCCGCGGGCCGGGAAGCGCCGGCGGAGCCCCGGGCGTGGGCGGCCCCTCTCTGCTGCGCGCCCCGCGGAGCCCGGCAGCCCGGAGCGCTGCGGCCCGGAGCCTGCCCCTTAAAAACACCCACCCCGCCGGGGGGAGGGGCTGCTGCCTTTTTTTCCCCCGTTTCCGGTTTGCTGCCATATTCCTCTTTTTTTTTTTCTATTTTTTTTTCCCCTCCCCGTGGGTTGCGCCCCCCCCCCCCCCGCCCCGCAGAAGGGGTGAGCGGGGGCGGGCGAGCCAGCAGCGCGCCGGATCCGCGGCGCTGCGCGATGCTGCTGCCGGCGGCGCAGCCCTGAGCCCCGGCGCGGCTCGGCCCGGAGCGGGCACCCAGCGCGGCGGCGGCTGCGGCGGGGGGCGGCGGGGGGCGGCGGCCGCGCCCCCGGCGCGGAGACAAAGCCGGGGCCGAGCGCTGGAGGCGAGCGGTGGGGCCGGCCCCGCTCCGCGCACAGGCGGGAGGTGAGCGGGCGGCGGCGGGGGGCGGCTGTGGGGCCGGAGGGGGGATGTCCGGGGGTCCGGCTGCGGGGCCGGAGGGGCGATGTCCGGGATTCCGGCTGCGGGGCCGGGGGGGGATGCGCGGGGGTCCAACCGTGGGGGCCGGCGGGGGGCTGTCCACACTCGGGTCGAGCTGGCTGTGGGTCGAATCGGGGCTGCTGGCAGTTTGGCGAGGAGGCTGTGTGTCCAGCCGAGGGTGCCCAGGCTCCGGTGGGGCAGCTGTGGGTCCGGCGGCGGGGAATGCCCGCGGCCGGCGATGGGTCCCCACAGGGATGCTCGCGGTCTGGCTATGGGTTTCGGTGGGGCGGCTGTGTGTCCAGCGGCGGGTGCACATGGTGTGGTGGGGCAGCTGTGGGTCTGGCTGGGGGTGCCACTGGCCGGAGGGGCAGAGATGGGCCCGGCCGGGGGTGCTGAGGGTCCGGCGGGGCGGCACCGCCTGCCTGCAACTCCCCTTTGTTGTGATCAGGGGCTGTGGGGGACCCCCGGGAGTGCAGGGCGGGGACAGCCGGGCTGTATGTAGGCCAGGACATGAAATATTCATCGCCCCCCTGCTTTGATGTCTCCTGATCCGCTTCCCTCGCCGTGTTTGCTCACCGGTAATTCAGGGGCTCGTGTCCAGCCCCGGTGGGCCTGGGGGGCCGTGGCCAGCCAGGCTGCTCGCTGTGCCCCTTGCCGGGGCTGGCGGGCTCCAGCCTCGGCTGCGGACCCCCGGTATGCCTGATGAAAGGCTTTATCCACCCGGGAAGTTCCCCCGTTGCAGCCTGGGCAATCCAGCCCCCTTGTGTGGCAGCGAGCGGCGGCACTGGCCTGTCCCCGCTGCCCCTGTTACAGCCCCCAGTGCCACGGAACAGCACCGTGGGCTTTGCCCTGAGCCACCCTGGGGCCGGGATGGGCTTTATCCCAGCTGGCTGCCGGGGGGCCGTGCGGGAGCTGGGGCTGGCAGTGCTGCGTCCTGGCACCGTTTGGGACGGGCAGGGGCAGGGGGGGCAGCCTGCAGGGATGGGGCCCACCATGCAGAGCTGCCTGTGCTGGGGACAGGGCTGGAGGGGGGATGGCATCTCGTGGCGTGGTCCTGTCTGGCACCAAGCATCGTCTTGGGGAGCTGCGCAGCCTCCTGCAAAACCCGCTGGAAATGAGCGGGGATCTGCCGCATCTCCCCACGGTCCGCTGGCCCTGCCCAGCACGCTCCTCCCGCGCCGGTGGCTGCTGTGGCAGCTGCCAGGGCTCAGCCCCCTGGACTTGGGGCCGGGAGGTGACTGTGGTCCTGGCCCTGGTCCCAGTGCCATTGAGCAGCAGTAAAGGTTGTAGGTGGCAGGGCATGAGTTGTGCTACCCTGTGTGCACCGCTGGCTTGCCCATCCTGGCTCCCCAGGACATGATTGTGGCTGCTCAATGCAGCCAGGGGTTCCCCCAGGACAGGTCCCACTGCCCCGTGGCATTAGGAGCTGGGGGCAGTGGAGGGTGCAGAGCCCGGGGGGGTCCTGCCCTGGGCGGTGCTGCCTGCGCAGTGAGGATGGGGACAGGACAGCACGTACCAAGCGGCGCTGCGTGCAGACTGAGCTGCGGGAAGGTGACAACAAAAGACTTGATTTTATTTCCTCCTGCCCAGCGGGTTCTCCCCTGAGGAGGAGGTGTACGGCAGGAGGGAGCAGGAGGGCTTTGTCGCTCTTCTCTCAGCCAAGGGGATACCCGCTGCCAGCAGCGACTGCTGCATGGGTGGGAGAACCGAGTCACGGCGAACCCTCCCAAGGTCCAGCCGTTAATGGTGGGAAGCCATTTGTCCCGGCCAGGCTTGGAGACCCCCCTCAGCACCCAGACATCAACACGTGCCGAGGCCCCCTGTGCAGCACGTGGTGGTCAGACAAGGGCAGGGGGCTGGCAAGGCTTTCTGGATAGGCATGAGGATGGGGACATGCAGGGGGACATCAGCAATCTTGCACTTTAAAGCAGCATCCTTTTTGTTATTTCCACTGTGGGGCTGCTCCTGACACCTCTGCAGCCAGCGAGGCTGATCCTGGGCTGCCCTGGGCTAAGCCAGCTGTTCTGCACCACTTCGTGCTGGCTCAGGATCCAGCCCACAGCAAAACCTTGGCTGCTCGGTGTCTCTGAGATGAGTCTCGTGTGCCGGCTCCCCGGGGAACCGCGTCTCTGTAATCATTAGCCAGTTAATGCTCATTTGTCAGAGAAGGGCACCTTTGCTTGAAAGATAGAGGGTCAGTTCCCGGTTCCAAGCTTTGACCTGGGAGCAGCAGGGCAGAGACTCCTCCAAACACCTCTCCTTGGTGGCTTTGCCAAAATGCAGCCTGATGAATTTATTATTATTATTTTGGAGACGGAGTTATTTATGGGCTGGCGCAGCAGCAGCAGCTCAGGGAAGTCCAATGTTCCCTGTCTCGATCGTTAGTGGCCTTGCAGTGCTCCCTGTGTGATGGAGATGCCCTAACGATAGCTCTGCCCTTTAATGACTTTGTGCTGGAGTGATGGAAAATCATGGAGGTACCACAGGGAGGCAGAAAGGGCCGTCCCGGCCCCTGGCAAAGGAGCTGGGGGACAAGTCGAAGCAAGAGCTGCAGTTCGTGGTGACCGACCTATGCGGAGGCTCTGATGCAGAGAGAGGAGGCTCCTTTGCTGCCTTGGTGGCACGGCGAGGACATCAGCGGTCCTGAGGTAGGGACAGCGTTTAGCAACGTGGGCGGCTCCTGGGAAGGCGTGTTGTTTTGCCAGGCTCACCGAGGCGAGGAGGGGATGGACCAGGGCTCCTGTGCCTCCAAAATCCAGCCTGCCTCTCCCTGCTACTGGTACCAGAATCATGCCTGGCCTTTGAAATCATCACGGAGCTAAAAGTCTTACCCAGTGAGACCTGAAGGACTTGGTCCATAACCTCTCATTTTAACAACCAGCAAATGCCTGTGACGTCTTGAAAGGGAAAAGGTAGCAGCGAGCAAACAGTCTGTGCCTCCTCCCAGCAAGTCTAAGGCGGACAAACCCCCTGAGCACCACTGGGACACAGTGCTGTGCTCCCGGCATTGCTGGGGGAAATTTGAAAGCCTATCTGAAGCGCTATTGTTTCCTGTACTGTCTATTTTGCAGCTCGGTTTCCAACTTGTTCCTTTATCTCTCGGAACAATTCCCATCTGAGCTCACTTCCGCAGCACTCCGCATCTCGCCCCAGCGCCCGCCTGGAGACGCGGCCAGCGAGCATCCCATCAGCAGACAGTGGCATGGCCCCGTGCTGCTCCATGCAGGAGACATCCCTTTAATCCCAAGCCCGGCGAGCAGCTCCGACCTCTGGATGGAGATAACCATCCTTGCAGGGCTGTTCCTGGGACAGGAGCGTGGATCATCACTGTTGCCAGTCCAGGCTCCTCAGCTGCCTGTAGCTGTGGGTGGTGCGGACCAGCTCCCGCGGGGCTCGCGTCTTGCTGAAGTTTCCGCCCATCAGCAAAAGAAAATGTGCAGTGTGTCGTGGGGCTATTTTAAAGCAGGCCTCAAAAGAATAGCAATGCCTTCAGTCCTCATCTTTTAAATGGGCAGCAAGCTGTGAGATAGCATGGTATATTGTGTGCTTAGGAGGAAAAAAAAAAATATATAAATGATTGGCTGAGCATGGCTACATCAGCGTGGGCTGCAGTCGGTGCTCAGGTGCATCCAGGCCCCCAACTTGGCCCCGTGTTGGCACGGGCAACGTTGGTGCTTGCTGCAGCGGGAACCTGTGCAGCTTTGCACATGCCTCTGCACACGCACGCTTTGAAAATACAGCCCTGAAACAGATTTCAGGAACAAATGTGGTTTGAACCTGGGCCAGGAACCAGGACCTGCAAATCTGCGTCTTGCACTGACTTCCCTTCGGGCTACGGATCTCCGGGCTGCCCTCGCTGCAGAGCGGGGAGCTGTTTGGGAGGGCAGGGGGTAGCAGGGCTGCTGTGAGGCGTCAGCTTCTGGGCAAGGGGAGGTGGTCACTGGTTTTAATTCAGACCTTCAGTTAACCTCCCCAAGCCCCTTGGCTCCAGGCGGTCTCGGTGGAGATGCAGCATCTGAAATACCTGTTGGCTGGCGTGTGGGACCGGTGGGATCACCTGGAGGAATGTGGGGAACAGAACTGCCTGGGCGTTTAAGGCAAAAATATATGAAATGGGGCACGTGCGTGGTGAGCCTGCCCTCGCCTCGCAGCCGGGGAAGTAGCAGAGGTTCGGGCAAGGCGTGCAGCCTGGCACGCGTGGGCTCCCACGCTGGGAGGGCGCCAGGATGGCTTGGGGGGCTGCAGCGAAGGGCGAGCGGGCTTTGCTGGGTCACTGCCTCTGCCCACGTGTGATCTGGTGACACTTGTGACTCGGGCTGTGCTGTGCTTCCTTCCCCTTGCTGCAAGTTTTGGAGCCTGGCCCTGAGTTTCCCAGCCCCATCCCATCCTTGACCTGTTGTGGTCTCGTCCAGTGACCGTGAGGTTTTGGCTGGCCCCAGACTTGCCGTGTTAGGGCTGGGTGGATGGAGGAAAACCTGACTGCATGCTGCAGAACCAGCTTCCACCCGGTGTGGCTGCTCCCAGCCTTCCCAACCGTGTTTGGCAATCCCGGCCATGAAGAACCTGGGCAATGAGGGTAAAAGCTGACAGCTGCATTGTCCCCTCCACCGTGGGTGAGGTTAACATGTCCAGCCTGTCGCAAGCCATGTGCCCCTTCCCACGCTGTGCCCTGGTTTGGGGGTAGCGTGACAGGGTCAGGTCGGTGCTAAACAAATCCCAAAAATGTCTTGCCTTGGAGCACCCTTTAGCAGGAATTTGGGGTTGGAGGTGCAGCACCGTGTCTGGGTTTCACTGCTCCACCTTGCTTCCCCACTCGGTGAGAAGCACTGTGTGCCTCAGTTTCCCCCTCTCCCCCCTCCTTCACCAGCATCAGCTGCACTGCTCTACGCCATGCAGGTGCCATGGGCAAAGCTCTTCCTTAGGCAGGGCAAATATAATCTTATCTCTGTTAAGTGCCACCACCTTCCTTGGCCGCGGCGGCTTTCGAGGGCTTCCTCCCCAGACCGTGGCCCAGCTGAGCACTGGTCTCCCCGGCCGAAGCCAGCCCTTGTGGCTTGGTGGCTTTGCAGTGCCACCGGGCTGCAGTTGGTGCCAGCAGCAGCAGGGTCGGGAGGTCCTGTCCTGGGCTCTGGATGCTCTCGGGGCGGAAGCGTGCGCTTGGTGACTTCTGCAAAACAAACCCACACGAAAAGGCTGTCAGAGTCACTTCCAGCTTGGACAGGCCCTTTCCTTCCCCTGCCCATCGGGCAAGCGTTGGTGGGGAACCGCTGTGCCAGGGAAGGGATCGGCACGGCTGAAGGGGAGCTGCTGGTGAGCACTTTGCTGTGCGGGGCAGGGAGGGTGTCGGGGGACAAGGAAGGGTGCATATGTAACTGCAGAAGTCACTGTGACCAGGATGAGTTTCATGCTCCAGCATCATGGACAGTTGAGTTTGGAAGTGTGTGGGGTGGAAAGGCTCGAGGTGCTGGGACCGGTGTGTGTGGCTGGGGCTGGGCAAGGAGGGCAGCACGTGGGGAGAGCTGCCTGCCCACCCCGGCTGCTTGCACGTGTGCACAGCCATGTGTGGATGTGCATGCACACGTGTGTACGTACCCTAATCTGAGCCCTTCTTGGTGCTTCGGGGATGGGCATAGCTCTCACGCTGTGCTCTGGGTGGGCTGTGCTGAAGCCACCGTGAGCTACAGGTGATGGAAAGCAGAGGAGATGCTCTTTGTCCCTTCGTCCCATCCCTGCAGGCTCTGGTGTGGTTATTTTGGGTAGGAACAGCAGCACAAGCGAGGGCTGGAGAGATGCCACGGGAGGCTGCAGGGTCCACTTGCAGCTTGTCCCATGCCACTGACTGGTGTCGGCAGCGCGGGGCTGGTCCCGTCCACCTCACGCATAGCCCATCTCCACTCCCCACCACCGCTGCAGCCAGAGGTGCGTGGAGCCCGGCTCCCCCCTCCAGGAGTGGCAGGGATAAAAGACACCAGCTCAGCGTTTTTCTTTGTTTTTCATCTGCTCAGGCTGTTTATAGTGAGCACCGTCTGGGGCTGCACCTCCTGGCCGGCTCCTCTCCCGGCAGCTCCAGTGGAGCTGCTGAGCATCCCACACCCTGGGAGAGACCGGGGAATCGGCACAGCTTTTTGGATATAGAAACGCTGTCCGGGGCTGGCTGATCTTCTCAAGACCCTCCCGGGTTGCTTCCTCTGATGCATCCTGAGCGAGTTGCTTTGTTTCGGTGGTGCAGATGGGAGTGGCTGTGGAGACCAGCATCTCCTGGGGCTCAGCCACCAGTGAAGTCCAGGCTCCCCAGGCATGCCTCGACATGGGGTCTGATGGTGCTGAGACCAGAGCTATGGTCCCAGGCTGTGCCAGCTGCCACCTGACCCATCCATGCCTGCTGAGGTGAAAGCGGGAGTCGAGCGTGCATGGCTGGAGGCTCATCCTGATCACCCAGCCTTGACCTGCAGCCACCCGCTGCCCCCATAGCATGTGTGCATTAGGGCCGGCGGCCCCACGGTTCTGTGGAACACATGGTTTGTGTCGGGCACATGTCCCAGAGTCCCAAAGTAACCCAGGAAAATAAGCCAATAATCAGCATGAGTTTGCTGTGTGGGATCCTGCTTATTCATTTGAAACTGTTCAGGAGTCTGTGAAGTGGGAAGTGTTGAAAATTGGTGATGGAAGACCCCTGGCCTCTGCTTGGCTTCTCCTTCTTCATACCCTCCCATTGCAGTGAGCCCCAGCACGCATCCTGCCGGGTCCCTGTGACTCCTGGCCGGCAGCGGGGTGATGCACGGGGTTTGTGTTGAGGGTGCAGATATCCACCCTGCATTTTCCCTGGTTTACCAGTGAGCTTTTCAGTTCCTGTTCCATGTCAGGAGCTTTGTTGGGGGGGGGTTGCCTGCCATAGGGGTCCTGCAGGACCCCTTTGCGGGGCCGGTGGGGCTGCGGCTCCAGCCCCGGAGGGCTGGTGTAGCCGCAGGGAGCTCCTCTCCTGGCTGGACTGGACGGGCTGGTTTCTCTGAAAGTGGAAATGTTTTAACAGTGACGCCAGCGTGGCCAGGGGTGGTTGTAACTTGCTCAGATCTGGAGCTTTTCTGCCTCCTGCCGTGTTCCTTGCCCCCTTCCTCCCCCTGCCCTGGAGATTTGCTGCCTGCCTGCGCCGCTGTCCTTGCCCTGGGGTGAAATTTCTGTGGCACTGTTGGGTGCTGTGGGGTGCGGCAGCCCTCCAGCTGGGGCACGCACAGGTGGCAGCACCGTTTTGGCCGGATCTGAGCCACCCATGAGTCACATCAGCCTCCTGCTTCCCCAGGAGCCGGGTGCAGGGCAGGCTGGGTGCTGCGCCACGGCCATCCCCGGAGAGCAGCCAGGGCAGATGGACCTCTCCCTCTCCCCAAAAAGCAGAAGCAAACTTCATTTCCTGGAGCCTGAGGCTGGCTGCGCTGGGAGACGTGCTGCAGAAATGGGGAACAGAAATCCTCCCTCTTGCTTGAGAGGCCAGCTTGTGTCACCGTGTCTCCATCACCCCTTCCAGTGGGGCTGATCCCTCGCCCCGGTGCTTCACCTGGAGAAGGATGGGAACAGCACTGATGTGATGGGGCTGTGGGAAACTGGAGAATTAGGTGGCAGGCAGTGGGAGCTTGTGGTTGTCACCATGCCCGTGGTCTAATATTACAAAGGCATGTTTTGAGGGACACTGAATCCCAGTGCTGGGCTAGAGGGCTCTTGGGGGAGCATCACTCTGCAGCTCCAGGCAGTCCCAGTGGCCAGGAGCTCTGGCTCCTAGCACCGGCTCAGCTTGACATCAGTGCTTCCCTGCCCAGCTTCGGCGCTTCCCAGCCCCACAGGCACTCCTGCCCTTGGAAGCATTTTCTTTCCTTCTCCTTGGCAGGCAGAGAGCAGTGCCCTCGTCACCTGTCTGGGAGAAGCTGGCTTAGGGTTAACGCAGGCCAAAGGCTTTGTGTGTCTTTAGAAAGCATTTGCTGGAGCTGGTTGGGCAATTCCTTGCTTTGGCTGGTGTCCTGGTGGGAATGCTGGAAGTGCAGGCTGAGTCAGGCTGGGAGGCACTGATGGGCATCCCTGCTCCAACGCAGAGCTGCGCCGAGGTCAGGCTGCACAGCACCCGGGCAGCTTTGAGCATCTCCTGCTGGAGATCCCACCGCCTCTCTGGCCCCTGTTCCAGTGGTGGACCACCCTTGTGGTGAGAAAGCTTTTTTTTTTCCGTCTCTAATTGCCAGGATGCCGAAGGGGATGCGTGCTGGCTGGGAAGCGAGGTGCTCCCCGCTCCCCTGTGGCTCCCCTGTCTCCGTGCGTGCAAGCAGCAGGCTTGGGCTGGGTTTGCAGGACGCATGTGTTTGTTCTCCGCCTGTCCCAGAGCTCTCCCAAAGTGCTCATGCATGGATAACAGGGGACAGTGGGGGCTCCAGGAGCCTTCAGTTGACTTTTATCAACCCCAAACACTTTCTAGCAGCATCCTGAAGCCAGGGGGTCTCCTTTGGACCACGGCATGGGGCTGGCAGAGCTGTGGAAGCCCTGATTTTTGGAGTGGCTTTGCTGCTGCACGGAGGTGGACAGGAGCGGTGGGGCACTGCTGGCTGCCCACACTCCCTTGTTGGAGCAGCGGCTCCCAGCGCAGCCCTCTGCAAGGGGCTGCAGCTCCCAGCACGGCTCGGTGTGATGCAGGGGTGTGCCAGGAGCTCCCGCAAGCTCTGCTCGGTGACATGTCTGGCAGGAGGGGCAGCTGCCAGCTCCCTCTGGAGCCCTCCATGCTGCTCGGTGATGTATATTAAAAACCACTGCCGTGGAGGCAGCTTTGAGTGTGCAAAGCTTTGCCAGCTCCCAGGAACTTGAAGCGTGGGGCTGTGAGTGGGTGAGCATCACAGTGGGTCAGCCCAGGCTGCCTGCATCCGCATGCCAGGGGATCTGAAGGTATGGCCCCATCGGTACCCAGATCTGCTGCAATGTGGGGATGGGGGTGTGACACCTTCCCTTCTCCCATCCCTTGGGGGAGAAAAAGGCTTAAAACAGGGCGCTCGGCACCAGCAAGCACGACTTGCTCCAAGCAGCCAGCTGTGTTATTTCGGGGAGATAAGCCTTGCGACTTTTTCCTGCCAGTCTTACACTGTCAGGCTGCCTCTGGCCTCGGCTGGTGTCAGGGTGCTACAGGGATAGCGGGGGGCACTGCCTGCAGCTGTGTGCAGCTGCAGCGTTGGGAGAGCTGCTGCCCATCACCCCGGCAAGCCAAAATCTGCCTGTGGAGGGGCTGGCCCTGCCCCATGGGGAGGGCTTGAGCTCCCTGCATGGCTCCCCCTCTGTGTGTTTGGTGTTTCCCAGTTTCTTGGCCAGATAAATATCCAAAACCTGATTTTGTGCTTCTCAGGGGTTTGTTTTGGTCTTCTGAACTCCCTGTTTTGACACATCTTTTGGGGAGGCATTTTGCCTTGCTCCTGACCACGACTCTCCCACATGCTTGGGGGGCAGTGAATTTGGATGGTTGATTTAATTATCCTTTCCCCTTTTGTGACCCACTGGCCCCTCCTAGCTTGAGCTGTGGAGCTTTAATTAAGATGGTTTTAAATTTAACGGGGGTTGACAGGGTCAGATGGGAGGGGCTGGGACTTACATGTGTGGGGAGTGTGTAGCCAGGCCCCCGCACAGCAGCTGTGCTGCCCTCCTCCACCAGCGATTCCTTCCATCTGGGAGAGGTTCCCATCAGCTGTGGGGAGCCAGGGGAGGGCTGGGGTGCCTTAACTCAGGTGCCTTCAACATGCAGTCGCTGGGGAAAGTAGGGGTCCCAGGAGGGCATCAGGGTCACCTGCCTGCAGCTTCCCTGGTCCCCGAGTTGGAGCCAAGAGATGAAGTGAGCATCTCTGCATCTCTCCTGTTTTAGGAATCAGTGCAGGTGAGAAACGAGTGCCCTTGCGGAGGGGGAAGGCTGGAGGCACAACCCAGGCGTGCCCTCCTTGTGTCAGCTGGGCAGGGAGAGGATCTGCAGCATCAAACCCTGGTTTGTGGGGCTGGGGGAGCAGTTCCCCCATTTCACCAGCACCTGGGACTCACTGCAGCAGAGCTGATCCCAGCTGGGCAGAGATGTGCCTCTGTGTTACCCCCCTTGTACCAGGCAAAGCCCGATGGCATGGGACAGGGGCCAGCAATTGCTTTTTCCATGGGGAACGCTGTGCCCTGCTGTGTTTGGTGGCGGGAGGGGATGGTGGGCTGAGCCGGGGCAGCGAGGCTTTCCCCGAAGCACTGGGGCTGTGCTGCTGTTCGCTGGCCCCAGCCGCGATGCTTTTCATGGGAAAAAGCAAAACTTCAGTAGCATCCCCTGGGACCAAGGGGGAAACTGCTGCGTGAGCGTGTCCGGGGCTGCATTTCCTACCGGAATGTGGGGAGGGAGCAGGAGGCAGTGCAGGGAGGGGGACAGGGTGGTGGCTCTTGGGGTACCACCTCACCATGCTTACAGCAGGGACGACCAAGCAGCAATTCATCACCCCCGGCACGGTGGCCAGCGTCTCCACCATGTCCCCGTGGTGTGGTGCCATGGCACTGACCCCGCTGGCGGTGCTGCCCTCACAGGGGGGACGGGACATGAGGGACGGCGAAGTGCCCGTTGGCTCTTGGCTGCCTGCCTGCCTCCAGCCGGGGATCTCTGGCTTTAATGGCACACCTCAAAGGTGCCTTCGTTTTTTTCTGGATGGATCTGCCCTGGCTGGACCCCAGCCCTGCTGGGAGGGGGTTGATTGTATGCAAGGGGAGATGGAGTGGGTCAGGGTGGGTTTGAGATCATGGCTCCCTGCTCCTTCCCATCCCCGGGAGCTGCTGCTGTGGGCTGGGTGCTGTGAGGCTGCTTTGTCTCGCCTGCCGTCCTGCATGCTTCATTTTTCAGTCTGGCGTGAGACAGTTGCTGTTATTAATCTTGCTGGGGCTTTGCAAGGCGGGGATGTGGCTCGGCTCCCTCTGGCAGCGGGTGGGCACTGGTGCCCCTGGCCCCTCGCCACCTCTCCCCCACCACCTCTCCCATCCCGTCTGCCAGCAGGGATGCTCGGTGCCCACCCAGCTTCTCAGCAGCCCCAAGGACAGAGCCTGTTTTGCCGGAGAATTCTCCCTCCCCAAGGCTCCGTGTCTGGTGTTGGGCCCCAGCCTGTCACGGCATTTCCCAAGGTTTCTGCTGCCTCCCAGAAGCCGTGCTGCTGTGTTTTGTCTGCTCCCAATCAGTGTCTTTTGTTAGTGTCTTTGAAAAGAAGATAAGATCCTTCCCCTTCGCCACCAGCCCCGCTATCAGCCTGGCGATACCACAGGCATTGTATGGATCCTTGAGAGAGCAGGGCGCAGTGGAAAACAGTCCGAGCGGGACTTGATGGAGAGCAGCCGGTTCCCCTCCCTGTTGCCTTTGCAAGAGCATCTCAGCCGTGGGTAGGTAGGGCAGAGGATGGAGCCTTTCCCCGCATCCCAACTTGCCATTTCATTTTTTGGGGGGGAGAAACCCTGAGGATATGGGTGTCAGAGGCATGGGGATGCTGGGCAGGTCAGGCAGCATTTCCAGCACTGGCAGGGGAGGACGGGGATGTTGCTGTCTCGCGTGCCGTGATCTGATCAGAGCTGAGTTGTGCAGCCAAGTGTGCTTCATTTTTAATTGCTTTTGGAGAGGGGAGGGCGGGGGTGGCCTCTCGCTGCAGCTCTCCTTGCTGCAGCCTGTGGCCAGGGCAGGGTGCACCCTTCCCTCCGGCTGCAGAGCCCAGCAGCACACGGGACACACGGGGGTGGCAGTGCTGGCAGATGGCCTGAGCCTGGTCACGGCTGTGCCAGCGATGCGCTGTGGGGGTGGCAGCCCCCCAGCCGAGCGAGTGGCAGGGCTGTGCAGGGCTGCTACCACCGCAGCCACCAAATACCCAAACCTGGGAGCACGAGGGCTGCAAGCGCATCCCTCTGCGCAGGGACCTGTCCCTTCCCCCTCGGAGGACCTCGCACCCCACTGCCCGGGCACGTGGTTGGCACCAGCCTGAGGAATATTTGGGTTTCCCTGGTGGCTGTTTTGGTCCTATTTTGTCTAAACACGCCCATGGCCGCACAGCGTGAGGCCGGGAGCCCAAGTGGCACAGCGTGCAGGGGTGGCGGGACACAGGCACCGTGTGCGTACATGGCTTATTTGTATGTGCTGCAGCCTGGAGTTGAGTCTGCAGCTTCCCCCACCTTCCATCCCGCTGTGCAATTATTGCCAGCGAATATTAGTCAAGTACAAATTACAAACCATTCAAAGTCTTAAAGAGCTGTCAATCAGCCGCTGCTTATTATCCTAATCAAATGCACTAAAAATAGTGACAAAACTTATTAGCGGGGGGGAAGGAGAGGCCATCAAAATAAACCTGCGGTGTGGTCCATCCTCTGCGTGGCAGCCACTGTCCTGGGCACCCCTTCCCCAGAAAGAGGGACATGGGGCAGGTGCCTGGCATCACGCTGACCCCACGGAGGTTAGCTCAGTAGTTTCCACCACCGCGCTGCAGCGGTTGCAAGGTTAACAAGGCTGGGGTGTGTGCTGTGGGGCTGCGTGCCATGATCTGGGGAACGCACAGGCTGAGCAGATCGGGGCGGGATGGCTGGGGCAGGGGAGGCTGCGATGGCAGCCAGCGGTGCTGGGGGAGCGGCAGCGCTTTCTCCTTTACTGCTGGTCTGTACGAGCCCTCTCCTCGCTGCACCTTCATGGCTGAAGGCCCTTGCGTAAAGGCAGGAGGCTGCGGCTGGTCTCGCCTCCAGGCTTGCTCCCAGCAGGGTTAGATCGCAGGGTAGCGAAAACCTGCCTGCCCTGTCCCCATCCGTCTGGGATGTGCCCCCCCCCCCCCCCCCCCGAGATGTGAAGCCTGGGGGGACAGGAGCCTGTTGGGATGCTGCGCAGGGCTGTGAGGCTGGGGGGGCTGGATCCCCTCTGTGCCAGGCAAGCGGGAGCCCCTTGCTGAAGCCTCTGCCCAGCGCTGGGTGAGCAGGGCCGGCTGGAGAAAGATTTTGCTTTTGGTAGGTGAGAGGGAAGAAAGGGCAGTTCCTGCAGGACCTCAGGGCTGGGAGGGGGTGGCAGAGCCAGGCTGTGGGGCCATGCCCTGCTCTACTTTTAACCTGAAGCTCTGCCCCAAACCACTGCAGCTGAGAAGTGTCCCCCCATCGTACACTGTCCTTTTTGAAAAAAATGGCTAAAATGTGCTTTTCTGGCTGAGTCAGGGCACGAGCAGCACCAAGTGCTCCCAGACCTTGTGCTTGGTTCATGCCGTAGCATCTGTCTGTGTGCTGGGGATGGAGAAGGTGACTCTCATATGGGGACAAGGTCCCCAGTTGGTGGCCAGTGCTCCCTGCCACCAGTCCTGCCCGTCCATTGATAGAGAGGCAGGGCTGGAAATGCTGGTGTGTCTGGAGGAACCAGCTTCGCTTCCCCCCCAGAAAATCCCTCGGTGGGCTGGGGGTGTCTGCGCTCCCCTCCTGCCCCGGGACATCTCTGGGGGTGGCTCCAGCCGCCTCCTCTCCCATCCCCGGGTGGGTTTGATGAAGTGGAGCAGAGAATCGTCCCCTCTTCACACATGAGAGATCAGAGCGAGCGGGCGTGCGCTGCCGGCCCTGTGCTGGAGGGATGGCAAGGAGGAGGAGGAGGAGGAGGAGGAAGGCGGCAGCAGCCCAGGGCGCCAGAGGCAGTGCAGGGGGAGAGGGCAGCGGGGTGCGGGGCTGGCGGCGGGTGCTGCGGGTGCTGACGTTCCCTCTGTCTGGCAGGCTGCGGCTGGAGCTGAGCTGACTTCGCCGGCGGCCCCTCCCCACCCCGCGGCGAGGCTGTAGCCAGAAAGCACTGGTAAGGCATCTCCAAAGCACTGGTAAGGCATCTCCGACAGCCCGGGGAGGGGGGACCAGGCTGCTTTGCTGGATGAACCCACCCAGGAAACGGGAAACCCTCCTGCCCCCCTGGGGGGGCTCAGATCTGGGGTACCGGCTGCTCCGCAACAGCCAGATTTGGCCCTTGAGCATCGGTGGGTGGGTTGGGCGCTGGGTGCAAGAGCGAAATGCAGACCCCTCCCGTTGTCCTGCCCACCCCTTGGTGGTCCCACAGCGTGGCCGGCCATGGGGCAGAGCTGAGGCCTCGCAGCTCGCCGCCGCGGTGGTTTGCAGTTTGCCGCTGGTGCTGACCCCCGGAGCGGAAAGCAGGGGAGTTCCTGCAGGCTGCGACGTGCCCGGGGTGTTAATCCCCGCTGCAGGAAAGCTGCCTCCGTACGCTACGCTGCCTCGCATCAGTCAGAGGCGAGCACTGGGAATGCTGGCCGCCCTCCAGCCCGCCGCTGCCGCACAAACCTCGGGAGGGGAAGGCTGGCTGAAAGCCGAGGCACTGGCTGGGATGGGGAGCAGTGCTGAGCCCCCCCCATCGCAGCACTGTCAGGTGTGGAGCGGTGCTGAGCCCCCCCCATTGCACTGTCAGGTGGGGAGCAGTGCTGAGCCCCCCCCATCGCAGCACTGTCAGGTGTGGAGCGGTGCTGAGCTCCCCCATTGCACTGTCAGGTGGGGAGCGGTGCTGAGCCCCCCCCATCGCAGCACTGTCAGGTGGGGAGTGATGCTGAGCCCCCCCATTGCAGCATTGTCAGGTGGGGAGCGGTGCTGAGCCCCCCCCATTGCACTGTCAGGTGGGGAGCGGTTCTGAGCCCCCCCATCGCAGCCCCCCCATCGCAGCACTGTCAGGTGGGGAGCGGTTCTGAGCCCCCCCATCGCAGCCCCCCCCATCGCAGCACTGTTGGCTGGGAAAAGCACGGGAGCAGGGAGATACTGGCTGGACCCTGGCGGCTCCGAGCGCGCCTGCAGCCTGTTACGTGCAGGAACACTGTACATGAGGCACCGGTACAGCACAGCTGTGGCCGTGGGTATCTCTGCAATCTGGTGCTGTGATGCTGTCCCACAGCTCCCAGTGATGCTGCTGGGATGTGCCGGGAGCCACCATGGCTGGCCGGTGGGTTCACCCACTTCTCTGTCCCTTGGCTCTGTGAGGTTTCGTCACCCGCTCTGCTGGAGGCAGGGGGGTTTCTCTCCCCACCGGCAGGGCTGGTGCACACCCCCCCCCTCCTTTCGCCCAGGACCTGAGGGCACAGCACATTCCTGCCATGATTAATAACTCCTCTGCCAGGTTCTTGCACAACCCCTGCATCCTTCCGGGGTGTGCACCCTTCCCTCGCCGTCTGCCAGGCGATGTGGGGGCTGCAGGGGTTTTCTCGGGTCCCCCCCTGCTCCCCCCTGGGGGCAGGTGAGGAATGTGCCCCCCTGAGGCAGCTGCAAGGCTAAAGCCTCATTGCGTTGGCTGAGTTACCTGGGACTCCAGCGGGGTTGGGGCAAGGCTGGCAGTGCCTGTGGGCACGGTTTGGGGTTGCCTACATTTTGCACTAGTCAGATGGAAGCAAGTGTGTGCAGCTGTTTAGGTGCAAAGCTGTTTGCAACAGGAGAGCTGGGAGTGGGGCTTGCTGCTCTGCAGCCCCTTCCCCAGAGGATCGCAGGCCCGTGTCTCCTCCTCTCCCATCTTTGGCTCCTGCAGCCAAAGCCCCGGCAGCCGGATTGGGCCCTGTCAGAGCAGCACATCCCGGTGAGCAGCACAGACCCAGCAAAGCCCTTGCCAAGGAGGCTTGGCACCCAGGCACAAGCTGAGAGCTTGCAATGGGTGTTGGAGAGCTCTCCCTCCCTAAAACCACTGCTCAAGGTGGGATGAACTCATGGTCCATGGCATCCCTGGCCAGGACATGCCTGGAAGGTGCATGTCCTGTGCCCACAGGCTGATGGGTGGGAGGATGAGGACCGCTGTGCTTTGGGGACACTGGGGAAGTGCCTGGGGATCCACTGTTCCCCTTCTGTGCTCTGCTCCTGGCTAATCTCTAGGCATACTGACTATTTCATACTCCGGTTTTTCTCAGCGTGCTGATAAATCAGTTGCCGACCCAGGCTGGCAGTCCCACAGGGCGTGCTCAGGGGACACTCGGCGTCCCCATAGCACTGCTAAATCCGCCACCCCAGCTCGGGTGTTTTCCTGCCTGGGGAAGTGCTGCTTCCAGGGGAAACTCTGAGCGGCTGTACCCCTTGCTCACGGTCGCGTGGGCAGTCACAAGCTGCGCGGTCACAGCCCCACTGTGCTCCCGCTTTTGTCCCCGCACCGCCACTGGCATCCCGGGAGCACCAGTGGCTGCCGGAGCCCCGGGCGGAGGTGAGCAGTGGGCTGGCTGGGGGACAGGGAGGTTTGCTTTCCTTAGCGGTGGGGGCTTTTTCTTGTTTCTAAAGTCGTGCTTTCCCCCGCAGTTCTGCTTTAGCATCTTCTACACCAGGCTTTTGAAAGTGCATTTATTTACAGGATAGACCCCCTCCCTTTCACTGCAGGAACTGCCTCTGGATTGCCGCTGGTGGCGATTTTCAAGCGCAAAGCTTATATTTGACCTTCCCTTGCTCTGAGGGCCCCAAAGCCCAGCACAGATATGCATGGGCCGGGTCCCATGGCAGATAGAGGCACCGGTCCCTCCTCATCGCCTGCATGCACAGGAGGAAGGACGGCTCCACTCTCCACCGAGCAGTGAAAAATCGGTTTATTCTGCTTCCCAAATCCTGGCAGGGTCTGATCCTGCCAGCACAGTGGCAGCTGAAGCAAACCTGCATGAAAGCGGGACAGGGGATGCTGCTGGTTGTCTGTGCAATTTGGGAGCTGGAAAACAGCCGATGGAAGTTGGGTCTTTAGGAAAATAAGCCCCGATTGTTAGGCAAAGCCCTCACTCTGCGGAGGGGAGCAGAGCTTGTGCCTGGCACCCCTAAGCTTCCCCACGGCAGGAGCCAGGGAGCTCTGCTCCACCGACGCTGGGGCTGTGCAGGCTGCTGGAGCTGCCCTGTGGCTCTGCCCCGCTCATGGAGGCTTGGCCCAAGCTTCTCTCAGAAGCTGGGTTGGGAAAACCATCTGTTGCGTGAGGCTGAGCCCTCAGCAAAGCCTCACAGGTGGCTGCATCCAGGTCCACGCATCACAGACAGTGGCTGCCTCCTCTGCTCCTTCCCTGCTCGTTTTTTCTTGTCGGAAATACTCTCCTCCCTGGTTGTTCCACCTCCCTTTTCCCTCCAGCCTAAATATTTCCTTCCATAGCTTCAGGACACTGCTGGGTATCCTGCCATCTTTGGAGACTGCAAATAATTCCCTTCCTTCATTTATGTCATTACCTTGAAGGTATTTATAGAGCATGATCTTGAGTGGAAAGGAAGGCATGACTATATATATAAAGCCGAGATCCCTTGTTCCTTAGCTGGTAACTGCCTGAAACTCTTCCTGTTTTAAACTTTTATCCCATTTGCTGCACGTTTTGGACTTCACGGGAACATCCTCAAGCATTTAGATCCCCATCTAAATTTAAATCCCCATCTAAAGAGCAAGCAGAGTGATGCAGCTATGGGTTCTCCAAACTTCTGCCATCGGAGTAATCCAAATTCGTGGATGTTTGTCTGGGTCTTGCCTTCTCCTGTCCGTGCCCTGGCAGAAACCCTCATGTAGGAGAAACGTGGCAGTATGGGGTACTGAGCTACATCCCACAGTGGACGCCTGGCCCCAGAGCAGCCACGCTCCCAGCACCGGTCCAGGCTCGGTGCTCAGCATCCTCATTCTGCACTCCCACAGCTAAGCTTGCTTCCCTCTGCTCCCAAAGCATGCCTGGCAGCTCAGCTCCCGGCGTTCTGCTGGCTGCTGCGGCCATGCGGGAGGTGGCTTAGCGTTAATGAGGGGCGATGCTATCCCAGGGCAAGGGCAGGATGGCCAGACCTTCCAGCAGCTGATGCTTGAACAGACTCCAGAGGTTGTTTCATTTCCTAGTGGGCAGGCATCTGTCGCACAAGCTCTGGGAAGCAACTTCTTAATAATAATAATAATACTAACAATAATAGAGGCTTTTTGCATGTCTGTCTGTCTCTGGCAGCCCGGGACCATGGGGAGCAGCAAGAGCAAGCCCAAAGACCCCAGCCAGCGCCGGCGCAGCCTGGAGCCCACCGACAACACCCACCACGGGGGCTACCCGGCCTCGCAGACACCCAGCAAGGCAGCCGCTCCTGATGCCCATCGCACCCCCAGCCGCTCCTTCGGGACCATGGCCGCTGAGTCCAAACTCTTTGGAGGCTTCAACACCTCTGACACGGTCACCTCGCCGCAGCGTGCCGGGGCACTGGCTGGTCGGTGTGGGCTGGGGCTTGGTGGGGTGGGAAGGGGCTCACTTGGGTCTCCGTGGGTTTGGTTCCAGCTTTTGCATGTGGTGATGGGGTCTCCTGTTTTTGAGGGACTCTGAGCTGGAGGGGGAGGAGATCTGTGTCTCATCAGCTGGCAGGAGGGCGATGGGACGGGAGGGTCCCCGACAAGGGGCTCCCAGTGCCGTGCCGTGGCAGTGCTGGTGGCTGCGCCTATCCTGAGTGCTCTCTGTTGCAGGTGGAGTCACCACCTTCGTGGCCCTCTACGACTACGAGTCCCGGACCGAAACAGACTTGTCCTTCAAGAAAGGAGAGCGCCTGCAAATCGTCAACAACACGTGAGTGTCCCTGTCCCTGCAGCCAAGCCCACCTGGGTGAGCTGCCACCTTTGTCCCTCCTGCGGAGCCCGTGAGCCCAGCCCCAGCAGGGCTGGCTGTCCCCAGGGATGGGTGCTCAGAGAGGGGCACCCAAAACTCACGGATGCAGTGACTTGTCCAAGGACACTGGTGCTGGAGGCAATCATTTGTCCTCCTGGCCCTGCTGCTGGTCACCGCTGCCTTGCAGCCTTGTCACCAAGCCATCTCCGCTGCTTGCTGGCCAGTCCCTGCCCTCCAGTGCCGGGCCACATCCCTGCTGGTGCCCTGTCCCCATCAGTGCTCAGCGCCCTCGTTTGCCTGGATATATCTCCTCAATCCACAGGTGCTTTCCCTGTGCTTGCACGATGTCTCTGATCTCAGCTTCTCTCTTGACTCTTTTTTTTCTCCCCTCTGTGCCATGCTGTCGTTTAGGAGAAAGGTGGATGTCAGGTGTGTATTGCAGATTATTACTATTATTATTGTTAAAGCTCTTAAATGATATAAGCCTGTCTGCTGCCCACATTAGGGCAAAGTTGGACGGAGCGGGGCTGGGAGATGGATGCCCGATGGTTTTGTGGTCAGTTGTGTTTGTCATCCCTGAGCAACCCGGGCAGAGCTGGGAGCCCTTTCCCATGCCGGGGAGCTGCTCCACCCAGAGCTGTGTCTGCACCCACGAGCTCTGAACCTGGCCCGCTTCCCTTGCCTGCACCCAGCACCCCTGCAGTCCCTTTTCTCTGCTCACTCCTGGCCTTTTTGGCTTTTATTTTTGCATTTTATAATTTTACTTTCATTTTTTGTGAGTGGCTCAGAGACTCAAGCACTGCCTTAGCGGTCTGGCTCCCACTTGTTTGCTCTCCATCCTGGTCGTAGCCACACACCCATCACTTGCTGCATAGAGCAGGGTAGTATGACCAGCTGGAAGATGCTCCTAAACGTGATCCTGTATTAAACCCACGTACAGTCTGTCCTGACACATGGCATACACGGTCTGGAGCCTGGCTGGCGTGTCCCCAGCCATGGGGATCCCTCAGGTCTGCAGCTCCTGCTGGTTCCCCCACTGCTGCCTTCCCACCTGGGCACCCAAAACAGCTTTGCAGAGCCAAAGGGTGGGAAGACAAGGGAACATCCCAAGGGTGATATTTCTCTTGCAATGGCTGGGCAGTGTTGCACAGACGTGTTTTCAGTCTGATCCTTGTTCTCTTTGTTCCAACGCTGTTTATTAATTGTGATTCGTTTAATCCATGAAGTCTAGGATGTGCGGGGCTTCAACACCACAGGGCACGACTGAATTTGGGGGTTTTGGTGCTTCTTGCTTTCACAGCCTCAGCAGCATACTAGCCCCAGGCTTGGGTTCTGGTTTGGGCTGTTACAAAATGAGCTCAGCCCGCTGGGGGTCCAGGTTGGGCCCCTATGTGAGGGTTTTTTCTTTATAGTACTTGTATCACTTCTGGGATTTCCATACTTTTTTTCCTCTGCTGCTGTTTGTCAAAGGCTCTGTCAGAGGGAAAGGTCGGGGTGTGATGGGCTCTGCAACATCCTGGGGAGCAAAAAGACCCTGGAAGGTGCAGGGTCTAGCTGCCCACCTTCTGGTGTCTGCTGTGGCTACGTGGGTGGCATGTCCACAGGGGGAGAGCCAGTGGAGAAAGCTGTGCGGTTTGTGCAGTGCTCGGGGCAGTAAATCTTGCTGAGTGCCCAGAGATGCTCGGACGGTCTGGGAGCAGCTTGGGCTGCTGCACTTCAGGGACAGCAAAAGGCAGGCATGCGATGTTCCCTTCCTCTGGGCTCCCGCCAGGGCATGGTGGGTGCCCTGGAGCTGTGGGGAGAGTGCTTGGGGTCAGCCCGGGAAGGGCTGGCAGGTCATGGGCACAGCAGAGCCCATGGCCACGGGGACAACTGGCTACCAGCAGCTTTGTGGGGTGCCTGTGGGTTTTGGCTGCTCTGATGGGGCTGGGATTGTGCAGGGCGAGAGGAGCAGCCTCCACGTTGCTCATCTCCCTGCTCCTGTGTCCCAGCAAAGCCCAGGCTCTCTGCGGTGACCCTCAGCCTCCAGGACAGGCCAAATCCATCCACCCCAGTGCAGAAAGGCTCTCATGGTGCTCTTTCCAGCGGGAGGAGATCTCCTCCCATCCAGCTGGCTGCCAGCGGGGATGTGGTGGGGTATTTTGGGTAAGATTGTATAGGGAATTGTTGAAATGCTTTGTTTTGATGATGATGATTATTATTATTTTTTCCCCACCAAGACATTTTTGGAATAGTTTGTTTTTGCTGAATTCCCAGCTTGCAGCCTTGCAGCCCAAGTTGGAATAAAGCCACAAGTCAAAAGCTGGGCATTTCTCAAGCAGATGTTTTCTCCAGTCCTGTGGGAAAGGAGCCCGACCAGCCTCCTGTCCTCTTTGGAGCCACCTTAGTAAAGGTGGCTGGAGCAGCAGCTCCAGCTGGGGAGCCCAAGCTACCTGCCACGAGATGCGCTGGGGCCAGGAGAAGCTAAAATACCAGCTGGGGCTGCTGTGAGGCTGGGGACAAGCTCCGGGCTGGTGGCAGAGCCCAGCTCACTGGGTGGGAGGAGATGCCCGGAGGGTCCCTGCTTTCCCCGGCCCCGCTGACACCATTGTGGGGAGCCAGGGGCCATGTCTGGCTTCTCCTGTCTGCTTCAAAGCATCGGTGGTTTAGCTGGGACAAGCAAAAGTCCCAAGCTGCTGGTGTGTCTGGAGCGAGGATGGAGGTTTACACGTCTGCAGGGGTCGGGGATGGGTCTGGATGTGGTCTGATGAGTCTTTTAGTGGTGATTGAGGTTATTAAGGTTTTTCTGTAAAGTGTTTCTGGAGTTGTCCTGCCAAGTTCTTGCATCCTTGTGGTGCTGTTCCCACGAATCTAGTTTTCCCATAGCCTCGTCTCCCTCGTGGTCAGGATAATTTAGGTGACTCCGTCATCATTTGATGGGCGAGAAGATGCAGGTGGTGGGAGGAAGCCCTGCTGTCTGCAGGGGAGGGGAAGCCACCTCCTGCCGTCCTGTTGTTCTCTATTTATTGTCCTTTCCTGCCCCAGCCCGTGCAGTGGGAAGGCGCCTGCTCCCTGCCAGCTCCCGGGGACGTGCTTGGGGCCACCACGCCGGGGGCAGGAGGGATGGCAGGTCAGCCCTGGGTTTTTGGGGTGGCACTGGGGCTCCCGCAGGCACAGCCCGTGCTGGGGCAGTGGGGAAGCTCACGGTCAGGGCTGCAGGGTGCCCAGCCCGGGGCTGCAGACAGAGCACGCAAGCTGGATGGAGCCCGCTGCCTCCAGGCTGGGCATTGCAGTGGGGCAGGTCTCACCCCCACCACTTAAACCTCAGCCCCATCCTGTTGCTTTTCTGCAGCCTGTGTTTAACAAACTCTTGGGGTTTCCTGGCACTTTTTTTTAAGCACTGCCATCATTCTGTTGCTTTTCCTCATTCCCCCTCCCTCGCCTGCGGCTGTTGCTCCCTGCTGCCCTGCTGCCTTGGATCCCCAATGCCCCTCAACCTGCAGCCAGACCCCGCTGGCATTCAGGTGGCTCCGAAGGTATTTTGGCTCGCTGGCTGCCCTGCCCGATTTAAGTCAAGCATCCCGTATGTGGATGGGCAGGGGCTGGCAGCAGGAGCCCTCCTGGCCGGGGTCCGGCTGCAGGGCTGGGGGCTGTGGGGGCTGCACCCCTTCCTGGCGAGGCTCTGTGCTAGCTTGCCCCCCACCGGCCCCGGTGCCTGCAGGCAGGAGAGGGGCCAGCCGTGGGGCTCCTGGCTTCACACTGAGTGTGTTTTGGTTCTCTTGCAGGGAAGGTGACTGGTGGCTGGCTCATTCCCTCACTACAGGACAGACGGGCTACATCCCCAGTAACTATGTCGCGCCCTCAGACTCCATCCAGGCTGAAGAGTAATTGCCATCTTTTAGACAGTTTAAAGACAAGGGATAGCAAACACACCCTGAGCGCTCCTCCTTCCCCCTGCCCCACTCCTGGGCAAAGGCCTCCGGGTTTTTATTTTTTGTTATTTTTCCCCTTCGGATTTGCAAACCCCTTAAACGTTTCCCAGCCTTTCATTAAGGCACGTGAAGTGCGGAGGTGCGGTGTGCTTGTGCGGTGGAGGGATGAGCGGTGGCGCAGCAGGGGCCACGGCGGACCTGGTGCTGGTTTTTGCATTACCTGAGTCTGGTTTTTACATTTCCGCATGGACACGCACCCGTGCGTGAGGGTGCTGCCGGCTCCACCTGTGCGGATCAGGCTGAGCACGGAGGTGACCGTCACAGGGGAGAGCAGACAGGGGCGAAGCCGGCCATAAGTCCCAGAGCAGGAGGTGCCAGCTGCATCCCTGTAGCCCATCCCCAGCCAGCAGCATGGCAACCCCCCCCAGCAAGAGCTTGAGGGGTCCCCAGAGCCCCTCATCTGAGGAGGCTTTTGGGGTAAAGGCATCTCGTGGTCTGTGGTGCAGGGTTGCTCCCTGGGCGATGCCCATCCCTGGCTGTATGGGGGCAGGGTGCACCCCGAGGTGCCCGAGCCCCAGGATGCAGCCCGTGGGCTCCAAAACCTGGGGGGAGAGGGCAGGGCTGAGCCCGCTGCTTGGACAGGCAGCGGAGGGGGTGGGCGAGTGCCGGGCGCTGAGCCGCTGCCTTGCTCCTGCAGGTGGTACTTTGGGAAGATCACTCGCCGGGAATCCGAGCGGCTGCTGCTCAACCCCGAAAACCCCCGAGGGACCTTCCTGGTCCGGGAGAGCGAGACCACGAAAGGTGAATGGGGCTGGGGGGGGCGGCCTGGGGGAGCCCCTGTCCGGGGGGTGGGTGGGCATCCACGGGGGGACCCAGGTCCCCTGGGCCAGTCTGTGCGGCCCCAGTTCCCCTGGCTTAGGCGCACTGGGAGGGAGAAGGGGAAGAGTTGTAGGCAGGCGCCAGTGTTCAGGGTGACTGAGCGATGCCCCTCCGCACGGGCAGCCTCCTGGCATCTCCCTGCCGGTGCCAGTCCCCAGGGAGCAGGTGCTGACGCACCCGTTAAATCACCGGTGACATTTCTGTGTCGGAAGCACTGTGATAGCACCGAGCCTGCAGGGCTGGAGGGATGCGGCTGCTTCTCTCCCACTGCTGCGATGCCCTTCCAAGAGCTGGTTCAGTTTATGGCAGGGTGGGAGGCGGGTGGTTCACCAGTTCTGGCAAGACCACCAGGCAGGATGCTCTTGTTTCCCGTTTTTTTTGTATTTTTACACCCCCAAGTAGATGTTTTTTAGTTTTTTTCCTGGTCCTTGCATAGTGTCAGAATCTTGAACATGTGCTTCCTGGGCAGCCAGGCAGAGGTAGTGATGAATCTTTAGGTCTTTCTTTCGAGTCTAACAAGTCTTTATACTTGTTTTGTGCCTCCCGAAAGTGTGAGTTGTTATCTTCATGGTTTGGCTGCCTGAGGATGCTGTTTCTTACCTGGAAATGTGGTTTAGTTTGGCTCCAAATGCACCTTTGGGAAAAGCTCCTTGATGTTTCTTTCTGGTTTGATGCCTTGAACTTGCCACTATTTGTTTTATTCTGGTGGAAACAGCTCATTCAAGCCGTGGCATAAATCTTCCTTTCTGTTATATGTGGCCCCAGCAGCAGTGTGTTGCTCTCGTAGGGACAGAGCAGAGACAAGCTCCTGAAGCCATGCCCACAGTGGGATTTGTGGAGGAAGGAACAGGGCCCCCCAGCGCCTTGGCTCCCCTCTGAGATGCTAAGATGCTGGGGCTATGGGTCAGCAGCTCCCCCCAGCCTGCCTCCCATCCAGTGCTCCCCCCTCCTGTTGGTGTCCCCTCTTTGCCATCAGAGCCATGTTCATCCCTGTGTTCTGGGGGCTCCTTGCCCTCCCACCTGCTGGGCCCCCCCAAACCCAGTGGGTTCCCTTCTTCAGTGCCAGCCTGGGCGCCACAGTCCCCCCTCTGCTGTGCTGGCTCCCGAGCCGTGACAGCCCCTGTGCGTGCCAGCCAAGAGCAGCGTTGGCTGCGGAGGGAGCGACAGCGGTGCTGGGTGCTGCATGTTGCTGGAGGGAAGGACCTGGCAGGGCTGGAGAGGGTGGTGCTCCTTGTTAGCACATCCCATGGAGACGCTGAGCAGGCTCTCGGCTGCTGGGGCTGGAGGAGCCGCGGGGATCACCCATACCCAGATGACTGACCCAACAGCCACCTCCTTCTGCAGTGCCAGCCCGGCTGGTGGCAAGGCTTGGCAGAGCTGCCGTGCAAGCGGGGGCTGCTGGAAGTTGTGATTACGTGGCGTGGCTGTAGCTGGGGGTACGTGCATCCCTCCCGGGCACGAGTTGCCAGCTCGTGCAGCTAGGAGCTGCTCCCCACCCTCTGCTTTCGGGTGAAAGCAGCAGCCTGCATGCTTAGCCCTGCTTCCTTGTGCCCACCCATCAGCAGGACCCCATGGGGAGCACCCATCCGTGGTGCATCTCCCCCCTCAACCGCTCGGTCCTGCCCGCAGGTGCCTACTGCCTCTCCGTCTCCGACTTTGACAACGCCAAGGGGCTCAATGTGAAGCACTACAAGATCCGCAAGCTGGACAGTGGTGGCTTCTACATCACCTCCCGCACCCAGTTCAACAGCCTGCAGCAGCTGGTGGCCTATTACTCCAGTGGGTAGCCGCTTGGGGTCCCCTTGGGGTCTGGGTGGCACCCTGGGTGCTGTGCCCGCCCTCGCCACAGGACGGGTACTGCTGGGAAGCCAGTGTGGGGCTGGGGGACCCGAAAGCAGTTGGGGGGGACCTGATGAAAAACTTGTTTTAGGGAGGAGGGGGAGGGTGTGGGTACAGGTTCCCGAGGTGTTTTGCAGGGAAGATGTGGGGTAAAGGCATCGTGTGCCTAAGTGCCCAAGTGTCACCCTGGTGTTGTCCCCTCCTGTGCTAGAACACGCTGACGGCTTGTGCCACCGCCTCACCAATGTGTGCCCCACGTCCAAGCCCCAGACCCAAGGCCTTGCCAAGGATGCCTGGGAAATCCCCCGGGAATCGCTGCGGCTGGAGGTCAAGCTGGGACAGGGCTGCTTCGGAGAAGTGTGGATGGGTAAGGACCATTCCCACCCTGCTGTCCCCCCTGTGTCACCACCTGCATCCTCTGCCCAGCCATCTGCAGGTGCCCGGAGCCTGCAGGGGGGTGGGGGAGCAGGCACAGGACATGGCCCCCCAACCCCATAAATGTGTCCTGAGTAGCGTGTCCTATGCTGTAGGGACCTGGAACGGCACCACCCGGGTGGCCATCAAGACCCTGAAGCCTGGCACCATGTCCCCGGAGGCCTTCCTGCAGGAAGCCCAGGTCATGAAGAAGCTCCGGCATGAGAAGCTGGTTCAGCTCTACGCCGTGGTTTCAGAGGAGCCCATTTACATTGTCACCGAGTACATGAGCAAGGGTGAGCGTGGGAGCGATGCTGGGGGACGGGCAGCCAAGGGGCTCTGCTCCTCTGGACTGCGATGACCATGGTCTTCCTCGCAGGGAGCCTCCTGGACTTCTTGAAGGGCGAGATGGGCAAGTACCTGCGGCTTCCCCAGCTCGTGGATATGGCAGCTCAGGTGGGTTTGTGCATTCCTGGGCCTCCGGCATCCCCTGCTCAGGGTGCTGGCTGCCTGAGCACCTCACACTATCCTGGCTAGCACCTGTCGCCTGGTGGGTGCCCTGCAGCTGCAGTCCAGTGGGTGCCACCATCCCCCCTGGGTGCTCCGGTTACAGTCGGGGACCATCATTTTGCCCGTTTCCGCTGCTGCCGGCGCTCCCTGGCCGGCAAACCTGCGCCTGTGTGGGTTTTCCTGCAACCTGTTCCCACACCCCTGGTGGGTCCCGCTGCAGAGCTGTTCCCCTCGGCGCTGCCAGGCGCTCCCCAGGGACCCTCGTGTCACCCCACCAGCCCCCATACCCCATGTGCCTGTCCCCACAGATCGCATCTGGCATGGCCTACGTGGAGAGGATGAACTACGTCCACCGGGACCTCCGGGCGGCCAACATCCTCGTGGGGGAGAACCTGGTGTGCAAAGTGGCTGACTTCGGCTTGGCGCGCCTCATCGAGGACAACGAGTACACCGCTCGGCAAGGTGCGTGCCTGGGGCTCGCCGGGGCTGCCGGCACCGTGCCCAGGCGGGTGGCACCAGAGCAACAGCCACTGGTCCCTGGTCCCCAGGGGTGTGCGTTGCATCTCAAGCTCTCGCTGGTTGCACCGGGGTCCCAGAGGCACTCACAGCCCCGGGCACCCCCAGGCACCGTGGGGCTGGGAGCAGCCCCTCACCCTGCCTCTCCATCCAGGCGCGAAGTTCCCCATCAAGTGGACGGCTCCCGAAGCTGCTCTGTACGGCAGGTTTACCATCAAGTCGGACGTCTGGTCCTTTGGCATCCTCTTGACCGAGCTGACCACCAAGGGCAGAGTGCCGTACCCAGGTGAGGGCTGGCACCCGCTGGCAGAAGCCCCGTCCCCATTGTGGTGCCCCCACCCCAGCTGCCTGTGCCCAGCACTTGCCCCTGGCACTCCGCAGCCCCAGAGCCAGCTTTGCAGAGGAGCAAACTGATGCAAAGTTTCTCCTGCAGGTTGGACAGGGAGAGCAGGTGTGGGGGTGAGCTGCCCCTGCCTGGGTCGGATCCTGCCCTGCTGGGGAGGCTGAGCAGAGCCCATCCGGGATGCGGGGTCACAGCCAGCCTGTCCCACTCTAGCCCAACTCTGCTCTGCTCTAGTCTGAGCAAGGTGACAAGCTGGCAGGCACGAGTGCTCTTGGGCTGGGGGTTCCCTCTCTCCCTGGGTCAAAGGGGTTGCTCATAAGGCTCATCTCAGCACGATGCCCACTGTCTCCTCTGGGAAAGGCGTGGTGCAGGGTCTGGCCTGGTTCTAAATCGATGCAATGTCTCCCCTGGCCGCACGCAGGGATGGTGAACCGGGAGGTGCTGGACCAGGTGGAGCGAGGGTACCGCATGCCCTGCCCGCCCGAGTGCCCCGAGTCCCTGCACGACCTCATGTGCCAGTGCTGGAGGAAGGACCCAGAGGAGCGACCCACCTTCGAGTACCTGCAGGCTTTCCTGGAGGACTACTTCACCTCGACAGAGCCCCAGTACCAGCCTGGCGAGAACCTATAGACCCGGAGCTCCTGGCACCAGGGACGCTGCCCTCCTCGCCGCAGGGCACTGAAGGCTGGCCTCCCCGCCAAGGGGCCATTTTTTTGTGGAGCAGCCCCAGAGCAGGATGGGGCATCATCTCCAGATGCGGCCAGGGGAGGTGCTGGGTCCTCCCATCACTCATTAAGACTTCTGGCCCACGTTTGACAAAGCGGCACCATCCCGCTGGCGAGAGGAGCCTGTGGGCGCCAGCGGAGCCAGCTTGGGAGGGTGAGCGGGGCATCTCCTGCCGAGAGACTTGACTTTCAGGAGACCTTTTCCCCCCACAGCAGCTCTGGGGTGATCCCAGAGGAATTGGGGGACAGCATCACCCCACTTCGGACACCCAGCCCCAGTCTCCTGCACACCCTTTCTAAATCAGCACAAGTTTCCCTGCCCCTTTGCCCCCCCCCCCCATCCCCCTTGGCTCCAGTTCTCCCGAGGGCACTGGCAGAGATGTTTCACCATGGGGAAGGCACAATCCCTGCCTGGTGGGGATGGGGTGATGTGCCAGGGCAGTGCTGGTGGCAGTGGAACCTGCCTGGTGGTCCCCCCTCCTCAGGCATGCTTCAGCCTCGCTGGGTAGCAGGCACGGAGAGATGACATGTGGCTGCTCGTGACTCCGGTGACTGACACCATGCCATGGGAGCACCCGGGTGCACGTTTGAATCTTCCAGCTACATCTCTTCCCCCAAGGGACCCACCTCATCTCTGCTGGGAGCATCACCTGGAGGGATGCTGGCAGAGCCCTCACCCTGCCTGAGCCAGCCCGGCCACCCCGGCTGCGCTTCCACCAAGCATTCCTGGTCTTCCAGCCAGCCCCCTGGGAAGTGCACCACAGCCCACCCAGCCACCCTCCCTGGCTCTGCTGCCAGCTCTGCCACTGGCAGAGTCCCCGAAGCTGGCCCTTCTACCAAATAAGGTGCCACCATGGGGCATGGGTGCATGGCATATGTGGCTGTTCAGGGTGTGGGAGCATTTTGGGGGAAACAGTCATCTTTCACAGATGCTTCTGTCCACCTGGTACATTTTTAGCTGCCTTCCCTCCACCTCTTGCATCTCAGCTGCTGGGCTGCAGTCCCCACGCACTGGAAGAATCCCCAGCCATGGGCCACCACCCTGGAAGAGAGTCCTGGGAAGTGCTGTGCCACACGGAAGACATCTGCATCCTCATCTCCCCCCTGCTTGCTCTCGAAGGTCTCAGCTGTGTTTCGGTGGTGGGTGACTAGCCGTGCCCAGTTTTGCCCCCACACACCTCCTGTGGGGCTGAACCCCAGGGCCAGCGGGGGGGCACCCAGCGCCTGTGCTCTCCCACCCAGCACCTGCTTGTACATAGCCCTTGGGTGGTTCCCACACCCACCAAAACGTTGACTTTGTTGCATGTGTTGGTTTTTTTCCCCCTCCTGTGGCTGTACCCAGCTGGAAACCCTTTGCCCTGGTGGCTCATGGGGCTTTGCTCCCTCACCTCTCGGGTCCCAGGCACCCTCACTCCAAAAGACCTGGGGGCTCTTTGGATGCTCTCCTGGACCAGGGGTGGGATGGGGGCTTGAGGGGATGCTGCAGGGCAGGGGTGCTGGCATGCACTGGTAGGAAGGACCTGGAGAGGGGAGCCAGTGGCTTCACCCATCCGTCAGTCCTCAGGTGGTGGGATTTTTTGCCTCCCCATCACTTGTGGGATGGGGTTTCCCTCCAGAACAGCCTCCTTGCAGGCAGTAGACCCCAATCACCCCTCACCAGCTCCCACCACAGTGCTGGTGTCCCATGAAAGCCAGGTGGGAGGCAAGCATGGGCAGGGGAGCAGCCAAAACTCCCTCCCCCAAACCTCTGCTGGAGCAGAAGCTGGGCACACTGCTGCCTCCCGCTCGCTCCCATCAGTCCCCAGCTGCTTACTTAGGAACCAAGTGCTGGCTTGGTTGGTTGGTGGCTTGTTTTTAACGAGTAAAACCTTGAAAATCAGCCAGAATGGCTTCTTGAGCAGTATGGAGAGATCCTGCTGGCTTGGAGAACAGCAACTAGTTTAATGGTTGGGGTTTTTTTTAAAACATTTTGGGACTTGGAGCCTTTCCTGCCGCCTTTCCTAGCAGATTTGCTGTGCCTGCATTTCTGTGTTTGGGCAGGGATTCTCCAAACCTTGACGTTCTGGGTCTTCCCATGTTTGCATGCCTGGGACAGGTGGCTGCCGCGTCCCCATCGGCACTGCTCGAGGAGCCCCATCCCACAGCCGCCGGTCCAGGGGGTGGCCTGTGCCATAGCTCTGCCTAAATTACACAAAATCCCCATCCCCGGGAGAAACCCCTTAGAACTGTAACGTGCAGAAGCCAGGTTTGATCTGAAAGCTGGGGAGAGAGAAGGCAAGTGCACATGTTGAGGTTTGGTTGTCTGCAGCACATACAGGGTCTTGCATGAGTGCAGCAGGACGGGAATGGGCTTAACCCAGCAGATCCATTTTCTGGCTCTTTCCAGCAAGCAGCAGAGCAGGAACACCCCAGGGTGGCTTAATTCCCCATGGCTTTTGGCAAGCTCTGATGAAGGAGATGGGCTGGGGACGTTTCGGGGCAGAGGACAGTAGAGCAATCCCGGCGGAGCCCTGCCGCGCAGGGCAGGGTTGGTGTGGCTGCATGTCCGTGTGTCCATCCGTGTTTCGGTGCAGCGGTTTCAGTGGGACCCAGCATCTCCAGACTTGCCGCTGCAGCTGGCACCGCCTGGAGGCCCTGGGGATCGAGAGCCTCTCCTCCATCACCATTGTTGTCTGCCAATTTATTTTTTAAGCCAATAAACTCCAGAAGGGAGCCCCCACCTAAGGATGCTCTTTGGTTTCCCAGGGTCAGTAATGCCCTACAAGTTATTCTCCTCTGCTGTTAGTATTTTTTTTAAACTGTTTTGTAAGATCTCCAACCAACTATGCAGAGAACATGTGGATCTGTGTCTCTCTCCCCAGCTCCCCTCTACCCTCACCTGCCTTCTTTGGTGTCTAAGTAAAATATTTAGCTTTTTTTTTTTTTTGGATAATAATAAAATTTTGGAAAAAATACTGAAAAGGTCCAGCTTTGTGGGTGGTGGGGGGTGGAGAGGCTTTGAAACTCTAATGTTGATGTAAATACTTTGCAATTTGATAATTAAATACAAACAGACCTCACAAAAACAGAAAGTGTGGCTCGTGTGTGAGAGGACTTAGCACCCCTGTTACAGGAGCTGGTGGTTCCTGGAGCACGTGCAATGCCCACGTGTGGCTCCTGGTGCTTCAGATGCTGTTTCTGGACAGTGTTCTGGGATCTGGCGCCACTTCTGTGCTGCCAGAGCCATTCCTGTCTCCCCACGTGGGCTCATGGTCCCACACAGTCGCAGTGCTTGCTCCAGCAGGATGAACCTCATCCACTGCATCCCTGCTCTGAGGCCAGGGACAGCCGGGTGATGGTGATGGGCAAGCACCCGGTGCCCGGACTGCTCCCATGGGGGAGCACTGCCATGGTGGGCACAGCATCAGGCCAACAAGCCCCAAGCTGAGCTGGGATCCCAGCCGCAGCTGCTGGTGCTGAGCAGAGGGCTGTGGCACACGCTGCTGGCACGTGCCGTTAGCCACGAGGGACCCCAGGGACTCCTCTGCTGCACGCATCTGTGCTTCCCAGCCTCTGCATGCTGGGACACCTGGGTCCCTGCCCACAGACAGGGAGCACGGCCCCACGGGACCGAGTGACACAGTGACCCTGGTGTGCACATTGATCTGGCCAAAGCTGGGGCCAGCAGAGCTGCCCCAAGAGCCGCAGGCAGGAGAGCGGGCTGCCAGCCCAAGGCTGAGGGGGTGGGATGGGGGGCAGCCCTCCCTTCAGCAGGACCTGCTTCATCAGCAAGGACAAGAATCGTATCTGCTTTTTTAGGATAATTAGTGGGTGCTGATTGGAATCCCCCACTTGGTAATTAAGTAATTGATATATATAGCACAGCCTTGCAGGGGGCAGGCCCTCTGAAAGCACCCTGCCTCTGGCTCCTTGGGCTGGTAAGTGATTTGGTCTTATCACCTTAAATGTTTAATGCTTCATGTTTTGTTTCTTTTTAAAGCAATTAAGTGAGGGATTATCTCAGGCTGGCAAGTCCCTTGGTCTGGGTGCAGTGTGGACTGGCAAGGTCCTCCCTGGGAGTGGAGCCGGGGTTTGGGCTCCTCCAGCCCTTGGTTTTGCACCTTCAGCATCGCTGCTGGGAGTGGGGCAGCCATGGGGAGGGTGTGCTGAGGAGGAGGCAGGGGTGCTGTGGGGTGGCCAGGGTGCTGCAGACCAGCCTGAGCCCTGGGGATGAGGGGATTCAGTGCTTCTGAGCCCTGGCTATGGCATTGCTCGCGTTCTCCTCTCTCTGTTCCCGTTGCTCTGTGTCCAGTCCTCAGCCCTGGTGGCAGCTGAGGCATCTTAAAAAGACAGTCGGGGCAGTCAGCAGTACCTGCAGCCCACCCTGGCCGTGCTTAGTGGCTGTTTTGCCATGGAGTCTCCCCGCCTTGGTGATACCCCTCTCAACAGAGGCCAGCCCTGTGAAGGGGGTGATGTTAGCCTGGAGGAGCAGAGGCTTGCTGGGGCAGGAGGTCTGAAATGGGGATTGCCGCCAGGATGCGCTTGGACCAGTGGGAGCCCCCGCCGGGCGACACCAGCCTGATCCGGACAGATGTGTCTGGGGATTACACCGCGTGCTCCCTTTAATGGACTTAATCTTGCTGTTTGCTTCGCGCTTGTGTTGCACCCTGTAAGCCTGGGAGAGGATTTGGATGTTAGGGGGTGGGGGCTGGGGCTACCCCCACAGCAGGTCTGGCAAGGAGCTGGGGGTCCTGTGCTCGGCAGCTTGGGCTGGCAAGGGGTTTCTAAAATGGCAAGGATGAGTTGTTGTTTGGCCTGAACAAGCCCTTCACTTTCCCCAAAGCTCAGTGGTAGCACCCCCAAAGTGCATCAAGCCTCTGCTCTTGATCCAGGCTCCCTGAGGATTAATGCTTGTGCGCACGCAGGGGGCAGCCCTGAACTGCTCCGTGTGCTGAGGATCCCCCAGAGCAAATCCTGGGCTGTGCTGTGGGTCTGGGGTCTCTCCCATAGCCCAGACCCAGCAGGTCTCTTGGGGCAGGAGCAGGGGGGGGGTGGTTAAAGGGCTGGCTCACAGCAGGGCTGTGCCCCAGTGCCAGGCTTTGGGGTCTTGCTGGCCATGCCGCTATAGCCCCTGCTGTGCCTGCTGCTCGCTGCTAGCAAGGGGCGAAGGGGAGGCTGCTGGCACGTGAAGACCCGGAGGACAAAGCCTGCCTCTGTCCCCTGAGGTCTCTGTCGCTCAGGTCTCATCCCGTCTTAACTTGTCATCAGGTCTGGGCGGCACCTGAGCCATCTGTCCTCCCTTGTCCTTCTACCAGAGGATTTGCCTTTGCTCAAAGGAGTAGCAGAACCGTCTTGCCAAGGGTCAATCCCCAGGTTCTGGTGAGGACTAAAGTCTTTACCTGAGCGTCGGGCGGCTCCCACGGTGGCGAGGGCTAGGAAACCACTCCGGTGCAAGGAGCAAGAGACGGGCAAGACCAAAGAGCACTGGCAGGGCAGAGCTGTCTGTGGCCCTGAGAGATGTTTGCGACTTCCCTGGCTCGGGGGGGTTGGCTGGACCAGCCCCAGGGTAACAGCACGAGGGGACGAGGCTGGGAGCCCGGCGCTGCGGGCAGCAGGGCTGCACCTCTGGGCTGAGCGGCCGCTGAGCCGGCCAGCGGGTGCTTCCAGCCCAAAGGGCGCTTCAATGGGATCAACCGCTCCTCCATCTGCTGCTAAGTTAATAAGGCCACGTTGCTGGCTTGACTCAAGGTATGCAGGGATAGTATCCAGGCAGGAGGCACTGATCACCCAGCAGGATCCGGGGATGGAGAGGCAGATGCTGGGAGAGCAGCATGGTTCCCAACCTGCACCCCGAGTGGTGCTGGGGAGCTCGACTGCAAACATCAGCCCCTGAAAGAGATGCACCGACACAGATGTCTGGCAGATCTAGGGTTCAGAAAGCCACACCAGCCTGGCAGTCACGGCCAAACCGTTTTTGTGGGAAGCCTTGTGGTGTCCCACTTGCTGCCCCTCCCTGACAAGTGGTGAGGGAGCGAGAAGCCCCCAGACCCCGAGGCTGCAGTGAGAAGCCCAAGGACTGCCTGAGCTAAGCTGCGTCTCTTCTTAGGGATCTGAACCTGAGTTTCCTGAGTTTTGGGGATTTTTCTTTTTTTCCTCCCCTTTCCTGACCCTGCTGTGTCACTGATCTCTTACACGACCCAGAAAAGAAAATTATCTCTTCTTCAAATGGGGAAAAAAAAAAAAAGGGGGACAGCTCAAGGCTCCTGCTCCTCATATCTAGGGAGCACCAGGCAGATGGACACTTTATAACACAGCAAGGTGGTGAGACTTGCTCTGTGCCAAAGCCCTTGCGGGCAGTGTCCAGGCTCAGCAGGACCTGGCACAACACAGCGGTTATGTTTTAAACCCCACTGCTTTAAGTCACTTGCGTAGCTTAACTGCCAGGGAGTGACTGCCCACCAGTGCGGTCCCCATGCAGAGACCCCTTGGTGCCTCCCAGATACCAGGGGACAGAGCCACCGCACTGCCTTTCTGGCAGAGAAGCTCCATGAGACCAGGCAAAACATCTCCTCAGAGCTTTCTGCCATGATGCCAGCAAACGCCTACCCGAGAGCACAGGTGCTGCGTCTGTACGGGCTCAGTCCAATTTGCGGTGCGCAGGCAGGGAAGCTGGGGTGATGCTTTTCAAAAGCCATCGGGTTCGACCTGTTCTGCAGTTGCAGGCTGGTTTTTCGTGGCCTCTTTATAGAGAAGGACAAGCAGGGCATTAGCGTGGGATGTGAGACCTGGTTGGGTTCCTCACTCTGCCTGAGGCTTTCTGTCTGACCATGATGAAGTTGCTTCAATTTTCCATCTTTAAAATGAAGACGGTATCTCAGTGCCCTGAAGAGGGTAAGACTGTGCACTGGTGCGGGCTGTGTGCATATCAAAGAGTGCTCTTTATCTGCATTTGGGGTGGGAGGGCTGCAAAAAGGAGGTTTCTTACCCATCAGCCTGCCGAGACCTCTCCTGTTGCTACACTGGCACCCTTCCTCTTTTGAAGTGCTTTTTTCTCGCAGAAGGGAAAGCCTGCAGCTGCGTTTGTCGTGAACCCCATGAACAAAGCCAGGGCTTGCTCTTATCCAAAGGACTGTCTGGCTTGGTGGCTAGGATTTATTTAAATTGCTATAAAGTGCAACTTGGCTAGTTAGCAATTGAAAGAAGTGACTGTGTTAGCTTCAATTAAATTTAAAAGTTGCTCAGCGTGCAGACAAGTCTCGCTATAGCTTGCAAATGGGATGCCCTTCCCTCTCCTTTCTATCTGTGCTGTAGCTGATATGACAGCTACTGGGATTTCCCCAGGCATGACAGGTGACAGAGCTGTCACATCTATTCTTAGTGACGTGGCAAACACTTTTCTTAAACATGTAAACACTAATACACCCTGAACCCCCTCTAACTTGGACTCGGGCTTCAGTGGCGCAAGGGTAGAGGAAGCCCGTTTCAGCTCTGGCAGCACAGCTCCCAGCCCTTTAACCCTCCCAGATGCTTCCTGGGTGCTGCAGTGTCCGATAGTCCTGTGTCCGGCTGCAGCATGTGCCCCCTTCTTCCCCCCCAGTACTACGTGGGGTCATGGCCGGAGCTGGGGACATCTCCCCTGGATGGCTCTGGCAGCCTGGTCTCTGCCCACAGCAGGACAGGTCAGGAAGACACGGTGTCGTGGGACGGGCTTACACTGCGTAGGTGCCCATCAGATAACACCCTGCCAGCACTGGGGATTAGCAGCTTTCAGGGCACAGCTCTGTGGTTTAGTTTCATAAGCAGTAAGGAAAGGGGGAATCTGTCACGAAACTGCAGAGATACACGTAATGCAGGTCACTTCTGGTTGCAAGATGAGCCTGGTTAGGAATCACCAGTATGGTTCTCAGTCTGCCCACGGTCAGGTTGAACCGTTAAGAAGAGTCAGTACTGGGAGCTATGGGGCAAACAGGCTCTGTCTCTTGCTGGAGACTTTCCGGGGTTACTGTGCTGGGAACAGAACAATACAGAGACACATGATCGCTGGGCTAAGGCATCTGCAATGAGCAGTCAATGCATCATGCTGGGCAGGAGGCCATAGACCAAAGTTTATAAAGCTTTATTAAACATTTTGAACAGCTGTGCAATGAACAAACAATACTCTGGAAGTTTCACAACCTCATAGCTTGAACTTCCTCAGGACAGCAACAGCCACTTCTGCTGCTCTCCCCTATGAGACTGAAGTAAAGACAAAGAGATGGCAAAGGGGAGGGAAACCTTTAAAGTTCAGAGACAGTATTTTGTGTTAACCTCTAAGGCTTCTCAAACCTCTGTCCCAGGCTGGACGCCCCAGGAGCCACGGCTGTAGAGTGATGCACGCAGGGTGGAGCTCTGCACAGCTGTGGCTGTGCGACTAACCCACCACCCCCCAGGTTTCTTGACATCCTACTGCCAGGGCAGGTGGAGGCACCGGGCACTCCTCCAGCCTCTTCCCTTCCAGTCAGTAGCACCAGCACCTTCTGTCACCCCTGGCCTGAAAATGCTATCACTGAAAATGGCTGAAGCATTTAATGCTTCAAGCCATGCCTCCACCTCCGGATCCTCTCCTGCCCACGCCTGGCCTTTTGGGCTAGCATCAGTTTTATAGGGTGAGGTTCACAGTGGCTTTCAACACCCCACATCTCACAGCATACCCAACAGTCCTCGGTAAACCCTGGAAATCTAGGAGGAGGGGAAGAGACAGTCTCCACAACCTGTGAGGCTTTATAAAAGCAGCAGCATAACTGAGGCTTTCAGGCTATGATCTCGGAGCATAAGTAGTTCAGAAAGCACTTCGGCAGTGCGCGCATCTCTTTGGCAGGCTGAGCAGGAGGAGATGACTCAACTGCCTCTGGCTCCAGCAGCTTTTGGCCAAGTGCATCTGTGAGCTGTTGAGCTTGCCCTTGATCAGCAAGGCAGGAAGGCTGGCTCCCCGCAAAGAGAAAGACGGAGAGAATCTTGTAGCTACTCGAGCAGGATCAGTGGGCTGAGAGCCCTGAGTTAGACCACCATGGCCTAATGCAGACAAGTGAGTGACACACAACTCCACCACCGTGCAACAGCTGGGCAGAGGCCAGCAGCTCGGGCCTCCACCAGTTCTCAGTTAGGAGGGCTGGTGTCTGATCCTGGTGATACAGGAAGGAAAAAAAAAAAATTCTGCTTCTAAAAAAGCAGGTGGCGCTGCCAGAGTTCACACAGTAAACAAGTCGAGTTTCACAGGCAGAGTGGGAGGAATTTGCCACTCCAATCCACACATAGTTACAGGAAACAGGCTGTTTTTACTCCAGTCACATGCCTAACACCCCCTCCCTCCTCCCTAGCCCTACCCCTTTTTTAAAAGCAAAACAAGAGCCCTCAGCCGACTGGAAGATTATCTTTTTCTAGGTGCCCACTATGCTGGGATCATGAGCCGATTCTGGCAGCTGGGATCCTGTGCAGTGATACAAGAAGCAGTTCCCCCAGCAGCTGTAGCAGATGAGGAATAGAGCTGCCAGGAAGACCAAGGCACAAATCGTGCAAGGTTTCCGTTCCAAGAGGAAACTGAGCAGGTAGAAGCCCATGAACATCGAGTGACTGAACCACAATGCTGGGTTGAGGGGCTTGGGTATGAGCAGGACAGGTAACAACCACTGCAGGCAGTACATTGTGGCTGGCTGGCTGGGGCCTTGCGGCAGCAGCAACCAGATGTGCTCCAAAACAGTGTCCAGCAACTCCTCTGGCAGGCAGGCTGTTCTGTAGGGAGGGGTAAAAAGTGAGACCATCAGAGAAACAGCAAAAAAATCAACATCCTTCTTATACAGCTTCATTTGCTCCCAAGAATCATATGCTGATGCTTGAACTCCCAGTACTAAATCCTGGCGTGTCTCACTGCTGGTGGAAAGTTTCCTGCTTTCTCTGCTTCTCAGCTGAAGATACAATTATCTACTGCTAGTGTAGAAGCGTATCACTTGTGCACTCCCCACCTCAGCCTTTTACCCAGGCTAGGACCTATGAGACCCTTTTCCTCAGCATAGTTCAGGAACAGAAATGGAGAGGGGGAAATGGAAAGGAAAACAAGCTGCCACAGCCCTCCCCACACACCCATCTATCCAAACCGTCCATAAACTTCAGTGATGATATAGAGGAATGCAACTGAGGGGTAAACTGCTAGGCACTACAAGGAAGGGTTAAGGAAGCATTAATGTAAAAAATGTCTAGGAAGCGTTAAGCACGCAGACTGCTTCCTCCCTGGACACAGATCCATTATAAAGTCTTCTACCAGGACAGCATGACATTCAAGCTGTACATGTAGCTACCCAGGAAAGCCCTGACAGTGTCCAGGCTGCAAAACAAAGGGGAGGACAGTCCCTGCTTAAGGGATTTATAATCCTTGCCAATCAGCTAAAGTCGGAGAAGACAAAGTATGTGAATAGATCAGAGAGGGGACAGTCTCAAAACGGCAATTTTCCTAAGTGCTGTAAACACAGGATTTCCTCATTTGGATTATTATAAAACCCTGTGGAAAATAGTGAGCTTTAAGGGCTCTAAGCAGCAATGGCAGCACACTACATGTCCAGAAAACATGCTTCTACTTTTAGCAACCACATCAACTACACTAAGCATGTAGGGTTTTTTAAGTTCTAAGCAGTACAAACATCTTCAAGAACTTCAGATGGCTTTAAAAGTAATAAATGCCTTACAGGTGTTTTTACAGAGCCAGAACTGTTGAATGGGGACAGCTGAGTAGAGTTTAGCAGTCTGGGACTGGGGTAGCAGGTCAGGCTAGAAGACACCAGTATTGCTGGGAGGGAATAACTGCAAGTTTTCCTTCAGTTCATGCAACAGGGAAACCATCAGAGGAGAGTACTCCTAGCTCGCTGCCCCAAAAAGGCAAAACCATGCAGGGGAGTGCTGGAAAAGGGAAGAGTTTGGGAAGCGCCCGGTTCCCTGCCATCCTGCAGGACATCATGATGATATGCAGCAACACTGAACGAAGCAGCTGCCAGCCAGGGCACAGAAAGACAGGCAGGAGGACAGCTCCAGCCTTGCAGAGTGCCACAGCCTCACCCCCACTAAGCAGACCCTGGTCAGTACAGCTTCTCGCAGCAATCCTTTTATCTGAAAATACTCAACTGAGCAGTGCTGTCAGAAGGAAGAAGGCCTGGGCCCAGCCTGCTAGGGATTACAAATGGGGGGTGGGAAGGTTAGTAGGATGAAGGAGTGAGAAGGTAAACAAACAGCACATTCCACTGGCTCCTGTTGGCAGGAGAAGGGATTTCCTGGAGAATGGAGAGAGAATGAGGGATTGCACAGAAAAGCCAAGAGAAAACCACGCGCAGTTCTCTTCCAAAAAAACACTAAGGTCAGACTTGTCTTACAGCTCTGCAAGCTCGCAGGTACCACCCTGCTCCGTTGTCAGGAACGGGAAGCACGCTGCCATCCACTTTGCATGTTCTTAGCAGCAGGATCTAATTTAATGTTAGCAAGAGAGAATGCAGGCCAAAATCTCCACCAGGGCAAACAGAAAAGAGTATTTTGGGGAAAGTATATTGTGCTGTCACTCCTGCAAGAAAGTGTTCTCCAGCAGAGAGAGGGCAGCTGGGGTTCAGTTAGTAAAACTAAGCTGCAGTTAGGCAACCGAAGAGTAAGGAAGAAGTTATTTTACATTGCAGTATGGATAAATTAAAGTCAAAGGAATAAAACTCCCAACATTAGTCCTGTTTTATGCGGGTCAGTTGTACCTTTAAGGGCAAGTCTAGTCCCAAGCCTATTCCCCCATCTATAAACTGGCAATAAGGATTATTTATTTCATAACAAAACATGATGTCTGCTAGCCTTTGTGAACCACGTAGATGTTTCTGGAGTAAAAGTACTGCAGAAGCATTAGGTAACTTTTTTCCAAGGGGAAGAATGGAGGGAAAAGATTTAACAACAAATACTTGATCAGAAAGGTAATTAAACCCCACCACCCAACTTTTTAGTTCAGACTGCACTGAATACAACAAAGCTGTACCAAATCAATGCTCTGCAACCGCCTTAATCCTCCTGAAATGTTCCTTCCTTGAAGTTTCTTACAGTCTTTCTTTCTGAAGTGCTCCAAACATTGAGCAGTACAAATCACTGCATAAATATCACATCATACTTTCACGAGATCCAGCCCTGAAGTCACATCAGCTGGACTTCTGTAACTGGACATGTGTGGCCCATTCTTGAAGCTTTAGTTTAAGGTGCCTACAGGCAACTGCTTTGGGCTTTCTGTCTCTATAATAAAAAAATGGATAAAAGCCAACCTAAGACAGTGTCTGTTAGAAGAGCACAAGGCTGGAACAAAGCTCTAAAATCTTCCAGGACTAATGTCATAAATCTCTCAGCTTTCATATGGCCACGTGTTGCTATTGAACCTTTAGCCCCTGAACTTTACAACTGACTACAGTTCCAGTATAATCATACTATGTGACACAGCTGCATTCCACTCCATTGTCTGGCCTCCTCACCACAGCAAAGACTTAAGCGATAATGCTCTAAAGAGCAAGTTGATTCGAAGCATGTAAGTGTTGCCTAAACACTTCCTACAAAAATAAATTCATCTTAGAACAAGTTACCCACTTGTAAATCACTGTTATTTCCTGCAAGAGCCAGTGGCTTGTAGCAATCAATGCAACTACTCCGCAGAATAAAGAATGACTTAACAGCAGTTATTTTTACTAACGAAGTTTCACTGTCAGTGCCCTTCAATCTGCAAACCTCTTGGACTTCTAACAAATGCAGTCATTAGAACAGTTAGTCTTGTATCTCTAGTCAGTTTGCTTCAATCTTCTTGCACCCCTTTGCGATCCACCAGTTAAAGGCTCAAGACCCTTTGCTGTATCCCACAGCTGATCCTACAAAGGTACCTCTACTTACTAGAGACTTCTGCAGCTCTGTCTTCCTGAAGGGACTTTCCACTAGTGCTACTAGTTACATACTGTCCTAGCTCTTCACCAGAGATTCCTTTATACAGCTGGCAATGAGACAAAGTTCTCTTTCCATGCTACTGACCAAAGAGAAACAACATCTCCTGCTACCACCAGCTCTTTAGTGAGTTGGGAACTGTAACTCTCCTTGGTGCCCAGGATGGGCAGTCCCATCTCAAAGGCATTCCAATATTCAGTTTTGCCTAGATTCTCAAACAAGATGAAACTTGCAAATGAAAAATTCCTACCTTGTTGTCTTTGTCCCCTCCTGATGATCCAAGCTAAAGATTACCATCTCCCAGAGCAAATAATAACCTGTCACCCAACAGTAATTCTACCACCTCTCTGTTTCACAACCACATCCTGCTTTTCCTCAACCAGTTGCTCTTGTTCTCCCCTGCCTGACTCATCCCTCCTTAGCCAGCCTGGTGTCCTGCTCTCCTCAAGACTGCTCTCGTGCTCCTGCTCAAGTCATCTGACCTGGCACCCACTCTTGTTTAGCAGATGGCTCCTTTTCATCGCACCGCCAGTGCCTCCTCTCGCTCCTCCACGGCTCTGAGAGCCACTTGAACTTGTTTCAGATTCCTCAGCAGCAGAGAGCAGGTGATGCTCCTGCTGCTCTGCCCACAGTCAGCCCTCGGTGGCTCCACTGATCTCCATGTGCTGCCAGAGCCTCCTGCAGGGAGAGGAACAGCCTGGGGAGGTTCCCTGCACACCTCACCAATAAGCAAACACAAAATACTTTTCCACATGCTTATTAACCAGCTTACAATCATGCTCGCATCCCTTCTTTCTGTCATCTTCCCTCCCAAGACCATTCCAAACCAGCTCCTACTGGCACATGTTTGTGGGGAGGATTTTCAAATTCCAGTGCGAGGGTAGCTGCACGCCTTTCCCAGCCAGAAACAAAACTTGAGTTACAACAAGTCAAAAGCGAGTAGCACAGCACAAGTCTATAGTACTTTGCAATGGATCAGTCACATTTTAGAATAAATCCATCTGAGGAGCTAGCAAGCTGTTCCTTAGCATTCTACAAGCTAATTCAGCAATTAAGAGGCCAAGAGGTGCTCCTGTACCATAGATTTTATACATCAGTATGCCAACACCAAGTCTGTACCTTTCTCAAGAATGTCTTAATTCCTTAACAGTCCATTTACCCTGACAGGGGAGAATAATCAGCCGGCTTTCACTAAGCACTTAAAAGGTAAGCTTGTTCAGACCTTACTAAAGCAGCTATTAAAACAGCACCGTCTGCAAGGAACTTCCCCAGCTGATGCTACAGAAATAGTCACCCAGGCTGGCAGCTGAAAGGTCTGCAATAAAAGACCAAGCAACATTTTTATTGAGGGCAGGGTGGTGGTGGCACCAATCTTCCCCTTTCCCAGAAGCCAGAGTTTCTGCCTGGGAATGAAAAGCTGCATTGTCTAAATAAAAAATCACTCCAGTTATATAAACTTAAGAGGGACTTGCACTGAGCTTCTTACCTACAAGGCTCACCTGTAGCACAGTTTGCTTAAAATTGTTTAAATCAAAAACCCTGTTGCAGCAACGTAACTTGAACTGATGTGTGTAGGCAGTCCTTCATGCTGCCAGCTTGTGTTCAAAACCAACTCTCAAATACCAGGTAGCACCCAAAACAGCTGCTAAACAATACACAATATCCAAAGCATTGCTGGGGGGCAGGGGAAAGGGTGAAAGAGACAACAAGTAATGAGTTTGAGGAGTTCAGTTAAAAAAAAGCAACAGGAAACCAGTTTTCTAGATGCCAACCCTCTCTCCCCAAAATGCCAAGAACCGTAACTGTTCAAACTTTTATGACCCATTTGCAGTATCAGGTATTTAACTTCTTCAGGATTTTTTCTGGCCTTGCTGCTATTTTTTCAAGTTTTTAAAGCCTTATATGCTGCTATGACTCAGCTGGAAAAAGTGAGTCTTCAATTTTTGGCAAAGGCCTTATCCCAGCCTTTGATAAGTTCATGCCTTGAACACTTGATGTAGACTAAGAAATGGTGCAACACAATTGCAAAGTTTCCAAAATAGCAGCAAATCCTTGACTAACCAAGCCTCGGGGTTATGAAGTGTTCAGATTTCTCAAGCTAGAGACATGCCACGGCAACCCATTTCATGAAGAGCAGAAGCTCTCTGTTGAGCCACTCCACTGCTGCTCTCCGAGCTTCATTACTGTTTGGAAGATTGATTAGCCAGTCTCCACAGGTAGTGCAGAGTCCACTCCCTTTGGACCGAAGCACACTCAGCACCAGGGTGAGCAAAGCCTGCGAGTGGGAAGGCAGCAGTGTGATCCCTGTTTCTCTGCACAGTAAATCACAGCAGAACCGTAAGTCAGCCAGCTCTGTGGTTATAAGAGATGTCAACATTGACAGCTGTCATCTGTAGTACTGCCACTTTCATTTGCGCTAACCTGTTAATTCTCCGTGATCCTCACTCCTGCCCTCTGCCTTTGTTTAGCTGCTGAATATCATGAATTCCAGGTCCATTCCAAGGCCCCAGAAAAACACAAGTTATTTTTAGTTTTAATCTGGATCTCTTTTCTACTTTTTGTGCCTTCAACAGGCTTCAGAAGTCTGAATACAGCCTGATAAAGGCCAGTTTTCTGTGTCTCCAGTAAAGAGAGGCAAAAACGCAGTACTGGCAACATGTTCTAGGTAGTTATGATGCATAGCTTGGAAAGGCAAAAGTTACTCTGCTACGACAGCATTTACAAGATCACTGTAATGTTTCAGTACGGGGTAATGAAGCATAGTAGAGTTCAGAGAGCTGCGGGCTGCGTTCAACAGCTTCGTTTTTAAATCTTCTCTTGAACTTCTGTGTTTGGGATGGAATCAGCAGCGTTTATACAACAGAACAGCTTGCAAATTTGCTTTGTCGTCACCAGCCCGAAGCATCCGCGGGGTTGCAGGGAGGGCGCCCGGCCGGGCAGAGCAGCGCTGCGGAGGGCCGTGCGCTCTGCCAGACAAAAGGATGTCGCAGGGTCGCCTTGCCCTGGGGGGACACGGGCCTGCCTCCGCTGTGGGAAGGTGCCACAGCGAGCTACGGGATGGTCCTGCTGAGGCCAGAGGTACGGGGCGGGGGGGGGGGGCATGCAGTGCCGTCCTGAAATGCCACGTCGGGTCGCCAAGCCCCTCGGCTGCCCTCGGGAGCCTGAAACCGCATCTCCGCAGCAGCGGCTGCCCCGCCGCCCCCGCGCCGGGCCCCGCCGGGCCCCAGCGGCCACGGCCGCCCGCGGCAGGCCTGCGCTGGCAGCCGGGCCGCTTCCAGCGGGCTCCTCTCCCCCCGCCGCCGGCCCGGGGGCAGGCTGGGCCCCGGCGGCACCCCCCGCCCCGGGCACCCCCCCGCCCCGCCCGCTGCCCCCCGTACTCACGGCGCGGTGCCGCCGCCTCACGCCGCCGTGCCGGGCCCGCGCCGCACCCTGAGGAGGGAAGGGAGAGGCCGCGCCGCCCGGGGGACGCCCCCCGCCCGCCCCGGCAGGGCGCCGCCGTCCCACCGGGGCCCCGCCCGCCTGTCCCGGGGCCCGGCCCGGCCCCGCCGCGCAGCAGCTCCGGCGGCGGCCGGGGGTGGGGGCGCCGCTCCGGCAGGCAGCGCCGAGGGCAGCCCGGCGCGACGGGCACTGCGCATGCGCGGGGGGAGGGGGGCAGCGCGGCGCACGCGGCCTCGCGTGGTGGAGCGTGAGCGGTCCCTTGCTTCTTCAAAATGCAGACGTATTTACATATATATATATAGGTATAGGTATATATATATATAATTATTTTTTTTACGTAAAGTACCGTTTGTACGCTTCTTTGCACCCCGTGGCACGCTCCTCGCCGGCCTGCCTTGCGCGGGGTTTGCATGCACATGGCGGGGTTTGTGCTGTGCATGCTCGCACCGTGCTTATGGCGCGCCGTTCACTCAGATTTTCGCATGCTCTTTGCATGCTGTTTGCCTGCTCGCTTGTACAGCGAAGGGCACTGCGTTTTCGCAAGCAACTTTCATGATTCCGTGGAGGGCAGGCTGTGTTTTGTATGCTTGCTTACATGTGGTTGTATGCTGTTTGCAGGCTTTGCTTTGCATGCAGTTGGCATGTGTCCTTGCACACCATTGCATGCTGTTCGTGTGCTCGCAGAGCTGGCACTGTGTGGCATGCCAAGTCCATGCTTTCTTGCACTGCACTGCATACTATTTTTAGGCTTGCTTACATGCTGCTTCCTTGTCATGCATGGCAATGTGCTTTTGTTGTTGACTTGGCCCCATCCAGCCCCAGTTGGCCCCAGTTTTTGATGCTGCAGGTGCGTGGGCACCTGCACCCTTCCTGGCGCAATGTCTCAGAGATTGGTAGAGCAGACACTGCTCTGCGGCTTCTCCCCTTCGATGCTTCCCTGAACCCCAGGTTGCTGGCAGCCCTCCAGCCGAGTGCCAGGGGGCTGGCAGCAAAGCCTGGGCTGCCACGAGCGCTCCAGCTCTAGCCCCTCTTGCTGAGGACACCCAGCAGCATGTTACCGAGCACAGCTCAGCCATGCCCAGCTCCGGCTGCGTTCCCAAAAGGGCCATGGAGCAAAGGGAGAGAAACATTCCAGGACAAACACCCCAAACACTTTTTCCCAGCTGTTTAAAAGCCACCTAGCTGTGATTGCAGGGCCACCCACATTTCCCGCAGGGTTTTCCACTTGGCTGGCCCATGCGTTTGATGGGTGTGATAAGACCCGCTCCCTCCATGGCCTGTCAGGTGTGAATCTGGCCAGGGACAGTTTCCCCCCTGCTCTGCTATTACCCTGGGCTGGCCTCTTTATGGGCTGTTTAAATTCCTGATTTATGGTATTGCATGGGAATGGCCCCCAAAGCCTTTGGCTGATGCCAGCTCTGGCACCCTTTCCCGGTGGTCACTCCCGGCTGGCCCCGGCACAGGCTGCCCTCATCGTCCTCAGCACAGAGACCTTTTTTCCTGCAGGAGTGACAGCTGAGTTTGCAGCAGTGCTGTGGGTTTTGCGCTATTTTTGATTGGTTTGGCTCGCGGTGCCAGCAGCATCCATGGATGCTGTCCTCAGTGCTCAGGGGGGCTTTGCCAGATCCCACCTAACACACAGAGCATGCATGCTTCACCCAGGGAGCCGGGCTGGGGGGACCTCGGCTGCTCTGAGCTCCTCTGGCACATGCTGATGGTTGCAGTCTGTGGGATTTATACCGGACCCAACCTGAAACAACTTGAGCTCTCCAAATCCTTTTGCCAACTGCAACGTGGACCCTCATGCCTGAGACTCCTGGCTGCAAGCCCCTGCCTCTGTGCTATTGTGGGAGCTGCATGCTCGCTTGGCTTTTGTTTGGTTGTAGTTCTAGCTTTCTAGAAAGAAATTCCGTTTTGCACTGGAACCCTGGCTAGCAGAGCTGTAGCAGCAGTCCTGTGGCTGGAAGCAGTGTGAGCTCCCAGGATTGTCCCATCTCAAGCTCCCCTACTTCAGCAGCTCTGCAGGCTGCATGGAGCCATCCAATGGAGCAGATCTGTAAAGAACTGCAGAGAAGGGCACCTCCAGTAGGGAAGATAAAGGTAATTCCAGGCCAGTGGGAACAGACTGTTCTGTGCAGGACAGGAGGCAACAGGGGTTTTGTGGTCTTTCTGTTCAAGCGGAAGCTTTTAAAGGACCCCTGGCTGTGTTTCGCATTGATTCTGGGGAATATTTCTTCTAATGATTTCCTTGTGCTTTGTTTAGCTGCTTGTAGGCAGGTGTCTGTTCCTATCACAAAAGCCACATCCGAGATGCAAAGGACATACCCCTGGGAACAGCACTGTTGGAGGCCGAGCAGCACCACAGAGTCCTCTCACTGCTCTGTGTGAACTGCAGCAAGGCGGTACCTTGTATTTTATGAAAATATCTGAAGAGCAGAGTGGTGCCAGTGTTCCTGTATTCCCAGCCCAGGGCTCTGCGAGGGCTGAGGCTGCCACCCACCAGCAGAGCTCAACTGGCCGCAGCTCAGCACATGGGGTGTGCAGAGCCCGGAGGCTCTCCGAAACTTTGGGGACCCTGTGGGTGCAGGGGAGCTGTCAGGCAGATGTGTGGAATTTATACTGAGGAGGCAGAGGAGGATCTTGTGCTGCAGCAGAGGAATGAGCTGGTGGGTGGGTTTCAAAACACTGCAAATAGAAGCTGGGAGCAAAAGATGCTTTTTCCTGAGAAAGTAAATAAATCCTTGCCATGGCTGAGGGGACAGACTTACACCATGTCCAACAATTAACTTGCAAACTGGCTCAGATGTGGTGAAGTGTGGCAGGAGGGAGTTGTGAAATGTGGCAGTTGTAGAAGGTGAGATGGTAGAGCTGATGAACCCATCTGTCTGCTGCAGATCACACCCCTTCCCCTTGCCATGTCTGCCTCTCCTCCCAGCTGACTCGGGTAGCGTGCCAGAGACTTAGCAGCCTGCAGAATCTTACAGGGTCAACTCTGCCTGTGGGGCTGAGAAAGTAAAACCAACCAGGAGCAGCAAAAATGTACAAAACAGCTCAAGTTTACTTCCAGCATCGTTCCCAGCACAGAAGTTACCCCCTTCTCAAACAGAAGTCTTATACCTTTCCTAATCCTGTAGCAGTGCAGTTCAGTAGTCAGTGGGTTTAGAGCATCTTCCCATGTTAGCAATCTCTCAGCTTGTTGGATCCCGAAGAGAGACTCAGGCAGCAAAATGGAGCAGGCTGCTTCCAGCAAAGACGAGAGGCAGCAGCACTCTGCTCCCTGGGTCTCCGTGGCCAGCGCCAGCTGCCCTGGTTTCTCTCAGAGGGGGGGCACACCCCTGAATTTGCGGATGACGTTGGCCAGCCGCTTGGCCAGCCCACCCCGGCTTGGCTCTTCCACGTGAAATGTTCTAGTCAGCAGGTTGTAGAAGGAGCCGTAGCACACTGCCACCACAGTGCAGGTCAGGCAGATGACGTTATAGGGCATGCTGAAGTCTGGCGTTGGCAAGTTCACCAGCAGTGGCTCAGTGTACAGGCGCACAAAATAGCTGGAGCCATCAGAGGAAGGAAACCTGGAGAGTGGAATCAGGAAAGGGAGTGTCAGCCCGCACAGGACCGCTGCTTCATGCTCACCAGATGGGATGACAGCGGCAGCATGCAGGCACTGCTGTATGGCCCCGCTCCCCAGCACAGGCACACTCACAGTGAGGTGAAGAGAGGGCTCTGCTCCACATCCACGTCCTTCATCGCAATGACGCTGGGCACCAGAGCACTAAGCACAGATGAGCTAAGGAGACAAAGGATGTGCTAGTGTCAGTTCTGCCAGCAAAGAGATGACAAGAGTTTTTCGCATCCCCAGAAACCTGGGCAGTCCTACCCGAGGCCCAGAAGGGAATGAGGAGCCAAGTTATGTCATTACCTGACGTAAAAGCCATGATTGGGGTCAGGTGTGTACTCTGTCCACTTCAATAAGGCCCTCTCAAACTGGATTGTGATCTTGGTTACAGAGTTGGCTGGCAGCTGGATCAGCATTTCCAAGAGGTGAGGCCGTCTCCGGTCCTGGGCTGGCTGGTAGTGGATGTAACCTAACCGCAAAGAGACACGTCAGTGGCAGCGGGGGGCACCTTGGACAAGTTCACGTTGCCTGGACATCTCCCATGGGGTGGGTGCTCCTGCTTCCACTGTCCTAGGAGAGGTCTTCTGGGCAAGTGAAGATGCACAGCTAGCAAAAAGCATGTGTTAAGGCTAAATCTGGCATCTTTAGAGCTGATGACCCATGAAAGTCAGGTGTTCACAAGGAAAGGTAGAAATGCAAAGTAAGACCCAGTCATCTGTTTTAAATTGAGCCTCCTTTACTATGAAAATCAATTCAGTTTTGTTTAGACCCTTGTTGGATTATGAAACACCATCCATGTGCCTCTTACAAAACTTAGTATAAGATTTAATAGAGTCTCATCTGCTGTGAGCATTGAACTGAAGGCTAGAAAAACATCCTGAGATGTTTTTGTTTCCCAGTCCAGTTTCCCAGTGATCACTGGGGCCCAAGGGAGGGACTAAACCATCTCTGGAATGAGCCGCTTGTGCCAAGGGAATCGGGTGGCATGTGCTCTCCAGAGGGTTTACTTACTTGGCTTGTTTTCCTTTCCCTTTGTGATGATAGTCAGAGTGTGCACATAGAGCCGCAGATACCACGGCACGGTCTCCAGCAGGATCACGGGGAAGGCCCGGTACGGGTGGGTGTTGTAGATGAGAGTGCTGATCTCTCCGGTCTGCAGCCCGTATCCACTCACGTAGCGCTGAGCATGGAGTATGGGTGTCGGCAGTTCGGCTGCGAAAAGATAAAAGGACACAGGAACGGGGGGGGCACGGTATGGGATTTTTAGGCCTGGAGCCCTGACCGGAGGTGTAGATGGAGTGAAGTTCTGGTCACTCACAGCTGTCTTGGGGCCGCTTCCACTTCAGCTGCACATTAAGGCTGCGAGACGTATTGAAGAGTGAGGGGCTCAGCAGGTCATAGACAGCATAGGTTCTCTTGTCTCCCTGGACAATAGCTTCATGTACAGATGTTGGAGGGGGGGTCACTTCCAGTAGCTCCTTCTCCTGAGAAAGCAAATGGACCATGAGAAGAAAAGTGCCCCTCGAAGTAGCTGGCAGCACTGGGCAAAGGCCCTCTGGCTAGCCCTGGGCTCTCCCACCCCACTGTTGGTGCTCTTACGAACACACACGCGCACATCCCCACAGCCCTGCTCAGAGGAGGGAAACCACCTCCCTTTGTTAGCCCCAGTGGGCTCCGGTGGGGCCCGGCCGTGCAGGGGGTGGAGGCGAGGACATTTCAGAACCACACAAAGTGGCTGAACTGGGGGAGCAGGGGGCCGTTCTCCGGCCCACGAGCATTACCTTGTTCTTAGGGGAGATGTCAACGTAGACTTTGCTCTGTGATGCCAGGGGACATGCGTCAGTAAGTGTGCGAGAGAACATCTTAAAGAGGGACCAGTCTGTGGGAAGCAAAGTCAGTGGCAGGCAAAGTGCAATGCTGCAGGCTGGGGGCACTCGAGGACCACAGCGGACTGCTGCCAAGCTTACCTTTCTTTCCTTGGCCACTGGAAAAGGTGTCGAACACCACAGTAAGGGTCTGTCTGAGCTCCCAGGACACAGCCAGGCAGGAGGCATCCTGGACAAGAGAGACAGGCAGCCCTGATCACACCTAGAGGGGGAGGACACAGCCGGAACTCCACCAGGACTCCCAGGAATCCCATCCCTACGCAGGTGAAACCAGAGAAGCAGGACAACAGCTGTGATAGACACAGCAAACCCACCGCAGGGGAGCTGGGCAAACCGGTGTGTCACCTTGCAGTGTCACAAGAAGGCCTTGGATTTTCTCTTGGGGGTGTTAAAGTAGGGAGCCCTGAGCCTCGCCCTTACCCTGCAGATGGGGCGGATGTGCACTGCCTGCGAGTGGTAGCTGCTGTGGAACAAGCGCTCGGCCTTCAGCAGCACGGCAAGCCCAGCCTGCAGGGAGAAAAGGAGAAACTCAGCCCCTGATCTGTTCTCTGCTCCCACTGAGAGAAAGGCCCTGCTGAGACCTCCCAGTGCACATTCCTGGATTGCTGCTGGGAACCCAGCGCCGTCAGGAGTGGCCCAGTGAGGCAGCAGGACTTGCATTACCTTTGAGCCACATGGGAGCAGCTTCTTCCAAGGTGTGAGGTTCTCTGTGCAGACAACCTCCCGGGGCAGGACGGCGTATCGCAGGAGATGGTGATCTGTCCCTGGGCAGGAAAGTGGAGGGTCAACAGGCTGGTACTGCCACAGGCATGAGAGCAGAAGCGGAGTTGTTCCACCCCATAGCCCACCACCCCCTCAAAATGCCTGAAGTGCCAGAGTTCAGAGTGGTTTGGAAAGAATAGGTAACAGTATATTCTAGTATATTTTTTTTCATGAGTGCCTTAAATCCTCTAGTCCTGTTTCGTAAAATACTTTTCAGAGAGACAGACAAGGGCCTGGGAGCATTTGCCACATACTGCTTGTGGGTTTCCTGTGTTCAAATCCGAGCCTCATTCGTAGGGACAGGAAACACTTCCAGGAGGAGGTTAACAAACCCTGTTGTACACACCCGGACCCCGAGTCATTGCAGGACCTGCACCCAGACTGCCTGCAGTGGCATGGGGCAAAACAAAAGCTAGAGGCAAGAATGAGAGAGCAGAGCTGGATAGCCATGTGCAGGCTGAGCTTACCGTTGGCTAAGCCCAGGGGTTTGAAGGATGCTGTTGGAGTGACTGTGTTGGTTGAGTCAATGAAGTTGAGAGAAGCACAGAATATTCCTGAGAGAATGTTACTCAGTTCTTTCCAGGCTTTGTCAACACTGTGTGAGAACAAATAGCAGAGATTGCTCAGCAGCTCAAATCCTTGGAACAAGCGTTAAGTCAGTAACATTCAATAAATACACCTGGCTGTACAAAAATAAATAAAATGCTGGCTTTTAGAAGCTGTAAGGAGCGTGCACGTAGAGGCCGCTGCTCATGCACTCTCCAGCTCTCTTGGTATTTTATTCCAATGCATGAGCCCTGGGGAATGTTCACCATGGGGGCAGCCCCTGGGCTGGCAGGGCTTCACACATCCAGGGACCCAGTGGTGGGTGCAGCTGGTATGTGAGGAAAGAGCCTGGGAGGAGCAGGGAGCACGCGGTAGGTGACATGCAGTGTATGGGGAAGGGGCTGTGAGACCTAAAGCAACACTTTGGTACAGCTCTGAAAGCTGACCTGACCAGCAGACCTGGAATGGGCCACTTGTAGTGAGGAGAGAGCTCCGTGAGTCCACAGAGAGCTGCTGTGGCTCGAAGAGGGGCTGTGTACTAAGGGAGACAGGTATTGGATGGAAGTCAAAGGAAGTGAGTCATGGATGACAGCTCAGGATATAACCCTGTTGTATCAGTGCAGCAAGGGGTTTGTCATCACAGAGCCCACAGAGGAATTACTTGTTCCTTTAGTCAACAAGGGTTTGCCCTCAGCACCACATTCTGCCCCATGCCCTGAGAGGGGCTACATTCTGCTTTTCCTTGGACCTGCTCCGGGGGTTGCAGGGACTTTATTCCAGCACATATTTTCCCACCCGCGAGGCCTCCACACATACTGTGACTGCCTCATGTGAGAAGGGCAACAGTTCCTGGAAGTGGTGGCCACAGAGGAGACCCAGAGGGGCAGACCCGCAGCCGGGGTACCTACTCGGTGATGGTGGGCTGGAACCAGACCCAGAGCTCAGCACCAGCAGGTGCCTGGAGGGGTGGCTGCCCCCAGGCCCGGGTGCGCCAGAAGCCCTGGGTGAGGGCGAGGTGGAGCTCCCGCACACCCAGCGCCGCCACCAGCTGCCCCAGCGCCTTCGGGAAGAGCCTGTAGTGAGAGACTGCGGGCAGCGTTAGCCCCTGCCCATCTCATCCCCCGGCCCCCTCCCCTGATGGCACACCAGGGCCCGACTAGACACAACATCGTACCCTGGCGGCTCACACCATCACTCACAGCCTGCCTGCATCACCGCACCGAGCCCCCTCGTGCCAATGTCACCGCAACCCTCAGCCCCCACGGCCTCGCTCTGCCCCGTTCCTGCTGACCTCAGCATCCCCGCTCTGACATCACTCCACACGCTGGCGTCATCATCCCAGTGCAGCCCCGCCCCCTGCGAAATAGCCCCGCCCCCTGCGCCGCGCCCCAGCCAATAGCGGCCCGGCCCCGCCCCGCCCTACCTGCGCCGCGCTGCAGGTCGGCGTCCCACCGCGTACGGAACTGGAAGGTGGCGGCCACGTCGCCGGCGGGCAGCGGGCTCAGCAGCAGCTCCTCCCGCAGCGCGTCCCGCCGCGCCCGCCCCGCGCCCGCCCGCCCTGGCCCCGCCGCCAGAAGCAGCAGCAGCACCGCCGCCAACATCCCGCCGCCCCACCGCTCACTTCCGCTTCCGGCCGCGCGGCCAATGGCGACCGCTTCCGGCGTCGTCATGGAGACGCGGCGCCGCAGCCCCGGCCCGGCCTCGCCTCCTTCCTCACGGTGAGGGCCCGGCGGGGCTCCCGCCCGCAGGGGCCGGGGAGCGAGCCTGGGGCCTGCCCGGCCCGGGGCGGGGGTGGGCGGGCCTGCCTAGCGGCCAGGGCGGCTGGCTGTGGGGTGCGCCCCGAGGGCTCCCTCCCCTGGTTTTTCGGATCGGTACTGCAGGGGAAGCGCTTGTGCGGCCTGAGCGGCGCCGGTTCGCTGCAAGGCGCTGCCGTGCGTCAGGGCTCCGAGAGGGTGTACTTGTCCCCGGGGTGACTTCCTCGTCTCAGCTCTTCCCGCTCTCTCCCTCTTTCCTTGACGTCCCCTTTCCGGAGGGCACCGTCTATCTCCGGGCGCAGAGCCGTCGGGAAGCACCCTGCTTCCACTGGCTGCCAGCCCCGGCCACCCTGGGCCCGGCCCGGGAGGGAGCGAGCTGCAGCGAGGCAGTGCTGGGGACAGCGGTCCGATGGAGCTCACCATGCCTCCCGCTCTGGCCGGCCATTCCCAGGTAACTGGTGCACTCCAGCCAGTCTGATGAAGCGTCGGCTGGCACAGGACAGAGTGCAGGAAGGCCTGAACACCCCCTGGGAAGCAGCCAGGATGAGGAGCGTTCCCTGTCTCCTGTCACTTATCTCCTAGGCTCCTTTCCTCATGGGGGTGACCACGGTTGTGCTGACGCAGCCTGAGCAGGGACAGCACTTTCCTGGCCTGCAGCCACTGATAGTGGCAGCGGGCCTTGGGCTAGCTTTGTGCCTGGCTCCTCTTCACCTATCCTGCAGGGAACAAGTGTAGCAGGCTGCAAAATGGTTTCGTTTTGATGGCTCTTTCTTTGCTCCTCTAAAGCAGCCTCCAGCCGGGGCTGCTGCCCTCATGCTGTGCTGGGGGAGCAGTTGCTACTGGTGCTCCATGCGCTGATGTTCTCCACTCAGCTATTTTGCGTGGGAAATCCCCCAGTGTACTCATGGCAGGTAGTTACAGGTCACCAGCAGCTCTGCTTACGTCAGCTGTGTCAGTACTGCAGCCGCTGGCTCTCTCGCTCCTGGGGGCAGCACCAAGTTGCTCGGCAGGGTGACCTGTTCCACTAACAGCAGCTCTTCTCTGCCGAGGTCTGTGCTGCCTGTTCCTACCCCCGGTGCAGGAACCGCCCCTGCGCTGGAGCTGGGCTGTGCAACAGCCAGCTTCATCTGCTTCTACATGGTGCCCATAGCACACTGTCTTTACACTGCTCTCCCTCCTGCAATCCTCACAATAACCCTCACCCCCAGTGCTGTTTTCTCCCAATTAACACACACACCCACTTCTTGTTTAGATTAGAGTGTTATTTTTCTGTATGCCATCGTTAAACGCTTGTCTGGACAGGACCTCTGTCAGCAGCATGGGGAGCCGGGGTCCCAAGGGATGGCTTTCTGGGAATGGCGGAGCTGTGGGCCACTGAGCATTTTGGGGGAGTGAAGCAGGGAGTGTTAGCAGCAAAGCTGGAAGAGTTAATTTTGGGAGCCTACAATACCCCTTTCCTTCTCCTTTGGCTGCCAGGAGAACCTGCAAAGGGAGAGGAGGGGAAAATCATCTCTCCCCTCCTGCAGGGCAGCAGTCCAGGATGGGGTATACTGAGTGCCAGCAGCTTTCCTTCCTCTGGGCTGGCAGGTCCATACAAAGGAGGCTGGGAGCAGGGCAAAGCTGGCTGCTAGCTTTTTGCAAGCTGCTTTTTGGGACTGTCCTCCTGCAGGTCCTCCTCATCTGACTGCACCACAGGGGTCTCAGCCCCCTCCTCGCTGGTGTCCAGGCTGTTCAGATCCGTGGAGACAGAGGATGTGGAAGAAATGCGTGACTTGCTCTCTGCTCCACTGGGCACTTGCAGGGTGATTTCCTCTGGGCACTGGCTGGCATCTGCCCCTGGAGGAGAGAGCGGTAAGAGAAAGAAAAAGGCTTCTGGAGGTTTATTGTTCCCTAAGCTCCATGGATAGTCCCTCCAACACACACACCTTATTCCTTGGCAAGCTATGCTTTCCTGGCTGCCCCTCACATGGCTGCCATGGCTGCTCCTAACCTCACGCCCCTGGCTTGGCTCTGGGCAGGGCTGCACATTCCTTCCCCGTTTTTGGCAGTGGAGCCTTCTGCGTCTTGCATGAAGCATGGGTTGGAACTATGCTGTGTGAAGTTGTTGGCTGCAGCAGGCAGGAGACATTTGGCTTGGCCTCAGTGAATCAGTACAGTGTGTGTGTGGGGAAGAAGGTGCTGGCACCCCGGGTTTCCCTGTGGGACCCAAGCCTAGCTCCCTGGGGTCTGGCTGGGAGATAGAGGGGTCCTACAGCCTTCCCACTCGGTGCAGTGAGCTCTGCAGTGCGGTGGGGACCTGGGAAATCATGACAAGACGCTGGCTGCTGCAGGACAAGAGAATTTGCTTCACAGATTCTGTAAAGTGCCTGGGCTGTCTTCTGCAGCATAAGGTATTTACAGGGATCTATACCTCTGGGCTGCAGAGGTGGGTACTGATGTGGACCAGCCCAGGGCAAGGTCCCTCCAGCCTCACAGACCCCAGCACCAAGTGTCTGTCTTTGTATGAGCATGTGTGGATCTGCACGCAGGGTGGCCAGGGCTGAGGAACAAGCCAACGTGGGCACTGGGGGAAGGAAGGGCTCCCAGCCTGGCCTGCAAAAGGCACACAACTGCACATTACCTGGCAGGGGCCCAGCAACGCTGCTCTCCTCTGTCCCACAGCCCAGAAACACGTCCACAGTGTCATGGTCTGACAGGTCCATCATGTCCATCTGCTCCAGCATGTCCACATTCACCTCCATGGAGGAAATGCTGCCTAAGGGGGCTGCAGAGACAAAGGCCAGTGAAAAGGTGAGTGCTGGCGCCAGGCAAAGGTCATCGTGAGCCCTGTGCAGGCAGGATGCCAGGAGGGAGGCTAGCCTTGCCATGGGGAACTGGATTCTGCTTGCTGTAAGAGGCACTTAGGAAAATCACATTTCTTTAAAACATCCCTCTGGAAGCCCCTGCTGTCTCGCTGCAGTCCTTGTCACTGCCCCATACTGCTGTCTAGAGGAGCCTGTCTGAAGCCAGTGACTATGCAGGGCGCCAGCCTGGGTGCCCATGTGCAGTGATTTAAGTGGTGTGAGTAATCCACAGCACGCCCACACGCAGTGTGTGTGGTCCTGCCTCAGTGCAAGACATGTCCCTGGCTGCCCTTAGACTGGGGATATCTCACCAATCTCTTAACGCCTGTGTCACTGTCCCCTGAAACACCCCCAGCCCAGTCAGTGCTGTTGCCCACAGCGCTTACGTCTTCGATGTTCTATCTGCAGGTGAGACATAGGGAAGAAGAAATCCACATCATGCTGGAACACCTCCTCAAAGAACTTCTGCCGGTCCCGTAGTTTCAGCTGCTGCTGCTGCATCTGCTCTGCATCCAGGCTCCGCTGCGCCTGCTCCATGTCAGCTGGGGAGAAAGGTGAGGGGGGTCAGACCAGGCAGGACTGCCCAAGCCCTTCTGCCTGTCCCAGCTCACGCAGTAAGGCTGTGCTGGAGGGTAGATGATTTCCTTCCCCTCTGCTTTACCAGTTGACTAATTCACTGTGAATAGATGTTATGCACTAGAATGGCAGCGTCACCAGCACTTGTGCTGCAGCTTCAGATCTTGCTTCCGAGATGCAGGATAGCCAGGAGTGGGGAGCTCATATGCTGTGTTCACAACTGCTGAAGTGAATTGTCGAGGAGGGAAAAGGGTGTTATTATGAGATCAGCCATGGTTTGCACGTGTTTAAGTTTCAGTTTCCTTGCTACAAAACAGAGGGTTGTGTGTGAACACTAACAACAGGAAAAACTCCCAGGGACAAGAACTGGCATTAGTGCTCCAGGCTTTCTGGGCTGAGGGGATGCATAAGGAATAAAAGGCATCAGCAACCCTGTCACCCCTGCACACGCGCACCCCTGCTGCCATTGTCGCTATAAATACAGCCGCACCCACGCTCGCAGGCTCCCCCATTCACATCCCTGGCTTGCACAGCCAGCTTGGCTTCTGCCTGCACAAACATTTTCATTCCTGTAATTCCTCCTGCAGTTCAACGTCAGTGCCTGTGTCCTCGGCTTGCACAGGAGGGAGTGATGGGAGCCCTCGGGCTGTTGCTGAAGGAGCTTGTCGCTGCATCTCTGGGCCTGGTACTACCCTTTCCAGTTGGGTACCCAAACAGCAAAGACCCAAATGGCACAGAGGGTCTGCGGTTGGTGGCCCCGGCTGTTCCCAGGCTGGTGTTTGACCTCAGCCATTCCAGATTTCCTCTCTGCTCCTCTTGGCCCATCCGGCACAAGGAAAATGTGATTACTGGAGCAGGCGGTGCAGTAACCAAGGAAACCAAACAAACATCCTCTGCTCTGCCTAAGCGTGGCCCAAACCCTCTGCTCCTCCAGGCTGGGGAGGCGGGAGCAGAGGGAGCAGCATCCCCACCCTGTCTGGCAGGAGTGGGGGTGAGGATAGCAGGGGCCAGGCTGCCAGCAATATGTAGCAGCATAGGACCCAAACAGGGAAGAGATAGTGGGCCTGGTGAGATGTCCTGGAGATCAATGTCACATCTTCCTGAGAGCCTTTCCAGGGCTCCTCTGCACCCTGTTTTTGGGGCATGCTACAGCTAAACCCCATCATCTGCAGGCACCTGCCCCAGGAGGCTGGGTTGTGCCTGCAGCACAGTGTGGGGATGCACCGTGACTCAGGGCCAGTCACCATGTGGTTTCTGGAAGAGGCTCTGGTCCTCTTCTGGATGCTCAGCATCTTCCTGATGCCCAGGGCAGTGATTCTAGCTGCCTGAAGGGGCTTTTGCCTCGGTATGTCCGACCTAAGCACTGGGTGCCTGCTCTGGTGCCGAGACTTGAGATTCGGTGCGCTGTGCAGCACCCAGGCTAACAGCTGTGGTGGCAGATGCACCGTGCTGGTGAAGCAGCTCAGTGCCGTGGGGGTAAGGCAAAACCCTCCTCTCTCCCCTGTGCTACGTGCAAAAGAGAATGGAGCCAAGGACAAGGAGGGGGTGACCAGGGCGCTGATTACAGAGCTGGCTCCTTTCAGCAGCTAGAGCCAGCCCTGTCCTGTCTGTCCCAGGCAGAGCTCTACTCCCTAGCACAGCTGTGCTGAATCCATGGCAAACTCTGGCAGCTCTGCAACCGAGGAGAGCCCATCGGGCTCCAGCTTCAGGATGCTGCGCTCAAGGCGGAGGCTGCTTTGGCTCCCAGCTTCAGGGCGACAGACCGGCTCTCCGTGCAACATCTTGCCAAAGGGACTCCAGCGTGGAGGTAAGGAGGAAAGTCTCTAAATCCTCCTGCATCACACTTACAAAATAAACCAAAATGCTAGTGGGTGCTGTCCCAAGTGCCGTGAGTGTGGTTAATCTGTGCCATTAATGTTTTCATCTCTCCCTGGCACGTGACCGAAACTTGGGATAAGAGTGCTTGGGGAGAGTCAGGACGGGTGCTGGTGGCAGCATTCCTGTGGGCACCGGGATTTCTCTTGTGGGAGAAATTAGCAGGACCTGTTTATGAACTTGTTTTTGAGCTCTCGCCGTGGAGTCGGGCACGAGCACTGAGATCCCATTATGTAAGGAACACCAGCAGCAGGAGATGGCAGCTGGGCTGTGCTTGGCCCTGCCTGACCCGTGACCGCGGTGAGAGTCGGGGACAGAGCCTTCCCTCCTCCCGGGGCTCTTCCGGGCCTGGCGGGGGTGAACAGCCCAGCTAGTGTAGCTGCCTCTCAGCATCCCTTGCCAGGGAAATAAAGGAGAGCGTCGTTCCCTGCCGCGGCCCTTCCCCATGTGACGGGCAGTCACACTCGGCTGTCAGTCGCGGGGATTGTCTCATCCGGCTGGCATGTTCCCACCGCGGGACACGTTCGCACACACAATGCGGCCCCTGTGCACCGTGGGGGATCTGTCGGTACCTGCTGGTGGCCTGGCTTTTATTACTATTATCATGGTTATTACTACAGCCCACTCAGCCAAGAGGCTGGAGGCTGATCAGCATTCAGAGCCAGGCTCTTCCCCGCTGGCTGAACCGCCCAGAGCGGCTGCGAAGGCACCAAGTGCCCCGCTGCCTTCAGATCCTTCCGGCTCTCGTGCTATTAACGAGCACAGCTTGGAGAGGAACTGGGGCCAAACGCTGGTGCAGAGGTTGGGCGGGCAGGGCAGGATCCCCCCTCGGAGGTGCAGGCAGGGATTTCCTTCTCATCTGCTCCTGGGCAACTGCTCACAGCATGGGTTGTGGGCAAGGACGCTGGTCCCACTGGTCCCTCTTCTCTGGGAGAGCACCAGCCCTCGCATGGTGTGGGCTCACGGCCACCACCGTGGTGGGGAAAGGCGTTGGGGGGGCTGGCTGTGAAACAAACTGCTGCAAGCTCCCCCGTCCACACCCTCACCAAAGCAGGCTGGGGGAGGGGCAATTCCTGGGGTGCAAGAAGCATGGGGTGAGGGCCAGGCAGGGCTTTGGGAATGCTCAGAGCACCAGCTCAGGGTGTTCTCCGACCCAGCATCTGGGCTGGGAGTGGAGCATGGTTCAATTATCTGGCTGCTTCAATCATGTTTCCACTGGGAGGGGATGCGTTTTTCATTCTTCTTTAGTCTGTGGGATCCCAGCACAACCACCCCTCTGTGCCAGTGAATAGGAGGGGTGTATTTGGGGGTGGGAGAAGGCTTGTTAGCAGAGGCAGAAGGCCAGGCGAGGATGGGGACGGCCTGTTCTCAAGGCCATGGCTCTGCAATACCTTGCAGAGATTTAGAGGGATTTAAAAAAGGTATTGAAAAATAATCTGGGCTGTGGAAAGGGACAGGGGGTGATGGGGAGGTGAGCAGAGTTTAAGTGAGGGGTCACTCCAAGCATGGGCCAGTTCCCTGGTGAATGAGAGCTGGGGCAGGCTGGCCCAGCCAGCTTTTGCCCTTCTCCCTGTGCTTTCCCAGAGCCCGAACCGCTGGCTCCGCTCCTCCAGAGAGGCCCAGGGCACCCCACAGCTGCCCAGCTTGCTGGACGACGCCTTGGCTGCCCAGTCCCTGCATGCAGTGCTGTGAGGAGATCAGCTGGGGGAAGATGCAGCTCCTTGGCTGCCACAGCATCTTCCAGGAGGCTCTGCAGGATCGCAAGCCTTTCCCTATCACCCTGCCCCAGCAAAACCGCTGTGGGGCAAGGGTAAATCCCAAGGGCTTTCAGCATCTTCAGCCCTGGGAGAAGCAGCCGGTGTGGAGAGCTGGGAATGCCCCAAAGAATCACGCAGGGCCTGGCTGTGCGGAGACGGGATGCCTGAACATGCTGGCTGCCTGAGTGTTAATTCCCTGCACGGTCTTGTCTCGATTGGCACATCTGACCTCGTGGTGCAGCACAGCAAAAAATAACCGTAGCCCCAGCGAGAGGAAATGTACCGGGCAAGTGTGAGGGAGGCAGTGGTTTTGGCAGAGCTGCTTGCTGGGGAAAGCAGGGGGGTGGGTGAACGAGAGAGGGAGGACATGGCACCTTGTAACCCCTGTCTGTGCCGCGGTTTCATCGCCTGCGCTCCTCTGAGCGTTCTCCAAATCCCCTGAGTCTCGGCACTAAAAATATCCCTGCTGCCCAGAGCTCCTTCCCCAGCGGAGGCTGTGTCATAAGACCCTGCTATTTACGGGGCCCTGCCTGGATTCATGCAGAAAGCGGCGTGAGGACCAAAAAGCCAGGAGGGCAGCACGGCGTGCGAGACCCGGCAGGGACCTGCGGCAGGCTGTCCCCCGGCCAGCCCCCCGTCACCCCGGCTGCCGCCCACCCTGCTGCGCTCGCTGGTGCGTTTGCTCTGCTCAGCCTCCTCTTTCCCAAAACCCCACAGGTGCGGGGGGCTCCGCTCCTCCCGGGGGCCTCGGGGCTCCGAGGGGGACCGATGCCACTCTGCCACAAGCCCGTGGGCCAACAGGTCCCCGACCTCTCCCGCTTCCCAGGCAGGAAACCCCCCTCCCCGCCCCGAGCATCCCCATCCCAGGCGCGGCGCCTCCCGGGCAGCCCCTGCCCAGCGCAGCCCGGGGAGCGGGGCCGGCGCAGCAGGTTGGCGCAGCGGGGGCTGGGGGGCGTCCGGGGCTGGGGGGATGCGGGGGCGGGGAGGGGGGGGCACCGCTGCTTTGCTAGGGGCGGCGGGCAGGTGTTGCGGGGAGCATGAGAGGGGCTGCGAGCAGCCCGAGCCCTGCCCGCCCGGTGCCCCGCTCCCCTCCCGCGGCGGGCACTTACCGGGCAGCCGCCGGCCGCGGCTCTGCGCCCCGGGCCCGGACATGCGGCGGGTGGCTGCTGCGATGGGCTGGAGCGGGCCGGGGCGGCTGGGCTCAGCTGGGGGCGGCCGCCCCCCCCGCCGCCGCCGGCCGCTCGCCCATGCTGCGCTGCGGGGCGGTGCTGTGCGCGGCGCGGGGCGGTGCCAGCGCGCCCATCCCCGCGGCATCGCGGCGGCGCCGCCGGCAGCTGCCCGGCCCCAGCTGGGGGGGGTCCTGCGGAGGGGGTGGGGGCCGGTCTGCGGCCCCCGGGGAGGGTCATCGAGAGGGTGGACGGCACCCGGTGCTCGCGGAGGGTCTCTGCGCTGCCGGGACCCGTGGAGAGTCCCCATGCAGGGTCCCTGGGCCCCAAGGAGGGTCCGCGCAGAGCCGCCCCCCCCCCCCCCCCCACCTCCACAGCCGCCCCAGCAGCGCCTGGCTGCAGGTGCTGTGCTCCGGTGAGAGCTGGGCAGGGGTGGCTGTACCTGGGCAGGGAGCACAGTTACCGTCCAGGCTTTGTCTTTTTCGCTTTTCTTTTCTTAAATGCCCAACTCACGCGGGAGAGACAACGGCACGCTGCGTGAATGGGCCATGGGCTCCCTCCCCAGCTCACCTCCAGCCTTGTGAGACCCTCATCCTGCAGCAGGTCCTGCTCTGGGGTGTTTTCTCCCACGTTCAGCCCTGCACATCAGGCTGCTCCTTGGCAGAGAAGTGGCCTTGGCCGCCTGCCCCCTTCCTGTATCGCAGCAGGGTGAGTCAGTGCCTCGCCGTGCCCAGCGCCAGCGCCAGCTCTGCCCGCAGCCTGGGCACTGCCAAGCTGGGCCAGGGGGGCATCCATTCTGCCCTTTTCTCGGGCTGAAAGGGAGTTTCCAGTGTCTGTGGCGTGTCCTGCCTGCCCTGTTCTCAGCATGTTTCTCTCACTGCCTGGTTGACTAAAGATAACTGGGTATTGTTTGTGTCCCAGCTCTGTTTTGGCTACTGTTGCTTTGCTGTCCCCCCAACCCCATGCCTCCTGGGAGCTCCTGCTTTGTGCCAGGGACCCCATGTGCATCCTGTGCACTTGCCCAGAGCTGCTGGCTTCGGCTCATGTGGTGGTTACAGGGGATGAACTTTGTCCATGTGAATGTTTATCCATACCCAAAAAGCACCCTCAGTCCTGCCTGATGGTTTCCACCTGAGCACAGTATGCCTGTGGCTTAGCCCTGAAGGGCTGGGGGAGGCAGGCTGGTGTAGCAAGGGTGGGTGCTTATGGTCTCTGAGGAGCCGCAGGAGCAAATCTCTGCTGTGTACCTGCCGGCTCTGGCTTGCTCACAGCTCTGTGCGGTCTGGCATAGCCTCCGGGCAGCATCAGCCATCCACCACCACCCCCGCTGACCCCCTGCCCTGCCCTGCCCTGCCAGCGGGGAGGCGAGGTGGCCGGGCCAGGGAATGAGCTCAGGTCTCTGCTATGTGCCTGTGTTGGTTGGCACCAGTTACTACTGCCAGGCATGGAGACCGTTTCTGTGCACACAAGTGCCCCCAGCACCCTGCGTTCCCTGGGGCTCACTACGGCCTGAGTCCCCGCCGTAGGGACGACATGTGTGGGTGCTGCCCATGCAGAGTGACACGCACCCGGGTCCCCCGCTGCTGTGGCCCCTCCAGCCTGCCTTGCCGGGAGGGGATTGGAAAAGCAGTGATATCATCGGCACGGAGCCTGACTCATCCCAGCTCTTCAGCACAAGCCGTGCTGCTCAGCGGGGCACACATTTTATTCCAATTAAACCAACACAGGCAAGCCAGCTCCACATAATGATATTTTCGCTTGTGGCCAAGTGTGCCTGCCCCTGGCAAAAAGGTGAGAGGGGACAGAGGTGACACTGAAGTTGGTGGAGAGTCTCCACTTCTGGTCGGGAGCCCTAGGAATAAGCCTTGCCAGATACCTGCAGGGTCTGCCTTGGCCGCTGCAGCACCCCTGCTTCCCTTGTGCCTCCAGCACAAGCTGATGGCACCGTGCGTCTTGTGTCAACAGTCCTCACCCTAACTGCAAATGCCCAGGTCCTTGGGAGGTGTCCCCTGGAGATCCGGTCACAAGCCCAGGTAGGAATGACGCCTCTTCTTTCCACGATGCAGAGTTCAGCTCCTGCCAGAAGTCCCCAGGGAAGCCAGCATCAAAGTGCACCAGTCATCAGGAGAAAATGTAACATGACTTGTTCCTCCTGCCCTTCCCGCTCAGGTTTCTCCCATCTATTAGAGGTTTGGGAGGTGAGTCAGGGAGCTGTGGGGCCAGGATGGAGCTGGGGAGGAGTCGGCAGCTAAGGGAAAGGTGAACCCATGCCAGGCAGGTGAATCACTTGCTGGTGAAAATAGATCTTATTCTCTAGGAGGCGTGCGTGGATGGGGCTGCGAGTGAGCTGCAGCTTGCCTTGATCAGTAAATTGTGGAGTCAAGAGAAAAATAAGGCAAGGCTGCTTTCCCAGTAAACGAGGTGATACATCGCAAGGGAGCAGCCTGCAGCGCACAGCAGGCAAGGCTCCAGCAACCTGTGGTCCTGTGGCTCCCTTAAAAGGGGTGATTTTAGTCTGGGACAGTGGGGAGACAGAAAAGCCATAAACACCCTCGAGTGGCTGCTGAGAAATGAGCATCTCCGCAGGGCTGGGGGGGCGATGCGGGGGAGCCAGGCTGTGCCAAGGTGCTGCCTGGCCAGGGTTCACAGCACCACTCCGTGCCAGAGCCAGCTGGCTCCTTGGCCATGCCCTGCCCAGAGGGAAGGGAGCCCAGTCCTTGTGCCAGTGGTCCTGCTGCGGTGCTGGAGGAGGCTCCTGCCAAGCCCTGGGGGTGTCATGTCCTCCATCCTTGGGCTCCACACCACGCAGATGTCCCCAGTGGCTGGCTGCGGGCACGGGAGCTGGTAGAGATGGGAGGTCGCGTGTGGGCAGCAGGACACCCGGCCCCGGCCCCGGGGTAGAAGGGGTGTTCCTGGAGCAGCTCGACAGACAGCTAAGCAGAGTGAGGAGAGGCCCTGCGTCAGGCTGGGGTGGGGGCAGCCCCCCTGCCGTTCACTCTCACCTACTTGGCCCACAGTTTGGGCAGGTTGGCTCCTTCCCAGCCATGCTCAGCCGTGGTGTGTTTGCCCCTGGGAAACCCACCAGCCTCGCTGGGCCCTGCAGCTTCATTTTATCCCCCTGCATCAAGAGAGACGACCGAGGCCATGCAGCACATCAGTGGCAGAGCTGGGCTTCACCTGATTCGACCTTCCTCAGCCACTGACCCCCTCTGCTGAAGGGATGGGGCCAGCCTGGCCTCGAGAAATCCGACCCAGCCATCAGGATGCCAGGAGCTGCAGAGAGTCAGCACCAGCTGAAGGCAGAGGTGAGGGGCTGGGGGGCTCTGAGGGGCTGGGGGGGAGATGACTGGCTGCCAAGCAGGGCACAGGCGGCATGGTGGGAGCAGCCCTAGCACCCTGCATGGTGGCCCCATCCCTGCCCAACTCGTTTGTAGCCACTGCCAAGCCGGGGGCAGGCAGACCGCAGTACACCTATGCCTGCGTCATACAGACTGCGGGCAGTGGTGCGGCTGGGGGGGTCCCTGTCCGGCTCTGCCCCTGCCCCAGGCTCAGCCCCTGCCAGTGCCATGGGGCTGGCTGGAGACCAGTTCCCTGGCAAGGGCCACCACCGTGCCCAGCCCTCTGGCCTGCCTGCCTGCATGCTGCCTGCGGAGCAACCTCCAGGCCACGGCGTGCAGGCAGCCCCTGGCTCCATGATAAATCTAGGGGTGCCCTCGGGGTTGGACATGCCCCAGCCCCTTCCGCAGGAGCAGCTGTGCCTGGAGGATGCCCGCAGCCCGGTGCTGCCCCATCGGTGGTGCCCGCCATGCTGTCAGCATCCACCACACAGCCTGGCAGGGTGGATCTCACCTGCAGCTGCCAGATCCCCGCAGGAGCCGCTGGCTTTGCCCAGTCGGACGAGAGCCAGGCAGCCCTGGGCAGCACCCAAGCAGCTGCCTGCTGCCTCCTGGGCAAGCAGGGCTGGCAGAGCGTGGCTGCCATGGTGCTGCCAGAGCATGGTTGCCCAGGGCAGCCCTGGGCCCAAAAGGGTTTTCCCCTCCATCGGCTCCCACTTCTTCAGGGGCAGGCTAAGTAGGCTGAGCTGTCCTCCGTGGGGCCTGCTCTCCCTGCCATCGGGCAGCCCTGTGTCCTCAGGCATTGTGTGGGCTGTGGGCAGGTCCCAGCAGGGCCTTCGGTGTGTTGGGCTCAGGTTCTTGTATGGGTTCATCCCATGACGTGCCCAGCTGGGACACGTGGCAGCGCATCTGTGTCCTATGGCCACCTGCATCCACCTGAGAGGGATGAATTCCACCCCCGTGGCTGTATCTGAACTGGAGGCATCAGCAGTGCTTGGGTCAGCTCTCTGGCTGCTTGTGGGACAACGGAAGAGCAAAGGAGATGGTCCTCACCCCGCGGAGCTGGCCCTGTGCCCCAGCCCTTCTGCAGCTTGGACCGGCTCAGTGCATCTGTGGCTGCCATCAAGGTGAAATGGTGGGGAGTGGATGGCAAGCTGGCAGGTCCCCTCCGCCCACACCAGTGTCCTGGGCTGTCCCCTGCCCCCCTTCCCTGGGCCTAGCAAGGGGGTGCCAGAGCTCAGGAGAAGAGGGAGCCAGAGCTGTCCCTTTGGGACTGCAGGGCTGGGTGCTGGCCTCAGGAGGGGCACAGCCACTCCCAGCTGAGCCTCGAGCTGTGTCACCCTCCCAAGCTGATCCCTGAAGGCAAAATTCAGATTGTAACTGCTAAGCAGTGGGAAATTGTGACCAAGGATTGACCTGGCATGGAGGGCAAGATGGCAAAACAAGGGTTTCCCTTGGGGGTGAGAGCAGAAACGGCTACAGCATGGTCCTGCAGCCACCCTGGGAGGGGAGTGCTCAGGGGCCACAGGGCTGCTCACCCCTGCCCTCCCTCCTCTGGCAGATCCACAAAACCTTGCCGCTCCCCAGGCTGGTGAAGCACACAGAGCACAGGATCCTCCAGCTGCAGGTGCTGGCCCATCAGTGGCGGTAGGTGATGGTGGCAAAGGAGCCTCCCAGCCTCCAGCCAGGAGCTGCAGGGGATGTGCCCCGTGGCCCCATATCACCCCATGGTTCCCCCCAGGTGGCAAGAGGGGCCAGGGGTGCCGAGACGCCCATTCCACAGGTGCACTAAGGTGGCCAGGGCAGGACCGATGCACTTTTCTGCTTGATTTCTGGCTTAGGATATGCTGCCTCATGCTGGAGGCTGCAGAGGTGGGTGCCAGCAGTGTGGAAGTGGGTGTGGAGATGGAGGAGGAGGTGGAGGAGGTGGTGACAGACCCACCAGCAGCAGGACAGACATGTGCTTCACATCCACTACCCTCAGCGAGGGTGGGTTGCCTGCTGCTGGGCTGGGGCTGGGGTGAGCGGGCCCACCAGCAGCAGGGACACAGCACTCGGTCCCCTTGTCCTGGCAGCACAACTGCCACCACTGCACTGCCCTGCGCTTTCCTTGGGCCAGGCAACCCAAGTCATTCCATGCAGTGCCCAGCTCCCATGCCCAGCCAGGGCTTAGCTCTGGCAGCAGAGTCCCGCTCGCCACGATGTGTCCCAGCATTGCGGCAAACACAAGGACCACCAGCAGCCTAACTGAAATGATTGCCGCTTGCTTTTCTTCCCGGGCTGATGGAGATGCAGGCCTTGGCAGAGCTGGGGGGGAGCTTCCAAGAAGGTTTGTAGGTTTTTGTGTTGAGTTGTTGTTCTGTAAATAGATTTATTTATGTTTTTCAGACCCAAGCTCTCTCTGCATTTTCCTTGGGCACCCACAGGGTTTGCAGAGTTGTGATTTTCACTTGCTCTGTGTTCTGGGTGCTGGAGGTGGCTGGGGTGCTGGCACGGCCACCCTGGGGGCAGGTGGTACCTGTGCACCGAGGGGCTCCCACTTACGGAGGTCATGGCACTGGGCACCAGTGGCGTTCATGGGCAAGTGGAGAGTCATGTCCCCAACAGCAAAGCTGTCACCAGCAGAGTGAGTTTTGACGTGACCGACCCCTGCAGTAATGCCATCAAAGCAGCCAGGAATCCTTCTGCTCCCCTTCCTGCTGGAGGAAGAGACAAGGGACTCACTAGGCAAAAGCCAGGATCAGGCCATAGCGATGCAAAATCCCAACGAATGCCCTGAAGGCTGTGACAGCCTTGGGAACGGCTGGTGCCAGGATCAGGGGAGAAGGTTTTGTAGGTGCTGACATTTAAGGCTTTGAACCTACACGGTCTCAGGTCTTTGCTTCACGTCCTGCATTGGTTTACCCTGTGCTGTTAAAGAGACTAAACCTGGAGCAAAGCAACCCTGGTCCTGCCCGCTTTCCTGCTTCTGGCAGCGGGCACCAGCCCCTCTTCCCCACTCGGGGTGATGGAGGGTGCCGGTCAAGGGGTGCCATGGGGCCCATGGGCGCAGAGTCCCTGGGTGTGGGGTGCAGGGGGGGGGAGCCGTGGGTGCTGACAGAGTCCTGAGGGGATGCGATGCTGTGAGGTCCAGGGGTGCAGGATCCAGGGAGCCGCGGGGTGCGGGCACGGGGCTGCCCCTGGCAACTCGTTAGCTGCCGTCCAGCCCCCTCCTTAATTAGCCGCGGCCAAAGCTGCTCATTAGCGGCAGCCGGGGCCGGGCGCTCTCCCTGCGGAGGCGGGCGCGGAGCGCTGCCGGCCATGGGGGTACGGGCAGCGGCAGCATTAGCGGCAGCATTAGCGGCAGCATTAGCGGCAGCATTAGCGGCAGCATTAGCGGCAGCATTAGCGGCAGCGGCAGCATTAGCGGCGGCAGCGGCAGCGGCAGCAGCGGGGCTGGAGCCCGAGCCCGGGCGGAGCCGGCGGCGGGATGGGGCAGCGGCGGGGCACGGCCGTGCTGCTCCTCGCCCTGGGTAAGGCTGCCGGGGGTGGCCGGGCCGGGGTCGTGGCCACTTCCCGGGTGACATCTGGGGTGCCCAAGGTGGGGGCGATGCGCGGTCCCCTCCCTCCTCTCTGGGTCGGTGGGTCCTGGCTGCCAGTGCTGCGCTGGCTGTGCACCCCCTGCCTGTCCCTGCCCTCCCTGGGCCGGGGGGTGGGTGCTGGGGGTGGGTGGGCAGGGGGCTTCCCCTGCATCGGCTCCCTACCCACGCAGAGCGGCTGTTTCAGGCTCTCTGCAAACACAGGCAGGGCTGGGCATGGGTGAGGGACGGTGTGTGGTTCACGTGTGTCCTGCATGGAAGTGGGAGCTCGCCATGCCTCGGTGGCACTGGCACTGTGGTGGCCCAGGGCTGCCCAGGTCACCCCAAGAAGGAGGTGGTCTCTGTTCCCAAGCATCTCGGTGCTCATGCTGACCCCCTGGGTGGCTGGCAGGGCACCTGGCTGGGCTGCTGGCATCGGGCACCACCTGTGCCAACGTTTACCAAGGCTTCTCGGACTGCATCCTCAAGCTGGGGGAAAACATGGCCACATACGAGGAGGCGGATGGCATCGAGCTGCAGGGCCTGCACCAAGTCTGTGGGTGAGTACGGCCCCAGGCCAGGACCCCCTGCGTGTCCCACCCCTGGGGCTGATCCCTGGAAGAGAGAGGGTTGGGGCAGTTATCTGTGGTGCGCTGCCCCTGTGCTGGCTGAGCGCCCAGAGGGTAACTGGTCTTACTAGTGAAGACTGAGTCAAAGCATTAAATACTTCAGTCTTTTCCTCATCCCTTATGGCAATGTTTCTATGTCCTCTTCCAGCTCTGCCACCAGGCTGAGCAGATCATTCACCCTGTCACCCCTCACACTGGTGTTCTGCTGCCCTTGGGCAGCACCGACAGGCTCAGGCTCTCCCCGTGACCCACATGTTCACTGGGAGCTCTGTCTGGGTTGCCTGATGCCTTCTGACGCTGGCTTTTGGCCAAGTGGCCACCATGGCTAGGTTTCTTCTGGGAGGGTGATGACCACTCCTGGAGCTCGCCTCTGGGAGCCTCTCGTGCCTGTCCTGTGGCAGCTGCGGCAGCATGCCCTGTTTGCCCACCGTGGTCACCGCACTCCTGGTCACATGTGCCCTGGGGGCTACTTTTGTAAGTGTGGGGGCTTGGCTGCCTTCGCTCCTGGCCTTGCCCATGCTGGGTCAGAGCTGCCGCTCAGCAGGGTCTTAACATTGATGTATGCTGCTTTTTTTTTTTTTTTTTTTTTTTTTAATGTGGCTTCTTGGTATCGGGAAACAACTGAGCCTACAGCCCAGCATGTGCCGTGGTTGATTGCTGGAGGAGTAGTTCCTTTGCTGAAACTTGCACAAAATGTGTGAGTTAAGGTTTTTTTACAGGCTCTGGGGCTCTAACCATCACAGAACAGGTCCTGGGGTCTTCCCTGCTGGCAGGGATGAAACTCTGTGCCTTCTGTGACGTGCCAGCTTCTCCTGCTGGTCCTGGTGCATGGCTAGCTGGGCTTGCCCTGGCTGGAGGAGAAAGCTGATTTCCCAGCTTCCTGCCAGGAAGTATTTCTGAATTATTGACCTTAACTCTCAGCCTTCCCCACCGCTGTTGGCTTTTCTGGTGCCGTGGTCCCCTCTCTGGGAGTGTGGGTGCGGGACAGACACAGAGCTGGGAGCCAGCATGGGGCTGGTGGCATCTCGGCCCTATGTGCAGGATGCTGCCCCAGAGCCAGCCTGGGCGAGCTGTCTGACAGCAGCCTGCCTGGCTGAGCAGATGGAGGCTGTGAAGGCTGAAACATTGGGAGCTGCCATCCGGGCTGAAAGCAGAACCAGACAGGAGCTGTCATCCCTCTTCACCTTCCCCCAGCCATCCTTTGCCTGAAGACACAGGCTAGGTTTAACTCTCACCTGGCAGAGCTGCCTGCTGCTGCTGCTGCCACAGCTCAGGAGCAAGCACAGGAGGTTACTTGTGTTGGCACCAGCTTTTCTCATTATCTGGGGACATTTCTTCTGCCACAGTGACTCAGTTTAATGAACTCCCTCACAGCTGGCGCTCTGATGTAGGCCCTGGTAGGAAAACTAAATAAACAGAGTGCTTGGGTCTGCACAAGGTGTCATCTCCAGCACTGGGCATTTGGACAAAACTGAGCTGTCCCCTTCCCATGTGCAGGGTCCCTGCTCAGCTGGCCGGGCTACATCTCCTTCCCGAGGGGGTGGCACGTGTGCCTGGTGTCCTGGAGGGCACGGGGAAGGTGGCAGAGCAGTTGCTCCTGTCCTCTAAGCAGTCCCCAGCTTGCAGGTAATCTATGGCCTGGAGGTGGTGCCCAGCCCCAGCAATGTGGGACAGGACAGCAAAACTGGGGTGGAGGGGAGGGCAATCGGGTACCTTGGGGTGCAAGTCACTCATCACTCGGTGCTGTGGGCTGGCAGAGGCTGGGGAGCTGGCTAGGACTCGGGGGTGCTGCCCGCAGCTGGTCCCTCTTGCCCTGGCACCGGGTGCCAGGACACGTTGCTCCAAAGAAGCTGCAATAGAAAAATGCTTTTGCAGAGTTCTCTTCAGGTAAAAGAAACCCTGTTTGAAAGAATCCATGGGGGGAAGGTTAGTGGCAAGAGTGGCACAGAGCCTCTTCTGTCTCTTGGGGAAGTTTTTGTTTTGGAGAGGAACCACTTCTAGAGGATGTGATGGTCTGTGGCATTTGCTGAGACTTTCAGGCTCCTGCCATTTTATTTTGTGGGTTTGTACTTACAAAACAGAGACCTCGCCTGTGAATTCAGCTGTGTCAGGACTTGTGGACATGCTGGTGTGCGTTCAGCAACCTGCCAGGCTTTGGGTGCCCTCCTTGTCACAGAGCAGTGCCTACAGCAGCCTTTGAGGGGGCTGGTACTGAGTCTAATTCTCCCATACTCAGCAGCAAAAAAAAAAAAAAAAAAAAAAAAAAAAATATCGGGTGGGGTGCCCATTCTGGTCCTTCCTCACACCGCGTGGGGACACATGGCCCAGCCTGGTACCTGCTGTCCTTGTCCCTGGACAGCTGGAGCCCATCCCTCCCTGCTCAGCTTGTCACCGGTGCACAGGGATCTCGCTGGAAACAGCTCAAAACCAGCTTCTTCAGAGCCACCACGCTTCTTCACCAAGAGTAAGGAAGGAGCTCAGGGAGAGGGTAAAGCCTTGGCAGGCTGGATGCTGCTCTGGATAAATGCAGAGCAGGGCCATCCTGCATGGCGCTGGCTCCAGTGTACCGGACCGGTAGGGTGGTGTCCACTGTGCCCCTCCTGGAAGAGTCTTTTTCAGGGGCTGTGGGTTTTGGCCCCATTTCTTCCAGGGTTTTTCCCTGCCTGGTTCTAGCTCTGGATCTGAAAAAAACAATTCCAAAGTGCCAGCCCCAGGGGATGGCTGCCCAAGGGGGTCTTCAGCGAGCAGCTCCCAGTTCATTCCCACAGGACCATGGGTTATCTTTGCCCGTCTTGTTTTTTCCCTGGTGCTCTCCAAGAGCCTCTTTCCATTGAACAGCTTCTACTCACACAGGGCAATACCCAGCAGATAAATGGAGTTGTGTCTAATGAGAACACAGTGAATAACTCCCCCACACCCCAGTTATAAAGCTGCGACAGTCTGCAGGAGCTGTTGTCCTTCTCCTTGCTTTGTGTTTGCGTTTCGCCCTTGACTCAGCTTGGAGGAAGCTATGAATGAAATGTGCTGGGCCTTTGTTTGCAGCCTGTTTTAGATACTCGGGGTGCTCGGTGCTGAAGGGAAGCATTTGTTGATGGAAAATAATGGATTTTATTGACTTCCAGAGAAAGGGGGGGGAAAAAAAAACCCAACAAAAACAACCCATGAAATAACTTCAGTGTGTTTTGAGGTTTGGAGTTTTAGTCAAGATGTTCTGGGAGATGATGGAGGGGATCAATAGTCTGGGCAACTTGCATAAAACACAGAGGCTGTTTCTGCCTGAAGGGCAGGCTCAGAGCAGCAAGGCTCTGCCTGGCATCCTGGCACTGTGCTAATGCAAAGGGACTGATGGTGTGGTGTCTCCCCTGGCTGCAGGTACTGGGATGAATTTCACACGTGTGCCCTGACAGCGCTCTGGGAGTGCCAGAAGGAAGCAGCAGCCATCTGGGAGATGCTGAGAAGGGAGTCTCAGAAAATCAAATTTCAAGGCAGCTTGTTTGACCTCTGCAGCCCCAGCACGACCCAGAGCTTTACCTGGACCCATGTTCCCAACGTTTCCATCCTCAGCATCCCCCTCATTGTCACTTGGCTGAACTTGTAAACTGCAGCTCTGTAAGTATTGTGACAGAGGTGGTGGCAGCGTGTGTCGTGGCGTCTTTCTGGTCATTTTTCCAAACCTTTGAGGAATACTCTGTGTGGTGCTCAGCAAATGCTCGGTTCCATCCTGCACCTATGAGACACGGAAGAGCTCAGCAGCATCTCCTGGGTTTTGCTGTTTCTCTGTAACTTGGAATAACGCTTGTTCCCTCCTGCCTCAAGACACAGGTGCAGGTCTGGCTGACTGCAGAGTTTGGGAACTTGTAGATAACGGGGCAGAGGATTTGGGGAGGAATGATGATTTGGTTGTGACGCTGGATTCTTTTGTACTCTTCTATGGCTACTGGAAGGAAAACTGTTTACTTTGCTGACTCTTTCCACCAGATCAACTCTCCAGATTTTTTATTTGGGCTCTGAAAACAAGAAGGGTGTTTTTCCCCTGCACATTACAAATCAGTGGTATGGTGTATGTCCTGTCAAAGGCAGAAGGGAGACCTTACTGCCCTGTACTGGCCTTTTTTCTTTGAGGACATGGTGAAACCCCTGCTGAAGAATAATCACAGGTGCATGACTTCATCTTTAGCACACATCTGGATTCCTGAGTAACTCCTGTGTTATGTGTAAATACCTTTTCTAAAGAAACAGAGGGCAAAAATATATTTGGGGAAAGGGAATGTTGAGCTAGCAGGACAAAAAGGATTTATAGCAACTCTTTTGCTTTAGAGCTTTCCCCAAGTTACCTATAAGCAGCTCCGTGGATGGCAGTGTAATTCCAGACTATTAAAGTTTGTTGTAGAGCCTACAGCATGGTAGAAGTTATTTGTCCTGGCTCTTGTTCAACAGCACTGTCTCTTCTTGTCTCCTTTGCAGCTCAGAGCTTTGTTAGTTTTGCAGCTTCAGTGCAAGCATGAAAATATTTGCAATAGAGTGCTTGCAAGTGATTACCAGGCATGTTAGAAAAACACAGTATTATCGGGCAGTACAGGGCAGTTCTAAGGGTGCTAATGAAGCTCTGTGCCCTGCCTGGCTGCACAGGGCCATAGGAGCTATAACTAGCGGGGTATTTCAGCCTGCCTTTTCTAGATGTGTCACACATCACTTTGGCTGTTTCCACAGACTGTTTGGCCCCTTTTCAGGGCACTTGCTCTGTCTTCAGTAGGGCAGGCAGCTGCTAACAGCGAAGGATAGCCCTGTGCAGAGCTGGGGAAGCTCATGGCTCCTCACGATCCTGAGAAACGTTGAACAAGAACCTCGCAGGGATGGTTTGAGTGCTGCCTGCCATGGGAGTGAGCCCAGCAGTAGGTACCACCAGCTGTAAATGGATCAGGAGGTTCTGAAATGGTGTCTTGAAATGTGAAAATGTGCTTTACAGCATGAACAGGGGATCTGGGGCCCTGCTAGCCCCAGAAATCCCACTGGATGCATTACAGGCACATGGGCAAGCTGCTACAGCAAAGGATCTTCTTGCCAAAAGTGGTGTTGGGGCACACTGCTCTCCTTTGGCATTCACATGTTCTTCCTCTGACCTTCCCTGCCACTTAACACGCTGCTCCTGCAGCAGCAGGAAGGAAAAAATTGAGGCAAATTCCAAGAAATAAGTCAGGGAGGAGCAGCTGGTGTTCAGACAACACTTCAGCGCAAGGCACGTAGGCTTTCTATAGACAACAGAGTCCTTAAGCATCTCCGGCGCAAAGCCCTATGGCAAGTAGTGGAAAAAGGGTAAACCAGAGCACTGCAAAACCTGGATTGAATCACTCAGTTGCTTCAGTTTTTTTTCTTATTCTGCTCCAACAGCAGCGTATGCTGTTTGCTTCTGTTCCCCCCCTCCCTGTTAGCTCTTCTCCTGCCTGTGGTTTGTAGCTGGGGAAAGCTGAAGCAGGTGGGTATTGCATACAGCCAAGGCTGGAGTCTTTTGGATCTAAATCCTCTACCTGCTCTTTGTTTAGAACGGATGTTTTAATACCTTTAGGAAAATAAATAAGCACAGCCCCCCCCCCCCCCCCCCCCCCCCCTACAACCCTTAGCTTCTCTTTGGATTTTTTAACTTCCTCTCTGTTAAAATTTTCTACTTTTAAACAGCTTTGGGGAAGGGGAATGTAAAAGCTGCAGCAGAGGTCTCCAAGTATTCTTTTTCCAAACCCATGGATGCAAATGGCTAGCTGACACTACTGCTGTCTCTAAGAAGAGCAGGTGTTGGGGCATATCTTCCCTGGAAGCAAATCTCTCAATTATTGCACACAAAACCCAAAGATTCATTAAGAAACGAAGACCATCTGCCACCATTCTGGTACAGAGCAGCAGATTTTTTTTTAAAGCCAAAGGTGCCTCTAAATCTGACTGAAAGCATGTGAGTGAAAATTAGGTCTTGCAGAATGGGAGTGATGAGTTTCAGAGGTTCCCTTCTCAATTGATTTTTCATTTTTTAACAGAACCTCCCCTATGACTAGGATATATTTCCTTTTAAAAAATAAATAAATATATACATATACAGATTTAGTCTTCATAAGCAGTCAGCAGACTTCCAGAAAGCATTCCTGATCCTGAAAAGTACTTCATGCTGATGGAGTGCAGCTTGTTGGATGTCCCACAGCCTCAGCGTTAAATCCACATTTGTCAAGGAATCTTCTCGTGGCCTTGCTATGAGTTTCTCCAGATCCAAAGCTGTATCTAGACCTCACCCCCCCCAGCAAGGGAGACTGCTGAAGCAGCTACAGCATACCTCACGTATTCAGAAAATAAGGGTGTAAGTGTTCCTTGGTCCACAGTTTTCGTCTCTGTTCTTACCGGGGAATAAAAATAGCACCTCTTTCAATTCAATGTGTTCTCACAGGAACTCGGTCGTCAGCTGCCCATTCTCCTTTAAGAAACGGGAGGAATGTGGCTTTCCCTCCTCACTCTCACAGTCACTGTAATTAAGTCTTCTAGCTCCCACTTGCCCAAAGACTACCCCTGAAGAACACAGGAGTTCACACCGGGGTTTGGTGTGGTATTAAGCCTTGAATTAAACCCCCAGACTTTCCCTGTGTAGGACTGGGCTGTTCTTTCTTGAGAACAGCAACAAAAAGCAGGAGAGGACAAAATGACCCTGAGGGAGTCTTAAAATATGACTGACACCAAGCCAGTGTTTGTCAGCCCCGAGGCAGAGCGCATCCTCTTCTGTGCACCCTGATCCCCATCGCACGCACACTCTCTGCTTGTCTGAAGGAGATACTGGCACCTACTGGAAGACCAGTTTATATCTGGGCAGAAGGTGACTGGAAGAAAGGCAAGTATCCCGATATACAAGAAACGAGCAGATTTCAAGGAGGGATAAACTTGTCTTGCTGACTGCTTAACAGAGTGGCAGGGGAAGCCCTGGGAAGTGACCTCGGGGTTGCAGTCCAGCAAGTGTTGGCTCCTGCCCAGAGAAATACTTGTGTAAACTCCTTGCTGTGAAGGGCTGCTACTGTTTAAAACTGTGCTTAGAGGAGGTTTTGGTCAGGAAAAGGTCCTGGCGAAATCTCAGAATATAAAAAGTTCTGTCTAAACAAATGTAACCAAAAATCCTCCTCTGTGGCAGACCTGCCAAACATTTAAATCATCAGAATATTATCCTGCCTCAATTTATAGCATCTGAATATGAGCACAGGAACTGAAATAATAGCTATCCCAGTAACAAAAGTCAAAAGAGCAGCTTCAAAGAGTATATCAACTTCTGCATGTCAAGTCATCCCACCTCTTTTCAACAAGCTGAATTAGCAAATAATTTATGCAAATGAACACTTACAAATATTAACATACAAAGGAAAATTACTGCAGCAAAAAGCTGCACAGGAGGAAAATCTGTCTTTAAAACTGGCTTTGCCCTTGTTTGGGATGGCACAAATTGGCCATCCCTCCGTGGAAACCAAGCAGGAGACCGGTCTGTGGGACCTGGAGGAACCCTCCAGCTTTGGCCCCTTAGCAGTAAGGTGTCGCTCCTGCCTGCCCACAGGTGGTGTTTATGTGAAGTGCCTCTAAAGAAAGGCACATCCTGTTATTTTGAGAAACAAGCAGCAGTCTCTCACTTAACTAAACATCACCTCCACCAGACCACATCTGTTGCTACTTCTCAAGCCTGACAGGAAGACCGAGACATATGGGGGAGGCAGCATGGCTCCGGGACACCTTTGCAAGCTTCCCCAGGACCACTCCAGCCTCAGGCCGAACATGTGGAGACCCTGGATTGCTGACATGCCTCCTGAAGTGAGGATTATGCTGGCTGACTTCCCAAGACAGTACTCACTGATGCCTTCATTTCAAAGCAGAGGTATGAAATATTTATTGTAGGAAATTTTATGTGCCCTAGACAGGGGGCATCTCACTGCCACATGTTCTCTGGCCACATCTTTCTGTTGCCATGATATAGACACTCAAGGTATTTAGGCGCTCAGCTTCCCAGGAGAACAGTAACACACTCACAGCAACATAATATTTTTATTATTACAAAAGATTTCTTCAGCAAACTGCTGTCTGACATCTCTATGTATTAAACACTGAAACAGCAAACAAACCCATCTAATGTCATAGGTTATTTAGGGTCTCAGCTGGTGATTCAGGTAAGTACAACTATTCTCCTTCTCCCCATTCATTCGCTTCCTCGACATTTTTTCCAACGAAAGCCCAAACAATTACAGGTTGGAAGCTGCAGCTCCCAGCTCCACTGCTCACTGTGCCAGCTCCTGCAAGAAGAGCTGACCATTGCAATACCCATGCAGGGCGCTCCCATGTCTGTTAAATTCAAGATGCTCCTCACGCATAAAGTTTTGCTACCTGGCTTTTAACAGTCTCATGAGCAAAGAGTTTAAGAGCACACTCGCCATATAGTCATATTAAATGCTTTGTGTTAACAAAATAAACATCTGTTCCTCCACTGTTGTCGGCTGATGCCAGAGCATATGCTCACACTCATGCAGTCACCAAGGTCCAAAAAAAAAAAAAAAAGTCTAAACAGACCTGCTGTGCTTCTTTAGTGATGATTCTCAGGTGTTAGATGCACTTGTGCTGGAAACAATGACACAATGCAGCATGTTGTTGCCAGAGCGAGTCTATACGTTGGATTTGGGGGCAGAATTGAGGGGGATTTCTCTGAGTTCTATCCTCATGCAGAGGTACTCCCCGATTGCAGCCATCAGCGCAGTGCACACAATGTGCACCAGCCACCACGTCAGGGTGGAGGGAAAGTGCGAATTATAAATCCAGCAGCCCAAAAGGTGGAAGAAGTGAACTGTGACTGTGAAATCCAGGCACTGCTTTCCTCGGCGGATGAAGTATAGCAAGCCCAGAGCACTGCAAAATAAAGACAGAGATTAATAAATAAACTGTGCCATGCCTGTGGAAAAGCGGATACATCAAGAGCTATCAGCAGTTGCCAGTGCTGATTATTTAGCTGTTTTAAAACTTCTTAACTGTTTTAAGGGTAAGTTGTTTCTGACCTCTCTCCCAGCCGCTGCAGCAAGAATTAAATGCTTACAGCTTTTTAATTAAAAGATGGCAGGGAAATGATTTTTAGCACAGAAAGCCAGGCAGGAATTTTTAAACTATCTCCCCCAGTAATCTTTGCCCAGTGGCAGAGGCAAAATGCATTCTTGTTTACAGATCAGTGTTCACAGAGATCTGTTAATTCTAACTTTCAGTGAAATCTCTCGCAGAAGCAAGAAAATCTCATTCCCACCTGGGACATGGAGGCAGTGGAGTGAAATGACTTACTCAGACTCTAGATAAAGCCAGGAGTCAGCAGTTCCCAACTGCCCTCAGCAAGGCACAGGGCGTTCAGGAGATGTTTCGAGAGAGGCAGTACGCCACGCTGAATTTTCTTAAAGTTTAATGTTAAGAAAGAACAAGACACAGGTGCTCCAGCTAGTTGCCAACTTACCAGGTGAGCGCATTGAGGATGAAAGCCATCATGGAGAGCCTCCCCGGTGGGGTTGAGAAGCCTAAAATCTACATGGGACTGTTAGTAGGGAACAGTGGCACAAATCACAGCACATAATCTCCTCCCGTGGCCCAGCCGCGTCGGCATGGCCCTGCGCTGATTATAAGAGGAGCCTGAGCAGTTATGGCAGTCCTAAGAGGTCTGTCTGGGGGTACCTATAGAAAAGGGACAGGTCTGTTTCTATACTGTGGGGTACCACTTAAACAGGGTGTGCAGTGTGTGTCTCTGCACGGGGGTTACCTATACGGGGGAGGGGGCAGCTGTCTTTATAGTGGGGGTACCTATACAGGGCGTCTGTTGCTATACGGGAGGTACCACCTATACAGCAAGGTGCTGCCTCTATACCGGGGTACCAGCTATTGGGAGGGAGGGGCCTGCCTCCATACCAGGGGCACCCACACTGCCAGGGCTCTTGTCTTTCCACTGGGGGGCAGCTCCGTGGGGTGGGCAGGTCTGCCTCTATACCGGGGTGCTACCCGCGGCGGGGGGCTGCCTGTAACGCTGGGAAATGCCCGCACAGGGCCCGCCTCCCCTCAGGGGAGCCCCGAGCAAGGCCTCGCTGTGCCCACGGCGGCCCCCCGGGCCCGGGCCCGCGCCCTCACCTCGTCGCTGAAGACCTGGTGGAGGGAGGGCCCGGTGCTGCCCAGGGTGCCGAGGAGGGCGAGCCAGAGCCCGAGCGAGCTGTAGTAGCCCGCCTGCAGCAGCACCATCTGCGCCACGATCAGCGCCGGATCCCACACGTAGCTGCGGAACTGGGCCGCCATCGCCCGCCCGCCACAGCGCGCCGGAAGTGGCGGCCGCCGCCGCGCCACAGCGCCCCCTAGCGCGGCGGAGGGCGCGGCACTGACCCCTGACCCCTGACCCCCGCCCTTTGCCCCCGCGCTGGCCGCGCCATGGCGGCCGGCGGCCACCGCGATGGGGGGTGCCGCTGCCCTCCGCCGCGCTGCTGCCAGGCAGGTAAGCGCCCGGGGCAAGGTCGGGCCCGGGGAGCTGACCCGGCCGTTACGGCGCCCCTGGCGGGCCTTGCGGTGAGCGCTTGGGCCTGCGGCAGGGGCTCGGGCAGCGCCCCGGAGTGAGGCCGGGCAGCCTCTGCGCCTGTGTGATTTATTACACTTTTATCGTGTAATAACGCGCGCGTGTGTGATTTATTACACACTTAATGTGTAATAACGCGCGCGTGTGTTATTTATTGTGTGCACTCTCTGCCCCCCGTTCAGCACCGGCTGTTCCCCATGCGGGGGGTGCCCCTGCCTCCTGCGCGGTGCCGGGCTGGGTTTGTTTCAGTGGATTCAATAATTCGGCAGAGCAGCCCTTGCTAAAAAGATGCAGATACTAAGCAAACAAGAAGGGATTGTCCTGGGATATTTCCTTTCATCTCTAGGCCAATTCCTGCAGGCACCAAGGCTTGTTGGTAGCAGCTGCCCAGCTGTGCTCATTTTCGCTTTAGGCCATAGGGCACCAAGATGATGTTGTGAGCCCCGGTGTGCCCCGGCAGCACTGTTCTGTTACAGGGCTGGTCCTGTGTAGGGCCTGACTCCTTTGGGGAGGTGTCTTCTGGTAGGTAGTGGTTTCTTTTTTATATACCTCATGAAATAGCTGGGTGCCAGCATCTCTCATGCTTGGCCATACCCCTTCTGTGATCTGCTCTTGGCTGCTGGAGCTCATTTTAGTAGCCTTAGTAACTGTCCTGCTTGCTTGGCTTCAGACGTGAGAATTGTTGCTATCTGAATGCCAAAGTCCTCAAGGCTGCATGGGTCAATGGAGCATTTTGGAGATAAGTTCTCCACTGGAAAAAGGAGAGTAAGCACCTCTGGGTTGCTCCGATGGATGGAGGAGTTGCCACAGAGCCCTTTTCACCTGGAAAAGAGAGGAGGAAGGCAAAAGGGGAGCCCAGCTCTTACGGAAGGTGGTAGACTAACATCAGTTGTGAGTGTGGAGTATTTGTGGCTGCAGGAACTCAGGTTAGGATCTGTGATGTTCTCTCACAATGTTTTTTCCATGTCTGTGTATGGGAAGTTCCCTGTGCAGCTTTGCTGCGTGTTTTCCCTTCGTCATTCTGTGGATGTCCCTGTGCTGAGGCGAGTTTGACACATTTTCCTCCCTGTTCCTGCCCTTGATGCTCCTAGAAAGGATTGTGCAAGGCAGAGGCAGCACGTGGTGGACGTGGGCAACCGCTGCTGAGTTGTCACTTGTGCCTTTGCAGAATTTATTTTTGCAGGAGCTTACCAGCCTCAGTCAGTGCAGAAATGAACAGGGGAAAATCCCAGGGCTGCCTGCTGCCACTGTGTTGCTGAGCATGAATTGTGAGACTCAACACTTCCTCTGTTAACTCTTGGTAGAAATTGGTTTCCTTTCCTGAAATCTGCTGTGCCTGGCTGGCTGACATGTGCAAGCCACTGCTTAGATATTAGTTTTCACTCTCCTCTTTCCTTTTCAAACTTTATAGAACTGGCTTTCCTTTGCCAGCTAAAATGTTTCATTGTTTAGTCATAGCTAAAACTCCAAGCTAATGTAAGGTAGGACTGTTGGTATAATTGCTGGGTGTCTTTCTACAGCCAAAGTCATCAGCAACAATACTCTGATTTATCCAGTAGTCCCCTGGGGTCACAAGATATGAGCTGGTGTTTTGGGAGGTGCCGATCTGAATTCCTTCCAAATTTGAGGCTCCTCCCTGCTTGGTTGCTGCCCTATAATTGAACTGATAGACATGGCAGCAGTCATATCAGACACGTAAGTTGAGGCGCTCTCCCACCTTGGGCTGGCAGTGTACCAGTATGGATGCAGTGAAGTGCTGTGGCACAAAGATATTTGTGCTGCGAGTCTGCTGCAACCCAGTTTGTGAATTAATTTCACAGTGGCATGTTGCACGGTCACATCAGTTTGTCTGTGCTCCTGAATTCAGCTCTCCCTCCTCTCTAGGCTGCTGCAGCTTAGGGGACCATGTCCTTCTCATGGAAGAGAGGATGTTCTCCCCACAGGGACCCTCACCTCACACCCCTGCTCTGCAGGAAGGGTTTAAAGTGGACCTGGAAAGCAAACATTATTGGGGAATTAAGTGTCATTCTCAGCTTCCCTTTTCTTCCTTTCTAGTTCAAATGAAAGTCAGAGACAGCTGTGAACGAAAGATGTGCTAAAGGGGAAAAGGATGTTGAAACACAAAGATAGTGCTTTCTCGGGTGTCAGAGTTGCTGCTTCTTGCCTTGCTTCTGGTTAGAATGTCCTTTTTTAACCAGCTGGCTGTTTCATGCGTGACACCTGCGTGTCATGAAGAGCAGCAGGTGGAAGAAGTGGCGACATGCCCAGGACATAGCAGATGCCCTGAGAATGTACCCAAATCACATGCAACTATCGTGGCCACTTCTTTATCAGGAATGTGAAAAAAGAATGCCCTGTTTAGCCAGGGATTCTTTCCATAAGAAATAGCTGTATAGGATGGTATTGATTTTTCTCCTCAGGAATCATTGCACGAAACAGAAGGCTGTTTATTTAGGTGATCCATATTTTAACAACTGATATACAAAGGGCAGTGCTATTTGAACGGACCTTGGCTAGGGCTTGTTTCCCTCTTGCCAGGCAGGTAGGATTTGTGCTAAGGTGACCTTTGCTAAAGGGACAGTAAGGCTAAGTTTGCACATTTCTAGAATAACTTGGCATTAAGTAGTTCAAAATGTGGGATGAGTTTTCAGTCGCTTCTCTCCTACCCACGCAGCGTGCAGGTATGTCTTTCCAAAGAGCTCAGCGTAGTGAACAAACTTTGGGAGTTGAAATTTTTTTTAAAACTCCACTTAAAGTTTCTTTGTGCTTGAGGATTCTGCTCTAAGCTTATTTTAAAATCTGCCTGTAGGAACTGTGCTGAGCTTGGCTGAAGAATGTATTTTCCTGGTTAGTACAGTAGCATTTATGGTTTAGAGTTGTTTGATGGGCTCTGCATGTGGCCTTCTCAAGGTTAACTAGATGTTTCTTATCTGCCGTGTAAAAATGTGATTCCCCTTGCCCTCCAAGTGCATTGTATTTGGGTGCTCCATTCCACTTCCAGCATGTTTGTGTTGTGTGTTGGGAACTGGCAGGTGTTTATTTTTAATGCAAGAGTTAGGTAACTGTTCACTGGTGAACACTGGGTTAGGAACAATGGTGGCCAGCTTATGTCATTTCTCTGCCAACTGTAATTTTTAAATCGAGAAGGGAACTGACACGCCTTGAATGTGAGAATTCATCGCCCAGAACAAACGTGTGGCTCAACATGTATTTTATTTTTCTTGTTTCTCTCACTTGCGGTGAGGTTTCACTTTTGTGTGTTTCAGTTGTACATTTTTTCTCTCTGGGCCCATTTGTCCTGTCACTCTCAGTGAGTGTCATGTATCTGATTTTTCTGTGTTATTTCAGAGAGAGGAGAATGTTAACATTTTGAGAAGGGGCATCTGAAGGGCAAGATGAAGCAGGCTGTTGTGTGTCATGGGTTCACAGAACCATATTGTAATTTTAGTGGCTGCATTTCCTCCCATATGAATTCTGTGGAGACAGAGTCGCAGAAAGTTTGTGTGTGTGTGTGGGAGGTGGATCTGCACAGTGCACTTTGGAAATGTCATCAGTAAAGTTACGTAAATTTGTTCTCAAGGTTGGAAAATATGTTAAGGTCAAGTTTGATTTTCTCTTCTGTTTCTAGAAGCCCAAGATTTCTGCCAGTTTGTGTGAAGGATCTTGTGTACAGGTGTGACTTCGATGGACGATGTGTGTGGTCCCTAGGCCAGGTGGGCAGACTGGCTCCTCCCCATTCTGTCAAAGCAGAATTCCCTAGGAGGGAAGATGCTGTCATGTGCCGCGCAGGGGGGACTTTTTGGTGGAGGGTGTGTGTGTTGAGGGCTGTGACAACCAGGAGTACAGTGTATTGTGCTTGTTTGAAGAGGAAGTTAACAGGCAAGTTAGCAGTGTTTGTAACCACAATACAGAAAGCTGGTTTTGAAGACATCTTGCTGGTGGCTGCTTTACCTGGAAGGAGGCGTAGAGGGGTCATGGCCACATGCACACAAATGCTGGTGCCATTTAGAGGTTTAGGGAGGAGCGGAGTGCTTCTGGCCACCTTGTGCTGCTGAGGCTGTCCTCTGTCTGGCAGATGTCATGGTATGGACCAGTCTTTGCACATTTGATCCAGCCCATGTGCTCTCATGCCATTCCATCTTCTGCTGCTCAGCTCTGCTGGGTGTCCTGAGCTGGAGACTCACTGGAGCTGGGCTCCTTGCCCACACCAGGAGTGACTTTCATCAGCTCCTCCGTGTGATGAAGTGAGGGTGGTAAGACAGGGTTGTAACACAGCTCACAGCGCAGATCCCTCCTAGTGGCCTTGGATGCTGAGGTGAACTAGGTTAGCACGCTGTCCTGAGCACAGAGGATCATGTGCTACGGGAAACTCCACCACAGCCACAGCCTCCTCCAGGCTGGTTCCTACCCTTATGTGGATGTATGCTGCCTTCAGATCTTACTTTATTTTTTTAAACTCTGAGCGGTGCTTCTTGTCACTTTATACTACACCAGTTGGTTCCATAGCCAATTCAACACGGTGCTGGCAGGAATCCTGCCAGCAGGCATGTGTGCAGGCATGGTCCTAACAAACATTGAGGAGGGATCTCTTGACCTCAGCTCTCAGCCTCTGTACCTATTTATTCCCAAAGGAACAGGTAATGGGGAAGGCTGCTTCACCTTAGGGATCTTTTTGGTTTTAGGTTTAGCATGCTAAGGTGGGACTAAGGAGGAAGGCTCCAAGTTCTCCCACGACAGCGTTGTAGTGCTGGAGTGGGCTGAGAAACAGATCTAGCAGAGTTTGAGTCCATACCTGGCAGATGGGATCATACACACACACACACACACACACTTTGTAATCTGTGCATTGTGTCCCCACTAAGAAAATATTTTATTCTGTACAAACTAGAGGTCAAGTACAAACTGATATCACTGGAGCGTGAACGAGGGACTGACACAGAGGATGTACCAGTGTGGTAGTTCAGGTTGTTGAAGGGCTGAAATGGATGCTTTCAAGCAAATTCTCATGGTCAGGCAAAGTTATTAATGAGAGAAGAAAAACTGAAATAGTTAAACTGTGCTGTTGGGATTTTCCCCTTTTTCTGTGTGGGTTTTTTGCACTTGCCATTTGCAGAGAAAACAGACGGAGCGGTTTCATTTTCCATCTTCAACAACCCTGTGATGTAACACCCTGCCTGATAACCAAAGTGATGACACGCTGCGAGTCACAGAGTCCTGCTCGGTTTTCTGTAAATGTGAGGCTGTCACTTGTGGAATGCTTCAAAAGCGGATGCTGCGTTATCTGTCTCCCCCGCTCCTTTTCCTTCACCCCCCCCTTTTTTCTCTCGCCCCTCCCCCCCCCCCTCGCCTTTCCCCATCCCTTAGGGACGATCCCCACGCCGGCAGTGGGGACACACACCCCCCGTGCAGAGCAGCCTCCGCACCCGCACAGCCGGGGCCGGGCCCTCCCGGTTTCAGGCTTCGGCAGCGAACCGCACGGTGTCCCCGGGGCCCGGGAAGGGGCCGCGCCGGTGCGGGGCAGGTCCAGCCCGCCGGGCATCCCGCCGCGGTGCCGGGGCGCGGGGCGGGGGCCGCGGGCATTCCCGGCGGGGCGGGCGGCGGCAGCGCTCCGCCCCCGCGGGCCGCTCCGGCACTATAAGTGCGGCGGCGGCGGCGGCGAAGGGTGGCAGTCTGCTCCGCAGCGCTCCGCCGGCATAGCCATGCCGCTGCCCCGCGTCCCGCCGCTGCTCCGCGCCGCCCTGCTGCTCGGCCTCCTCCTGCCAGCCGCCGCCGAGTCGGTGAGTCCCGCCGGGCCGGGGGAGAGGACGGGGCAGGGTCGCCCCCCGCCTGCGCGCCCCGGTGGGGAAGGGTGCTCCCTGCCCCGGGGGGTGGGTGACCCGCCTGCTCCCCACGTGCCGGGCCGTGCTTGCGGCAGGTCCCCGCTTGCCGGTAGCCTGAGAGCTAATGCCCCCGCCGCCCGCCGGGGGATCTGCCCCTCTCTGATGAGGGGCGGCCAGAATGGGTTAACGGCAGTGGGGCAGCTCCGGTTCCCTCCTCCGGTTCCCTGCGTCCTTCCTGGCTTGCGTGCTGCTTCCTCTGCTTGATGCCGAAGCAGCGCTGCCCTGGCCCAGCCGTGCCCCCGGAGCCCTCTCGCCCCTTCCCTAGTGCCCGGCCCTCGTGCCGCTCCCCACTTGCCCCTCTCTCCCCTGTGCGCTGCTCAGCCTCGTCGCGCCGCTCTGATAGCGGGGCTAGTGGGATTGGAGCGGTAACAGGGTACAAGGGTATGTGATAGAAATGAACTGCTCGCCGTTACGGCTTTGATCTCCAACTGCTGGTCGTGGACTTTAAGTCCTTTAATCTCTCTCTCATTGTGAATGTGTGATGGGTTAGATATGTGCAGTACAATTACAGCACCTGGGCGGGCTTTCCATTCTTACCTGGGTTCGGTCGTGCTGGTGCCTTTCTAGATGCATCAAACCTTCCTTACTTTTACGCGGGAATAGAAAAGGTGCATTACTCTTGGGGGTTTAAGAGTCTGTTAACTGTTTCCCTTCGTTATACATTTTTCGATGCTTCAAGCAGGGCACGTGTGGGATTTTTCATGGTGAAGCAGAGATGTAGGATTCTGCCTTCCCTGCTGTTTGTTTGTTTTTGTGTGTGTCCGTCTTGCTGATAGTGCAGTCAGGGCAGATTCCTCTGCTAATCTGAAAGAGCTGCTGAGATTAAGGTAACTGCAGGAGATGAGGGTTCTCAAAACCAGGGTTAATCATCGATACTGCTTCATTCTGGACTGAGGGCTGGGTGGGCAGATGAGAGCTGATAAAGCTCTGCTGCTCAGTTGCCCTCTAACAGAAACAGGGGGTTGGGGGGTTGCTGATTGTGGAGTAGGAAACTCCCACAGAGAGCATCTGTAGTAATTGTCAGCTAGTCTCTGCTAAGACCCACCAGCCCAAATCCACTTTAATCTGATGTCTTTATCCCTGCTATTAAGCACTTGAATCTCTTTTTTGAGAACTGGCCCAAACTAGTAGGGCAAACCTTTGGGGCAGACAGCATCTGGAAGTTGCATTGACCATGTTTGGTATGAAATGCAACTTGGTGTCCCTGGGGAACTGAGTGGTCTGCAAGCATCAGATTTCTGCAAAGACAACAAATTTTGCACAGATGTATTTAGTAAATCCTTATATGGAACTTGTACGGGGTATTTGCTTGTATTTTTTTAAGCTACCTAAGATGGAGTGTATGCTTGAGAAGTAACACTGGCCTACTATAAAGCCTAATCCAAACAAATTGTTTGGGTTATAGGCTGCTGGGGAGGAGACCAGGATGACACACTGTTTGGGAGAGTTTGGCTGGCGCTCCTCCCATACTACTGTTTTTTTTAATAGTACTGCCAAAACGTGCAGAGCTGCACAGCGTGTGGCTCTTCATTTTTCTGTGCGGGTAGGGTGAAGACAGGTAGCTGTTTCTTTACAAGACAGGGATTGTATTTCTTGTGCTTATGTAAGAGCATGGCTTTTGAGAGTGATTCGGTGCTTGAATATTTCCCCAAGCCTGTACAAACAAAAATGTCTTGGCTGCTTTCCTCTTCCATGGCTTTCTGGTGTTGATGGGATTTCTCTGCGTGAAGCAATCTTCGATGTGTAAGAGGGTGGGGAGTATTACTGAAGTGCGGAAGTGTGACGCTGGTGCTTAGGCGGTGGGTGGGTTGCGTTACAACAGCCCATCAGTTTTATGTGGGAACATTGTCTTGCTCCCATGGGTTGGGGGAGGTGGTTGGAGCTGTATCCTGGTGCCTCCTGATGTCCCCTGGCCCTCTCCAGCTGAGTGCTTTAGAAAGCAAAGGTGCTGTCGGCAAGCTGCTCCCCTTTGCTTGTGCTGTGCAAGGATGGGGTTCCTGCAAAAGATGCTTTAGTAGCTGGGGATGGGCAGAAAGCCACCAGTGCAGCCACAGGAGATGGGATCGGTGGAGCTGATGAAGATCTTGCGGTCTGCCTTGCTTGAGCAGAGTAGCATTGCTGAGCTCTTCCTGTGCTTTTAGCATCTAGAAGTGCCCCTGGCAGCCCAGGAGGGAAGCTAGGGGTATTTTCCCACAGCAGAGGTGCCTGTCTGCTGCAGGCTTTGCTCTGTGTTTATCTGAGCTGCAAGGGGGCCATTGCAGTGCTAATGGGCTGCAGGCTTGTTGCAGCTGCCCTACTTTTTCCTGCCTTGAAGTATGCAGATAAAGTCTCCATGTAGCACTGCATCGTGTTTGTGCATCCCTAGCAGCGTAGACAAGCCGAAATCCAGCCCAGAAGCTGCTGGCAGAGGATTGCTCAGGGAGAGGGGGTAGGCTTCGTGCTGTTTGTGGGCTCTGTTTGCCGGTTTAAAGCAATCATGCTTGGAGGCCTCCTGATTGGCAAAGCTGGTGTCTTGTTGATGATAGCTGTGTTTGGAAAGTAGTTCAGCATTATTAATGTTAAAACCGGTTTGGCTTGTCCTGCTGCCATTGATCCCTGAGGCCTGTTCTTTCTGCTCTTTGCCCAGTTTCTCATCTGTCCCTCCCAATCAAATCAAGAAATTGCTATCTGCACGTTTAACTTTATTTTACCTTCTGACTCGGCAAACTCACGGGGCAGCTGAACGTGTAGAGCAAATCCTGGCTTTGCTTCAGCCTCCCTAAAACACAGAGCAGCAACATCATGGTCTCTAAGGCAAAGTCCCTTAGTCCTGAAGGGAAGGAGCCTATGACTTCTGATGGCCAAACCTAGAGCTCTGATGAAATGAACCTAGAGGTAGGATGAAATGCCTGTAATGTGTAGAAAGAAATAGCCCCTCTAGTACCTTGTCAAACTGTGTGCATAGCTCATGGGGTGGGAGTTCAGGGGTGCACGGTCCCTCTGCAGCCCAGCACCTTGTCTGTACCATGGAGGTAGCCACACAGGTGGGAGCAGTCACCCCTGCGGTGCCTGAGGCACGGTCAGGAAAACAGCACTGCTGCTGTCCTAAGTGCCTGCCAGCTCCCATGCTGGAGAACACTTCCTTGTGGTTCAGAGTTTTCCAAACAGTTTACACAAGAGGCGAATCGGGGCTGAACTTGGTGCTTTTCAGACTCATGATACCAGAGACTCCTTCTCCCTAGGAAGTTAAGGCTGTTAGCCAACATGATTGCTCTCTTTTCCTGCACCTCCTGGTGTTTGTCTCCCAAGGCCTTGGCACTTCGGAGTCCTGTAAAGGCCTGTATCCACTCCAACAACAGTGAAAATGTTTTTTTTCCTATGTGTCTTCCTCTCTTCCTTCCCCGCCAAACCTCTGTTAATGGCTTTATTAATGTTAACTGACTTGAGCTGTCTGAATGGATGGGCTGGGGAGGCCGTTTGCTGCTCTCAAATGCCTGAAGTGGGGCCTAATGTGACCTTGCCATGGTTTTCCTGTGGTGGCTTACTGCTTTCTTGATACACTTGTGTCCCGCTTCCACTGGAAGCTGCTAACTTGACCTTCGGAGTGACGGCGGAGAGGAGGGACTCTGGCAGGCTGCTTGGCATGCAGACTTCGGCACAACTGCTGCAGCTACTTTTCCCTCCCCTCTGACTCGTGGTGCTGGTAAATGCTCTGTTGAAAATGTGCTGGCTGCTTGAATCCACTTGGCTATAAGTCAACATTAGGGTGTTTTGCATTTTGTGTGTATTAACGTTAAGTAGTTTTCTCTCAAATGGATCGATGGACTTCATCTTTAAAAAAAATAATATTGGTTTTAAATTCAGTGATAGTAACTGTACCAATAAAGAAGGTGTGATAACTGGCTCTATGGTCTGCAATGTAAATGACTTAAGTTGACTCAGAAGATTACTTGATTGAGTTACTGTGGCTCAGTGATCCCACAGAACTCCCCAGCTGTCACTTTGGCTAGACAAAACAGAGTGTCCATCCTTCAAAACACTTAGAACACTTCCTTGCTCTTGAGTTAACATTTATCCTCTTCAGCCTGCTCTTAGATCCTTGCAGCTGCATTCTCCCGCTCCACTCAGTACAGCTTATTCCTTTCTGTGCTGTAACAGCAGCAGGGTTTGTGCTGCTTTTGCAGCCTCAAACCAGAAGCTAAGGCAGTTGAAGCACTACAAAACTGCTGGGGACAAGCCCTGCGCACGCCTGACCTCCGCGCTGCTGTTGCGAAGCATGTGTGGCTGTTTGTTTGAGACTCGGTGGAATGCAAATGCTTTAGATTAAGGATTCAAACGATCTGCGCTAGAATGAGACTCTTGTGATGAGACTGGGCTTGGTGGCTCTGAATAGACAGGGCAGCCTAGTTAAAAAGTTTAACTTGTAATAAGCTGCAGCTCTGAGGAGCTATAAAAGATCCTACATTTATGAGCTGTTAGGGCTGCACTTCTAGATTAGTTCAGACTTCCTTTTTTTGTGTGTGTCTTTAAGCGTGCGCCTGAATGGTTGCCCAGTAAATGCTGCTGCCTCTGGATCAGCTCTGCTGTGTGTCGCTGTCAGCCCTGACTGGCAGCAGTAGTCATGCTCTGACTCAGGGTTTCTGGCACTTGCCCTGGCCTCACAGCTCCCAGAGGCGGCTGTCACCCTCTGAGTAACGGCCCTGGCCCTTCACCCGAAGCAGTGACTCAGACTTCCGAGGCGCAGCAGCACAGAGGTGGATCTTTTCGTACGGGGTTAGTTAGAAAAGGGGTGACAGGCAAAGCCAGTGCTGCTTGGCAGCGGGTCTGTGCTACCTGCTGCACTGAGCGTCTTCCCTGCTGCCTCTCGTCTGGTCTGCCTCGGGCTGTGGCTGTGGTGGGCAGAAAAGCTGCCAGGCTCTGACATACGACTGCTCCAGCAGTTGAGTTGGTGTTGGCACAGGCAGATCAGAAAATGGTCTTGTCTTGAGCAGGCACTGACTTCCCGTGTATCTGCACACAGAGACAGTTGGAAATGAGAGTTGTGTGGGGCAGAGAGGAAAGCAGCAGTATTACCTGAAATGACTGAAAACGTTCGAATCGAGCTAAAAGAGTGGAAAGTCTCAAAAGAGGGGGTTAAATACTTAATCCTGAATCTGGAGAAAATGTCAGCGTAGGAGGGGAAAACACGCAAGATGTAGCTGTGTCCCTCTCAATTTCTGAAGGCTGGCTGACTGCAAAAATAGGTTTCTTGTAGAAGTCTTTTTTTTTTGCTGGCAATATGCGCTCTTGTCAGTTTTATCCTTAAATCCTTTGAGGTTCAGACTTTGCTTATAAAATGCCAAGAGGCTGTTGTTAGACAAATTATTGGGATAACTTAAAAATCAAAGCAGTTAATTAAAATCTCAGAGAGACACTCCTTGGGGTGGGAAGGAGGCTGGGAGACCTGTAGCACCGTTACCCAAGCACCTAGCGTCATGTCAAGCAAAACTAAGGCTGCTTCTTGCTTAAACAAATTGCCTCCTGTCAGGGAAAGCAAAGCCTGCCATGGGAAAGATTTCTCTCTTCTGATGTTGCTCTGCCTCAGCTGCTGAAAAGGGAAAAGGTGTCTTCACCGCAATTCAATTAAAACTGTGCTGCTGTCTGCTGGAAAACTTGAATGCAGAGCAGTGTGGCCTTGTCCCGTTTACCTTGCTGCGAGGCTAACTCTGCCTCCTGCCCTGTAGCTGCTGTTATGGTCAAACTATAACAATAAAAATAAATGTTAACATGTGTTAGCAACTGTGAAATTGCCTGCCTTGGACTTGTGCAGCAGGGTAGCCAGAAATCTCGGTGCATAAGATGAGGTGGCTGCAAGGACAGTGCCTGGTGCAGTGGGGTGCTGCTGCTGCGCTGGAGAGGTAGCGGGACCCGTAGATAAAGGGATGGATCCTGGCCAGCGTGGTGCTAGGGGGGTGGCAGAAGCATCTTTTGTCAGCTAGTGTCCCCCTTTAAAAACAGAGAAACGTGTCCCTCCAAATGGAAATATAGTCCTTACTGATGTCAGGAGTTTTTCATTGGAAGACTCTGTTCCCCAGTGAGATAAATATTTATTACAAATCCACAGTGCGCAGTGGAGCAGAGTCTGGAGCCAGGATCTTGCAGGAGACTGTTTATGTGCAGGCTGTTCTTGGCGCTAATTCTAAATTTCCTGAGGCTGAATATGAGGAGCTGATCCTGCGCGTTGGTTACTAAATGACTTGCTAGTCCAGCCAAGCGCAGGCTTTGCACAGCCAAGGAAAGAGCGACCAAAACAATAGCTGGAGTCCCTCGGCTCCTGGCTGCGACGGTGCAGGTGTAGAGACCTGGTCAGGGAAGGCTGGAAAACTTCTGCCAGCTGCTCCAACCCCTGCTCTGAGAAGGGAGGAATCCTGGCTGGGAGTCCAGAGCTCTTCTCAGAGACAGGAAAATGCTCCCAGGAGTGACAGGTTTCCCAAAGTACAGCTGCATTATCCCCAATAGCACATGCTGTGTGTCTGCTGCTTTCTGGGCCCAAGCCAAACCAACTTCTGCACAAGTTGGGAACATCTCTATTAAAACAAACAAACAAACCAAACCAAAACAATGCCACCATGCACTGAAAACCCCAGCCTCTGCTGCTGTAGCTAACTAGGAAAATCCCTGCTGTTGAAATGTTTGTTTGTATAAATGCTTACACGGGCATAGCCTGATAGTGGAGTGCAATGGCTACGCTGTCTTGAGTGCTTTCATGCTGATAACTTCCTCTGCTACAATTTTTTGCGGGTAGCTTTGCCAACAGAGCAAAACTTTAAATAGCATAACTGTGCTGGCAGAGCTCAGCCACCTGGGCTTAGCCTAAATCTTTGGGCTACTACTTCTGATTAGATTAAAATGGATTGTGGGAGGGGAAGCATTTGTGGAGTGCAGCATTGGGAATCGTGACTGTGCAAACGAGCTGAGATTAGCTGCATGGTGAGCCAGCTAGGAAAGGCACCCTTTGAAGTTGGGTGTCTGCCTGGCTTAATTTTGCTAACACTGGTGTAAGGGAGCATAAAGATCCTGAAAATTCACATCACACATTTCTTGCCAAGTGGATATTCTGCTGGTGTGCATGTCCGGGGAAATACTGGGGTGTAGCGTATTCTAGGAGAGGGCAGTGAGGGCCGGCCTGTTCCTGGTGTGGCGGGGAAATACAATATATGAAATATCCCAGGCCTTGAATATCAGCACGAGAAGTCATTCTTGATGGAAAAGCTGCTTTGCTGGGTCCTGTATATCCCTTTTTTCTTTCACAGCCAAAGATGCAATAGGAGCCTTCTGGTATAGAGTAGGGCAACTCAGAATGAGTCGAGAGCCAGAAAAACTGAATTCCTTTTAACCTTGAATAGCCTTCTCCAACTTCTGAACTGAGCCCTGGGCCACGAAGCGTATGAAATCAGGTTTGTAAATATCATAAAACACAAAGTCTTTATGGACTAGGTGTGTATTGCTGCTCATGACCTGGAGAACTTTCCAGGGGTGTGAAGGGACTACCACAGTCGTTTTCCTCCCAGTCACATGAGAGCTCCTGCTTTCCCCTCCTGCAGTTTTCCTATAAACCTTATCTTTATTTGCTTCAGGGCAAGTGATTGACACACGGCCATCTGCAACTGCCTGCTGAGCTTTATCTCCCCTAGCTGGAGGGGGGAAGCAAGTCACCTCCTTCCTGCTCAGGCTCTGCAGGTCTCTAGAGCTGGGCATTGCTTTTTAGAGTAGATATTTTGCCACTGTTGCAGTAAACAGATCCCAGCATGTGCCTGTCTGGCAAGGGACTCAGTCTTTATGGCTTTGCTCTTGGCTGATAATCAGGCAAGAGCAGTTAAACAAGAACTCATTCCTTTGTAATCTCTCCTTCCTCCTCCTGCTTGCTTCTATGGCATGGCCGGAGGGGCACGTGCGTACGGTATGGTCTGAAGAGAGCAGGCCATGTATAAGTAAGCGCATGCGAGTTACAAAACCAAACCTCAGTTACCTTTTAAGTGCAGGGAAGCCTATTTTGAGCAAGCAGAGCCCTGAAGGATTCATCCCTGCTGCAGGGGAGGCACCCATGACAGCGGGTCGCTCTCCAGAGCCCAGGATTACAGTGTGATTGTCACGGGGATTATGCCTCTGCTGCCGCATGAGCCCCCAGGAGAGCTGCTTGTGGCAACACAGCTTAAAGAATCACGGAGAGAATGGGGGCAAGTAGGGGAGCGACCCAGGCTGAGGCTGTGTTAGTGCTGGACGTGCGTTACTGCATCTGCCCCCCCCCCCCCCCCCCCCCAGCACGTGGGCTGCTGAGTATGAGCACGCAGGACTGGTTATGTGGCTGCAGGGAGACAAATACCTGGTTGGACAGGGACTGGGGATGCTTCTCTTAAGTCACCTTGAATGAGTGACGCTTCTACCAGCCGCACGGTTCGTCAACCTGCATGTTGCTCTTGCTCTGTCTTATTGAGCAATACCTTGCTCCTTGCCTGTATTACTGAGCACAATTCAAAAAATAAAAACGTTTGGATTTCCCCCTTTTTTTAAGAGGTACAAAGGAACTGCATGCCAGAACTGCTCTGGGATACTGGAGATGCAGTGCTATTCCCTGCTGCCAGCCAGGAGCTGCCTGCAAGCCCTGGTCTGTACCTCTGTCTCCGATTTCCCCCTTGGTCCTCAGAAGTGTTAGGGATTTTCCTTTACAGCTCACTGTGATGGGAGTGCACCTGTACTGCTGGAGAGGAGATGGGTAAGGCTGGCCTTGCCCAAAGCCACTGTGCCTGTGGTCCTGCTCTAGGACTGCTCGAAAAGTGTTGAGCAGAGGCACGGTAGTATTTAACCATGTCTGGAAGCCTCGGGGTGAGCCTGTCATGCAAATATGTGCCTGGATGGGAGCTGTTTAACTTCTGTCCCTTGGCCCAGAGGCCAGGTGCAGGCTTTGTGCGCTGCAAATCCTGTGGGACAGACTAACCAGGAATGAGGTAAAATGCTACACACACACACCCCCCCCCCCCAGCACGGGCAGAAGGAGTTGGCACAAGTGCTGGGTTTTTTTGATTGGAGTTTGTTAGGGGTTTTTTTGCTGTGACTGTGTTGAAGGAGTTAGGTGCAACCTAGATCGGAATACTGATATTTGCTTTGCTCTCAGAACAAAAGTAACTATTGTATTTTATATATATATTTTTTTTTTTTTCTGTACACAGAGCTGGGGCACGGAGGGAGTAAAGGGTATTTTGGGAGGAAATATAGACCCTTCCCTTACTCATATGGCAGGAGCTGCCGTTGCCGGAAGCTCAGGTTGCTTCTAATAACTTTCTTTTAATGCTTATTTAATGGGAGGATAGAGCTGTCTTTGCCTGTTACCTCGCTGCCTGCCTTGGAGGTTGGCGTGTTTGGCTGGCACGCACTGCTCTGAGCTGCCCTGTTCCCAGCACTGCATGGCTCCTCTGCTTTCCTGTTTTCGGGGGGCTGGTGTGCTTTGAGGGGGTGAGCTCACTCCTAACCCCTGCTTCTTTGCACACTTTGTGTGAGCCTTAAAACCTTCCTTGTTTGTTTGCAAGACTTTGGTGGAAGTGAACTGTATGGAAATCCCCTCTGTTGGGCTTGGTGGTTTAGAGATTTGTGTCCTCACACTGGAAAGTCTCCGTGGGATGCGGTGCTCTTTGGTTCGTGATGCAGGACAACACAAGGGCTAGGGTGGTGGCTTTGTGAGAACGATCTCTTAATAACCAGGCTCTGAGGCTGGGCCATGCAGGCAGCTGCTTGCGTTGTCCAGGAGCCCTTTCTTGTTCAGCTGATGTAGATGTGCATTGTGGTGGTGTGAGGTGACACTGTCTGTGACAGCACAGCTCTGGGAACGATATTTTGTGTAGTACTGTTCACTGAAGTGAGGTGATCTGAACAACTGTTCCCTAGTACAGGGCACCTGAGAAAAGCCCCAGGAACAGCTTACATGTATCTGTCCCTGCAGACTACAAAGAGTTAACAGGTCTGCCCCCTCTTCTGCCACCTCCCAGCTTGGCCCCACTCCATGTGCTTTTGTCGAGGAAAGATTGACTTTCACCTTGCTCCTGTTTACTCCTGGACTTGTGTACACAGTTCTGGGATGGAGGCGCAGGAGCAAGTGGTGGGTCTCCATACCAAAGTTACAAACTTGCTTAAGAGCTCCTTGCACTTTGGATTTGGATGCCCGAGTCTCTGCGGGTCTGACTCCCTTCGCAGCGTGCTGGCTGTGACCCTTCAAAGAAGCTTTTAGTGAACACTGGTGTGTTTGATCAGAGAAAAGGGCCAGCCGTAAAAGGCAGTTCCATGTCTTCCAGACTTTGTCTCTGCCCCAAAACATCATTTGGGTTTTTTTGAACGGGTTTTTGCAGAGGCTGCGGTGAGGACATGTGGGCTGGGGCAAGCGAGCTGCCTGGGTCTGTTATTTCCCAGAACTAGCCAGCGGCTGGGGAAATTCACACATGGGACAGAAACTTTGCTTGCTGCCTCGGTAAATTGATGCTCTTGCTTTGCGAAGAAGCTACTGCTATGCTGGGGCTGTAAATGAAGGCCCCAGGAGCACGAAGTGCAGTGGGGTGGGCTGGGGCATATCAGGGCTGCGAGCCCCTGCCTGGCGTGCCAGGGGTGTGACTCCTGTGCCTGAACTGAGCAAACAGCGTCTGGCTTCATCCAGTAGTGCAGCCTGTCTGGGGCTCCAACATGAGACCTCTGTGCCCAGCTTTTCCAGGAATGACGCTCATAGCTCACATGCCTGATGGGCTGGTTGCCTGACAGGGAATAAACTCTTTTTATTTTTTTTTGCCACTGGCAGGCAGGAAAAGCTTCTGCTCTCCAGCACGTTGGTTAATCTCCCTCGGTGCTTACTGGGGATAAAGCTGCTTAATATGAGGAAGAAATCCTGGAACTAGACTCTTGCAGAAAAGGTTGATTTCTGTACAGACCCCTCCTAGAGAGGAGTGTATTAATAGTAGGGCTGTACTTCAGCTGCCGGGGCGAGGTGGGGCTGTGCAGCCGCCCAGTCCGACTCTCCCAGCAAGTCCCTGGCCTGGCTCCAGTGCTGGGATAACAGGTGGTGGAAAGCAGACTCCAAGCAGCACCAGAGCCCTTCTCCAGCTGGCAGTTGCAGAAGGTGTTAAACTGAATGTGGCCAGAGATGGCTTGGCAAGGGCTGACCATCCTGCTATGGCAGTCTCCTGTTTTTCCTCTTGGCTGCAGCCTGCCAGCTGAGAGAGAAGCATGGGTGACTTTCGTGGTGCCTCTTCGCCTGGTAGTGGAGCTGTAGGGAGGGCTGAATCCTCTAGGAAAGGGCTGCATTTTTTAAGCAATACTCCCCAGTGCTCTTTGTGGCACTTGGGAAGCCCAAAGCCCTTGCTTTTAAGTTGTGAAAGTGCCTTGTGCCCTCTCGCAGGTGTGTATGCAAGGAATGTGCCTGCTCCAGACATGCCCTTTGAGCACTGCAGTGTTAACTCTTCCCAGGCTGCCCATGCCCCAGCTCCCAGCAGGAGCCTGCTCCCTAGGAGAGAATGTCCGGAAACCTGGAGTGTAAGTCTGGAGGTGCCCAGCAGCCCTTTAACTTCCCTGGCAGACAAATCTGTAAACTGAGGCTCGCTGCCCACAAGAAAAGTTTCCCATATGGTCTGAGAAGCTCTTGTGGCTTCCAGGAACTTCCCTGTCCTTGCTCAAGAGGATGATGAAGAGTGAGTTCAGGGAACGCTCCCATATAATCTTATTTACGCTTGTGAGTCAGTAATTTCCTTATGTTCCTCTGGCTTGTAAACACTGATTTAAATAGGGTTTTCTGATAGCCAAACCTGGTGCGTTCCGCAGCATGTACTAATCACCGTGGCTGTTTGCCACAGCTTTGCTCATGGCTGGGCTGATCTGATAAGGCCAGCCTGCTGTCGAGCTGCTCGGTGGCTTCATTGTGGGTTTTCTTGAGCTGCCCTTGTTCGGACATTAGCTGGCCGTGATTCAGGATGAAGTACGGTGTGAGCTGGCACAGGGGTGCGGCTTGGTGCGGCACTTGCCAATGTTGATCTGCCCTGGCGCAGCAGCTGGCTTACGCGGACCTGCAGCAAACGTGCTCCCAGCTCTGATGCCCTCGCTGGGGCAGACGGGAATTGGGTTCTTCCTGCCCCATGGTGAAATGGTCAGAAGCTGTCCTGGGAACAGCTACTGCACGCTGGCAGCAGTTTCCATTGCAGGTCTGGCTTTGGCTGGGTCTCGCATATCTTGAAATGAATTTGCCTTGGAGCGAGTGATCCATAACATTAGGAATGCCTGGTTCCAGGCCGGGAGGGAGTTCCTCCACAGCTGGCCTTCCTCCCCAGCCCCCTTCCTGTCACATAGTTCCAGGGTTGGGCATAGTGGAGACAGGGGTCTATGAGGAGAGCTGGCCTCGGCACTTCCGTGCCCTCTAGGCTGTTCATTTGGTTATCCTCCAGCGGCATTGATGGGGAAACCAAAGATGCCTCAATAAGCTAATGAAGAGCACATCTAGTAGCCACTGCTCCTTATGCAACATGAGAACCATCTTGTCCTGACCACGAGGCCTTGTTTGTGGCAAAACCAGTATGCTAATGGGCAAGGAAATCTGGGCTGGAAGCAGGGCTGGGGCTGTGGGCAGAGGAAGTTGACACCTGGCTTGCGGCCACCTGATTGTGGCCTTTGCTTGTGAGATTGATGGCCGGTGTTAGATCCTCGGTCCGTGTCACTGGGGGGCTGTAGCATGGGCCGCTCCTGGCCGGGAGAGGAGGAAGGCTGATCCCAGCCGCTCAGGGTCTTGCTGCTGCCCCAATGAAGCAGCAAGCACTGGGGCTCGGGTGGTACCACCCATTTCTACAGGTCCCACGGATTTCTGATCTTCACCCCCCGTGAGGCTGTAGCTTGTGGTAAACCTGCTCATTAAGAAGAGCCCTCAAATGTGCAGGACTGTAGAGTAAAGGGATGTTTTAAAAATGCTCTCCTGGGTAGATAAACCTTCAGACAGACTTCTCAGTCTTGTGTGGGGACAGCATGAAAAAAATGTCAACAGCTTGGCCCCTAGCTATGGGACCCGTCCATCTGCATCGTGCTTCTTGCGGTACAGGAAGGGGTCCGCGGGGGTGACTTCATGGCTGTGGAAGCATCTGGAGCTGCCGGAATCTGTGGGCTGGTGTTGAGCAACCCGAGAGCTCATAGCTGTGGTACCCTCGCAGGGGCTGGCCCCAGGGCTGTGGGGCGAGGAGAAATAGTTCTGGGTAATTGCCTAACCTTGGTGAGGGCAGGAGGTTTGGGCTTGTGGCTCCTTGAAGGTCCAAGTGCAAATGAGCACTGGTGCGTAAATTGCCATTGTGGCCAAACAGCTGGTTCTCAGGGAGGCTCTCTTGCTGCTTTGCTAGTGTGTGTCTGTAGCTGCAGTCATCTGGCCGTAGGATCGAGGATTTCATTTTACAGACTTGTTTGTTTCCTTCCATTTTAAGAGGTGAGGCAGGGCGTTAATGACTTTGGGCAAGTCATTATTGATACAAGTGCTCTTGAACTCACACCCTGTTGCACTGCAGTTCAGCTGAACTGACAGACCAGTTTTTAACCCTTGAGTGATAAAATATGTTTGCTCTTAATATAAGAAGCAATGAATTGCCTTGGTGTGGGGCTTTGGTGCTATGCAAAAACCTGACCTATAGGTGCCAGGCGTTCTCTCGGGGAATGGAAAGTCCTTCCAAATCCCCTCCTCATCACAAACTGAAGGTATTGTTTTTCCACATGCTTTTGCCACAAACTCCTGACCAAGATCCTGTTGTGTTATTTGCACCCTGTACATTCCAGTGAACCTCCTGAATCTATAGCCCTCAGGAAATTCCCCTCCCAGGCTGGCTCGCACTTCTGTTCTGAGAAATTCTAGGGGAATTCAGCTGTTTCCAGGCTGATGAAGGTAACGCTTTTGGTGGAGAGGAAGTTCAGCATTTAATGTTCTTCTGATGGAAGTGATGTGTTCAGCACAGGCTTTGAACTCCTGACCTTTTGCAAAGTGCTTCTGAGGAGTTGCCTGATACTTAACGCTTCTTTACCCCTATTTACAGGTGAGAGAAACAGAGACCATGGATGCCCGATGGCTTGGCTATGCTGCCTCTGGAGACTTGCCAGATGATGAAGACATTGGCGAGTTCAGGCCTCACTTAACTTCGGATGAGTTAGATATAGATGAGGCATCTGGGTCTGGAGGTAAGCGGGGAAGGGGGGAAATAGATCTCCCTCAGCTGATGCTGTGAAATTTCTTCCAGCACCAGCCCATGAGTGATGGGCTAAGTGCACAGCTGGCGCTCCAGAGGGAACTACTGTGTCAGGTGGAGATCAGAAAGCCATGTGAATCGTAGTCACTCATGGATGAGAGCAGGGAAAGTGGTTGTACCATGACGTTGAATCACTTGGGGAGGGCAGATGGAGTTCAGCCAAGCTTGTCTTACTGCAAGTGAAAAGGCATTGCACTGGCTGGATCTCTTTCTTGTTGAACTCCAAAGAACTTCTGAGAAACTTAAAAAATAATAATCTGTTGGTGAAGCAGTGTTAAAAGGCTTACAGTTGGTATCTCAGCTGAGGCCAAACAACGTAAAGAACTAACTGATGTTCAAGTGAACTCTCTGTGATGTGCAAAGCTCCCTGCCCAAACCAGTTTCTGTAGCTCTGTGTCCCCTTTGTGAACATTTGTTCTCTAAAAGGCAAAGAACAAGTGCTGAAATTGGTGCCTGACATGTTTGGGCAGATCCAGTAACTAGAGGGATGGTGAACTATCCTTTAGGGATGGGTGGTGACATCGTTGCCCTCCATTGGCATGAGTTTAGCAAGCTATAGCAGAGCTGCCTTGCTCCTGATAATCTGCAGCAGGAGCCAATGGATCTGGCTGAAGACCCCTCCCTTGTGAGAAGTGAGTGTTGGTCTTAAGATTACATGTCCTGGTCTTGTGCAATTAAAGCCTTTAAATGGTGAAAAGTACTAGTAGATAAAGGGAATTGTAGTAACAGAGAACAAGAGTCCTAGTTCATCCACAGTCACTGGTATTGTGTGAAGTGTCTAAATTCTGGAAAAAATGGTGTGAGATGAGAGGAAGGCTTCAGTGTCCTCTTCTATTTATTTATTTTTACCTCCCACCCCCTGCAGACTACTCAGACTCCGAAGATGCCGTATATCTGACCACCATAGATACTCCTGTGGTAAGTATTGTCTCTGCATGTTTTAAGCAACACGTAGCTACTCTAGTCTGTCTGCGAAGCTTTCTGAATGCCCTTCCCCCACAAGACGTGGCATCAAGATGAATCTACCTGCATGAGCAGGAACACTGCACTCATAATGCACTAAGCAAACGTTCCTTTCCCTGCACACCCTCCTATTCTCAGTTGTAGGTGGGCTGGGTGCTGCTTACTGACGGGTGTGGTGTGTCTATATCCTGTAGATATCTGACAACTATATCCCTGGAGATACTGGGAGAAAGATAGAAGGTGAGAAGAAAAACACAATGGTGGACAATGAAATCATTCCAGACAAAGCTGTACCTGTCGAAGAGAACCTGTCCAACAAGATCTCCATGGCAAGCACAGCCAACAGCAGCATCTTTGAAAGAACAGAAGTCCTAACAGGTAATAATCCGCCTTGTCCTGATAAATCATTAATACTGTAAATCAAGATGGTTTCTGTTGTTCCCTGTTTCTCTGGGGAGCAGTTCTCTGCTGACTGTGGGAGTGAGATGCGTTACCTCTGCGATCAGCTGTGGCAGGGTCACTTCTGCCTTCGGTCCTTACGCAGCAGCAGAGCCTGCTGCTTGCCTTGCTGGGGTAAACAACTTGTTTTGGCACCTGCCAGCTGGCTGTTGGCTCAAGTGCCTCCCAAGTCATGTGGCAGCTGCTCTGCACCCAGATACTAACTACCTCAACAAGAGGCGTATCTAGTCATGAATCAATATCATAGACTTTCGTATGAAATGCAGGCATTTTCCTTCTAACCTCTGCCCAAGTCCTTCCTTTTCTGAGCCTTGCCGGGAGCCAAACAACCCCTCTGAGGGATCTGAACACCTAGTCAACTGTTACGAATTGAAGCACCTCTGTCTAGAGCGAAACCAAACAGCTGGCTTCCCCTTGGCATGTGAGACAGACCTGTCTAAAGGTGTGCTTCATCAAGCACTTGGCCTGATGGTCTGAGTACAAACCTTGGCACATTTTACCAATCTGCAGCCATCCTCCCAGTCGGAGGAGTGACTGGAAGAGTAGGTTGCAAAGCCACCTAATAAAGAAGCCGATACAGTGCAATGAGTAGGTGTCACAGCAAAGGATAAACTTCACTGAAGTCTTGTAGCCTCCCTTGGTGTGAGCAGAGAGAAAATCTTGGTGGGTTTTTTTGCGGGTTTGTGGGTTTTGGTGTTGGGATATTTTTTTGGAGGGTGGTGGTGGTAGCAGGATGTTGTGGTTTAATTGAAATACAGAGGCCCCAGAGCATGGTCACACAGGTAGTTAACAAAGTGTTCGAGTCGGAGCTATAGCATTTTCCTGGAGCTGATGCTGTTTGTGGGTTGTGGTGGGATTTTTTTGGGGGGTGTGTTTTTGTTCTGTCTCCACATGGGGAGGGGAAGTCTTTTTGTCAAAGTCTCTTTCTTGCACTAAACTGGAAGATTAACATAAACTGGTTAATGTGGAACATGCGATTATTCTGTGGTTGGATTGAAAGTAAATTCTGGCCTTTTCCAGTAACATCTGCTGTCACTGAGAATGCCAGCACATATGGTGACAGGCACATGGACAATGCTGGCACTGGAGGCTGTTTTGGGGACTGGTGCTTACTCTTGAGGCAGATGTTGAGGTGTAGCTGATGGTTTGGAGTTGTCCAAGGCTTACTCCTTGCTCTTTTTTTCCTCCCCAGCTCTCATTGGAGGAGGGGCAGTGGGCCTCCTGTTTGCTGTCTTCCTGATCCTCCTCTTAGTCTATCGCATGAAGAAAAAGGACGAAGGCAGTTACGACCTTGGGAAGAAACCGATCTACAAGAAAGCCCCTACAAATGAGTTCTATGCTTAAAGCTCAGCAGCACCTTGTGCCCATCAAAGGACAAACAGACTGTATGGAAAAACTGTGCCCTCAGATGAGATGTGCTGAACAAATGCTCTTTTTGGATTGAATTTCAAAGCAACTTTGAGAAAAAACAAACTTCCTACATGACCCTTCCCATCCCGTACAGCTAACCAGGGCCCAATGAAATACAAAGAGTCTGAAAAAAAACCCTCAGTGTATTTTTTTTCTAAAGGTAGTGTAAAAAAGAATAAAGATGCCAAATTTTCTGCTTGGTTTTATAGAGGGTATATAAACACAAAACAGACTGTATGGAAGCAAAACCACCATGTGTTTGCATCCAGCGTGCCATGCTCAGATTGGCTGCTTCTATAGAAGATGGCGCTTTTTTTATAAACCTTGCTAGTAGATGTCTTGCAGCAGGCTGTTGTGAAGCATTTTTGCGGAGAACTATTTATGATTCTCTTACACTACAGATAATGTTGCCTTATCAGGGAGTAGAAGGCCCATAGGGGCTCAAAATCCCTGAATGCCATAAAGGCCCTATGGGAATGTCCTCCCCAGGAGACTTCTGTCTCTTCTGTCAGCCCCAGGCAAGGGTCATTAGTCCATGAAATCAGGACAGCCGGTTTAGTTTGGCTATGATGACACCCTTTCCTTGCCTTCAGTCTCTTACCTTTTTTTTAAGGATTGCTTGTAGGATTTTTTTAATAACAGAATTTTAAAGAAAATAGCCTAATGTTTATATAAAGTTTGTAGAAATTGTTTTGAAATAATAAAAAAAAAATCTACTTTTTTAATTTCCTCAGATTTATTTTTTCAATCCCTTTGTGTTTCCTTTGGCCGGGCATTTCTCTAGAGATGTTGTTTTATATTCATATTCTGAACCGAAGCAGAGTTAGCTACAGTGTGTTACAGGTTTCTTCTCGTTCTATAGCAGCTACTGCAGACTCTAAAGATATTTATGGTTTTCCCGTAACTTTTTTCAGGATTTGGGTTGTTTTGGTTTTTTTTTTAATGGAATTATTTATAGTTTCTGAAATGGCTGCTCTTCTCATTTGGTAACTTTTATCCATTTTATGTAAAACACTAATATAATGAGTCTCTGTGAAAACTATTTAAGCTTTACTCTGTGAATTTTGATTATAAATTCAAGGCAATAACTTCTAGGATTAATCTGTATGCAATATTGGATTCATAATATGATTGAAGTAGGGAAAAGAAGAGAGTATTTCTAGCCTGTAATATATTATTATCAGTCCTATAGAGCTATATATTATATATTTTACTGAGAAATACACAGTTAAGAGCAAAGAGACTGGAGTTAATTCTTCAGCAGCCTTACTGTGTGTAAGAGGCTTGATCTCATTTGTACTGCTGTTTGTCTGGCGTCTTGTCTAGAGCGTGAGTGGGATGGTGCTAGGAAAGGCAGCCGGGAGCAGCCTGAGCCCCAGGGCTCCATCGTGGTGTCCTGGGCCATGCCTGGAAGCAGGCTGCAGTCGGTGATGTGTCAGGTTTGATCCTCTGAGTTGGAGCAGAGGTCGCCATCTGGGGTTGCTCTTTGAAGTAAGTGTTGGAAGCTCAGTATGGAGAAGACAACTTTTTGTTTTGGGGGCTGGCTGCACTGCAGAGTCCCCTGCGGTACTGTGCCAAGTGCCCGCCCCTTGCAAAAGGCTGGCTTTGGTAGCTGGAAGTCTGCCTTGGTGGCATCTCCCAGCTGGGAGCGCTGAGCTTTTGTAGACGGCTAGCTCTGAACCTGCTGCTGTGGGTCTTTCTTAATATATCGTGTACATAGCTCCTACCTCTACTGAGAGTTAGACCAATTCCCCCAGCGCTCCGAGAGCAAAAGGTAATGTGCGTGTCCGATGCCTCTGTACTTTGCGCAAGTCGTGTCCTCCCGTAGCTCTCCAAGTCTGGTGCGGTTTAAGACAAAAATAATGAGTGTGGGTCCCCAAACGGAGTTAACTGGGTAGTCAGCACAAAACCAGACGTTGCGAAGACTGTTTAGAAATCTCATGGACTCCTGAAGCCTCTTTACTCCAAGGCTTTGTTGTAGGCTTGAGGCCAGATTCATAGAGGCGATAGAACAAAGAAGTCCAGCTTCAGCCAGTGGCAGCTGCTTCTCAGAGCTGGGCAGGCGAAGTGGGGAGTGCAGGGGAGCCGGGTATTGAGGCATCGCTGCGAGACCACTTCTCCCAAGGGTCCTCCTCTGGGGTGACTTAGGCACTCGGCCCCAGTGCAAGTCCGTTGGGGGAAATGGAAGGCTCTGGGAGGCTCGAAAAACTGCACAGAGCTCACTGTAGAATGGGAAGGAGAGGACTTCACTGCCTATGGACGGCACTACCAGGAAGGCAGGAGCAGTTTCTGCTTCTTGGGATGTTTAGACTCTCTTATGTAATTGCTCTTGGGGATTTTCCACTGTTACTGATATTTTATTTTTTTCCTCAAATAAACTGGTACTTTCTAAAATTGGCTTTTTGGACTGTTTCTGGTCTGAAATGACTTTCGGGAGCTGGGTAACAGGGAGCTTGTATTTGTGTCATTTCTTGGTTTGCTGAAGGGGGAGGCGTGCTGGGATCTGGCTTGGCGGTGGCCTGCAGCTCAAAGGGGCTTTGTCAGCTGCTCCTGAGCTGCCTTCAGCATCTGACCCACCAGTGACTCCCGTAGGACCAGCATCACTGGGGGTCTGGAGGTGCTGCGGCTCCTCCAGGCAAGTAAAGCAGATGCAGCATGACACAGTAAGGTGAGTCCATCCTTTCTCTGGTGGTTGGTTTTGTGATGGCACTTTGGGAGGGCTGTCCCCTTGCAGCCAGCAGAGACAGGGAGGTAGAGATGGGCTTGTGCATGTCCCCTGATGGCAGCAACGTGTGCCTGAGCCCTCAGCTGTAGGAGGACCGTGTGCTCGGGGTCTTGCTCAACCAAGTTTCAAGCCAACCCTGCGTATCTGATGTGAGCCTTCAAGGGGGGGTAGGGCTGTTGCAGCTGCTATGGGAGCAAGTCCACAGGTGACTTCATGCCCCTTTGGACTAAAGCAGCTCTTCTATTAAGCAAGACCTGGTGGAAGGTGCTGCTTCTCCAAACCTGTCTGCTCTGACAGCTTGGTGGTCTTGAGGGATGGGACCTGTCTCTGTCCCCTCGGGCACATGGGAGAGGGCAGGCTGTGTGCAGAGCAGGGCTGCTGGCTGGGAACAGTGCCGAGTCTCCTAAGAAGTGCTGTATTTAAATGGATTATCGTCCTCGAGAAAATCTAATTCCCTTCTCCCTTGTGGGAACTCCCACTCTGGGTGGTTAGGATTAGCAGTGACGGAGTAAAAAATCACTGCACAGGGTTTTTCAGGGGTGAGGGAGTAGCAAATGCTTGTTCTGCTCCTGGCTGCTGGGTCTGTCGTTGGTGTGCTCTCAGCAGCCCTCTGAGAATCTGCTCCCAGTACTGGGAAAGCAGCGCCATGTGCTGCCAGGGCTGACATTTGCTCCGTGGGAGCTGCTGTTTGTCAGTATATCGGTGACGTATGTCTGCAGTCTTCGTGTTCTTGTGTCTCGTGTAGCTGTGACAGGTTCTTGGAACGTGCTTCTTGGAACAACTTATGTCTTTTTTTTTTTCTTTTTTTTTTTTTTTTCTTCCTCTTTCTCTCATCTCTCAGTTGCAAGAATCCCGTGTACTTTCCAAAACCACCCTCGGCGTAAAAGCGCCTTGTTTTTGCAAAGCAATCTGGACGGGTACTCTGCAGATCCCCAGAGTGCAAGCCTGGCTGCCTGCCCGTCCTTGCAGAGCTGTGGTTCCTGGAGTGGATTTGTCACCATTCCCTCTGCCTTTCTGCCCTCCCTGGGCAGCCTGCCTGCATCTGGTGTTAGCTGGGGGCAGCTCACACTGGGGCCTCGTGAATTCCTGGTCTTCAGCTCTGACCTGAGAGGTGACGCTCGGTTGTTTTTCCTCCTAGCGCTGCTCTGGTTTTCAAACCGAAACCCTGAGGACCTGCTTCACCTGCCTTGAAAATCGCTGGAACCTTCCCAGGTCCTGATGTGATGGAGGAGCCGCGGGCAGCTCTGCCTTGCCAAACCCTCCCTGGCAGGAGGGACTTGGAGGAGCTGGGAGATGAAGTGTAACCTTCCATAAACCCTTGGACTTTATGGTTTCCAGGAGGATTTTGAGGTGAAGTTCACAAGTGTTTGGGTCCCTTGTTTTGCAGGGTAAGCCATGGGGCTGGGGTGGGTGCTGTGCTGTATGCCAGAGAGGTGCCAAAATGAGTCACAGAGGGGGGTGCAACCACCTCTAGCCCTCCAGGGGGGCACAGGCCACCCACCTCTCCGTGCAGGGCACTCCGGCTGCCTGCAGAGACCCTGCAGTATGGGAGGGGACAACTCTTGCACCCCGGAGCCATGGTGCTTCCCCTGAGCATCCCGCAGCCCCCGGGTGCTGAGCGGGATGCAGGCAGGAGAGAGGGCGAGCAGGGAGAGCGCGGGGGGTCCCAGTACAGCCCACTGTGGGTGGGGGGCACCAGTGGGGGGTCACTGGGCTCCCAGTTAGAGATGAGCAGGGGCTGTGCAGGAGGTAGGTTGTCCTCGGGGCTGGGGCCTGCTGGGTGACAGCCTGCCTTCCTCGGGGACAGCTGACCTTTTGCTACGGGGACGTTCCGCTCCGGGGGGCTAAAGCCATTCAGCTGCCCCTTCGCCTTCCTCTGTCCCCCCTTGCTCGGTGCCAGCTGCCGTGCTGACGTTGCGTCCCAACGCTCCGGTGTCTGGGGGGCTGAGCACATCACCCCCCGCCAGCGCGGCTCCCCCAGGGCTGTGTTTTGCGCAGACCCCCGCCCAGGAGGGCCGGGATGCTGGCGGCCCCGGCACCAGCACTGCCCACACGAGCCGGCCGGAGACACCCCGGTGGGTGGGGAGGGGGGGTTGTGCCCCCGCCGCTGCCCCTCTGGGTGTAGCAGCGCTGTTGGGGGGGTCCGCGCCGCCCCCTGCCCGCCCCCAGCCCCCTCTGCCGGGAGCCCCGCGGCCGAGCAGCCCCCCCCGCTGCCAGCCCGGCTGCCGCGGCGCTTCCCCGCCGCTCGCCGTGTGTCTGCCGCCACCTCCCGGGCTGCCCCGCCCGCCGCAGCGCGGCCCCGGCCCCCGAGCGGCCGCGGGGACCCGGGCGAGCGCCGGCCGCGCGCGTCGTGTCTGGGGTCCGGCCGGCTGCTGAGAGCTTGGCCTTTTGCTCCTTTCTTTTTGCTTCCTCCCCCTCCTTTCTTCTTTGCTTTCTCGCCCCCCTCACCCCTCCTTTCTTTCTTTTCTGTCTCGCCCCCCCCCCCCCCTTTATTTCTTTTTTTATTTATTCCCACCTTCATTTTTTTTTTCCCTCCCCAGGGCATTGCAAGAGCTTCAACTGCTGCAGCTAAAGGCCCTGCGCTCTTGGCACAGATGCAGAGGGACCGAAACAGCTTCTCACCTGGAGGTGCCACCAGCTCCAAAACCCTCAGGTGGCAGCAGGCGCTTCCCGGGGCTCCCTTGCCCAGGTTTGTGCTCCGAATGGGGAGAATTCAGAGAAAGCATCAGCAAGCCATTAGCTATGGTGCTTTTTGTGGCAGGTATCACAGCCAAAGCTTGTGGGCAGCTTCACAGAGGTGGCCTGGGCTCCGAACCACACCTGCAACCCCCAGGGAAGTACCATTTCCCTGCAAAAGGCACTGAAAGAGCCTTTGTGGGGCTTTACTGTGGGGAGGAGCAGTGCGCAGCTGGACACATGCAGCAGACACGTAGGTGGCTGGGGAGGTGGGGGTGTGCTGTGAGGAAGGGGGGACCCCCAGACTGGCTGTGTGGCAGGATGTGCTCAGGCTGAGCAAAGGCCGGTGAGGTGCTGGCCTGGCTTTCCCCGTGCGCGTGTGGGATGCACGTTTCAGGAGCTCAGGGCTGTGTCCTGGGCCCTCGCCCTGTGCCCGGGTCACCGCTGAGCAGCGGTGGGTGAGCTGGGCTGGGAAAGTCTGTGCCTCCCCGACAGCACCCACCTCACCCCCGAGGTAAGGATCCGCTTTGTTTGGTGTCTGGAGATCATCAAATCGTGCTGTGCCTCATGCCACAGCCCATGCAGGGAGAGCACCCAGCTCCCCAGCACCCTGCTCCTGCCCCAGTGCCACGGGGATGGGCTCTGCCCCTCTCCATTTCCCCAGCAGAGCAGATGGAGATGCAGATCCCCTGTCCCCATGTAAAAACCAGAAGAGGCAGGGATTTCTCCTGCCATCCTAAAATACTGGTGGCTTGGGAAAAGCGTGGGTGGGAAAAGCTGTAATGATGTATTTGTCCTGGGATCAGATTAAACTTAATAACATGGGGTCACTTCGGTGAAGAAGCATCTGATTGGTGCAGTGAGACAAGGCAGAACTCGGTGGTGAGAACGGACCCTGGGGGAGCAGCTCCTGCATGTCTGCCGTGACCCTGCAGCACTGGAAGCTCACCTGAGGAAAATCCACCCACAGCTGTGCCGAGCGTGGTGCAGCCAGGGGTGCCAGCCAGCCTGCTCCAGGGAGGCACCCACCACCCACCACCACCCAGCATGGGTGTCCTGCTGGCCACCCCAGCTGCTCCTCCAAGCCCACCCTCTGCTCGGTGCCCCCCCCCCCCCCCCCGCTAGTCTTGGCCCAGGGTAAGTGTGCTGTTATGAGCCACTGTGTTCACAGCTCTGGAAGCTGTGTCCCCGGAGCCACTGGCATGCCCGGACCTGTGAGGGCCATGCCAAGCATCCATCGCAGAGGGTGTGGTGGAGCCAGCCTGGCTCCCAGTGGCACCCCCAGCCTCGGGGCACGGGGCGGCGGTGGCTCCGTGCAGAGCCCCAGCTCCTGGGGATCTCTGGGCAGGAATGTTGGCTTGGCATCTCCGTTTGGCTGCGGGGATGGGTGGCCCCTTGTCCCAGATGCTCATCTGTGTGGCCAAGACAGCCAGATGTGCAGGGTGCTGAGCATCTGCCAGCAGCCAGTCCCTGCCTGTCCTTAGCCTGGGTGGTGCTTGTGCAGGATCTGGCCACCAAGGCTACTAAGACTGTTGGGCTCATTGCGGGTTTGTTTTGTAAGTCCGTCCTTGGCAAAGGTGATCCAAACCCCTGGTCCTCCCCTTGAGCCTTTCCTGGGGCTACCAGGAAGATGATGGCTGGGGGCCCTTCACACACGTCTCCTTGCAGCAGGCTCAGGAAGAAGCACAGGCTAAAGTAGAGCCAGAGCTTGGGGCTGCCTAATTTTGAAGGCAACCCGCCGGGACCAGCATGAGGGTCAGACTGGCATGCTGCTGTACCACCAATGACCAGCTCATTGTTGGAAACCAGTCTGCTGCAGCCACAAGTCCATTGCTGCTCTGCATCCCAAGAGTGGGAGCGTTTCTGTATGGGGCAGGGCAAGGATGGGGTGTCCCCAGATCTCCATGGGGTTTGGCATGGGCAGAGATGGATGTGAGAGCAGATGTCCCCATGGCCCTGCCCAGCTGGGCTGGTGTGAGGGCTGGGGGTGCTGGGGATGCTCCCAGTGCCAAAAGGCACCGGCTCACCTGCGGGCTCTGCCCTTGCTGCTGCAGCGTCACTCTGTCGGCCCTGGGCAACGGGGAAGTTTGGGGTGTTTTGCCCAGCATTGATGCTGCAGAGGGAAAAGACCTGTTTTTTAATCGCAGGCTGGTTACTTCAGGGAAGTGGGGGGTGTGGGAGGTGGGAGGTGGGCTGGCTGCCCCAGCCGCGCGGGAGGGAACAATGGGGCCACTGTGCAGCTGAATGCCCCAGCTCCTGTTAGAAAGGTCCAGCAAGGGGTTTTCAGCACGTTTCTATTCCCCCGCTTGGGTATAATTACACGGGGGAACAAAGAGCCCTTCAAACCAGCCCGCTCCCCCCAGCACAGCCCCAGGGGGCTGTGTGCACACACACGTGTCGGCTGTTGGTGGGGTGCAAGGGGACGGTGACCATGTGCACCCGCAAAGGCAGCCTGGCCGGGGTGGTGACACAGAACAGGGGCATGGGGACAAACCCCAGGTGCATCCCCAGCTTTCCCAAGAGCCTGGCCGGGGTGGGGGGGCTCCTTTCCTGGAGCCATGCTCCTGGTTGTGCACCCCAGGGCAGAAAGCAAAGAGCGAGTCTCACCCTGCCTCTCAGCACTGATCCTGCTTGTGTTGTTAATTTAGCCGCATGCTGGAGTGGGTTTCATAAAGCGCCTTTTCTTCTGCCCTGTGGTGCCTCTCCTGTGCGTGGGAGACCCTGCGAGCTCCTTTGCTGGGTGCTGGTTTGGGGCTCGGCTGGGGGCAGCAGTGGGGGCTTCTCCCTTTGCTCCCGCTCAGACAGGCACCTCCTGGCAGCCCCTCCATCCATTGGGATGGACAGCCCCCCACTAACGGTGTGCTGGGGGCCTCACCTCAGCCTCACATGGGTCTGGTGAGTGAGGACCATGCAGAGCATCACTGTGGAGAGTGGGTGTGCAAAGGGCTAAAGCCCCCGTGCTGCTCCCCTGCGCTGCGTCGCCTGGCCGTTCCCTCTGGGAATGGGTTTGCATTGGACTGAGCTGTGCTCACACATCACAGCTGTAGCGATAGATTTCCTCTATCTTTATTTTTTTTTTTTTTTTTTTTTTTTTTTTTTAAGACCATGGCCACTGCTCAGCCCACCCCCCCGAAATCCCAGTGCTGGCTGGGGCCAGGGAGCAAGGACACATCCCTGCAGGACTGAAACCCTCCAGCTGCTGCTTCTCCTTCCAGACCCTGCTGCCCTTCTCGACATGTCGGTCCCTTCGCAGAGACCAGTTGGAGTGAGCTGTGCTGGCCAGGCCTGATGCAGAGGTGAGGGGCACCAGTGAGGGAGTTTGGGGCTTCACCCCCAGCTGTCCTAGCCCAAACCAGGCCAGGTGCTTGTAGCTGCGGTGCCAGCATGCTCTGTGCATGGCACTGCATGGTACTCTGAGCACACCCACGCCAGGGCAGCACCAAGCCCGACAGCCCTGGGGCTGTGGATGAGCACCCAGGGGTGCTGCTCAGCTCCTCTGCTGGTGGCTCCACAGATGCCAAGCCCTTGCTGGGCTTATGAGGAGGGAGCTGCACCCAGTTTCTCAGTGCTAATCTGTAACTGTCTGCCTGGTTTGCATGCCTAATTACAGCAATGGTGTATGGAAATCAGGCCCGTGTTTTTCAAGCCTGGTTGTTTATTTGAGCTGTTTAAAAATCCACTTTCCCTCCCCAGTGAACGCTGAGAAAACTGTGTGGGTTTTTTGAGAGCGGGACCAAAGCAGATTGGCAGTTCCCTCTATCCTGCCCCTACTAGCTGGGTTCCCCACCCCCCCAGCAGCGCTGCAGTGTGGGGCTGGCTGTGGGAGCCGTGTCCAGCACTGACCCCGCACCCCTAACCCAGCCACCGAGCCACGACTGCAGCCTTGGGGCAGTGGCCCAGCTCTGCATCCCAGCGGGATGCTGCTGGTCCCTGGGCTTACCCTTCCCTGGACTGCAGGGAGTCTAGAGCCTGCCAGGAGTGAACTTGTTTTCAGGGAAAAAAACCCCAAAACCAAAAATAAAGAAACCAAATTTTCCACAGGCTTTTTGGCTGCATGGGCAGGGCTGAGTGCCCGGAGCTGTGGGTGTGGGAGCCTGGCAGTCTCTGCCCCTGAACACCCCGTCTTGGGGCAGGGGCTGATGATACCTGCTCCTGGCATTGCTGGTGATGCAGACACCCATGGGTACCTCCAGCTTGCTCTGTCCTTAATGCTATTTGGTGTTTTTTTTAGTCTGGCCAGTGGAGCTGCATGCCTGGGCAGTTCCTGATGCACTTGGAGTTTCTTGAGCAGGTAATTGCAATTCCTCCACAACCCAGCTCAGCTTATTTTGGCCCCGAAGTAGTTTTGCATCCAGCTGCCCAGCTGGGTTATATATAGTTCTCTCAGAAAAAGGGTAAAGTCAGCACAGGTTTTCTGGGCACTGCCCAAACCTATGGCCCCATCCAGAGGGCTGCGCTGCACTGGGGCCAGGGGTGCCACTGGAGGGATGCTCGGGGTAATGGGACCCCAACTAGGGTCTGCAGATAGGGCTGGGACCAGTGTGGGGGCTTGGTAGGGAGTGGGATTCTTTGGCTATGATGCACTAACTGGCCCCTTGTGGCTGAGTCCCATTTGTACACTGTACCAGCCGCAGGAGCACCACATTTCCAAGAAAGGGGTTTTTCTCTGCCCCTTTCCCCTGGCTGGTGGGCAGAGCAGCATGCCCACATCCTCCATTCTCGAGAGCTGGTGATACAGACGTTTACACCAAGCAGGGTGGGCCGTGGGCCCTCCGGACTGCCCAGAGGCTCTGCCTGGGAACAGGACAGCCCCAGGCGAAGGGCTTAGGGCTGGGGGGGACACGCTGCTCCAGAGGGGGTGGCCCTGCTTGCCCACTGCCTCCAGCACTGGCTGCAGCCACTCACCCTGACGTGGGGTCCCCAGCAATGCTCGCCCACAGCCCTGTGCTCCTCCAAGGGGACCCTGACCATGTTCATGTTGGGGAGGTGACAAAGCCACGGTGCAGCACAGAGACCTGCCCTGGGCTGCCCTTGCCAAGGCTGGTACGGAACAGCCCCATTCCTTACAGCCCCCTGGTCATCTCCCCCCTCTCTGCCCACCCCTTGTGCTCAGGGGTGTGTGTGTGCAAAACCTCCTTTAACTGGAGTTTTTCTGGCCTTTCTGCAGGTGTGGTTGCAAATTGCCCTACAAACAGCCAGCCTGCTGGTCACCTTGGTGCCCAGAACAGTGTGACCAGGCTGGATTTGGGTGGGTGAGCAGGGAAGGGACGTTCCTGCACCCTGTGTGTACCATGGCTGTCCCCCCTGCTCTCTGAAAAACACTCAGCCAACCCACCAGGAAACCGGCTGTATTACGGCTTAGGGCAAAATGCAGTGCAATGACTGTTGAAAAAAACCAGCCAAACCCTCTGAACTGGGCAGAAAACGTCCCCCAGGGGACGGCCAGAGATGCCCAGGGGACCCCCAGCACCCAGCCCGAGCCTCTGGGCGGCTCGGGGGCAGGCGGTGTGGTGGGTGCGGGGGCGCTCGGCAGGCGGGGCGGCGGTGCCTGGGCTCACTAGATGGCAGCAACTCTTCTTCCAAACGGCCCGACCCGCGGCACAGCCCAGGCACAGCGGGGGACAGACCGGGCCCGGACTTCATGTTCCTCTGGGATGCCGTTCCGTGGAGCGAAGCCCATTCCCTCCTGATGTTTCTGAAGGTACGCTCACCTCTGGGACCTGAAATGGCTCCTCGATGTGGTGGGGCTCCGGGCAGCCCCAGCTGCACCCCAGCCCGGTGGGAGCGGGGGATCCCCGTTGCCTTCAAGCCTCACCATTGCCTGGGGATGCTCACGCGTTGCCATGGATGCACATAGCTTAAGTTATTCTCAGCATCCCTAAAGCATTTGACGCTTTTCCTAAATCCCCAGCTCTTGAAGTGACGTGAAGGTTTTTTCGTGCTTCATTTTATACCAGTGTTTCTGACTGCTTTGGGGATGGGGAAAAGCTCCACGTACGATTCAGAGACACAGCCAGGAGCTGCCAGACAGGCTGTGCCGGGCAGCCCAGCTCCGAGCAGGCAGCCCAGTTCTCCCGAGCTGGCGGGACGGTCCGTGCGTGTTTCCCCGGCACGTGCTGGATTATTGCAGGATTTGGCAGACAGGCGCTGCCGACTCGCAAGCGAGCGAGAACATACAACGGGATGGCTGGCGCCTGTCCGAGACGTTTGTGTTAATCGGTGATTATGCAAATAAACAGCTTTGCCGATGCTACCAGCTCCTCCACTGCAACGTGGAGCATATGTTCCCCATGGCAGGGAAGTGTCTCCTCCAGGAGCTGCAAAGATCTTATTTTCCATTTGCAGGTCCTGCTGTGAAAAGCAGATTGAACCATGGCTGGTTGGGGGAAGGCAGGAGCCCCTCAAGGCCCCCAGCCCACCCGCCGCCGCCTCTTCTCTTTCCCCATGTGGCTTGAATTACTGTGGCCGTTTGCTTAATCCATCAGGCTTCAAGAACGAGCCACTCGGTGCTTTCTTGGCCTCTCCAGCAAAGCTCTGCGCCGTAAACATAACAAGGCAGGCTTGTTCCAAGCCCTTGAAGTCAACAAGCAGTGCTTCTCCTGCCCTTCAGGACCAGGCTGCTGCTAAATATAGCTGAGGGTGCTTTCCATTCATAAAAAGTGAATTATGCCCCGGACTCTGAGGGAGGGCAGTGGGCTGAGAAGCCCACGGCCTCCAGACACTGCTGTGTGGGATGCAGGCGGAGAGGCTTGGCCCCGTCCTTTCACTGCCCTCCAGCTCTTCCCCAAGGACATGAGAGAGGAAATGCTTTTGGGGGAGATACGAGGGATCCTCCGTTAAAAGCTTTTCTTTTGTTGGTTAAAAGCGATCTCATCCTCGGTTACATTAAGGCCAGGGTGGATTTGCTGGGGAGGTGAGTGTAGGGGATGGTAAGCATGGGCCGATGGCATGGCCCAAGCAGGTGCTTGCAAAGGGGAAGCCCCTGCTGCCCTCAGCACCTGTATAAGATGCTCAAGCATTTGCGAGGAATGGGAGCAGTAAGGTCTTGTACCACTGCCCCCAACACCTGCCTCCTGCTTGAGGGACTTGTTTCCTTTTGAAGCTCCTGCAGGTCTTCACATGGTTACCCTTCCTCTGTCCTCCAGCCCTTTCCTCTGCCAGCCCTTGGCTGTTGGCATGCACTGTAATATTCTCCCTGATTTTTTCCTCCAGCAGCTGCAGCTCCAGATGCACACAGATGTGTCTGCTAACAGCTTTTCACCCTCTGTGAGGTTCTGGGCAAGAAGGAACCCCATCTCCTGGTGGAGGTTAGGTAGGCGCTGCCCTCTGAGAAGTCCCTGGGTTAGGACCCTGGAGACCCAAAGCTCTTGTGCTCCCACAGGATCCAGGGCCATGCACAAGCTGTAGGAGGTGGCTAAGACACCGGGCATCACTGTGCATCTCCACACTGGGTGGTGAGGCCATCAGTGCCCTGCAGCCCCGGGTCCAGCATGTGGAGGTGCAGCGTGGCAGGGGATGCACACCGGGGCTGTCGATCTGTGTGGTGCTGGTGTCCAAAACATGCTGGATCACACAAAACACACAGGTAAGCTGGGTGATGAGGCCTGCGTGTGGGTCTGGGTGCTCCGCACGCCTGGGGTGCTGTGGGTTGTGGCGCACCGTGCTCCCCCTGCTCCCCTGCCACCACCGAGTTCAGGGTGGGTTGAACACCTCTGTGGGTTTGGCAGTTGGGTTGTTTCGAAACCAGCAGGTTTCCAGGTACACCATAGGTCTTTTGATGCCACGGAGATCTGAAGACTAAATAAAGCTGTAAGACCCACTCTGCATAACACTCAGGTCTGGCTCCAAGAAACCTGGCTTCTTGTTATGGAATCTTTACATCAGCAGTTTCCTGCTGATGCCAGCGCTGCAATTTCTGTGTGTGTATAAGTGTGTAAAACAACAGAGCTCAGCAGAGCCACGCCAGCTAGGAAGGAGCTGGGTTTCACACTCTCTTTTTCCCTTTTCGTTTTGAAATGACCCCGTCTGGGCCTCCAATAAAAAACCAAAACATCTGGTGCCGGGTATTTGGCTGCTGGAAATCAGCTCCTCATTACTGAAAAGCGCAGAAGCGATGCAGGGATTCCTGGTGTATAGGTCAATAACACTTAAGGTCAAATTCATGCATCATCCCTATCCCTCCTGGCCTTTGAATATATGGACTGAGGATATCAAGGGAGCTGTGATGCTCTGTGCCAGCATGGGAGGTAAATTGTGAAGGTTAGTAAGGAAGCGATTGAATCAGTAACGAGTCCTTCAAGCCTGATTTATTGATGCTCTCGCGTAAGATCTCAGCAGGGTGAGATGCTGCCGTGAAGAAGAGACAAGTCAGCAAATCACGGTAACATGGCAGGCGTTCGATGTGTGGGCAGGACCCTCTGCCAGGATCACCCTGAGCCCTGGATGGGGTGGATGGATCAGCCCTTCTCTGGAGCTGGAGGTGAGGCCAAGCTTCTGCCCAGCCAGCTTGCTAGCTCTGCATGAAGAGGTGGAAGTTGGTCCTGGTGAATTCCTGATGGATGCTGTCAAGCAGTTTGTCTGAGCCCTGGGGAACATCCGAGAGGACCTGCTGCCCTGGAATGAAGCTCTGCTCGGGGGTGTAGGTGAATGTGAACGAGCTGGAGTAGATGAGGCCATCATCCCTGATCAGCAGGAGCGGGACTGCGATGGGGTATCGCAGCCACCTCCAGTCACTGCCAAAGGCAGAGACGTCAGGGACGACACACACGAGTGACTTGGGGCTCCTGGGAATGGCGCAGGAGAGGAAAATGTTAACCGAGGTGGGTCCCACACTCGAAGCGGTGCCAGTATGACTCCTCCAGCCTGGAGCTCAGCATGAAGCCTCCAGCCTATTTCCCCCCTTCTCCCGGGTGTTGTGTTCCTCTCTGCCAGGGCTGCTTGGTTGTTTGCAGCCCCCTGAGGTCTCTGTTATCTCCCACCCACCACTACCCCCAGGCTGCATCCAGGGCAGAGAGCAGCCACCAGCCACACTCATCCCTGCCTCTCGTTGCAATGCTCGTGCTTGGTCCTGCAGGACGGGCAGTGCAAGTGCCCCTGTCCCCAAGGCTGGCAGCCACGTCCCTCCCAGAGCTGCCCAGCACAGCCCAAACCTGGCGGCTGTTCCCTGCCTGCTCCCCACCCCTCGGCCACATTACCTGTACATCGTCTCTGCTTCCACGTCTCCGAACCACACCTTGAGGTGTGCATGGAAGTACTCCCCGTGCACCTCCAGCATGGCCACGTCCCCGCCACCCGTGAGCTGTGACAGGCAGTGCGTGTGGCAGTGTGTTATGTGGTGGAATGCGCCAGACTCCTTCTCCTGCAGGATGCTCTGCCTGCGCATCCCGTCCCCACCACAGCAGTCCAGACCTGGGCATTCCCACAGCATCCCAAAGCCAGGAGATGCTGAACACAGGTGCAAGGGCTCAGGAGCAGGAGCCATGGTAGAGGCAGGTGACAGAGGGGGAGAGGTGGCCCGTGGTCGGTGCTGTGTCTACCTGCAGGGCAGTGACGAGGGGCACGGGGCTGACGGGCTTGTGGATGCAGGCCAGGCTCTCGCTGAAGGTGTACTCCACCGTCTCAGTGCCGATGATGGTCCAGCAGGAGCCATCGTTCAGCAGCTCCCGGTTGGCTTCCTTCGGACAGGGAGACGCCTGTGGAGAGCATCACAGCTCCAAGCACACTGCAGTGGGGATGGCAGGGAACCAGGGTCGGGATGACTGGTCGGTTCCAGCAAGAGACTGCTTTGCTCACTGGGATATAAATGTCAAAGACCTCAGTGACGATGTTCCCACCGAAGCAGGCAAGACAGAGGCAGGTGGCTTTGCAGTGATTCTGACCTTAACTTGGATGCAAACCCTCTTTTCTAGAAGACCCCTCCCGGTGACATGTTCCCCAGCCAGCACCAACACAGAGGAGCTGGGAGAGAGGACAGGGAGCACCCTGGGTGTCCTCACCCCCTCCTCGTGCTACCATACCTGGAACTGGATCACTTTCTCTGTGGAGAGACACAGGTACATGTGGTCGCTGCCCTGGAACTGGAAGGCACATTTGTGGAGCTGGGAGATGGGCTCATCCACGTCCAGCATGGCGTACTGCTTCATCACCTTCCGGATGATCTGCGGGCAGCAGCAGCCCAGGGATGGTACCCGTTGCTGAGCCACAGAGCGGCCAGGACCATGTGCCTGACCCCCGCAGGGATGGAGGCTTACCAGGGGAGGCAGGGTGATGCCGGTGGCCGTGCAGACCAGCTGGACCACTGAACCGTAGCGGATATACCCTTCCCGCAGGGGGAACTCACTCCGGGTGCAGCACTCGTTGGCTTGCCAGGAAGGAGAGAGGCAGAGTCACTGCCCCAAGCAGCCGGGGAGCAGGTTAACCTGGGCTGCCTTGCTACACACAGCTCCGGCTGTGCTCCTGGTGCTTTTTTATTGCTTTCTCTGCTCTGCAGGTGCTCACTGCTTGGAAAGACCATTGCTCCCTGGGAGCCCAGCATGGGAGAGCAGAGGTGGGATGTGGTACCTTGGAGGGACACTGCTGGAGGTAGTGTGGGCAGAGATGCTGCTGGGCTTTGGCCTATTCCAGACAAGTTACTTGCTTGGATTTGTGAACGTCCTGACCAAGTCAGCTGTTGCTACCCTGGTCACAGCCCATGTGCCCTCAAGATATGACACCAACCCTTAAAGCCAGTGGGAAATGGCTATCAGCTCCAGGAACACTGGGCAGACGTGAGATCTGAGCTAGGTTCCCACACCCTCAGGCTAATTCCCATCCCTTTTTCCCCCCAAGAACTGGCTTTGCAGGAGGGGAGAGCCAGGGCTGGAGGTGGGCAGCCCTGGGCATCGCTGGTATCAGCAGCCCCTCGAGGGTCCTTACCCAGGTGGAGGGTGAAGGCTGCCCACTGCCTGGCGCTGGCGATGAAGGCTCCCCCCTCAACAGAGAGGTAGCGGGTGCTGACGGTCTGGGAGCGCAGGCGGTTGAAGAGGGAGACTTTGGAGCCCGAGGAGATGCAGACTGTGGGGAGAGGTGGCTGTGTTAGCGCTTGCCAGGTCTGTGCATGGCTTGAACTATGGCTTTGTCAAGCCGAGGGAGGGCAAGTCTTGTTTACTGGTGTTACCCAGCCGGGCAGGAGCCAGCCCCCTCCCAGCTGCCCTTCTCTCTACGTGCCAGCCCAGCTGGGCTTTTCAAAGGTGCAGGTGAAGCCCACGGTGTGGGGAGCATGTTGGCATCAGGGCATTCCACATTGTGGTGGGTGAACCGTTTGGAATTGAGACATCAATATGTCCAGATACATCCTCTTTTGGGGGTGCCCATGGGCTTTGGGTCCATCCTGGACCACTCTGGAGCCAAGCCATGAGCACTTGGACAGCATCCCACCCTGGGCTCACACCCACCTTCCTCCCCATAGAGCCATCCCCATACTCACGGTCCGTGTTCTTCAGCGACTGCTTCTTCTGTGAGGGCTTGGAGATGACCTTGATCAGCTTGCTGTGGAAGGTGCCGATCTCCTGCCCATTGCTGAAGAAGAGCTTCAGGACCAGGCGGAAATGTTTGCGCTTGTCCGCGTCCGAGATGTACAGTGCCTTGGCACAGCCGAAGCCCTGCCAAGGGTAGAGAGGAGCTGCTGGCAGCTCCAGCCCAGCCCCACGAGCCTTCCTCACCCTCCTCGCCCTCCTCAACACCCCACAAGGACATAATAGTACCCTTTCAAAGAGCCCCGGGTTCATTTAAAGGGGGAAAAGACCAGAGATGTTATTACAGGTGGAATGAAGACCTGGGGATCGGCAGAGGCTTTATTTACACTGGGGGCAGAGAATTCCTCATGGAAATGAATGTTCACATGTGATTTATCCCACATAACATGAGAAATCGGCCTGGGTTTATGGTTTCTCCCCCCATCCTGGCTGATACGCTGTGCCTTAGCAGCAATGCAAGCACTGCAGACAAAGGCTCTTTTTGTAAGATTTCTGGCCCGACTCAGACCCCGTGCTCTTTGGGGACCCAGATAATGCTTTTTCTTCTTCTTTTCCCCCTATCCAAAGATGCCAGAGCTCTGCTAAAGCTCTTGAACTTTGGGATTGATCAGGGTGTTTTTTTGATGTTTATCTGCAAATGAAAGACTGGGCTTTCATTTTGCAATAAGCAGCAGCGCAGTTCATCGGGAGAAGGTACTAGGGCTGAGGGAGCTGTGCAGATTTTGGCAGCCTGCCTGCCTGCCACAGGGCCGTCGATCTGAAAAGATGGTGCCGAAGATAGACAGGGCTCTTGGCAAGGCAGGGGAGCCTGCCTGGCTGCTCGGGCTGCTGCATGTGCCACAGCAAGGTGGCAGAGCAGGCGGGGGCAGTGATGGCTAGGAAGGAAGGACCGCAACATCCTGAGGAAGGGGATGATGTGACAGTCCGGGGCATGGGGTGACACTGGGGACAGCCCAGCCCTGATGTGAGTGAGAGGGCTCACAGCCCCAGGGAGCAGCGGCATTACCTTTGCGTCTGGCTGCTCCTCAAAGCTGAGCTTCTGGGTCTCCATCAGGCTGCTGCCCATGCTGTCCAGCCCCATGTACCCGCACACCCGAAAACCCGCCTCTCCCAGGTCCCTGGCTGGAAGAGACGGGGAGAAGCACCCTGCAGCCCCCGCACAGGCATGGGCTCGGCTCCTCCTGGCGCGGTGGGTGGCCCAGGCTCCAGCCCCCGCTGGGTCTGGACCGGGGAGGGCTCAGCCTCAAGGGTGGAAAGAAAACTTTGGGGCAGGGGCAAAGATAAACTAAACTGGGTCACTCTCCCCTTTGCAGAGGCGCAGGGCAGCTCTCTGTGGCACAGGAGGAGAGGTCCAGGGCTGCTGCCGAGTTCTTACCTTTTATCTGGTCTTGCTTTAACTTCCATCCTGGTCCGCTCAGGTAAACGCAAGGTGGGGGGCAGAAAAACCTGCAGAGACAAGAGGGTATTTTCTTATGGCACTTCAGCACCCAGAAAAGGTGCTTGGGGGCAGCGGGATGGCTGCACTGAGAGTGGGGACCCTCACTGGGGCTCACTGGTGCCACAGCAACGCTGCACCTGGGATGTATGTGGGGCTGCAGGATGTACGTGGGGCTGGGGATCCCCAGGCTGGGGGGCGCAGGCAGGGCTGGCCGGAGGAATTGGGCTCTGCTGAAGCAGCTGCCTCAGCCTCTCTGCCCTCCACCAGCTGCCTCCAGCTGCAGAATCTGGCCCCAGCCCGGGGCACGCTGCCACATCTGTTAGTGCCAGTGGTAGCCATCAGCCCACTGGCCACAGGACAGACCCAGGAGGGGAGGACTGGGCACCTTGGCTGCCCCCAGCCCCGAGCCAAGGAGGGATCAGGCCCCCTGTCTCTGCCCGCCTGCCATGTGGGAGTTTCAGCAGGTCGGGAACAGAGTTTGCATTCACAGCCAGGTTCACAGCCCAACGCAAATAAATCTATAGCCAGGGTTTTGGAAACCTGTTTTCCTGTGTTTTATTTGGGTTTCCACTGTCTTTGCACTTGTGTGAATGGTGCAAATTCATCTGCTATTGGTACTGTGTAAAGCACTAGCAGAGAAACCACCAGTGCAGGGGGCTGGATATTTCAGAGCCCTAAAGTCCTGGGCATGGGTTTATTTAAACAAGTCATCCACAGCACGGGCCCCTGACTCCCACCACGAAGGAAAACAGGACCAGCACCTTTAAACTTTAACCTGGGAGTTCTGTGCTGGTTTTCTCTCCCTCTCCAGACCTGGCATCTGATTTTCATGCTCATCCTTTGCATGGGGTCTGCAGCAGGGGAAAGAGGCTGTGCCAAAGGCTCAGCGATATGAAGGCTTCCCTCCTGGCTGGAAGACCCAGTCCCGAAATACAACTTTTACTGGCAGACCAGCAGCCCCTGGCAGGAGACTGGCTGCAATGAGGACTTTGTAGGCACAGCCAGCCCAGCCTAGAGCTCTTTTTTGCTGGGGTGTGGGTGGGTTACGCCTTAGAGGTAGAGTTTGTCGCCTCATAGATATTCCACACTTGGTAATAAGGGAGGAATATTTATATATCACAAGGATTAATGGAGGATTAATGATATTACAGTGCCACAGTCTGACATCACTGCCCAGAAGTAGCAATTTTGGAAATTCAAGCCAGAACCTCAAAGTGTTTTTGCAGTGCGGGAAGGGTTTTCAAAAATAGCAGCTTTTTGGAGACCGTGGGCATTGATGGCAATGCCCCAGTCCCTGCTGTGGCCGTTCAGGTTTTAAGACAAGATTTCCAGAGCACTTAGAACACTAACCTTTCCTCCTCTTCATCTTTATAATTTCATTCTTGGGGGGTAAGATCTGAATAGTCTCTTTCCTTCTTTACTTCATCTTTCCAATCTCCAGCACTCCACGGGAGGAACCTAACCACTGGGAGTGTCTAACTGGGATGGATGCAGGTGGAGGTTAATATCTTTCTCGTGTTACTCAGTTCATGAAGACTAAATTATGGCCCTGGATGCAAAGAGGCTGTGAGTGGATGGTGAGGGGCTATGTCAAATCATTTGCTTCATTAGCTTAGAGAAATCTAGCATGGCTGAAATCGAGCTTTAGGTTGCTGGGTTTGGAAGCTGCTACGGGAGAAGATGGAGCGATCTCCTACCTTTTTTCATTGCCATAGGACTTCTGTGCGACTTTGGCGTGCAGTATCAGTACCGTCTGGTCTGCTGGCAGCTGCAGGTACCTCCGCACACCATCTCGAAGCAGGTTGGTTTGGTACAGGTTGGATCTACAAGACAGCGATCCCCCAGCGCTGCAACACCAGAGCCAGCTCCTTGCCTGGCCCTATGCCGAGTGGGGAGCCTGGAGCTCCCTCCCTGTCCAGCCTGATGGGGCGGCGGAGGTGGAAAGGCTTTCCCATCGGAAAGCACTGGAGCCTTCGCTCTAAGACCAGGGCTGGCGCTGACAAATACAAAGTTTGGATAACTGAATAACTGCTTCATCAGTTTTCCATCAAACACGCACAGGGCGCTACGTTGGTAGCACTGCACCACACATTTCTATGATTTCCAGCCCCATGCAGTGGTGGCAGTGCTCTAATTCTTTATCAGTTTGTTTTATCCACCTGATGTGCTTGTTGCTGTATGGCTTTTTTGTGAGTTGGGAAACGATGCTACGGAGCCCTGAGCGCAGCTGGGGAGCTGTCAGGCAAGGAGGAGCTGCTCGTCTGCTTCTGCGAGGGCTGTTGGGTGAAAATAGCTGCATTTTTCTCCAAGATCTAAGTAGTAGGTAGTTTTGCTGATTGTTTCTGCTCTATTAACTAGAAGGAGTTCCCATACACCTGACATTTACCTCTGCTTAGTAGGCTGGGCGTTAGCTGGCTAGAGGGAGATGAGGTGGGTCTGAGTCCGAGGTGCTCTGCTCTGCCACCTGGGACATGTGTGCAAGAACCGGGGGATAAGAACGGGGGGAGCTATGGGGTGTCTACTGGGGACAACTTCTGTGGTGCTGACGTGCTTTCAGAGGAGGTGAGACGACCCATCTGAAGAACACCAGCTCCTGCCCCTAAGCCCCCTGAGTACCTTCATCTGGATAAGAGGAAACCAGAGGAGAGGGAAGGGGTGCTGCCTGGGCAGGAGCCCCTCCTTGGCACATCTGCCAGTGTTTAGGGCATGGTAGCTGGGAACGCTCAAGAAATTGCTCCTACCAGGGGAACCCAGCCTGGTTGGTTATGAACAGGTTTTGACTTAAGCCTGAGCTCACTTCTTTCACGTGCTGAGCTCCCTTGGCTTGCTGCAAAGGGTTGTTCATGCCTGCTGGTATTTGCCAACAGCTCTGTGTTTCTGCTTGCATGCCCAGGGGATGTTTTTGGACCCACTTGGGTGAGCATCAGACCCAAATCAGATCCAGCATCTTCAGGAGAGAGAAAGCTGTATGGAAACTGGCCTCAGGCTCTGGCTCCTGAACCTCCTAAGGCTCCTGGGGGTCACTCATGACCTTTCCACACAGCAACGGCCTCCCATCAGAGACAAACAGCAGTGGCCAGAGAAGGCTGTGAAGTCCCAACCGCAGCTGCAAACACAGTCAATGAGAGAAAGCAGCCAGGGACTGTGGGCAGCACCTGGGGATGACTCAGAGAAGCAATGAGGATGCGGGGCATCAGCCATGGCCACCCAGGGAAAATCTTTCAGGAGGTGTGCAGCAGAACATCCCCATTAAATACAGCCTATCTTCCTCTTAAATAGGCTAGAAATGGGGAATAATTGAGGGCATAAACAACCAGATGTGTAAAGGGAGGTAAATCTGGTTCTGCCAAGCATCCTAAGGCAGGTTATGGTGAGCTCTTGCTGGGCTCAGTGGCCAGAGCAAGCTCCTAGGGAGAGAAGCAGCAAGCAGACATCCCAAGCAACCTTTTAGAAGAGTTCACCTGCCAATTCTGTTCTTCCCAGTGCAACACGTGTAGTTTAAAAATGCTGTGCCCTTTATAGCTTCTAGGATCCATGTTACAATTTGCTTTAAATGTATATCCCTTCACTTCCAGCTTTCCCATGTTGTGGATGAAGCTGGTGCTCTCCTGTTTGTGGAAGACAAACACATCTCCCATACACACAAATATTTACCCAGCGTCTCCTCTGGGTAGTCCCATGGGGACCTGATGTTTTGCACTCCATGGATTTTCTCATCGCTGCTCTGTTCGGTTATCAGCCAGGCGATACAATCTCCTGCCCTCCTTGTTCTCAAGTCTTTATCCTAGATGTGTTATCTGGATCACTAGCAAGCATAAATCAACAGAGCTCTGCCAAAATCAGATTTACAGCCAGTGCCAGTGTCACCCACAGCATGAGCTGCCTAGCTGTGTCTGGGAAATGAAGGTTTTACGGCCACAGCAAGCCCGCTCCTGACTGCAGAGCACACGCTGCCAGCACACGGCGAGGCAGAAGGAGCTTCTTCACCAGACAGACCCTCAGATCACCCTTGACAGCTCCCGTGCTGAGGCTGGATCTGTCCCCTCTGACCCTCCATCGTGGGGCTGGGAGACTCCTGCTCCAGCATGCTGCAGCTGAGCTTCACCAGCTGGTACCCCACCAGTGCCCGCTCCTGGGTGGGTTACTGAGCCTTGCTGGAAAGTTTCACTCCAGCCTTTCTGTCCGCTGAATGGTTTGTATCTTTGCACAGCCAAAGAGATCCTGTAAGGAAGTTATTTAATCTTTTTCTGTAATGGTAATCTGCAGCTGTCTCACTCTCTGCTGCCAAGCAATAGTGTGATTTCAGCTTTGATCCACCTTTGCTATTTTCCCCTTCATCTAAAAGCGTCATTTGGGAATCTCTTGCAAAAGTCTTTGGTTTTGGTGGTTTGTTTTTTTTGTTTTTGTTTTTTGTTTTTTTACAGAACTACTGATTGTGATCAGGATAAATGTGGAAACAGATTGAGTAAAAGGCTGTCCATCAGCCTAACCTTGGATATTCTTTTGCGCTAATGCACACAGTGAAAAATGAGTTTTGAACCTTGCTGGCTCTGTTCAGTAGCATTTCACCCCCAGTTTGTCAGAGACAACAGGCACAGAGCAGGGAAGAACCAGGCTGGGTGCGTGAATTTTTTCCTGGTGAGTCTCATCATTCAGTATTCAGTGCAAAATGAGGAGCATAGCTTTGGGTCTCAGCTGTGGGGACACATGCTCCATCCCTGTTTGTGTCACTTACTGGCACCAAAGTGTCCATCAGCACCCATCCATATAGCTTGGGATCTGCTGGGAAGCACCAAGCCCCATGGAGCTACTGGGCTAGCAGCCTGTCCCATTAACCCATTGGCAGAGTGAGGAACAGCCTGGTACCGAGGCCAGGCAGCAGCAGGGAGTGTTCAGGAGCAAACTGCCAAAACTTGTGGATTAAGACGTGTGCTGACAGCATGGCCAGCAGCAATGCCTGCTCTGCAGAGCCTCCTGCGGCACTGGCTCCGGGCAGGGCCAGGCTTGTGCAGGTATCACTGCTCCCTGCCATCCGTACGTAATACTAGAGGCACGTGGGTTACTGCCCAGAGCTTATTAAAGAGCATTCTGGAATAATTATCTATATACTATTTACTACTTAAAGTGGGAATGTGCATGCCAAAGGCAGGTAAACAGAGCATAGTTCTTCAGATTTGATCTCTAGCTGGGGGAACATCTACCTAAAAACTTGTTCTTTTTCTCTTTGTCCGTTCTCTGCAGCCATTGCCTTCCAAATTTTGGGGCTAAATTGTTTCAGTGACGCATTTCTGAACAGTGCTTGCCATTCTGCCCACGGAGGCGACCACCCAGCATCCATCATCTGGTTTAAATTTACCTTCAGAGAGTCAAAGGGCTATTGCTAAAGCAGCTCAATATACCCACTAGGCTCCTCCTGGCACCTACCTCCTCCTCAGGGTTACAGGGAATTATTCACTCCTTCTGACATTTATTATATTAAATTATTAAAATGCTTTGATTGTAGTGCAGTGTTAGTTCAGTGTCATGTTAGCAGCCCTGCACAGGCCGAGCTCTTGGAGCTCATGCTAAAAGCCTCCTTTTCAGAGCCTGAGGTCTCAGCTGGGACTGGGCTGCTCTCGCACACAGCCAGGCATTATGTGGAAGCAGGGGGGGAGCAAGGGGGGAACCACCACCTTTCTCCTACGCCGATTTTTGTAAGCCTTTCCCCCTCCCTGCTCAGCCTGGCATCACTTACCACCAAGGTTTTCCCTCGCTTTAGGTTGGGATGTGCCTCAGGGCTGCAAGTGTGCTTTGAGGTGCATCTCTGGGGTGGCTCTGCACTGGTGCTGGAGGTGGGAGACACCCAGGGCACCCGTGGGTATTTGCAAGCCCTGGCTGTGTTGCTGTGCCTTCTTCCATGGGAAATGAAGGAGAAAAAGGAGTGCCCTGTGTGTGAGGCACACAGCTGGACTGTCTTGTGAAGGGCTGTTTCATGTGGGCATGCAGGGAACCCAGGCAGGCACAGATGCTTTCGTAGGGTCAGACCCCGCGGTCACATCGCCGAGTTTAGGAGAGCTGATGTTTAACACACCAGCTGAAAACTACCCCTCGCCATCTCAGCAGTGAGCGTGGGGGGCATCACTCGGCGCTTTTTCCTGCCTCCAGCTGGGAAACACATTTGCTCCTTCCTTGGTCCCAGGGGGTCGGGCAGGGCTGTGCATCATGATGGCCGAGCACTGCAGCTCGGTGCACCCTGCCTTCCCACTCGGCTGCTGCCCTGCGCCGGCACCAGGCACGGCTCCTGCCTCTGGCACCAGCAGGGGAGAACCCAACCAAGGGGCCTTCCCCGCTCAGCCATCCCCTGCCTCTGGGTTGCACATTCCTGCTGAGACAGCCAGGCTCGTGGTGTGGGACAAATCCTGGTCCCCACCGCGCCTTCTGCTCTGCGAGGGCACATCAGGCCCGCAAGATGCTGCATGTGCACCCCTGGGCAACCGCCAGAGCAGAAAAAAGCACTTTTACAGGCACTGGGAGAAGCAAACAGCCTTCTGCACTGCTGCTTTCCACTTCACAGGCGTACAGCAGCTCTGGCGGCAGGGAAAAGGATCCGATTTTTTTGGTCCTCTGGGAATGAAAGTACCTGACTCAGGAGACCAACACACAATCCCGGCAGCTATTGTTTAGAAACTGGGTCTTCAAATCAACTCGTTATACAGGAACTTTTAACTCATGGTAACAGTGTCCCCAAGCACAGGTAACGCTGAATTCAAGCGCAGAGATTTAATTTGCTGCTTTCCCCCCCCAAAGGAGCTGCCGTTTTGCCTCGCTCAGGCCATGGCTGCCCTGCAGCTCACTGGGGACCTGCTGTCACAGAGGGCAATTGTTCTTTCCTCAGCTTGGGGAAACCAAATGTCCTAATAAAAAATATCCATTTTAGAGCTCTGGGTTATATTTTGTACAGAGCAGAGGAGAAAATGGGTATGGAGTCAATGCAATGTTTATGCAAAAGGAAAAGCCATTAGAAATCACAGAAATGAGAAGCCTGCAGTTTCTGGCTTCCCTCATTTTTCAATACCTCCTTTAATCCAGACCAACCCAACCCACAAGCCCTTGTATATGCATGGGTATTTATAAATCCTATATTTTCCTCACTGCACACACAAGTGAAATTCAGCCTTTTCTGGGCTTGGGGGATTTATCGACCACACCAACGGCAAACACCAGCCAAGGGCAGGAAGCACAAAAGCCCTGCAGTGGTGAGCTCTGCAGGGGACCGGGGGCCAGCCGGGGTGGGCACCCTGGGGGGGGGGGGCTCCCCAGCTGCCCTGTGCCTGCCCTAACACCCTCAAAACACCCAAGTTTGATCACGCTGTATTGGCTCATCTACTAGAAAATTCAGAGAATGTGGGTGATTTCCTGAAGTCTTCTCTCTGTTCCTCATGTTGGTGACTGCAAAAAGGAAAGTGCTGGTAAAGCACTAAACCACAGCCCTGCAAAGCACTCAAGGTGGTTCCTACCACCACTAGAGTGCTGAGAGGAGGTGGAGGGCTGGGAAGGTCAGTTCCAGGGTGTCTAAGAAGCCTCTGTTGATGATCTCCATCGCTACAGTTGGGCACATCAGTTGACCTTCTTGGAAGCTCAACCTGAGGCTCTACAGCCCGCAGAGCTCTGCTCTGCAGCCCCCTGGTTCGCACCCACCTCCCCACACTGCAGCCAGTACCTGCAGGGGCTCCTAAACTCAAAGGGATAGCAAATGTGGAGTCCCCTTTTTCCAGGACCTTCTGAGTTTATAGAGTTCCCAGGTGCACTCCCATAGCTGGGGAAGACGAGAGGAAAAGAAAAAAGGGGGGAAGAGGGAAAAAAGAAAAGGGAAAAAAGAAAAAGAGGGGAAGGGAAAAAATAAAAAAGAAGGGACAAAAAAGAAAAAGGGGCCGAAAACAGAAAGAAAAAGAAAAAAATGGGGGTGAAGCAGAAAAAAGAAGAAAAAAAAAAGGGGGGGGGGAAGGAAAAAAAGAAAAAGGGAAAAAAGAAGCCGCCCCTCCTTGGCCGCTCGCAGGGCCGGGCGAGTGCCCGGCAGCGGTGCAGAGCCCGGGGCCGCCGCACGCCGCTGGCCACCGCCGCTTCCACCTGCGCGCACGTCCCGCTCGCCCGTGGGCACCTGCACGGACACGGCCCGTGGGGCGGGGGGTGCCGCGGGCCCCCCAGCCGGGCCAGGCGGCCGGACCCCCCCTCCAGCGCTGCCCCGGGGCCGGGCCGGGGCGCGGCGGCCGTACCCGCCCCGCCGCCCCCCCCGCCCCCCCCCGCCCCCCCGCCCCGTTAAATGCCGCGCGGGGCCCCGCTGCCTCCCACCGCTGCTGCCGCCGCGCAGCGAACCGCGCCCGCGCAGCGACCCGCGCAGCTCCGCGCCCACCGTACCTGGCCCAGCAGCGCGGCGGGGAGCGGCTCGGCGGCCGGCCCGGGTGAGTGAGGGGCTCCGCGGGCCCCACCGCCCCTGCGGAAGGGAAGGGAGAAGGAGAGGAGGGTGAGGGGAGCCCGGCCCGGCCAGGTGGCGCTGAGCCGCGGTGCTGTGCGCGGCGGGGGCTGCGGGGGCTTTTCCTCGGCGTGGCGCTGGCAGGGAGGGGAGCAGCGGTCCTGGGCATGAAGAGCAGAAAGCAAAGCCGGGGCAGGGTGGGGAAGAGCAGAGCCTTTGCAATGGGGTGTTCCCCCAGGGCAGGGGCTGGGGCGCTCCCAGAGCCCCCACCTGTATGGCCTTGGCCCCAGCAGCCGTGCCAGTGGTTGCCCCCCCCGAGTGTGCGGGGCAGGGGGTACGCTTTGGAGAGGCAGTGGCAAGGCGTGGTACCCCGCATGGTACCCCGCTCTGCCCCTCGGTGCGCTGTGGAGGATGTAAACTCTTCCCTGTCGGGATGGCGCAGTTTGCAGGCTGCCTGCTCTGCTTACCTTTCGCCCAGCTTTCGGGCAGGTTCTTGCTTATACAGTCGAGGATTTCTTTTAGCAGAGAATAATAAAGTCTGGTACACCTGGGCAAGGTGTACTGAGCAATAGGAGATCGAGATCCTGCGAAAAGATAAGCTTAAAAGTGCGTCCTAAGTTTGTTATGCACCGTTTCCGCACGACTGGAAAATTGGGTCTGTGCATACTCATAAATATGTTTGCACAGGCTATCACCCACCTTTGGCTTATAATTCCAACCATTTCAGAGGGGAAAATTAGCTTTGGGCACTTTTGTTCCAAGCAATTACATGGGAAAATTTGTTTGGAAAATCAGATTATTCTGCAGTCGTCTTATTTCTGCTAACACGCAGCCACCTGAGATAAGTGGAGCTGAGCAGATCCACGATGTGGTGGTATGTGCTCTGCTGGGGTTTCCCCCCTCGTTTGGTGAGGGCAGCCTTTGCTGCGGTGCAGAGAGCCCAAATCCAGCCAGGACACAGGGCTCCAGCGCGGGAGCTGGTGTCAGTGGCGGCTGGCAGGGAAACGGGACTGTCCCGCTTTGAAGGAAGCCACCACGTGTGTGCAGGGGCTCTGCGGGGCAAAGGGGGCTCCAAAAGAGGAGCCTGTTCACACCCCAGCTCTGAGAGAAGGCACACAACTTCATCTCTTCTGCTCAAACTCATAGGATTTTTGCTTCACTGAAGCCCAGACTATTTATAAAGTTACTGTGAAGTCCTCCCTGTGGGACCCTCTGTAGCGTCTCTTGACAATAAAGATTATTTTTTTTATTTTTCCAAGAACAGGAGCAATTAATCGCAGGCAGTGAGCGTGCAGGTTCTCAGTAACAAGTAGAAACTGCATTTCACAAGCAGATTCTTGTGATCTCTGCAGGGATTCATTAGATTGGCATCTGATATCAGCAAAAAATGTGTGTGGGGAAATCTCCTCCCAGATCTCAGCCCTGATATTTGCCACCAGGATATGGATAAATTTGGCCTCATCTGAAATACAAATTCCCATCTGGAAAGCATGCAAGAGATCTTGGTGTTTGCAGTAAAATGACACTTTCCATCAAAGCAGGCGGGATATTGCTGCATCCAACTGGAAAAAGCTGTTGTTGATTTTTCTGGAAGTTGTAACTTTCTTTTCTCTTGAAGAATTAAAGAAATTTTACGTGATTAGTACAAGACGGGCTTGGGAGCTGCCTTTGTTGGCGACGGTAGCAAACAGAAAAGACGCAGCCAACAAGGCAGCCTGTTGTCGGCAATCTGCGGTCACAGAAGATGTTTGTGCTCCGATTGCTCATAACATAGCATTTTCCTTGAGGTTGGCATTAGGGGTTAAAGGTTTTCAAGAGAAGCCTTTGTTTAAACATCTTTAAAGTTTCCAATAGGGGCCCCTTTGTTCGCTTTTGGAGCAGTGTGCCTGCCTTGTTAAAAACTCAGCGCTCATAAAATGCCATTTACAAACGCTTGATGAATAGGGCTGAGACGTGGAGGGGGAGATAAGTAGCGTTTGTATCTACACACACATGTGAGTTACAGACAAGCCCCGCTGTGAGTGAATAAACGGGACCCAGAAAAAACACCGCAAAAGAAAAAAAAAGAAAGATTGAGTGGTGTTTATAGAGAAACTTAGAAAAATCAGCTACTCCCCCCAGAACCGGTGGGTCCCTCCTGGGCCAGATGTCACTCACGTCTCCTCCAGCTGTGCCAGGAGGCTGAGCGGCTCCTGCTGCTTGTCAGTGCCTCTCAGTAATCGTGTTTCCTCCACTTTGGGCCCAAACAGAAGCAAATTGATCACCTGGGCTCCGTGCTGGAAGGGAGCTGCCATAAGGGCTCCATTGAGCCGCCGGGCATGGGGACCTGGCCTCTGCGTTTTCTGTTACCTGCTGCGGGCTAGCGAGAGTCGCCCCTCTAGGGACTTGCAGCACGTATGTGCCTTTAGGTGTGAAGTAACATTTTTAGCACTTAGAAGGCCTGGCTAAATATAAAGGGGTTTAAACCAGCCCTGCTGAAGCAGGGAAGGGTATAGGCATGTGCTTAGGAGACCCCAGAGACTGGAGCACAGCTGCGGAGTGTTTCCACGCAAGGTGTCCCTGGGCTGCCGTGCCTGACTCTGTGTCTGAAGCAGCTTCTCAAGCAGCTTGCCCTTCCTGGCATTTTTTACTGGAGGACAGATCCATCTTCCCTAGCAACTTTCTGCCTTTGCCTGTGTGTCTTTGTCTGCAGGCTTCTGCTCTCTCGCCTTGCAAGCCCTTGGCTGCACACACGAGTCCATCACTAACCTGGTCCCTCTGGTGCCCATCAGGGAAATCTATAGGGATCAGCTGTGGTCCCTTGCAGAGAGGTGGCAGGAACTTGGTTTCTCTTCAGCCTTCCTGTCTGTGGGCTGTGTCATGCTGCTTTGGTGGTCGATTGCCACCGTGTAAGTTCAGCAGTCTTTGAGTTATAGTCACTGGACCCGTAGGAGTCCGTGGTCTATGGCAGGAGTCAGTAGGGGCAGATCTGTTGATGGCAGAGGTAACCCACTATATAAGAGCCTGTGTCTTGGCTGGAAAATTAGCAGGGTCCACAAGCTGAAAAAGATAGAACCCCCCTGCCCTTGGGTATTCACAGCTCCTACACTTGCAGCTGGACTTGAATGGCTTCCCCAAAGTGTCACATTTGACACTCCCCTCGTTCTTTTTCTCTTTTTGCAGCATCTTGCTTTGGCTTTAACAGTACCAGCCAGGACGAGACTGACAAAACACGCTGGTCTGCGCTCAGATGCCAAGTAGCAGTCTCACTGCTGGTCCTCCATTTTGCTCTCCCTGTCATCTGCTGAACCTGTGTGTCAAGCAGATGATGGGCTGAGAGCAGCTTCCCCATGCCCATGTTCCCTAAAGCATGGCTGGGCATCCCCTCATCTGTCCGGAGCGCCCTTGTTTCACCCTGGCCAGCTCTGTGTCCTCATCCTGGGATGCAGGTGGGAGAGCCAGCTGTGCCACAGACTTCCCACAGCCTTGAGCAAGTGGCTTGGACTCTCCTCCTGGTCTCTGGTTCCTCATGCCATGATGTAGGACTCTTCTTGGAGAGTTTCCTGAGGCCTGAAAGCCTCAGTGAAGTGACCTTGGACTGTTCCCTGATCTCTCTTGGAAGCACAGACCTTGTAGGCACCTTGGCGACGACTTGGTCAATGCAAGAGAGTTGGGTGATTTCAGCCAGTTGCTCACAAGTTGACCAGAAAGGGCTAATCCCACATAGGGGTGAGGTTGAGGACAAGTGCTCCTCAGCCATGGCCTCAAATGCTGCTTTGAGCCCCTGGGAAGGTCTCACAGGAGGTTTCCATGCAGCATTCGAGTGTGCTGAGGAGGCCAGGGTGACATGCAGGTGCTGAGGCACAGGGTCCCCAAGGCATCTGCTCTTCAGTGTGGGAAGAACCAAGGCCACAGGCTGCTGCCCACGCTGAAGATCTTCTCTGGTGCATCTCCCGTGGGGAGAAGGCATCCCAGTCCTGGGACAGCAGGTCTTCTGCTGTCAGAGGGATGTGGTGGCTGTGAAGTTAGGTGGGAGCAGTTTCCTGTGCTACCTTTGGGGTTCTCCCTGTGAGAAGTATCAACCGGCTTGCTTGTCTGTCCTGAGGAGGGATGAAAAGTCTCCACATGCTTTTCTGCAGCCACCAAATGCTCCTCGCTTTCTGTTATTTCAATTAAACACATAAGCAGGATGGGTAGGATAAAGGGGAGAGGCACAGGAATATTCTCCTGGTGTGTTTTCTTATGCCAACACATTGACTCACGTCTCCAGAGTGAGAAATATGATATAAAGATTTAGAGAAGGAGGTCAGGCAATGAATCTATGATTGCGGGGCTGAAATAGCAGGCGTTCTCTGTGGTTGTCTGTGCCGTGTAAGCTTGCTGGAGGTCAGCTGGGGATATTGGTCCCAGCAGATTTGGGAGACGGATGTCCTGCTAGTAACTATCAATCTCATTGCTTAGAGATACTGGCTGTGCTGCGTCAGGAGCTCAGCTGCCAGACTTTGCACCAGCCCAGGAGCTGCTCTGGGCCATTTCTCTTTCCTTTGTGGTTGAACACGCATATTTCTGCTGAAAAAAATGCTAACACCTTCCTCCTGGAATGAGAACTTGGGCAGTGGATTGCTGCCTCAGCTTCTGGATGGCGCAGACCTCCTTCCCTACAAAGTCTGGTCTCTCAGCCCAGTTCAGCTGTCCCCCAGGGGCCTGTTTGCAGAAGAGCATTTGCTTTTTAAAGAGAGTCAGTAATATGGGTCTTTTACCTGTTGATCGCTCTTCATCAAAGTCTAAAAGTATTCCAAGATCCCTCCAGTTTTGCTTAAAATACCAGTTAGGAGCAGGGCTGAGTTTGTCAGTCATGCAGCTCAGGAGACAAGTGCAGCCTGAGGGCTTGAGCGGGACAGAGAGGAACAGAGTAGGAGGAACCTACTCAGAGGAACCAGCAGTCCTGACATAGGAGCCACCTGTTGACATGATTAGTTGAACAAGGGGAATTGGCTGACCATGTTTTCCTCTTGGCTAGATCTTTAACGCGTTCTTTGAAAGGCCATGCTTAATTTGCAAGAGAATACGGCATTTATTCTTGGCAGCTGTTGCCACAGCAGCCCAGGTACAGCGTGTTTCAGTGCAGAGGCTGGCTGGACAAGAGGCTTTGCTCCTGGTTGAGCTGCAGAGCACTGGGAGGTCTTTTAGAGATAGATTGGTGGCAGAGAAAGACCTCATGTTCTGCCGTGGAGAACATCTGAAAGGGGATGCTCTGTCCATTGCTATGCCCAACATTTCCCTCGCAAGGGGACTTCTTATGTCATCTAATAATATAAACCTGTTGGGACGTGTGTGCTAAGTCCATGAGCTGTGAGGCAAGGACATCTGTCACTCAGCCTGCAAATGGACCTGAACAAGAAACCCATCTTCCTCCTGCCCTCGCTGTGCATGTGTTAATCATAGTGAGTGCAGGAGGGGGGGCCCATAAAACAGGGGATTAGCTTCTTTGGGGAGCAAACGGAGAGAAAAAAAGAAGTAATTTCTACATCCAGCAAAGTCTTCCTGTTACGGCACTCCTGCTGATTCGCTCCTGTTGAGTTTGGAGCCATGATGTGCTGTTTGAGAAATACAGCCTTGTTTTTCAAACAACATGTCCTTCCAGGTGGCGTTTGGCCCAGTAAAGCTGCCACAGTGTTGTAACCAGAGAGTACTGCAATGTCCTGGAAAGAGTCTGCTCTTGTTCTCCCACATGCATGTTTGGGAAGAAACAAGGACACATCAGTCCTTAAAAAGGGGGGGAAACCCCTATTTTGGGCTGGAAATTAATGTAATTTCCCTGGTCTCCGTGTGCTTGTGCTCCCTGACTCTTACTTGCTCTGGAAACTGCATTGGTATGCTCTCTTGTGGGATTTGCAGCTCATCATCGAGCTGCTGTGGAGGATGAGCATTGAGCTGCTGGAGCTGTGGTTGAGTGCAAGGTCAACATTGCCTGTAAAATGGTCCTGAGGGTGGATTCAGTGCTCCTGGGCAGCAGAGGCACTGCTGAGAGCCGTGCAGCTGCGGGCAGGGAGCGCCCTGAGATTGTGGATTCTCCTGGGGGAAACCAACCTTTGGACAACCCTCCAGGAGAGGGTGGATCCAGCTCCAGGGCTACCCCGAGCCTCATCTGTTCACATGGCTTGAGGGTCTTGCAAATATGTGGACAACGTGCCAGCAGTCCATTGGAGTATCCACAGCAAAATCTGACATCAGGAGGTGCCTCCAGGTTGATGTTAGTTGTCTGCATCTCTTCGGGTAGCTCTGGTTGCTTTATTGTGCCCTGTGCCTGGGGCAAGACACACTTTGGTCATCCTTTCTTGGTCCCACATGCCCTTTTTGCGCAGCCTGTCTCCTGGGCATCGACCTGAAGGAGGACTTGCTGTCCTGCTGAGGTCATGAAGATTTGTCTCCCCAGCTGCCAGCTGGAGGCCAGCTCATGCTGTCTTTCTGCTGTTGCCCTGGTAGGACTCTGGTGTTACAAGCACAGGGAAACTGCGTCCAGGCTCCTGAGCCTGTTTGGGGTTTTGGTTTTGACTCTTTCATCAAGTAACAGTGATGCGGGGGTTGAATTATGGCCTGCCAAAACTGCCTGGTTGGGTCTTTGCAAAGAAAAGCCCTGCAGAGCAAAACAGGGTACATGGCAAGGCAGGTGAGTCTCAGGAACATTGTGTCTAGGGCTGCTCTACCATCAGCCAAGGTTTCAAGCACAGAAATGTGTTATCAGCTGGTACCGTGGGGCATCAGTGCCATGCACTCCTGCCATGCATGTCCAGGTGTGCTATGCGTGCTTCCTCCTGTGCACGGGCACGCTGCATGGGACAGCCCTCCGGCTTTGCACGTGTTTGGTAACAGCTTGGTCAGAGGCTGTTCCCTTCTCCTTGCAACGCATGGTGATCCCTTGTCCTGGCTTCTCGCAGGGTCTGGAGCCAGGGCAGAGCTGCTGCTGCTGCTCCCGTGACGTGCCAAAAGCCTGCCAAGGCCAGGCAGGTGGCTGGAGTTGTGTGTTTTGTGCCATGAACAGAAATCTCAGCTAAAGGCTGATGTGCCTGGATGTATGAAACCCTGCATGTGGTTGTACCTGAGACCTGGCTCATGACTCCACAGTCATGGTCCGCAGCCTGCTTTCCTCCTCCTGACACTGCACTTGGGACTTTTCCTGGGCTGTGAATGTACTGCCACCTCCTGAACCTTTCATCTCTTCTCTCCATCTGCTTCATCCCCTCTACAATTCAATATATAAAGCCCCCACCCCTGTAACAATGAGGAGGGCAGAGAGCCGGCTGCATCCCTCACCCTGCTCCCTGCCATGCCCTGTCCTTTGGGCTTGCCCAAGGGAGGATGGACCCAGGTCTGACCTGTGCAGATGAACCAGAAGAGGAATATTCAGAGCATTTCTGTTAACCTGTAGCCAGGAGAGAGCTGCCAAGGAGGCTGCACTGAAACCCGAAGCGGCTGTTTTTCCCCGAGACTCAGCACTTGGCAGGGAGAGCAGATGATGGACAAGTGGTGGAGCAGGGAGGGAAGCAATGCCCTGGGGGGTGGCACTGCTGGTGGAGGTGCCTGGGGAAGGCGTGCTGGCTTACCTGTTTGACTCTGGGGATTCATCTCCGTGTCCGCCTTGTCTGAGATCACGAGGAGAGTCAGGTGGAAGCTGGGTTCACGGCTGACTCTTCTGTCCTTACGTGTGGCTGTTCCCTTGGTCACCCTCTTTGTGCCATGTACCGAGCATCTCCTTCAACAGGGACAAGCAGTGGCTGGTTTTCCCCTTGCGTTGCTCAGAAAAGTCAGGAGATGCTCCAAGTGTCTGTCTCAGCTCAGCCGCTGCAGGGTTTGGCTGAGCCAGTCCAGCCAGCAGCACTCGCCCCGCCTGGACCTTTTTTCCTTTATAGCTCAGTGTTATCTCAAGGTCTCTGGTGTTGCAGCCGGCGCTGTGTTTGCTTTTCCTCGCAGCACCTGCCTGCCAGCCGGTCACTTCCCACCCATCTCCCTCCTGCTCCTGCACGGTAGCAAGGGGCTTGTGGGGGTGTGGGACCCCTTGGGGTGGGGGGAACCCCTCCACGGGGCTACAAGTCAGCCCCAGTGCTGCCAGCCCCAGGGGAGTCAGGGCAGTGGGTAGCAGGGAAGCTGCCCAGCGCAGCATGGTGGGAACGATACTTGGGGGCATCTGTCCCATCACCTTTGCTTCCCTGTCCCTATCAGCCTTGCGGCTGGGGCAGAGCTGGGCATGATACTGAAGTAAGGGTCTGGGGTGCTGTCACAGCGTGGGTCTCTGCTGCCAGGACCGGTGCTGGATGTATGGCGGACCCTGCCCTGTCCTGGCAGCATCAGCCCCTCCAGCTGTGGAGAGTGCCAGGACTTCATCCAAAGCTGAGATGCTGTTAAAAATAGATCAGTTGTGAAATGGTTTTCTCCTCCTTGGTTCCTGGCCCAAGAGCTCATTCCTCTCTCTGGCTGGCTTTGAGGCTCTATGGATGCTGTGAGACGCAGGCTGCGTACCAGCCTGCCATTGCAGGGAGGCTTGGAGTCTGGAGAGCTGCAGAAATGTTATAGGTGGCATAGCTGTCCCCAAAATGTTTAGTGGTTAGTGAGTACTTTCTCCCCAAAAAAGCATTGCTGGAAAAAGAATCTGCTAAATAAATGGGGAAACGAAGCTGGGGTAGGAGAGGCTGTTTTGCTCCTCCGCTTGCACATGGTGCTTTTGTGAGTGGGCACAGGTACCTGAGCACTGCTGGTCACAAAGTGATGCTTTTCTTAGCCCTGGGGCTTCCTAGAAAATGCCTGCTAGGCTGCAGCCTCCCCTCATCTCCACAACCTGGAGCGATCCTGCTGGCCCCTCCACTGCATGGCTGTGCCGGAGCTCCCGATGCCCACTGTGGAGCCACTGTGTCCCGGGCTGGCTGGGTTGCTCGTGCTCCCTGGGAAAAGACCATGTCTCTCACTTTGAGACTGGTATTCTGGATCCCAGTTTCCTCTTGTAGCCCTTTTCTGTCCTTCTAATTCTTAAATATCATTTTTCAGGTGTGAACACTGAGTCTGGAGACAATTTTAAGATGCAGCTGTGAAACGTATTATCAGTGTCCCTGCTATCAAATACATGAGGTTCAGGGCTGCACGTAACTACTGAGCAATTAAATGGCAACCCTGGTGATGAATTACAGCTGAGACCTCCTGAAGCTAAATAAATATCAGCCGATAACTACTGATAAAATTAATTTCTCTGTGCTTTTTTTAAAAAGCACCCTTCCAGTATTTGTGGCCAGTCTTGGCGCTGCACATCTCCTGGGGGAAGCTGCATTAACTGTGGCATTTCCCCGCCCCACCCCCCCCCACCCCCCCCCACCCCCCAGCACCTTGGCTTTCCAACCAGAGCTGGAATAAAAATAAACCAAATAAATCCATGTCCCTGCAGGAGCCAGGCAAGGGCAGGGAAAGGCAAGGCAAGGTAACACAGAGGTGGGCAGGGAGGGAGACAAGTGGCAAGCTGAGATTTTGGGTAACTGGTCTAAATATCTTTTCCCCTAACTATCCCGCCTCAAATGCAGGAAAAAACTGGTGGGGGGCAGAGCATCCTTCAGAGAAGCCAGCAGGATGGGGAGAGCTGCAAAGCGCTGGTGACAGAGTGATGAGGTTCCCGGTGGTGTGGAGAAGGCAAGCAGCAGGCTGGCCGCGCCGGGGGCAGCGGGTGCCCATCTGTGCCAGCAGAGGCTTCTGGTCTCCCAGGGTAGCTTGGAAAAAGGCAGAAAAGAAATGTATGCGGGTTCTTGGAAAAATGATCTTTGCCAATGACTTTGGGAGACTTCTGAGCAGGTTTTGTCTGGGGGCTTCTCTTCCCATGTGGGGGGAGTGTCGGGAGGGCTGGTGCTCTGCATCCCCGGGTGCAGCTTTCCCATTCTGGCTGGCTGTGGGGAGCAGCTGCATCGCCAGTGAAAAAGCATTTGGCTGAACATCCCCTCCGCCTGGTGTGCAAGTGAAAATAAGGCTTGTCCGATGGCCAGCTCCACCCAGAGCAGAAAATCAGACCCTTTGGCAGATCGCTGCTACTGTAATGAAATGTAGCTGTGCTGAGACTGCCAGTCCTTGAATGGGAAAAGTTCCACGTGGGTTCAGAGACGTTTGGGGATGGATCTGTCAGAACTGCTGCTGCTGAGGGTTTTTGGCACTGCCTGGGGACACCCACCGCAGTGGCTCAGCCCATCCTCAGCACTGATTGCACATTGTCTTCTCCCTACAGCGAGTCCTCCCAGGCCTGGAATTGTGTGGTATCACAGAGCCATGATGAAGCTCCTGCCCGTTGCCCCTCTCCTCCTACTTCTCCTGACGACACTGGAAGCCAGACCAAAACCTGCAGGTGAGCTCTGGCCGGTGGGGATTGCTTGGAGGAGAGAGAAGTGAGAGCGTCAGGGCAGTGAAGCCCTTGGAGGACTGGTTGCTGCTTGGGGTGGGTGGACCTGATGCCTCTTACTTGGAGGCATCCCTAGGAGGATGGAGGATCCCCCCACATGGTGACCCAAAATTCCCAGCACTGCCCAGGGGAGTGTGAGCCCAAGCCTGGCCCCAGCACGGTGGGTCTCATGCCACTTGCTCCGGGCACGTCCTCAGCTTTGACAGAGCCCAGCTCAGGGCTTGTCACCCTCCTGCGCGGGGGCTCCCGCCTTGGCAGGAGGCACAGCTGTGAGGGATAACCCCCTCCATGTATGGGTCTTCTGACAGGGGGGACAAAGCAAACCCCAGGGTACCAGCCTCTCTCCTCCCAGGGCAGAGGGAGCTAAACCAATTCCAGTTTAAAAACAGTGAAGGCACTGGACGGAGAAAGAAGCAGGTATGTCTCGGAGACCTTCAGAGCAGTTGAGATGACAGCTGGGGTCTGGGCATCATCCCAAAGGGACTCAGAATGTTTGCTTACCGTTAGGGCCAAATTCTCCCAGGCTTGGGTATGCACAAGCCAAGCAAAATATGTTTATTGGTGTTTCACTTGCTAAACACTTTCCTGGTCTGCACTGGAAGTAGCACCCATATGTCCAAGAGAGGCTCTTTGGCTCGATCCCTGCCACGTGCACGCCCTTAGCTGTGCTTTTCACCGTCTCATTTTCTGCCCTTAAAAAAACCAAAACAACAAAGCAAGCCCTGGTTTTAGGCAGAAACTGGTAAAATGCAGTAAAAACTAGGGGAGGCTGGAGCTGCGGGGGGAACAGAAGAGCTGCCCAAAGCAATATTTTCCTGCATGGCACAGAGGTCTGGAGCAGGAGCTGCGGCTTGCAGAGGACAGCCCGAGGCATTGGGCTGTTTTACACTTTAATGCTCTGATTTGTTGTAGAGATCAAGACGCTGCTGCCTAAACCTGTGCCTCAGCCTTGCCAGGGTAGATACCAACAGGCAGAGGCATTTCTGCAGCCCCTGGGGCTGTCGGCTGTAGAAATACAGGGAGCTGGAGCTGGGTCTGGCTGCAGGGACACTACTGGGGAGGAAGGGGACACTGTCATTTCCCCACAGCCTCATGGCCAGGGCGTGTCTCCCCAGCCTGTCATCCCTGCTCCCGCTCTGCTAGCACCCTCCATGGATTTATCTGGCAGTGGGAGGGTGCTGGTCTGTGAGGGCTGCCTGGACATACCCTCTCTTTCCCCCACTGAGCATCCTCAAGCCACTCAGCAGGGATGTCTCTGCTCCCAGCCCTGCTTCCCACAGGTGGCTGTGAGGCTGAACTGTCTCTTTGTCCCCTTCCAGCCCTGAAGTGCAGGACGGGTCCCCTGGACATCGTGTTTGTGATCGACAGCTCCCGCAGCGTGCGCCCCTTTGAGTTCGAGACCATGCGGCGGTTCATGATAGACATCATCGGCAGCCTGGACGTGGGCCCCAACGCCACACGGGTGGGGGTGATCCAGTACTCCAGCCAGGTGCAGAACATCTTCTCCCTCAAGACCTTCTTCACGCGGGCGGACATGGAGAAGGCCATCAACAGCATCGTCCCACTGGCCCAGGGCACCATGACGGGGCTGGCCATCCAGTATGCCATGAACGTGGCCTTCACCACGCAGGAGGGCGCGCGCCCTCTGCACAAGAAGATCCCCCGCATTGCCATCATCGTGACAGACGGACGACCCCAGGACCGTGTCACTGAGGTGGCCACCCAGGCCCGGAATGCTGGCATTGAGATCTATGCTGTGGGCATCCAGCGGGCTGACATGAACTCGCTGCGAGCCATGGCCTCGCCGCCGCTGGAGGAGCATGTCTTCCTGGTGGAGTCCTTCGAACTCATCCAGCAGTTTGGGAAGCAGTTCCAGGACAAGCTCTGTGGTGGGTGAGAGCTGCGGATGTGGGTTGGCAAGGGCAGCGCTGGTGCTCCTCAGCTGGGCTAGAAGGTGACCTTCAGAGGGGTGTTTTGGGGTGGCTGCTCTTGCTAGGAGCAGCGTGGACAGGGAAGCAACCTCCCTGGTGAGGTGCTGGGACAGGTGGCCGTTCACCTTTCCTGGAGCGAGATCAGGAAAGCTTTGAAAGCATTTGCCAGTGGGCGCTCTTCTTCACCCGTGCCTGGTAGCTCTGCCCCAAGCCAGGAGATGATGGGAGTATTAAAGAGCAGGAAATGTGGAGCTGGTTTTCCTGGGTGTGACAGGGCCAGGTGACACGTCCCAGAGCCCTGTACGCCTTTCGACGTGGCTCTAGCAGCGTCTCCTCCCGTGCAGACACATGCGTGGCATCTGCTGCATGCACATTTGTGTTTAATAACACGCTGGGCACATGGGGCTGCTGTGCAGTGTCCAGCCGGTCTCGGCCAGGAGCCAGGAGGCTGGTTCGCACCGTGGCTGTGCTGGCACAGGTCGGGAGCTTGCAGGCTGGGACCTGTCTGTCCTTCGTCATGCTGGCAGGCTTTGCCAGAGACCTGGCACTGCAGCAGACTGGCAAGGCTTTGCTTACGTGCTTCAGCATCTGCTGAAGGGCAGAAGGCAGCTGCCAGCCTCATTTAGGCAGCGTTTGCTAGCCGGGGGCTCCTGGGTGCCTGCAGGGCTGCCTTGGAGATTCTCTGCTTGCTGGGGCGCAGGGCTGAGCAGATGTTGTCCCCTGGGGACAAGTGCTCCTGCACTTGGTACCTTCGCTTACAGCACCCTGCCCGCCGCCTGCCTGCCCCGGTGCCCCCTTCCCAGCCGGCTCTGCGGGCTCCTGGCTGCACGGACACAGACCTGGCTCCTGTAGCACGTTCCTGACGAGCTCAAGCTTTTGCTTACTCAGCTCAAGCTGTCGACAGTACCAATTAATACCGAGCTTTGATTTAGCACTTGGGTAGACCAGAAAGCCGAAGCGGTTCAGAAGCCTGCCCCGCACAACATTCATGTCTGTGCACTGGAAATCAGTGGGTGAGCGCTGGGGCTGGAAGGGCAGTGGCACTGTGGGTCATCCCAGAGGCTTCGGCTACAGGGACGTGGCACATGCTGGAGCTGCGGTCCCTGTGCATCCAGCGTGCCTGTGGGCTGCTTTGATGCCCGTTCTGTCTTGCAGGGGTGGACGTGTGCATGGAGCAGGAGCATGGCTGCCAGCACAGCTGCATCAGCACCCCCGGCTCCTTCTACTGTGAATGCAACCCAGGCTACAGGCTCAACGTCGATGGAAAGACCTGTTCCCGTAAGCCCCCTTTTTTAATCCTAACTCTTGTAGAAGGCTTGTGGTTGCAGGTGTCACAGAGGGAAGCTGAAAAGCAGCAGAGGACCCACTGAGGCCAGCAGCAGCCTCGGTGCTCTGTTCACTGGGCTCGCCGCCTGCCGGGTGTGTACTGACTGCGGACACATGGCATTGCTGCATCCTGGTCACCTTTCAGGGGTGGGACACTTGGGGCTCTTGTGGGCACAACCAGCTGCCTGTCGCTTGAGGGGGCTTTGGGCAGTGGGTACCAGAGGGTGCACATCCCAGCCACCGAAGTACATGGTGTTTTGGCCCTGTATGTTGAGTGCAAAGCTGTATTAATTGGTCTGGCCACCAACCCAGGACTTCTCCTTCTTGCCTAATGGCGCTGGGAGCTGCTTTGAAGCCCTGGAGCGGTCTGCTCGGCTGCCCCAGGGAGGCTGGGACAGGAGGGTGATGGGTGTCCTGTTCCACCGCAGCCATCGATGCATGCGCAGACGGGAGACATGGCTGTCAACACCAGTGTGTCAGCACTCGTGGGTCATACCTGTGCCAGTGCCGTGCGGGTTACTACCTCAGCCAGAACAAGAGGAGCTGCTCTAGTAAGTGGCCATCTCCCTTGCTGTCCCTTCTTCATTTGCTTCTTTTCCCCTCTCCTCTTGTCTTTCCCTGTCTGCCCACCCCTCTCCTTCTCTCACCAGTGATCGATTACTGCAGCTTCGGAAACCACAGCTGCCAGCACGAGTGCGTGAGCATCCCCAACGGGCACTACTGCCGCTGCCGCAGTGGGTTCACGCTGCAGCCCGACAGCAGGTCCTGCAAGGGTACGTCCTGGCACGGTGGCACGGCACAGGCTGCAGTGTATGGCAGATACCTGTATGTCCTGCCCAGTCCCCAGGGGAGGGGCTGTTCCCGGACCACCCCACCTGAGTGGGGATAACCCTGTGCCCTTGGCTTGTCTTCCAGCCACTGACCTCTGCAACGGGGTGGATCATGGCTGCGAGTTCAAGTGTGTGAGCACGGAGGGCTCCTACCGCTGCGTGTGCCCCGAGGGCCAGCAGCTCCAGGCTGATGGCAGGGCGTGCAGCAGTGAGTACCGGACACGGCTCATGGCATCCTCGCTGTCTGGCAAGGGCTTACCTGAAACTAGGCAGGGGGTCTAAGTGGGACTTGGAGCTGGCTTGGAGGAGGATGGAGAGCTGGCCGGGCTTGGGGGAGCACCCTGGATGCTGTGGGGATGGGCGTGCGCTCATGTCCTCGGTGACATGGCCCAGAAGATGTCACAGGAACTTTGAGGAAGGGTTCAGGAAAAGGGAGACCTAGGAAAGACTTTCAGGGGACACTGCAGTGGCAGTGGAGGGTTTTGGGCTCAGACCCCTGGGTGTGCTTAGCCCTGCTTCCCAGCCTCAGCCTGGCTGCAGTTCCAGGGGGTCCACATGGTGTCCTGAAGCCCACAGCTCTGCCCCAGCCCTGGGCGTCTTCACTCCGATGGTGCCCATGGCCAGGCTGGTCCCTTCTCACCTTCCCCCTGTGCCTGCAGAGTGTGGGGCTGGGCACATCGACCTGGTGATGGTGATTGACGGCTCCAAGAGTGTTCGGCCCCAAAACTTTGAGCTGGTGAAGCAGTTTGTGAACCGCATCGTGGACCTGCTGGAGGTGTCCCCCCACGGCACGCGGGTGGGGCTGGTGCAGTACTCCAGCCGCGTCCGCACTGAGTTCCCCCTCAACAAGTACCACAGCGCAGATGAGATCAAGAAGGCAGTGATGGAGGTGGAATACATGGAGAAAGGCACCATGACAGGCCTTGCCCTCAAGCACATGGTAGAGCACAGCTTCTCCGAGCTGGAAGGTGCCAGGCCTCTCTCCCACAACATCCCCAGAATCGGGCTTGTCTTCACGGATGGGCGCTCCCAGGACGACATCTCCGAGTGGGCCAGGAGAGCAAAGGAGTCAGGTGCGGGGGGTTGGGGAACCCCGACTTGCAGTGCTTTGGGCATCCCAGGGTGGTTCCTCAGGGTGGCTGCTCTGGGGGAGGCTGCAGCATCCAGCCTTGGGATGCTGCATCGCCTGGTCCACAGAGGCAGACCTGCCTCTGCCGTGGTTGCAGGGTGCTCCAGGTAGCATCCTTTGTGCAGCAGCCTGCACTGCAGTGGTGCTGCCGTCCTCCTGCCCGTCCTTCCCAAATTCCTGCCGTGTATTTGGGAAGCCCAGGGGAAATCCTGCATCCCCAGCCTTGCTCCCTCTGGGCTTGGGGCTGCTTGATGCAGGGTGGCCAGCACAGTGCTCAGGATCTATCCTTGCCACACAGGGATCATCATGTTTGCTGTGGGTGTTGGCAAGGCTGTGGAAGAGGAGCTGAGAGCAATCGCCTCTGAGCCAGTGGAGCAGCATTTCTCTTACTCAGCAGACTTCACCACCATGACCCACCTCGTGGAGAACTTCAAGCTGAACATCTGCCCAGGTGGGTGCCCCTGGCCACAGTGGGTGGGCTCACCCGAAGCCTGGGGGAGCCCTCTCCCCACAGAGCCAGGGGGGTGGTTTGTGTGTCTGTTGTCCTGCATCATGTACCCCAGGGCTGGGGTGAGCTGGCATGAGCCTAGGTTGCCTCTGCATCTCACCAGCCTGTGTGGGTATAGAGGTGGGTCTCAGGGAAGGATTTGGAAAAGGAGAAAGTGGAGCTGGGACTTTTAATACAAAAGTATTAATGTGAGCAGCCACCCCAGTGCTGTTGCATGGGCAGAGGTTGCACTCTGCCTTGAGGGATGCTGCCCCAGCTCCGAAGATGGCCTGTCTCTTTGTGCAGACCTGTGCTTCTGCTGCTGCCGGGTGCAGGAGGACCAGGGTGGGTTACTGTGATATCCCTGCCCTGGGGCAGGCTGGGGTTCCCCAGTGCCCTTGGGACCCCTGCAAGGCTGCAGACATGGGGTCAGCATGCTCCCTGCCACCCTGGGCTGAAGGCAAAGTGAAGCTCAGCACTGGCTGTCCTTGGCACACTGTGACCATGAGTGTGGCAGCCCTGTGAGATGCCTGGCAGTGAGCTTGCTGGGCTAGCACTGATGCAGCCTGGCAAAAAAGGAGTGAGGCTGGAAAAATAGAGGAAAATCAGAGGGGGGATAGCCCCGAGGCTCAGGTACAGCCCTGGTGGGTGGCTGTAGGGATAAGGGACTCGCGCTGTGTGGGAGCAGGGGAGAGCCAGGCACTGTGGGGCCATGACTCTGACTGCACCCAAACCCCCATGGTCACAGAGGAGGGCAAAGGGAAGACGGAGATCCGCAGCCCATGCGAGTGCGAGGCACTGGTGCAGTTCCAGACAAACACTGTGGCCATCCTGCAGAGCCTGACTGAGAAAAATATCCTTTGGGGTGATGCCTGGGTTTGCTGGGGTGCAGGGCAGCCTGGGGACAGACTGCACACGGGGAAGGGAGGGATGGGTAAATGGGAGCAGGAAAAATTTCAGGCTCCTTCAAGGGGAAGAAGCCCTTGGCCCACCGTTTCCTTAGCACGTTCACTTGCTCAGATGACAGCCAGACTCGAAGACTTGGAAAAGCAGATCACCAACAAGAAGTGATCCTTGCAGAGGGCTGCAGCGGTTGGATGGGACAGGGGGATGTACAGTAGCTATATGGCATTGTTATTGCTAGGTTGTTGTAAAGCATCAGTGTTTGTTCTTGTATCCCAAAAGCCCCAGGGGGATGCACACTGTATTTAAAAAAAAACAAAAATCCTAAAAAAAAAAGTCCCCACCCTTGAGCAAAACTGCTGCAAAACCAAGGGTTTCAGCCATCACTGTTGCCTTGTTCTGCTGAATTGGCAGGTCTGGGATGACTGCAAGGGCAGGCTGGGCTTTGGATGAGGAGATGGAACACCCAGCCTTTTTCCAGAGCAACTGGGATGAACCAGCCCCTGCGCAGCCCCCCATGGCCCCCCAGCAAGCTGCTTTGCAAGGGGGAAAAAAAAAATATCTACTGTGATCACGCTTTGAGAGCTTCTGCTGCCTCAGCATCTGCTGCCCTGTAGTGGGGCAGGGAGAGCCGGGCACTGTGGCCAGTGCATGGGGACGCATGCTGCCAGGCCAGCTCCCAGCACAGCACCCGGCTGTGCACCCAGGGGTGAGTGGGCAGCAGGAATTGTCAGATCCCCTTGCCCCCATTTTGGCAGAATTGTTTGGGAGTTGGTCATTATCTTGTTTGGTTTTTTTAATCACATAGCAAAACGGTAATAATTCTTTCTATAAACATCTATGCGTGTGTGTATATATATTTCATTTTGAGAGCAGGGTAGTGCTATTTTTAAACACTTCTTTTATATAAAGAAATTTCTATCCTGCTAATAAACACCCTGAAGGTTTGTATGACGTGTCCCTCTCCTTTTGGCTGGGCTGCAGGGGTCACAGAGGCATCTCTGTATCAGAACAGGGGCCTCTGGCTTTTGCAAAGGCCCCCATCCATCGGCTCCAAAAATATCTTTGGGGGGGGGGGGGCGGGAAATAAATAAATCTTTCCTCTGTGGACACCCCAGGGTGCTGCAAACCTGGCCTCAGCTGGAGGGAACTGGTGTGGCACAGATGCTGTGTCACCATTCCCAGTGTTTGCTTTGGAACCTGTGCTTGTTGGAGCATGGGGAGCTCCACACCTGCTTTTGGGGGGTGTAAGTGTGCCAAGGCAGTGGTGCAGGGCCACTTACACTCATGGGGGACATGGCCCTGGTGCTGGGACCTGTTTGCTTGGGGCAGGAGAGCCACCAGGGCTCCCTGGCTGGCTGCACGGGAGGGATGCAGAGGCAGCCAGGGCCCCATCTCCAGCAGATGCATGGGGCAGAGGTGGCTTTTTAACCACAGAAGCTCCCCTTGATGTAGCCCCTGTGCCCCGCACCGGGGGGAAGGAGGGCTCCGCTTGGTCCTGTCTGTTGCACGCAGGCAGAGGCTGCTGGATAAGGACAGATTTTTGGAGGGATCCTTCATGTACCCACCTTCTTACTGGTCCTGCACCCAGAAGGTGCGAGCAAAGCAGGACCAAGAGGAGCTGTTCATTCTGAGCTAGCAGTTTGTGCTGGAGGCATTCACGTGCCTGGGGGGGCTCATGGGGCTGTGCAACCCCAGGCTGGTGGGGGGAGGAGGAGGGTTACAGCCCTGGGCTCACACTGCTTCAGCACAGCTCCTTCTCCCCAGGGATGCTGTTAGTGGCCCCAGCACCCACCTTGGCCAGTTAGCTTTACAGAGCCTGGGTGTTTCCACCACCATGAATATTGCTGGTGGGTGTATAGGGCACTTTCAGGGGTGGCTGAGGGGCACATCCTGCTGGTCCTGCTTCCAGGAGCAGTTTGCTCCATGGGACTCATCCTAGGGTGTTAGAGCTGAGATGTGGCAAGGTTTTGTGTGCTTGAGGCTGTGATTTGGAGCCAAGGAGCAGGAGGCTGAAAGCAGATCCTGGGCTGGACTGTGGGGCTTGCTGGGACAGCTCTGGGGAGAGGAGCTGGGAAGTGCACAGGTATTTGTTTTACGAAGCAAGGAGTAGTTTTTCCACATGCAATTGAAAGCAGTGGCTCCCCATTTTGGGGGTGGGGGTGATGGCTTGTGAGCAGGGCTCTCTCCCAGTCAGCATGGACCGGGGCATTTATAGCCTCATTATATCTGTTTGCTGGGCCAGCAAATGAAGCACTGCCGATTAGCTCTGTGCCTATGCCAGCCGGCAGTCCTGTGGCCCTCCTTTCAGCCCTGTATCCCACCCATGCACTCCCCCACCAGCCCCCATCCCTCCCACCTACCTTGCAGCCCAGCAGACAGCCGGAGGTGGCAGGTTGGGAAGGCACTGATGGCCAAAAGCTGTATCCAAGCCAGATCCTGGTGCTGTAGAAGACGGGTACCACCAAGCCACAGCAGCGTTCTGCAACCCCAAACCTGGAGGCTGGGGCTTCCCTGCTTTGTGTGCAGCTCCCTAAAAAAACCCACAGTAATTGCAGAGGGAAAAAAAAAAAAAAAAGAAAAAAAAAAAGGAGGGAGGGAAGGAATTAGCTGCATTTGGCATTTAAAAACAGGTTGCATTAGAGCAGATAGCTGCGTGCCCTGAGGGCATGATTAAGCTTCAGTTGGCCCAGCGTAATTTTGGCAAATACTAAGGGAAGTGGTAGACAAAGCAGAGCTGGGCTGGCAGCGAGACCAGGGGGCTTGAGGAGAGCTGGCAGCACAGCGTGGCCTCGGGGATGGCAAAGCACCGGTGATGAGGTGTGAGAGGGGAGGGGGGAGACACGGGGAAGAGCAGCAAGAGCTGGGCATCAGCTGAGGTGGGATTTTGGGGAAAGTTGCCCCAGGACAGGCTGTGGGATCGCATCCGGGAGCGGGGCCATGTCTGTGTGGTCCTGCAGAGCCTCATTAATGGCTTTTCACTAGGTGGCACCAGACACCAGCGCTAACGCGGGTGCACTGGGCCGGGGGCACCCCCAGGCAGCGGACCCGGAGCATCCTCAGCCATGAGCTGGGGATGGATGGAGCTCGATGTCAGGCTGGAGGCATCGCATCACCTGCGAGGGAAAACAGGCTGCTTTGCAGGGTGCAAGCTGTTCCTCCTGTGCTTTGTGCATCCTGGCTGGGGGACCAGGGGCTGCCGGCCCCCCTCCTTACCATCCCCAGGAAATACAAACTGGAGAGCCCTGGCATGGCTGGAAAATGCAGCATCAGCTGGCAGCATCCTTAGCATCGCACAGCTCAGGCCTTGCTTTGGGAGGAGGCTCACAAAGTGCTTTTCATGGAGGACAGTATGAGCAGTGTAGGATGGAGACAGCTCTGCAGGACCCTGGGGCAATGAGTGTTGCTCACGTGGCAGAGTGCAACACTGGGAAATGCTGGCCATCCTATGCACAGAAATGCCATTGTCTGTGTTATTCTGTGGGAAGTTTGCAATAGAAAATTATTTTAGACTTTTCTCCTATGGATAAAGCACTGTCAAAAGTCCTTCAGATGGACTTTCCCCCCAGCTTCTCTGCAGCTGAATCCAAGCCTTACTCCTTGGTGTTTTCTCCTCTCCTGGAGATGCGGCCCCAAGTACCACCTCAGCCAGATCCTGGCACCAGCTGGGAGCATAGCACTGTACTGTCCAGCCCTCACAGCAGCTGAACCCCAAAGGTTTGCTTAAAAATTAATCTAAAGCTTGTATTTCTTATTAAAAGCGCTAAATTGTTGGTGCATGGCCCAGAAAGTCTGTTTGGGTTGGCTAAATACTCTCCTGGTTATTTATTAAATTGCTTTACAGAGAATGCAGCCACAGAATCATTAGAGAAACTGGACAATAATTACCAGATATTCAGTAAATTAAGGTCAAGTTGAAGTGGCACATTAAGACGTGAGAAGGGAAGTCTGAGCAGAAAGAGCACAGGGAGATGCTCACCGTGCCCTGGATGGAAAGCAGGGGCTCCAGGTGCTGGGGCAGAGCAATGGTGGGGGCTCAGGAGCTGCATGGACCACAAAGGGGTTACATCTGGGCTTTTGCTACTCCTTGCCCTACCCAACTGCAAAATAAGGGCCTGCCCCAGCCTGCCCTTTGCAAGAGCATGGGGTGTTTGGCTGCAGGGTGCCCACCCCTCCCAGGACATTCCCAACGCCTCTTTACAGCGCAGCCTGGATTCCTGCCAGCCTTAGAAATCCCAAGTAAAGGTTCCAGGAAGCTGTTACACAAGGCAAGGGGGACATTGACCCATCGGTAGGAAATGGGGTAATTTCCCATTGCCCAAGAGCACCTGATGGAAACAGCTTTGCCCAGGACAGAGGTACAATGCCCTTGGCAGGGAGGAGCAGATGGAGCTCTGAAGGGCAGCGAGATCTTTGCCATCCAAGCAAGGGCTACAGCCCCTAATCCCTACAGCCACCAAGAGCTAGGGCTCAGTCGTGCTGTCCTTGTGCTGCATGGGGACTTTTAGCTACATGCAGCCTTGTCATCAGCCGGTTACCCTACCCTGGTGAGGCCAGCCACTTTCTTCTAGCACTGGCATTGGCCACCCAGAAAAGATGCAGAGATTCAGGTGACCCCCACAGAGCTTAGGAAAGACTCACCCTTCGCTAAGCCAAAGCCGCTTTCCTCACACTAGCTTACACCACTAGTGGGACAGGAGGCAGGAAAAAACCTTAGGGATCATCCCTGGGAAGGCACAGGCAGCCCCACGCTCACCTGGATCATGCTGTAGGGTTTGGTTTGCCGGTCCATGTGGAAGCAAGGTACAGAGGGAAACTCACATAACAGACACCCAGAAGGGAACACAGTGTGGTCACCACAATGGTTTCTCCTGGAGAAGCATACCTGCCCGGGAGGAAGCAAGCTCCACCACCTTCAGCCTGCTTGGGGGATGATGCCCTGGACCACCTCCCCTCAGTTTGTCCTTCAGCCCCAGGTCTGGCTGCAGGCAACAGTTGTGCAATGGAATAGCTACTTTTTCAGCAATCCCATTGGTATCTTGCGCAAAAATCTTCCAGAAAACACAACGCAACAGCAGAAGCAAAGAGATACAAGCATTGGCACATGCCCAGCCCCATCCCCACCCCCACCCTCCTCAAGGGTTTAAATGTCAGCATCCCCCAGCTCTTCATACTCACACCTCTCAGAGACACGGCAGCATGAAGTCAGTGGCCGCCCTTCTTCTGGTGGGGATGCTCATCCTCTGGACAGACCTGCCAACAGGTATGAGATACCCTATAGTTAGGTACAAGGAAGAAGGGCACAGGGCTGGGAAGGAGCCGTGTTTGCAGGGATCCTGTGGGAGGGGAGTGGGGCATTTTCTGGGGACCTCCTCCCCAGGGTCCCTCAGCTGCTGGTGGCCTGGAGCTAACAACTCCCTCCTCTTGCAGGCAGCACCTGGTCCTGTCCGCCTGTCCACATCACCTGCGCGATGCACAACCCACCAAATAAGTGCTACTTAGACAGGCAGTGTCCGCGCTACAAGAAGTGCTGCAGGGGCTTCTGCGGGAGGAGATGCATATCGCGCCCATCTTCCATCCCCATCAGCTATGGTAGGGTCTCAGGACACCCCGTCCCCAGGCAGCAGAGTGACAGTGGCTCTGGGTAGGCAGCTGGGTCCAGCTGCCAGAGCTCCCTGCTGTCAGGCTGGTGGGGTGGCTGATGGCCAAACACACGGGCTGGGGTTACTGGAGCATCAGCCCCAACCTGCTGTTTTCTCTTCCTTTCCCCAGCGTAAGCTCCCACTCCCAGGGCAGGCTGAAGGCCGCCTCAGCACCCCCATGTCACCTCTGGCACCAGCCACCCACACCTCTGCGAAGGCTTGTCCTGCCCAGTGCCAGCTCCCAGGACAACGGGGACAGCCACCAGCCCACGCTCAGAGACCACCCTGCCGACGGCTGACACAGTGCTACATGCTGCCTGCTTGCCTTCTCCCTCTGCTTCCCCATGGCTGTTTTAACAAATAAAAGAGCTTATCCCAGGGAAGCTTGTGATGTGCAACTCCTTTCCCCACCTCCTCTTGCCTCTCCCCAGGCCTCCGCTGCTCTCACCTCACAATTTCTGCCTGGAGAAGAAAACAAAACCGATCTGGCTGTGCACCTGGAGTGTGGCTGGGGGCTGGCTTGAGGGAAGCAAATCCATCCAGAGGCATACAAACCCTAGAAAGAGAAGGAAAGGGAAGGGGCTGGAGCAAAACATGACTGGACGCTTTAGGGGACACTCCTGGCAGGCTGCAGGGGGTCCTGGAGAGGAGCACATCCCTCCAGGCGCACCCTAAGCTGGACAGGGCCGTGGAAGGGGACTGACCCTGTCTGCCTGGGGGGATGCAGGAGGCACAGCCTCCCTGTGGGTACCCCTCTTGAGGCACATCTGGAGGGCAGAGGAGGGCTACATAGAGCCAAACCCCAAGTGGTGCCGAGCCCCTCACTGAATTTCAGCTGCTGGGGAAAATTCAGCTGAAGAAAATTCCCTGGGAAAGCCTCAAGGCAGGGCACAAAAACACAGCTCTGCAAGGTTCTTGTGGCTTTTGTATGGCTGAATGCTGGAACCAGAAATTCAGGAGATGCCGCAAAACATCAGCAGGAGAGAGTGTGAGCAGCCTGAGGGACCTGCCTGGCATCTGCCCAGTGCAATAGCAGAGCCAGGCACTGCCACCATGTGCTGCAGGGACAGAGCGTCACCCAGCCTGTGCTAATCCCAGCAAGCTGCCTGCCAAGCCCTCCACACCCCCATAGCTGATGCCAGGCTTGCACATCCCATAGTCACATTCTCGACAAGCAGAGCCAGCCCAAACTGGGAGAGGAGCCTGGTCTGTCTGCATACACTAGAGAGCAGAGAGGAAAACGAGCGAGTGCTGAGCAACGGGGGAAAGGAGTGTTGGGATGGATAGCTGGGAGGAGGCAGTTTGCCTCCACCTCACTGACCTGCAGACCCCCCAAACAGCCCAGCTGGCAGCCCCTCAGCCCACCCTGCCTGGCAGGGGCACCCACCAGGCACTGCCCGAAGGCACCTGGTGCAGGAGCTGCTGCTGCATAAGGGCTGAGCTAATGGTCCCCTTTGCCAGGCACAAGCCAGGCAATCTGGAGAGCAGCACCAAGAAGCTCTGGGAGAACCTGCTTTAGCAGCGGGTTGGGCTAGATCATCTCCAGAGGTCCCTTCCAACCCTGACCATTCTACAATTAACTGGCCGGATATTTAAACCACCCACAAATACAACAGGATGAAACCTCTGGCTGTGGGATCGACATCGCACATGGCCCAAGGCAGACACTGGAAGCTCCCTGGCCAAGGCTGGGGAAAGCATATGCTGGAGCGAGTCCTTCCAGTCACCCCCATGGAGGAACTGGAGGGAGGGAGGCAAAGACTCAGAAATTATTCAGTGACTGAGAAGGGAGAAGTCCCATGGTGAAAGGCCACCTCTCTGTTTAGCTCCGGTACAGATAACTGGAGAGCTCCTGCAGCGCCAGGGGAGGCTGGAGACACCAGGGATAGGCCAGACAAGGGCTGGGAGCTCATCAGCCAAATTCAGTATAAAATCAGACATTGCAGTCTGACCAGTGCAGTGTCCTGCTGGGGGAAAAATATCCCCACCACCCTCAGAGCAACCCACCCCTGAGCAGGAAGCACTGTGCCACACAAGCCATGGGGTGACAGGGGCAGAGCCCCAGCACTCCCCCAGCCATCCCCCCACCAAGGCAGCCCAGGCTGGTGCTGGAGCCAAGGGCAGAGGAGCCCGATTACACCTTCCATCAGTCATTAGTCACAGATCACAGCCCTCCCTCCTCCATCAGGACCAGCTATTATCAGCTGTTAAGCAGGCATTTCCATACAGCTGGCTAATTTGTTAATACTGCAATTATCTTGGTTTGTTAACAAGATTAAATTGCTAATTGGTTTAATTAAGCACAGAGCTTTAGGCATGGGGTGCCTCAGCTGGTAGCACTGGTGGCCCCGCACAGCAGCTCCTCTGCAGAGACGAGGGTAAGGCAGCAGCCCACGAGGGGTTCATCCTCCCAAGAACTGCTGCCTGGGGCCCCCACATCTCCATGCGATGGCCTGGAGAGGTCCCTCCTCCTGCCCCAAGACAGAGCCAGCTTTGCCCATGTCACTGCTGTCACCCAGCTGCTGGCCCAGGCAGGCAGGAGGAGATGGCTTTGGGGCCAGAGGATGCTATGGGGACATCTGGTCTGCTTCAGTCCTGCTGCCTTCTGTTTGGGAGCACTGCAAGTTAGAAATCCCGGAGGCGATGCACCAACTGCGTACACCCACCTGCAGCTATGTCAGCAAATCCTCTGCCCTCCTCTCCCCAGGCCCAGGTCCCTACCCCCGTGCACAGCATTTCCAGCAGCACCCAGCTCACCACTGCAGCTATACTGGGGAGCTCACATCATCGTGGATTACACTCACTTGTACCCCCCATGCAGTCAGCACCTGCCTGGGAGGAGCTGGGCAGTGCACCAAAACATGCACAGGGCAGGATCACCGACTGTGGTAAGCTCCTGGCAGCATGCTTTGACTGAAAATCCTTTGGATCCAGGTCTCTGGGGAAAAAGGGAATTCCCCTCTTCATCCTAGGTACGTGCCAGCAAGACAGCAGGAAAAGCAGCGTGTCCTGGGCCAGAAAGGAGATATTTCCATGCTGCTTCTTCCCACGTTATCTGCTTCCACAGGGCTAGAGCAGCCTGGGGAGGGAGGAGATAGTTTTCTCTGCCTGGGGGCTTACCACAGCTCAGGACTCACTGCTGTGGGACCTTCTTCTGGTCACCTTCCCCTTCAACAGGTCCGGTGCCAGAAGCATGGACAAAGGCTGCACTGAAGAACCTGGCTTTGAGTTAGAAACATCCATTGTGGCATCCCACAGCAGCAGCACCACTGCAGGGCAGGGAGCCGTTGGGCTCCTTTTGCATGCAGCAGGTCTGGCTTATTCCATCTTCCCTTAAAACAGGGGTTTTGGGGACAGTCACTCTTGGACCAATCCCAAAGGAAATATCCAACACTCCCTGACATCCCAGGGTGGGATCCAGAGTGGCTCCCTGGGGCACCATCTGCATCACTGACACAGCCTTGGTCCACACAGAAATGTACTTTGGTCCCCTCCAAGATGGAGACAGGGCAAAGGGTGGAGAAGTAAGGTCTCACCCCCAGCACACCTGAACATCTTTTTAATATTTTCTTGGAGCCTTCTCCCTGCATATTTTATGCTCTGGCTCAGGAGCCTGGGTGGTCAGAGTTTGAATACAGAACAGTTCAGTGCTCAAGAGTGATGCGAGACCTTTTCAAGAGATGATTCAAACCAGACTAATAAGCATTACTATGGCTTTGAAAACCTTTGAAAATGGAGGATTATTTAGCTAGCCTGGCCCAGGAGGGGGAAAGTGTAGTCCCAGCAGGATGCAGCAATTGCATCAAATCCAGAGGAGAAAATACCCCAGGCTGAGCAGATCCACTTGGCAGCAGCTCTGCCCATGGCCGGGTGCTGTGCACAGCCCTCATCCCCTCTGCAGAGAAGCAGCAGTATTTCAGGTAGGAAAAGGAGTCAATACTGTTATGGTCCACACCATAAGAGAAATATATATACACCTCTGCAGAAAAATAAACCATCCTCACACTGCCGAATGTCAGCAGATGTATGAATTCACTCTGTGCTTTCTTCTGTAGCATGATTTCTATAAACTCAGTTCCTCACCTGGACCAAGTCACCCTCCAGCCACAGGGAGAAGGTGGTCAGGGCCAGAGCTGCCTCACACCACCTGATGCCCTGCAGCATTTTCTTTCTGAAGACACAGGGATGCCGCTTTCCCCACTTGGGAGTCTTACTCATGACCATGCCTTGGCTTGCCTGGCCAAATGCAGCAGTAATCCTTCCCAGTGCCCTCCCACCCTCCACAAACACAGCAAGGGGGAACACAGGGCACCAGCTGCTGCTGTGCCGGGGAGGGTAGGGGGAGCCACGTCCTGGATCGCAGGTGGAGGGAGGCTGCATCTGCCACCAGGAAGCCTTGGAGCCAGCCAGGGTGGAAGCTGTCCTTGCTGCCTGGCTCCAGCACACCACCCCAGCCGTGCACTACACCCAGCCCCCTGCGTGCTGGGGAGCCCCAGAGCAGCAGGGTCTGGCAGGGGATGGGACCACAGCTGAGGGATGCCAGAGCAGCCTGCTGTGATTTCTCGCCTACCTAAAGTGCTGCCAAGCCTCACAAGCTGCTTGTGACGAAGCCTTCGATCTGGCACAGAAGCAGGTCTGCATGCCCCGCAACAGCCAAGAGGCAGCAGAGCTCTGCTGAGCTGCTTGGCTCCATCCCATGCTTCATCCCACCAGGAATCCTCACCAGGCTGCTCTCTGCTGCAGCCACACAAGTTTCCACACCCAGGAAGCCCGTCAGATGCTAGCAGGACTTCCCTGAGCCAGGGAACCGAAAGGAAAGGTAAGCAAAAACCCGAGGCACTGGCAGCACCCCGTAGCTGCAGGGGATCCCTGCATGTCAGCAGTCCCTTGTCCCCACACAGAAAGGGAGCAGAAGAGACAGAAACCTCTTCCCTCTGCAGTAAGCCACGCTGCATGAAGGCACGTGTGAGAGCCCAGCAGGAGGATGGACAGCAGTGCAGGCGGGGCTGCCTCTCCCATGCCCTCTCTGCAGCCCCAGCTCTCAGCTCCAGGGCCAGACTCACAGTCCCTCCAACAAGCTGATGCCTGCATTCAGCCAAGCAGCTGGGGTGTCACACAAATAACAGCTCTAACAAAGGCTAGCAAAGCACTTGCAGGCTCACACAAAGCAGTTTGCAGAGCAGCAAGCACCAGCAGCAAGCACAGCATCTCCCATAGGCACCTGCCCTGCAACAGCCCCTGCTCACGCACCAAACTGCAGCACAGATCCCAACTCACAGCCCACACACATGCTCTGGACAAGGTCAACATCATAAACTCACCATCACCCCACAAATCCACCAGCACAGGCACCAGGGTACCCGCACATCCCCTCCCAAATAGGGCCACTCACCTGCAGTGAGACCCTCCCAGCTGAAACCAGTGCCTCCCCATAGCAAAGCACTGTGGAAGAGAAGGGTGGGCTATTTATGCTATAGAGCAGCCCAGCCGATCTCCTGCCACTCCCCAGCTCCAGCTGTGGAGGGGAAGCCATTTCCCAGCTCCTTCAGGTGCCGGCACCGGCTCCCTGTCAGCAGTGCCAGCAGCATCGCACTCGCACGGGGGAATTCCTGCCTCTTCAGCCCTGCCTGTGCCAAGGCGCACACAGATGCTCCTTTCCCCGACAACTATGTAGGTTAATAACATGCAATGTGATTGCAAGACACAGGCAACCGCAAAGCGGTGTCAATATTTAGCTTTTACACATTTGGTTAATTAGAGAGCAACCTGTGATTCCCTCCAAAGGAGGCATGGCTGCTTCACCCCTCTCCCTCCCCATCCTATATGTTCCCGGTTCAGATGGGATAAGCGTCAGCTCATTATTTCTGGAGTTTGCCGGTCGCAAACGGTCTGTCCCAAAATGCTATTCCCAGGCACTGGATGTCAGAAATCATTAAACTAAATAAAGCTTCATGCATGATTCATGAAGCTGGGTTTCACATTAATCAGGGAGAGATGGGCAAAAGTAGCACAGCACCGCAGATTGCTGCGTCGTGTTCTTGCACAGGCAGGCAAATGGAGAGGTTTGGACCTTCAAGGTGCAAATCAGAGATATGGTGCAAATCAGAGAAACACCCTGGTCCCAACACGATTGGAGCCTGACCAAGAGGAGACCAAAAGCAGGCAGTGGGCTGTTGCCCAAATAGGTTTCTGCTTCAGGAGCTCCTGTGTCTCGGTCACGTTAATGAGCCCAGGGCAGCCTGCTGCTGCTCTGAGCATCCTCGGAGATGCACGACTGCTTTTCACATTAGCCCCAGTCTCCAGCACGGGGCTGGGTCAGTGCTTGGGACTCACGTACTGACTCCCTGGCTCTGTGCACTATGGCCACTAAAAATAGAAAAATGCTTTTCTGAAATGTCACTGAGAGGCTCCTTTCAGGGCCCAGACAAACGGGGCTTCTGCCTGGATGCCACGCTGCATCCCAGCATGGGCTGTCCACCAGCAGGTATTTTCTTGGGATTCAAATGCTTCTTCCACTACACCAAGACTTCGGAAAGAATGTAGATGTGTCCTCTCTTGGCATCTGAATCTACCTAAAAAGGCAGCCCTGAACTCTGTAAATCAATGAAAGAGCGAGGGGTGCCCCCGATATGGCAGTGTTGGTGGAAGGAGGTGGTGAAGCGTGGGATCCTGTGTGTATTTTGCAGCAGCGAGTGCCTGTGCCTCCCCCAACCAGCCAGGCTCAGCCAGCAAGCTCTTGTCCTTGGGTCTACCCCTGCATCCCTGGCAGCTCCTCTGTCACTTGCTTAAAGACTCCTAGTAAAAAATCCTCAAAACTACAAAAATACTACAAAAATACGGTGACAAGCAGCCAGGCCAGCTGTATGGCAGGGAAAAATCCATCGCTGGCATTGCAAAATCTGGGCTCTGACATGAAGACAGCAGTGATTCTCCATGCAGCAGCAGAGGAATAGCTATCTATCAGGAGGCCAAGGAGCCGTTAGACACCCTTGCTCCCCCCGCTGCGGCTCTGCAGCCTTCCTGGGGCCGGCAGTGAGTCACCAGCCCTGAACTGCGGCGGGGCTGATCTGCTGCTGAGGGCACCTGGGGGGGGCGAGCAGGTCCCCTGCCAGTCTGGGCCCCCCAGAGCCACCCCGCAGCTCTGGGGTGGCATGCCTCTCCGCTCCCCAGTGCTCCACCATCCCACAGGGTGGATCACCGGTGCTGCAGCTCCAGCAGCCCTAAAAGTCCTCCTCCTTGGACTGAAGTGTCCTGCCCATGCAGGGATGATGCCTGCAGGAGGGAGAGACAGAGATGGGATGGAGGAAGCCAGCGAGTCCCCTGACATCCTTCAGAGCCTTGAGATCTGAAGACCCTCTGCACCAGAGCCCCTCTCACCACCCCCAGCACTGCCTAAACCTCCTGCAGGGAGCCCAAAAGCCAGCATCCTTGCAGAGACGGCCAAGCCTCTTCCTCTCAGCACATGCCCCATTAATCTCCAGCTGTAACTGCTTCTGCACTCACACCCCTGCCAGCACAGAGGCAGCTGGAGGCAGAGCTGCAATGGGAGCCAGGTGCCCACCAAGAGCCTCAAATCAGTGGGGCACTTCCACCTGCAGAATGACAGTAGTGACAACACATCAACAATTTATCGTTTTGTCTTGACATTTCTAGCTGTGTTGTCTCAGCCAGGCAGGGACTGAAGGTCCCTAAACAGCGGCCACTGTCCGTCCCCAGCTCTGATGGAGAGGCAGAGCCCCAGGGCAGGTTTGCTGCCCCTGCTCCACCGATGCCAGGCCCTCGCCTGTTGTTTGCTATGAGATGAAAGTAGGATGGAGGGTCAGCTGCCTCAGGGAAACATATCTCCCTTTATCCTGGCCCCCTTATTGCGTGGAGAGACTGATTTCCACCTGGCCTCCTTGTAGCATCACTAAATACTAATTTATAAGGCAGCGCCATGTCCAGAGCAGCTCAAGGGCAGGTGACGGACCTCCCTGCTCCGTCCTGCCCGGCCATGCCCGGCAGGGGTCAAGGGCCACCACATGCTCCCTGCATGGCCGTGGCCATGGCCATGGCTGTGCACAACTATCAAAAGCAAAGTGCAGGGCAAGTGTCTGCACTGCACAAGCCCGTGGAGAGTCAAAGGATTGGCTGCACTCTTTGTTACTCACATGATTTGACCTGCAATATTGTAAGATTTAATTACAATTATATTTGTGTTTCCATCTTCACCTGTCTCCTGGTGGAGAAAGCAAGCAGCGATCCTGCGCTGCCTGTGCAAGCTTGGGTGTGATGGTTAGTTGCTGTGGCTTTGTCCATACTAGTAAATGAAATGTGCCTGGGCTGACTGGCACCAAAGCCAGGTGGCAGGGAACCGAACAAGTCCTTGCTATTAACCTCTCCTCTAACACCACGTTGCCTGCCCTTCTGACAGCATCCCTGCCCACAGTGGCTCCTAGCCCTGCTGGGGATGGTCTAGAGAGGGCTGCCTGGCCCCAAATGCTCCAGCAGGTTAATGATGAGCTTGGCAATGGCCTTTAGTTTTGTTGAATTCGATTTTGGGGATTTGTCCTGTGTGTTGGAGGACAGTGAAACAACCTGGGGCAGAGACAGAGTGGGGGGAAGGGATGCAGCACATGGGAGACTGCAAGTTACTGCAAGCTGGAAGCAATGTATGTCTTCTGGGCACGTGGAAGCCCTCCAGATAGTAAATCATTGCCCTGAAATGCCTGACCTTACGTTGCAGTACCTCCCTGCTCCCTCTCCAGAGGTGCCCCATCTACATAAAAAATAGCCACCACTGTGTTACAACTCTCCAAATTTTCTCATGTTTCTGGATACAGCTTCAGAGTCCAACCACAAGCCAAGGTCTCCAGCAAGTTCAGCAAATGTTCATTAATCTTTCCTGGCTTAGGCACCCAGTGGGCTCAGTAAAACTTCAAGCCAGAAAAGTTTCAGGCTGTCAGAGCCATGGGCCAGGCAATAATACACCAAGAGCCTGTCCTGTTGCTGCCGCAGGTGGACAGCAATGCAGTCACCTTACTGCAGCAGGCTGGATGCCGTGGGTGCATCCAAGGGCTCCAGAGTCCGAAGGAGGTTGATTAAATAATTTCCAGTATGCAGCAGGCTGATATGGCCCCATCAGCAGTGCCTACAGACATCCTGAGGCTCTGGGAGGAAGCCAGGGGTTGCAGGGATGGGAATCCCAGGGTTGGTGGTCCCCGCTCCCCTCCTCCTGCTTGGAGGATGCTGCCGTGATGGCTTGGCTTTCCCCACCCCGCCACTCCGTGAGCTGGCTCCAAGGGGAGGCAAGGCTGCGTGGGGACAGCCAACGGCATGGGCATGGGGACAAGCTGATGGCATGGGAATGGGGACAGCCAATGGCACCGGCACAGGAACAGCCGATGGCATGGAAGGAGAAGCCCAAACCCCTCCAGCCACAGCAACCCCCTCCAGGGGGGCTGGTTGGGAGGCTGGGGGGGACAAACACACCAGCGAGCACAGAAACCACCAGGAAGAGTGTTAAGGAAAGCCCGAGCATTAAGTCTTTGCCCCCCCCCCCCCCCCCCCCCCCCCCCCCCCCGAGAAACACGAGAGCAGGCTTTTGCGCCTGCCCTAATTTAGCTCTTTCCCTCTGGAAAGGGCTGCTTGTGAAATCCTTTGGGTTCATGTCCCCGGCATTAACCAGCCCCCATGGGCAGCCAGCCCTGCGGACCCCTGTGCTCTCAGGTGTGCTAGTGCTCGCCCCGCGCCATCCCACCCTCCACATGGCAGGCACCCAGCGGCTCCCATCTTTCACGCCAGATGTCCAAGGGGCTGAAAAGTAGTTGAAGATTTTTCTTTTAATTAAAGGAGCTCTGCAGACATGCTATATTCATATATATTTCCCCCTATTTTTTAATTTATTGCTACATCAGCTATTAAAAAAAAAAAAAAAGGCAGAAAGAAGAAAGGAAGAGAGCTGCCACAAGCTGAGCGCCTTTCGGGATGACTCACTGCAGTACTGAAATGGCTGCTGGCTTCAGACTCGCCCTGCCTCTGCGATTTGCTTCCAGACTGCAGAAGAGACCATGGCAAGAGGTTTTGCCCCCCATCCCCATGTGGAGGATTCGCCGTGTGGTTGTTGACATCATCACCCCTGGGCTTTGGCGGGGGGAGACCTGCCTTCCCCAAGAGAGGGAGATGGGGGGGAGACATGAAAGGAAGAGATGGCGAGGCATTTCCAGCTGACCTGATTTTCTGCCTGTTTCCTTCTCCACATCACTGCCAGTTAGCTCAGGAGCGACGGCAGAGGCGCGGAGCTGGCCCGTGCTGCGGTGAGTTGCACCCTTCCAGCCTGGCTGCAAACCCGGCTGTGCCAAGTAAGGGCCCTTGCACCTCAGTTTTCTGGGAATGATCATCAGAATGGGAGTCTCCTTTTCCTGCCATGGCTTGCCAGTGGCAGTGTGAAGTCAGGCCAACCAGCTCTGGTCAGCTAATGGGAGAGTCAGGCCTTTTGCTTCTGAGTTTGTGCAGCAAAGGGAAAATTCACCTCAAGTACCATCGACGCTGCAGCCAAGTCCCGTCTGAAGGATGCTGCGATGCCAGCACAAGCCTGCGCAGGGTCTCTGCAGCTGGGAAGGTGAACTTTGCTCTCCTGCAGCCCTTCCAGCCAGGGCTTTGAGTTGCAGCAGGAGACATGGAGGTGTCTCCCCTCTGTGTCCCCCCAGCCCCTTCCCAGGGTGATCCCTTCCACCTGGGGCCATTACAGGCAGAGCCCCTGCAGCTCTCTGCCTCGCTTCCCACTCATGCTTCAGCTCCTCTGCATGGCCCAGGGGATGCTCAGCAAACACCCCGGTGCTGGGAGAGCTGTTTTTTTGGGGGAAAGGGCTCAAGTCTACCCTGCAGTGGTGCATCAATGAGGCTCTGGTGCAGAGACAAAGCGCTGGAGGGAGTGGGCACCCTTGCAGAGCGAGGCATGGCTCCTTCCCTGAAAAATGGGTGGCTGAGAAGTATTTTCAGAAAGGAAAATTCACCCCGATGACCATATGTCAGCGACAGGCAGAGAAAACCCCACGTGGGAGCCAGCCCTCCTCCCACCCCGTGGGCTGCACCCCGCTGGGGCTCAGCACCCGCTGTCAGCTGGGCTTGCAAGTGCCCAGAGCAGACAAAGCTGGGCATGTTTATGTTGCAGCTTCCAGGGATGCTCAGCCATCCCTAATTGCCATAAAAATAAATGCTTTTTGCTTCGTATCACAGAACAGAGGAATTTCCCTCAGGGTATTTTTTTTTTCTCCTCAGTTTGTCTTTTTTTTTTCCTTTTCTGAGGCCTCCCTCAATGTCATCCCTTCCCCCTCCCTCCGCTGCCTCCTTCCCATGTAAACAAGCACATGGCACACACAGTCTGACACATCACACACATGGAAACACACTGATGGCCCCCCAGCAGCAAGCGGTGCCTGGCACCGGGACAGGGCTGGCAGCACAGGCGGCCACGGGAGCAGGGGTGCAGGCAGGGGGAAGGGTGCTCACCACCAAAAAGAGCTCTCAGCTGCCTGTGTGCGAGCCTGGAGAAGGGTGAGCACCCACAGGCTCCAGCCCCTCGGGCTGGTATCGGCAAGGCGAGGGATCTGATGCGCAGGGTGGTGTGAAGTCTCGTCCCGGCTGACACAGCTGCTCTGTGCTGGCTGCCCAGTGATGAGCCATTGCTGTGCAGACACGCGGTCCTGGCCAGCACCCCTGGAAGGTCTCCCATCTTCTCTTTCCCATCTCTCTGCTCCAGCAGCTCACTTTTGGGGAAGCTGCTGTGCTTGCAGTGGTCCCCGGGATGGGTGGTGATGGCCCTGTGTGGCGGTGGCAGCTTGCTGACCTAAACCCCAGCGTGTGCCATGCCCGGGGCTCACTGCCCTCGCCCGCCTCCCAGTGAGCCTTTATAGAGGCAACTGGGAGCTCAGCCAGCCAGGGGGGCTCTTCCCTGGGGGGCTGCCCCCGTGCCTTATGCACCCCCTGGTCCCAGGGAGGAAGATGGAGCTGGACCGCATGGAGGGGCTACAAGGTCTGAGGTGCATCGTCCCCCGAACCCCTGCGGTCCCCCGGCGTGGGACAGCACCACACAGCCCCAGGGGCTCGGCCCCCCCAGGGCACCTTCCCAAAGCGCTGGGGCTGGCGGGGCCGGGTGATGCTCCCCGGGCTGCGCAGGGCACGGCCGGCAGGTCAAGGCCACCGGGGCAGGGGCACCCCCGCCCGGCCCTGCCCGGGGGTCCCGCTGCCAGCCCCCCGCAGCGCAGCCCGGCAGCGGGGCCGTGCTCGCCCGCCAGCCCGCCTTGCCGAGCCCGCTCCCCCCGGGGGTCCCGGTGGGCTTCGTCAGGAACGGAGTGGGCTCCCCCGTGCCGCGCATCCCCGGGCGTCCCCTCTCCCCTGCACCGGCGCGGGGGGCCTGCGCTGCTCCGGCCCCGCCGTGCCGCCGAGGCGAGCACCGGCCTCGCTCCCCGCTCCCGCCCCGCGGCTCCGGGCGGGCGGGCCGAGGGCGGCACCCCCGGGAGGGGCGGCGGGCGGGACCCCCCGGCCCCGCGGAGCTGCCGCCGCCGCCGGCCCCGCAGGGCTCCGCGGCTCCGCGCCGGGCGCGCACGCTGCGGCGGGGGCGGCGCCGAGGCAGGTGAGCGGCGGCGCGGGGCCGGGCTCCGGCGCCCGGGGTGCGGCAGGCACCGGCATCGCGGGGACCCGGGGCGCCGGCAGCCCGGGGTGGGCACTGGGGGCGCCGGCATCCCGGGGCGGGGTGGGGACCCGGGGCACCGGCATCCCGGCGACGCGAACCATCGGCATCCCGGGGTGCTGCAGGCACCGGCGTCCCAGGGATGGGGGGCACCGGCATCCTGGGGTGCGGCGGGAGCCGTGAGATCGGCAACCCAGGGAACAGTGGGGACCGGGGCGCCGGCATCCCGGGAACCCGGGGTACCCGCATCCCCGGGGCATTGCAGGGATCGGCGCCCTGGGGCGCGGTAGGCACCCGGGGCACCGGCATCCCGGGGTGAGAGGGCAGCCGGAGCAGCGGCATGAGGGGTGAGCAGGGATGGGGGCAGCGGCAGACCGGGATGAGGGGGGAAGCGAGGCACGGGCATCCCGGGATGTGCAGGGAGCCGCCGTGCCAGCATCCACATGACGGAATGCTGCCGGGACCGGGGGCACAGGGACACTCCTCCCCGCCCTTCTGCAGGTGGGTGTAGGAGAGTCCCGCTCCCCGAAGCCCCCCCCGCGGGGGCTGCACCTCCTCCTCCCCAGGGACGAGGGCAGGGCGCGGGGGTCCCCTCCGGAGAGCTGTGCACCCACTGCGTGTGGCCCGGGAGGGGAGGCTGGCACAGGGCAGGGCACGATCGGCAGCAGGCACCGGGCCGGCCGCTGGCAGCAGAGAGCCGAGCGGTTGGTAATCACCCCCTCCTGCACCCCGAAGCCAGCAGAGTCCCGTGCCCTGTCGTTCCCCCGTCCCCCCCGTCCCCCCCGTCTCCCCCGCCATCTGCATCCCCAGCCCTGGGCATCTTGGTGGCCTCTCAGCGCACAGCAGCAGCTCATGCTCTGCCTGCAGGGAGCAGCCAGCAGTGGGAATCCCCCTTCCATGCTCGCCCCTGCCCGCCTGGCAACCCCCCCCCGCCCGCCCCCCCCCCCCCCCCCCCCCCCCCCAAGGTCCTGAGCACCTTCAGGCCGGTGGGGACGGGAACGCTCAGAGCTGGGGACGGGGCTCTGCAGAGGCACTTTTGGATGACCAGAAAGCAGGTGTCTCCGCGGTCCTGCCCCAGCCCATGGCTCACGGGGACACCATCCTGCAGGAGCTGGGGGTCAGCCAGCCCCACTGTCCCCTCAGGTGCCCAGCGAGGGACACCCAGCCCTATGGGCATCCCACACAGGACTTCTCCAGCGGTTCGCAGCCACCACCCCTGCACACCTGGAACATGCAGGGTCACAAGCCCGGGGTGACGGGGTGTTTAGGACTGGGCTACAGGCAAAGGATAAGGGTTTCCTCCTTCTCTACGAATTTCTAATGGCTCCTTTGAGACAAGGCACACGACTCCCCGCTGGGAAGCCTCGCTGAGCTGTAAGTACAGGGCTTTTTATTTGGACTGTTAATCTAAATCCATTGTACCTGGCTGGAAAAGCCCCTGTGTGCAATACTCCCTGCACTTGCTGCATACTCACTTGAATGTCTATTAGCATCTTCCTTCCCACTCCCTTGGGTCCCCTCTGCCGGTTAGAATAAATATACATAACTTCTATATGAATGCCTTTAAGAAAAAAAACAACGTTGTCAAGGGAAACTCTTCTAGCATTTCTTACAGATATGCTTGATCTGTTTTTATATTTTTTACTGTCATAAATGCATATATCAGAGATTTTTTTCTCCACAAGATACATATTCATCTGGATGCCCAACACCCAGCTCACACTGGGCTTGTGTAATTCTGATGGTTGTCTCCTTAAAATAGCTTACAGTGTATTTCAGAATTTATCAGAAAGACACTGGACTTATCTGTTCCATTTTTCCAATCATTCATGGAAATCTGGGGTTAGCTAAAGGAAAATTTTGCAAATTCACATTATTCTAGACAGACATATCTGTGTTCTCTGTCCATTGTTCTTTAAAATAAAAAAAAACCTGCCAACCTTCCAAAAGTAAGCTTCTGTTTCCCAGCAGATACCCCTGGAAATGTGACGGGAACATGCTTTGATGATCCAAGAGGGGAGATCACGCCAGGTTCAAACCCCGGGTTTGTTCTGAAGCTGAGCTTAGCTAGTCATGAAACGAGTAGGCAAAAGAGTTATAAAACTATTAATTGCTGCATTAGATTCCTGGATGAAAGCTGTACGTGGGCAGAAATAATTTCCTCCATTCAGAAGTGAACATCAGCAAGGAGCATCTCAGACAGTTCACGACCCTTCTCCTTGCGCTGCTTCCTGCGCGGGAGGGAGGGAGGGAGGGGGAGTGGGGATGGATGGAGGGGTTTCCCTGGAGTACAAAGGCTTGCGGGGTCCTGACACCCACATTTCTTTTTTTTTTTTTTTGAGCTGGGAGAGAGGTGGGAGCTGGCTCCCTCCTGGCTCTCGGGGTTTGGTATGTCTTGCCCGGAGCTGCAGCTGCACAGCATGGCTGTGTGCTGTGAATGGTCCTGCTGAGCTGGAGCATCGCTTTGGACTTGTCCTGCTGTCCCAGCACAGCCCCTGGTACCCACCCAGGCTGCCCTGTGCCCCAGCCCAGCCCCAAAACCACCTCGCCTTTGATTTCAGTGACATTTGGCCTGGCCTCCCAGAGCGGCTGCTGTATAGGGAGGGTGTGGAGAGAGGCTGAGGACGGGCGTGGGATAAATTGGATCCCACAGATCCACCCCCACAGCCCCTGTGTGTGTGTTTGTAGCCTGAATGCATGAGCATCCTTCTGGAAGGAACCTGGATTAGTCATCCCCACCCCACAGATGGGCTGTGTGATGTCTTCCCTGGAAAAGCTAATCTGTCACAGAAATTCCAATTTATCCCTTAGAAAGGAGTGTTTACACCCCTTTTTCTCCCTTGTTTTTGTCTTAAGCATTAAAAAAGTTGACCCTTCTCTCTTTTTGCTCCCCTTTGAAAGGCAAGAGAATGAGTCCATTATGCTCTGAGGCTTATCAAGCTGGTTGCTTCCTTCATACATGGTGTGATGGGAAGTGCTGGCTTGGTGTGTAAAGCCTGTGTCTTTAAGAAGCCCCGGCTGGGAGATGCAGTGGAGTTAGCAGATGCATTTGCCAGGCTATTTCACACAAATCTGGCATTTGCTGCACCCACAGCCCCACTCAGCTTAAAACCACACCTCTGGGCTTTATTTCTAACCATTACTCCATCACTTGTCCCTCTCCAGCTCTGCTCTGACCTCCAGATTTAGACGTGAAAATGTCCCCCAGGTCCCTCCTGGTTTGACGAACCCTTTATGCTGCATTTCTCAGACACTGGAAAACATGCAGAGCCCTTCCCCTGCTGGAGCGTTTGCCCCATAAACCCCACGAGATGTCCGGCGAGCAGCGCAGGGCTGGGGTGCAATGGGGTCCACAGGGGAGCTGGGATTCCCCTGGGCGGGGGGGACCCACCTCGTGTCGCTGACCTGGCCTTGGCCCTCGGTGGCTGCTCTCAGACCCAAATGTCCTGTGCAGGGTCTGGTGGCACCTCAGCATCACCACGGGGGCTGTTGCAGGCTCTTCCCTTGGCTCCTGCTGCCTGTCTGCTTCTGCCCCTGTGTCACCTAGAAGTTTGAAAACTTCAAGGGGTGACACAAGACAGAGAAGGTGATGGATTTTTCTAGTAATCTGCCTGATTAAAACCAGGGAGGGAAGCCTCTGAGATGGGAGACAGCCAGTCTGGAGGTCACAAATGCCTCAGTGACCCCTGCAGCAAAAGCATCAATGGCAGCAGAAGTCATGTCGGTACCAGCAGTGACCCTGAAGTGTGAGCAGAGCTCAGGAGCAAGTTAAAGAATCAGAATCATTTAGGTTGGAAAATACCTTTAAGATCATCAAGTCCAACCATTAACATGCCTAATAGCGGCATGCTTTTCTAAAAGTAGTCACTGCATGGGGAAATGTAATTTCTCAACCACGAGAGCAAAGGCAACATCCTTCCTGACAACACCCAATGCCCCCATGTCAGGAGTGGGGGGACGTGTGGGTACAGGGCTGCTCTGCACGTCCCCAGGCATTGTGAAGAATAAGGTAGGTGGAGAAGTTTGATTTCAAGGTGATGCAGGAAGATCACAGACCTTTTTATCTGCCTTTTTTTGTCTAAGCTTCTGGTCAAGATGGGTAAATGCATATGAAGGTGTGGGAATGCTTCTTTTTGTTAGATGCTTTAGCTGCTTCTCATTGGGAAATGGAATTTCTGCTGCACAGAAAAGCCCAGCTCCCTGAAACTTTTAAAATCCTGAAACCCAATAAAAATCAAAACTTCGGGTTTTATTTCCCTAACAATGTACAGATTTTTAATTCAGTCATCAATGATTCTGAATCATGTTTTTGTTATGTTTCAATGTTACAAAAATCTTAATATTTTACATGACAGAACACACAAGAGGAAACAGAGCAGGCAGATAAATTGTTTTGACACATCTTTCACTGAAATTCTCCCTAAAACTGACACCTTCTGTAAAAACACTGATTTTGGCAAAACTGCCTTTGCTGCTGGGAAGGCTGCACCCTCTAAGGACTTTTTGACCAGGTCTAATTAGCAACATAGGTAGTCGGGCTACAAAGCTCTTCTGCAGAATCGCTGCAGTGGTGACTTGATGAGATCTATTTTTTCCACAGGGAATTTTTCTTTGGGGGATAAATCTTTTCTTCAGTGACTAATTCCCAGCTTGAACAAGGAAAGCCCCATGGGTTAGGTGCTGGAGGTGCAGTAAGCTGCCTTCCTTAGGCTGTTAGTGAGCTACAAAGGGAGAAACTTTAAGAGATAAAAAAAATGAGGTGTTTCACCTGGAAAAATTATCAGCTTTCTTTTTTTCCTTCCATACCACAGAAGAACAACTGCCCAAAGCTGTTTCTGTCTCCCGTCTCCCCTCTCCCTGGTCCTCACTTTTCAAAATGCAAACATCCCTCCTCGCTCCCCAGGGTGTTTCTGTCCCCCTCCCCAGCAGCACCTGGATCGGGGGGGAGCCCTGTGCCCCCTCCAGCCCCGCTGTGTCTCACCCGCAGGTGGAGCCAGCTCCTGCTCTGCTGATCATGGTCAACAAGACCTTAAATTACTGGCGTCCCAGTTTTGAGGAGGACGTTATCAACATCAACGTAGGGGGTCTGAGAAGGCGGCTCAGCTCCAGCGCCCTCTCCAAGTTCCCTGACACCCGCCTGGGACGCCTGCTCTCCTGTGACTCGGAGGAGTCCATCCTGCAGCTCTGCGATGACTACGATGTGAGTGCCAGGGAGTTCTACTTTGACCGAAACCCTGGTTTCTTCCTCTACGTGCTCCACTTCTACCAGACGGGGAAGCTGCATGTCATGGAGGAGCTGTGCGTCTTCTCCTTCTGCCAGGAGATCGAGTACTGGGGCATCAATGAGTTCTTCCTGGACTCCTGCTGCAGCTACCGCTACCACGAACGTAAGCTGGAGAGCCGGCACCACAACTGGGATGAGGAGAGCGAGGTCAGCAGCGTGGACACGTCCCCCGATGAGATCTCCGACATCAACCATGACCTGCTGCGCTACAGCACGCTGCGCTGTGGCAATGTGCGCAAACGCCTCTGGCTCACCATGGAGAACCCTGGCTACTCCATTCCCAGCAAACTCTTCAGCTTCGTGTCCATCAGCGTGGTGCTGGTTTCCATAGCCACCATGTGCATCCACAGCATGCCCGAATACCAGGAGGTGGACGAAAATGGCAACGTGCTTGATGAGCCCATCCTGCACAAGCTGGAGTATTTCTGCATCTCCTGGTTCACCTTTGAAGTGTCTTCCCGCCTCCTGCTCTCCCCCAACCCCAGGAAGTTCTTCAAGCACCCGCTGAACCTGATTGACATTGTCTCGGTGTTGCCCTTCTACTTCACCCTGCTGGTGGACTTGACCATGGGCAGTGACTCAGAGCTGGGCAACCTGGGCAAGGTCGTGCAGGTGTTTCGCCTCATGAGGATATTCCGGGTGCTGAAGCTGGCTCGGCACTCCACCGGACTGAGGTCACTGGGGGCCACCTTGAAGGTAAAGTGGCTTTCTATCTCCCTATCTACTCCTTTAGCCTCTGGGCAAGAAGGAGACCTGTGGTATGGCTGGGGGATGTGGACATACCCATTCCCAGTGAGCTACCAGCTCCGGGTGGTGACTGGCAAGCTTGCTTGGGGTGGTGGGCTGGACTGTTGGTGAGTCTGCTAAAGCAATCAGGTGTGAGGAGCACTGCATGAGTCCTCTTTGTACACACACTCAGAGCCAACAGCAATTCACCCCATTGCTTGCAGACTTTGCTTCACACACAACTGGTGCTTCCAGGGACTCAGCCATCCCTTCCCACCGTGGTGTGCGAGCCCTGTTGCATGGTGTTGGAAGGGACTCAGCCATGCACGGGTGGCTGGAGATGTCCCACCACAAGTGAGTCAGTGCCTAGTTTGGGCTGCAAAAGACCTTCTGAGCAGGGACCAGGCCAGGCAGCAGCTGCTGGGTATGCCAGCACCAGCGTGAGTGGCTTGAGCTGCTCCTGTCCCTAGGCTGGGAGGAGAGGGGAACCTCCTTAGGGCATGCTGCCAGCTGGCCAGAGACTAGCACCCAGCCCTTGGTGTTTGCCCATCTAGGGAGACGTAGAGATCCTGGTCCAGTTGAGCTGACAGCTGGATGCTCCAGGATACGATGAGATTGAGACTGGGACATGGTTAATCACGGGTAGCACAAAGCAGCAACAGAAAAGCAAAGGGTGCAGGGCCTGGGACAACCAGCCAAAGGCAGGGTCCAAGCCCCCAGCAGAGCCCGGGCTACTCTCAGTGTGCTGGAAAACCTCGGGAAAAGCATGGTGTGCAGGGCTGGAGGGAGCTGGCCCCAGGTCCATGAAGTCCTGAGGATGAGGAGATGCTGAGACCTGCAGGACCGGGGCCCAGCGGGTTTGGTGAGAGGTGGTCTGCATCCTCCATCATGTGCCCCAAGGCTATGTTTCTCCAGCCTCCCTCTGCAGCACCCCCAGGCTCCTTGGACAAAGAACAGCTGTGACAAGAATCAAAGCATGAAGCTGTGATGAAATCCTCAGCAGCCCGGTGCTGCAGCCCAGCCCTCCATCGCTCAGCCAGCGGTGCAGACCAGATGTGGTGCCCGGTGTGGCTCTTTGCTCTCCCCCTGCCCTCCCTCCTCCACCCTCCTCGTGCTGAGGGCCACATGCCCGAATCTGGGGGGAGTGAAACTGTCCCCTCACCTCCTGCACTTAGAAAGTCCAGCCTGATGCAGAGGCCAAATCAACTCAGCCTTTAACTGTCTTTGAGTCTTGGTGACCACATCCAAGTGGCCACATCTGAAAGCCAATCCTCGAGCCTGCCAAGACGCAGAGTGACACACGCTCCTGATGCCCCACCAGATGTGGGGCTTGTGCTGGGCACAGGGGGATGGCCACCAGGGCAAACATCTCCTTCTCCTTGTGGGACTGCCTCTGGTCCCCATGTTCAAAGCAGAAGACTGGTTTTTCAAGCACTGCTGATGCAAATATTCCTATGCTTTCCCCCGCCCTTCAAACAAACTGCGCCAAACAAATGGCCAAGGAAAGCCAAGGAAAGCAATCTTCGGAACAGAGCCTGAAATCCAAGCAAAAGGCTGCTCTCCTCCTGCTCAGAGCCTGGCAGGGGCCAGTGCTGCAGCTCCTGGTGCTGCTCCCCCTGAAGGGCCATTGCACGGATGAGGCAGGCACAGCTGCAGCTGGGGACACCTGGTTTCTCGCTGCTGCAGCAGTGGCAGGGCTGGCATGGGATGTCCTGGCATTGGCCCGACTCGACTGCCAGGGCTGGACCCATTCCTGTGGGTGAGCCATGGAGAAAAGCAACCCTTGAGTCTGGCTGGGGATGAGGATGGACAGCAGGAAAGGTCTTCTGCCAACTTCTGCTGTGAAACAGGACCAGCCCAGCACTAATCTTGCAAACCCCACAGAGCACCAGAATAAGTGTGTGTGGGGAAATTCCCTGCAACCTCAAAGCCTGCTGAAAAGAAGATCCAGGGAAGATTGTTTGAAATGAAGATGCCTGAAGTCCTACCTGCATCATACTTCTGAACATCCACCTTGAAAGAGCAATTAGCAAGTGACAGACCCGTGTAACATACTGTTTGTGAAATTTAAATAAAATTGTACACGTGGGAAGGGCTCCCTGAACCCTTTCTGCACTCCGTTTAAGTGTGAACAACATGTTGCAGCAGAGCAGGGACTGACGGGCTCATCTGCATGTTATTAAGCAGCAGACAAGATCCGAGGAGCTGGCAGCATCCTGGCTCCGGCCTCTGCCGAGCCGCTGATTCACCGAGTGACGTGCTGGAAAGTGCCGCTTTCCCGGGGACTCCAGAGTCAGCTGTAAATGGGGATGAGCGAAGACACAAATCTGACGCAGCAGCTTGGCGTTGTGATTTACTGGGCACATAAATTACAACGTCTTGTTAATCATAATTTACTTCCTATCGCAAGAGCATAAAGCAGCAGCAGAGGAGTAAAGGCTGTTAACAGCCAGGAAGTGGGAGCGATGGCTCTGGCAAGCTGAGTAATTGTTCCCCTGCCACGAAAGTGCTAGCAGAGGGATTTCTGCCATTTGAGCATTATAAACTCTGAACAGTCTTCAGATCACTTGGGGCCTCATCCAGGACCCATTTAATTTGAGGAGAGGCTTCCCACGTGTCTCTGCTCTTCCTCCCTGCCATACACGACATCCATCACCATTCCTGCAGCTTCCCTGGTGGGAGTTTGGTGCCTGTCTCCCACCAGCAGTCAAGAGGTGTTCGGCACTGAGTAACTTAGGTGTCTGCAGGGATCTACAGGAGTTGCTGTCCAGCCCCTCAGAAGCCTAAATACACAAACAGGTTGGAAGAGCCAGAGCTGCACATCCCCAGACAGCAGATACATCACCCTGCTGTTGCTACCTGGGCCATCTCTGTCTCGGTCCCCATGCTGGTATCTCCAGCAGGCTCAGACTGGGCTCTTCACACCATTTGTCTTCTGCTGTGCTGGAGGAAAGGTGCATTCAGCAGGGAAGGAGCCCATGCATGGCCTATGGCTGTCCCAAGGGCAGACAGCCCTCCTGCCTGGCAGGAGCCCAGAGGGGCTGCTGCTGGGGTGGCTTTTCTGTTGGAGCCTTTTATCACCCAGCATCACCTGCTGCAAGGCTGGCTGCTCGCTCAGCTGCATCCCACCCAAACCCCAGCTCAGCCTGCATCCCATCCGAACCTCGGCTCAGCCTGCATCCCATCCGAACCCCAGCTCAGCCTGCATCCCACCCAAACCCCAGCTCAGCCTGCATCCCATCCGAACCCCGGCTCAGCCTGCATCCCACCCAAACCCCAGCTCAGCCTGCATCCCACCCAAACCCCAGCTCAGCCTGCATCCCATCCGAACCCCAGCTCAGCCTGCATCCCACCCAAACCCCAGCTCAGCCTGCATCCCATCCGAACCCCGGCTCAGCCTGCATCCCACCCAAACCCCAGCTCAGCCTGCATCCCACCCAAACCCCGGCTCAGCCTGCATCCCATCCGAACCCCAGCTCAGCCTGCATCCCACCCAAACCCCAGCTCAGCCTGCATCCCATCCGAACCTCGGCTCAGCCTGCATCCCACCCAAACCCCAGCTCAGCCTGCATCCCACCCAAACCCCGGCTCAGTCTGCATCCCAACCAAACTCCGGCTCAGCCTGCATCCCACCCGAACACCAGCTCAGCCTGCATCCCACTCAACCCCCAGCTGCAGCTGCCTGCCCCTGGATCAATGAGTGAGCCACATGAGGATAAATGGCTCAAATAGGCGGCAGCCTGCCTGAGGATCAGCTGGGAGATTCCTGGAGCCTCCCCTGTGCCACAAGCCCTGACCCTGCCTGTAAATTAAAGTAGTAGGAGCAATTGAGCTCCTGACTTTTCTCTTGCCTTCACACTTCAACACAATCCAGGGCCATAACTGACGCTCTTTAAAAATGTATAAGGTTACTTGGCTCTGCTGCTCCCGAGCTGGAACATACAGATGTGCTGTTAAGCTCCAGCCAGGAGCAAGTCTTTCATGGCCAAGTGATACAGCCTTGAAACTCAGTGGCTCTGAGCTCTTTGTCCCTCTCAGGGAGCTCCCTCAGAGCTGCTATAGGGCATTTGCAGCCACAGGCGACGGCGAAGGAGGTTATTTCCCCTCAGTGTTACTGGCATTAGCCAAGCAACTTTTGCTAGCAGTCTAAGCAAAGTCTTCTAACTCCCTGCCATGAATCTACCTCTTTTATGTCTCACCTTGATTGTGGAAGCTTTTTTCCCAAGTCCTCTGCTGCTTGCTTTGCTCAAATGTTATTTTGTTTAGTCGTGGTATGGTCTCCAATAAAGCATTCCCTGCCTGTTAGGAGACTGGGAGAAACCCCCCATGCTCAGAGCTCTGCTTTCCTTGCCCTGAAAGATGAAGAGCAAGCTGGCAGATCAGTGGGCAGAAACACCCGAGAAATTCACTTGTGATGATTAAAAAGCGAGTGGACGAGCCATGTGGTGAGGGTGGCAGTGGCTTTGGCACTGGTGTGTGGTTAGCCTGGCTCTGCCAGAATACGGGGGCTCCACGGTCCCCTCCTGGTCTGGGAGGCTTTAAGAGCAGGCTGTGCCGGGGTCCTTGGCCCTGCTGCGTGCAAGGTCTTGGCTCACACCTCCCCAGCCACAGGGCAGGGGTGGGAGCTGGGTGCTGGCTGCGGACCAGCGCTGGCCCATGGCAGTTTGCCTGGTCCCAGCTTGTCCTCCAGCAGCCCCCTTCTTGGCATCACCTGCTGCCTCGTCCCCCAGCCGCCTGCTGATTTTCTCCCCAGGGCTTTTGGCACAGGTTTCTACTTTGTTCAGCAACTAAGGACATCCAAAGAAAGCCTGCGACACAAAGGTTTTACTTTGAAACCAGAAAAAAAATGGCTTCTTCAAGGAGCATGGCACACCCCTGCCATTCATCTGTCCCCCCAGGTCCTGCGTGCCTCCCCCCCCCCCAGGAGGCTGGGTGTCCCATGGCTCCGTTCCTGCCAGGGCTCCCAGACCCCTCGGGCTGGGGCTCATCGAGCCAGGGGGTGCAGCACCCTGTGGGGGTGGGTGCTAAGACCAGCCCATGCTGACGTTGGATGGATCCCCTAACTGACCCGTTGACCAGGGCTGCTTGGATTCTTGTCAGCTCTGAGGGTCGCTTCGAGTCTCCCGTGGAGGAGCAGCAAAACCTGAAGGGAAATGTAATCGTCTCAGGAGCAGTAGCTTCTGCAGGAAAACTCCTCCCCTTACATGTCTGATAAAGGGTTAAACGGATGCTGAGACTGTAGGTGGTGTTGAGGCACAGGAGGAATCAGGTCCCCGGGGCTCTGGCTGTGGGGTTCCCCAGTCCAGCAGCCGGGAGCTTGGGCTCAGAGCCGGGTGGGAGCTGGAGCTGAGCCTGCGGCAGTGGCACACACCCTCCCCCAGCACGCCGCCGCTGTCCTGGGAGGACGTAAACTGCTTTGCTTAGAGGCTGCCTGTTAGGTGGTTTCTGAGGACCTGACAAGATAAAAGGAAAACGTGTCTAAATATTGTTAGCTGAGATCAGGCTGGAGCAAGTGCTGGAGGCAGGGGGGTGGCCTCTGCTGGGGAACCCTGGCTGGGAAGCACGGGTCCCCTTTCCCTGCTGGCACTGCCTGCCTCTCGCGGGCTGCCGGAGGGCAGGGGGCAGCTGTGGCTGCCAGGTGTGGGTCACAGCCACCCCCAGCCCACCTCAGCCCAGCCCACAGCGGGACATCCCACAGCAGAGATGGGTAGAGGCACCGAGATCCCCAACGGGGGTGAGCAGGAGCCTGCATGCAGGGCTGTACTCGTGCTGGGGGATCCAGGTGTCCTGGCATGTGGTGGTCCCCGCTGACCACCGCTCCGCTTTGCCTTCCAGCACAGCTACCGGGAGGTGGGGATCCTGCTGCTCTACCTGGCCGTGGGGGTCTCTGTCTTCTCCGGCGTGGCCTACACGGCTGAGAAGGAAGAAGATGTTGGCTTCGACACCATCCCGGCGTGCTGGTGGTGGGGCACGGTCAGCATGACTACTGTGGGCTATGGCGATGTGGTGCCTGTCACCGTGGTGGGCAAGCTGGCTGCCTCGGGCTGCATCCTGGGGGGCATCCTGGTCGTGGCGCTGCCCATCACCATCATCTTCAACAAGTTCTCCCACTTCTACCGCAAGCAGAAGGCGCTGGAGGCAGCCGTGAGGAACAGTGGGAAGAAAGACCCCGAGGATGTGGAGAGCACCTCAAGTCGCGACCGAGACTCAGAGGCTCTGAGCGAGACCTCGCTGGACAGAGGCAGCCCCGACCGCCGTGGTCTGACCCCCGGCACCCACCCCACACCCTGACCCCACCGTGCCGCAGCACCGGGGCACGCGCGGGACCTGCTCACCATGAGCATGGCGTGGCTGTTGCACCAGGACATGGCAGAGGAGCCAGGCTCTCCCCACCTCGCAGCGTGCCTGGCATCACCCCTGCCCTGCCAAGGACAGGAGGGGTTGGAGGAGATGCCCAGCGGGTGCCGGCTGCCTCCAGCCCCCGGGATGCAGCCCCCAGGTCTGCCTGGACGTCACCCAGCGACAGCCCTGCTCCCCCCACCGCTGCAAAGGGAGGCTGCGGCGCTGAGGTACCCCTGCCAGAAAGGGAGTGAGGAAAAATCCTGACAGGTGACCCCTGATCAGGCACTGCCCTGGATGCGTGAAGGGGGATTTTTCTCTGCCCTGAGGTTTTGTGTTGTCCAGGGTGAGGTTAAATAGCCTGAGGGTGAGGCAGCCCCTGACCAGGCTGACTGCCCTTGCAGCTCCTGTGCCAGGTCAGCATCAGCTCCAGCCCCAACCTCATCCTACTCCCAGCTGGAAACAGCCTCGAAATGCTCAGCTGCCCCGTTGGCCATGGGGGAAAGGGGGTTGGAAATGAGCCTGTATGGGAGGAGAGGTGGTGTCCAGCTCAGTGTGAGCCCCACTGTGCCCAGCCCCTGCAGTGGGATTGACTGGACCTCACATTCCTTCCGTTGCAGCGGGGGTTTAAGTGCTCTCCTGCACTGCTGCTGCTGGGACCCCCAAGCGATCCGGGTCTGGGGCCGTGCTGGGAGGGAGCGCGGCACAGCTGGGAGCACTGTCCTTGAAGGGGGGACACCAGCCAGGGATGAGCAGGCAGAAGGGACGCTGTCCTCTGAGGCAGGAGAAGCTGGAGGGGATCAATCTGGGAGAATCAAGGGGCTACCCCCAGAGGGTCTGTCCCCCCCAGGCCCTTCGCTCTGGGGGGCTCCCATGCCAAGGGCATTTCTTCTGGCAGAGCAGCTGCTGGCACCCAGCCCTCAGGGCAGAAAGGAGGCAGAGACCCTGCAAAGGGCCACCAGGGAGCAGACATGGGGAGATGCTCCTGGGCACAGAGAAGCTGCCTCTGCCATCTGCCATCTGCCATTGCCATTGTGCTCATGATTTCCACCGCAGGAAGAGCTGCCAGGGAGCCCAGGGGCTGCAGCACCCCATGATGGGGTGGGGGAGATGACCAAAGCCAGCTGGGTTTGGCACGTGCCCTGGTCTTCCTCACCACAGCCCCCAGCCTGGCTTCATTCTGCCATCTCATCCCTCCCTGCCTCGAGGCCAGGCAGGGGCAGGAGGCTGTAAGGACACCCCCCATCATCATCACACTGCCCTGGGCATCACCTTGGACCCCACAGGGACCCCAGCTCCCCGGGTGCCGTTGCACTCACCCCGCTGCAGGGAGGGAGCACCCCACATCCATGGGACAGCCGGGGCAGAGGGGACCTTGCACCGCCCCTCGTCACCGCAGCCGCTGAGCACCACAGCCGGGCAGGGACATCTGCCTGCAGCACTGGGCCCCCTTCCCACCCGCGTCCCCAGCCTGGCTGAGCACATCCAGGGCTGCTCCCAGAGCTGTATTAATTCCCTACACAGCTTTTCCTTGCCCCCCAGCTCTCTGTTTGGAAGTCGTGCAGCTCTTCTGTGCACAGAGGAATACATCCAGCTCCTGTTCTGAGCAGGAGAAACGAGCACCCTGCGATCACCTAATCAGCTCAAAAATACGTTGATGGCTGCGGGATGGCCCCGGGTGCCTGGATTGTGGGGTTTGCTGCCGGTTGTCCTGGCTGGCTCTTGGCATAGCCGCAGCTGCCGGTGCTGGCTCTGCCTGTAGTGATGTGCTGATCAAACCCCGGTGGGACCTGGGGAAGGGTCCCCAAGGAACAGTGGTGTGGGATGGGAGGTGCTCACGCTCCTGGCATCATTGAGTCTTCCAGTATCGACAGTTTGTGGCCCGCTCTGTGCTCATCCTTACTGCGGGCTGGGACTGGTGAGCTGCATCATCTGCTCCGACCGGCTCCCGCTGCACTGTTACTTGAAAAAAGGAAGGAGTTTCCTCTTCTCTCCATAAGTATTCCAGTAGCAAAATGTATTCAAATGTGAAGACTAAATTACATGTATTAATTAAAAAGCATTATGCAAACAATTAAGAGCATGTAAATTAATTTTCTATCTATGCATGGGATGCATACTGTATATTTTATTAAAGACCTAAGTGACCCGCTTTGGACGCTGGTTTTCTGTTTCACAGCTGATCGGCGTGCCTGTGCTTGTGTAGCGCATGGGCTGGGCTGGGGTCGGTGCAAGCAGCCCCCGGGGAGCAGGAGCAGCCCGGCTGCTCCCGGGGCGGCTGCACGTCCCGTCAGCCAGCTCCAGCACCGGCTCCCAGCACAGCGGAGCTCCCACCCGGACAGCATCATCCCTGCCCCGGGTGGTGGGCAACAGTCCTTGTACCTGGACCACTGGTGTCATCCAGCCTGGAGCAGTCTCCCTGGAGGCCCAATAAACGGGGTGTCCCCAGGGTGGGAGCCGGTGGGCTCTGGGAATTGCCGCACAGGGAGCCCGGCATTGCGGCTGGGAGGGAGGGAAGCGCAGAGCAGGTTTCAGAGGGAGATGAAAGGATTGCAATTAACATTAAAAACGCAGGATGATTCCCAAAGCAAAAAGCTTGCGCCATCCAAGCATGGCTTGTTCCTCCACCCCATTCATCACACAGCCGTGGAATCTGGGAAGCAGGCAGGGAGGAGCAGAGGCTTGCAGAAAGGCACCCACTGTGATCAGCAGCACCCAGGGACACGAGAGCTGAGCCGCCGGCTCCAGCAATCGCGGCGCTGGGAGCCGAGGAGCAGCAGCCGGCTGCTATTCCCCCTAAGAGCCACCCTTGTTTTATGAAACTAATTTTAACCGCAGGCTCATGGGTCACGTTTTGGACTAGAAGTAGTAAAGGCTCCATTCTAAAAGAAAATACGGTTCTAGCAGCAAGTGTTTGCTGCTTAACAAGGTTTAACAGCGTTTCTGGCGCACCTTTGCCAGCAGCAGGCTGGAGGGTGTCTGTGCACGTTCCCTGCGGCTTCCCAGCCGTTTTCGCTCGCAGCTGCGGCTGTTGGCCACGGCAGGGGATCAGTGCCCAGGATGAGGAGGGAATACAGCCCACGGCAGCTCCGGAGACCTGAGAGGAGCCAGTCCATCACACTGACAGCTGCGTTCACCCCTGCTGCTTTCATTAGCTCCAAGTATGAGCCAGGAGGGCTGAAGCCCACCCAAATTCCGGCTAGCTTGTGCAGGCCAGCAGCTGCTTGAATACCACAGCTGTGCTTAAATCCCATCTGCTGGCATGGAGAGTGTCCCCTCAGCTTTAACGGCCCTAATCACATCCAGCCTCTGATGCTTTCCTTGCTGCAAAGTCAAAGCTCAGACTGGCTTCCAGCTATTGCTAACTGAGCAACGTTACCGTGGGCTGCCTCTGGCCAGCACTGCTTGTAGACTTCAAGAAGTTCAGTAGCCCCTTGGGAGGTTTAGAAGAGCCCTAAGGATAGCACCACACAGCACCAGGATGCCTAAGGAAACACCGTTGCACCTGCAGGGGGTTTTAAGCCCCCAAACAGGCTGAGCACGCAAGGAGCAGCATCCCTAGCCAGGCTGAGCGAGCCCAGCGCCAATTTTCTTTCCAGAGAGAAGATACCCCACCAGCGTGTCCAGCTGCTTCAAGGAGGTGGCTGCTCTTTGGGACCTGGCTCTCCCATGTTTCAGGGAGCGCAGTTTGCGCTCTGATGGTGCTTGGGCTTTATCCATCTTTGTCCTCAAGGCAGCATAAAAGGCTGAGCAAGCTCCTGACACGGTAGGCAGCCTCTCCGATGCTCTGAAATGAGGGAGGGTGGGGGGTGGTGTCTCTAGGCTGTGGCTGGGGAGGGGAAGGCTTGCTGCTGCTCTCCCTGTGTTAAGTGCATTCCTCTGCTAGATGCGTTAGGAGGGGAGGGTTAAAAATAGAGTTTAATCCTTATTCCTTTGAGAGTTTTTCCATTTCAAAGAATAAAAATCCATATGCTGCTAATCTTCCCAAGGCAGAAGCTCCCCTAACTTGGGGGTTAGAAGCAAGGCAGGACCTGCCATGAGTCCCTCTGCCATGACACCGACGGCAGCTGCCCTTGGAGCGGGGCTGGTGTGTGAAAGCTCCAAGCTTAGGTTTGGGAAAGCCACGAAAGATGTTTTCTTTTTTTAGCCTCCTGCTCTCTGTGAAGACATTAGGATTTGTATGGCTGTGAGTAACTGCACTAGGAAAATCCTCCCACTGCTGTGCGGGCAGATCTAGCAGAGCTTGAGTTCTGCAGAGCAGGGAAGAGCCGGGTGCGGGAAGGTGCCCAGCAGCAGGAGTGGGTGATGACAGCCCACGTTTGTGTTAGCAAGACACTTCTGTGCAGCGATAGGTTGCCAGGACTGGTCTGACTTAATATTTCTAAGGCAAGTAGGAAATTCGTGTTCTTTTGCTAATCCCTAATCAGTTTTCCTGAGAGTGACTGTGTTTTCATTTGGTACAGTGGGTAAATCAATTACATACTTTATCAGGTTACTTCTACAGAAACTGCTCTCCACACTCACAAAATGATTGATGAGCGACTCTCTTGCCTCCAGGGAATGGTGATTAAGGGGTGACCTTATTAAGCTATTTCATGCAGCTGAGAATTAGACAACTCTGCTCAAAGAGACAAAGTAAACTTCATTACCTCTGTTCAAAACTTCTTTTCCTTTGCCAGCTTTCAGGTACGCGACTACCCTGAGCATGGTCTGTGCACTCACCTGGTTGTTGGAAAACTGGGAGATTTTAAAGGGTTGATCTGTAGGAAAGAGACTCCTTGCTGGCAGCATTTCTGGGATCTCTCCTGCTCATAGGCTCCTACAGCCCTGCTGATCTCAGCAGCGTTCAGGGAGTCAAAGATCAGAGCTGACTGCTTGAGCATGCACGCCTTACATCAGCGTCACTTATAATTCCTGTATTTGCTGAACTATATACGGACACCAGTAAAGACAAGCAGTGCTGTTAATTCAAATCCGTTTTTACAAAATTATGCTAAACCACTTTCTCCTGGTAGTAAGAAAGCTCCAAGGTCTGCATATACTCATGGGTTTGCTGTAGCCTTTATCTGAACTGTAGCTATTATCTTAGTTTTAGGAAACACATGAACTCAAGGCTTTCATTCTAACCATTCGAGATAACTTAAAGGAATAACCTTAAAGGTGCAGAATTAAATTAACCAAATATGCCTAGGCCACACAATTCCAGGAAATGAAACCCACGGGCCAGGCGTGCAGGAGAGCACAGCACCAGCGATGCACGTTTACATCCAGACCTTGAACGTGGTGAGAACAGCAGAGAGAGAAAAGTGCCTTGTGCTTTTGTTTCAAGATCATCCCCCCTACGGTCAACGCGTGATGGTGCAGAGCTTGTGAGGCTCTCGGGGCTGAGGAAAGGCTGCCCGACAGCTCAGCCGGCCGTGGATTGTGCAGAGGCAGGTCTGCAAGAGGCTGTTCTGCTGCTGTGACCGCTCTGGATGGGATTCAGGGACTCTGGGCTCCATCCGCTTCCAGTACTGTACTGATTTTAATAGCGACAACCTAGAGGGGAGCAGAACAGACTGTGCTTCGTAGATGGAATTGAATTGTTTTAAAGTTTTTAAACAAGTTGGCTGTCTTCCTGGACTCTTAAATTAAAGGGCAATTAAGTCACTTTCTGTCTGGAAAGAGCTGGTGGGTGCTCCCTGGTTTGACGCTTTAAAATTTTGCCAGAGTGATTAATGCAATGAAAAATTGTCAACTCTCAAGTCAGGGCTGTCAGCCAACACTCAAAAGAATTTATCTAAAGCACATGCTCAGGCTCTTTTGGTCTGTGGACGGGAGGAAATGGGACGAAATGAGGGTGTAGGGAAGAGTAGCTGGGCATACAGGACACTGGCACAGCAACACCTGATAATTATTGCAGGAAGAGGGAAAAAAAAAAACCTGCTGGTGCTGCGGGCTTCTTGGAAAGTTGGCTTTTCCCCCCACGGGGGGAGAAGAACCTGGCTAGACATCAGCAGGAGCTCATGGCTACTTGTCAGTGTTGGTTTTCTTAGTTATATGCAATTAATATTTGTGCAGCAGGTGCACTGCCCCCAGCACAAAAGGAGCACACGTGTGCACACACCCCTGGTACAGCTGCAGCGCAACCCTCCCTTCGTGCTGGGGCTCCACGCTATCCTGGTAGTGTTGCTGAGAATATGCAAGAGCTCCGGGCTTTCCTAGTTACTAGAAATGCCCGCAGTCTCCCTCCCTTTGATTTCCATGCTCCTTTTTATCATTTAAAAGCTCAGATCTATTTTGTTTCTTCCGGGATTGCTAACCAAAGCTGACTCCTGAATGAATTCTGTCTCTGCTTTGGTTAGTCATCCCTTCAGGACAGATTTAGTAACTGCTTAGGGAAACCACAGAGGAGCCAACAGTTCACCATTGGAAAGCAGCACCCACTCACTGTCAACTTCATCTTTTTCTGAGCTAGAAAGTTTAAAGTGCAGCAAGTCAGCCAGAATTAGGAGAGCGAGCCTCTAGCCTCACCTGTTGTGTAGGAAGGTGGATAAATTGGTATGTACCCAGCCCCAAACCTGACTGCAGGCTCAGGGAAGTTGCAGCAGTGTGAACGAGAGCACAGATAAGGAATATCTACAGCAGAGTTTACCATCCCCAGCTGCCAGGGCACACAGACCTGCCCCTGAACCGAAGCAAATCTCTACTTGAGGTGTAGAATCAGTAACGATTTAAGGCTAAAGAAGTTGGCTGTTCAAAAAGGTGTATGTGACATGTTTACTGCTTGTGGTTATTAGAGCCTGTATGCTCCTCCGGAATTTTGCATAACAGTGGTTGACTAGAGGCACATCATGTTAAAACTTGTCCTGATAAGCAGTAATACACCAAAGTATTTTAATGCATAAATATGAGTCACAACACTGATGCTTTCAGGTAAGGACAGTTTATTTCCCCCTTTAAACAAATAAGGCAAGATATCTGAGAAAGATCAAAAAAAATCTCCTGTATCAAACTCAGAGGAATGCAATAAAAGTTACTATTTCATACATATACAAACTAATGACCCAACACTATTATATACAAACAGCCAGATCTTACAAAATAGCATTTCAAGTCAGCACTTTATGCCAGTGTTGCTCATTTCTTTGTTACAAAAAAGTTAAAGCTACAAACTTCACATTTTTAAGTCTCACATGACTGACATCAGTATCTCTGGGTTTGAGAAGCAAAGATAATGGTTTGTCCAGAACACTTTCAGCAATGCAGATGGACCCAAGGAGCACAAGAATGCAGCTTCACAGTTAACCAAGCTTTCGGCTCAAAAACTTTGTCAGAACAACTTTCCCTTATGGTATGAGCCTTGGTCTTAGCCTGGAGGACTCTGAGAAGCGAGCAGATATTACCCTCCCAGACACTCTACAAAGGGACCAAAAAGGGAATTATTTTCTCTAACAGATTGAAAATCAGCGAAGCGGAAAATAATTCCTCTGCATTAGAGCTCCAAGTACAAGAAACATCAAGTCTCAGCCACTGCAAGCATATAAGAAGGGTTCAAAGACAGTTAAGCCATTGGACCAGCTTTACTTATTTTGGTTCATTTGCTCTATTTTAAGACAATTGCATCCGCAAAGCAAAGCATTTCAAGAGTGCTTACATTCAGTTACAGCAGTCACGGGTTGCATATTCTGTAAGTAGACAACACCCTGTGGTGTTTCACCTAAAACTTGGGTTTTCTAATGCCCTCCAATCACTAGAAAGTTACCTACACAGTGCAGAGATAAAAACTACTCCCAGTAGAATCTGCTTGATCCACGCCACATGCAAGCAGTGCACAATTCACCGTGTCACACATACGTCTGTCACATCAGAGGTGTTGGGCCAAATCCATCCAAGTGACTAATACAAGATCCAACACTCGACCAGAGAACTCCCTCCTACGTTGCGGGAGTTTCTTTGATGCAAAGGACACTCAGGAATATTGCTCATCATTAACACATATTTAGGGCAAAACGTATTGCACAGATTCCAGACAAGCACCGCATGAGCCCTGATGGTCACACAGCACTTTACCAGACCTCATTAGAGAGTCCAGACTAAAGGGATTTTAGTCCATTAACAACAACGAAGCTTTTAATTACCTGGCTTTCCCAATTCAAAACTTTCCCAAGACTTGAGGCTATCAAATACCTGGTTATCCCAGGATGTATCTTACTTCAGCACCCTCGATGCACTGCTTAGTGCCTCCCTTTTCCCTTCAGGACAGCGGTTTGCTGGTCTCCAAAACAGCCGTGTTTGCACTGCGCATCAAACTGAGACAAACTGACGCAACCAGATCTGCAGAAGGGGTAAAAATGGCTTGGTTCCTTTCACAGCAACGGAGTATACACGTTAACAGTAGCCAAGAGTCTGCTCCAAGGGGAAAAAAAGAGCCTATGGAGGCATGAAATGAACACTTCACCTCTCTAGCAGCATTTGATTCAGAAGACACTGCTATTTAATTATCTAGGTGATGTACCAAGGTCTATCACAGAAGAATGTCATGGAAACTGCTCTCTCTATCACAGCAAAATAAAAATAAATCTGAAGAAATACTTGCTCTGTCCAACTATTTCATCATATGCTGGATACATCTAAAACTACACACCTCTGCAGTTACAGCCCACAGGGCAGAGGCATCACTTGGTTTCTGCCCTGCAACGAGGCTCTTTGCTGCTTCTGCTTTACTCTCCACTCTACTGGTGTGAGTTAATTGCACCATCCTCACAGCGATTGTACATGCTGGGGCATTTTCAGTGACTGAGCTACACCAGGCAGGAACGGCAGGGAAATTTAAAGAACGAACACAAGAGCATCCAGAGGAACCGGATGAGAAGAGGCTGTATTTCTTTCAGCAGGACATCAGTAACTGTCTTCTCATCCAGAACAACTTCACCTTTGCTCCACCATCATAAATGCATATCTTTGTTAATTCAACAAAGTCTTTACTTTCAGTTCAACTTTTCTGACCTGCTAAACCTTACAGAAATGTGAAGGATTGTGAAATTAAGTTTCTATTCAAGCATCTAATGATGTAAAACTGAAACAAAGCCTCTAAAATATTTCACAAACTGTGGAGATTTTTTTAAGTCCTCTCAGACACAGCAGAAGTACCTAATTCCTGAGAGAGGTTCACACAACTTCCACCCATCCGAACAGCTTCCTTTTCCCAGCACTCCACCGTCAGCAGGGTCTCCCTGAAGGACATTTCCAAACAGACAAAGGGGAATCAGATCACCGATTGGCTTTTGGTTTTAAGTTGGTGTGGATTTTAACTTACAGACTGTAATTTCTTCCGATGGAGGCACAACAAGCTTTATCTACTCGTTTTAATTCATAAAGTACACAAAAAGAGGATAAAACTGAGGTCTTGAAGAAACCACACTTGCTTAAAGCACACAGTGTAAGGCATGGGGCTTATTACAGGCTTTGTAAAAATGAGATTTAAGTTTCTTTCAAAAGGCTGGAACAATTTGTACATGTTTCACCTGCTCTCTTCAGTGACTTAGCAGTACCTTAACAGTAAAAAGATACAGTTAACAGATTGAAATTGAGTCTGTGCATTCAAAGAAAAACAAAACAAAACCCACAAAAGATGCAGCTGTTAAATACCACAATCCATATTAACTTAAAACAAAACGGACTACTGAAAGTTCAGTTGAAAAGAGAGTGAACCAACTTTCATTAGCCTATTTCTACCTGTTCCTCTGATTTAAAAACAGTCCCCCTAAAAACAGTAACAAAACTCCTTCGGAATAATGTTTTAAATATATGTCTAACATTAAAACATACCATCAGGATTTTCCACTTAATGGCATTCCTGAGTTCACAAAGGTGCTATGGAAAAATAAATGAGCAGAAGTATTGCCCTCTATCTTGCTAGCATATTTCAATAGAAATCAATCTGTTTAGTAGTCATAAAAGCAAGGAGCTGATTGTTTGAGGATGGAAGAATATTCTACCAGTGGCTCAGAAATTCTGCTGGCGCCGCTTCTTGGCTTCAATGGCATCAAGGATCGGCTGCCGCTTCGACTGGTACTTCTGGCGAATTTCTTCAATCTCCTGCTCCATCATGGGGTCCAGGGCCGAGAGCCGCCTCTGAAGTTCATCAACACTCCAAGTCTTTAGCTAGCAGGGAGACAAAAGAGGAACAAACGTTGGCATCAGTACAGCCACCACCACACATCTACGGGGATTTTGCTGCCCATCTGACGGTCACAACGCACCTTCCAGTAGAAGGTGGAAGCGTTCTGCTCCAGACTGCTGCGCTCAGTGAGACTGGCACGAGCCTCAGGATGCTGGGCTGATCGTGCTCATTTTACAGATACATTACATGCTCCGTTTAGTGACAGCATGACTGCATAAAACAACCATTTCCCCCACTGAGATATTTTTCTAATGCTTCAGTTTGTAGGCTTAGAACAGAAGTACTGTGCTGAAATGGAACAGAATCGAAGTTCTCTCCCCCTCCCCCTTCCTTGCAACTGAACTTCCTTCGGCTAAGTGACAAATGGAGACTGAGGGGAATACGGAAAAAAAATAATCATTGACCAAAGTTGCAGTTAGGAAAAAAAAAAAAAAAAAAAAGGCAGGCATTTCTGTACAACCAGGCTGAATCTCAATCATGGGGATGAAATCCAGACTCCTCGAAGCTAGAAATCTCAGAACACACACAACAGGTCACTTTGGGTCAGCCCTATACTGATATATAATATGCAAGTACAATTTGTATTTTACTTTTACTGTACAGGTGAAGATGTCAGGCTAGTTTGGACAAGCTTCCCTTCATTTAATTCCGTATCGGCCTGCCCTTTGTTTAATTGGCTCTCTTGCGTGTGCCAATTTGCTGAGAGCTGGCACAGGCAAGTTTTATTCTGTGATTACAGATGACAAGTGTGGCCTGGGACAGTCCAGATTGTCCATAGCTACCCCCTTTATGAAATATTATAATATTATAACCTGTGGAACAGGCAGGATTTTAGGATAATGTTAAAAAATATGGACACTGGAAGTGCTTCTGATGTTCAACTAAGTACCAGTCACCTTCCCACCCAAGACCGAGTGACCCCCAGAATCACAGGGGAGACACTGTTTTACAGCCACTGCAGCAGGACAGGAATGACTATTTGCACCAGCTGCTTTCAGGGGCCACCTGCTGTAGAGACTAAGAACACCCAAAATAATTTTGGGGTTTTTTTTTTTTGCACACAAAGAAGTGTCAATTTTCAGACTTTAAACAAATGTTTTATCCGAGTGATCTTTACTTCAATTAAATGCAAGTGATGCTGCTGTCCTGGTTTAGCTGTTAATTACTCAGCTATCGTGGCTATTCTTCAAGCCATTTCTCAATCAAAACACACAGTGAAATGCTGTTATAAGGCAATAACCAAATTACTGTTTCTTTAACAGCAGCTTGTATCAGTCCTTAAAATGTTTGTAAATACTAAAATACAGAAATGCTGATCCTTCTTCCTGAGGTGGAAGAGATATCAGTCCACAAACCACAAAGTCATCCGCTAGCCGATTTCTCACAAGGTCTTTTGAAATCCGTCAGTGCATTCTGCCAAATAAGGTACTTCCCAGCTGCAGTTACAGGATCACGACTCCACTTCAATAATCCAAGCACACATGAAACAAAACCTTTCTTGCAAGGGTACACAGTCTTTTGGCCTCTCCAATCAGGCAACTGTTCACTAGAAAGACAAAGCACTTCCTCCGCAAAGATATACATTATTTATACACATTAATGCAACTTTACCAGACAGCAGTTTAAGTTGATGCATGGCACCAGTTGCCTTTTCACTCTAATTTATTATGGAGCAGGTAATTATTCAACATTCCCCTTCCTCACAGTCCAGGGAATTGACAATGGTCAAATAAAAATGCAAAAAAGAAGAAAACATTAATTCAAATACTGAACACATGTACTAAGCAGCTATATTGGAGCAAATGGCTGTCAGCTGTCCCAGAGTACCCAGTGCTAGACCACTAAAAGAGAGTTTTGCAGCAGATCTAAGATATTTTGCTCATGGTTTAAGCCAACTATTAAACATCAGGAATTGTCCTCGGGCTGCAAGTTTCCACAGATGCCCTTTAAGCCTTCTCTACCATCCTCCCAAAGTGCTAGGTGCCAGAGGGCAGAGCAGTGACGGTCTCTCCAGACTGAGGACATGGTAGTAAGAAGAAAAAAACCCTGCCCTATTAATGTTCTTGACATGATCTAGCATCGTGGGACATCCTCCGTGGATACCACCACACGAAGTCTTCCTGGTAACCATGAACAACTGTGTGCCAAGGGACACAACGGCTTTGACAATTCCTGGGGCTGTGTGTTTGTCAGGACAGACTGCAAACAGTATAGAAGATGCCAAGTCTGGAGCGGGCAAAAGCCTACAGATATATATTAATACAAACAAACTGGGAAGTGGGTTACCCGGACAAACACAGGACGCAGAACAAAGTAGCTACTTAAGGAGACCGATCATGGGTTAAACAGAACAGGGATGGTGGGAGAAGGAAGTGAGGCAAGTCAAGGCTGTGCAAAAACCTACGAGCACAGAAACACATCCTGTGTGCAATGCTGCGTGTTGATGAGGATGAACTAATTACAAGTTTTCATCTAGAATAACATCGGTATGGCTGTGAATGCCACGCTAGTCCTAAAAAGAGACAGAAAAGCTAAAGGGCAACACTACTAAAAGGTCCAGAACGTGACTGTTCACCACAGAGGAGCTGATCAGAGACTGACAGGCATCCAATTACTAATGAAAGCCAAGCACCCACGCAGTTGGGAAGGATGCCCAGCCCTCTGCTCCCACTGTGCTTCAGGCTTGTGACAACACAAGCCCTGGGACCTGGCTGAGCTATTACTCAGCTTGTCATTCCACTTGCACATGCACCTTTGAAAAAAAAAAAAAAAAAAAAAGACAAGAAAAAAGAAAACTGCTTAAAGCACGATGGCCTCCATTTCACTTTGCTGCGTGGCATTTCACTGTAAGCCAATGCCACAGACAGACTTTCTCCCAGAAATAAAGTTTTTAAACTCTAGCATATCTGTCTCTGCAGTGGTACCCTCCTGGGATACTGACATTATTCTCCTAGAGAAATGCCAGAAGCAAAATAAGACAAGAAGGACAAGGACAGAGCATCTCATGACAGACAGTTACTCAGGGTAAAGTCTCAGTGCTGAACAGCTGCAATTAGAGCTGGTTTTAGCCACGGGCTCAGCCCCATTCCTCTCCTCACTTCTCAGCAATTCTTCCATTGTAAGAAGTCTAAGTGTCTTTGTAAAAGCTATCTGTTTTTGTCCACAGTGATTAAATAGCCAAGACAAACTTCTAAGGGAAGGAATCTCATTTCAAATGTAAAGACTGATATAAAATCCTTGTTCTAAGGTTGGTCAAACTCATCTGTCAACAGGGAGAGGTGCCAGTGCAGTGAAATTGTTCAAGCAAGGTTAGAAGTGCAGAAAGCTGATTTTTAACCATTTGATTAAGTTGTGTTTTTACTCAAGGTTTTGAGAACGATCTTAACTCGGTAAAAATGCCCAACTGAAGACAAATGTCAGAGGTTCGAGTGTTCACCTGTAAGCCTCTCACCCACAGCCATTTGCTGTTTTTCAGGCTGCAGACGCCACTGACAGCAACATCTTGTCTTAATATCCTGATGATTTCTACTAAGTAATTCAAAAGGACATATATAATTACACCCTTTAGAAGGACATAACCTACAGCCTTTGCCATGCATATGCAGTAACGATGGACAAATCAGGACCAGATCATTTGATACACAATTTCTTCCTCTAGAAGATTTGTAAGCTATTCATGACATCCCTTTGCCAGCATTTCAGGCAACTTGCAGGTAACTACTCTGCTGAACGATGTTCACTTGAGCAAACTGCTTGTGAGTTGCTGTCCTTTCAAAACAGCACTTTAAAAATAGCGAAAAAAAAATACCACCTGCATTTGTTACAGTCAGGTAAAGTGTCACTGCAACATGATATTCTGAATGTAAATGAATCTAAGCAGCAAAAGGAGAATAAATAAAGGCTCTCTGCAGAGATGTTAGACGTAGCCACAGGTTCAATATTCAAGGGCACCATGGTCTGAAATTTATACCGATGCAGCTCCGTCCTGAGCAGCAGGCAGTCTAAAAACCTGCCACAGTGTTTTTAAACAGCCCATGCCACATTCACATTTCACACAAGATCTACTATAAAACACAAACCCTAGCGACTTAGCTCAGCCCCTTCCCTGTCCCCAAGGAAAACAAACAAAAGACCCGAACAGTGAAAACTTTTTAAATTAGAAGCCAATGTAAATGACTTCACAGTTCTCTTGGTACCCACAGTCCTTACACTGAAGAGCGAGCACCTGTGCCTGGTTTTCCTACAGCAGGGTCTGTAGCTTGACCAGTTTGGGACTTAGCATACTCCTCTGGTCCCTCAAGAGCCCTTCAGCAGCCCAAGGTCACCACTGACTCAGCCCAGTCTGCACTACTGACATAAATACAGTGTCGTCCAGTAATCCCCGAGTCACTTCAGCTATCATTCTTACTTGCTCCTCTACCAAAAACACTGCCAGCAAAATCCTCTGGCTGCATGAATTATGAGCATCAATAGAAACAAGCTGTTCCCCAGCAGCTTTCACACATTTCTCCCCCAACAAAGAAGTTTCAGGAGAACTCACCAGCTGCATGGGAATCAAAAAATATTGTCTTGGGGCAAGTAAGAAACATGCTCCTCCTGCAACTTTCTTTTCACTTGCTGACACTGATTCTGATCCCTAGATTTAGCACAAAGCCTTTCCTTTGCATCTTTGCAACTTTTCATGCCATCTGGGCTTTGTTTTTAAATACTGTTTTTGAAGTCCTGAAGCTTGTGCCAAACAGGAACCTTACACCTCCAGGGAGGAGGTGCAGCTCTTCTACCATCATCTTTCAAACATGCAGACAGACCCTGACTTCTGGAACAAAATTGGAAAATATATGACATCGGTGAGATGGGATTATTTTCCTCACAGTGCAAGTATTTGAACAGTTTTTGCAGAAAGAGGGTATTTTCAAGTCTTGATGCTACAGCAAATCCTACAAATACAATTCGGAAGTTGTTCTCCCCTTCCTTAGCCCTCTAGCCATACCCTTCTACCATAATTTCTGCGAGTTTGAACGCTTGTCTTCCACATGCTCACAGAGTATTTTCTCAATATCCTCCCACCTTTACTGCCACCAGCCTGTGGCTTTTTAGAAGGGAAACACCCAGCTACAGCAATCGTTCTGCCTTTCACGCAAATATTCCAGGTAACATTTACTGCTCAACATAACTTGGTGTCAAACTTCTACGTTTTATATAGCCTTTGGAAAAACTGGCTTTAGCAATTATCACCTCATAAGGGGCAGTGGGAGTTTGAAGACTAAAATACAGAAGTAATAAAATTGCAGCTTCCCACGCTACACAGGAAAATAAATCTAGTGGAAAAGATATGAGCTAGATGGCAACTAAAGAAAAAAACAAATTAATTGCCTATTTAGCATAACTTTTATTGTTGCATCTTCCTTTATTGCCTATTTTACGCTGCAATTTTCTTGACTGCGTGTCAGTGATCAAAGTCCCCCCAAAGAAACACAAGATATCTTGAATCACGGGAAGCAGGGAGCACAACTCTTCATTTACTTGTGTGTATTTAGACAGGCAAGATTTAAACGTGGCTTGAGAGGGGTTTTTATCCAAACCAAGTTATCCCAAGCTACACTAAATATTAAATGCCAAATAGGAATCTGTTGCTAGAGAAAATTAAAAATATTATCACTGTAATGTAGTATCAACAGGCTATGTTGGAAAAACAAAACAAAACCCAACCAACCAACTGGGACCACAAATGGTATGGAAGCACATCTGAGCCCTTCACGGGAGGCTATTGATGATCACACTCTACACCAGAAGTGGCTTTGTACCAGAGGCACGTACAAAAGAATTCCTACAAATAGTCTAAGTGTTCAGATGTCCTTTGGGAAGGGAGGCTCTTCACAGAAGAGACTAATTAAAGTCTTGCTTCACTTGACCTTGGCTATCTGCAATACTATCAAGATGCTTCCCTTCCGAAAAAAACAAGGGCACGCTTGCACTCCCTCTCCAGGATCCTGCAGATCAGTTTGATGCGTACTCACTTCAACTTCTGAACTTCTCTTCTATCACCTCCTCAAGCAGTTTTATTTCTGGGAGGCAATCACCCATCGGATGCCACTTGCTGCGACTATTTGTAGCAGCCACCTGGGAGCATCGTGCAGCCTGCAGCATGCAAAAGTGCACGGGTGCTATAGAAGACCAAGAGCTAGGGAGAGGTGTCAAATCTCAAGAATTCATGAATGCGAGCTCTGACAAGTGGTAAGAACTGAGATTATTCTGGAATTAGCCTTCTGTAAGTTGAAAGACTGGTTAAACGCAGTATCAATTAAATGCTTGTATCAAATATAAACTGAGGGAACAGATTACCGAATAGTGCATGCACTTTTTTTAAACCGGCAAAAAAAGCATTCAATATCTCTGGCCAAAATTAAATGTAGAGGGTGATTTCTCACGCTGAGCAGCACTCCAGACTTTAGGTCTTGAAAATGGTGATATAAATTGGTGTTGGAATAGCATGCCATTTTTTTCTTTAGCATTTTTCCTGAAATGCTGGCTCAATACCATTTGGCATACTTTCAATCACTGATCTAAAAATTAAGTGCCTTGTTCTCATTTCTGTTTCTAGCATAAGGAGGCCTTGATGTAATATATGAGCTAGCATTAACTATTTATTCACTGTAAGTTGTCAAAAACAAAGGACACAAAAATCTAAGAACCTACAGGCACTTACTGCCCACTTTTCATCATGATTGTCAGATCCCTACAACTTCACAAATCTGTCAAGCAGCCATGTTACAGAGGGGCTACAGTAAATCAGAACAAACCCCAGTCCCCACACAAACACTAATTATCTTGATTTCCCCCCCTTTTATCATTAGCATGTCAGTGAAGTTTCTCACTGTTAGGAAAGCAGTGGATGAAATGCACTCACTGCGGGCTTTCATGCAAGATTAAAAATACAGATATTAATCTTTCAAAGGATTTGAAAAATAAGTCTCAGCAGCACAAGCTTCTGCTTTTAATGCACCTTAATTATTTAGGCAATGTGCTAGCAAAACACATCATGGCTTGCAGCATCCACACAAGTCAAAACAGCACTGTGGCTAGAACCTCCCCCAAAAAAGTGAACAGGATCTGTGCTCAGTGCACATCTGGAGACAGTTGTTTCAGGCCACCTCACCTGGACAGCAGATGACTTCCCACAGAGAAGCAGCAACCAGCTTTCAGGTAGATCATCGTGTGCTCTAGAGGCCAAGTCAACTCGTGTCAGTGCAAGTCAAGCAGCGGGAACAGTTAAACGAGCACAACCACAAGACCACTTTTTTGTGGAGGAAAGATGGACGCTAACACACACTCGGCGTTTGATCCCCAAATTGGAAAAAGGTATTTCAAGAGAGGCTTATATCAGAGGAGACCCAGGCTGCCTCAGATAGCACGTTTGGGCTAGCTCTGTCTTACCCTCACAAACGTAGGTGTTTATGGCTACTGAAAGTGAAACATCTTGCTGCTACAGTACCAGCATGGATCCTAGTTATTTTCAATGTTGCTCTGCTTATTTGATTAAAATAAAGGTGCATGATACCATACTGTATCTGTGCTACTCCTACAAAATTACTGGAAGGAACGTGTGCCATTCTTCTACCCACCCTGCTCCCTGCCAGCCGCGCTGTGAAGGTCACATCTAAACTTCCCTCCGTCCCGCATCTGCAGGGGGGGCTACTGCCAAGACCCCTCTTTTCAGCTTAGCACCTTGCTAGCTTAGTGAGGCTTCTCTCAAGCTGCCACACGAGTGCGGCCTGACGGGATTCTTGGGAAGCTGCCCCTCCATGTGAGGCACTGCGGCCCGCAGCACCAGTCCCACCACCAGTGGCTGCCCAGGCCACTGCTCTGCTCTAGCAAGAACTGCCAGTTTTATTACTCAACTATCTCTTCTTCCAGGCTATATTCAGGTTCAGCAAGGTCCTTCCTCAAGCATACTGTCAGCAGCTAATTCCTGTGGCTGTGATGAGCAGACATGCCACATGAACTGCTTCTCCACCAGTTAACCGGCACCTTTGCTTTGCTTTCCCACCCTCCCAGTTTGGAAGTTTTCCCCCTTTTCTCAAAAGCCTGTAAGAGCGAGGAGGAGGCTTTGCTGTCGGCAAGATATCAGAAAATTCTCAATACAGAAACCAATTTCAGGGGATTGCAGCAAACAGCCGGCTCTCCCTGGCTACTCTGGCTACCCAGACATAACTATGCAGCGATTATGCAGAGCAGTTATCCACAGAGCAGAGAAGATTGCACAGCTGCGGGAACACCACAGCCTGCATCAATAACGCTGGCATCCCTGAGCTGCTCTTAGCCAAGGACTGCACTTTATTAATTTTTACTGTAATCCTTAAAAGCCTCAAAAAAGTTTTGGTGTTACAGCCAGCACAATCATATAACCTCCGCATGTTGTTACTACCCTCAGCATTGTACAGAAGTTGTATTAAGGAAGAAAACCCATCCAAACCTCTACTCATGGAGTGGTCATAGACAAAAAAAAAATAAATATTTTTTTATAAAAAGAGCAATGCATTTTAATCTTCTAAGCTCCAAGATTAAATTTCCTTTTTTAGCCTTAGTATCACTTATGAGTATGAATAACCTTATTCACTTCCAAATCACATCCCAAGCACTGTACGCAATCTAAACAAAGGCAATGACAAATTGTGTCAGTGTTATTCTGCAGCACTGAACTTCAACAAGTCCAAACCTTAAAATCCTTTAGGGACTTAGAAAGCAGCTGACGAATCCTGTAACCACAAAGATAACTTTTCTCTGGTGGGTTGTTTTTTTTTTTTCCCCAGTAATTGAATTAGAAACCAAGCTAAAAGGTCGGCCTGTCTGGACAAAAAAAAACCAACACAAAAACCCAAAAGGAAAAAAAAAGAAAAGAAGGAAGAAGGAGCAAAAAAGGAGCATTACTTGCTTATATAAAACACTTGCTTACCAGAGATTTGATTAAGGAAAAACACAGCAAGGGTTTTTTCCTTCCCGAAGTGATTTTGCTTTAATTTTCTTAAGAGTACTAAAATACCTCTGGACATGCTAAAATAAATCATAGTCATTTTGAAGATCTCCCTAGCTGCACAACTCAACTGTAAAGTACACAGCTGACCAATGTGTGGGGCTTTTTCTTTTTTAAGAAACGCAATCTGTCAGAAAACGCTGATTCCCTGAAACCAAATACAATTTTCTACAATTTTTGAGAGAGGTTTAACTACATTCTGCCAGGAAGGGTACACAGGTCTGTAACAGAGCTTCCTTCCAATCCGACATACCCTTCCCTCCCCTCTCCCTTGCTTCTAAGGGCTCTACTCACTTCAGGATTAAAAATTAATTTATGTATTCAGATCACTTATTCTGAATAAAGCAGAACTCCTGAAGAATTAGAAGTAAGAAGATCTGAAGTAAGAGTGATTACTTCACGCAATATTGCTCAGTGTACTATTACCACGAAACACAAATGTAACTGAAGTGGTAATCAATTAGGTAACACTAAATCTGTATGGCAATACAGTCTTCATTAATAATGTATAGTGAGAAGTTTGCTGCTGGTATATTAGCATCACTAACATGTCTTAAGACTTCACACAATGCACAAAGAAGGCTTAAGACATGCAGTTTCAGTTTCAAAGGCTTAAGACTCTCTCATCCATGGTAAATAGCCATTATAGTTTTAAATAACCTTGACCTATCTATCTTGAAAGTGTTAACCTTTATTCAACAAATGTGTTTAATTAGAGTCTTGGTCTCCCCATTTATTTCTTACCCCAGGAAGCCCACACCAGTTCTCTAAGCTGTGCACCCAAAAGCGAGGCTTGTCGCAGAACCCCGGTCCACGGCTGCTCTGCCCCCCACCTTCACCAAGGGAAAGAAAGCAATAACCTGAACTTGAGGGCAAAGCAGACAGGAGAGAGAATTAAAAGCTTTCTGATTAAAGACCGAATTACAGAGATTTCCAGGGCATTTTGAAAAATTAATAGCTGCATGACTGTGGGAGAGGCTGTTGTCTTTAAAACCAGGCACATATGTTTAATATCATAAAGACAATATTTATTTGGGACAGTCCCTCAGTGAACCATCTCCATAAAATCTGTATCGCATAAACCTGCACGCCTCACCATGCCAGGCTTTCCCAAGTGGTCACTATTATTTGTGCATCTATTTCTAATGATCCTGCATGATGGCAAGAAAAAAAAAAACAAACAGGAGGAATGAAACCCTTAATTTCCAAATAATATTCCTTTCAGCCTCTATCAGTCTTTATGTATTAAGCTACTCTTTCTCCCTCCTTCTTGAAGGTCAAAGCTTGGGTTCTGAAGCTGAGATTACTGAAATAATCTCTTTGCTAAGGCAAACCTCCAGGATACCTTGGTCATTGGAAGCAGCCACAGCCATCTGCAAGCTCCCATTGCCTTCTCTGTGCAGGCAAGACCTCAGACATGCCTCACGCATGACAAAGCTGCTCCCTGCAAAGTCTCCGGGTGAGGTGAGCAGGGAGACACCCAATAATTACACGCACCAGGTAACACTGGCAATAAGCGACATCCAGCAAGCTTTTCTGTGGGTTTTATAGTAATACAAGAAGAGGATGCGCAAAGGCAAATGCACCAGGTTCAGAAGTCAGAGCTGAGATAAATTTGCTCCTCCACAGTATGTAAGTTCAGGCACTTGTCCAGATGAGAACCTACCCATTCAAAAGTATTCACAGAGGCTTGACGGAGGCTTTATCCCCAGGCTTTTCTGTTAAGGTCCAGAGATTCCACCCTCTAAGAGCCAAGCCAGAGCAGCTACATCAGGCTCCTGATCCAAGGAGTCCCCAAGAAAAGCCCTTTTTGCTACAGATGAGAAAAACCTGGACAAGCTTGTCCTTTAAAGCTACACTACCCTTTACAAATATTCGTACTGACAGATGAGTTGCAAGAATTCAGAAGCATTTCAAATAAACCCTGTTTGAGCAGCAGTGTTCTTTAAGGGAGATGCTGTGCCAAGAACACACCCAGCCTTGAAAACAAATCTCAAGGCATAACAAGGCTCAAACAGGTTTTTTAAAAGAATTTGGCATGCTCAGAGATTTTTCCAACGTCACACCTTCAATTATTAATTTCTCTTCCCTTTCTCCCAAAGCAGAAAAGCACGTTGCAGCCTGACCTTAAATATACAGCAACAGCGGAACAAATCCCACGATCAAAAACCCTGAATGAAGTTCTGTTAGTTACTTCGTTCAGCAACAAAACTTTCAGCCCATAAAATGCTACAGTAGGAAAAGGACCTCAAAGGTAGTCCAGGATGGTGAATTTACAAGTCCGAATGCTGTCATATGAAGTTGATTTCAGGTTACAGTACGTCAGTCTCCATTAAGGGCTATGACCTAAGCAATTCAACACAAACGGCAACTCATTTTACTTCCCACTCACTGCAAGTTTCATTTAAAAGCCTTATGTCACAGAAGGCCTGCTATATACAAAAATACAGCAAAAAATGAAATTTTGACAGCAAGTTGTGGCAGTAAGTGCTTTGCAATCAATGTCAGTGTGCACAAAAGTGAAAGCAGGTGGTGAGCAATGACCCTGTTACCAAACGGAAGAGAGCAGAAATCTATTCTCTTCCACAGCAGATATAAGAGTCAAGCACTGAATTAGCTTTTTCAATTTCAAATTCTGCTAACAAATTTTAAAGCTAAATGTGGTACCTTCTGGGGTTTGGTTGTTTGGGGGTTTTTTTTCCTGTTATAAGGGAATTTAGAAAGGTTTATAAAACCTAGGAACATGGGGCTTGCTGTAAATCACATTGGTGGTTTGAAGCAGCCACAAATTTGATGAGGTTTGCAGTAAGGTTCAGTGTCTTCCTCATGCAAATGTTACAGAAGATTCAAGACCACTTAAACAATAAAAGAGACAAGCAAGCTGTTCCTGGGCTTATTTTTAAAATGACTGTATGTTTGATTACAAGGTGACAAAATGAACTCTTTTTCCCTAATAAAGATGTCACAAGTTAGAAATATTTGCTGGGAAAAACATGCTAAATATGCTGAGAAGGTAATGCTTAAAAGAAATACATACAATTAGCAGAGCTTTAAAAATTCTTGGCAGATGGCTAAAGGAAGAAAAAAGGAAATCCATTTAAGGGACATCAATGTTATGAATCACGGCAGGTGACATTTAAAACCAATGAATAAAACATCACAAAAACCTGTCTCTTTTTATAAATCATACTTCAGAGTGGAAATTACATTTAGGTACTACACTTTAAGATCTTCCTCAATTAGCAGGACGTACCACAGGGGTTCAATTTCAGGTGTAGAAACTAATGATTGTCTGTTCTGGACTGCCTTCTGCTGTCAGAAGAAAGTACTCTTTTTATTAAAGTCTGGTTGTGTTGTGTCATCATCGCCCCCCCCCCCCCCCCCCAATAAAATAATTACGGTCTTAATGCTCTCCCACTGAAAGAAAGCTTTCTATTTTAGATTCAACACAGCACAAACAAGTATCTCAAGTTTACTAGTTTCCCAACTAGGAATCTGCCCTAGTTCCATAGGACCTAGACAGGGATATCTGTCAGTCATCCCAGTTCTGGCTTTATCTCTCAAACTGATGAATGCCCTAGCAACTAAGTTCACTTTATGATCAAAAACTATTGGAAGAAATCAGTGTCTGAGAAGCAATTTTTATTCCAGCCACCACTGGGAAAAAGGAGAGCTCATGATAGATGAAGGGAAGAAACTTTTGGACAGAGAAATCCCTGAAGATTCACTCAAAGTGTTTGGTTTAGTCTTGGAAAAAATGTTATTGAAAACCCCTCTACTTTAACCAAACTTGGGTTTTTTTCTATGCATAACTACACATATTCAAATGAATTTCTGGAACAATCAATCTTCATTCATCACATAAGGGTCAGAGAAACTTGCTCTCTTAGAAAAGAATATATTGCAAGTTTCATAATAATTCGATAGAAGTCTCAAGATCATTTGATTTTTAAATAATCCCATTTAAACAGCCTGCAAATGTGCACACTAATAAAGTGGGTTTTTTTTCTCCTGTCCAAGCAGATAGACTTTCTGTAGTCTTCGTAACCAGCTTGAATTCTTCACCTGAGTAATTTGGATGGGAGAAAGGAGGAACAAGAAAGAGTAGTGTAGAAGCCTACATCTGACACCTTTACCAAGCTGCTTAAAAGACAGAAGTAAAAAGAAGACAAAGCTCAGAGGATCACAGGAGAGTCAGGAAACACTACAGATTGATAAACTATGAAGTGTCACACAACAGCAGCTTACCCATACAATGCAAGCACTTTTCTTCTGGCGTCTGCCTTATCCATGCATCCTCAGCATGCCCTCTTCCTACTGCTAGAAAAGACCCACAGACCACTTCCAACTAAACAAGCGCCAATTATTTATCCGCTATCATTTTCAAAGCCTGTAACTGTACAGAAATACTCTTAAGTTTTTAATCGATTGAACTTCTAGAAGGATGAAAGGTGGTAAAGCTATAAAGCATCAATATTAGATTGCTAATAAACGCTATCCAAATGAATGTTCAGAGAAACCAAAGACACGACATGTTCCAGGTAATGGTAGACAACAAGCTGTTCACAAGACAAATGACACCTTCACAGACAGAATACAATAAATTAGAGACTCTGGTCATTGTAAAGCAGAATGTGTTTACTGTTATTGATAAACAATAAATCACCTGCCCTCTAACAGTTCCTCCCTATAAATCACTTCCAGTGAAGGAAACTGATGGTTCCAGTACACAGCCATTCCTCACCACAGTTCTGAGCCGGGAGAAGAAATCTGCGCTGAGTGATAGCCATTTTTAACTGCAGTTGTTCTGGAGTGGTGTAGGGGAAGTAGCAGGGTGATGCAAGAGACCTAACACTGCACCCGCAGGTACCAGCTGCAGCTTCTGCAGATTCCTGCCAGGGCTGAGCAGCACGCGGAGCTGTGGCGTGCGTCCGTCTGGTCTGGGCTCCATGCAGGGATCCATCGTGGCTGGCATTCCTGCTGCCTGGACCGCACCTAACACGCAGAAGCAGACCCGCAGATCTGCAGGCATTGTCAGGCTGGTGTCTACCAGCAGACTGAAAAACATCATATGATCCTAATGCAATTTGACTCACTTTGAAAGAATTAAACTTTCTGTAAACTTATCGGTAAGGACTTCGATCTCTTGCTATCACACTACCTAATTTGTCTAACTAGAAGGAAAGAGATTCAGCTTCATGATGTCATAGCAAACCAACAGCCATCTGTGCAACCAAACAAGCTGAAGACACCATGAGACCAACATACCCTCCTCCTCCGCTGGTAAAGATACCAGAAGTGGGTTTACTTATTTATTTTAAAATCTTTGTTTCCAATGTAATCTTTCAAACTACTAAGTAAAAGCATATAAATTAAGATGTTAATAAAAAGTATAGCCCAGATGAGAGCAGCATAATGAAACATCCTTGTTTCAGTCAACATAAAATTATATTTCTCTTTACTGCTTCAAAAAAATGAGTATGTCCACTCAGGTAAGAAGGAGGCTTGCTTTCATTTACATGATACTTGTAAAAAAAGAAAGATCTAAGCAGTAGCTGTTAAAAGCTCTGGCTAGAAGCTGCTTCCAGACAGACACAAAAACCATCACAGTTTCCTAAGAAGTATAAACGGACATACAGTTCTTCAGAGTTATTTAAAGGAGGCTGCAGTTGTGAAACCGGCTCTTGCAGTGCAGATAATTCAAAACCTCAAAAATATGTGCATATACTTTTAGAAACTGGACTTCATTAAAATTTAAGTGTTTTCTCGATGTTCTGCTTCAACAGTTTGCCCAGACTATTGCTCTGTCTCTTATCTGAACAAATTGCAAGTGCCAGTGTGGACTATGTTTCAGCTGCTCACTCCTTTGTCCCACGGGCTTGGTGAACCTCCAGCTCCTACAGCTGCCTGCTCCAAGGAGCCCCTGGCAGGACTCAGTGCAAGGAAGAGGAACACTGGAGCAAGAGCTTCTAAACACAAGCAAAGACCGCAGTAAACTGTCTACAGATGCTTTTGAAACAGAGGTGCCTCATTTCAAAATTAGTCCTTTGTGGATTGTGCTCCTTAAAATGAAGTCGGGTATCAAACAGCAAGCTACAGCCCAAGCACTTTGGGAGCAACAGGCTGGACAACTGGTTAGTGGAAAGTGATCTGTAACTGTGGGATCAAACCCAGCCCTTCCTCCAACTCCTTTAACTCAGCAAATCCCTTCCCTGCCCTTGCCTGTCTAGCAGATGGTGAGATGGAGGCAGGAACTGTTGCTTGTACATGAGGGCTCTGACTGTGCAGCCCTGACATTAAGTGCAGCTGACCAGCACCTGCATTCTTCCCCCTAATAGAGGCAATTAACACCTCCTGCTCATCCTTCCATTTTTGCCCTAGAAAATTCTCAGAAGCAACAGTTCCACTGCTTGCAGGACAGTCTTCCCCAGCAGTAGAGAAACAGATGACACTGCGCTGCAAAGCGATAAAAGTCTGCTTTGGAGTAGGGGGAGATCACATCAATCTTTCCTGTCCAAAGACATTCCCATCAGCAGCCAACGAGGTACTTCTCAAAGGGAGCTAAAAAGATGAGCTAGTGCAGTGAACAGCACTGACAGCACGGAAGCACGAGACCTGAAACACAAATTTGCTCACAGCAGACTAAAGCATGGGGAACCTGTGAACAAAGGCCACGACAACAGCCACCTTCTACAGTCCTTTCACAGAAAGCTGAGAAGTTAGCCACGTCTAGTCCTTCCACTTCTGCAAACCTTGGTGCTCTCAAAGGTATTTGTTCATTTTATTTTTGTAAGGAAAAAAATCTGCTCCAAAGTTTTTCTGCTTCAAAGAGAGAACCTGTGAAGGCAGACCCAAACTACTGGCTTTTGATAACTGCAGGAATAGGAAAGGTCTGAGTCACCAAGACTTAGCAGAGATGAGCAAATCAAGGTCTTCCCAAAGCAAACAGGAGAGTCCTTAGGAAAGAGACATAAACCTTGTTTCTGAATGTCAGATTCATTCCCAGAGCTGCAGCAGCACGATGGTGACTGCCAGTGCAGAAAAGAGCTACTGCTGGTTGCAGTTCTCCACTGAGGTCCTGCAGGTGAATGGCAACGCTTTCCTTCAAGAGCTCCGCTATCACCTGGTGTTCCTCCAGGGAAGCACAGATAGCAAGAGCAGCTAAAGACAACATAGAAGTAAGTATCTGTACCATCTATGCTCTTGACAGGCTGCCTTACACAGGCCACGCACGGTCAGCAGATACACAATTCCTGGAATCAGCCTTGGAGCAAATGGCTTCAGCTCCTTGTGTAAAGCCTGTGGAAAGACTTGATGTCCTGCAGTACACTCGATCTAGTGTCTGTTAAAAGTTCAGGTCCAATTTGACTCATCATCCAAAACAAGCCCCAAGGATACTTAAGTAGCACAGATTCACTGACATATGAAAAACTATGAATGAGAGATACAGCAAACCCAAAGCTCAACACCACGGGTATTAAAAGAAGAGCAGTTGTGTCATGATGGCAAAATTCAAGATTGAGAGGGGTTCTTACTGCCACGCGTTTTCGCCAGTGAAACCACACTCATGGGATAGAGCTGAAAAGGTTTCAGTATTGTCACGGCTACCGTAAGCCATGTATGACTGCAACCTGCTAATTTGCTATTAAAATAGGCTTTCAATAAAATGACTAGTGATATAATACAGAACATTCATGACTGGATGATCCATGAACATGTGTTACAATAGGTTTGGGAAGACTGAGTGCCTTTCAAGAAGGGCCAGAATAAAAAAAAAAACCAACCCCAAATAAAAAAAGCAATCCCACTTTAGCCACAATTGATACTACAATACCGACCTGCTCAGAACAGCTAAAAGACTTTTAAAATAGGAGTAAGCAAAAGATTTGTTGGGTCTAAGGGCAGGAAACACTGCACAATTAATTCTGCCGTACGTTAACGGTACTACTGAAAGATTAAAGTGAAAAAATGTATGACATTGTCTAAACAAATCTTCTAGCATTATTAATTTAAGTCTGTGCAACAGTATGTGACTAATGTTCACTGGCAAAATTAAATTCAACTAGAAAAGATCTGAAATCTGATTATGGCAATTAGGAATTCTACATACAATGCAGCCTGCCCATTAACAGCCTACCCCTGCAGCATTTTTGTATTAGAATTTGTTATATTCTACCTAAAAGCAAGAATTTCTGCCCATAGTATCCCCCACCCCGTTAAATAAATCATAATGTTCTTGAAAACATAACCAAGCAGGGCTTAAATCCTTAGAGATCTTTATTCAAACATGAGTGGGGATAAAAATTAATGGCCATTGGGCACTGACTAATCAGTTAATAACTGCTACCTCAGAAATCCAAGGCTGGAAATACGCTGTTGGAAATAGGCTGGGTTTCTGCCCCCGCTGACCACAACCAGAGCATCACGTTTGGGAGGAATGGAGCCCGTCACCTTTTAGAACAGGATCTCTGGTGATTCAGCTATGCAGTGGATAGGGCTGCCTCAGCCTAACCCTCATCTGACACGACACTGCCATTGTGATATAAATAGTGTCTTATTTGCCTGCTTCAGAGGAACAATGTTAGTCAAGAAAAGGCCAAATGGTTTTGCCACAGGGGAAAAGACCAAGAATCTTTCGTAATTTAATACTGCCTTTTTTTGTTTGTTTGTTTGTTTTTGTTTTTGGAAGACAGGAGACTCCAGGTGCTAGTCACATAGGAGGGAGAAGAATACAGAACACAAGACAAGGTGTATTTATCTAGTCTGCAGTAGCGCAAAACAATAATATTTTCATTGTTTCCTACGGCCCAGGAGGAAGCAGCATTCACCCAGCATCTCGCTAATCTCACCTCTACTTGGAATCCTGCAAACTATAGGCAAATTCTGCTCAAACCTGCCTACTCTGACAATGCAGAAATAATTTATAGCTGCAGGCAAGTCTAGGACACATGGACTTGATATGCCTAACAAATCCATTTTTTTTCTTCTTCCACAATGCTTACTGCATTGATGTTTTCAATTAATAAAACATTAATAAACATGACTTTTACCCACCGCTAGCCATCACATTGATTCATTTTCAGCCAAACAGGAAAAATACCCAGTTCTAAATCTTTGAATACATTACACAACATAAGTTACTGCTACTATCCCTCAGATAAAGACTATACAAATAAATACCCATGAGTGTTTATTAAGGTTGCTTTCCCACATTTTTGTTATCCTACAGAAAAGAAAGTAGCTCTGTTAGAAAATCTGTATGCAAGACAGGCTGGTATAGTCATACACAGTTGAACCAGAGAAATATGTACAGCTGGGAAGCAAAATTTCTACAAATTACTACATGAAGGTGACCCAAAGCCCGATTTATTGCTAGCTTTTATTGCTTGCTTTTATTGCTTCCAGCGCACTGGTGATCTATGCACATGGCAATACTTCAGTACTAATGGAAATCAGTAAACAAGATCACGTGCATGTCAAACAGTTGCTTTGCACATTCTAAAAATATTTGTAGGTACTAGAATGGCACTGACCTTTCCTCATCCATGCTGTCTGTGCTGCTTGCTGGGTCTAGCCTACACCTACAGCTCACTGTATGCAGAGTGGAATACATCCTACTCAGGGGAAATAAGGGTAATTGCTAAACTTGTTATCAACCAAATTAGAAAGTAAAATGATTACAGCAAACTTCCCTTTGGGCCATCCTCTGCAGGCTACAAAAAACTTCTAAGACACTCCAAACTAGTGCATCTTTCCTGGGAAAGGCCACACATTGAAAAATAATTGTTTATCATTAAATTAAGTTACCGTATGTAAGGTGAAGAAGATAAACCGAATATCTGACTCTACACAGACAGCTTGCAGGTCATGCAATGACTTCAAGCCTTCAGGCTAAACATAAGTACAAAGGGCTACAAGAGGGGATATGCAGCAGGTCCCTTCAGCTAGCCACCCTTTCCAGCCTAAATAAGAAAATCTGAGATGCAACAGCAAAGACAACAAAATACATGTAACAGCAGCAGTCTATACAATCTGTACAAAGAGAACGAAAGGCTCCAGCTATTATTCCAGCCTTCAAGTAAAGCATCTCCTCGAGTCGTGACCAGCAGAGGGATTTCGCTTTCCACACTGCTTTGTGAAGGTGGAGTGAATCTCACCAACTGCCGAACGCAGCGTGACAACCTGAACCACGGGCAACACGAGCAGACGTCGGAAGGGCGTACAACGCACTTCAAGCAAAAAGTGCTTGCAGTGAAGTATCATTAAAAGAAAATGCAGCCGAGGACACAGTGTTCAGCAGAGCATGCATCTTCTGGCATTTTGTACTCAAACCAGAAATTTTCCATCCTCACAAAAAAAACTAGATCAAATTTATAAATCATAGATCTTACTTTGAACTTCTGAAAAGTTCCTGAAAATTCTGAGCATGTAAACATTAGTTAGGACCCGAAATTGAGGATTTGAAAGAGAAATTAAGACAAGCTTGATACTTATATAATAAAACAAAACCCAGTGCCTAAGCTTGAGCAAAACAAGGAAATTCAATGGTTCTAACACTGTTCCTTGCCAAACACTACTCATTCAGAATTTGCATTTTCCAACTGCCACCTGGAATTCTATTTTTTTATTTTAAATGCATAATAAGGAAGTAAAGTAAGATAGCTTGTACCCTGCATATCCTCAGGCTTTTTTATTCTTTTGTTTGCTTTTAAACAAGTATACAGATAATGACTGGTTATGATTACTGAGAAATACCTAAAGCAAATGAGTTTTTCAAAATGCCCCATTCAAATGCATTAGCAATTAGAATCTCCTCAAGTTTCCATTAGTCTGTCAAAACAAGAAATAATCTTATAGCAGCTCTGACTAAAACTTTTAAAGATTATCACATTGATTGAATTTCAAAGTATAGACTTACAAATTCGTAGTCTCCATCCTGTGGTACCTTCCAATCAGATGAATTTTTTGTCTGGCCAGATACATTCTTCCCAAAGCTATTGATTTGATTCTCCTTTTCCTTCTGCTCAAAATATTCAAGGAATGATGGTTTGGCTGGCTGCATCGTTTCATCCCTCCCTGGAAACATTAAAAATAAAAAAGAACAGTTGTTTTGAAAAAATGTATTTTCAGTTATATAGCCTTACATCATGCCCAAAAGTGATTTCAATTTTTTAGTACACACTAAATCACATAGTACTGCTAAAGTACTTGCTGAAGTACTATTTTTTCAGTAGCTTTTCAATCATAAAACTGACTGTCCAGTGAGAAAACTGGAGAAGGGAAGCTTAAAGCCCACCACACAAGTGATTACAATGCTGGAGGCCTTGGCCTCTAGACCTGCAATCCATCCATCAAAGCACGCTACCAGGTAACTGAGCTTCATGCACTGAATACTAGAACCAAACAGCTACCAACTAGAGAGGTTGGGTTTTTTCATCCCAGCCAGGCTGCACACACTGCAAAATATGCCAAATTCCAAAACGAAACGGCATTGTTTTAGAAGCAGAAACTCATCTTTATATATATATGAATAGAATAGTACAAAAGCGAGGCTTTCAAAGACGTCTACCACACAAATATCACAGAACTTGCCTTGGGTAGAAGTAGTCATGTTCTACACTTCTTGGGTATACAAGATTAATTTGCAAAGCTTCTTTTTTTCTTTTTACAAACAGTAAGTTTTCAAGTTTACTGCCCTAGTCTTCTTTTTTTAAGTTAATTCCTCTGAACACACATTCTTAGCGGATTACTCAAATAAGCCACACATATAGAGTAAACATTCACTTCTAGACTGCGCTTAAGGAACTTGGGGTAATAAGGAATGGGCAAGGGTACAAAGAGAAACAGAGACGTCAAAATAATCCCCTAAATATGAATACTTTTATTTTGAAGAGCAGGTCTCATAAGCCTCCTGAGTACTACTCTTAATTAAAAAAAAAAAAAAAAAAAAAAAAAAGAGTTCACCCATACTCACGGGAGAAGAAAGGATATGGCCAAGAGAAGCCTGAGAGCAACTAGATTCACATTATTCTCACTGGTCTAAATTATTCTTTAGAACAAGCAGAAGTTAGAACAACAACAAGAACGCTGCTGATCCATTAAGAGCAATGAGCTAGTAAAAACTACACACTCACAGGGAGCCCAGATACATTGGGTAGCGGGTGGGATTAGGGATGTGAGCACTAACGTATCCTTTCTTCTTTAGCCACCACACCATCTGAATCCCTGCTCATGTGATTTAAGTACCATTACGTACAAATAAATCTAGCAATCCATTCGGGAAACGGGTTTCCATCACTGAAGGGAGAAACGCAGAGTCACAAGTCCCCAGATCCAAGCAGATCCCTAGTGCTTTTGGAGAGGAAGGAGGTGGCTCCATGAACAGAAGGCAGCTTCAGCTGTAGGGTGACGACAGTGCAATAGGGAAGGAAGTGATGAAAAGCTAGAGGATGAAAATATCGATTCCTAGCACAGACAGCATAAAAGCCAACACAGAAAGAAAACTCAAAATTTAACTCCACAGCAAGTCAAGACCAAAAGACTTTCAGCATCTCCAGAGGAAGACTGCTTTACTAGTGCAACTGGCACAGCATCAGATGCTGCCCAGGCTACTCACACTAAGAACTGGCCTGTCCTGGGAGTTACAGAGCAGCTAGTATCTTGTGAAGAGTCTCCATCTAAATGAAGAGGCAGGCTGGCACAGCAAACACACTCGAACAGGCTGCACCACAAGAACATGAAGCTACAAACGCAGCTAAGGACGACTCACAGCTTAATGCCGTTGTGCTGCTCTTCATGATAAAATGCTTCGCAAAAACCTGTGAGCATAACGGAAGTAAGCGCTGTAACAATACCTAGTAAAATGTTTTTATTCTGATAAAATATGGTTCTCTAGACACTGGAGTACGCTACTCATACTTGAAACACATGTTTTAGACAAAGCAGAAATCATCATTTTCAGAAAGCAGGATTAGGACTACAGTTAACAGCAAATGGCTTCAGAATAACCTAAGTCTGGGCTGTGAAAGTAAGTTCACTGTTGAATGCCATACATTTGAAAGAAATATAATCTGTCAGGCAGGCAATCAACCAAAGGTTTAGAGCTTCAGACAAGCACACAGGAGATGGAGCCACCCTTTGATAGGTTTGTGGGGTCTGCGTAATGCAGACTCTCCCCGAAGAGTTTGTACAGAAGGCAGGCTATCACAAGAAAATTCTCACCAAGGATACTCAGTGTTGCTTTCCTCTTGAAAAAGTACTAGCTATTGTGAGAACCCATTAAGATTTAATCACCAAATATTATTCTTGCACGTAAAACTGCCATCTAGTGATCCAGAACTTGCCTGGCAAACTGTCTGAACTTGAGACAAGAGCATGAATACCTTGGTCAGCTATGAGGTAATTCAGGAAGTTATTTGTCTATAGACCTATTACACACAGAAAAAATTTCCGCGAAGTATGAGAGATCTTGGCAGGATATCTGTGTTGTGATACTGAGAGAAGTGTGGTTCTATACAGCCTGAAATGTCACGATGCCTTTGCAAAAACCACTGCATCGTACTGCCTCTCCAGGGTCAGCTAAAAGCTCAAGCGTGAACTGAAGTGCTTATACTTTTGCACCATGACAACTGGAGCAAAGACAAATTATTCTACCCCTGGCAGTAGTTCCCCTTTTTAAAAAAAACCACAAAAGCCATCATTGTACAGGCTTAGATCAAGACAGACACCTTCAGACAGGCTGCGTGAAGGTCAGTTAGGGAACACGTCTGCAAAGCAGAGAACAGATTTGCTGTTGGGAATAATTACTGAAATACAATAGCAATCCAATTACTGCTAAGCGATCAAACATTTATTTAGAATGAAGTAAATACACCCCTTGTATTCTGCTGCAGCCTAGCCTGTTTGAAGAAGGAGGATCATGTCAATGTTTAACACCAACAAATTTTGTAGAGAGAGATTCACAACTACCTAGGCTACTATACGCAGCTTACTGACAGCCAGCCTAGGTGTCAGGAATGCAGGCTTCCTAGGGAAAAAAGTTAAAATCTAAATCAAGCTTGTATTCTGTGTTTTGAAAACAGTTATTCGTAGTACAGGAAACTTTGAAAGCAAGCGTTTCACTCCATTGACATTGGCTTATTCAGTTCATTTCTACCTTTTTTCTTAAAAGAAAAAAAAAAAAGACTGTTTGCTTATACCAGGGCTGCAGCAACTATGCACAGCCCTAAGCAATCACACCTGACATCGCACAGGGAACAGGACCGATGACCTCCCGAGGTCCCTGCCAAGCCAAGCACTTCTGCAACTCACAGTCTTCACACCCACCGTCAGACACCTCCAACCCTGCAGTCACCTCAGGCCTTTCCAATGCACGTGACAATTAGTCACCAATTTTACTACATTTCTACACATCAACACGTAACGCTGCATCTTTATTTAGTGTTGGTTGGTTTTTTTAAAGTGAGTAAAACGGAGATTGCTAACCGACAAACAAGAAATGGGGAAAAAAGATAATATAAAATGAAAAATAGCCAGAAAACAGATCTCAGATGTCTGAAATTTTAGTTGCTGCTATAATCTCAGTAGGGGTGTATGTGCAGCAAGACAGACAGAAACACTCCTAGAGACAGAAAGACATTACACCAAATCAATTATCATTCCAGCACAACTGGATTTCTTTTCATCAATCTTGGCACTTAACAGCCGCGTCATCTTTCCAAAGATGATCTGCTTTTAATTCAACAAAAAAATCCTACATACTGCTATATCTTTAAGATTTCGATAACAGGCAGCTGAAGACAAAAATCGATTACTGCTATTTGCAGAAGCAGATGCTGCTGAAAGATGACACTGCACTGAACGTGTCAGTGCCAAAAAGCATTTAACTTCCTACTTTTACAGGGTTAGACTAAAATATGAACATTTGACAGAAAGTGAGATCACAACTGTGGCAGAGAAGAGCCTTTTATAAAAAGGTCACCCTGCGATGACAAGAAAGGCTTCACCACGCATTTATTTTGGAACCTAAAGAGTTGCTTATAAGGATGAGCCGTGAGAGCTCCCCAGAGCCATTAACAGTCTACCATTTAGATACACATTCATCTTTTAGGAGCTGTATTAATTACACAAATGGAACACTACAGCTCTACTGGAGCCAGTCCAGCTGACTGCAGAATCGCAGGTTTGGGCTAGCTGTGCAGAACCGCAGGCACCGGGAGGACTGCTCGGCGTTCAGCCGGCCACGCAGCCAAAAGCAGAAGCCCTCTGCAGAAAACTCACAAGCACTGCCTGGCATAAAGTCATGTTTAGAAAAGTATACCACCATGTACTGCTGGACCTGAGAACACAAAAAGATGAGAAACTGGTGGGTCCAAAGGCAGAGAACACCGCCTTAAATCAAGCAAAAGATGACAAAGGATAACGTGGAGAGCCTTCAAGCCATTTGTATTTCCCTACGATGCTGCAGAGAAAGTAGAATGATAAAGAAGAAACAACACAGTCAATTAAACCAGCAAAAGATTTACTCTTTTTTTTCCCCAGCAGTAAAGAATATCCATGAAACCAGATCAGTCAGTATCATCTAGTCCCAGAAATCAAAGCACTCATTTTGTTAACTTTGTCAAATTAGCTCTCAATTGAAAATTTTGAGAAGCTCATGAGCTTCAAAGGATGCCTTCAAAAGGAAAGTGAGATTTACGAAGTCTTCCTATCTATCTGAAAAAGCTTGCTGAGTAATGAAACTAGAATTGCTGCTTTTCTCTAAAATTATTCTTCTCAAACTTGACAGCAGAAAAATCCTCATTTTATTATTCTTTGCTCTTGAAAGAGATTGCTATTATCTACCTAGGGTGACTATTCCAGGGTCACAAAGCTTGTCATAAGAGAAAGATAACCTCAGGAGCACATTTTGTGTGCTCTTTACTCAAGTCAGTTTATACAGTTAATGCTTAAAATACCTATTCTTGAAGCCACAAGTGAGATTTCCCCCTTGTATCACAAAAATCAGAGCTAGAGTTGTGGCTGGGAACTGTCAGGAGATGGTGTTACAAATTAATCTACAAAGCAGGTAATGTAAATCAACGACAATGAAGTGATCAATTACGACATTAGCAATATCAAACTAAGCTGCGATATTTGGTACACTTACGTGTATTTGTCAAGATATCAGGAGGCTGCAATCTTTAGAAATACAGCTGGCCTCAGCTCTGGAGAGTACTTGTTTTGTGAGGATGAGGCATCAGGAGCAACAGAACCAAAATTTTTTAAGTTTTAAACATTTTGTGCTAGGAAAGTATCGTGAATGCCCTGCACCAAGCTCAGAAAGCTGCACGCCTGTGCACAGGAGCTCAAAACAGCTCTGCAGAGATGCGGTGAAGACCACACACGTTAACTTTAAAGAGAGCAGAGCTATGGCTGCCTTTAGTCAGACACGGTGCCAGAAAGGATCCCCTGGGACAAGCAGCACAGCCTCCAGCTACCATATACAAGATTATATAGTCCCTTTCACAGAGGGATCAAGATCCATTGTAAAGCAAATTGCTTTGCTTTGTCCTTGCTGTTCTCCTGGAGTTATAAACCCACTCAGTTCCAGCCTGAAGTTTACGGGTAGCCAGACTACACCACTTGTTCTTGAGCAAGCCTCAGCTCTCCCACGTTCAAATGGTGTTCACCTTCTCCTTTTTTTCTTTTTCTTTTTTTTTTTTTTTTTTAAAAAAAAGGAAGTTCTTATAGCCAATGTCATATTTCACTTTAGTGGTCCACATAAGCATAGATCTCACTGACTTCTCACATAACAGGCTCAGTCCCTGGCAGTCTCAGTAAGCTTCTGGCTGCTTCCGATTGAATTAATGTAACTTTAAGACTGAAAACGCACACACACTTCGGAGACAGAAAACAGCGCCTGATGATTATGTGCAAGCAACACTTCATTAATATTAAATTTCAAATCGAATTGCAGTTTTATTTGCTTCAGGCCATTTCTTAGAGATCACAGATGAACTTTAGCAGCTGGACAGCATAATTTGTACAATATGAACAGGACTGAGTCATTTTATGCAGCAGAGCAGAGAGATGCCAATTTATTCAACCAGAGCAAAAAGTGCTCCATCATTAATGAATTCACCCCATGGCAACACTAGCTGAGATTTCCTCATATTAAAAGCAGACCACATAACACTTCCTATCCATTGAAACTTATGAGGAAAAGCCTTCCCATAATTACAGCCTATCTCAAACTAAATCAAAGCAGAACATACCTGACAGGTCCTGCTATGAAGAAGGAGCTCCTAAATGACCATAAAGACCAACACTAGGTATTCTAATTAATCTCTTTTAACGAATATAAGACATGAAAGCCACCTGAAGAGAAGAGTACCAACACTCATCCAAAGCTGCAGTATATGTAATCAAGGACCCTTTCTGAAAAGAGGAGGAAATCCTCACAGTAATTAAAGTTGTTTAAGACCAAGTTACCTCCTTTTGGCTCTCTTCTACTTGAAAAAACAGAAAAGATTATGAATATACAGCAGCTTTCTTCCATTGCAAATTTTCATTGGACACCTTCTGTCTTTCATGTAATTACATAAATTATTTAGTCCAGCAACCACAGTGTGTAACACAGGCAGCGAGATGTGAAAGAGCATCAAGAAAGAACTTCATTCCACGTCCTGCCTCATCCAACTCAGGTTCTGATGAACCTTAACAAGAAACCACCACATAAACAGAGATGCAGTCTTCAGGTCCAGCATACTGTGCGTAACAGATCAGGCCCCCCAAATGGCATATAGCCAAGTAAGCATTTGTTAACGTAATAAAATAACATTTTATTCACAACCTGTAAACTCATTTGCTTGTCTGGAGAAAACAGAAAACAACATGGCAATGAATATTTCTTTCCTGAATCCTGAAAATCTGCTGGTAAAAACAAATCCACTTTAAACTTCTGCAATTAAGGAATTTAAAGAGTTTATAGAGTTTTCATTCCTGCTCGGGAGCAAAGTTTTCTCCAGGTTTTATTCTGATTGAACAGGAAGTGTATTTATTCTTAGAAGAGACAAATAGGTTAGTTTGCCTGTATAGGCAAATATATGCATGCATATGGGACAGAGATATACTTACTAAGTGATTTACTACTCCTCTGTCTCTTGCTTAAGTCTCCTGAAGCATATTATTGCCTCCTGTATGCTATTCAGGACTCTGCTAGCTATATACGTCCCATCTTCCTCAAGACAATGCTTCTGTCCAAAGAAAAAAATCCCCCTACTTTCAATCCCCCACCATCACAAACGCAGGTGTGCTTTGGAATAGCTGTGTTAAACACATACACCTCTTTCTCCAATTTCAGTATCTCTGAAAAGATAAATATTAACAGATGATTAACTTTGTCTTAGCGTTAAAGCTTTGTCAAATACTCAGGACAACCAAAGGCAGACAAGCATCCAACTTAGATCCCAGACTTAACTCTTCTTCATGCTTCAGTCTACGCAGAACCACTGTTTCGGTTGCTAGCACGCCGCTCTGGGGTCCAGAGCCACTATTCAAACAGAAAAACCAAAACCTACAGCGAAAACTCCACAACAAAATGCCAGCACATACAACTCCTCCCGTTGCTCAAAAATACCGTCTGCATGTCTGCACAACTTGACTTTCTTAAACACACTGTGCTGGCCGCTGTTTATGTCAAATTTGCCAGCAAAGTTGCTATTAAAAGTCAAAAAGTAACACAGCTGGAAGACTTATCTGGGAAGATTTGTATTCTCTGCACCTCAAGAGTGGCAGTACAGTGATTCCTACCGTTCAAGAACAATTTAATCAATGCATGTGTTTCTATAAACAGTGCGTTATTTAAATGCATAACAATGTGTGTTTTATGGTCTGATCATGGCTAAATGGACCAATTTATTTTAAGCACAGAACTGTACCACTGGACATTAATAACGCTGACTAGTGGGAAGCAACTACAAAGAGCCATCATCCACGGAGAAAATCAGAGGCAAAACGCAGTAAATGTATTTGACGCACACTAACATAAATCCTGACAAGACGTGGAGCTATTATTGACAGTACCTGCATCGGCTCTTTGGATAACATGTATTTGCATTTTTTTGGGGATAACATCTGATATTACACCACCTATGGCTACCTCAGCTTCATACTAGTAATACTTTATTCAATTATTATACTAGTGCAATCACATAAACCTTCCGCCATCCATATTCATCCTGCTGTTCACGTTACAGCTTTTACAGTCATTGCTTTGCATGAAAAATCACAGGTTAATTAGCACAGAAAAAAGTTTCCCCAAGTCTTGGCAGCAATACTTCTCTGGTTTAGGTTTAAGTGTCACCCGTGGGATGTGTCACAAAGCCACCAAGACTAACAAGCTTAGTCTGAATCATTTTTCTAATAGGAAATTGCCAAGTTTGCATCTTAGCTCATTTAATTTACTAATGAAACCCAATCTACCCTCAATAGGGAAAACATCTTTTTAAAAGGCCACAACCATGCTTAGCAGCATGGGCACGGCAAAGCCGTGAGAAAACCCAAACCACCCTAACAGTATTATAAGAATGAAGCCTAGAATTTTTTATTTTAAACACTCACAAACTATTAAGAATTTTTACCTGCACATTACATTATCAAAGTAGAGGCAACAGAATTATTAGGGCTTCTGGTTGACCTCTGCACCAGATGCTCTACTGACTGCATGCCGCATTAACACAAATCCCACACCCACAATTCTTCCACCACATCCAGATCCCTCATTCATCTCAACCCAAAAAACTCACACCAGTGTTGGTAGTTCTACATTCTCCAGTGTCATTTTATCTGGTGCTTAAACAAGCAAGAGGCACTTTAAAATAGAAAACAGGACAGATTTTAGTACTAGACAAACTAGATTCTATTTCACTTGGATCTGATCATATTGCAGTGTCCAAGGAAGGCAATATGTTTATCTGCTTTATTATAAGATTATGTTCCACTCTTTAAATCAAAGGACAAATTCATGCCAAGTTTCCACTAAGGACCTATAACAAATAAAATAGAAAAAGCAAAAAAAAAACCACCCAACCCCACAAAAACCCCCAGTAAAAAATGCTGCACTGTTTAGCACCACTATATATTCTCCCATAAAAAATTTGAAGAAAAGATTTTAGACATATTAAGGGTTCAAAAGTTATTCCAGCTCTCAAGCCCAATGGAAATGTCTGTTATTACAAAGCATTGTTCATCTATAGTTCTTCAGCTACTTCCAAAGTTTTCTTGGAATAGTTTAACTGCAATCCGTAAGTAATGATAGCAATCGATTTATAAGTAAAATGTGTTGCAGCACCATTTAGTATCTGTGGTTTCAGGCAATCACTTCAGTGCTTTCGAAATGTGTAACAGAATGTCACAGTGACATTTTTAATGCTGCTTGAGTATTTATATTCAGTGCCCAGAAAAAAGCCAAGCAAATGAAAGAATTTAAGCAAACAGAATTATAGCTCAATTGACTACAAACCAAAACTTGCCCCACTATGTAAAACCCTATAATTTAAGAACACTTTTCCTCTGAGCCTGAAAAGTCATGAATTGAAATCACTTTCAAGGCTACTGGAACTTGTTTGCTAGAGATTCCTGACACAATCTTATCTAAAGAATCATATTTCAATGTCCTATAAACATTTTTTACATTAAAAAGAAATAAAACCAAACCAAGAACTGGTGAAGAGACAGGGTTTTTGGTTTGGTTTTTTTTTTGTTTTTTTTTTTTTTTTAAAGTAGGAGGAACGGCTAGAACACAAGCTCAGAAGATTGCAGTTAAAAAGCCCAAGACACCTCGGGAAGCTAAATTCTACAATGCCATCCAAGAAAAACCAGAACTTTTTTATTGACTTAAACCAGGTTTTATTGTGAGTCATAACACAAGCTGCCAAGTGAAATATAGATGTCTTTAAACATATGAATCAATGAAGCTTTTTCAAACTCCGTGGTTTCCAAACAGCAATAATACATTTATATTTAAGATTACAAAAAGAACTCCCTCCAGAGAGTTCTGTAACTGGCTGATGAGCTTTACAGTTAAATCAATTTAACTGAATGTTATGAGAACATGAATATGGAAATGGCAAACTGAAAAATGGAGCTATGGGCAATTCACATGAAGGGCAAGCTGCTCAAAGACGCTGCCTTGCAGTGCGTCCAAGAAACAATCACAGAACTGCTCTGTGCAGCAGCCAGAATTTCAGAATTATGCTACTGGGGAAGGAGAAGAATAAGAATAAGGTGTTAAGGAAAAGTTGTTTTAGTCTGGTACAAAGATTTTCATTAATGTCAGATGCCTTGGAATCAAGGTGCAAGTTATTAAAATGCAGCACAAGGTGCAGCAGAGAACACTGAGTGCAGCTGGGTTTCATCAGACACCACTGTGGGAAACCCGTTGACACGGAAGTGGTACCAGTGCCACCCATCACTTGCACCAGGACCCCCAAATGCTTCCTCCAGAAGGCAGAGCTGCTCAGGCACTTGTGCCGCATGCGCAGCTTCAGGCACTGGTAGCCAGCAGCAGCCAAGAACAGCGCTGTTAAGAAGTCTGAAGTCTAAGGAGGGGGTAAAATGAAAACTCGACTTTCTAGTCACAGACCCAGAGCTCTCAGAGCTTGACGTGGAGCTCCCTCTCGAGGTTAGATACCACGCGGTATCAAAGACCCTGCTATACCCTCCTAACTGATTCCGCTCGAAACGAGAGCCGTGGCCCTGCAAGGCAGAGGTGGTCAAAGGCACCTCCTCAAACCCCCGTACACTACTCTGCAGAGAGCATGAGATGCTTTTGAGTTACAAGCGCTCCAATCTTAAAAGGCTGGTGAGAAGATAAGCATGTTAAACCCAAGAAGACAGACCAATAAGGCGCTTTACTTGCGCACACCTTTGGTAGCCAGTACAGGAGCATCACAGGCAATAAAACTCGTTATTGTGAATCGTTAAATGGAACAATACACGCTGATGGTGAGAAACTAACAGCATTGCCTGTCTGTAAAGAAACTGCAACTTCACTATGTTTATTTAAGGCTGTTAACATCTCCCAATCTTTGTGCACCTTTAAGCTACTCTAAGCATCTATGTCCTTCCTAGAGCTTGATCCTCAAACCCTGATGCTGTTACACCACTTTCTTTGTTGCCACAAGCTGCTACATGGGCTGACACCTCTTTTTTAATGTGCTGAATCAGTGTTTGCCAAAGTTCAGAAAACTTAAACGGGTTCTGCTGAAACGTCACTCTCAAGAGCAGGATCTTTGCACAAGCTCTAGAGGGCCCCCACATGGAATATTTCAACGTGGAAATTCCTGAGAAAAGGGTTTTGCAAAATGTGTTGAGTAGTTTTTTTATCTCCTGCAATAGCTGAAGGTTCAAAATCTGATGGCCAAGGAAACCTTCAGAAGCAGTACAAGAGCCAACAGAACAAGCCTTGCCTATGGATGGTTGTACTTTGCTGCTGCCAAGCCCCCACTCAGCACTCTCCTCGGTCCTTGAACAGACATCCATGCTGGCAAGCCCAGTCAGCCAGGACCACCTCCGCCTCAGTATTGTTGAGGCTATCCAAGCAGCGGGAACAGATTTCTATGAGAATCCATAACTGAAAAAAAATAAATATTCTTTTCCTTCTAGTCATACTTTTCCAGGGAGGGTCTCCCTGCCACTTCTTTCAAAGAAAGACTTTTAACCCTTTTTCAGCTCCAGCTGTGAGGTCTTCCACAGACTATCAGGGATCAAAGTCACATCATTTTAAAACTTGCATTCTTTGACAAGGCTTGTCGTTTTAGTAAGCTTCTCTATTTTAGGGCAGAATACATTTCTACTTGAATGTCTCAGAACAGCAAGAGAGTTTGTTCAGTTGTCCTTAGTGATTAAAGTAACACTAAAGAAGAGATGCTAGCTCTTCCCACTGTGTGCCTTGCTGTGCTTGAAGCACACAAGATCTTTCTCATTTCACAAATGTAGCCCTTGATTTGGTGCATCAGCTCTGAAACAGTCTTGCTGTTTTCAGATGCCAGGTTACGGCCAGATCACCTTCTAAAGCAACACATTTTTTATTAACCCTATGCACAGCCTCCCTTCCCCTACATTCTGTGAAGATGACAAAACAGGAGAGAACCAACAAAAGTCCCCACACTAGCTAGAATCAGATCTTATTCAATCAGCACAAGAAGCTTACAGAAATTGTCCATAACCCATCAGCTATACCAAATGCAAGACTACAAAGAACAGCCTCAGACTAGGACCTAGAAAGGGCCTCCCCTCCACTGCCAGAGGGCATCGACCCGAGTTCTAGCTCCCTACAACCAAAAGCTATGACAAGCTACCAAAAATATCACAGCCTACATTAGGTCCTAAGTAATATTCTAGAAGTAAAAGATGTTTTCTTACTTTTCATGGTGCCCTCCTCCTCTTCCTCTTCTGTGTTTATGACCATTGTACCCAACTGGGATTCCAAGGTGCCATCGTGTTCTATCATTGTGTTGGCTCCATCACTCATCGTGTTGACAGCTCTTATGGTACCAGTTTCATCTCCACTCGCCCTCACCATGGTACCTGAATCCGTTTCATCTTCTTCCTGTACAAGGATGCCATAAATACATTTTTATTGATAGTGGTGAAGTCGCCTGAAGAATGCCTGTATTCAAGGACACTGGCAAGTCTTACTAATTCAAAGATTTTTACAAATACACATAGAAGCAACATTTTGTTTGATGCATAGTTCTCCCCCGTCATCTCCAAACAGGTAATGAAAAGTCTTCATACTTTTCTGACAGCATGATAAATAAGAGAACAGATAAATAATCAGCAGAAGCTTCTCAATGCAGGTTGTATCTCATTTCTGACCTGGTGAGCTGTCCATAAGAGTAGATTATAATGCTCATTCTGTCATCTGTGTTTCTATTCATGCTGTCGGTTTTAACAGTTGACCTAAACCCCCTATCTCTAGTGGTACAGTGCGCTGAGGGGTCAGTAGTTATTAGAGAGCAACAGGTCTAAGTCTGCAGTGCATGTGGCACACTGAAGAAAAAACACCACCCTATTTTTTTAGGAGTCTGTCTTTAACATTTAGGTAGTTTTACTTGCTATAAACTTCAGATGCACTGAAGAAAAATGAACCAAATTTGCAAATCTTTAAAAAGGAATTAATTGTCAAAGTCTAGTCATTTTTTCCAGATGAAAATTATTTCTTATCCTTCCATCTGTAAACAGGTACTAATATTATAGAAGCTTGAATTATTGCTCTCAAGGCTCAAGAGACTCACTGCAGGGAAACACAAGCTCCTGAAATTCTGGTAGGACAGCTTCCTGGCAGATAGCTACATTAGCCAGAGGTAGTTGCATTAGGTGGGATGCTCATCCCTAACTATGTATGTGGCTAGGATTTCATGAAGAACAAGGTCAAAGTTTCTTCAGTTTTTTGGAAATGTCACCTTGGATGAGATGCTCATGTTTTGTTGTAAGGACAAAGTTCACAATTCTTTACATGTGATCGTGGACTTACTGATCTGTATTAGTGTTAGACGGAAAACACAGGTCTCACACATCAAGCTGTAATACTCCACCTCAATGTCATTGAAAGAAAGTAGCACACCCGCCCATGTTCTGGTGTTCCACACGTTTTATCTGTTCTGTCAAGGGCGTCTATGTAATCTTCCCAACCTCAAAACCAATAGCAAGAGGAGGAGAAAACTACACAAAATCTTAATGGAGAAAAAGTAATTTTATGTGGAGATGAGTGGGTGAGAAGTAATAATAAATTCGTCAGCTACACATCATTTAACAAAGGACTACAGCAGAAATTTCCACAGCACTTGAGAAGTGCTTGGGAACACTTTACTGCTAGTAAGACACAGAGTAGAGAAGCTTCGGGAAAACACACACACCAACAGAGACCATTCAAGTCCATAGACATCATCTCTCAGCAACGCGACTCCAGATCAGTCAGAAACGAGGAAGAGAGGGTAGAGACAATACTCTTAAAGTCAACATCCTGGCAACGTGACCAATAAAGTTACTTCCATACTGAATAAACAGATGGTCCTAAACTGGAAAACTAGATGAGCGATGTCTTCAGCATAAATACTGTGGACCATGCCATTCAAGTTTAACCTCTGAAAAGGACTGGCATTCAATGCCTTTTCATTTCATTTATTCAGGCTGAAGCAGGCAGAGGCTCAAAAACCAGCTTTCAACATGCTTTCCATATTCACATGCTGTAACCACTGAAACAAGGAGCTCAAACTTAAATTCACAGCAATCCCCTGAATACTTGCCATGCCCTCACCTCAAGTTTCTGTCGGTTGCTCTTGTGTAGTAGAAAGTTTCTATAAGGGGGGTTCTAAAGCACAACAATCGTAAAACAACAAAACATACTTATATTATAGAGCATCACAGATGATATTATTATTTTATACCAGGAGAGCAATCTAAGACCTGAATTTACAACGACAAATTCTCATTACTGCATAAATAATGTAATCCAACTGGGAAAATAAATAAGAGTCTTTTGCGGATATATCAACCCTTACTTTGTAGACCTATTCAATCACTATATAAGCTAAAGAGTAAGACATACATGCTGGCTATCCCACTCAAATATAAAGACTGAGCAGGGACCAAGCATCAGGTTAAGCAGTCATAAAGTAGAAAACTTGACAACCAAGTCAAATCCACAGGCGATTGGACAAAATATTTCAAACCCGAAAACAAAGCAGCTAAGCTTTATGAAAGGAGCAAGAATTTGAACTTTGTACACTGTTACTATTAAATACTCACTGAATTTTCCTCATCGTCTTGATCTAGTTCACGCTGCTGTGCCTCTTGACGTTTCAGCTTGATATCCATTGCTTCATTAATCAAGTCTCGCAGAATTGACACTCCTTTGGCACTTTTAACAAATGGATGCTGAGAAGTATTTTAAAAACAAATAAGCACTGCATCCAAACTAAGATATAACAATAAAACATTGTTACTATGGCCTACTTCCAATCAAAATTAAGGTTTAACTTGATACATTACTAAAATTAAAATCCAACACTCCTGTTTGGCACAGGAGGAAGATCTCCCACCCTCCAGACACGATCGTGCCCCAAAGGCACTACTGCTCTCAGACCTTGGGCTCATTCCCCTCTCACAGCTCCGCTTGCCTCTTGCTGAGAACCAATTACACAGATCACCACCATGCCTAGACCATTCTGAGCAACCACTTTCATTTAGCCTCTGCTTTTTAGTGTTTTAAGAGGCAGTTTCCTGGCAGTGCTGGTGAAAATTTGAAAGTAAAAAAAAAAAAACAAACCAAAACAACAAAACCCCCGAAGTCCTTCAAAAGCAAAGCAAACAAACAAAAAAACCCCACACACCCAGAGAAGACAAAGAGAGGAAGTTGAAGTTAGACTGGTTCTTAGAAAAGAACAGAAAAGATGAAGTTGAGTGTAAAAATTTTAAAATGAGATATTAAAAAGTAAAATCTGTAGCGAGCAGGAGCAGCAAGAAATGAAACCAACACCAAAAGACACGTAGCACTGCCTACCCTAGCAAGCCTTCTCTAGAGCTTATGTTCTTGTAAGAAAAGGCAGACCTGCAGAAGCTGTGTTGCAGTGGCACGCTGCTCCGGGCTCTTAACAAGACACTGTTTTACAAAGTCCATAAAATTGTCTGACCAGAGCTCTGGTTTCCGGAATGTTGGAGGGGGATTGGTAGGAATCATAAAAATTGCCTGAAAACAGAAAAGTATTCCAGATCTCCAAACAAAATATAAAGCTTTCCAACAGTACAACATAAATACACTCAAACATATACTGGTACTAAAGAATGAGTGATATTTTAAGATTGCTGCTTCTGAAGATTTTGTGCCAATATTACAAACAAATTTGCTCAGAGGGATCAAGTAGCAAGAAATCAGACTTTCCTCAACAGGTGCCTGCACTTCTGAACTATTATGTGCCCCAAAATGTGTGAATCTGCCATTTTTAACACTTAAACATTTCTGCTTGCATTAAAAAACCAAAAACCACCACAAACCACTTTGGATAATACAACTGAAAATATGTTTCTTCACATCCAATACAGGGAGCTTCAGCTATGACTTCACAGAACAGGACTTTCATACCCATGCTGATTCTCCTTCTCAAGACCTATTTTTCATTTAATCAACAGTACAAATAACTGACAGAAAACAAATCATCTACTCTAAATTAAAAACAAGATGGCACGTTGCTATGTTATTCAGCCAGCTATAATAGCAAATCCTTTCCGCAGAGCAATAAATTTTGAAAGGCCAGAGTCCTTACCCTCATCGGATGAATATCTGCATACGGTGGCTTGCCTTCAGCCATTTCTATTGCAGTGATTCCCAGAGACCAGATGTCTGCAACACAATTATACCCAATTTCTTGAATCACTTCTGGAGCCATCCAAAATGGGGTTCCTATAACTGTGTTCCGCTTTGCCATGGTGTCCTAAAAAGAACATGATAAAAATCCAGACAATGGCAACTGTATTAGCCACAAACGTCTGCTAATGAATTATCACCCCAATTATTTTCCGCTTGCATGCATGCACATTATTAGACTCAGCAAGACTGGGATATGGAGGACTGTAAAAAGGAATTGAAATGTGCCTACAGAATTTACAAATATCTTGAAGAAAACAGCAAGTGCTATTGCAAACCAATACTTAGATATAACAGCTTCCAAAGAGGAAACCCTGCTCTAATCTGTTGATGGCTTAGCATCTCATTGTTGATGTAAAGTTCTAAAAAACACTTTAGAACAATTTTTTTAAAGTCTCCACAAGCACATCATACTCGCACACAGGTTAAACTGAATCGTACACAACCATCTTGGTTTTACTTACTGTAAGTTGTCCTGCCACTCCAAAATCTGCAAGTTTAGCATGTCCCTCTGTATTTAGCAATATATTTCCAGCTTTGATGTCCCTGTGTATCTTCCTCATAAAATGCAGGTACTCTAGTCCTTTCAGTGTCGATTGCACTATAGTAGCAATTTCCTCCTCAGTGAGCTAAAGAAAAGAAGAATTACAGCTGCTGAAACTTAACACTATCGTGTTTCAGTTGTGTTTTCCTGAGATTCATTAATTGGCATTTAATTGCCTTCATTAAAGATTGCCATGCTAATGGGAAATTAGTCAGCCACCTACAGCATTATGTAGAATTAGATTACAACCAGCATATGTATACGCAGGTACCATATTTCACACACTATAACCCTCTCTCAACTACTAATTCTTATCCTGCAATAACCACAGTAAGGCAAAGTAGACTGGTATTCAGAATCGGTCTGAGTTTTCAGGAAAACCAACAAACTGAAGTCTGCACCACTGATTACATTATCTAGATAACCAAAACTCGATCAATGTGATCAACTTTCATTTCCAGAGGCACAAAGGGACTGCATCTCAAGTTACGGCCAGTGATTGCATCAGGCATTGAACACAGTGAGAATTACACCCAAACATCTCAGCATCCTTACGCTGCTGGACACGCGTATTTTCCTATTCATACATTCAAATGAGAAAGAACGTACAGTTTTATTTCGTAATCGAATAATGTCAGACACAGATCCAGCGCCGCAGTATTCCATGACTATCCACAGGTCTGTGTTCTTAAAATAGCTGCCGTAGTATTTCACCACATGAGGACTGTGAGATGTGAAAAAAAGCAGAAGAAAACCAAGGGTCAAATACCAGTAACCAGTGTAACTGAATAAGCACAATACACTGCAGAGTTCCTAAGTATGTTTTAGAAATTCAGAGTTGAAGTGCGACTGAAATCCTGATCAAAAGTATTCCAAAACAGTCTGAACTTGCACAGGGCTACTGCAGTTCTGCCAAGCCTCTTCCCCACAGCAGTGCTCATCTGACCCACCAATAAGTCAGTTCAGGGAGCTAAACCGTCTGAAAATCTGTCCTACAGAAATAAGGAGAGATTAGCTTTCAGTCTGGTTTAGCTCCCTGAACTGGATTACAAGGTCAGTGCTGTGGCAAGCAACAAGGCAGGACAAGGGAATGAGAAACAAACCAGTGCAGTCTGTGGTAAAGCTCCTGCAGAGCACTTGCAACCACATGGAAACATTAAATAAGGTCCAAAGTTTGCTGAAAAACAGCTATCATGTTCATCAAGAGGAATGTTCCCCCACTACCACATACACCCACTTGTTTCTACAATTTAACCCACAATGTATTTTCGGAACCCAGGACAACCTTGGATTGTCTCTCACGGTCAGCTACCTGGCTGCCCCAAAAAACAAACGACCTAGTAAAGTGTATTGGTCAGCATAACCATCTGTCCTCTGGAGAAGGTAAAGCAGAAAACGAACCGAAAGACTGTCCCCTGATTTTACAGGAACAGAGCTAAGGAACAGCAGTGTACTTCATCTATCCTCTGCTGAATGTTTTCTAATGAAAAACTATAAAAATAGTAAGCCAGTCACACCACGCTGTGTCCCTTAATGCTTGCACAAAACCCACGATGCTCCAGTGATTCACTCCCTCTGCTGTTCATAACTGTGAGGTCTCATTTTAGGCTTTACAATGTTAATATTTAATTTCTTTTAAGAGACACCTAGTAACGCTTTCCAAGTTACACAATAAGATTTTTCACAAAGAAATTATTTTCAAGTTACGTTTTGTTGTCTGCTACCAGTCACCTCCATTTAAAGATAGCGAGTGCGAAGTGCAGTAGAGTGAGTGACTGGGACCATAGTTTTATATTGCTAATGTAATTTATTTTAAATGGTTTTCTATGCCTGAAATCCATCAAAGTAGTGTTTCTTAACGCTAGATTCATAACAGCAGAAGAAATTAGTCTATTTTAAACTTTCAGCCTAGACCACACTTTGACAGGAGGTCTTCCACACCCATGAGCTCTTTATTAGCCAAGTTATTACAACACCTCTTCCCATAAGAAACATGCAGAGGCAACCCAGAGAGCCAACCATCAGCCCACAGAGCTGCCAGCAAGTTATTCTGAGGATGCCCAGATCAGCAGATAGCCTTGCACCGCACTAGAACCTGCACAGGCAGAACAACTCTGCCACCCAAGCAGATGACAGCATGTAGGTTATGCACATGCAAGAGCAGTCATGCGTTAGTGGCTCTCATCCACAGGCCCCTTAAAACCAAACAAACCCCCTCTTTAACAATTTTCTATGTCCATACCAAAACCTGTTTAGAAGTCATTGCCCCTTCAGCCATGGGAACTGCTGTTGTAGCACACAATCAAGTTACCACTGTTCAACAAGTGACGGCGCGTGGGGAGAGCTGCAGTCACTGCTCGCACGCTTGGCTCTTCGCTGGCAGCAAGTGCAAGGTTATTCAACTTAGCTTAATGCTCTCTTGTTGCAAGCTACATTTTTGTTGTCTTACCTTTGCTTGGATTAAGACTACTCAAATGGTCAGTTAACATGAGTCAGCTGATATGAGGTAACTTGATCGTACAAGTCCAGCCTTTTAAAAAACATTTAAGGCAACATCATGGCTTTTATTTGATTAAATGCCAGATCATAGACAATACTTTTCTTTGCATACCAATAATGAGTTTTGCAGTATACATTTACCTGTCACATTGCTGCATTATGGATATTTCCTTTATAATCTCTTGCAGGTCAGATTCCACAGGAACTTGTTTAATTGCAACAACTTGACCCGTTTCTTTATGAATGGCTTTGAACACACTGCCATAGGAACTATGAAACAAAATATTAAACAAACACTAAATACAGTAACATTTTAAAAATGCAAACATTATGGTTTTGCTTTTTGCAAGTGCAGCCACCAGGTAAAAAATTAACTATCCTACTGCTAACAATGTTTTGTATTTTAGTGTAAATAATCAGCCCACTAAGTTCTAAACGCTATAATACTACAAATAAGTCACAGCACACCAAGACTGTCACAGGAGAGCTCTGGAAATTACCGGCATCAATACACTGCCCGTAGCTTTGCAATGGCCTTTTACACAAATCCAACAAATACAATTCTCCCTTCTTCCAGCACACAGTACCAGGTGAGCATCAGCAAGAACTACAGCTCTTGTTAGAGGGGTTTTGCCTGTTCTTGTCAGATATTATCTGTCTTTATTTCCAGCTTTTTTACTTACAGCAGCCAGGCAGATTTACAACTCAGCTTTTTCAAACGAACTACTTAAGAAAGCAAACATGTCACTCGCTGAGCATTCCCACACTGCTCTGCCTTACCAAGTGGCACAATGCATTAGTAGTTCATTTCCACCATGCAGACCTTCTGCAAGATGAACTACCATGGACAAACTAACAAAACCTCTCGAGTTCCCAAACAGCCCTATCAATTCCAGACTGGCATTTTTCAACAATGTTTGTTGAAAACCCCTACTGCTGAGCCGTGAGCTACTGTTTGAGTTGAGATATCATACTCTTGGGAAATAAATTCTTTATTCTGTTACTAACCAAACACCATCACTATGTCAATACATACCTTTGCAGTAACAGGATCATGACAAAAGTGAAAAATCAGAGACCACTGAGCATATAGCCATTACTTAGATCTGTTCTTAGAGAAACATACATTGGGCACAGTGGAAAAGAACACATACCCTTCTCCAAGCTTCTCTAATACATCAAATACTTCCTCAGGTTGCTTGGTTAAACTGTCTTCATCTAACTTCTTCAGCTGCCTGTGTATGTAACAATAGAGAAACGATTACATTTAACACTTTATCGCAGTTTGGGCTTTGTTGAAACAGAAGAATAAATAGCACCATTTAAACGTACACAAGGCTTAGCATGAGGTAAGTATATTTCACCTGACCAGGAAACTGAACATTATTAGTATCTGATAGCAAAGGTAACTACAGAGAATAGAATTTGACCAGGCACACAAATCTACATTTTCTCTTGGTGGAAACTCATCTCAGCAGCTATACACTGGTGGTCAAATTCCAACGCAGCACTGCAGTCTTGCAGCTATTGAACACAGCTGCTAAAGTTCAGTATCTTGAATGGAAGGATAGGCACTAAGGCCAGGCAAAAGGGAACAGCATCTTCCCTGATGCCTTAGCGTATGTGTGGAATATGTTCGTTCAGAAGAAGGAGGCAATAACAATCTCACCTGTACATTTTTAATATCAGAAGATCAGATTTCAACTCTGTGGGCCTGGACATATACTAGGAAAATTCTGTTGAGGGGGTGGCAGGAGGATATGGGGTGTATGGGGGGAAAAGGAAACTGATACCAGACTCTTTCAGGATCTTAATGCTGTTTGGTCCACTCCTCTTAAATGCATTGCTACCAACAGCTGAAACACTTCCTAGGGAAATGTGATGCACTGTGATCCTTCACCTAGCCCCTCTCACCCCAAGTACAACTTTCAAGGAGATTCTGTACACAAAGCAACAAGATGATCAACCACATTTCTTTCAGTCCACCTCTACCACACCAGAGATCTGTTCGAAACCTCTTGAAACAGCTAAGGATGACATAAAAAAAAAAAAAGTTCTGAAAACAAAGTATTTACTGTCAAAAAACCAGTATCCAATAGCCCATAAATAAGTGCTCTTTCATTTTCACAAAAATGAAATAAAAATCTGAAACAATAAAAAACAACAGAAAAACACCCAAACAAAAACCCTCCAACTCCCCAAACCAGCTCATACAAGGTTTTCAAACACAGAAACGTATTGGTCTCCGAGTTTTCAGAGCTTACTGGTCTTGCAGCGAGCGGTGTTTAAAGTGAAACAAGTGGGGTCACCTGCAACTGCAAATTACTGCTGAAAGCTCTTCCTGCTGCTGCTAAAGATCACGACTCCAGCCACAGGCATATTAATTTCTATACTAAATAATTTATTTCCCAAATTTCTTCAGAAACAGAGTGAGATCAAACGCATTGATCCCTGGCTATTACGTTTATGTACAAGAGCCATACAGGAGGAGCAGCTCACACATGGAGTACATACAATGGCTTCCTGAAGCAAAGGAAATGTTATAAAGACGACTCAGGAAGTGGTGAAATACTGAAAGTAGTCACTAGCTTCCCTGCAAAGATAAGCACTGGCCAAAAGAATATTGCTTGTCCTCGTAAAAAAGTGGAGGGAGGAAGGTGTGGGAAGAAGAGAAAAGGGGGAAAAAATATATGTATCGGTAACCGCACAAGCTGCCATTTCCAAGCAGCCCAAGAAGTGGCGATGCAAGAGGCAGATGCTTCTTGCTTAAGTTGACACCTAAAGTCTCTATACAAAAAAAGTCATTTCATACCCCCAAACACAGTAACTAGACAACTACTGTGCTTGCATCATACTGGCCCGCTCCTGCTGTCAGAACCTCTCCCTCGGTACCGCACACGGGCATACCGGCCGTACTCTCACCCAGGCTGTCACTCAGATCCAACCTGAATCGCCTTCCAGTTAAACACGGCCGTAAGCAATTACAGAATAAAGCCAGACTCGCTTATTTTAATGGAACATACATCGCTGTTTTGTTTAACAAAAAAAAAAAAAAGCCATGTCACTGAAGGGCAGAGCCAGCGGCTTCCTTTGCTCGCCGCCGCAGCGCTCCCCGGGACCGGCTGCGGGGAGCTGATAGCGCCCACGGCCCCGCACCGCGGTCCCAGTGCCGCCCACGCCCGGGACGACGCCGGCACCGGGACCCCTCACTCAACCGGGCCCAGCAGGCAGGCGGCAGCGCCCGGGCACGGCACCGGGAGGCTGCAAACCTGCGCGGCACTCGCCCTGAGAGAGAGGGGACGGTGCGTTACCGGGGGCTCTGAAGCAGCACGGGTCAGCACAGCTCCGTAAACCGGCGTGAACCCCCGCAGCGACCGATGCTTCAGTTTAAGCGGTTTCCCCGCCAGCGGGGCTCGGCGCTGCCGCAGTGCGGGGCCTACCGGTGCTGCCCGGTCCGCCCCGGCGCGAAGCGGCAGCCGCCCGCAGCCCCGACGCTCCTCCAGCCACCGCCCGCCCGCCCGGGCCGACGCGCGCCGGGAGCGCCCCGGGGAGCGGCAGGGCAGGAGCCCCGGGGCCGTCCGCGCCGCTCCCGCCAGGCCCCGCGCCAGCACCCCTCAGGCTCAGGACGCGCCGGCAGCACACCCGGGGCCGGCCCCCGCAGGGGCTCCCCCCGTCACTTACCGGCGCGGGTTCCGCAGCTGCACCGTCTCCATGGCGCTGCGGGACAGCAGTCACTCAGCCGGCCACTCCCTCACCCCGCCATGGCAGCCCGCCGCACAGCCACTTCCGCCCGCCGCCGGAAGTCAGCGGGGAGCGCCTGCCCCGCGCCCGGCCGGGAGGGGCGTGGCCCCGCCCCCGCACAGTGGGCCCGGCCCGGCGCGGTCCCGGCCCGGCGCGGGCGGCAGCGGCGCGATGGCAGCGGAGCCCAGCGCCAGCTCCCTGCGTCGGGCCGGCAATGAGGAGTTCCGCCGCGGGCAGTACGGGCCGGCCGCCGCGCTCTACACCCGTGCGCTGGCGCTGCTGGAGGCTGCAGGTACGGCGCGTCCCGGGGCTGGGCCGGGCCGGGCCGAGCGGACCCCGGCTGAGCCCCTCTCCCGCTTTGTCCCGGCGCAGGGGAGGCCGCCGCGGCGGAGCGGAGCGTGCTGCTGGCCAACCGCGCCGCCTGCCGCCTGAAGGAGGGCGCCTGCGACCTCTGCGTCGCCGACTGCAGCAGGTGAGCGGGGCCGGGGGGCGGCGGGGCCGGGGGGCGGCGGGGCCGGGGGGCGGCGGGGCCGGGGGGCGGCGGGGCCGGGGGGCGGCGGGGCCGGGGGGGCGGCGGGGCCGGGGGGGCGGCGGGGCCGGGGGGCGGCGGGGCCGGGGGGCGGCGGGGGCCGGGGGGCGGCGGGGCCGGGGGGGCGGCGGGGCCGGGGGGCGGCGGGGCCGGGGGGCGGCGGGGCCGGGGGGGCGGCGGGGCCGGGGGGCTCGCTCGGTGCCAGCCTGCCGGCGGGCGGCGAGCCGGGGACGGTGCCAGCCCCGGGGCAGCGGCCCCGCGCCGTGCCCGCCCTCAGGCGGCGGCGGGCCGCGCTCTCCCTCTGCTGCAGCGCCCTGGCCCTGGTCCCCTTCGCCATCAAGCCCCTGCTCCGGCGGGCCGCGGCCTACGAGGCCCTGGAGCGGTACGCGCTGGCCTACGTGGACTACAAGACGGCGCTGCAGGTGGACTGCGCCGTGCAGGCGGCGCACGACGGCGTCAACAGGTACCGCTGGGCGCTGCCCCGGGGGGGCGGGGGGTGCCGGGGGGCCCGGCAGCTCCGCCGCACCGGGAGCCGGCTGGGTCCCTGGTGCGGGAATGGAGCGGCTGGCCGGGCTCCCTTCGCCTGCCGGCTCCTTCCAAGGTGCTGGCTGAGGGCTGGGGGTGATGGGGGTGAATGCGCTGGGGCTGCTGCTGCTGCGTTACTCGCTGCCAGGTTTAAAGGACATAACAACCTACAGGTTGCAGTGCCCCATCCCTCAGCCCTCCCCGTGCTGCTGTAGCCCTTCTCTCCCTGGAGCTGCCTGCATCGCCTCACCACTTGCCAGACTGAGGAGCGACACACACGTCTCGCCCGAGCACTGAGAGTCCCAGCTCTTGTTCTGTGATATTATTAGCCCTGCTGACAGGAAGAAAGTCCTTTTATTCATGTCCTGTCTGTAGAAGGAGCTTAGGTTAGATGCATGGAAAGGGATTAGTGGGGAGATGCTGGCCTCCCTCAGTACATGCGACAGTTTACAGAGTGACCTTACTGGCTGCCACCCATCCAGCCGACCACGAGGTGACTGCCAGCCATCTCTTCCAGGATGACTAAAGCCTTGCTGGAGAAGGATGGTGTGAACTGGCGCCAGAAGCTCCCACCAATCCCCGCAGTCCCCATTTCTGCCCAGACGAGGTGGAGCGTTCCTTCTGCCGGGGCAAACACCCCTCCTGCTGCTGCGCCACAGGGAGAAGCAGGTGAGAGCGTGCCCTTGGGCTGGGTAGGGAGCCCTGTAGCTCCGAAGGGTGACAAGGCAGCTGCCATACCTGCTCTGTGTGTCTGCAGTTGGGGCTGAGGCCTGGAGAAACCTGCGCCTGGTTCTGCCACAGCCTTGTTCAGTGGATTCTGGATCCTTTGATTTCTCTGTCTTGCCCCTGGTATGGGGATATTTGCCTTCTGAGAGGCTGCGCTGATCTTATCAGTTTTATAGTGTTCTGTATTCCTACATGCTGTTTCCAGACCGGATTGCTGCTGGCACGGAGAGAGCTCGAACTCTGAAGGAAGAAGGAAATGAACTCGTAAAGAAAGGAAACCATAAAAAAGCAGTTGAGAAGTACAGTGAGAGTTTAAAGCTCAGTCAGGAATGTGCAACTTACACCAACAGGTACTACTGAGCTCTTTGCCCAAATACTTCTTGGCCTTTTATAAAAGCCACCATGGTACTTCTGACAGAGCTGCCTGATGTTTGCTCCCAAACAACTGAATAAAACCAATACACCCACACATGTTCACCCCAAGTGCAGTCCTCCCTGTAGCTTGTATAACATTCTTTGATCATGTATTGCAAAAACCCTCGGAGACACTCAGCTTAGGGCTGCTAAGGGCTTTCTCTCTTTAATGCTTGTCTGCCAGGACTGGGGTATTTTGAGTAGTGTCTGTTGCCCCATGAACCACAAACTGCAGGCTGCTATACTTACAGACTCAAAGTACGTCTAAGGCAGTTGCAGCAAGCAGAACATGTTCTGGACTGGTATAGATAGGAACCTGCATCCTTGAAGTGCAAGTACTTGGCTTTAGAGCAGGTTGCTCTAAAAATCCTTTTTTTTTTTTTTTCAGACTGAAAAAACTTTTCCTTTTTTCTCCTCTCAACTGAAACAAACTTGAGCTCAATAAGTATGATGACTTTGTGCTGCACTGGGGTTGGCTGAGCTGTGCTGTGCCTGATGCAGCAGTAAATGCTGCTTTTAGCCAAAGGTCTCTAACCAGGTGTCTGTATTGCAGAGCTCTCTGTTACTTGACTCTGCAGCAGTACAAGGAAGCCGTACAGGACTGCACGGAAGCTCTGAGGTTAGATCCTAAAAACATTAAGGCACTCTACAGACGTGCTCAAGCACTTAAAGAACTGAAGGTAAGTAAAAAAGGAGTTTTTCAACTGTTTTAGGCTAGGACTAGAAGCCTGTTCATGCATGATCAGGGCTAGAGATGCCCTTTAGAACTTGTTTCTGTGCTAGACAATGTCTGCCATCAGATGTTGAGTGAGATCTATATGGACTGAGGGCGGATTTTCTTTCACATCACTGTTTGCTCTTTGGATCTCATGAGTTTCTGAGCATCAGGTCCTGTTTCTAGAGATGCTGAAAGCACCTATTTGTTGCATTGAGCGTTAGGTTTTTGTGTCTGGTGAGAGTCTGCAGGGTATACCAAATGACATATTGTATTGGTGTTGGACTCAGAACCCAGTCAAGTGATGGAACTGTCTTCTCAGTCCTAGTTTAAGCAGGCTAGTTTAGAACAGCTACATCAATGCCAGTGCTTTAAAGAATTACAGGGAGGGAGTCACAGGTTTAGTTGTGTTGCCTTTGCCTCTGTTGCTGGGTGGTAATTCTGCAGCCTTAGACTGCATTTTGAATGCACTAACACTTAAAAATACTCTCCTTCTAGGATTACAAGTCAAGCATTGCTGATATCAAGAGCTTGTTGAAAACTGAACCAAAGAACACAGCTGCACTGAGATTACTGCAAGAACTGAACACAGCCTAGGGTAACCAAACAACAACAAAAGCTTCGTTTTCCACTGCAGAAGAAAGCTTTTTTCTTTCCGCTGTTGTTACAGGGACCAATCTTAATGCAGGATCGGTACTGAAATCTGTCTTCCACTGCTGCTGAGATGTAACAGGTTCCGTATCAGCACAATGAATGTTAAGACACACAATCTGTATCAAAATCTATTATCTGGCTCTAAGGTCATTTAAAGTTTTAATGCCACTCCCTGAGAGGCATATAGGTTAACTTGCCTGTAACTGCTGGCCTCAGGGACTCTTTCCACGTTGGCCAAGATGCATGTAAAGTGGCTATTCTCTTCCTGAAGAGCTACAGAGGGGTTTTTTTGTCCTTATTCAGGTGACAGTTCTGCATTTGTGCTGCTATTACTCAAATAGGGTTGCTGCAGGAACTACTGCAGTTGCCTTAGCACCATGTACCCTTTTTGTAACAGGTACAGTTACTTGTGCAGGACTGAGCTTGTTCCCTCTCCCGCTTGATGCCTGCTGGCCCTCAGCTGAATTTGTGCTGCTTAGCGTGGCTAGGCAGATGTTTACAGTAGCAGCTTGCTTTTAATTTTTCTGCACATTTAAGAAAACAGCAGCAAGTTAAGCTTGCCTTGTTACACTGTGCACTACTTCTTTCAGATTCTGGGTGCTTTGGAATTCTACAATTGTTTTTTGGTTTGTTTTTTGAAAACCACTTTAGCTCCTCTGTGCCTTTTGGAGCAGTTGCTATGGGGTGTTACAGGGAAGAGGATGGCCAGTAACATCCCAGCTGAGGTCTGGCTTACTACTTCAATGCATGTTTATACTTTCTGATCTTCTCCTTATCTGGTATTGATGGCACTGACTTAAAATGAGATATTTGGAGTTATTCTATGAACCATGAAAACCAGTTCTCATTAAAGCCATGTTTATTTTCACTTTAGAGCTGTGGTGTTTTTTTACATGATGGATAGTATAGGGGAACTGGAACACTTTTATAACCACTTCATGCTGTCCCCCCTTTTTGTCAGGGGCCTTCAAGCACTGCTGTATAGTGCCTTGTTCTGTCAGATAGTGGCAATATGTCAGAGTCTGTGCAAAGCTGAGTAACGGTTAGAGCTCTTCAACTAGTAAGTCAAGATGCTGAACAGCCCCAGACCTGAGCCAGCTTACAGTACAGACCAGGAGACAGAAGCTAGCCCTTAAGTCAGGGTTCAGATAGCTTTGTTTCCCACCTTACTTCTCCCACTCAGTGCTTCAGGCAGGTACCCACTGAACTGAATTTACAAAGCAGATGATCTCTGTAATGCCATTAAAGGCAAGGACTTCTTACAATAGCCTGACATTAAGCAGCTTTTTGTAGGTCCCAGGGCTATACTCCATTAGCTGTAATGGGCCAGGGCTTGAAGCAACTCCTCCCGAGGGGCACAGGTTGCTCCATTCACTCCACTCCCACTTCTAGGCTGTGGTTCCATTGATCCTGCAACCAGCACTTGCCTGAGCTCTTGGCAAGCACAGCTAATGGATTTCAGGGTGGGGATGCACAGGCCAGCAGTACAGAGATAAGCAGAGGAAGGTCACAGAATACAGAGGAAGCCTGGCTTCACTTAATTAAGAGCTATCCTTTTAACAGCCCTGCTGTTATCTGGAGTGCAGATACCTGCACTGTTCAGCTGCAATTCATTACAACACCTCTAAGCAGCAGCAGTCACCATCTCTTCCCCCTTTCAGCAACAGATACGCTGTTTTGTACCTTATTATCTCTGAGACTCCCCAGCAATACCACCAGGGAGGCAAAGATCAAGCACAGCAACAAGACACACTACTTCAAGCTCAGGGTCACTTCTGTTCCAGCAGTGGTGCAGGACACTTCCCAGGTGGGCAGCTGGAGCATATCAGAGGCACACCTTCATTCATCCCTTCCAAAAGCCACAGCAACTATTCTAGATTAGAGACTCCTGATTTGCATTGGCATTGCTGCTTCTGACTCAACTCCCTGAAGCCTCAGACTTCCCCAAGGAGTTCAGCCAGATTGCTACTCTGAAAACTTTCCAGTATCCTCGGGGATCCAAGCTCCATCTTCACATTTTACGATAAAGATTTTAAAGACCTTGGCCCTTGTTCACAGCCTTTCTTAGGCTGTTCTGATGTTCCTTGGCCCAGCTCTGCATTCCCTCTAGCTTTACAGCTGTCTTCTCCAGCCAAGCTAACTAGGATTGGAGGTGGTGTCACAGGCATGTCTGACTGTCCTGATACATCTGAAAAAAAGGTGCAAACAAGCTAGCCAACAGTAGAATGAAGTTTACCAGTACAGTTCCATTGCAGCTCCTTATATGCATTACACACACAAATACACATCATCTTTTTTCCACTAGAGACAAAGCATAAAAGCTTCCAGATGGTTACACTTCAGGAGAAAAAAATATATGGGACCTTCACTGAAGTGGCTTAAAGTCGTTCATAAGCATCTTGCTGAGCAGGAGATGCCCAAACAGTGCACAGTTCAGGCTGAGGCATCCACTGTGAGGAAAAGAAATATTTAAGGAGCTCAGAGGAAGAACTGGCAAAGCAAAGGCAAGAAAAAGCAACGATGAAAAGCCCCAGGGAAGAGTCCCAGCTGAGCAAACACCATGCAGGAGCAAATGTATAAGTGATTCTATTAAAATGCTGGAAGGAAGACAAGAGGTAGGAGGGATGACTCAGCAGTGAGCCGAAGCGAGGCTGTGATACAGCACAGAAGGAAGATTGAGACCGCAACGCCGGCACACAGGTTGGACAGAAAGAAGGTAGGTGGTGCTGATGGAGATGTGCTCCTGTCAGCTCAAGGAAGCAGTCAAGTAAGGTCAGTACATCAGCCTCAAGTACCAAGGAGCCCCTAGGGACAGAAATGCCTTTCCTAACTAGGAAGAGCAGGGCATTGAGGCCAGGATGATAACACCACACTCTGGGAGGGGTCCGGAGAGCAGAACACAGATTAGATATTAGGAAGAAATTACTCACTGTGAGGGTGGTGAGACACTGGCACAGGTTGCCCATTGAAGCTGTGGGTGCCACAGCCCTGGCAGTGTCCAAGGCCAGGCTGGATGGGGCTTGGAGCAACCTGGTCTGGTGGAAGGTGTCCCTGTCCATAGCAGAGGGGTGGAACTAGATCATCCTTAAGGTCCCTTCCAACCCAAACCACTCTGATTCTAGAACAGGTCCCAGCTACTCCTGCGAGCAAGGAGCATGCCAGTGAGGTGCGATGTGGTTATGAATGTTTTCAGCGACTCCTTGAAACTACTGGTCAGGCACACACATTGGAGAAGCAGCTTTTGATTTACAGGTTGCTCTACAATACCTCAAAAGCTGGGTCTTGTGCCCCACAGACACATACCCACACGGTGTGGTGACTGGCAGAAGACACCCGGTGGCAGTACTCCTGCAGGCATGCAAGGTCCATTACAAAAGGAAAACCACAAGAAGATGATGCCCTTTGGAGGGAAGTTAAAAACAGCGAGAAAGGATAAAATCCAGGTTGATGGCACGAAATCTGCTTAAAGCCATCCTTCTAGAGAGTCAGAAAGAAAGAAGGAATCATGAGAGCCTGTTGGTTGGCAATTTGTTCATTTAATCCTGTATGTCCCTGCTTCTGAGCTCTCAGGACTGCCGCCCCACCAGCATCACAAGCTTCAAACACTAATTACAGCAGCCTGACCTAAGTCCATCGCTCCACCTGTGTGAATCAGCAAAAAAGTATTTGCTGTCTTTCTGCAAAGGGAACTAACCCATGCTTTGGGGGTGGAAGCATCGGTTCTTTATTAGCATCAGCTACAGGAACAAATAAAACTACAGAACCCAATAAATTCACTAAAAATGGCGATTCATTTTTAGTTGTCATTTCCTGGGCAACTGAATTGGGCTGGGTTCCACACTACACTTTACAAGATGCTTTCAGGAGCGAGAAGAGAATTAACATGGGATTTTTTTTTTTTTTTTTTTTAACAGATGGAGGAGGAAGCAATCCTGCAAGGTTTACAATAAACAAAAAATAGGATGGGGCACTGAAGACAAGCCAGGGTCACTGTTCAGGCACAATTCCAAAAGCACGGTGAGGCTGCTGCTGCTGTTCTCCCAAGGCAACGTTCTCAGGGCTCACTCTCAGTCCTGAAGTCTACAAGAAACAAAAAGGACACAGGTGTTTTTCAACTGCTAGAGAAAGAATTTCATCCAGACAAGATGAAATTCACCTGAACTTGGATTAACAAACAGTTTCCTTGAGAACATAAGTCAAGGAAATATTATATTCAAAGGGGTACATGAGAGTCTGAATTGCTTGTTAATGTATCTGTCCCAGCCCCAGCAGCAAGGGCCAGCTCTCCTAATTAAGCTCACATAGAACCATAACATTTTACAGGGTACCTATTGACAATGTCCTGCAAAAAACCACTGGGAAGTCCCAGGAATGATGATGCTGGTCCCCACTAGACCTACAGAAAAAGCAAGGTCCTTTCCTTTCTTCCTTTCTGGTAGGCACAGTCATTTCTCTCATCAACAGAGGAAAAAAAAAGACCAACACACAGAACCATGTCTCTTCAGTATGATGAAGGAAAATGGAGAATGCATTAAGACATGGAAAAAGGGAATTTTACAGTCAAAGATACTTGCGTTGCCCATCAAGCCTTACTTGGTCTGGCCAGGAAACCTAATCCCAAGTTTGAGAGAGAGAAAGCAGAGACGCTGAGCACACCCACGCCTGCGAGGGCTGCCCGCACCTACCTGCGGTCACTGCAGGAACGCCGTGGCACTGCTCTTGTGCAACGTCTCCGAAGCCTGGTGCGCCTGGAGAACAGCCACCGCTTCCTCCATCTTAGGGGAGAAGGCACAAAGGGAGGGGGAGAAGTTCAGCAGGAGCACCGCACAAGAAACGCAATATTCCCAGTCCCGAGCTGGCCTCCGCGCAGACCAAGAGGTAAAGGACTCAATTATAAAATCCAAGTCACTGCTTCTGCAGGAGACTGATCAGCCCAAAGACCTCTCTGTCTCTTCCCTAGGGAAATCTCTCCTTTCTATAGCAGCAGAACTTCTGTGAGAGAGATTGGAATTCTCCATCGGTGAAGCTGCCTGACACCACGCAGCCAGAGCCCAGGCTCCAAAAAACATCAGCGAGAGGTTGAAAGTGAATCCTGTCTCCAAGAAGCAACAAGGAGATGCAGTCAATTCACTGCAACTATTTTGATGGGAACCAAAGCTAAATGTTCACCAGGATTAAGGAAACCAAGGAAATGCTGTAAAGAGGCAGTGTTTGCTTGGTTTCTATTCTCAGCAAACAGCATCTCCCCATCTTCCTGCAAGCGACACCTACCCAGGTTTTCCCCTCTCACTTCCCAGCCGCCCTCAGAGCTTGGCCCGTGCTTTCAGGAGCTGCTCTGAGCTTCTCCTTTTGATGAAGGTGTGCAGGCATTCAGGCACTGGGTGGAATGCCATCAACCCAGGATCCTTTCTGCTTGCTTTTCCACTCAAAAAAAAAAAAAAAAAAAAGCAGCGACTTGCTCTTCCGATGGCTATCAACATCATTGGCCCATCTTGTCGGCAACAATCCCCTTTCCTTACAGCAGCACGTAGCTGCTAGCCCTTTGAGATGCTATTTTCTCAGGCACAGAGTGCCTCCTACCTTGGAGCTCAGGGAGTCGGGAGACTCCAGGAGCAGCAGCAGCTCAGAGTTGTCCATCTCCAGCAGCATCCCAGTGATCTTGCCAGCCAGCGAGGGATGCGTGGCGTGGATCAGAGGGTAGAGGCGCTCACCTGTTCCAGACACCAGGGAGGACATCAGCACTATGCAAGAATTTTAGCATTTTCAAACACAGTGCAAGCCCTTCCACCCTCCCAGCTCCACCCTTTCAACTGAAAAGGGATACAAGGGTAGCGACGGTGGTGAAAAATCACTGCTCCCAGCAAACCTACTCCAGCAGGCACCTGCTGTGGGAGCAGGGCAGTGGAACAGTTAAGTGCTGCCCGTGCCTGCCCACCAGCATGCAGGTGAAGGGGCCCGCTCCTGCAGGAGCGGTCTTCTCCTCGGGAGGGAATAGCTGGTCCATGAGCTGCTGTGTTTCTGCAAGGCCAGTGGAGCAGGGCAGCCTCCCTGCAGCAGGGCGAGCGATGCCCTCCCATGCCACAGGCACCAGCCACCCCACCAGCAGGATGCCAGGTGGCACCTGAAACCCAAGGACTGCGCAGCAGTGCTGACCCCAGCACCTCCACAGCCACCACACCGTTCATCAGTGCCCGAGAGCGGTGATGGAGCATGGCCCAGAGTCCCGGGGAATTGCAAATGCACTGGTGCAGCCTGGCAGCACAGGCAGGACAGGGCTCTGCCTCTCCTGTGGAGCTCCACCAGACACTGTCTTACTGCCAGGCAGCTAATACAGACAGGGAGTGGTTTTACTGCTTCCCTACCCTTCCAACACCACCTAGTTTTTTTAATTATTTTTTTTTTTAAAGCAGCATAACATCAGAGCAATCCCACAAAGGCTTACAGCTTCTCCTGCCAGCTAGGTTTTCCCTGGTGCATGCAAGCCCACACGCCCTCGCAGCCAGACCTCCTCCCGCAGAGCGGCAGTGACACTCACCTATCATTTGCTTCTGCTCCTGCGGAGGGGCTGCTGCAAGCACGGATGCTGTCAGCGGCTCCTGCCCCTGGACATGCACAGCAGGTTCTCCCACCTGGAGAAAAAGAAAAACAAACAAAAAAGAACCCAAAGAAGGGCAGCAATCAAAGGCTAGAACTGATGTGCAGGTTCCCTGGCTTGCAGGAACGGTGCTGGTCCCCGAGTGCTGCGGGGCATTTCACCCTCCCAAGATGCTGATACAGATTCTGGCATTGCCCGTTTGTATCCAAACACCAATTCCAGGAAAGCCGGAGCCGGGCATTATGCTGCGTGGCTACTGGATCCACAGCCCCAGTTACCTCAGCAGCCCCTGGGAAAGGTCCCCATGGCACCAGTCAAAAACAGCCATGGTGCCACCTGGGGCCAGCGGCCGCATGACCCCAGGGTGGGAGCAGGAGTGACACACACTGTGGTGGCCGGCCGAAGCCGGGACCCTGCCGGGGGGTTACCTGTGGCGCCACCACGGACGGCATGTGCCCCATCGGCTGGACGTTCCTGACGGCCGAGGAGTACTTGTACTGCGGGGTGCCCCGCAGCAGGGTGGGCGAGGAGGACACCCGAGTGCTGACCGTCTGCGTCCCGATGTTGGCTGCAACAGGGACAGGAACGTTTGTAAGGAGGAACCCATTAAACAGATGGCTGTGCCAAAAGGAGGCTGAAGCCACAAGGGCACCGTGCTCAGCCAGAGAGCCTGAAAAATCTCTCTGTGGGGCTCAAAGCAGCCCCCGGGTCAAAGGCAGCTTCCCTGGGACAGGCAGGGCATCGCCAACCTGCCTGCTGGGCTGGGGTGATCCGATTTTGTGCAGAGGGCAGAAGAGCTGGCAAAGGCACCTATGCTTCATTGCATCTCTCCAGAAACGCCCGTCCGCATCAGCGGCCAGAGGATGGGGACAGAAAGGGCAAGTGCCTCTGTCCCCCAGCTCACCCTGGCTTCCCTCCTACAGGGACACGAGGGTAGAGGAATGAGGGGACAAGGACGAAAGGAGAGGGGACTGGCCAAACAAAGTCCTCCTGGTGCCCCTGCTTGCTTCAGCAATGAGACACTCAACACTGAAGGTGACCTTGGGCTAAATCGCAGAGCTGGGAGGGCTGCAGGTAGATGCTGCCCCTCCAGACGGTCCTCTGTTTTGGGGGACATCACCCACTCACCAGGTGAGCAGCTTCCACCCAGCACCACTTAAGCCTCTCCTCAAAGCCTGTCCACAGAGGAGCCTCGGGGAGGAGGGGGCCATGCTGCAAGCCCTGCTCAGCATCCTCCTCTTCCTCACCCAAAAGGCAGAGAGGTGACAGGACAGACATGGGGATGAAGCACTCATGGGGTGAGGAGTGCTCTGGGCACCACGTGCAGGACAGCAGATTGGTCACTGCCCTGCTGGAGCACAGCCACCCCACGCTGGCTAGGCAGAGGAGACACCTCAGGACACAGGGACAGTCCCGGCACAGCCAGGCACTGGGGATGCCAGAAGGTCTGGTTCTCAGGCCACAGCACCAAACACCTCTAACACAAGTGGGTTTTACTGGAGGCTTGGCTTTGGCAGCAGTTCAGCCAGAGCCTGTAGGAACCTCTGCTTCTGCCAAGAGGTCCCTTCCCAACGTCCACCTTGGACTGAGCGCTATGCCTAGGGTGCCATGGCTGCATCATCATCATCATCTTTAATGAACATATTCAAGAAGCAGCACCCAACAAGACCAATCTGCATACTGGAGACCTGTCCCATTACCTGGAAGACCACAACCTTCCCCAAAAGGTACACACTGATTTACTGCAGACACTGCTCCAGTCCCATCACACCCAAGGGCACCACCTGGACTCCTCCACGAGCAGTCCCACAAACTGAGCCATCTCCAGAGACAGACCCAAGCTCACAGCAAGCACCTTTGCCAGCGCACAGCCACTGTGGCTACATCCAAGCTGGGTCCTGCCCCCACTCACCCACTCTCTGGGCCTGGGGGGGCACACGGGGCACCTGGGTGGCAGCCTGTCTCATGGTGCTGATGTTGGACAGCAGGCGCCGGGGCGGCACAGCAGCCCTCAGGATGGGGGTAGCTGCAGGATACGCTGTGGGAGAGATGGGGTACGTGATTAATAAAGCGTCTTGGTAGCAAAGGCATGGAAGGAGACAGGGGGGGAGCGACTGTGGCTAGGGAAAAGCTCAGGAGCATCTCACCTCTGGGGTCAACCCCAACATCTCATCCACCGGTGCCCGTCACCAGGAGCCCTGCACCAAACCCTTGTGCACTTCTCCAGGCAACAGCCCCCCATGGCTACATGCTTTGTGGTGCTTTTAGAGACCCTCAGTCCCTAAGTGAGCCCAGGTCACACTGAGAGCCCCCAGGGACAGACAGGTGGACTCACAGGGAGGCCGGGAGGGCTGCGCACTCCAGCGAGTGGCAGGACGGACTGGGACAACTGGGCTGGGGCTGTAGAAGGTAGCTCTGGTTTGTGGCTGGGAAAGGAGAACACATTATCCAAGGTGACCGGGGAGCTGAGCTGAGTCAGATCTAACCCAGAGCATCTCAGCGGCTGCCAGACAAGCCAAACCCCACGCTCTGCAGCGTGCCAGAGTGCTTTAAAGATCAACCAGGCATGCTGCCTGCATGTCCTCCAGCAGCTCCATTTAACTCCTCCCCACGAGCCTTTGCACCTCTATAACCCTTCTCCCTCCTCTTGTTTCATCGGCAGACTTGTTCTCCATGCTCACACCCTTCCACCAAACTCCTCCTTGGTTCCTCCTCTGAGGAGCGGTCAGTAGTTACTAAATCCTCAGCGCATCACCAAGAGCACCTGTGCCCCATCAGCATTTTGGCAAGCCCTGCCGCTGAAGCAGAAGCCCAGCGCTGATCCCACCGATCCCAGCGCTGATCCCACCGAGTGCCTGGGTTGGCACAACCCGGGATATGCTCCTCATCCCAACTGCCACCTCCCTCCTCCAGCCCAGGGCAAATTCGGGTCCCCGTGCAAAGCTGGCATTCGGGAGCAGGGACTCACCTGGGGGATGGGGGGGATGAAGTACCCCGGGGGGGGCTGGAAGGAGCCCAGGAGAGGGCCAGGCAGGGCCCTCATGGTGGCTAATCTCTGCATGTACTGGTTGGTGAGGATTGCTTTCCGCTCCTCTTTCCTTTGAGCGAGCGCAACGTAGAGAGGCTTAGTGCTGACGATCCGCCCGTTCATTTCTGTCACGGCCTTGGTAGCCTCTTCTGGGGAGGAAAAACATACAAACCCAAACCCTTTGCTGTGGCCACCCTCTGTCATCACCTAAAATTGGATTAGAACAAGACAGCTAAGTCCACAGATCGCCGCAGCACCCGCAAAGCACAGCACGGAGGGGGACATGTGGGACCTGCCAGCCACAGCCACCCCACCGCAACCCCCGTGTCCAGGTTGGGATGGATGGGGCTGCACTTGTGGGGCTTCACGGAGAGGTTTCTGTGGGGAAGGGGAGGATGCACTTGGGCAAAACCAGTAGGTTTGGGAAAAGAAGGTGGCAGAGTCTGGGCCAGCCTGACATCCACAGCCTGTGATCTGTGCCCCAGCCCCACAGGGCCAGCAATGCTCTGGTGCTTGGTGCCAGAGGAGCCAGCAAGGGCTGGGGATCAGTGGGACACTGTCCCTGCCCAAGAGCCAGGCAGCATCTTTCACTGGCAGCTAGCAGGTTGCAGGCAGCTGACCTTAAAGCCAGAGCATCCCTCCACACCTGTACGCACAGCGTTCAAGAGAAGCTCAGCACCAGAGTTGGTGGCAGGACTGAAGCTTTTACGGTTTTTCAAAAGGCAAAACACCAGCCCATCACCCCGCTCTCCCCAGACTGAGGTGGCTTGTGGGTCATTTCCATTTGTACCAGTGTCACATCAGTCCCAGACCACAGGGCAGCTGTGCAACGCCTAGAATGACGTGGCTTTAAGGTCCTGTACCCTGCATCTCACTGGGGCTGGGGTAACTCAGCAAAGCTACAGAGTATTTGCTGAATCAATAAGCTCCTCAGGACAGCGTGAGGTACAAGTGACGTGTCCTTCACACTTGGCCTGAGGTACAAGCCATCAGCAGGGAGCCATAACTCAACAGGATGACAATCCCGATCCATTTCCAAGGGCTGAGCACGCCAGCCAGCCAACCCTGGGAGCCCCGGTGACAGCCCCAGTCCTTCACCTTGGCGCTGGTGATGGTGCCATAGGGAGAGAACTCCTTCCTCAGCCTCTCGTCATCTATCCCATCATCCAGGTTCTTCACGTACAGGTTGACCCCCTGCAAAGAGACAAAAAAGCAGCTTGGGCTCCTGAGGTTTACAGCAGCTTTTCAAGCTGGGTGTGTTTCACCAGCAGCTCAGCCGGAGGGTGGGACATCCCACAAACACGTCCTCTCCAGAGCTGCCACAGGACCAGTGACACAGAGAGGAGCCAGGGCTGCATACATGCTCCATTTGCAGGCAAGACACCCCGAGGGAAGAGGGCACCCAGACTATTGCTGCGAAGCTGCTCCAAAACCTCAGGGAGCTGCCTCATTTCCAGACTAATATTTTAATTTCTAGAAAAGAGCAGATGCATTTGTTCACCTGCCAACATCATCCTGGGTTTAGATCTCTGTCCTCTTTCCTGATGCTGCTTCCCAGGACATCATCAGGCAGTGACTGGACTCCTGTGCAGGTGTTTTTCAGTCTTTTTTTTTTTTTTCCCTCCATTGCAGAAGGCACCCAGCGCTGATCTGCTCCGGAGAGCCCTGTGCTGTCCCCAAGCCAAGGATGTCCCTGGAAGCCTGGGGCACATCCCTGGTGCAGACCTGCAGGATGGAACATCCCGCTCTCCCCTTACCTGGTACCGGCTCACTCGCTCCTGCTTGATTTGCTCAAATTTCCGCTTCAGCTCGCTCTGGCGCTCCAGCCGCTTCTGGGCTCGGCCCACGTACACCATCCGCCCATTGATCTCCTTCCCGTTCATGTCGGCCACCGCCTGCCAGCGGAGGGAAGGGCCCTGAGCACCACAGGAACCCAACGCCATGGCTCTGCTCTTCACCCCCCACGAGCAGAGACTTTCCCAGGCAAGGGCAGGGAAGCAGCTCTGCTCCCCTTTGCCAGGTCCTGCCCACCCAGACACCCTCCCACGCCAGCAACCAGCCAAGCATGCAGCTGGTGAGGTTCTCCCCGCAAGGAGAGGTGGGAACATCAGCAAGCGACAAGCTCGGGGCTGGGACAGCAGACAGGCAACGAGGAGTTTCTTGCCTTCTGGGCTTCTTCGTGCTTCTCAAAGTTGACAAATCCAAAGCCCTTCGAACGGCCGGTGTTGTCCATCATGACTTTGACACTTAGTGTCTTTCCTGCAAGAGGGAAGGGAAGCAGGTGTCTGAAGGAGGGTGCCCCCCCAGGGGTGCTGCTGGCACACAGCACCGTGCTCAGGAGCCACCATGAGGTGCCAGCCCCGTGGACGGCAGCAGCAGCACAGAAGAGCCAAGTGGGAGCACAGACAGCAGGATCCCCGCCTCGGGAACACGAGGTGTTGGTGGATGCTGCTCTCACTGCTCTCTGCTTTTCGGTTTCTCCAGCCAGTGCACTGAGTTCCTTTGGCCAGAAGCTCCCATCTCCTTTATGTATGAATACATAAATTGGGTTCGTATGAAGGGTATTCACAAATTAACAGAGATAACAGTGGCCGAGCACAGAGAGTATGGCCCATGGGTTGGTACAGCCCTAAACCCTCTCACAACAGGCATACTCCAGTAATGGACTAAACAGAGAAGCTTTTTTTAATTATTTTTCTTTTTCTTTAAGTTCAAACTCAGCATCTCTTATTCCCAGGGCTCCTAGAACCAGACAGCATACTGGTCTCCAAACAATTTAAAAAACTAACAAAACAAACCCTCCACATTTTTATTACCCATGAAAGTAAAAACCTTTTTCTCAGGAGAGCACCTAATAGAAGTTACCCTCCATTGTGGCAGGAAGGTGCATGTAATGACCGCTGTGGCTTAAATTGTCAGGACCTTTGGTGAGGGGGTGCCTGAGCAAGGCAGATGCCACTGAGCAAAGGGGCTCAGCGTTGCAGCCAAGCACTCACCCCAGCTTTCTTTGCAGTTGCCCCAACTCCAGTTTATCAGACACGAGGAGACTTTGCTTCAACAACTGTACTCACCAAACTTGGAGAATATTTCCCGCAGTCTGTCGTCATCCATGTCATCACCGAAGTTTTTGATGTAGACGTTGGTGAACTCTATCGCCCTAGCCCCAAACTCTGTCTCACGCTCTTTGCGGGATTTGAATTGGCCAACAAACCTGAAGGGAACAAGGAAAGGGACCTGAAACCCTCCACGTGCCCTGTAGGGCGAAGATGGACATGGGTACATCTGTCTTGGTGCAGGCCAAGAGAGATCCCGTCACCTCAGGCCATGCTTTGCTCACCCATAAACCCACCATGTGTTTCACATCCAGCAACTTCAGCACGTCCCACTCTGGTGTTCCCCTACCCACTTGGCACTACTGAAACGAGGAGAGTAGTAACACAGGGCACAGCCCCACACTGGGGATGTCACCCCAGGAGACCCCAAAGGGTGCCAACAAGTGCCAGCTCTCTTCCTCCAAGGTATCCCCAAGCCCCTTGGGCAGCTGCTTGCCTCAGCAGGGACAGGGATGTAGAGAATAAGGTGATGCAACGTAAGCAGAGAGCTGAAGAACAGAATCTCTTGCTGCCCAGATGATCTGATGCTGACAGCCGAGATGGAGGACCAGCCCTGCTTTGCAGGCACTCCTTACACTGCCTCAGCAAAGCACACAGCCTGGGCTTGGGCTCCTTCCCCACCACCAGGAACGGCTCCAAACCACTATCACACTTCCCCCAGCACTGACCACAAGTGACTCACTGCCCTGGAGAGCAGCGCAGCCGCCGTGCCCAGCAGGGACAGGGAGAGAGAGAGCAGCAGGAGGGAGCAGCCTGAGCAGGGCAGGCGCTTGCTCCTGAGCATGCACCAAGGCAAGGGAGGAGCAGAGCCAAGGAGACACTCTCCTCTGGCACTTACACCTTTCGGTCATTGAGCAGCATCCCATTCATGGTCTCAATGGCCCGAGTTGCTGCCTCGTGAGTCTCAAAGTGAACGAAGCCATAGCCACGGGATCCGTTTTCATCACAAACCACCTACAAACACAGAGCAAGGAGGAAGGGGATGGGTGGGAAAGGGGAGGAAAAAAAAAAAAGAAAAAACCCTAGAGCTAGGCACTGGTTTTCTCCATGTTTGCACACGAGTAAGTCGCAGGAAAACCCACCCTCATTTCCAAGGATATTTGCCCTCCCTGACACCCTGCCTCTGCTGCAACTGAACTCTGTTGGGACGTTGGCAGCAGGTCAGGAGCCGGGCAAGCCCAGGGCCAGGTCCCCAGTGCTTTGTATGATGCTCAGGAGCTTGCAGCTCACCAAGACGCGAATGCTGGTGACACACTGCGTTCAGACAGGACAACACACAACGTCTCTATGCAGGGACTGGGAAAAAGGAGGGGCAGGGAGAAAAGCCCCTGTTCCCAAGGGAGAGTTCTGGCTTCAAGGCAGGTGAGAATTAGAGGAAACTTGTTGGGAAGCGAGATGAGAAAGTGAATTTCAGCTGGCTGGAGAACACGGGGCAGCTCTGCAGGCAGCCCTTTCCTGCAGGGCCCAGGGGCACGTGTACCTTGCATGACAGGATGTTTCCAAAGGCCGAGAATGTGTCATACAGGGCTTTGTTATCAATGGAGTCATCCAGGTTCTTGATGAAGACATTTCCAACCCCTGACTTCCTGAGCCCAGGGTCCCGCTGGGACCACATGATGCGGATGGGACGGCCTTTGATCACCTCAAAATTCATGGTGTCCAGGGCTCGCTCAGCTGGCAAAGAAACAAGTATACAGGGGGAGAGAGGAGGGTAACAGAGACAGAGCCCTTCACATCCTACAGCAGCTCAGACAGGCACAGGAATCAGGGATACTGCTGGACAGGGGTTCATTAACTTAGATGAGGCAGGCAGCTCTGCCTCTCAGGGCAGCAGGGCCAGGCAGGGGTTGCTCTCCTCTACAGCCGCATCACTCCTTTTTTAAAATTATTTTTTTCCCCTCTCCGAAGCATGTCCAACTCCCACAGGATCATCCATTTCATTGCAAGCTCCAGTTTGGCAGATGCCCTGGAGACCAAAATCCTTCCTGGGTGGATGGGTTGGGCAACTAGCCCAACACCTTTGCATCACCACTGCCTCGCCTCGGCATGAAACACCTTTCAGTTACAGCACTATCACCGTGACCACTGCCAGGAGAGAGACCTCGCTTCACACCATGAGCCAGCGGGCGGCTGGCTGCCCCAGGGAAAGGCAGAGGGGGTTTTGCTGCCCTTCTCCATCAGCTCATGGAGGGAGGTAACTTGCAAGGCACCTTCCTCCCACCGCAAACCCAAAGCCCAGCTGCCACATCCTTTCCCGGTCTCTAAGAAGAGATGGGAGTGGGATGGGTCACCACCTGCGAGCAGGCTGGGATTAGTTACAACCCAAACTCAACAGCAACAGAATATTGCCCAAGGCCCAACGGCTGGCGCACCCGTTCAGATGATTGCTCCCCCCTTTTCAGCCGCCTGCCCTCCAGCCCTTGCGCACCCGAGCCCCCAGGGGCTGCGTTACTGGCAGCGTACCATCCACGGGCTGCTGGAAGTTGATGTAGGCATAGCCCAGCGACCGGCGCGTGGCGATGTCCCGGCAGACCCGGATGGACATGATGGGCCCAGCAGGCGAGAATTTCTCATAGAGCATGGCTTCGGTCACGTCAGGGTGGAGGTCTCCCACGTAGAGGGAGGCTAAGGGGTAGCCAGGGCCGCTGGCGTTCATGGTCAACCACAAATCTCAGCTGTGGAGGAAGACAGACCCAAGGCTACAGGGCACAGGTTTCAGACCACACGCAGCAAGCACAGACGCACACTGGGGCTGGCCCCACTGCAGCAGCGCAAGCCATGCCCTCCCCACCAGCAGCGGCAGGACCAGGAATGGCCCAAGGATGCTCCAGTTCCCAAATGTTTTAGGGACGTTTCAATGCTGGTGCAAGAGGCAAGGTGAGGTGCTCTGCACATCACAGCCCTCGCACACCCGGGGAGCGGCCAGAGGGACACACCACACACCAACATGCCCCTTTTGATGCTCAAAAGCCCAAGGTAAATAAAACGGACTTTAACTCCTCAGAAGGTAAACAGTCCTGGGGACCTCCAGAGCCTGCTGTTTTACACACACACACACACACACACAGAGCCCCCTCCAGGCAGCTGCCGAGCCGGAGCAGAGCCGGCGGGGCACAGGTTTGCCCCGCTGCATGGCACAGCCCCCCCGAACAGCCCCGCACCCCTGCGGCCAGGCTCCCCCCAGCCCCTCCACCGCCAACAAAGCAAACACGGGCTTTCAGCCAGCTCTGCCCAGCTCCCCAGCTTGCTGGCCAGGCCCCCAGCGCAGGAGAACTGGTGCTCGGCCTCTCGCTGGTTTTAGCTGTGTGGAGTTGCTCGGGGAGGTGACCGACCATCGCTGCTGGAGAACACAGAAACGCCGCCGCTGCCCTGGGAGCTTCCAGCCCCTCCCCGGGGCTCCCACCTTAGAGCTCCAAAGACCCCGGACACCGGCTAAGGCACCTGAAACACGGCGCCCAGCGGAGAGGCGCGCCAGGCACCCCGAGCCGGACACCGGGCAGCCCCGCGGGCGGGGGGACACCCGCACATCAGCCCCCGGGGCTGCCCCGCGCCGCGCAGCCCCCCGGCCCCGCAGCAAGGCCGGTCCCGGGGACGGACAGAGCGGGGCCGGGAGCGGGGGCTGAACACGCACAGCCGGAGCGGCGAGGCTCGCCCTGCCCGACCCCGCTCCGCCGCTGGCGGACAGCCGCAGCCCCCGCACCCCCCGCCCGCCCGCCCGCCCCCCCCCCCGCACCGGGCTGGGCGCGGAGCCCCCCCGCCCCCGCCGCCTGCTCGCCCCGAGAGAAGCCGCGCTCGCCGGGACGGGACGGGACGGGACCGGACGGCCCGGCCCCGCACTCACGCCGAGCGCTCCGGCAGGCTCGGCTGGCAGCTCCGCTCCGCCCCGGCGGCCGGCAGCGCCCGCCTCTTCCCGCGGCCGCCCCGGGGGCGGGACGGGCCCCCCGCCCCCCGCCAGCTGCGGCGCGGCCCCGCCCCGGGCTGCGCCCAGCCCCGCCGCACCGCCCCGGGCCGGCCGGGATCCCTCCCCAGGACCCCCCAGCCCCCGGGCCGGCCGGGACCCCCCCCGTGCCCCTTCACCCCGTGCCCCCCCAGCCCCACAGGGCTGCCGGGTTCAGGCAGAGCGCCGGCGGCTGCAGCCCCTGATTTCGCAGCCCGGCAGCTGCCCCCCTGTCCCCGGGCTCCCCAGGTATCGGCAGGTGCTGCAGCCCACCCCCGGTGACCTCCCAGCGCTGCACGGGTTTTTCATGAATTTTCATAAATCACCTCCAAGCTCTGGTAGGTAATTCCCTGAAGTTAAGAAACCCCGGCAGGAGCCGGTAAGATACACAGCTGGGTACAAACCCCTTGGCATTCCGCACACCTGCGCTCCCAGACTCGCAGCAAGCCCCCTCCGTGCCCAACAGAGACCCAGGGGATGCAGAACCTGGTCCCTGCCGTCACCTGGTGTCCGGATGAGTGTTGTAAGGTCACCTTCATCCAGAGAGATCACAGCCCAGCTGTGCTGGACATCACGGATGTGGATGGGAGGAGCCGATTTGCCACTAAACAACTTGCTGTGCAGCTGAACGGTGGCACGGGAACGTACAGGAGCCTAGGGCAGCAGCCAGGCACCGGTGACATCCCCAGCATGGCTGTTTGTGGGGATCTGTGGGCCTGGGGCACCAGCACCTCCACGTTTCAGCCAGGCTCGTTCCGCAGCCACACATCCCGATTCTGCACTTCCAAGTGGAGAAACTAGTGCAGCAGGACAAGCGCCTCATGTTGGCTTCAGCTGACCAGGTCTGCTGGGCTTCATGCAAGGCGATTCCTCCGCTGCCGTGGAGTCCCTGGCCACTGCTCAGGAGACACCAGCCTGCTCCAAGCAGCACATGCCACCACGGTCCCACATGTTGCAACAAAACTCATCCAAGTGTGGTTGCTCAGCTCCCCCCATCCCAGGCCCTTGGAAGGGGCAGCTGCAGTGCCCATCAGGGGAAACCTTACCTTCACAAAAGCCTTCTGGTTGCTTCCCACACCGAACCGCCTCACCTGGAGGCCAGACCAGCATCAGTTAAGATTGGGTGAACACGCAGAGCACACCTGGACTCAGTGTGGCTGGGCCAGCTGGAGTGCCCATTCCCGAAAGGACAGAACTACTTGAAAAACTAAGATACTCCCTCAACTCATCACTGCTGCAGACCAGCCTCCGAGGCTCATCATTTCCCCCAAAAGAAAGCAAGGATGGGAGAGGTTATCTGGAGGAACCGAGGCGGGACAAGTGCTCCATGAACAGGAGCTGCTAACAGGACCCAGGATTTTTTCTTCCCAGGGCTGACAATGTCATCAGCATGAGTCAGATTTGGGAGTTAAGATACACTATAAAATCATTTAAGAGCAGGTATGTCGATAAAGGCTGAAGAAAATGACAAAGTAGCAGTAATTACAGATATAAACAGAAGGACGGCCATTCCAAGCCAGGGCACAGGACAGATCAGTGCTCGGTCAGCAGCTGGTCAGATTTTGGCCTAATGCCTTTGTAGTGGTCAATTAAAAAAAGCTGTGACACAATCCACAGAGCACACCTGTATTGCCTCACTGCAGGAGCGAGAGGCTCCACCAACAGCTAGGACACCTCTTTTGGCCCCAGCCAGCTTCCTCCGTGCTTTCAGGCTGACTGGTATCAACTAGCCTGGCTACTGCTATCCCCGTTCAAGCACTCATCTTTCTAGGAAGACGCCTCCAGTTGCAGGTAGGTGTCCAGCTGCACTCCCAGTATTGCGTTCGCACACCACCGGCTGAGAAGAGCGGCGTTAACTGGCACGCGAGCAGGTTACAGTTCACTCGTGCAGCTGGGTGTGCAAACAGACGATTGATAAGAGGGCCAGCTGAAGAGCTAACCCTGCTCCAGAAACGCGTATTGAAAAAATTCCCCAAGACCTTTAAAGGTAACCAACAGCCTTATCTCACACAATATGCAGTGACTCATGGCAAGTTAAATCGGTATTTATAGTTGCAGTTTGAGTCCTGCAATGACAATGTAAGTATGACCTCAACTACTTTTGCTACTACAAATCTGGCAGGGTGTGTGGGGAAGTCTCTCTGCAAAGGAATGAGTAATTAAGTATTTGGGAACCATGAATCGCTCACACAACCCAAGAACTGAGCCTTTAATAAAAGTAACTGGTTATTTTACAGGGGTTTTTTTGCCATTAGGACAGCAAAGATAACAGACACAACTGATAAAATTTTTTTTTATTATTCACTTTTGAATTCTTTTACACTTTCCTGATTATTTTGTGTAAGGTGAAACTAGAACTGTTTAAAAGACATACACAAATCTAGTACATCAATAACCAGGTATTTCTTTTTGCTATACTATTCTCACAACCACGTGTGTGCTAGGCAATATAACCATCACAGAAGCAAACTTTAGGCAGAATACTGGTCAGTAAAAACAAAGCGAAAAGAGCTACCAGATATACAGACAGGCTCGGTTCCACATTCACTACTGCATTTATCAAGCGCCAAGTATTAACTGCACAATTTGTTCAGCTAGTAGAGGGGAGTTTCAAAATCAGTGCATGAAATTCTCTTCAGCAGACAGATGGACAGACAAACAGATGGATCCTATACCTAAGTGGAATGTGAAGGTAGGGGGATGATACCGCGAGACTGACAGGTGACTATTCCTAATCTTTTCCACTGCATTATTCACGCCAACTCTTATTAGGTTTTATTGAATGGGACATGTTTGAAACATAACTAGGTGAGGACATTTGGAGCTCAAATATTACACGTTACAAGCGTTACGGATGTGTAGGTCTGCATTCCAGTACGATAAATGGGAAATCCTGAACATTGGAGCTGGCTCCCACTACCACCAAGAACGGGCAGACGAGAGCTGAAGTCTGCAACAGCCCTGGCAGCTCTCAAATATCCAGGAAAGAAACCTGTCCTTGAGCAGGCTCAGGTCTCACCCACCATCCTGCCATCACCCATAATCAAAGAAAGGATGACGCATATGTGGGAGTCCAAAATCGCTTTAATGGAGTTTAAACAGGTGAGAGGGTCAAGGATGAACAGAGTCCAATGGGAGAAAAGTTTCTATAAAGTGAACTTAAAGATGGCTCAGTGGATTACTTAAGGAGTTTCCAGAACAAAATCAAAATGGGAATACCATGGAGATTTCGATTCACCTAAGAGTAAAGTAATGCAAAAGTGGCAGATCACTTCATGGTATCATCCAAACCAATAAGGCCATTCAAAAAATTGAATCTTCTCCTATTGCAAGTCCATGGTAGTGAACCAAGAATTCTCACTACTGAAGAATAGCTAAGGTATAATTAGGTAAGTTATTGCTGTGGGAAGGGGCTTAGTCATGCATGTCGTATGAGCACAAAAGCACTTTTAGAAGTCAAAACCCGGTTATCTGCCAGTGTAAAGAGTTTGGAAATCAAGCTGCTAACTCCCCCATTACCCTCCTCCCCAAAACAAACCCCATCCCCAGAAAGACAGGATTGACAAAGTGAGCTTTTGACTGAAAGCGGTGCCTCAGACTTGGTTACAAATGTCTACAGAGTGTGCCTGTTCAACTAACCCATAGCAGTGTTACCAACTGGAATGCCAACATCGGACTGTTCTCCTTCCATGCCCCAGTGTCACAATAGAATCTCTTATAACTTTCTGTACAACTTTACAACAGAATTGTACTTCGACTATTTTGGTGCCAAATTAAGCTTGCCAGAGTTACATAATTGATGTCTACTTTTCTACCAATAAGAGTTTTGTAAAGTCAATTGCAATCACAAAACCCATAATCACAGTGTTCAGTTAAAAATATAAACACGGTAATCGTAACTGCAAATGTTCGAAATAGGAAAGTTCGGAATGCCATTATAATAACCGACCTCCGCTTTAAGTACACAAAACACCAACCAACTGTTTTTACCCCACAGACAGTTTTTGCTACGTTGAGGTTGTGAAAAGTCGATGTACTATTCTTTTTGCTTGTCGCACAAAGGGATATATGTGTAGGATACAGGGTGACATTGAACATATAGTGAAGCGTGACAGCCATTAGTTCTCTCCCTCCCCAGCATCCCCTTCATCTCCCTGGTTTTCCGACGTCCATAGCTGTAAGAAAATACAAACACTTGTTTATTCTGAAACCACAGAGTTAGTTACAATTGTCAGGAAAGGGAAGACAGCATAATTAGCAGCAGCTGTGCAATTTTGTCAGTTAAGAGCAATACAGAACTGAACTTAAGAGTAAAGCTAAAGAATAACGAACTAGAAAATGAGTGGAGGATAACAATTAAAAAGCCAGCCCAAGTTTGCAAGCTCAATGTAAAGCTGGCTGTTAAGAACAGACTCCACTTTGTGTTCCAAAAAAAAAAAAAAAAGAGAAAAATCTGAGTTTGTTACAGCGGTTAACAACAGATTTCTGGTTTAAACAAGCAAGTCTAACTGGTCTGGTTACAAAAACCAGTGCAGTTGAGACATGCAGCTAATGCCTCAAAAAAAGGCTTTTAATAGTACAGAACTACTTGAGTCTTCAGGAGTTGAGTCCCACTTATGGGGTCCAGCAGCCTAACGAAGTAACAGCACAGAATGCGGTGGCTTGGCACATTATACTTACAGTGAGGTTGTCCCTAAGCAGCTGCATGATCAGAGTGCTGTCTTTGTAAGACTCTTCATTCAGCGTGTCCAGCTCTGCTATCGCTTCATCAAATGCCTAAAAACATGCAAGACAGCACTTTCACGTCCTGCGCTCTGAATTCACTTCTGCTTACGCAGAACTGACAAGTTTGCCACATTACATTCAAACTCTGTGACAGCAGCTTCCAGTATTTTTCTTTTCCACCAAAAGAAGGAATGTAAACCAAAGCAAACACCAAACCACCAGCGGGAAAACAGAAGGCTTCAGGAGGATCCACATTAAAGCCTGGAACAACTTCACTACCATGCCAATACCAAGTGCTGAAGAGGCAAGCTTCTTTCTTTTTACTAATTTCAAAGTATTACTCTGTCGCGCTGAAGAATGATTTACACAGCCTGAAGTCAGGTTTAAGAACACCACTTCAAAGCAATACTTTCATTAAAAATGAATGTCTCACTGGTCTAAACTGGCAGTAAAAGACAAAAGTACCATTAAGTTGATATATATTGTACATAAGTAAGTAGGCAAGAAAATGGAAGACCAGGGTTTCTGATGGTGGCGTGGAAAGTTTGGGATTTCTATTCAAAACAGCATAGGAAATCAGGTATGCTCCACTAGAAATTAATAAAGCTATTCTTCCCATCAATCTGTTACACATGAGCGCCCATGTTACAAGGCTGAGAGCAGAAAGCCAGGAATAAATGCTATTTCTTCCTTCAGGTTTCAAACAGATGTAAGCCTATTAACCAAAAAAAGCAAGAACAGCAGCAGCATTTTACACAGCAAAACATCACTCCCTGTTACAAACTATTATTGAAGAGCATATTAAGAACACAAAGATTCAACTAATACCATACTATTCAAGTTACTACCAGGCAATTTTCACAGATGCAAAAAGCTCCATTTAGAAGGCTCTAATCCTATTTTAGGGAGAAGGCTAAGAAAAATAAGACTATTTGTTTGGCACAACCCATCACACAAGCTTTTTTTGGTCTCTGGAGAGAGGCACATGCAGATACACAAGGACATTTAGGGCTATGACTGTAGTCACAAAGACGACACTTCATGCATTTGCTAAGCATTCAAATTTAAATAAATATTTCACTTTAGAAGCGCTAAATCAATCTAAGTGTTTTCAAATTTGTCACAAGCGCATCCTAAGAGTTAGGTGGATGTAAGAAGAGGTATTTTGTCCTCCCTTTCATTGGATCAACTGCACTAGCAAATTAGCTTTACTTAAAGCTAAGCTAGTCTAGCTAGCTAACCTACCTGAAAATATACTACAACAGTTTAAAGACGACATAATTTTAAAGGAATTTGATATAAACAAGCATGACCTTCTACAAAGTGCTACTGTAACTATAATTATCTCCTTAGCCTCCACAAACTTGGTAACATGAAGAGTTTGCTTACCGTCTTTGCCAGGTTACAGGCTTTTTCAGGAGAATTTAGTATCTCATAGTAGAAGACAGAGAAATTTAGAGCCAAACCAAGTCGAATGGGGTGTGTTGGCTGCATCTCTTTCTTGCTAATTTCAAATGCCTCCTGGTAAGCTTGCTGAGAGTTTGCTACCGTTGCTGCAAGGTAATTACAATCACATTAATGCACAGTACATCACCCTACTTCACAGGGGAAGCTATTATATTCTTGGTCTAGACTATTGTGCCACCAGAAATTCCTACAATTACATATGCACAGATGCTTCTTTCAATATCTTTACATGTAAAAGCCTACCGCTAACCAAACTATTAAGGCAGAAATATTTCTTCAGATAAAACTCTGACATACAGAAATTAAGTTCAACATTTTAATAAAGACTTAAAATGAAATTTATGCAAAACAAATTCCAACCAATCTGAACACACACAAACTCTACCTAAGTTGAAGTGTACTGCGATTAAACTGTCTGATTCCAGTCAAGCTGCAGAAATAGTAGCTCTGAATAATAAACCTAGTCAAAAATCGTTTGGGGAAGAAGAGGTATCTGATCTACCTATTTAAACTGAAGGAAACATTTAGCAGCTAGGTCGTGAACTTTGAATTTCAGTTTGGGGTTTCAGAGGAAAGATAACAGTCCCTTCCTGGCTAATGGGTAACAATAAGCTCCAGAATGACGTCAAACTAAGTTTGCAAGACATGGACTACATCAGACACTCACTAGAAATTCAGGCACAGTTCAGCATTGCTTTACAATTTCAGGATTAATCAGCTTAGGACTCAGTAACCCAATATCCCTTATTTGCATGCAGAAAGCTTGCAAACAGCTAAGACTGAGAGCTAAATTCATAGTGTAAACAAGAGATGACAGGAACAAAGCATTTTCCATGAGAGAAAAAAACCCACATTTTCCAGGAAAAGGATTTATACTGCCAAACATACTTGAAAATCAGTCACTGAGGTCAGGGGCTGCAAGTAGAATTTGACTGGTTTGATGAACATTTGCCAATCCCTTCTAATAATTTCAGTGAAGTCTTTCTCTACAAGTGACTTGCACTGCACCTGTCTTCAATACTACAGAGCAGTAGCAAAAAGAAATAGATACTTTACGTTAGAGGAAAAAAATGTAAGTATTTTTTGATACTTTATTCTGCTTGGCCCCCAGCAGAGTAGGAGATTTCATCTCTACTTACTTTGCTTATTGTCCCCAGATGCCACCTCTGAAAGGTATCTGTAGTAATCGCCTTTCATTTTCAAATAGAAGACCTTGCTTTCTGGCTGTGTTGCATTGACAATAAGGTATTTATCCAGGAGTTCCTGAGAAAGGAAACATCACTTTTTTTCCCCATCAAGTCATAAAAATAATGTCTGAAACAGTCTTTGTTACAATGGTAAGCATGAGCTATTAAAAAAATTAACAATGACTTATGTATACTCATGCGTTAATCACTTTCCCTACTGTTGTCTAAACAGAAAAAAATAGAAACTACTTGTAGCCTAACCCCTGGAAAGAACAACACTTGTTATGCTGAGACTGCCCACAATTCACTCCTGCAGAATCTAATGGCTATCAGAGCTTAAGGCTGCAAAGATTTTCCTCGAAATATGGTTGCAAACCTACCTTCCACAACCAAACTAATGAAAAGCAGCAGCTTGACATCAGTACAAGTCTGGTCACTTTTGCTGCCACAAACTCAAATTCTACCCATAGCAGTGAAATTATCCACAACAAACTGCAACTCCCATTGAAAAGCTGAATAGTAGCAGAGTCAGCACATGTGCGTTCAGGAAGAGACGCAAAGACTGACAGTACTGACAGCAACTGCTCCTGACTGATCTTTAGCAAAACGAACACCAATAAAACAAATCCCTCTGGTCTAAGTGAAAGAAAGAGCAAAACCAGTTGGCGGGGGAAGACATACATACTTTCTCCATCCCCAAAAAAGTATTCAACCAGCCTCAGGATGTCAGCATTCATTAACGAAGGAGTTTAAACACTAGGCCTTTTAGCAGGACTCATGCCAGTGCCCCAGATCTAAATTTGTTTTCACGGTGAGCCCTAGCCAGCAGCTAGCGGTCTTCAATATTGCCTTGTTTGCTTTTTTGTATTAAAAAAATATATGCTCTTTTATAACAAACCCCCTAAGAAACAGATTAGGTAACTTAGGAGCTAGAACTGGACCCACGTACATGGCTATGCAAAATTATTCCCCTGCTAAGGTGCTGCAGCGTCTACAGCACTAGCAAGATTCCTTAAGCCTCTCTGAAGAATGCTGCAGTACTAACTACTGTTATTTTTGCTGTTGGATTATTACCAGAACATCATTGCAGATATCCTGCAATTCAGCTTCAATTTTCTCACGATACTCTCTTCCCATCTGCTGTTTCTTCTCATTCCTCTCTGTTTTCTGTTCAATGCTGGAAATCACACGCCAGGATGAGCGACGGGCACCAACCACATTCTTGTAGGCAACTGAGAGTAGATTCCTTTCTTCGTTGGACAGTTCATGTCCTTGCTCAGTGACAGCCTTCATAGCAGCAGCCATGTCATCGTAACGCTCAGCCTGTTCAGCCAGTTTGGCTTTCTGTACCAACTCACTTTTATCCATGGCTCTCCTGTAATTAGTAGGGAATAAAAAGAGAGAAAAGTGTCTCTTGATTGTCTGCACTGTGGAAGTTAATGCTGAAAGGTGAAGCAGAACCCGCAGTCACTAGTAAGTAGGAAATCCATCGACTCAAATACGAAGGATTTCTTTTTCAAAAATTATTTGACCCTTTGCCAAATATGTATAATTTCTATGCATAAATGACTAATCACAATCCTGAAGATAGGTAAGCACTATTCTTCAAAATGCAGCAAAATTCATATTGGCATTAAGCACAGCAAATCAATATGTTCCCTATGTAAATCTCTCCCCTTTCCTATACTGGCCACAGCTCAGCTTGGGACACACTACATGTTCTAACCCAGAAACCACCAGTTTTGGTTTGGTTTTTTTTTGGCTTGTTTTGGTTTTCTTGTTTGTTTTCCCCCCATTATTATACAACAGCAACTACTTAGGAGCATTGAAGCACTGGACAGCTCCTCCCTACACCAAGACTTTTTGCCTGCTACAGCAGATGTTTCCGTGGGCTTAAATAAACAATACCTACTACAGCTGTAGTTGTTGGCAACTATGGAAAGTACATTTATACTGTTCTGCCAGAAGAATGTCTTCTGGGGCTTTGGGTTTTTTTCCTTTTCTTTTTTTAACACATGTATCAACATACGTGTAACGGACAATTCTATACAGCTAGGGTGCCTGCAGTCTCAGGTTTTCAAGACTTCTTAAATAACATTGACATCCACAGAAAATTATTGGGATGTGGCCCACATGACGGTCACTACTGCAAAACTAATTGTTTATAGGGAAACAACTTATCATTTCCGATAACGCAGTTTAGCCACTGAAGCCAAGAAAAACACGTCACGTGACCACAAGGCCCCTGAAGAGCTTAAGCAATGAAAACTGAAGTTAGTAAGGAACATGTCAGTGAGGCAGCTCGAGTGTTTGCTTATCTCTACAAGACAATGCTAACATACATTTAACTCGGCCATTGAGCTACCAACCTTATATTCAACCACCTAGGGCTAGGTTCACAGGAGAAATTAAACAAGCTTTGTTGCCTTTATGAAAGTTAGCGGACCTCAATACCTTACAAACTCCCAGACGCCCCAAATTAACCTGTAAAATTTCTCCAGGTGTGTAGTTTCACTATTGGACAGACCCAGAATCGTTACTCTTGTCAGTACTGAGCAACAAAGTTCCTCTCCTACTCCCTAAATCCCCATCAGGACTCCCAGCTGTCCAGGTAAGAACTTTTCAGGCTGAGACCTAACAGCCTGAAAACAACTTCTAAAAAGAAGGAAAAGCAAACAAGAACAGTGAGTTTACAATTTGCCTTTCACAGGCTTCTGTGCATTAGACAAGCATCTACAGCCCTATTAGAAAGAACCAACAGGCTGAAAGCGATTGCTGTAGCCTTTTCCCTGGCGCTCTCCTTTGAAGATCCCAGTCTGACAGGCTCCTGATGGAGAACGGCTTGCACACACTGCTCAGCTCGTATTTTAATCCAAGCGTTACCTACCACTATTATACAGGGAAACCAGTCCCCTATACTAAATCCTCAACCAGGAAAATGAGATGCAGATCCAAATTTCCATCATGTGTATGAGCAGTTTCAGAGTTTCCTACTGCCAAGGACGGAGTCCTAACTACAAAATTATTTTGAGATGAGCATATTCAATCCCTCCAGCTGAAGATATCGCTCTTTAGCAAAAAAATCCCCAAAACACAAAATCACACCGGATATCAAGGCAAACATTGTTACATCATGTGAAAGCTCCTGAAGTAAACCCAGCAACCGAATCTCCTACCCGTTTTATATTTGCAAGTCACACTCATTCCTGCTTGTGTTTGATCCTTTGTAGATCTAGTCTAATGATCCATCCATGTAAATGCACTCAAGTTAGGATATGTAATGCTAAAAGCAGCCTCCTGGAATGAGACCTCTTGCAGACTTGTGTAAGTAAAGCTAGGCTGCAGTTCAGTTCCATTTCAAACACTGCATTTAAACTAGTGGATTCTGGCACCTATTAAAAGGTGACACACAGACTTCAGATTGAAGCCCTCAACAAGACAGGCTGACTGTAGGTAGCAGTGTGACAAGTTCTTGTAAGGCATGATTAGTTTGGCTCTCTTTTCCCCAAGAGGCTTTCACCATGGGGATATGCTGAATTATCATTGGCTTCTGCAGACTTACCAAAAGCATAGCTCCTGAGGACAGAAAGGTATGAGCAGAATGTGCGATGTGCATTTTTTCTGCCCCTACTCTAAAGCGTATCACAGTACCAATGCGTAACAAGCCTACGGAAATCATCAGACTGCTTACCATTGAGAGAACCCATCCCACTCCTCACTGTTGAGTCTATCAAACCTCATAAACCATTCCCTTAACACAGCACTAAATTTAGACTATGTGCTTAATGCAGGAAGTAATTTGTGAACGGCATTTCTCTACCCACTCACTAAAATTTGAACATGAACAAAGTACACCTGAAGAACGCTTTTAACATTACAAGAGCCAATTTTAAATAACTGGACATTAAAACAAAACAGTTTCAGAACAGTTCTCGTTTCCTCACAGTCTGCAAAGCTTGTAGAAGCATTTCTATTGCAACCATCTTATCTTTTCCTTTTCTCCTTATGGAATGTGATTATTATGTAGAAAAAGCCTGCTTGTTGATGTCCAGAGGCAAGTAGTTCCAACAGAGTTTACATTTTGCCATTGAAAGGTCAGTTTTATCTTTGATCTGCACTTTGCCAATAGTGGTCTAATTTGTAGACAAGTCATACGTGCAGAATTCAGTTTACAAACAATATAGAGTTTAGTTTAGAAATGGTGCAGAGTTTGTTTTATCAGGCTCACTGACATATTTATCTTTAGATGCAAATCAGTTCAAGGCAGTCAGTGGGTTCATATAAGGACATATGAAGGAAATCAGAGGGAACTGCAAGGGCCCAAAGACCTAGTGGATAAAAGAGATCCAGAAACCAGTTTAACGTATCTGGTTATACAAGTGAAACACCAGCACAAAGCATTAGAATGTTGTTTCTCATCAAACAACTTCCCTCAGTAATGTAAGTAATTTATGCACATCTTAAACGTAACAATTATTGAAGATGGGAGTTCCTCAGAACTTCACTGGCTCAGTTTTGACATAAAAATTCAGTATACAGGGTCTTGAGTTATTTAGTTAGTTCATCTTTATATCCGTACTGTTAGTAGGTTTGCTACAAAACACAAAGTATTATTCAATGACATGGATTTAACAGAACTTAAATGCAGTAAGAAAATCATTGCCCGCACCAAAATATCTGCAATTTACAGGAAGCCTACCATTATTTTGTTCTCAGGGTGCTGCACAAAGGAACACTTAAAATCCTTATTTGATTCTCCATTGCTTACCTTGTTAGAAGCTTGGAGAGAGCTTTGCAGAGCTATGCTGGCTTGAGCTCCAAAAGAGGGAAGTGTTTGCCAGAAGGAAAAAAGATACAAGGAAAGGAGTGATGTTTGAAAAGGCAAAGAAGCAACTATCAGTTATAACTGGTCCCTCCCATAGAGGAGATGAAAGCCACACTCTTAACAATGGATCAGTGTGCCACAGTCTGAAACAAGCAAAGCCTACAGCTAAAAATACTTCTAGGCTACAAACAGAAGCCATCTAACAAAGGTTACCTGCAGCTAGGAGCGAAACACACAAAGGTGACGAACAGGAGGCCAAGAGGAATGATCTATTCTAGCACTAATGAAGCCATGCCATGACGGCAAGGAGGAAAGAGGGAAGATGGAAAAAGGAGCAGATACACATGTGCAGATCACAGCCATGGAAGAGTCCCGAAAGTTGCCCATTCTAAGCAAAAGATTCTCATATTAGATGCATTAATACATTTCAAAGTCTTAAGACACTGTCTTTTTAAGTATCTGTCAAACCACAATGTAGTAGCCCTCCGTAAAGAAGTGGCTGGGCACTATTTACAATAAGGAATGCAATCCACTAGGCAGCAGTTACAGCCAATAGTACCGGCTGCCAGAAATTTGAATCACACTAAATCCCACACTTAAAATGTAACTTCCCCCCCGCCTCCCCCCCCGCCTATCTCCCATACAACCTGGAGTTCTTTCAATCTGTTAACAAATGCAGAATAGCAGGTATGCAGCTACTAAAAGTTACATGTGCTTACTTCTCACCCCCAGAAAAGCTTTACGCCTGTGGACAAGACCCTGAAACATATCACAACGCATCAAAGGCAGAGGTCTGAACCAGTAAAACATCTGTTTGTAACTGCCTTGTTACTTTCAGTGGAGGATGCAATAAGAAGGGGGGGACGGTGTGACAATCCTGGGAACAGCACCTGAAGTCAGTATACCCACAGATCTTTCAAGAACGGATGGACACACAAAACCAGAGGTTTACGTCTTGGTAACAGCTGAGGAGTAAAACATACAGATAATGTTCTTCAGAAGACTGCAGGAGCTTGAGAACTACATCTTACTACTCAGCAGTTACTCCATCTGCTTCATAGCCTTTATTGTTTCCAATTTCCATGGGCTGTTTAGGACAAAGCCAAAACAGATCAGAAGTAACCCTGTTTAAAGACTGCAGAAAGCAAATGAAATAACCGACACTGAAAAAAATCTGGCTTATATAACATATTGAACTGACAAGACAATACTAATAAGCCTACGTTGGCCTGAAGTCTGCTGCTCTTGATGACCTGTTCTTCTGATGCTAATTAAGTCATTGATTTTTGTGTACTGTTTTTCTCTTTATAGCAAGCATGAGCATCTATCAGACAAACACTTCCACTTTGTAAAAATATTAGTGAGAAAGCAGTGTGGTCAGTGGTTTGACATACTGGTCCCTAATGAGTCAAGCAGAGATGCAGGTTAACAGACCCGCATGTTTCACTGTGAGAAATCAATGTAAAACCAGATTTGGTGAAATGGGATGCAATCATATTTCTCAGTCACAAACTCTGTAAGTCTGTTCAAATTGTAACAGGCAAAGCAGCAGACCGGTACAGAATCTGTAGTTCAATCTTCTGACAACATGTGAACAAACCTTATTTGATTTCTGGATGGGCAATTCATTCCCAAATTAAACATTCACATGAGGTAAGTGGTATTTAAAATTACACTTCCATAATTACATAGAGTAAGAGCTTTGGAGATACCATTTCTAAAACAAATGGAAAATCCTTTTCCGTAATTCAGGCACACACATGCTGATGCAAGTATCTACATGATGTTGATGGCATTCACTGTCAAGTAGACATGGCTCCCGATATTCTTTACAGGAAAGGAACCAAATCCTTAAATGGAATGCAAAAAACCTTCCCTGCTTTATCATATTAGGCATTTGATTTTATTAGTTGTGTTTCTCTATTTTAGTTCCCTCAAAGGCTACTACATATTGTTAAATAACTGACTGAAAAATGAACATGCCTGCTAAGACCTGACCAAGTGAAGTCTTCCACAACTGTCAAAAGTCTGGGTATAACAACAAGTTCAGTAAAATAACACTGCAAACATGATGAGGGAAAAAGGCAAATGACTTCACAGTTGTGATATTCTTGCTGACCTTGTGCAGTACATAACTTCAGCCTCCTCTGCATCTACTGATTAGCCGTATACCCTGGCCTTCAGCTCAAATCTTTATACAAATGCTCAGATAAAATTAACATTCTATAAAGCCATGCCTAAACCTGCTCTGGCCATCTTCTGGCATCCTTCTTTCCTGCTTCCTAAACCTGACCAATATAATTTTTGAATAAAATGACATTCAACAGTTTTCAGCCTCCATAGACAACGGCAAAATTTCTCTGAGAAGTACCAATAGCACGTAGGAATACTGACAGCGTACAGACAACTTAAATTTAGTGACAGTAGCCTTGTTCTTAATGTCATTTAAACAAGGGATCGCAAGCTGAAAAGCACTGCACTGCTACATACCTATGGCACTCTGCACAGGACAGCTGCAGGTGGAGACAAGCACACAGTTCCAAAGTACAATATACTTACATGGTAATACCTTTTTGTTCCAACTAGTAGAATTGGTTTTTGGCTAGAGTTCAGGTGGAAATAGTGCGTTATCCCAAAAAATCTTCCCCCAGGCATAAAGTTCATGCCAAACTAATGTATTCATATCACAGATAAATCACTTTTGTTAATAATAAACCGAGAGTATTTACATTATAGGGTGGGGCAAAAAGTGCGACCATATAAAAGACGATACTACTGTTAACGCCTAGTCTTACTGGGACATATTAGGATACGAGATGGATTAGGTACTAGTTTTTTACCTCATTATTCATATCATTATTTACTTAACTCCTCTTCATCTGAGTTTATTCACATGCAGCACAAAAAGCTGCATACTGGCAAAGGCCTGCTTAGGGAAAAAAAAAACCACTCAACATCAAAACAGCAGAGATCAGAACATGCGGTACTGACATAATGAGGTTGAGAAAACTGCACTAGGCCCATCTGTGCAATGAGTCTATCACTTTAACAGTACCAATTCAATAAACAAAATATTATACAGGGTATATTCTCACAGTCCTGTAATACGAACAGCAAAAAAGGCACCAGCATTCTTGTTTTCTTTTTAGGTCAGTTTATATCTTGTTATTATTTTAAAATAAAAGCAAGCTCTTCTTTTCATCAAGTAGTATTAAAATTTCTGACTGAGGTGTCCTGCAGCAGTGAATGGGTGAAGACACAGATATTCCTACAGCCACTGAAGTTACAAAACCTTACAAATGTTTTCAAACTCTCTGATATTTTTATGTAGGAATTTAGCTTTTACAGTGCTGCATGATGTATATTTTTGTTTTCCTACCACGTAGAAAAGGTATTTTAACTATTAATAATGAATTCAGCCGAAAACAACTGATTTGTTATCTCTGCATCAGATGCATTTTTGCTCCCATTTGCTAACACGGTGACTGTATGCCACTGATCATCCCAATCAATACCTGATGATACCTACCTCAAACAAAACCTCTGGTTGTTACTTTTGGGTTACTGCCCAGCCTTTTTGTAGGCCGGGACTGGCTTGAAGCAGCCTTCTTTCCCTCTGGAGTCCTCCCTAAATGCATCTCTATTCCCAAATGGACACAAACGATCAAAATTGGAGAAGAATAATAAACCTGTTTTGTTTCCTTCTAAAGGGGCTCGTGACACGTCCGTGGGCATCCCCGGCCCTACGTGCCGGCAGGGCCAGCGCTTCGCCCCTGGGTTTGCCAAGCGGCAAGGACGCCCCAGCCCCTCCCCTGGGCCGGGGTCGTGGGCGCGGGAGCCTTCGGGAAGAGGGCGGCAACCGACGCCGACCGCTGCGCGGCGGAGCCCACCGGCCCTCCTCCCCCGGCCGCCGGGCAGGGCAGCCCGCGGCGCTCGGTACAGGTGTGCGCGGCCGGCCGCGCCCGCCGGGGAGACACTGACTCACCCGGGGCGGGGCGGGGCAGGGCCGGGCCGGGCGCTCGGGGAGGAGCCGCCGCCGCCCGCTCGGGCCCCGCAGCGGCAGCCGCGGGAGGGTCACACCGTTACCCGGAGCGGGGAGGACGGGGCGGAGGGAGCAGGACCCGCCGTCGCCCGTCGCCCCCCGCCCCCCGCGCGGGGACCCTGCCGCAGAACGCCGGAGGCAGCCCCCCGCGGCCCTCGCCGCCCCTCCCTGCCGCGGGGGCTGCGGCGGCCCGGCCGGCGGAGAGGCGCGGGGCCCGGCCGGCGGGGAGGCGGGAGGCAGGCCGGGGAGGCCTCCCCCGCACGCTCCCGCGGACGCCAGCGGGGCCGCAGCGGCCCGGCGCCAGCCCGCGGGGAAAGGGGAGGGGGGGAGGCGTGGGCGGGGCCGCGGGCCCGGGCCCGGGACCCTCACCTGGCGGGGGCGGTGGCACCGCGGCCTGGATCCCGGCGGGCGAGGCGACTCGGAGCGCGGCGGCCGCTCGGCGCACGCACACACCCCTGCGGCGCTCCGGCCCGGCTTCCGGCGCCGCCGACACGCCCCTTCCGGCGCCAGGGGGCGCCACCGCCCCTCCCGCCTCCCCATTGGGCCGACGGGGCCGCGGCGGCGGGCGCCGGCCGGCTCGCGGTTGCTATGGCGACGGGAGGGGCCCCGCCGCGGCCTGGCCGTCTCCGTGCGCCCCGCCGCCTCCGCCGCCTCCGCCGCCCGCCCGGTCCCGCCGGCCCGGCAGCGCCCAGCCCGCCCGTGGCCCGGGGGAGGCGGCTCAGCCGGGCCGGGGGGCTGGCGGCTTTCAGCGGGGCGGTGGTACGCGGGGAGGCCAAGTGGCCGCGGCCCCGGGGACCCCGCCGGCGGCCTGCCCCGGCCCGAGCGAGGCCTGCCGCCGCTGCCCGCCTGGCACCGCGGGGCTGCCGCCTCCTCGCCTTGCCCGAGCCCGTGGCACACACGCCGGGCAGGCCTTGGCCACTGCCGCCCGCACTCGGGCACCGGTGCCAGAGAGCGAGCAGCTCCGCTGGGAAGTGCAGCAACTTCTCCAGCAACAACACGACAGCGTTTTCGGGTTTCTGGCCATTTCTTGCTACTGTTTTCCAGCTGAACCTCACGACAAAGCACATTGCCGCTGACAGTGGGTGCCATTCTGTGCACCGTCATACAAGTAAAAGCTCACAACTGCTTTAAATTGCAAGGTGACCTTTAAGTGGCTCCTCCTTACAATTTAAAATTGCATGTTTTCACTGAAAAGACAAGATCCTTATCACCTAGATAAGTTTTATGCAACTGTAATAAATGACATTTACTAGAGAAAAGGTGAAAGAGAGCATTTTTGGGGCATGAGGAAAAGTCTAGCTCGGTTTCCAAGGAGGAATCCAAGTATAAGAGTTCAATTTTGTAATGCATGTAATCCTTTTGGATAAGAAGTGACTGAATCCCCCCCCCACACCCCTCACTCCCAAGTCTCACGTTTATAGCAGCACCGCTTCTCAAGGCATTGTTATTGGGGCTGAAAGGTGCTCTGTTCAATTACAGTACCCTGGAGCCTAATTTTCTCTCAGTGTCTCAGATACAATCCTGGTCCTGTTAAAGTCACTGTCAGGTTCCTTTTTGGTGATGGAAAGACTTCATTAGTTTCCTGCTTAGTCTCGGTCCAAAGGTTAATTACTTTGGAAAGTCAGAAGGAAAATTACTTGGCACCCGCAAGTTATCTCAAGCTGCAAACACCAATTCAGCTAGATCTGTTACTGTCATATCTCTCTCTCTTTTTCTTTCCTAGGCAAAACTTGTTTTTTTCCCCTGATCTTCCCTATTTTCCCAGTTTCCATCTGGGCCATTCCCCGTGTTCTTGCTGAGGCCTTGGGAGTGCTGGTTTGTGGCGGAATTACTGGCGTTCCACAGTAATGTATATCCTCATATACTGCTTGGTTTGTAGAAGCACACTGTCGACACCTGTTCGTTTAGTCACCTGCTGTATCCCCCTCGGCCTTCTCACCTTGCTGCCTACTCTAGCTCATCACTGCAGTGTCCATGTTGTCACAGCTCATGCCTCCCACTTCCAGTGAGGTCCACCCATCTCCCTTCATACCGCTCCTCCAGTTTGCCCAGACCAAATTCCAGCCATCGCCTCTGAAGTGCTTTGCAGTCCTTCTCAGCTGGCATTTTTGGCTTGTGCATTCTCTTTCGCAATACCCAGATAGAGCAATTCAGCACTGTGTAGTCACAGAGGTGAAAATACCACCCTCTGCTTCTACAGGGCATGCTGCTGCTCCTGCGGCCAAATCCCTCTTGAGCCAGAGGCCCCTGAGACAGTATTAATAATACAGTTAATTCCTCTGCAAACTCCTCTTACCCTGGGGTCTTCCTAGTCCTTGTAAGTGAGATAAGCAATGCATCCTGCAGCTTCTGCGGGCACAGAAGGGTGGAGGCTGGAACTAGCACCAAACCTCAGCTCTGAAACGTGTTGCAAGAGCAGCAAGTCTTTCCAAGTGTCACCTTTCAGAGAAGGAATTGCACATTGGCTTGATGCTGCTCAAAGGATCTGAGACAGGAGATCCAAAACTTTGTGAAAGAGTAGCCTTTTCCTCAGGGGCAGCCTTGATCCATGAATAAACAAGACCAACACAGAGACCAGCCTGCCTGGCTCTCCAGAAGGAGGCACACTGCTCTGCATTTTCTGAAAGAGACACACTTCAGGTAAATAAGCGTGAAGTAGAAATGGTAGTTGGCTTTAGCAGCTGGTCAGCATTATCCCTGTTGTTGCTCTGGGGAGGGCAGAACGGCTGGCTGCGCTGCGGACATGCTTGTTGTGTTCATGGTGAGTTGCAGGCACATGCAGAGTAAAAATGCAAAGAGGGAGATCACAGGATTCTGCTCTGGAAAAGGAGACAGCCTGTGGCCAAGACGGAGTCCCCCTGTTAGAGAAGTGGTTCATTACAAGAACTGTGAGACCCGTGCTCTTCTCTGGCTATTTATCAAACATATATAAAATTATACATGTGCCTTTTCCAGGTTAAGTAAAGTTGTCCCATCCAACAGGGATGACCTAGGAGGTCAAGCCCGGTGATTGCTGTCTTCTGGCAGGATAGATGATGCATCATGACTCCAAGCCTATTGTTGTCCCCACATACTACCCATAACAGGCTTCATCTTTAGAAGAATCCTCTCTGCAGACAGCCCAGGCATGCAAGGACAGTTCCTGGCTTTTGCAACTGCTTTCTCTACAGAGAGAGGATCTCAGTCTTCAAAAATGTTTCTCAGCATTAAGTTTACTTAGCATCAAAAACAGTTAAAAAGAAGCAGAACAACCTCATTGTCAAAGATGGCCTGTTGCCAGACCAGGATTCCTGGGTCTGCTCCCTCTGCAAGCAGCGACACTACAGCAAGTTGTTCCCAGCAGACAGCACCCGCAGCTGCTCCAACTGCTGCTCTCCACAGCAAGGTACCTGCCCTCAGGCATCCCACTTCTTGCATAAGAAAAGGGAACCTGAGCAAAATATTGTGTTTAAATTGATAAAAATTCATTCAGAAACAAAATCCTGATGAGTTGCTCAAATTTTGCAATTATTTTCCAGTCATTTTTGTTGAAAGCAATAGGTCTCATGATGTGGATACAAGAAGCAAACAGTTGATGGCACTGCATGATCACTGCGCCTGCAATTGACGTCTCCCTGGCTACTCAGCAGTCTTTGAATGAAAAGGGAAGGTGTTACACTTTCATGCTGTAGCAAAACCACTCACGAAATACAATTGTTACCTACTGAGTAATTTTGTTTCTTGATTCTTCTGTTACTCATCTTCTTCTCCCATGTATGAGAGTCTGTATACAGCCTGGATGTTTCAGTGGTTCTAGAGCTGTATCTCACAGATCACTAAACAATGTATTAGGTGATGGATCCCAAATGGAATTAGCATAGTGGTTTATGACAGCTGTGAGGCTGCCCTGCTGGAACTGATGGCTGGGATGGCCAGCAGAACTCTGGCCAGGGTATTAAGAATTTCATCATTTGTCAGTGCTGGTTGTGGTGCTGCTCTGAATTGTACGTGGTGGAGATAAGAAGGAGGCTTGTGAGGAAGCAACTAGGAACACAAAAAAAGGAAAACGATCAGTATTCTTTTCATTAATATTTCTGCAACAGGAAAGAAAAAAGCCCCAAGGGAAGAATTTCTGCATTTCATTTCTGTCTTGTATTTTCTCTGTACGTAAGCTGCTTGTGACATTACAGGCAGCTGTGATGAAAATGAAACTAGAATTAGGTTCGTTAAATTTACAATCAAACCAGGATTAGGCATAAACATCTTGCATAGGCTAGAATTAATATTAGCATTATTATTAACTATAACTAAAGCAACATTTAAAGCAAAGAGCAGCAGGTTTTCCTCACGGTTCCTGCCAGCTAAATGCTAGACTAAATAATACTTTGTTTGGGCATCTTTCAGTTCTTCCTTGTGTCCAAGGAATGCAAGTGGTTTAGCACAGCTTTTCTATTCAATGCAATTTGGACTGAAGTCAAATGGCTATTTTAATTTGCAGGTGTTTAAAAGCCTGAAGGTGACTTCAGAGAACACAGGTAAGAGCATAATTGCAAAGTAACATATAAGAAGTGATTGTGGGAGCATGAAAATATAAATGACCTAAATAGTATAAAATAATATGATGGGAAATATGGGTAGAACAAATGTCTTGGATGGGATAGGAATTCAGCTCCAGGAATGCAATTTTGGCAGTAGTGTCCCAAACAGAGAATGCTATTTCTGGGGAAATGCACTGAACTCTGGCTCATGAATTAAACTCAGGTAATTTATGTGCAGCTCATAAATAGTGGCAGTGCAAAAACCAAAGAGAAATGGAACAGCATATATTGCTGTAAATTTTGTAGCCCTTGAAACCTGTAGAGTTGTTGTGTACATCTGATACGAGGTAATGCCCAAAAAATATTTAAGCCAAGGAACACATAGCAAGCCCTTCAAAGCTGCCAACTCAATGAACTTAAGGAAATCCAGTTTCAAAGCAGCCTGATAAGAGGGGTTTGAAGAGGTAGCTTCCCAACCCCTGATCTTTTATTTATTAGCTGTTTCTGACAAGCCGTAAAGAAAGGCAAATGTCTTGGTATTTTGAAATTGTGTGGCAAGCATTCATTTTATAGGAAACTCAGATCTTTAGGACATACCAATACTACTCAATTTCCTGATTTCTCATTCTTTGTCTCTCTTGGTATGTAATACCAGTCTGCTGTGCAGGTCTTCCAAGCCAGCGTCGGTTCCAAGGCTTGGCTGCCTGGGGCTTGCAGAGCTCCAGCTTCCTCACAACCAGCTATCCTCTGGGTGCCTTTGAAGTGTGATTTCTGCTAGAAAAGTAGCTATGGAAGAAACATACCTCCATACTAATCAGTCAGGTCTGTTAAAATTTTGGTGGTCTCAGCGGGTGCAGGTCAGCTGGACTTCTTCACGGGAGATGCAGCCAGTGGCGAAACCTCCCTTTGGCAGGAGGATGGATCCCTTTGGGGTTTGGTGGGCTCAACTTAGACAAGTCAAGGCCCCTTATGGCAAATATGGGAGAAATCTCTCCTTAATACATGGAGTGGTGGAGCTCCTTCTTTGGTATAAGGCATAGAGGAGCCTGGCATGATGTTCTCTCTGAAGGTCCCTGGGGAAAGCAGCTTCTCTCACAGCAATATGTATCTGTTTCAGGCCATGCTTCAAAGTCAAGCCTGGGTTTTTGGTGTTCACTTTGTTTCTTTTAAACAGGAACTATCTGAAAGCCTAAAACCCTCAAGCTTACACAAGCTTCCTAGAGCTCTGAAGAATTTCTTTATATTTAGAATAAATGCATGAAATATTTAGCCTTCATCCTGTGCAAACCTTGACTTTCAAAAAAGAATTTACAGCACAAAGTGGAGTTTTATCTGCTCCTAAATAGGACAACAATTTCCCTCCTTCCATTTCTGCCCCAAATATCAAATTCCAGCGCGCGACGAATCAATTGCAGAAGAGACTCCACCTACTCATGCAAATGACTCTTAAAAACTTCATTTCTCTGAGAGAAGTCAGGGTGAAAACTTGAAGTAGCACGTCTCCAACTGGGTATCTGTTCTTTTTTCTGGTTTGTGGTTCAAGGTGTCTTTTCCTTATTAAGCACCTACCACTAGACCCTTAGCAGTTTAACAGCCCACAGCTTCCAAGGAAATGCTTACCAGCAGTCAGAGCTGGAAAATAATTTAGAGAATGGCATAAGCCTGATAAAAGGATTAATAAATCACAGCACTGAAAGCTGTGAGTTCAGTTTTGTCTGACACTGGCACTAAGGGTTATTTTGTATATTCAGTGCTCTTAATTGCTTTTTCTCCCCAGAAGTTCCATGTGCAGCTCTGCAATAGGCTTTCTAGAGCTTTCCCAAACAAACTGAAATAGATTTCTTCCTAATTTATATTTAAAGTGTGGTTGTTACAGCAGACTCTTGTATTTGAGGTATACTGACTGGAGTGATAAACAGGGAATGGGGCAACACCTTCCATCACTTCCATCATGGTGAAAGTAGAATATTTTCACAGAATAAAACTGCAAACAATTCTAATCTAGCTCCACTATTCCACTTTTCTTGGAATTGTTCCGTCTGTTTCTCTGAAAATGAAAGTCTGTTTTCACTCCTGCCACCTGCTATTTCCATATGAAAAAGCTGTGTTGTTATAATGAAGGTATCATTTCTCCCAAGGGCAAACTAAGGACATTTCATTACACTGTTCTTCCTGAAATTTCAGTAACCAAATTCAGTATGTTACTAGATTTGATCTACTTTTTAACAAAGCTGTAAAACCTTTCAGGGAAATCTCAGGTTCTGTCTGCAGGTATTCACAAAACAAATGTCACCTCCCTGCTGAACCGTAAGACAGTCTGATCTGGCAAAACAAAAAAGAGAATCCAAACCCAAGATTCACTTTAGCTTTGAGGCTTATCTAGTGACAAGCATTGGGAAATGAGGGTATGATTTCCAAACACAGACCTTATTTTTATCCCAGGCACCAGTGAAGAACACTGTGACCAAAAAGTTTCCTCATGGTGACCTCTTGATGCAAGCAAGGGTGGGCAGCGGAGGTGGCCTGAGGCTTGTCTCCTGGGCAAGTCAGCTTTTTGCAGATTCACCTGTGCTTTTCAAGAAACTACCAAAACTGCCCTTTGGCTCCAGGAGAAACTCTCCAAAAAAGTCATTGTTGACACCCACCTTTTAACGAACCCCTTAACATCACACATACTGTTTTCCCAACAATGTGAGTTAGTCCTACTTTCCAGGAAGAAAGCAAGAAAAAAGTTGGTGGGCTGATCATGGGCCACCTGAATTTCCTCAGCAGGATTCCTAGGTAAGAATCAGGGAAAATTATCTTCTTAGCATTTGTGTAGATGAAAAAAAAAAAGTGTAACCCATCAAAGTGCATGCTCTAGAGAACACAGGGCACCCAGAAGTTTAGTGTGCTGTTAATTTGACACGGGGGACCTGCAGGAGATACACAGCTGGCTTTGGCATGGGTCTGGACGGGTGGGTCTGCTGTGGGTCACCTGCTGAGTGTTCAGCTGGGCCTCAGGTCACCTGTGCAGACACAAACATGATACCAGAAAAAAAGGCCACAGTTCCACAGCTCCTTTCAGCACTGCATCATTTCTCCCGGTCGCCTGGCATTCCCCTTGGATGAGATATACTCTGTCCTCTGCCCCGGGGTTAATAGGTGCCATCGGGGGTGGAAGGGAACAGGCTGAACTGAAGGCTCAAGAGAAGACATAGCTGAATTTTTGCTCCAAATCCCAGAAAGCCACCATCACCACATGTCTGGCCAGAATGCTACAGCTGATCATGCAGCCATACCTTTGGGTTAATAACCAAATTGTAGTAATCAATAACTTCATTGTGCCAGTCTGGTTACTTTGTATAAACAGTGCATGCCTTACTAACCGCTCTGCCCTTGAAGAAGAACTAAAAGACTGACAGAAAGGGAACACCCCAGAAGGCGCTGGAGGCTGGGAGTCAGCAAAACCTGCAGTGACTAAGGGAAAAGTAAAGGTGGCAGGGGGAGAGCGTGACCACCAACTCAAGACTGGAAAGACTTGCCCCCCCCCCACCACCACTTGCAAGGACTATGCGTGCTAACCTGCATGGCAAGAGAGGTTAATTTGAATATAACTAACCGATGAGCATTAATTTAGGCAGGTTTTGCTAATCATGTAACAAGATAAACACACTGTAGTTCTTATGTGCAGTGTGCTAGCTTTGTGGGATTACCACCTAGCACCCGTCTTTATGCAAACATGAAATAAATAAACATCTCAGCTCTGTGTGTAAAATCGGCTTATTGCACACCAGGTACTGGACCCCACTTGTAGAACAACAATCTGAGACTATCCAGGTTCAGACAAACACACTACGAGTACCACTTCTTTTCTGAATCCTTTAGGTTCTTGCCTAAGGTGAGTCCTATGGGAATAAGGAATGGGGCCCATAACAGCCTGAGGCTTTCTTGAAAATCCTAACTGAGACTTCCCTGTTCATATTAAAGATCTGCCAGGTTCTGAAAAACATCTTTATTTCAGGTCTGAATCATGCATTGCATGCTCACAGAGCAGGCAAAGGCCAGGGCAGTACATGGAAATGTGTTAATACGTTTACCCTTGGACTGCTGAAACGTTATCTAATTATCTATGTTAAAGCAAGCTGCCTTGGAATACAAAAAGCCCTTAATAAAGAAGAAATTGTGGTAAAGAAATGATGAAATGAAAAATAGCAGAAGATGGCTCCCCAAGCTGGGTGAGTTTGAGATGCAAAGGGATAACAAAAGCATCGTAAATGCCTACCTAAACATTTTGCAAACACAAATGTCTCAGGGAACGAGACAATCTGTAGTTGTAGCCCCAGGAACTGAGACAGAGTGTGTTTCTCTGTTTTAAATCAGTTTTCTGCCAGATTTCTTGCAAGAAGCATTGCAAAACTGCCGTGAGCCCTGGAACGGCAAGTGCTACCAGCCACTAGATGTCCCAAAGAGGAAAGGCAAACTCAGCAGGGCAGGGGGGAGAGGAACTTTTAGCAGACTAACAGATTTAGCTGGAAAAAAGAGGTGAGCTTTCGCACACACGTGCCTTTCTTCACGCCTTGTGGCATTGTAGCTGTGATGGTGTGAGGAAATAAAGAACCTGGACAGACGGATCTGAAGTAGAGCTTCTCATCCCAAAGTTGGACTTGTTTCATTATTACCTTAGACTGGGGTACAGCAACACTACTGCCACGACAGGAAAGCGAAGGGAGATGGGAAAGCCAACATTTCTGCATTAATGAGCTCCTCAGAATAATGATGTGGAAGGGCAGAAGGCAGACAAGTACTTCTGCTCTTGTCAAGCTGGTGTAACCATGTGATCTGCGTGTGGTGGGTCGTATGAAGGTGCAATGTCAAGTTGCTTTTCTTTTCCTGTTCCTCATTTGTGGTTTAGTGGCTTTGCTCAGCAAGCTGCAGCGATGTGAGTTTCTATACACACATACACTGTTCTGGGCTCACTGTTTCTCCCCTCATTTAATTGCTTTGCCATAATGTTCAGCAGGTTTTGTGATTCTGCATGCAAACCAGGAGAAAGTTGTGAGCACCTCGCTAAGAGGAAAGAAACAGAAAATGGCCCAAGCACGGCTCGTGGTCCTTCCACACAAAAGTAACCTTTCCAACACCCTGACACCCACAGGGCCACCCTCAGCTCATGTTTAAGCCCCCCTACATCTCCCATCCTTGGCTAGCTCTTCTCCTCTGAACAACCTTTAGGATGATCAACCGTATCTCTGCTTGTATGCAGCTTCCTGCTATGCTGCAGTATCGTGTTAGGGCTTCCATAGTTCTTTTCTCCAATTTTTTGTGCACACGGGCTATGCCATTGCATGATACCTCTGACACAACCCAAGCAAAATGGCTTTGCCAGACGTGCACCATGCCTCAATCCCGAGTAAGCACAGCAGGTCCTTCCTTTTTGGGGTCTGCCAGACGGGCTACACATATACCCTGCTGCTCGGAATGTTCCCCTAACACGTGGCTGGGATTTTGGGGTGCTCAGAAACCCTGGGAAAAAAGCCTCAAAAGCCCACTGCTCTGCTTCCTGCTCTAAGTATGCTCCTACACATAAACACTGATTTTTTTCCCGATTATTAGGGAAGCAAAGAAGGCTGTGGTCCTGTGACATATCCAAATCTGCCTCTTTCCTGGGTCTTCTGGACTCACTTGCCACTCAGTTGCTATTTCTTCTCTGTCAGAGCAGTAATTTGGTAACACATACCAGGAGCTAGCATGTCCGATAAGGGAACAGAAGCAATTTAATGTGATTCATGATCAGTCACAACTAAGCAACAAAGCTAATTTTTTGGCATTCATTCCTGGGAGCAAGGATTCAAGAAAAAAACATAATCTTGATTATATTCAAAGAAAGTAGAGGAGTCTGCAACCTACTTACAGACAGAAAGGAAGGCAAATGAATCCAGGACATGATTTTTTGTAAGTGACCCACTGCACTGCGGGATGAGGAGGAAGAAGGGGTCGTGTCCCAGCACTGTGGTGCTGCTGCTTGCCTCCTCCAACCATTCCTGCCAGAATATGTGAAAAATTTCATGAGACAAGGCCGGATGTAATAGCATAAGGTTCTTGAAGTACTCTGATCTCTTGCTTCCTTCCCCTTGAATACACCAGCTACTAAGCAAGGTGAGAAGAAATGGGTGTCTAAAGGGGTTTCGGAGGCAGGAAGGTTGCACGGGGGCATCTGCTTTCTGTTCTGGTGCAGAATGGGTGCAGTCATTTGTGCTCAGCAGGTCCTGAGGATGAATGAGAGAGGGCTAATGAGAACATCAGGAAGAAACTATCTATTAAAGCTTCCCTTGGTAGGAAAATCCATCGTGTCCTTCTGTTCCTTCTACCTTACTTACAACTCAGTGACATGGGGTGACATTTTTTAGCTTAGTCATTATACCAAGGCTGTGAGATAAATCACTGCCCAGTGAGGGAAATGAGCTCAGCAACATTTATAACAGTGTGGGGTCTCATGAAATCTTAATTTAATGACCTTTAAGTAAGAATAGAGACAAATCTACACCATTGTCAGGGGATGATATCCTGTCCTGCCTGGGAAATGGACTCAATCAAATCCTGTCATTTGTGTCTCTGGCTGTTCTGAGCCTGTACTGAAATAGGCTTATGTCTCAAATGGTCCTCTCCTTTAGTCTAATGAAAGCACATGGAGAGTTCATTTCTGCAGCCAAAGCCACAGACACAGGGATAAAGCCTTTTCCCAGGGGACCGTCAGTAGTCAGGACTGCCAGGCGCAGGCCTGTAGCTGGATGCTTTAATGCCATCCAAAAGCAGGCGGCGAGAGGAGCAGGACAGGCTGCAGCCTTGCTCTTCTGCAGCTTGTCTGTGGCTGTAAGAGCCACAAAACAGGACCTGTTGCAGCATTAGCAAACCACATTCATCTGGCAAAGCCATCGCTTTGCACCTCAGTCCTGGGGAAGACCTGCGGTAGGCAGGACAGCAGCCAAGCCTCCGCCTGTGCACGAGGTGACAGCCTGCTCAGCGTACCTAGGAACCTCCCATGGGCACGCGTGGCTCTGAGGTTAATGGCATTAACACAGGCAGTAACTGTAACAGAGCAGGGCAGCGTCCTGGGAACTGCACCCCAAAAGACCAGCGGTGACAAGTTTATACTGTAGCTGTGTAGACCTTTCAGCCAGAAGGTAGCAAGACAGCGCAGTGTGGGTTCTTGAGCAGGTGAGCTCAGACTGCCCAGGCCATTACACTCCGCTCTTCAGAGTACCATGTCACTGCCTTTCATAATACGTTCCTTTGATGCTTTATATGCCCACTTCTTCTTTATATGGCCATGCCTCTGTAGTCTTCCTCGCACTTCTATCTGAATAGTGGAAGAAATCAGAAGAAACACCAAAGAAGCTGTGATGCCACCATTCCTGTGACCATCATTATTTGTCATATCTACCATCAGTTATGGCTTCCTTGTGCTGGGTTTTATCCAGAGCCACGGGAATAAGATATTCCCTGTCAGAGGGAACACACAGTGCGGTTTAGGGTGTGATGTAGCAGATGGGGGTGATCCGGACTGGAAGGGGACCATCGCTCCCTGTTTGGTTCCATGGCTTGTGCTGTGGTGGCAGATTTTTCTGGTCCTGGGCAGAAGGCAGCCCCACCGACTAACAAGCCTCTCGTCTGCGAGGAAGCAAAGATAAAGCGTTTGATGCCGGCTCTGCCTGGTGACAAGGAGAGGAGAGCTCCTCAGAAGTGAAGAGCTGGCTTTGCCAGAAAGCTGAACTCCTGGGTGGTGGGACGTGGCTGTCAGGAAGCCCAGCCAAATGTCTCAGAGAGCCTGTGACGTGGCACTGCCTCACCATCACACGCACGCCATCTGCCACCAGCCATCCCCCGGCACAGCCCGAACACGGAGCTGCTCTGCAAAGCAAGGCTGCAAACCAGCTCAGGGAGGAGGGGGCCGGTAAGGAATGCCACCCCACGCAGGGGTACCGAGCGTGGTCTGTGAAACGTGGCAGGTGACCTGCACAGCACCCTGCCAGTGCCGGGCCCCAGTGTCACCCATGGCTGAAGCCAAGGGCTGCTCGCTCCGCCCAGCACCCAGCATGCAGAGTTCACACAGCAGGCAAAATGGCTTCACCTTCCGTGGCTTTCTCTCTGCCCAAGGTTTGAAGAGACCTCCAAAACCAGAGGAGACAGCCAGGGCTGCGCTCTGGCTCACGGTAATACGGTTACCTCCGTGCTGCATTGGTGTGGTGGAGCACGTGCAAGTGTGCCGCCTCACACTTTGGTTAGCTCGAGGAGGTTTGGAGCATGACCCTCCTGCCAGCATCGAACTGCTCATTCCTCTGCTGACCCTGCTCATCTTCTGCAGCCCAGACGCTCCTGGTTCCCCCCATGAGACGCTGCAGGACAGAGTCTGCCTTCCACCCACAGCACAGCCAGGACATACGCACCAGTCCCTCCCACAGGTGCAAGAAATCTTGGAACTGGTGTTTGTTTTCTCTAGGGCCAGTCTCCGACATATGGTCTATTGCCTTCTTTACTGCCCAGTACAACTCCCATGGAGCTAGAGGATTTTGCCATTTTAAGAGGAAACAATTACTGATGAACATTAAGGGTGTCACAGATTTTAGTCTCCCCCACCCTCTCCCTTTCCTCTCCCAATTTTCTTGCTGTTGGAGACAGCCATCTGCTCTGCCTGCCCCAGGGCTCAGCCCTTGGGATAATAATATCTCCAAGTAGTCCTGAGCACAGGGAAGCCGTGAGCCAGCAAAGTCTGCAAGCACCAGGATGAGGAAGCCTCGTGGGAACGGAGTGAGAAAATAGGCTCAGCCTAATCATCCTCCTGGAGCACCCCCATTGCTTGGGAAGCTGAGACTGGCGGCGGAGAGAAGCTACTCTGGGTTATCGCTGCTGCACATGGAGCAAACCTGCGCCAGGCGTATTTCTTGATTCCCAGGCAGCTCAAATTCAGAGACTTTGCAAAAACCGGACTGCCAATCTTATGAAATGCTTACTAGTGAGTTCATTCCCAGGAAGGAAAATGTGGCTTTATAATGCAGCTCTTATTCTCTAGTGTTTTACAGTTATCAGCTGCAGCCTGACAGCAGCGTGACAACTTCAGCAAAGCCCAGAGCCATGCTGCAGTCAGCAGAAGCTGGACAGAAGGAGCTGGGAGCTGTGGGATTGCCCCTTGCCTGACCCTCTGCAAACTGGGACTCAAGTGCAGCTGCATGAGGCTGATAACATATTGCATTGCTTGGTGTGCACATTGCCAAGCAGAAGGCGTTGAGCCCCACGACTCTTCTTCTCAAGAGGCTGGGATGTCAAGTCCAGCCTGGCCAGCAAAATCGATTCCTTCCTGCCCAAGGGCAGGGTGAGCTTAACAGGCTCCGGAGTGGTCAGGTAGCACAGGCAAAGGTGGCTTCTTGCAGCGTAGGGTTGAGTTCCACCATCCAGGCCGTTTCCCCTCCACCCTCAGGAAACAGGACTGTGCTCCACTTTTTCTTTGAGAACTTTCTCCCTGCAGCGCTGCAAGCCTTTAGCTAATGAGACATCCCTGCTCTAGAAACTCTGAAGAAAAAAGCAAATTGTTTCCAACTTTCTGCAAAGTTCCTTTTTAGGGAGTCCAATAAAGCACAATAATAGATCTGATCTGCTAGAAAGTAGGACTTTTTCCTCCCTCGAGTTTGCTTTTACTGCCATGGAGCAAGCTGCAGCGTGGTGACCCACCTGCACCCAGGAGCGTGGTGGGAACAAGCCCAGAGGCAGGTGGATGAGCCCCAGCTCTGGCAGAGCAGTGGCCCTGCTACAGCAGAGCTCCTGGCGTGCAGGCAAAGGGCTCGATGCTGTGGCGTTGTTCACAATCCCCTGGTAGGTTCTACAGAAGGGCAGCCAAACGTTAACTCCGTTTCTCTCACCCTCCTGCCAGATATGTGCTGTAAGTGCTGGAGATGGCTTCTGTAAACGGTTAATGTAAACAGAAAGGGAAGTTTATAGCAAACAAGAAGAGATTACATGGTGTGAGCCACAGACAGCCTTTTAAAGAGGGACCTGGGAGGCTGGGAGCTTTCTCCACTAATAATGCAGGCTGAAGGGGGTCCTACTGAGGTGGGGATGGGGATGGTGCTGCAGCCCCACACCTGTACACAGGGCACTGTATCTGGCCGAGGTGGTCCTACAGCCCACCTGGGCTCCCTGGGGAAAGCATCAACATATCCCATGTTTACAAAATCCCCACTTAGTGCTGGAGCTGGACAGGCTGGGATGACTGCCTTTGCCAGGGAAATACGCTCACTTGGGGTGACAGGCTGCCTGCAGCACTGCACAGGCATGTAGGACAGGAAATCAAGGAGAACAAATATCCTGTTCAAATACCAGAGGACAGCATGTAATTACCTGAGCTGGGAGCCAGCCAGGACTCCAGGAGTAATACTGCTGCAAAAGCAAAAGAGCTGAAAAGCGGGAGGGAGGGATGGGGAGGTGGGTACCGAAGAACAGGCACAGAATTTGATTCTTTCTTAGGGAAGGCAATAGCACAGCATCTCTGCACTCTGCCCCTCGCTCAGGCTTTGATCCAGCATGGATGGAGAGAGACAGACATGGTCCCCAGCATGTCTTCTGCACCTTGTCTTCTGCAGCCACTCCGCTGCCCTGTGGAGCTGGGGATCTGCCCGGGGGATGCTATGGCGCAGGTACTCTGCATTCCATCCCTCAGCGCTGTGACCCAGCCATAGCCCCTCATGCTAGAGTCCAAAGGAGCTCTGCTGGCCTCTTTGCACTGGGTCATTTTATACCCTGTGCCAGTCCCAAGGTAAGTTTTTGCAGCCACACCTGAACACTGCTGGAACGGCACGTAAGGACTTTGAGCCTAAACCAGCCCCAGAACCTGGTAAGGAAGATGTAGATGGGTTGGACCAATGCATCACGAAATATTTTGGGGACAGAGCATGGAGTCATAGTCTTCAGCTGGTGCTAAGAAGCTGCTATCAAGGGAGCGGTGTCAGGAAAACTGTGCCAAGGGCTGTGCTGCTCGCAGAGACCGACCCACAGCGGTTTCAGCCTCACATCTGTGGATGAAACCTGCTGAATTCAGGCTTCTCCAGATGCTTCAGGGCTGTCAAGCACCAGGTCAGGCTGTGCTCTTTAACTCAATAGCCGGCACCTGTGGGTTTGCTGCTGGGCTGATGTGTGCCTCAGGAAAGTGGCACTGCCGTCTATAAACCAGGGTGAAAACCTTCAAGCTTTCTGAGGGAGGCAGTGCTGGAGTCTCTGCCGAGGAGCTTTCTCAAATTGGGCCAAGCCTTCTTGGCTCCATTTTGTGCCTGGATTGAAAGAATGTGCAGAGGATGATTACGTGCCATTTTCTCAGGACTCTGCTGCGTTTCCTTGGCTGGCTCATGCCAGGCTTTGATCCCCCAATCTCTGCTGACAGCTCTTGGTTTTTGAAAGAGCAGCAGTTACACGGCTGGGGAGCTGGACCTAGAAGCATCCCCAAGTATCAGCCTCATGGGGCTGACCTGGTATGACCAACAGTGAAGTGCAATCAGCCTGGTAGACCAGGCTTCTTTACAGAGAAGAAGCCTCACCCCACAGAGCCTGGTCCCAACACTCACAGACGCTTTTCCAAAGAGCTCATCCTGCTTGGTGCTGCTGGACCTGACCTACAACCCCCTCGGCGCGGTGGAGCTGCTGGCTTTGGCTAGGGCATGGGACCAGAGCCATGGCTGGCAGTGCCCAGGGCAGGTGGGCAACTGGTTGGCTTTAGGTGATGTGTGTTAGGATCCAGGACTATCCTGGGACTATTAGGATTAGGAATATCAGCCCTAAACTTCTGTGTCTCCCTTGGGATCTCGCAGCTGCTGTGGAAGTGATTCAGAGACCCACCTGGTCTGGGGAGCTGCGTTTTGGTGTCCTCTGGCATGCTGGGCTGTGCAGTTCCCTCTGCGGAGAAGTGAGCAGCCGCCACCGTCTCCTCCTTCCTGTCCCTATCACTGCATATCCCATCACACTTTTCAAGAACAATTTTTTCTCCTTAACCACCAGCCCTAAGTTTCAAAGTTAATTGGGGCTGGTGAGGTATAAATAGATGCTGGACCAGATGGAAACTCTGTCATGATTTATAGCTAGCTGAGCCATCACATGTTCCACTTGTACTCTGAGCAAGGGCACTATTAATTATGACACTGCCCAGGCAGATCACATGGGAGGTTACGACAATGATATTCAAGCTGAGGACTTAAATATAACTGGGCTGTGACGTTTTGCTGAGTGAGCGAGATGCAGAGAGGACCTGCCTGTTGCAGCAGCACAGTTTTCAGGGTGTTTCTTCTGTGAGCCCCAGGGAAACAGGTGTTTTGGGGAGCTTTGGATGGACAAAACCATCGTAGCTGGTGACTGCTCCTTTGCAGGATCCTGCTTTCGTCCAGGCAAAGTGCAATAAAGCCAAGGGATATTTTCTCCGTGCTGAGGCTGTGTTTTCTCACTGTTCATCACAGCTGCTTTGAAAAGAGCCCACACTACAGGCACCCTCTCGCTGATGCAGACAAAACCTCCTGCTCCACACAGGGAATTAAGATTGAGCTTCTTTTACAGCAATTTCCCATCCCTGTGCCTCTGCCTGGGGCCCCAGCAACGTGCTTCTGGATCCTGAAACAGTTCTCAGAGGAAGGAAAAGGCTCCTGTAAGAGACCCCGAGAAAGGGAGGACTGGGACGAAGTAGCAGGAGATGAGGGAGCCCAAGCCCTGACTGCAGCCAGCCTCTCCTGCCAGCTGCCCTCGCTGCACAAGGCAAACCGAGCCCTGGGAAGGGAGCACTGCATGTTCCTGGCCTGAGGAAGTGCATGAAAACAGAGGTGGGGTGAGCATCCTGCCCCACAAGCCCCGCATCCTTCGCTCTGCAGCTCCAGCTGGACGTGGACCAGGAGCACATGCGTCACCCCAAGGGGCTGCAGTCCAGGCTGAGGAGAGCAGGGCAGAGGGACGAGGGACGGCTCCTGGTCGGTGTGGCCGGGGGGATATAAGGATCAAAGGACTTGCTGGAGGTCATGTGGGAGGGTGTTGCTGCACAGGGTCTCCTGAGTTTCAGGCCTCTTTTCATCACTGCCTGTTTCTTCTTGTAGCCCACACTTAAAACATCTCTTCGCTTATCCATTGTGAATTGGGATTTGGCTAATTAGAAGAAAATTAAGCCCAGGGCAAGGGGGATGGCTATTCCTCCCTTTCCCCAAGCCCTTTCTGCCTGAGGAACAGATTCATGAAGCAGTCAGTTCAAGAACAGTTTGCAGATGTCCTGATTTTTCTGGGACCTGCTGCTCAGTGGTAAAATGAGAACAGGAGCCACAGCCGCCTCTTGCTTTTAGAAAGTATCGACCTCTTGCATTCCCCAAGCTGAGTGGCTTGTAAAATATGTACAAGTGTCACACAGAACTGTCAGAGACAAAGAAATCTGTACAAAAGCTTCCTTGGGAACTCTTTGCATCACAAACTGAATAAGATGTGCAATTACAGAGCCATGATTTAAGAACTTAAAACCCGGCTAAGCTTGATGGAAGGTATCAGACTTACAAACAATATGTAGGGAGAATTTAATCTTGCAGGGACTGCGGTCATTTGAGGGGAGAGACTGTTGGGATTAAGATCCAAATTACTGCACAAATTTTTATTAAATCTTTATATTTTCAGCCATACCTTATTATAGCTGTTTTGGGACAGGAGCTTGGTTTTATGGTGGGCATAAATCCCCCCAAATAGTTCACATTCTCTGAAACAGGCAAAACATGAACAAAATGGATTTGGGCCTTACCTGGGCTGCTGACTACTTAAAGCTCCCACACGAGCCTTTCATTAAGGCATGCGATTTTCCAGAAAGCACCAAAAGGAGACAAAAATTATCTAATTTCTCTAGTATTCCTAAAAACCCAAAGAAGCCCTGAGCACATACCCGCACCCCCTGCTGGGAACCCTCCCTTTCCGCCTGCACTCATGCTGGGAAGCGCATGTTTGAGCATCCCTATTTTGAACCGATCTCAATATTAACGCACCACAGAAACATTCACTTGGGGAAGCAACCTCCTCATTATCTTAGAGCTCAAGGGACCAAAGCCCAGCTCCTCCTGTGAGACGCCAGGTGGGCATTAAGGGTGCCCAGATGGCTGCAGCCCCAGCTGGACACATGAGGTGGCTAGGCGGGGGAGATGGGGAGCAGGGGGCTTGGGGACTGCTGGGGGCTCACACCTGTGGCTGGGTCCATGGGTATCTATCTTCCACTCTACAAATTAATCCAAACACACCAACATCATGCCTTGGTGTGCAACGGACATATCTGCACAAGACAAAGGTTTGATTTAGAGTTAGCATTGTTGCTGTAGCGGAGAGGGCAGGAGCTGAGACAAATACTTTTCCCTCTTGATGTTTCATATTTAAGTGGCTTTATTAAAGCAGCTGGCAGCGGACTCCAGGACCAGGAGCTGAGCTCAGAGCTAATGGAGCTGATTGACACAGCAGCAGCGCGGCATCCCTCTCCTGCATTACCTGACAGGTAATGTCATGTTATTAGAGCAATGCTGACTGCAAACATACTTGGGAAGCAAAACCGAGGGTTGCTGGCTTGATGCAGGCAGTGCTGGCCCTTGTGCCTCTGTGCAGCAGCTTGCTGCAGCTTGTCCTTAGTGCCAGTCACCCAGGTGCGAGTGCTTGCCTTGCTGGATGATGTTTAACAAACCTGTTCATGTCTCTGCACCGCTGTAAGTGGGGTGACAAATGCGAAGTGCTTTGAGATCCTCTGGGGGAAATAACTCACTTGTACCGCCAGACCTGAGCATGTGAGCATCATTTTATCTACCAGGGATGCAGGTCTATGCCAGGTAAAATGGATATAGATCGCATGTCATTAGATCAACCGCAGAGGCCAGGAGCTGGCAGAAGGAAGGAGCAGGCTGAGACAGGGAGCAAAATACTAAGCACACACTGAAGTGTTTGTGGGTCAGATCCATGGTACCAGAAACACTTCAGCCTCAGCTGTGAAGAACTGCATTTGTTGCCATTCAGGCTTCCTGCTAGTCTAGTTGCCCTCTGAGGAGCAAAGCTGCTCCAGACCCCTCCTGGTGTCTGGTGCTTGGTGCCACCTTCCCACGGGCACAGCTCCCGTGCAGGCTGCTGAGACCCTGCTGGGGCCGGGCACTGTCACAGCTGACACGGCAGAAGGAGAAATGGTCTGTTCCCTGTCACCTCTCACTGTCGTGCTGCTGGCTCACCCGCTGCTCTTTAACGGGCCACCCTTCCTGGCTCCGTTTGCCGCTTTGCCCTTTCCAGCACAGCGCAATTGCTTTATTCTTACGGGGATTCACATGGTTTCCCAAAGTGGGTCAGTGTGGGCAGTTCCAGCTTGTGCCAGGTCCCAAAGACCTTTTCCCCTTTGCACTTCCCATTGGCAGAGGATGGGGGAAAGCTGGGACAGCAGCGTGCACTGACCTGACGTGGGTACCAGGGAGCTGCACCTGCTGAGAGCATCACAGGCACCGTGGATGTAGGTATTAAACATTATTCAAGGAGTTGTGTGGTAACATTCTGCTATGAAAGTGTCCTCCTTGTCACTGTGGCTGTGGTCAGCTGCCACTACAGACTGATCCAGGCACAATCCCCTTTCTGTCAAACAGCTTCACAAACGCCAGCTGCTCCTCCTGGGCCAGCCAGGCTCGCCTGCAGCATCCTCCCAGGGCCAGCACCATCCTCCCTGCCCACTGCCCGCTGCTCTGCCCAGGCAGCACGAAGACAAGAGGCAGGGAGATATTCAGCTAGTCGAGGGCTGGCTTCTTATTAGAGAGAAGCCTGATTCTCTCGGCAAGATGAGCACTTCTAATATATGGTGACAGAAGGAAGTAATTTGATGTTTTCTGGCAGCCGCACTCTTCTATCAGCCTTAACTTAATCCCTGTTGTGTGGAACACTGGCTCTGCACAGAGGGAGCTGCTGGACAAGGTTCCCTGTCGGGAAATGGCCCCACCGAGGCTGCTGCCAGGCTTTCCATCAGGACACAGCACTCAGCGCTAGCTCCACATACCTGGCGCTGTGATATGACCTCCGCAGGGATGCAGTGCGGGACTACCTTGTACAGTTCGCTGACACCCCCTGCTCCCCACACCCTCCTGGGAAGGAAAGCTGCCCGTGCACACTGCCGTGCCCTCTGGGCTTTGCACACAACTCCTGCCGCAGCACACACCTTGCGCGAGTCCCAGGTCAGCAACAGACAAGGAAAAGCCAGGGCCCTGCCCTCCAGCACCTTGGCCCAGGCAGCACCATCCCCGCTGAGGGGCTGCTGCCCCCTCCCTGAGCCACCAGCTCCTTCCCCAGCGACCCTGGCTCACTCCCATTGCAGTTGCTGCCGTTCTGGGTGATTAATTCAGTGTGAGTAATTTTGGAGCAGATGATCTCACTCACGTGGTTCCTGCTATTTCTCCAGCAGAGCAGAGGGAAGAGAAGAGGAGAGGAGAGGGGAGGAGAGGAGAGGGGAGGGGAGGAGAGAGGAGGAGAGGAGGAAAGGAGGAGAAGAGGAGGAGAGGAACGTGAGGTCCATGAGAGCTGTCCCTCTGCGTATGCTTGGGAAGCCCAGTACCAGCCTGCAGACCACTTACTGCTACAGGCAGAGCGGAAGGAAATTTGCTGGCAAATTGGTTTCTTTCAATAGAGAGCAATTTAATCATTTAGGCTGATAAGGGCTCAATTATGGCTTTGCAGCAAGGCCAGCATTTGGGGCAGCAAGTGGCTGCTGTGGCTGAGGAGCAGCCTTGCTTGCTGGGCTCCTGGGGGGCTGGGGAAGGCCCCCAACATGGGACGTGGCACTGGATGGCCGGGCCATTGGGGAATGCCAAGCTCTGGCCCTGCCAGGGGTTGGGGAGGCTTTGTGATCATCCCCCTGTACCCGGCACTGCTGAGGCTGCAAATCCCGTGTTCAGTTTTCACCCCCTCACTTCAGGAGGGATGTGGACAGCGGGGCTGGGGAAGGGGCCGGGGCACCAGTCTGATGGGGGGTGGCTGGGGGAGCTGGGGGTGCTCAGCCTGGAGAGGAGGGGGCTTGGGGGGGACCTTATCACTCCCTACAACTGCCTGAAAGGGGCTGTAGGCAGGTGGGCGTTGGTCTCTTCTCCCAGATAACAAGCAACAGGACAAGAGGCAACGGCCTCAAGTTGTATTGAGGGAGGTTTAGGTCGGATATTAGGAAAAATGTCTTCACTGAAAGAGTTGTCAAGCATTGGCACAGGCTGCCCAGGGAGGCGGTAGAATCACCATCCCTGGAGGTGTTTAAATACCACATAGATGCAGTGCTTAGGGACAAGGTTCAGTGGTAGACTTGGCAGTTCCAGGTGACTTGATGATCCTAAAGGTCCTTTCCAACCTAAGTGATTCTATGATTCTATGAAACTGGAGTGAACCCTACGAAATGAGATGAGATTAACAAAGCAGCTGAATTATTCTAAGCTAATAAAGTATCCGGTCCAGATGGCTCCCAGTATGAATACTATTAAAGAGAAAAACTCAGGCTAAATTAGGAGATTTGAGGCTAACGCTTTTAATTCATGTGCAGAAGATGCTCTGTGGAGTGGGGAGTAGCCCCCTGCTCCCTGCCTATCTCCAGCAGCAGAGATTTGGCACTTTCTTGCAGCCCTGGGGAGAGGCGTGTGTGCTCCTTCTCACCCAATTTCTGCTGTCTTTCCCTCAGAAGCCCATGCTGGCTCCTCTTGTTGCCTCCTGTCAGCACAAGGTTTGGAGCCATGGAGGTACTTTCCTGCCACACATCTGATCATGCAAGCCCCAGCTGCTTGGGATCCAGAGCTATTTCCCATCTCCCATCACGGTCTGAGCCCCCAGATACCTTCATGCTGCCCCCCTCCTTCCATCTGATGGGAGCCCACATGAAGACTCTCTACTAAGAAAGCAGCAACATGAATTTCGGTGCCTGGTTTAAGCCGTAAGCAGCAATGAGACCTGCACTGTCTGCCTTGCACAGGGCTGAGCTGCAGCCTGGGATGCAGAGGGGCTCAGCAGGAGGCTGCAGTTAAGGGCGAGCTGCAAACCTCAGCCTGCCAGGTACCACGTATCCCTCCTTTGCCCTGGGAAATGGGTGACAGAGGCAATAAGTGAGACATCATCGCTACAGAGCTGGGGTAGCCGCAGCCCGGAGGTGTGCTGGAGAGAGGGGGGGGGGGGGGGGCAGTGCTAACCGGGGTTCAAACCACCTGGGATATCCGTGCCATGCAGAGCGAAGTGACAGCTCGTGACATGGGCTTGACACCGGCCAGAGCAGCTCAGGGCAGGGAAGTAGAGCAGGCAGGACCCAGCGGGCACTTAGAGGCAGGGAATTTCCTACCGGCCGTACTGTTTGGCTGAGGATGGATGTTTAAAGTACATCCTTATTCCAACAGGGAAAGGAAGAAGCTATGGCAGAGAGAAAAAAACTGGTTTTGCTCCATCTGCAGTGACAGGGGCAATAGATGGCTGGTATGTTTAGTTTTTGAATTACCCTGATGAAATGTATAAGCTTGTTGTTTGTTTTAATTAATGTGAAGCAAGCTGTCAGAGTGCCAGAAAGTGGCGGGAGAGGGAGCAGGGAAGGGAGATGGGGACATTTGGAACAGAAGCATCCTATTAATATTCCTGCTGTTGTATGAAAGGTCATTAATGAACTAAAGAAAAATGAGCTGGGAGAGAAGTAAGAGAACAAAATCCCTCTCTGCCTCCCATCACCCGCCCCGCCACCAGGACACCTCCCAAGCCCTGCTGAAGCCCTGCTGCCCCTTGCCCTGTGCCTTTCTCTGCTGTCTTTAATCTGCTGGGGGGAGCCATGCTCGCACCGATGCTGGACGGGGTGGGAGGCTTTCAGGGAAGATGAGAGCTGGTGCCTTGCCACACTGACACGAGGCTGCTCAAAACTGCGCTCATCTGCTGACATCTAAATCAATGTCTCCTGCCTTTGCCCCAGGACATCCCCTGAACACAGCCTTGCACCTGGTGCCGTGGTGAGCAGCAAGGCTTGGGTGAGCAACAAATCTTCTGCCGAAGGCATCGAAACCCCAGCCCTGGAGTGATGTTTGACAAGGAGAGGTGCTGCAACAGGCAGTAAAACTTCACTTGGTTTATTTATCTCATTTTTTCTGCTCTTCTGGAGGTTAACATGACCAGTGTGTGCTCCCAGCCCTGCGCTGAAGCTGTGCTTGCCCAGGAATTGATTTGCCACGCTTGAGACGGAAGAAAACAAAGATTAAATTTAAGCTATTTGTTCAGTATCTCAGTTATGCAATTGGACATTGTAGATTATGGAAGGTGACCTCCTGTAGCACAGGGGGATTTACTGACATGTTTGAGCAAACAATACACTTCCTGGGATCCAGCACAGCTCAGGATGGAGGAGAAAAAAGTACCAGCCCTACTGTCCTGCCTGCCCATGCTGCCTCCCTGCACAGCTGCCTGAGCCCTGGTGATCTCCATCTTCCCCCAGACCTTCAGACTGGAGGACCCAGGATCTCCAGAGCAGGGGCCAGCCCTCCTTCCTCCAGCAAGCAGGAAAGGGAGAAAAGGAAAGGAATGAAAGGTGAATGGGAGGGGAGCAAGGAAATGAGCCTTTGCAGGATCTCGGCCACCTGATAAGCATGACCAGCCCCAGGAGATGGAGGATTTTTTTCTGGTCACCATCTCCTACACTCCTGGCTCCTGAGAGCTTTGTGGTCTTGGTGGAGCCAAGGCTTTGGGCTCTCGCTTGCCGCAGGGAGGCTGCCCAGGGCCAGGATTAGTCCCAAGGGCTGTGGCAGTGGGCACGGGGCAGGTGGAGAAGAGAACAGAACACTAGAAGCCATGGGAAGGTTCATTCACCCAGGAGGCTGTTAATGGACCAGCAAATTTAAAATTTAAATCCGTGTGCTTAAAAAAGAAAAGAAGGGAAAGAAGCCATTGGAGGACTTGTGTTTGCATTGCAAACTGTCACTGTCTGTTTGTGAAAAGGCTTTTGACTGACAGCAAAGTTTGTCAGAGGCTTCTGACGTCAAAGCTCTGCGCAGCGAGGTGTCAGAGTGACAGCTTGCCAATGGCAACAGCAGCATCAAACGCCTCTGGGTAGCTCCAAGCTCCCCTCCTCCTCCTCCTCCTTGCCAGGGTTTCACAGCAGACAAGCGGGCTGCCCCAGCACCAACCTGGCCGCTGCCCATGGAACTCCTGGGTAGAGGAGGAAAGGAAAGATGCTTTCATGCTTACTGGATGCCACATGGCTACGGCGCTGTGGTTCTCCCATGATGGAGACATCCTGACACAGACAGGGCAACATGCCCAGAGCCACGTCCCTCTCCCCACACCCCTGATGCCCTGCTGGGCCTTGGCCCCAGCTGGGCTCTATCTGCAGCCCAGGAGGGGAGCGGTGCAGGGGAGCTGGGCTGCTCACAGGAACAGGGTAGCAGAGCAGACTCCAGCCCAGAACCTCCCCTTCTCTGGCTTCAGGAAATTCGTGCGTGTGCTATGTGCCAGGCTGCGCCACTAACCACCTCTTGGGCTTTTGCCCTCTCCTTGCTGGCTTCCGTGCCACCTTCAACACGACCTGGACAAAGCAAGGGCTCTGTCTGGAGCAAACCAGGCAAATCAGCAGGACACTAAACCAGTTATTGCATGCTTTGACACTGAAGTGATACAGTAGCTCTGGCAGTGGCAAGGCCAGGGCAGAGCTGAGGACAGAGGAGGAGGCTGGGGTGAAGGCAGCACAAATGGCTCATGTTTGCTGTCTTGATGTGAAGTCTTGCAAATAGAAATGATTCGCCAGGAGAGCATCTGTTCCTCAGGCAGGGGCTGTACCACTGCAGGCATCCTCCAGAGACATCACTGGCCCTGTGAGCAAATAAATAGATCAATAAAAGCAGAGGCTACAGCAAGGGATTTGGCCATCCAGGCTTGGACACACCTGAGCCATCCAGGATAATCACCCTGTGGCTGTGGACAGATGGGTTTCTGAGCCCCAAGACACCTGCTTGCTGCTGAAGTGGTTTAGTCCATCTGTTCAATGCTGTGCTAGCTGGGAAATTGTTTCTCTGCTTTGGGCTTTGGCTTTAAATGATGAATTGTTGCCTGAAAGATTATTCTTTGTTTATCTCTGTTCCAGTGACTCCCTTTACTGCCTCTCCTCTCACCTCTGCTTGGGCACTGCAGGAGCCAGGGCAGAGGCAGCAGGAGACGTGATCATTCCCAGCCCTGAATGTCAGGCTGTTGATCTTTCCTCCAAGCCATCCCACCTCCAGCTGAAACCTTGCCTCTGTCCAGCTTCTCCAAAATGCAGAGCAAGGTCTGTCACTCCTGAGACCAGGAAGGAGCATCAGAAATACGTAATAGCTGGAATGAGAAAGGTGGGGAGGAGAAGGACCGATGGGTGCATCTCACCCGCTCCTTCCCTTCACCTCCTGCCTTTAATCTCCTTGCCTGGGGACAGGGCTGTGGAGGGCCAGAGGGATGTCCTGGGATGGAGGGGGACACATGCTCAACCCTGGCTTGGCTTGGGTAAACTCTGGTGGGACTGAGCCAGGCTCTTGGCATGCTCTGCTGCTACTGGTGGGACTGGGCACCAGGCAAGGAGACTTGTGCTTGGAACTGGCTGTGGGACCTTGCGTGGGTTCTCCTTGCTTTGCTCCAGCACCCCGCACCCCAGCACTATGGGCACCCAAATGCCCCCAGGGTGAGGCCACCTCTGTGGCCCTGCTCAGATGATTTCCTCCTTTCCCTGTGTCCAACAGAATGGTGTCCAGGGGAGGAATTTGCCCGCTTGGTTTGAGGTTTAGATAATTTCCCTTAGAAAAATCCTTGGGCCGTAACTCTCTTAGGAAGGGCAGATATTTCCTCTGAAATTTGGCATGGCTTGCTGCTCTGTCGATGCAGGTATGAAACTGTTAAACATGCTAGGCCATCTGGGTCTCTGGTCCTGAATCGATAGCAGCAGTGACCCCAAGCCCTGAAGCCACCTGTGAGAAGCTCCCATTTCATTTAGGTGTTTCTGAGAACCAGAGCCCGACGCTCCCTGACAACACAGACTAACTAACCCCTTGGAATCCAGGTTCTCATGCAAATGAACTCGCTGAGGAAAGGGAGCTGTTACGAAAACGAGCTGAATCTCACTGAGGAAGCTTTGCAGCATGAGCCCAGCTCAGTGCAAGAGCCAGAATACAGCAATGAAGTGACAGAATGGATTAACCTGTAATTTGGTTAGAGCTGGGGTGGGGAATCTGCAGAAGGTCACAGTGACACTAAACAAGTGTCTTGTATTAAACCCAGCTCAAGTTTTCATGTCTTGGTAAAAGAGCTGGAGCATCTGTAACTACTAGCAGGTTATTTTTGGCATCCCAACCTATTTTGTAGCTCCCAGGAGGACAAAACTACTTCTCTTTGACTTTGCAAAGCCTGGATTTCTTTTTGTGTCTGTAGGATGCTGGGATCTGCAGTTAAATTCTTTTGCCACTGCCTGTCTTAACAAAAACTCACAGGTCCAGGCCATTACTGTTCTTGCTTGATTTGCACACGGCAAAGAGCCTGCAGCCTACATGAGGGCTGCATTGTTCAAGCTGCTGTTCAAAATAACAATGCAAAAGGGTGTTGCAGCCCTAAAAAGGCTAAATTTTCAGCAGATGTGGTGGTCCAAAGGGTCATTCTATTGCCTTCTTACAGCTCACTGGGCCACAGACGTGCTTGAAGTCATTTGGAAAGTCAGTAGCAGAGGGTGGTACCAGAGGCAGGCCACCAGTGGTTTCCACGGACCTGTCATCAGACAGGTTTCCATGACTCTGCCTCTTCCTTATCCTGCCCCTTCCCAAGCCCCGATGCACCCACACCATGTTCCCACACTTCCTAAGGCTGTTTGTCGGATGGGTGCCAGATCTCCAGTTCTGCAACGCACTGTGTGACATCTGGTCTGCCTTCTCTCCTGCTTCTCCCAAACGGAGATAACCGGAAAAATATTTAAGCCAGCATACACAGACCCATCAGAATCAAAGTACTTCACAAAATTGACTGCATTTCACGGGAATTTTGTTTTGAAATGAAATAAACAAACAAAAAGATCTGGCAGCATCAAAACATCTTGTTTCAGCATTTTCAGGAGCAAGAAAACCTTCCTGTTCTATTCTGAAAAGGCTTTTCACTGCTGAGATTGTTTCAGAAAATAGCTAAATCAAGCAGAAAGCAAATTAAAAAATCAAAGTCTTTTGGAGATGAATCCAGTTTCCAGATTTTTCTCTGACTGGCAGCCAAGCGGGGCAGTGCCACTCCTGGCATCCCACTCGGTACAGGGCTGGTACCGTGCTGCTCCTCTCTGGCTCCCTGTGTGTGCATGGGGGACACACAGAAGAGCAGGGAGGTGACCCAGAGCTATCTAAAACGTGGGAAGAACAGGCAAGATCAGGGAAACCCTACTATCCATGAGGAGATGCTCCTCCTCTCATCAAGGACCAACCTCCAGAATAAAGTTGTGCACTGAAGAGGGACAAAGAGGACTTGTGATGTGGTAAGGGCAGATGTCTTAGAGGCGTTGGGACAACCCCTGCCTCTGTCTCCTGCATGTGGAAGAACCAGGCAGGTTTTTTCACCACAACAATGCACATAATACCCACAGCAGGTACCCTGGGACAGGAGTGCTCCCGCACTGCCCGTGCCAGGGCTCCATCCCAGCCAGGCGGGGACAACAGAACTGAAGATTGCTGCAGCACCCTGCGGCTCCCCCAGCAGCCGGGCAATGCGAGCAAACCCCACGGGGCTGGGGTACAGCTCGCACGGTGCACAGCCTTCTGCTGCAAATTCATTATGGGAGACTTTTCAGGGAATGCAGGGCTCTGTGCTTAAGCTTGGTCTTCAATTACCCAAACATCTCATCTCTTCATATGTTAGTATTTCACGTGTCCCTCAAAGACTGGTATGCATAAGGCCACTCAAATGCTTGCTGGTGTTCTGGAAAGTGGCCTTGTTAGGGAGCAGAGCCCCTGGCACAGGGAAGCTGGGCAGGTGCCTGCAGAGCCATCAGCTGCGGACTGTGGGATGCATGTGGGGGGAGCACCTCCTCCAGAGTCCAGCCAGGGCTGCAGCATTTAGTGTATTTTGCCTTGAAAATCAAAGATAAGCAACTGCTTCAATAAATGATCTGCTTCAGGGCAGCCATACATCTGCTGGAGAAAATGTTCTTCCGTGCTCGAGCTAAACTGGAGCAGTCCGCGGTGCCGGGGTGCTCTGGATCCCCACAGTGCGCTGGTGTGAATGCCGAGGAGCATGTCACCAGTCCACTAAGACCTTGGGCAGATGCTGCTGGATAAACAAAATTCCTGTATCTTTTAATAATGTGAATTTTAGACAGGCAGGAGGGAAAGAAGCAAACATGGTGCTTACAAAACTAAAACCACCCTAAATCTGAATCTCCAGGATGGCGATTGTACTGTCCACCAAGTCCACAAAAAAAGCTGGTACATAACCAGTGGTGAATACCTCCTTCCCATACTTCTACATCCTCCCCAGCTTTTATTGAAATAAACTAAAAGCAATTCTTGGACCTTGTAAGACAAGGTAGTTACCTCCACAGCCAGCCAGCAGATTTACTGACCTCTAAGATGTATTCAAAATGTATTTTCTTTCACATGACAAGTGTTCTATTTTATTAAAGCAGTTTTTCAGCAGTCCCGAATCACTGCTGCAACTCCATTTTGTCAAAAGCAAACTGAAGATGTTTTCAGCTAGAGGCGAGGAAATTGAACACAGTACGTTTGTGAAATAGGGAACGTCAAGCCTTTAATGGTAAGAATTAAAGTTTAAAAAGGGCAGGTTTTCGGGCGATAACGATAAACACTTTAATAGTTGAACTTGAAAGTGAGGGAGTCTTTAGCAGCAAAAGTAAAAAAAATATGGTAAACTGCTTTTACAGTACTTTCATCAAGTATTTGAATGAGTGGACCTAATATTCTGAAGATTGGAGGCAATTCGGATAAACCTGAAGAAATCTCCTCAGCACAAATTGTGAAAGCGTCTGAATTGCATTAGGGATGTTGACAACAATGCCCTCAACAAAGACTGACAAAGATGAATGATTTGATGAGTTTGCAAATGTAAAGAATGTTGAAATTAAATGTGAAGAGTGGAATAAAAATAAGACTGGTGAGATAAGACATGGAGTGATATATTTGAGTACTTGGTGTGAAATATAGTCTCTGTAAAAATGAAAACATTATCTGGGTTTTTACTGGTACTACCAGAACCAGTGTATTTGTATAGACAGTTGATAAGAAATGTAAAGGCTCTGAGACTACTAAAGCAATCAATGTAAAAATATATTTCCAAGATATGTTTGTAGTGAATTTTATCATATGTTTCTTTAATTTTAAACTTTCAGAAGATATACATTCTTCCCAGTACAAAACCCCTTACATTTCCTCCTATAGTTTTCTATACTTAGAGAATGAAGAGAGGAGTTACGATACTTGAAAGAGCAGTCTACTGATATAGTTATAGATAAGCAGATATAGATTAGGCATTTTGAAAGTGAGAACACATTATTTTTGGTTTTAGGACAGGTTATGTCAGAAGAAGGAAGAGAGCTGCGAAGCTCAGTGTGAGCTTGCTGGTGAAGACTACAGCAGGTTATTGAGATCTCTGTTTATTTTCAAGTTGATACAGTGTTTTAGTGTGTTACGATAAAACTTGTGATATCACTTGGTTGTTCATAACTGGTCTTGCCTTCATTTTGTAGTTACACAGTTTGAGTCACAGCTTCAAATTATTTGGCTTGTATAGTCTTCTATAAACAATCTGTTAGGGGCTTCTTATGTAACATTACTCTCAAGTTCAGCAAAAAATGCTGCATCCTTAAAAATGCGCGCAGTGTATAACAAATTTAGCCCCTTCGGTAAGTCCAGACAAGTGAATCTTCTTTTCACTTTGGAACATGGTAATCGCAGCCTGGAGGAAGGAGGGAGGGAAAAGGCAAGGCAAAACAAGAAGGGTGAAAGCAGCCTTTGTGGCAGTCCATAAAAATACACACCCATTTTACCAAACTGTTGCTGGCTTTTGAGACAAGAAAAAGCATTTTTCCCTTTCTCCATTGGCTTCTAGGCTCTTGCCCTGCGCTGCAGGACATAAAAGCCCTTTTTAGCTGAGACCGGCCTCAGCACAGGCACAGGCGCAAGATGGCAACACATCCAAAGTATCCTCAAGTGCTTGCAGTGATTTCTCTCTCCAAGATGCCGTTTTGCTCTAGCCACTGTCGCTGATGCGACATTCTCCCATTCTATAAACCTGTCAACGTCTAGCTAAACCCGGAGCAAATCCATTTGCTACAACTTTTACAAGTATTAAAGCCCATCTGTAGGAAGCCGCCCAGAGGATTATTTCTGCCTTCTTCTTATTACAGACTCAACAGACTCATTTAGAAAACATATTTCACAAACCTGTTGCTTACCAGGCTGAGAGTGTGTGCGCAAAGTGGATGGTAGTCAGAAAGCCACCGACTTCAGCAGCATCGATGACCCCAATGTGCCACTCCTGCGGAGGGAGAAGAAACGCTGAGATGAGGCATGCTGCAGCACGGAACATTTTGTCCATATGATTATATGTTCTGGCAACTAAAGGACCCAAATCCTAACATTAAATTCGAACTAAATTACCATTCACTGAGCTGCTGAGAGGTATCTGCTCTAAGGGAGGGTTTATGCCACAGACTGCAGCAAAATCCAAATAAAATCAGCTCCCGGTTAGCTTGAGTGCCAGCAGCACGCTCGCTGCTGCAGCACAGAGCTCACATGCCCTTGTTTGCTGGGTTTCTTGGCCCCCCGATGAGGGGCTGAGCTACCCAAGCCCTGCAAAGCTGGGGCTTGGTGCACCGAGGGGGCTGCCCAGGCCACGGGGTGGTCCCTGCTACGGGATGCTTCCCGGTGGTGGCTGCAAGGTGGGCTGCACCGAGGGCTGCCGCACGCCAGCACATGGGGGCAGCTCACAAACGCCTCCGTAGCTAAAAAGCTAGACTCACGTCTTCAAATTGAGAAGCTAATATCGGAAAGATGAGATGTTTATTTTCTGTATTCCTTCCTAGAAAACGGTCTAGTCGCACAGGTAGCAGAACTTGCCAGTCTTGGCACTGAATATTGACGTTACAACAGTATTTAAACGTTTACACTCCTTTCACACACGCAAACATATGCCCGTGTGTGTGCGCACAGGGGAATGAGGTGGAAACACAGTCCTTTTAATGTCAGTGCAGGAAGGAAGCCTGAATCTTTCTAAGCATGGCCTGGGATGGGTGCCATACTACGGCTATGTAATTTGGCTGGATAGTTCTGAGCCATCTTAATTCTCCAGCCATCATTACTTTGCTCAGTTATCATTCATGCATTTCTATATGCTAGTTTGCTTAGAGGAAAGAGGTTGGAAATTTACAGCTAGAGAGGATGAGTCTATATTTTTGGAATTGGAGCTAAATTACCCACCAGTTGAAGCATTATTGTGTTTTACAATAATTACTGATTAAAATTCAAATGCATTAAATCCCACCTGTCATTCCCAGCATCGCCTCCGCTTGTGACAATGCCGATGCCATGAGCGGGTATGAATGAAAGGACTGAAGGAAGTGATTTGTCTGCACAATTCCATGCTTTCATTCTGCCACAAGCTGCCACCCCCCCCTCTCCCAAACCCTCGGGATATTTTCTACCCCCAAAAAAAGGATGCTATACAGGATGCTTTATAGAATGAAGACACCGTGGTTCAAGTTTTCACAAGCAGCGTCTTCGTTCTCACACCCATGCAGCACAGATACGCAGCTGCCTGAGCTGCAGCCCTCTGTCATTTGTGGCCAGTCAGCCTGCTGGTTTGATACAGAGATGCTTATGACTATTGATGGAGTTTCCAGGTGGGTTTTTCTCTTATGAAGCTTTTTAGAGGAGCTAGATGGGCTGTTCATGTACATGAGCTCCTACTTAGTGTCTCATTTTTGCTCGTGGCCATAGGATGTGCCCCAAGATCATTTCTGTATCTCTCCTGAACTTGCCTGTGGCTGCAACACTTCTTTTGACTGGTTAAATGCCCCAGTCCTTTTCTTCTCCTCTTGTGCCTCCTCCAGTTCAGAATTTTTGGCCTCCTCCTTGCTTTTGGCTTTCCATCCTCTCTCTCCCCGGTCTCTCAAGCTTTTCCTCGCTGTGCCTAGAATTTCCCAGCCTGGAGAGCTGAGGAATAGTACAGCCCCTAGGGAGGTGGTATGTTTATGATAAATCAGGGAAGTGGATAAGCAAGTACCTGCTCTTAACAGCATTTACTACATGCAGATGTTTCCTCTTCCCTTTTTCTTGTGACTGAATATGGCAACAGACAACGTGCATCTGCAAATTACCTCTACCCTGCACTTCATCAGTCTGGGTCCACATTTTAGTCATCAGAAAAGAATGAGCCTGATTTAACATCCATTTACCTATCCTGGCTGTCTGAACTGAAAAAAACCCAACCAAAACCCCAACATCTGGGAAGACACAGTGAAGCAGAAGATGGTCTGCTGAGTTACACCCCATGGCAGTGCCCAGTCAGTTCCCACACTCCTCATCCCAGGGGTTGGAAGCCACTAAATGGGCCGAATGCATCCAGATTTAGTAGTTGCCAACAGTAAAAAGAGTGCATCATGTGCTGTGAAGCCTCAAGTTCTCTTAATCCTTGGGAAAAGGCTGGCTAGACAATGTGAGAAGAATCAGGGCTAGCAAGAGACCCGAGGCTGACAGCTCAGCATCACATTACTCCTCCTCTCAGCTCTGTCTCACTAGTAGGTTAGCACCTCTGTGGGCTTGGTTTTGATAACTAAAGAGGAAGAGAGAGACATGGCTCCAAGACAACAGGATATTAGGACAGAAGGGTGGAAGAACAGCAAGACTGAAAACAAATCTGCTTCTAGATGGGGTTTCTGGTTCAAATAAGTGCAGTGTATTTTGAACTACAATGTGCACACAGTGCAGCGTTCTGGCTAGCTCTTTAGCATGGAAGTTGCTACACCACAGCATGGCACGCATGTGGTTGGGCTATCAACAAATCAGAGCAGTCCTGGCTTGCCTGGATCCTAGCCAGAAAAGGATGCTCTAAAAGGCTGTCTGACTTTAAATGTAACTTTGCTAAGGTTAGAATATTGCTTGTATTAGTGAAAAGCAGAAGGTAGTCTTGAGATTCAGGCAGGAAATCTGCATTCAATTCCTACCTCCAATACAGACTTTCCTTACGTGGTCTTGGGCAAGCCAAGTAAAACTCCCATGCTTCATACCCTGAACTTGTATAAGAAAAATTATACTGCCTTCTGTCCTTTGTCTTGACTACTTAGATAGTGAGCACTTGGGGAAGAGAAAGGCTTTCACTCTGTGTTTATATGGTGACTGGTTCTTCAGGGCATCAGTCTGCAATATTCCCTCAACACAAATAATGAGAAGTAATAAGTTAAAATGCATACTATTATACAAGTGTACAACAACCAAGCCCAGTGAAACTGCGGTGCTTGGTGTAGTTGGGCACATGAGTCAGTACCTCTCAGCATCATCCCGTATTGACGCAATGCCACAAGACCGGAGGTGGCAATGCCAGGCCATTCTGCCGTGTTTATTTACTGGTTATGTGTAGCCACGCTCAGCACATCTCACCCCCTGCCCTCCAGCCTGCCCAGAAAGACCAAGAGGGACTCAAATCAGGTAAGAGAATCACTAAGAGCCCTGAAAAGCAGGGATGATCAGGTCTGCATTTGCTTTTGGGAGCTGAAGAACATTGTGTACTTCCAACTATGAACCGCCTGGCTCTAGCGTCAGCTTCGCCCTGGGGAAGGAAGGGGTAGTATGAGACAGGGAGGAGCTCATCTCTCCTTATCCTCAGGGATGCTGTATGTACTCTGAGTAGATTTATGCATAAGATGTGTTCTCACTAGCAGAGCTTGTTTCTCTGCTGCATTTGAGCTCCCAGCACATGGACTCTTTTTTGAGCAAGCAGTGGGCAGACAGGGCAGAGACAGCAACATACACAAACCAGGGAGTTTGGTTTTATTTCCAAACAGTCAGACACAGAACCATAGGGGAGTACAAAAGGGAGAAGGCCACACATTCTCACACTCCAGTATATAAAAAATAACTGTCTAGGCTAATCCAGACACCTAAGACTCAAGGCAAAAATATAAACTACGTGACTAGTGGGAAGAGAAAGAACCAGCAGGAAAAATCTATCAGCGCTTTCCATGGTTCAATCAGTCAGAGCTTGCTTCACTGGGAAAACAATCAATCAACCACTTCCACCAGAGCAGCCACAGATGTGCTATTCTGGAGGTAGTAAATCTTCGAGTTTATTTGTTCTTGGTTGCACTATCAGCTTATTTACAACATCACAGGAATCTTCCTGCTTGCTTATCCTCACTTCTCCAAGACCCTCCCAAGGATCTTTCCATCCACGATGATCAGTGAAGAACACCACTTACGGACTAACACTTTCCAGCTTCATTGCAAATCCGTATTTCCCTTAAACAGGCAGCCAAAACAAACGGCTTCCTCCAGGCATCTGGAGGGCATTACGCCTTTAACTGTCCATCTGATTTCCAACTGTCAATGCATTTTGTCTCACTTTAAGGCAGATGGTTTTGGTTTAGGGTGTTTTGGCCCAACCAGTAATCAAAAAGCCCTGCAGTACACAAATTAGGTATGTCCCTGCCCTGAGGAGTAAAACGTAGCAGGCAAATGAGAGGCAGATGACACCAAAGCTAAGGGATGATGCTGACAGCGCTCAGGCCAAGCCTCTCTGTAGCAGAAGTGTACAGGAAAGGACTCGAGCATGGCTGGTCCCACAGGTATGGTAAAGAGGGAGGTGTGAGACAGCATGGAAAAAAATGCACAAAAGCAAAATTGAGAAGATGTGACCAAGTGGTGCTGAGAAGCTGTGCAGGTGCGAGGGGTTTGAACTGCAACTGCAGAGGAAGAGGAAGCTGGTGGATGGATGGAGCACAGAGAAAGGTGCATAACGGTCATGTGGGTGATGGTCTTCCTCAGCACCTCATAGGTGGATCTCAAAGCGCTCAAAGCAGAAGGGTCTTCAGTCCCAGTGCACCAGTGATGAAAGCAAAGGGTGGAGAAGAGCACTGGGGACAGAGATCAGCTATCCAAACCACAGGCCTGTGCTGTCCATTAGGCACTGGTACCTACGCCATCATTCTGCTCTCAAGATGTAGTGAAACGAGACATTTAGATGACCACAGCATCAAGTTGAGATTAATTTTCTATTCCCCATTTAAATCTTTCCTTGCATGTTTAAATTAATAGAACTCAGCTCTCAGCACTTCTAGATAGCTCCTGTGCCTGGGAACCTGGAAGCAGATTTCGATTCACAGATGCTTCTTGCTCCTCTGATCAAATGTGCTGCCAGGATTGGTAGACAGGAGCTGTCTTAACAGCTTTAATGCACTTGGACTTGTCCCTATAGATGCTGCTAATGCCTTGATTGGTGCTATTGAAGTCTCTTCTTAAATATATGGTAATACATTCCTCACTGATGTCCCTGCCTTTCAAATCTCAGACCTGGAGTCATCATTGTCTGTAATAAGTTCATTCTGTTCCTTCTGCTTTACTGCCTGCCCAGCCTAGCTTTGATGAAGGAATTCATATAACTCACTAAACTCCAGAGCAAATTTGGATTAGTTTTTGAATTAAAAAGCCCCTATTTTCTATTGGGAAACCCTGCAAACTCAGCTTGGCATCTGATATTCAAATGACCTCTGCTATTTTGGATGCATCATTAGTAATGAAGACTCTGGGTGCCAGGGCTGGGAGTGCACTAATAAGCCTTAATTGCCCTGATGAGCCTCAGCTGGGGCTCACATTCACCCTCTCTGCCAGGAGCTCCATATAACCTCTAACTGTCAGGGCCTTTACTTTTTGCTTGAGTTGTGTTGTAGATGAGCCTCTCTCAGACCTGTTCCTAAACTGATGTTTAGCTTTCCTTGGTTGACCTTGGAGCTGGTGTGTTGAGAGGGCCTGTCGCCACCCTGCTCTGCCTCCCGTGGTGTGGGGCTGTCCCTGCTCTGTGCTGGGGCTGCTCCTGGCTCCCCTTCCCTGGGAGCAGCTCTGCTCTTGCTGCTTCCTGATGCTGGCAGCCACAAACACACTACAGCTCTGATAGGATCTTCAGTCGATGGAAGACTCCTAATGGATTGATTTGTTAACTGTTTGAGAGAAGAGGATAGGTAATATGGGCTGTAATTCTTACGTTGCTTACTGTGCATGGAAATAAAATCAAAAGCAGTATTTATAAGTATGAGGTCTCTAGCTCTATCACAGCTTTGAGGCTCCAGTGGGGTTGAGGCGAGTGCTGGGAATGACTGACCCCAGGATGTCATCTTCTGCTTGTCTGCAGCTGGGCTCCAGCACTGCATGAGAGAAACCCTTTTTCACTTCAGGCTGTTCCATGGCACTCAGCGTATAGTAGTTTTAGCCACACTTTTCTGTACGGAGATGTTAGGCTCTAAACTGCAGTATGGAATAGCACAAACAGGCGTGTCACTTGCTATGGGATGGCATTTGGTTATTGTCATGGGTGGACAGACCAAGTGTGTGAGGCACATCTCCCTTTGTGCCCTGAGGGACAGCAGCCCTGCTGGGGAGACTGTCCCTGGCAGAAACATGCTGTGTTTCATCCCATCCCGGGGTTTGTTGCACTGAATAAATAAGGATATTGCTGGGTTTCCTTCCCCAAAGCAGGAATGGGTGATACTGTGGTGTCCATGCGACAGGCAGCGCCTATAGACAGCTGGTACTTTTGAGCCTACAATTCTCCATGAGTCTTGTCAAAAAAGAAATACAAGACGCTAGCCTTCGGTAAGATCTCTCTTCATGGAGCATCCCAACTTCCCACCAGAACCTATCCATCAGTGTGCTGCAGAGCTGCTGAAATGCGGAGCCAGAAGAGGCAGCAGCTTCCAATTTAATTAATTTAACCCTCCAGTCGACCCCCAAGGAACACCTCTTGGTTTACATGCTGTCTGCCTCGGAGCTTGCATACTTCCGGACAGCAGCTTTAGGATTTCTGGGAGGTTCTTTTTCCTGGTGCCTGAAGAGTGGAATGTGGGGGAAGACGACCCTTGGGATATGGGTGGAGAGAAGGTGAGGAATTCAATGTATGGAATTAAATGCTATCGTGGCCTGGTTGGTAATGGCCTTCTGTGGGGCGGCAGGCCTGGTACAGACAATGGCTGACACAGCCCTCCAGAGTGGGGGGATGGCTCTCCCCGTTGTTCCCACAGCGCCTGAGGCGCCCCTTGCCCTGTGCCCGCCTCAGGGGAGCGGCTGCTGTCTGTGGGGCTGGGGGCCAGGCCACCCCTGCAGTGACACCAGTGGCACTGGTCATCCCCCCGTTAGTGTAAACCTCCCGCAAGGCTCGGGCTGTTTCTGGGGACACCCGCGCGGGGCCCGGGGGCGTATGACGAGCCGCCGGGGGGGGGGAAGGCCCGTCCCGCCCGGCGCGGCCTCGCCCGCCGCCCCCGCCAAGAAGATGGCGGCGGGGGCCGAGACCCCCCGCGGCCCTTCAGTCCCCTGGCGCCGCCGGGCCCGTCCCTCCCCTCCGGGCGGCGATTGGCGGCGGCGCGGCCGGGCGTGAGGCGGGGCGGCGGGGCGGGGCGGCGCCCAGAGCGCCGGGCGGCAGCAGGTGGCTCCGCTCCGCTCCGCGCCGCGCTCCCGCCTCGCCTCGCCCCGCCGCCGCACCGCGGCCCCCGCCGCAGCCAAGACGCCGCGGGCCGTGCTCCGAGTGAAGAATGGGGCGGCGAAGCTGGCCAAGCCGCCGGCGGCGGCGGGCGAGGCCCCCGGCGGCGCCCCCGGACCCGGGCTCTTCATGGAGCGCTCGCAGAGCCGCCTCAGCCTCTCCGCCTCCTTCGAGGCCCTGGCCATCTACTTCCCCTGCATGAACAGCTTCGACGAGGAGGACGCGGGTACGGGGGGGCCGCCGGTGGGTCTCGGTGGCGAGTGGGGCTGGGGGTGCGTGGCGGTAGGGGGTGGGCGTGAGGTGTGCCGGGGGGAGCCCCGGGGGTGCCGGTTTGCAGCGTGCGTGCCTGCACCCGTGGGCGCTGTGGGGGCGGGGGCTCGGCGCAGGCTGCGGGTGGCGCTGGGGCAGTGACCCCCGCCCTGGCCGGCGGTTTGGGGTGTGGGGGTCCCCCCGCTGCCCGGCGGGGCTGTGCCGGGAAGGGGGTGCCCGCGGAGGTGGAAGGAGGGCATCTCCTCCAGCCGGTGGGGCACGCTCCCTCGGTGGGGACGGGGGGTGCTGGCGGATGGGGGGCTCGCCCCTCCGGCCGCCGCTTGGCCGAGCTGTGCGAGGTGCAGGGCAGCGCTCAGGGACAGGGCTCTGTTCCGCTGCTCGTTTATGCGCGATGAACTCACAGGCTAATTGTTCCGAGGGGCCGCTAGCAGCGTACGCTGTGCTGCTTTCGGGGAGGGGAATAAAAGGGGTTCTATTTAAACGAGGGCGAAGTAGATCACAAAACACGTACAGAAGCCTTATCGGAAGGGATGCGGTGATTTTTACCGGCTTCATAAAGACCCTTCTGGCCTCAAGAGAGTTGGCAGTGGTCATAAAATGTGACCAAGCTTGGAAAGTGGGCTGTCGGTAAGGGAAAGTAGGAAAGAAATGGGGTTGAATGGCAAAGGAAGGGTGCTGGGTGCTGGGGAAGGTGCTGGGTGTAGAGAGCAGCACCGCAGCTGTGTGGGTAGGGCGGACATGCGAGGGAGCGGTGCGTGAGCACTGTGTCCGTTCCCGGCAGCTTACTTACAGACCAGGGCTGTTCATCACCGTGCACACTGTATCAGAGACTGAACCTGTAAATGAATCTTCTGAGTGGTAAACGATGAAAGTTGGTAACGAAGGTGTATTTTAACGCTGACTGTCATGGTTGCATCCCTCAAAATGCCGGTGTGCTCCTTTGTCTAACGGCTTATCCCAAGATGTGCAGATGCCAGCAGGAATACATGGGTAAATCAGCCCTCTAGCTGCTACACCTGTAATGTTGTTGTCCTTAAAGGAATTGACGTAGGAATAAATTCATCATCGGTGTGATTAACCTAGGATTGTCATCAGCATCATGCAGGGGTGTCAGGCAGAAGATCGTATCCCCCCACACTTGTGTATTTTTTAAAAAAATTTTGTTCTCAAAATTTTGCTGATGATTTATTTGCACTTCACATTTGGTTCAGCTGCTGGGGAGCGTACAAGACAATAACGGGAGCTTTGGGAAGTCTCGGCGCTGTTGCTTCAGTAATGATTGATAACGAGACATGCTCGAGTACAAGAACCCGACATAATGCCTCAAACAGTGTGTCATTCCCTGGTGCCCGACCCTTCTTGCTCTGAGCAGGGTGATGGTTTTAAGTGAATGCTTCCTCTTCCAGTGCTTAGAAAAATGATTTTGCTCTGGATTTTATTTATACACTTACTGAATTGTCAGGCATGAATGTTAATAGGCTGCTCTTATTACAACACAAGTACTTGTCTCTAAATTAAATAAATCCTACAATTAAGACTTCATTCTCCAGCACCTTATTAGTGGATCTCGCCTGCTTGAGTTAGTCTCGTGTTAGTAAAGGTGCTTGGGGTAGCATTCAGTACAGTGGGGACATTGCAGTATTGCTACTGTATTTTGTGCATACGAGTGTGTATTCAGACACCTATGAGCAACCAGCAAGAAAGAATGTTTGCCACTTTGTATTCCTTACATTAAAACTACAAGTGTATAATTTTCTCAAGAAAATCAATGTCATGAAAGAGAAATGATAAAGGAAATGCTGAAATTGTGCCAGACAAGATTCTGTGTTATTCATACCCATGCACGCTCCTGAAATTGAGAGAGATTCTGACCAGTTTGGGTTGCAGCATGGTTTCTGTCAAAAAAATAGATCTTGATAGCTCATTCAGGGAGATGAATACTGCACTTGGCAAGATGTTCTCCACAGGAGATGGTAAGAAGGAAAAAAAAAATGATCCTACGAGCATTGACAAAGTAAACAATCCTATTTCGAACAGACACATCATCCATTTTGTGTGAAGCTGAGAACCACATCTTTAAGAGAATAGTCATCCTACGGAAAAAAGAGAGGAGCTGATAAATGGCCAAGCTTAAAGGAAACTTGACATTTTCTTCTGAGAAGGGAAATAGGCTAATGAGAGCTCAAATCTACAAGCAGTAGAATTTTTTCAGGTGTTTCATTTAAGTTACTATGGGTGGGTCATATTAAAGAAGTGTAAAAGAAAATTTGCAGGAGTGCCTACGCTGGGAGCCATGGCGATATAGAAACATAGCTAGCCACATCTGGCCACTGCTAGCAATACCTCTGGGTTCCAGTATTCCCCGCTTCTAGTCTTGAAAAATTTCTCTGCTTTTGAAAAATGCTTTTACTTGTAGAATATTTCCTTTTCTGCCATGGCCGCCTTGTTCTTCTTTGCTGTCCATCTTCTGGACATTAGGTGAGAAAACTCTTCTTATCTTCCACAACTCTTCTGCCTGCCGTGCCGCTGGCGTGTCTGGCCTGAGTTCTTGGCAATGAAGTGGATGCAGGTGATACCCACTTTATCTTAGTGCGCAGAAGCAGGTAGCCAGCATAGGCAGGATAGCTATAGGACTTGGAGCAAGAAACTGGATCGCTTTTGAATGCTTCCAGAGCATGAGCGTGATTGAGTTTCAGATGTGTCCTGTGGCAAATAAGGCTATGTGCCCATCTCTCTGTGGGCTTCACTCCTATGTTGTAATACCCTTGTCATTCCTCAGCTGCGTATACAAAGAGGATTCTCTGAGCAAACACTCAGCTCTATTCGCCACTAAGCTGCAGTGGGGCTTTGAAATAATGGAAATTACTGTCTGCACTCAATAGTGTAAGGAGTCTAGGTTAATAACTCTTTTGATCTCGGCATGGTCATGTTGCTGTCCTTCCCCCTGACTGAGTGCCACTATCTTCGCTCCACTGGGGTCCCCAGCAATGTCAGTGAAGTTAAGGATTTTTAAACTGCGGTTAATATTATCATAATTGTTGGTTTAACTTATGCAAATGTTTGTCCTGAGCTCTGATAATTTTTCAGTTATGGAGTAGTAGACTAAAAAGACATAAAAGTCAATCGCACGTTCTTCGTGGGCATGTTTCTAGAAATGTGAGCCTTAAATCGGTGCCTATGTCTAGCAGCGTGAACACAAATCTTAGCTGTCCTGAGGATCTGCCATACCCTTGGTCTTGGCTGGAATCAGCCGTTCGGTATACTGGTATTTGCATGACAACATGTTGAAAGGGACCAAACTGCCAAATGGCAAATGCATGCGGGTTAATAGTAGGGTGTTGAGGATCCGTCGTTACTGTGGGGACCTGCCTCGTAGGTGCCCTGTGAGTCCTGGGTGCAGTTTCCAATTAAAATTGTGGGATTGTGGAATGGGGTGTATGAAATCCACCTTTGACAGCAGCCTTAGACTAGCTGTGCCCGGTCCGGGACGAGGCATGTCCTTAAGGTTGTTGGGGATGTGTTTGCTGGCATGGAGGAGGACCAGCCTGCTCCATGTGTGGAGCATGAAGTTTGGAAAGCTGGCTAAAGCAGAACAGAAAGTGAGGGTTTGGTAGAGAGCAACAGCAACTGACTTGGAGCTGCACATCAAAACCCAGCGAGCTTTGGGCAGGAGAGAGGAGGTGGTTTTAGTAGTAGGGACAGTCAGTGTAACAGTGGTGGATCTGCTGAGAGTTGGCAAGCCAGAAGCAGTCCTTAGCTCTGCAGAGGTGGGAGCTTCTAGATGAGGACCCTGTGTACTGCAGAGACCAAGGACTACACTTAAAGAAACACAGGTAGGGAAATTTCAAAAATTGCTGAAGGGGACGGGGTTTCCCTAAGCCCCTGTGCCTAAACTGCAGGATCCAGGAGCACTTCTCAGGCTGGAGTGGGTGCTCCAGCCGTGCTGTGGCTTAAGTGGGTGAGATGCAATAACGCACCCGCTCCTGTTTAATCCTGCCTCCTGGTTTTCTCAGGAAGGACACCAACTTGCACTGGCAGAAGGCATCCGAGGCATGCCCTGACAGGGATGCAGGTTTGGGTGTTTGGGGGCTATAGTCATATTGCAAAGGCAGCTGCCCTCGAGTCCAGGTACAACTTGAGGAGCTGCGCAAGGGGAGATGTGTGTGTGCCTTACAGCGATCTTGTACCCATGCAAGTGTGAAGAACAGAGGCGCTTTGATCAGGAAGCCGGAGGAGGTACAGATTAGCTGTGAGGGCCGTGTCAGGGTCGGGACCCCAGCACAGGGACTGTCCAGCTTGGCAGACCTCTGTCCTGGCTGCAAGACAGCAGAATCAAACTGTGTCTCAGCCAGCTGGAACCAAGTGTTTGGCAGAAAGAAAATGGTTTCCAAAGTCAAAATGTCTCCTAGATACTGACGGTAAGCCTTCCTCGTGTCAGCTGCTTGTTCAGAAAAGAGTTGAGTTAGAGATAAAATTCAGCCTAGGCTGCTGCTTTCACACGGTATCAAGTGCTGGCAGATGCACTGTGTTACAATCAATCGCTTTGAAGAGAAGCTATGTGAAATATTATTAATTTAATGGATTGATAAAAACATTTAAAACATTGGGGTGGATGAACATGCTGTGGACGTGCAGTTAAGTTTAGAATACTCTTTTTGTCTGGGTTTTATCTGTTGAACGTCTCTAATTTTAAACATTGAACTTTTCTGTAATTTTAAACATTAAAGCATCACAAAGTTATTAGAGTGTCTATATATGTTTTCATGTTGCCATGGATATTTCTCAAGTGCAGCACTGTATTGGGTTGGGGTACATGATGATTTTTAAAGAAAATGATGATTCAAATGTTTTAACTAGTCCATTTATATATTTTTAAAATGTATATGTATCAAGTGTGTTAAGTCCTTTTGGTGTTTAGTCTGGTTTTGCTTCATCCAAAGCCACCTTTGAAGTTTTATAAGCCTCTAGCCAGTCCAGTGAGTTGTTTGTTAGGTGGGTAACCACATTCACAAGGCAGACATATAGGGCAGGAGACAAGGGAAATTATTTGCACATCTGGAATGTTAACTGTTTTTCTTTGTAATCTTTTACAAATGAAATGAGAGTTCATCCCTGTAACCCTGCAAAGGCACAGACTGTAGGGCACATCTGACAATGCATCACCCCAGGGATGCTGCAGGACAAATCTGAATCAGTCTTGGAATACACAAGTATGTCGAGAGTTTGCCTGTGGCCTCATCCCTGCTGTGTACCTAGCCGGCTCTCTTGGCTTGTGCAGGAGGCAGCGAAAGCCATGGCTTTTCCCTCTTCTTGCACAGTAAGGGGTGTATCCTTGGCTGGAGGTTATCCTGGTGATTGTAAGAAACGTGTCTCTCCCTGCTGGGCACATTCTAGCTCTAGGTAAGCAGATGTTTGTTTCATAAATGGATTACAAAGAGAGAAAAAATGAGAACAATTTTGGAAGGGCTGCTGTCAAATCAGGTTTTCATCAGAGGAAAGTGTATCAAATGGGCCAGCATTTAGGAGACAGCCTAGAAGATGCTGCAGGTAGTACCTGCAGAGGTTGGTGATCTCACACCCAGCCATAAATTAATCCAGATGATAAATACAGCGACTCACTCTTGCATAGTGGATGTGCCAGTCGGGGCAGAGCTGCACAAGCCGTGCTGTTCCTTGCATCCCTTGTGTACTAAAGGCCAGCTTTCTGCTCTCTGGATCTGTTGCCTGCATGTGTGATCGGTAGGCTGCAATTACAGGGCATGGGTTTTGTCTTCTCTGGTGGCTGTGTGAGACCAGAGCGGAGTAGGAGCCCTGAGAATGAGTCAGATCTAGGAACAAGTGATTTGAAACCTCGTCCTCATTTGTGTTGCTCTTGGTGGTGTGGCCGCACGCGAGGACCATAGTCCTTGGCCAAGTTCGTTCTGTGTCTGTAGAAATGCAAGGCAGAGTGGCAGTCTCTGTCCCAAAGAGCGTGCCATCTGTGGCAAAACCCAGCAGATGGGTATGGTTAGACAGATGGGAGAGCGCAGGGGAAGGGTGACGTGATATCGGTCAGCGCTCGGTGTGGCAGGCAGCCTTCCCGGGGCACCAGCTGCTGCCTGCTCCCGTCTCTTACGGGGCACCCAGCAGAGTCATCCAGCATGCCCCAACCTGGAGCATCCACCTGTGCCTCGTGCTGCATGTAGGCTGAGGAATTGTTTTAAACAATGATGTAGGATGGGGGAGAAGAGAGGTGGTGGCTAGCCCTGGGATGTCGAGCGCTCTGTCACTATGTGCTGTGTAGACATTTCCTTGGTGGCCATGTGGGTGTGGGTTTACAGGGAGAGGGGACGTGGATGAGGTCATGGGCCTCCCGGTGGTGGCACTGTGCTGTCCTCTTAGCACTGCTTATTGCAGCACACGCTTGCAGTCGTGGGAAGGCACAACAGTATCTATCTCCTTCCCTCAAAACTGACTGCGTCTGGCCTGTTGTACGTTATAGGTGTTTGGAGGATGCTGTTACGTTCCAGCCCTGTGTGCAGGAATTGCAGAGGGTGGGTTGTATGTGACCCCTTGACAGCCACAGGGGAAGGGTATCGCTTTCTCTTATTTTGCTGTCAGTTGACTTCCAAATAGAAGAGTGTCCCTGGAAAGCTTGCTATCTAGGAGAGACCGTTTCCTTACTGCTTCTATTTCATGTGATGTTAATTCTAATGCAGTATTTATTAATTCAAAAGCACTCTGTTCTCCAGGCTAAAAAAATTATCCACCCTGTCAGATTCCTACATCAGGACAAGTTGTGAAATGCTGTAACTATTTTGCTTCAGCATTTCTGTTTGACAGAATGTATGTCTGCCTTGTGTAAGGGAAGAATTAAATTTGATTGGAGTAGTTGTTTTGAGGAATAATTTATCTGTGCAATTATTTCTGAAGCACTATCTGCTCATATTTGAGTGCCTTCCGTTAGATTAGAAATGTGAATGTTTTAATTTAGGAAGCGGTCTGCAAGTTGCTAGTATGTTTTAGTGGGGCAGTGAGACCGGGCTCACACAGGCTTCTCAGCCCTGCCATCTTCTCTTCCCTACCCAGACATCTGTCATGAAGCACCGTTAGCATATTTGAATAAGGATTTCTGGTCTCCTGCAGAACTGTTCAACACGCGATTTGAATATCCATCTATCCAAATGATGTTCCTTTGAGGTTTGGCTTTATTTTCTGGGAGAGGGTGTGAAAACGATGCTATACTGTATGGGAACATGTCATGATAGGGATCCTGCAATGCAAATGATGCCTCAGTAGGTGCCATTGCTTAAATCATTCGCTGATGACATACACAAATTAGGCACACTCTGTTTTCGCTGTCAAACAGCTATGCTTGCCTTGGGATCTTCATTTAAGTTGTATCTTTGCCTTTGCTTTTGCAAAACAGCACAATGGAAAGGCTGGAAAGCCCTGCTACCGCCTAACTTCAGGTAGGAATACAGCAAAGCTCAGCAGCCCTGTCTTTTAACCAGATCCAGCCACAGTTAAATCACGGTGGTGGATGTTTCAGCTTCTTGCTGTTAGAGTGTTATATCACCTTTGTCCAATACACAGAGAACTTGTACGGCCTTGCAGCAGCCGGTCTAAAATATTTGAATGCTCAACAGTTTGGAGAGTACAGCGTGTACAGAGGTAAATGTTTTTTTTCTCAGAGCTGCTCTATGACTAAGAGGAACTTGTGCTAATGTTTGTATGTCCTTATTCTTATGAATGTTGAAGTAGAAGGGGTCCTGAGGAGTCACTTATCTGCTCCCCAAGTAACGAACCTATTCCTAATTAGAAGGACAGTTTACCCTAAAATTTAGCTTAAATTGCCATGGAAATTAAGCAGATTACTATTGTCTTGCTCCCAGCAACATAGGAAACAATTGATCGCTGCTGTCTTGAGAGCAACTCTTCACACTGCGAAACTGTTCTTCCCTGTGCTGGTAATCGCAAGTCAGCAAGTGACCGTAACCACAACCACCGCTGGCTAGCACCCCTCTCCCTCCTTTTGCATTTTGGACGAAAGAAGCCTGGTTGAATTTTTTGCGTAAAGCAGTTTTCCAAGCATCGTGTTGGCCTTGTTGCTGGACTCAGGATCTTGCTGGAGGAGCGGTGTGAATGCTGCTCTGCCTGCTGCGTGGCTCCTAGCAGGGAGGAATAACTGTCTCCCACACGGTGTGTGCAATATTCCTATAAATACACGCAGCGCTTTACAAGCGTCCCCACTCCTGACTCACATTCGGGGTATGATCTGTGCCACTTTCCAGATCGTTCTCGGCAGGACTGCTGCCTGGCTACTCATTCCCATTCTGGCATTTGTGCATTTAATTTTTAAAATGTTCTGAAGTTACTACTTATTACATGTGCCTTTATTAAACTTCCTTGTGTTGATTTGGAGGGGTGAGCTATTTTATCCCATTGCTATCAGTCTGAATTCTGTATTTTTTGTTTAGCAAGACCTGTGCTGCTGGGGTGTTCGTGGCATTGAAAGGTAAGGGTAAATGGCTGTGATAAGGTGCATTGTCCTCCGGGCTCCAGGAATACTGCACTGTTTTGTGAATTATCTTGGCAGCGGGTGTGTGTATGTGTGTGTGTGTGTCTTCTGGAACTGAGAATCTGAGTGAAGTGCAGCATCTTTGAAAACCTTTGCTTTCAGAGCATCTGGAGTGGCCCGTTTTTTTCAGGCACCTTCATTGCCTCATTTTGCAACGCTCGTTTCAAGGGACTGTTGAAGCGTCCCCCATTCAGTTACTACCCAAAGACAGTTGTGGTTAGTGGTGCTTCACATTAGTGACAGATGTGGTTTAAGACCTCTAAGTTATAATCACCCTCCCCAAGGAACACATGATTGTGTCCCTCTCTGGAGCTGACCATCTTCTTGGGTGCAACAGCTCAGCTGTTGGTGGGTCAGACCTGCAGAATGACCCACCTTGGCAAGGAAGCGGCAGCATCACCAGTAGACAGGACGGTGTGGGCACAGCCTGCCTCTCCTGCGACTGCACGGGCACTATGGATGAGCCTGACATTTCCCAGTGGTGATGGTTTCCCAGTGGTGTGGGACTCTTGCCAGCTGCCCACCAGCAGTATGCATATGTACAGTTAGCAGGGAATGTATCCTGCCACGTGGATGAAAGACATGTGAATTGTGTTCCAGCCAAGATGTCTAAGAAGTTTTTAAGATTTTTGTTGTTGGAAATCCAGCTCCTCGTTTAGCACTTCTCACATCCTGGAAGGATTGCGTGGGAGGGTGTGTTTTTTCTTTCATTTTTTACTATTTACCTTTCTTTTCTAGTATTTGAGGCTTGGTATCACAGCAATAGTGAAAAGTTAGGAAATTTGATTCAAGATTTTAGGGTTGCTGCTTTATATCCATATTTGGGGGTTGATCAGATTATCAGGAAAATAGATTAGAAGGGTTTTGCTTTCTAATGCCTGTTAGGCTTTCACCTGCTCTAGTCAAATCATTTCTGGATGGTGGTATCATGACAAATCAGACCCAGTAGCTTTCTTTGTCTCTTATGTTCTGTCCACGCTGCTGCCCCTCTGGCTGAAGCCCTGTCACCTACCATTACATCTCACCAGTAACCTGCAGGATTAGAGCAATTGGTCTGCAGCAGTTCTGCAGAGCGCTTCCACCTTTATAGTAGTTTTAATTAAATTTATGATAAAGGTAGGTAGTGGTCCAGACTTAACTTTTGAGGATTGTCAGTATTTTGCTTTTCCCCAGTTCCCTCAAAACCAGAAGGAATTTCAGGAGCTGCTGTCATGACCCAGTGTTACATTTTGATGGCAATTTTGGTACATTTGTCAAAACCCACACATCTTTGTGGGGGTTGATCCTTGTACAAATGCCCCACTGCAGGGCAAAGCAAGGGCAAGACAAGCTGCTTTGGCAATTGCTGCTCCATTTTATGTCAAACACAGCAAAACACAGTCTTTCCGGCTAACACACAGTAATAAAGAAAATCCTTGGGGTTTAAATGTATATAAATAAAAAAAAAAAGTATATTTTTATATATGTAATATAAAGTAATAAAGAAAATCTGCCTTTCTGAATCACATAGTCCACAGTTGCATCCCCTTCAGACTTGGGATTTTTGTTTCAATGTAAGTGAACAAGAAAAGGTTAGGAAGTACTGCCTGATGTGCCTTGAGATAAAAAAAAAATAAAATCTTTCTGCAACGAGCATAGTTTTGACAACAAGAATCTGTGCTTGCTTTAAATATTAAATATGCAAAGTTGGACATTTTCAAAAGTGCCTGAGACTTTTGGCCTCTAGTATTTGTTGAAAGTGAATGGGATTTGGGGCCATACCTGCCTTCAGCAGTTCAGAAAATCACCCTGCAGCCGTGCGGGTGTGGGGCTGAGATTCTGTGGCTCTGGTCGTGCGAAGCCAGCTCGAGCAGAGGAGCAGACTCTCCCTTGGATCCTCCAGGTCGAGTAAGCTGATGAGGGAACATTGAAAATGCTGGTCTGGAAGGCAGGGCAAGCGGTGCTGAAAGTAGGCGTGTGGGCCAGTGCTCAGCCTGGCAGACAGTGCATATTAAATCAGGGTGATTTATGGAACTGTTTCTGTTAAAAGCTTCCTCATGCACTTTAGAAAGCCGGGCTGCCAGGTTGGTCAAAATCCAATACCCAGACAGTTTGAATTGGCTGCCGGCTGCAGTAATAACCGTGGCGAAACTCGAACAGCCGTTTCATGCAGACTTTGCAGGCTGCCACATCGTTGCTGCTTCTCAGAAAACAGACAGTGTCAAAATGTTACGCGGTACGAGGACATTTCCATGGTAACGTTAGCATCCCATGACACCCGTTCTTGTACTGCGATGTCAGTGCATGCTGTCATCGTTGTACTTTCTTCCTCCATCTGGGGCCTTTAGGAATGCTGTGGTACGGATCATACAGATTTCTTCAGCGACTGCTCTAGTTGTGGGGCTGAGGGTGGAAGAGATGCTCTCTCTGGGCTTTCAGGTGTCTTCAGTAAGGCAAGCATTCCTTCTTTTAGCATAGCAACTCTCATATAATTCAGCTTAAAAGCACCTGGGTTTGCTTTTCTGCTGTGCTAAAAAAGCAGCTTTCCCTCTGTGACCAGGCAGCTGGCTGCAATGGCTGTTTTGTACCTGGCATCAGAGGCACCCCACTCCTGGCACGCAGCTCTTTGCCAGGCAGCTCTGAGATCGCTCTGTTTGTGAAGACGCTCCAGTCTCGTTTTGGGTCCAATCCTTTCAGCCCAGAGAAAGCTTATTGCTGAGGACCACCTGCAGCCCGACGGCGGTCGGCTCCCTCCTCCCCTCCCTTGGCAGGGGCCATCAGCTGCTCGGGACGCTGCTGGCTGTGGGGTGGGTTTTGGACAGCAGCCTGAGGCCTTTGGGTAGCATTTCATCTGTGACTAGCTCCTGGTTTCGTTGTGTCTTGATCAGTGGTTTTGCCCTGTATAAATATTTCAATTCCTGCTGCTACCTCTGCAGTAATAATGTCCCACTAGGATTTTCAGTGTTCCTCCTGTGCGGTTTCCCCCCCGCCCCCCCTGCTTTTCTTTCTGTATTTCCACCAGGTCATTTACTCCAAAATTAGCATCACAGTGTTTTTTGGGTTTTTTTCACTGTGCAGGCAACACATGTTTATCGGCTCTTTTCCCTTGACATAAAGCTGTTCTCAATATTTTATTGATAAGCTAGACCTTTGGCAAGAAATATTAAAGGTAAAGATGTTTTCTGCGTGGCAGCCCGTGGACCCTCCAGCAATGTACTACTTTCATTTCTGCTTGGTACTTTGTAAGAGCAGTAGGGAGAGCTTCTTCAGCTGTTGTGCATGCATAGGTTCTGAAAATCGCATGGATAGGGAGACAGTTATTTAACTTGACGATTTGCCTACTCAACATGCATAAGCTATGGATGTGCAATCTAGCTATGTGGGTGCACAGCAAGGCTATTTCTCATACAGCGGTGCTGTAGTGTAAAGGGATTGTGTATGATAAAACCCAGCATTTGTGGTTTTAACATCTGGTCTAAAGTATTTCACTTGAAGGGACTGAGAGGATAAATGTGAGACTTGAGAAAGTACAGGCTGAGACTGGGGGAAGGAGCAGAACTTGACTTTCAATCGTATCTGTTGCCCAGGACCCACTTCTGGACTGTTTCACAACTGTAATTCTCAGCTCTCCTGTTTTGCTCAGGGCTCCACTTCAGGTCATGCCAGAGTCCCAAGTTATCTTTCTATAAACTTGTTCATCTGTTTCCACTGAATTCCTAGCTTCTGCCTGGTAACAGGAATAGGTCTGTTCCTGTGACCTGTCTGCTCTGTCTCTGCAGAAAGACTCTTACTGCTCCTGGACAGGAGGCAGCTACTGCGTCCCAAAGTCAGTTTTTCCCAAGCCAAATGCCTCTAAACCTGGCATCGCGTCGGCCCTATTTCAATATTTTTCTATTTCTGTCTCAGTACTGCCTGGCTTACCTACTAGAGAGCTCTATGAAATATTACATGGTCAGTTAAGGCAAAATTTGGCTTGCTGCTCTAGGAATAATACCAGGCAAATTATCCACAGTCCATTTTAGCTGATGAATTTGACTCTCTGTTGTCACAGTCTGTTCACTGCAGCCATCTGCTGCAGAGGGACAGCAACTTGTAGGACAAGTTGACTGTGGAAATCAGCAATTCTTATTTCAGGCCATAATTTTGTCTAATTTCCTGAGATCTAGAAAACTGTTTATTTCCTAAACCACCTTTCCCCTAGAGCCCTAAGACTGGCTTTCCAAAGATCACCTGTACAGTGTGTTAGCTCCATGAAGAATGTGTGCGCGTGAATCCTGAAGCAGTGGCAACATGATGACCTGAAAATGTTCCACTGATCAAAATATACATTAGTAAGTTCCTGGGCTTCTGTCAGTTGTGTTAAGAATGTGCTTTTATGTATGAGCTGACCAATACAAAAGTGTTCTGCAAGTGTCGGTAATGCATATTAAAGCAGCATTTGGCCTCTGATACTCAGTAAATGGTTTGGAAACTGGCTTTTGCCTGCTCTAATGCTAAACTACTATGTCAGGAAAGATTCTCAGCCTTTTATTTCAGTTTGAAAGGGGGGGAAAAGCTTAACGTCTTGATTTGAGTACATGTTACGAGGTTTAGACATTGTGAAAGATTTAGTGACCTGCTCTCTTAAGCTCCTATAGTCATCAGATTTGAGAGGAAATTGCAGTCAAAAGCGAACGTTTTAAAAGTTGCTGATCTAAGTGGTCTAATTGCCGACCTGTTTTTCCCCTTGATATTCCTATGCTTATCTCTTCAGACCTGCAGGTGTTCAGTCCAGTAAGGCTGCAGTGCAAAAAGGGGAAAAGAGCTGCAAAACTAGGACAGACTTGGATTATATTTAACAATGTTCTATTTCGACTTGACAACCAGCTATCGAACACCTACAAGTTTGCAACTGTGATTCACTCGGAAGCTGACATAACTGATGTCACGTTGTATTAATAGCTACAGAATTGTAACTGCTTTTAGCAATGAGATTCATTAACAGCCTCTACAAACACACTGACAATCAGTTGAAAACCTGAAAATATTAGGTATATATAAAAATGGATTATGCCATAAAGGAACCTCCCTGTGCTGCCAAATGTGTTTACAGCAAGTTCTCACGGGTGTTATGCATAATGATTCCTCTTCATCACTTTCAGTAGGTCTTACTGTTAGCAAAAGGTGTTTGAGGACTGATCCACACTCTAAATGAATTGGGAGCTGCTGATCTAATGGAGTTATATGACGAGAGTGTATTTGAGAGTTACTGCATCCACAGTGGTGCTCTTGTCAAGCGGAACCTGTCCGACCAGTTCCTGCACAGTGCTGATGGTGTTTTGGGAGGCGTTTGGTCCTTCACTTGTTTCAGTTGAATGTTTTGGCTTCAACAGGAAATGTGACAAACCATGCCTAGACAGTACTTGCCAAGCTGTACTAAGTGCGTTGAGTTCAGCTCCCCTTTGAGTTTTGCATGCTTTCCTTAGTGTGGGCTGCTAGCCACCTCGGAGGAGATTGGCGCGGAGGAGGTGGAAGCGTTCGTTGCTTCCTACCATCTTCTCTGAACATACTGAATTAGTAGCTAACGATGGTGGCATATAACTGGTCCTCACCAGCCACTGCTAACTGTCCTCTGGGGTGAATGAGTCAGTTACTCTTCCAGGCTCTTGGTAAAGTCATTTTTGCGTTATGTATGTGTGGTTTTCAGGTTTGCATTGCTGGCATGATGGGTCCAGACATCGTAGAAGTGAAATAAAAACTGAGATTCAAGAGAGAAAGTGTTCAGGCTGACACTGGGTCGATGTTGAGTTGAGTAGTTGGACTTGTCACCGGGAGTAAATCTGTGGATGTGTACTTTTGGGCTGAGATTTTTAATGCTCTGGGTACCTCTGAGAGCCAGTCCATTGCTGCTTCCATGGGTTCCTTCTTTCCCTTTTTTCTCGTATGTACATCACAGTGCCTCTTCTCTCCCTTTTGGCCATGAATAATTCAATTGTGTTTAAGTTTTCAGGTGATGTCTGCTTTGTGTCATTCATCTATCACCCATTTTTGGCATCTGTCATTTGGATGTGACTTTGCTTTTGCTGACCTGCAGCTCTTGGGCTGGCCTCATGTGCTGCTTTCTGGAGGTGGAGAGTCTTCTGAGGCCAGCAGGAATGTTTGGCTCAAGACACAACAAAATTGAGCCTTTGAAAATGGTACTTCCTGGCAAGGGAGCACAGTTCCTTATTTTGAGAGGATGGAAATCCTGGGCATTTTTCCCCCCTTTCTCATTGTTCTCTTTCACAAGGTTAGAAACCTTGTTTTCCGGTACACCACAAAACGGTCATTCACCCTTCCTTTCCTAGAGTTGTAAGCAACGGTCCAGATAATTAAGTACAGTTGATCGTCATCCAGTAACTCTGTATATTTTAAATGTTGCAATAGCCAATGATCCATTGGGCATGTAACACAGCAAGTGATCAGCCCCGCCCCCACCCCCCTGCTCAACCTGTCTCTGTTGAAACAGCCTATGACAGTGAAGGAGTGTAATTAGCAAGACACACAGAATGGGATTGAAAAAAAAATGTGAAAATAAGCGGAAGGATTTGAGAAGGATTAGGAGGGCAAATGACAAACCAGTAGTTAAATGGTGCATGATTAATGATTGTAGAAGTGAAAGGTTGACTAAATATTGTGACTCTGTAATGGCTGTAACGGAGAATAGTTTGTTCGGAAGACTCCAGAAGTGGATTTATATCGACATAGGCTGACTCCAGGTTTAGACCCGTTTCTTAGACTTGGCTTGGGTCAAGGTGAGTATCCCCTGAGATGCTTTCCTAGTTGACTTGGTGACCTGAGATTCATCTTCCATTTTCAGTATTAATGATCAGCATCAAAATATCAGGTACCCCTCTGAGATGCTGTAACAGAGTTTTTCCTCTCCTGAACCTTGGTGCAGGTGGGAGTATCAGAACTGTCTGGAGTTACACAGGCTCATTGGCTGGTATTAAAGGAAATTATATCTGTACTGGAACTGTTTTTCCTAGTGCTACAAAACCGATTTGTGTATGCAAAAAGAATCTGAAGAAGATGCAACTTCCACAGTGCTTAGAGGCATAAGCAGGAGTTGCTCTCAGTAACATGGAGCTCCTGAGTGCTGCTCTTCATCTTAATGTTGATTTTGTCATGTCTTTTGTATAACGCCTGATCTGGGACTGGATTTCACCTCTGCTTTCTTATTACTGTATGTATTACTGTATGTTAAATTCTGATTTTCAAGGAGGTACTGAACTCTCCTGCATGTGTTTAGTAAATATGCTGTTAAAGGACTTTGGAGCAAGCTCTGAATTTTCTCTCTCTTGTAGGATCTGTGTTTCTGCTGTTTTAGGATTAGTCTTTGCATTATTCTTAGCCATGTTTTGCCTTCCACGTGGGCCTTGGCAATTTTCAGATCTGCTCTCTTGCATCTTAGTGGAAACAAAGTTGTATGTCTTTTAAGGTTCAAGATTTGTCTCAAACTGATAAAAGCAGACAGAAATGGAAGTGCCACCCTAATATTGAGATACTTTGACCAAAGATTTGTAGTTGTCATAATTTTTCCATTGGGAACTTTGAAGCAGAGCTGCGGGATAGGGGAATTTTGAACGCAGCTAAGTGCATGGGTTTGCCTATCATGAAGAAAATTTGCTGTTAAAATTGTAGTATGGAGCTTCAGTGAAATTATCCGGTAACCTTTGGTTTGCAGTGTTGCGTTCTTCCCAGAGGGCAGGGAGCTATGGAGAGCACCTGCTGTCTATTCCTTGGTGCAAAGGAGGCAGCCAACATTGGAAGAAGCAGTTTCTCTGGGTTTTTGTTTTGTTTTTTGAACAAAATCTCACTACTGCCAAAAGTAACATTTTTCCTCTTACTACTTACAGAGTAATGGTATGTGAGTGTTACAAGTTTTTTTTATTTCTTTAGCAGGAGAAACTTCACTTCTGTTTCCCTGCAAAAAATTTGCAGGCAACGTGGTCCTCCCAGTTTCTTTGGGGCTTTTGTGCTGTGTTGGGAGAAAAGAGAAAAACTTTTTGCGATAGGTGAATCTGTAAAATCACAGAAACTGCAATAATGTGTGAGTGGGAAGGGAAGAGATTTAGGACTCTAAACTTTTTTGACTCATTTTTGGAAGTCTCCATTTTAGTCGGCATTCCTCCCTGCCTTTCAAGGACTGTTGCAAGCACAGCTGAACTAGTTACACCTCTCGGTCCCAGACAGCCCCACTGAGGCTATTCTGGCGCCTGCCATCGTCCACAGCCTGTTTGGATGTGCAGGCTGCAATTTGGGCATAGCTGGAGCATCTGTCCTCACTGGTCACCTAGCTCTTGCTTCTTGTGGTAGGTAAGAGGCTGAACCGTGGCAGGCGTTTCCTTTGGTGGGGACATTAATTTGAATCTCCCCTTCTGTCCGTGGGTACTAGTTTTCATGAATCTATAGGAATATGCTACCTCTGAAACCTGACCCCTCTCTCTGGTGTAGTTCAAAGGTTCAGAAGTTAGGGAGGATGGAAAAAGAGGGGAGACAAGCCTTGTTTCCAGAGGCAGCTTTGTTGAAAAGGTTATATTTGCCCTGCAGAGGGAAACCACTGCTTCTGGGTTGTGTGCTTAGAGCAAGGGTCAGGTTTGCTAAGGTACTTAGACACCTGAAGAGCCCCCAGAGCTTTAAAGAGAGCTTCACGAGCCTATTCCCACTGATCCAGTATCTATGATGCCAAGAGGCTAAACATCTTTAGGGATTTGGCCTTTAGCTGCGAGTGGTGAGGGGCTGGGGGACATGGGTTTGTGTACAGGCAGCCAGCGCACACCTCCCTGCAGGGCACAAGGGGCTGCAGGTGGCCTGAGCCCCCCTCGCCCACCGCATGGGCATCCTGCAGTGTCACCCAGGGGCTGTGGACCTTGGGGGCTCCAGACCTTTCACAGAGTCACAGGCCTGGGGTGTCAAGTGCAATTAATCTGAAGGTGTGGTAAATAATTAGGTCTCAGTGTCTGCAGTGATTTTCATCTTGTTGGTGAAGTTGTTATTGGAGGTGTATATTGGGAATCTGTTAATCTTCAAAGATAAAACCACCTATATAAAATGTATCAGTATGAAACGTACTCTGTCGCTGTGGGACAAATGACTATGAGAAATGGGGTTATATTGCACACTGCTTTATAATTGGGATCTTTGAATATAGTTCTGTGTTTGTTGGGCACTAATGTGGAAGAAAAAAGGTCTTATTTAATGCAACTGCTGGTTTATTTATAATGCTTTCAATAGGAAAATCATTCCGTTGTAGTATATCGGCCTGTGCAGGGTGCTTTTGATTTTTAGCAGGTAGGATTTAAGAGTTCTGTTCTCTCCTGCATACATATGCCTGTGCTTCCTTGCAGTGGGAATTAATGGGAATAGCCAACTGTGAAAGGAGAAGGACAGATCCCAAGGACTGGATCATACATAAGAAATTTCAGCAGCCTCTTATGCACAGCTAGTCATATAAATTGAGTTTGGATGGAAAAGGGATCAGTAAATGGGTTACTGTCATCTGCCCGTCATCTGCTGGGCATCAGGGGGTGATCAGCAAGTGATGCCCAGAAGACCAGCAAGCGTCCTCCAGTGAGGCTTGTGAATTATTACTAGTTTTATCTTCCCATGTCCTGACTTGCCTACAGGGAAAGTCACACTGTTAGAGGTGGGCTTTTGCTCCTCATTTTGAGAACGTTTTGTGGCATGTTCTAGGAAGTGGACAGCACAAAGTAAAAACGAGCTGGTAGGACCAGAGATCTACTACGTCAGGAGGAGAGGCTCCGACCTCCTGAGCTGAAACCAGGTGTTAAGACTACACTTGGAAGGTAGAGAAACACCACAAATGCCCTACTGTGCCTGGGTGCCAGGGCAGTGACACCACCGCCTTTGCGAGAACAGGGTGATACAGCTCCATGGCCACTTCTTGCCAGCCCAGCGTGGGCCGCTGCTCAGTGCTTGAGGGGTAGGTCTGCCTCTTGGCTCCGGGAGTGGAGATTGGGAAATGATTGTGTAAAAGTAGCCAAAGTAATTGCAAAGTGCTAGTACTTCCATTGAGAAGACCGTTGCCATTGCATGTTGTGTTTTAATGAAGAGATGAGGTGGTGTTTCCTTTTTTGAGATTTCCACCGGACTGGCAGCCTACAGCGTGTCCGTAGAACTGTTGGAGGGAAATCAGGCTCTGCGTTCAGTAGCTCCCAGCTTATAGAGTTTAATTTTGTCTCTGAGCGCTAAATTGCTTTGAGTTCAATAATTCATCTCCCTCCAAGCGCTTTAGTGTCATTTGATTTATTAATGAGTTGGCTCGGACAGCTGTCCTAATGCTTTATCACAGCAGAGTGAAATCCAGGGTTGTGCTAAGCACAGACTGCAAACGTTTGCACGTGTTGTGTGAACAATACACCATTTCCCTGTAGCTGACCCTGGAGGCACAGTGTGGTTAGTAGATTGGGTGTGCAAGAGCTGGAGCTGCTAAACTCTAACCTTGTTTTGCCCGTCAGTAACCCTTCCTAACACTCATCCTCTCTCTGACTCTCTCTTGCTGTAGAAGAACTTTCTACATATCATACTTTTTCTTGGTTTTTTTTTTTTTTTCAGAAGCGGATTGTGGCTCATTAATTAGATAATGTTTGTAGAGCAGTGTACAAAACCTGCCAAGGGTTACCGTCCTCGCTGGTATTATTAGAGCTGGAGGAAGGCTGCCAGAAGGTATTGATTACTTGGTAAAAATAAACCCTTCAAACTTCTTTGGTCTTTATTCATTACTGCTTTTTATCGCTGCATCCTGCAAACATTTCAGAGGGTGGATTTGTTTGCCGAAAGATCAAAACAAAATGTTGACAACTACTGATGCCAATTTGTAGCCTCCTGTGTGGGCGACATGAGAGGAATCTGTGCAGTGCTTTGGAAAGTCTTTCTAGGCTTTAAATCCACTTGGATCCTTGAACCGTTGTTTGAGCAAAGCATCCAAGTGGCCAGGTTTGGATAGTACCTTCAGTATCAGAAATGAGAGAATCTCTTCAGGGCTTGTGAAACTGCATTGTGTACAGAAGCTTGTATGTGCTTCCTGAAGTTGACATTTTGATTTGTTTGGTGAAGTTTGTTGGTTAGTTGAGTGCAAGCTGAGGCTTGCAGGGTGTAGTGGGTGCTGTTGAGAGAACTGTGGCTGACTGGTGGGAAGGGCTTGCTGCCTTCTGTGTTTTCTAGTTCGTCTCACAGTGATGGTTTACAGCTTCTCTTATACCTCACTGTGGAAAACAAAATGTCACACTTTGAATTCATTAAGCAGCTGTGCAGAGGGGGGACTATTGAAAGGGAAAGCTGTTTTATACAACAGTAAAATACAGGGGGGAAATTCACATATATGTAGCAGAAAACACATGAAAAAGACAAACATTGTGTAACATTCAGAAGGGCCAAGTCATGCTTGGTAAAGTGAAATTTCTAAGGCGAATGGATCCAACAGGACACTTTGAGCAGGAATATAGCTTACAGGATGGAAGGAGGTACTAGCCATTCATGGAACCAGAGGACTAAAATTTAGTAGTGACTTCTGAATCAAGTGTAGGCTTGTGGTGTCTCTGGTTGAAATGTACGGTCAGAGCAGAAGCAAAACATAGCGTCTGTCTCCAAACGGGACCAAGGACAGAGCACAGACCTCCAAACATCTGCACATGTTAGGACCTAGAAATTGGTTCAGCAGGGAGACTAAAGCCAGGCTTTGGTGGAGACTGCGAAGTGCTTTCTGTGCATGCGTCTGACTTGCAAATGGATTCACTCTAGTTATCACAAGTCTCTTCATGTTCATTTCCACCCATTAAGCTTCTTCGAATGAATATTTGGGTAAATGGGAAGCTTTAAAGCAAATACTGAATGACTGCACTTTGAGAGTCATCCAGAGTCGTAAGAACCGACCTGCCATGGATCCAAGGGCACATGTTGTCAAAGCCACCCGTTAGTGCTTGAAGGTCCTGTGCTGGCCTGGCATGCCGACCTGCTTGCTCAGGAACAGAGCACCTTCTAGGTGCACTGACCAATGTTAACCTTTGGTAATCTTCAACAAGTACCAGCTTCTTTTCTTTCAAAACTTGGGACAATTCATGAGCAAAGAAAGGGCAAGAACCATCAGCAGATGCTATAAGCTCACTCCCCCCGTGCTAGTTGCTCAGATTTCTTCTAGAAGTAACTAAGATGTGAGCAAGTCTTCTAGCTACCTGCTGCATAACGTGTGGATGAAAGAGGTTAAAAAAAAGCCAAACAAAACAAAACCCTACAAATTACAGCATTAACATGCAGCTGCGTAGGTACGTTACTGCTGAATGGGTGGAATGGCACCAGTGCTGAGAAGTGGCAAAGAGGTTTCTGTTTTTGAAATGTGTCATAACCCATCACTAACTTGAAGACGGAGAAAGAGCTGTGAGGCATGGGACAGTAAATACCTGACAGTACAATTTTCATGTTCTTTCAGTGGAGCTGTTTCAGTGTAGTTGCCCATTTGAGGAGACCACCGAATATAGGTTCGAATGCTGGTGCTGCTCGGTAGGTTCTCATATGGGCATTGCGGCATCATCTCTGATGGTCCAGGCATGTGTGGAGTTAGACATGAGCATGTCCAGTGACAGGGGAGCAGCAGATGCTCAATGTGGGGGGACAGGGCCTGCCCTAATGGTCTGGGTACATAGGGAGACCATGTAGGACACCCAGTAAACCTATTGCACAAGCTATAGAGGAGGGAAACTTGGAAGGAGCTTAGGAAGTGAATGGGAAACTATTGCAGTTTGAGGGCTGTGATTTCACCTCTGTTGTGGCAAATGGAGGGATTAAGAGGTTTTGTGCCTGCAAAGGTGTCTGGAGAAGACTTTCTTCACAGAGGACACTGCACTGACATTGCTTACGAAGCACCTGCGTCTGCATAACTTGCTTCCTTCTTACACCTGCAGTTTACATTTCTGTTCTCATACTTGAAGACTGGGCTGACAGAAGGAGGCCCTGGGATTTCTCAAGATGGTACTGGCAAGGTCAGAGAAGCACAATCCCCCTTCCATCACCGACTGCACTCCGAGCGCTCCACTTCATGCTGCTACGTGCAATTCCCGCACCAGCAACCTGCGTGCGTACAGCCACCAATAGGCAAGTGTCCAACACCATGGAGGAACCCTGTGAGGGAGATGAGTGCTGGGACAGGGCATCAGCCTGACCTCTTGATCACCAGCAGTATGGATTTCCCACCATTCCTGTGTAATGCACAGCAGAATGGGAAACAGTGAAACCTGAAAGCAGAAGCATGGCCTCTTCCCGGAGAGCCCCACTTCTGCCACCTGTGAGTTTGACCTCTTTTTTTTATGAGTGCCCACCTCGTAACCCAACAAGTAGGAGCTGCCCAGATTTATTGAGATGCTTCTTCAGGATGCTGGTCCAGCCTCCACTGACTCGTGGCTTACTTAAGGACTTGCTCTACTCCTGACTTTTCCTGATTACTTTTGTCCAGTTGCTTCCTGAACCCATGTTAATTTCCAGCAGCATCTCAAAGTCCTGCAGTGAGGAGATACCCACTCCTTGGCAGGGGGCAGTGTCCGTGGCCCCTCTCGCCTCATTAGGTTGTCTTCTAAATTGTTGGCATGATGAGTTCTTGGCTGTGGGTTGCCACAGAGCTGTCGTGGGGCAGACCCTAATTTCAGCACATTATGCTGGTTTAATGACAGTAATAGAAAGTCATTTTATAGGCAAGAATAAATTGCCTTTTCATATGGGGAGGAGGATAATTCCTCCCATGTGTTACATTATTAAATTTGTAATCTTCATTTCTAATGCTTTTCAAAAGTGATATTAGCAGAATCTCAAATACAGATCTTAATTTTATGAGCTGCTTTTTTTTTCCCCCAAACTCCTCAAGTTCTGTAACTTTTCTTTAAAGGTGAACTTCAGCAAGGTTTTCTTTTATTAATGTAATAAATTAAAATCTCTTACTCGTTACCTATCTTAGGGCAAGCTTAAAGACTGCAAAGTTACTTACATTTTAAATAGCAGTAATGGATATCTATTTCCATCTTTGCTGAGTGGTGAGTTTTGAGTTCAGACTTACACCCTAGTTACAAAAGACTCTGGAGAGGAAAAAATGTCACATTTTCGTATGCCGTTTGCTAGCGAGGAGGCTGTTGTGATGCTCTTTTTTGTTGCCATGGAAACGGAGCCCTGAACCCATGGCTCTGCAGGCAGGAGGAGGAGGAGGAAAGGACAATATTTCACTCCTGAGCTTGCTTTGTAATTCTGACTCTTGATCGGGGACTGTGAATGGGTTGGGACTGGGGGTCTCTCTCTGAAGTTCGCTTTCAAAATGGTGTGTCCTTCCTTTTAATGTTTGTTCCATGTTGAAATAAATGTGAGGGCTGGAGCCTGATGGCACAACTCCACCCTCATACTGGTGATGCGGGGTTGGTGGCTGTACGCACGCAGGTTGCTGGTGCGGGAATTGCATGTAGCAGCGTGAAGCGGAGCGCTCGGAGTGCAGTCGGTGATGGAAGGGGGATTGTGCTTCTCTGACCTTGCCAGTACCATCTTGAGAAATCCCAGGGCCTCCTTCTGTCAGCCCAGTCTTCAAGTATGAGAACAGAAATGTAAACTGCAGGTGTAAGAAGGAAGCAAGTTATGCAGACGCAGGTGCTTTGTAAGCAACGTCGGTGCACAGTGTCCTCTGCTGACCTTGTTGTGCTGCTGTTGGTCAGTCGGTGCCTGCACATCTTCTAAAGAGGTTCCCATCAAACTTTTTTTTTTTGTGTCAGTTATGTTAAAACTATTTTTTCACTCCTGAATAAAGATACATACTGCTCTATAATGCATGTTTGATCTTCCTGAACTGGTGGTGGTGTCTGCAAGACTGATACTGGCTGTATCACAAGTCCATACTTTTATTTCTTCTGCATCTGTTCTTTTTTCCGCTGTCGTCATAGAGAGAAAGAGAAAAATCTGCACGGTGCTCTAAAGCGTTTTGTTTCACCCTTGCTCCTTCTACAAAACGTATTTCTGAATATTTGGCACAAATCATGGGATTTTGGTGAACATCCTGCCATGTATGTGCCATGGGGTAGGCATGCTACAACAGCCATCAGCTCCTCACGAAGCTGCGCGGCTGCATGGCTGTTTTACGCTGTGAGTGATTAACACAAATTCCACTCAATACGATATTGAACACCATAGTGTGCCTGTTCTTGACAAAGGACTGATTCTTCCTGCACCTAATGGTTGCTAATTGAGAAAACCAGATCTTGGTATTGTTCCTAAAACGTATCAGTCTTGCTACATTGATGGCTTTTTTTCTTGAATCCTCAATAATCTTCAGACAGGCATGGTATTTTGATTGGTTTCCCACGTTCTCCTGTATCTTTCAGCAGAGACGGAGAAGTTATGTCTATTTTCCAGCTCTGGCCAAATGGCTTTTTTCCTCTATTGGAAGCTCAATACTGGGTGTAGACAAATGGTGAACTGAATTTCCCAATGGACTTCAAATAATTTGGGGTGGTTTTTTTTATGAGTGCTGCTTTTGTGCATGCGGTAAACAGATGTAGGCAGCAGTTATGTGTCTGCCATGTTTGTCTGTGGGAGAGTTTTATCACTCAGATGAGAGTCTGCATACATCTCTTCAGGGTTTGGGCTGTAAACGTTTTGCTTGAATGTTCAACTGCACTTCTAGTTAAATTTCAGTGCCTCTGTTTTTGGTATTGGATGGTGTTTTCCATGTTTAATGGCTCGACTTGTCACCAGTTGAAGATATTTATGAAAACTGGTGTTTTGACCACTTTGATTTCTTAGTCATGTGAATCACTTTACATTGTAAGGTACTGTTGCTCCTGTCCTGCTTCTGGGCACCAAAGCCTGATCCTCTCTTCCAGCTGTCTAGAGATGCCAGCAGCCAAATGATCAGAGTCATGAAGGGCAGGGTGCTGTCCTTTCACTCCACCCAAGCAGAACCAGGCACTTGCACTTTATTAAAGTGATCCTGGATCCTGAAAAGGGATCCATGTGAGAGAACCGGTATGAGCGCAGTGGATGCATTTGCAAGAGCAGAGCTCTCGGTGGTGGGCTGGAGTAGCTGGTGAGCCAGCTGGGCTACTGCTCTGCTAGGTCCTCTCTCCGCCTGCTGGAAAGGGCTGGGCTCTTCCCCAGGCTTTTGGGAAACGCAGCCACACTCCGTGCTCACCGCTTCGGCATCACAGGCATGCTGCGACTGGAGGGCTTCATTCTGTTCTTTGTACCGCTTGGGAAGAAAATGGTTCCCTTTCGTGCAGCTGTGGTGGGATGTGGTTGCACATCCTGGCACAACAGGCACTGCATGGCTGTGGACCTGACAAAGGATGTCTCTGTGAGTCAAAGCAACGTGTACAATTAGAGGGGAAAAATGTGCTGGCTCGCTTGCTTCCTTTAGTGTTTGCTGCAAGTATTACATGGAAGCACCTATGGTGAAGCCTGACACTGATAGTCGTATCGTCTGGTGAAACTGCCTGGAATTAGAAGCTGAATGCCTGAAATGGTTTAACTTCTCTGGAAACCAGACCATCATCTCCACCTCTCTGCTTCCACAGCGGATCAAATAATTGCTTCCAAATGGACGCAAGTTATTAAGCAGTGTGTATAATTAAAGTCAACTCCTTGTGAATTTGATCATTCATTTCCTTAAGGAAAATATGATGAAGTAATTACAACCCAAGCTAAACACAAATCAAATGCTATTCTAAGCGCCATTCTGCACCACAATTCTAGTTTATGAATGACTCCAGGGTTCTATGGCTTCATGCCTGTTAAAGAAATGTGGCTGTGTCTTTAATTGTGTTTATAACAAATGAACAAAAGGTTGCATGACTCATGCACTGTGCCAAGACCATTGCTTGCTCTTTTTGTTCACACACATGCGGTCTCAACAAAGTGGCTCGCTCCTAAAAGAGCATCGATGGCACAGAAAGGAAAAATCTTGTTAATAAATCTGGCCTTGTCAGCTCTTTCTCCCTGAATTCTGTCTGTACCTAAACTAAGCTTTACTTGTATTAGCTGTGGATTTGAGGGAGGTAATTATTTCTTCAATACTTAAGCCAGAGCCCTGTCCTCACCCTCTCCCCTCTCGCTGTCGTTCCTGTGTAGCACATACTTTCCAGTTTCTGTGAAGTTTGGTAGAGCAGTGCAAGATCTGCAGACTTGGCGAACGCTGGGAAAAGGTGGCTCTGGCTAGAGAGAAAGACCCAGACTAGTGTCCCCAGAAGAAAAGGTCTGATGTGTAATCTCAGTTTATAAGTAACACTGAGTGAAAGCAAAACACTGGAGCTCAGCATTATAAATCCCCTGGGCGGAAAGGTGTGTCCGCTCCTCTGAGAAGTTCTCAGTGGCTTCAGGAGACTCACGACCTGAGCCCTTTTCTGCAGCAGGAAAACACAGCTTGCAAACAGGCTGCTTAAGTTATTTTATCCACAGTTTTCTTCCCAAAAGTTACTGAGCAAAGAGCAGGATGCTGGGCTCCTCCAGGAGGTATGGTTAGCGAGCAGGCAGGTTCTGCGGGCTCAGGAAGGGCAGAACAGTCTCATGCAAAGTTGCCTGGCTTAGCAAAGCAGAGGCAGGGCAGCTCTTTCATCTCGTGCCATCCATCTCCTGCAGTGACGCTTTCTATCCGCTTTATTTTTGTGAAGTCACCTCATTTTTGTCATCCTCTTCTAAACTGAGAGGTTTTCTGCAACTCAGTCTCATTCATATTTCAGATCCTGGACTCGAGCAGCATCCTCAAAGTTTTTGATGGTGTGAGATGGACAGTTAGGACAGAGTTCTCTGGTCCAACTCATTTGCAACTGAGTAGAGATCCTTACCTGGCTTCGTAATTTATGTTGGTCAGCTGGAGGACTTCCAGCCAGAGGGACACCAATATGCTCCACCTTTGGTCCTCCTTGTGAAGTAACAAGAAGAAAGCCCTGGGATGGCCCTGGCAGACAAACTAGCCACCCACCTTCTGGCTTCTCATGGTTTCCTAATGCCCAGACCCTCATAGCCGGCCAAGTTTTAAGAGTTTTGAACTGAGAACACTTAAAGCACAGCTGGTTGTTGGTACTATGCCTGATGTGTCCCCCAGCTTCTAGGGAATAAATATTACAACATAGTAGTTTAAATAAAATTAGTTATTTGTTATTAATTGCCTGAGGCTGTGCCAAGTGTACCTGTTTTCTGAGCCCATCAGCTAAAGTTTCCTTGCCTTGGCATATACTCAGATAGTGGACCCCCAGGGCTGCCAAGGTGGGCAGATGTCGGGGTGTGTGTGTGTGTGTGTGTGTGTGTTAAACTCTTAGTGAGGCTTAAACCACAAAATCCAAGAAGTGGGAAGATTGGATCCCCTCACTGCTGTGCAATTAGAACGTGTGTGTGTGTATATGTGGTTTATTGCATTATAAATATCATAGTCAAATTATATAGAATTTTTTTTTAAGTCATCACTCCTTGCCCAAGCAGAAAATGGAGAAAGTCCTGGGACATCTGTCACGGTCATGCAGCAGTTCCAGGGACAAGTGGCGCAGCATCAGCAGTCCCGTGCTTGTTGGTCCCTAGGGACCTGGGCACGCAGACGGGGCAGGGTTTCATTGCTAGGCTGCTGAGGAAATATTGCAGCAGTGAATTTTCTGTATGCATATGGACATTTCATTTAATCAGACTCTCCTGCAAAGCGTGGCAGATTGGGGGAAGAGAAGGGGGCAGCGTGTTCCATTTTCTTATAAAAATAAAAATGCAGAAGCAGCCATCAGATGAAGCTATTTGGGTCCTGCTGCTGCAAACAAAATAAGACATGGAAAGAATTCTGAAGACTTGGATCTAGCTGCAAAGTAGTTCCCATGAAATACCCTGAAAGAAGTGAACATTTTTGTTAGTGTTATGGTACTGTAAGGTTTTTATGGTGAAAAGCTAAACAATTTTTTATGGTAGTCAAAAATCTGTTTAAAAGTCATTGACAGTGGAATATATATGTTTACCTTTTGGTTTGTTAGTGCTCTCTGTTTTGTAAGTGAAGGAAAAAATCTCAAAGTAATTTTCCTGGCTGCATGTTAGTTGATGAACTTTTTCTTTAGACATTTTAAAATGAAAATTTTGGCCACTTTTTTTTTATATAGATGAATTATCGAAAAGATCAAAATTAAAAATAGTACCATGGGAACTATTTGGTTTTAGCCTCAAAAGGAGCAGAAAAAATATCACACTTGTTTAAAATACGAAATGGATCTCACAAAGATAAGAAGCAAAATTGATGCTTTACCAGGGCTCCAGCCAACCTACGAGAGGTGTGGGTGAGGAAAGGCAGAATTGAATGCTGGGATGAGAGAAAGCTTTTTTTTGGTGCTAAAATATTATAGTGGCCCAGGAGCAGTGGGACAAGTTGGTGACTGCTGTGGGTGGCAGTTCAGAGGAGGTGTCTCGCTGGCATCTCCGTAGGCTGCCCACACAGGTGGGGTGTCCTGGCCCTGCTCGGGGTCTGTAGCTGTCGCAGCAATACAAATAGTTGCTAATTTTACTATTTTCTGATGCTCTGAAGAAGAGTTGACTGACCTTTCCCAACCCTGTAGATGTACTTAATCTGCACAGATTAAGAATTAACATGTTGAAGTATTTTTTCCATCCCATAGAAGATTTTCAGCTTAATTTGGAAAGAAAGGGTGTGATTTTTATTGGTGTCTGAAACTAGGACAAGGGGAATGAAGCAAACAGCCTGATTCAGTGCCCCTGCTTATCCTCAGCCATTTTCTGTCATTGCTGGTAGATTATTCAGGCTGTGGTGATAGCCTGGTATGTTCTGGAGCACGGTACAAACTGCCTCTCTTTAGGTGCTCATAATTCACACTCCATTAGGATGGCGATGTAGGGAATACTTGGCAGGATGTCAGAGCTTGCCAGGCATGATGAGATTTGAGTTCATCTCGTTAAACTGCATTCTGAAGTGACAATCCAGTATTTATATATTTTTTTTCTTCTTCAGCAGCAGCATCCCCTTAGGGGGAGCAGCATGGCTTGCTCCGATCAGAGATGCTGATGTAAAAGGGCCTGTGATACCCACCCCGGCAGCTGCTCCATGCAGCACGTGCCAGGCTGTTGCAGGTGTTGGATACTCATGCAAGGTGGTGGGAAGACTTTTCTTTTTTCCCTTTGAAGCTGAACAGTGGAATTATTTTATTAATCTCAGAATTGATGCATGGCACACGAATCTTAGCACATGTCTGTAGGGATTCAGCATCTGACTAAACAGAAAATCTTCTATTTTTAAACCCATTAGGAACAACAATGCAGTGGCAAAGTTTGAAGCAGAGAAGCTAATGGGCTGGCTCTTTTCTCTGAGTATTTGAAAATAAGTAGTGGGTAAAGTGGTCAGTGCTTTGGTAGTCTCACAGGGTGCTGAGCTGAGACTCCCTCTACTACTTCTTGCCCGTAGCCATGCTAAAAACCAGTTGTTGGACTTGGGGACCTTCTTCCTAATCTCAGCAGGTGATAACATCCAGATGGGTGTTTGATGTTTTCCCTTCTTTGTTTTCAGCCCCAAACCGACATACCTCATCCTTTCTTGGGGCAGATCTTCATGGAGAAGAAAGCAAGAATCAACTCTTTAGTTTTGACCTTAGAAGTGAAGTTAGTGGCTGTGGAAAATGAAGGGGCTTGCAAGTCTGTGTCTGAGCCAAGGATAGAGCAAGCAGGTTTGGCATAAGCCACTGCGGAGCTCAGGGCCTGTCTCCTTTGCAAACAGTCAGGTCCTGTCCTGTCCAGCCAGGCACCCCTGGTACCCCTGGATGCTGTCTGCAGGGTTCATCCCCCTCATCTCTGCTTCTGCATGATCTATAACGCCTGTCAGATGGGGATTTCTCTGTTTCGTTGCTGGACTTGTCAATTCTTCATGCTTCATAAGTGCTGGTTTGTACCTGGGCTTCATTTTGGAGCAAAGCAGATAATGCACTTGCTGAGGAACCCAGGTGTGAAGCCAGAGAGCAGAGTCTGCCCAGGTCGATACCCTGCAGCATGTGTGGATGCAAATCGATGCATACTGCTTGGCTTGGGTAAGAAAAGCAACAGAAATGCAGTCTGTTCACTCAAGCTTGGACTAATCTTTCCTCGAAATATAAAATGTTATCTTTTCCAGAGCTTTGCAATAGGAACAACTGAAAGGAGGCATCCAACAGATTTCCCTTCTGGATTTTCCTCTTGCATCCCAAGGTGAAGTTTGGGAAGGGAAAAAAGCGAACCAGGTTGTTTAGCTGGACCTTTGGTGTGTATTGGGTGGCCGGTATTGGTGCTGTGTGGCCATGTGCTTTGGGTACCAATGTGTTCTGTGTTTGGAAGCAGATGGTTAATTTAGGAACAAAGCTGATCCAGTTGAAATTCAGTCAATTCCTAGTCTCGGGGGTTAAATCAATATAAATTAATTCTGAAGTCTGGGAGTGTCCATAGCACATGCATCATGCTGGTTTCTTTTTGTGTTGGCAGCATCCAGCAAACTGAGCGAACATGGAGGAAAAAATTGAAAACAAAAAGGAAAAGAGAAGGAAGGTACCAAGTGCCTGGGTGGGGGAAGGGAAGCGATGGGAGAGGAGGGAGCGTAAGGATAACAATGAAAGGGGCGCACTCTGTCCCTTGGAAGCATCAGCTCAATAAACATCTATCGTAGGATCGTGACCTTGTGATGAGCTATTGCACAACTCACATTGATTTTTAAAGTCTTGATGGGCTCAGAGTGTGGAGAGACCTGTCAGTAGCAGAGAGGAAGGGCCTCAAAGAGCGGTGTGTTGGACTGATGTAGAAGAGGATATAAGAAGTGGTGGCTCTTCCTTTGGGGGAGAGAAGGGGACAATGCTGCACTTAACTTTCCCCACCCCCGAGGTTTAAGGTAAATACGATTCTCAGTGGTATCATCCCTGAGAAGAGCTGCCTCTTGATGCGATTGACAGCTGAAAATGTATTTAAGGAAGAGAACTCTCCAAAGAACGCTCTGTGCTGTGCAGGGCACCCGCATGGTCACCTTACTCCTTTTCATCCATTACTGGGTTGTCTGGAGGGAACTTTTGCTTAGTTGATCTGATGTCACTCACAGACAGAATAAGGGGAAACATGATAATGAGATCCAATTAATAAAGAACAAAATGACGGAATATAATTAATATCAGTCAAGAAAGATTCAGGGAAAATGGGTCTTGTCAGACTTTTTTTCTCCAAGTTTTAGTAGGAGCAAGTATCTGGGTAAATGTGATAAGTGTGTAAGGGTTTTGTCCTAGAACAATATGACCCTAAAAAATGTGATAAACAGATTAAAAACTTACTTCACATTTCAAAAAGCAGTTGTCAAGGAAAAACCTCAAAGGCAGGAGGCTCTTTGAAGGCCTGGCACTATTAAGCGCTTTCATTTGATTTGGAGCAAGCTTGAGTTTAAACCTCACTAAATTCACAGGTGATAATGCACATTGGAAGGATAGTAAAGAGTATTGGAGTTGTATAGAGCTGTCTGGAGTTTTTACTGTCTTCAAATGAAATGTTTTTTTCTTACTTATTTCTTAATATAATGTTCCAAAAGATTGTACTGGCAGGACAGGCAGGGACTGCACTGAGTCCAGACAGGGTGTGATGCTATACCAGAAGCTTGCTGTGGCCTTGGGAGATGCAAGCAGAAGCAGTGAGGATGAGAGCACAAGCTGGTTTTTACCTCTGTACATGTTTTTGCACTAAAACGCAGTCTCCAGTTCTGCTGTGCGTGTTCTCAAAAGGGCATTCTAAACCTGGGGAGGTCATTAAAAAGATTCAAGGGCATGAGAAAGAAATGTCAGCATGAAAAACGTAGAGTTTGGTCTGTTTAACTTGTCAAAAAAGATTGAGATGACGACTTGATTACGCCGCAGAAGAGTCTTTATAGCGAGAACACAAAGCAGCCTTAGTAGTAGAGAAGAGCATTAAAAAAACTGCTTGGTGAAAGCTGAAACCAGACTAACTTAAGGCACATCTCTAAATGTCAGGTAGTGAAATAAACTGCACAGGCAAATGGCAGATTTTTCATCTCTCGATACCTTCCAGAGTGGGTAGCTTTTTAGGAGATATTCTTTAGCCAAACATAAATTGTTTGGCTGAACAGAGCAAAATCTAAGCGCCTGTCAACACAGAGAACTTGGCAATGTGTCTGCTGGTCCCTTCTGGTTCTTGGCACCTGTGAGGTGCTGTGTATCTTCATCCTGGAGATTTGAGCAAAAAATTTCTTCTTCCCAAGGTCATCCTGAAGCAGAATCTGCTCTTCAGATGCGCGTTGCACTGCAGGCTTGACTGGCTGCTTAACCTTTGTCGTTTACTGCTTAACTGGAAAAGGTGCAGGGAATAAATCTGGTGACACTGCAGAAAGCGTCGATACTACTCTTACTTGTTCCAGATACCGCTAACGATTAAATTTAGACAAACGGTTTTGACAGGCAACACCCAGATAGACATGTGTCATTTACCTCCTTGCTTTGCAATTGTGTTGAAGCATAAGATTTCAGGCAAGAGCGGAGACACAACCCCTGTGCCGTGCTCCACGGTGACCAGAGAAGGTTGCCAGTAGGTGACTATTGCTTGTGAAATGTTTTTGGTCCACAGACAAGCAGTGCAGCTTTGTCCATATTTATTTCCTTTCTGTGCTGACCCTTTCCAGGTGTGCTGCTCCTGATCTGCCTTTCTCTCCCAACTGAGGGGGTTAAAACATTGTATTTTTATTACATGCTGACTGTGGGTGAAGTTTGACTTGCAGGGTTTATTGGGTAGTTTAGGAACCTATATCCCATTTCTGATGGCATCTCTGGTGCTGATGCTTATCTCTTATCCTATTTTAGTCTTGATTCTGGTTGCAGTGGTGTGGGAGCTTGCCTTTCTGGCCAGATATGTTACTCCCCTTCTGTTCAAGTGAAACTCCTAGAAAAAAAAAGAGACTGGGAAAAGGCTGGAGAAACCTTTTACCAGAATAACGGGAGATGGTTTGTGAGAGCAAGAGTCGCTGTGCATCTCTGTCTGGAAGAGGAGGGAGGAATGAAAGATTATTGTCATCTATTCCTGTTGTCTTGTTTTCCAGAGTTTGTCTGGTACATTTTTTTTTCTTATTTATTTATTTTTAAATAAGAATATCCATGTGTCATAGCTGTAACAGCGATCAGGAATACTAGAAGGCCACCCACTCACAGAAAGCCAGCAGTGCAGAGCTGTTGCGTTGTGGTGCTACAGCTGAACTTGTCCCGTGCCAGCCGAATTGTCTGCATAATTGGGCAACAGGGTGTTTTTAATTTCTTTCCTGCGTTTCTCATTTGCTGCTTTGCCTGTGGTTGCCTACCCCAAAGCTCTTGTAGAACTAACTTGAAAGGCACCAGAAGGATGAATATTCTGAGAGCGCACACGTGAAGGGGAGATGGGCATCGGTGGGTGTAGGTGACTAAAAGATTGTTTGTGGAGGTGAATGCGAGACAAATTAAATGGACCATTAAGTCTGCCTACAAGGATGTGGGATGCTCTCAAAGGAACCTACAAAGGCCATCAGAGGATCCAACAAGCTGTATGAGGCTTGCAGATGTTCTGCAGTGGTCAGGAGAGTAGGTGAGGCCATTTCACAAGGCTTTGTTTTCGTTGATGCCTATGTTCTTATTCTTGCCTGAAGGTTTGGATTTTGAAGGCCCATTAAAAATGTGTTTTACGTTTGTGTAACTTACTGATTTATACAATGTACTTCATATGTTGCTCTAGGCACACAAACAATACAAACTGTGGTTAGTGTTGACCAGGAACATGCATATTCTGTCCTCTTAGCCCATAGGGACATGCTGCACCATATGTGGGGACAGCAGTTGGTACAGAGCCCTGGAGCCAACATGTTTACCCACTTGGAAACCTCACGATACCAGAGGAAAAGGGACTGTATAGCTGTACTTAAGGAAAATTTTTCTTTGCATTTCAGTGTAGGTATAATTTGAGAAGTAGGATAGGAGGAAGCATTTCTGATATCTTACTGTTTTGGTTTTGTTTTGTTTTTTTTTTAAAGTGCCTGTTCACACCAAGATCTAAATAAAAGTAATTTGGGTCAAGCAGCTTGCTACACAAAACAACTAACAACATTTTGCATATTTTATACAGGTTATTACAGATATCCTTATATTCCCAAAGTAGCTGGGAAAGACCTGTTTAATATTTGGTGATCCTGAGTTCTCTAGGCTCAGTAGCTGGGTCATTTCTTCTCCAGGGGTGGTACTCAAAAAGCTGGTGGTTTTCTGAGGGCACTGCGGGTCAGAGGTTTGTTGCCTGAATCAGGTTAACAGGCGAGCATCTTTAAAGGATTTAGATAATTCTGCTTTGTTCAGAAAACTTGTAGCAGATGTGTTTCAGGATGAGTGCTGTATGTGGGATGAAATCTGGAGCTTCCTAGCACCAGCTAAAGCAATTAATGGTAATGGTATTCATTACATATTCATTACATAACATGGTTTGTTCTGAGAAACAGACTGCTAGAGATGGAAGATGAAAATAGCAGCTGTTAATTTCAGAGGGCTGAGCCTCTGAAGACTGCACCCCGGGGGAACCAGAACCTATTAATTCCCTTTGCGCTGTGGCTGAGGGCATGTACGAAGGGGAATAGTCCTCTCCAGGGTTTTCCACTGCTAGTGCCTTTCCAGGGGCCACCAGGGAATGTTTGGGCCGTACTCAACTATTCCCCTGTGGTCCATCAGGAAGGCCTGCTGCCTTCACAGCACTTCTGGTGCCACCTGACCTCTTCCTCCACTCTGCTGCCTTGGTGCTTACCTGTGGCTTTTGGCTGCTCCACACAGTCTGAGGCAGCAACATGGGATTTGGGAAACGTTTTGAGGCATGGTCAGGCTGTGTGCCTCGGCTCTGCCTGTGGTCACTGCTGCTGTGTTCCCAAACTGGTAGCTCCCTATATAGCCAGCTTGTGTGCCTGCATGCACCTGTACGCGATGCATAATTAATTGGTACAAATGGTTGGAGTAGGTAGGGTGGTGTGTATGTTTTGAGTATCTGCTGGGCCCTGGCTTGCTGGAGCACTGAGTTTGTTCCAAAGTTGACTGGGAGCTGCTGATGAAGTAGGGCTGAGTAACTGAATGCTGCGTGAGAACCAAGTGCTGCCTGGCTACCAGATGCCAGGCTGACCTTCTGAAAGACCTTCTCTGCTTCTCCTGGACTCTGTCATTGTGAAAGGTGCTGGGAACAATAGCTGACTACCATTTTTTCCCCCCTTTTGTTCCTAGATGGGGATGGTCGGAGACTCAAAGGAGCCATCCAAAGGAGCACAGAAACTGGGCTGGCGGTTGAAATGCCCAGCCGGACCGTCCGTCAGGCCAGCCATGAGTCCATTGAGGACAGCATGAACAGCTATGGATCAGAGGGAAAGTAAGTTGCTGAAAGGGAGCTGAGTAATCACTTGTGGGATGCGCTGTTCTTCATGTACCTATTAATTTCCCTCCAGCATGATAGATGATGTGTTTTTCTGACTTGCCTATGCTGCAGGTGTACTGCCCATTCAATTAGAGCAGTTCTCTCTGCCTGCATAGCTGGGACATACTTTAGCTGTTTATATACTTGTTTTAGTGTCCTCATTATTCTGAGCTGAAGCAGATCCCCATTACTTTTAACCACTTTGCCTTTAGAAGAATAATTCAGGGTGAGTAGCTGAGGCTCGTTACTGGTAATAAATTATAAGCCAGTACTTTTTAATGTTGCACAATATTTGTTCACCTCCCCTGTTTCAGAACAGCCCTTTGGTTTGGGGGTAAGTGCTAAGGTGATAAAAAGGATGCAAGTATAAAAATAATCATTCTCATGCCAAAACACATACTTAGAAGCATGCATATACTTTTGGTAATGAATTTTCTTTTGTTTCGTCTGAGTTAAGTGTCCTAAAAAAATGTGTTTTAGAAAAGGCTTTTGACCCCAAGGAAAATTACAACACGCTTTATTGCATTTAGGCTTTATACCAAAATGCAAGGCAGGGGATCCTTAGGCCGGAACTTTGGGGGCCGACTTGTCTCCAGTTCTGGTTTTTCTGTTTCCACTATTTGAAGCCATATATGGAGATTATAATAATTTTATTAAGATGACTATTCATGGGAATGTTTGGAGGTGAAAAACCCCCAGTATTTAAAAAAGGAGGTAATATATACCATCAGATTCCGTGCTTCTAGGTGTGAGGTGAAAATGTTTGTATACCTAAAATGTTCTCTGTTTTAGCCAGGCACCACACTTGGCATCGCTCTGTACACTCTCTCTAGTCCTACGTGATATTCCAAGTACAATGTACTGCTAAAATGCTGGGATAGTCCAAAAACGCTCTCAATTAATGTGATTCTGGTGTTAAATAAGTAACAGGCTGTAAATTAAGAGAGACTTTCTTTAGCGTTAGAAGTAGGCTAATCCTGGAAAGGCATCATAGATCTGTGCTCAAGGTTGGAAATAGTAATGAAGCACAGGCTGCGATAGCAATCTTGTCACTCCAAAGCTGTGATGTACCTTTATCTCTTCTGTGAGCTGCTGTCTCCAGGGAAATATTCCTGCTACACCAGCACAGTCCTGTGGCTTGGAGTTCTGTCTCTGCTACGAGACGCAGAGGATTAGTGATTAGGTTCAGTCCCTTGGCAATGTGGGGTAAAAATCTGCTTTCATGCAGAGTAGAATTCTTTCCTTTTTATATTTGCATAGCTTACCCTCCTGGGAAGGGATATAATTCTCCGAAAGGTCTGTGTCCTATCATTACATATGCTGGCTTGCTTTGATTGGGCTTTCCTGGAGAGAGAATATTTCTGCCAACAGAATATTGCACCCATACAAGTACTGTTTTACCCTGAAGGCCAGCAGCATGTAGCTATCAGCTCAACAAAGGAAGACAAATCCTGTCTTGCAATCCAAATTGTCTATATTAGAACAAGTCTTAACATTTGGTATTCCAATCTTGAACGCTGCCAGAACATCCTTGCCAGCCCCTCTGCCAGGGATGGGGCGGTTTCTCCTCTTACTTCTCTGAAAAGCGTGATTAAGTGGTTCCTGGATGCTTTGTTCTTAGGTGGGATAATTGATGTCTTCTGGAAAGCCAGTGGGAATTGCAGCTATCTGTCTGAGCCACAATTGATAAGCAAACAGGGCGAAGAGTACAAAGAGCTAAGAGGGCTCTATTCTCTTGAAACATGGTGAGAGAGGAGTTTCTCTGCGCTCTACTCCTGCAGCAAAGAAAGGAATTGTTGGGGGAATAGCTTTGAGGGACAGAAATGTATTCTCCTAAATCAGATTTCTCTTGACCTCTCTCATTTGCTGTAGCTGTGTTCCCGGGGAGGCAAAATGAAGATCCATATGACTGTGTTAGCTGTGGCAAGTTTATTTTCTTTTTTAATGCTAGATTTCTGACTGATGCAGATACTCCTAGGTCAGAGACAGTTTTCACCAGTAACTGCCAAAACCCTGGTTTTCAGCAAGATGAGGTTGCCCTAGTTCTCCCTACCCATGCATCTCTTTGGTACGTTCACACAGGGAAGAAAATGGATTCAAAGCCTCATCTTCCAAGAGGGCTTATTTCTCAACTTCTGTATGTTTTTATAAACCTTTTCAATTTAAGAACTAAAAGGACAACTTCCAAAGGCGGCACACTGAAACGATCAAAGATTTGGTGAAACTTTGTTGCAGAAGGCCTAAACACCTGCTCTCAGACATACAGAGGTGCTTTTGAGAAGTGATGCCATTTGACTGCTTTCATGTTGGTGGCAGCGAGCTACAACTGCTCTGTGCCAGCGCAAAGTATCGCGAAGAATTTTCTGTAGTGTGTGATTTTGAGCAATGCTGCTTTTTCTCTGAGTACCAGAGTGCATGAAATCCACTTTTTTTTTTTTTTTATGGAGACGCTTACTACAGGATGTACTTGCCCTCAGATATGTTAGGCCCTCCTTCAACAAAATATTCCCTTTAGGGTTTTACCTAAAGATGAAGTATACTGAAGATTAGCTGTTCTTTAAATTCCAGCTCCTGGAGTTTAAGCTCATACAGCATGCCAGTAAATGCTGACAGTATCAACACGCTGCTTCATGTAGTTTTTTGCCATATGAAAAGTCCCCCAGCCATATTACTCAGCTTTTATACTGCACAGTGGTTGTGCACTCGTGTAGCAAATTTATATAATAAAACTCAATGTGAGACTTTATAGAAGGGAAAGACGATATTTATTCTAAACAAAACTGTTTTCAGTCACTTGTGCTTCTAGGTTTCACTCGCTTGTGCTCTCACCGCCCCTGCAGGCGCCAAGCCTTGTGCATCCAGGTGCTGTAGGCAGGCTCCGTTGTGTGCTGCAGGGAGGACCAGGGACACCATCTGTCAGGCCCTCACTGTGTCTTCTGAGTTGTTCTTCACAACAAACCGGCTCTTGGGCTAGTTTTTTGATGCTTTCTCGGGCTTGCCTGTTATTACGGTGTAATCTTTCACCTTGAGGTCTTGCTCTTTTTGATCTCTGTGGATCTTAAGCAGTGCTGCTACCTTTTTGTTCCCTTGTTTGTGGGCTCTTCGTGGCTGCAGTGTGCTTTCAGACAGGCTGTGGATGCGATATGCTCTCTAACCTTGTTGTTGGTCCTCCTGTTGTCAGAGGGCAGGTCTGCTGCTGACGGGTTGGTTGTGCTTTCTCACAAACAGATGTTTCCATTCATAATTCACCCAGACCAGTCTTAGCACTGGTTACAAATCTCTACAGCAGTATTTTCTTCTATGTATGTACTTTAAAAGCTGCATGAGAGGACAGTTACCCACTGTAGCAAGTGCCTACCAGGTAGTCCCAGGACACCCAAGATTAGTGCAAGGATAAAATTCTGGATATTGCAATAACTCACAAACAAACTCCAGAGATTCAACAGAGATCTCCAGCTCCATCCTGGCTCTTGCACAACATACATCTTGTTTTGGCTGAGTTTTGCTGCAGCTGCACGAGACAGTGTACAACATTCAGAAAGCAATAGATTCTGGACTTGTGTGTAACTTGTTCCTGCCAATGACTTTTCTTTCTGAAAACGCAGCAGAAAGACAAAAATGGACCTGGAACAAAAGACCGTTAACTGCCATAGTCCCTAGTAAGTGGTACTCGCCAGGTTTTTTGTTCTTGCTGGCTACTGCTGAGATGGTTAAGTTACGGAGAGCGAATGTGATCTTACCTTAGAAAAGCACAGCAAGTAATGACTAGCGAAGACTTAGAGGATGGTTCTTGTATTAGCTGAGACTATGCTGCCTGTCCAGCAAGGAAGCATCTTGTTAGCCTTATCATCTCTCTTTCCCCACTGTGAGGGCAGCACCAGCCCGAGCCCTGCCTGAAGCCACCGCTGTGTCACAAGGGCTGGAGGCAGAATGCAGCCTGGCACATGTGCCGCCAGCACGGGCACCTCGCACCTCTCGGCTTTGTGCTGCCTCGTGCTGTTTCTACAAGTTTCTACCAGTTCTCTCATCTGTGCTGATGTGAACCAGTGCTGGGAAGGAGCTTGGGCTGGGAGAGCTGCCTGCCCTTCTCTGCTTTACTGTGGAGCGATAGCTAAAAGGAAGCTGGAGAAAATACTGTCTTGGCTTGTGACCGTATGGCCACGTAAAAATTCAATTTTCTTCACCAAAAATTGTCCTTCATTTGAATTACTCAAATCATCATTTAAGAGTTACCAAAAGACTTGATTCCTAAATGCACCTTGGTATCCAAAGCCAGAGGACTTTTAGACTCTTTCATAGAAAATTATCTTTAGGGCTTTCATTTTATTTGAGTCCTTTTAAAAAAATGTAATGAAATGTGTTGTTAGTACACTTCAGGCTATAAGAAATAAAGGCCTTTTGAGATGGAAACTGGGAAAGGCACAGAGATTGTTTCTGTAATAGATCAAGAAATCAGTCAGCCTGTTCATCTACAGCACATGTTAAACCTGTTAAGCTTGACCAGGGTGACTTGGAAGGGATGTGACCTTGAGAGCTGCAGTTACAGCAGTAAATACAGTGAATCCCACCTTCGGCAACCTCTTGGGAACAGGCAAAATTGCTCTCTGAAGGCAGGTAGCTATCTTTTATTCAGCGCATCTGAGATGACTAGCGATTGCTAAAAATGGAGTTAGCCTGGTAAGTTGGGGAAGGGAATGGAGGAGGTCTTTGTACGAAATGCACTGCGTGGTTTTTATAGCACCATTTAGGTGGCAGGATTCATACAGCAGAAGGAATCGGATACGCGAGTAGAGCACAGTGTGTTACAGCACATAAGATGGCACATCAGAGTGCTAAAAACATTGCAGAAAGTGGAGTGGCCAGGAGAGAAGCTGAGCTTGTTGAGAGACAGAAATGGGGATATTGCCTGGCAGAGGAGAGGTGTGGGGTTACCTTGGGTTTGGGTCCTGCAGGGATAGATGCTCATAGAAAACCTTTCCAGCCAATGTGAAGGCTCCTGCAGCATTCACATCAACTTTGACAGGGTAAGGGGCTGTGTGCCCAGTCCCCTGACTATGTAGTCAGGTGTGTGTTGTATTAGTAATTCCTCATGTGCACCATAAATACTTTAAAGATGGGGGCAATGGTTGTTAAATTAACCAGTTCTGCCTTCCTCCTTAGCTGACAGATACCTACTTGGCTTCTGTGTGTAAGATGCGATTTAAAAGACCTTAACATGCAATATGGATGAGCGTGATTGTTACTGCTGCCTGAAATTGGAATTCTGATGGGTTTTTTTATGCTCAAATAAAATAACTGTCAAATATGTTATCAATCTCAGAGGAGACTTCCCCCCTCCCCCTTTCTTCTGGATGAAGAAAGTATGTGTTGCTGTCCCTGTTTTTTTAAAGATAGAGCTGGAGAACTTAGGTAGGTGTTAGATGCAGACATACAGCAAATTTATTAGTTCAGCTGTGCAAGTCAAACTGTTCAGTTGCATGGCTGTGTGTAGGCAACTTGCTTGTTAACTGCAACTTTCTGTCATAAGTGGACTAAAAAAGAAAAAGTCGTCTTTTAGGAAATATTTACAAGAACAGAACAATAATTTCTGAGCCCTGAGCCCAAACACACCTCATGTACACACCGGACGCGGTGGAGCACCTCTTTAAAAGCGTATTGCTTCTAAAGACTTGATAGCAAATAGGCGGCTGTGTGGATAGTGTGAATAAATCCATGAAAAGCACAAGACAAAATGTTATCTTCTGAAAATAGCTGTTCTCTGGGTGTGCTGGGGGGTGGCTGCGTGGAAGCTGCCTGGCTTCACCAGCACCCACCTGGCTGAACCCACAGCGGTGGAGCAGCGCGGCTCGGCAGAGGGCAAGATGTGCAGGTGTAATAGGGCGGCAGGAATGGGGATTTGGTCCAAGGGGGAGGACAAAGTCTTCTCGAAATACCCCTCCCCTTGACAGAGCTCTTCAATAAAAGGGTGTTACACCCCGCCTGTGAAGGGAGCAGGAGGTGAATACCTCACCCTACATTTCTTCTGCACAGATATAGCAGGCAGTGTGTGGCCGTTACAGATTGGTACAGTCGAGACCAGTCCCAAAGTCTTGTAAGATAGAATTGAGAAGTACTGTAGCAAGGGCAAAAGAAAGGGAACATGCTGGTCTGTGCTTTGAACTGGTAATACTTGAATTGTGTTTGAGGTCTGATGTGCAAAGAGGAAGGGCTGGGGAAAGATGTGGAAGGAAAAAGTAAAGCAAAGCACAGGAATAAATTATCTAAGGAGGGTTTTTAAGAATAGGTTAGGCAGTTGTCATGAATGATGTAAATAAGACTGCTTTGGCCTTGGGACCTGGGTGTGAACCGAGTTACCTGTGGAGATGGGTTCTTACCGTATTTTCTGTAAGTTTTGCAAGGTTTTGACAAGCCGATTCTGCAGATGCTTGCAACAGCATAATGGTATACCTGGCATACAGAGTCCCAGAAGCAATTTAAAAATAGATTTAGAAAAGAGGTCAGATAAACTCCGCATGGACAGGAAAAGAAATTAATGAAACATTTTCCCTAAATGTGTCTGTGCTGTCACACACTCTGCATGCTAATGCGCCGCAGACGTTGGGAGGGGGTGTGGAAGAGGCTGAGCAGAGCCACATATGCGGTATGAGAGGGATCGGCACAGGTGCTCTGAATTTTCTTTATACCATTTCATATTGAAATCAGCACTGTCCATCTAAGCATTCAGATCTTGGGCAGTTTACAAGGAAACATTGAAAAGCTAGTTCTCCGTCCTAATACGTGTGAAGAGCAGCAGCCTTGCTGTGAGGGAACCGGCTGCGTGATGCTTTGCACGTGGAGAGGAAGGGCACAGATCTTTGCAAGAGGTGCGTCAGGGAGTGCTGCTAGCTTGAAAGAGTAGGGAAGCAAGCAGCTGGCAAAGAGCCTGTAAGCCACTCTTAAATTACACCACAGAGGACAGAGTTCATATGCCCTGACCTATAGCGTGCAACGCAGGAGCACAGTCTTCAGAGACTGCTGCACAGATTTCCTAAATAATCAGGATTATGAATGTTGTGTTTAAAAGAAGAACATCTAGGCAATCTCAGCCCCAGTTTAAGGGCAGGGTTCCTAAGACTGAGCGAACACGCAGTTTTATTCTGCAAAAGAAAGAAATCGTTGATGCTGTCACATGAAGTCAGGAATGGTAATGAGGACCATGTTCTGCCTGGGGATTCATCCGGGCAGCGCTGGCAGCTGCGGGCCGGGCTGAGGGCTCTGCCTGCCAGCTGCAGCCTCGCAGCCCCGGCTCTGCGTGGGCTTGTCTCCCTCTCGCGGGTGTCCAAACGACTGCAGAAGAGCCGCTGTCCCCCGCTCTCCCGAGGTGTGCCCATGCTGCCATGCCTTCTGCAGCGCGTGGAGGCCTCTCTGCTGGCTGGCTGCAGTGCCAGGGACGGCTTGGGCTGACAAATGGGTGTTTTATCCATGTGTCTGAAATGGGGTTTGCAGCCTGTGTTGAGCCTTGGGGTGGAGCGCCTGTGCAAACGAAACTACTGTTCCTAGGGGGTTCTGCTGGTGCTGCTCCACACTGGTGAGCTCGGAGAGCCCGGGGTCGATAGTACCCAGTGTCATCCTGCTGCTGCCTCCTTACCTACAGCCCAGGGCAGTGGTCTGCAGGTCTGCTGGCAGAATGTCCTTCATTTGTCCTTGATGCCCTGGAGGTGTCACTGACCTCTCCGTGCCTTCAAGTCAGTAATGGAGTCGCATTCGACTTGCAACGAATCCCGCAGCAAACCCCATAATCTTTAACTTCATTAAAATCATTCTCATTCAGCTGTGGCAAAGCAGAGCCCATGAATCATGATTAGCAAAAGCAGAGGGCCAGAGAAGAGATAATTAATTTCTTTTTCCTGTTCAAAAGGCTGTGCTGCCCTCACTCAGCGGAGGATTTGTGCCCTTTAGACAAAAGGATGACAAGTGTCACCTGTTAATCCTCCCTGTGTGTGGCTGTTTGTCAGCACAAGATGGCCCTGCTGCAGCCTCGCTCCCCGGGGCCCTGCTGGTTATGACAGTTGCTGTTTGCAAGTCAGCTGCAAAATGCCCCCTCTTTATTCCTCCAGCTATTTTTAGCAGTTTTTTTCAGATTGCAATTAAAAAAAAAAACAAAAAACCACAAACATATCTGGTATTTGTGATAACCAGGTTGTAGCGATTTCTCCCCTTAAGGGAGAGGCATGTTCGATGATGAGAGGGGAAGGGCTTTCCAGAGTCACTCCAGTGTGTATGAAATCCATCTGCTGGCTGTCTCCCAGGGTGGAGCTGCCACCGTCACCTGCAGCAGATCCCTTCGGGAGCATGTCTCCCTGCCAGCACATCTAGCGTGTGGTGGTTCAGCTGGAGGACTGGCTGCTGAATCAAGGGTAGGTGAGAAACGGCTCAGTTTCTTCAGAGGTCAGGCAGGAAAAGTCTGCTGAGCATGCAGAGTGGCAGGGGAGGACTCTTGGGAGCACCAGGGTTGCAATTAAAGAGCTGGAAGAAGTCACAGTGGTCCCTGGAGCTCTTTTCCTCCCTGCTTCAGCTGCAGGAAAAGCAAGCAAGTGAATGGGTAAGGTCTATCCCATTGATCTCAGAATCACACTGTACGCAGCCCCCTCACCTCGGCATCCCAGCTCCTCTCTGAGCACTTGACAGACAGAGCTCACTGAGCTGTATTTGAGCATCCTAAATTTAGCCGATGCAGCTAAATGGTTCCTGCTGTTTTTAATTCACATTCGTACTAAATTTCTGCAGTTTTATTTTCCCCTTCCCTCTCCTCTCAAGGGAGAAGCAATGACTTTCTTGGAGGTAGCTTATGATTTTTCCAGACAGAAATTGTTTCCATTCCAGGGTTATTGGCAATATCCAAATATATGTCCAGGAATCGGTCAAAGCCAAGGAGCCTGATTTAGAGCTGCTGCTTCTAATGTCTAATAAAGCAGCACTGCAAAAGGTCAACCTCTGTGCAACATAGCAGCCAGTCCCACCAGCTAATGGCATAATCTATTAAAGAATTAATTCCCTACGTCTTCGCTTTCCAGTCAAATATAACAACGGGGAACATTAACTGTCTAACCTAATATTGAGTTTCATACAGTGCTAGTAAACCTATTAACTGAGGCTGTTAGCCAAACTGCCGGAGTCTTGACCTTGGCCTGAGTGTTTAAGCGGGCTTTTGGCATTCCTTTTGAGATCAGCCTCGGTGCTACAAAGCAGCAGCAGATTCACTCCAGCAGCAGCTTGACTGCTCTCCTTGCGAGGGTCCGCGCTTGCGGCACAGCCCTGGTGTCCCTGCAGCACCGTCCTGCCCTCCTGCTGTCATTTGTGCTGAGGAGCATTCATTCTTTCAAGGTCATCCCAAGTGCTTGGACTTGTGAATCTGTGTGGAGATGACAGCAATGTTTAGCTTTGCTGCAGACACTTCTAGTTGCCATTCATTTACCTTTAGCCCAACAGCCCTTGTTCTTGTGCTTTTTAATGCTGTTCTTCGTGCTCTCCTGCTGTTTTGCTTTGGATCGTTGATGTAGGCTGCAGCATCGGCTGCTCCATTAGCAGGTGCTTTTATTTTCTCCTGAGCTGCCCTAGCTGCTGGGCAGAGCCTTTGCTAGCAGCGTTGTCCAAAGGAGGGGTAAGGAGGTGTGTGAGAGCACGGGGTGGTTTCTCTCCACGCACGGATCAGATACTTTGCATCAGCCTTTGACATGACTGTCTGCCCAGCAGGTAAGAGGAAATGGTTTCCTGGACAGGGTTTTTTGGAGTATTTTGAGCCCTCAGGGGCCAGAAGGGTCTCACTCTTCTGTCCTGCAGCAAGCAGAGTTCTGCGAGTGGTCTTCTCCCAGCTTTGTGTCCCAATGCAGTAATGTGGCTGGACTTCACCCCGGAGAGGGATTGCTGCAAGACCTGCTTCTGGGTGTGCTGTGAGCTCTCGCAGCGCTAGGCTTTGCTCCGTCCTGGATTTCCCCTCTGCTTTCCTGGTCCTCAGCGTCTTTTAATGAGCCTAAGCATCTGTTTTGCGCACAGCAGTGAACATTCCCCTGAACAGTTGTGAGTTGCCTTGCCAGCTTGTTATTTACGTGCTTGTTCAGGTCACATACTCCCCAGGGTAGGAGTGAGACCCAAGCTTGGCCCATTTATCTTCCACGAGTTGAGGAAAATAAAGAAAACATTTACCTTCTGACTGATGGTCCATTATGTCTTTCTCTGTCAGGTCTCCTTTTGCTTGAACTATTTTGGGTTCTGTAAGCACTACTTTTCATCCTTTTTTGACTCTGTGGGCAGCTCAAAATGCCTGAGCCAGCAGGCTCAAGGAGTCTCGCTGGTCCTTGTGTGCACCAGGACTCAGTTCTTCCCTCCTTGTATGGGCAAATCATGAGCCTGATAAAGCCTGTCTGGCTCCGGGCTCCCCTGCTCTCCCCATCACACGTCCCTGTCCCTGTAGATTTACCAGTCCTGGGGACATCACTCTGTCTGTGCGCAGTCTATCAGCAGGAGCCTGGCTACAAATCCAGCATCTCTGCCCTGGTCCTGTGCTCAGGGTGCTGCTCCCCAGAGAGGGCTGCCCCAGCAGGCACCCGCTGGGTGGTGGGGCAGGAGGTGCCTGTCCAGAGGGAGCAGAGTGCAGCCCGGGCTGCCTCTGTCCCCAGTGTGGATGGTGGCACTAGGGATGCACTTAGCGCCTCTGCAGAGTTCGTGATACTGAAAACCCAAGAAAAATCTTAAGCTTTCTCTGCAATTAATGCTAATTATAAACCCTGCTGTTTCTATAGTATCTCAAAATATCACATGGAGTGTTTGTGCAAACAGCGGATGCAGGGTGAAAAAACACCGAACTGCAGAAAATCCAGCCGGTGCAGAGTTCCACCCCCCCCCCCCCCGCCTGTCTTCCAGGACACCAAGACACCCTCCTCCCTTTCCACAAGGGTGACACTTGTGAAGAGCTCAAGGGCAGGTTTTTCCCTGCTGATGGCTCAGCAGCTCCCTTGTAGCAGTGATAACCAGGTTTCTCAGAGAGCCAGGTCGGTGCAGAGAGAGGGTGCGGTGCTCCGTGGAAGTGTGGCCATCTCACTTAGTGCCCCAGTCACGGTGAGCTGAGCCACCCCCTGAACCGGTCCTGAGGATATGTCCTAGTGACATGTCCTCTTAGTCTGTAGTCTCGTGCACAGCAAGATGCTGAGGGGTGTGTGCGGGCTTCCTCATCTGAATAAATAAATATTCCTGTGGGGCTGAGAGAAGGTCTGCAAATAGCTAATGAGAGCTGAAGTTAACACTTCTTTGGCTGAATAGGGTGGGTTTTTTTAAAAACACTTCTTTTTTTAATGTCTTTCAAATGTAACTGGCTTTGCAGCGGGGGATCAATGAATCTTTGTGGCTGACTCAAGTTGCGTGAGCGCCCGCGGTTCCCAGCCCACCCCGCAGGCAGGCTCCTCTGCGGCTTCACTTGCGCTGAACGTGCAGCCTCCTCACTGCAACCCTTCTAAGAAACAAATCTGGGGAAGCAGGGAGCTGTGTCATTACATGGGTAATTGTCCCCCTCCAAGGATTTTTGGAAAGGTGTAGGAGGTTCGTAACTGTGCCTGACTGACGTGCAGCAGGTTCCCTGGAGGCAGAGAGCAAAACCGGCGCGGTAGCATGGGTACCCCGGCGTAAAGCTTGTAATGTGTGTTTCATGGTTTAGCAGATGCCTGCAGGACAAACATAGGTGCCAAATGGTGGCCTCAAGCCTCCTCCTTGCCCCTCGCGGCATGTTTTTGCGCAACCTCTGAAACAGCTGCATAAATCAGGATACCACTGTATAAATCTTGGTTTGTATCAGTGTACCCCAAGGTTTGACCCTTTTGCATTGCTTCACCTGTGTCCACAGGCAGTGACCTGCATGTAGCCATGCCATAGATCAGCCTCAGGTGCCTGGTGATTAGATTTGGATGCTCGGTCCCCCCAGCAGGTTTTGTTTCACTGCAGTAACTGCAGCAGAAGTTTTGCTGGTGTTTGAGGGTATTGTCTCTTTAGCCTTGCACCAGCATTCAGGTGCTCTTCATGATTGCTTCAGGCCCAGTCACAGAAACAGGTATGAAGACCGCACAGTGGATGTGGTGGATGCTCCTGGTGTTGGGTGGTAGGAAATGGGGCCCTCTGGTCAAAAAGGAGATGCATCGCCTTGGATGTGTGTGATAAATAAATAGCAAACTGAGTCCCAAGGGGACGGATGCTAGCACCCATCATCTCACTTTTAATTACTGCTCTAGATGCTTTGCTTTGTCCCCATAAATGAAGATTGGGAAGGGACAGCTACCAAGAGACATCCCATAAACTATGCTGGGAAGATTATAACACTACCTGGAAAACGTTACAGGCTGCGTATGAGCCTGAAAAGACAGAGATTTTCCTTACAGACAATTAGTTATAGTTAAACAAGTATCAAGCAACTGGTGCCTGTAATCATTACTGTGTTGGTTGGTTTTTTTTCTGTGGGGAAAGGGATTTTTAAATGGATTCCATGTAACTAAACTGCTTGGGAATCAGTGAGTTTTGCAAAGCAAAAAGGCTTCTGTTGATGTTGTTCATTTCAAAGATATATTAACATCTGGTTCTTTAGTTACTGGGTTGCTTTAAAATGCAAATTAACAACTTGCCAAAATCAATTTCTTTTGCAGCTTGAATTTCAGTGGAGTCCATCTGGCATCAGCTGGGCAGTTCAGTGACTTCCTGGGGAGCATGGGACCCGCACAATTTGTTGGGCGTCAGACCTTGGCCACCACCTCGATGGGTAAGGAACACAAAATGTTAGGTGCCTTTAGTTTAACCTTGAACAGGCAGCTCGTACAAGCCCTAACAATGCGTCCAGCGTGTGCTGATTTACTGTTCTCCCGCTCCATTTCTCTGTTAAATCAAGTAAGCTTGGCTGAAAGGTTTTGCTGATTGCTGCAAATGCGGCGTTCATAGGAGAGCACCAGCTTTGTGCTTTTCTCTGTGAGATCTGAAAGGCACAGACGAAGTAAAACGCAGCTGAAATCTTGAAAATGCATTGCGTGCATCTTCCTGTTTTTCTTGCTCTCTAAGGCCCACTGGGCTCTGTAAAGATTTTCTTATGTCCACCGTAATTGCATTTTCCAAAGCAGCCTGCAGTTCTAGGTGCTTCAGTTTGGGAGAGATGAGAGGCTAGCTGCCGCTGAAGAGTATGAGGCTGAGTCACCAAAGCCACCACGTTAGAGGGCCGGCGGTAGAGCTTGCTTTTGAAAATGTGGGCTTGAATCACTGTAGAGCTGCTCCAGAGTAACGCAGGAGGAGATCAGGCACTCGGGACCTACAGTTTGTTATAGCTCTAGCAGGTGTGACATGAAGACCGTTTTTTTTAAAACATTTTAGTAACCCCCAGAGGTATTGTTTTGAATGTCTTCTCTTTTGATGCTTTGGTTTAGGGGATGTGGAAATTGGCTTGCAAGAGCGAAATGGGCAGCTAGAAGTGGATATCATTCAGGCTCGAGGACTGACACCAAAACCCGGCTCCAAAACTCTGCCAGGTAGTATGCTTTGACGTCCTAAAGTAATTCACCGAGCCCCAGCCTCCTGCGATGCTTGCTGATAGGAGAAATTTTAATTCTGCTTGGCTTCTGCAGGAATAAGCACCCTGTATGCAGTATTGAAAATAAGTCTGGTTGAGCAAATCTTTTCACTGTTGTAAATGCCTTCTTTAGAAATACCTGAGACGTGGTACTCTGTCTTTCCTAAAGTGAGCATGAAGATTTTTTTCATATTTGACCATATTTATTTTTTCCAGCTGCTTACATCAAAGCTTACCTGCTAGAGAATGGCGTGTGCATTGCGAAAAAGAAGACAAAAGTGGCTCGCAAATCATTAGACCCTTTGTACAATCAGGTGTTACTGTTTGCTGAGAGCCCGCAGGGCAAAGTATTACAGGTAAGATGAGCAAGTCTCAAGTCTGCCCATCTCTCTTTTCCATCTCTGCTGGAAGATATTAAGTCTGGCAAGAGATCTGGATAATTAACATAGATGAGGAAAAGCCAATGCTTTCATTGAACCAATCGATGATCTGAATGTAACAAATGGAAAGAAAAACCTTTTTTCATACTCAAACATTGTTATTTGACACCCTGCCAGGTAACATGAGTGCCTACCAGGAAAAGATTGATTTTTATTTTTTTAATTCTTTTTGTCCCCACCCAGTTAGGAGATAGGTAGTACCTATAGATGCTGAACAATCTTGCAGCATAGGTTATCTTCTGCGTTTATACATATTCAGAGCACTCTGTGTTGGCCATCACCCAATCCTGCCTTTTTCTGCCTCTTCTTTTACTGCCATATATTTTCTGCCATGCTCATATTTTCAATTCTGCACCTATGTTTCCAGAGCAAAGAGTGATTTGCATTGTTAATCCATACCTAAATCATTTCCATCCAGTAAAGTCTGGCTAAAATCCACTGGTAATACTGATGTAATTAATCTGCAAGTTTCAATTGCTTACCTCCACTGGCACATGAATTGCTAGCTAACCTGCTGGATCCTTCTCATTAGCGAGCTCTTCCTCATTTACCTTAATTAGAAGCCTTTTGCCCTGTTGCAACGGGACTGCCTATTTTTGACTGAAACGGGGTGAGACCTGGCTTGGTCTGCTTTTGCCTTGCGTGGGTTTCCTTACCTGCTGCCTTGCTGCCAGGAAGGCACTTATTCCAGGAGAATAAAATGAGGAGCTTGGCTCTCTGCCAGTGGCAGTGCCACCAGACCAACTTTCTGCAGTGGCTTGCTCCATCTAATGCTGACCTAGAGCATTAATTTTTGTCTTTTAATTGACATTTGTCAATAATGTTCTGGTTATTTGGAGCCTAGGGAAAGAAACTGTCAGGATTAGCCGGAGATCACTAGTCACCGTCATAACCCATCATACTCATGCTCTCCTCTTCAGAACACGGACTCGCTCTGGAGTCAGTCGTCACCTTTGTCTTGAGCCGCGTAGGGCCACTTGGTCACGTGCAGATCTCCAGCATGCCTAAGCCCATGACCCTCACTACATCTGTTGTTCCACCCACTGGTCTCCATCGTGTCGTAAGTGTGATTCAGCTTTCCCTGCTCGTCTGCCAGCTCTCTTTCATTAGACCTTCCTCTGCATCCGCAAGCCTTTCTCGGCAAGTCTGTTCTGCTTCCCCTGCATGCCACTCCATGTGTGCCCCTTGCGTCACCGGTCCCGCTTGCCAGCGCTCAGCTCCTGCCCTTTCTCCAGGTGAGTAGCCGTGCCTCGTCTCCATCTGCCCTGTGTCACGAGCTCCGAGTGCAGAAGCTAAGACATCCTCTTTTCCTCAAACTTGGCTTTTGACACAAACTGTTGCCCCCCTGTTTTTTCTTTGTTTATTTTTCCTGCCCTTTTCCCCCCAGGCCACCTTTTGTTGTGTCCAAGGCCTATTACTGTGCCAGGACCAGGTTTTACCTGCAGGTGTTGGAGCTGCAGCTCCAAGGATGCTTTGTGCACATGCTGTCCCTGCCCAGGAGGTAGAACAGCAGAATGGTGTCTCACCCATGTTGTGATTCACCTCCTTTCCCTGAGGGGGGGGGGGGGGGGGGAAAAGTCTGATAAAATTAGAATTTGTAAAACTGTGCTTAAAACAACCACAAACCAGCAGCCAGAGCTTCGCTTCACCTTTTGGCAGTGTAAACCTTTCTGCTCTTCTCGGACTGTAGTACAGCCCTGGGAAGGTGAATGAACAGAAAGAAGGATTGATCAGACTCGTGCTCCCAAGCAGATGTGCAAGTTGGAGGATTAACTGTGCTTCCCCCTCTTGTTCCTAAGGTGATAGTCTGGGGAAACTATGGACGCATGGAGCGCAAGCACTTCATGGGAGTCGCCAGGGTCCTCCTGGAAGAACTGGATTTGTCAACTTTAGCAATCGGATGGTACAAGCTTTTCCCAACCTCCTCGATGGTAGATCCCACTACAGGCCCGCTCCTGCGTCAGTCCTCACAGCTTTCCCTGGAGAGCACAGTGGGACCCTGCTGTGACAGGTCTTAGTGAGTAAGGAAGGGGGAACTGCTTTTGTTTTTTAAACATGCTGTCAAGGTTTTGTTTGCTGGAACTCTGACCTCAAGCGCAATGCATGTTCAATCAGTTCTTGTGGAGCTGGAAGAGGAGGAAAAACCAGTGACCTTAGACAGAAGACGAGGGGGAGGGCGCTGTGCCCTCTCCGTCCGAGGAGGAGGTGCCGTGGGGCATGAGTCCTAGTTGTCAAATTAGACATACACCTCTTGTTTCACTTCTCTCGCTGTCATTCTTGGACCCTTGTTTCAGATCAGTATCAACCCTGGAAAGTTGCAGCATTTGAAAGAATTTGAGGGGAGTAAGGAAGGAATTTTTCTTAACTGTGTGTCTTAGAAATTTCTAATACGGATTCTTTCACGAGAAAGTACCTGAAATTCAGAGGCCGATATCTGACCTAAAAAGAGCAGGAACAGAAAGTTGAAGAGAAGCGTTAGGTTTTTCATAAGGTCTTCCTTCTTGAAAGGAAGAAAAAGAAAGAAACCTGCAGCTCTGTCTTTAGAATCAGTTCCCTATCACTGAGTCATGTTAACTGTAACGCTGTCGTTGCTGTGTTTTCAAACTGTGCCAAATTACCAGCAAGTGTCTTTACTGCATTACTTGTCTAACACTGCTGATGAAGCGTACTTGGTGGGAGAATAAGTAGCGCCTACTTAGACCAGACAGTTCGAATGAAGTTCGAGTTTAGCAGACTAATTAACTGCAATTTTGCTCAGAAAAAAAAAGAAAAAAGTACTAGAAGAGGGAGCTGAACATCAGACTTGCAGCTTGAGATATGTTTTGTACTGTCAGATACAATGTTCTGCAATTTACTGACTCCCTTACTTGTTGCCGTGCATCCTTTAGTCACGATGTCTTCTATCTCCTGCTTTTCTTCCATCTCCTTTGTACTGGTACATATCTGCTGGAGATGCTGCCCTTCCCGTTGTGCTGTGGACTGACCTGAAACAGGACTGTTTTATTCTGCCATGGGAAAGGAGATTGAGGTTTCTGGGGGTGCAGAAGAAAGAAACCTCAGTTTGTCATCTGACAAGAAGGTGCTGGCGAGCATGTAACCTTCCTTACGGAGAGGGAGGTGCGTTAGGCAGTCTCGGTAGTACACAAACGTTGTCCGGCGTCCTGCAAGAGGACACGCAATCCCCAGAGTATGGAGAGGTAGCGGGTGAGGAATCTGAAGACGCAGTGGTCACAGCATGTATATTTTGTTAATTAAAGTGCAACACTAACTGTAACCAAGTCTTGTAGGTTAAACCAGTAAAGCACATTCTCTGAGCTGCTGAGCTGCAGCAGCTGTTGTCAGCAGAGTCACGTGCTGGAGTAAGTGCGCTAGATCGTCAGACAATTAAAATCTTATTATCCAAAATAACAGAGAGTCTCCAAAGATTTTCTGTTGATAGGCCTGTTTTGGCTAAGTTTTGTCTTAGTTCCTAATGAGGGTTTGATGACTGCCGTCTCAGAATAAGCTTTTGGAGATGTTTTACTTGTGATTTAAAAGTGAAGGTCCCATGTCATGTTTAGGAATGAGCAGATCCTTGACCTGTCGTAGAGGCATACTGAACATTTATTTCTGCATGTGGACCTCAGCTTTGTTAGAGTAAAAGCATGAGTGTTGAGTGGATGGTAGAAGCAGTTGCTTTTGGTCCTAGCTTGTCTATGGCATTTTAAATTATTTTGAGATAAATTACAGGATAGATGCAAAAATAATAGGCCTTACAATAATCTCTGTAAAAAAAATGATATAAAGGAGAGGGAAGGAGGATAAGGGATGTAGAATGAATAGTTTTTAGAGTCTTCAGTGGCAAAAGCCTCAACATTTCAGATAAATCTCTTAATTTCCTTGATCAAATATGTCTCTGGCCTCTCACTAATTATTTTTTCTAATCGTATTAGAAAAATTCTATATATTAGCTGAAGAAAGTTTGTTGCATGCTGGTCAAACTGTTGTGGCGCTCTCTTTTAATTTTATTTTTTAAAAAAGCACATTTACTGTAATTCAAGTCAGCATCTTTTCCTCTTGGTATGTAGTGAGTACTAGGCAATATTGTACAATATATGTATGAACTAGAATAGATTAGGTAGATTTAGTGGTTTGTAGCACTGGATCTTTTAATAACTATGTCTTTAAAAGGACTGTGGGGAGCTCCAGGTACATGCCAGACCTGGCAGCTGAGTAACAGGGCTTCTGTCTTAAGTTATGCCGAAAACTTTATATTGGTACCTAGTTTGGACATTATCTACCAGTAATAGCTAGTTAATCATGGTTTTCCTGTGTCAAATAAGATGAAGGCAACATTTTTGCAGTCTTTAATGGGGAGTAGGAAACTATATATGCCAAAAATATTCCCCCGGAAAACTTTGTTTAATGGCTGTCTGTTGAAAAGCTCAGTTCCTGTATGCCTGGCAAACGCAATGCGTTTCTATATCCCACCCCTCCAAAAGCTCTGCAAGCTCAGTGATGATCGGTTTAGTTACAACAGGACTACTTAACACTGAGGACTATCTTCCGTATGTTTTTAATCATGTTAAAAGGTCATCGTCAGGGTAAACAGAAAAGTTACAGTTCTACTTGTGTTATTTTTGTTAACGTCTCGGATTCTGAAATTTGGAGGCAGTTTTAACAGTCTGCTCCGTCCTGTTTTCTTCTACATTTTTTACGTGGTTGATTGTAGTCCAGTCTTTCTCGCTTTTGTTTCTACTCACTTCCAAGTCCTCTTTCTCCCCAGAAAGCGAACGTTGCAACCCCTGGCTGCCACACACAGCAAAGTCACATGAACTGGCAAGTGCAGATGATTTTTGTAAAGCAGCCTCGCAGGAGGCCTGAGCGTGCCCGCGGGGCACACAGCAAGGCCAGGAGAGCTGCACGGTACCCTGCACTCTAAGTTCTTGTTTCACTCGCGCCCGTGATGCCTGCACTGACCATTGTGTATTATAGTTAAAAAAGAAGTCTTCTAGTTATCCATCATTTTAAAGACTATCAGTTTAGCATCCGAGGCAAGTCTCAGACTTGGAATAGCTTGTTTTTATAAAGCTTAACCTTCTTTTTTCCCTAAAATTTGACTTGCCAGTTTCTGTTTAAGGTGATGTGAAGTGGCAGTTGGGATTGCCAGCGTGGTTGTTTGCAGTTTGCTAGAGTGCTGAGAAGCTGAAAACTAATCTTTGGTCCCCTTTACAAGTCTTGACTGAGTTTTTTCCTGTGTCTGAGTCTAGCTGTTAGTTATGTTAAGGAGGGGGAGAGAGAGGAAGAGCAGGAGACTTAATTAAAAATAAAATAAAATAAGGCATCATAGTATTTGGTCTGTGAACGATGATGAGGGATGAGACTGAGGAGAGAGAAATACCTGCGCAGCTCAGGGTTGATTCCCTGTTCCTCATGCATGAAATACTACATTATAATAGCAATGGGAGGATTGCTTGCCAAAAAAAAAATAATGGAGAACTAGTCCCTAAATGTTACCTGCATTACTATTGCCATGGAAAACAAAGAAATCTTGATGCTGAGGGCGGAGTGATCTTTCCCCAGTGGGAATCCCCTGCACACAAGGAGAGCAGCCCTGCACATGGCTTTGCCCTCCTTGTGCTCTGAGCAAAAAGCAGCTGTGACCATGGATAGTCCTGGTTTGTTCAGGCAAAAAAATTAATGATTTTTTCCCCCTGGTCTCCTGGTGTTGCTTTCCCTTTGCCCCAACACAGCTGAGATGCCGCAGAGCCAACGCAGGGGCCTCGCTCTGCAGTTCAGTCCGTGGGTCCGCATCCTGCAGGCAAAGCCACGTGGGCAGGCTGGAGCATCCCTTCTGTGCTGCGCGTGGGCGTTTGCGTCCATGGGCAGGGTAAGGGCCAGATGACTTTATTGTTTAGTCAAGCACATCCCTACTTCTTGGCCATGGATTGTTTCAAAGGATATTGCAGAATTATTTGCTTTGAATGAAAATATATATTTATTGTTTCTAGCTATCGGATCCTTTATCAACGTACTGTTCTAAATTTGCAGGTCTTCTGGAGTATGAATATCACAAGTTCCTGTAAAGGAGCTATTTTTAAGATGTTGAGGCAGTTAACAGAATCTCAACCTAAGCATGTTTAGTAATGTTTAGACAGCAAGACAACTTTTTTATGAAACTCATTTTAAGTTAGTTTATTACATGCTGTTGGTAATATTTTAAAACAGGAAAAATATTTTTCTTTAAAAGACAAAATGATGTATGTTTTTTAACAGATAACATAATTTAGTGTTTTCAAAAATGTTTAATGTTCTTGGTATGAAGTTTACTCATTCTTTTGATTTCTATGTTCCTTGTTATATTTTACCAACTTTTTTCCAAAAGAAAAGAGGCATATGTAAATAAACACCAGAAAAGAGTCCTATAAGAAATTCTGTTCAAACTGGCCATAAAATTATTAGTAAATATTTGTTATCGTTCATTAACTCTCAGCTACTATTCAAGCCTTTGTTGAAAGAGTTGATGTTGTATTTTCAAGATGAGAACTACTTAGCTAGTTTTGTCATAATCCTGTACTCTGTATAAAAATCTTTTTATAAAGAAAGTCTAATAGGCTAACAAGCAATAATTTATTCCATTTGGTGTGCACAGATTGTGACTTGCAGGCTGTAGTACATATTGTTGATACAGTTTATAATTGTCTTCAATCTCAATGATGTCACTTTTGAAAAAGATCCATATTAACTTTGATTGTAAAAAACGAAGACTGGGCTGTTGCCTCGTGAGATACATTCATCCTATAGACTTCTCTGTGAGTATATGTGCCCATTGACATGAAATCTCTTAGGTAAAGAATGAAACAGCTGTAGGTGACTTCATACTACAGAGGTTAAAAAATAGTTTCAATGTAAACTTTGTGACTGTTTCAATCTCCCTGTTTTTCTTAGGCTATCTAGTATTTGTAACTCAACGCGAATGGTTCCCACTGCCACTGTAGCCCTGATAAAGCAAAAAAGCCTTTGCACTCTGGGGCCACACGAGTTCTGCCTGACAGCTGCCTATTTTCCTTGAGATACCGGGAGCAAGCTAAAGGGAGGGGATTTTTTTCAGAGCAGCAGATTGAGCTGCCCTTCTTTAAAGGCTTTGTGGGTTATTTTATCCATTTCATAGGTGGTATTTGTCCATTGTGTTAGAAAATTCCACCCAAGGCAGAGAGATTGCACCTTCGCAGAGGATCACGGGGGTCTAACGTGTAAAACGGGAACAGGCTGTTCTGTGCCATTCTCCAGAAGTTAGCTAATGCTGGGCTCATCTCAAGATTTTTCCAAAGTGGCAGGATCAGGATACTGGCTTTTGTCAGCTCTACTGTTGATGCAGTGCGTAAAATAAAACAGCTTCGAAACCGTATCCCAGTTCATTGCCTGTGGATTTCTTGCAGCGTTTCCCATAGGAAAAATCTTTGTGTTGTTCTCGAGATTGCCAGTGCACTGGCCTTGCAGGCAGCAGGTCACTGGCCCAGGGATGCCAGGAGCCCCGGTGAACGATGAAATAATTCACCTTTTTTAGTGAAATGCTTTGAGAAGAAAGAGAGACGTGGAAACGTGAAGTGCCGTCAGTAGAGAAGTCCAGGGCATATTGAGACCTGGGGAGAGCATCTCAAATGAAGTTGTAGCTACCAGATTGGAGCCAAACATTTAGAAAAGAGGACGATCAGTGAAAGCCTTTTCGTGTTTACCCCAGCGCACACCTGCCAAGGCGTGGATGTTTGTGGATGTCCATACGTGTGCATCTGAATGTACGCAAGCACGCGGTAACGCTTTGGAAAATAACAGGTTCCCTGAGGGAGGCGAAATCCCTCTGAAGAGGCTGGCTGGTTGTGCAGTCGCTTGTATGAGCCCTTTGCCTGCGCAAGACCCAGCAGCCAAGTCCGTGGGACACTGGTGGAACCCAGCATGGCAGAGCCCCACAGCTGCACTGCTGCTGCGCCCTGTGTCTATCTGACGGTCTGCCTGGCTTTCCAGCGTGCGTCTGTGAGTGCAGTAATTCTCCGGGGAGTTTGCAAGTGATTAGGTATTTGCAAAATGTGGCTAACAGGTCTTAAACTCACACTGCCAGACTCCTCTCTGCTCAGTGACCAAGCAGCCATGCGTCCATCACTGCTCGCAGCCACACAGCCATCCCTAGTCCCAGCCGCTCACCGATGACAGCAGCATCAGACTCATTCCTGGGGAATCTCAAGCTCTTCTCATGGTGTAGACACCCTTCTGCCCTTCCTTCCCTGTGGTAGCTGCTCTCGTCCTGGTGGAGGAGAGGAACTGGGGAGAGTTTCTTGTAGCATTGGTTCTTTGCACTTTAGCAGCTGAAACCGAGAAAGAGCCAGCACCAGCGCTTTACAGAGCACCAGCAAACAGAGGCTGCAGCCTAACGGTGCTCCCGTCGTGACTTCCCAGTAGGAAAATGACAACCAACACTATGTCGTTGGACCCCGCTCTGCCGGGTCAGTAGACAGCCTTTGCATTCACACTGCAGGCTAGGCACCCTGGGTGGGCTTGAGACCCCCCGTGCGTGGGAAGGGAGGGGCTTTTTGCCTTGCAGGCAGGTGGTGGGGGCGCAGGCAGCGCGTGGGCAGCAGTGAGCTCTGCTCGCTGAACGGGGATGGGGCAGAAACAACCTGAGGGAGGAATCAAGGCACCCCTTCTGCTGAAGCCATGCCAAGAAGCTTTCCAGGAGCTAGGTCTTTGTAGTTGCTTGGGCACCACCGATTGAGATACCTGCCCACCGGGGCTCCCCATCCCACTAAACACCGGCCTGGAACTTTAAATCCTGCAGCAGTTTTTTCTTCGGGGCTGTTGCTCCCTACCCAGCGCTGCTCACTGGTCTCTGCTTTGGTGATTCCATCTCTTTGACCTGGAGCTGGTTTTGGCTTTGGAGCAAGGAAGAGCAAGGTGTGGAGAGTGAATCCAAGGCACGTTTCCCCAGCCTCACTGCGCTGCCCTTGCCTTCCTCCTGCGAGCTGCAGGCTGCTCCCGGTGCCAGGTGGAAAGGGCATCCCGGGGATGCAGTGCCTCAGCCCAGACCCCCTCACACAGCACTGCCATGGCCTGGGACCACCTGGGACCAGCGTCCTGCCCACATTCTGTGACGGGCCTGAATTCAGACCACAGGGGGTCCTTCCTTTCCCATCCTTGGGCTCCGCAGGCGTGATGTGCCATGGGTGGCCAGGAGAAGGCAGGGACAGGGAGGGAGCTGCCTCTGTGCTGGCCAGGGAGAAGGGCAGCTCCCAGCGAGCTTTCCTCCAGGTTCCCTTTGCTTTCCCCTGCGCCTGCTGCTCCCTACATGGGTTCTCCCTTCCCTCTCGATACGAGGCCTTATTCCACCCCGAGGGGCCCGAGGCTGCCCACAGCATCTCTTTGCACTGAAGGGTCCGTCCCCCGCTGCTCGCGGGGAGCCCCGGCGCGGTGCTGCAGAGCTGGCCTCTGCTCGGGGATGGAGCCAGCACCCCCAGCCCATCCGCGCTCTCGCCTCCCCAGCACCCGTGCCGGCGCTCTGCCTTGTCCCCCCGCTGCCCAGGGGCCTGGCCGTGGTAGGGACATCTGCTTTCATGGGGTTGAACCTTTTTACTTCATTAATTGCTCCACAAAACCCGATAGCTTTGCAGGGGCCCTATACGGTTGCTACATCTCCTGTCGCCTTTCCCTAGGAGTGGAGGCAACTGATCTGCTCTTTTTGGCCTCTGTGATCCTCTCCAAAAATTTTTTGGAGCTTTTTAACATCAGCCGGTGAGATGTAATCTCTGTGGAGCCAGAGGGAACGCAGGCAATGGGGCCGGGCAGCCTGCTTGCCGGCACAGCAGGTCGCTTGCGAGGTGCGTGGGCTGCCTTGGGTGGAAGGTGGACACCGTCCCGGCAGCGCCGGTGGGACGCCGGCTGCTTGTCTGTAGTCAGGAGAGGATTCTGCTGTACCTTTTTCCTGTCTGTAGGTTTTATTCAGACAATATGTAATGATTGAGTGATTTACAATTCAGTGTTAAGCTAATGAAGACGTTGATAATAGTGACAATAAAACCTTTTTTTTTTTTTTCCTATGATGTGTTGGAGGTCTTTTGTGGAGTGTCTCTGCCCTCTCTGTTGCCACCACCATTATTTTCAACCTAAGATTTCAGCTGGCCCATCCCTCCTCCTTGTGCCGATAGGGAGTGAGAGCAGCTCAGCCCGGTGTGCCCCAGCACCGCCCCAGGCTCCTTCCCAGTGCTCTCCATGGAAGGCCCCTCTCTGAATCAACCCCAGCTCCAAACCTGCATTTCCCTGTGCCCTTTCCAGGTGTAATTTGGTCACAGGCATCTCCAGGTGCAGAGCCAAGCTTGCTCCCAGCTCATACTCTGCTCACTACCCCAGCTGGAAGCCTTCTGCTCCTGCTTTTTTCTTCCCAAGACCCTTCATGGCCAACACTGGTCATTCAAGGTTGATTCTGAAACCCTGGAGGTGAAGATGCTGCTGGCAGAACAAACTACCCCTGGGCCAGGCTGCTGGGAGTACCCAGAGCCAGCGTGGGTGCTGGGGGAGCCTGGGGATCCTCGGGGAAGGAGACCTGTGGGTTTTACTGGGTGCGCAGCTACTGCCTGGTCCTGGGTGGCCTCAAGCTGCAGGCACTCAGGTGGGGAGCGTCTGGGGGCTCTGTTGTGGCTGCTGCTGCGGGGGTCTGTGGGAGGAGGTGGTGAGAAGAGGCAGCATTCCCCAGGGAGCCACCACCAGCCCTTTTCCCATGGGAATTAGGAGGGATTGCAAAGTCCCAGTTCACTGAGAATTTCTCAAAGGTTTTTCTCATGCTTCCAAATCCCTCTGCAGCTCATCAGGGCAGGACCGAGGGGCAGGGCAGCTCCCCACGCAGCCACCCACCTGCCCCAGCTACAGCCCTGGGGAAGCAGCGGTGGGGGAAGGAGGAGAAAGGATGTTTTCTCCAGCAGCGTGAGTGTCTTGGAGGTAGGGGCAGCCCAGCTCAACCTGGCACCTGGGGATGAACGGCATCGCCCACCCTCAGACCATCACCAGCTTCCAAAAGCAGGATGGGGCTCAAGCAGTCACTAAGCAACTCAGCTGCCTGGCAGCTCCGGCTGCGCAGAAGCAGCAATAAACCCGAGCCGGTGCCCTGCTTTCTGCACCAGCTCCGTCCTTTGCCCCAGCCAGGCTCCGTGGTGCAAGCATCATGCCACCTGCCTTTGCATCATTGCATCGTGGGCAATGCGGCACCGTCACGGAGTCACGGAGCACTGGCAGCACCACACTGAATCCAGAGGGAGAGTGCCAGGCTGGCTCAGCCTCCGGATTGTGGTTGTTCTGCTTCCAGCTGTAGAAGAGGTGGGTTTCACCCAGGCGATGCCACACAGGCTCTGACTTGTGCAGGAACAGAAGAGCTGCTTCATTCCACGAGGGTGGATGGAGGGTGAGAGGTGCCGGCTCCATCCTGGCCACTCAGAGGGTGTCCCAGGCTCAACATGGAAAGGGTGAGAGATCTGCATCTGCTGCACAGCTCCGACGGCCAGGGCCCCACAGCACAGCCGAGCCTTGGGCTGACAGCCTTGGTGAGGATGGGAGCAGATGGGACAGGGCAACAGAGGTGCTGAGCTGGTGGGATCAGCATGAGATAACACCCCTGAGGAGCTGAGAAGCAAATGAAAGCTTCATTTTTAAGCCTATTTTATATGCTTACAGCTTGCTTTCTCCCCCCACCCCTCCTCCCCCTTTCTATTTAAACCAAGGCTTACACAGCTGGTCCAGCTTTGGGGCCACTGGTGCAAAGCAATGCAGCTGCTGAGCCCCGGGGGGTGGGGGGAGCTGCAGCCAGGGCATTCTGGTGGTGGGAGGCTTTCTGCCCCGCTGCCTGTGAGATGCCACATGCCCGAAGGGCCCTGGGGAACATCCAAGCAGAGATGTCACAAACCAGCCCCTCGTGCCAGCCCAGCAGCACCTGCACCATCCTCCCTGCCTGCGTGCCCCAGCTCCTGCTCCCTGCCAGGACATGGGATGAGGGGACAAGCTGAGGCTGGGAAGGGCTGAGCACCTTGCAGGAGAGTCCTGCTGCCCAGGGCCAGGAAGGATGGATCTACTGTGGCCATGTCGCACCCCAAGAGTGGCTGTAAAGTCCTACCTCTGCCACCAGTGGGGTGGAGAACCTGGCAGGCAGCAGGCAGCCCTGCCAGAGAACATCCCCCAAATAAAGGCACGAGGCGAGGGACCCCCCTCACCTCCCCAGGCAGCGTGGCAGCCCCCAGCAGACCTGCCCTGCCAGCTGGCCCCAGCAGCCAGAGCTCCTGCCCATCCCTGTACTTGCCTGCTTGGGCATCTCCTGTCTCGAAGCCCAAATCCCTGCCATTGTAGAGACTGGAACAAAAAAGTCCCAGTCTTAACAAGCCTGCCCAGATTTGGGGTGACATCAAAGCGCAAAGCTGCTTCCAGGGAAGTCCAAGCACCACAAAAGGTTGGAAATTTGAAGGTCACTGGCCAGGGCGGGTGGAGGAGCCCAGGGCATCCCCGTGACACTATCCCATGATGGGCAACGAGACCCAGCTGCTTCCCAGCTCCAGGACAGCCACTCTGCCTCCCTCCGATGCCCAAACATCCCAGCAAACATCCACAGGGATAATACCCCTGGATACAAACACTGCCCACACCCCCTGGGAGGGGAGCCAGCCCTGGTGTACCCCTGCAGCCAGGCTGGGCTGGGGCTGGGGGCTCGGACACATCCCTCTGCTCCCCCTCGTGAAAAATAACCAACCACCAGCAGCTGGATTCACTTTTTATTAAACTGCCCAGAACAAAAGGAGGAGAAAGCAAAGCCTGCCCAGAGGCCATCCCGGCGCTGGCGCTCATGCCTTCCCCACCAGGAAAAGGGGATTCTCCTCTGGGACAAACCCCCTCAGAGGGTGTTTCAGCTTGACCTAAGAGTTAAAAGGTCCCTTTATTGGGAGGGACGTGGGGGGGGAGTGAAACAGAGCTCCTACCGCTGTCAGAGCCTGGTCCAGCTTCCTTGCGGATGAGGCAGGATGGGCATCAGCTGCATCGGGAGCGCCAGCTGGAAACAGCCCTGCAGGCAGGGCTGCGGGTACCACCCCACACCCAGAGGGCTCCTGCTGCCCCTGATGGCCCCAGCAGCACTGAGCACAGCCCCAGGGAGGCGGCGAGGGCCAGGCACCTTGCTGGGCTGCCAGCTGGAGGACAGGCCGTGAAGGGAAGGGTGATTTTAGCCGATGCCCTCATCCGAGCCAAGCCCTTCGCAGTGGCTCTGTTTGGCTCGGGGAGGCTCTCCCTGGGGCCGTGCCCTTAGCACAGTCTGGGCTTGTCACGAGGAAGGTCTCTGGCTGGGCTGGAGTCCAGCTTCCCCTGGCAATGGGACACAGCACCCAGCATCCCAGCAGCCAGCTCAGCCTGGAGGACCTACCAGCAGCCAGGTGAGGTGTGCTGGTGGGTAAGCAGGTGAATGGACGGACCTCCAGCTTCCAAGAGTACTGACCAGCCATGAGGCTGAGCTGAGACCTGGCAGGCTGGTGACGGGAGGTACAGTGCCACAGAGCTGTCCCTGCGTGCCAGGCAGCAGGGGTCCCCTCCCTCCTGCCCACCCACCAGCTGCAAACTGCTGCGTGGCACCCACTGACCTGCCCCCCATGCCAAGGAACAACGTACAGGTCCCCAACCCTGCAGGGCTCGCCGACATGGGTTGTGCTTTTGATACGCTCCCAGCAAGTGCAATCCAGCCCTTGCAGCAAGAGGCATGTGCTGGCAGCAGCCATAGCTGAGGGTGTCCAGGGCGGGAGGGCAGCAATGCCCCCGTTTGGGGAGCAGGGAGGTGGGAAAGCAAACCTACAGCTTGCTGGCCTTCTCGTCACGAGACCTCTTGCCAGACCAAAACACTCGAACCTACTTGGGAGGAAAAAAAAAACCAAACAAACAACAAAGAAAAACTAACAATGTCATTCAGTGCCTGCAAAAAAGGATTGATTATTTCTCAACAGGCTTTAAAGGCTCCTGCTGGACCCTGCGTGGGGCTGGCTGCCAGCTGAAAGGGGAGAGGAACAGAAGAAATGAGAGCAGTAAGAAGGACCTGACATCTCTGTTCTTAATTTATCATCATAGCAAGACTTGAGCACCGAGTACAGCTCGGCACGTGCTCCTAGATGGATTTCCTCCGCAGCTGGGGGTGTTGCCGGCAGCGAGGGCTGCTGGATGATAAAGTGCTCCCAGGGGAAGAGCCGGTCTGACCCCGCGTGCTCAGGGAGACCTCGTCGATTTTGTAGGAAATGGAGTTGTAATACACAGGGTTGGTGTGGCAGCTCAGGGTCTCGGGGTGGGAGGGCACCGGGCTGCTGCACAGCTGAGGTCTGTAGCACAGGCACGTGCAGAAGGAGGGGACCGCGGCCGCTGAGTTGGCCGACTGGCGCCGCTGCTTCTCTGCGTCCTCCTGGATCAGTGGGATGAGGTTCATCTGGCTCGTCCTGTCCTCCACGGGGAGAAAAATGGCGTTGCTGCTCCGGCTGTCCTCTTTCGGCTTGAGGTGGATGTTGTTCCGGGCTCTCCTCAGTGAGGCTCGCTCTTCAGCATCCCGCCGCTCGTCCTCCGAGTTCATCGTCAGGAACCGCAGCACTACCAGGTTGAGGAAGGCGCCGATGACGGTCAGGCCCACCAGGATGTACATGAAGCTGAAAGCCACATACGGGGGCTTCTTTTGCAAAGCCTCGTTCTTCTGCAGAGCCACAAAGTCTCCAAAGCCAATAGTGGTCAAGGTGATGAAGCAGTAGTAGTAGGCATGAAAGAAAGTCCAGCCCTCAAAATAAGAGAAGGCTGCCGCGCCAATGCACAGGGTCCCCATGCAGGACAGAAAGCCGACCAGGACCATGTTCTCCATGGAAACATTGGTCGTCCTCATGCCCAGACACTTCTTGATCTTCTTCAGTAGCAGCCGCACAACAGTGTTCATGCGCTCCCCCAGGCTCTGGAACATGACCAGCGTCAGAGGGATGCCCAGGATGGCGTAGAACATGCAGAAAACTTTGCCAGCATCCGTGCCCGGGGCAGCGTGCCCGTAGCCTGCGAAGGAAAGAGGAAAGGCAGGCATCAGCCCTCACTGGGGCTTCCAGCAGGGCTGGCCTGGGACTAAGAGGAGCAGAAGAATGGGAGGTAAATGGAAAATGAATTGGTAACAGATCTGCAGGCAGTGCTAAGGGGGCCATGGGATGCCACATCCTTTGGGATGATGGCACGTGGCAGTATCATGTAGGCAGAGCCTGATTTGGCCTCTAAAGAGAGAAGGTACTCTTCTGAGAGCCCCTGAGATTGTATGAGGTCATGGAGGCCAAGAGGAGCCCTAGAGCTCGACAGGGGATTCGCGGGCCTTCTGCAGCTCACAAGCAATTTAGAGGCAACGATGCCATGCCAGCGCCGGGTCTGCAGGGCAGCCCGAATCCCCGCAGCGAGGGAGGACGGAGGCTCCGCAGGATGCTGAGGCCAAGACCCTGCAGGCAGGTATGCACCCAGCCAGGCCCATCCACCACTGCCCTTGCAGGGCCATCGTCACCTCCCCAGCACTCGCCCCCACCCCTACTGTCCCCTGAGCCCTCCAGTACCACGTGCATCTTTGACTCTCAGCTGTGCGATCATCTTCTGCTTGGCCTGTGGGACAGGAGCTACAGGGCCCTGCGCTATAGGGTTGGTCCCCGCGGGAGCAGGGGGACTTCTGCAGAGCAACTTCGGATTTACACCAGTGTCACTGAGACTCAGACCTCAGTTCACTGCCAGACTGCTGGTGAGGAGGGGTTGTGCTGTTTTAGATGCAGGGACGTATTTAAGTCACCACAGCCCTGTCAGCCTTTGTCCCAGGGACAAGGATCTCAAGAAGGACAAGGTTCTCCTTGAACGCCTTCTGAGATTTAATTTCCTCACCTTGCTCCAAGTTTCAGAGCTGTGACTCAAGGACGCGCACAATTATACCATGAGTCGTAATGAGGCATTCACCGCAGCCTTCCGGACTCCAGTGATGCTGCACGCACCTCACTTAATTATAAAAGCTTAACAGAAATCGGTGGCCTCTGAACCTAAGCGGATGAGTAACTCGGTGCAAGGGAGTCATGCAGCGTGGGGAGTAACGGCATCCAAAGGCATCCAAGCCTTTCTTTTGACTTTCCATAAGAAACTACCAGGGCTGGAAACTTCCTTTCTGAAGGTGCCTGCAGAACAGCACCAGCTCCTTCCCATGCTGCTGCACGGCCTTTTGCAAACAGCTGATTATATTTTCACTTTTTGCAGGCATTTGTGTGACTTTTGTGTGAAGTACGTGGAGAAGGACAAAAACACCCTCTTTATTTCTCAGTCTTGTTCGAAGCTGTGACTTGGCTTCACCTCCACCTCTGATGACTGTGGATTTCCAAGACTCTTAGGGAAGCTGGTAGCACAGAGTGATGGGACAACCAGAGGCTGATGACCACATTGTCCCCGGCCCCTGAGCACACCTCCTGCCCCAGGACACTCCTGCACTGGGGCAGGGCTGAGAGGCTGAGGACAGCGTTATCCTCGACCACGCTGTGCTCTAAAACGCAAGCAGGCAGGCAGGGACCAGTTTCTGCTGTGTCTGTTCATAAACCAACACAATCAAAAATGATAAACTTAATGCCTGCATGCCACATTTTACAGAATACAGAGCAGACATGAGACTGCAGTGGCAAAAAAAAACCCCAGATAGATCCAAGCTTATAACCGAAGGCAATTATCAGGTCCTAGGCTACAAGATAATACAGTGACAGCAGTGAGGAGGTAAATATAAGGATCCAGAAGAGCAGTAAGTGGAAAAACAGTTGTCGTACCCTGAGAGACTGCTGAAAGAGCATTTGACTGATGCTTTCAAAATGACAATGGGAATTAGAAAGAGTAAACACAGCTACATTAACATTAAAACTGAGATTTGGAGCACAGCCCAATATAAAGAGATCTGACATGCCAGTGTTTTGGAAATACGGCACCTGGGCTGAGATGATTTATCGCACAGGGTGTGTGAGAAGTGTAGCAATTGTTTGTCACACTCCACAGACAAATAATGTAAATGAAGCTATAACCTGTCACGTGACGATGGAGGTTTTCACTGAAGCCATCCATCCTACCCTCCTGCTGGGGCCTGACACTAGCCGTGCCCTGAACCCATCGCTGTTTGCTGGCCACGTGTGTTGCCAGCTGCACACACACACCCCCCCCCGCCACATCTTGTGGGGGCACACGGAGCCCCCCCAGGGCAGGGCCTGCAGGGTACCTGCCCCTCCACCACCTCTTGTACCCTGGTTGATCCCACCAGCCCTTGTCCTGCGGGATGATGCTTTCAGACACCAGATGTATTTCACCCATCCCAAGCCCCTCGGTAAGGCTGAGCCTCGTCCTGCGGATGAGGAGGTGGCTGCCGGCTGTGGAAGGGCAGGATTCGACCTCAGGGTTCCCGTCTACAAAACACGCCTGCTGACCGAAATCCCAGCACAAGCAATGACATGAGCACAGGATCCTGTGCCTGTCTACCCCCAGAGGATGCTCAGGGTGCATGGATTAATAAAAGTGGATTAATTAAACAATGCTCAACTCCCATGTGGCTAATCTCACCTAGAATAAAGGCAATCCTCATTCAATTTAGTTTCTTTCTCGAAGCAGGGCAAACCAAGACGTTAGGCTCTAGTATGGGTAAGTGTGTCTACACGGGGGTTTCAATCCTCCCCTCCAAGCTAATCGCCACCCATCTCTCCGCAGGTTCCCGTGCAGGCAGAGCGAGGTTCGGTGTCTGGTGGCTGCCTTGGCACCCTGAAGTGGTCTCATACAGCCAAACATCTAAGAGTTTTCAGCTGGCAAAGAAGCCAGCCGTTCTCATCCAGCTCTTCAGCCCGGCTTGCTGGCTACAACGCTGCACAGAGGACAGACGCGGCTCCCACATCTGCCCTCCTACCACCCCTGCCAACTTCTGCAGCTGCCTGCCCCAAAGGTGCCTGCTGCCACCTCCCCAGGACAACCTGCACGTCACATCTCATGGCCCCAGCCACAGCAGCACCCTGGCATCCCCCAGAACTGGGTGGCCCCAGCCTGCCTGCGGGTCATCTCTCGCACCGCTGGGCACCGGGGTCCTGCAGGGTCAGCGCTGGTGTCCCAGGGCAGAGGTGTCCCAGCCTTGCAGGGGTGAGACCTGGCGCTCCTGTGCAGGCATTCCCCGCGGGCTGGGCTGGGGCACCCAGCGGTGCTGGGGTGTGGGAGGCGGTGGAGGTGCAGAGGTGTGGGGATGGAGGGAAATAGGGGTGCAGGGCTGAGGGGATGATGGGGTGCAAGGCTGCACGGGTGATGGGGTGCAGGGCTGAGGGGATAACGGGGTGCAGGGCTGAGGGGATGATAGGGTGCAGGGCATGGGGATGATGGGGTGCAGGGCTGAGGGGATGATAGGGTGCAGGGCATGGGGATGATGGGGTGCAGGGCTGAGGGGATAATGTGGTGCTGGGCATGGGGATAATGGGGTGCAGGGCTGAGGGATGACGGGGTGCAGGACTGCATGGATGATGAGGTGCAGGGCTGAGGGGATAATGGGGTGCAGGGCTGAGGGGATGATGGGGTGCAGGGCATGGGGATGATGAGGTGCAGGGCTGAGGGGATGATGGGGTGCAGGGCTGAGGGGATAATGGGGTGCAGGGCTGAGGGGATGACAGGGTGCAGGGCATGAGGATAGCGGGGGGCAGGGCACTGGGATAACGGGGCGCTGGGCTGCGGGGAGGGGGAGGTGCGGGGAGGGGCACGGCTGGGCGCACGCCGGGCTGCCGGCACTCACCGATGGTGGTGATGACCGTGATGGCGAAGTAGAAGGAGCCGGCGAACTTCCACTGCCGGCCGGCGCGGTGCGGCTCGGCCTGCAGCACCAGCCGCTCCAGCTCCCGGTAGTCGTCGGCGGAGAAGCGGTACTTCCTCCGCAGCTCCCCGCGCTTCTGCTCCAGCAGCCGCTTGCGGCCGCTCTCCGCCTCCGACTCCAGCGCATCGAAGACGGCGGCGCCCACCAGCAGGTAGGAGAAGATGCAGAGGATGAGCGCGGCCGTGCGCAGGTTCTGCCGCTTCATGGCGAGGGGCGGCCGCGGCGCCTCAGCCCGGGCTCCGCATGGCCCCTCGCCCGCCGCGGGCCCCGCCGCGCCCCCCGTGCGCCCCGCCTGCGCGCCCGCGCACCGCCCCTGCGCGCACCGGCCCCGCGCACCGCCCCCTGCGCGCACCGGCCCCTGCGCGCACCGGGCTGCGCGCTCCCGGCCTGAGGAGCCCCCCCGGGCCCTCGCCGCCCCCTGCCCGGGACAGGGACCCTGGCAGGGCACGGAGCCACGGGCGGCCGGGGCACCGGGGGGCTCTGCCCCTGCCCGCCAGGGTACCGGGGGGCTCCGCCCTCGCCAGCCGGGGCACCGGGGGGCTCTGCCCCTGCCCGCCAGGGTACCGGGGAGCTCTGCCCCTGCCCGCCGGAGTACCGGGGAGCTCTGCCCCTGCCCGCCGGGGTACCGGGGGGCTCTGCCCCTGCCCGCTGGGGTACTGGAGGGCTCTGCCCTTGCCCGCCGGGGGAGCAGGGCACGGGGTGCTGGCCCGCTGTGCCCAGCGCAAAAGTTTTAAGAGAGCAGAAAAGAATGAGACCAGCAGGTTGAGTGTTTGTGCTGGTTTCTCTGGCACGTTTGGCAGATGCTGCAGGCACAGGGGGCCATGGGACCCCCCAGTGTGGGGGCAGCGAGTGGGACCCCCTGCGCTGGGGCACCTGGCAGCCCAGGCCAGCGCTAGCATGCAGGGGGATGGCGGTGGATGGAGGCAGAGCCCACAAAGTGAAGACCCTGTTTCTCATTACTGGTTTCCTGAGCTTTTATGTAACCCTTAAATTTCACTTTTAAAAATAGCAAGATACTTCTCTGAGTTGTACATTGCAGGAAATAGCATCTCCTTCAAGAAACAAACTCCTTCTTTTGACTGGGAATAAAACATACAAGGGAAACAAACCTACAAGCAGACTTGCATCCCTCTTCATCCACCTCACCTCTCTCTGGAGAGGACAAGGTGCTTAGGGCTTTAATCGCAGCAAAGGAGGTTGGAATTGGACATAAGAAAAACTTTTTAACCATAAAGACAGTGAAACACCGGAACAGATTGCTTGGGGAGATTGTGGCAGCCCTGCCACTGGGGGAGTTTAAAAATAAGATAAGCAGATGTCTGGATGTCTGCAGAAAGTGCTCTGGGTACAGCTGATGCTCGCCTGGAGCAGGGGATGACTTGACGCCCTCCTGGACCCCCCCCTCCAGCCCCAACCTCTGCATTTCCATGGCCAGCACCAGGGACACGGTGCCCTTTCCCGCTGTAATCGTGAACTCTTTTTCACCCTGGACACTTGCCACTTCCCTCCTCCTTGCCAAGCCTCTGTGCCAGCCCCATTAGTGAAAGTTGTTATTGAAGAAAAAATACAGGCTCCACATCCATCACCAGCAGCACAAGCTGTCGGTGGATTGCTGTTTGACATCGTAGTGCTTGCAGCCTCCTAAATCAGGCGGCAAAGCCTCTGCTGGAGGAATCTGTCTGGTTTGTGTTCTCTGTGGTGTCATTTGCAGCCCTGCTAACGGGGCCTGGGGTGCTATCAAACCTCCAGACCCAGGGCAATATGAGGGCTGCGTGCTAGAGAAGGTACGCTTCACCTGCTAGTAATTTTTTCCACTAGCCAGTGATGGCATCCCACCTTGAAGACAGGACACAGTGCTGATAACTGAGCTCCTGTTGGTTCCATTACAGAGGAAGGAGATCTTACAGCGACCGCATCACTGGGTGCCTGTCACACATCTTTTAGGAAGGGTTCTGGGGCCTCCAGTGCCTTTCAGGTCAAATTCTGGGGTCTCCAGGTAATATGTGGAGCATTAAGCTGATGCTGTAGCATGTTATCCAAGACCAGTTGCTCTGTGCAGATGTTGGGCCAACATGCCAGTGCAGGTTCAAGCATGCAAAACCCCAGGAGAAGCTCTCAGCCATGGGTGAAGAGAGGCACATGCTACTTACACAGTTTCCTGCAGCAGCAGCATCAATCTTAGATGGTTATGGGCTACCTAAATCCTCTGCAGTTTGTTTCCAAATGCGTGTCTGCGATGACAGCCCACAGTGCTTCTGTAGAGGTGGTAGAGCACAACTGTCTCAAAGTGTTACCTACACAGGGGGTCTGTGGATGGGATCTCACCCTCCCTGTGGCTGGGGCCATTTAGGGCAGGGGGGGCCATCTCCACCCCTGCAGTATGAGCAGCTCTCAGCGCTTCCTCGGTGTGGTTTCTGCTAGTCCTGTCCTCTTTGGGTCTTGTGGTGGTTGACCTTTCCTGGCTTCAAGGTCTTTACCTGACCCCAGAAGAAATCCTCACCTGGTTGTGTCTTGTGGCACGGGTCTTCCCTCGGCATGGCCTCTCCCTGCCACCTTGGGAGCTACAGAGATTCAGGCACATCCTTTCTCTAGAAAAAGGGATGCCATTGATGGAGCAGTGTTGGGCGAGGGTCTCATTCAGCTACGGGCACAATGAAACAGCTGCTGATCGCTTCCACAGGGGCTTGGGATGTCACTGATTTCTCCTTTGGGGGTTTGCTTTGACCTTGTGCAGGTCATAGGCCCTGATGGAATCCGTGCTGCCCAGCAGGAAAATGGCAACAGGATACATCTCCTAATGAGACCCCCCCCCAGTTCACAAATCCGGCACAGACAGAACCAGGACCGTGCAGCAGTAACGCGCACAGCCCTGTGCTCTGAACGGGGCTGGAGGCTCCGTAATTCAGGTGGTGCTGAGATCAGCCTGATCTGCCGTCTTACTGCTCACATATTGCTTTTTCCTGCATGCAGTGAGCACAGGGCATGAGCGACACCAAACCCTGTCAGATGGCTGTCGTGCAGGGCAGGCCCTCCTGAGGCACAGGGAAGTTTGATGCTTTCCCACTGGGAAGATCTGTCCATCCAACCTTTGTCTCTCTCCCAACTTTGCTGCGCTTGAGAAAGGTCAGGCTGGAGCCGCAGGACCAGACCAGGCAAGATAATGTACTTTATCATTGATTTCCAGTGAGAAGTTGCATTATGAGATTAAATGTCTCATTTTTATTGCATGGGGAGGCAGAGAGAAGGCGAAAGCTCTGAAAATAAAATAGACACCAAAGCGATATGTTTTTGTTGTAAGGTGTTTGTGATGGGGAACGAACGTATCTTGTTTGTTCAGTTCTTTGGAGGTGAACTTTGAGAAGCTGCTTCCTTGTGAGGTTGCTAAACAAAGTCAGACCTCATCTGTGTTTAAACCAGTGCCTAATTAATGTGTCTAATTGGCCCACATCTACTAATTCCAGGCTGGCAGGGTATTTATTAAAAAGCTTTTCTAGTTTTAATGGATTTAAATAAGCAAAGCTGCTTAGCAGTCTCAGTCGAAAGGCACTAAATAGGGACCAGCAGTGTGGGTCTGGGTCGGTCCCACAGCCCGACATGCATGGGGAGAGGTGGGAGCATCCCGCCAGCTTTGCTCAAGCTGCTTTGGGCACCAGCGCTGCCTCGGTCTGTGCAGGCAGCTCCTGGTCCCCAAGCAAAGGGGTCAGCGTTAGTGGGACATGTGGCACCAGCTGTGTCACACCTGTGGCTGTGCTGCCCACCTGCCCACGGTGGGCAGCCAGGGCCAAGGACGGCGTCTGACAGGTGTCAGCCCCCTCCCCAGGTTTCAGCCACAAGGTGCTCCAGCTCTCTGGGAGCTTGGGGACCATACTGGCATGCCCTGCTTTTTTTTTTGTTTTATTTTTAAGGACAAAATAGATATTTTCTTTTGCCTTAGTAAAAGCATCAGCTATTCTGGATTTAATGCCAGTTAATACCGAGATTACAGCCTCGCAATGCCACAGGATATTTTTGAAGCAATGGATTAGTTAATTTTGAAAAAAGATTAGATGCTGAGATATGAATAACAACCAGCTGCAGCTGTCCAGAGGAGAGCGGGACCCCAAGCACGGCTCAGCTGTCCCTGGCCAGGCAGCACCGTGAGCCGGCACAGGGAGCGATGTGGACACAGAGTCCCTGACCCGATCCAGACTGGACGTAGCAGCGTTTGCTTCTGTCCCATGACTCCAAAAATCTTCCTGTAAAATATCCCCCTGCTAGCTGGAGCTAACTTCTCTCTGTCCCGCTGGCCACGCTCAGGGTTACTGGCGGCCCAGGAACCTCACAGCTTTCTCTCTGCTCCGGGATTTCCCCACTGCCTCCCTCCCTGACTCTTTGTGGCGTGGATGGCTTGCAGGTGCTTTGCTCTGCGTTGTAATCTGGAAGCTCAGCAAGGGAATTAATGAAGGATTAGAGATAAACTGGTTGCAAATGCAGATGGCCTCTGTGTGGTCACCACGGATGTGGCTTGCAGGTTTCAAGCCCCAGGGCAGGTGGGCACAGCTCCACGTATGACTGTCTTCAACCACCTTGCCTAGGACCAGCCACGATAAACCTTGGCTGTGCCTCCTCCTGATACCCCACAGCCTGTTGCTGAGCCTTCCCCAATTACCCTTCCTACCCAAAATGGGTCCTGCAAGGGGTTGCACAGCCCCATCCTCCCCACCGCTGCTCCCCCTGGCAGCCCCATCTGCCAGTGGTTGTACACAAAGCAGACTGGGGCTGGAAATGCTGACAGTGCTCCTGACAGTTTATGGTCACAAACTCTATTTTCAGCATAATAAGTTTTTTATATGCTTGGAAAACTGTCAGTTGAACATCGGCCAGGCACAAAGTACCTGCCATAAAGTGCCTGGACCGCAACCAAACGGGGAAGGTGCTGCTCTGCTTTAGCAAGTTCTTGATCTCAGCAGCTTTAGTGGGTTCATTTATTTGGTTTGAGGATCTTGGCTTTAATAATAAAATAATTATATATGTAATATATTTTATATATATCTCCTATAAAAGATATAAAATAACAATGCCCCTGCTTAATAATTTGTGGAAATATTTGCTGAGAGCCTGTTAAATCAGAGCTGTCAATCAGTTTGGATTGGGGCTCAGGGCTGGAGGCTCCACGGTGCTGCTGCCGCTGCTGGGGTGGGCTGGTCCCTGCGAGGAGCCACTGGACCCCAGTGACGAAGGAGAAAGGCTTTGGGAACATGTCTGGAGAAGAGTCCCACTCCCTGGGAAGGTAAATCTGGAGATGGGCTGCCACAGCCACGACCAGACTCACCACAGAAACACGGCCACATCAAACCCTCGGCCAAATGGAGAGAGGGGCCTGATCCTGAGCGCGACTCCGCTCCCACCGTGGCAGCATCGCGATGCTATAAATTACTTTCCTGCATCACAGCCTGCGGGGCTGCCAGTAAGGTCAAGGGTGGAGGGGCAAAGGGTCTGGGAATGAATTGCAAATATGCGAGGCTCTTCCAGAGGGTGCCCCGGTGACAGCTTCACCCTTGTCCTGCAAGGCACCCTGTGCCACGGTGGCACTGCACCGCAGGGACAGGAAAGGTCCTGAACTGCTGTAGGGTTCCTATGGGACACCCTTGGGTGAGCGATGGGCTCTGGCATGCTGTGTGGCACATCATGACCCACGTGGCACCTGGTGAGCACCATGGTCCTTGCCGGGAGCCCTGCGGTGGCTTCAGTGCCCAGGGTGTAGCTGGTTCACCGCCCGGGTCCCATAGCACCCTCCTCCCCCCGGGCAGCGGCAGGGCAGCGGGTCCCACTGCAGGTACCGCAGGCTGGCCGGGGCAGGAGGCAGCTGCTCCAGCTCCGGCAGCGCGTGAGTGCCTGCCTGGATGTGCTTCAGGGAGGAATGGTGGTGGCTTCCATCCCACCAGCAAGCTGAGCCGTGCTCTGGGTGAGATTTGGCCGTGCGGGCAGCCGGGGCGGTGACCTCGTGGCGCGGGAGCTGTGGCAGTCCTGTCTGCTGCCCCGGGACTTTGCTTCCCAGGCAGACAGTTTACAGCAAATGGCTCCTTTCGGTGCTAAAAATAACCTGGTAGGAAACAAATTGGCTCCAGCACTTCAACTGGGGAAAAGTGCATTTATTAGTAAAAGTCAAGACATCCTTTCCTGTTCTGCCTCTGAAGCTCAGGGAACCAGCACCGCGATGTTGACTGAGCTTCCCAGCCAGGCACCACCTTATTTCAATGCAGCCTTTGATTCCACCAAGATGCATTGTTCTTTCCTTGCTAGTGATGCTCCACAGGCTGGTCCCAGCCGCCAGACCCCACCGGCCAGAAGCGGCTCCGGCTTTGGGGCCACAAGCGATTTCCCAGCTGAGGGAGCTGTGAATCACCCTGTGAAAATGCTCCCAGATGCGCCGTGCCTGAGAGCACAGCAGGTTCCCGGTGAGGAATGAATTTAACAAAATGAAAATATTTGTTTTCTCTTGCGGTGCAGGCACCATGTTGGGGACATATTTCTTCTTCCACCTCAAGATTGCAGATTTTACTAAGTCTTGTTTATATGCAGATATTTTCCAGCTGCTTCTCTCCAGGCTTTTCTCTGCAAGGATTAATTGGGGAGATGAGACACATCCTCTCTGAATTGCAAATGCAGAAATATTTCTGTGTGTGCCTGGCCCAGCTGCTTGTCCCCTGGTCCAACCCTGGCCCTTTCTTTCCAGTCACGCTCAGGGGCCGTGCGGTGTCCCTGGGGCAGAGCAAATGGCAGCACAGGAATCACAGCTGTTCTGGGCATCAGGACGCCAGCTCTGCCAGGAATCGGTTACAGGCAATCAAATTAACACTAGGCTTTTCTGGAGGCAGGCAAACCACCTGAGCTACATGGGAAAATAAGCCAGAGGCTTCTCTGGGTTCCGAAATATTTAGCTAGATTTTAGCTCCCTTGTTTGAGTGTCCCTTCAGGTGGGAGCTGAGGTGCTGAGCTGTGGCAGAAGGCGATGCTCATCTGGGTATCCCCCCAGGGCACCTCCACACAGGGCTGGGTGACAGATGCAGCCATGGCCGTTTCTGGGTTCCTGCCTTGGGAACCACATGTGAATGGTCCCCTTTTGTAGGAAGGTTGAGAGCTTTGAACTGTCCCCCAGCCTGGGATTTGCAGGTGCTGATGCGACTGCAAATCCATCGCTCCTCCTTGTGCTGTGCCTTTGGGAGGGGATGCTGCCCTGTGCTCCCAGCCTGAGTCTGCTGCTCGGGTTTATCCATGAACCACCCTCTGCTCCTCACCCATGCGGCACTGGAAAGGAAAATAAACCCTCCTCTTGGCTTCCATGGTGCTGGGTCTGCTCCCCCCCCACCCGTCTGGGCTAAGCAGAGCTACTGGCAGTAAATCTGGGCATGAGGAGTTATGGCATGGAGACCTGGCACGGAGGGGGAAGAGGCACTGGCCCACCCAGAGGTCAGTTCCTTTACCACCAGCTGTGGCCACAAAATCCAGCCATGGGGAGATGGCTCATGCTCATCCTTGTGGACAGGTGGGTTAAAACACAGACTTCTCCCTAATATTTCAGCTGACGGGGCCCCTCTCCTTCGCTGTGCACCTTGTGCCGTTGGTGTCTCTGCTCTGCAGCTGGCCCTGGGGCAAACCTGCCAGAGCTGTTCCCCACCTCCCCGCCCAGTGCAGTGGGACAGCGGCTGTGGTGATGGGACTGCTGTTCCTGCTTTGTACGCAGAAAGATGCTTTCCCCCAGCAGCCCTGGGGAGGCTGCAGCATCTCCCGCTGGGTATTGCAGACCTGCTGGGGTCTTGCACACCCCCAGGCACCTGGATGAGCTGCATCCCAAGGACTGTCCGTGTCCCTGGCTCCTCTGGGCTCTCAGCACGGCACTGTGTTGCCATCACAGCACCGCACACTTTTACATTATAGGGGGATTTTTGCCTCCATAACCAAATAACACTTCATGCAGTGAGAGTGCCTGGCTTTTGGCATCACCACCACCAAACGTCCCCCTGAGCTCTCCTCAGTGCCAGCAGCTTTGTGTTGCCAGGGCGCCTTCTCAGCCTGCAGAGCCTGGACCAGAGGTGCAGCAGTGCTGCAGTGTGGGCTGGGCTGGTAAGAGTTGACGGGGAGCTGCGGTATGTGGTTCTCCCCCACCTCTGCTGAGCAGCGCCTCCGCATCCAAGCAAAGGAGGCCAGGATGGAGTTAATCTGTCTCCTGTCTTTGGACCTCCTCGGCAAGCATGGAAGCAGCCTCTCTGAGGAGGAGCTGTGCTGCTACTGAGAAGCCTGGGAGTTTTCTGATGATCCTTAAGGTAAACTTTTTGCCCATCAGCCCAAACAAGCAGAAGAATTTCACAGTGGCTGGGCTGTGCCCTGGCACAAAGGGCTCTTCAGGGAGCTGGATCTGACCTGAGCATCTCCTGGTAGGAGCAGAGCGGAGGTGTGGGGTAAAATTCAAACTATAGTCTGCTCCAAGGTTGCTGAGAAGACAGTGCAGGTCATGGTGTGCAGACCCAGGGGTTTCTTGCTGCCCTGCTCTCTGTGCTGACCCCTGCCTTGAGCAGCAAGCAGCACTGATGGCAAGGGGTGCGGAGGGCTTGCCACTGGGGGATATTTAGGGGGGTGGTCAGAAAGATGGCACATCTTTATTAAGCCTGGGCTCATCAAGTCCTCCAGGACAAATCCCTGTCTGCAGGGTGCAGCCGCAGTCGCTCTGTAACACACATACAAATGCGTGTCACAGCTGCAAGCTGCGCAGTGCCGCTGCTGCTGAGCTGCAAGTGCATTCCTCAGCTCTCGCTCTCCTCAGGTCCCACGCTACACGGCATCACCTATTTATAACTGCATGCACTGCAGGAGTAATATTAGACTGATGGCCTCATGCAGTCACGCTAAATGTTATTCTATTTATGTGATTTGCTCTTCTTCACAAGCTGTTGGTCTCCCAGATGCCAAAACACTCTGTGTAGCACAGACAAAGACTCAGATTTTTCTTTTATTAAAATCTTCACCACTGGCACCCAGTTGCAGGTACATTTACCATTTTATCCCAGGTCACCTGGAGTAATTGCATCTACTATTCCCTCCCCAGTCTTACCGATATCCTTGGCAAATAAGATAACCTGTCAGGTCTGTTGTCCCTGTAGCCAAAGGTACTTTAGCAATGAAATTGTTTTACAGAAGAAATAAATGCCTCTCGCTGAATGTGAGGATGCTGTGACCTTTCATTAGTGACCTGAGTGACTCATCCCTTTTTGTGTGCTCACTGCAGCCTCCCACCACGCTGTAGAAGATTCACCAAAGTCCTGCTGCCTGACGCCTGGTGTAATGGGAAGCTGAGACCTGCGGAAGCCTCCTGCTCATGCTGCTTCTCCTCCGGCTTCGCACAGGGTCTTCACACCTCCACCTGGACCAGGGGGCTCTCGCATTATGGAGATGCCCTGTTTGCACAGTGGGGACTCTGTGCACCAGCTCAGTCCCACAGCAATGTCCCCGGTACCCCAGCCCTTGTCCGAGCAGCAGCTCCTGCTCCCCCGGGCTGTGGAAATCTCTGACACAAATGCATAAGCCCCTGCTTTCAGTACAGGGCAGCCAACCCACGCTTGTTTAGCAAACGGGGCTTTGCTGGCCATACCGACCCCCTGATGTGAGGTGGGCAGCTCGGTCAGAGCCAGATTTCAGCCAGCGGCCACGTATCACACCACGAACTCTCTATTCACCGGTGGGGGCAAGTCCTCCTACTCCAGCAGGCTAATGCCTGGTACCTCTGCAGCCAGCAGCTGTTAAACAGCACCTGGCAATCATTTTGCTGAAATCAAGGAGTCTTTGCGGCTCCTGTGGCACTCATTGCTCACTCCCGCTCCCCACTGCTTGCACAGGGGAGCCTCTCGCTCCCTCGCTTTGCTGGGTGCCTCTGGAAACACAAAGACCTTGGAAACACAACATTTAGTCTCTTTTTAGAAATCCATGCAAAGTGAAATAAAGAATTAAACAGAGTCAATTCCTATACATTTAGCTGCTGCTGATAGTTACATTTTCTTTTTGTAGCGTGTTTTGCATGCCAAGAAAAACAGTTTTGCATTTTAAAGAAAGTGGCTGTACATCTGTGCATCTGTACATACGCCTGTTAATTCTGCATGAATGGCTTCCCTGGGCTGTCAGCTCAAAAGTTCTCTTTAATGTAACGAATCCTGACTGCGTTTGCAACAAATCCTCAACCAAGAAGGTTTTATTTAATGAAGCAAGAAGTGCTGCCAAATTGCCAAGCTTGATCCCAATCCCATTAATGTCAGCAGGAGAATTCCCACCATGTTTGGTTTGTTGGTTGGGTCTAATTTGGGTAAAGGAGTTAATAGCCTGCTTTCAGGCTGATTGTTCAGACAAGATCATTGCTCCGCTTCGGTGTGCCAGAAAGGCTGTGGGGAAAGTGGACAGTACAGGTGGGATTCCTCCCACCTGATTTTAGGCATCTTCAAGTCTGGCAACAGATAGCCAAGGGAGGGAGAGAGGGACATTCACCTCATCGTAAGCCAGGAGCTCGCAAGAGGTGAAATGAATTTTAATTCCTACCGAGCCATCTCCCATGAGGATTTGCATCCCATGTAAAGGAACCTGACAGCTCTGGAAGGTCTCTGCAGCAGAGGGCAAGGGGCCTTGCTCAAAGCCAGCCCCTGAGTGGGTGGGTGTTGACCCAGGCGCCGCTGCAGCCCACTCATGTCTTCTCCCTGTGCTTGTGCCAGCCTGGAAGTAAAGCTGATGCCTGGTCCAGGATGCAACCATGGCACAGCAGCTCCGGTGAGCACTGACCCCCACCTGCCAGCAGCAAATGCTCATGCACGGCCCTGCCAATGGCTGGCAGAGCTGCTAGGAGAAGGAGAAGGGGGGATATGGCAGCTCCCCACCTTCCTTGTCCCCTCACCCCCTCCCAAACATGTGCCGCATCCTCCCCTCCCCATGCCACAAGCAGGGACTGGCACAGAGCAAGAGCTGCCTGTGCTGGTTGCTCCAGGGACAATCCCACCCCTCTGGTCCCAGGGGATAAGGAGCCCTGGGGAGGCTTTGAGGGGTCAGTAGTGCCCACATGTTTTGGGCAGGTCCCCAGCAGTGACCATGCAGCTGCAGTGTCCCACAGAGAGCAGCGGCTGCTGTTTGCAAGGGAAGGAGCCTCCCTTGACAGGGAGGGCTGGAGGAAGGAGGACTGCTTGGCTGCTCCATCGCCAGCTGCAAAAGCTGGCCACACAGGCTCATGTGCCAGCGGTTGGCCCTTAATTACACATACAGCTAATAAAGGGAAGGAGCTTAGTCCTTTAGCTCACAGGAGGAAGTAGTATTGTCTGAGAATCAAGGGAACTGCAAAGTAGGAGATACAAAAAGAAGCCAAGCCCCTAGTATCTCAGGGGCATCAGCCTGACACACAGATCCTTAATGGCTTTTGCTGATTTGACAGATGCAGGACAGAGAAAAATGAACGGATTTTGTGGCTGCAACTGTCCCTAGGGCTTAGGGATGCTTCTCAGGATACAGATCTTTAAATCATCATTAACAATGACTTGAGGGGTCACTGGAGAAGACAGAGTTGGGCACAGTGATGCAGGGGGTGAGAGCAGGGTTTGCTGGCACTTGTTACACAGTGCTCCCTCCCTGGGATGCAGGTGATGCTTTGTTTCAATCAATCATGCACAAAGTGGGTGCAGTGACAGTGAGATGTAGCTCCTGTGGGTTGTGGGCAGCTGAAGCTGGTTCTGTGGGGAGCTGTAGCATCTTGGATGGGATCCAGGTGTGAAGATGGAAGAGTCGGACAGCTTTTGGAGGTGTGGATATTTTTTCAGGAAAAGAGGAGAAGAATTCAGAGCTCCGGTGAAGCTCAGATCTGGGGAGTGTGTGCAAGGAGGAGACAATATCTGATCCCAATCCCCCAAAGATCTTCCCTACTGCAGAGACAGAAGAGCATCTTGTAATTTAGGCTTTGTCTTAGTGTTTCCTTTGGTTGAGGTGGGAGCTGAAAGTTTCAGGCAACCCTGCCTCGTGCTGAGCAGACTCTGGGGACCTACCTGTGTATGCCATGCTCCCTGTCTGCAGAGTCCTGGGAAACTTGTCACTGCTCCCCGGGGCTGGCAGGCCCCTGCTCCAGCCCGCAGGCCAGCTGGCTCCTGTGTTCTTTTAAAGCTTTAAAAGAAGCCAGATGACTCATGGCTGAAAGCATTAGGTGTTTATTTGCACTTCAGACCTATTAACTCCATCTGAAAGCAAGTTGCAGCTCCCTCCACACAGCAGCAAAGGTGGGTCTGTAGGAGGAACAGTTGACCTTGATAAATATCAGGCTTTGGTCCAAAAAGCGCAGCATCTGTGGGTTGGCCCTTTCCTGGAATGGGCTGATTTTAACTCACAATTCACTTCTTCAGCTGAGCTGCAAAATCTGCTGTCACATTGCTTCTTTCACAAGGACCAAAACATCAAGCTGTTCGTGGTGGGGTGCACCAAGAGCAAAAAACGAAATGCCTCTTGGTTGCTGCTGTTCCCCCTGAAGAAGGGGTCCCCACATGCCCCCCCCAACAACAGCAGAAGGACTGCCCTCACCAGTGAGCCTTGCCTTTACAAGCCTTCAAACCAGTGGTGCTTCTCTTTTTGCATGTCTAATTTCTGCTAGACACGTCTAATCCCCTCTCAAGGCGGGATGCAAGACTGAGATGCAGCCACCCACCTGAAGATTTCAAAACTCTCCTGGGATCTGCCTGCTGAAAGCAGCGGTTCAAGCCACTACAGTCATTTGCCTTGCAAAAACCCCCACCCCCAACCAACAGCCTCCAGAAACTTTAAAATACCAATTTGTTGTTGTCTGCTATATGCTCTTCCAAAAGAGAGTGAGTAATGCTAAAATTCTTTTTTTCTTTTGCAGGGGGGGTGGGCAGTAGAGAATAACACAGATCCTGAAGCAGCCCAGTCACCCAGGAACTGGCACAGCTTAGTCATGTATCTAAAAACCTAATATTTTGATGACAGCACTTCCCCCCCTGCCCTGCCCCACAAAGATTCACCCTCTCAGCTGTCCTGTGACGCAGGTAGTTAATTACCAGTGCCCTCTCTTCAGGTGAAGGAGGGAATCCTGTCTCAAACCCACGTCCAGTGGAGGAGAGGGGATGCAGCAGGGGGGGCAAGGCGTCATTCACCCCCATCCCTCACTCACTGAGAGCTCGATGAGTGGCTGGGGAGCCAGGGGGATGTTAACCAGCTCAGACTGCTGTGTCGGAGGCTGAACTGAGAAATACTTCAGGACTGGAGGAAACGCAATGTTCACCTCTTTCCATCTCCAAGTTACTGTAGGCAAAATGGTTGGGTTGAGTAGCTTTGCTCTAAAACCTGGTCCCAGTATGTGCTCTGATGCCAGCAGTCCTGTCTATCCCTGTGTGAGATGAGCCAGTGATGCTGCAGTCACCACCTCTCTGTAAAACAGGCATCAAGGCTGGGGGGCTGCTCCCAAGATGGGGCCAAGAGCAAACAGAAGTGGTGCATCCTTTGGAGGGGGTGTTGGGTACCTCAGAGGTCATCAGAAGCCTCCACCTCACGAAGAATGATGCTCATCTTCTTCTCATCTGCCTGGCAAGAGGTTTTGCTCCTGAAGGTGGACCCCAGCGACTGGCTGGCTCTTTGGCGGATGGTCCTCATACATGACATGCAGTCTTTGCTGGTCATCACGTAGAGCAGGGGGTTGAGGGCACTGTTGAAGCTGGCCAGGCCCCGGGTCACCTGGTAGGAAACGTAAATGTGCTTTGAAGCCTGTGTGCAGGACCCTTGCAGCTGCCAGCCTCGAGACAACAAGCTGAGGATTCTGAAGACGTGGTAAGGAAGGAAGCAGATGGAGAAGAGGACCATCACAAGAATCACCAGTCTGATGCTTCTTCTCCTGAGGCTGAGGTCCATGGTGTCATTCCTGCAGAGCACCACCACCACGTGACAGTAACATCCGATGATGATGAGGAATGGGATGACAAACCCAGTCACAGTGATGGCCACAGTGTATGGCAAGTAAACTCCCAGGTTCTCGTTCCCGGTCGTGTCGTGGCACCGTGTCCCCATGTCGTCCATCTTGCTGAAGATGAAATCGGGAGCTACCTGCGCAATGACCCACATCCAGACCGTCGTGCTGAGCCACGCTGAAGAAGTTGCCCCCTGGCACCTGCCCCGAGCCTTCAGTGGGTGCACGATGCCCAGGTAGCGGTGGATGCTGATACAGGTGAGGAAGCCGATGCTGGCATAGAGGTTGAGGTGGAAGAGGCCCCGGGTGATCCGGCACCAGCCGGGTCCAAAGAGCCACACTCTGCCCTGCAGGTAGTAGCTGACGAGGAAGGGCAGCGTGCTGACGTACAGCAGGTCGGCCAGACCCAGGTTGCCCACCAGCAAGCCCAGGGGATGGCGGGCACGCTGCTGGGGGCCGGTGCACATGTGCCACAGTCCCAGCCCGTTCCCCGCCAGCCCCAGCGGGATCACCACCAGGTAGACGGCAGGCAAGAAGCGCTGGGCGAAGGTGACATCCACAGGGCACAGGGTCCTGCTGTCATTGCCGGGCCACGGGGTGAGAGACTCCGTGGCCATGGTGGGCTGCAGTGGGCTTCGCGGGACGGCGCTGGTCGTGGCGCTGCTCAGGGTGCCGGTGCCCGGCGAAGCGGTGCCTGCGGCTCGTAGGCAGGGCAGCACGGGCAGCGCCGAGCCCAGAGCCAGCCCCGGCAGCGCCACGTTCCCTGCGGCTGCCCTTGCCTCTCCGCTCCCAACGGGCCCTGGCAGGGGGGTCGGGGGCACCCGGCTCTCCCCGGAGCATGGGGAGGCTGTGGCGATGGCCGCCTCAGCGGAGAGCCCCGGTGGCTTCCACCGCTGCCGGGGCCGCTGCCAGCCCACTTGAGATATTTCGAGGCGGGCACCGGGGACGCGCGGGGGCCCGGCTATTTCGGACACGGCGTGCCTGGAGCGAGCGGGAGGGAGGGAGCGGGGAGGGAGGCTCTGCCTCGGAGCGGGTGGGGGATGTCTGATGGCGGGGGCCAAAGCTTTCAGCCCGGTGTGTCCCATGCGGCGTGAGGAGAAACCTCCCACCCTTGCAGACCGGGGGCTGGAAGCCTGCGTCCCGTGAGCTCGTCCCTCGCTTCCACCCCTGACGGCCTTTCTCCCGGCCGCCTGCCCGGACCGTGTTGTGCACCGGTGGCAGTGGGGCAAGGTCGAGGCCGGCAGCTTTCCGTGGGGCAGCAGCGGTGCCGCAGGCAGTGCCGGCAGGCGTGGGCACGCCGGGCTGCTGCCCCGCTCCCTGCTGAACGCTGCCCCTTCCCTAAGCAACCACCTGCTCTGGCTGCCCACCGTATCCCTCCCCAGGTACAAAAATCCTCTCCCTCCTCCTCCTCCGAGCCGTTTGGAGCCACGCAGGGAGGAGATGCGTGTCAGGCTGTGACCTTCCTCCGCCGCCTTCCCTGCCGCCGGGGATGTCACGCAGAAGAAGCCAGATACTGTGAGGGTGGGGCAAGAGCTAAAAGCAGCGACCCCAAAGAGGACCCCCAAAGAAAGCCACCCCCCATCTGCATTGCTGAACACGTCCTGCCATGTAAACACGGCCAGAAATAACTTCACCTCCAGGTGCAGGAGTAAACAACAGTCAGAGGGGGGAAGGTTTACCCTGGCAAGCCATAAGGAAATGACCTTGGTAAAACAGCTTCAGGGAAGGGCCACGGCCACCTGATTTCCTGGAACTTAACGCAGGGCAGGGGATGGGAAGAGGCTGGGATCTCACCTGCCAGCAGGGAAGGAAGGGGGTGAGTCCTGCCTGAGTCATCCCGACTGCCTGTCTCTCCTTGGGAGCAGCCCAGCATCTCTGCTGGACCACGCTTGGGCACAGTGGTTTGAGGACAGTGTAGGGAAGGTCATGATGTGGGGTGGTGGCAGCTGCTTGTTGTGAGTGAACACACATATGGTACCCCAAAATGCGCTTGCTGGAGCAGATAAACGATGGGAAAGGCTGCATGTGATTTCCACCTATGTAATAACATGTAGCCACTATGGTTGTGCCCCAAGAGATGAAGCTTAAAAGCTGTTTCCACGGAGTAAGGATATGGCTTTTCTGAGGTTTGCAGAGGCTCTGGTGGCTCTGTGCTTCTGTATGAGCAACAGCAACAGAGGAGGGGGTCCATGGGTGTTCACCCCTCAGGAAAGCAGTCCTCCATCCTGCCCTGCTCCTGCACCCTTCACTCCGTGCATGTCAGCTGCTCCTGCAGCCTGGGGTTGAGTTATGAAGTGCAGTGAGATGAGAGGAACAAACCAGGAGCAGTCCCCTTTGTCCCAGGACATCTGCCGTTTGGGAAACTGAGGCAGAGACAGCAGCTGGCTGGGAGGACTGCTGTAATCACAGGAAGGGCCACAAGCTGCTCTCAGCAGTGTAAGCAAAACTTTCTCTGTCCCTGGAATGAAGGCTTGGAGCTGGGTGCCTCCTGCCAAGGGAAGAGAGGAGCAGGGCAGGGTACGGGGAGCAGTACCCGTTCCCTGGCTGCAGCCCTGTGCCCTCCACACCCCCTGCTCCCAGGACCTGTTGGAGGCACACACACAGCAGCACTGCTGTTCTCTCGTGCCTGTCTCATGTGTAAGACGTTCCCTCGACCCATGATTTCACTCGCAGTAGAGATGCTACCACCCAGCTTTGCATCCCGTATCAGGATGCTCCCCTCTGGTGCCCAGCTCCAGCATGGGGCGGCAATGCTGCTGCCAGCCTGCCCAGGGCAGTGTGAGAGCACAGGGCTGGGACAGCTCCTGTAGGTAGCAAACACGGAACTTGAGTGATGGGCTGATGGGCTTTCAGGCAACCAATTCAAGGCTCTTCACCAACAGCAAAAAAAGGACTTTGATGTACTTTTTTTTTTTTTTTTTTTATGGATAACTGCATTCCTGTGCTCAGGAGGTAGCTGAAAACATTTAGCTTTAATGAGAGGCTCATCCAGCCCTTTCTCCACCAACTCCACCGTTTAAAAATCATCAGTCATGAGAATGGCTTGGGAAAAAAATTCTGATGCACTTTGTTTACTCATGCAGCAGCACACAGTTTCTCCTTCAGCTGCTGCATCTGTTTGCACGGAAATGAGCTGTGATCTGTTGCTCACCACTGTTGGGGAATATGGTTGTTGAATCACCACGTGCCATTTATGCTCGCAGAGGTGGCAGTGTGCCTTGAGGACGGGGTGAGTTGTCTTCTGTTTGGATTTTTGATCTTTACAGGTGACTGTAATCACCTGTGGATGGCAGAGTATTTACTGCCCCACAAGAGCAGGCAAAGCCCAGGACCTGCTGCACCAGGACCCGCAGTAAACGTGATCCTCAAATAACCACATGCTTCCAGGGTAGCAGGGCTATAGAGGGAACAGCATATATTGAGAGACTGGCAGTCAAATTGCAGGAGTTGATTTCCATGTATTCTTAAGGAAAAATAACTCTGATTTATTTGGAGTCATTAATTCATTATTTAGATGTTTTCTGCTTAGTGAATCAGGGAGAAATGTAATTTTGCAGGGAAAAAAAAGAAAATTATAGCAGAGGTGTGTTGAGTCATTTCTGTTTGAGATGAGAATTACAGGTTGCCACTTAAAAAGTGACCTTTTGATTTTTACCATCACCCAGAGGTGGCTGGGCAGGATTTGGGAGGGGGTGAGAGTCCTGACAGCGCTCCCCGCCAGCAGCTCACCTGGCCCTGGTGGCTGTGTCCCAACATGCTCAAAAAAGAACTGGTTTAAAAACAGGATTTTCAGTACACAGAACAAGTCTTATGCATGTCAATCAAGGAACACTGTGGTTTTAAAGTCAACATGAGCTGGTTTTTTGGCATGGCCGTTGCAGAGGTGAAAAAAGTAAACAAAAGCTGCAGATGGGGCCATGTTCATTCTCTGGTTTGCTGCCTACCAGAGGTTCACTGTGTCCCCCGTATCAAACTGAATTAATGATTTGTATTCGGGCAGAGCACCAGATGATCACAGTAAATTCTCTTTGCAAGCCATATTTTACTGCATAAGCAGTGAGATATTTTTTTTTTTATTATTCCCAAGAGGTGACTGAAAAGCATCCTTGACTTCAATTTTATTTTCAACACTTGCAAGGGCCCAGGGAGTGGGCGAGCAGCTGCCTTGGCCCTGCTGCCTCTCCTGCTGCTTGTGGGGAGGCTTTCCCCCAGCAGGAGAGGGGAGCTCCCCCTGCCATTCAGCCTTTTGCCCCTGCACCCCCAAACCTGCCCTGGTGTCACATTGGCCTGGGTTGGGATCACGTGGCAGCTGGTGACAGCAGTGGCGTGATGCCAGGGAAAGCTTGGTCTGGGGTCTGGAGGAGGCGTGGGGCTGGCGGGAGGAGGAATGAGTTGCAGGGGGAGAATTTGGGCTTTGGTTTTGGAGAGGCTGAGAAGAGGCATGGCCTGGTGCGTGCCTGGGGCTGCAGAGCCAGCGGTAACACAGCCCAGCACCATGCTGTGCTCCCCCACACATCCCAGCAGCAAGTGGAGATCCAGGCACTGCCACGGCCAGGGCTGGTCCCGTTGGCAGAGCTGATGGAGCTTACAGATGGGTAGAAGCAAAGGGGCAGAATTTAATCTAGGGTATAATATACTGTAATAATGTTTTCAGTGCTTTGATTCACTTTTTTTTTTCTTTTCTTTTCATTTTCTTATCCTAAACAGCCTGAATTGAGGTGCTTCCAAGCTGCCCCATCCTGGGTCAGACCTCTCCTGCAGCAGCCAAGCTAGCCATGAGCAGCAGGGCTCCTGAGGGCTCACCGGAGCCGGGCTTACCCTGCACAGACAGGCTCAGACAAGCTCCACACCTAGATGAGCACATCTTTATTTTCAGTTCCACGAATACACATCTAAACTGTCTGTATCTTGCCTGGACACGTCACCTAAACCACTGCTGCTTTCCAGTTGCCCTTCTCGCCCTGCCATGGGATGCGCGTTCCCTCTGCACACTTGTGCGAGGCCGTTAGAGGGCATTTGGGTTTCATTTTTCAATCACCCAGAAGGATTGTGAGAAATGACGTGATCATGTGAGAAAGTCAAGGCAGAGCTGCTCGCAACATTCCTGCGCCGACTCTTGCATAGCTGGAGCAGCTCCAGCCCGTCGGGAGAGGCCCCGACTCATCTTTGCGATTTGTTTTCTCTTTTTCCTGCTTTTCTTTTGGCCTTGGCTTGTGGGGTATGTGCTTGGATGGCAGGCGGTATGTCTGGTGCTGTGGAGCGGTGTCTCCTGCGTCTGAGCTCCTCGCTCGCCGAAGCCCTGCCAAACCGCCAGTGCTTTGGAGAGGAGGAGGCCAGGCGGAGCAGGAAGGTTTGTGTTTATTCTGGAGGGATGCGGGGAAGGTGAATTAGAGCTGCCATCAGGAGGATGCCTCTGCCCATGCCCAGGAAGCAGCTGCTGGTCTCTGGAGTGGATATCGTGGGATGGCAGAGCTTGTGCACTGTCAAGCTGCTCAGCCTGGTGTGATGGTGACTTGTGGTGTGCAGCCCGATGTACCTGCTCCTTCCCTGGAAGGGCAGGGTGTCAGGGTTCCCCCTGGGGATTTGGGCTTCCAGGTGCCTGGAGACAGTCTCTCTCACAGCCCCTGCAGAGCAGAGCTGTGTGCGTGACACGGTGGAGGAGCAGCATCACCTCTCCAAAAGCCCCACCGATCCGCGAAAGGACCAATTCCTGGTTTCTTGGGTCAGTTCACGCTCAGGGAAGGGTTTCCCCATTTCCCATTTCATTCAGCCTAAGAAACTCGGGGATGCTGCCCAGTAACCCGGCCTGGAGCAGCGGGGTGCACAGAGGGGGCAGGTGCTGGGTGACACAGGGATCTTGTTTTCTATTTCCACCTTTCTTTGCAGCCAAAGTCCATCAGTTCTTCCCTAGTTTCCTCAGGGACACATTCTCCATCTCCACCAAAACCACAGTGCCGTGGGCTTGTGCCAGACTCTGCTGGGACGAGGCCTTGGCTCTGGGATGCGATGGGGGTGGGCATGGCTACAAACGACCTCATTTTCCCCTCTGGAAAGGTAAAACAGAGTGATGGGGAGATGGAGCAGGGTGATGGCATGTCCCCCACATCTAGGGGGCAGGGGCATGTGGCAGTGCAGGTGCCTGACCCCAGAACGCGCCGCGTGTGTGTGAACAGGGTGCTTTTGCACCATGTCCGCGCTGGGGCTGTGCTAGGCTGGCTGAAGGTGGCAGAGCCACCTCTCAGGTGTACCCAGGGAGCCAGGTGGGAGCTGCAAGTGCACCTCTGGCCATAGGGGCAGGGTCACCCCTGTGGCTCAGGGTTATGTGGGATCCACAGTACTCTTGGATTCAGAGACCCCAAAATTCAGGTCTGCACCTGCCATCATCTGTTTTCCAAGTGAAGTTTCAGGAGGTGGTTTATCTGTCCCTGAGACACGGTCAGCTCAAGGCTGAGGAGAGGTGATGGGGTGCCCACAGGTCATCGAGGGTCCCCTGGCTCATGTTGGCTGGCATTTGCCTTTCACAAGCAAACCTGTTGCCAGAGGCACCAGCTTCACCGAAGCCCTCACTTACCACCAGGGATGCTGCCGGCAGAGCCGGGCAGGGTCTGGCCATGCAGAGCCGCCTCTGAGTCTCCAGCCTGCAGTAACGGTTCTGGTTGGAGACGCGGGTCGAAAAGCCCACGCCGCAGGTGGCCGAGCAGGCACTCCACTCTGTACCCCACTCCTGGCAGGGGTACAGCAGCGGTGGGGATGCTGCCCCAGGGGCTAGATGAAAAGAGATGAGGGGAAAAAGGGTGGTTGGGGCCAGGTACAATGTGCCCTGAAAGTGTAGCCCTGCGTGGCAGAGAAACGTGTAGCAAGGTGTCTCCTGTTGATGTTCATAGTCTGGGGTGAAGGGACCATCCCCAGAGACCTGCGCGGGCATCCCTTCACTGGCACGTCCTGCATCTTACCTGCCCCAGCATCTCGGAGGAGGTACTGGTCCCGGGCTTCACAAATCCACTCAGGGCAGCACTTCCCTGGGACCTCTACGCGCCGTGGGTAGGGGCAGTCCGGGGTGGGCAGCCGCACATCCTCCTGGCAGAGTGGGATGCAGGTGAAGCCCCCATCCAGGCAGCGGCACTGGAGTTTGCAGCTGGGCTGGAAAACCTCCCCATCTCGATAGACCCGGCCATTCACCTCGCAGCCCTCCTCACCATCTTCAACTGCAAGTGACAGCCAGGGAATCCATTAGGGACAAAGTGACAGAGAAATGTGGATGGCAGAGGGGACTGCTGGGGGGAAATGTGGGGCTGGCATAAAGGGACTGAACTGGGGGGCCACAGAAGTGACTGACAGAAGTGGGGCAGACATGATTTGCAGGTGCGTTGCCGAACCTCCTCCCCTTCCCTGCCTCCTCCTCTCTCTGTTTTTTCAAAGCAACAGCTCACTGGCAGGTGAGAAACCCACTGCCCTTTGGCTGTGACCCTGCCTTTCAGAGTTTTCAGGCTAGAAAAAATGCATCTGGAATTGCTCTGCAGGACTCCCAGGCTTCATCCCTGGCAGGGTGACTGCAGCATCCCTGGGACCCCCGCATCCATCCCTGCTCAAACCACCTTGCATCCCCAGATGGTAAACAGCACGAGAGCTGGTGGGACCTGCAGCACAGCCCCATGCCCAAGCTGCCAGCATCATCCTCAGTACAGCTGCTTTCCTGACCTTAACCTCTTCCCTGAAAATGCCATGGGATGCCTGGAGCTGGCCAGGGCCACGGCTGGAGCTGGGGTGCACGATGGGCTGGGAGCAATGGGTGATCCCTGGGGGGAGAGGGCACCCCCTGTGCTCACAGTTGCAGGTGGCTCCTGTCCCCGCGGGCACCGCACTGTAGTCACAGACGAGGCCCTGGCTCTGGTCGCAGATGTGGAGGAAATCGCAGGGCTCTCCCAGGCGCCGGGCGCAGATCTTACAGCAGCCACAGCCATCCAGGACCAGGGGGGACCCACGGGGGCAGCGGGGTGGCACCCAGGGGCAGTAGCATGGTCTCCGGCACAGCTGGGCACACACCTGTGGAGGCAAAGCCATTGCTGGTTCCATACAGGTTGTGATTTTGGCTAACGGCTGCTGTTTCACTTGGGACAGCCAGGTAACCTTCTCTCAGTCATGGGGGCAGATTTTCGGTGGAGGGAGGCTCTGCGAATCCATGGGAATACGGCAAAGCAGCCTGGAAAGCTACTGTCCCCTTAGGGTACAGTGTGGATGGGCACCTATTGAAAACCAGGGAGAATGAGGGATGCTCAGCACCGTGCAGGATGGGGACTTAAATGCACCACTGCTTTGAATACACAGGGGAGAACAGAACTACAAGGGGAATGCCCCATGCAGTGGTGGTGATTTAAGGGGCTGGCAGTCCCCTTAAAGGGAGGGAAAGCAGCCACCCCCATGCCTGCCCCCGAGGCAGCGGGCTGCACCCAGCTGGAGACGCGGCTTTGCAGGGACTGAATGCACATGGTGAGGGCACAGCACTCCACTCCCAACAGACTTAACAGCCAAGAAACAGGGCATTGCAGCGGCTGTGGGGGAGCTGAAGCCAAGCGAACCTCACTGCTTTCCTTCCTGGTCCAGCTGCCTCCTCTGCCTGGCCTGGCTGCAGCATCCTCTGCCTGGCCCTGGCTGCAGCATCCTCTGCCTGGCCTGGCCACTGGGCGAGGAGCCCTGAGATAGGCACTTTTTCGAGGGCTGGGAGCTGCATTTCCCCTCCTAGCTAGACTGAGCAATTGCTCCGGCAGGGCTGTGCACTGCAGTCGTTTGCCTGCTCAGCCGATTGTTTGCCAGGGATGTGCCTGCAGGAGTTCACGCAGGCAGGTAGGTGTTTATAGCCACGGCTCATTCTGCTTGCACAATTACCCTGGCACAGACAGCTTTTGCAGGCAGCACTTGTGCTCCCATCATGTCGTATCTGACAGGGCTGTTACATATAGAGCCTGAAGCCAAGTGAGTTAGCTCTGCAGTTTGAAAGTGAATTCTTTGCCAGTCCTGGCCTGACTGTGTGTGAGCCCCACACAGAAGCTCTGAGCTGCCCTGCGGCAGCCCTGCTGCTCAGTACCACACACACTTTGCTTGCTGCGTGGCCAGCAAGTGCAGCGCAGGCAGCAGTTCAGCAAACACGCAATCAAAGAATGCATCCCTGTGCTGGTCCAAATACTGCTGAGACTGCCAAGAGATCGATGGGTTCAGCTGGACCACATGGATTTTAGACAACGGTTTTCTTTCTCCTTTACTTTCTCCCAATATCATCAGGTCTGACATGACCAGTTAGACAGAGATGGTAGGTACTGGTGTGCTATCTGTTCCCCATTCACAGCAGTTCAGATGTTTTTTATGGGGCGGTAGAAATACTAGTGCCAGCAACTGAAGATAAAATCTATGCAAAATGGGCTGGGCAATCTGGGTCTTGTTTTAGTTCTATCAATGAGCAGCATTATTAGTGTGGCAGAAACCAGAGGGGGTGGTGGCAGGGACTGAAGGACTGGCTGTGGTGGCCAGGTTTGGGCTGGAGGCACGAGGGCTCTTGGTGATTCTCCAGGCACTCATCAGTGCCTGGAGCAGGAATCATTTCTCCATCACAGCTTACCCAGGCAGCCAAGGGCATTTTTCATCTTTCAGGAGGCTGCTATTACAAATCAATGTTTTAGAAAGATTAAACAAGCCATTAACCCATTTTCCCCTGCTCTTTCTAATTAACTTGTCTTTAGATGACAATGTGGCTTCTGTCAGAGATCTTAACTGTCTGGGAAAGGAGTCAAATATGCACGATGCTGCCACGATGTCCCTGCTTGCAGAAGGTCTGCTTTGAGTTTCAAGCAGAAATTAGAACTTGGAGCTGAGATACCCCAAACTTTTCAACTTTCCTGTTCTCTACACAGGCAACTATCTTCACACAGAGTCCAAGAGAAAAAAAATAATAAAATCACTACAACCCAAATTCTGTCAGAGGCACCAGCTTTGCTTGAGCAACCCAGGGAGAGCTGAGTAATGCAGAGGCTGGGGAGCCTGGGCAGGGACAAAGGAGCCTGCAGGAGCTGCTACCACCGAGCTGCTCGCTCACTCGCAGGGAGCATGCCACCGCCCTGGGAGGGCTGCAGGGATGGGGCAAGCAAACAGAGCACATTGCTCTCATTCCTCTCTGCTCTGTGGACTTGCACCAGCGAACGTCTTTGGCCCAGGAACGTTAAGACCCCACTGCTTAATCGCAAATAACTCTCCCAAGCATAGCTCTGCCCCCGTGCGACTGCAGAAATACAGCCTGTCTGCCAGCCGGCGTTAGCTACTGGGCTCGTAACACCCCAGTCCTCCCTGCATCCCACTTTGCAAGATCCAGGTGCTTCCCCGAGTAAGGCTAAAGCTGCCCCAGGGTCCCGTCTCCCTTACCTTGGCGAGGATGCAGAGGAGGGAGAGGAAGAGGAGCTGCTTCTCTAGCTGGAGCCTCATGCTGCTCTCCACTCTGCCACTTCAGCACATCATCCCCCGGGCAGTTTGAAGGCAGAGGAGAGTTTGCAGGTTTTAAAGCTCGGGATAGGTCCTGCTGGTGTTTATACTCTCCCTGCTCTGATGTCACTCACAGGCTCCAATATAAACATGAGTAGGTTTGGATAAGCCTCAAGATTTTCTTTTTTTTTTTTTTCTTTCTTTTTTTTTTTTCCAGCCCGCATTCCAGCTGCCATTTCCAGTCCCCTCAAGGTGAGAATGTGCTGTCCACCGAGGCAGCGAGCGAAGGGAAGGGACGCTCTCCCTGAGGAGCACAGGAGAGGGGCTGGGACCCAGGCTGGTGGGGTGAAGTGGCTCCTTGCTGCTAGCCCCAACCAGGAGGGTAGGTCCATGCCTCTGCCTACTGATCAAGGTCTGCCCAGACAGAGTTGGTATCTTCCTCCTGGGTTTTGAAGGGTTTGGCAGGGCTGTCTGTGCTGCTACCCAGGGGCATTGCCAGACGAAGCAGGAACAGGGCATGCACCCCTGTGTTTTACAGTGAGCCCAGCGCCTGGCAGGCTGTGGGAGAGGGGTGGATGCCCACGCTGTACAGAGCCCTGAAGCCAAGGGCAGGATCCTGTCCCTCCATCGCTGGGGACCGTGTATGACTTGCTTTTGACTGCCAGCAGCTGAGGCTGCAGCAGTTTGCCAGGCAAGATCTCCAGGCAGCAGAGGTGTGCTTCCCTCTCTGTGCCGAAGGGGATTTGCTGGGGTGGTGCTGCTGCCACAGCACCCAGGGAGGCTGCTGGGGCAAGGGGGGCTGGATGCACATTGTGTTGCATTGCCCTGGGTACATGATGCAGGGAAAGCTGCAGTCTGGCCCTGCTGATTTTAAGCCTTGTAAACGCAAATTCAGCTCCCCCAAAATTATGACTGTCTTAAGCAATCATGAGAATCTACAATCCAAGTCTGGGGAGGAAAAGTGGGTGCTCAGCGGTTGCCTCCTAGTGCTTTAGCACTTCTCAGTCTGCCCTGTGCAAGCTTTCCTCTCAATCACTGTTTCTGGGGGCAGAAGGCTGGTGTTTAGGAAATTGAAAACGAAACATCTCAGGAAACTGAGGCCCTTGTCCACATTCCCATCCCCCAGATCTTATCACAAGATGTAAGAGGGGGAATTTATAAGTCCAGAGGTCGAAGGAAAGGCCTGAGATCACGTAAGGATGTGGGATGCCCTGCAGCTCTCCCTGGCTCCCCTCCTGCACCCCCCTTACCTGCAGGACATGGGCTGGGGGCCAGACCCTGGTAGCTGCACACAGACTCTCCGTACCTTGCAGGCATGATGAGAACTGCCACTATATATAACATATTAACATATATTATTATTAACATATACTTTGCTATTTATTAATTATACTATTATTACAAACATAGCCATGATATGATTATTAACATATACATATATACAACATATATTATGATAAATGTTGGCAAACAGGCAGGAGGGGCTGGGTGCCATTTAAGCAGAGCATCAAAATTCTACAAGTAGGAGTGATGGCCCATACCCCCCTCCAGGCTTTTCCCTCTTCTTTTTGCTTTTGCTTTCACAAAACAGGTCTTCAGTCACCTGAGCAGCAATCCCAACCCCAGCTCCACCACTCGCCATGGCCTGGAAGCCCGGGCACGGAGCAGGGAGGGCAGAGCCCGCAGGGAGGAGCGCACAGCCCGAGCTCTCCTGTTACCACCCTGATTCTCTGCTTTGGTTTTGCTTCGTTAGCTGCAATCAGCCTGTTAATGAGGTCATGGCAGCTTGTGGAAATACCAGGCCACTTTCCAAAGGCTGCTGTCACTGATCCTGGCGCTGGACTCTCTGCTTCTCACGCGGGAGCCCCAGCTCCCTGCAACATCAGAGCCATGCCCAGAGGTCCAGGGATTCGCACTGGCAGCCCTGCCTATTGCAGGGAGGCGTGAGGACCCCGCATCTCTCTGTCCTCACTAGCAGGGAGGTCCAGGCCCCACCGACAGGTGCTCACAAGCCAGAAGGTTTGATACTGAAGGCTGGAGCCACATCTCTGGGGCACAATCCACAGCAGAGCACTTCAGTATGGTGCACAGGTGGTTTATGTCTCTATAGAAAATATATGGATATATGGATACATTAGCAACAAAAGGAGGGCTAAGGAGATTCTCCAACCTTTATTGGATAGGGAAACACAGGGACAAAGGGTGAGGAAAAGGCTACAGTACTTAATGCCTCCTTTGCCTCAGTCTTTAATAGCAAGACCGGTTGTTCTGCAGGTACTTGGTCCCTGAGCTGGAAGGCGGGGATGAGGAGCAGAATGAAGCTCCCATAACCCAAGGGGAAATGGTCAGCGACCTGCTACACCACTCAGACACACACGGGTCTCTGGGGCCGGATGGGATCCACCCGAGGGCACGGAGGGAGCTGGCGGCAGCGCTCACCGAGCCAACCTCCATCATTTGTCACCAGTCCTGGCTAACCGGGGAGGTCCCAACTGACGGGAAGGTAGCAGGTGTGATGCCCATCTACAAGAAGGGCTGGAAGGAGGATCCAGGGAACTACAGCCCTGTCAGCCCAACCTCGGTGCTGGGGAAGGTTATGGAGCTGATCACCCTGGGTGCCATCACGTGGCATGTGCAGGACAACCAGGGGTCAGGCCCAGCCAGAGTGGGGTTATAAAAGGCAGGTCCTGCCTGACGAACCTAATCTCCTTCTATGACAAGGAGACCTGCCTAGTGGATGAGGGAAAGGCTGTGGCTGGTGTCTACCTAGACTTTAGTAAAGCTTTTGGATCCTGTCTCCCACAGCATCTCCTGGAGAACCCGGCTGCTCATGGCTGGGATGGGGATGCTCTGCGCTGGGTGAGGCCCTGGCTGGGCGGCCGAGCCCAAAGCGTGGTGTGGGATGGAGTCTCATCCTGCTGGTGCTGGGCACCAGCGATGTTCCCCGGGGCTCAGCGCTGGGGCCAGCCCTGTTCAATGTCTTTATGGATGATCTGGACGAGGGGATCGAGTGCACCCCCAGTCAGTTTGCAGACACCACCAAGCTGGGGGGGAGCGCTGGCCTGCTGGGGGGCGGGGGGCTCTGTGGGGGGGCTGGGCAGCCGGGCCGAGGGGCCGAGGCCACCAGTGTGAGGTTCAGCGGGGTCAGTGCCGGGCCCTGCCCGGGGGTCACACCAGCCCCCGGCAGCTGCGGGCTGGGGCAGGGGGCTGGGAACTGCCCGGCGGGAAAGGGCCGGGGGGGCTGGGCAGCAGCCGCTGGGCAGGAGCCCCCAGTGTGCCCAGGTGGCCAAGAGGCCAACAGCAGCCTGGCTGGTGTCCCCAGCAGTGTGGCCAGCAGGACCAGGGCGGCGATCGTCCCGCTGTGCTCAGCACTGGTGAGGCTGCACTGCGAGTCCCGTGTCCGGCTCTGGGCCCCTCGCTGCGGGAGGGACGTGGAGGGGCTGGAGCGTGTCCAGAGATGGGAACGGGGCTGGGGAAGGGGCCGGGGCACCAGTCTGATGGGGGGCGGCTGGGGAAACTGGGGGTGTTCAGCCTGGAGAGGAGGAGGCTCAGGGGGGACCTTATTGCTCCCTGCAATCACCTGAAAGGGGCTGTAGGCAGGGGCGGGTCGGTCTCTGCTCCCAGGTAACAAGCAGCAGGACAAGACAAAAGGGCCTCAAGCTATGCCAGAAGAGGTTTAGATTGGATATTAGGAAAAATGCCTTCATGGAAAGGGTGGTCAAGTATTGGAACAGACTGCCCAGGGAAGCGGTGGAGTCACCATCCCTGGAGATGTTTGAAAGTCGTATAGATATAGCACTTGGGGACATGATTTAGTGATGGGCTTGGCAGTGCTAGCTTAACGGCTGGACTCAATGATCTCAAAGGTCTTTGCCGACCTCACCGATTCGATGGTTCTATGATCTCACGCTGCCACTTTCTCCTCCGCTGCCCAGAGCCGTGCCCTCCCACGAGCCGCTGCATTTCCGATGCCGCAGGCCAGCCAGGCGTCCCGGGGGTGGCTGCTGTGCCTCGGTCAGCAACGGCTCCGGAACAGCCAAAGTGCTGATCCAGCCTTGCCACAGGACGGGCACTTCAATTACTTATTGCAGGCTGGTGTTTATTAGGGACTCCTGATTAATGGGTGTGACTTTATTTCCCAGTTAGCAATCAGGTGACAGTGCTGGTAAGGGAAATAAAAACCTCTCATCGCCCTGAGCGAGCAGCTCTGGGAGCAGCCAACAGCCCCATGTGTGGGGCCTTGGGGGGCAGCAGGGCACCCCTGGGGGGGCTTAGGGCTGCCCAGGGGGTTACCCTTTGCCTGCCCTTCCCTGGGTATGGGTTCAGCTCTTTGGGATGGGGACCCTTTCTTTATGTCCCTCAGCTAGGGACAAAAGGGGATATTGCTTGCCCCACATGCCTGATGTCACTGAGATGTTACTGCAGTAAGGTGACATCACTGGGATGGTACGATGTCACCGGGAAGCCAGCGGAGCTCAGGCAGTGACAAAGAGCTGCAGCAGTGAGTCAAGCAGCCAGGCAGGGGCCAAACCCACCACCCTGTGCAGCTGCCCATACTTCAGGAGGTGTTGGCCATCCCAGGCAGTACCTCATTGGACTTTGGGGGTGCTCAGAGGAGCTGGCCGGAGGGGTACCCACAAAGCCTACTGTGACTCTTGCCATCCTGAGGAGGCTTTTCCATGGGGGAAGTGGGCTTGAGCTTCGCTTCTGCTGGCTCTCCATCCCCAGTGCCAGCAGTGCAGGGGCTGCAGGCAGAGCCTGGCAGAGCAATACAGCCCTTGCACAGGTTTTGATTTGCAAAACCACGTGAGAGCAGCACGTTAGCAGTTTGTGTTATAAATACTCAGCCATAACCCTTCCCCTCTGGAGCACATGCCCCATATGTGTTCTGTACCATACGTGTGATCTCATAGCTACTAATTAAGTCCATATGCTGTGCTCCACAGTTTCCATGGTATTCTTGTCAGTTTTTTTGGGGGTTGTGATATTTTTTTTATTTTTTGTGGTCAGTTGTGCAAGAAAGTACTTGATACAAGGATCTGGATACATCTCCTTTGAGTTAGCTACTGGCAAGCTCTGCTGTTTCTATAGAAATGAAGGAATGGACCCAGTGAATTTACATTTTAGACAGCTGGGTTTTTTCGTGTCTGTGCCATTTAACGTGCCACCATGAACACCACAGCAAAGTTCTCATGTGTGCACCCCGCTCAGCTGAAATTGCATCCAGCTGTGATGGATATAGGCCGTATTCTCCCTCCATCCCTTTCATTTGCTTGAGACTCTCTCCTTCTTTACGCTGTGTGTGGAACACCGTCCCTAGAGCTGGCTGGAGTCAGATCAGGGTCTAGACGTGCATCTTTGCCTGGGAGCACCTGGGCGGTCCTGGGTCATCAACAGTGAAATCGTGGGTCTAGGGCGAGCCCAACTCCATACCTTGGTGAGGAGGATGTTCCCTTTGCTTCTGGGCACTCCTGGCTTGGCTGCCCACTGCAGGGGAGCAGGGCTGTCCATGGAGGGTGGGCAGCACTGGTAGGAAAGCTGGAAAGACACCCAGCTTGGAAAGGCCAAGAGCCCTGAGATGAAAAGGAGACATCTCAGGTCTCCCGTAGCTGTTGGACACTTTGGGGTGGCTGCCGGCTGTTTTTCATGAGACTTCTGGAAACACCCCGGCTTTGGGAAACTTTGAAATACCTTTGTTTTTGGCAGGATGGGAAAGTTGTTTCCTACCCAGAATGAATCCAGCTCCAGTTTCAAACAGCAAGAGCTGAGAGAGGTGGTGATGGCCATTTCCATCCCTGTCTGGCCATTTTTATTCCCCCTGGTTCTCACACCTTAACTGGAGAGTGGAGCTGGGCTGGGAGGACTGGCCACCCCGAGGGACGAGGGACGGGCCAGGCAATCTTTTACCTTGAGGTCACTGCTTCCACCCCAGACACGGGCTAGCAGAGGCTGAAAGTATTTACCATCTGGTGCCTGTCCAAGTGACTTGTGAGAAAAGAATTCAGGGCTGTCGTCCAGTTTCTGATGGTCAGGCAACTACATCAGAAAACCTCGGCTTCATCTGGGACCAACTGACCCCTCCAAGCTCCCAGCCACCGTGGCAAGGCCAGCAAGGGAGTGAGCAACAGCTGGGCATTTCCCTCGCCAAAGGAGAAAGGGTCTTTCGGATGGAGTGGTGTGTGCTGGAGACACTTGATCCTTCACCATTTTCCAGGCATTTTTTAGTAGGTTTCTTTGGAAAGAAGCACTGATAAATGGCACTCGGTGCTGCTTCTGGTCTCAAAGTCTTGACATTGCCAAGAGGAAGGAGCTGAGTGATTACACGGGGAGCAAATGGACCATCACAACCAAGAAAGGGCTTGCTTAGCCAAAATTATAGCAGGATCTCATCGTTCAGACTGAGGGGCTTCTCATTAGTACAGCCCAGCCTTGTATCAGCTGTTGTGAAAGGACAATGCTTTTTCTTAATAGACATACCAAACCCTGGGCAGTAGTTAGTTCTATGTGATTTTCTTTTTTGTGCTACAGTCCAGACGAGAGCAATTCATAATTGTCCCCCTAAGTTAAACATTCAGATAACCCAAAGAATAAGAATTTTGTAAAACAAAGCCTGGAAACTTCAGCCAAATGAATCTTTCCATTATTATTTGGAAAACAGTGTCAGAAATCATCACGTATCAAACATTATGATCCCCTGGGAGTTTATTTTTGGTATAAAACATCGTCAAACATAAACTTCTAAAATATCTCACTAGAATTTTTGTCTTTCAGACAAGATATAAACCCCAGATCCTGACCTTGGGTGGTTAATGACAGGCCTTTGGTATTTTCCATGGAACTGCACGGCTAACTCATGTTTCCTGATCAAATTGCTCATTCTTTTTTACTATCTCTATTTTTCTTGTGGTTTCAGGCTAAAACAGACAGTGTTTTTCCTCCAGCTCTTGTCTTGCTCAAGTGTGCTATGTGTTCTCCAGCAGCTGCCATGTCCCTTACAGCATCAAATAGGCTGCAAACTGAGGCATGCACTGAGGTACCACCAGGGATGCTTTTAGGTCTCTCCAAACTCACCTTGTAATTGCAGCCAGCTCTGCTTTATCTCTCTCTCTCTCTATATATATATGTATAGGTGAGGTGATGTCTATGCCTCCTTCCAGTCCTGTTTCCTGTGATGCTGGGAAGACCTTTGAAGACGCAAGTGCTGCACCCATGCAGCAGCTAGTGTTGTGCCTGGGAAGTGGGTGGTGCTGGAAGAGGTTTGGATGACGCGGGTTTTGTCTGTTCCCAAATGTCACAGCCCTTCACATCCTCAGGGCTGCCCTTGGCTCGCCATCAGCAGGAGCACTGTGAGCCAGAGCAGCACAGGGTGCCGGTGCTGGTGGATCCACGGTGCCAGGACTGTGTGCAGGGAAGGGAGGGTGATGTTGTTGGGACAGGATGGTGCCAGGGAGGGGACAGTGACCTGGGACAAAGATAGACCTTCTGGGCTAGCACATCTCTAGTGGATGCTCTGCACATCTTCCTTGCAAATTCCTGGTTGTTGCCAGGACCTTCCCTAAGACCTTGTGCAGCAGAAACTTCTCAGCATCCTTGTTGGTTGGAAGGAGTTTGGCTTGTGCAGGGAAGGGGCTTCCAGCTTAGGCACTGGGCACGTTAGCGGGGCTCAGTGTGGTCGGCTGGGCTGGGGAGAGCTGAAGAGCTGCCAGTTCACCTGTCTTGAACCAGTGCTTTGCTCACATCCAGCACTTAAAAAACCCAAATGACTGGTCACCACCCAAAACCAGCTGGCAAGGGGACCTGCTGCTATTCACCAAGGCTCACACCAAAAGCTCCTACCCCCGCCCCAGCAAATAAAGTGAGGGCTGGGCTTGCTCTCCATCTCCTGAGCAAGACTACAAAGGCTGAGGCCAGTGATGCCTCCATATGCAGAGGGATCGCAGGACCCCAGCCCTCCCCTATGCCCCCTCCCAAAGCCTGAGACATCTGGAGACATCTCCCAACCATGCACTTCACATACACCACCTCCTCTTGTCCACATCCCCAGGCAAGTCAAAAAAGGTACGGCTGAAACCTTTAGTGTGTGTGTGGGACCCAGTTGAGAAAAACAAACTTCTCGGTCTCTCTATGGTTATGAAAGCAACGATGTCGCCTGGAAAGTATGTACCAGAGAGCAAAAGGAGCTGCCTGTGTCGAGGGGCGAGCAGAAGAGGTGGGAACCAGCTCAAATATGACTCAAAATCAGGGGAAGTTATTTCTGATTAATGTAATTACTTCGGCTCCAGTCCTGATCAATATGAGGAGCAAAAACGCTCATAAACCGGCCGAGAATGCAAACTATGCAGAATGATTTGTAAAAGGTGTTTGGCTGGGCGGCTGTCAGGCTGCCCACGGGGCAGGGTGACCTGCTGTCGTGGGAGCTGGGAAAGCCGCAACTTGTTAATTGCAAACCGGTGGCCCCTAAATGAGAATCCCCTGCGAAGGAACAGGGAAGTGGCTGCCTCACGCAGGTCCTGAGTCTAATTAAAAGCAACCAGCTTGCTTGGCTGAGTTTCTGTTGTGCTCTGACCACAAAGCAAGAGCCAAGGCTGGCCCTTTACAGCCAGGCTGGCTTCTGCTGGCCCCCACGGCATGGGGAGGATCTGGTGGGCTGGCACCCAGCACAGCCTGGGCAAGGGCTCTGTGTGGGCACGGGGGGAGTAGGGCTGGGGACCTGCAGGACCACAAGGACAGAGCTGGAGGGGACAATGTCCTCAGACCTCATGGTGGCTCAGCCTGAACTGTGCCGAGTGTGGTGTCAGCCTGCACAGGAGGGATGCTTCCTCCTCAGGGGCATGGCTGTATCTTGGGGAACCGCACACACAAAAGCAGATCAGGAGGAGGAAGCGCAGCCTGGGAGATCACCTGCAGCAAGTGCCTGGGAAGCTGGTGCCTGTGGCCTTCTGGAGGTGTCAGGAATTTCCTCCTGAGAAAGCAAGCAGAGGCTGGGAGATGGTGTCCTGGGGCATGGGGTCTCCCGTGAACCGGTAGTTTCCCTGATGTGGGGAGGAAAGGGAAGGAGAAAGTCTGTGACAGACTCATTTTTGTTCCACTGTTCCCCAGGGATTCTGGAAAACCCCACTGTGAATATCTCTTACTGCCCAGGCTTCTTCTCAGGAGAGCATCCCCAGAAACCACAATGGCAGAGGCGCAGAAATAGGAAAAGATGAACAGAGCCCCTGGGCTAGCAGCTACCCATGCCCTGGCACCGCAGGGCAGGAGGAGATGGTGGTGAGTGCTTCCCCTTCCCGCCTGGGCTGCTCTGCAGGCTCCGAGCTGCCGCTGCCCATCAGACAAGGTGATGTCTCCATCTCCTGTGGTGACAGCTCCATCTTCCCCTGACAGAGTGAGGCTGCAAGTTACAGCCGTCACTTGATGCTGCGGCACTGCAGCCACCCCACCTCATTTACACAAGATGCTTGAATAGCAGTTGCAGGAAAACTCCCTGATTCTGATTTAATGGGACTCTGTTGGCTTTCAGCCATGCAGGCCCTGCCTGCCTGGGGTCCCTGCACCCACAACCCTCCCAGACATGGGAAGGGAGACTGTTCTGGAAGATTTTCCTTTTCTGACTAAAGTTTTTTCGTGATTTTCTTTTTTTTAAGAAAAAAAAAAAAAGGGGGGGGGGGGTGGTGGGAAGCCCATCCATGATTCGTGACTCACTGGGATGTGTCAGGCTCTGGATTAGCATTTCCTTGTTCTGGGCTGGTCCCCTTCACCACAGATTGCCTTTCCCGCTTGCATAACTGGTCCAGTTCTGTTTCTGGCACAGCAATTGGCATCTCCCTGGCTCCAGCTGCACCACCTGGACCAGTTCCTCCAAGGACCCTGCTGATGAGCTCCCTTTGAGGGCTCTGGGACAGACTGGGGCAAGAGGAAGCCACCAGGCATCACAGAGCATTGCTGCCCTGCTGAGCTGGCCGCAGACCTCTGGGAGCATCTGCAGAGACATCCCAGCGAGGCAGGCAGGGCGCTGTTGGGAAAACCATGTGTGCCTTGACAGCAGCCCAGATCCCCGCAGCCCCAGGAGAAAAATAGCAGGAGCTTCTACCGAGGGTCACCAGAGCAAGGCTTCTGCCCACAGCCATCTCCTCCATCCTGGGAAAAAGCCCAGCAGCTTGTGGTGGAGCTGCAATGGGACTGTCTCCTGCCCTCAGCCATGCTGGGAACTGGGACAGGCTGAGCTGTACTGGGAATTGCAGGGCATCCTTCATGTAGTCCTCAAATCAAGACCCTTCAGTGTTGGATTTCCACCTGCTGCAGGCTTTGGGGAGGGAACTACAGAAAGGGAGTGTTTGACTGATGTGACTGTCTGTACCTGGTCACCCAGGGCTGGCAATGGCAGCCCGACTGCAGCTTGGCTTGTCCCAGGAGCTGTCCCAGCCAGGCTTCCCCCTCTGGTTTGGAGTCAGCCCGAGCCCCAGAGGAACATCTCACCAGGCAGCTCCTTGCATGGACCAAACTCCAGGAAGGGGGATGCAACCTGGAAGCCCTGGCCTGTGGGGTAGGACAGACGTCTGCTCTCCCTGCTCCGGCTGAGCCCAGTAAAGGACGACATCTCCTACAGGTGCTGCAAAGGCAGCAGCTCATAGCGTGAATAGCAGTGTGTGCATGGGGCAGCCAGGCTGCTCTTCAGCCCTTACTGACGGCCCAGGCTGGAAGGGATGTTTTGAGGTGCTTTTGGCTGCAGTGCATGCTGTCCATGCTGTGTTTCTGACATTATCTCACTCTCCATCCTGGAGCAGGGAGCTCCCCAGGCCACATGGAGAAATCCTGGTCTCCCTGTGCTGTGATTTTGCTGGAAACCACATCTAGCACAATGTGTTTGGGGTTAGGAGAGCCATTTCCCCAGTGGCTGGCAGCACTCTCCACTGCCAGAAGCTGACCACATTCAAACCCTGGTTTTCTTTACATCCCCTGGTCCTGCTGAGCTGTGGTCTGCAGCCTGCGCAGGCGAAGCCACTCTGCTGGCCTGCCATCCAGAAAGCATGCTCTGGATTGCCTTTGTGAGAATGAAACACAAACACTTTGCAAACCGCAGTCCTTGAGTGCGAGGCAGTGAGCCGAGAGCTGTCAAAGCAAAAGGGAAGATCCTCCAAGCTGCGCAGGTGAAGCCCAGCCAGCCTGGTACGCGCAAGTGGAGTAGCAACAAGTGCAGAGGCTCTGGCTCCAAGGGACATCAGCCACCCTCGGCGTTGCAACCCTGGCTTGGAGATCTTACTTTGCTGCTGCCACTGTTCACCAGTCCCACGTGGGATCCCCGTCACAGAGGTGGTGCTGGGCATGAGAGGAGACCAGTGGTGCAGCCTCTGCTGCAGAGCAGCCTCCTTGTTCAGCAGTTTGGCTCAGGGATGCTCTGCTCAGCCCAGGGTCCCTGCAGGGGGGCAGAGCTGCTAAAGCCTCTCTCCCTGAATCCATGCTGTGATAGTGCTGCTGTGCCTTCCCTTGCGTTACATTCACCCTTATGCCACCTCTGATGGCACCAGAGCGGCTGCAACTCATGGAAAGGCAGATTGAAGGTTCTGCAGTGACATGCAGCTTCTGCTTGGACCTGGCCATGTCCCCCACAGCTTGGTTGTCCTTCCTGTCCCCACACAGGGCCATGGGCACCTGCTTTGAGACAGCTTTCCTCTCCCAGGACCTTCCCCTCCCTGGGCTGGTCTGTGGGGTGAGAGCCCAGCCTTTCCCCTCCTGCCTCTGAGCCCTGGCCCCTGGAAACATTTGCAAGGAAATAGCTGAAGGTATTGAAAGGGGAGGCAGGAAACGCTCCGAATTTTTTTTTTCTAAATATACTGACACTAATGTTGTTTGCAGTGTTAAAAATAGAAATCAAGGGAACCTGCCTTTTTCCTGTTTGCTTTCAGCTCTCGCTTTCCTGCCTGTCTCTGTGTTCTGGGGATCTGCGTGAAAATAAACCCAATGAAAAAGATCTCAGCAGTGTGCAAAGCAAAGCCAGATGGGTTTTACCTCCAGCTCCAGCTTCTCCAGACAGGGCCATGCCCCCCTGGGCAGCGTGGGGAGCTTGAGGCTGTGAGCTCGGTGCCTCGGGCAGCTGTCCCCACAGGCTCTGAGCTGTGGTGGGACCATGCGCTGACACACTGCTGCAACACTGGCCGCTCTTGCTGGGTGTCTCTGGCAGTGTGGCCACCCTCCTGCACCCTGTGTCCAGGCTCTGGTCACTCTCCTGACTTTCCCAGGTATCTCAGTGCAGCGAGTTGACTCCAAGCAGTGCTGCTGCTCTCCCTTCTGCGGTTGACGGAGAGCCAGAGCTGGATCTGCTGGTGTGCTACTGCCGGAGCCCTGGGCAAAATCCCCCCTGTGCCCACCTCTCCTGTTGAAGATGTTTCTCCAGGTGCCTGCGGCTGGGCAGAACACCCCTCCACCACGTCCTGTGTGTGCTCATTCCCAGGTCTCCGTCGGTACACTGGGAAGATCTTGTTGCCAGTCTCTCAATGGCTGTGCTCAGCACCTGCACCGTTGAATTCAGAGGCTGAGGGATTCAAGCTCACTTTGGCAGCACTGAGCCAGACCAGGGCACACAGAGCTTGAGGGATAAGGATGTGGGAGCCAGCTCCCTGCCCTGTATGGGGAAAAGAAAACACCAGAGCACAGCAAACTGGCCAGGGAGACTGTCTGAACACCAACGTGCTTTTCATTCAGGAGGAGATACCGCACCCCTGGTCAGCGCAGCTGCCTGCCTGCTCCAGGTGTTCAGATGAAAAGCTAGGCACTCATTTTTTAGCAGAGCAAATCAGGGTATGCGTGTCTTGGATGGAGGCTGCTGCCTGATTTATTACAGACACAGCTCTAGGTGCCTCAGGAGAGTAGGTCCTGGCAGAGGATGAGAGACAGGCGTATGTAAGGATGGATTGCAGTGCACAAAATGCTGCATTGTAGTAAGACTGCTTGGAATGCAGTCTTGCATTCCCTTGGAAGGGAGGATGAATGTGTCTTCTGGCCCAGTTTGCATTCCTCTGCCCTCCCCGTTCCTTTCTTCAGTCAGTGAACAGGGAGGATGGGCAGCCCTGGGCTCTGGTCTGTCTTGGAAAGCCACAAGGCAGCCAAGCTGCTGGGGGACTGGCTCTGCTGTGCCACCCTCTGGGCAGCATCCCTCAAAAGGCTGGTATTTCTAAGGAGTGGTTTTCTGTAGGGTGACAACTTACTAGGTTGACCTCAGGTTGTTCTTTCAAAAGTCTTTGGTCAGCTGAAAATCAGGTGTTTAAAATGTCACTGGACTATCACGAGTCACTGTCTGGGCCGGTTTTGTATCACAGAGTCAGTTCTGCGTGTCACTGGTAAGTCCACTCTTGAACCTGGCATGATGTGATTTTAAAAACACCTCCACAAGAAGCTTCCCTGAGTTTCCTTCCCCCTTCCAGCTGCTTTCCTGGCCCTGGCATAGCCCTGGCCCCTGGCAGCCAGCCCACCTCTTCTGCGGCTTTTCAGCTGCCTCTTTCCCTGCCAGGCATGTCTGGGGCCGCTAGCGCTCGGTCTCTTTGCTATCAGCAAACGTTCAGGTCTTTCAGCAGCCATGTGTCAGCGGTATCCGAAGGGGCCGTTGGTTTGCAGAGTGTGACAGTGACCTGGGTTGGTGGATGGATCATGACTGGCTGCTAACAGGACGCCCCTGCTGATGGGGTTGCATCGGGGGCTCCCTGATTGTGCTTTTGGGGCCCATTTGGGCACCAAACCTGTGGTGGAAATGGGATCCTGACCCCACCTGGTGCTGATCAGCAACCTGTCAAGGTGTTAACTGGGACTGAACTGGAACCATTGACAGAGGATGGACGTACAGCCATGGAGACTGACAGCCCATCCCTGTAAGCTTCTCCCCTGCTTGGTGCACTGAGCCTGCACAGTCCCTCTGTAAGGCACAGCGGGCAACTGCCCCCAGTTTACAGATGGGAGCTGAACCCCAGGAACTTCCCAAGCTTTCCCCTGTTCCCGGTCCTGCTGCTGACCTGCAAGATATCCCCTCCACAGCTTTGGTGGGAATGAGGAATGGGACACAGCCTTGGCATCCGAGCTGACGCCGGAGGAGAAAATAGCCCTTTGAAAGGACTTTAGCCAGAACTTACATATTCAGATGCTCATCTGCACCCGAACCGAGGGCCCTGGGGTGGTGGGCAGCGATGTCACCCGGGGATCACCGGAGGCGGCTGATGTTTCCACGGCGCTTGTGTTCCCCTGCTGAAGGACGATCGCCCTGCATCACCGCAGCTCCGGGGGCTGGAGCTGCCTTCTGCGGTGGGATGGGTAGCAGCAGCGCCGCAGTTCCACAGCCCCCAGACCCACAGATCCAGCTCTGCAGCTGCCCCCTGCTCTGCAGCCCCGCAGCAGCCCCCAGCCCTGCAGCCCGGCCCGCAGCAGCCCCCAGCCCCGCAGCCACCCCCAGCCCCGCAGCCCGGCCCGCAGCCGCCCCCCACCCCGCAGCCGCCCCCAGCCCCGCAGCCCGGCCCGCAGCAGCCCCCAGCCCCGCAGCCGCCCCCAGCCCCGCAGCCCGGCCCGCAGCAGCCCCCACCCCGCAGCCGCCCCCAGCCCCGCAGCCCGGCCCGCAGCAGCCCCCACCCCGCAGCAGCCCCCAGCCCCGCAGCCCGGCCCGCAGCAGCCCCCAGCCCCAGCCGCAGCCGCCCCCAGCCCCGCAGCCCGGCCCGCAGCCGCCCCCACCCCGCAGCAGCCCCCAGCCCTGCAGCCCGGCCCGCAGCAGCCCCCAGCCCCAGCCGCAGCCGCCCCCAGCCCCGCAGCCCGGCCGCAGCCGCCCCCACCCCGCAGCAGCCCCCAGCCCCGCAGCCCGGCCCGCAGCAGCCCCCACCCCGCAGCAGCCCCCAGCCCCGCAGCCCGGCCCGCAGCAGCCCCCAGCCCCAGCCGCAGCCGCCTCCAGCCCCGCAGCCCGGCCCGCAGCCGCCCCCACCCCGCAGCAGCCCCCAGCCCCGCAGCCCGGCCCGCAGCAGCCCCCAGCCCCGCAGCAGCCCCCAGCCCCAGCCGCAGCCGCCCCCACCCCGCAGCCCGGCCCGCAGAGCGCACGGGCTCTGCCTCCCTCTGGTGGCCGCTCTGCTCGGGCTCCGCCGGGCGCCGGTGGGGGGCTGCACCCCGGCCCGCACCCCCCTCCCGCACCCCGGCCCGCACCCCTCTCTCGCACCCCTGCCCCGGGCTCCCCGCCTGCCCCGGCGCCCCCCGCCCCACGGCGCTTCCCCGCGCCCCCACACGCGTTATCCCAGCCCCGTGCCCGCGGGGGCTGCAGGCAAGGCCAGCGGGTTCGCAGGCAGAGCCCGATCCTTCCTTGCTCAGCACCATTCCTGGATATTCACCTTTCGCTTCTCAGCGAAGCCTTTCTGCTGTCACTGGAGGAAAGCATTTTGTAGAAAACTTGCATCATGCCTGGGGAAAGACTGGAAATTAAGCCAGCTTCCCACCTCACTAGAGACAGCTAAGAATTGAATCTTTTCTTCCTGATAATCTGTTTTCAATTTCTTCTGCCACCCTTGAAGACAAGAACTGAACAAAACAAGAGCTCCAGGAGATCCTATAGAATATTATTGGGGTCAAGGCCCTGGATTAGATAAAGTGTCTCCAGAAATCTCCAGCTCAACACAGTGAGGCTCGGTTCCTCTTCAAACTTTTGTTCCCGGAGCAGGAGGGCTTCCCGGGCTGCCCAGGGGCTTGCAGCCGCCTTTCGTGGGGGCAGCAGCCAGGCAGCCCCTGTATGCCCCAGCAGCACCATTCCTGCTGGGAGCCAGCACTGGGGAGATGGGTGGGAGCATCTGGCTCTTCCCCTTCTCCCTCTGCTTCTTCTCCCCTTCACCTGCCTTTCTCTCTCTTCCTGCTATTCCTTCTTTTAACAGCATCCGATGCAACAGCCCTGGTGTTGATATTTCTGCTGGTGGTCTGCAAGCCCAGTTTGAGGAGTGAGCATCTCCTGGGACCAGGACCCCACAGGTGAGTGCTGTGACCCTTAGTCTGGGACCAGTCAGACCCCAGCTGGCCCTGCGAGAGGGGTGATCTGGGCATCCTGGGATGGCAACGTCGAGCTGGGACCAGGGAGGACAATTTAAGTTACAGCTCTGCTCTCCAGATCCTAAATCTGGGCATGAAGATAGCTCCTGTATCACTCAAAATCACCTACAGGCAGGGTGGAGCAGTAGCAGGGATGGACTGATGCCAGCCCAAACCCTGCTGTCTGCCAGGTTCAGGGGTCTCACTGTGCCCTGGGTCAGGGTGGCAGAGGGGCAGAGGCAACCCCCCAGCTTTGCTTTGCAAGATGTGACACTGCAAGTGTCAGAGCCCTGAGAACACGAATGGGCCTTGATGGCCTCACCCAGCCCCACACCCATGGGCCCAGGAGCTCTATTTAAGCTCAGCCCAGGGCCTCAGACTCTTTCTGAGCTGTGCTGGAACGTGTGGCTCCAGTCCAGCTCCAGTGGTGCATGGCCATGGGGTCATTGGTCCTGACCTCAATCTACTGACTGTCTTCCTGGCCTGGTGTCAGCCCTACACCATCACTGTGGACCTGCCTGGTGCTCTTGGACCCAATCCTGATGGGCACGGTGACTTCTCAGCTTGACCTGGGACCTGCCTCATCGCTGTGATTACTGCCTTATGATCTGTGCTCTTGGTTGGACCTGCCTGCCTGCCCCAAGTCTGTGCTGCTCCCCTTGCCAGCCCAGTGCCTGGGTCTGGGCACAGCTCCGCATCTCTGGACTGGACTAAGGTGGAGGTGAAGGTATGGGACAATGATGGACTCTCTAGCCCTGGTCCACCAGTGCTGCTGAGACCAGGGACCACTTTCAGCTGTGGCACTGCTGCACTGCAGCCTGAGCCGAATGGCTTGGTCAGAGCCTGTACAAGTGGAATAAGCCAGCACTAAATCCCTGATGTGGGGTTTTGGATGGATGGGATGCCCTTTCCCCCAGTGCTGAGGGGCCCCACACCCCCCCATGGTGTGACCCGTCCCATGCAGTGGCTTCTGCATCCCTTCAGCAGCTGACCAGCCTACTCCCATCTCTTTTGCCCCAGTCCCATCCAAACTGACTGTGTGATAAAGGGTTGAGAGCTCAGTTAAAATGCCTGAAGAAACGCAAAGCTGATCCTGTGGCTCCTTGTGTGGGGACACCCACACAAACCTGGCTCCAGAAGGTGTTGCCTGGGCACCCTGCGGAGAGGTGAGATGTGACACTGGCTTCAGCAGGAACTGGAAGCTCCCAGATCCCCTTGACCCCTGCCTGGCCTGGGAAGAGGAGCTGTGCTGTTGGCTGGGGAGATCCAGGTTTTCCTGCTGTGACAGCATCCCACTCTGGAGCTGAAGCTGTGATACTAGCAGGAGTCTGAGGAGGGCAATATTATGCTGCTGTTTTCTGCTGCTCAGTCCCAACCAAAGTATCTCTAAGAAGGTCGAGTTTGGCAGCAACATTCTCCCTTTCTTTTTCTTTTTGCCACTGCAGTGAAGATGGGGCGCATGGCACTGTCCTGCGGCACCACAGCCCGTCTGAGATGTGCTGTCCTCAGCTCCTCTCTGTCCTTCAGTGGGCTGGGTGGCAGTGTCTGGTCAAGCACTTGTAATCTAATTACCTGCTTATACTGGGGGCTGGAGGGCAGCTCAGCCCTCCCAGTGCAACACGTGCAGCTAAACCCTGGCACACAGTCTCCTCTGGGGCTGGAGAAGCTTGTTCCCGCTGGTCACAGCAGCCAGGTGTGCATACAGCACCCTGACCAGAGGTTTCATTTGGGTTCCTTGTTACTCCATCCCCGTGCAGTGACTCTGCAACTTTTAGACGCTACTGGACCATGGGACAGGGTGTGAAACCTAATCTAGCTCCGTGGTGGCTGGAGTGGTCTGTGAGGATGGAAATCTGCTCCAAGCGCAGCCCTGGATGGCGGGAGGAAGGGCTGGGAAGCACTGTGGGTCTGGGGCTGCAGAGCTTTGCGTAGGTAGAAAACTGCACAAGCCTCGGCTCCCTGGGCTGTGCCTTTCAGAGAGAAAATCAGAGGTGTCAGCCCATGTGTCTCCTGGTCCTTAGTAAAAAAGTGGATTTAAATAGAGACGTGTGTTAACCGGCCACAGCTGGGCTTACACTTGGCCTTGGGAGCTGTATCTGCATTGCTCTGCCCCGTGACCCACTCGCCAGGGCAGGGCAGCCTGCTCCGTGCGGAATTTCATCGTGCCGCAGGAAGGGTTGGGGTGGGGAATCGTTCTGGAGGGGGCTTGGCAGGCTCCTCTCTGCTCCTCCCTGGTGGGTCCCAGTGCGACGGGCTGCACTGCGGGCTCAGGGTGCTCTGGGCCAGGACCAGAAGGGCTAGTCCAGCTCTGCAGGAGAAGTCAGGCAGGTCTTCTCATAAGGATCATGTCCCAGCCCCATCCTGGACACTGTGCTGCTGCTCCTGTGGAGGTTCTGATCTACAGGTGAGCTATGCCTTCTGAGATGGTGCTAAAACCCCTCAGGAGAAGCACATTGGGCCAGGCTGGGCTGAATCTGGGTGCAAACCTGGGTCTCTGTTGGTGTGTGGTGCCTACAAGAAGGGCCGCCACCTCAGCAGAGAGAGAAGGGCCTGATCGCCTGTCCTCACAGGATGGTTCCTTCTCCTGCAAAATGGCAAGGATGGCTCTTCCCTGTCTTTCCCCTTCGCTCCTCTCAGCACACCCTGAGACGAGCTCAGGGCATTGCTGAGCTCCAGCTCTTGCACCCAGTGCCTCAATTAGGGATGTGTTTAAGGAACGACATAGCCGAGGAATGTGTCCCCACTTCCTTATTGCTGGCAACTGGACATGGTGTGGGGACCTGCTGGGGCATGCCTAGCTCGCATTCCACTCCTGTTTCTGCGTTTCCCTTTGTGAGCTGTCTGCACCTCACCTCCACGGTATGGCAAGGTAAACCCTGATTCCATTTGTGGTGTCGTTACCTTTCATCTTGAACTTGCATACTTGATTTTCGTACTGTGAAGCTGACTGACAAAGTGGGTAGGGCAGAGGGAAAGGTGGTGGTCCCAGCAAGGCGAAGCTGCCCCGTGCTGTGGGGACTGTGTGCTCCTCTCGCCTGCAGGCACCAGGTCCATCTGCACCCTGTGATCTGAAGAGCTGGGTGAGAGCAGGGCTGCCTTTATCTTTAGATAACCCACAGCTTCCAGGGTGGGTCTTGGAGGCATTCCCAGGTATGAAACACTGCCAGACCCAGACCACTGCTCTTTTCCCCAGCCCAAAGCACTGACACCATGTTTCTCTGCCTTTTCTCTGCTGTATCACTTTTCATGCTGTGCTGTATCAACGTTCTGTGGGCTCTGGAGCAGCCCGGTTTACCCATAGCTCAATTCAGACAGCCTCTCTGGTCCAGGAGATGTTGAGAATAAGTTCAGATATATTAGCATGGCCTGACGCTCGGTGCAAAGTGGACCTCTGTGTTACAGCCTTAATCTGGTTAGGGGATCAGCGTGGCAGGCTTGCAGCAGCCCACGTGGCTCTGCCAGAAGCTGCATCCCGGGGGATGACCAGGAGTCTGTGCTGGGCATGTTGACATCAGCCAGGTGTGCATTTCTGTGCTGCTCAAAAAGGGAAAATGCAACCTTTTGACATGATAGCCTCATTTATACCCTAGGGTATGTCTTGGGGTGGAGGGCCACTGTGGAGGTTAACAGGTTTTTCTATTTTCATGCTAGTGTCATGTGTAGTGGTGTGAGGGTTGTGGTATCCTTGGAGCAGTGCCAGGCAGGAGCCCCCGGCAAGGCTTGCCTGCCCAGTGGCAGCTCGCAGGTGTACTTGTGTAGCCACCAGCCCTCCGAGGAGCTGCTTGGTGGCACCCTGTGGTTGCCCTAATGCTCCTGGGGCTGCAGTTGCGTGAATATCCTTAAGGAAAACCTGTCACCTGCTCCCTGCTGATGGAGAGCTGGGGGAAAGTCTGCCCGGGACCGTGGCGTGATGCAGGACCTGCTTCTGCTTTTGGAGGCCAGTGTTGGGGCTGCTTCCAGCTCCTTTGAGAGCAGAGGGAAATGAAGTCCCTTTGGGGAGCAGAGTGGATCCTCAGCTGGGTTTTTGCCTTTCCCATTAACCGCAGGGTCCAGTGATCCCCAGCAGGAACCAAGGCATTCACAGCTGAGTTCCCACCAGTGACTCCAGTGTGGGGACTGGTGGTGTTTCGCTCTGGGGCAGAGGTTTTGCCCTGCCCTGCAGGGAAGCTGCAGAAGTTAAATGGGAAATGCTGAGATAAGTCAGGGCTTTGTCTCAAAAACAAAAATTTTGCAGAAGCAATGGATGTTTGGGCTGAGAGCGTCTACTCTTGCAAAAACGACCACTATAGCAGTATGTCATGTTTATACATGACAGCAGCTTTTGTAGTATCTTGCTAGTAGAATTAATCTAAACACTTTTTCTTCCCTTAGCCACTTAGCATGAGCTGTAGTGTGGCATTCTTTGGTATCTAGTAAAAAAACAAACAAATTACCCCAAACCAAAACAAAAAAGTATTTGTTTGTTTGGGTTTCTTTCTGTTTTGAAAAATCTAAGCCCAGCATAAGCAAACATGTTAATATCTTTGGGAAGTTGTTTGCAGGTGTCAGCCACCCTGACACACAGCTGGTAGTAACCTGTGGGACCAAGAGAAAGGGAGCAGGTTTAAATATAACTTCTGGGAAATAAGCATTGGAGTAACTTCCAAGATCAGCTTTACCCCTACTTTGCTGCCTGGGATTTTCCTAAAAAGACAAGACAATCGATTAGCAGCAGAGACTGAAGTCATAGGCAGACTGTGTGGATACCAGCAGCTGCTTCCCCCAGGGATGGCTCCAGAGCATCCTCATGCAGTGCCTTGTACTTGGCCAGAGCACTGGAAGCATGAGATGTGTTCCTCCTACCATCCCTGCTAGCCTGTGGTGGCTTCCATGCATGGTAATCGAGCCCCGGGTGCCTCTTGCATCCCCCAGCCCTGTTAGTGTGTGCACTGATCCCTCACCTTTGCTCCAGCAGCCCTGGGGAAACAGCACAGCTAGTGCTCCTGCAGCTGCCCAGATGTGCATCCTCCTGCCTGCATGCCTGGGACTGCCTCTCCTCCTGCTTGCAGGGGTCAGGAGAGGCTCCCAGCTCAAGGCAGCGACATGAACCGAGTGGGCAAAATCACATTGGGACCTTTCATAACTGTGTTTTCCTCCTGAATTGTTGTTTGCTTCTTGTTCCTAACAGCAAAGCTCTGGGGAGCATCTGTTGTGCTGATGGGATGGAGGGGTTTTGTCTCTTCTCCGCTACAAAAGCACCAGCCCTCGACGCTGAACCCAGCACAGGGCTGGCTGTCTTTTGCAAGTGACTCAAAGGTGTGACCAAAAGGGAAGGGAAAGCAAATGAGGTCAGAAGTGTTGGGCTGGCACAAATATCCAAGCAAGGGTGTTGTGTGGAACACAGGTCCCTGCCCGTGCCCCTCTGGCTTGCCAGGTAGGAAGTCATCATCAGCCATTAAATAACAGACTTGTTCCTCTTGAGCCTTCTGGCTGCAGGGAGATGTGGTCTTCTCCGTAGGAAAACATGCATTTAATACTAGCAGCACAGCAGTTATTGCAACCACCCTGGTTAAGCCAGTGGTAAAGATGGATGAAGTGGATCAAGGTCAGGTCAATTAAAATCAGCCCAAGCCTTATTTCCAAGGCTCTGCAACACAGTTGCGTGCGATGAATGCACTGTGCAGTCCTGGTGCTGACACTCCTGGAAAGAGCTGAGTTTGCAGAGCACGTGCATTTGCTAAGCAGAAAAAAAAAACACCAAAAACCCCTTACTGCACCATTCCCTGTCAATGGAGCCAGTTCAGCTCCACTTGCCTCTTTCTGACCTTTGCTAACAAGTCATCTCCTGGCAGAAAACTACCCACATGTTATTTTTTACCTTGTAATTTTCTTTGATCTCAAATAAAGTCTCTAAGTGACCTATGTCCTCCCAGTGCAGATGACACATCGAGCAAGGCTCTGCCCACAAAGGAACATTAGAAAGCACCATGTACTCACACTGGGACCATTATTGTTACAGATGCTTTGAACCAGAAGTCAGACCTCAAATATATGATGCTGTGGGACATTCTCCAGGCAAAATAGGTGTTTTTCAAGTGGCTGCTAAAAAAGACCCATGAAGTGGAGGTGAAATAGTCCGCCTGAGCCAGAGCTCACTTTGCCCAGGGACAGTTTCATACCCAGTTGCTAATTTGCACACTCAGGCTTTGTATTTCTGCCCAGAACCTCCATGCACAACCAGGGGAGTTTTACCCAATTTCAGCAATTGCAAAGCTTTGGGAGCTTGGAACAATGTCACCTTTTGGTGACTCCAGAAATCACAAGTTTTCGTGCAAACAACAGCTGCTGCTTATTCCCACTGGTTTCCCATCAGCCTGGGGTAGCACTGTGCCATCCCACAGGCTCCTGAAAGCTCTGAGCAGTTCTGGCACCGTCCTTGGCAGCTAAGAGTTACTTCCCCCTGCCAGTCACTAGTTTGTAAAGAATATTTTTGCCAGTTAGCTGTGGCTAATGTGTTTTTATTTTTTACAGTATGGATACAGTCAGGGCACCTCTGAAAGGTGGTACTCCATAAAAGAGAACATGTTGGTGAACTTTCTCCCCAGCCAAACCCTGCACTTTTCCCACGGGCTCCGCTGCAGTGCACGTACCCAAATGACCTTGGGATTCAAGCTGAAAAACTGCTGTTTCCTCAATGCCTACTTGGCTTTGGGGCAGAAATTCCATCACTGCTCTCATGGCAAAGCTGGGGAGGAGTGGCAAGGGATGCCAGTGGCGTTTTCCTGTGGAGCAATGACTCTGTAGCATGTTCTGCACTCACTGAGCAGTGCCTAGCACCAGTTTGCAATCCCCACTTTCAGGGCTGCTCGCTCCCCTGGGCTGTTTCATGTCACCTTGCTGGGGTGGCAGCGTGGCTGTGACTGCCCGGTGCTGGAGGAGCGCCCAGCCCTCGCCATCCCCGCGGGCAGGGCTCCGGTGTAGCTAATCCCCTGCTGCCAGCTTCCACAAACAGTGTCCTTCTGGTGTAAACACAGCTGGGGAAGAAAAGGAAACTTCATTTCCCAACCATTTGTGGTAGCCGTCACACCTACAGCCCCAAATGCTTTCTCTGTTTATGTGCCAGAGCATGTAATAACAGTATTTTACATTAACATAGTGATTTTCATCTCCAAGGCTACCAGCAGAGCTGGCCTGAGGTCTGGGGATGGCCTTGCCTGTGCAAGTGAGAACAAAATGCAGAAGAAAACTGCCACAAAACCATGGTCCTTGGCTCTGCAGTGACTTTGGAAACATCACCTGCCTGCTCAGCACCTTCCAGGCAGCTTGGATCTCACCTCACCCAGGGCTGCACCAGGACTCAAGGGAGATTCGCTCTGGGGAGTGGTTCCACCTTGCAGATTTGCCTTTAGCTAAATGGGTGCAACTTTGCGGCTGCTTCAAGACTGGAGCAGCTGAAAGCTCTGCTCCTCCAGATCAGAGAGGCTGTGCCCGGCAGGGAAGAGCAGGACTTTGCCCCACCATCCCTGGCACAGGCTGCCATGTGCATCACCTGTGGGAGAGGAAGGCAGGAGGCAGAGGAGCAGTGTGGAACATGGTCAGCAAAAATCAGAAACGACACACTGAGCCTGGGTGTGCGGGAGCTGAAAGCAGGTGTAGGATGGACCAAACAAGGCCAAAAAGCCTGGGACAAAAGAAGAGTCACTGGGTAGCGACTTTGCCAGCAGGAAAGAGGGCGAGGGGTGGTCGTTCCTCAGCTGAACGATTAAGTCCTTTTTAGGTTAAAAAAGTAAAAATTGTTGTATTGGCTTAAGACTGCAACCAAAGTCGGAGCGCGCGTTCCCGCCCCGGGAGCTGTTTCTGTCCTACGCTGTTACCCCCGCGTTTTCTTTTCTACGGTGTTACCGGGGGCGCGCGGGGCGGGGCTCCGGGGGCTCGGGGCGGGGCCAGCTCTGCCCGCCGGGGCGCGCGGGGCGGGGCGGGGCCAGCGCGCGGCGCGGCGCGGCGCGGTGCGGTGCGGTGCGGACAGCGGCGGCAGCAGCAGCAGCAGCATGGAGCGGGGGCTGCGCGTCTTCGGGGACCCCAAGGTGAGGGAGCGGGGGCTGCGCGTCTTCGGGGACCCCAGGGTGAGGCGGCGGCGTGGCCGGGGGCGCCGGGCTGGGGACGGGACGCGGCCAGGGGCAGAGGTTGCCGTGCCCCGGAGCTGGGAGCCGCGCCGTGCCCCCGGGGCCGGGGCCGGAGCGTGCCCCCGGGGCTGAGGTGCCGCGCACCGGGGCTGGGGGCCGCGCCGTGCCCCGTAGCCGAGACCCCGCACACGCAGCCGGGGCGGGAGTCGGGCTGCCCGGCGCGGGGAGCGGGGACGTGGCCGGGGCGCGGCGGCCGAGCCGTGCGGGTGAGCCCTGGGGGCCGCTCGGCGGTACCGGGCAGGGACCGCGCTGCCCGGGCCCAGGGACCCGGCAGGAGCTGCTCGGGGGTCCCGGGGGTCCCGCCGCCGCAGCGCCCGCCTGGGTCACCCTGAGCTGGGGCACGGCTGGAGGCACCAGCGCTGAAGGGTCCGGTGCCCCAGCCGTTGCCTTTCTCCTAAACCACATATCTTCTCTGGGCGTTTTTGTTTCGGGATTTGTTTTTATTGTGTTGTGGGTGGGTTTGGGGTTTTTTTTTGTGTTTCTCTTTTTTCCCCTCTTACACATTTAGTTCAATTATTCTTCAGATACCCAAGATACCATCTTGGAGGCTGCTGCCGGAGCGTGCTCCAGTCTTTTGTTCTTACCATGCGCTGTATAAATACACCTCAGGTGGGATTATACAGTAACATGTCTATTAATCAGATCATTAAAAAGTTGACAAGGAAGAAGATGGCCCATATGTGGTTAGCGATGAACCCGTATCCAAGGGCAGACCCTGCCCGTGCTGTGGGACAGCTCGGCTCTTCGGCTGGGCGCTGGGTGCCGGCGTGTGGGGCGCAGGTTTGCTCTGCCAGGCAGCGCTGGGCTCTTGGTAGGCAGAGAGGGGCCAGGGCAGAGGGCACCAAGAAAAGTGATGTGAGGATCACAGTGGGCCTGATCTGGGAGAACCCCGGTGGTGGCAACTGTATGTGGCTTTACTGGAGAAGATGTCTCTGAAAAGCCATAAAGGTTGGGGGGATTTTGCTGCTGTTTGCATTTACTGCCACTCCCAAACCATTTATCTCTCATCTTGAGCTTACACCAGGGAGGTCTAGTGTACATGGAGAAGCCTGTGTGCATGGGTCTGATTCATGTTTTGTTCTACTGCTACGTGAGGTTTCCCTCTTGGAGAAGGTGACCCATGCAATAGCAGGCAAACCTTGATACCAAAATCCAGCGAATGGCTGACATCGGCTAATGGTTAAAGTCTTTTTAAGAGTACTTCACTTTTGGGAGTTGTTGTCATCTCATCAGCTCCACTGAGAACACAAGCTGTTGGTGCACTGTAGTGATTTTAAAATTTTGGCTGAGAGAAGCAAGTTTTTCTTTCACTTGTGCTTCTTCCTATTTTTTCAGTGTGTGGGAGAGTGGGGTCCCAAAGAGAGAAACCTAGGAAAAACCATGCAGGGTTTGACTGCTAAGATCAGGCTTCTGTTGTCTGGTTGCCGGCAATTACGAGACTGGTTTTCCTGAGTCAGGCAGTCCCTTTCAGTCCTGTGAACCTGCTAAGTCAGGTTTGGGAGGAAAAAAAAATGGGTCTGAAGTCAGTTAATGGGCGCTATTCATTCCCCTGGACCCTCTGCTATTGGGAGCGATCAGTTTTGTGTTTTAGAGATGTTTCTGGTAACTGGAGCAGCTTCGAGCCCTGGCTGAACACTGAGGCTGGGGCTGCCTCCGCGTTTTTCGGGAACTCGCAGACTCCCAGCAACCGCAGTGGGTGAACAGGGAGCTGCTGGGGCTGCTGGAGGGTGACTTTGAACCCTGCTTATCATGGCCATAAAAGAGCAGAAAAGACTGCCATTCCTTAGACGGCGACCATCAGCCTCTTCCCGGCTTCACAACCAGAGCAGAGACCACGTTCTTGCTTGCCGCTGCTCCAGCGCAGGGACTTCAGGACACACGACTCTTCTCCTGCGGCTCCTGTGTGCCTTGAGCAGTGCTGTGGGGAGCAGGATGGGAACGGGGGCTTCTGGGGTCAGGCCCGCACCCTGCCAGCCACGGAATGCTTGTTCCCAAAACAAGCATCACGTCGCGTTGGGCAGGTGCTCCCGCAGGCCCTCCCGGGGCATGCTTTGTGTGTCATGGCATTCCTAATCCAACCTTCCGACGTGCCCTTCGCACCTGGGAACTGGTGGAAATGGCCAGAACTGGCTGTAGCTGTGTCTGTCTTGTCAGTGGTTAGGGGAGCATCTGGTGACCAAATCTGGATGGCACCAAAGATGTCCGCTTGGCTGCAGAGTGCTGGCGGTACCCAGGGAGGTTTGGGTGGGCGTTCTGCCCTGCCCCCTATAACGCTGCAGCCCCCCCTGCTCGAGACAGAACTGCCCATCTGTGCCAAGCTGATAGTACAGGTATTTGCCTTGGGCATGAAACAAATAATAAAAATTTTAGAAGATGATCCTTATTGTGGGGAGTGCAAGTACATGAGGGTGTATCCAGGACGATGTTTTCTTTGGCTTATCCACTTTTTACACACAGCCTGACCCCTGACAGGTCAAAGCGTGGTGCTGCTGAGCATTGAGCTCAGCTGTACCTCAGGCAGTAGGTGCTCGTGCGCATACTCATTCCTTCGGTAACATGGCGCAGGCAAGCGCTCGGATAACCTCCCTGGATCCACTTGTCAAACGTGGTGACAGAAAGAGGCTGGTTTGCTGCTGCACGAAGCACAAGGACTCTGTTTATTGCTGTGAAGCGTTGCCTCGTTCCAGCCCCATGTGGGTGCGAGGTCTGTGGTGGCTCAGGGAGGGATGTGACCCTGCCACCCCCTGGGAGCTGTCTCTGCAGGAGGGGGATGCGCAGCCACCAGCACCTATTAACAGCACCAGGAGCCTTGTACCGAGGTCAAGTAGTGGGTGCCAGGAGAAGTGATACTAAAGGCTGCTCAGCACAGGAGCATCATCCTCCTCAATCACCAAACCCACGCATCCTGTGAATGCTTGTCTAGAAAGCACAAATATTTCTTGCAATGGACCAGTGTGTCGTGTGGGTCTTGCAGTCTTCCACGTTTATCTTAAAAGCCCAAGCTTTAAAGCATATGGTAGATTCGTCTCTAAAATGCATTTGTGGGTGTCATCAGGTTTGAGGACAGTACTGTGCCTCTTCCACTTCACATCCCTCTTGATCCACTCTCACCTCTTGCTTCTAAATGAGCGTCTGTGGTGAGTTTGTGACGAGGCTGCTCCTGACAGCATGCTCTCATAAACCCACTGTTTAGGGAACACATTTCTTTCTTTTTGCAGTAACTGGCATTCATCTTATCTCTTGTTGATTTTTGCTCTCTATTAACATGTTCCTGGCACGTGTATCTAACAATTGACAAATGAGAGCTATAACTACTCTGTTTTTCAGGTATCAAGATCAATAGAGTAAACTTTAAATTACCATGTTTTAATGTGCTGATAAATAATCCTGGGCAAAGTCACTGCTAAAGGTTTCAAACTGATGCAACTTTAGCAGCTGCCTGGATTATCTATTAACAACCACTGGAAAACATCAAAATAAAAGGTGAGGTGGATGTTACTTTTACCGTGGTGTTAGGGCTGATGTTGGTCATTGTATATATTTTTAAAAAGCACTAAAACCACGTAATAAGAGAAATTCCCTCAAGTGCCTTAGCTTGGATGGTACTTTTTATGCCACGTAACAGGCAAACAGAGCAGTTAACTGCTCTGTCATGGTCGGCTGAACAAACCGTGGAGGAAGAGAGAAGTTCTGTTGGGTTGACTGTAGCTGAAAAGACTTTGAATGTTCGGTTACCTTTTAATTTCACTAAATTGAAAATAATCAGACTCAGTCTGTTAACAGAACGTACTTGTCTGCAGTTCCTCATTTTCTGTTTGAATTTATTTTTAAAGCTTGTGAATTTCCAAAGAAAACCTGCTGGTTTTCAGACAAGAAAAGTCACGCCAATGCCCTTAAAACTTCTCCTTTTTTTTAAATCTGAACTAACTTGCTGATATATGTGCTAATAAGTCATGTGCCATGGTTGAGCTAAAATTTTTTTTGCATAAAAATGGAAAGCGCTCGGTCTGCTCAGAGAGCCTTGCTGGGCATTATCTGTGCTGAGGACGCACAATTTATGGCCATTTATGTCTTTTGAACTCGTCCCTCCGGCTTTTCACAACTCTTCAGTGAAACTCTGAGATTTTATTGAGTTGTATGATGGGTTTTTGATGCACTGGCCAGCAGCCAGTGAACTGGCTCCCAGCTGCAGCGCTGCGGAGATGCAGAAGAAGGGCTGGAGAGTGGCTGCACAAGGGTGGTCCTGAGGGTCCTTGCTGCAGCTGGAGGAAGAGCAGAGCTCCTGCCCCAGGAAAACATTTGACAGCTGTGCTGCTTTCTTGTTCTTCATCAGAGCAACCGTTACCATGTCCAAGTTAGCTGTGAGAAAGGAAGGCATGGCTGGTCCCAGAATGGTTGAAGGCTCCTCTCCAGTGCTGGTGGTGCTGTTGGGGTCCTGGACCAAGTGTTGAGATCCCTGTTTAATCTGCATGCACAGGCTTCCTCTCCAAATAAACCAGAGGGCTTGGGGTGGGAGACCACATGTTCATGGGTCTCTGTGCCGAGGAGCAGAGCCCTGGACTGCTGCATTCATCTTGTTTCTGCTTGCTCAAGCATTGTCTCCTGGAGCAAGAGTTCAGAGAAAACTCTTTTATCTTTATCTGGGCACATTCCTTGACTTATAGCAAGGTCACGTCACCCACTTGTATCTGGAAAAGTCTTGTGCTTTGTTTACCCAAAACAAACACGCAGGAAGAGAGATGAAATGTAATCTGCAGCGAGCAGCCTTGTACGGACCTGGAAACCTGCGGGGTTTGTGGGCAAGGCGCCTGGGGAGCCGAGCTGCTGGCTTGTGCCTCTGCTGATTGTGTCCTTATCTAGGGCTGGCTTTTGGTGAAGACCCTTGCAGGCACACCTTTACTTCTCTTGAACGTCCTTTGGTAGTCTTCATAGCACAGATTAGTTCTCAGCTGCAGAAAACGCAACACCCTGCCCCTGCCCAAGCACTGATCTTGAGGAGCTCCACAACTTTTTGAGGAGAGCAGCATTGCACAAGACTTTCTTAGCACTTGGTTTAGGTCCCTCCAGACCCAAAGAAATACATGGCAGGAGAAGGCATGGCCTGTTGCTGCTGTTGGAGAGGATCCTTGCTGCTTTACAAGCATCTCGTCTGCAGTAGTGGCAGGAGGTGGCTTGCATGAACAAAGGACAGCACTGAATTTGCTTTTGCATTCGTGGAAGTGTCATGTTGGGATGTTCTTGCATGAAATGCTTGAGGAATGTTTGGAGTGAAAATATATCCCACATGAGCGAGTTTCAAGCCTGTAACTCCATCAGAAGGTCACAAGGGCTTTTGAAAACCTCAAGGAATGGAGCTTGCATGGTTTTGAAATGGGAATTGGAGCTCAAGAGTGGAAAATGTGCCAGGCATCCACATCTGGTGGGGCAGATCATGCCTGTAGTCTGTCATTTTATCTGCTGCTTCTCAGGACTTTTAGTTCTCATAAGCAGGACTGTATAACTTGAGGTGGGGGGGAAGTTCAGGTTTTGCCCTCTTGAAATCTTCATCCCTGTAGATTCAGATCGTGTCTTAAGGGTAGGAGAAGTGACAGGGATATCTTTTTACAAACTGTGAGCAGCAGTGTCTGTGTGGGTAGTCATGACCCCTGGGCCAGCTGATTGCAACGGTGCAGGATCAGCAGCTCGAGCTGCCCTGAGCATTTGGTATCACATCGGTGCACGTTTCAGTGGCATCTTCATGGCCATCCTATGGAGGTGGCCTGAACAAGCACTGTCCCACCCCAGCAACGATGGCCTTTTGCAGCAGAAGTGGTCAATGAAAACCGTGGCCATGAGTCAGAAGGTGGGTGTCAGGCATCTAGGGCTGCGGGAGGAGATGGGGATGAGAGCGAGCTTGTGGGCATCAGTGCGTGCCCCAGAGATGGGCATTGCCACCCTGCGCTGGGAGCTGGGCCAGGAGTAGTGTCAGCTGCTCGTGGGTGCTTCACGGGAGAGCAAAAGGCTCTGGAGGTGGACAGTTATCCATTGCTTTGCTTGTAGGCACCACTTACTCATTTTTCTTCCAGCTTCTTGTAGTTATCGTTTGATACATACCCTGCCATCAGAGGATTTGTGGGTTTTAATTAGTAACCCTGGGTGGTTTAGTTAGCCATGCAAATACTCAGCTCTCTTCTGAATCCTACTCAGTTCTTACTCTCGGCATCCTGCAGCAATCATCTACACAGGAAAATCTGCGCAGTGTTGTAACTAATAAGAACTTTGTGTGTTAAGTTGCTGCTCTACAGTTTCATTAAAACAATAACAAATGTATTTTGTAAGCTGTTCTGTTGCTTGAAAGAAAACAGTTCTGTAAATATAAAGATCTGGCTGAAACATTTTACAGCTAATATTTTCCTTCCCTGTTCAACTTCCAAATTACTGTTACCATGTTCCTCTCAAAAGTCCCAGCTGTCTAATGCAAAAAGCTTGTTCTTCTGGGGCTTTTCTCCAAAATCCATTGTTTCAACAATTATCAGGGAAAGAGGACTCCAGCGTGAAGAGATCTGAGTTACTGTCCCAGGTTTTAATGGGGTGTTTAAAGTGTTTTATTTTTAAACCAGCTTGTTAGCTTTATGGGGCAACTCTTGGGTTTTTATTTTTTACAGCACATTGGACCATGGGACTAACTCCATGTGCAGGATTAGAAAGCCTTTAAGCTCTGATAATGCCAAGTAATTAACAATATATCAGGAGCCGATTCTTGGAACTGAAGTCAAAGTTTTTGTTTGAGGACTCTTAGCAAATTAATTGATGCTTGGGTGCCTGTGAATTCCAGAAGGAGCAAGCTGGAAAGTGAAGGTGTTTGGGGTTTGTTTTTTTTCACTCTTCCCAAACTCTAAACCATGCAAGCTAAATAAGGGTGGGGCAGTTCCTGAAAATTACGGGAAACAGAATAGATTTCTAAAGATCCATTAATTGTGTGAGCTGAAGCAGCAACAAGCAAATATTTAGACGATATGTAGGTGCTGAAAAATAAACTTTATGATGATAGTATTTAAAAAATATTCTTGTGCTTCCTCTTTGTCCCTGTGTTGGCTGCATTTATACCCATGTTACACCAGCTGCTTATCTCTAAACTTTTGCTGCGGGTCTCAGAGTACGTCACTGATTTCCTCGTTATCTTATTGCAGGTAGAGCTTCATGTCCACCTGGATGGAGCCATTAGACCAGAAACAATCTTGCACTTCGGCCGGTGAGTTGTGGGGGGAGGAAAGCTCTGCCAGCTGCGGTTCAAAGGCATCCTCTCCTCTACTTGTCCAGTTCCTGACAGAAGAGCTTGTGCTGGCAGGCTGGCAGGCGCTTTCCCCTGTGTGTGCTGGTCTCATCTCTGCACAGATGGGTCCTCTGGCTGCACGATGCAAGAGCACTGAGCGCATCCCAAAAGGTCTGCGCTGGTAGCAGGAATGAGAGCGCGGTGGGCATCGGTCCTGTGAGCCGGGCAGGCTAAGAGGAGCCACTGTGAGAAAAGTACAGAAGATGTCTCATGAACAGAGCTGTCTGCCTTTGAAGCGTACCCAGGAAGCAGCAGACTCCGTCTATTCTTGTTTCTTTTTGCACATTCCTAATTGCAAAAGCGAGTGAAATGAAAGCAGGCTGGGAGCGTCGTCTCAGTGGTGGTGCTGTGCCGCAGCCTTGGGAGGCAAAACCAGCTTGGGTGCTGCTGTGTGCCTTTGAACCCCAACTGAGCCAGCACTCGGGGAGGCACGCTTGTGTGATGGTGACCCAGGAAAGCGCTTGGCAGTGACTTGAAGAGAGGTTGTTTCCTTGACAGAGCCCACGTGCATCTTCTTGCCTCCGTGTAGCTTGTGTGGGAAGCACCAGGGTGAACAATTAACTGGTGGGAGGACCTGGCTCCGTGGTTGTAAGCAGAATAAACTTAAGACTTCTTCTGGCTGTCACTATTCAAAAAGCTAATGGAGACCAACAGGTACCCTCAGATTGAGAAAGCAACAAGCTTAAAAGTTTTAGGAAGCAGCTCTTAGGCACAACTCCAGTACTATGGGGAGGACAGCAGTGAGGAGGAGGAGGATGGGAAGTGGTTCTGGCATCTCATGAGCCCAGCGGACTCCAGGGCAGTGCAATCCTAGGGGAAAGTATTCCTTCTAAAGTAGCTTTTTCTGCAGCAAGTGGCCGTACGTTTTGCAGTGCGGTCAGAGCAAAGAGGGTGGATCAGAGATGTCCATCTCATTCGTTGCAGGACATTGGCACGGTGAGCGGAGTCAGGGTTCCTGCTGGCTCTGCCCTTGCCGATGGTGGGCTGCAGGGCTGGAACACGAGTCCTGATGGACAGAAGAGCCGGTGCTGATTCTCTGGGGCTCTGCTGGGTCCCTCCGCCAGCAAAGGAAAAACACCGGTCTAGTCCCCAGGAAGGCTGTAGGAGCCCTGAAGTCCAGGAGGCACCGGCCATCTGAGGATCCTGTGCTTCAATCTTGCTTAGGGCAGAAACCTTCATTGCCCGAGTGTGTGCCGAGTTGCCTCTTATTTTTAAACAGCCCTGGCATCCCCTGCAGCTGCCAGCCCTCGGGTGGAGCAAGTCTGTGCTATTCATGGGCTCTAAAACTAGCGGTCACACAAATATAAAAGCAATGGGGCAGTGCAGGAGTCTGTAGGGAACTGCTTTAATAACCTCACCCTGACACAAGAAGCTGCTTGTGGTCTATTTTTGAAGGTAAAGACCTGGAAATAAATTTGCCAGGCGGTGCCTGACCATATGCAAATAACCCGAAGCTGCTGGGATGCACAAGCCCCCTTGGGCAGTGGCTGAGCTCGGCTTTTTTGAGAAACTTTGGCTTCAATTCTGTCAAGTCTGGGTCAGGCTTTGCATCCCCTCTACCTTGCCAAAGGGTTTAGAACCATGGCAGACCCTCGTGGGCTGGGGTGTCCCCAGGAGAGGTGCCCTCTCTGCGGTGGGATGGTGTGCGTGGCTCTGCCGGTGGCTGGAGGTAGCTCTGGGCAGGATGCTGAGGTGCCCGTGGGCACGAGCACGTTCCCCTGGGGCAACTTTGCTCTGGGAAGGCTCCTGGCTACCAGGAGGGTTGGGTGGGGTAGCAGCAGCTCCCAAAGCCGTGCTGGCAAGCTCTGACTCCAGTATCTGCACTGTGGGTAGTCCCAAAGCACTGTCGCTGCTGGCTGTACAGAGGCAATCCTTTGGGAAGCACAGGAAAGAGACCGGGGAGACAGCTCTGCCATAGGAAACTTTCCCTGGGCAGGTGGAGGAAGACCTGGGCTTGTTCTCGGAGCTGGAGACCGATGTGTCAGTGCCACGGAAAGGGCAAAGCAGGGAGGAAAACCGATGCCTTGGCAGTGATGAATGTCCTCTGTTGAGCGCCAGCAACTTAATCTGTGCAGACTGCATGTGAAGGCTGAGCGTGGGGCTGGTTTCCTTCCTGCCCGAGCAGGGAACGAGCGATGTGTCCCCTGCCCCAGAGTGGGGTCCTTTGGGCTGCTTCCCGGCGGGTTGCTCATCCGGATGGCTGCTGGCATCGGGACGCTAGAGCTGGCTGTGGTGGTTTGTCTCTATTTGCAGAGAGATCCATCGCTCAGCTGTAATCCACTATGGCAGGAAAGAGGATTAAAAACATATCTAGTTATTATTCCTAATTTAGGTTGGCATGTGCAGGGTAACAGGGTGTGGGGTGGGGGTGGCAAAGTCTGCCCAGGGAGCATGCAGCATTCTTGGGGGGCAGCCTCACCAAGCCCAGCTGTCACCCCAGAAGGGACTCCAGGTGCTCCAAGGAAAAATGGTATCTTCCCTCTTGGAAGCATTGAGGTCAACTTTGCCCTCTTCATCCCTTTGGCGAGAGCAGTTGTTGGGATTGTCTTTTGCTCCTGCGAGGGAGTCATCCCCATCAGAGAAGGTGCCACCGCAGTGCTGGGCTTGGGAACCGGCTTGCTCACAGGAGCTGCCAGTGTTAGACCCACAAGCCACAATGCTTGTGTGTGTGTCATTTTTCAAGCCTTTGAGCCTGTGTAAGTGGAAATAAGCTTTTCTAAAGAATTTTGGCAATTCTGAGACTACGGCTAGGAGGTGCCAAGAAATAATCCAAAGACCCTTTAGATGAACTCCTTGTTAAACTTAGAATGTGCTCTGGCTGTGTTCCTGCTGGGTCACTCTGGGCTTGTATTTTGGTTTATTTATGCTTTGCCTGTATTTTGGATTGCCTGCCTTCCTGCTGAGATACAGGGCTGCATCTGTGAGGGGATTTTGGAAGGACCACGTGTGCCATCTTTTCTGTGAAGAAATGGAGGTTAATGCTGCCAGCTAGGTTTGCTGTATGGAATGGAACCATGAAAAATTCAGTAGCCTTCCCTGTCAGTAATATGTGGCTTCATTTCCAGGAAAAGAGGGGTTCCTCTCCCTGGCAGCACTGTTGATGACCTCCTGAACCATGTCAGCTGCAGAATACCAATGACACTTACTCAATTTTTAGGGAAGTTTAATCACTACATGCCTGCCATTGCGTAAGTGCCCTGCTTTGTGCTGCTTCCCCTTCAACCCTTGGCAGGGCCCACTGGCTGATGCTGCTCAGCCTTGGAGCTCACCTTGCCTGTCCCCCGTGTGCCCTGAGGGTGATGGGTCCCTCTGCCGTCCCTACAGGGGTGACCGTGAGGCAGTGAGGAGGATCGCCTACGAGCTGGTGGAAACGAAAGCAAAAGAAGGAGTCATCTACGTGGAGGTCCGGTACAGCCCTCACCTCCTGGCCAACTGCTGCGTGGATCCCATCCCCTGGGGCCAAAGCGAGTGAGTGACCCTGCCGTGCCAGGGGGCTGGTGGGTGGCCAGCCAGCGTGTGTTCAGCCTGGTGTAACCAAACCTTCTCTCTCCTCCAGCGCAGCCAGCGCCGGCACGCTTCCGCTTCTCTTCCCCATCGTTAGGATTTTTCATCTTAAACTATCTCTGCATGGTGCCGTGTCCTAACATCCCTTGCTTTGGGCATGTAATTCTGCATGTGCAGAGCAGCTGTGCTTAAACTTCTGGCTGAAGCCGCTCTTGGTGTGAGGGAAGGCGGTGTTTGGATATGGATTGCCTGCATGCAAAATGTGAATTTGAGCTGGTGGAGACAGAGGGCAGTACTGGAGAGGGCTGGCGGTCTGGCCCCTTCTTTGCATGTCATCCCCTCTGTGATGTGTGCCTCTGATTAAAGCAGTTCTGGGCTCTGTGGCCCCTTGCAAATTGTGCTGTTGAGCCCACATGCTTGCCCCTGCCCAGCAAGCAGTTGTGTGCCCTGATGAGATGCTTTGGCAGGATCAGCATCCAGATCCCTTAGGCTTTTCTAGATCTTGCTATCATCTTTGCATGCTTTTGTGCCTGACATCTGGTAAGTGTGGGCATGGCATGGGTGCAAAAGGTGCTCTTCAGCTCTGGGCAGTCTCGTTGGGCATCTCTGGGTGTTAAGGCGAGCGGGACCCCGGGCAGCCTGGGTTTTGCATGGCGTGTCCTGTAGGGATGCTGACTGGACCTGCGACCCCTGCCTGCCTCCCTGGTGGGTGCCCAGCCTCTCGCTGACCGCTTTTCTTCCCTGCAGGGGAGACCTCACTCCAGATGAAGTCGTTAACCTCGTAAATCAGGGACTACAGGATGGAGAAAGGGATTTCCGCATCAAAGCCAGGTCTATTCTATGCTGCATGCGCCATATGCCAAGTAATGTATTGCAGCTGCCCTGCTGCTCTGCTCCCCTTCCCTGACGCGTGGCGGCGGGTGACATCCCCTGGGTTCAGGTCCCCACAGAAATGCGGGGAAAGCCCCGGTCCCATGGCCCTGGGTCTGATGGGTGCTGAGGAATAGTTTTTTCTTGGTGGGCGTCCTCTGCTCCCTTCACTATGGGGAAGGGATCTGCCAGATGTGAGAGTGGGGGCCTGTAGGCACAGCCAGTATTGGAAAGGGAGACAAAATGGGCTTTTCTGTCCTCTCCTGGGAGCGATGTGGTTTCTGCTCTTACCTCGCTCCCTGCCCCAAGGCTGGAGCTCTCCTTGGGCCAGCTGAAGCTATTGCCACAGCGAGCAGTTGTGTCTGCCGTGACCGTCTGGTGGGTCCGGGAGCAAACAGTCACGGGAGAAGGACCAGGCGTGAGACCTCGCACTGCCCCTGCTCATGGTCATGCTGCTACAGCAGCGTAGCTCTTCATCAGCCTGGATCATGGGTCAGCCAGAGAATCCACTGGCTGCGGTCTCTGCTAGTTTAAGTTGAAAACACAAGTAAAATATACTTAAGTCGCATATATAAAATATTTTTTTATAAAATCAGCAACTCTGAACTTCGTCGGTAACAGGTGCTGTGACCCAGGATAGGAAGAAAACCCAATTTGCAGTGTTCCGTTGGGCTGCCGAGTTCTGTGAACATCTTCCTCTAGGGAAAGATGCAGTCAGAACAAAGTTGTATGACAGTAGCTGTTCTGTGTGAAGACTTTGTTATAAACATCTTCATATCTCACAACAGGTTTATGTAGGCTTAGTAGGCTAGATGGTGGAAAGATTTTTGCTAACGAATACATGGTTAATTTGTGTCTAGAAATGTGAAAAATTATATTCTTGGAAACTGGATGATTTGAGAGTGTTTGTTTTCTTGCTTATACAATCAACCCCAAACAGTATTTGAGAACTTGAACCTTACATTTCTGGTTTCTAGGAAGAAAACTTTTTTCTTCGTAGAAACTGGAAAGCTGTAAGGCAATATCGCACTTGTCTGCAGTTGCAGTTGTGCCGGTACACAAGTGGTACAGGCAGAAGGTGGCGGGAGCATCTGAAGAAATGTGCAGCGTGTGCTTGCACAGCCAGGTGCATTTGCAAACGATGGAGTTGGCACTCTCATGCCTGTGTCCCAGGGCACCAGCTCTTACCCAGAGCCAGTGACGTGCTCGATACGAGAGTCTTTAGCACTGCATTCAGGTTGTGTTGCACAGTGAGGAGCCACCCTGTGATTTGTGAACTGCTGAGAGAAAGGCAGAGGTGCCAGCCAGAACTACCTCATATTAAACTTGTTAATATAATAATGGCTCTAACCCAGTGAGCTGGAAACTGATGAAAAATGAAGGTGAAATTACACATGTTTTATTGTATGTTTATATGATTTTGGGATTGTACGTACACGGCAGGTGCCTGTTAATTATTAACGCTACTGTTTATCTCTGTTTCTTGGCCTTTTTGCTAAGGGAAAGTGCTATGTGAGCTGGTAGATGTGTGTCCTTTCTCAGAGGTTATCTATCCTGAGCAGAGATAGCTCTGAAGTAGTTGTTGGCCCTTTGTGACTTTCTTTCTCACTGATGCCAAAAAGACAAAACTTCGCAATGTTAAAGGTCAGCCTTCCGGGAGGCTGACCAGCTCCTTCCCACCAGGAGTAGCATCTATTGTCCTGCCTGGGGGAGTCGGGGGTGCTGTGCAACAGGGCAGGGCTGTCATACAGGGCTCAGCAGACATCCCTCCCAGCCCAAACTCCTCCATAATGCAACACCTCCGATGGGCTGGTTCTTCCTTGCCCAGCCTGTCACGGGGTGAATGCTCAGGAGCAAGTTGAGGAATTTCTCCCACGCACCGTGTTACAGCACCTGGGTTGTGCAGTTCAGCTTACCTTGGGCCAACTGCCACAATCACCACCGCGTTTGGAGGTTTTTGTTGTTGGGGTTTTTTTCCCCCTGCTCAAAATGAGCAAAAAATCACGATGAGAGCAGTTTTATAGCTGGTAAATGCATTTGATTTGCCTTTCATTGATGATGGACTAGTCAGTTGACAGCTCATATTTGCCTGAAGATGCCAGACCTTTGTTTGTTAGTTTTCTTTTTGAGTGTCAAATTTTAGGAAAGACCAAAGAAAATAGCTTTAGCCTTCTATTTATAACTAGGCTATAGGACCAGGATTTGTTTAGAAAAATGCTGAAGGTGTGACCTTCACAAATGCTTTCTGCTCAACCCTGGCGCTGTCTCTTCCAGGCTGGTCCCCAGAGGTGGTAGAGCTCTGCAAGAAGTATCGAAACAACTCTGTGGTGGCCATCGACCTGGCTGGAGATGAGTCCGTGAAGATGGAGAATTCCTCTGAGCATAGGAAGGCTTACGAGGTTTGTTCAATAAGCTGCTTAAAAGAAATTATAAGAAAAACCATATATTGAGGGGATATGCAGCATGTTATTCTGACTGCAAACAGCTGGTACAGCTTAAATGCGCTGCAGTTATTAAAAACAGTCAGTTGAACAGCAGAAGTATTTGTTTATATTTTCTAAATAATTAATGGCAGGCATCATTGCTTACACATGGCCTTAGAGCTGGAGCTTGGCACGCTACCCTGTAGCACAGAGTGCAATGGGAGTGACATGGAGCCCGTGTCCCCTTGGCAGCACCCCGGGGTCTGCTGCTGCGGCTTGGCAAAACCACCCCCGAGGGTGGAAGAGACTGGCCTTTCCAGTCTGGCAGAAATCTGCCCAAGGAGAAGAGGAGCAGCTGCAGGTTTGAAGTGCTTTTATCTGATCATTTCAAATGCAAACGCTGGAATGGCTTCAGGAGCCTGATCCGAGACTCTCCCTAGACCTCAGTGCTTTGCAGTGCTCGAAGGGGAAGCCTCGTGCCTCGCTTCTCGTTGGTGGGAGTTTGGGGTTGGTGGTCCCCTGCATCAGCGGCAGAGGAGCTTGTGCAGCAGCAGCACTGCTGGAAAGGACAGTGGTTTGCAGGCAGCGCTCAGGTCTGAAGCAGCACAGGGTTTTCTCAGGGTCTTTGTCCCTGTCAGCGGGAGCCGGGAGCCGGTGCAAGGTCCGCCTGCACTGCTGTGCTGGGTGAACTGAGTGGTTCTAAAGTGAGATGCAGGCACAGGGTTTCATTAAGAGGCGGGGAAGTATGCCTCATCCCGCCCTGGTGTGGCACTGTACCCAGGTCCAGACTCCATCTGAAGGATGCGTCTTGTCTGTGCTGGGGGTTCACTCAGGCTCTGAGATGCTGAAGCATCTGTCAACCCCTCATGGCCTGTGTGGCAGGGAAGTACATCCCCATAAATATTGCTGCTGTGCTCCGTGGGGGACTTAGTGCACCAGGGAAGCTGGAGAGACTTGTCATGTCCCTCAAGCAGGCATGTTCTGCCTGGGAGCTCTCTGGGCTGCTGGAGGGGAAAGAGCAGATAACAATGAAAACTCGACTGGTTGCTGGCTGTGGAGGAGCACCGGGAAGGATAGAGCCAAGCATCCTAGGACCACTGTGTCCAAAGAAACAGGGATCATTGGAGGAGAAGCCAAGGGAATTGCCATGTGTCCTTGGACAAATGGTTTGAAAAAGTGATTAAAGCATTTCTGGGAAGGTATACCCATGGGTGGACGTTAGACACAAGCTCCCTCCTGGATGGAGAGGCTCAGACTTCAGCAGCCAGGAGGATTAGTGGGGAAGGGTCCTTGTGCATGTGCTTTTCCTGACCCCTCTGCTCCTGTTGTGATAGTTAGGGATGCCTGTCTTCAGAGTGGGGGGTGAGAGTTTCTGCTTTCTTTCATCCTCTGTAGAAGCAAGTGGAAAATCTCTGTGCTGGTGTGAATCTGTCTCTCTTCTTGGTCTGGTACTTCAGCCCAAAAGAATTTTTTATTTTAAAAAGTGTCAACAATTAGCTGTTTGGGAAAAAACAGCACTGACTTAAATGTAGGGAGCACAGAGTGCCTTTCAGGTTGATGCACACAAGGCTCCTCTGAAGACATCCTAGGTAAAGCCTGGCCTGATTTACACTGGGGTTCTGTGTGCAGCACATGAGGAGCTGAAAATTAAGTAACTGAAAAAAGACCTGAGTGAAAAGGTCTGAAGGAGTGCCCAGGAAGCACGTCTGCTGCAAGACGGGGCTTGCAGCCTGCCTGCCGCTGCCGGCTGGGTGGCCCTTCTCCAGCAAGGCAGGAGCCAGGCTTCCCCCAAGGTTGTATGGCTTCCCAAAGCCCAGGTAGTGGCCATCCTGGCAAGGGATTTCTTGGGATGGCCACAGAGAGCATCTCAAACTGCTCCCAAAGCTGCACCCGTAGGGTGGTCCCGGCTGGGCTGCCTCTGTCCCCAGTGCTCAGTGTCTGAGCTGAGCGTTGCTTCATCTCTGCCCTGGGGGCTTTTAAGTTCTCCCATTTGGTTGCAGCCAGCCAGAAGAGGAGGAGTTTCAGACAGGAGCTGCTGCAAGGTTTGTGGGGAAGGGCAGGGGGTGGAGGAGGGAGAGCTTAGAGCTTTTGCTGTCTAGAGGAGACAGCGGTGAGCTCAGCCGGTATTTAAAGACCCTGAGGAGTCTGGCTGGGCTGCAGGGGAAGGTAACCAGGCTTTCTAAGTTTCTGTGTCTGGCATTCCCGAGCTCTTCTCCTAGCCTGTGCTGCAGCAGAGAGCATGCGCCTCTCATGGTGCAGGGCTCGTGATTTGGGGGCTCTTCGCACAGAGTTGTGCCCCCAAGAGTGGTGCCAGCCCAGGGGTTTGCTGACCATGCTGCAGGCGATGGGAAAGGACCGTGTCCTCCCTTGTTTTGCAGGAAGCTGAAAGATGTGGGATTCATCGTACTGTCCATGCTGGGGAAGCCGGCCCGCCTGCCATCATCAAGGAGGTACGGGGAGCTCCTGGTTGGGGCTGGGAGACTGGCAGGGGTGGGAAATGCCCCTGCACCCCCTGCACTGGGGAGAGAGGGACCCATGTCCTCTGTCCTCATAGAGCAGAGCGAACATCGGGAATGCAGGCAGAGATCTGGCCCCGATGGCTCTGAGAAAGACCTCCCCAGAGCTGGCTTGGTGGGGCAGGGCTCTGGGCGGGCAGGAGCCCAGCTGGTGCTCGGAGGCTGTGTGTGGTTTTCCTGTGCTCTCTAGGCAGTTTATCTCCTGAAGGCTGAGCGCATTGGCCATGGCTACCGTGTCCTGGAGGACCCTGAGCTCTACAAGGAGCTTTTGGGAGCAAAGATGCATTTTGAGGTAAGGATGCATGGTGTGGGTATGACAGCCAGGTAGCTGCTGTCTGAGTGCAAAATCAGCCCTTGTTTGTGCTGTGCTGCAGCCAGGGACACGACCTGACATGTGCGTGCTTTAGTATCGACACATGTGTGTTGATGTTGCCGTTGAATCCAGATGCCCAAAGATCTGCAGCAGAAACGGTGGAGACACCTGACTGTTTGCTGGGATCTTTGCTACACGGAGCACTGGTGCGCACAGCAGCTTGCAGGAGGTGTGTAGCAGAAACAAACAGATCCTGGTCTGGCTAAGGATAAATTTTAGAGGGCTTATTCACTAATTTGTATACCTCAAGCCTCCTACCACAAATCAGGCTGCTGTACCAGAGCCTGTCTGGTTAGAGGGTGGAAGTGACTGGGAGTTACTGTGCATGGGCAGATTTCCTTGGCTTTTCCGCAGGATGGGTGTATCCAACTAATATATGGAATATTTATGTATGTACTTAACGCCAGTGGTTTCTTAACTGTGGTCAACACATGGCTGGTGGCTGGCTGGCCACGGGAAACATCCCGGGGGCTCGTGCTGCTGCCACATGGGCTGTGGGCTCTTCACATCTGTGTCCTGGGATGTGCACTGGTCCATTGGAGTAGCACCGAGGGGCAGCTGTGAACAAAGCTCTAAACCTGTATCTGGCTTTACCAGCGTGCTTAGCTATCTGTGTACACAGCTGGGGTTCAGATCTGTGTGGTTGATTCTCATTTTCGTGTTTAACATCCCCAAACAGGTCTGCCCTTTGTCCAGTTATTTCACTGGAGCATGTCTTCCAGACTTTGGGAAACACCCAGTAGCACAGTAAGACTTCTCAATTATGTTCAGTCTTAAATAACCGCAATTTGGGTTGATTATAGCTGCTTTATTGCTTTACAAATCTAACGTACATTAACCGCTTAGGACAATGTAGTGCATCCTCACCCTTTGGCTCCGAGGGTCCCCGTGCAGCTGGAGGGGGTCCCTTGGGGAGGCTGTGGTGTCTCTCCTGCCCCTGCTCTCAGCTGTGGGGTATGAGATGCTGCATGCTGGCTGCTAGCCCTGGTTTGTGGGTGAGAGCTGAGGTTGCTGAACCTCTAGGTACAAGATGCCCTGCTCCTTGCTGCACCGCAGCAGCAGATCAGTGCAGAGCACTGGCGAGACAAGCCAAGCCCTGTGTTTATGCACAGCAACACAAGCTGCAGGGACAGCTGTGAGGTCTTGGCTTTTACTGCATTTTACCCTGAGAAGTGCACGACCGGTGCTGCATCCCAGTGTTTTGCCCACCACGCCGGTTCAACCCAAGTTTCTTGCAGATTTAGGAAGGATCGTGCTAACTATTCTATAAACACGGATGACCCCCTCATCTTTAACTCCAATATTGACAAGGATTATAGCATAGTGAAGGACTACATGGGCTTCACTGAAGAGGATTTCAAGAGAGTGGTAAGTTGACTTTGGCTGGACGCTTTGCTGATGTCCCGGTGCAGCCCAGGACAACCTGCTGGTTTTCTTTATAAGCTGAAGAGTTTTTAATGGAAGTCAGAAAATCTCACGCTGGCTTTGTAAGCAGGAGGCTGGGGGAGGGATGCTGGGAGTGCTGTGGGGATCAGGGGGATGTGAGTGCAGGGTGGGCTCTGCAGGGGCTGCATCATTTGGGCTGACTGCTTTGGGCTTAATGGGGAGCAGGTCAGGGTGTAAATTGTCCACTGACGTCCTTGCAGCAGGTCACAGCAGTAAGGAAGGTAGGTGACTGGGGTTTTTTTTTGGTTTTTTTTTTTTCTTCTGGATTTAGAATTGCAGGTAGGTTATTTCAAGGCCTGGCCCAGAAATTAGCAAGATTCAGCAGGTACGAAAATGCTTGCAGATTTTGCATAACATCAGCATGCAAAAACTGAGTTGGAAACAAAGTGACTGCTGGCTTCCATTTGGCACACACAGTCATTTATGTGTCTTTGATTACATCCTTGATTTTCTAATTATTCACCCAGGACAGAAAGACGGGATAGCTGTTAGGAGGTTGACTGGGTACCAAGCAAACCTGTCCTTGTTTGCATTTAGAGTCATGCTCCACACTTTCACCTACATGTCTCCAAGGATACTTGCTTGGATTGGGAAGTGCAGGATGCATCAGTCCTGCTCTCAGCTCTGGCTGGAGGAACAAATCCCTTTCTCCTAAAGACATCACCCTCTCTGGGTCTGGAAGGAGGAACGCGGACAGCTCTGGGATCCTGGACCCAGCTGTCCTGCTGCCAGCTGTCCTCTTCTGGCAAAACCAGGTTGTTCCCGTGTAATAGAAGAGAAGTCCCTGCGGAAGGCGGCCGAGCAGGTTAAATCGCACAGCCAGGCTGTGTCCCAGCGGCATGTCCCTGTGTCCCGTCAGGCTACCACCACCTCTGTGCCAGGAGGGGCCCTTGTCCAAAGGGCAGCTGGGAGCATAGGAGCGGGTCTGCAGTGCGTATCCTAAAAACTTTAAAGTGTTTAGAGACCTTTGCTTTGTGCCTGCCTCATTCCTCTTGGGACTGTTGCGAGTGATGGGCTAGAGCCCTGTAAAACAAGGCCCTGGAGATGAATCTTGGAGGGGGAACTCTACACCCTCCCTCACCTGTTGCTGCTCAGGGCGAGATGCTGGGCTGCACACAACCATGTGTCTGTGTCTGGTGTGTCATAATGTCTCTCTTGTGTCCCTCCTCTGCCCCCCCAGAACATCAACGCAGCTCAGTCCAGCTTCTTACCCGAGAAGGAAAAGCAGGAGCTGCTGAACACGCTGTATGAAGCCTATGGGATGGTCCCCAACGCATTGTGACCCATCCCTGTGAGCCAGCATGGAGCGGCCCTTCTTCATGTGTGCTTGACTCCTCTGTGCTAGTGGGAGCACCAGGAGATGTGCCCAGAGTTGGTCTCTATTACTGGCAGCCCTGTGTTAACCCTCACAAGTGCTCAGCAGAATCAGCTATCACATATACCTATCTATACCCTCCCAAACTCCCCCAAATGGATATCCAGCTTCCTGTCTTGCTGTTCTGCCCGCAGACGGAACCTGCCTCCTAGACTGACTCCCTTCACCATTTGCCAGTGTTTCTGTACCACAAATGTGGACAGAAGAACCTCCCCCGCATTTTTTTTTCCCCTCTTCCCTTGCTTTATCTGTCCTGCCTCACTGCCTAGCCGTCGCCTGCAGTGCAGAAATAACCACCTTTAACTGTGACTGTAGCCTGGGTGACTTCACCTTTCTAGGAAAAAGGTGTGTCAGTGCTGAGAGGGAGTGAGCAGGCACTCCAGAAACAGGGTTTAGGAAGTTGGAACATATTTTTACCATTTTGGGCCAAAATCTGCCTTCTGGGACTTTTCCCAGTTCTGTACTTATCCTGGAGAATTCCTGTGAACTGCAGTTTGCTCTTCCTCTAGCTTTGTTTAGGACTTGGAAAAAACATGATCAATCGACTGTTTTAACTACTCTGCCCTCCTCCTGACTTGATGTAATCTTTAGGCGCTATTAAAACTGAATGAGTAAATTAATAAGCTGGGGCCCAATGTCACATGTTCACTCTGGTCCCATCTGAATTGCTTCTCTCATTCAACCACGGTGCTGGCTGGAAGTCAGATCTTCAGTTTGGTGGAGAATTTATACAGAAGTATTCACCATAAGCCATTATGGTGCATTATAGTATTTTTACTTAATACACAATAGAGCTGTGCAGCCAGAGAAGAGACCATCATTTTCTTACGTGAGTGTGTGCTGTGCTTTAGCATCCTAGGTGTCTGCCAAGGTGCTTACTCCAAAGATACTGTACCAAAAAGTTGCCTTTGACAAGGGGCCGTGGTCACACACTCACAGTGTGTGAGACTGGTCCAGTCTCAGCCAGCAGCGACTGCGTGCTGGGAGTATTTCCATGCTTTCTGGGCTTCCATATTTGTCTTCTGAGTAAAATACTCATCTCTGAAGTATGTGGTGCATATATATACACACAGATATATATATATAGCTAGATAGATGGATATGAGAGAGTGAATTTCTTACTTTTATAAAACAAATGATAAAGCATCATCTTTAAGATCATGATTGCAGTAAGAACCAGGCTTTTTTGGGTAACTTTTTCTCCAAAAATTGTTTCTGAAGAAGAGTTGCTTGTTTGGATTCTGGGCAGTTGATTGTTAATCCTGTTTAATAAAATAACAGATTTATATTAAAAGATAAATCCTCCTGCCTTTCTGTTCAAGGGTGACTGTTAGGAACTGGGGTCTGTGGTCCACAAGGTGAGCCATCGTACCCCTGCTAGAGCACAGGGTTAATCGGTCGGGGTGATGGGGGCTGTGGCAGCTCGATTCCTGACTTCTGCCAGCTCGGAGCACTTTGACAGCCACAGGGAAAGTTTCCCTGCTCCCTTGCTAGACAGGCAAGTTGGATTTATGGAAGCAGGTCGTTCCAACCTCACGTGTCCTCCCTTCGGTAAGCAAAGGGGTGCATATCACTGCTAGAAGCAGTGTTGCCATCGCTGCGTCCTCTCGCTTTTTCTGGCACATATCAAAAACAGTTTATGGGGTGGGTTTTTTTTTCCCCTGTTTCCCGAGTTGTGCACGGTGGGTTGATGCTAAGGGCCAGAAGTGATGCAGCCTGGGCTGCCGGGCTGTTGGACTGCACTGTCAGCTCGGGCAGAGAGTGTTTGCTGAAAGACTTTCTGATCGTTTAGTGCTGGGTTAGAGTTTCAGGAAGTCTGGCAGGCCCCTATATTCAACCGAAACGAAGGGCTGGGAGCACACGTGTGCTCAGCAGCTTTTGCACGTCAGGATGTCGCTGGATTAAGCCAGAGCCCTTGGTCTTTCAGCACAGTCAGCAGCGGCAGCTGAGCTGGCTCTTTCACTTGCAGGGGGAACCTGATGCCTCTTGCCTGTCCTCTGAAGGTAGCTGGCCAACAGGTCCCCCTAATCATCTGCCTAAATGTATTTCTGGAACAGATATTTTCTGACCAGGGAGAGCTAAGATTAGCCCACATTTGGCTGCTGGAGGTCTTGCATGGTGCACAGTCCCTCTGCACCCGCCTTTCAGCTTTCTCTGGATGTGTCAGCGTGAGCCAAAAATACTGTTCAGTGGCAGTGAGGAGAGCTGGAAATGGGGCTTAAAGACCCAACTGTGCGGTCAGCCAAGCCCAGCAGCTACCTGCTGTTTTGCCCCTGGGAATGGGAAAATGGGAGCAGGCTCTTGGCTGCTGGCCGGGCAGAGCTGCAATAGCATCCAGGCAGCTCCGGCAGCCGAGCTGGTTTGCAGCTGCCAAAGCAGCAGATGCAGCCACTACCTGGCTGCCAAACCCTTGTTCCTTGTGGGGACCGGAGCTTCAGACATCTCTGTGCTGGTCCCACAGCCATCGCTTCTCAGAGGCCCACAGACAATTCTCCCTGTCTGGCAGCTGCTTCTCTGCTTATTTATGGCCTTGTTTTCTCTGATAAATTTCAAACTCGTAACATTCAGTTCTTCCCTAGGCTGCCAGGGTGATGCTCGTCCTTGTGTCACCAGTGGAGAGTTTCTCAGGCCAGCTCTGCCTTGTCCCTGCGCCGGCCAGTGGTCCCAGCCAGGCTGTGGCTGCTTCCCACAGCTGTACCGGCAATGTCCTCGTAGCTCTGTGCTGCACAGGGGAGACACCTTTTCCCACCGGCACCTCCCGAGTCCCGAGCCAGCCTTGTGCCTGACTTCAGGGGCAGTATTGAGGGGAGCAGTGCTCCCATGGGTGGGTGAAACACCTGTGGGAAAAGTGCTGCCTGGCAGCAAACCTACGAAAGTGGGGCAGACTTCTAGCATTTTCCATGCCCAGCTACATCTGCTTCCACCCAGATGCTGCAAACCTGCAGGTTTTCACAGAAGGGACTCTTGTAACACACTCTCGTGTCCACCTGCTAGGGGAAGCCGGTGGAACAACCCCCAGCTCAACCAGCTATGAGGCAAGACAGAGGAAAGAGAAACATCCAGGCAAAAAAAACCCCCTCCTTCAGTACTTGAAGGCTGCGTTATTTATTCCAACAGCTTATATAGTTTTATCAAACCATCTTTAACACAAAACATGTCTCCTAAAAGAGAGAAGGGTGTGAGATCCTACCAGAGATCATTTCAGCTAACAGCTTGCAAAGTTAAGCCTGAATTTTAACAGTCAAACCAACAAAATGTTTCTCCCCTCCCCTTAACAATACCTTAAAATGCTAAAACCCGAAGAAAAACATGCCTGTGGCTGGTGCTGCTGGTCTGTAGGTGGAGTTCATCCACACAGAGCTGTGCTTTGGTCCTTTCCTGATGCTCAGTGGCAGCAGCACAGGTGAGTGGTGCTTGACGTGAAGGCAGCGGGACTGGCCGGGTCCCTTCCCTGCTGCCCACCCTGATGAGGGACCACATGGACAGTCCAGAGGCCAGGTTAGGTCTAAGATGCAGATGAGGGTGAGGCTTAGAAAAACCAATAATCTAAATTCCTAATCTATGGAAACAGAATAAATAATAGTCTAAATTTGCAAAGGAGGAAGGTACCTTGGACAGGAAAGTCTGACATGTCTATTATTACTGAAACTGTTTTTTCCCCTAGGGGAAAATTGCAGCTAAGGCATCTTGAGAATGGCTCATATCACTACAACCACGGCAGTGTTGCTCTAAATCACTAGGGATGGGAGCAGAAGTCTTTTGGAGGCGTCAGTCCTTGCACAGCATCTTGTGGTGCTCTAAACAAAAATGGTTGCAGCAGAGGCATTTGACAGACAACTTGCTGTTCCAGGTTGGATTTTGTCCGCAGATTCAACAGCAAATTCTGGTTTAATGTTCACAGCAAGGCCCTCCTCCTGCCCATTCCACCCCCTGTACACTGTCATGGGGAGGGGCTGTTTTCTTGCCCCTTTGGTCTTGCTCCAGGGTCGTTCTCAGAAGAAGTGGCATCTCTTTGGCTTTCTGCAGAAGGGAGGATTGGGAAGAAAGCACGGTTACACCCTGCTGAGGACACAAGCGATCAGTAGTTGCCACAACTGATTTTATTCAGATTGTCACCTGCAGACCTAGCGCTACCCTCCTGTGGCCAGATATTTGGCTTAAGACTATTGGGTTCTTCCTTCTCGTTCCTGGAATACAAATGCTTCTCACGCTGCCGGTGATGCTGGAGGGAGCCTGGGGGCAGGGATGTGCTCTCCTGGATTAACCTGCCACAGCAACTCACAAGTGCTCCAGGAATTCCTGCCAGACAGCCTGGCAGCTAGCTGAGATGCTGGCTGTTAGAAAAGCTCTAGTTTGTCCTTGTTACGGATGGGTGGGTGGAGAGGTGCTAGTATGGACATGTTGAAAGAGGTACAGTTAGGGTAATGTGTTCTAAAGTGGTTTTATAGTTACAGATTGTAGGCTGGAGGACTAAAAGAGCAAGGGCAAAAACTGAGTTTACCCTCTGCGGTGGTGCTGGATGTTTTGTTGCTCATTAGTGAAATCAGAGTGGCTGGTTTGCTTGTGCTCTGAACAGAGGATTCATGCTCCTTGTAGCCAGCTGGCCAGTATATACTGAGCAGGGTGATCCTGCTGCCGTGTTTGGGCTACAGGGGAAGATTTGTAGGTGGCTGGTGGTGTTTAAAATTATTTCTGTGACCTTTAAGATACCGTGGAACTATTTGAAGGCTGATTTTAAAAAAAAACAACCCAAAGCAACCAGCAAAGAAAAAGCAAACCACAACCTGCCCCACACTTGATTTCTATAAAGCCTAAGGTATACCTGATGTGTAATTTGCTGTGGGGTGGCTCTTGGTCAGCCCATGGCTTGTTCAAGCACCAGTGGCTCTACAAACCAGCCGAGCGAAGGGTCTTGGCTGGAGCGTGCAGTGCTCATGTGCCAGGAACCCAGGGACCACCCTGTTCACTGCAACAGCCCCTCAGCCTGCGGAGTCTCCCACTAGCTGAGTACCCACCGAGCATGAAGACACTGGCTGTAGCAAGGCCTGAGCATCTGTGTGATGCTCCCAGAGGCAGCACTGGTCAGCTGTACTGCCGTTTGGTGCCTTGCTCTTCCAGCCTGAGCGCCAGGAGCTGAGTTTACCGGTGTCTGCAGCAGCTCACCTGCTCCTTCAACGGCGAGGTCACCTAGGTCCTTGGTCAGCTTGCGCATGCTGATGGTGGTTGCATCTCGTTGGATGTCATGGACAGCGTTCCTCCGACCGGCCCGATCGCAGGAAATAAAGTCGGTGTATGTGCTGGACTCTACCTCCATTGCATCTCTATACACCTGCAAAATGCTGCAGAGAAAACACAGCTGTGAGGTCAAGGATGCTCAGCAAGCCTGGAGTCATGGCTTTGCCCAGGTTAGGTTACTCTGTGGAGTTAAATTACAGCATGAAAAAATAGTCCCTGTAATTCTGCTCCAGCTCCTCTAACAGTAGCTACTAAAATCTCAGATATCAACCCTGTCATGTGGGATGGTGCGGAGGGTGACCCATCATGCTGGGTGAGGGCAGGTGGGCAGGGAGGGTCCATCCCAGCTGCCTTGCTGGTCCTCGTTCTGCCTTCCCATTGCAAAGCAAGGCAGACAAGGCATTTGCCTCCCCTTTTGAGCTTCTGTCCTTCTTTAGGAGCTGCAAGGTCACTTGCAGCAGCTTTTTTCCTACAGAAAAAGCCCTCCTTCTGCCTCAAAATGCCATGGGAGCTTTGAACGGAGGCCAAATCTGGCTCACTGTGGGGGGAATGGGGTGCTGATCCAACCTGAATTCGTAATGGGGAACGGTCAGGGCCTGGATGGGTACCCGCTGGAAAGCTGGGGGAGCAGGGCAGCATGTTGTGGGGATGGGGCTTTGGGTGAGTACTGATCTCCGCTGGCTGCCAGATGCCACTGAAAAAGTGTCGCACTGGACTGCTTTGGGATAAGCACTTTAAGATGTGAAAATCAGCCCTTCTGTGAGATGTTTGGATCCCTTCGCTCCAGGCTGGTGTCTGTGCCAAGCACAGAGCATGAAGAAAGGCTTGGAGCAGCCACTCGTCACACGCCAGCCCCGCTGCGAGCCAGCCTTTAGTTCAGCCTGTCAAGTCCTTAAGTTGTTGGTTTTTCATTCTAGCTGATGGTGTAACTCGGGTCCAGGGAGCTCACCGGCCTGGGGAGCGCAGCGCAGGCGTCCTGGCTCCGGGCAGAGCTCGCAAGCACACGCTGCCTCTGCCCTGGCAACCTGGGGCTCTGCTCCTGCTCTTCTTTATTCAGTTTGGCACTTAGTTTCTTTTTCTACATGGAAGTTAGAGATTGATTGTTGTCTTATCTGTGATTCTACTCACTGTGAAAAATGCCCTTAGCCCTGCTGATGCTGCCAATACTTGAGGAGGTCCCAATCAGAAACACTTGTGTGTAATGAAAAAAAATTCAGCGTCTTGTCATTCACTTGCTTTTGTGTCTTGGGGTTAACAACCCGCTGAGAAATTTGCCTAGCCTCCTGTACAAATCCTGCTTTAAGACTGATCTTCCTACTAGGGAAATCTGCTGGCAAACCACCAGCCTGGGCTGGAATCGCACTCCTTGCTCTGTAATCCCCAATGTTCAGGCATTAGAAAGGAGATACTGGCGAAGAAGCAATAGCCAGGACAAAAGAGGCTAAATTCTCCCCGTTCCTGAGACTGAGCAGGGTGCAGTAACCTCAAACCTGCACAAACCCAGTACATTTTGGTAGCTCCAGGGACTCCTTCCTTGGTGCTGATGCCCGCTCAGGCAGTGCTGGCACCAGTTTGCTGGTGGGTCGTGGGGCTTGGCCCACCCAGACCCCCCAGGACAAGAGATTTGCTTCTCTGAATCCAGCACATCCTTGCAAACACGCGCCTCCCCTCAGGGCTTGGTGTCCATCTAGCCCCTGTTAAATGACCCCCAGCAAAAGCTGCATCCTCTGTCCCAGGGAGAGATGCCAACTGTTATTTCTCCTTGACTTCCCTCCTCCCTTTCCAGGCATGCCCTTCCTGCGACGAGGCACCCGCTCTGGATGCAGCAGGCTGGTTGATCTCAGCGAGCAAAGCGCCTTTTGCCCAGGGCAGGACAAGCATCCATCATTCCCAGACAAGTCCTCCTCACAGCCCATGGCATGCCACGGGCTGCTGACTGTCTGTAGCTGCCGGAGCGATGGCATACGGACTTGGGAGGCTTCCCTAAGTGATCCTGGGTCCACCTTCACATCAGTGAGGCCAATCCAGGGGTGGTATGCTCAGGAGTCCTCCTGCACTTGCACCGGAGATGGACCACCTGGTTAGTAGGATAGACTCTACAGACAGGGGAGCAGGCGCCGGCCAGCTCCAGGATGCAGCATCTTCCCGGTGTCCCTTGATGTAGCTGCCAACGGGGGGTGTGCTCACCTGCGGCAGTGCCAAAGGGCGGAATGCCCCATCACATGGGAAAAGGATGGGATCTTGATTAAAAACAGGGGAAGGAACCAAGTGTGCAGAAGCTGGTCCTGCTCAGGGCAGGCTTGGTCCTAGCTCAGCGGACGGCAGATGGCGTGTGTGGTTTAGTTATTTTCCGTGGCTGGGCAGGCTCCTGCCTTCCCCTCTCTGCGCAGAGAGCTGGAGAGGGCGGATTTATGAGCAAAGCTTTCAAATTTGTGCAGTTCCTTCAGGATTTTCAAGGTAGGAGGCTCTCAAAAGCCTTGCAGGCAGACCCCTCCCCGCTGGCAGGGACACACCAGCCTCTGCCTCCAGGCAGCTGTCAGACCGAGGAGGTGATGGGAGCAGCCACCTCAATTTTTTGATAGAAAAACCTGATTTTTCAAAGAGCATTTTCACATTTCCAGGCAGATGCGTAACAGTTCAGTGGGTTTTTAGTCAGTGGAAGAATCTTTTAACATCTGCCAGGGGCAAGAAAGGAACCACTTTCCCTCTTGCCCACGTAGTTCAACCTGAAACTGTGTCACTGTGGGCAGTCATTTAGCAGTGGCAGGGGGTGTAAAGAGCGCTGCAGCACCCGCCGGCCCCCCACCTTCAGTTTTTCATACTCCCGTGGGCCGGCAGGAGGGAATGATTTTGCTCTTGCAAAGCACATTGCCAGAGCTTTTGCCAGGCGTTGTGGGAATAAGCCCACAGCACACAAATACACCGTGCAAGGGGTCCCAGGGTGCTTCGAAGACATGATTCAGCTTGTCCCCAGAGGGCCATTTTGTGCCTCCCTTTCCTCCTTGCTGTTGATGGGAGTAGGAATGGTCCCTGCACCCTCGGCGCAGCATACCAACCTGTGGAGGCAGGGCAGGGGACATGTGGCACGGTGACAAAGGACCTGCTGCCAGTGGCTCATCCCTCAAAAACTTTTCTGTGCTGCTTGGAGGGAGGTTGTATCCCCTCCAGATGGCCACAAGTGAAGAAGCCCCTTGCAAGCTGCCACAGGCACCCGACGTGTCCCCAGAGCTGCCTCTGCTCCCATGCCCCCTGAAATAATCTGGCTCTGCCAAACCTGCCCTTTGGTCTCAACTTATTTTTCTGTGTTGTCTTGTGAGGACTAAAAAATCTGGAGCTGTAATAGTCTTGGCTTTGCTGGCATGAGCTCAGCTTCTGGAGCGGTTTTGCTCTTGGATTGCAGCTGGGCTCACCGGCATTTTCCAGGGAAGTCACCCAGCAGCTGATGGATCAGCTGGCTTTGCTGTAGGTGGTTGCAGCTAAACAAGCCATACTTATACTGGGGCTGAATTGTACCCATTTAGAAGGTGGATGCTAAGAAATTCAAAGGTTAAATGTTTTTTCTGCCTTTCCGTAGAAGAAACCAGGGCATTTCTTTTGGGTCAGCTCAGTGTCGCTCTTGGTCCCACTGGCAAGCCAGCGTTTCAGTCCCATTTCCCCGTTTGCCTGCTTCTCCACAGCACAGATCCCAGGGACTACAAGCAAACAGCTACTGCAAATAATATAAGAATGGCAGACAAATGACCTGGAAACGCCAGGGGCAGGTTAAACTCAACACAGGGCCATGTGCCTGCAGGGCAAACACAAGCCCTGTGACCTGAGCCAGTGGCCAGGCTCTAACTCCCAGGGATCAGATGGATGTTACAGTCACACCCAGCCCTGGATTCCAGTTTCAAGGAAACCCTTCACACGATATCGCATCTGTCCCTTGTCTAGGTTAATCTGTAGGCTTTTTATGGCTAGGAAGGGATATTTTTGGACTCCACAGTGATGCTGGCCATCAGCAGGCTGGGCTGAATTCAGCCAGCTTCCCCTCCGCTGCCTGCTCTGCTCTCTTGCTGCTCTGCCTCTTACCTCTTGCCATCCTCAGGATTTTCCGCTCCACCTAACCCACCTTTGCAGTGAGCACAAAGGGCCCTTAGGTCAGAGAAAGTCCTGTTTGTCTCTGCATGGCAGCCGTGACATTTTTGGGCGTAAGGTGGCTTAGTCACCTGCTTAGACATCCCTTTAGGGCAGCCAGCACAGCACCCCTGGGCTGCTGTAAGGAAGGAGGTTCAAAGGCTGAACACAGCAATGGATTTCCCTGCTTAACTAAGCCTGGAATCGTTGCCTGCTCCCACCCTGCTTTCCTTCAGAGATGTCCCTCTTCCTCAGGAGCAAGCGGAGGCATTGCCCTGCCCACGGTGCTCTCCCCTGGGACACCCAAGGAGGGGGACCTGCGCCTCGTCCCCCCCTGCGGCCGCAGCGGGCAGCCCCCGAGGGCAGGGACCGCGATGCCGAGCTCCCGGAGCAGGAGCCCCAGCAGACTGATGTCCTGGGGTGCTGCTGCCCATCTGGGGCCCTGGGCCAGCCCATTGCCAGTGGCAAGAACCAACAGCTGCGGGTTCTGGTTGGAGATGGCTCCCTCATCCCACAGCCCGGCGGGGGACGTGCTCTCCCACCTGCTTGGTGTCACACCAGCAGGTCTAATGCTCTCCTTTGGCCGCCAAACTTCTAGAGTCATAAAGCCACAAAGCCGAGCTAAACCTTGCTGTGTTTCTGGGGTGAAATTTCAAAGTTCTGCCAGGGAACAGGGATGCAACCCCTTCTTCTACTCATGCATCGCATCCCACTTCTCTCCCCTTCATTGGCAACCTGCAGGGGCCATGGCATGAAGTCACAGGGTCGCCTTCAGACGCTCCGCATTGTGCAGTGCCCCTTGCCCTTTCATTCCAGGGTACAGTGACTATTATTAGACCTCTCCTGCTGGGGCCGGATCCATAACAACAGCAAAACATACTCAACAGCCCTGCTGGGCTTTTAAAATATTTACAGTGTAAGATGGTTTACTGCAGAGGGGGGCCTGGTAGAGCACAGAGATGGGAGCACCGGGATTTCTGTGCTCCCTGTGGGGCTGCTGTGAGGTTTCCTGCTGGGAGAGTCGCATCCAGCAAGGAGGAAAAAAAATCCTGTAGGCTGAAGCCATCACTTGAGGTCAGGGGGTTTCCACCAACTGTCTGACAGCTTCCAGCTGGAATTTCCGCAAATTTTCCACTGGGTCTTGTCTGGGAAGATGGGTGAGGGGCTGTACATCAAAGAAGGAGGGCTCTGCGATGGTGTTATTGGGGTTAGAGAGTATTTTTAGACCTGTGCTCATGCCTAAAAGGCCTCGCTGTGGCTCATGACCCCCATGCACTAGAATTTAGACCTGTGGCCAGAAGCCAAGCTGAAGATGCAAATGCCCGGTTGGGAGCCTGGTCTGGTAGTGGCTACGTATGCAACAAGCATTGGTAGGGCTGTTGACAGGGTCTGCATCAGCGCAGAGCTCTCCTGCTTTCCTGCTGGGTCTGTGGACCCGTCAAAATGTGATGGTGACGGGTCTCGTTGGCCAGAATTGATATTCTCCAACCTGCTGAGCCCCAGGTTTCCCAGTGGATTGAGGAAACAGGCAGGATCATGGCAGCAGCCTGGTCTCCTATGAGGGCACATGTGTCCCGTGCTGAGCAAATTCTTTCCAGGCAAGAATAGTGTGAAAATGCCTCACCACACTTCAGTGGTGAAGAGATGTCAAGGCTAGGCATGGCACACTGGTATTTTTGGAAAGCTTTTGCTGTGGGATTCCTCATAACTCTGCACCCTCTGGCTCTTACACTAAATACAATCAATTCAGTCAGCACAGACATCACAGCTTCTCCGGCCACTGCAGTGGTTTTGCAGGAGCAGAGCTTCTAGGGTTCTCTAGGACTTAGTGGAAATTTATAATTAATTTAGGAAGAGAGTAGATACAGCAGGGGGACTGGGGCTCAGTGTCCACAAGCAGATCCCTCCTTTTGCTTTGGCCTGGTTTTACAGTATAAAGGCCACTTAATGCCTGTAGAACTGGTAACTAATTGCTTAGCCCCAGGTCTAAGATTAGGCTTGGAGACTCCTCTGCAACTTCACAAACTTTGCATTTAGCTCTACCAAGCCCCTTAAACTCCATCCCCTCCCTCCTGGCCTTCAGCACACCCTCAGGGACCCCTGCTGCAGTGTCTCTGCTGTCCCAGGCAGTTCCTGCTGCCCCACATCCTCCCAGCCACTGCCTGGCTCCCAGCTGATACAGGAGAAGCTCCAGACAGATTTCAAAATCACGTCCAACCCTTGGCATAGGGGTAGGGTGAGTCTTTATGTGCGCTGCTGCAGTCCCCATGGGAGAGGGGAAGGCTTGGGGCGGGGAGTGTGGGAGCCAGAAGGGGATTGCTCAGCCCCACCGGCATCTCGTTAAGGTCAGGATGTGTGGGTGAAGGCGGGAGGGACCCAGTCTGTCCGTCTGTCCATCCGCCAGGAGGGCAGCCCAGTGCCCAGCTCTGGCCACGCAGCACTGCCAGCCAGCATCCCCATGGCTGGAGCAGGCAGCACCCCTCTGCCAGCCCCACGGGAACGGGTGCTGAGCATCTGCTCCAAAAATCCCGTGCCACGCAGGAATCACAGTTTGCCTTGGCAACCAGAGTTGATGGAGCTCTCTGCTCCTCCCTCCTCTCAGCACCAAGCCTTGGCTACAGCTTCAGCCTCTTCTGCAGCTTCTCACTAAGTTGATTAATGGAAATAATTGGTCTCTTTGTGCATCTGGAGACAGTTGCCGTGACAGCAGTTGTATTTTTGTTTTGTTCCCGGGTTGAACTTGTTTTTCACATCCCACAGCTTCAAAGTGCTAATAAATCAGGGCACTCGGGTGTCATCCCCCCCCACCTCTGAAAGGTGCACATCCCTCCGAGGGATGGGGTGGCAGAGCGGGATGAGGCACACTCAGCCCTAGCAGCCCTTAGGATGTGGCAGGCTGGCACCTTTCTCCCCCCTGACATTTTTCACCCCCTCAAGCCAGGTGGCTTGAGGCACACTGGGTGGACATGATATTCTGACTTCTGCACAGAAAGCAGCGAGACAGATTCCCTGTGTTCACCCAGCATGGCCATGAGCACCCATCACCTTGTGAGCCAGCACCCAAGTGTCTCTCTGTCCCCTGCAGAGACCCTTTCAAAGCTGTAAAAAGTATGAGGCCATGAGTCCCTTCTCCATTATTTTTATTTTCTCCTAATTTCTTCTTTCCCTTCCTTTACTTGTCAACATATTTTTACATGAACAAAACCAGTGACTGCGTGGAAGATCTGCTAATGCAAATTTGCAAAGCAGATGAACCACAGACAAGTCACATTAAACCCTTCAGCTGCAAAAGCCCCACAGCTGCTGTCACAGGCATGTTCCAGGAAGACTCGTGTATTTTCCCTGCTTGTGATGTGCATCAAACTTGGCCACGGGGTGGATTCCTTTGCAATGGAAAGCCCCTCCAGACTTGGGTTCCCTGTCTTCCCCCAAATCATTCAGGAAGAAAAGTCCCTACTGGATTTCACCTCAAAGGCTGGAAACCCCTGCCGTGGTCCCACAGGTCTTCTGATCACACCAAGGTGCTGACCTCTGAGTGAACATCACCTACTCAAACCCCGCTTGAATTCCTGGCCCAGGGTCCCTCACTGCCAGCACCACCTCCCCAACACCTTGCAGGCTTCCCTGAGCAAGGAGAAGTCAAGTAAGTGCTGAGGAGATGCAGCTGGGGGTATTTTCTAATTTTCTATCCTAGCACAGCTGCCCTTGTCACACATAAAAGGAAGGTGTGAGCCATAGCAGCCCTCGATGGGATGGCTCTGTTTCTGGGTGGAAGAGGACCTTTCTATGCCAACAGAGGTGAGCGAGAACAGATTTTTATGCCTAATGAGAAAGAGTAATTTTGTCTAGCTTTTCTTTGTGATGTGAGGAGTGGGGCTCTCCTGCTGTGTGGGAGCAGTGCTGGTGTGGCTGGGAAGGAGAGCTTGGCTTGGAAGAGGTGCTGTGCAGGCTGTGCCTGTGCAGTTCTGGCTGCTGCTAGGTGAGGGGGCTCTGCTTAGCACGGGGGGTGTGAGGCTCAGAGCCACCTGTCCTGGCTTTTCCTTATTCAGGCTTGCACAACCCCATAGAAAGTCTCATCCAGCATCCACAGAGCCCCTCGGACTTGGTGTGGTCTAAGGGGCTGAGTGAGAAGCTGTGAAGCCTCCTGAGGTGCGAGAGCCCTGGCAGCTCCCAACAGTACTTAAAAAGAACCGGGGCAACTCTTCGGAGCGTCAGTGTGGAAGGAGGCCGATTAGCAAAACCAGGCTTAGCTCTGGCTGCCACGGCAGGGGAGCAAGCTGGCCCCAGACCTCCCACCCCAGGCAGGGGCAGTGCTTGCCTGGGAAGATCTATCTTTGGGAGCTGTGGGAGGGATTGGGTGCCTGGCATGGTGCTGTTGGTGTTTTACATACAATAGAAAAGGAAAGTGTAGGAGTGAAATGAAGGCTGGTGGTGAGAAGTGGCTGAGCTAAGCCCTTCTAGGTGGCTCCACGGCTCCCATTACCCACTGAGATCAGCAGTCCCTTTGGCTGTGTGACCTTGCTGGGACCTCCACATGGGCAGGGAAAGCTCTGCTGGCGTGCACACCCCCTTCTCTGACTGTTTCTGTGATGGGTGAAGTTTTGTACATCTGTGTCAGGTGATAGCAGCTTCTGCAGGCAGGGTAAATCTGTCTGCGTAAGTCACCAGGGATGTGACATCTAGTCACGAGTCGAGGCAGCACTCGAGACGTGCCTGTAACGTTACACTGGGATGCTCAGCAATCATTGCAAGTTACAGTCTCAGAAAAGGTGAAGCTTCTAATGAAATGAATTGCCAGCTATGTTATGGTCCACTTGAAAGGCAGCCCAGGTGTAGGATACAGGTGATGCAGGATATAGGTGAAGGATGCAGGAGATGAACTGCTCTGAGGGACCTGCAGGAGAAATGTCTACGTGTGCCAAAGAGTCCTGAGATCCTGCATAGCCAGACCAGCAAACAATACAGCCATGGCAGATCTGTGTACAGGAGAGCTGAGCACAGGAACAAGAGAAAGCAGCAAGATGACATGAGGACTGAGGAGATGCTCTGGGCACAGCAGCCGTGGAAGCGAAACCATAAAAAGGACTGTCTGAGCTGGCAGATCTGCCATTTACACAAGTGCTGCAAAAGGTTAAGCTTTGGGGGTTCCCTGGATCTTGCTGGGCTCGCTCTACCTGCAGAGCAAAACTCGCTTACATGGTTGTGGACAGGCAAAGGATATTTCCATGCAAAGCACGCGGGCAGCCTGCGAGCAGGATTTGCAAACGATGTCCGTGTGGCTGGCAGGGGAGAGGCATGGCTTGCACTAGGGGCTGCACTTAGTCAGCCCTGGGACACTGCCTGGGACAAGTACATGGCTATGAAGTATGGAAAATACAGCAGGAAAGTCATTCCAGCAAAATTATTGGTATTTTTTTCCCTTTAGCAGCTTTCTAGCGTCTAGTAATTCACAATATACAGAGGGAGGACAAGTGACTATGAAATGGGAAGGAAAACCTCATTCCTGTTTGTGTAATATCTCCCTGTGAATAAAAATTTTATCAGTCCATAGTGTGAATCTTTACCTGATTTAGTTGACTTTCCTTCTGGACATGACTTCAAACAAGCTTCGTACGCAGCAGGGCAACAGCTTCTGGGGAAGGGAAAGAAAATAAATGTAAGAAAACATAATCTGTGCTTTTGTTGGGAAGCATAAAGCTCAGCTGTTTTCCACCAGCTAGGACAGCCGAGGGGATGTGGGGTCTGGCGGGGCTCTGCCCAGCAGGCTCAGCTGGAGCCTGGCTTGGGGACACCAGCCGCAGGGCTGCGGGTGTTCGTATGGCACCTCAGGAGGGTTTGTGCCAACAGAGGTTTGGCCTTTCATGTCTAAGAGCAAGGAAAGGCCAGCCAGGGGCTGGCTTTGCAGAAGTTCTCCTTGGTTTTGCTTCTCCTTTTGTTGACCTGTGAGTGTGCCGGGGAGAGCTGCAGCCACTCGTGCCGCCTGACCTGCTCCACAGGGGGACCGGCAGCTGTGGGGGGGTGTGTATAAATGACCATCGGTTTGCAGCTCCACTGCCCTTTAAAGAAGTGACACTTCCGTGTCGGCTTTTCCAAGGCAAAAGGGGAAGCTTGATCTGGTACTTGTAATCACCTTGCTGTATGGGTTTTGCTGCACAAAGAAACCTTGGGTTCCTTTGCTGTTTGTGCATGGCTTGTGTCTTCCCCCCTGTCCCCAAGCCCCACTCAGAGACATTTCCTCTGTGGCCTCAACATCTGTGGGTGCGTTGCAATCTCCTGACCTGCAGAGCCCAGCCAAACAAGACACTTGCTTATTTTAGCAGCTGTTTCAGCTTTCAGACTTTTTGGAACATTATGGACTATTTTTTTTCACTTTGTCCCAGGGACAAATATTAACAGAACAGAAAGCAAGAGAAAAACCATTTAACCATATAAGCAGTAGCTCATCCAGCAATTGATTGGTCTGGCCCATCGGTGTTGAGTGCCACTCTGGCTAGAACTATTCCCCATCGTTTTCCAGGCTGGGAGAGATCTACAGCTTTTCTCTTTATTTTTTTGACCCACTTTTAAAACTCCCTAGCTGTTGGAGCCGACAACTTGCTGGCTCTGGTCCTGCTTCAAGGACGGGGCACTTGCTGCTTCTGTGTGTCCGTTTGCCCATCTGTTAAACGGAGCTATTAATACTCGCTCCCCTCGCTAGATGCTTCAAATATTTGTAAAGCACTTTCGGATCTGCAGATGACAGACTTACAGAAGTGAAAAATACTAATTATGATCATGACAGTAGCCAGACAAAGACGTGGAGATTTTACAATACACTTTTTGGTGTTCACCCCATTCACAGGGAAGTGCTTACTGGAAACGCTGGACCGGAAAAGAAACAGTATTCCCACAACTCAGGGAATATGCATCACCCTTTTGGGGCACCAAGTAGGCAAACAAAAGCAGGAAGGAAGAAAGGCAGCTTTGGAAATCTATAAGTCTTTATTTTCTTCTTTTGCCTTCCTGCCCTGCTCTGGCTTGTGTGTTACACAGCCCAAACAGTTAAACCTCCAGCACTTGATGTGTTGCAAAATATCTCGAAATATGTGGCCCTCTGCCAAGAAAGGCTTAAAGAAACTTCTACTTCAGAGCATCATTGCTCCAATTTATCACTGAACAGCCCTCTTCCTGATGGGATGTGGGGTGAAACACATTTTTCTTTCAAAGCAGGCTGATTTTGGTGATGAAAACTCTTAAGCAACTGGTACTGGCTTTCCAACCCTGGAGCCCTGGCTCTGGTTCAATATTTCTTCCCACAGCTCTCACTGGGGAATCTGGAGTCTGCAAACCTGAAGCTGAGCCCCTTGCTCCATCCCTGAAGGCTCATCCTTTTCCAGTTCATCTGGTCCTGCTCCTGGGGTGACGGGCAGAGCTCTGAAGGCCCCTCTGTGCAAAGGCCAGGCAATAACCTACACGGAGTTCAGGGATTTAAGGGTGGTGAGGTCCATGCAGTATGCCTAAGGATGGGGTAAAGTCACTTATAGAAGAACACTTTACATCTCCTGATCTAGTCCTATAACCCATCAAGGTACATGGATTATTCTGGGACTCCTGTGGAAATAAATGTTCACGGCATAGCTAAACATCCATACCCCATCAGGAATGAACTACAAGGGCATCAGCATGATGCACGTGTTTGAGGTTCAGATTCCCTCCATGTTTATCAGCTGTTACCCAAAAGGAACAAACACACAAAACAAGCTCGATGCTCTCAGCATTGCTTCAAAATGAATATATGTTCAAAACAAACAAACAAAAAAAACTCTGAAAGCTTTTTGGTGGGATTCAGCATCATTCTACACAGCAGCTGTTATGGTGCTGCTTTTGATCCAGAGAGGAAATCCTTTCTGGTTTCAAGCAAGGTGATGGCAGCAGAGAGAAGGTTGTTCTAGTGTCTTTTGACTCCTGGGTAAACAACAGGCTGCACGCGCTGCTGGTGGGAACAGGAGCCCACTGCCTCCTCTAGTGCCCTGTCCCTGGCAGCAGCTGGCATCCTTGGCCTCGGAGGTGCAAGAAAGCTTGTAACTATAGTGGAATGTTTTTCATAAGTCACTAATTACTCTGATCCAGGAAGTTTTATAATCCTTAAAATACAATGTCCTCTTAATCATACCCAGGATTGTTTTGCTACTGAGATAACTATCTGATCTCCATTAAAATGCCTTCTGAGCTCTTTGTTCCAGCGATACCTTGTGTCGACGAGCACCACAGATTAATTGCACTTTGTGGAAATGGTAATTCCAGTAAAGTTGATGACTCTCTGGTGGGGATATGTTTGGCTTATTACATCACTGCAAATATCAACAAAAGTTGGCATTTTGTCGCTTGCTGGGGAGTTCCTGAGGCAGTGGTTGGCAGCTGGCAGCGTGCCTGCGTGCAGGAGCTGTGCAAAGCGCAGCGAGCCCAGCCTCGCCGGGGCTCTGCTGGGGAGGGAGCGTTGGGGAGCTCACTGTGCAAGCCAGGAACAGGTGGTGTAAAGTACGTATCCCCGTGGGCTCAGAGGGAGTGAGAGCTTTCAAACCGGGGAACAGGTCATTCATAGTCCAGTGGCCGTTCTTCCCGCTCGCGCTACAGGTGCCGGCTGAGCCCTGGAGCGATGTCTCAGCCTCTCCAGCTGCCATTGTGAGGAGCTGGGGACAAAGTCCACCCACAGCTGAACCTGCCCTTCTCACTGTTGAGCAGCTCCCTTATGACTTGGCTTTTTCTAGTCATGGGGCTAGAGACAACTAGAAGCATGGTCATTTTTTGGTTTTGTTTTTTTTTTTTTTCCCTCCCCTCTAAAATGGGTACTGTGATGGAAACCCTGTTTTCTGGATCAGTCCATAAATACAGCTTTGGTGACACAAGGAAACCTTGAAGAGTGTGAACAAGGTGAAAATGGGAGAGACCAGAACTGGATGGCATAGAAAGGCAAACAAAAGGCTGGGTTGCAGCTTCTGCTGTTCCTTATGGACTTGTATATTCATCCCTGACCGTGCCACAGACCTGTATGAACCCAGGAAAATCATCTGCTTTGTGTGTAGCCTACGGAAAACAGGAATAACGCTGGTGCCTAGTCACCCAGACAGGCTGCAGGGATTAACACACAGCAGTATGCTGTAGGACCTGGCTCTGAAATGTGGGAGATCAGGAAATATTAACTTGGAAAATGTTTTCCATAGTTATATCAGGCGGCAGGGTTATGTACCTTTGGGTATTCCTCTGAGTGGGCTCAAAAGTAGTTTTAGTTTTCTTTGGAATAAAAGGATAAAGGAAAAAAGCAAAAGTCCTCGTTCCAGCTCACCGCATGCCTGTAGAGCTTCTCAGAACTGGCCCCTGAGTACAGAAATACTGGGTGGCTGGAAGATGCATGGCTATGAAAGTCCTTGGGTTTCCATCTCTTTGTGGCCAAGCTGCCTATGCTGGGAGCCCATATACGGTATTTAATGGTCTCCAGCTTTTTGAGGCATCGGAGCCCATGCTCTTTGGAAAGCGTCCTTGAAAATGATGGTATGGGGGACTTGTACATCCATGTGGAACTCTGTCTGAAGGACTGACTCAATGCCCTGCTCTGTGCTTGAGGTATATTAAGCAGTCCTGGTGCATCCATGTTTGTAAATGGCCATTTAACCTACATCAGCACCATAAATGAATCCAGCCATTGAGGATCTCTTCATGCAACCTTCTTTCCCAAACACCATCCCTCACGAGAGCAGAAAAGAGGCAGTTTCTCAGTTGGGTGGCCACGCATTAGCATGGTGGCCCTTTCCAGCCAAGAGTTTCAGAAGCCAAGGTCTGCCCCACAACTACCGAAGCCAGGCACGCCGACCTCACCACGAGTGAACATCCCAGAGCCTGCAGGGCTGCAACCATCTGAGGGTCTCTGCCACCCGGTCAAGCCATCCCCACTCCACAAGTCTCCCCTCACGCTTGCACTGCTGCAGCATCCCCGCTGCAGCTGCCTCTTGCTCATTTGACCGCAGCATGTCCCCCTCTTAGTGCGAGTCACCCAGGGCATTGCTTCTGGGTTCACAGCTGTGCTTGGCTCTTGTTCTGCAGAACCATTTACCCGCTCTAAGCAAAGGGAAACATTTCCCAAACACCCCTTTGGGGCCAAGGCATCGCGTGCATGTGAAAGCTCATCACTGTGGCTCGCTACCAGCTCCTTAGGGGACTCCAGAGAGAGGAGGGAAAGACACACAGCTCTGAGGTGGAGGAATTTGCAAAGCCTCCTGAGAATACCACCACACAGCAGTTCTTTTTTTATCCCGAGCCTTTGCCTGTTAAAACATTTGCTTGGAAAGCTGGATGCCAGCGAGCCTCCAAGCCTGCTTCTGCTGTCACACGCTGCAAAGCTCTCACTTATGCCTGCAGTTCGAAGGGAAGCCCCGGGCAGCCCTGCAGCTCCTGACAGCCCTAAGGGTGGTAGATTCATGCCATGGCCCCGCACAGGCGGCACACGGTGCCTGTCCCGCAGACTGGCATCCTTTCTCGTGCAAGCACAGAGCCACCCCGATGCTGTAAGGGATTCCCTCCGGCGTGTTGCTCGGAATAAAAGGGCGCGTGTCAGAAATGAGGCCAGAAATCCCTGCGGGGGTCACTGATCCACAGTCCTGGGTGACTTCTAACCGCCACATCTGCTCTCCGTGCTACCCCTTTGCAGCAAGCACTGAACTGCACGATTTTCCAAGTGAAGCAGCAGCCACCTCCCTGCCATCAGCCTACAAACGGTTTCTCCCAACAACAAAAAAATCTGGGAGGCAGCTTAGTGTTTCACCTCAGTTTGTGGGCAGCAAAACTCTGGCTGTTCACAGTCGGTTAGGTAAAAGTTAACCATATCTCTAAACAAACCACCTCTTTGTAGCACAGCCGGGGGCAGCGGGTGAGCAGCCGCTCTCTGTGCTGCCAGTCTGGTCTCCTGGTCGCCATCCATCCCAGCCCCACGCCTGCCCCACATGCCTGCACAGCCCTACTTACGGCCACCCAGGGTCCCGCTGCTCCTGGAATGCCCAGCTCCACGGTCCTGCTGCCGAGGAAGCGATCGAGGCTGGATTACACCCTGCTGGCGTCTCTGCCCAGTGTGGCGAGCAGCCGAGCTGGCCAGGGGATCGCAGCCAGTTTCAGACTTGCTGTTTCCTTATACTGGGAGCTGCTAAATGAAGTTGCACTTCTGGGGCCGAGGGGCGTGTTCTCCTCCCTCCCAAGTCAGTCCCTGCCTGCTGTAATCCAATGCTCATCCCGATGATGTCAAGCAGCTACTGCTCAACTCCTACCTTACAGTCGGCAGGAGGGATCCGTTTCCTTTTCACAGCGATCTTTGTTTAGCTTCGCCTTGTAACCCCATCTCCTGGCAGCTGCATGTGCCCGAGCATCCTCCCTTCGATGCCGGGTGCTGCGGCAGCTGCTGCAAGGTGCTTCCTCCTGCCTCCTCCGGTGCATCGCTTGGGTGCACGTCCCAGCTGCATCCCGCCGTTCACCCTCTCCATCGGGGCTTGGCCAAAGGTGCCACTGCACCCTGAGCTCTTTTACCAGGTGTAGTGCTGACAAAATGCCTCCCAAGAAAAAAAACAGCTTTGTGTCTTTTTAGAGTGCCTTTTACTCCACTGACTCCCACAGGGTAAAATCCAAGCACGCTGCAGCTCCATCTGCCCCTGCATGCCAGCCTTATGTGGGGGTGAAATGCAGAGGTGGGCACAGCACCTGGATTGAAGGTGGGGAGGGTGCTTAGGGCAAGGCAATATCGAGCACGTACCTTTGTACCCACCCTGCTGTGAAGCACAGCCTGGCAGCTCTCGATGAGCTCGGGGCGGCTCCAGAACAAGAGGAAGTTTGAGCTGTTCTTGGCACCACAGGGGTCCAGGAAGGTCCCTCTGGGTGGTATCACCTTCCTGTGCTATGTCTGCCTTGGGGACACTGCTGGGTGGCTGAAGCCAAACGAACAAGGTGATTGCAGTGCCAGGTCTCCAGTCATCCTCCTGGCCCTTGCTCCAGCCCAGCCCTACCAGTGTGTAGCAAGGTGTGTGAGCACACAAGGGTGTGCACAGTGCTGTCTGCTCCTGCCTGAACACCCAGACTGGAGCAGGGCTCGTTAGTGCTAATTGTTTTGCTGAGAGAGTTAAAGATTCACTCCATCCCTGCTGTAAGGTCACTGGAGTTCTCAGCCTCGTAAGGGGAGAAGAAGTGGCACGACTGAACTGGAGAGCACCGAGGGTGTTTGCCAAGGACTGGATCCAGTCCCTGTTTGAGCTAGACGAGCTTTTATTTCAGGGCAAAGTGAGCAGTGAGAGCCAGGACTTGGCTCTGCCAGCCTGCCATCTCGCTAAGCACCACAGACACAGAAGCGCCGTCTCTGCCATCCGGCAGCTCTGCTATGGCAGATGGGCCCCAGAGCCGGTGGGTGCTGGCGAGGAGCACCAGCCTCTCCTCTCGCCCCGGCACCGGCTGCGCAGCCGGACCCGCTCCACCTCTGCTGACTCCAGCCAGAATGTGTGTGTGCGCCTGAAAACACACTGTTTGCCGTGAGATACCCACACCCCTGCCATCGCACGCAGGAAGAGATAAAAACACCAACAAAAGCAGCAGGCAGTGCAGGAAACACCCTGATGACAATACCGAGGCACAGAGGAAGGGGAACGGACCTCAACAGAGCAAAACATCACCATGCTCCGTGCATCCCCACACTGACCTCGTGTAGCTCTGCCTCCCGATTCAATTCGGGTTTATTTCCAAACCAGCCCTGGGAAGCCACTTTGATTTCCTGAGACGTCTCTCTCCCCAGTGCTTCTGAGTCACGCGTTACTACTTATCTAAAAGTAAGGGTAAGGGATTCACCTGCCTGTCTTGGTGAGATGCAACAGAGGGAGGAGAGCTCTGCCACGCTGTGCCGAGGGGACCGGCACAGCCTCGGGAGGTTGCTACACTGGCCTGGCCAAAGCTGCAGTTTTCTCTCGACTCCAGCTTGTGTTTGAAAGCGATCCAGAAGGCAGCGGCTTCACACTAACGCTTGGAGCGCAGGGTCTGAAGGCCAAACCTGGTAAGGGTGCAAATGCTACACTAGCAACCCAGGCGTTGGCTTGGCAGCCTGCGGCCAGCACCGTTACTGCAGGCAATGTATAGCACTGGCAACAACAAAGCACTTCAGAAAACCAGGAGCACAGCATATGTACTTTTAAAATAAGATGTGATTTTGCCTTACTCAGACCTCCCAACCCTGTGTGTCTGGTCCTGGGAACAAGCCCCTGAGAGAATCCATCAAAGAGTCCATCCTTCTCTGCACACACTCGCATGTCCTTGCAGTGACCTCCTCATCCAACACTATCCCCTACAAGGACTGGTCAAACATTTTCCATCAAAACTCTTTTGAAGTAGAAAAATGCAGTTTCGAATTTTCTACAGAACATAATTTTTTTTTTTTCACAAGGGGAAAAAAAATAAATCCCGAGATGCCAAAAAGTTTGCCTGAAATCTTAACCCATTAGGATAAAAATGCATGGCTTTCAATCTATTTAGCCTTCTTATTTTTAAATGAGAGTTGACATTTTTCACTGGAAAGCCACCTGAACGTCTAGTTAATTCTCAGGTTCACTGTTTCTTGTCCTATTGCTCCACACACCATAAGACATTCACCCAGAGGTGTGGGCTCTGAGTAAATGCAGTTCCTATCCCACCATAGTGAGAAGACGTTACAGCTGCCTGGCACGGCACGCTCCACGTGATGGATGGCATTACAGCCTTGAGCCAACTGACTCAGCTGCAGTCACAATCAGCCTTTAATGGCTTCTACTTTACCGATACACTTGTATTTGATGAGGTTTATGCTGCCTGTTGCATCCATCTCCTTTATACTGTGCTACCCCCTGTGGTCTAGGACTGGTGGCAATGTCACTGCTGCTCTGGACAGCAGGAGGTTTGGCGCTGCTCTGTTGGCTGCTGCTGCTGTTGATGATGCAGTTGGTCTGCAGAGAATTGCGGTGCTTTTTTTTAGCTCTGCATCACAGAGTGGGATGCAGGGAGCAGCACCCCAGCGAAGGGATGGTCGTACGATGCCCTGCAGCTTGCGCTGTGGGTGCCACCTTCACTGCTGTGGTGCAGCACAGGACGAGAGAGCAGGGCTCAGGGAAGAGCAACAAGCTGTTCTGTGGGTTGACAGTCAACCTTCAGCTGGGGGGAGGGACAAAGCCAGAGCAATCTCGTAAGGCAAATGAGTCAAAATGAGGTGAGAGTATCCCTGAGGGTGCTAATGTAAAGAAACCCACCCCCGGAGCCATGCTGCTGTGCTGGATTGCATGCTGCCTGCTCCAGCAAGAAAAACCACCAGCACAAAGGACTGTTTGGGAAGCTTTAAAGCCCAGGGAGACAAGATGTCACTTCTGAAGGATCTGACCTGCCTCTGACCTGAATGTTTTTGTAGCCTGAGCCTCGCTTCCCTCAGAAGCTTGTGCTGCCGGGGTTGGAGCAGCGCTGTGATAGCCTGCTGATGTAGCATGAAGCTTCCTCACGTAAGAGCAGCTTCCCGCTGCATTTCCCAGGCATTGAGCTCTCTGTGTCACTTGATGTCATCAAGATTGCAAGGAAATGTGGAATGGCACAAGATACGCATGGAAAAAATGTGACAACTTCGGGGTTTTTTCCCCAGACTTCCTCCCCCAAAATAAATACTTTAAATAAACTTTGATCAAAAAACCCACAGAACATATTTCAGCAGTCTGCTGGACTCTTTAAGGAAAGTGTGAATATCTTAAGCCATCAAGTAACAGCTTGCACTTGGAGATTCGTGAGAAGAAGAGAAACTGGCAGGTAAAAGCAGCTTTAGTGAGAAGCCACTCTTTGCTGTCAAAGGGAAAACATGGTTTGCCATCGGTCAAGGAAGAGAGAATGGGTGTCGGGACAGCTGAATGAATTATCAGCACTCAGACCCATTTTGTTTTTATAGAAGTTGTTCATCCAGAAAGGTTCATCAACAAGTGAAATGAAAAAAGCTTGTAATGAGGCTAAACTCATTAGCGAACCGGCTGCAGGGCCACCTCTGAAGCGGGCAGGGTCGAAGAGCCGTGCAGGGCAGTGGGGAGCCCCTCGGCGCTGGGACAGTGGGGACGTGCATCGCGGCTGCCGGCAGGGTGGCTCGGTGTGGGGCTGACATGCCAGCAGGGCAGAGCACACTCAAAAAACTGTTTACTTTGAGCTGGAGCTATTTTTAGCTGCAGTAATCTGTGCAGAGATGATAAAGCTTTTCATTGCAAAGTGAGTGGCTGTGCTTTGCTTCTGGGCAATTTCACTCCATGAGCTCATCCCTTCCCCCTTCCCAGCCGTTACTCCCCACGGACCTTATCTCCTCTGTCTGTTGAGCCAAACACCTCCAAAAGCTTTGTCCCGGCTATGCAGGTTGGAGTCTCAGCCCAAACTGAGATTTTTTTCCCCTCTTTCCCTAGGGAATGTATTCAGTCTGGAAAATAAATGAACTTTTTTTTTTTTTTTAAGTCTCCAAAGTCCGGTTCAAAGCTTTTGCTGAAAGCCCATCATAGAGATGCACCCTCTAATCCTTCATTTCTGCAAAACTGTCCAAAGGCTCTTGCAGCATCAGTCACTTGATGGTTCCCTCTTTGCAGCTGCCACAAATACAAGCAGGTCTCAAACTCAGATCTCGTGGCAAGCCAGCCATCAGGCAGTGACAGCACTGCCCCACGCCACGCTTTACCCAAGGGGTCCCCAAGCCCATCACAAACTCCCTTACACACTCTATATAAGAAGCACTTTACCTGCTGCTGATAGGAGAAAGCGTGGCAGCTGGCTAGCGGCACAAAGACTACAAAACAAGCACAAATCCTGCTTGGTAAGGGATTTGTTTGTCTAAAGGAATCCAGAAGCTTCTTCAGTGTAAACCCACAAAGGTCATGCATCCAGCACATGCTTCACCAGAAAATCATCCCACTAGTAAAAGCTTTCTGGTTTGGGACACGGGGTGAACAGCAGCATCGCTGCCAGCTCAGGGACATATTCAGGGGGGGTGGGGAGAATATGCGAGTATTAATTAAATAGGCTCATTCTGCATGCTAAGAAAGGTCAGATACACAGAAAGAGCTAAAAATGATTGTCAGGATGAGAAGGTACAACAGGAGAGGTGTTGCTCAAGTTGATCGCAAGTGCCTGCTCAGGTCTCGCTGGCAGGGAAGCAGGAGACACTGCTGTCCCCACGCAGGTCCTCCTTCCCTTTGTCCCTCTTTCTGCTGGAGGGGGTGGTTGGAAAAAAACGAGTAGCAGGCTGTGTTGGCAGTTGTGCTTCTCTCTTTTGGAGAGCAAAGGGGTATGCTAATAAATGAGAAGAAAACAGTTGTGTCTGTCAGCTTTATAACACGTGCCAGAGCCACCCAGCCAATGGTGATGGTTTTTCCCTGGTGTTTGGCAACCAGACGCGGATTCCTGTTGCAGATGTGCAGAAGGCATGTAAATATTTTGATCCTGACTTGTGCTCTCAGATAAGCGGGCTTTCACGTGATTTTATTTCATGCACTCTGAATGAGGTACTCCTGCTTTGGAATGGTGAGGGATCAAACTCAGGTTATTAATCCTCTGTTGTGAGTCAAAAGACTGCAAGCTTCAAGCTTCACCTTATACACTCATTCTCTTCCTAAGGTTGGGAAAAAATACAGCCTAACCTCCTGGCATGATTCCCTGCTTTCCACATTGGTTCATTAAAGGGTACATGTAACCAGATGCCTTCTCACGAAGCAGCTGGCCACCGTGACAGCCAGGATAAGCTCAGCAAGGCTGTTCCTGTGTCCTGTGCCATCCCATGCCCTCAGACACGGTACCCTTGATCTATCCTCACTGTTCCCGAGGCCATAAAGACTGGGACTGGGGAGGTGCAGCATCCCTGTGATCTGGTTTGAGAGCAGCAGGAGTTCAGGGTGCTCCATGGGAAGAGCTTCATGTTCTGGTCAGGGAACAAAATATTCTGTTTGTGCTGACAGTGTGCATAAAATAAACCCAGGGTTTGCCTAATGACCTGGGAGCATTCCACTCAGGCATTGCATACAGCCCTTTGCTCCCAGCATCGTACTGGGAACCCGCCTCGGGTTCCAGGTGTTGCCCAGGTGTGCAGTGGCTGACAGGGAGGTGTAAGCAAAGGTGACAGGGCCACCCTGCATGTTGGGTGGACCAGAGAGGGGCTCTGCCACCCCAGGGTGGATGCAGGGGCTGCCAAAGCCCTGTTGTTCCTTATGGACTGCGTGGGCAGAGTACAGTGCTGGCTCCTGGGAGGAATGTGGGATGCTGCGGGGCATGGGATTTGCCAGGAGGCAGAGCCATTAATTCTGAAATGATCCTGGTGGTGCTACAGTGTGTAACCACCTTCCATCCCAACTGTAGTAGCAGATATTAAGACATAGTCTCAGCCTGGGAAAGCTTAGTCTTTTAAATAGCCAAGACAGAGAAAAATAAAGGAAAAGAGATATTATCATCTCCTTTTGGCAGTTGGCTAATGGAAGGACAGAAGGCTAAATGACCACTACAGAGACACATTATCACCCAGCCCAGAACATTAACCTTGTCCACACTGTTGCTGGCAGCATCACCATGCCTGTCGCAGATGGACAGCCTGGCGCTCTTGCGGGGCCCTGCCAGCAGACCTTCCTCACCTAATAATGGCCAATGCCACTCCCCACTGCTCTTGGGATGTATTTTATTTACTGGGGTTTGTGTCATGATTGTTCCCTTATGGTTATTCTAGCATCTCCAGTTTTTAAAGGGTTCCACTTATTCCCTTAATTCACTGTATCTGTTTCGGATTCTTGCTTTCTCCCAAAGCTGGGCTGAGGTTTTTTGGACAGGTGTAAAGTTTTTGCTTTTATGCAGGACTACAGCTTTTTTGGACACAGAGTTTAATGTTTTCATGCAGATTCCAGTTGCTGCTTATTTTGGTGGCTTAAATAATATCCTTTTATAACATCTCTCAAGTTTTCAGCTTTGTAAAACTTGGCCTGATAAAGCATCAAGTATCTTTATTCAGATTATCCATTGCAAGAATAATTTAGCAATGGCATTTAAACAGACAAGACATCAGCTTCCTTGAGCCATACATTAAAACCTTAGTTTCGTACAATCTCAAGTTAGATGCCTTATAAAAGGTCTTGCAGAAGACCCTTTAATTAAAATCCTACCATCCAGGCTGCCCTGGGGCAGAGAGTTTCAGTCATAGTTAATATAAAAGTCTGGGTTTGGGTCTGGGTTCCTTGCCCTCATACTGAGTGAGGTGTAAATGCCAGTCACCATCTAAAATACCCTTTACCCAAACTGCTGTGCTGCCTGGCAGCTCCTCCCTGCATGCAAAGGTGGCTGCAATATTTCTGACCTACTCTGTATGCTGCAAGCTATCAGTGCAACAGTCATGCCATTATTTCTATATGTAAACATATTTCTATATGTTGGCCACCCTGCACAGGCACGTTAAGGCAGCAGCCTCTACAACAAGCTATACACCTGTAAAATGCCGCACTTGATAGATGGGCACTTTGCAAGCTGCCCTTTCCAAGCTGGCTGTGGCTGCTGGGACCTGGCTGACCAACCGAGCTGCTAGGCAGGGGGATGGTGTACAGAACTGCACTTGCAGTGCAGAATTGGTACCCCAACCTGCCCCAGCTCTCCCTATCGCTATGGCAACTGGCAGGAGATCTCTGTTTGGACAAGAGGTGTTGCTCCACAGCAGCGCTGGCTGCTTTCCTGCAGAAACGAGGGCTCAAACTAGGCAACCAGGAGGGAAAATCCTCTTTATTGTGACTAAGAGGCCCTTTTAGTTATTATTTATCCAAGTCTCCAGGCACTGTAACATATCATTAATAATATAATCAAATCTCAGCAATCTTCAAGGATGAGTTGAACAAGCATGTAGCCAGTTGGGAACCTGAAGAATTCCTTTATGCTTCTTCATTGCTTATGGGAAGACCATCGTTGTCTCTCCAACAGCAACACCAAACACACCCCTTCTGTGCTGAAGGCAGGAGGTCACCAGCTTTTCAGTAACTAAACCAGTTTGGGAAGTTAAGCCTGCTAGCTGTCACATTGCTAACAAGAATGTGGGTGAAACTGAGAGCTAGGATTAATAGAATAACAGCTCCCCCTTTTCCCATCTTTATTTGCATGACAGGAAAAAAAAGAAAAAAAAAGACTCACTGAATCAATCTACTGGTTTATTAGATAACTGTAAGATGCAAAATTAGAGAAACCTCATAGATTTGATATTGAAATGTTGGAAGCTGGAGTGTGTGATCTCACCTGCAGAGTAATTACTAATCTGGAGTAAACCACTACTTGATAGGGGTCTTTACCCCAAGAATTAATGTGGAGGGGCTTGTGTGCTATGAATTTCATCCTAATTTGCTGCGTGCTGACTTCCTCATGTAAAGAGGTCATCTTGGCAAGGCTTATGGTATATTTACCACTGTTTGTTCAACGGTGCTTTAAACTGGGACATCACCACAGTCCAAACAATTCAGTTGCGCCCACTGGCTAGGGATCCAGCCCAGCGAGAGCCAGGAGCTGACACTAGCATTGTCAGCGATGGTATCCAAACAAGCTAAGTTTGGGAAGCTGTTGTCTTTCATCATTCAACATTTTCAGTTGGGTTCATTTAGTTCCAAGCTGGGTAATTACAGCCTCATTATTTTTCCTTTTTACAATGAAGACAAGACTGCAAGCCAGGCAGAATAATTCCTCCTGCTACTGTTGCCAAGATATGATAGCACATCTACGCCGTAAGGAATGTGTCATGATATCAGTTTTATTAATGGTAAATAATGGCCCTTCAGTGAAGCAATACCTTAATGCCAGCTGGTGCCTAGCCATAAAACGCTAACTAAATTTCAAATCCTATAGACAGATAATTGAGTCAAGATTATCACTGCCCAGCACATTCCTTGTTGACCAGCATGCGTCAGGTGTTGCATGTTGGTTTATTCACTGAAATTAGTATCTGGCTGCAATCAGTCTTCCATTCTAAACCCACAAAAACTCATCTAAAAATAAGATATCAAAGTTCCCACGACAGTAAGTAGAGGCCAGGACAAAGGGAGTGATGGTAGATCAGGTATCAGAGAGCAAAATTCATCCTGTCTGTCCACCTTCACTGGCAAGAGGGAGAGCTCGCTGACTACCATGAGTAGATACCTACCTTGTAGGCAGCTTCAATGCAGTGAGATGAAACCCACCCAAGTAGGAAAGGAGAAGAGATACCTCATTTATGCTGTTGTATCTCACCAAAGGCTCTGTGTTCTTGTAGGGACTTTTCTCAGACCAGAAACCACTGCTGGTGCAGTGAAATTTTCTGACATACACTTGGGCACCAGCATGTCCACTTCTGCTTTGCTTTGATGGCTCTTGCATGAAATTGTTTGAGGACTGTAACAATACTAAATATGTGTTTGGAAAAAACAGCTTTGAAAAGAAAATACCCCCAAGAATTGCATTGTGGGACTATCAAAGCATCAGGTTCTGCATAAGCCCCTGAAAACACGGTAACAAAGTTGTACTTTGTTATACAGGTATACAACACAGCTGTTCATTAAAAATGGTAAGCCATCCTTTAGAGTCTGAAAAAAACCTTCTGCCATTATCTCACAATGACTGCAAATTCAGGACTGAACTATTATTTATGTTAGGGGGAAATCACTCTGCTTCTGCCACTGGAACACCTGTGGGGGTCAAGCTTAGCAGGGTACCTGCTTTTGTTTCCCATGGACACCCTTAATTTTGCAGTGACATGACACTCTCAATGTACATTTTAAAAATTTGTGTGTGTGTTTGTAGTAAAGGCTCCGTGTTCTCAAGCGTGTTCTGCCGCAGGAAGCTGGTTCATAAGATCCCCCTGATAAACCAACACTCAGCCTTCAGTTCTTCCCCTTTCCTCCCTTCCAGAATTGAGCTTGTGGCTGTTCCTGCCCCCAGTGATGTGGGCACAGAGAGTGCTGAGCCTTGTCAGCTCTTGCCCTGCACGGCCTTGGGCAAACTGCTTGATTTAGACTCTCTCAGGCAACAGCCCTATTGAACTCAATGATGTGACTAGAATTAGACTCCCCTAGGGTACTTTTTTTCTAAACCATCTAGGATGGGAAAAACATTTCTATAAAGAATGCCATGACTCACTCTCCAACAGCGTGGAGGCTCAGAGCAACCAGAAAAGAGTTAACAGCACAGCCACACACGCGCGCGCGCACACACACACACCCCACCCCCCCCACCCCCCGCAGTATTTCAGAGTTTCTAAATACAGAGTTCCTTTCCAATCTGGATGCCCATTTTTGTTATCTTAAAAGTATTTCTGGAACTCTTGGCCAGCTTTAAACAAACAAACAGGGAGAAATATTTGTGAAGATAACGTGGTCAAGAGTGTTTGGTTAATGAGTCTTTCTAAATTGGAGGATTTCATTTTTAGACTTCATTTCTTTAAAGCTTGTGAACAGAAGAAAAAATTGCTCTGGAGACATTAAATCACACAACCATCCCAGCTATTGGTTTTGGAATAACAATCATTCAACTTAGCAAATATCGAACGTGGGAAGGGATTTATCTGACGCATCTATATGCTCATGTGAACTCCTTCCTCAAGGAGGAACAATCTCTCTGCTGGAGACACAAGAGGAAGGAACTGTTTTCCCTTCTTTAAAAAAATACAACATAAGCAACTGTAACACACTAAATGCTTCCTGGCACAAGTGCAAAAATGCAGCGTCTAAAATGTCATCTGGTACGCTGGGAGCATTTACATGATTTAAAAGATTTATGAGAAAAAAACCCTATTTGACTAGCTTCAGAGCATCTTGGAAAGCAGCCGCCCCAGTGTGGGGGACAATGGGAAAAGAGGGGGAAAGAAATCTCCGGCTAAAAGAAATTAGTAGCCAGTATGATCCTGCATTGCTCTTTTTAGTACAAGAAAAAATTGGGTCAGGCACTTATCTGATTTTAAGCTGTGTGGAAAGTGAGCAAACGGAGCCTGCCATGACTCTGGGATATGTTCATTTTCTCACACTACCTATTGACTCACATCATCCTGTCACTCACCTAAAGCCACACAACTCTGTCACTGCTCGAGGCAGGATTAAATCCAGAAATTCCTGACTTTTCCTCCCACTATTGTTTCACTAGAAGCTGTTCTGTTGCAGTGATCATTGGTACGAGAAGGCTGGCCAGCTGGATTTCAGTGCAGGCTCTCTCATGGGAGAAATGGGGTCACAGAGGGAAAATAAATCCTTGCTTAATAAAAAAAAGTATATCAGGCAAGGAAAAAACACGGAAACATTTGACATAATAAACTCAGCAATGTTTCTGTGTGCTTGGACAATACTCAGGTAGAAGATTGGCTCACTTTGTGGCCACCCACTCTTGAAGTGGCTACTTAAAAGCAGGAACCTTGATGCTCTGTGCAGCCTGAGGTGCTCTAGTATCAAAACCAAGTCTAGATCAGCATCGCCAGCCGGAGCAGGGGCTGATGCCTGGCTCTGCACTGTCTTGCCTGCAGGGCTGGGGGAAGGTGCCAAGCTCCAGTGATGCCTCTGGCTGCGAGGCTCCTGGGACGGTTACTACCCACTCACCTCCGTGCAGAGCTAAAGCTGTTCCAACAGTGCTAGCCCCTTCTGGGTCAGATCCTGCTCCCCAGAGGGCCCTGCCTGAGCATCCCATGCTGTCTGCAGGGATACCACGCTCACTTATCACAAAAGGCCACCTTTCACTCCCTCCTCCTTTTCACCAGCCATCTGTTGCTAGTCCCTTCCACGGTTCATTCACAGATGTCACTGCAGAACTTCTGTACGAAATATTCCCTCCAGTATATCTCTGCTTGTGTTTTATTGTTGGTGTTTGTTTGTTGTTTTTTTTTTTTTTTTAAATAAGCTTATATTTAATGTTATTTTAATATTTTGCAATATTGGATATTATGTAATTGGTAATATCATTCCAGGGTATTGGATAATGGTGAACATTTCTCTCCATCTGTTTTACCAATTATTTTTACCTAAACTAATGCAGTCTGCAGACCAGAGCACATGATCTGAAGTGAATTGAAGTAGTGAAGAGGTCTCTGGTGACATATAAGGATTTAGAGATTGAGCAAAGGTGTCCTATAAAATAAATTTCTGGCCAAACAAAACTGGAAAGACACAAAGATTACAATTCCTCTATCATAGCAGCAGTGACTCATCCAGTTGCATAGTCACTTGGGGTGAAAAAGAAAACAGTTACTCAATCTCTCAGGGATTTAGACACAGAAGAATATATTATGCAAGTTTTAGCAGCGTTACTAATGGCCTTGAAGCGCACAACTCTACTATGACTCTCACTCAGCTCAGCGGATCACAAATAAGATGACTCACGTATCCATGACATGATAGGAAAACAGAGAATCTAAGAAGTGCAGAGGCAGGTGCCAATGCAGTCACAGAGCACGCAGTCAAGGGAAGATCAGAATTATAAAATCGTGAGCAAAAGACTGCAGAGAAAAGCAGCTTGCATATTTGAAGACTCAAGAGCGTGGACTAGGCTGATTTTTCCTGATCCCACATCGCAGGGGCTCACGACTGTAAAGCCAGGCTGTGCACAGCGAAGAGCCACGCTACTGGCACCGGTCACCTGCGCTTCCCTGGGGAATCGCAGCACACAGCACACGGTGTTCCTTTGCATATTACTGGTGAGTGAGTCTCTGTATCCACAGCACATGATTAGATTAGACCCCAGTGAAAGTCATCTGGGAACTCCATAAACTTAACAATATTTATACTTGAGAGGACTTTCTGCCCTGCTGGAACATCATGATTTTGTAGAAGCTATTAACTCTGACCATTTGAAGACTAAATAAACCCACTGGTGGTTTCAGCCATAACAGTATTTTGCCCTTTATCTAGTGACTAACTTCCTCACGGATGGAGGACTTTTGACAGCTCCTCTCAAAGCACGGTTTAAAATCTGGAGGGTGGAATAGAGCTCAACCCAAAGCCTGAACTAAACTGCTGGAAAAGCAGTTGTCCCTAAAGAAAACCTTGTAATTCTTTATGCTCTGGAGACCCAATCAAAGCACAGTTATAAATACTGTTTAAAGCCAAACACTTTATAGAAGTCCAGTAATTAGGAGGGTTATATTAGAAAGCTGATGCTGATACCTCAAAATGTGGAAGTTTATGCAGGCCAGAGCACAGTAAGATGTTTAGACCTGCATATGGGTCAAGGCAATACTACTGTAGAAACACAGACCATGTATGATTTTTTTTTTTAATTTTTACAGTTCATTTGACCCACCTATTCCAATTTGCAGTTTCCCTTCACCTGACTGAAAGATTGTGGATGGTCAAAGGATTATTTGATTACAACCTGTCTATGGGATGTTACCTGCAAAAACACAGCCCATGCAGAGCAGGGACCCTCAAATACTCTGGGAACATCAGAAAAAGTTCTGCCTTTTTGTTATCACAAAAGGGAGACCCTGGAGATTAACAAGAATAGCACTAATGCACCAGTTTGAGTGACATTTTTTTATGAGCTCAACTGCACAAAGAACTGCAGAGAACTACTTTCAAATGATTATACCTGACACAGTTCCTTTAAATATTACCTAATTTCAAGGCTTTTATTCTAGGCACTTCAGCTAACATATAGATATGTATGGGATGTACCGTTTGGATATGTAAGGGATGCACCATCTCATCCTGCTGTCAGAACTGATTAACATACCAAAGCAGGGTATTTTTGTACAAACCAGGATAACCTCCTGCCACATCCTGTCTTGTTCCCATAGCAGACAGTCACTAGGCTGACTTCATCTTTATCTCCTGTTAAACATGTGTGGTTTGAGGTGATATTACGCAGAACCA